>NW_028258315.1:7288125-9717500 GCF_053883595.1 Heterocephalus glaber
AGAGCTTGTGAGACAGACTGCTGTCTCCAGTAATTGTGATGAGCATGTCAAGAGCTTGATCTAGAAATGAGTATTTTTCACAAGGCTGGCGTGGTGGCACGTGCCTGTAACCCCAGTCCTGGGGAGGCTGAGGCAGGAGGATCAAGACTTTGAGACCAGCCTGAGCTACACACTGAGGCCTTGTCTCAAAGACAGCAGGGGAAGGGAGGATGGAACTGTATTTCCCAGAGCTCCCCGCTGCAATCCTGCTGATCTTGGAAACTCCCTGGTGGCCATCTCTGAATTCCAAATTCCTGGGAGAGGAGTGCAGACCTGGACTCAGTTTTGGAGACAGAGACAGACACCCGTGGTGCCACGAACTGCACAGGCCCTCACAGCTCCTCCTGAATTACTTTGAGAGAGGAGCTATAGCAAAGGGTTAGTGAAAGAATTTGGCCTTTTCTTAAACCGGTAAAAATACTGCTTGAAGAGAGCCTATCATGTATGTTTTGAGGGAACATGAAATGAGCCACCTCACCAAGTAGCGGGCTGCTTGTTTGTTGCCTTGTGGGGAAGTCGTCAGTCAGGGGGTTGCCCCTGTCGGTTCTTGTTTCTTGCAAGGCCCAGTGGGTGTGAAGCGGGGCACCAAGAGAGCTCCTGCCATTGGGAGTGTGGGTTTTTTCCTGAGACCCTCAGGACCCTTGAGACCTGGCAGGAAATTCTGTCTGCAACTGGGACAGACTTGGAGAGACCCAGATTCCATTCCTAGCAAAGTGGGGAAGGGATTGATGCTTATTTCTCCATCACTGCTGACAATTAACTGATGTGTGCATAATAGAAATGCTCCTGTTTATTGAGCACGTACTCTGTCTTTATTGAGCACGTCCTCTGTGGCAGGCCCTGCTGCAGGGCTTCACACATACTCGTTACTCTGAACTGTAGCACGGTGTGTCTGTCCATACCACTGGCACAGGAGGAAACTGGGTACAGATGGGGAGGTGACCTGCCCAAGCGTGGGCCATCTCGGGCCAGGTGCTCTCAGCTCCTTAGCGCCAGCGCTACAGACACAGGCTTGCTACAGAAGTAGAGGCACAGCCTATAGTGATTTAAAATTCCTCCTCCATTTTAATCTCTCTTTAGGAAACGAAAGAGGAGAAGTCTTCCTACAACTGCCCGCTGTGTGAAAAGATTTGCACTACCCAGCACCAGTTGACTATGCACATCCGTCAGGTTGGCTGCACTTCTGTATTTTCGTCTTACATTATTCTTCATTCACAGAGCTCAAGGTCTTTGGTTCTGATGGATGAAGTGTGAACTGTACTTACTTTTGATGTAATATTTTATAACCTTGGAGGGCGGTTATGAAATAATTTTTGTGTGCTCGTGGTACTGTGCCATAACAGAGCCTGGACTGTCATAAACATCTAGTTCACTGGGTGCTTACATGAACCCAGGATCTCATCAGCTGTGACCTGTCAGTATGAATCGAATCCCTTATGGTTTGAGGTTGTAGATGTCGATCCCTGTTCTTTATATTGGTATAAATTTCTATCATGCAGCTAGGACTTTACTCAACTTGGGATCTTTTTTCCTTTACTATGAGATTGGTAGATTTATACTCCTCCCGCTCCTACCGTAGCCGATTCACGACAGACTACTGATGAATTGAGAACAGTGAAGGACTGATGATCTGTTAAAGTCCTAACATGCTGCTGACTGGTAACATCAGGGCGCTAACTTGGGTTTGCATGGAAATGTCCCAGACCAGATACCGGAAGCCAGAGCTCTGCTCAGTGTGGGTTTCAGTTCTCCTCCTCTGACAGCAGGCCTGAGTCAGCAAACTGAAGCAGGGATGGGGACTCTGTGAGAATCCTGTTGCACATATTTGCTGCGTAGTTGGGACTCCTTCTGCCACAGGAGTTAATACGTTCGATCAGTTGATCTGTGTGTTTCTAAGAAAGACCTGCAAAAGCCTCACCTGTCTCTGATCCTCACAGGGACATGGAAGGTCACACAGAACAGTTATTTGCCTGTGTTCCTGACTGTGATAGTCAGCTTCCATCGCAGCCCCCAAATCTCTGGCACGGTCACCTCGAAGGAGGAAAGTTTATTGTGGCCCACAGTTTGGAAGGCTTCAGTCTGCTGTGGGCAGAACATTGTGGTGAAGGACGAGGTGGAGCACAGCTGCCTGCTTCCTGGCTGATGGCAAACAGAGAGCCAGGGGGAGAAGCCCAGAGGAAGGAGCTAGGGAGGAAGTAAGGTCCCCATGGGCATGCCTTCACCAGCTCCCTTCCATTAGCCCTGCCTCCTCCTTCTGTCACCTCCCGACAGGCCATCAAATCTGATCTTGTCGCCAGAGAAACCCATGGATGAAGTTAGGGCCTTCATGATCCCATCACCCTCCAAAAAGACACATGGGACTTTGGGGCCTAAACCGTAACACTGATACATTTTGGTCCTTTGGAAAGAGACTTAAAGTGAAACAAAAAAATAGCCGAGAAAATGTATTGGTTTTTATAAAGCTCTAGATCTGCATGTCTTAACAGCTGAGTTTTTGCCTGTCTCCTCAAGGGATAGTGGTGATTGCTTTCTTCCCACAGCACAACACGGACACTGGAGGAGCCGACCACTCGTGCAGCATCTGCGGGAAGTCGCTGAGCTCGGCCAGCTCCCTGGACCGCCACATGCTGGTGCACTCTGGAGAGAGGCCTTACAAGTGCACTGTCTGTGGCCAGTCCTTCACCACCAACGGGAACATGCACAGGTGGGTGAGGCGCCTCCCCGACCTGGCAGGTTCTCAAGTCCCAGCCTCCATGGAGAAGGCCAGAGATAGTTTATTTGCCCCTTCACTGCTTCCCGGGTTCTCCACGGGGCTCTGGTGGATGAGAAATGCATCTCTGGGCCCAGTCTGTAGCCCTTCAAGGTTCTTTGTGGTGACACAGTTCTTAACCCGTGCTGACTGACTTTCTTTGGGAAGCTTATCACACTCACAGGTGCCCTCGAGGAGGGACGCTCACATAACCCCATCCTTTAAAACAGTACTGTCACATGCCTACCAGATTCCCTGCAGACCTTACCAGAAAGAAAATACTCTGAGGCCTTCAAGGAAATAGGTAAATGACTTGGTCCTGGAGCTTCAGAAAAGATTAGATAAAATAGAGAAAAGACAGTCTGACAGCAGGAAATTACTGCCTGAGAAAGATGCTCACTCAGAGATGGGACAGAACACAGTGTGTTTATGCACAGTGATTTCTCCAAAGCAATGAGAAATGTATTTTGGAGTGATTACATTATATTTTAAGAGATTAGAACAGCCAGGCATAGTGGCACAAACGTGTGATCCCAGCACTTGGGAGGCTGAGGCAGGAGAATTGCCGCAAATTCAAGGTCAGCCCGGGCTACATAATGAGTTGAAGGCCAACCTGAGCTACATAGTGAGACCCTGTCTCAGAAAAACCCCAAACAAATAAGAGACTAGAACAAAGAATTTTAGGACACGTTTTTTTTACACAAACATTTTAGGAACATTGAAACTAGGAAAAAGGAGGAGAAGACTCAAAATTGCACCTTCTCAGAAAAAAAGTTGAGAATTCTTATATTGTTATTTCAAAAAGAAGCCTTCCAGCTAGGTGTGGTAGCACACCCCTGTAATCCCAGCACTTGTGAGGCCGAGACAGGAGGCTTGCTGCAAATTCAAGGCCCACCTGGGCTACATAGTGAGTCCGAAGTCAGCCAGAACTTCATAGTAAGACCCTGTCTCAAAAATCAAAAAGAAAAGGAAACCTTACGTAACTAATTTATAATTGACATGCTGACTATATTTGGTTATGTATAAGTACAAAGACGGTCCCATTTATTCCACTTGAAACTCATTTTATGAGCCAGTGATAGCACACTTGTTACATACAGGTACAGTAGTAGTTTCCTGACTTGGGAATTGCCTGTCTGAACTCACATCCCTACTGCCAGTTGTACATCTTCAGTTTTAGCTGTGGTGGGTGAGTGTTTGTGCTGTGGGTTGGGATGAGGATTAGAACATGATGAATTTAGCACACAGTGCCTGACACATGGTAAGCACTCAAGAAATATTATCCGTTATTATCAGTTGATGTGAATAATGCTGCAATCATTTAAAGCCCGTGCATTTCTCAATCTGATCTTCTAGAAGTGAGGTATGGTATGGCTTCTTGAAAGGTATATTTAAAGAATTTTTAATCTCATAAGTTTCCTGGTGGCTCATTCTCTTTCTTCCTATCCTCTTTCTTTTGGGGGTGGGAGTGGTTTGTGACAGAGTCTCGCTATGTAGTTCAGACTGGCCTCAGATTCACGGTGTTCCTCTGTCTCACCCTCCCGAGTGCCGGGATTACAGGTGTACAGCAGCACGCCAGGCCCTTTATCTCTTCTGAGTGTTTCTGGGTGCAAAGAAGGACGTGACTAGTGTCTGTCGTTACTCTTGATATGCTACTTGTCATTTTAGCTTTCTGCTGCTTTACCACCACATTGGCCCTTGGTATCACGGTGCCCTCTGTTTAGGCCTGTTCTTCCGGCCCTCCCATCACCCAAAGCATCCCACGCCCACCCTGTGCTTGCCCTTCTCAACACTGAGTGCTAGAGGCATTGCCTACTCCCTGCTGGGGTGGTTTCCTCATATTCTCCTGTGAAAATCCGCGAAGGGGAGCAGGTACATTGGTGAGAAGCGCCCCCCCAGGCTGTTTCTGTTCTGACCACGTGACCACGGACTGCTTAGGGTCCTCCGTGAGGTCCTGCTCTTGGGCTTAGTCACTGCTTATTTGGAAAATTTCCATTTTGAGGCATTGTCTGTGATTCAGGACACAAGCATGTTAAACACACCTATAAAAGGCAGAGCTACTGTGCATCGGGGACATCTGGCGGTGCATTTTACAAATAACCATCGATGGCCTCCCTGGGGTTCAGGCGCTGGCTAAGCGCTTTCTATTTGCTGTGTATGTTTTTCATCTTCTCTGAGATAGAATTCATATAGCATTGCTTTCACCCATTAAAACTGTACAGTTCAGTGGGTTTTATTTTCTTTTCTATTGTCGATATTAATTAATTATTTGGCTATGCAGTATTTTATTTACCCCCTCATCAGTTGATGGACAGTGAGTGAGTCCCACTTTCTGGCTATTATGAATAATATTGTTATGGTCATCTTGGTATAACTCTTCATGTGGACGTACATTTTTATTTCTCCTGGTAGACATTTAGGAATAGAGTTGTTCAGCTATGTGGTAATTCCATTTTTAGTATTTTGAGAAAGTGCCAAACTGCTTTCCAAAGTGGCTGCCCCATTTTAGGCAAGAGGGCTCCAGTTCTCATTCCTGCCAATATGTGTGACTTCTGTCTTCTACATTCCAGCCCTCCGACTAGGTGAGAAGTGGCACCCATGAATTTCATGGTTTCGGTTGTTCGCTTAAGCGTATGATCTGTTTCGAGTGAATATTTGTGTACCGTAAGGAAGCAATCCAGATTCAGCCTGTTGTACTATTGGCTAAGAAGAGTTCCCCACTGAACTGTCTCGCTGTCTCAGTCAGTTCAGTTCTGTTCACTTGGGCTGTGTTTCTGTTCTGTGACTATAACCACACTGAATTGATTACTATAGTTTTGTAGTAATGAAGTGTGTGTCTTTTGACTTAGATCTTGTTCAGAATTGTTTCGGCTAGTCTGGTTGTTTATATTTCTGAATATTAGGATTAGGCTCTGCAGAAAAGGACAGCTCAAATCATTGTATGGGGAGCACATTCAATCTGTAAATCACTTTGCAGGTGTTACCATCTTAACAATATGAAGGCTTTCTATTCAGTTATGTGAAAATTATTTCCAGTGGGGTTTTCCTGAATTTGTTGTAACAATTTTTTTTTTGTTTGGCTGGTTGGTTGTGGTAGTTGAGGGTTGACCCCAGATCCTTGCGTGGCAGCTAAGCACTGTAGCTCTTTAAAAATTTTTGTTGTTGTTGTTGTTTTTGAGACAGGCTCTCCCTATGTAGTTCAGCCTGACCTTGAACTCATACAGATCCTCCTGCCTCGGCCTTCCACTTCCATATACTGGGATTATAGGTGTGTGCCAACAAGCCCAGCCTCAATTTTGCTTTGAAACAAGGTAACACCAAGTTGTCCAGGCTGGGATCAAACTTGCTGTCCTCCTGCATCAGTCTCCAGAGTAGCTGGGGTTACACAGTTGTGCTACCATGCTGGGCTCCAGCAATGTTTTATGATTCTCAGAGTATAAGTTTTATATTTATTTTGTTAAATTTATTCCTCTTTTATTTTTAGCGATAAGTGGAATTATTTTCTAATTTCATTTTTCAATTGTTGTGGGTATACAGATACAGTTAAATTCTATAGATTGATCTTGTTTCCTTTAAGTGACCTCATTTATTCTTTTGTTTGTTTGTTTACTACATGAAGTTTGCACTCATGTTGGGGAGTAGTGCATGTATAGAACATGTCTTGATTCTTTTTTATTCCCCTTCCCACCCACCTGCTCATTCTTAGTTATTTAGTGGATTCCTTAGGATGTTCTATATGGATGATTGGGGCATTTGCAGGTAGAGATAGTTTGACTTGTTCCTGTCCATCCTGGCTGTGATTTAGTTCCTTTTCTTGTCTGTTTGTCCTGACCACACCTTCTCTACAATCCTGAACAGCACTGAAGCATGTAGACACTTTGTCTTACTTCTAAAGCTGAGTGCTTAGGAAGAAAGCACTCAGCCTTTCTCCATTAAATATGATGTTAGTTGTGGGGTTTTCATAAATGCCCTTTAGCAGTTGTAGGAAGTTCCTTTCTACTCACAGTTTGTTGCATGTTTTTATTATGAAAGAGCATTGGATTTTGTCAAATGATTCTTTTTTCATCTTTGGTCAGGTTCGGTTTTTGTCCTTTAGTCTGCTCAATTTTGGATGTTTAACCTTACTGTAAGGTAGATGTCACCAGGTTATAGCGTATAATAATTTTCAAGTGTTGATGGATTTGGCTTGCTGTATTTTGTTAAAGGGTTTTTGTGAATATATTCATGTAGTTTTCTTTTATCTTTATTTTGCTTTCATAAGACTGGTCTCACAGAATGGGCTGAGAGGTATTCCCTCCTCAGTTTTTTAGAAAAGTTTGTGACAAGCTGGTATTAATTTTTTAAATGGTAGAACTCATTTGGGATTTTGTGTGGACAGTTTTAAATAACTTAACACTTGTTATATAGGTCTTTGCAGATTTTCTATTTCTTCTCTAAGTCATATGTGTCTTTCTAAGAATTTTAGCCATTTCATTTAGGTGATCAAATTGTGTGACATACAGGTGTTCACAGTGCCCCCTGTAATCCTTCCAATTCCATAAATTCAGTGGTAATGTTTTGTGTTCCATTCCTGATTTTAGTAATTTGATTCTTTTCTTTTGTCCCCTAGTGAATCTAGCTAATAAACATACATCAGTATTATTGATCTTTTCAAAGAATAGGTGTTTGCTTTCATTGATTTTTCTGTTTTTCTGTTAACTTTCTGTATTAAACTTTATTCCCTAGTTCTGCTTCCTTTATATTTTTCTTTTTCCAGTGTTAATGTACAAGATTGGATTGTTGACTTGAAAACCAGCATTTTTTTCTTTTTTAATACCAGCATTTACAGTTGCACATTGCCCTTTATCCTGTCTTTTTTTTTTTTTTTTTTTTTTTTTTTACCAGGGATTGAATTCGGGACCTTGAGATTTCAAGGCAGGCGCCGGAACCACTGAGCTAAATCCCCGGCCCTATCCTGTCAATTTTTGTGTGTTGTTTTTTTCTTCTTTCGTGGTGTTGGAAATTGAACTCAGGGCTTTGCACTTGCTAGGCAGGTATTGTACCACTGAACTATATCTCCAGCCCTGGTTTTTTGTTGGTTTGTTTATTTTGTTTTGTTTTTCTTTTTGGAGACAGGGTCTCGCTCTGTAATTCAGACTGGCCTTGAATTCACTATGTAGCCCAGGCTGGCCTCAAACTCATGCCAATCCTCCTGCCTCAGCTTCCCAAGTGCTAGGATTTCGGGGATGCACCGCCACACCCAGTCCCAGCCTTGTTTTTTCCTTTTTCAATCATTCAGTGTATTTTCTAATTTCCATTATGTTCTTTGAGCCATTGGTTATTTAGGATTGTGCTGTTCAACTCCTGCAGATTTGTGACTTCTCATATTTCTTCCTGTTGTGGATTTCTAGTTTCATCCATTAGGGTGGGAGAACATACTTTGTGTAGTTTTAGTCCTTCCGCAGTGATTGAGGCTTGTTTTGTCACCTAGCCTATGGTCTGTCCTGGCGAATGTTCCGCATCTGTTTGAGAAGCAAGAATGTTCTGCTCTTGTTGGGTAGCATGAACAGATGTGCTGTTGGATCTAGTTGGTTTACAGCACTGTGTGAGGGCTTGCTGACCTGCATTTATTTTTATGTGCTCTGCCTCGAAGCTTCTTTTATAAAATTAACGCCCAATTTTGTAAATGAGGAAAGGATCGAGTGTTGTACAGACCCGAGAGAGGAACATGGGCTGTCTGGCTTCAAAGGCCCTGCTTTTGACTACTGTGCGAGCCACAATTGATGGATCCTGCCACAGGTATGAGGAGAAAGCACCTTCTTTTCCCCATTCCCACCAGGTCCACACTGTCCAGTATTAACCTGTTCTGGCTTCTGGCTAGCACGGTCCACCACTGTGCTGTGAGCACAGAGCAGCTGTGGGACAACCATGTTAGCCACATTTTATTGGGTATTGTTTGAGTATACATGCAGAGACTTAGAAATGATCTTGACTTTTGGGGGGGGGGCGGGGATCAAACTCGGGTCTTCGCGCTTGCGCAGCAGGTGGTGAAACCACTGAGCTAAATCCCCAGCCCCATGATCTTGACTCTTATAGCATAGCTAGATACGTTTCTCATTTATGAACTCCATATATTGGAGTTACTTGTAATTTTTTTAAGTCGGCCTTAGGGATATTTACTACTTTTTGGTTTTATACTGATTTTATTTGTTGTAAGGCATCTGGATTGGGAGGGAAGGACTAAATTGTTAATTCTGCAGAGTTGTGAAAATCTCCTTATTTTTCAGCACTCTGACAAAATGGCTTAGTTATACCTCAGTTAGAAGTTGGATCCAAAAGGAAAAATGCTTCTGAAAGGGTTCTGAGGGCTTAAAGTGTGCTGTCCCCAGGTCAGGTGGGAGGTTTTCTGAGTCTCTACTTTTAGAGCTGGGGCACTTGGTGTTCCCGCTGCTCCCAGCTTGGCCCTCGACAAATCACTTGACCTTCCTGTATCTTGGTCACTTCATCTGTCAAAGGTAGTATTGGCTGTGCCTACCTTGTGGGGAATGTTGTCGCAGGTAATGAATTAATACTTGCCAAGTACTTAAGGTCATACTTTTTAAATGGTACACATAAATAAATGGTTATTTACATTATTGTTGTTTTATACTTCGGGGGGAAAATACTGAGTAAACATTCATATAATGCCAGAGAATGAACTGGATGTGTTTTTTATTAATTTGTTTGTTTGCTTTTGGCTATACTAAATTTGTGACTTTAGCAAAATATTCTTTAGAATAACGGGGTTATCACGCATTAAGTTTTTTTCTTTTCTACCTAAAATCTCAAATAATCGGTTAAAAGGACATTTGGATTTTGCCAATCACAGCAAAGTCATTACTGCCTTCAGTTGTCAGCAAAGCTGTATCTTTGAAACAAAATTATAAAAATGTGAAAACACAAAAACGTGCCCTCGAGAGCAGGGTTGGATTTATTGGCCCAGCAGATCCCTGGGGAGCCTGGCCTGCGTTGGCGGCTGCGATTCTGCCCAGCCGCGCTTGTGTCTTGTTCGTTAGCCAGGAGCCAGGCCCGCCCTGCGGCAGTGGACCCTGGGACGGGTCGGGACGGGACGTCTGTCTGCTCCAAGTCGGGCTCTCTCTCTGGTTCCTACGCGGGTCCCACCAGCACCCTGGGGCCGGGTAGCGCCCAGGAGTCCTTCGTGGGGGCTCGGCCAGTGCTGAGCTGAGCGCCCCCGGGCCCTGAGCTGGACCCCTCACGTGTGCCGTCTGCCAGGGCTCCAGGCTCAGACTTGCCGTCCGCCCCCTCCCCTCTCCGAGTACAGATCCAGCACTCTGCGATTGCCCATTCCCCGCCGTGTAGCTTCCCGGATTTCCCTCTCGGGAGTGCGCACACTTACAGGATAACAGCCTGCGTTCAGTCCCTGGCACCGCAGAAGAGCTCGGCTCTCCGTCTCAGGGCTCGATTCCACACAGTCCCGACACAGTGTCGCTTGGAGCCACGCAGCTCCCCCTTCCGCCCTTTCTGCACCGACTGCCTGGCACCTGCGGATGCGCCCAGGCCTCCAGGGTTTGCTGTGTAAGGTAGATCCACATCTACCCCAGAATTTCTGTTCTGAGACCCAGAGGCCCTCCTGCCGTATGTCACAACGCGGGTACCAGGATTCCCTCCTCAAGTTTCAGGCTGTTCTCTGTATTCCCGGTGAAGCCGCTCCTTTACTACCTTTCAGCTATTGGTCATTTTATGAGCATGCGTTCTTTAGCCTTGTTTCTAAGGCGAGTCAGTCCTCTTATAGAGCTTCCTTCCTACTTTAATAAGAGAGCCAGCAGTAGCATTGTTGTATTAGTAAAGTCAGCATCACAGAATGAGGTAGTATGTGATTCATTTATGCTATGGGTAGTCATGTGGCTGTCTACTGAGCAGCACTGGTAAAACCCTAACTTCTTACACTTTAACTCTAGTAAATTTACATGACTTGTTTTTAGCTTGGTTTTTGTTTGGTTGGTTGGTTGGGTTTTGATTTTTTTTTTTGAGATGGAATTTCTGTGTTATTCCACCTGTCCTTACATGCTTGTCCTCAAACAATCCTCCTGTCTCAGCCTCCCAAGGACCTGGGATTATAGCATAGTATGCTAATTGCAGGCCAGGATAACATCCCTTTTTAAAAGTAATATTTTGGTAAAGAGAGTGAAGAAAGTGATGCAATTAATTTTGAGAAAGTTTGAGTGAGAAACCCTTTCAATGGATCACTGTATCTGTTATAGTTTTTTTAAGTTGCCACTTCCCTGTCTGCGGGTTCTCATGTTTTTGACGTTTAAAAATCCTTCATCCCAGACCTTTTCAACCATATCTTAGATCGTGAGCACAGAAACAGGTTGCCATCAAGTACAAAACATGTTTCACGGAAACATCACTGTGGCTCCAGCCTCTCCCTTCCCAGAACTCTTTATCAGCAGCTCCCACGTTGCAAACTTGGATTGAGCTGTGCTTGTCTTCCAAAACAAACTTGGGAAACTGAGCCAGAGCTCGCCCTCTGGGAGAGCTCCCAGTAGGAAACGGCATCGAGCTTTGCAATATGCAGCATTCCAGAAAGCATAGGGCCACAGAGTTATGACGGACAAAGTGATATTTGGAAGACAGTAATGGAAACAGCTCATTGAGAATAAATCCTGTCTCTAAAATGGGTATTTTTAACAATTTTTTTTTGTAGGCTAATTGCTTTGGGAAAATAGGAAATCAATTTCCACTTTGCTTCTCATTTTGCGGATCATAGACTTAAACTGTAAAGACAGCTGTGGGTGTGTGTCAGGCTTGAGGACAAGCTGCAGACCCTGGCAGCCCCAGGCTCCCGCCACCACCTTCCCAGTTACTTTGCAGAAAGCAGGGATGTGTTCTCACTGCAGCTGCCTTTAGAAGGGTGCCCGTGCAGGAGGAGGGAATCCCTGGAGCATCGTGGAGTTGTTTTCCTCAGGCTTTGTTTCCTAGTGTAGAGAGCAAGATTTTTACCATTGCTAAGTATAGGAGTCTCGGGCCCTGAGGATGCCACTAGATAGCAGACAGTCTTCAAGAACAGAGGCTTATGTGTTCCTCTTATGCTTGAAGAAAATCTTGGCTGCACAGAAATGTGACCTACTCCATGACAAACGAGACCATGGAGATTCTGAATTTAGCATGCTGCTCTCAGATGCTTAGGCTAAGCCAGCCCTTGGCCCGCACAACTGAACTTGGGTGTCTGGAACAGGTGGCCAGTGTTAAACAAGAGAAGCAGAGGTAGGGCAGTGTCCCCTGAGAAGAGGACAGTCACTTCTTTAGCCTTTGCCCTTCGAACTTCTGTCACATATGGTGCTGGGCTGCTGAGGGTGCCCTGTACTAGTTCTGGAACTTGCTGCTGCTCAGACGTGGAGCTGAGCACTCAAAAGGTTCAGCCAGTCCCGTCCCTCAATGCGTCTCTTAATCAACTGGTGCTTACTCACCTGCCATCTTGTTCCTATGCAGGCCGGGTCAGGTGGCCGGAGAGTCACTGTAGGTTGGAAATCTCTGGGTCGCCCTGCCCAGGACTGTGTGAACATTTTGTTTCCCGTGAGGTATTTTCTTTACTCCCTCTCTCCCTCCCTCCTTTCCTTCTTTCCATCCTTCCACTCTCCTCTTCCCTGCTTCCTAGCCCCCTTCCTCCTTTGTCTCACTGTGTTGCTAGGGTAGCCTTGAACTCCTGTTCTCAAGCAGTTCTGCCTCAGTCTCCTGAGTAGCTGAGATAACAGGTGCACACCACAGCATCTGGCACTGGAAATATGTCTGTGAAAAAGGAGGAAAATTTTTTTCCGGGAGCTGAGGCCAGAGCTCTTTCCTAGCATGCTCACAGCCCTGGTTTGAGCTCTAGCATGACGCACATAACATCTCTTTTCTGTTATCTACAATGAAGCTATCTTAAGGGGAAAGAAAACCAGAAGAAAATATTCTTCAGGAACACTCAGATCTTAACACATTTAACTACTTAAAAGATAAATGAGATCATTGAGTGGTTTGTGTGAATGAGATTTTAATGGTTTCATATATAGCACAGTGTATAAACAGTGCTGAACATGTATCTACATATGTGTATATCATGTATGTTGGGTATACGGTGAATATTTGGTAGTTTCATGACAGTAATACTTGAGTATCAAAGCAATTTTCCCACTGTTTAGTTCTGTGTATCCTGAAATAGATAGACATACCTCTGCTATATTTTAGGAAGCTGTTCTTTAACAAGGATTGAAACTTTTTACTGAAAAAAAACCTCATTGAAATATAATCCCTATTCCTGAATCATTCCACTTACCAGCTCTCACTTGCTGGCCTCTGTATCTAGAGTGGCCCATCATTTTCCCTGGGGAATGGAAATTTTTTTTTTAAGGAGGAGGAGTTTATTTTGGCTCACGGAGAATGAACATTCACAAATCTGTTTATCACAGCAGCATGTCTTAGGTTACCAGTTCTGCTCTAATAGCATTAAGTTTCACCAAGTAAATTCACTGTTTGATTGTATTTAAACATTTTTAGCCTTTCTTGACACCTCATTGACCAGATTTGCGGCCCGCGTGCTTTTATTTTTCACTTCAAGCCTGATTTAAATAAAGGGGATGTTTCTGTAGTGCCCCGGAGGCCACTCTTCCTTTCTAGCCATGGCTGTTGAAGGATTCTGCATCTGGGCAAGACTCTCTTTCCTGACGTTCAGTCTGTCACGAGGATTAAATGCTAAACCTCTGGCTCACATTAGATGCTCAGCAAATCTCATTGCTTTCCTTTCTCTTGACGGTGAAGATACGTGACCCAGCAGTCCCTTCTGTACCCAGCTCAGATACAGATTTACAAAACCAAGAAGTAGACCCCACACTGTTTAGCAGTGGGAGTGACACAGGCTGCATTCTGAAGGCCCAGTCTGATAACAGGGCTTTGTACAGAAGCTGTGAGCCATGTGCCGGAATTCCCATTTCTGATTGTGCAGATCCTCAGTATTAGCTGCATACTTTCCTTCTTACTAAATGGCTTATTCCGTGATGTTTTTATATCTGTGGTATGGATTTGCATTTATACTATTAGATGATATTCTGTGGTCTTTTCACAAGTTTTACTTTGCATTTTAGAAATCTGCACATAGTAGAAAGCTACCATTATTCTCTAAGAAAGAGTAGGCGAGAATGACTTGTCACATAATTTCATTATTCAAATAAATAAAAAAGAATAAGGAAACATCCAAGCTGAAAGTCAGCCAGTCTTAATTGATAGTCTGTTGTGTTGTCTGTTTGGGGTTTGCTAGACTTGACATCTTCAAAACAATTTTTTCTTTTACTTTGTGTCTGTTTTTTTCTTCCCTAATACTCCTTTAACAGTCAGCATGGCTTATTTATTTTTTTTAGGGAACAGTTGAAAAACGTACTTGTGGCTAGTGCCTATTTTTATTTCTGTCCAAAGACAGTTGGAGTTCAGTTGTGCCCGAGAGAGACAGCTCACTTACAAAACTGTCCACACACAGAGACATGTAAAACAGCAACTAAGGCTTTTTTTCTCTGCTTTTCAATTTTCTGATTGGTTCATCATTAGCTGTTTATCATTTGGCCGACTGGACACTAATGTTTGTAACTTGAGTCTTCTGACAGAGGTGGTGTTTGTCTGTTCATTTGGAGATGAAGCAAAGGCAAAAGAATTTTTCTCTTAAATGTCAGTAGTGCCGTGTTTTTGACATTTCTTGTTGAGATATTTCAAAAGCTCTGTCTTACCAGGTAAAACTGGGAGAGGACATCAAAATCTGGAGCATTGTGCCTGCCTACACTTGAACAGCCGGGCAGTTATAAGAGATGCAAATTAGGTCACAGCAGGCAAGGATGGGTTCCCATGTGCCCCGACTCCTCTCCCACCACCCCCCCGGCCTGGCATCCTGAAAACTTTGAACCGGTCCTGAATTTGTCCAGTTTAGTTTTGTCACACGAAACCTGGGGCCTGGTTTCCAGCATTGGATCACAAACTGAAACCTGTAGGCTGCTGGCTGCATTTCCAGGGCACCACTTCGTTAGGCTTTATACCTTGCATTTTTCCTTCTTTGTTTAAATATCCAACCTGTCCAACCTGTTTGGGCTGAGCAAGCTGGTGCTAGCAAACATCTAAACGTGCCCACTCGCTGTCAACGTTTTTCTGATTTGTTAAGGAAGGTGATTAGCAACAACATCTAACCCTCCATGCACACGCGCACACACACCTTCCCTCCTCCGAGTGAACAAGGGGCACAGAAACGTTAGCCTGCTGTCGGTGACACAGCATCCCCATCCCCTTTGGGTGTTTGTTCTCCACTTCCTTCAGGGCTCTGGGATCCTTCATGGAGAGGTTGTTGGCCTTCAGGGGAGAGAGAGTTTGTATTTCCCTAAACCTGAGATTCTGTTGCATAACGGGCTGGTGGATGTGTGTGGTGTCGGCACTTCATGCCTGGTTTTCGTGCTTACATAACCAGCTCCTTCCTGTAGGAGGGCTGCTGTCCCAGTTTTACAGGCAGCAAAACTGAGGTCTGAGCACTGTGGGTCCCACCAAGATTGTAAGCTGTTCTTCCGGGCTGTCCGCCCACCCAGCACACTATTGGTAGGATAGTGTGCCATCCCTTCCCCGGAGCTGGGTTCTGTCATCCCTCAGAAGTAGAGGCCCTGTGTGTCCCACATCCACCCTGTTTGAGATAAAGGTGACCATGAACTGCTGTAGTCCTGGAGGAGGAGCTCTGTCTCCCCGTTGGGTTAGCGGGCCCTAAACAGCGTAACAAGGGGTTCCCAGGTGGCAGTGGCTTATATTTTTGCCATCACACTTCCATGCACCATAGCCATGCCCTCCTCTTTCCCGTTGGGCATGAGATGACCCTCTCAGAGGGCCCAGCCTGCATCTGTTGTTCTTATTATGAAGACCGCCGTCTCTTCCTCCTCCACAGAAGGAGGTTCTCCCGAGACTAGGCTGAGCAATGGTCTTGGTGGCCCCTGGAGTTAGGCTGGGGGTGGCTTTCATGCTGGGGTTTTAGCCACCACATAGGAGGGCATTCTCCATGGCAGGGCTGGGGATATCTTCCCTCGGAGGAAGTGGCTCTGGGCTGATGAGGCCACTTTGAAAGTGTCAACCCAGCTGGGGCTGCCTTGTTGACAACAGGCAACACAGAAGTCATTTCGGGATAGCTGAGGATGTCAGTGGGCTTCAGCTTGGGAAGAGAAGGCGTTCAATTCATCACGGTGGTGTCCCTGCCCCTGCAATTTTTATGGGCTGTCGGGTGGAGAGTGGTAGGTAACCTTCTGCCATTTCTCTGGATTCACATGAGAAGATCAGGCAAGGTGAATCCAGCCAATCCACCCCGGCATACACGAAAGAGTTCTGGTTTTAATCCCTGGGGCCTTTGGTTTGTTCTTCAAGACTGTGATTTTATTGTTTTGTTCTTTTGTTCTTTGAGATGGGGTCTTGCTGTGTCGCCTAGGGTGGCCTCAAACTCCTGGGCTCCAGCAAGTTCCCTGCCTCAGCTTCCCAAGCATGTGGGGCTACAGGTGCCACCACTGCCACACGCCAGGCTGAATCTGTGAGTCTATAAACAGGTGGTGGTGGCGGGGGAGCAGAGTGGAACCACTGAGAAATTAGTAAGATAAGCACAAGCAAAGGAGGAAAACCCAAAGTGAGTTTGGGGTGCCCTGAGTCAGACGTCTGCGGGAGTTACATAAAGGTGGGTATCTGGGGGACCTGGGCTGCCCACCAAGGCCTCTCCCCCGGATGTGAAAGTCGGGAGGGGGCACCCGTGGCAGCGGCCAGGGGAGAGGGCCTCTGTTTTCTGAGTAGAGGCCAACAGCCAGAGGGTGTGGTCCTGCGAAGCTGGCCTCAGGCCGGCAGCTTCCAGGTCAGTGGGAGGAGGAAAGGAGTGGAATTCGGGACCCAAGGTGCCCGAGGAAAGGGTTCTTCAGGCGCTGAATTGCAGCTCCGTCCATCAGCAAGGACGTGTCTACCAAGAGAGAACCCCCTAGGAGAATGAGACAGACACGCTGGGCTGAAGAGCAGTGGAGATGGCACCCCCAAAAGCGACACCCGAGAATGTGAAAACGTAGCCAGGGAGACCACTTTGAATTAAGATTCCCCAATTTGAATAGAACTGAGCTGTGCAGAGTGCCAGTCTCGGAGGTGAGGGTGCGGTGCGTGCGGGGCGGAAGTCTGCACAGGGCTCCCAGAGCAGGGCAGGAAGAGCCTCAGGTCCCAGCCTGCGGCATGGAGCTCCGCTTGGAGCCTTGCTGGCCGCGTCCGCTGCGGAAGAACACGGGCTTCCAAGGCCCTGGCGGTGGCAGAGATGAGGGTGTCCCCGAGCTCCCGGGAACCCAGAGCGGCGGTTCCCAGCACGAGACGCAGACAGAGGTGCGCGCCCTACGCCCGGCTGCGTCTCAACTTTTCCGGCTGCTGGCTGTTGGGTCAGCTCAGCTGCGTCCGCATCGGCGAGCCTCCCGCGCGCTGGGGGCGACCTGGTGCAGACAAGCGTGGCTGAATGTGACCATCCGACTTTGGGGGTGGGCACACCTGCGGCACTGCCGTTCCTCTCCGCAGGTCTCGCCCCTCCTCGAGCTCTGTCCTCTGTTGCCCGCACAGATCTTGATGGATGTTAGAGCGTCACACGACTCTCCACCCTGAACTCCCCTGCTAGGCATTTGCCACGGAAACAAACACAAATCCTTCTGGAATCAGTGGTTGGAGGTGGAGGTTTCTGGAGAGCTGTGGTGCTTGTTGATCTTACTCCCTCTCAGGTTATCACCAGGCATCACTGGGCGGGAAGCGTCTGGGTACAGGTGGGGACGAATCTGCAGCCAGGCAGCTGGAGCCTCCCGGAGCTGGCTGCACTCAGCAGGTCTCCCTGCATGCTGGGTCAGCTGACCTGCTGTGTCTGCAGGGCCCTGTGTACTGACAGCGACCTTCCTAAAAATGCCCTTCGCTGAGAGGAGCAAATAATTTGGCTCCATTAATAACCTATGAGGAAATTAAGACAGGAAAGTCAGCAGGTACAGGAAATGTCTAGAGTGCCTGAGCTTTAACCTTCATACATGAATCAGACACTGGAAGGTTTAAAGAATGCCACCTCAACTAGGTAGCACTCAGTTTGGGTCATACTGACTTGCTGAGGGTTTCCCAAGGGATTTTGCCCCCAGAAGACAGAATGTTAAATTCCCAGCTTCCTGAAGTGTTTACATGTGGCAGACTTACACAGAGAGTGTGGTTTACTGGAAGACAAGTCTGAGATTGGACAAGTGTATCCAAAAACTCAACATCCTTAGATAGTCACCAAACCCGCACACATAAAGGGCTGAAGAACCCCGCTGGCCCTGTGGTCCTCACACTTAGACAAGCGTCAGTGTCCCCTCGGGACGTGGAAACGGATCTCCACGCGCTGCCTCAGGGATCTGCATTGGTCACCGCCTTGCCCAGTGCCAGTGCTGCCAGCTGGAGGGCCCTGGTCTGGACACCACTCGCAGAGACTGGCAATGCTATCCCCTTTTTACAGGCGACCAAACAAAAGCTGAGGCAGCCTAAGTAACTGAGATCACCGCAGTTGCAGGGGGACAGAACCAGGACCTGATCTCCAGGATGCATCAAGGTCCAGAGTTCACTCCCTGGCTTCATTGTCGTTGCATGTTCTTCATCTTCTACCCCATCTTCCCACTCAACATCTCACTCAATGTCCCGCTTGCTGCTCAGCCCAAACCAGCACCTAAAGGATAGAATCTAATGACTGATGTACCTGAGAAGGGCCCACAGGCAGCTCCTGGGTTTGGGAAGGCAGGAGGGATGTGCTTTAGGACGTGGTCAGACTCCCTGGCCCGCCTTATCTGCTTTAGCCCTAATGCCTTGCTATTATGGTCCCCCACCCTTACCAAAATGTATCTTCTTGGGGGTGGGCAGTGTAGCCCAGGGCTAGAGTGCTTGCCTGGCATCTACAGGCCCTGGGTTTGTTCCCCAGCACCACAAAGTAAATAAACAAAGTGGATCTTCTCATTGTAGAAAGCAAACGATTAGATTTACAGGGAAAAAAAACTTAAGATGGGAATCAGCATCCACTTCTAAATTCAAAGAGGCCTGAAAAAGTGCTGGCTGATTTTTTTCTCATCTGTAACATTTGTGTTCTCATTTATCACTATAAAGGCCTCTGTGGTTGTTATAAAGGCCCCTGTGGCAGAAAATTTCTCTTGATTCTCGATGTGCTAACAAATTCCTTCCTCAGAACCCCCCAGTGTGGCAGGATTGTACTGAGACAAAATGCCATGCCTCTGAAGGAAAATTCCAGAATTCTATGCAGAAGCAGAAGCAAACTTTGATTTTTACATTAATCTCTCTCCACTGTGGGTAAAGGTATTACTTTGAGTGAATGTGCACAACTGAATTCTAGTAAGGGAAAAACTAACTTTTTCCTTGGCATCCGTTGTTGGAATACTTTCCCTTACACTCCCTTTGGCATAGCACTGTTTACACTCAAAACCCAAGTTTGCTCACATTCAATCCCGGTGAGATAAACCCTAAAGTGTCCTGAACCTGAGAACGTGTTCTGATGGTACTTGGAGAGAAGGACTTTGCATCTGCTTCATCCTTCTCTCCTTTGTTTGTCCATTCCATGAATCAACAGATATTTCTAGCCAGGTGAGGTGGAACATCTGTAATCAGAGGCAGGAGGATTGCCCAGAGGTCAAGGCCAGCCTGGCCTACATAGTGAGTTCAGGTCCAGCCTGAACTGCAGAGTGAGACCCTGTCTCAAAAACCAAAAAAGGAAAAGTACACGGTAGATTTGGCCTCCGCTGTGTGCTGTGAAGGAAGTAAACCGAGAGTGCACATGAGAGCCTCCGCCTAAGTGAGCTGTACAGCCTCCAGGAAGGCCTCACTGGAGGGTCGCAGGTGTGAAACCTAGCGTCGGACCAGGCCTGGGATGGCTGGAACTTCGAGGTGCAGCCCCGGGGGGCCTGCTGGATGAGTGAAAGGCCCCGGAGGGCAGGAGAGATGGTGGGAGGGCAGGTGTACCCCCGAGAGCAGGTCTGCCTGAGAACCAAGTGGGCTGAGGAGTGCTGGCTCTATGTCTGGAAGCTCACGCTGGCTGCTGTGCAGAGAATGGATAGGGGGCTGAGAGCAGAAGCGTGGCGGCCAGGGTACGGCAGTGAGGCCTCTATAGCCGTTGGTGTGTGAACTCCCCTCATTCTATCACTGGCCAGGTGGTTAGTTCTGCAAGTGGGATTCGTGGAGTGAGGAGGTACATGTGCAAAATTCCAGTCCCTGTCGGTCAGCCACTTTGCAGAAAGGTGGCTGCCAGTTTTCACTCCCGCCATCATTGCACATCCTGACACTCACCCACACCCCCTGGCCGGTCTGGAAAATGACAACATCGTTACCTGCTCAGTGCAAAGCAGAGGAGACAAGCTTTGACGGCAGTCTGAATGAGGAATCTTGGGCATCTTAGATGAAAATAAAGTAGGTAGAGCTAGGTGTGGAGGTGAACACCTGTACTCTCAGCACTCTAGGAGGCTGAAGCAGGAGGATCACAAATTTGAGGCCAGCCTGGCCAGCTCAGTGAGACTCTACCTCAAAAAATAAAAGGACTGGGCCAGGGATTTAGCTTAGTGGTTCCAGTGCCAGTCTCGAAAGTGCAAGGTCCCGAGTTCAATCCCCAGTACCAAAAAAAAATTAAAGGACTAGGGATGCTTTTTAAAACATTAACATTTCTAAAATTGGGGAGCACTGTGTGATAAATGTTGGAGAAACCTTACCAACTTTATTTACCCCAAATGTTGATATGAAGGACGGTCACAGTCACTTTAGTACTTAAAACAAGGCCATTTGTATCATTAACTTTCTCGTGGTTTTAGGTGGCCAAGAACGAAGTGATATCCTTTCCCAATAATCGGGCAAGGAGTCAAACAGCTGTCAGAGTGATCGTCTGTAATTCTTGTCCATTACCTCCCACTCCATCGTCCGCTCCACAGCATTGCTTCCCACTAAGAGGACCAAGGCTTGGCCTGAGCCTCCTTTCTGAGTCCCTGTTCTCAAAGGTCAGGCCCCATCTTCAGCAGATGGCTGTTGGGAGGCAGAGGGGCAGGGGGTTGATGCTGGAATCCGTTCCTAGAGCAGGCCAGAGAGCCCACAGCAGCATCTAGCGTTGTGCATCCACGTGCTTCGGGAAAGGGGACTCCCGTTGCAGGAGGGCACAGGTTGTGTGTGGGGATGCAGCATCCCGGCCACCTCGTCATTGCCCTGCACAGTCTCGGCGAGCATCTGTCCAACCCTCACGAGCTGCTTGGAGTCTTCATCCTGGGCCTGTGTCCTCTGAAGACGGCACAGCTAGGAGGCGGACCTGAACCACTTTTCACCGGTGTGACGGGAGAGTGCACAAGAACATTGCCGTTTTTCCCACCCTTAAGAACTTCTTGAGGGGCTGGAGGCATCATTTAGGGGTAGAGTGCTTGCAGAACATGCATGAGGCCCTGGGATCCACCCGCAGCACCACCAAAAGATAAAAATACTTTCCAAGTAAAATCATCATAAAATAATTATTTGTAAAAAGCTGCACTGCATTCCTACATCTGGCACAGTTTGACCCCACTCAGATGGTGTGACTGTCACTAGCAAAATGAATCCCTTTTTATGTTGGAAAATAAGGAAACTGGATTGGGTTGTTTATAATGCCATTCTTTTTTTCCTGTATATCTTGGCACCTTTTCTTGGGATGGTTTAGAACTTAATAAAAAGGAGAGGTCACTTACATCAGACCCTTAAACTCCCTTTTGGACCAGACACATAAATATGTTACACACGGCCATTTCTGACCACGTGGGTGTCCTCGTCGTGCAGCTGTTAGCGTTGTAGCCTGTAGCCCGCTCGTGGTGCCGTCCCGTTACTGTCACCCACACGGTCCCATGGGGAATACGGAAGGGCTTTCAGCTCTTAAGCACCCTGGGCATTTGCTGCAGCATGTCTCAGATTTGACCCCCGAGTACTTCCAAGAGACAGGAAGGACAGAGGCCTGGCTCCTGGGATCCAATCCACAACCGTAACTTGGTGGCTTCCAAGCAGTGGAACAGTTCAGGAAGGCGGGAATGCTTATTCTATAGAATCATGTGTCCTAAAATAGTACTTTTTGTCTGAGTAAGTAGAGCAGGTCACCGGGTAGTTTACTTCCAGCTCATTAATGCCAGTCAAGTTCATGAACATCTTCCAACAACAGTGAGACATTGAGTAACCCTTCTGGATGGCACTCACAGGAGCCTGAACAGAGATTCTAGGAGATTAGGAAGTTTTAAGAAGGCAGAAGCCACTGTATAAGTTGTATTCTGTGTCTCTTAACTAATGGAAATTCAGGAGTGAGGGGGTGTGTCTAGCTCAGCGACAGACCACTTGCTAACCAGCCTGAGGTCCTGGGTTCCATCCCTGGCACTGCAAAAAGAAAATTCCAATACCAGTGCTTTTAGGAATAATCCCAAAAACTTAGAAGAAATAAGGGAGCTGGATTGGCTGCTGTTCTTAACTCATATTGTGTGTATGTATATTCCTTTCAGACATATGAAGATTCACGAGAAGGATCCCAGCAGTGCTACAACTGCAGCCCCTCCATCCCCTCTGAAGCGCAGGCGGCTGTCCTCCAAGAGGAAACTGAGTCACGATGCTGAGTCAGAGAGAGAAGACCCAGCACCTGCTAAAAAGGTCCTCTCGGCTCCTGGCACCGACGTGCCTCACCATAGAACCTTTAGCAAAAATACCTCTAATCTTTATTTTCACAGTATGGGAACTTGGCAGACATCCACCCTAGGCTTTTTAACCTGTGTTTTCCCACCGTTTTTGTAAAGTGACTAAGAAAAGAATATACCTGTGCATACTTCCTCTTCGAGCACCCCCTGCTGAGCTGAGGCATGAAATGAAGAGCTTCCACAATTGTTTCCATGCTCTTTGCATTTGCTTTCAAGCTAAAATGAAAGCTTCCTTAGCTTTGGGGTCTGTCTTGTCCTCACTTTTTATCTCGTGTTTAGCAATATTAAGTACATGTTGAGTGGATGAAGGGATTGAGGGATGGGTGGGAGGGTAGGTGGGACTGGCCAGTGAGTATCGGTTGTGTGAATGGATGGACAGTCACGTTCTTAACACTCGGCCAGGGAACACAACCTTTCAGTAGACATCCCTGGACTGGTGTTGGCCGCTCCGCGGTGGAGACCACTTCACGACTTCACTTTCTGCTTTTCCCTAAGATGGTGGACGATGGACAGTCAGGTGACGTGGAGAAGACATGTGATGAAGTCTTTCACTGCCCAGTGTGTTTCAAGGAGTTTGTTTGCAAGTACGGACTGGAGAGTCACATAGAGACCCATTCAGACAACCCACTAAGGTAGGAGAGATGATGAGCTAGACCTGTGGTCTGGGAAACTTCTTCTCATTTGTTTCTTCTGGCATTTAGCCTTACATCTTTTTAGCCTGGACTCCAGTGGTTTAATGTGTGTATGAGACATTAGGAAAATAGCTAAGAAATGCCTAAGTGGGGAAGAGGTCGGCTGAGGATTGTCAGAGAGGGCGGCCGTAGTCACCAGGTCTGTTCACACACCTGATTCCTTCACTTCTAACAAGACCTGGTGGGCAGGCACCAGTAAGGCTCTCCTGTCACAGGGTAGTTTTAACGACAAACGTTTGCTCTGTACAAGGCATCGAAGCCCAAATAACTGTCGACTGTCCATGGATATGCAGTCCAGACGAACTGTTCATGTGTTTCGTGCCCGGCACAGTGGTGGGCCATACCCGGTGTTTGGACTGAACTGGACCCATAGCACGGATTCTACTGAGTGAAGAAGTTAAGTCTGTTAGGGTCTGGTAAGGCAGTGCCGAACAGAGATTTTGCTGTTCATCTCCCATTTTGGGCCTTCTCAGCTCCAGCATTTGTGACCTTCAGTAGTGCCAGGTGGAGAACATGGAGAATTTCCACCAGGATTCGAGGAGAGAGGCCTGGCTGTCTACCTTCTCTGCTAACTCTCACCAGGCAAAGTCCTGTGTTCTTGATGAACAGCAAGGTGCAGAGACTTTCCATATGGAATTGCCACATTTAAAATGTCAGTGCCATTGATTCTAAGCATTGAAAAGAACAAAGAACCACCTGGGAGACTTGAAAGTCACACACAGCTGAAGACTCATCCACGCACAGAGGGCAGATCCCTGTGCGGCTTTGGAGGATAGCCAGGGAGTACGAACTCGGGCAGCTGCTTGCTTGCATCCTGACATGCGGACTGGATTTCCTTCCTGAGGACACGTGTTGTGTTGTGACTTGGGAATGAAAAACTCTGAGCAGGCGGACAGCGTTTGTGTTAGAGGGGAAAGCCTGATTGTACACGGATTGGAGGCCACGACAAATGTCATTTATGCTTAAGCACATTCGCTTGATACTTTTCAATTGGGGGAGAGAGAATTTATGGAGAATGTAAACTGCTGGAGCCGAAGCGCTGTAAAATGTCTGCAGAACTCCTCAGTCTCGGGCTGCTGGGCTGGAAGAGGCAGGGCTGGTTGTGGGGCCCCCAGGGCTGTCTCAGCTCATGTGTGACCCTCAGTTTTCGTGTCCTTCAGATTGAAGGGAGACTGGACTGGGTGACTCCATGTTCACCACGGGGACTTGGAATCTGTCATTCTTAATCCTGTCTCTTAACTGTTTTATCTGCCACAAAAACACTTCTGGCTCCTCCTTTTGTACACCCTTTTGCTCTGAGAGATTTGGGAACTTCGGTTTTCCTTGGTGTGCCCAGCATCCCCAGGCTGTGGTGGGCGGTGAATACTGGAAGAGATCTGTAGACCAAGGACTCGCTTACAGAGGGGGCGTCACTGCCACGTGGCCGTGGATTTACCACTTGTGTCTGAGTTCCCCTGTAGACTTCACATTTTACTTTGTGAGCAAGTTCCATCTTCAGAACTACTTATTTGTCCCCTCCTAGGTAATCTGATCCTATGCGGGGAAGCTGGCTGTTGGAGGGTTTCTGCAGAGCCCATGCCTGCCTACGCCGCATGGCGTGTAGCAGTGGCAACGGAAGGTCACTGTCCTCTTGTGCGGTGCTGGTCTGCTGAGGTGTGAGATTCCTGGAGCAGCCTCTGTCCTGGCTGGATCCTCACAGGCAGGCAGATAGCAGCGGCAGGCGCACTGCACACCGGTCCCCTAGGCGGGCCGGACTTGGTAGGTGATTCGGCCACCGTGACACCCAGCTAGTGGCACAGATGGGCCGTGAGCTGAACCTCCAGCCGCCTGTACAGCTGCAGAGCAGGGGTTTCCCTCCTGGGCTCAGTACCACCCTCTGCCTGGTGAGGGGCGGCTCCTCCAAGCCTCGAAGGAGCTCGGCCTTTGCAGGCCTGCGGTGCTGGCCACGGGCGAAGGTGGGAAGAGAGGGTGGGCAGCCCTGCCCCGTGGCTCTGCCCAGCTCTCACTGCAACTCGGGGTGGGGCTGGGATCTGGAAACCGAGAGGAATGATTACAGAACACAGTTAATTCCCCTTTGCTCCTCTCTGCTCTGCTGGTCCACATAATAGCCTGCTATCAGAGGAGCCCCAGGGGCATACATGGGCCAGCGGGCTGGGCTGTGAACTGCGACAGTGGCCGGTGGGATAGACTGCTTGTTAACCCAGAACTAAAATAGACACCGACTCCATTTTCAAACCCCAAAGGCAGCAGAGCCACAGTGGGATGCTACCAGCCTAGACAGAAAGTCTGTAACTCGAAACAGCTGCTAGTTTCTCTCTCTCCTGCCCTGGCCCCTCCTAGCCCTCCCCACAAAGCTGGCGAGGCGCCTGTTGTGCCTTAAAAAAGTGTTGGAAATCCAAAGGAGTATACTCTGGGTCCGCGTTCCCCTGCTCAGCCGTGTTTCAAATTAACGCAGCGTCAGCCTCAAGTGAAAGGGAGGCGCGAGGCCACCGGCGGAGTCCGGCTCTCAGGTCAGCTGTGGCTACACCCCCTTCTGTGTGCTTCCCAGACAGGAGGCCGAGGCGGGGAAAGGGGCAGGGAGCCTTCGGGTGCGGGCACCTGAACAGGAAGCCGGGGGCGTTCACCTGCAGGTGTTGTAGCAGGCTGTGGTGGCGCACGCCTGCAATCCCAGCTGCTGGGGAGGCTGAGGCAGGAAGGTTCCAAGTTCCAGGACAACCTGGGCAACTTAGCAGTTTAAAAAGTGCTAGGATTGTAGCCCTGGCAAGTGTGAGGCCCTGGGCTCAATCCTCAGTATTACTCCACCACCCCAAACAAAAAATACCCCACAGACCCAGGGAGCAGGTGGGTGCAGAGGGAGCGTCCCTGTGTGAGCGGGCCTTGCTGGACATGGGAGGCCCTGCTCACTGCTTAGACTGGAGTAGAGCAGTAAGCTGTCCACTGCTGGGAGGACCGTCCAGGCCAGTGCTGTCAGCGGAAGTAGGATGTGAGCCCAGGCATCCTTTGAAATCTTCTAGTAGCCTCCTTTTAAAAAGCATAACACAGGCTAGGGTGGGTGCAGCTCAGTGCTGGAGCATGTGCCTGGCATGTGTGAGGCCCTGAGTTTCAGCCCTGTGCAGAAAAGAGGCAGTACGAAGGCTTCCGCCGATTATCCTACCACGGTAGTCAAAACAGACAGTCAGCATGGCTGTACACAAAGTGTCAGTGGTGCTGTTTTGCTTTCTTGCCATCATGGGGCTTGAAATCCAGTTCGTGGGGTATCGCCGCGGCCTCAGGAGCTCGGCGGCCCACAGAGCAGGGTTAGGAGCAGGGGGCAGTGGGCCTGGTGCTGTGGGGGCGACTCTTGACTGGCATCAGCCGAGAGGGCAGGCTCCAGAGGCCAAACTTGGCCTGAGTTATTGTGTAATCTTGGGTAGCTTTTTGATTAAAGGAGATGGGGTAATAAGTAATTTTGACATTATTTCAGTTAAAATGTACCCAGTGGTTGATCGAGTCGTCATTGTGATCTGACCAGGCTTGAGAAAAACAGGGATGTTTCAGCCAGAGGCCGCAGGCCGTAGGAAGGCTGCGAAGGGAAGTGCGAGGCGAAGAAGGCGCCCTGCCTCCTGGCTGGGCCTCGGGGTCGGGGTCAGGGTCTGCACGAGCAAAGCAGCTACCTCAGACCTGACCTCCGTGCACCGTGGCACTTGCTGCTCTTGCTGTGGGCTGAGGCCCCTGGCTCGGGTCACGTTATTGATCTCCGGGTCGGGTCACGTTATTGATCTCCCGGTAGTCTCTGAGGGGATTTTAACCCTTCACTCGCCTGGAGTCCTCCAGACTTTGTTAGGAGTGAGTCCATGGCGGGGGCGCCGGGGGCATGGAGGAGACGCAGGCCCTTCTCTCTCCCCTCTCTCAGCCTTGTCTGCCTGCCCAGCCCTTGCTGAGAGACCCTGAGATTCTCCGCCGCCTCGGCCTCGCTCTTGGTGAATGTCGGCCTGACCAAGGAAAGGCCTGCGGCGTCTGCCGGCCGGCATCGTGTGTCTGAGAGTGCGAGACTCAAGGCTCAGCCAAGTGGAGGCTCACTTTGTCGGCGCCAGCATCTGGGGACAGTGGGCAGAGGTCGGAGGGGAGGACGCTGGCTCCCCGCCCCTGCGCCCACTCCCCAGCGGCCCTGTGAAGCCCCAAGGCTCTGGCCCCTTTTCACACCGCTCGGAGAACCCGGCGGGCCCCTGGGCGCGGGTGGGGAGGCCTCCGGCCAGGGCTGTCACAGGGCATCTCCGCTGCTCCGGCAACTGGGCGAGATTAGTGCAGCTGTGGGTGTCAGTCCCCAGCTGGCAGGACTGGCCGAGGGGCAGGAATGTCTGCCGGGCGGGGCTCCGAGCAGGGATTGTTTGCACTCACTCCTCCTGTCTCTGGAGATGGAGCAGGAAAAATGAAGCATGAAATCCCTTTTAAGAGGAATGCCAGTCTCTCGTTTAAAACACTAATGAGCAAGGGATTCCGTGTCTGGGCGAGCAGCCTGAGCAGCCTGGGAGTCGGCCTCCTGGCAGGTGTATTTCTCAGGTTCTGCGGACCAACGGGCTGCTGGGGTGGTGGGAGTGTCACGCCGGGAATGCGCCTGGCTGAGCTGGCTCCAGGCACCAGGGCTACGATGTGCTTTGGGTCAAGCAAGGAGCTGGGGATCTGCACGTAACCGCCTGCCCTGCCCCGCCCCGCCCTGCCTGGCGTCTGTCTCCGTGACCTCAGGCCGTGGAAGTTCTGTCTGCCCCCCGTCTGGGAAACAGAGTGGACGACTTCAGAGAATGAAGGGGGTTAATCCAGTCCTGGGACCCTGAGAAATACGGCATGAGTTCTTCTGATATTATTATTAAGATCACATCTCTTTTATTTTTCTTTTTTTTTTTTTTAAACTGTTTTAAGCCTTCCAACATTCACAGGTAGGGTGTGCTGTGGCCTTTTGGTTATCCCATTCCAGGAGATTGAAGAGTCCATTTCCAGGGTTCTCCCAAGCACTGTTGAGCTGACAGAGGACACGGGAGCAGTGTGTCCTTTACTCTTTTTTTTTTGGTACCGGGGATCGAACTCGGGTCCTTGCGCTTGTGCAGCAAGCGGTGAAACCACTGAGCTAAATCCCCGGCCCTGTCATTTACTCTTTATTGTCACAAAGAACCACTTTCATCTAGTTTCACTTTTGTCAAGACTGGGAAACTGGGTGCCATTTAAATTTGAGTTGAGTCCTGACCACCCCGTGTTTTGAAATCCCGGTAAACTATGTTGAAAGGCTGATGTTCAGAAGCTGGACAGGACTTGACACCTTTAAATATTAGAGCCACGCATTACTTTGTTAGGTCACTGGGGAAACCTGAGATTCTAAAGAAATGAGTTTCCTAATGTTTGAAATTTGCCAATGTGATCTTTTGAAAATATGCTTTATGTAGTTAAAAAAAATAAAAGTAGCCGTTTCTCGCTGATTAGGGGCGGGGAGGACCACAGCGGTAAACCTTGTAGAAATACGTGGTGTGGTAAAGCCACTGGTAAAGCCATGGTGGGGCCACCTGGATGGTTCATCTCTTCAGGCCGGCTGCTTTGTTAAGCTTTTCTGTTGACTTCAGGGCTTTCCTCTTGTTCTGGAGAGTAAAGTCACCAGATGAATAAAATACTAGTATAGTAGCCACGGGGGAGCTAATCCTAAAGTTGTTCAGCCGGAAGGTTAAGGAAACAGGGAAAAAAAGCTAGATGTGGTACATGCCTGTAATCCCAGCCACTTGGGAGGCAGGAGGATTGCAAGACCCTGCTTCAAAATTAAAAATAGAAAGGGCCCCTGGGTTGATCCCTCAGTAGAGCAACAGCAGAAAACAAAAGAAGAGGGAGGAGGAAAGCCGAAAGACCGTGTCAGTGTTTTCCATTTCTGTCAATCCCACTGCTGCCGAGTTGCATAGGCACGGCCCCATCGTGGTGCACGTGAGCCCCCTTCTGAAGCGCCTCCAACTGTGGCTGCAGTCGAGGTTGGCATTTCGGGGTGGTGCTTCTCATGACAACGGTCATCTCTGATGCGAGCTGTCGGTCCTACTGTAAACCACCCACTGCCGGGCTGGCTTGGCCTGGCTCTTTCCCCCTTCTCGCTGAGTGTCCACACCACGATAGCATGTTTATCATACTGCATTTCCACCTCAACCCAGCATTAAGCTGTGTTCCTTAGCTCTCCTTTTTTGATTTTGTTGCTATTAAGCAGCACCGAGCACTTGGCAGCCTAGCAGAAGTCACGGCCAGCATGCGGCAGGATGGCGCTTGTTTGATTTTGAAGGAGGAAGGACAGGAGTGACTGAAAGGAGAACCCTTCCTGCGTGTTAGTGCGTGTGCAAACGTGCCTAGGACCGAACCCAGGCCTCTCCCATGTTAAGCAAGCGTTCTACCACGGCACTATACCCCAGCCCATCCAACCAGTCCTTACCGTGGCAGGGACTTGTGTGTCTGTCTCAAAAACTGAGAGGCACCGCTAAGCTCGGATGGAAGGCTCTTTGCGATCTTGGTCCCCACCAGCGAACCTGTGCCCACCTGTCATGCCGCCGGGAGGGGTTTCTGGGCATCGGACACCCTCCAGCCCCAGACCTCTGTGTGTCACGCCCACCCAGGACCCCTCAGTGACTGTTCAAGTGGAACTGAGGGCAGCCGGGAGAGAGGGGGTGAGCTGCAGATGGCTGCAGCTGTTCCAGAGAGCCCCCTGACTCTGCATACCTGGGCACCACAGACCCCCACTGCCCACCCCCAAGAACTGCTGGAGCCCTCGCCTAGTGATGGAGCCCCTGCCTGGGAGCAGCTCACCGGGGCAGGACCCGAGGTTGGGAGCTGGGGCATCATGGGAGCGGGCAGTGGCCACATCTGTCCAGGATTCTCAGTGCAAATTTTATCCTATAGAAATTCAGTTAATGTGTACTAGAATTAGGGTGTTTTCTGGGTGAATCATCTGTGCACTCCCTTGTGTACAGAAACTGTTTCTGTGAGCACAGTGCTTTGGAGCTCACCGGATTGCACAGCCTGCTACAAGCCGAGGTCAGGCCAGGTGTGGGTCCGTACCCATCCCTGAGCGCCTCATGGCGTCTCGCCCTAAACTGTCCCTCAGAGGTTTTTCCACTGATGAAATCAAGAGTAATCTACTCAGTATGAGTTCTTAAAAAGAGAGAAAGTTTTGTTTCTAGAAGGGGGTGTCAACAGGGTTCTGTGAGCTTCTTTAGATCCTGTAAGAGACAGTCCCCCAGATGCATGTCTCCTGCAGACAGCAAAGTTGGTTTCCATTTGGAACAGTTACCTCACTTTCCAATGTAGGGCCGTCTCACTTGCCAGATAATCGAAAGGCAGCCTGTCAAGAGTTGTAAAATTCTCCTCAGGCACACTGCATATTGCAAAATGCAGTCGACCTACAGCCCTCGCCTCTGCTGTGACCTTCTAATTGAGAGTTCTACCCCATCTAAATATTTTGCAGTCCTCCTCTCTATGAGTCCCTGGGAGTTGGGGTCCCTCAGAAATGGGAGTGAGAACAGGGCCCTGGGACTGCCCCCCTCCGATGGCCCTCACGAAGCCTGACAAACCCTCCGGGTGGACCACAGACTGACTGACCCTCCTGCCCTTGGACTGCTTCTTAGAAACCAGGCTGCCGGGTGTTCTTCCCAGGCCGTGGGAGGCCTGGCTGAGCCCCGGTCTGCCCCTGTTTCTGACTGGATTTCCATGCTGAGTTAAGGTCTGTTGACAGGCATGACATGTGGGACAAGGAGGCCGGTGCTTTTTTGTGCATTTCTTCCTTTTAACCAACCTCACAGTGTGCTTTTGGTTTCAAAGCACAGTGGGCTTTTTCAGAAGTGAAATAGCCACTGGGTATGGCAGTGCGTGCCTGTAGTCCCAGCTGCTCAGGAGGCTGAGGCAGGAGGATCATTTGAGGCCAGCCTGGGTAGCATAGCTGAGACCCTGTATTGGGGGGAGGAGTGTAACAGTGCCCAGGAGGAGAGTCCATGAACATGGAGGTGCGAAGTGCAGATCTAGACCTTACCTCAGACGCAGAAGGCTCCACAGGTGTGCAGGCTGGGAGGAAACATCGTTTCTTCCCACGCATCTCAAGATTAAACCGAAGTACTGAGGACGACTGTGAAGTTCTAGAATGGAAAAAGAGAACACACACTGGAAATCAAAACCTCACCTTTCCTGCATTTTCATGTTTACTAACATGTTCCAGGAAATCAGCTTTTCCAGATTTCTTCTTCCCTTGGCAAGATAAAATAATTGTTAAATGACGGAATAGTACCTTGAGGTTTCCCAGCATTTTCTTATCTGTTATCTGAGTTGGCCCCAAAGATCCTCATCCCAGGTGAGAAGGGAAACAGGCTTAGAGAAGGAACAGGTTACAGAGGTGAGAACGTCGTGGGCAGCGTTTTCTCCAGGGCCTCTCGCGCACTCATAGCTAAAGATGTTTCTAGATTCTAGTACTTTGTTTTTCAGGCTTGCATAACTGATAGAGTCACCGGGTATGCTCACTTTATGCCAGTTTCTAGGCCTGCCTGCTCCCTGCAGTGACCGGTAGGTCCAGGCCTGGGGTAGGATGAGGATTCTGCTTTTTGAATAAGGTCACAAGGGCATTCTCCCCTCCAGCATATTTGGGAGGTGTTATATAAGTTGTCCAAGGTCACAGTGCTAACTTCTGCGTGTGTCTGGGCTGTTAACACACACACACACACACTGCTCCCAAAGCCTTCCGTGAGACACAGAACTTGTGATTAGTGCTGGGAAATCTTGCCGTGTGTTATTGAGCACCTACTACTGTGGAACTTCATGATACAGGAACAAAGCACGTGTTTGGTACAAATGCATCTTCTGTGGTATTTCAATCCAGGGTTGGTTGAATCCGTAGATGCACAACCTGTACATACGGAGGACCCAGCTGCCCAGTTGATTCTTGTTATCCGTGTTAGTTGGGTTCTGTAAGTCACTGTAAACCCAGAATTAGCAAACACTGAGTCATTGCTCCCCTGGAAAATGTGGGGTTCAGTTCCTCAGTACCTCTCATCACTTTTCCATCAGTTATTCAGTATCTAAGCTTGTTGTATGTATGTTTCTTTTTTGTTTGCTTGCTTTCTTGTTTTGTTTCGTTTTTGAGACATGGTTTTTCGTGTCATTCAGGCTGAACTCACCGTCCTCCTGCCTTGGCTTTAGGAATACTAGGATTACAGGCATGTGTCACCATGCCCAGTTTTGTGTTTCTGTGTAGTCACCTTATTTCGTGTGCTATCGATTCATTGACATTGAGCTCACAGCCATCCCCAGTGTAACTCCTGCCTGAACAGAGCCTTTCTGATACACCATTTTCTCGGTACAGCCCCCATAACCCCTATGCTCAGAAGCGGACGGCACTTGAGCTCAGTCGCCTGCAAGTGTGCAGCATGGGCTGGGACGTGTTCCAGCCAGAAAAGCCCAGGGTGGCCGTGTCCATGCTGCTTCCCAGCTGAACTCCCGTCTCCTTGCTAGGACTTAGACCTCCGGGCCCTGAGAAAAGGAACGGTTCCTGTGGTTTGGACTCTGTCCACTAGGACACACCTGCCTTGGGGGTACAATCCACACCATCTGAGCCCACGGCTCACACACTTCCAGGCCCTGAGGTCTTCTGCTGAATCCAGCCCTTCGCTGGGGCTTTGGCCACAGCTGGGGAGCTCAGCAAACTCCCCCCTAAAAGAGTGCTATTTTGGGTGGCTTGTGGGAAGCCGGTATTCTAAACGCAGTTGCATGTTGACAGGAGGTATCCCCAGTTACCAGAGTGGAGAAGAGAGGTGGACACACAAAGGGACTGTATCCCGCAGCACCCCACCACGCCTGATAAAGCAGCACATACTTGACACTTCTCTCTTTCAGCACCTCAGCGAAGCGCGCTCAGCTGCCTTGTGGGTGATTTCATTATCTCTTTGTTTCCAGAGAAGAATGTCAACCAAAAAAAAGCTTCCATTAAAGCCCATCCATGTAGATGGGTGTGCATTGCTCTACCTCTCTGTGGAGCAGTGGTAGTAAGGGTGCACGTGGCAGGGTGCTCGGTGCACGGCTCCTGCCGGCCAGGCGACACACTGCAGTGCCCTGCCTCGTGTGAGCCCAGGACGGCAGGTGGATGTGGATGAGGAGCTTTAATGGCCGCCTGTGGAGCTGGTGGCTTATTTAGAGCAGGTCTAGGGGATGCTGATGAGTACCGCACCGTCTTTCAAATGGCTCTCAGCGAAGACTGGGTGCTGGCGCTGCTGGGAAGAGTGGAGGCTGTTTCATAACAGCATTCTAGGATGTCAAAGTCCGTCTCTAAAGAAGGGCCGAGACTTTTTTCCTTTTTTGAAGTGTTGTGGTTTCTCAGTAGAGGTCATCTGTGGGACTCTCGCCAGGAAGGGACGCAGCCTTGTGGTGGGCGAGGACGGGAGCAGGCCCTTGGCCCCAGCTGCCTCCTGCCCGGTAACCTCGTCACACCGATTAGCATCGCGGGGCCTGCGTGTTTTCATCTCATCTGTGAGATGAGGCTGGTGACGCCCACGGCAGGGCCTCAGCTTACTGTGGGTTTAAGGTGTGGGAAGTGCAGACGTTTTTCAGATAATGATAGTGATAATGTCAGAATTTAATACGCAGGCATGGTACTTGCTACCAGTTTGGTAGAGTCATTTAATTATCTTACCTGTATCAGATGCCAGGCTTGCTGACGTGATCGCTCTAGGTGCTGCAGAAGTGTCTGCTTCATTGCCTTTTAAACATTTTGCAATGACTAAATCCAGTGAGCTGGGGGAAGGAGAAAAACCTGAGATGACCACATGTCTGGTCACAGCGCGGGTCCTCAGTGGTGGCTCCGGGGTTCATGCACAGACTTCAGACGTTTGGTCCTAGGTTCATTTCTTTCTGCCTGCAAAGATTTGGTGTCCAGAGTTGGCAGAATATCATTTACAAAGCAAATTAAAGGGAAGTTTTTTTGGCGTTAACTACGAGCACACTGGCTTCCTGATGTCTTATTTTCATTTGGTTGAAATGAAGCAGCAAAAACTATACTAAACCTAGCAGACAAACAAGTGGAAACCCTGACTGGGCCACCGCCTTGAATCTTTGTCTCTCCCTTCTCCTAGATGTGACATTTGCTGTGTCACCTTTCGAACACATCGAGGACTGCTGCGTCACAACGCCCTTGTCCACAAACAGCTTCCCAGGGATGCGATGGGAAGACCTTTCATCCAGAACAACCCTTCAATTCCCGCTGGCTTCCATGACTTAGGCTTCATGGACTTCTCCTGTAGGAGGTTTCCTCGCATTTCTCAGGTATGCTGACTGGTTCAAGGCACTCAGCTGGACTAAACTCCCTCACCCTGCAGTTCCCTTTCCTTAAAATGTGATCGATTGAGTTTTCTCTTTTTTATAACCCCCTCTCTTAAAATTGAACTTGGAGCCAGATGTGGTGACACACACCTGTAATCCCAGCACACTGGAAGGCTGAGGCCGAAGGGTCACAAGTTTGAGCACAGCATAAGCAACTTAGTGAGACCCTGTCTCAGAATTAGAAAAAAAATGAGGAAGGGCCGGGGATGTGGGTCAGTGTGAAGGCCCTGGGTTCAATCCCCAGTGCAAACCCCACTTGGCCCTGTCTGTCTCCCTTGGGCTGCCAGGTTGGGGGGGCAGTCTTCCCTTGGGGTTGATTTCCTAAGAACTTTGGTGTGGCTCTGGCTCATCAGCACTTTTGCCCATTCTTGGGACTTGAGATATGGAGTGTGAATTGTTCACTATCCCCACCTAAGTCCTCTTTTAATTTGAATTCATGTGTTTCAATCTTTCATTGGCATCTGCGTAAATATTTCTAGCATTACAGTTTGTGTTAAGAGAATGCGTTTGGGGGCTGGGAGTGTAGAGTGATGGCATCCACATGCAGGGAGCCCAGTGTCCCATCCCCAGCACCACCACCGCTCCCCAAAAGAAAAGATTCGAATCATTTTCGATTAGAACAAGACGAGAACTGTATTTGTTGTCTGCTCATAAAGAACCTGCTAACAGAGCCGGGGATTTAGCTCAGTGGTTCCGCCGTCTGCCTCGTAAGCGCAAGGTCCTGAGTTCGATCTCCGGTACCCAAAAATAAAATAAAGAACCTGCTAACAGTACTTGGAAATTTTGTCAGTTTTACAAAATGGAAACAAACACATGAGGTGGAAGTTTGTGGATTTTCCCTGTGTAGACCTGTGAGTCACCAGCAGGGCCACCCAGCGATGCTCCCTCCCTGCAGTCCCGGGGCAGCAGTTCTCCCACCGCTGCCGCCCTCAAGGAAAAATGCCCCCTCCAAGACGATGTTACCCCACTGCACTGTAGGGGCAGACGCGGGTCTTAGATGCTTTGCTCTCTCACTGGCTCGCCCGAGGCCGCAGGCAGGACGGCGGTCCTCATGTATTAATAGAGAAAGGCTGCGTTAGGGGCGCAGTTGTACAGCAGATGCTTCCCTTTAATGCTTAGTTCGAAACCTTCACTTTGTTCGGTTGCTTCTGCCCACAGGCCTGGTGTGAAACAAACCTGCGAAGGTGCATCAGCGAGCAGCACCGCTTCGTCTGCGACAGCTGTGACAAGGCATTCCCCATGCTCTCCTCGCTCGCCCTGCACAAGCAGACTCATGTCACCACGGACCCGGGCCGGGAAGAGCCTCAGGCTGACGTGCTGGCCAGTGATGCCCTGGACCAGAAGGTCTTCCTGGCCTTGCTGGGCCTGCAGCACACCAAAGACGTCAGGCCCGCACCCACCGAGGAGCCCCTGCCGGACGACAACCAAGCAATACAGCTGCACACACTCAAGTGCCCACTACCTCAGGACCCCGGCTGCACCAGCGTGCTGAGTCTGTCTCCCTTCGAAGCTACCTCCCTGGGAGGCTCTCTCACGCTGCTCCCGGCCACCAAGGAGGGCATGAAGCATCTCTCCCTGCAGCCCTTCCAGAAGGGCTTCATCATCCAGCCGGACAGCAGCATCGTGGTCAAGCCCATCTCCGGGGAGTCGGCCATCGAGCTGGCGGACATCCAGCAGATCCTGAGGATGGCGGCCTCCGCCCCGCCTCAGATCAGTCTTCCGCCCCTCTCCAAGGCCCCGGCCACGCCGCTGCAGGCCATCTTCAAGCACATGCCCCCTCTGAAGCCAAAGCCCCTGGTCACGCCCCGCACGGTGGTGGCCACCTCTACGCCCCCACCCCTCATCAGTGCGCAGCAGGCCTCCCCGGGCTGCACCAGTCCCAGCCTGCCCCCACGGCCGCCGAAGGGCTCGGTGGAGGTGGCCGCCACCGCCCACCTGCTGCAGTCCAAGTCGGGGGCTCAGCCTAACTCAGCCCTGCAGCTCCCCCTGCAGCCGCCACGCGCAGAGCTGCCAGGCTCACCCGCGATGAAGACACAGCTCGAGCAGGACAGCATCATCGAAGCCCTGCTGCCGCTGAGCATGGAGGCCAAGATCAAGCAGGAGATCGCGGAGGGCGACCTCAAGGCCATCATGACGGGGCCCGGCGGCAAGAAGGCGCCCACTGTCCGCAAGGTGCTCTACCCCTGCCGCTTCTGCAACCAGGTGTTCGCCTTCTCGGGGGTGCTGCGTGCGCACGTGCGCTCCCACCTGGGCATCTCCCCCTACCAGTGCAACATCTGTGACTACATCGCGGCCGACAAGGCGGCGCTCATCCGCCACCTGCGCACGCACAGCGGTGAGCGGCCCTACATCTGCAAGATCTGCCACTACCCCTTCACCGTCAAGGCCAACTGCGAGCGCCACCTGCGCAAGAAGCACCTCAAGGCCACGCGCAAGGACATTGAGAAGAACATCGAGTACGTGAGCAGCAGCGCGGCCGAGCTGGTGGATGCCTTCTGCGCGCCCGACACCGTGTGCCGGCTGTGCGGGGAGGACCTGAAGCACTACCGCGCCCTGCGCATCCACATGCGCACGCACTGCGGCCGCGGCCTGGGCGGCTGCCACAAGGCCCGCAAGCCCTTCGAGTGCAAGGAGTGCAGTGCGGCCTTCACTGCCAAGCGCAACTGCATCCACCACATCCTCAAGCAGCACCTGCACGTGCCCGAGCAGGACATTGAGAGCCACGTGCTGGCCACGGGCAGCGGCCCTGGCAGCGCGGAAGCCTCAGGGAGGGGCCCGGAAGCCGGCTGCAAGCCCCTCGCTGCCTTCCTGGAGCCCCAAAATGGCTTTCTTCATGGGGGCTCCCCTCAGCCGCCCCCGCCCCACGTAGCTGTCAAGGTGGAGCCGGCCAGCAGCTTTGCAGTGGACTTCAACGAGCCGCTGGACTTCTCTCAGAAGGGCCTGGCGCTGGTGCAAGTGAAGCAGGAAAACGTGCCCTTCCTGAGCCCTTCTTCCCTGGCCCCCTACGACTGCTCCATGGAGCCCATCGACCTGTCCATCCCGAAGAACTGCAGGAAAGGAGACAAGGATGCAGCTGTCCCTGGCGAAGCCCAGAAGCCAGAGCAGGAAGGGGGAAGCGCTGAGCAGCCGGCTTCCTGTCCACCGCCCTGCTCGATCCTGCCCCCGACTTTGGGGCCCGCCGGGACCCTAGAGGGCCCTGCGGCCGCTGTGGTGACGGCCGCGCCCCTGGACCCCCACGCTCAGCCCCTCCAGGGCTCCGTGCAGCTGGCCGTGCCCATCTACTCGTCGGCGCTCGTCGGCAGCCCTCCCGTCCTGAGCAGCCCAGCGCTGCTGCGGCCCCTGCGGCCTAAGCCCCCCCTGCTCTTACCAAAGCCCTCTGTGACGGAAGAGCTGCCCCCACTGGCCTCCATCGCCCAGATCATCTCATCCGTGTCCTCGGCCCCCACCCTGCTCAAGACCACCAAGGTGGCCGACCCAGGCCTGAGGAGCGGCAGCGGCGGCAGCGCGGCAGCCGTGGGCGGCTCAGGCGGTGCCGTCCCCAGAGCTGCAGCCACACCCGCGGACCCCGGGAGCCCGAAGGAGTGTGGCGACCCGCCTGCTGTGGCCAGCAGCCCAGAGGCGGCCTCCCCGACTGAGCAGGGCCCGGCCAGCTCCTCCAAGAAGAGGGGCCGCAAGAAGGGCGCGAAGAGCCAGCCCGGTGCCAACCACGGTGGGGTGGACCTGGACTCCAGCGGGGAGTTTGCCAGCATTGAGAAGATGCTGGCCACCACGGACAGCAACAAGTTCAGCCCGTTCCTGCAGACCACGGAGGACCATGCTCAGGAGGAGGCGGCCGGGGGCCCCACCGACCTCCATGGGCCCAGCGATGAGGAGCAGGGCGGGCCCCCCGAGGACAGGCTGCTGAGAGCGAAGCGGAACTCCTACGCCAACTGCCTGCAGAAGATCAGCTGTCCCCACTGTCCCCGGGTCTTCCCGTGGGCCAGCTCCCTGCAGAGGCACATGCTCACACACACCGGTAAGAGGGCCAGCTGGGCATGCAGGGCGGAGCGGCAGGCTGAGCCAAGCAGTGCCCAGTCGAAGGAGTGGGGCCCCCCCTGCACCCCGCGCATTCCTGGCTTCTCGGGCCCAGGGATGCTGTGTGTTTCCCGTGCTCATGGTTCGCACGGGGGCCTGTGCCTGGGACCTGAGCCCCAGGGCTGCTGGCGAGGGGAAGTGTCCAGCACGACGTGCTTGCAGGTGGCAGTGGTCGTAGCCCAGCGGGTCCCTTGTGTGCCTCCCCGGTCCCTCCCCAAGGTTTCGAGACCATGTGCGGGTAGAGCGTGGAGGCAGCTCCGGAGAAGTGGGACTTGAGGGTTAGCGGCACGAGCTCAGGGCTGTGGCGAGACGCAGTCTTAGTGTCCTCAGGGATCAAACTCCGGACCTGGCTCCCACAGGCAGGCACAGCGCCACTGAGCCACGTCCCTGGCCCCGCCTTTAAAAGTTTGAACATGTACAGTTCTTTTGGCCGCCATGTATTGGGAAAGGGAAATACTGCAAATGTAACATTGACCGTTTCTCTCAGTTCACTGAGGCGGGTGCCCTTCCCCTGTGCATTTTGAAAGCTGGTAATGGATCGTGGTAGAATTTTTTTTATTAACACTAATACTGTCAGCTCTTTCAGAGAAACCCTCTAAGTAATGACTAATATTCTAAGTAACATATTTAAATTGGCAAAATGATATACCAAAAGTATTTCTCAAATATTACTTTCTGTGAGTTGAGTTTTAAAGATGAATTTAGGATATGGAATGCATCTTAAATAATTTTATACCAGTGATTACACACTTCATTTCAATTAAAATTTTCTAAATATTCTCACAGGGTTTGTATCATTGAACTAAGTAAATTGAGTGAGATTTTTGCCTTTCTGGAGTTCATAACCCAAATATTCATAGATAAGACCTGAAACCAGATGAATTGGAAGATATACAGATTAAATTTAAAATTCAGGTAACACGTATTTTATTGTAAGTCTTTCTCTGAGGTATTGGGGAAAGACTAAGTATCACTTGCTGCTGACCTGAAGTTCCAGTTTAACTGGGCGTCCCATAGTTTGTTTGCTAACTACGGCAGCCTCGGGTCGGTGGAAGGTCACACGTGGGGTGAGGATGCCGTCACGGGCGTGGAGGAAGGCAGGTCCGGTGAAGCCATCCCAGGCCTTGGTAGGGGCTGAGTCTGCGGGGAGGTGGAGGGATAGGAGGGAGGTGGTAGAAGGGCTGGAACCTGCACAGTGCGGGGCAGCGTGGCCTGAGGAGGAGGCTGGAGGCTGCAGCATCTGCTCCTGGCCCTGCGGGGCTGGGGCCTGGCCGGGCTGGGGCTCTCAGAGTCAGCAGTGCAGCCGCCATCCCGTTCATGAAGCACACGCTGCCTTTTCAGGCTCATTTTCTTTCCACTGAAATAATTCAAACCTCACAAAGCCCACAGTCCTCAGGGAGGTAGCAGTTCCTGGACAGTGCCCCACACAGTGATGTCTTTTGCTGCCCTTTTTGTCGCCTGCGGGGTCTTTGGAGAAATAGTTCTGTCTCCACTTTTCAGCAGCAGGTGGCCGAGATCTGGTGACCAGGCTCGGGCCTGGCCTTCCTCCCCTAGCCTGGGCCGCCCTCACCCAGCCGCCCCGCCCTCCTCCCGAGGAGCACCCCGTGCTGTTAGATGCTGCGTTATGCTGAGATGGTTCTGTTCCCAGCAAGCTGACAGCCTCCCCAAGAAGCTGGAGCAGCCGGAATCGGGCTGGAGTCTTTGCCTGATACGAGTTCCCCCGGCAGGGTCCAGTGGTGACTGCCTGGCTCTGCGATGCCAGAACCCTTGATGTAAAATTTTGTGGCATCCGAACCCGGCGAGGTAAAAGGAAAGCAGGTGGAATGGACATCAGCGCAAGCATGTTCCACCTTCGTGGCTCTGGGAACCGAGTAGACTGCGCTGGTCTCTGACAGCCTCTCCTGTCTGTTCCCTTTGGAGCTGGGGCCCGCGGCTGTCCTGGGAGGGGCTGAGGATGATGGGAGGCAGGTGCGGTTCCAGCTCCCCCTGCAAAGTTCCCCGCAGCGCCCCGTGATTGCCTGGTCCTCTACTGAGGCCTCCCTGGGTCCTCACAAGTCTGAGTCCGGAAGAGTGGAAGTCTTGGGGGGTACGGCTGTGAGTCGGAATGCTGTTAATTGGGGTCTTTAATGACCACAGGGCTGTTCTGGACACTGACTGGGCTCCACTAACTTCCTTTGCTGTGCACCACTGGCAGAACTCCAGGCCTTTGCTCTAAGCTGCATCCCCCGCTAATTTAGGCAAGGACAGGCTACATCACTAAATTGCCCAGGCTGAGCTCAGACTTGTGATCCTCCTGCCTCAGCCAGCCACAGTGAAACCATTCTAGTCCCTATTCAGCCTTTGAAGTGTAGTATTCACATCTAGATGACAGCTTCCTGCAGGAGACTGAGGCAGGAGGATCACATAAGGCCAGCTTGAGCAAATTAATTCCAAGACCCTGTCTGGAGCCCGGGATTTAGCTCAGTGGTTCCGCCGCCTGCCTTGCAAGCCCAAGGTCCTGAGTTCGATCTCTGGTACCAAAACGAAAATCCCTGTCTCAAAATAAAATGATACAAAGTAAATCAGCTCAGTTCCAGCCAGCAGCATCAGGTCTGCCCCTGTAGTTCAGCAAACCCCTCCATCCTACAGGTCAGCTGCCACCCACCGCCTCTCAGCAAACCCAGTCACCCTGGTGTCCCCAAGCCACCACCCCACGGGGCAGCAGAGCGCACGGTGCAGCCCTTTCTGCCCCAGCTCGGGATTCAGGAACTGTCAGGAGGATGTTGCTGTCGGCTGTCATCTTTCCGGTCCCCTGGCGTGGTCTCCACACACCTGCCTTCCTGGGCCCCTCTCCGGCTTCGTGCTGGTGGGGATGGGTCCTGGCTCCTCACCTTCCCTCCCCAAGTGTCCCCACCCCCACCTGGAGACTCTCGCGGGCATCTTGTCCTGTGTCCTGTGTCCTGTGTCCCGTGTCCTGTGTCCTGTGTCCCATGCCCTGTGCAGTTCTGGCCTCATCTTCCTCCTTCCCTCAGCTCGGTTCCTTGTCCCACAGAGACAGGGTGGGAGCTCAGGATGGCTGAGGTCCCTCTTTCCCGACCTGTTCCTACTCGCAGCTAACAAGAAACAAGGGTCAGAGTCTAAGTAAGAACCAGATGTGGTGGCTCCTGCCTATAACCCCAGCTACATAAGGAGGCTGAGGCAGGAGGATCACAAGTTCAGGGCCAGTTAGAGCAACTTAGCAAGATCTTGTATCAAAATAAAATTGTTAAAGGGCTTGGGGTGCAGCTCAGTGGTAGAATACCTAAGTGTGGAAAGCACCTTGGACACCAGCTGTATTTTATTTGGCTGCTTTTAACTTTCTTAAGTGGCAGCTGTGGTCTTTTGAGCCCAGCCCTGTGTGCAGTCTGCAGATGCAGGGAGAAGAGGAAATACAAGGGCGCCTTCGCCTCTGGGGTAGGGGTGTGGCAGGGCCTTGAGCCGTGTCCTGTGTCCTCCCTTGAGGAAAAGGAAAGCAAAGCAAGGTCTGCAGCCTTGCCCTCCTTAGTGGGAGAGCAGCAGTTGGGGGTGGAGGGGTATGCTCTCGGGTGCCTTCCGGAAAGCTCATCTCCCGGGCTGGCTTCACCATGCTGTGCACACTCCTGGCTGGGGTGCCGAAGTCCGGGGTGCAGGCCACCCACGGCACCCCTTCCGAGCCATCACGAGAGGCGTCGGGCTTCTGCAGTGAAACTCGGCTTGCTGCAGTCCCTTCCCAAGGCTGTGGCGCTGGGCACCATCGCCTGTCTCTGTGGTGCCGTCCTCAGAGCCGTCAGCCTGGCTCTCCAGCCAGCTCAAGGGCAGCGCTGACCAGAGTGAAAATCGTCCTCGGCAGAAGTGGGAAGCCTAGCACAGTGGCAGAAGCGGGAAGCCTAGCACAGTGGCTCTGACTTGTTCCCCTTGGGGGTAGGGTGCTGGGGATGGGACCCAGGGCCTCTGCCATGGAGCCTCCAGCAGCTGCATGGGAGATGGGGCCTCACTGCAGGGCCCTGTTCAGGAGGGAGTAAGCGCCCCATCCGCCATGGTTCCTTGTATGGAGTCGTGCGACCTAGCGGTGCCAGTCGCTCGTCCTTCCCTCCCTTGGGGAACCATCTGCCCCTGCGACTCAGCCCCTGGCACCAGGCCCTGCCAAGCTCCAGCAAGCGTCCAACCTTGGTCCCCGAGGAGCCCCAAGGTCCCGGGGTTTGTGTCTGCAGATCTGTGCTATGACCGCTCCACCAGTTCTGGTGTTTGAGACAGGGTCTCACTCCATAGTTCAGGCTGGCCTGGAACTCACTGTGTAGCCCACGCCGGCCTCCTGCCTCAGCCTCCCAAGCGCTGCTGCATGCCACCACGCTTGGCCCTCTTCGGCCAGTTCTTAACTCACATGTTTGGCTGCGGCATCTTCAAAGTTCTGAGGTAGCAGCACCAGGCCGCCTGACACCTTTCCCCTGTGAAATTGGAAGCTGGGACCTAGAATCTGGTCTCAGGGAAAAAGGAAGGAAGAGGCCAGCAGTGCAGCAGAAGATGGCCCCACCTTCCGTCCCCACCGGACCCTCCCCTCCCTCTTTCCTGCCTCCCGCCTTCCTCTCCCGCTCTTTCCTCTCCTCCCTCCCCTCCTCCACTGTCCCCTGCTGCCCTTTCTCCACCTCCTTTCCCTCCCTCCCTCTGCCCCTCTGCCCTGCCTCTTCCCTCCCATCCACCACACAAACCCAGGATAAGTTGCGCAGGCTTTGATTGCATTTTGAAACATGTTTACAGCACAAAAGAAATCCAGATAAAAAGACCAAAACTGCAGACCTCCCGAGGGAAGGGGGAAAGGGAGAGGGCTGGGCTCAGCGTCCACTCCTCATGGTGCTGAGCCCGGTGGGGCGGGCGACTTCCTCTGTCCGCCTCAGGAGCAAGGGCACGATTGGTGCAGGTGCAGGTCCCACAAAGCCAGCACTGAGCGGGCAACAAGAGCCCTGTGCGAAGCTCTCCCATCTCTCGCCATCGGGCAGGGGTCCCTGCAGGACACCCAGCAGCCAGGCGGGAGGTCCTGGGTGCCCAGGCAGTGCCACCTTCCCAAGCTTGGGGGCTCCCCAACTTCTCTGCGGGGCCCAGGGCACCTGCACCCCTTCCTGCGGCACTTGCTCCCTGGCAGGGTACGGCTTGCCAGGCCCGGGCTGGCACTGTCTTTCCTTTGTGGTCAGATGTAAGTGTTATCTTGCTCCAAACCCTTCACTTTTATATTGTTGCTGTCACTATTTAATGTTTTTTAATTATAATACCATTGTTTTACTTCAAACATGTTATCTTGGTTTCGTTGTTAATTTTCTAGTATTTCGAAGACAAACACTTCTTTCCACTCAAGTTGAGGGAAAATTACCATTTTAGTCATTGGTGTTTCTCAGTTTTGTTTTGTTTTAAATGTGTTTTGTTTCTTAAAAGGAAGGGGTGGAGGAGGGGAAACCAGTGGCAGTATCCCCAGGAGGATAAATCAAAAGCGACTTTTCTTTTCCATTGCTGTAGAAAGCCAGATAAATATATATTTTTTTTCCTGCTTCAGGTCAGAAACCTTTCCCTTGTCAAAAATGCGATGCCTTCTTTTCTACCAAATCTAACTGTGAACGCCACCAGTTGCGCAAACACGGAGTTACCGCCTGCTCCCTGAGAAGAAACGGGCTTATCCCCCCCAGAGAGAGTGATGTTGGATCCCATGATAGCACAGGTAGTGCCCCGGGGACGGAGGACCCCAGCTCCGTCCGCGCTCCCTGCTCAGCCTTAGCGAGCTCCAGGGCGCCGCTTCCAGCCCACCTCATCCTTGACCTGTCTTCTCCTAGGATGGGCCCCAGGCCAGATGGGCCTAGACACGCAGCAGACTGAGCTAGCCGAGCCCGGGGACACGGGGCACAGTGGCAGTGCCTCCGGTGACTTCCTGGAGCTGCCCACAGCCGCTGCCTCTGTCCCTGGGGTGGGAGGTGGGAGATGCGGGTCTTCACAGTCCTGGCTCCCGCGTGATGCCTCTGAGGGCCGAGACCCGGGGAAGGCTGGGAGCCGGGAGGGGCTCCTGGGAAGTCAGGGTGTTGCAGGAGCCAGGGGTGCTGAGCCCTTGCTGGGGAGGGGCAGCGCAGGGTGTTTTTCTTTCCAATAACTCTCTTCCAGCATAAAACTATCCTCGTTTAAAAAGCACTCTGCATGTCCTTTCTTTAATCACATCTCTGTTTGACCTGAATCCGGGTATTATTCTCCGTGCTGATGTGTGCTTCCTCCCTCCAGCCCCCTGCAGTGCAATTAACGCCACCCCTCAGCTTCCATATTTACTAATGTCCTCTATTCAGTACGCTCCATCTCTCTGACTGCTGGGGTGTGGCACCCCAATCCCCAAAACCAAACAGAAACGAGGCTGCTGCAGGGAGCTTAGGTCTGTACGGGTGTTGCAGGCGCTGGGTTTGGTTCTGCAGGTCTCGAGAACCTGGCATTTATTCCCTGGGCCTGAGCCAAGCTGAGGAGAGTCCACTGAACTGTGTCCACGGCTTCTCCTCCCTGGACTTGGCTGGGAGGGAGTGCCGAGCAGTGTAGGAGGCACCCCCACCCCGGAAGTCAGTGTGGACAGAGGGACGGGCGCTCCAGACCCCTGTCCTTGCTCAGCGCCAGGTTAGGCCGCGTGGGGAGGGGCGGCATTTCCAGGCGCAGAACTGATCCCGGCTCCCACCCCGCCGTGCTGAGCTGAGCAGGCGGAGGGAGGGTGCCCTGACCTGCCCGCCCTCCGACTGGGTCAAGCCCTCGTGGGCTCGCCGGCCCCTTCTCTGGCTCCCGTGTCTTTTGAGTAGGGAACGCTGTGGGCGTCCACGGCATCCTGCCAGCTTCGCTTCCCGGCCAGCCAGCCAGGATCTGCTGGAGCAGTGGAAGCTCACCTCGGGTGCTCAGGCCCTGCCCTTGCCGCAGCCCGTCCTGTTAACGTGTAACTGCCAGCCACGCCACACCTATTGGTCTGGAACACTCTGGCGGCCCAGTTTCCAGAGTGGCCTTTCGATTGTTCCCATAGCACTTCTAAAGGAGGGACGCGCTGCTCACTGGGGCTGTTTCTGCTGTGTTTGCAGCCGTGTCTGGAAGGGTAGCAATATGCGCTGTACTCGCTTCGCTCGGCATTCCAGTTGTGTGGGAGGAAAACGCACTGGGCCCGCGCTGTCTGCAGAGGGGCGGATGGAGCCGCTGTGGACGCAGAGCTTCATCAGGACTTGGTCTGAGCTTCACCTCAGCCCCAAGAGCTAGCCTGTGGATGTGTTTGCTTTGTAAGTTCTCAGTAACAGGTTTTGTTTTCCCAAGGCCCTGCCCCGGAAGTTGTATAGGTTTTCTTAAAGGGACAAAGCCTCTGGGAAAAGAAAAGTGGCTGAAAGTTGTAATGGGAAACCAGCAAAGAGAAGATAGATGTTAGGTTTAACTGCGGTCACAGTCCTTGGTAAGAAAGAGCCAAGATTTAGGAGGGAGAGGAAGCAAGTCAAGGAGATAGGAATTCAGGGACTTCAAGGAGAAATTTACACAGCAGGTAAACCTGCTGAGGGCCGGCAATGGTTTCATGGGAATCCCTCCCAGGAAGTTAAAGGCGAGACTTCAGAGCGGCAGACTATTCTTTGAAAGGAAGGAAATGACCCAGAAGTTCTTGAGGTTTCTATGCTTATATGCCTGCAGTGCATTTTCCTGAAATCCCTAACCATGATTTTGTAAGGTCAGCGTGACCTTTAGTCACTTAAGGAGTTTCAGGAAAAAGCACTCCAGATCTCCCCCAAAACAGTGCTAAAACTGCCACAGTGAGGAGCGGTCTGTTCTTCCCTGCAAGGCTGCATCTGCTGTTCAGCTTTCATCAGAAGCCACTCTGCTGGACAGAGGCCCCTGGCCCCTTGCCCCCAAGCAGGACCCTCAGGTCTTCCTTGGAGGAGCCTCTGTGGCAGCAGGTGCCTGGCAGGGCTGCTTTTAGTCAACATAAACGCTAAGGTTCTCGCCCTCTCCCTTGGCTTTGCCCCTCTTTACCAGCCCTGGCGGCCCTTGTGTCTGTGTGCCCTGGGCCAGGGGATGCTTCCGGCGCAGGACTGCATCCGGGGTTATGCAAGCAGCAGCTTCCATAGCAGACAGAGGCCCCTGCCCAACAGATTAATTATTGAGGACAACTGGTTGTGTCTGTCGCATCAGTTGAGCGACATCTCATTTCCAGAGGACGATAGGTAGCTGCTTCACGGTTGAGCTGCCCTGCAGGAGTAGCCGAGGCTTCCGTACCTACCCGGATTCCTCTGCTTCCTCCAGCAGTTTTCTTAAGTGTTACCAACACGAGTGAGGGGCTGATGGGGACAGAGAAGCAATCCACGCTTTTAAGGTGGGATTGCTTATAAGGATCCGTCTGCTCTGCTACTTGGATTTGCACATTTGCGAGCCTGGGTGAGGTGAAGGGCCAAACTGGGACCTGGCCTTAGAAGTTGAATGTATTCATGTGCGTGAAGAGGTTGTCTGTGTGTACCAAGAATCACTCTTGGAATCGGTTGGAGCTGCTTAGGACTTGGAGGGCACAGCAGCCTCCCTGCAAGCACAGCCTCCCCGCAGAGGTTGGGGAGGACAGCTGAGTCCCCTTTTGCTCAGAGAGGGAGTGCCCGTCACTGTCCTTGGGAGAACTTTACATTATCTGTCCACCCTCAGCGAGGCCGAGGCAGAGTGTATGTATGTGGGTGTGGTGCAGAATTAATTTCTTTTTTAGGTTTATCATCTTCAATGAGTTCCATATGGTTTAAACAGTCCATGTGCCAGGCCCTGGGCCCACCCATGGTCACAGTTCCTTGGAGGCGGGTTCAAGACCAGCCTGGAATCGTAATGAGGCCTTGTCTCAAAAGGAAAAAAAAATCCAGTGTAGGAGATCCTGGGACAAAATGGAAAGAATCAGACATTAGACCTTTAAAAAAAATCACAAAGCCAACAAATAAGCTAAGGGTTCTCTATTTTCATTGTAGAGTTCTATCAGAAGACCTTCTATAGATGCTTTCTGTTGGAATAATAACAGAAAAATGCTCATTTAGGTTTTTCCTTGAAATGTGGCCTAAACATTAGTCCATCTCTCAGGAGTCCTATTTCCTGTCAGAAATTCCCTGTTCACACCATGATTGTTTCCTTCTGAACTCCTTGAGGTGCCCACACGGTGGCGTCACAAGGTGCAGCTGAAACAAAGCCAGTGAGATGGTGCTGGTGGCCGTGTGGTGCCGGTGAGCCCGAAGCCCGGCAGGTGTGAGAGCTGTACCTCTCTGGGGACCGGGGAAAGGCAGCCCAGGCTTCCGGTCCTCCCATGGCCACCTTGGTGGTACCTAACGGAGTGGGGCCTCCTGGCCTCGGCAAGTGACAGTCAGCTGTGGGATCTTTGCTAGCCTGAGTAAAAAGTGGGCAGTGCTGTGCTGCTTGGCGTTAGTGTTGCCACAGTGCCATCGCTTGGGGCCCTCGAACGCCGCGGGCCTTGTACATCTCATTGTGCTATGCACAGTGGACAGCAGCACGCGGGGGGCAGGGACGCCAAAGCCCTGATCCCGGCCCGCGCCCCACACCCGCACTCCCAGTGTGCTCTTGCCCGGCTCCCCCGGAAGTGTTTCTGCATCCTGCAGTGGGAGGGGGCGCATGGGTCTCCTCTGGCCCCTGACCTCCAGCTGGAGGTGAGTGTGCACACACTGTCGACTCTGTTGGAGGCCTTGAGGGAGGGCCCTGTGTGTGTTGCATGTTTGTATCATCTCTCTGCGCTGGAAAAATAACTCGGCTTCCTCAGCCTCCCTAGTGAATGCACTCCTGTCCTGTCTGGAGCCTCTCTCTGTGCTGCCTGAGTCACTCGCACCTTCCTGGGGGCGGGCCCTGCGCATCCCCGGGGAGGCTGGCACCCAGCAGCCCGGAGCCCGCCTTCCTGCGGGGAGGTGAAGCTGGTTTTCTCCTTCCACCCCATCCTTGGCGGCCCGGCCTGACCCCTCCCCTGTGCTTGCTCACAGACAGCCAGTCCGACACCGAGATGTTGGCGGCCACCAGCGAGGTGCTGGATCTCACGGCCCGGGACCGCGAGCCGCCGCCAGCAGAGGGCGCTGCGGAGCCCAGCCAGGCCCGGGAGGAGCCCGCAGAGGAGGAGGAAGAGGAGGAGGAGGAGGAGGAGGAAGAGGAGGAGGAAGAGGAGGCCGAGGGGGCTGAGGCGGCCTCCCCCAGGCCTGGGGAGAAGGTGTCCGAGGAGAAGCTGGAGCCAGAGGAAGAGCGCGGCGCGGAGGACAGCACCGGGGGCGGGGACGCAGACGCGGAAAGCCCGGAGGAAGACTCGGCCAGCAGCAAGAGCCTGGACCTGGACTTGGCCAGCAAGCTGATGGACTTCAAGCTGGCCGAGGGCCAGGCGGGTGCCGGGGACGGCCCGGGCCCAGCCCCACAGGACCAGAAGCACGCCTGCGACACCTGCGGGAAGAGCTTCAAGTTCCGGGGCACCCTGAGCCGCCACCGGAAGGCGCACAGCCACCAGGAGCCCAGGGATGGGAAGGAGGCGCCGCCGCCGCCGCCGGAGGACGACGGCCCCCCGCCCGGCCCCGAGTCCGAGGAGAGGCCCGCGGAGCCCCCGCCGGAGGACCGGGCCATGGGCGCCGCTGAGGGCTCGGTGGAGAAGCAGAGTGAGGAGACGGAGGGCCCCTCGGACGGAGAGGGCGCGGCGGAGAGGAAGTCCTCGGAGAAGAGCGACGACGACAAGAAACCAAAGACAGACTGCCCGAAAGGCGCGGCCAGCAAGGCCGACAAGAGGAAGAAGGTGTGCAGCGTGTGCAACAAGCGCTTCTGGTCCCTGCAGGACCTCACCCGGCACATGCGGTCCCACACAGGTAAGGGAAGGCGCGCAGGGCTCGGTCAGCGCCTGGGCCCGCGAGCGCAGTGACCGGGGCGCTCCTTTTGTGGCCCTGTGGTAGCACAAACCTCAAGGCAAGGCCCATTGTCTTGGCAGAAAAGGCAACGAGGATGCAACCTTGAAACACTGGGCTGCCAGCTCTGCCTGCGAGCACGGGGAGCCCGGTCCCTGCCGAGGCGCGGGCCAGCCGGGCTGCGTGTCCGCGGGGCTCTGGGCCTAGGACGAGCCAGCTGGAGCTGTGGGTGCGGGGCGGGAGGAGCACCGCCCGGCGCGTCCGTCCCCTTGGCCACGTGACACAGCCAGAGAGCTGTCCTGGAGAGGGACCCCTGGCCTGCCACTAACGCCCTGTCGCTTCCTCTCCGCCTCCAGGGGAAAGACCGTACAAGTGCCAGACCTGCGAGCGGACCTTCACCCTGAAGCACAGCCTGGTGCGGCACCAGCGGATCCACCAGAAAGTCCGGCACGGGAAACACCCCGGGAAGGACAGCGACAAGGACGAGCGGGCGGAGGAGGACAGCGAGGGCGAGTCCACCCCCAGCGGCGGCAACAACGGCGCTTCCGAGAGCGAGGCCGAGGCGGCTCCCGGCACCAGCGGCCGCGCAGCCGTCACCCGGAGCAGGAAGGACAAGGAGCAGGCGCAGGGCTCCCCGCGGGACCCCGGCCGGGACAGCCCCGCCGCCCTTGTGCAGGACCTGCTGGAGCTGTGCGGCAAGCGGCCGCCGCACCCCATCCTGGCCGCCGAGGGTGCCTCACAGCTCCTGGGGCTGCAGTGAGGCCACCAGCAGGGTGCGCCCGGTGCCCCTCGGTGTCCGAGGGCCAGGAGAGGCAGCGCGCGGCCGCAGCTGTGCCCAAGCCTTCCCGCGGGCAGCCCGGCCGTGCCAGTGCCTTAACTACTCCGGTCTCGGTCTCCGTCACCTCGGGTGTGGGCTTCTCCCAGAGCGACCTTCGCCTTCGCCTGCCTTCGCAGAGCTTGTTGTAATGAATTGTTCCGGGAGCTCCCCGCCTGAGCATTAGCGTTGTCTTTTGTACTGGTGTGTGTACAGTTGTCTTTGTGAATCTGTGATCGTACTGTTTGTTCTGCGAGCTGGAAACAGCAGAAGAAAACACGCCGTTGAATACCCAGAGCCAATAACTGGAAGAAAACGAGGTGAATTTCATGTCATTGCCCGGAGTGGAAGTGGATGCCATGCTGACTTGTCACGCGGACATTTCTCTTGTTCCCTGAGTGACAGAGGAGCTGTGACCTGGTCCTTGGTGTCACCGGATGTGGCCGATGAAGGTTGCAATGTTATTCCAGCCAAAACCAGGAAAGATTTGTAGCTTCGCCTTCATACGCATTTCCATTCTTCCTGCGTTGGAAGTGGTCACTGTACAAGTTTCAAGCCCTCCATTCTTGATTTACAGAGAAGAGTCACCTCCCGCCTCCTAACCTATGGAAGATACGCTTGGATGTTATACAGTTCATCCCCTCCCCATTCCCCATTCAGTATATGTTATTATTAATATTATTATTATTATTATTATTATTTTTAGTTCATCCGTTTGCTGGGCTCTGCAGTCAGCAGAAACAAGTGGGCAATATTTGTCCTGGGGGACCTGTGCCACCCCACCCCCCCGTCCCCCCATCCCTGCGCGCTGTGTGCCTGATGCTCTCGCCAGCGCACTGCAGTGACTGCTCTTCTACTGTACCTAGACAAGCCCTCCTTCCGTGACTGCAGGATCCAGCGGGCCGGGTCCTCGGGGCTGGGAGACGCCCCGCCAACCCCATCCTGGCCCCGCCCCAGCTGTGCTACTGTCCTTTGAAAAGCAACAAGATACTACTACTGGTAATAAAACTACGAGCAAGGTGGAGGACAGGTTTGTGTCCCCTTCCTGCGACGTGGGGCGGTGCCAGAAGATGACACGCTGTCTTCGGTCCTCACGGGAAAGGCGGGATGGCTCCCTCCACTGAGCACCCCACGCGGGCATGGATGGCGGCCAGGCCGTGCTGACCTGTGCCCGGCGCCCCTTGGCCCTCACCGCCTTGCCCCGGCGCAGCCCTTCCACCTCTCCAGTGCAACCACTGGAGCGCGCCCACCCCACGCGGCCTCACAGGAAGCTGGCCTGGAGACTGTGGAAAGAGCCTCTCTGCAGATGAAAAAGGCCGAGGTACATACGATGTTTGACTGTATCCGGGCTGTGCGAACCAGTTTAAAAGTGAGGTTTTCTTTACTGTAGAGGGGAGTGCACATCAGAACCAATGATCCCGTGGTGTCTTCTAAGTTAAAACCAGTTCGTGCATCCCTTAGTTATTTTTTATTATTATTACAATTGTTGTTGTTATTTTCATTGTTATCATTATTTGGGGTTTCTTGTGTTGTTTTTCTTCGCAACTCTCCACACTAAACTCGCAATCTTGTGGGGAGAAGCCAGGACTAAACTCTCCGCTGCAGTGAGATGTAGCAGGGCTCGGCCCTGGCGACCGCGTGCCAGGGCTGCCGCACAGTGATCACTATTGACTTAAAGCTTTATTTACCTGGATCTCTACCCTCCTAGTCAATAAGGTCTTGCCACGTTTTATTAGTGAGGTTGAGAAATGTATTATTTGTTTGTTGTTCCACCCCTCCCCCAATATTAAACTGTGAAATTTGTGATTGGTTTAAACGCTGGGTGAATCATAGCTTAGTTTGCATGTCCAGCTAATTTGTTCCTATACATTTTGTTTGATTCTCTTTCTCCTTCTCTCAGGGCTTTTACAAAAAAATATATATATATGGATCTTCTGAAAAGTTTTTTGAGGTGCAAGTTGTTTTCTCTTTTGTTTTTTCCTCTTTGATTAATGGACACAATGCTGAGATTCAATCACTACATGAAACACCTGGCTGTGAGAACAGAACAAACACCCAGGAGCTGTTTCCAAACAGCCCCGCAGCCCCGAGACAGTCGGAGGCGGCCTCAGATTCATCTTCATCGTCTCTCTCCTCTCTCCCTCCAAGAAGGAAGTTGATCCTAGTGATTTCAGCCCATGCATTAAACAGGAAGCAATAATAAATATGTAGAATTCATATTTTTCTAAAGGGAACTTAAAAACTGCTGCTACATGTTATGTACAAAATTGGTTTATGCCACATGAACAGAGAATCACAAGGTTGGTTTTGGTACTTTTTGTTCCTCTTTGTACTCAGTTGTATAGAACTTCCAAATCCAGAATGAAAAGAAAGCTGTTCTGTATCGAACCATCTAAGCAATAAATGTTATATTTTAAAAACGGCAGATTGCCGGTCACGCGGCTGTCCTGTGACTTGCTGTACTCCGTCCAAAGACCTGCGGCCGCAGGGGCCCAGCCAGCGGTGTCGAGGGCCACTCCGAGCCCGCGTTGGGAGGGGCTCGTGTGAGCGGCGGGCTCCTGGGGGAGGGCAGGTGTGACGGGACCGAGGGAGAGGGTGCAGTGTGTGGCCCCTGCAAGTTGTCCCGTCTGTCCTGGGCCACAGGCCCTTCCTCCTCCACAGCCTGCCACCAGGCATTGAGAGGCAGCACTGAGCAGACTGTGAGCAGGACCAGTGGGCTGTGGCGTGTCCCGGCCCAGTGACAAACACCTGAAGTCAGGCAGGGAGCAGGATGGTTTCTGGCCCAGCAGCCCACTGCCAGGCCGTGGCGGGCAGCCCGAGTAGCAGAGGAAGAGACCAGGGTCCCGCATCCCCTGGGTCTCTCTGCTGTGACCTCAGCGCTCCCATGAGCCCCACAGCCCCGAGGCCGGCTTAGGGTGTGCAGCCCTGGTCCCCCCACGGCCCCTGCGTGGCCCCAACCCATCAGCCATGCTTGGGGGTCTTGCTGGGGTGTCTGCACTTCCCCCGGGCTCACCCACTTTGAAAGCATCTCTGGGTGGGCTGGAGATCGGCTGTCGCTAAGGTGCCCAGGCTGGCCACGAAATCCGGATTCTCCCACCTCAGCCTCCCGAGTAGCTGGGGTCACAGGCCTGCACCCCACGCCTGGCTCCAGAGGCTCCTCTGAAGGGGCCGGCTATCAAGGCAGGGCCTGACTGGCCAGGGCGCCAGCGGCCACCGCCTCCCAGCTCTGCTCCGCGAGGAAGCAGGAGGGAGGGGCCGGGTTTATTTTAAACATAATTGAAGGTTGCTCGCTCACAACAACAAAGTCGGCTCTCGAAGTCCGGCTGCCAGAGTCTGTTTTAAATAAGAAACAAGCGGTACCTCCTTTCCCAGGCTACTCAGGGAGAGAAGCCACAGCCAAACGTGGCTGCGACTGGCCTGGCTGGCTGCGGCTGCCCGAGCCTGGCCGCTGTCAGGGTGCCAGTAACAGCGCGGCCAAAGAGGGGCTGCAGCTGCCTGCCCGAACCGGAGGGCAGCCCCCCACAGTGTGGAAAATGGCAGGATTCTCTCGCCCAGTGGAGCTCAGGCTAGCCCCAAGCTTGCTGCCATGCTCCTGCCTCGGCTTCCTGATGCAGGAATATTTAAAGGGAAAAGAAGGCCGTCATCTCACAGTCCGAGCAGCCTTCGGGCACTCGGCTGTGTCCTCTGAAGGGCGCGGGCAACCTGGACAGCACCGCCTGTCCCTCCCAGACCCCCGTGAATTCCCAGGTTTCTTCTCCATGCTAACAGCTATCAAAGCAGGTTCAGCTGGATGGGGTGGAGGGGCTCGGCCTGTCCCAGAGCCCCGAGAGCCTTTCTTCCTCGGGTGTGGAAAGCGCCCCAGCGCACTCAGCCCAGAGACATCTCAGGCCGCTGGCTGCGCACCCCGTTCCTGCGTCCTGGGGTCCGGTTCCGGCCGGCAGCAGGACCGCCGTGACGCCCAGCCCAGCTCCGGGCCTCAGCGAGCTTCGTCTCAGACACGGTGCAAAATGCCCTCGGCCCGGGATGCCCAGGTCACGCAGTCCCCGGCGCCGAGCGGGCCCGGTGTCCTCCTCCCTTTCCGGGTCTGGGAGGGAAAGGCCTGCTTTACTCCTGAGTCCCAGGCAGGGCTCCGAGGCCCCCAGGGCCCGAAAGCCGCTGCCTGCCTCGCGCCCGAGCGAAAAAGCGCGGCGGTGCCGCGTGGGGGCGCCCGGCTGGGGACCCGGCGCGGCGCCCTCTGCCGGCGGCGCCTGGAATTGCTCCCCGCCGAGCTCCTCTCTTCCGTCTGAGGCTGCGGCTGGGAGTCCAGCCCGCGTGGTCCCTCCTGTGACCGGGGTCGCGACGCCCTACATTATCATCCCACGTGCTGGGCCCAAGTGTTCAATTCTTGGTGTTATTTATTTTGAGACAGGATCCCACTGTGTCGCCCAGGCTGGCCTTGATCTCCTGGGTCAAAACAGTAGCAGGGACCGCAGCAGCTGCCCCTCTGTACTGGCTTCTGAGTTCTCTTTTCTGGAGGGTGGGGCGGCGCTGCCCATACTTGGTGCCGTCATGGCGTCCCCGGAAGAGAGCACAGGACGAGGCCCAGGAGCGGTGCCAGGCGAGTTGTAAACCAAAGTGGCAGATCTTTTCTAGGCACCCCTGGTGCCACGCTGGGCGTGGAATGGGCTGCGTTCGTCACATTCTCTGCCCCACGTTTCACTGCAGATGTCTTCCCGGCAGCCAGAGGAACAAGAAGGGCGTCTGTTTAATTTTGTTGGAAAGTTGGGAAATGCCCCTGGCCTGCACCTGGGTGGAGCCCTCAGTCCGCTGTGACAAATGCCAGGGCTTCTGGTGTGCTGATGGGTGACAACCACTCGTGTGACGCAGGAAGGGATTCCAGGACCCACCGAGTGCCCCTCCCTGCTAGCTGCTGGGTTTGAATTCACTTCAGAGCCTCCTAGAAAATGCAGCTTCTGGGCCCGTTCCTGAGATGCTCATGTAGCAGGTGTCAGGGTGTGGATCTAAAATGTCCCCATCCCGTGTGTCCCGAGGTGGGCTTTCGGAAGCTGATTGGATCCCAAAGGCTATCCATTTCACCAGTGCGTCGATGCACTAACAGATGTGATGGTGTTTGGGGAGGTGAAGGAAACCTAGGCGGCGGGGCTTGGTGGGAAGGAGAGGTCCGAGGGGGCCTTGCGGGATGGACCGCATCTTGTCCCTTCCTCTCTTGCTCTCTCCCTCTGCTTACTGGCCACCGGGAGGCGGTCACCTTCCCGACTGACGGCTGCCTGGAGACCTCGGACTGAACCCCCTGAAACCATGAGCCAAGATGACCCTGCCTCCCAGTAGTGTCCCGGCCCCAGAAGGGGCCTCAGATGCCTGTGGTTCAGAGCTGGGCTCCTCAGATGGAGAAACGTCAGCGATTTTCTCTTCCTTTCCCGGATGCGTTGCTACTTCCAGTGGTCCCCTGTCCTCCTTTACCTTCTTCTTCTCCTCTCTACCAGCACCCTCCCACCCCACCACCCCAGATGTGTTCCTGCCGAAAGTGCTCGCGCGTGGTTAAGGACAGGGACCTCGTCCTCCGCCTGGATCCCTGGGCCGCACTCGGCACGTGACGCGCTCACTCCCAGGCTCTTCGCTGCAGTTTATTTCAGTCCCATTGGCTTCCGCGTAGTTCCGCTCACCCCGCATCACACCGTGAAAGACCCGGAGGCCGTGGGGAGCCCGGCGGGAGGAGCCCGAGAAGGGAGGCCCGAGAAGGCGATCCATGCACCCACCCGTGCACCTGCATGCTGCGCCAACAGCCAGGCCACCTGCCACCGGGACCTGCTCGCTCCCGCCTCAGCCTCCACCTACTTCCCAGGGGAGAGCAGGCGGCTCCAGGGAGCCCGCAGCTGGGCCCGGGCTGGCAGCGGGGCCGGCTTCCCGCGCAGTCTCCACCAGGATCCACGCACAGCAGCTGCTCCTCGGGCGCCAGAGCCGAGTGACGTGAGGCCGCGGGCCCCCGTGTGTGGCGCCAGGCCTGGGCGCCTTGGGGGTCCTCCGGGACGCGGGGCCGTCAGCGCGCCTCTCCCCGCCTGGGCCTGGAAGGGAAGGGGAGAGGTGACGCCCGCGCTGCCCGAGCCGACCGGAAGGGCCGTGGGCCTGGCAGCCAGGGACCCGCAGGTGGCGCCCGGCCGCTTCCTTAGCAGCTGCCGGTGTCCCCGCACCCACGGTAGCACAGCGCCCGTCCTGCCGCCCCTGCCAAACGCCACCAAGCGCTGACCGGGCTTCCTGCGAGACGACAGGGAAGAGGGACGCGGGCAGGGCGCCCCTCAGCGGCCAGTGGGCTGGGCCTGGAAGCAAGCGCTTGCTGAGCACACAGTGGCTGAGCGCCCGCGAGGCTCGGAGCCCAGCAGCAGGCGCATGCGCACGCGAAGGCCCGGGGTTCAATCCCCCGTACTGGATAAAACAAAAAAGAGTGAGAGGTGGGCTGGGATCTGCCGAGAGGAATGGGTGGCTCAGGAAACACGAAAGGAGGCGGAAGCTGCGGACAGGGAAAATCCGCCCCACACGGCATCGGCATCGTGGGGACCTGGGTGTGTGGCAGGGCAGCCGGCGCCATAGGTGGCGGGGTGACGGGGTCAGTCCCGTGTCTGCCCAGCTCCCTCTGCCCGCCCAGTGAGCTTCGGGCAGCCAGCCTCCGTTTACCCAGAATGGTGCTAGCAGGACCTCCTTCGGGTTGAAGCGGGGAATGGGAAAAAAACGCAGCAGCAAGATGCACCATGTGCGGTACAAATTCCCCGTGATGAACGCGATCGTTATGTGTATCTAAAAGGTACCAGTAAAAAGTTTAAAAGGCAAGAAAAGACCCTCCCTCGACTGGGGAGAGCGAGGTGGGCACTGAGGACGCTCGGGTCCCAGGGGTGACACAGGAAGATGCAGTCTGCACCAGAAGAGCCCGCACCCGTGCCTTGGCGGGGGAGGGGCACCCAGGCCTCTGGGGGAGCAGGCAGGGAGCCCAAGTCAGACTCTGGGACACCCAACCTGGCATGTAAGCCAGCTGAACCCTAACTCCAAAGCTCATGGGAGACTCGGTTTGCAAACGCCGCCGTCTGACGGGCAAATCACACATTCTTGAGGGACTGAAGTCCACGGCAAGGTGCAGTGTTGCATTCTAGGAATCCCAGCACTCAGGAGGCTGAGGCAGGAGGATCACCATGAGTCTGAGGCCAGCCTGAACTACACAGCGAGACCCTGTCTCAGAAAATAAAAAGAGAAAGAACTAATGGCCATTGTTTTCATCTTTTTTCTCGTCACCCTTTGGACCCTTTTATTTATGTAATCCAATAAAATCTGTGAGGTTCCCAACATCTTCATAGAGACAGTGTCTCCTTGAAAACAGAGTTATCCGATGAGAATATTGTAGAAAAATGTTCTTTAAAACTATTGGCTTAGCCTGAATAAAAGAAGGGGTTGCTTTGTAGCGAACCCCAGGCCTTAAGCAAGCTCTGCCACCAGCCACACCCCAGCCCAAAAAGAAGATGTTGTTTTCCATACAGGGACTGAGCCCAGGAAGTGCTGTGCTGCATCCCCAGCCCTCCCGCCCTCCCGCCTTCATTTATGAGACAGGGTTTCACTCTGCAAACTTGCCATCCTCCTGCCTCAGCCTCCTGAGTCGTTAGGGTCACGAGTGTGCACACCACACCTGTCCTGAAAGGTGACGAAAGAAGTGACGGCTCTCTTCAAATCAGAGGTGTCGCAAGGGAAAGAGGGTGTTCCCTACGCTGGGCGGTGCCAGAGGCCAGGTGGGAGAGGTGGCCCGAGAGTCGCGCATGGGCGGGGCCGGCCCGAGACAGCAGCTCCCCCAGCTCCCCACCCCGGGGTTAAGGCAGCAGGATGACAGTGCCGAGCTCTGGTCCCCCACATCCGCCTTCCCGCAGCCTGCGGCCTCTGACAAGCGCCCGTCACGCCTCGCTCAGCGGCGGCTGTCGGGCGGTCAGTGCCGCTGTCCCCTCGACACCCGCCGGGCACGGTCCTGAGGCTCGCCCTGTTCCCGCAGTGCAGGGGCCTCCAGCTCTGCGCTGGGCCTGGGAACTCCCGGCCGCTCTGGCAGGTGGCTCCGTCTCCGCTGTGCCAGGAGTCGGCAGCAGAGGGCAGCAAAGTACAGGCCCCAGGCGGGCCCGGCCCCCGCTGCTGCCACGCCCGTCCCCATCCCGAGCCCTTGGAGCCCGGCCGGCCGCGCAGACCTGGCCAGTCAAGGGCCCCAAGCCCCGACACGGCTCAGCAGCGGCCCCTAAGGACCCGGGACCTGCCGAGGGCTGGGCGGACGCTGGCCTGCACACAGGCTCTGGGGACAGGCGTCTAAACGTCCTGAGCCACGCCCTCGGGAGTCCCGGCTGGCAAGTGTGGAGACCCCAGTCGCACTTCGAGGCCCCGCTGTTACCTGTCTTCTACATGTGCTGCTTTGCTGATTCTGCAGGCCGGAGACCAAAAACCAGAACGCTGCACCTGCTGGGCAGGAACGCCAGTCCTGAACGACACCCCGGGCCCTCTCTGGCCTGTTGTTCCCTTCCTTCTTCAGAACTCACCTAATGGTGCCAGCACTCTGGGAGGCTGAGGCGGACGGTCACAAATCCGAGCCTGGGGCGGGCAACGTAGCAACATAGTGAGACCCTGTCTCGAAATTTAAAATGAGGACGCAGCTCAGTGTGAAGGCCCTGGGTATAATCCCACACACACAGGCGCACGCGCGCGCGCACACACACACACACACCTGACTTGATATTCTTTGGATAAGCAACAATAGATCCACGTTTTAAGAGTTGGCTCATTTTGGGGCCGGGGATTTAGCTCAGTGATTCTCCCGCCTGCCTGGCAAGCCCAAGGTTCCGAGTTCGATCCCCAGTACCAAAAAAAAAAAGAGTTGGCTCATTTTCTTTTGGGCTATAGAACAGTTGTCCCCAACCACTGACATTATTATACTCATCATATGAGGCTTAGGTAAATTTAACATTTGCATTTATTGCTTCCATTATAAAATATAAGCACATTACAAACATTCTGAAGAGGAGGAAGGACCCACCACCCTAGCACAAAACTGCTGCAGCGTTCTGACGTATTTTTTAGACTTCTGGATCAACCGGAAAAAATTTAATACTGAGTGTTTTAAGTACTGGAGGGAAGACATAAAAATGCTGGTTACTGTCCTCATGTTCTTATTCTTCAAAGCATTTTCTTTCAGTAGAAAAGACTGAAAACATTACGAAGTTACAAAGTCTGATCCTGCAGAGCTCAACACACCGGGCCGGGTTCTCTGCGAAGGAGGCGCGATTCGGAGCCGGGCGCTGACTGCGGACAGGAAGCCGTCATGGCCCTCTCCCTGGCCCCCTCGGGCCCCAGGCAGCGCACCCAAGAGGGAGAAGCCCACTCATCCCAAGGCACCTGGGAGCTGCGGGACCCCCGTACTGCAGGTGTCAAAATGTCATGCAAAAGGTGCGTGAACTCTTACGATAACTTCCAGGGGGAAATTAAAATCAAATGTGTAGTATTTTTTTTTCTGCTTAGTAGCATTTTAGAAGAGCTCTGAGCTTCTAACGTCGAGTCCCAAGGTCACGCAAGGACACAGCTCAAGCTGCACATGCGCTCTTCCAAGACAAGGCCAGGGAAACGAAACCGCCGCTGCAGACTGTGGCCTCCGGTGAGCAGCAGCTCGGGCGGTGGAAATCACCAGGAAAGACAGGCGCTCGAGGCGCAATCGTGTGTCCAGACGCTTAAAGAGCAGGAATTTGCTCCCCAGGAGTTTCAAGGCGTTGCCGCCTCCACTTTCACTGGGTTCACTGGGCGTCGACCCAGAAGAGATGCAAGTAACAGTTCAGACGTTGACTACCGCAAAGCTTCACGCTGCTGAGCGGGTTATAATAAACCTGATCAAAGGGTGCCACCAAAATCACACTTCCAGTGTGTAAGTGCTGGAATTAAAACCTGGGTGTGGTGGCACACACCTGTAATCCCAGCACTTCGGGGGGCTGAGGTGGGAGGATTCCAAGTCCCAGCTCAGTCCAGGCAACTTAAGTGATTTAGTGAGACCTGCTCTCAATATAAAAAATAAAAAGAAATGGCCGGTATGTGGCTCAGCTTGGAGGCCCTGGGTTCAATCCTCGGTGGTCCCCACCCTCCCACGCAAAGCCAATTCAAGACCTTTTTTTTGGGTTTTTTTGAGACAGGATTTCACTATTTAGTTCAGGCTGGCCTCAAATTTATGGCGATCCTCTTGTCTCAGCCTCCTGCGACAAGGTGTGTCCTACCACACCTGGCAACCCCTTGCAGTGATTAGGAAATGAGACACATTTTGAACCGGAGGTATTTTGCCCAAACTGAATAAATTCACATTTCTTCGAAGTTCTCTAATTAAAGATTCTCAAGTGGGGAAAACTGAAATTAATTGGAATACACAGCAGAACTAAAACCTGCAATCATTTATTGATTACTTTTGTGCTGAACACCACTCATTAAATCCCAGGAGTCAGATTCTCCCGGCTCTCTGCGACCTAAGGCTGAGCCAACTTCGGAGGACAGGCGGGGCCGGGCGGAGGGGACAGCAGGGGCTGGCAGTGGTGAGACTGGTCCGGGTGCGAGGTGTGGACTGCACACTCCCAGACCAGGAGGGCGCCTTGGTGAGCCCCGGCCACCTGCCGAAGTGGCGCTCGACTATGGCTTCCTGTGGCTTCCGGCACTGGGAAGTCGGGAGCCCAGGGCCACCCCCGGCAGGTGCTGCTGTCCCAGCCGTGCCCAGCCTCAGAGGGGACTTGGGCACCCGGGGCTCTGGGCACACTGTGGCCGATGACACGAGGCCCTGGGGTCTGCGGATGCTGCAGAAGGGACCTGGCAGAAGTGTTCTGAGCACCACTCCAGCCACTGCAAGACCCACAGCCTCGACGCCCACCCTCAGGCCACACAGCTGCTCTCCACGCTGGGGTGGAACCCAGGCCTTGAGGATGCCGGGGTGGATGTGCTCTACCAGTTCCAACTTGTATTTTCAGTACTTACTGGGTTTGAACCCAAGGCCTTCACACTGCCCTACATCCCCAGCCTCACCTTATTATTGTTGGTTACCCATCACTAGGTTTCTGAGATCCTCCTGCCTCAGCTGGGTTACAGGGCTGTGCCACATCCACCCCCACCCCCCATTTTCTGAGACAATGTCTTGCTAAGTTACTACATTGCCCAGGCTGGGCTTGAACTTGCAATCCTCCTGCTTCAGGCTCCCAGAGTGCTGGAACTACAGGTGTGTGCCACCACCCCCGGCTCCAGCCCCAAACTTGTTATTCACTAGCCAAGGAAAGAATACCCTCAGCTCGGGGATTCAACAGGATGTCGTTATGCCCACCCCGCTCACAGGAGGCCCACGTGCTGCCTGCGCCCTGGTGAGCACACACCTCCTGAGGCCCGAGTGGGCCGGACACTGCTGGCCGACTTCATGGGCAGGGATAAAATCCTGTTAGATGGGCCCTTTGCCCCTTCACAGCTTAAAATCCAATCAACCTTTTCAGTTTGTCTTGCAGAATATGTTTTTAAAGATCAGGTGTGTCACTCAACAGGGACTGACCAAGCCCCCGCACCAAGCAGATGGCACAGGCTCAGGACTGAAGCTACTGCAACTTCCTGCTCGCAGGGTTCTGGCAATCAAGCATGGGCAAGCTGTGCAAATGCAGTTTCAGAACATTTCTACCTTAACACAGTGTAGGGAAGACAGCGGAGGCCACACTGAACACACGGTGACCTTAGGCACAACTCATCTCCTCGCTGGGAGACCTGAGCACACAGCCTGCAGAAAATGACAACCGGATGCCTGCCAGGCACTTCCGGACTGCTCCTCTCCGGTCCCAAGTATCTCTGAGGTGCAGACAGCCCGCAGAGACCCGACATCCTCGGCTGCTAGCACCAAGGAGCCCGCCTGTACGCTGCACATGGCAGTTCAGAGCAAGCAGCATTTAAGAACACCATAGCAAAGTTATCGACTTCAGCTCTACGGCTATAAATGATGCCATCCAAAACCACGAAGAGCCTCAGGTGTACCTGGAAATGTTCTTAAATGTACACAAACGACTCATTTTGGAACTCACATCGTGCCCAGAAACAGGGCGCTGCTGTCAGAGGTGTGCCCAGCTGGTTAATTGTACCCTGCTGGGCTCGGAGACTGAGGCAGGGACCCGCGCCTAGGAGCCCAAGGCCACGCCCAGGCCACACAGCAAGGCCGCCAGCCCCTCACTCAAATGCACAAAACCAGGCCAATTTTCCTTCCTTCCAGGGATATGAGTACCACTTTTCTGCAAAAGATGAATATCTATGAGCCTTGCATATGATTACCTTCATCTACTGTACCTCCAAAGCAGCCGTGACATTCAATGAAAGTTTCCAGGTTACGTTCCTGCCATTTATTTCCCCCGCAACTGAGCCAAAATACAATTTTAGGCTGATGTGCTACAAATAGTTTGAGGCAGCAGCCTTTCATGGTCTCTTAAGGCCTAAATGTGCCTTTTCTGCCTTTCAAAGCCCCATTTTCTGAAGCTACTGAAGGTTCCAACCCTAACATCATGTTGATGTCTCTCCCCTTGTTTTTCCTTCACCCTCGCCCTTGGGCCTGCAAGTCCCTGGCTCCGCTCAGAGGGTCAGTGCTTGGGGACGACCGTACACACAGAGCTGGGCTGCACTTTCTGAGCACCCTCCTCACACGGTGGGCGACAGCGTCCTACCAAGGCCCTCACCTTCGTTCTACAGACTCTGAAACCACGCTGCTCCAAGGCTGAGTTCTGAAACTGGTTTGGTGTTGCAAATGACCATATTAGAACAAAGAAAAGCTTATCCGAGTATTTACTAAAGGCATCTAAAAATAGGCTACTTATTAAGTGTGCTTGAACAAACCATGTGTGGAATTGAATTCCATTCATTATGGAGTTGGTTTCTGCTAAGTACTTGCTGATGCCACAGCAGGGCCTGGCGTCTGACGCTGTAAGGTTTCCACTGCTGCCAATCTATGCTAAGGAAGAAACGTGACAAATAACAGAGCAACCTTTCCAGGCACTGGCTTCGCCCCAGAGCCAGAAGTGCTGCTGCGTACGGCAAAGGCCACGCACCCCTAGCAGGCCCTGAACTGCCGTCCGTGCACCACTGCATGGGTGTCCTAGGAGTTTCACAAACTTACAAAGCCACAAAAAAAGGAGCTGGAAAATGTCCCTTGAGCACAAGGGTCTCCTATATTACATTACATTAAGCCAAAGCCATGCAGTTACTTAGATCATGCAACACTTTCAAAATCAACCACTGAACACCCCCCGATGAGAAGCCCAGCGCCGTATGTAACAGCACAAAAAGCTACGGCCCAGCAAGGCTACTGCCGGGCACCTGACAGCTGGCCCTGCCTTCAAAGGGATTAAGGATTATACAATACACGGGCCACTGGCTTTGGCTCAGGCGCGTAGTCCTTACCCAGCCTGGAACTTTGTCTGTCTGTTTTGATGCATTGCTGTTTTCCTTCTGGGGGTTATGTGTGAATGTGAGCAGGGCGAGTTGAGTCTGTCAAGATGAGGGGAAGAGAGGTCAGGAAGCAAACAGCCCCTGAAACGTCACTGACCGTTCTCTTCAAGCATCCCAGTGGGAGGGTGCGGCTTCAAGACAGAGAGGGAAGCCTCTTACTCTTTCCTACGGGATTCACTTCACCTTTATCCAGCCTGACAATGACGCCAAACATAACTTACTAGCTAGGCAGGAGTAACCTTCTAAGAGGCTTTTATGAGATACAATTTATAATTTTTGACCTAAGGTCTGTCTTTATTTTTTTGGTACCGGGGATCGAACTCCAGTCCTTGTGCTTTCAAGGCAGGTGGTGGAACCACTGAGCTACATCCCCAGCCCTAAAATGCTTTTTGTTTTGTTTTTTGGTACCGGGGATCGAACTCGGGTCCTTGTGCTTGCACAGTAGGCAGTGAAACCACTGAGCTAAATCCCCGGCCCTTGAGGTCTGTCTTTAAGAGCTTAATTTTTTTTTTTTTTTTTTTTTTTTTTGGTGCCGGAGATCGAACTCAGGACCTTGCGCTTGCTAGGCAGGCGCCGGAACCACTGAGAGCTAAATCCCTGGCCCAAGAGCTTAATTTTTTAGAATTTTGCATATTAACAAAAAAAGGTATATTAACCACCAAAACTCAAAAGATTAGACAAGAAGCAACTATTTAACTTTTAAAATTTCCAATTTGTATTTCTGTAGATTAGCATTAGTGGAAAGCTAACTCTGCCCTAAAATGCGATCTACTTGGTCGTGGACCAAGGTGACTTTTCCTAGGAAACAACGCTTCTATGAAGGAGGTCGGAATTCTCTTCAAAACAAAACCCAACCCCGAGTAGGTGCAAGATCACTCGCGAGCTCTCCCTGGACCAAGGCAACAACGCACGACACAACTCAGTTCACACAAATGTACCATTTTCTTTTTGTTAGAAAAAAGGGGGCAGGGTTGGGATTTATATATCAAAGTCAGCAGAATTTTCATGTTTCACAATTTTGTTGCTAGACATATCCCCAAGTTCCTTCAATCCATTTGGGAAGTTTTCTGAAGGTGCATATTAGAGTAAACAGCAGCAAAATACCAAAACACTTCTATTGCTACAAAAGCAGCCACTCCTGCCTGTGCCTTTAGAATACCAGGGGAAGAGAGCAATGAGAAAAGGCTAATTTGTGCCATCGGGTAGGATCTGAGCAATCCAAGGAGGAACATGTCACTCCCTAAAGACAGTTCAGGGCGGCCTCTGCAATCACACTGGGGACAAGTGTTTACCGAGTCTGGGGGCAATGGCTTGCACTTAGTATTCTAAAGGCATGATTCAGGTCGTCCAACAGTGATTCTGGTAAGACCGACTGCTCACACATACACACGCACACACACAGATTTTAATGGTTTAAAAAAAAACCAATTTCGTTACTTTAAAAAAATGAATGCAGCGCATTTTGAGCAATGTTATTGCCACACTCGACTCCTCAGTCCACGAGTAAGTAGCAGGCGCCTCCTTCCCATCAGGGTCAGGCCGAGGCACAGGGCGGGGCAAGCAGACACACAGCTGCACAGGGACATTTACTCATCGGATCCCGCAGACCGCTTCTGCACCCGCTTCCGGGGCAGCCTTCTCGGAGAAGCTTTGTCTGCAAGAAAAGAGAAAGCTTTGAGCTCCCAGATGTGAAAGGCACCGCAGGCAAGGCCTCCCCTCCAGCTGCAGGTTTCAGATAACCTTTAATGCGGCCTTCAGGAGCTTTTGCACCTAGCGAGGGAGAAACCTGCACTGCTGCAGACACCACACGAAATCTTTAATGTCACAATTTACTTTAATGTCACATCTACACATGCACAAGGAAACACGTGAACAGTGCCCAAGGCATGACACCCACAGCCCAAGCACATTTATGTCGGTTAGTGATGATTTAATCTTTGCACGAGGGATCGTGCAGTCCGCATCAGTGAATCCACTTGGGATAAGCAAGTGAACGAAAGAGTGAATATTTCAATGCTAAACCCACTCCATGCATACAAGCACTGTCTTTTCACATCCTATCTCCTTATCACATCCTGATAGGGCTTATTTAATAGAAAATAAATTTATGTGACGTTTCTTCTATTTACATCTATTTACTGATAAAGAAAGCAAAAGGCTGGACATATTTTCTCTCTGACCATTACTATTTTTTCTTATTTTCTGCAAGAACTTTACCCACCAGGTCTAAGAGCAGCTTGTTATGGAATACATTATAAATAAAAATCACTGAAGAAGGGAGGGAGGGGAAAACAAACATGTATACCTGGACACTGTGGAATGCAACTGTAATTCCAGCTCTTTAGGAGGCTGAGGCAGGAGGAGCATTTAAGCAAGTGCATCATAAGCCTGGGCAACATGGTGAGGTCCTTCCTACCCCTCCCCAATCATTTCTCCAGCTAAAAAGAACAAAAACGTGAGTGCCAGGGATTTCGCTCAGGGGCAGCGCGCCTGCCTCACAAGTGCAAGGACCTGAGTTTGCTCCCCAGCACCAAAACAAAAAAGTGAAGAGCTGGGAAAAGACTTTCACCCAAGTACGTGGTTTATTTACAAATATTTTGGGAAAAGAGAAAAAATCTGCCTAAAAGATGTTCTCCACCAAAATTCCTAGATGACTGCATGGCTGCCGCCTAGGTGTCCCCATCGCCCGCAGGCACAGGCGGGGCCTCGGCAGGTGGCTCCTGCTGCCAGGAGGTGGTGGAGTCTGGCCTGGGAAGGGGTCCCTGGCTTCCCAGCTCCTCCCTTCTCCCCGCTTCCTGCCAAAATACCTCTCCCCTCCTTAAACTGTGGCTGCCAGCGATCTGTACCAGCAACACGGGAAGGAACTATTACAGTTCCTAAAACACAGACAATGCTCACATTTAAAATACTTCTTCCCATATTTTAAAATTTTATAGTAAATGTTCAGCAAGAATATCTAAGGACTGATGGGAAGGATGGTGGATGCCTGCAATCCCGGCTATGTGGGAGGCTCAGGCAGGAGGACCATAAGTTCAAGGACAGCCTGGGCAACTTACTCAGTCTCCAAGTAAAACAGCAAAAAAGGGTGACCATCTCAGTGGTAGAGTGCTTTCCCAGCATGTTCCAGGAAGGCCATGCATTTAATCCCTTAGCATTTAAAGACTGAAAATTCTCCTTAAATATGCTTACGTGTTAAAGACTGAAATATTAAGGCTGAATCTATAACTCACATGAAAACTGCCCTTAGTATATTAAACAGGTTAGCAATGGATAGGTGTGGGGAGCTCTTCTCTTGCCTGAAACTGAGTTTTGAGCAGAGATGCATTTTCTTGATGAAGAAAGCCTACTACTTTCATCAGACTTTTCAAAAAGCTCAGACTAGGAACTGATGCCCTTTCTCAGCTGACCAATTTCCAAGTAACTTCTTAAAACAAGTGATACTTGAACAGATTCCTTCCAACCTCACTGCCGCCTGTGTGAGCAATACTTTTAGTATGCAGCTGGACGGTGGTCACTTCCGGTCACTTCCAACGCCTGCATCAGCTCTGACCTTGGGAATACATGAACATGGGCCTGTGAAGACCCGCTCCAGCGCTGCAAGGAACAGACCTTAAGAAGGGCAGCCCACGTGGCTCCCTCACCACGAGCCCAGCAACCTGCTCATCTGCCCAGGGCTCGGCACATGGAAGATAAGCAGCAGACAGGTGCTTGGGGTCATTCAGCTTTTGGGAAAATGATCCCCGATGCCTCAAAACCACAGGACGAAGCATTCTATCTAAACAAACCAATCACTGAAGTGTATGTCTTAAAAGTATAAGAAATACCTCCCATTTACTACTCTCCCAAAAGAAACCTAAAAAATTTTTCAACTCCAACAAATTAAGATCAAACTATTTTAACTTTCAAGAGTGAAGCTTAAACTACATGAAAAAAAAGTTCTCTTAAGTGTAAAATTCATGACATTCCTCAATGACATTGAATGAGGTAGACTTGAAAATAACTACATTTGGGGACGGGGCTTTAGCTCAGTGGTTCCAGCGCAGTGGTTCCAGTGCCTGCCTTCCAAGTGCAAGGTCCCGAGTTCAATGCCCGGTGCCAAAAAAAAAGGAAAAAAAAGAAAATAACTACATTTCCCATTTAAAAGATTTTTTTTTTTTGGTACCAGGGATCGAACTCGGGACCTTGCACTTGCAAGGCAGGCAATGGAACCACTGAGCTAAATCCCCGGCCCTAAAAGATGTTTTTTAAAACCCCACCACATTAATCATAGTAAAATTGTAACTTACTGCCATGTTTAATGCATTTTTTAGAAAGACGTGCACAATGACTGTGCACACATCAGCCTAATTCCCCACCTCCCCCAGCAGGAGTGGTTCAACTAACTTTCAGATGAAGTTTTTTAAAAATTAGTAATATTTAAATCACAAGTTTTCTAACTGGTCCCTTAGTAAGAAAGTTGAATTAAAGCTACATTCTTACGGTTTCCAATTAAGGTTTCCCTATGTATACAATTAAAACACTTATTATCAAGCAAAGTCTCTATACTTTTCAATGAAAATTGGCTCGTCCATCACTTTATAGCTAAAAAATAATAAAACCTTGGGTGAAGTTGAAGCATCCTAACCTGAAATCCAAACTATCAGGAAAAACCTGCTTAGCAATGGGCTCCACTGTCCCAAGGAGGGGAGAGGCAGGCAGAGGAGGGCAGAGGACGTGTCAGCCTGGGCCTGGGCAGGGCACCTTCTGCTCCCTCGCTCCCACCCTGCTCCTGGCTGTCTTCATTCTGTCCTCAAGCACGTGCAGTCCGTGTCCTATTTCTGAGAGAAAGCGCTGTTTCTAAGGCACCCGTAATCGGGCTCATTCGCTGTACTCTAAGAAAACCCTCTGCTACCACTGCAGAGACGTGACCTCTCCTCCCCTGGGTCCCCCAGTGCCACTCACCCAGGCCCTCGAGAGCTGGGGCTGCAGCCTGTGCTGAACTTGCTCTCAGGTCACCCCTGTGAATGCCGAGTCTGACCCCACTGTTCTCGGGAGGGGGACTTCAGACACAGGCTCTAAAATTATTACTACAGCAGAACTGAAAATCATTATTTCACATTTCTTTTTTTTGGTACCGGGGATCGAACTCAGGTCTTTGTGCCTGCATAGCAGACAGTGAAACCACTGAGCTAAATCCCCAGCCCAATTTCACAATTTTTAAAACATATCTAGCTCAAGGGCTCATAAACAACGAGCCCAGTATTAAAGACATTCCAGATAGCTTTTTTTCTTTTTTTTTTTGAGGCAGGGTCTTTGCTTTGTAGTTCAGGTTGACCTTGAACTGCTCACTAGCCCTGAACTCATGGTGATCCTCCTGCCTTGGACTCTCAAGTGCTGGGATTAAAGGCATGTGCCATCATGCCCAGCTCCAAATGTCAAAAGTAAAATACATTTTACTTTCTAGGACCCTTCAAGAAGTCCTAGGAAAGAGAAGACACAAAATAAGTTTGGATTAGATCTCTAAGATCAAAAGATTAGGGCCCAAAAGGGGGTCTCAACAGCCAAAGTTGTAACAATTTGAGTATAAAAATATGACTGGATGAAACACATGAATTCCATAAAATGCAAGATTACATATGACAACCAAACCAGGGGAGAAAAATTATTTCATCACCACTTGGGTGGGATTTTTTTTTTTTTTTTTTCCGGTACCAGGGATCGAACTTGGGATCTTGCGCTTGCGAGGCAGGCACCAGAACCACTGAGTTAAATTCCCCGCCCACTGGGGTGGGATTTTAAAGTAGTTTTTTTTTTTTCAATATTGGTAAAAGGAAGAATTAAATATTTATTCTACTTTTCCAGTAGGAACTATGTAAGTGACCAAACAGTCCTAGCTTTGTACTACTCTACAATTTTTTATAATGATGCTAATTTCTTTTATAATAAAAGTTTATAAAATAAAGTCCAACAATTGGAAAAAATTTCTACATTCCTTTACAAAAATTAGTATTCAAACTTGCTATGTAATAAAATACATATTTGTTACATAAATTCTCAGATAATCTTTTAGGCTCATTCTTCCAAATAGTAGTTTTTCCAGTAAAATTTAGTCCAAGAAAACTGTTCCTAATGTTCATTAAACTTGCCATAAATCATTCACACAAGAACCCCCCAAAACTGGCAAACATCATTAAAAAAAATGAATCACCTCACCTCTTCTACTCTGCACTGAAGCAACAGGAAAGAAAGAGACAGGAAACAGGTTAGGAATACAGAAAATTCACATATCTCCAAATCAACCGCAGATTTGAAAGTACAGTATTGCTAAATTAAAAGCACAGAAATTACTGCAAACAAAATCAGTCTTTAAAGTCCATACTAATCACTGTACCACATCCTCCACAACAGAAAAGATGAATGTTAAACAGTACTGACCCAAGTATTTTTTGCTAAATGTAACATTTAATTTTCATCAAAAAGAAAGACTTCTCACCAGTACGTCAGACTACTTACTGATCTGATTCAAAGTCTCCTGAGGGATCCAACTCATGTCAACGTCATTCTGACTCGATGTACCCATCTCCACCTTCTGAATGGGCCTCTTGCGCTGGAGAACACAAACACACACTTTAGAGTTCCGTTACACAGTTTAAAATTTTTAAATATTGACCAGGAAACTCAGTGTGAATATTTTACTGTTGTTTTCTAGTTTTAAATCATACTAACTCAAACATTATATTCACTAAACAGTAAAATCGTTATGGAATTATAAAGAATAAATCCTTACAAATTATTATTTTTGGGATTTAAATACCTTTATCCTTGATATAAAGGTTCATGAACAACAGAGGTGAACAAAATAAGAACATCCATACAATGATTTTCTTTCCATTTGGGAATAAAACCTCAAAGAATAAATGTCTACAGTCAATAAGATTCAAGGTAATTACTGAAATGTTGCATACACACAGTCTTATATTATAATCTAGAAATCAATAGTTGGCACAGATAAAAATATAATATCTCATTTAAACTAACAATCTCACTTGAATCTAAGAACTAAAACTTTCTCCCTACAGTATTAGGCAACAAAACCACCAGAATGTAAAATATGATTTCACTTTTTTAAGCCTTGTTCTGAAATTTAAAAACAAAAAAACCTATTATTTATAGTCCATAAATCCAATAGTCCAAAAAAGATTTTGCATACAGAGAGTAACTAAACTGTGGCTACACTTACATGGAAAAACAGAGGATGTAATTATACCTAATACATAAATTTGTAGTGAAAACTCCAACTATTATGAAAACAGTTGATAGTTACAAACACCAAGATGGCCAGCGGATTGCATTTCTGTATCTGACACAAACTGTAAGTAACCCTTTCCCACAGGCTCCTCACTCATGGGTGAGGGAGGACTCGGGGAGAGGAGGCGGAGAACGCAGACCCAGCAATGTCGGCCACTGGGCCTAGGGCCAGACAAGTCTGTGGAAAGCGCTCTGGGGTGGCCACTTACTGCCTAGTCACAAAACCGCAAGCTCAACCAGCAGAACAACTGCAGCCACATTATTTCTTCTTCGAATGAAAGGACTCATTTGCTAATGAAAGATCACCCCTGTTGGGAGCAAAGGGGCACACGAGTGTAATCCCAAGTACTCAGGAGGCTGGGGTAGGATCACAAGTTGAGGCAAGCCTGGGAAACCTGCAAGACTATCTCAAAATTAAAAATAAACCCGGGTGTGATGACGCAAGCTTATAACCCTGGCACTCAGGAGATTGAGGCAAGAGGATCATTGTGAGACCAGCCTGGGCTACATGACGCCCTGTCTCCAAAAAACCATAAATAAATAAATAAATAAATAAATAAATAAATAAATAAATAAATAAATAAATAAATAAAATAGAGGGCTGTGGATGTAGCTCAGAGGCACTGTGCCTGCCTGGCAAGCACAAAGTCCTGAGTTCGATCCCCAGCACCAAAAGAAAAAAAAGAAAAGAAAAGAATAAATACTACTACAGGACTGGAGATGTAGCTTAGCACTCCCTAGTAGCAGGGGCTGGGGGTTGGGGTGTTATCCCCATATTAAGACTACTAAAGCAAATATAAAAGCTGGGTTGCAGAGAATAACACACCCATAAAAAACTGTAATATGCAGAAAATGAAATCTTACTGAGTTTGAGGGGAAAAAATTCTAGCATAATTTAGACTTACAGTAAGACAGGAAAGGTCCCTTTGAAGGGTGCAAAGGACACTTAACCGCGCATGTGTATGAAAGTCTCAATGTGACAAAGTCACGCACCCAAGGTCTCACCCTCAGGTTTCATTTTTACCTATTTACTTTTAAGAGTAGGGAAAGTTTACTGGGGAAGAGGAATAGCTCCTGTGGGACGGCAGAGGACCCGGAAATGGACTGCCCTACTTCCTTTACATCTATAAGGAGCCATGAAGCACCAGGTTGTGCTTAGTACTGTGACACCTTTTGAAGTAAGGCCATAAATGTACTTCGCTGTAATTACCTTTCTCGATTCCAGGAGCTGATGAAGGCCAACGACGAGCAGAAGCCCAAGACCAGCAAGGAACATATACATAAAGATTCTGGCATAAAAGGAGAAAATACAAGCTGGCTTTAATTCGTAAAGAATATCACAGTCAGTTATCGCCCTAACCCTAACACCGTAGACAACTAATGTCAGCTTCCCAGGCAACTTGGGGGGAAAAGGAGTAAGATGAAATTATTTAATAATTTAAATTTTATTCTATAAATGCATAAATAAAATAAATGCACTAGATTTTTCTGCCTCCAATTTTACATTATTTTGCACAACTGGATTAAAAAATTACTTCACTGAATTTTTTCTTAGTTCACAGTAAATGATTCATTATTCAGAAAGAACAACACTTTGCAAAATAAAATCTAACTTACATAAAATGAGCAATTTTGGAGGCACATAAAATGCAGCTTAGGCTAAGACTGGTCTGAGAAAAGAATGACAGAAAGCCAGCTGCCACCTTTGTGACAGACTTTGTCAGTTTCAACTATCTTCCCTCCAAAAGCTGGGTCTGTGAGTAAGGATTTCACTGAATCTGTAGTCTATTCCATTCTGACCCTTGAATAAATATTTTAGAATCAAAGCACACCTTCCCGTCCTGCCACATAAGATCACAGGCAACTTTCACTCACGTTTCTCCATCTAACCCATCCTCTCTTTCAATAACTGTAACGGTTTGATTGAAGACAGCATCCTGGAATACATTGCCCTGTTTAAAAAATAAATTTAATTTAGTTTAATTTCTAAAAAACTCCCACAAAAACCTGAAAAGCATTGAAAGAATAAATGCTTTCAAGATTTCTTAAAACTGTTACTTAACAGATTTAATACAGCTTTCTCCTCACTTAGGTCAGCAAGACTTAACATCAGACATAAGCACACTATTCAATGCCAGGGACTCAATGCTGCAAGGTTCCAATAAAGCAAGTGCACCGCAGTTATCATCCGCTTTCTTTGGGAAGCGGGAGGTGGCAGCTGAGGAACCAGGAAAGCAGAGTAAAAATGAAGTAAAACTGACAGAAAGAAAGCAAGCTCACGGCCCCTGTGACACCAGCACCTGCAGCTTCTGTTGTTTGCCATCCTCCATAGCAAGGAAGAAGCACGAATGTGTCCAACAGGACTCACAGCAGATAATGTGGAGAATTAACTGGCCAGGGGAACTTGCTGACTTGCAAGACTGTCTAAAAATAAGGAAAGGGCAGGGACCTGCTCATCGCCAAGGCCTGGGCTTGCTCCTCGCTACTCACTGGGAGGTGGCAGTTCAACCTGCAAGACTCGACTCATCTCTAAACCAACAAGGGGCTGGAGACCAATTCCTTCATAATACGTGGGCTGGTGATTTTTTCTTCTTTCTTTTTTTTTGGTACTGGGGATCAAACTCAGGACCTTGTGCTTGCTCGGCAGGCGATGGAACCACTGAGCTAAATCCCCGGCCCAGGCTGGTGATTTTCTACACCTAGTATCTTCCTGTTACAGCCTTGGAACAATCCTATTCAATAAGATTTCAGTTCTCAAATACATCAGAAATCACGGGGCGCACAAAGACAGCTGCTCTCGATGGGTAATGCTCCACGCAAAGGCGGCATTGCTCTTTCAAAACGACCACGCACAGCCAAACAGCAACCGTGCAAGTTTTACTTCCACTCCTTCACCGTCCTTCCTGCTGACAATCCCCGGATGAGGACACACTGATAAAAATAATGCTCACTGGAACTGAAACTACAGACACCGATGGATTCAATTCAATTCTACTTGAAAATGAGATGGAATATGTAATTCTTCAAGCTACTGAACTATAAAATTGAGTAAGTTTAATACAGTATCTTGAAGATAGGAAGAAAAAAATTCTTTACAAAGTAACATTAAAAAAACAAAAAAAGAAAACTAAATTGCAGCACAGGTAACTTAACTCAGACATAAGGTAAACATGTCCACACTGAGTGATGGATGAGAAGCCGGAATGAGCTCCCAAAGGAAAACTTTCAGAAAAGGGAAGGGCCAAGACTGGCTTATCAGAAGAGGACCTAATAGATGAGACTGGGCTCCTTCAGGGTGGTATCCTCAGACAGAGGTCTACTATCTTGAATCTATAAAGAACTTAAAAAAAAATCAGACCTCCTAAATTTAAAGACCCAATCCAAAAATGGGCATCTGAAATGAAGAGACATTTCTCAGACAAAGAAGTAAAAATAGCGAATAAACATATGAAAAAATGTTCAACATCACTGGTCATTCGAGAGATGCAAATGAAAACAACACTGAGATTCCACCTCACTCCAGAAAGAATGGCTGCTGTCATGAAATCAACCAATAACAAATGCTGGCGGGGCTGTGGGGAAAGAGGAACCCTGCTCCACTGCTGGTGGGAGTACAGACTGGTGCAACCACTGTGGAAATCAGTATGGAGATACCTCAAAGAACTAGGACTGGAAGTCCCATTGGACCCAGCTATTCCCCTGCTGGGTATCTTCCCCAAAGAATTAAGCGAATAGGGCCGGGGATTTAGCTCAGTGGTTTCGCTGCCTGCTGCGCAAGTGCAAGGACCCAAGTTTGATCCCCGGTACCAAAAAAAAACAAAAACAAAAACAAAAAACAAGAATTAAAAGAATCATACCACAGTGAACCTGCACCCAGGTTCATAGCAGAACAATTTGTAATAGCTAAAACTTGGAAGCAGCCCAATTGCCCATCAACTGGAGACTGGATAAAGAAAATGTGTTTCTTGTTAATAAAATGGAGTACTACTCAGCCATAAAAAAATGAGAAATGAGAGATGTTTATAGGTAAATGGATGCACATTGAGGAGATACTCTTAAGTGAAATAAGACACACATGTGTAAATACTGAATAGTTTCTCTAATGTGAGAAACTGAAAGTGTAAATGAGGACTAAAAGGTATAATAGATAACGTGAAATAGAAAGAAAAGGGGCAAAGGGGAAGTGGGAGGGGTAGGGGAAAGTAAAGAAGGGAATGGAATTAATATGAAAAAATGAAAAAATGGAATCACAATCCTTGTAAATAAGGAGGGATGGAGGGGTTGAAGGGAGGGCACAGGAATGGGGAAAAAATTAAGAGCCAAGAGAGATTATGTAAAGGTGCAAATTTCCAATGATGGATATCACTATATTATATACCTAAAATGTACCAATAAAATTCATTTAAAAATTCATTTAACATTTTTTAACAATTAAAAAAAAAAAAGAGGACCTAACAGCTGGCACCTGCAGGTCAATGCCCAACAGCAAAGATTTTAGTGGATTTCTCTGACTCAGTCATTGCATACACTTAAGATCTCACCACAGTAAAGTGAGCAAAAGGCTTTCAAGGAAAGGTGGCACGGAACAAATCCCTTAATTAATACACAGTAACATCTAAACTGGTGGTGGTGCACTGTCTTTTCCCTGAGAGGATCCAGCTCCAGTCACTCCCATCACCTAGCAACACAGCTCTGGCATGGTCACCTGCCGTTCTCATTCCTGTTTCCAAACATTGCCCCCACTGCACGGCAGACTTGAAAGACACAGCTCTGCATCCCTGCTGTCTATTACTGTTTTAATCACAAAATACACACTTGAATAACAGAAAAACATTAAATGTCAATTGTCCCCAGTCATCTCTAACCTTAAAATAGTAAGAAAGTGCCAGGGATTTAGTTCAGTGGTCCCAGTGCCAGCCTCGAAAGCGCAAGGACCCGAGTTCGATCCCTGGTACCAAAAAAAAAACAAACCCTCAAATAAAAAGGAAGTTCAGCAGGCCTTACGTTTAGATCCTTGTAGTTCAGATTGATGACCAGACCGAAGGGCCGTCCGCCCATGGGCTCTGCAGGGATGAAGGAGTACTCAAACGTTGCCTGTCTCTGGGGTGCCACGAGAGTGTTCAGAGGAAGAGCTGTGAAATTCTGGATGTAGAACTGGTAGTCCTGAGGATAGCGGAAAGAGGCATCTAGGGACTCAACGATAAAATCTTCTGTACCCTTGTTTGTAAAGCCTACCAGGAACTTCACAATATTATTTGCTGGAAAATCTGAGAAGCAAAATAGACACAAGAAGATCAGAACACATTCAGAGTACAAAATGAAATGCAGACACTGCCAGTGGGTTTCTGTACGCTTTGCTGTGTCCGCATGTGGACCTGGCCTTGGAGCCCTTCTCAACGGCACATGTCTGTGCTCCAGCGTCCCTCGTGCAGGGACTGAGCGGGACATCTCAACCTCAGCCCAGGATGCGTCCCAATTGCGTGGTCTAAGAAAGAGCTGCGTACTTTGGAGCCAAGACTATCACACAGGGGTAACAGCATGTCACCCACGCAGATGAAGGGAAGGAGTGTTGGTTTTCATTTTAAACAACCCGTCAGGATAAATAGGAGAGTGTCACCTCCCATACACTTTCCTGCTGTCTCTTCATGTATTTGCACAGGTAACTTCTCTGGGTTTTATGTATTTATTTATTTGGTACCAGGAGGGCCGCAGAGGCCTCCGTAAATATCAGCCATTATCTCACAGGCTGAATATTCCCAAACTAAAAATCGGAAACACTCCAAAATCTGAAACCTTCTAGCTCTCATTTGACGCCACAGTGGCAAACTCCACAAGGGACCTTAAGTGACAGGATGTACTCAGAACGCAGGCACCGAGCATACTGTATAAAATTACCTTCTGGTTCTGGGGACAAGGTATACATGCGACAAGGGAGTATCTGTTTGGACTTGGGCCCCATGCCCAAGCACTCTCCTTATGTATATTCAAATACTCCAAAGTTTTAAGAAATTTAATATCTAAAACACTTCTGAGCTCAGGCATTTCAGATAAGGGATACTCAACCTGCACTTCCGTTTAATGAAACTAGGTTCTAACCAAAGGATAACTGGAAAGATTTAGTATTTTACTAATATTTAAACGCTGAAACAAATCACTTTGCTGAAACAGTTTTTAAAAATTTTAAGAGTACCACTGAAATGGACATTTTAATTTTTAGTTGAACCAGACAGCTTTTATTTTTCACCTTAAAGACAGTAATACTACTATACAGATACCAGTGTTCACATGTATAATCTTTTCCCAAAATACTCATTTGCATAATGCTTCTCCCCAAAAGCCAAGGTTGACATTTAGACATTCCTCTATCGGAATCAAAACTAGTAATTCTGCATTACCTTCTCCTTTTACAAACAGGATAGTTGTATCTGCACTTGGTGAAGCTTCAGGTTCACCAGATACATCTTCTTCCTCTTTATCTTCTGCCTATGAAACACAAAATTAAAGTGAGATTACTAACGGGGAAGAAAGCCATCATCATTTGAATGTGTAGAAATTTCCTTAGTTTTGGGACAAAGCATTGCTTTTTCACAGCTTTGTTGGTATCAGTGGTATGAATTTCATCGTATCTCACCATTTAAATAAGACTTCCAGGATGGTGCCTCTGAATGTACAAGCTAATCCCTGGGGATCTGGCCATCTGACTCAGGTCAGGGTGAAGCCTGAAATTCTGTATTTTTAACAAGCACTGGGGAAGCCCAACACTGCTAGAGTTCTGACCATACTTTGAACTGCAAGGTTTTGGAGGAGGGCTTAGTAAACTTCCTCCCTGTAAAGAATTAAACAGTAGTCCGATGTGACGGTAAGATTTCGCAACTCTGCAAGTGCAGAAACTGCCAAAAAGATGCCAAGCAGGCTGGCTCTGGGCAGCAGCCACAACTCCCCACGCTATTCCCAAGCACTGTGACAGCATCCTCATTAACAGGAACGTTTCCCTGTGAAAATCAGTCACATAATACAATGGTAATGGGGAAGGGAGCCAAAGGCAGGAGCACTCCAAGTTTGAGTTCTGCCTGCACAACTCAGTGACGCACAATGAAAACAATGAAAAAGGGCTGTGGACGTAGCTCAGGGGTAGGGCACCCTTGGGTTGATCCCCAGAACCACCCCAACACACACACACACACACACACACACACACACACACACACAGCAGCAGCAGCTGCCAAGGGAAGGAACAGAGGGGTGCCACAGAAGCCAATCTGAAGGGATTTATGAAAGGGTAATCAGCAAATACTAGAGACCCAAGCAGCAGAACCTTGGAAAACAGGCCAGCTATGTGGCAATCAGGTGGCTGGTGACCTTACCAAGACCAGTTACACTAGACCAGACCACAGGAGAGACTTGAGCATTAGAGAAACTCTATTGGTATCTCCCTACCCCAACCATGGGGACTGAACTCAGGACCCTGCACTTGCCAGGCAGGCGTGGCACCACTGAGCTGAATCCCTGGCCCTCTTGGTTATTCTTTCAAAAAGCAACTAGCAGCGGTAAAATAAGAAAGCAGGAAGCAGCTTAGGCTGAAGGAACAGTATGTAAGCACAGGTCAGCCTAAGAGAATCAACCCAGAGGAGTAGCGCCTGAGTTACATAAGCAAAGAATAATCTAAGCAGTTCTCCCAGGGTAAGAGGGGGACAAGAGCCAAACTGCAAGAGTCAGCCTTAGAAGAGACTAAAGACAAATCATGATTAAAGAGAAAACGCAGAAAACATAACTACATTCCAGTGCCAGAGAGTCCAAGCAATGTCTTTTATTCTCTTTTTTGAGATAGGGTCTTGATATGCAGTTCAGGCTGGCCTGGAACTACTACGTAGCCCAGATGGGGATCAACCCGCCTCGGCCTCTAAGGGCTGGGATTACAGGTATGTGCCACCATGCCCAGCCCAAGTAATTTCAGAAAGATGATTCTAACAATGTAATTTATTACTAAGTTTCTGTACATGTCCCAAACTTAAAGTCCTAAATATCATCTTTAATCCTAAATTCCCTTCTAATAGTCACTCTAAGCCAGTGATGGTGAAACTTGTAGAGCTTTCAATGATAACAAACAGCCTGCTGTGTCATGTGTGCTGTAGGTTCACCACCACCACGCTAAGCTACCTTAACCACAAGTGGCATTTATACTTTTAGAATATTACCAACAACAAAATAGCAACTATACTGATCTAGTTAAAGTTGTTCATCAAACAAACTGGGTTGAAGATGCAAAGCTTCAACATAATCCTTGACAGGGCCGGGGATTTAGCTCAGTGGTTTTGCCACCTGCTGCGCAAGTGGCAAGGACCCAAGTTCGATCCCCAGTACCAAAAAAACAAAAAACAAAAAACAAACATAATCCTTGACAGGGTAATATACATAAAAGACATGACACATAGGTAATCAGTAAAGGTTTCCTAAGGGAGGAAGAGGGAGACTAGAGGTATCCTATTCAGATGAAATAACATGTGCCCAGGTATCAAAATGGGAACCCCAAGGGGCCAGGGATTTAGCTCAGTGGCACTGCACCTGCCTTGCAAGTACAAGGTCCTGAGTTCAATGCCATGTACCAAGAAAAAAAAAAAAGAAATTCAAAAACATCAACAAAATAAGAGCAGCTTAGGTGGAAGGCATATGTCATCAAATGAAGTAAAACAAAAAAAAAGAGAGAGAGAAGAACTCTATATTCAAGGCTAATCTTTTGATACTAAAATACCAGGAAAATAGAGAATTGGTGGCTTAATCTTGAGGGAAAAAATGAAAAAAAATCTAGAAATTCAAAAAGTCCTAGGTTCAAGGGCCAGGGAAGTGGCTCAGTGACACAGTGCCTGCCTGGCAAGCACAAGATCCTGAGTTCAATTCCCGGTACCAAGAAAAGAGGAAAAAAAAAAAAGGTTCCAGGTTCAAATACAGCACAAAAAGGAAGAAATCTCTATAGATCACAGGCATCCCAGAGAGGCAATGAATTTAGCTAGACATATGCTGCAATGATGATTCCACCCCAATACTCTCATTTTCATACTATAATTATACAGTAAAAAATTCAGAACTGGGTGACTTCTGAGAGATCATCTTTAACCCTCTTACTCTTCACTGGACATATTTTATTACTTTTTGTCTGCTCACCTTGCCACCAAGACACATGTACACTGTCCCAGCAACATCAACTCCAACAGAGCAAAAATCTGGAAAAAAGAGACCCAGAGAGAGAACCCAGAGGGCTGGCACCATGGACCCCAGGTCTGTGACCCACGTGCATATGATCCTGAATTGCTGCTCCTTGTGCGTACTATGGCTTTTCTACTCCAGAAAACATTTATTCTCCATTCTCAAGGACTAACCCCATTCTCCAACTTTAACACACTTTGATCATAACAAACCTCCAAAAGTAAGAACTTAATGTCAAACCTGTCCATAAAATAAAAACTGTAGGCCAGACATGGTGGCACACACCTGTAATCCCAGCACTCAGGAGGGCCAAGGCCAGCCTCCACTACAAAGCAAGACCCTATCTCAAGAAAGAAAGAACAGAAAAATTCTAGATTATACACATTCTAGATGCATCAAATAGTGTAAAACACTAACCAAATCTGTGGGTTCATCTTCTTCTACCTCGGCTTCCTCATCTTCATCTTCAATTATTGAATCTTCCACTGTTTCTTCATCCTCTGTAAGATCTTGAGCCACAGCAAATGAGCCTGAACAGTAAAATACAAAATAAGTGAACTTTACTTGGAATACCAACTTTTTTTTTTTTTTTTTGTACCAGGGATCAAACTTGGGACCTTGCGCTTTTGAGGCAGGATCCAGAACCACTGAGCTAAATCCCTGGCCCAAAGGCATGTTAATTTTAACGGGAAAGGCAGTGTAATTTTTTAAAGTTCCCAGGGCCGGGGATTTAGCTCAGTGGTTCCGCTGCCTGCCTCACAAGCTCAAGGTCCCAAGTTTGATCCCCAGTACCAATAAAAAAACAAAAAAAAACAAAAAAGGTTTCCAACAGTTGGAAAAATGAACTTCAGAAACTAAAGATGCCCTAAAACCCAAATAAAGAAACTCAAACAATTTTGGTTAAACAAATTAATAAACATTTTTTTGCAAAAGTAAGAAGAGGTGAAATGTAGCTCCTATCATTACCATGTAAAATAAACAACAAAAACCTCTCAGGTCTAAAAAAAAAAAAAAAGGTATCTCAATATCTAGGCAAGAAACACTGCTATCAGAACCGACTAGTTGAAATGGTTAGAATTTGGTAGCACTGTGTAATTCCAAGGGACAAATATCTGTATCATAGGCCTGGTAGAAACCAGCCTACTGGAAACGTTCTGTTTAGTAAAAATACATTGATGCCTTCAGGGCTGACAGCAAAGGAAGACTCCATTACTTCTGCATATGGCTTCAAATATCATAAAGTGAATATTTTTAAATGTCATAAAGTGAAATATAACTAATGCCAAGAAATTATAAATCATACTTTCTTAGGTAAAAGTACTCTAAAAATTACATCTATTTCAGGTGAGACCCTCAGAAGCATTTCAAAGTTCTAGCAACTCCTCCACTACTTCTCAGAAAGAAACGGATGATGTGGCAATTCAGTGGGAAAAAAAATGCAGGAAGGGACGCGTGTGCAATGCCCAGGAAAAGCGGTATATATTAAGGACCACACATTTTCAGCGTTTTTCATGTCTTTGGGTTCTTACCCGCTAACAAGGACTACAATAGTACACTCATAAATTACAGGTCATTTTCAAAACCCAGTCTTTAAAAATCTCTGACACACTCATTTGAAGTTAAGCTAGCCACTAAATAGAGGCCAACTGCTTCACGTTTCTTTGCCAAACCTCTCCCGGGAATACTGAAAATTATCATTCATTATGTCACACACACTGCTTAAACTTGTAAAATGGAAAGGAATCCTAGTGATCACTTAAAACTAATTCTTCACTTTCCAAATCAGAAAATCGAAGTTCATGACAATAACAGGGAAAGAAGTCAAGTTTCCTCACTGTTTATATGCTGTCATCTAAGCTCTCTTTATCCCAAGTGGGAATGAATAAACCTATTTTAAAAAGAAAAGGTGAAGCCCTAAGTAGACTTTTCCAGCACATAGGGTGCTTTCAACCAACACAAAATGGGTACCCAAAACCGAAAGGAGAGAAAGAGGGCAGAAGGAAGAGAGCCGTCCCACAAGGACTCCGGTCCGCCTGGGAGTAGAAGCTGACAACCAGGCAGAACACGGGGAGTTGCCGGAAATCAAGCCTCAGGGGAACACACTGGGATCACAGTGATCAGGAGCTGATGAGACAGACGACCAGAAAAAAGATGCTCTAACAGGAAAGCCGCGCCGAGAGCAAGAGTGCGGGCAATGAATGAGTGCGGCCTCGCGGCGCGGACGCTAAAGACACGTCAGCCAGCGGGGTGGGGGTGCAGGCCGCCCCGGCCCGGCCAAGCCCGCCGCCCTCGCCCGCTCCGGCCAGGGACCGAGGTCGCCCGGGCACCCTGGGGCCCGCGCAGGAGCAGCGCCGCGGCGGGCTGCAGCCCGGGGCTGGGAGGAGGTGAGCGCGGCCGGGGAGGCGTACGCAGCCCCGCAGACCGAACCCCCTCCGACTTCCAACCTGCCGTAGCCGGCGTCTCCGTGCGGCTAACCCCGCCGCCCTCTCCCTCGGCCTCACCTCCGGGGCCTCCGCGGAACAAGACGGTGGCAGGGAACACGAACAATAGAAGCAGAAGCAAGCGGGGGAGGAGCCTCATGGCGCGGCCTCTCAAGTGCCCAGCGCCAGTGTGCGTCCGCGAGTGCTCTCGGCGGCTCCGGCGGTAATGGCGTTACTCTGCATCCGGGCTCTGAGAGGGCGGGGGCGGGGCACGCACCACGCACGGGCATTGGTCACGCCCCTCCCTGGGCCTCCGGACAACGCGACGTGGCTGCTCTGCTCTGAGGGGCGGGGCTCACTGACCGCCCGCCTGTCCGGGGGTCACGTGGCCAGGGCCCGGGAACTCATGTTTCCGCGAGAGTGGGTGACCTGGGGTTTGGCACTGGGTCGGTCCGCCCCCCTTTCCCAATTAATTAGCATCGTCAGGGGTTACTTTATTTGAATGGCGAGGTGCTTGGACCTTGGCAGTAGTCTTTGCATATTTTAGATAAGTTTTTTTCTTTTATTTGGTACTGGAGATCGAACTCGGGTCCTTGCGCTTGCAAGGCAGGCGCCGGAACCACTGAGCTAAATCCCTGGCCCTTTTTTGTATAATTTTAAGCAACGGTGATATAAGGAACGTGAACTGCCTTCATGTGGCATTTAAAAGCAAAGAAAAAAAGGGAGGTAACATTGTTTTTACAAAACTATAATTGTTATAATTAAAAATACACCGTGGAGGGGCAGGGGATTTCGCTCAGTGGTTCCGCTGCTTGCCTCACAAGCACAAGGACCCAAGTTCGATCCCTGGTACCAAAAATAAAAAATACATAGTGGAAAATCTGTCCCCACATGGCCACACCATCTCCCATAGTAAATGGCAATTCTAAAATATTCTTAGGTGACAATCCTGAATTCTAAATTAGCCAGAACAGTGTCCAGCATATCGGATGTAGTAACTACATGGTGGGTGCAGCAGTGGCTGTACAATTTTCTTTAGTTTCCTTCTCATCTATATTGGATTTGGGGTTCATGCAGTTAATCTGAATGGCAGTAGTGTTGGACTGGACTGGTGTGAAATGTCATATAGATGATGAAGTAAGCTAGCTCTAGGTATTTATTACTGTCACTTTTCCTTAGGACTCATTTAATCTTCATGAGCTGGATATCACTGTTGACCAAAGAGAATGCAGACACGTAGATGTTAGCTTGCAAATGGCAAATCCATGATTCCCTGCTCCTGAGTATCTCAGCTTCAGGTCTCCCTGTCCTCTATGTCCCTATAAAGGCAGCTGCTGATATAGACAGCTAAGTTAGGTGGAAATATTGTAGGCAGTCAGGGCTAGGCCCTCAAAGTCAATGCAGAGGATGAGAACACATGGAAGCTGTGGCTGGAGGTGCATCTGAAGATTAAAATCACAATGGACAGATTTGCACACTTCCCTAAGGGATGAATAGAAGCTTGAGATTTCCCAGGTAGATAGACCATCCTCTCCCACTGAGACCAAGGCCACTGAGACTATGGAGATTTAAGTCTAAGACTACAGATTATTGACCAAGATTAATGATGTCATCCACATGCCCTTGTTACTAGTGGGTCAGTATTACCTAAGCGACTGTATTTGTACTCCTATTGGTCGATTACAGTTCTTACCCACCTTGTACCCACCCCTTGTGACTTGCTCTATAAAACTTGCTTTGAGAAATGGACTGTTTGACAACCCATTTGGGACCCCTCCTATCTCCCAGGAGCTATTCTTCTTCCCCATTCCTATTCCCCAATAAATTTTCCTACTCTTAAACTCTGTTGTTCCTTGGAATTCATTCTTAGACTTTGGGGAACATGAACTCAGTGTATCTGACATCTAGCATGATGGGAGTTACATCTGTTCCCCCTGTATCACTGCCACTGTCCTGACAATATGGACAGAGTCAACTCAGCTCCAGGCCATCGTGCCACCACTGGTGTATTGCTGCTGCCACCACCACCTGCAGAAGTGGGGACGCCCCCAGGAGGGCACCTTCCCACCCCACCACTACCTTCCTGCCAAAGTCGCCAGGGCTGCTGACCCCGCTTTGCTGTGGGGGAACTTTGCTAAATTCTCCGCTGAATCTCCGTCCCCCACTTTGAGATGCTTTCTGTTTCCTGAGTTTCAGTGCAGACCTGCTCAGGGTCCTGAGGGCTGACAGGATAGACTGATGGCAAACACATCCTTCTCTGAACTTGCTGCTGTCTCCTTGTACCAGAAACCGATGGGACTGTGATAGAAGGCAACGTTAGAAACATCACGCTGGACAGCACCAAGGGGTTCTCATGGACTGCCTTTCCCCTTCAGAGGACTGACTTCGTGTGGGGAGAATGTCGCATCCCTTGGGTTAGAGATCCTAGAAGGTCCGGCTTACCAGGTCGCAGAGAATGTCTAGACCCAGCCTGAGCCTGTTAGAGTAACCCAGGCCAAGCTTAAGGTGGAACTTCTGCTCCAGTGACCTCATCAGACAATTCCTAGCAGATTTTGAGACTTGAATTTTAGACAACCAGCTATAAAAGGTGCAGCAGGTGCCTATTCTGGATGTCACTGCTGAGATTAATTTAGGGAAAACAAAAATATACTAACAGAAAACAGCCTTGGGTGGCTGTCTTAATGAACATAAAAAGCAGAAGCATGGGCCAGGGATTTAGCTCAGTGGTTCCACCGCCTGCCTCGCAAGTGTAAGGTCCCAGGTTCGATCCCCGGTACCAAAAAAAAGCAGAAGCATATGTTTTAGGGAAGTAAAACAGTCCCCTGATCTGAATGCTCACAAATTCTGCATTATTATGATCCACATTCTCCCCATACAAGCAGCTTTCCCCACAATGTGTTTCATCCTTAATTTATGGAATTGAGAATCCCATTTACTAATTTAAGTCCTCCCAGGTATTTCCCTGTGTCTCCTTGCTCTCACCTCTGTACCTGTCTCTTTGACGGTATCTGTTTTCCAGCAGTGGCCCATGTCCTATTTCCTCTTATTCTGACAGCTCAGACAAACCCACAGCTGACCTCCACTTTTGTCATGTTATTCCTTTAACTCTGTAAGAGCAAAGCATTATTTCCCTTTGATTACTTACGGTTCCCCTCATTACCACTGTTGAAAGTATTTGGTAACCACTGGTTTTAGTCTCTGTATTCCCCCAGGTAACTGCCTTTGAACCTTTACTCAACAGTTCCCTTCTCAGTGAGGCTTTCCCTGACCTCCTGACTTAAAATTACAACCTCCTGCCTCTCATGCTCAGTTCTTTCTTTCCCATGGCACTTCCTGCCCAATATACAGATCATTGTGTCTATCTGTCTCTCATCTGTGACCACCCTGCCACCAGGATCTCTGACCCAGTGTCATGGGACTGTGCTTAATACCCAGTGGTACTCAGTATTTCATGACTCAGTGAAGCTGCGGCACTTACAGACACATCTTTGTTCCATAAATTTGCAACCCAATTTTGACTGTAGACCTAATATTATGGTTTGGCTCTTATGTGTCTCCCAAAGGCCCATAAGCTATAGCCTTGGTCACCAAGGGAAGTGACAGAATCTTTAAGAGACAGGGCCTAGCAGGAGGAAGTTAGGTCACTGGGGCATGCCCTTGAAGGGAAATTGGAACCCTGGCTTCTCTCTCCCTCTCTCCTTCTCCCAGCCACCATGAGGTGAGCGTTTTGCTCCACACCACATTCCCTACCGTGATGTTTTGCCTCATCACAGTCCCATGGAAAGAGTGACCGTGGACTGAAACCCCTCAACCTTGAGCCCACATAAGCCTTTCCTCCATTTAAATTGTTTTACTGAGGTATTTCATCGTGCCAGTGGAAAAACTAACACACCTAATAAAAAACTTAAAGTCCAGCAAAAAGGTATGTTTATTATGTTCAAGCAAAGACTTAAGTGCTCTTTTACCCAAGAAGGGCTTAAAATGAATTAAATTTTGTGTACTTTCTGAGGAAAAAACTTCTTTGTGACCCCTATGAGAAGGGGACACTATAAGGAATAAGGAGGAGTTTACAAGGTGTGCTGGTATAGAAGGGCCTTCATGCCCTCCCCGCTCAGACTTCACAGAGGGAGCAAGAGCAACCGCAGCCACCTGACCACTCACCACAAAACCCACCACTTACCTGCCTCTGCACCCCCACACTCTGTCCCCGTTTCTGCTGCAATAGAAGTGTATACAAGCCCTCAAAGCCCAGCCACCATTTGCCCTTTGGATCCCATCTCCTGTTCAAAGACATGTGGTTCTGAAAACAGCACTCTTTTTTTTTTTTTTTTTTTTTTTTGGTACCAGGGATTGAACTTGGGTCCTTGCGCTTGTGGAGCAGGCAGCAAAACCACTGAGCTAAATCCCCAGCCCTACGTGGTGTTTTTATACACCAACAGCACTCTTTTTCTACCCTGCAATAAATTCTTATCAAATTCATCACTCCCATCAACACACACATACATACAACATTGCCTGTCATTATAAAACTCCCCTGTAGCAGACATCCCTGCCCAGTATCAGCAGGCCTTTAGTGACACAAGCTTCTCGGCCCTCCATAATTTCACTGTTTTACGCTAGGAGTCTGATTGAAGCTTTGTGTGACTCAGATGGGCGTGTCAGATAGCAGCATTGGACTAGTATAGCTCCTCCACTAATGGCTGCTACTGATACCTAAGTCCTAGTCCACAAAGTGGCAGGGCCCTGCTGAGTTAACTTCCAGCCCAGGTCAGCTTGACTCCAACTAAATTCCCTCCCTCTGAATTACTCATTTGCTCTCGTCAATAAGATACACTAGTGCCTCCCTTTTACAGTCCTGCCTTCAATACCCACTATCACCAGGTGTCCCAAGACGTACTCTGCTCCTTTCCTTCCCGTGCTTGTTATGAATAAACTCTGGATGTCCTTGGTGCCTTTTGTCTTTGCTGCCCAGAGCAGCTTAAATCAGCCTGAGACCCAGCTCTGTCCAGCCTGTGTCTATCTGTCCATCTGTCTGTCTCTCTCTCCCCCTCCCTCACCCTCTTCCTCTTTTTTGTCATGCATGTGTGCATCATATTATCTCATAGGAGATCGAGACCCGTGGCCTGGGCTCTCGATAATATTCTCGATACTCCCCCTTGGTCTCTTATTTCCTTCTCATGTTTCTGCTCCCTGACACAGTAAAACTGCAGCACCCCACTTCTCAATTTTCTCCTCAGCCTGTCCAACAGGGCTTTTCTTTGTAACATTCCACTAAGACTTGCTAAGTCTAATGATACTCATGTCAGCCTCCCCACCCTTCTTGAATTCCTCTTTTTCTTGAACATTCATTTCTCTAAGCTCAATGACAGCTATACTTGGTTGATTTCTCTTGCACCTCACCTCATTTTTGCCTGGCTGCTGAATGTAAGCCGGCTAGGATGGAATGGTGGCACCACAGGAAGCTCGAACCGCAAGTGCTCAAGTTCTGTATGAAGGCCTGGAGGACACTTCCTGTACCAAAGCAAAGAGGAAGGCACTGGTAAGAAGTGATACAGAAGATGATACAGGAGATGAAATATGAAATGTTGTATCTCCTGTTAGATGTCTGATATGCCGAGTTTGTGTTCACTAAAAATCGAAGAATGAATTCTAGGAACAGCAGAGGTTAAGAGTAGTAAATTATTTATTGATAGGAGAGCTCCTGAGAGGCAAAGAGGGGACTCGAGTGGGTAGCCAGGGACCCCACTTTTACAGGGAAGAGCAAAGCCTACATGGGTACACTGTGGGTTACAGCTATGATCAACCAGTAAAGTCACAAGTATAGTTGCTTAGGTAATAGTGGTCCAATTAGGAAACAAGTCATGTAACATGTGTGGATGAAAAGAACAAAGACTTCTAGGAAATTATGGGTCCAGAGGTCTTTGGTCTCCCACTGGGGTGAGTGATGTCTACCTAGACTTCATTAGGCCGAGTGTTTGTTCTTTGGGGAAGTATACAGGCTTGGTAATCTTGACTTTATCTGGAAGCCTGGTCTCCAACAGATACCAACAGATATGTCTCTGGCCACAGTTGTGATGTTTCAGCTTTGTCCTGACTCTCTCAAGGGCCTAGCCCTATCTGACTGCCTGTAATATTTCTGTCTGACTTAGCTGTCTATAATATTGGCACCACAGGAAGCTGGAACCCCCACTTGCTCATGTTCTGTACGAAGGGCTAGAGGACACTTCCTGTACCAAAGCAAAGAAGAAGGCACTGGTGAGAAGAGCTGAGAAGATCAGTGACTGGCTGTGCTCTGGAGGCCAGGGCTAAGCACACAAGATGCTTTCCTGGAGCTCGCCTGATGGGATGGGGATGAGGGGATGAGAACGGAGGCCAGGTAGAAACAGGGCGGGCCAAAGGATCACAGTGGGTCAGGATGGGCTGCAGGGTCAGAATGGGAGAGAGGTAATGGGGAATGGCCAAGGGGACAGCTATGATAATAGTTCATAAAGTACAATCCTAGAGGCAAGACAGGTGAGCACTCAACGAGAGGACACTATTGCTTAATTTGTACACTTAAATCAGGAAAGACCAGGAAGCTGAGGGCAGTCATCCCCATAAAAAGTGATGATCCTGCTGTGGTCTGAGTGTGTCCCTTTAAATTCACATGTTGGAACTTAAACTCCAGTGTGGGATTAAGAAGCGAGGCCTTCAAGCGGTGGTTAATTTATGAGGGCAGAACCCTCATGAATGGGATTCATGACTTTATAAAAGGGCTGGAGAGAACAAGCTAGGTCCTTTCTGGTCAGCTTGGACTCACAGATTCCAGAACCAAGGGAAGTAAAGTTCTTTTCTTTGTAAATCACCCACTGTCTCGTATTTTGTTATAACAACAGGAACAGGCCGAGACAGATCTCAATCCCAGAACCCAGTAACTGAAGAGAAGCTGGGCTCCTAGGAGGGACAGCTCTGTGACACCACAGCAGTCACCATTCTGTCCTTCACACCCATCCCTCCTCTAGAGGACCAGTGGCCACTCACACATTGCAGTTGTACACTGAAGGAGGAGGAACCCCAGACCTTTGGAGGGCTGTGGGACACTGGTCTGAATCAACATTATATTCAGGACCCTGTGTGCTGATGTGGCCCTTTCGGGGTGACAGAGCACATGGGAGCCAGGTAATAAATGGAGTCTCAGCCCTGATCCAGCTGACAATGGGCCCTTCAGGCCACTAGATGCACCCACGCCTGGCCTCCAAGAGTTCAGATGGGATGAATGGATGTACCTGGTGGTTCAAAGGACCCTCATATTGGTTCCCTGACCTGTGGGCTAAGAGCTAATCAGAGTATGTGTCTGAAATGGCTCCCACCATGACTCTCCCAGCCAAGACAGTAAATTAAAAACATAACAGAGAATTGGGGTGTGGCTCAGTAGTAGAGTGTGTGCATGGATCTGGGTTCACTCCCCAGTGCTGAAAAAAAAGGAAGGAAGACGAGGAGAACATGACAACAGCTGTATCCCTGGGGAATTGTAGAGGCATGTGTCACCCTCAAAGGGGTAATGATCTCCATTAAATCTCGGTTTAATTTGCCAGCAGGTACCGACAAAACCTAGATAGATCACAGCAGATGGCAGTGGAACGCTAGAACCTTCCTAAGGAGTAACCACTGTGCCTCAAGCTCTCCAGAAGTTGATCACAAAACTTGAACCTAAATCTGGATTCCATGTCGTATGTGCTTGTTGCTCTTCTACACTGTCTCACATGTGCTCTAATTTAGGGAAGAATCTGCCCAGTGATAGTAGAAAGTCACAAATGAAATAGAGGGCAGAGGTATAACTTTCACTAAACCTTGAAGGACAAAAACTGTTTTAAACATGAGGAACTAGGTAGTGGAGGGGAAGAAGGAAGGACATTTAGTAGGCAGGGAAAGGCATTCTGGGAAAGGAAACAACCGAAATATGGAAGGCAATGAATGCTGGATCACACAGTAAGGAAGTGAAAAACTGTCCATAAAACAGAATTCAGCGATAGACTATTACATAGCCTTTCCAAATGAGAGTTATGGGTTCCCACATTCTCTCTTGTGTGCTGGCCCACCCTCACGCTGCAGGACACACTTCTTTTCCTACTTTAACTTGGCCCAAACTTGCTCTGCAGAGCCTGTTTCTTTTCCTACCTTTAATAAAACTGCTACCATCACAGAGAGAGTTATGAAGACTGGCAACGTGGGAAAATAGTTATCAGAAGCACTCTGAGTTTAGCTAGCCTACTTCAGATACTACATAAAAGTGCTTCATAAACTGTAAATAACAGAATTTCAGCAGGCATTATGGAAAGTGAAAAGAGGAACTTGACAGCTTTAGCAGAGACTTGAAGGATTTTTTAAGGCTGGGGTAAGAATGTGATACTTAGACAGTGGAGGTTTGATGGAGGAGTTATCACTGTGAAGTGCACGGGTGGGGACCAAGGAAGGACGAGCGGGGAGGAGGGGCTCATCGGCACAGCGTTGCAGCGTGTGGGCAGCGCGCCTGCCCGGACTCCTGTCCTCCCGCCTCAGGGTGGAGGTGTCAGTCCCTAGTCTGGGCTGGGGAACTCGGTCTCTCTCTTTCCTATCAGCTCTCCCTGGTCTCCTGTGTCTCCCTGACCCCGGGAGCCCTCCCAGTGTGTATGGGACTGCATTTCACGGCAACGTCCCACTCACCAAACGCCTCCATGCCAGCCTGTGGTCCCCCAGGCCTTCATCTCCGTCACGGTGGCCGCCGTGGGCTTCTGGGACCCCTCTTCCCCACTCCATGCCTAAGCAATTCCCACATCCTTTCACTTCACCCTTGAAATTGCTCTGCATTTATATCTTCCTTTTCTTTTTCTTTTTTCTTTCTTTCTTTTTCTCTCTTTCTTTGTTTCCTTTTGTGGTACCGGGGATTGCAGTTCTTTTTGTTTTATTTTCACATCGGGTCTCTGACAGTCGCAGGGATGACAGGCCCGTGCCCCCACAGCTGGCCACATCTGCTGCCCGGTGCCTGGCTTCAGTCTGTCCCGCTTGGCACACTGAAGAGCAGTCACTGGCGCTCCTGATTCTCGCCTCGCCGTCCGCCTGCCTACCTACCCTGCATATCATCTCCTGCTGCACGCAATCACCCTCACCCCCTGCTCTGTGAAGAACTTGGTTGCCAGCACTGAATGGGCCATCTTGGGTCCCCGCCCACCCTGGCTTTCTTCTATCTGGGGCGCACTGAGGTGCTGCTGAGACCTGGCTGTGGCCCAGGTGGCGGCCACCAGGTTTCCTCAAGTGGTCTGGGCCATTTCCTGTCTCCTGGTCAGTCCCACAACGGCCTAGCGCAGCACACATCTCTCCCCAGGACATCAGGCACTCCTTGTGGGCTTCGCCCCATCTTTCCTCGTGTCCTTGGCCCCTGACACACAGCCTGTCACACACTCTACTGAAAGTCATTAAATATTTATTGAAAGAAGGACTCTACACCCATGAGCCATGCAGCAAGACAGGCACATTCACTTTGCAATAACCTGTGGGTAAAGAACACAAATGTCTCATAATGCACATGTTGAGTCAGCATGTATGCACAGAGCCCCGCATGTAGACAAGCTGGGTCAATCCTCCCTTTCTACCTGGTTTGGCCCATCTGTATAGAGATTCCAGAAATGGCTATCCTTATTTCAATAGCTGCCTTCTTTGATTGTATTTTATTTCTTTCTACAGCTTCCCACAAAACCATTAATAATAACAACAGCAAATGTCTTTGTCTCTTTTTTTTTTTGGTACCGGGGATCAAACTCGGGTCCTTGTGCTTGTGCAGCAGGCGGCGAAACCACTGAGCTAAATCCCCGGCCTGCAAATGTCTTTTTCAACTTGAATCACTTCAAAGCTTTTGAAGCTTAAGGGACTAAGTTCTAAAAGGAAACATTACTACAGCTGCAACTCATGGTACATTCTCAGGTTCAATTAGTTGTATGTTATGTTCTAACTTTTTATTTACTTTAAGATATTTAAATGTAAGTCATTTATGCTTTACCATTAAGACACATATATCTAGCTAGATGTAGTGGTGCATGGCCGAAATCCCTGCTACTCAGGTGGTCAGGAGGCTGAGGCAGGAGAATCACAAGTCTGAGGCCAGCTTGGGCAAATTATTGAGACCCTGTCTCAGAATAAGGTAAACAGAGTGGGCTGGGGGTGTAGTTCAGTGGTAGAATGCTTGATTAGCATGCTTGGTCCCAGTAAGGAGGAGGGGGTAGAAGACCCCTTTCTATTTTTAAAAAATGAGTTCACTGAATTGCTGAGCAGGACAATGCCAGCTCCCCAGGCTGCCTGGGTCTCCTAGGCCTTCAGGGCCCCAGGCCAGTTCCACCCAGCTGTAGCCCTCAGGCCTGGGCCACCACGTGAGGCCCTGGTGGGCCACCCGTCCAAACAAATATGGCAACGTTCTGAATCTGAGAAATTAAGATTTTCTGTTCTTGAGTTACATACAAACATATAGAATTCCTCAACAAAAATAATGATAATAGCTTTTAGTTATTCAACACTTCCTGCAGGACCAGTTTTACATTCCATATATATTTTTCACTGATTAAGTACAACTCTAACTTTAGAGAAATAAAATACATATTTTGATCAACAGCTATACTTTCAGCATGGTTCTTGGATTTATCAAAAAGCTAATACTGGGCCAGGGATTTAGGTCAGTGGTTCCACCCCCTGCCTCGAAAGTGCAAGGTCCTGAGTTCAATCCCCAGTACTAAAAAAAAAAAAAAGCTAATATGCGTGTTATGTATATATTTATTTTCGTGATGCATCCCACACAAAATCAGAAGTCTCTGGGTCCTTTGTTTAAATTCACAACTACCTCAAAATTCATTTTAAGAGAGAAAGTACAAGGGTTAGATCTTAAAAGACCAGTGTTCTTTTTTCATCTGGGATTTAATTTGTTTTTTTGTTTGTTTTTCTTTTGGTACCAGGGATCAAACTCAGGACCCTGCACTTTTGAGGCAGGCGTGGTGCCACTAAGCTAAATCCCTGGCCCATCTGGTTTTTAATTTCAAAGGACTTCAAGGTTCGTCTTTTTGAAGGTGGCTGGTGGTAGGAAGAACCTGCCCACTTTGCCTGGAGAGAAGGAAAATGTCTTGCAGGGGAAATAAAATGTGAAGTTCATGACAATTGTGATGCCTCATTAAAGGCCTGATAGCCAGTAATCCCAGCACTCTAACACGCTGAGGCACAAGGATCAAAAGTCCAAGCCCAGCTTAGGCAACTTCGTGATTTAAAATAAAAAATAAAGACAGGGCTGGAGATGTAGCTCAGTGTGAAGGTCTGAGTCCAAAACACACATACAAGGAAAGCCCCGATCACATGGTGTTCTAGGAAAATATTTAGAAGTCACCTGCATTCACTTGTTTATGTTGAAGTGGAATATGTTTGATTTTTCACCAGAAGAAATTATAAAAAGTTAAATTTTTGGAATGTAAAACTTTAGTATTTATATGGGTTTTAATATATCTTGGAGTAGAATATTTAGTAACAATTCCTGGAATAGTTGACAAAAATGACTAGTGTTTACTCTTTAGTCTTATTTAATCTAAATCTTTTCTATTTCTTTAAAAAATATCTGGCATTTAAAAATGAAAGGAAAAAGCCTGGTGTAGTGGCACACACCTGTTATCCCAGCACTTGGGAAGCTGAGGCAGAAGGATCTCAGTGAGTTCCAGTGGCCTGGCAAAGCCAGCCTGAACTACATAGTGAGATCCTGTCTCAAAGAACAAAAAATACACACATACACACAAAGAAGAAAAACATTTCATAAGTGACAGAATTCCTGAACAGCTAGTTCTTGTTTACATATGGAAAAAGGATGGAGAGGGCCGGGGATTTAGCTCAGTGGCTCCGCTGCCTGCCTTGCAAGCACAAGGTTCCGAGTTCAATTCCCGGTACCAAAAAAAAAAAAAAAAAAGAAAAAGAAAAAGGATGGAGAGAAATACTACAGATAGATGAACCCCACGGCTAACACGCTGCTTTATTTCAATTAATATTTTAGGCATCATTTCAACCTTTCCCCCACCGAGGAACACCAGAAGGTAGAAGGCTGGTTGAGCCCCATCTTCTTGGTTTGGCTGCCAGTGGCAGGATGCGAGAAAAGGAGTCGGAGCAAGAATCAAAATGATTCATAAAGCCACTTCCCACTGTGGTAAGTCCTGAGGGGTCAAGGATTCATAGAATAAGGTGCCCTCGTAGCTCAACTACCAGAAATGCTGGGTCTCAGTGGAGGGCGACCCCTATTGATTGCTCCCTTCTTCCACAAAGCTGTGTCACAAATAAGCCGCGGTAGCTGGGCATGCTGGTGCACACCTGTAATCCCAGCACTCTGGGATGCCGAGGCGGCAGGATCAGAAGTTCAAACCCAGCCTGGGTACCCAATGACTTAGCAAGACCCTGTCTCAAAAAAAAAAAATAAAAGGCCATGGTGTTCATGAAACACATCTGGGTGGGACAGGGGCATCGGTAGCTCTATCTTCTAACAGGAAGGTCTAGCTTTGGCCTTATTCTCAAAACTAACACTACTTAGAATTCACTGAAATGCTTCTGAGACAATGCTTGCACCAGAAGAGCTCCAGCTGGGCTACGAGACGTGTGGGCGGAGAATGTAATGCCACAACAGGTGCCAACGCGTCAAGGGCACCATGCATGCACACGAGAGGAAGCAAGTCAGTTCCTCAGAGACAAAGGAAGGACAGAGGAGAAGGAGAGCTGGGGAAGAATGTAACAGGTAAAGGAGCCGCTTGGGCAATAACAGGCACAACACTAACACAGCGTGGTTAGAAATCTGCAGGTGGTTAGATACCGCAGACGTGGACAATGAGAAGGGCAACTGTGGGAGGGGGGGAGCCTCACCCCAAGGATGGGCTACGGGGAGCAAACAGGAGGCAGAAACACCAGGAGGCGCTAATTACCAAAGATCAGAGGAAACACGAGGCGGGCTTGAAAGGAAGGTGAGGAGACCCAAACAAGAAAAGTTTCAGGTCAAATAGGACAAGGAGGCAGAAGAGGCCAGCCCTTGAGGATGGAGAGGGCAGCTGGATCACTGCGGAAGTAACTTCAGGAACATGGCTGCGTCTTACGTTATTGTCAAGTCACCTGGAAATATAACAGTCTTTTTTATCATGTTTATCAAGACAACCTACCGAGGTCGTGGACTTCGGATGATTTTCTGATCTTGGTCTGTAGGAAAGAGGAAGAAATTAAAAAGTGAGAGAAGACTAAAAAATAGTGAACAGGTGAAAAAATACGCCACCACTTAGCACATCCCTCCCTCACTTTCAAGGAGAATTATTATCTAGGAGAGAACGATGAGGCCCCCAAAGATTAAGATAGAACTTTTGTTTTGTAATACTGGAATCAAATCCAGGATTTGCTTGTGCTACGAAAGTGCTCTATCGGGGAGCTTCCTCTCCAGACCTTTTCTTTCCTTTTTTTAAATTTTAAAATAGGATCTCAGTAACCTGCCTAGACTGGCCTTGAACTTGCAGTCATCTCACCTCGGCCTCCCAAGTAGCTGGGAAGACAAAGCTTTTTTGATATGTAATATGTGGATCATTCTCAATGCACTTGAATAAAAATCCTGAGTCTTATTACATTTAACGTCACCACAGATGCATTTAGGAAAAAGCCTGTGACCTGGGGACCTCGTGAATTTCCGTGAAAGTGGTGAAGACCAGAGGGAAGAGTCAGATGTCTGAGACTGTCAACATGCTGCCTTTTAGATCCCGAATCTGCACAATTTCCATATGAAAGACGAATGCCCAGGAGGCAACGGCACCGAGGCTCTGGAGGCTGAGGCAGTCTGAAGCCTGTTCACTGGTGAAAGCACCAGGGTGGTCTATTCAGCTGCAGGCTTCCAGGATCACTGTGGCTGCAGGCAGCAAGTCTTAGGTTTCCTAACAAAAGGCCTTGAGAGCTGGAAAGGGATCCAGAGGTCACTGTCCCACATAGCCATCTTGCCTCAAGGCCAGTCTGTATCTGTACAACTGGGGCTCAAATCCCCCCGGGGCCTCACGTGTAACTAAACAAATGTCTCAGCTGGTGAAACACGTACACTTACTTACATATGAATGTTATTAATTAAAATAATACTAAAAAATTCCATTGTTTCTCTCCACGATGTAGAAGATCCACATTCAGCTAAAATCAGCATTTACTGAGCAATTGTGATATGGCAGGCATTAGATTACACCACGTTCTTTTTTCTCTTTTTTGTACGAGGAATTGAACCCAGGACCTTTGAACTGCGCTACATCCCTAACACCTTTAAATTTTTTTAAATTTTGAGACAGGGTCTCACTAAGTTGTTCAATTGCCCCAGCTGGGCTTGAACTGGAGACCCTTTTGCCTCAGCCTTCCAGAGCGCTGGGATATAGGTGTGAGCCACTGCAGCTGGCTCACATTCTTTCATATTAGGCTAAGGCTATAACTCAGTATGGAGTGCTTGTCTAGAGGGCTGGAGACCCTGAATTCGATCTCCAGCATTGTATAAAGAAAAGAAGAGGAAGAAAGGAAGGGAAGGAGGAGGGAGGGAAACATTAACCCATCACAAGAAACAGTTTGTCTGCTCAGGGATTTTGATTTTCAAAACACAGCTATATTAGGGGCCGGGGATTTAGCTCAGTGGTTCCGCCGCCTGCCTGGCAAGCGCAAGGTCCCAAGTTCGATCCCCAGTACCAAAAAAACCCAAAACAAATACAATGTGGTTCGCACCTAGCATGAAACACTATTCAGCCCTGAAGAGTGAAATTCTGACATTTGCAGCAGAGTGGACGGGACTGGAGATCATTATGTTAAGTGAAATAAGGCAGGCTCAGAAGACAAAGACCACATGATCCTACTCACACATGAGAAAGCAGGTTCTCACAGAAGCTGAGAGAAGGGGGTGACAGGCTGGGAGAGCCTGATCGGTGGGTACCACGTCACAGGAGAAAGAAGCTGTGGCTAGTTATTATCACGTGGTATGGTGACTGGAGGTAATGCATGGCATGTTTCAAAAAGCTAGATGGAGGCATAAGGACCCGAGTTCGATCCCTGGTACCAAAAAAAAAAAAGCTAGAAGGATTGTAAATATTTTCACCAAAGAAGTACAAATGTTTGAGGAGATGTGTCTACCCTAACTTAAACATTGCAGACATGGCACCCCATAAATATGTACAATTTTTAATGTCTTCATTTATAAGTTCAAAAAATAAATGTAAAGGCCTGGGAACGTAGCTTAGTGGTAGAGTCCTTGCCTAGCATGTGTGATATGAGGCCCCGGGCTCAGTTTCTAGCATCACAAAAATAAATTAAGAGCAAGCGCAAGGTCCTGAGTTCTATCCTTGACACAAAAAAAAAAAATTAAGAAAAAATAATGTAATGCAACTTTAATTTTTGTCTCCTACTTCTACTCTAAGCCTTTTTATTCAAGCTTTAGCTTTTTTTTGGTACCAGGGATTGAACTCAGGTCCTTGCGCTTGCGCAGCAGGCGGCGAAACCACTGAGCTAAATCCCCGGCCCCAAGCTTTGCTTTTGTAGTGAATGAATAGGCAGCCGGCCCAGGAGTTTTTGGTCATTCTAAGTCACAGGCCTCTTGGGGAGGCCCAGTCTCAGTCCTAATCAATCCCTTTATCTTCAGGCAGAAGCAGGACTTCACTGTCAGGACCGGAGAAGTGCGGCCTCACTGGCCTCCTGTGTGAGCACAAAGGAGGAAGACTGCACTCGGGGGACCGCATAGTGCACGTTAGGGAAAGGTTAAGACAGCTGAGGTTAGGTTGTTTACCTGAGAATGTGCTAGCGGATATTGGAAAGCAGGTGAATCTCGTGTTACTCAGATTGCTCACGCCCGTGTGGTGAGCCAGCGGCTCAGGCTTCTCTGCCTACTAGAGGTGAGCGCCCCCTGGCGCCCGCATGCTGAGCTGACTCCGTGTCTGTCGTTCATCCTTTCTTCCACAGTTGGCACCCTGGAGGAGGATGAGACCAGGGTCGCAGGTGGAATCCCTGGTGCGGAGGGTGGGTTCGTCCCACCCGTGTCACCTCCTTCTCTACGTTGCGGGAGCCCCAGGAGAAGGAAAGCACAGGTCTCCCTCAGCTGGGGCTCGCGGAGCTCGGCCTGGCAAAGGGTTGATGCTCCTCCTTCTTTTTAGCCGGTGATTGCTGGGAAGCTCCAGCCCGCCATGTCCCTTCCTCGGCCTCGGGATTCTCCATCAGCTTCCTGTCTGGGTCTCTCTCCCAGTTTTGTGTGGCTGGCTGCCCTCCAGGCTGCCTTGGGCAGAGCCACGAAAGCCAGGGCTCCCGTGCACGGTCACAGGAATGACAATGTCCGGCTCTTGTCAATGTCCCCCGCTCTCGGGGGAAGTGCATGGGGCTGCCACCCCTGCCGGGCCTCTTCACGCTGCCGCAGCTCGCTGCAGTTTCTGCCCCATGTAGGCGAGTAGGGGCTGTTTCCCATATTCCCGGAAACCCCTCACGAGGACTTAGGTAGAATTACTTGGAGATGGGAGCTCAGGACACAGGAGAGTCAAAGAGGTCTCTTGGCCAATCCTTCTGACGCTCCACACTTTTAGACTTACATCTGGCCAAGGGATAGTCACGGATTGGGTTCCTTGAAATCATTTCTTTCAGAAAACTTGCTCTTGGAGAATGAGGAGCCCAAGGTGCCGCTGGGCCTCTGTGAGTGCCCCCATCGCTTCAGCAAGGGGCCCAACAGCACCGGCTAGGACGGCCCACTTGAGTCACTCCCCGGCCCCCGCCCAAGTGCATCCAGATGGAGCGCCACGTGATGCAGCCAACCCCATCAGCCCCCAACCCGACTCACTGCCCCTGGACAACAGGGCGGCCCACCTCATGCCCAGGGAGGTGTGGATGGCCGTCTTCAGCTACCTCAGCCCCCAAGACCTATGTGCCTACATGTGGGTCTGCAGGACCTGGAACCCCTGGTGCTGCCATACGCAGTTGTGGACCCCTGAATCACTTCGAGTCTGTCACACCCCTGATGCTGAGAGGCATCATCTGGCGCCAGCCCATCTCCCTCAACCTCAGCTGGACCACCATCTCTAAGAAGCCCCTGAGCTGGCTCATCAGCCGGCTGCCTAAGCTCCAAGGCCTGGTGCTGGTGAGCTGCTCCTGGATCGAGGTCTCCGAGCTCTGTAGCTCTAGGTGTCCAATGCTCTGGATCCTGGACATGCAGTGGGTAGGAGGGCTCAAGGACGCCCATATGCCAGACCTCCTGTCCCCACCCACAGAAAACAGGGCGGGTCAGATGGACAATCGGAGTAAGTTCAGGAACGTCGTGGAGCTGCACCTGGTGGGCCTGGACATCACTGAGGCTGCCCTGCGGCTCATCGCCCGCCACATGCTCCTGCTCTCCAAGCTGCACCTCGGTTACTGTCACCACGTCACGGACCAGTCCGTCAACCTGCTCACCGCGGTGGGCGCCACCACAAGGGACTTTCTGTCCGAGGTCATCCTGTCAGACTGCAGTAGGGTCACTGATCAGTGCCTGGCCTTCTTCCAATAGCGTGGGAACATCTGCCTCATTGACCAGGTCCTGCAAGCGAGTCACCAAGGAAGGCTCTGAGCAGTTCATTGCTGAGATGGCCTCGAGTGTCCAGTTCGGGCAAGTGGAAGAAAAACTTCTGCAAAAGCTGAGTTAGTCCAATGACAAGGTGTAAATATGGGGCAGGGTGGGGGCAGGAAAGACTTTACAGCCACAGAGGGCTCTGTTCCCCACTGGAGCTCGGATGGGGACTGCAGGCGACAATGACTCCGTGAGCAGGCCTTGCCCAGGGGAAGCAGCTGCTCGTGGCCACCGCGCTGCTGTCCCGACCACAGAAGAGGAGAGCTTTCATGGGCGTGGGGCTGGTGGTGTTTTGTTTGGACACCCAGTCCTTGCAAGGTCAAGCGTTTTAGTGTCAACGTAATGTGGACCACACGAAGCCACATCTGCTGCCATCCCAACACATTTTGTTTGGTTTTTTTATGTCTTACATTATGCAGAACTATTTTTGTACAAATTGTTTAAAGTTTATTTATGCAAGATTGAAAAAAAAAGTTAGGGCTGGGAATTTAGCTGAGCGGCACCGCGCCTACCTCACAAGTACAAGGTCCTGAGTTCAATTCCTGGTACCAAAAAAAGTTATTTATGCAAGATAAAAAAAATAAATTTGCCCTCACTTTGGGAACTGGTAACTGTTTTATCAGCACCTGCAGAACCGGGATCCAGCAGTCCCACTCCCTGGTATAATAGTGAGGAAGAGGCCACCTGAACATGGGACTATGTTCTTAATCAGCCCTGTGGGTTTGTACATAATCCTTGTAGCACTGGACTGCAAGACCATCTGGGACTTCCGAAGTAACACATTTTAGCACAGTGTGGTGGGGCACACCTATAATCCCAGCACTTGGGAGGCTGAGGCAGGAGGATCACAGTTCAAGGCCAATAAAACCAAAATAAAATAACAGATTTTAAGATTTAATTTTAGTGGGCTAGGGATTTAGCTCAGTGGCACTGTGCCTGCCTCAAAAGTGGAAGGTCTGGAGTTCAATCCCCGGAACGGGGATAGAGGGTGGGTTTAATTTTAGTGTAGCTGGGCATGATGGCACACGCCTGCAATGTCAGAATTCGGGCTGAGGCAGGAGGGTTGCCATGGGTTCAAGGGCAGCCTGAACTACACAGTGAGACCCTGTCTCAAAAAAGAAAAGAAAAAACAAGAATTTAATCTTGCTAAAAGAAGGTCTTGTCATAAAAAATGTAGCAGGACAAGCAGTTCTGTCATGAACAAAACATTAGCTCATACTCTTAACAGTATCTTCCTTAGCAGTGATTACATGATCCATCAGGGCAGGCAGCCTGGCTTTCCAATTCGTGCTGTAGAGAAAATGTTTATCAAGCAACTATTTATGCTAAGCAAAGTGCCAAGTGCTTTCATATAATTTATCTTAAATTGAAATAGGGAAAAGTTTAAAATACATTATTATGTATACAGACTTTTTCAAGACAGAGTCTCACTTTATAGTTCGGGCTGGCCTCGAATTCCCGGCAATTCTCCTCCCTCAGCCTCCTTGAGGGCTAGGACTACAGGCATGTGCCACCACGCCTGGCAAAACACTTATTTTTTAAAAAGGAAGGAAAATTTACCTTGGTTTTCTGGCTCTCTCTGTGGGCCTTCTAATTAAATCTTCCAAATACTTATTTCTCTCTTCCAAACTGAAAGAAAACAACTGCATTTTATGACTGAAAAGGATTTTGCCAGGTGAATACCTTAGAGAGTCATTGGAGGATTTGCTAAATTCAAACGGGAATCCAGCTATTCTCTATACCTCATCCAGCCAGCTCACCACATAAGGACTTGGGGTTCTTCTCTAATGATTCGAATTATTTCCCCTTTGGAGATTCCCGAAGAAGAAACGCAGCAGGTCTTACCGCAGCAAATATAAAACAGGACACTCAGATATTCTCTGGGCTTGCGCGGTGCGGGGAGAGCGGGTCCCTCCGTGCGCGTGGACCCAGCAGCGCCCTGGGGTCAGCTTGGCAGGAACGCAGCCCGGAGCTCGCGCTGCTCTGCCCTAGGAAGGCCTGTTGGATCACAGGCGAGACTGACGGGGGCTGTGTGGCTTTTAGCCCGAGAGGCGCCAGAGGCCCCTCGCTGCCCTCGGAGGGCACTCGGTGAAGACCGTTTCCTCCCCAACGCGTTTCCCATTCAGGGAGGGAGAGTGAGTCTCCTTCGGGGCTGCAGGCGCCGCAGCGTAGGTGGCTTAGGACGACAGGCGCCAGTTCTCTGGCGGCCTGGAAAGTCCTGAGCCCAAAGTCAGTTTGGCTGGGCTGAAATGTGCGGGCGGGGCTGTGCCGCCCCCGCTGGCTTTCGAGGAGAGCCCTGTGCGCCCTCGTCGGGCTCCTGCGGCCTTGGCTCGGCCTCACAGCACCTTTCACCCCGCTTCCCCCCACACTGCCTCTTCAGTCATCAGATTCTCTGCCTCCGATCTATTAGGACGCGTGGGACTGCGTTCAGGGCCCACCCAGATATCCAAGAAAATCTCCTCATCTCAAGATCCCAGTGCAATCGTATCCGCAAAGTCTCTTTGCCATTCACTGGGTCTTGCTTGGGGTTAGGACTGGGATCTCCTTGGGGGCCACTCTGCAGGCCCCTGCAGAAGGTACATGGAGCCCCCCCAGAGGAGATGAGGTTCTGCTCCAGAGGGTGCAAATGAAATCACCTGCGGAAGGCTCAGGCAGGTGTGAAAGGAGCAGAGACACCTGGATGGTAAGTCCCACAAACCACAGCACAACCCCCTAGATCCCAGGGGAAAGAAGGGGCTACGCTATGTGGGATGCTGTTAGCAACCTCAGGTCTTCTTGTTTTTAAAGGGGAGACAGAAATTGAAATTTTTTGCCTGGGTATAGTGGTGCATGCCTGTGATCCCAGCACTTGGGAGGCTGAGGCAGGAGAGCTTATGAGTTCGAGGCCAGCCTGAACTAGATAGCGAAACCCTGTTTCAAAAAAACAAAAATTGAAAATTGAGAATTTTTATATAGGATATCTTCCTTTTAACATTTTGTCAATTCTGGGCTGGGGATTTAGCTCAGTGGTTATGCTGCCTGCCCTGCAAGTGCAAGGACCCGAATTCGATCCCCAGTACCAAAAAAAAAAAAAGGAAATTAAAATTTTGTCAATTTTAAAATATTTTAAACATTACATGAACAAAATAGAACACATGTGCCCCAGAATATTGCTTATAGGTTGTCATTTTGAAACCTACACCACTTTGTCCAGAGATATCAGCCTTTTGCTTTCAAAGGATACATTAGTCATTTTCTCATCACTGGGACAAAAAATCTGACACCTACAACTTAAAGGAGAGAGGTTTATCTTGGCTCAGGATTTTAGAGGACTTAGTCCATGACTGGCTGGGTTCAAGGGAGAAATGGCATGGTCAAAGGGTATGGCGGGAGAATGCTGCCCAACTCATCGAAGCCTGGAGGCAGAGAAAAGGGAAGACCCAGGGAGAAGGATACAGACATTCCTCGTTTAACAACCTACCTGTTTAACAACTGTTTGAACTTACCACCCATCTTTTTCTGTACAGTTCTCTACATATTTATAGACCCCCAATGTGTTTTTTGTAAAGTGCATCTTGTTTATACAGTACTGTAATTTTTGCTGGCTGTACTGTCCAGCACAGTGCTATAGTTTTATGTTATAATTACATTACTGCATGTAAGAGTTATGCAAATTAAAAAAAAGGGAAGTTGGAGATTCCTTTGATCATTTCTTTGTTCTGAATATTGTACAGAATTCCTCATTTAGCAACCAGTTCATTGAATAACCTAGTCCACCTGATTTGGTCATTAAAGGAGGAATGTTGGCCCAGGATTTAGCTCAATGGTTTCACTGCCTGCTGTGCAAGTGCAAGGACCTGAGTTCGATCCCCGGTACCAAAAAAAACCCAATAGAAAATAAAGGAGGAATGTCTGTAAACCCTTCCAGGTCATACACCCAGTGACCTGTCCCTTCCGACCAAGCCTCATCTCTGAACACATGAGATTTTTGGGGACTTTAGGTCCAAACCATAACTCAGGAGAGAGTGAATGCACCTCTCGGGAAACGGCATTTGGACAGATTTGGAGGATGGCAGGGGACAACTGGGATGAAGAGCTTGGGCATTCCACGTGGGACAACATGTACAAAACTCAGGAGCCAAAGGGAATGTGGGACACTTGAGAAACTCGATCCCCAGTGTGGCTAAAAGCAAGCTGAGGGATGGCAAATGGCACTGGAAAGGCAGGCAGGAGCCTGATCATGAAGAAACTTGTAGGCCATGTCAAGAATTTCTGACTAGGGCTGGGGATTTAGCTCAATGGTTCCGCCGCCTGCCTCGCAAGCGCAAGGACCCGAGTTCGATCCCCAGTACCAAACAACAACAACAAAAAGAATTTCTGATAAATAAAGTGCAAAATAGAAGAGAGATAAATAGGAAGTAGGGAGAAGTTCAAACACTGCCCCAAATTATCTATTCTGTTGTTTCAAAAATATTTTTTTTTTGGTACCAGGGATCAAACTCGGGTCCTTGAGCTTGCGCAGTACGTGGCAAAACCACTGAGCTAAATCCCTGGCCCTTCAAAAATATTTTTAAAAATATTTTAATGTATATGCTGATTTGTTTCATTTGTATTATAAGTATATCTTGGTTCATTGAAAAAAAGGTTTTATGTTACTTGGTTCTTTGTAAGAATCTTTGGTCTTCGTCTTGTACTCTGAGTAACTACTCTGAAGTTAATGACAGTGTATTAACTATTACTATTCTCTTATTATTTTGTTATGAAATTTTGTTTTATTTTTTCATTAAATGAAACAAATGAATTTCTGATCAGAAAGTGCCAGAGGGCTCTCTTTCCATGAGGTAGGCAGCTGACCTGCCAAGGCCTCAGGGTAGATGCCATGACCATGTGTTCCTGTCAACAGTCTCAGCTGAGGAGCTTTACTGAGGGAAGATGGATTTTGTCACGGAGCGCTCTTCAGCATCTTTTCCTGCCTTGGGAATGTGAGGCTGGGAGCTGGCGGGTGCCACTGGGAAAACCATGATGCCAAGTGGCGCTACATTTGGCACAATCATGGCCTTCGGAATAGGCATACGAGGCCAACTAGGGCAGCGGTTGCTTGCTACATCTACACCTCCCCATCTATCTCAGTCCTAGTACTACAGCAAAGTCTTTTATTCTCAAAAAAAAGTGATGGAAAAATCACTAACATATTTAAAGATGCAAACTGGATGGTGAGGTTTGCATTTCATATAGATCACACCTGCTGCATTACAAAGTGGACTTCACTAAGTGCCTTTCAGTCTTTAAAAAATTTTTTTTGGTACTGGGGATTGAACTTGGGTCCTTGCGCTTGCACAGCAGGCAGCAAAACCACTGAGCTAAATTCCTGGCCCCTTCTTTCAGTTATTTAAAAAAATCAAATCTCATGAATGGCTTTTGTAGTAAGCAGCTATTTCTAACAACCAAAACATGTGAATTTGGGGCCAGGGATTTAGCTCAGTGGTTCCAGCACCTGCCTCGCAAGCGCAAGGTCCCGAGTTCGATCCCCAAAAAAAACCATGTGAATTGAAAAATTACAGGGTAGCCAGCAAATACAGAGAATATTGTAAACCTGGAACACAATACCTTAAATATTTCTGAATTTTAACAGAATCTATAGACCAGCACCAAGTTAAAGAATACTGCTCTGATGATGTATTTCATAATTTTTGAAGCACCCTATGCCTTTTAATGATACAAAAACTAAACCACTATAATTTTAAAAATATCTTTCTGGATATAATAGACTATATTTAATTTTAAAACATATAACAACCCTGATCACTTAAAGCAAATCAACTCACATGATACCTGACAGTGGTTCTCAACTTGTCTAGATACTCGAATCATCTGGACAGCTTTAAATTACACTGATGCCCATGTCTCACCTAGATGTAAGCTTGTTTTATCTAGGAGTAGGGCCTAGATATTTGTATTTTTCAAAACCCACTAAAGGGAATTCTAATAGGCAGCCACAATTGACATTGCTTTTTTTTTTTTTTCATATCGGGGATGGAACCCAGGGCCTTTGCACTGAGCTACATCCTCAGCCCCTTCCCTCCATTTAAAAAATAATTGATTTTTGAGGGGTCTGAGTCACTGAGTTACCCAGGCTGGCCTTGAACTTGTGATCCTCCTGCCCCCACCTCCCAGTGAGCTGGGATTACAGGTGCGTGCCACCACGCCTGGCTTGATAATGCTTTTAATATAGCTTACAGAATTCAGATACCACTTCTTAAACTGGGTCAGTCTCTCAATTGAAATGTACATTTTAAATTTCTTGAATTTTAAAAATAACTGGGGCAAGACAATGTGGCCAAAATGATAGTCTGATATTGGTTTTAGTTATTTTTTTAAATTTTCTATTCCATGAGCCCATGATTATTGAGCACTGATAGAATTTTCTTGGCTATGAGTTGGGGAAAACTCTAATTTTAATCCTTCCCAGCACACCGTCTTCTCTCTCCACTACAAATTTAAAACTTGTCTGCATTAGTCTAAAAGAAGGAAATGCTGTTTACCGTTTGTTCGGCTTCAAAATGACTGTGAAAAACAAAAGCAAACAAAGCTACCTCTATCTACATTTTCAATTACTTCAAGCTTTCAGGTGGACTTTCTTTGTAACAAGAGGCCTTTTCCTTAAGTGCTAGTGTTAGCAAGTACTAAAGAAATCGGGGAGGACTGAAGCAGCAATTAGAAATAAGAATAATACATCGGTGGAAAATGGCAAAATTTAAGAATGCTATTTTCGGACTGTTTCAAGATGAATTTCATTCCAGCGAGGGAACTTACTTGGTATTTCTTATACGTTGTGAATAAATTCTAAGGATTGCAAAGTTATTTTATTTGAATATTATGAAAATATCCTCTAAGATTTTTGGATGTTTCTCACTAATTCCTTCATCACCCCCTAAAATTAAAAGGGACTCTGATAAGGGAGGATAGAAATCTGGCTGTTGACCTCTGTCTTAGGCAGCCCAGACATTAAACTAGCTAAATTTATGAAAGGGGTGAATACGCAAATCCTCACTTTCCTTTCTTCTTTCTGGGAGCAAAGGAAATGAACTCAGAAACCAGAGAGTGAAATAGAATATTAGTAAATATTCATAAAATTGAAAACAGTTTTATCAACTTACTGCACAATCTGGGAATAGGATACCTCCAGCCTTTGGTCAGCACATTTGATAATTTCCTCACACGATGCAATCTTGAAAAAAACAAGCTAAACAAATCACTCTTTGACAAATTCTAGTGTTTTTATTAAATTTTGTTTTTTTTCTCCTTTTTAAAAACTCTCTGCAAGTTCAAGGTTAGTTATTTGACTACATCAGTGAAAATTTTACAACAGACTAAACATCTTCCTTAGATTTTCAGATGAGAAATATGAATAACAATAGAATTCTATCTATTGATCATGTCCCAAATACAGACAACTGCAGTGAGTCAACACATAGTGTATTCCACACACCAGGTTGTGTATCATTGAAGGAGCAAGTCTATTTGGTTAAGGTTAATGCAGATTTTAAAAACTAACTGGAACACTAAGTTGGCAAGACTTATAATTACCCTGAAAGTGAAGTCACAATGCTAAGACTAAATTGCCTGCAGCAGGATGGACAGACACACACCATGCTCTCTGCTAGCATCCAGCTAAAGGCTGGTGGGACATCTTCTAAAGCCATTATGAAGAGAAAGACATCATTGTAAATGTGCTCCATCAAACTTCAGATCCTTTTCCTCCTGAATTCTATTATTTAATATCTGACATAGTTTTTAGAAGGCAAATATTTCTGCAAGAAAATGTGTACCTTATTTATTAAGCTGCCCAAGTGTCTCTGATACCTGTCATTCTCTTCAATGAGCTTGTTGCAGTGGTCTTCTTTTGACTCTACAAGACTTCCCAATTTTTTGATCTGCAGAGAAACATCAGTGAAAATACTAACCTGGAAAATACCTTGAAAGCTAATATGGGTATTGAGAACAAAAGAGGACCGTGAGCTATCCTTATTCCAATATGCTCTTTATTTATTTATTTATTTATTTATTTTGAGATAGGGTTCTGTTCTATGTTGCCCAGGTTGGGCTTGAATTTGTAATCCTCTTGCCTCAGTCCCCCAAGTCTGCACCACTACACTCAGTGCCCAATATCCACCTTCACTGAGTTGTCCGACAGGTGAATCATGTGATGCTATGGACCAGATCCTCATTAAGACTGCACATAGAACAGGTGAGCAGGAATTATAATGGTGTTTTATCTTTTCTCTCATTTTACACTATGAAATAACTTTGCAAATAAGTAAATATCTATTAGTACATACAAATATTTATTAGCCTCAAATCTTTACTTTCTTTTCCATAATCAATGCATAAATATATTTGATTCTCTCTGAAGTAAATCAGCGAGGCTGTGTGTGATGATACTTGCTCAGGTCTGAGAAATATTCTCCCTTGCATAAATAACTGGAGGCTTTAAAAAAGGTTCTGCTTTATATATTTCAAGTTCTGGTATACGGTCCATTTGTACTTGCAAGGAACCATTAAAATTTTTAAACTTCAAGGACCTGAGTTCGATCCCTGGGACCAAAAATAAAAAAAATTGTTTTAAACTGTGGGGCCGGGGATGTAGCTCAATGGCGCTGCACCTGTCTCACAAGCACAAGGTCTTGAGTTCGATCCCTACCAAAAAAACAGAAACAAAAACAAAATTTTTAAACTGTGCTTCTAAAAGTGAAAGAATTATCAGGAAAGGGTATTCACAAGTTCCTCTAGCAGGTACCTTAATATTCAGTGCAATTACAGAAGACAAACTACGGAAGTTTTAGTAAATACAGGGCTAAGAATGACTTTTAATCTATTATTTAAATATACTTAGATGTCTACAGTGAAGAACCCTATAGTAAGCAATGGCAAAGCAAATTTGCTGTAGAAACTGCCCTTCTTTTTCTCTCTTACCTAATGAGGATAATATCACAGGGTGCTGGGTTATGTGAAATGAAGACACAGAAAGACAAACACCACATAATCTATCTCACATGTCTATGCTAAACAAGTTGATCTAAATATAAAATACTGACTACTAGGGACTGGGAAGAGTGGAGGAAGAAGGGAATTTGGATACCAGAACACAGATAGTTGGAAGTAATCAATTCTAGTCTTCTACATGGCGAAGCTAGAGTCCACAATAACCTGCTATATATTTTATAAATAACCAGAAGAGAAGAGCTTAAAACTCCAAACACAAAGAGATGAATAAGGAGATGGAGCATTAATTACCCCAATTTGAAATCAGTACACACTGTATGCATGTACTGAAAATCACACTGTACTAACCGAATTTTAAAATTGCTTTGTAACTGTCTAGGTTCCAAGATCACGCTGTCATTTTCTTCTGCTGTATTCTTCCTGTCTCTCTGCTTCTATCTTTACAGACCGCTTGGAGTAAGCTCTGAGCGCCATTTCCCGCCGTGGTTGTTACACACAGCAACACTGGAGGCGGGCGAGGGCGCGCGCGGCCTGCAGCTGAGGAGACTCATTACCCATGTGTGCAGAGCAGCAGCGCCCGAGCCTGACTTGGGATCAGGCCGGGCCCTGCACCCAGAGCCAATCACCGGATAGGAGAACGCACTGAACCTGGCACCTGACACCAATCTCTAGCATGAGATCGAGTGGGACACCTGGATGAACTACCAAAGAAGAGAAAAGGATGGCGGCCACCGAGTCTGCCCCCTGCCCTCTTGTCCTTCCAGTACTCTGTCCTGCAAGAACCCTCTTTAGCCCGGGATTTAGTTCAGTGGTTTCGCCGCCTGCTGCGCAAGCGCAAGGACCAGAGTTCGATCCTCGGTACCAAAAATCAATACAAACAAACCAAGAACCCTCTTTTTCCTTCAAAGCACGCTTTTCGCCCTGAGCACCTCTTTTACTCTTTTCTTTTTTTTTTTTTTTTTTTGGTACCGGGGATTGAATTCGGGTCCTTGTGCTTGCGGAGCAGGTGGCGAAACCACTGAGCTAAATCCCCAGCCCTCTTTTGCTTTTCTTTTCCTCTCCTTTTTCTTATTTCTGCCCTAAAATAAACAATAATCTTTCACACACACCAATTGTCCTGACCCATTCATGGATCAGGACAAATAACCTGGAAAAGACTGTTGGTCCCAGCCCACCCGATGACAATGTGGTAGCATATGCCACCATAGGAATGTGCTTCATTCACAATGAAAAACAGCACATATTTTGTGGTTTCTCTACCTGGAATGTCAGAAATCTGATTACTGAAGTCCAAACAAAGACAATTATTTAAAATTTCAAAATAGGAAAACAGATCAGTTTTGTACTTTTGTAACAAATCCAGTACTGCCACCATGCCAGTGTGTGACCATTTCAATGAGCAAGTTTCTGAAGCTTAATAATTCCTTAAACTTCTTAGTAAAATGGTGATGAGTATAAAAATAACAGCAAAGCAACAAAAGGTCTTTCTTACCACAGAATCCAGCTCCTCATTTAGATTGTGGTACTCAGCCAGTCTGGCTCCCAATAAGATAGGTACATCTTTCACTTTCTTGGCTTCATTGGAATAAAAATCAGTGACCTGAAAAATACATTTGTGCTCATTTTCAATACAAATCCTTGGAACATTTAACAACACATACTTCACTAGTTTAATATTCAAAGAGATGACTGACTGGTGAGTGGCTGGAATCACAGGAGTAGGGAACTTAGACCTAGAAGGACTTCACCAAATTTATCCAGAGAACATAAATATCTGCACTTGTATTTTAACACATTAAAGACAATGCATTATAAGTGTTAAACTCACCTCAATGATGTGATCTTGAAACACTTTTTCACTGGCAATTAACTCTCTAAAAGTTATGATTCTGTCTTTATGTTTCAGTAGCTAAGGAGCAAAAGCATTTATATTTTAGAGGTAAGGAAACAAAAGTGCATCCTCTACCATTTACAATGAAGTCAGCACATCACACATAGTCCAGTCTCTGGTCTCCATGAGACACTAAGTCTTTATAGCTCTAGTGAGGAATGAGTTCACACACCAGATCTCGGGTTCAGGAGCTCCCGCCTCTCCTGACAGGAGTGGCCCACTGTGCCAACCTGGTTGTCCGAAGCAGGTGGCTTCAACTGAAATGTGTGGTTCTGCACATTCCGGGGCTGCAGTTTTGAAATGTTCGACGCAGAAGGCAGCTGAGCACAGAGCTTCTGGTAAAACCCCCAGGCTCTGGGGTGCCTCTCTTGGCCAGGGGCCAGAAGCACACATGTGTGACTCCAGGAGGGTGCTTCCCTCCCCACCCGGCCCTCAGCCTTCCCTTGGCCCTCTCCTCCACAGCATGGCTAGAAGGCGAAGATTCCCCAGAGCACCTGCAGCATAATTTCTATCCACATCAGTTCAGAGTACAGAACTAACTGCTCTGATCCAAGATTCCAGAGGTGAATATGCTTTTATTCTCTGTCAGCTATCATGTGTGTATTCCCCTCAGTTTACAAATGACACAATTTAACATCCCATTAGCACCTTCCCTATTTAACTTTCTTAATTTTATCTGTCATAGTTTACACCACCACACCAAGAAAACCAACTGGAGAAACTGAGAATGTCTGCTCTTGCTCTTTTTCCCCCAAGAAATAAAATTTGTTTTCAGTATTTCCATTATTTCAAGTCAAGTTGGAAACCACTATAGAAATGTCAAAATAAACAATTTTTCGGGAATCAATAGTGCCCTGCAAAACTGGAAAAGCGATCACAACCCATTTGTAGATGAATGAGATTCTCTAATGCTTTATTACCTATGTAATAAAACAACTCAAAAGGGCCATGGATTTAGCTCAGTGGTGCTGCTGCCTGCCTTGCAAGTGCAGCAGTTCAATCCCTGGTACCAACTCAAATGCTGAATGCTATATCTACTTAGTGAGGGGCATAGTAAAGCTACTCTGGCCCCTAAGACCAATTCTTCAAGAAATCCAGATGTGGGGCCTGAGATTTAGCTCAGTGGTTCTGGTGCCTGCCTCCCAAGAGCAAGGTCCCGAGTTCGATCCCCGGTACAAAAAAAAAAAAAAAAAAAAAGAAATCCAGATGTTAGGAGTGATTTCTCTGTGACCTTTTTCTTTGACTATTTTTTTTATTAAACTAATAGAATTTTTAGAAGAATAAAAATAGTACCTCTTTATCGAAATCTTTCTTTTTAAGATGAAGGCTCTTCAATTTTTGTAGCATTATGTCTCTCACTTTCTCACTTTCTTTGAAGTGCTCAGCATTGGGAATGGTGATGTCTTAACAGTAATAGATTGGGAAACTAGATTAAAAGATTTTTCCTGAGGCTAAATTTTAGCTAAAACAAAACAGATATATATTTGTCTTGGATCAGGAACATGTCCTCAAATTTCAACTCAAGTGAGTGCACTTTTTTTTTTTGGTTTTTGAGACAGGGTCTTGCTATGTAGTTCAGGCTGTCTTTGAGCTCACTGTATGCCAGACTGGCCTCATGCTTGCTGTGATCTCTTCCTGCCTCAGCCTCCTAACTGCTGGGATTATAGGAATGTGCCACCATACGCAGCTTCAGATGAGTGCACTTAAAATGAAGAGAAATGTTCAATAATAGAAGGGAAGAGAAAGAACTTGAAAACATACCCTTGAAATTGTTTTCTCACTAAATGTTGTGTTTCCCAGGGCAACTGCAGGTAGCACTTCCCCTCTTTAAGGTGAAGACAGTAACGCTGAGAAAGGTTAAATTATGTGGCCAATTCACATAACCAAGGAGTGAAGCCAGGACCTTTTTGATGCTTACTGCATTTTTTATTCTACTGGTGTGCACAGTGCCCGCTGTGGGTGGAGCTACTTTTTAGGTCATTAATGTGAACAATCGCTAACCTTTAGGCAGAGCAGACTGACCCAGAGCATAGGACCGCTGTTCTGAAATGCAGAAGTGCTAAAAAAAAAGGGGCTCCCTTGACGTCTTTACCTTTTATCTGATCTCATTATTTTATATTTTATTCTCCTGTAGACACGGGGGCATTAAGTGTTGAAGAAAGACAAATAGGGGCAAGGGAAGTAGCTCAGCAGCACAGCGCCTGCCTGGCAAGTTTGAGATCCTGAGTTTGATCCCCAGTACCAAAGATAAACAGTAACAATTAGTGAAAAGGAGCATGGCTTTACTTTTTTTTTTTCTTTTTCCAGTACTAGGGTTCAAACTTAGGACCTAGGGCTTGCAAGGCAGGCACGGCGTCATTGAGCTACATCCCCAGCTCCTTTTAAAATTTTGAGATAGATTCTTGCTAGGTTTCTAAATTGACCAGGCTTGGCTCAAACTTGTGATCCTCCTGCCTCAGTGCCTCCTCCCAGAGTGCAGGGACTACAAGTGTGCAACATCATGCCCAGCTATTTTGCAAATATTTTAATACTGTGTTATTAAAAGACAGCTACATTCTCATATCTGCTTCACACATTTCATCAGCCGAGAGAATTTTATCATCACATGTCACATAGTTTCTGAAAGACTGTACTGTACATTTGTAAAAAAAAAATGACAATAAGGAAGAATCCTTAAAAACGGAATCATTTACTAGCAGATAATACACTGATTGCTGGATGTGGTGGCATATGCCTGTGATCCCAGCACTCAGGAGGCCGAGGCAGGAGGAATGCTGCAAGTTCAAGGCCAGCCTGGGCTACATGGTGAGTTCAATGCCAGCCTGAACTACCCTGTCTCAAAAAAAAAAAATCTTTCAGAAATAATACACTGATTGTACATTCATAAGAGTCCTCTAAGGACATTTTCAAGGCAAAACCTACATATTTTTTGTAGCTCAGACTGGTTTTTTTTCTAAGTAGCCAGAGTTAATTTTTTTTTTTTTGGTACTGGGGATCAAACTCAGGACCTTGCACTTCCAAGGCAGGCAGTGGAAAAGCTAATAAGATTTTACTATGCTTAGTAAAGATCCATACACTTTCAGCCAGGCCCACAAAACTGAAACGTAGTAGATATGCCCCAGCTTGTAAAAATCATCCCTTATTGGATGCACTTTCAGGTTTTGGAAAAAATAAAAGGACTTTTCAACTACAGATATTAAAAAAAAAACTATAGCCTCTCCAAATACACACTGATATAAGGTTGTTATGCTGTTTTTATTTATTTATTTATTTTTTTGGTACCAGGGATCGAACTCGGGACCTTGTGCTTGCAAGGCAGGCACCAGAACCACTGAGTTAAATCCCCGGTCCCCTATGCTGTTTTTAAATACTTTTCAATTTTATAAAATAAATATATAACATAGGTTTGTTCTATCTTATAAACCAAATATGCAGCTGCATTACTGTATGGTACAATTAAAGTTTTATTGCTGAATAGGACAGGGGCACATTTAGAAAATCATTTTGCAAAGGTAACTTCTGGGAGCCGCTGGAGATGAAAAGGTTGAGGACCCACAAAACTTCCAGGTTAATTATCGTCTCTGCCAGGGTGAGCGTGGTGGTGCACACCTCTAATCCCAGCACTCACGAGGCCGAGGCAGGAAGATTGCCACAAGTTTGAGGGCATCCTGGGCTACGTAGTGAATTCAAGGCCAGCCTGAACTACAGAGGGAGACCCTATATCAAAAAACCAAAAAAAAAAAAAATTGTTGCCTCTACCAGAATAATCAAAAGAAGCCAAAAATGGCTACGGTTTAAGGCGAGTGAATGCCCAGGAACCAAAGAAACTTCTCCAAACCGGTGGCAATTTTCTTTTTTACTTCTCTTTTTGTTATTAATTCTTTCTGAAAACAAATACTGTATGTAAGTGCCATGTCTAAGTCCATCACAGACTACCAGAAACTTGGTGTTCTGGGTTAGCAATTCAGAATCTGCAGAAATACCTTGGCAGTATCCGGCTCCATTCCTTCCTCTAATTGCTCTTGTAACTGGGCAGTCTCAGCTTTCAGGACACAATCCTGCTCCCTACTCCTTGCAATCTGCTCTTGAAGATGTGCGTTTTCATTTTGTACCTTGTTGATCTGCTGCTGGAGTTTTATATTCTTAGCCTTTTCATCTTCGCAGATGAACAGCAAATTTTTAACTTGAGCGATCAATTTCTCATTTCTCAATTTCAATTTCTGTCTCTCTTTCAGGTTTTCCTTTTCATGTTTCTGGAACTCCTTCTGTAAAGCTAAGAACTCTCGCTCTCGGGTCTCTTTTTCTCTTTGCAAGAAGTCCAGAGCAGAAGTGGTGGCCCTCTCCAGCTCTCCTTTGAGTTGCTGCAGTCTTTCTACTTCTCCTTCCTTCTCACTCAAGCTTCTGTCCATCTCTATACACTGGCTTACTGATCTATTCTTCTTTTGAACTTCAGTAATGTACCTTTCCTGTAAATGAATATAATTGGCCTTGACTTTTTTAACTTGGAGCTGTAACATTTCCTTCTCTTTCCTGGATTCCTGGAGATGTTTTTCGGTGATAGCTAAAATCTCTTGCAAATTCTGCAGTTTTCTATTAATGTCATTCTTCTCTAGCTTCATGTTATATTTGTCCTCAATTAATTCTTCCATATTCTTCTCTAGCTTATTGATGATGTCCAAGAACACTGGCTGTCTGACAATCTTCATCTGTAGCTCTTTATTCTTCTTCTGTAAACACAGGTTGCTACACTGAAGGTCTTGGATTTCCATGTGCTGCTCTCTGTTATTATGTTGCAATATCTGTAAGACTTCCTTTAAAGCCATGTCCTCCTCTAGAGACTGTAAGCTTTCAGAGCTTTGCTCCATGTCAGGTGTCACACAGGTCTCCCGAGAGGCCTCAACACTCCTGGAGATGCCTGCTGGGGACCAAATTGAGGCAGTCCTTGGGCTTTCCAAGCCTTCCACTAGGACTTCCTCCTGGTGACTGACGAACACCTCAGGAGTCTCCTCATAAATATGTACTTCTTTTGAAGAAACTTCAGTCTGCAAATCACAGTAAATAAAATAAATGTGAAAGAATAGAAAGATCATGAACTTTGGAGTCAGATCTGGTCTTGAATTCCAGATTGCTAGTTTGGTTTCCTCAGCTATAAAAGAACAATAATACCTATTTCCAATAATATTTACTTAACAAAGTTAATACCTAAATATTAGTTGCTGAATGCATGTGCAGAACACAAGCAGTAGGTATATATATTATAGATATGTATTCATATTTACTTTGACAGAAGAAAAATTATACTCTGATGCTCACAATTTTCTATGATGCAAACTTTTCTGAGCACATACAGAATGCTTTGACTTCAGATGAATTAAAACAAATTAATGTATCAACTAGCTTACAGACCAGAGGTTCTATTTTAAATTAAGACTTTTGGGGCTGGGGATTTAGCTCAGTGGCACCCTGTCTGCCTCGCAAGTGCAAGGTCCTGAGTTCGATCCCCAGTACCAGTCTTTTAAAAAAATTTTTTTTTTTTTTTTGAGACAAGGTCTCACTATGTAATTCAGTTCAGGCTGTCCTTGAGCTTATTATGTAGCCCAGGCTGGCCTCAAACTCACTGCAATCTTTCTGCCTCAGGCTCCTAAATCCTGGGATTACAGGTATGTGCCACCAGGGCTGGCTAAAATTCCTTATTTGGACAATTACCTCACCATGCTATGACTCCTATGAACATTAGAGTGGCAGACACACAGATCTTGTGATTGACTTTATGCTCCCAATACAGGTTTGGGAGGGTAATACAGGACAGTAAATTGTGTTGAGGAGCTCTGAAGTGAATGACATTGGAAATCCAGTGAGTGTCCTGGAGGAGTGGTATTAGACCAATTTAGAGATATGAATGGATTTTTGTTGTTGTGGGATGAAGATAATTACCTTACTGAAGCTCCCAAGGCCTGATATCTGCTCTTGAAAGCTGACTTGGCCTCCCCTGTCTCCTCACTTCTAACATCTTCCTGAAACTTGCATTTCCTGGACACTGGGCTTCCATCAAGTCCTAGTAGATACCATACTTCCTGCAGTCACAAGGATTCTGCAGATCTGGATCTTGGGCTTGGAATGCTCTCCCATCCACAGATGCCTTAGGACTCCTACTCATCTTTCGGGCTCAGCTTGATGACTGATTCTTAAGGAAGCTTCACCAGACTCTCTGACCAGAGCAGTATTTTTTTTTTTTTTTTTTTGCAGTACCAGGGATCAAACTCAGGACCTTGTGCTTGTGAGGCAGGCGGGGCACCACTGACCTAAATCCCTGGCCCTGGACAGTATTGACTGCAGATGGCCATCTTACTTCCGTACAACTCTTATCATAAATGCAAACTTACACTTATTTGTGTGATTCCTTGATTAATGTTTGTCTTCTCTACTGGGATGTTATTTTTATAAGAAACATATTTTTCCTTGTTTTTTAATATTATATAACCAACTCAAAGGGTGGAGCCTGGTACATAATAAATTCCCCAAAAGTATATACTGACTGGTTGAAATAAATGACTAAATACAATGGAAACATGAAGAAGCAATTATGAGGAACCCTAATTAAGCAGGTTTTTAAAAAAATGTTACTTTCCAGAAATGAACAAGGGAAAATAAAATTCTCTTCTAAACGTTGTCCTTTACTTCCAAATAAATGAACAAAAACCAAACTCATCTTATAAATGAAACATAATAGCTATAACTTATAAATTCACATTGAAATGATTATTTATACTATTGTTGGATTATATTTATTTGTCCACACAATTCTTAGAGCTTTTTTTTGTTTAGAGAGTTTAGAAATTATATTGTTGGCATCTTCAATGTTTTAAGATACTATATGTGTGCCCAGAGTTAATACACCAAAAGACAAATTAATGTTTTCACTTAGGTAGAAAAGTTAATATTCTTCACTTGCAAACAGAAATCTCACAGAATAGAAAAACTTTAGGCTTCTATTGTCAAATGATTTGATCAATAAATCTGCACACCTTCCTCTTATCAACCTTTCCCTATGACTTCCTGCTACTTTTATTCAACAAATACAAAAACCACATTATATTCAAGGCACCATCTAGATGCTATGGCACATGAAAGAAAAGTAAGACAGAGTTCTGAGCCTCATAAAAAATGACCATTTGGTAGAGCTAATCTCCAAGTATGGACTTGAATTAGAAAAACTTGTATCTGAATTGGTTAAAATCTCAGAACACATTTTCCCCAGTGACACAAGTTCCTCATAGTGATTTGATGACTTGACACTACTTGGAAAAGTCTCAGATTAAACCCCGCCTAATTTAATATTCCACAGGCTTCACTGACCGTCAACAATCTTACCTCCTCTGTTTTATAATTAACTCTCAGATCATGCAGCTTAAAGCTATTCTCACTATAAGATGGGTCTTCAACATTTCTGGAGACGCTTTTTTTATACAAAAAGTTTTGAGGCTGACTAGGCTTGAGGCTAGATCCCATGGCAGTACATGTAACCAATGGCTTTTCTGTAAATGGCAGGGTCTCTTCACTGTAGTTGTAGTGGCTTGGACTTCTAGAAGATTGTGTGACACACTCATGAGTACACTGGTCTTTAGTTGTAGAAATGCTAGCTTCCACTGAATTTTCTTCCTTAAGTGGATCTTGTGTTACATTGCTATCTTTTGCATAATTATACACAGGACTTTGCAATTCTGGCCTCTCTATGTAAGAAAAGCCTTCTGCTGGATTTTGAAACGTCATTTCATCATTGAATGCTTCTATCCAGTGAAACTTGCAAATGGGTTCACATGGTCTCAAGGAAGAAATGCTGGTGTTAACCGGCTGGGTTTGTATATTTTGGGGGTAACTTCCAATGTCAGTATCTCATTAGAAAGAGAAAGAAGAAAATAAGTATTAATTACTTGACCATAAATTTATATGGTAACATTTATATTTACAAATAAACTTTGTAATCTTTTAGGAGTTAAATATTATTTAAAACTTATTCATTGTGTGGATCTTATCATGGTTTTGTGCTAGCAAATAAAACAAAGCGACTTTTTACAAAGGGGAAAGAACTGTCCAAATGACTACAGAAGAGTATGGTATATATTAGTCTGGTCAAATACCATTACAGCAAATTGCAAAGTAGCTTCAAAATTATTTTTGTGTACTGTAATTTTAAAAATTCCAAAAAGCACATATTATAGTATAATAATGAACACATGTAAATTTGTTTAATCTTACAACAATCCCATGAGCTTGCTACTGTTACCATCCCTCTTTTACACAAGAGGTGTTAACTCTTTTTTCTGAGGCCACAGAATCAGAAAACAGTGTAGCTGAAATTTTAGAATATTGCTTTAAATATAGTACTATACTGTTTCTCAATATGACAATTGTCCCGATTTAATACGTTTTTTAAAAATCAGAAGCAAATAAGACAAATGGAGTAAAATGTTGTAAAATTAATGACTTTTTCCTTTCTTTCTTCCTTTTCCCTCCCCAATGGTAACCACTATATTGAAGCCCACATGAACTCATTCTTCCCAATTATCTTTTTGATGTTTTACTGACCCCTAAATAATACATATCAGGTTCCCACATTTCTTCATTTTGTGATAACCTTAAGGTCTCAGTGATTTTTCATAGCAACCATAGACCAAAAGAAACACCTAACAGCTCCATTAGTCCACTATCACTGTTTCCCGCAAATTTCAAAGTACAAAGCACCACCCTAGGTATTATGCTTTAAAAATGTACATAAATAGCATATATATGTGCACATATGTGTGTATGCACATGCAACAAAACAGAAGTATTTCATTTAGAATTTTGCTTCTGAAACTTAGCCATGTAAATACATGAAGATCAAGTTTAAACTTAAATTTCTTCTAATTTTGCTATTTTTGTTTGTTTGTTTGTCTGTTAGTGTACCTAGTGCCTGCAAGGCAGGGGCGGAACCACTGAGCTAATCCCTGGCTCTCTAATTTTGCTATTTCTAAAAACAGCACTGCTGTGATCACCCTTACATACATTTCCCAGTACACCAATGTGTGCAGGCTCTGGGTATATATCTAGAAGAAGGTAGAATTGCTCTATTATGGAAAACACTTCTACTTTACAGGGCTGTAAAATTATTCTCCAAAGTGACTATACCAATTTATACTTCTACTTATAACATAGGACTTCCTTTGGCTTTACATTCTTCCAAAACATATCAAACTGATATGCATCAAACAGTATTTTTCTGTGATCTCTCTCATATATTTAAGGGCCTTTCAAGTGTCCTTTCCAGTTCTCTGCTTGTCACACTGCAAGCTGTGAATACACAACAGTGGGCTGAACTGTCCCGCCAAAATTCCTATGATCAAATGGATTGAAGAGCTAAATATTAAAACAGAAACACTGAATCTGTTGCAAGAGAGAATAGGTAGAACTAATGAGGACAAAGGGGCAGATAATGACTTCATGAAGAAAACCCAAACTACACGGGAAATAACACACAGAATAACAACTGGGATCTCATCCTACTAAAGATTTTGCACTGCAAAAGAAATCACCAACAGAGTGAAGAGACAACCCACAGAGTGGGAAAAAATTTTAGCCAGTAGTTCCTCAAATAAAGGACTAATATCTAGAACACACAAAGAATTGAAAAAAAATCAGACTCCCCCCAAATTTAAAGACCCAAACCAAAAATGGGCATCTGAAATGAATAGACACTTCTCAGATGAAGAAGTAGAGACAGCAAATAAATTCATGAAAAAATCTTCAACATCACTGGCCATCTGAGATGCAAATTAAAACAATGCTGATTCCATCACACTCCAGAAAAATCAACCCAGATGCCCATCAACCAATCAATGGATAAAAAAAGATGTGGGTTTTTTATACAATGGAGTACTAAACCATTAAGATAAACCGTAGACATTTATAGCTAAATGGATGCACCTTGAGACTATACTCTTAAGTGAAATAAATTGGACACATATATGTAAATATCACATTGTCTCTCTGGAGTGAGAAACTGGAAGGGTAAATAAGGACCAAATTGTATAATAGGTAATATGAAATAGGAAGAAATTCTTCAAAATTAAAGGGAAACTGGGCTGGGGATTTAGCTGTGGTTACGCCATCTGCCTTGCAAGCGCAAGGACCTGAGTTTGATCCCCAGTATCAAAAAAATAAAAATAAAGGGAAAACTTTAAAGGGAGGAGGGAGAAAAGGAAGGGAATAGGGGAAAAAAAAGGAGAAGGAAAAAAATGCAAACAAAGCTTTTGTAAATAGGGGGGGTTGAAGGGAAGGGAGGGGACTGGGAAAACAAGAGGAATCAAGGTATACAAATTGCCTTTAATGAATGTGATCACTATATATATTTAAATTGTACCAATAAAATTAATTTTTTTAAAACATACACATTTTGAAACATGTACTTGTATAGCATATGATTCTAGTGTCTGAGACTGAACTTGACTCACAGCTCTCAGGTAAAGCTACATGACCTTGGGGAAGATACTTACTCCCCTTTTCTGTAAAATGGGGATTAAAAACAACCCTTATTTCAATTTTTAAAAAACTTTATTTAACAGAATTGTTTGTGGATTAGATTTAATAAGGAACATAACATAGCTTAGCATGGTACCTGGCTATTACTGTTATTAACACAGGTCACAAAAAAAATGTTTCTCTATTTTGGATATTACCAAGATACTCACCATCTAACACATTGTCTTGTGTGCTACACATATCCTCAGAAAGTGTGGGTTTAGACTCATTTCCCCTTTTTACATTCTTTGTTTCATTCTGTGTTAATAAAAAAGGCATTAATATTTCAACCAAAATCATAAACTTCTCAATGTGTATGTACATTGCAAAGCAATTTTCTATTTTATGTATTTTCTTGGGGGGTGACATTGGGGATTGAATCCAGAGCCTTCAAACTGAGCAACATTCCCCAGATTTTTTTTAAAATTTTTGAGACAGGGTCACCCTAAGTTGCTAAATTCCCCAGGATAGGCTCAAACTTCCAATCCTCCCATCTCAGCCTCCCATGCAGGCATGCACCTCCACGCCTGGCTTTTATTAGAATTTTTTTGCACATGTGGAATGAGCTTTCTAGTATCTTTCTCCATTGCATATTTGCCTTCCTTTTAGTAAAACTATTCTAATACAGTCACAACATTAAATGACAAACAACCTGATGCTTTAATACTCTGGGTTTTTTACAAGTCAAATCATGTGACTATAAACAGGGATATATCAAAGTGTATATATCTCTTATTGATAATGCTTTGATGTTAAATCTTGTCTAACAGTATTAGGGTAGTCTATTCTCTTGACATTTAAAATATACAAAACAATTCCAGTAATGAGATAACATCTTTAAGCACTAAATTATTTTCAAAGTTACCTGAATGTTATCTAAGATGAAAGCGTTCATTACACTAATATTATACATAAGATAATCAGGAAAATTTTTGAGGAACACATTAATCATGAACAGTGGGTCAAGTATGTGGGCCTAAACAATGTCCTAAAAAGTCTTATTTCTAATTAAAATCAGCTGGTTCTATTTATAGTTTTAAAGAATTGTTCCACGTATTAAATATACTTGACATATGATAAAAACTGAGTTATAGCTTTTAACAATGTTTTTTATACTTGTCATTAATTCAGACCATTCCTCCTAGTCAGATTTTTAACATATTAATAATATACTTGAAAAATAAAACAGCACTACTTAGTGAGGTGCAGTGGCACACATTAATCCTAGCTACTTGGGAGGCGGAGGCAGGAGGATTCCAAGTTTGAGGCCTGCCTGGGCAATTTAGCAAGACCATGTCTTAAAAAAATTGCTGGGCACAGTGGTACATGCCTATAATCCCAGAACTTGGGAGGATGAGGCAGGAGGACTGCTGTGAGTTAGAGGCCAGCATGGGCTATAAAGTCAGTGCAAGGTAAACCAGAACTACAAAGTGAGACCTTATCTCACAAAACCAATCAACCAATCAATAAGTAAATAAATATAAACAGTGCTGGGAGTGCACAGTACCTCCAGGATCAATCTTTATCACTGCAAAAATGAATAAATAAAATTTTAAATAGCCCTATTCATTGCCTTCATACTGTACTTCACATACTCTTCTTGGGATTCTACTAAGAATTTCAGAGACAACTTTTTTGTCCATAAATTATAAAGAATAAAATGCTCAGTGAAACCCAAGGAGAACCTAATATAAGACACAGTGTTTCAAATGTATGTAGTATATTAGACCCTGATTAACAAGTTTAATCATAAAAAAGAATCCCAACTATCACATACAGAAAGCACTCAAAAACCTACTACCCAGTAAGACCAGTATGATCATTTCTGTTGACAAATATATAAAGGTTACATGTTTACCATATACCTACAAAGTACATTAATTAGCCCCTTACTCATGAATGTTGTTTCCAATGTTTAATTATTATGGACAATTCTTTAAATATCTTATTTGAATATTTCCTAGAGGTAGGATTGTGAAAGGCAGTTTAACTCAATTTCCTATCCTATCACTGAACATCCCTGCAGAAAGGCTTTGCCAATGTATAGGCTGAGCCGCAGGAAATTTTCAGTATTTGACAATTTTTGAGGTACAAAGGCAATTGCACATAGCACAACTTGATTTCTCTTATTCCCCTATACTCTTGTTAGCAACTATCAAACATTTAGAACATTCATGAAGAGCTCTGGGACATTAGTCTCCTTTATCTTGTGGGAAAGGGCACTAGGAATTTTCATGAGGATGGAGGATGGAAGTCATTTCCCTGCAGGGTGCTGTCCGTCATTACGAATGACAAGCAAATCATCTGCACACTGACACAGTGGAAGATGCTCTAGACTGGGAGTCAAGTCCCTCGTCTTGCCTCCGTGACAGTCGTGGCCATGTCCTCTGGCTGCACTGTTGGGATATCTGAGCGGATAAAAAGGACCATCTGAACACTCTGTGTGTAAAACTCTACTTTCTTTATACACCAACAGGACTAGAAAGCCAGGCCCTGTTTCCCTCCTTATATGCCCACTGGAGATTCTTCTACTGTCCTCAAGAGATCTGAAGAAATGTTCACATGGAAGACAATGTGAATACTGAATGCATCTGAACCTTCTAGGACTCAAAAGCGATGCACACCTGAGGGAAAAATGAAGTGGGGCTGCTTTCCATCCAGGAGGGAGAATCTGAGTGAGTTAAATCTTGAGAAAGACCACTGACATGTGTGGCATCCAGTTCAGACATGCTTTCTAAATTTTCATGAGAAGCATGCACTTCCAAATGTACAGGAACTGAAGGTGATGAACACAACTTATTTTTTCTTTTGTGTTGCCAGGGATGATGAACAAAACTTTTGAGAGTCCTCGTTCTTAATTGCTGAATGATAGAAGGTCTCTTAAAAAAACACAGACATATACATAGTTTCAGTGTTTATTAGTGTACACCGTTCCCCCTACATTTCACTTTGAGAAGGCTACAAAGTTCACTGCCTTAAATATAAAATGCCATTCATCAAGTTGTTACAAAAATTAAAAAATTTAGTCCGAGTATACTATGACTTGGTATGGTATTAAGCACTGATTTGGATACATGTATGTGGCCATTATCCAGTAATTCTCTAAAAGTGAAGGCCTTTCTTGGCTACTTAATGAAAGGATATTTACAAAATATTAGTCTTTTTTTTCCAAAATATTATTTTATTAGTTTTCACAAAACACTATTTCTATTTGAAACTTTCTATTTGAAAAACTCATTACTGAGTCAAATCCAACACTAAGTATTTCCTCCTCACTTTTCCTATACCATACCTTTTCTCTCAAGCACTAGAGATTGAAAATTTGGAGGATTTTAGTATCCTTCTAATCTCAATACCCACAGATACCAAATCCTGCCCATTTTTCCTTTTAAAATGTCTTTCCATACCCATGCTTTTGTTCCATCCCCTCTAACTCTGATCCATATCCGCACGACATTCTCATTTTGATGGGAGCGAGATTGCCCAATCACACCAAATTCTACTTGACCCTGGAGAATTTCCATAGCCTGCACCCATGTTACCTACCCAATACTGCTCCCTGCTCTACTCAGACAAGGCTAGTTTGCCTGCAAATAAATAATGCCTTCTGCCCCCATTTATGCTTGTCTCACAAAACCTCTCCATCTGCTCATTTATCTATTTTTAAATTCCTGTGTTTTTAGTCTTTATATCTCTACCTCACAACTCAGTACCTACTTGTTTACTGTTTTAGTCTTCACCAGTTCCAAGGGTGTTATTTATATTTAGATTATAATTGCCTTATGAGGAATCTACTTATGGCTTTTCAATACGTCGTAATGCACACCTGCCCGTGTTGGCTACACGGTAAATACTAAATAAGTCTTGCATTCTAATGACTTATTTCCTCTCGAACTACAGTCGCTACCTATTGTCTGACTAAACTACTGAATTATTGAATTAACAATTTTTTGAGGATTCGTTGTTTCCAAATCTATGTAGTCACTTGGTAAAGTATAAAAATGTAAGCCATGCAGGCTATGCAGGACTGGTGAAAGGCTCAACTTTACGCTTTAATCTTCCAAATAAATAAATATTTCTGGGTTGACCTGAAGGGGATCTGAAAAATCTCTGCTGTCTTCTAAACTAAAAAAATAAATAAATAAACCTTTGTGTGAACTCGTTATTTCCAATCACACTTCTTTACAACGTTGTTCATTCCTCCAACTGCACTGCACAATCTTCCAGTTTATTTTTTTAGCCAGGCTTATTTTTCTCATCTTTCATTTCTGTCCTTCGCAGAATTGACGTTGGATTTTTAGAACTTGTATTCAAATGTTCAGCTAGCTATCCCGGAGACATTCCAAGCTGTGTTAAACACGGGCGTTCAGAGATGCCCCGGGCGTTCCTGGAAAGCACGCTAGTCTTACACTGCTATTTTTTCCAGACGCAGGATAAACTTTAACTTATCTCATTTTCACCTGAAAACGCACCACACTAACACGCAAAAGTGTGCTCACTTCCATGATCCATAGTTTGTTGTGCCCGCACTACGGATTCGTCCTCGTCGCCGCGCACTGGTGTGCAGGGAGCAGGGCGCCTTCGCCTCCCCCTTCCCACCGCGACCAGTGCGCACCGCGGGGCTCCCGGCCGCCGCCGCGCCCTGTGTGACGACCGCGCGCGGACGGGCGACACGCCGCTCACGGCGAAGTTAGGAGGACTGCGGCCGCCAAGGAAGAGCCTGTGGGCTAACTGGCGCGTCCTTCCGCGAGACGAAACACAGAGCGGGGCGCAGAAACGGAACACTCCAGGCGTAATGGGCGGCACCAGACAGCTGACGCCACACACCTGCGCGACCCCGCTAAATCGTCCTTCTCGCGCACCGTCCGGAGAGTCCTAGAGCGCAGCCTCCCGCGCGCGGGGCGGAACTTCCGGTGAGTTCGGCTTCCGGAAGGCGGGACTTCCGGGCAGCGGGTGGCGTTGGGACCTCTGTCTGTAAGTCCTGGGAGGCCCTCAGCACGAGGTCGGTGCTGCTGGCTTGGGGACCTGAGCGGTCTGTGGGGCGAGGTTCGCAGAGAAGTGGTTGGGTTCGCTACAGGTAAGACCGTCCTCGGTGCTGTTCCTGCCCCAGGAAGGGTGGGCGGCCTCCGTCATGGACTATCGGCAGCTCCTGATGAGCCGGGTGGTGCCCGGCCAGTTTGACGACGCGGAGACCTCCGACAGGTAGGCGGCCGTGGAGCACCCCGACTCTTTTCAGAGTCTGCCTTGTACTTGTTTGTGGCTTAGGGCATGTGTCAGACTCTGCGTCCCCGCTGGGTTTTTCCTCCTGCTGCAGGGCCGAGCTCGGGAAAGCCACTTGTCGAGGGAGTCTGCGGGTCCCCAGGACGGTCAGCCTAGCCGAGAGGCAGAGTTGGGGCTAACAACTGGAATCCAGATGTTTGTGTTTTATTTATATTCATCGATCCACAGTTACTTACGGATCCCTTACTATATTTCGGGTTTTGTCTTCTGCTGGTGATAATGATGAACAAGACAAATCGCGGCCCTGCTGTCATTGAACTTCACCTTCTGCTTAGGGCTTGCAAACTATTAAAAAAACTCAGTGTCATGCTGTGCACAGAATTAAAATAGATATAAAAGTAGTGGTCAGGCAAGAGTTAAAGTCCGTATTTAAATGACAAGAAGGAACAAGGAAGAGCTGAGGACAAATAGAGTCTCCAAGGTGGGATCCCTCTGGCTGTGAGAGGAGGACCCCAAAGCCAGTGCTGAGAGCACAATGGAGGTGGTTGAGATGGAGAAGTGAGAAGGGGAGGAATCATACAGAGCCTTTCATGTGATGGTGAGGAGTTAGGTATTGGCCAGGTCTTAGAAAGCCAGGGAGGGATTTTTACCAGAATGGTGACATCATTTGATTTATGATTTAAAGGAATCTTTCTGTCATGTAGAAAACGGTTATGGAGAGTGAGTGGAGCAGAGAGACCAGCTCAGAAGTAATGAAGTCGGTAGGTTCCAAGGTGAGTGTTAGAGCTAGGGTCATAGAGATATTCTTTGGAGGTAGAAGTGACAAAATTTAGTGGTAGATTGGATATGGAGTCTGTGAAAACAGCATTAAAGATAACTCCTGTTTATAAGGAAAATGAAAAGTTATTTTGAAATTTCAAGAATATTCTGTACTTTATATTTACCATACGGACTCATTGCAATAGATTTGATTAATCAGTTGGATATGTTTTCAGTAGATTCATGTTGACCACATTCTGCATGTCAGATCTCGTGTTAGGGATACACTGGCCAACACCATTCTGATTGATGCAGACCTTGTACTCTTCCAAGGGAAACTGATATTAAATGATTAGAGAAAGTATCCTTATTAGAATTTGTTAAGTAATACAGAGAAGAAATAGATGAAGAATAGGGAAAATTTGCCTGAGCAAGTGATAGTAAGCTGATACAGGAATGAGTAGGCTTTAGCCAGAGAAATGAGAAGGGCTTTCTAGTCTTAAGGTTACAGATCAGCGTACAAAGTCCTTTTGGAAGAATTAAAGTGGGAAGAAGCCAGCATGGCTGGTGAATAGAAGATGGTAATAAGTGCACTAATTTACCATCCACACAGGGCAGGGTGAGAATAAGTCATTGGTTCTCTACTGGGGTGATTTTTGTACCCCTACCCAAGGGCCTTTGGCAATCTCTAGAGACATTTTTGTTTGTGGCAGTGTGTGTGGGGGTGCACTGGTGACATCTGTGGATAGAGGCCAGCAATGCTACAAAATACCCTGCTATGTTTGGCAAAGCATTGCCCAACTGAGGTGAAAAGCCCTAGCGCAAAGTTGTAACTTAACATACGACTCACTCTAGGTTATTGGTACATGAAAGGTTACTTTATGAAGTAATAATATATTGCAGGTATTTAGTGATTTTTCTGTTCTCCTCCTACCCTTTCCCACAGGGATTTGGAGCCCTGATCCATGACTAATTAATAAGTTGGGACTGGTATCTGCTTTTCCTTAAACTCCTGTCTGTTTTTAAGTGGTACATATTATTACTTGTGTTATAGGGTTTCTGTCTTTACTTTACATGAAAAGTCAAAACTACCAATACCTCTGTTGAATTTGGCCTGTAGATGTGTTTTGTTTGGTATGCACACTGTCGTAAAAATTCCATCTTCCAGTTAAGTGGAAAATTGTATGCAAATGTCCAGATTTCTGTCTTCTCTTGAAAAACTAAGAAAATCCAGTAGCACAGGCCCTGATTCACAGATGGCCAAAAACCTGATAGGTCTGCTGTCTTCATCCTGGACTTCGCTCTGTAGACAGCCCGGCTTCTCTTCTGCTTAGCCTCCTCTGATGTGTAGTGTTTGGACCCTCCCTTCCTTTGTAAACAAGGGTAACTTGGGGCTCTTTATGTTGCAAAGTGGTATGGAGTTTGAAGTAGGACTGCTTTAGACTTATTCCCAAAGCTGATCCACTGATCGGAGTTGATTCCTTCAACAGAGAAGATAATGTACAGTCTAATTTCACTAAGGCAGAAGCAGACTTAACATGTCATATGCTTCTTTTCCAGTAGGAGTTGGGTATGAAGAGTAAGCAAACAAATGACTGAGAAACAGGAGAATTGGTATTAAGAAGGTGGAGCTTATTGGGAGATGTAAGGGAAACAGATTTATCAGCATATATTTAGTCTGTAACATCATAAATAAATATATATATGAATGTACTTAGAGGGTGTGTAAATAAGCCAAAATATTGTTATTTCTAGTGAAAACACAGATTTGAAGACAATCAAAGCAGAAGATGGCATTCTGTTTGAAGATCTTCAAAATAACATGACTGAGAAGAAGGATGAAAGTGAGATAGAAGAGGAGGAGGAAGAGCAGGACTATGATGATGATGCTGACTGGGACTGGGATGACGGAGTTGGGAAACTCACCAAGGGCTGTGCCTGGAGTGGAGGGAGTAACCCACAGGTATATCTTTGTGGTGTCTGTGGTGTCTTCTTCAGAGGGACTTTTCGTGGGTCAGGCACTGAGTGACTGAAGGATTTTTTTCAGATGATGTTGTCCCGTAGCCCCAGCCTTTACTGACTGCCATTTCTTTAAATCTTGTGGAATGCCAGTCGTACGTGCTGAGCCTTATCCTTAATCTTTCCCTTTCTTGAGGCATTAGACCCAAAATGAAATTATTGGAATGAGTTGAATGCAGGCCTTAGCTCTTTATTAAACAGTTTGGGGGAATGAACATTCTTAAGTATTAAATCTATAAATCAGAGTAGAGAAATATATCTCATTTTATCGTAGTGAAGGTGACATTGAAGAGAAGTAAACATTGTGGCCTCTTTGTTCTAGTCAGTAACTTTAACCTTCTGTTACAAAGGCCTTTTAATAAAAGGATTGAAAGGCTGTGCAGGGCATCTCAGATGTGTGCCCGAGGACAGGTGGGCAGGGTGGGGTCTGTACCAGCCCTGGGGATGGATGGTTGGCCAGGTACACACACAAAGCCCAGCTGGGGCCTTGCCAGAGCCTTGCTGAAACCACTCCCTGTGCCCCCCACGCTGGCCCAGAGGGCTATGGCTATGTCCCTGCTGAGCATGTCCTGGAAGAGGCTGAAAGCGAAGGTGTGCCTGGACTGGCTGGGCATCCTTCAGCAGGGTGTGCTGGTGTGTGTGAGGGCTGACCATGTGCCAAAGCCTGCAGCACTACATCTCTGTTGTCAGCCTGTTGGCCACAGCACCTGGCCTCCCGAGCACACTGCTGCAGATGGTACAGTGTGGCTGAGCAAAGCCAGCCCCCAAAACAGTGTCCATTCCATCAGATTCAGAGTTCATCGGGGCCAAGTACCAGATGCTGGCATTTGTGCATAAACTTCCTGCTAGGACGCCGATGGGATCATGGCCAAAGACCTCAGCAAGCAGCTGCACTCAAGCGTGTGGACAGGCACCTTGGAGACCTGTCTGCGCCTGCTGTCTCTGGGTGCCCAGGCCAGCTTCTCGCACCCACATCTCTGCACGTGGCTGCCAAGGCAGTGCAGACACTGCAGCTGAGCTGCTGGTGGTGTATGGGGCTGACCCAGCTCTCCAGTGACAGTGGCCGCACACCCAGTGGCTGTGGCAGGCAGGTGCGGCACCATGGACTGGCGGAAAGGCTAGTCGAGTCCCCGTACGAGCTCAATAACCATTTGGCCTGCTACCTCTGTGGACGCAAGCCGGATCCCAAGAGTGGGCATTATATCATTCCGCAGCTGCCTGACAGCCTGCCTTTGTCTGCCAAAGCTGCCAAGAACTGCAGGTGTTCAGCAACCAACTTTTTGAAGAACTTGCTGTGGGTGTCTGTGATGAGGTGGATAGAAGAAAAAGTGATGCTGGGTGGCTGGCTACCCACAACCACAGCACCCTGGTGATGGAATGCGGTGCCGCGGCCTTCCTGCAAGTTAACCCTGAGTACGTAGCCACACGGAATCAGTGTGATGGAAATTGGCCCGCTTTAATGCCTGGGAGTTTGCCATCTTCATCATTGGCGTTCTCAGTAAGGCCAGGCGGAGACAGCAGGGCAAGAGCCTGAGCAGCCCTACAGACAACCTGGAGCTGCCCGCAAGGAGCCAAGTAACCTTGACAACCAGCACGACTACGACAGTGTGGCCTCCAACGACACGGACCAAGAGCCACTACACAGCACCGGTGCCACACGAAACAACCACACCCGGAGTATGGACTCCTCAGGAGTTCCCGGAGCTGAAGAAGGCTCTGGCTACCTCTGAGGCAAAAGTGCAGCAGCTCATGAAGGTCAACAGCACCTTGAGTGATGAACTTGGGGCCCCTCAGAGGGAGACCCATAAGCTGTGAGCAGAGATCCTGCAGCTCCGGCAGCCACCAGGGCCCGTCACCCCCACTTCCCAGGGAGCGGGCAGAACACAGCCCAGGGGCCTGGTGGGAGCACCCATCCCCCAGGACCTCCAGGCCTTCTCCATGTGTGAGCCAGGCTCCGCCCTGAAGCCCTTTGGGATGCACAGGGGAAGGAGCCCACCACACGGCCACAGCCCTTCCCCAGCACTGAGCCAGAGCATGACGCCATCTCTGCAGTGTATGTCCCTGCTGGCCCTCACCGGCTTCGGAAGGCGCCGTCTCCCTCAGCCGTGCCCTTCACTCCCTCCTCCCCACTGCTGTCATGCTCCCAGGGAGGAAGCTGTCAAGGGCCTGAGCAAGCTTTCCCACCACGGCAGCAGTGCGGCAGTGACAATGAGAACATGCGGAGTGGGGACCCGCTGCCTGGGCTGAGAGGGAAGTGGTTCCTGAAGCAAGGCAAGAAGGAGCATCTCTGCATGGGGTCTCGATCCTGGGCTCCCCGGCGCCCAGGCTGTCACCCTGGGGACAGAGCAGGTCACCGAGACCATTGAGGAGCTGTTGGGGGCAGCCCAGGAGTCCGTGCCCTGCTCAGACACGCTCCATCTGGCCGTGACCGAGCCGGCCTCTCGCCCAGCCCTGGAGCGTGTGCGCAGCTCACTCAGTGCCAGCGCCTCCGGCAGCAGAGGGAGTGCCTGGCGCCCCTGTGGACTTCCATCTGCTGGCTCTGCAGGTGACATCGCCAAGGCCACCAGGCAGCCAGTCATCACTCCCCCCGAGAAAAGCAGTGACCACACTCGCACCTGGGGCCTCACTGGCCATGGGAGCTGGGCCACTCCAGACACTAAGCCACCCCAGCAGAGCCACTGACACAGGTGCCCTCAGCGCGGCCACTCTCCCCTGGTGCCCACGCCCCTCAGGCCCCAAGGGTGGGGAGTGGGGTGGCAGGAGCTTCTGTCCTCCACATTCCGTGCACCTCCCCCTGTGCATAGCACCTACCCTTTCTGCATGCATGGCCTGCAGGGCATCACTCCCAGTGCCTTGCCTTCCACAAAGGCTTGGATGGGGACTCCAAATGGGGCTGCTCCCCTACTGGGGGCCGAGCGGGCCACCCCCTCCTTTGTACTTCTCTGTGGATGTCCCTGCCCTATAGCCACCAGCCCTCTTACTGCCCTCTAATGGCAAATGGCCCAGGCCTAGGGCACAGGCCCCAACCAGTGTGTTGGGGTCCCCAGCAGCAAACACTGGAAAATCTTTTTTTTCCTCCTCTCCCAACCCCTGAATTTTAACTGGGTGGTAATTGAGTGTCCCTGTGTGTCAGTGTATGGGCAGCAGTGCTGTTCAGGAGGCCTGGCCCATCTGGAGCTTTTGGGGGCGAGGGGGCTAGAGCAGTGGGACCAGCATTTGGGGGGTCTTCCTCTCCCCCACCTGTGACCAGGGACTGATGCTGCCTGTTCTCATCACAGCCCCCACTCCTGCCCATATTCCACAAACTTCCCTCCATCTCTCCTTCCCTTCTTTGTAGAGGGGAAAGTGCTGGCCAGGCAGAGGGCTGAGCACCTAAGCTCAGCGGGGACCTGAGGGCCCCTCATAACCGCTGCCAGGCCAGCACCCCCTGTCGTCACTACCTGCACCTAAGGTGGCGCCCCCTCCGGAAGCCTGGGGAGCCCGACAGCAGCGCCCGCAGCTCTTCTTCCTGATCCACCTCCCCCGGAGGCCAGCCCTGCCTGTGGTCCAGTGCCGGGCAGGCTGTCAAGACGCGTGTCGTGTGTACATTTGTGTCAAACATAAATAAGTGACCGTGGAAAAAAATAAAAGGATGGGGCAGATTGGATGGGCTCTTTCCTTTCCTTAGTCCACTCCTGTAAGTATTGGTGCTTTCATAGGTAACGCCAGCAAAGGAGAGGAGCACGTGATGAGGGCCTTGGGTTGTGTTAGCAGCTAGCGCCTCACACTCTAAACTTACTTCTCATAGGCAAATCGACAGACTTCCAACTGCAGCGTGGCGAAAATGTCTACTCCAGCTGACAAAGTTCTACAGAAATTTGAGAATAAAATTAATCTAGGTGAGTTTATAGAACACATTACCTCACTGGGCCTCGAGGAAATTCTTCAAAACCGTGAAGTATTATACAGTTTTATTGGGTCAAGAAGTGATGAGTCAGGTGTTACCGATTCAGTATCTCCGCTTAAAGAAAATGGAAACCTTTAGTGATTTAAAGAGATGGCTTCAGGGAGACTGACTTTCACATTTTTTGTTTATTTATTTTTTATTTGTTTGCTCATCTGTTGTGGGAATACGAAGTTAGCGGTACACGTGCACATTCTAGTCTGTTCTGTGTTTGGTTTTGTAGTAGGATCCTTCCAAAGCAAATAGCATGTTGAAAATACTAATTTGTTTTGCCAGATTTGTTGTTTTTGTAGATGGTAATCATTTACTAACCTGTTAAATGCAGGGAATCAGAATGTTGATTTGAACCATCACATCTTTTGTCTTGTTTTGTTTTTGGTACTGGGGATCGAACTCGGGACCTTGCGCTTTCGAGGCAGGTGGCACAACCACTGAGCCAAATCCCCGGCCAGAGCCATCACATCTTAATACATGTAGAATCTATCTTTCTTTTGACTGTAAACCTAGCACAGGTCTGTCATATAAACTGTCCACAAATGCTGCATTAATGAATAGAAGTATTGTAGGGCAGTGGTGGCAAACCTATGGCACATTATTATTGTGTTTTTCTTTTAAGACAAAAGATGTTAATCATCTCATACAGTTTTTTTTGTTTTTTTTTTGCTACCGGGAAACGAACTTAGGACCTTGCGCTTGCGAGGCAAGCGGCAGAACCACTGAGCTAAATCCCCAGCAAAAGATGTTAATCTATATGTTGTTTTTTCTAAACTAAAACTTTATATTCAGGTTTAATTGCAGTATTGGCACTTTGCAGACAAATGAGTGGGTTTTCGGTTGCAATTTGGCCTTTGTTCTTTGAAAGGTTCGCCATCCCTGGTTCAGGGTCTTCATTGTCATCATGGACCTATAACATGAACGTTTTCAGAGTTAAACTTGGTATTCAGGCCATTATATTACCTATAAAACATTAACAAATGGCTGGAATTTAATATGCAGACACAGTTTTGGGGGTTTTTTGTTTTTTGTTTTTTTGGTACTGGGGATCGAACTCAGGACTTCATGCTTAGTGGGCAGGCACTGTTCCACTGAGCTACATCCCCAGTCCCAGACACAGTATTTTTGAGGTATTTCTCTACCTAGAGTTCTTTAGAATTCTGGCTGAAAATTAGAGCTATAGTGATGAAAGTGACAATGCTTTCTATGAAGGAAACACTTCAGTGTTTAATAAATTTAGTATTTTTCATAACTAAACTATATCATAAGTATAATTAAGTATTTAGGAAATAAAGGGAGAAAGAATAGGGAAAAGTACAGTATTTTATTCAGAGGGGCTGTTGATGTCTTTATTTTATGTGTTATTTTATAATGCATTTTTTATTTTTAGATAAGCTAAATGTTACTGATTCTGTCATAAATAAAGTCACCAAGAAGTCTAGACAGAATGAAACAGACATGTAAGTAATATATTAATCATAAAATATGGGTGATCCCGACAAACTAAGGAAAAAAATTGTTTTTCAAAGGGTGCGCATTCGTCTCCTTTTTCAGCTTAAATGGGGATAGCCTACACAAAGGTAATTTGAAAATACCAAATGAGTCTTAGGAAATACATGGTAAAACTATAATTTGCAAAAGTCACAGGTTGCTTTCATGGGGGTAACTGTGTTTGTAGCTTTCAGTTTAGGCTAAATGTGTAAAATTGTTGTTATTTTAGAATTCTTTAAGAATTGTTTCCTTCCATGAAGTATCTTTAAGAATCCAGGAGAAGTTTTAAAACTAAATAAAGATATGACTGAGAACTGTTTTCATGTATTCTTTTGTTTTCAAAGAATTGTTTTAAAATCTGGCTAACTTCTCTTGTGCGCTAAACTTCATTATCACTGTATTGTAAAAAAAATAACACTTACTACAACTAACAGTGTTAGAACTGAACTTAAAAGCCAGATGTTCTGTGATTTATTGCTTTGTTCAGAGAACGGCTTTTAGAGAACCCAGTAGTCTCGTGTGACTTGCTGGCCTGTCTGATCCTTTGTGTTTGGATCTGTTACTAGAGTTCATGCACTAGAGTGAGTCATCTGATATTGGAGTTGAAGCAAAGCAATCTACATTGAAGACTCCAGAGAGAAAGCCTTAAAACTAAAGGGCTCTAACTCTGTGCTATGAGACTCGTTCAAGATTTCAAGGACAGACAGTCTGGCTATTTTTGGTCACTTTCCCCAGCTTCCCTTTTATCAATCAGTGTTTCTCGCTGCACACAACACCTTCGCCCTAGAGGACTGAAGTGCACAGTCAGGGAAATGAAGGAAGTGTCTCAAGGTGAAGAATCTGTGGTGCAGTATGAAGTCTTGTTGTGAAAGAAACTACTTAGGCATTTTCACAAAATGATGCACCTTTAGGAGCTTTATTTTGGCTTCTCTCACTGAAGTTTGAATATGTCAACTATACTTTTTGTTTTTGGTTAGGTATCGCATCAAAGATAAGGCAGACAGAGCTACTGTAGAACAGGTACAATTTAAATGTATTGTAAGCTCTTATTCTAAATTAGCATTTCTTTCCTCTTTGACTTACAGTTTGCTTTCGTCCTTGCTTAATGCTAATGTTACCTAAAACTACTATGTAAAATTACTACTTTTTATAGTTTTGAACTTAAAAATGAACATTTGGCTTTAGAGTAGAACTATTAGTCGATAAATCACAGGCACGGTTCTCCCGTGGCCCTGTGAAACCACTATGGAGTCCTTTCTCCTTGGAAGCAGAGAGATTATCAGACTTTCTTAAGCAAAGTCAGTAGGAATTCTGTAACCTTTCCGATAAAATAGATTGATTATCTGCCATGAAGCAGAGTGTGAGAGCGGTGAGAGCGGTAATGCTTTCAGATTTCTCATTGAAACCCCTTTCTTTCAGAAATTACGTGTTTTATTCTTTTTTTTCTTTTTTGGTACCAGGAATCCAACTCAGGGCCTCATGCTAGCCAGGCAGGTACTGTGCCGCTGTGCTACATCCCCGGCCCTTTATTCTTTCTGTTTAAGAGGGGAGGAAAATTGGACCCTAATTTGCCACATGCGGAGGGAGGTGATTGGATGTTACCGTTGGCCCAGATGGGTTTTTTTTTTGGTACCAGGGATGGAACTCAGGACCTTACACTTGCTAGGCAGGTGGCGGAACCACCGAGCTAAATCCCCAACCCTGGCCCAGACTTTTGATTTGAAGAAAGTGAGCTGTTGCTGCCGCAGCCCCTCTCCCCGACCCATACACATGCGCAGATGCATTTCAGAACAGCAGCTTCTTCACCTGCAGACCCTTGGCTTAGTCGTAAGCATCTCTAATGTCATCCGCCTCACCCCCAGAGGAGTAGCGCCCCTCCGGCGGCTCTGAGCTCTAGACGCTTGTGCCGTTGAAGAGTTCCACCGTTAGACAGGAGCAGGGCTGGCACTGTGTCCTCACTGGGTTATAATTTATTTTGTGTGTGGTCTAGTACAGAGAAAGGAGCTGCAGCCTCAATTTTCAGACCCTCAGATAACTTAGGAGATCCTTTCTCTCTTTCAGAACTAATTCTGAGTAATAGAGTTTCTCAGTTGAGTCTCACACTTGTGCTTTTTTTAAGAAAAATACTTGCCTAGCAGCCTGTCATTTCGCATTCCCAATTTTTTTCCTTGAGATGTTGCTCTACTGCTCTTTCATACGCCCCTCACAGCTCTCCCCACCAGTTCTGCAGAAGTGCAGGTCCCACCTAGATCCCTGCCCCGCCAGCCTGCTCCCCATCTGGATGAGCCTCTGCAGTGGACAGGGAATGGGCCTGGGTGCCCGTACGCTCACTTTGCCTGCCTTCGTCTCCAGTTGCAGTGTTGTACTTTGGCATTTAGTCCTCCAGCCAGCCACAGTTGTTAGGGTGTGGGGTGACCTCGTCCGCCCCACTGAAGGTCCGACCCTGAAATATGGCAGGGTTTGACCAGTTTACCCTGTCTCACTCCACGGTGCCGGGGGCCCCTGAGCCATGAGGGGCTACTGCTGCTGCTGCACGCAGACACGGGCTGCTTCAGTTTCAGAGATGGACAAGAAAGAACAGGCTTTTAATTCTTTGTTAAGAGGACATTGAAATCTTTTTTACCAAGACTGAATACTTTTAGGGTGCTCCTGTGGTTCCAGCTCCTTGGGAGGCTGAAGTAGAATTGTTTGAGATGATCCTGGGTATCGCAGAGACCCTCGACTCAGAAAAAAAAAAAAAGAAGGCGGGACAGTCTGATTTTGGAAGAGACCCTCTCCCGATTCACTCCAGTACTCCAAGGGTCTGCAGACTCTTGAAAGAGCCGACTAGTAAATACTTAGGCTTTGCCGCTCGCATATAGTTTCTTTTGAATGATCTCTTTCAGCAACAAATGTCAAAGCCATTTTTAGCTTGGAGGCTGTAAAGAAACAAGCTGTAGCCAGGATTTGGCCCATAGGCCACAGGGTGCTGGGCCCTGGTTTAAAGCTGCCCGGCCAGTGCACACTGAGTCCGGAAGACTTAGTATAAAAAAAAGTTAATTATCTTGTTGATGACTTCTTATATTGATTACATGCTTAAGTGATAGTTATAGATATATTGAATTAAATAAGATATATTAAATCATCTCACCTGTTTTTCTTTTAATGTAGTGACTAGAGAATATAAAATTTCTTGGTGGTTGGCACCGTATTTGTTAGCTAACACTGGTCTGAAGTCCATTTCTGCTTCCCTCCCACTTGAAAGCCTTTGATTTCCATGACTTGAACATCTTGGTTTGGGCCCCTGGTTCCTTTGGCTTTCAGCTTGCTTATGTGAGTTACTAAAAATCCAAGCGAATTCAATCACTGACTCCCGTAGTCACCCGGAGCAGCGTACGCACGGAAGCTCTTTGCGTGTTTTAATAGGATTCAGAACCATCTTCTGGACTTCTCATTTTTTGCATTTCTTTTTAGGTTTTGGATCCCAGGACAAGAATGATTTTATTCAAGCTGTTGACGAGAGGGATCATATCAGAGATAAATGGCTGCATTAGCACAGGAAAAGAAGTGAGCTTTTCTTTGGATAACTGAATGTTTTCATGTTAGTTTTCTTGTTTCCCATAACAAGTGAAATGTTGGCACTTAGTAAATAACTTGCACCTTTAAAGAGAAAAGAAGGGCCTGGTGTATAGCTCAGTAATACAGCACTTGCCTAGCATGCGCAAGGCCCTGGGGACAAACAAGAGAGTCGAGACCATGCGAGGCCAGGGAAGTTTGGGAGCTGGTGGGCTTTATTCATAGTTATGACTAGATGGGAAGTTGTACATGTAACTGTCCTTTTTCCCTACAGTTGCTGCCTTCTGCCACTCTGTCACAGTCTAGTTGTGCCCAGCAGTAAGCCTATTGATCAGATTGTTGCAGGCCTGAGTTCTCATTAAAACATTGCTAGCCAGGACCCAGGTGTGGCAGGGCAGGCCTGTAATCACAGCACTTTGGAAGCCTGAGTTAGGAGGAGTGCAGGTTCGAGCCCAGCCTGGGCAACCAGCAAGGCCCTACCTCAAAATACTAAAACTGAAAAGAGCTGGAGATGTAGCCCAGTGAGAGCGTCTCTGGGTTCAATCCTCAGTACCTCACCCAAGAAGAGCAGTTTATTATAATGGTAGGGGTTTATGGTATCATTTCTATGAATCAGACTTTTTTGCTAATGGATGTAAAAAAAGACAAATAGAGGTTTTTGGGGTTCTTTTTGTACTGGGGATCAAACTCAGGTCCTTGCGCCAAATATAGTGTTTTTAAATGAATAACTCATTGTATAAGAATTATTACATATAAGAATATTTTTAAATCTTTCTATATTTGAGGTACAAAGGTTTGAAACCAATTCTTACATAAAAACATATAAATCAGGTTATACTATATATGTATTATTACCATTACTTGACAATGGCATATGTTCTGAAAATGTTATTGGTGGGTTAGTGGTTGTGAAAACTTGATAGAGTCACGCACAGTCTGACAGCTGCAGTGCCAGTCAAGGCGGGATTCATGGAGCTACTGTGGGATGAAACGTCATTGTGCAGCAGGTGACCACAAGCTAAGATAAATGCTGTGTGTGCTGAGACGCTATTTCATATTTTAACACATCTTCCAGAGTTAGTGGTGTTCTTCATGAATATGATTTCATTTCTCTTGACTTTTGCTGTTAGAATCAAATACAGTGCATTAGAAAAGTAAACACTGTTTAGCACAATTTTTTTTTGTTGTTTTTGACCTAAAATAGGCTAATGTGTACCATGCCAGCACAGCAAATGGAGAGAGCAGAGCAATCAAAATTTATAAAACTTCGATTTTGGTGTTCAAAGATCGGGATAAGTATGTAAGCGGGGAGTTCAGGTGAGCCCAGATTTCTCTTTTCCCAGTTTCTTTAATTTCCATTTCTTAAAACATTAAAAGAGAATCCTGAAATGATTGGAATAACAAGTATTTTCCTTATTCAAGGTTTCGTCATGGCTACTGTAAAGGAAACCCTAGAAAAATGGTGAAAACTTGGGCAGAAAAAGAGATGAGGAACCTGATCAGGTGACTGGGTGTGCGGGTCTATGTCACTGTCCTCACTTCCAGCTGATGGGTCTCCGTGCAGTTCTGCCCGCTGAGAGGGCTCATGGGGCCGCATAGTACTGCACCGTTACAGATGGTACCAACTACCTGTTCTCTAGGGTTGCATTGTGGAGTCTGTGTGTCCAGTGAAGCTAATCATTTGAATAGCCTTGTCAGCCACGCGAAAACATACAGAATTTGTACTGAGGAAGATAAAGAGCTGTTACCAGGGAAGTGACATGATTGGTTATGATAATGACGTGTCACTTCTTAATAGTTACTGTTTTAAACACATGTTATTCTCTCAGTTTTTAAATTTCAGTCCAGTTTTGGATACAACAGAGATAAAGGAAGAAAGGCTGCATACTTTATTGAGATTAAGATTTCTTAAAATTTGGTGATCTTTCCCTCCCCTTTCCAGTGTCTTTTAGCCTGTTGTTATGGACAGGTGCTGTGCACTGGATAATTTACAATTAAGCAAGTATTTCTTGTTTTGAATGTTCTTTTGAATTCTTGTGATCCACTAGCTAGTAGGTAGGAATGAGTCCACTGCGCAAGAGCAAGGACCCGACCGAGTTCGATCCCCGGTACCAAAAAAAAAAAAGGAATGAGTCCAACGATTTTTATGAAGCATTTTTCAGGCTTATCAATTCATAAGTGTCGACATATCTGCTATATTTCATCAATTCTAAGATGCAAATTTGTCACACTTTAACATCTCTGAAATTGGAATGACTGTTACAAGCTACGAGGTTTGATTGTTTACTACCCAGTGTTTTGTCATTCTCAGTGGTATGTATTGGTATCACTTTATTATTATTTCTTTTTAATTTAAGTTTGAATGTATGTTCTGAAATAAAAATCCAGATTAAGAAACTTTTACAAAATTGTCACACAAAAACCCACATTAGGATATCATTACATGCTACATTTACTTAGAAAAAGTTAATAGATCTTATCAAAACAAATAGTTGTCAACTATAAATGTCAGTTCCTTTCTTTGAGCCAAAAGACAGTTCTCATGAAACATTGGGTTGGTCTGAAAGCTGGTGAGTAGCAGTACAAAATGTTACCACTATTTTCCCACTGATTGTAAACTTCAGCAGAAAATAGCATGCTTACAAATTATACTACAATGAATATTACAGTTTTTGTGGCTCTTCAGAAAAGCTTCATTTTAGAAGTTTCTCACTTGGTTTACTTTCTCACATCCCTTGGGAGTATCTCCTACACACACTGTATGCACCTGAAGGAATCATCTGGCAGGATTTTTCTGAAGTGGCATCTGTAGCTCTGCCTGGTTTGGACAGAGCCACATCTCTGCTCAGGCTCAAACCATCTTCTCTCAAATTACAGCTTGCCCACCCGATCCATTTATTGCTTTTTCTTAACATTTCACTGTTTCTGATGCAGATGATATTTTAGTACGCATCTGTAGAATTTCTTCACATCATCCTAGTTAATAATAGTTTGAGGTTTTTGCATAGTAGATCTTCAGATAATTTGCTGGTGTGTAAATTTCCTCTGACTTGCATAAGAACAAATGAGAAGAAACATGCTGGTAGATCTTAGCACCTTATAGTTATGACTCTGTCTCTCCACTAATATTTCATGTTAGCCTTAAAAGAATCAACTCAGTTTACTCGTACTTTCTCTGATATATTCTTTCTTTCTCAATAGTAAACATAAGTTTTTATAAGAAGCATATTCTCAGAACAAACGTCACAAAAACCATGAGCTGTAAGTGATTTTAAAATGCGCTTGATTCCTTTTCATACATCAGCTCTAAAATAAAGCTTCAAACCTTTGACCATGCCCATGAATCCTCAAGGTCTAAGATACATTAGTCCATATCATCATTTCTACAGTACAACAAAAACTAGACTGCACAGTCTTAAGCGTGTAGGGGGAGTATCATTAAAATTCATTACCGCAGTGTTTAAGTTCCTCATAATTACTTGAAAATTCATAGCATATCATCACAAAATGTTGCTAATTATGAAAGGTGTAAAATTACAATAATCTTTTCATGAGATTATTCCAATATCCATATTTATTTATTTCTAATTAAATTCAATTTCAACTACCTGATTGTGAGCCTGAGGTAGCTGGATTGTGGTTCTTTTGCTGGGCATATGGCATGATTCAAACTACCATCTGAAGTATTCAGTTAGAGAAGGAAATACAGTATCATTTATAGTTTCCTCACTTGGCATACAAACTTTTAAAAAGTCAACCATTTTTTAGTGATAAAAATATAGTTCTTTTGTGAGCATGGACACAATACATGGAATTTGTTTGCATGAAAAGTGGAGTCATAGGAAAAGGATTCAAATTCTGTTGCTACCTTCCGATTAATTTGAGTAAGAATATGCATAAACTCAAGCTTGTGTGCATACAATTTCACCATAGCACAAAGTGACCGAATGAAACAGGATCCATCCTTTGAATTTTGCCAGGAATAGTAACCTGGTGCCGTGGAATATGCATACAAGAAGTCAGCCTCTACCGGTATTTTCTGGCACGCCATGTCATCATCAATACCACTGCCTGTCTTAGTGCCAGAGTCCAGTTCTGTACCCCAGCAGGCCTGAATAATGAAGAGTTTGGGTTTTCCAGCTAGGCTTCTACAAAAATCCCCTCTGAAGAACTTTATTAATATTTTCAGGGCAATGGGTCCATTTGTTCCAGAAATTATTCCTTCTTCACCATGGCTTAGAGTTACACAAATGGAGCTGCCACTTTTGCTGTGATCTTCTTTAGAAACAATGCACATCAATTCTACAATTTGTTCATGTGTAAGATCATTTTTATTCCTCACTTCATATTTCAAGTTCATAAATGTTTCTTTGAGGTTTGCTGCATCTACATCTGTATCAGACCGAGCTGACATTCCCGTGCTTCTATGAAAGTTCTTATTAATAGTTATACATAAACCCATTTCAGGGCCAGGGATTTAGCTCAGTGGTTTTGCCGCCTGCTGCGCAAGTGCAAGGACCTGAGTTTGATACCCGGTACCAAAAGAAAAAAAAGATTCAACTAAACCCATTTCAGGATAATCCATTTTGTATCTATTATCCAAGGATATTCCAGGGTCCATTGATTTGCTTCCATGTATGATCTTTGTTTCCAAATCTTTAATGGATTTTTGCATCCACTGAGTTTTCAGTGTTCTCCATGGCTACTTTTCTTCGCCACCAAGGTCGGTATCACTTTAAATCACTGGTGTCTTAAACCTTATGGAATATGCTGTTGCAATTGAGAGGCCCTGGTGCTCTTTGCTAGCAGCAGCATTAATCTGGACTGCTGCTCTCTTAATTTGTTTAGATGCCTTTTTGACATTTTGTTGTCCTTTTATGTGTTATCACAGGTTAAACACAGCAAAGATACCATGTCCCGAACCGATAATGCTAAAAAGTCATGTTCTTGTCATGGGTTTCATTGGTAAAGATGACATGTAAGTATATGGAAGGGCTAAGAACTTCATGCATAGACCTGTATGTTTAAGTGCTTTGAATTAGCTAGTATATGAATTTCCCATTAATGGCTCCTGGCGTGAATCTTTTCCGCTGTCTTAATGCATACATGTTAGCAGTTTTAACTCCTGAAGTTTGAAAGTGCTTCAGAATAACAAAGTTAACCCTGTTCTGAGAGAGACTTCATTCGATGTGCTGAGAAGGCGCCTTCTTAGGATGGGATAGTTGTAGTGAGATGACCTGTCCCATATACACTTCATGGTGAAGCATGGAAGAGAAGTGCGTGCAGTGATCTAGTTTGAAGCAGGAAAATGGGATTGTGTTGGTTTCTTTTTCTCATTGCGGAGACAAAATACTCAGCACCCAAAGTTAAAAGGGAGAAAGGTTTATTTGGCTCACAGTTCGTAGAGGTTTCAGTCCGTTATCGGCTGGTTCCAAGGCAAGGATGGCAAACGGGCCTCACAGAGGAGAAACAACACGGCGCGCACAAGGTAGCAAAGGCAACAAGGGACCTTAACAGCGTCTTCCTGCCCCTTTTATCTTATTCAGACTGCAGGGATTAGGACAGTGTCAAACCAATCACTCACATGTAGTGGTTTGGTAACCACACGCCTTTAACCCCAGCATCACATTCCAGATTCAGCCACCTCCAAGAAAGACTGCGTGAGGCTTTGGGGGGACATCTAGACCCAAACCAGAACAGTGTTCTTGGTCATTTTATATTGATTTGTTTTGTTTTTATTCAAGGCCTGCACCACTCTTGAAGAATGTTGAGTTATCAGAGTCCAAGGCTCGGGAGTTGTATCTGCAGGTCATTCAGTACATGAGAAGAATGTATCAGGACGCCAGACTCGTCCACGCGGATCTCAGTGAATTTAACATGCTGTGAGTGGGCTTGTCCCTTAGGAGCCACCCAGCCTAAGTAAGCAAATTCCTAGCCTGTGAGGTCGTACTAAATTCTAAAGTTGTGACATTGGCTTCGCATGGTAAGAGCTAAGATGTGGTCCCTGCCCTCGATGATCTTAGTCCCAGAATTGACTGAGTCAGTGGGCTTGGGAATTGTCTCAGCTCTCCTCTCTTATTAATCCACGGTGACTCCTCCTCAGCCACCATGGTCATTTTATGAGTTTCCCATATTCTGAGCAATAGAATTCTTTGAAACAAAACATGCAATAAAAGACTAGCCTCTGCCTGTGTTCTCCGCCCGCAGGTACCACGGTGGCGGTGTGCACATCATTGACGTCTCCCAGTCTGTGGAGCACGACCACCCCCATGCCCTGGAGTTCCTGCGGAAGGACTGTGCCAATGCCAACGGTGAGGCGGAAGAGGGTTCCCAGCAGCTCTTTGGATCTGTGCATGCTGTGCTCAGTTTAACTCGTGGTGTAAAATCTCAGGGCCCGGAGTAGCTCAGTGATGAAGCACTTGCCTGGCCCCAACCCCAAACCCAAAAACCTTGTCACTAATTTGTCCCCTATGGTGACACTTAGACCATCTGCCGAACAGTGGTGTGCATTTGTTTCTCTATACAGTAGTTGGAATAACTTCCTCCCTTATGAAACTATCGCCAGCATTTTCCTTCTGGCAGGTTTCTTTATGAAGCACGCTGTTGCTGTGATGACTGTGCGGGAGCTCTTCGAGTTCATCACAGATCCGTCCATCACGCCGGGGAACGTGGACGCTTACCTCTCCAAGGTGAGACGGCGAGGGAGGCCTCAGCACAGCAGTGCAGTTGCATTTGTGTGACGCCTTTGAGAAACTCCTATTGCTTAGTGTAACTAACTCATTTTGACAGCGTCTTAAGGCTTCTGATTTCACAGATGAGAATTAAAAATATTGCACAAGCTGGATGCCCTGGTGCATGCCTGAATCCCAGCCATTTGGGAGGGTGAGCCAAGAGGATTGCTCACAAATTCAACAGCGGCTGGGGCAACATAGGGACATGCCCCGTCTCCAAACAAAGATGGAGCAGCCAGTGGAAAACCCAGGTTCCTTGACTTCAGTCCTTTGGCAAGATTGCATAGGCTGTCAGCCTACGTGAATATTTAGTCAGAAACCCAGTAGTTTTTGATCATTAATTCCCCCATGTTTCTCAGAAGCCTTTTTTTTTCTTTGAGACGGTCTCACTCTGTAGTTCAGCCAGGCCTTGAACTCATGGCAGTCCTCCTGCCTCAGCCTCCCAGGTGCTGGGACTACAGACATGTGCCACCACCCCCAGCTCAGAACCCTTTCTGAGTAAAGAATTTTTTAAAAAGTTGTAATAAAATCCACATAACATAATATTTACTATTTTAGCAATGTTGTTTGTTTTTGTGGTACTGGGATTTGAACCCAGGGCCTTGCCCATGCTAGGCAAGCACTCTGCTGCTGAGCTATATCCCCAGCCCTATTGTAGCCATTTTGTGATGTGCAGTTCAGTGCCATCAAGGACATCACCGTGCTGTGCGCACATCCCTACTGTGCATCTTCAGAACTCTGTCGTCATCCCAAACCGAGACTGTGCTGACTGCACAGCTGTGCAGCCCTGAGCTGTGCTGTCTTGATGAATTTGACCATTCTTGCTGCTTCCTGTCAGAATCACAATGCCTGCCTTTTAGACAACTGGCTTATTTCACTGAGAATAATGTCCTCCGGGTTCATTCGTGTTGCAGCGTATGACAAGATTTCTTTCTTTTTTAAGGCTAACAGTACTCCATCGCATGCATGCCATGCTTTGTGCATCTGTCGATGGCAGCCTTTTTGGTGACATCCGTAGGGAACAAACGTGCACCATTCACGCTGAGTCCCTTCAGAAGCGTGAAGGGATGACACCTATAAAGGTTGGAATCAGTTCACCCAGAAACCTGGGGCTGGACACATCTCGTCTAGGTCAAAGTGGAGGAAAATGACCTCTTGTCTTCTCACAGGCCATGGAAGTAGCCTCGCAGAGGACTAAGGAGGATCGGTCCAGCCAGGAGCATGTGGATGAAGAGGTAGGCTGTTCCCTCTTCGAGGCTTGAGAAACCCTTATGTTTTGAGGGCTGATTTGTGCACACAGTCTGTGTATGTACTAGTAGAGCATGAGCTTGATTTTAGTGGATGATACACAATCAACTGAGCTAAGGTGAGGAATTTCCATTTCATTCTGTTGTTCCCCTCGGCAGCCTGTTAGCCCGTCGTCCTCATGGGAAACCCTTAAAGAGCTGTGAGGCATGCGAGTCACGAGGAAGAAGCCTGAGCGGGCTGTGGTGGTGCACACCTGCAATCCCAGGGTCCTGGGAGGCTGCGGCAGGAGGGTCGCAGGCTCGAGCCCAGCTCAGGCAGCTTAGTGTCTTAGCGAGACCCTGTCTCAAAAGAGTTTACGAAGGGCTGGGGTGTGGCTCAGTGCAAAGGCCCTGAGTTCAGTTCCCAGGGGTGTGTGTGTGTTGGGGGGGGGGTTGTGAATGTTTTCATTACTTCAAGTTGATTCCATATGCATTTTAGATTTTAAAGACCGATCCTTTGGTGAAAACAAACTTTATTTTAGTCCAGGAAGAAGTCAGAGTATTTTTAAAAAGGATCCACACTAGGCTTTTTGCTTTTTAAAATTCTGGCAGCTCTTAGCATGATGGCTGATAAAGAAATACTTCTGAGTTTTTTTGTTTTTGTTTCTGGTTTTTTTGTTGTTGTTTTTTGAGACAAGGTCTTGTTCTGTGATACAGGCTGGCCTTGAATTCACTATGTAGCCCAGGCAGGCGTGGAACTTGCAGTGATTTTCCTGCCTCAGCCTTCTGAGTGCTGGGATCACAGGCATGTACCACCACACTCAGCTCCCAGGTGCCTCCGCCGGGCAGGCAGCAGCTGGCTGGGTGACTCCCATGCAGCAGGCTCTGCCGACTGCTGCGTGCTCTCCCCGCTCCTCAGAAGAGCTTTTGGAACACAAATGAATGGGAGGAGTAACCCAAGATCTGTTCCCATGGGATTGTTTTGCCTTAAATCATAAAAATGTAGTGTTTTACGGTTAGTAACAGATTGCTGTCCGCAGCACCAGCACGCGTGGCTGGTGGAATCCTCAGACCTCCATGGGTGCCAGGGCAAGGCCCCTGAGGCACCATGGGAAGCGCGTGACTGACAGTGGGCACCGGTCTGCCCTCCCTCACACAGGTGTTCAAGCGAGCCTATATTCCCAGGACCTTGAGCGAGGTGCAGAATTACGAAAGGGACGTTGATGTGATGATGGAGCTGAAGGAGGAGGACAAGGCCGTGAACGCGCAGCAGGACAGCGTGCGTAGCGCGGCTCCCTGTGTGAGCCTGTCCCAGCCCAGCCCATGTCGAGCTCCTGGGTCCTGCGTGCTGGGTGTGAGCTAGTGGGGCGCACACTTCCCCGTTCCCTGGGAGTGCGAGGAAGGCAGGGTGTGTGCGTAGGAGCCCAGCAGACTAATCCCAGCGAGAGCAGGGTTTGTCCAGGAGACCAGCTGAGAGCAGCCGTACTGGATCTGCGACATACTGTGTACTTCCGGGAAAAATGTCTAGTGAAGGGCCAGATAGTAAATATTTTGGGCTTTGTAATGCAAGAAGCAAAATTGAGGCTGTTATGTAGGTCCATAAAAACCAAGAGAAAAACTTTTTTCCCAGAACTTTTGTTCATGAAATTAAAAACACTTGGTAATGGTTGAACATAACCTTTGGTAATATGCCTCTACTAATAAGGAAAGGGCGAGATTGTTCAGGGAAGGACATACCGATTCACTACTGGGGTGCAGACTGCAGTCATCAGATTGATTGTGAATGTCCGTATGTCAGAACCACCTGGGGCCTGTGGGTCTGGACACAAGAAACACCCGTAACAGAATCTATATGTGCTCCGACCATCCAGCCACAGTGCTTTGACAGTCCAGTGTGTACATTTTACTGTCTCATCTTATGCTGATTTTGGCAATTCTTTTCCTTTTGGTTACAAGATTCTATACCAGACTGTCACAGGATTGAAGAAAGATTTGTCAGGAGTTCAGAAGGTAAGAAGAACATGTGTTAATGATTCTGTGAAAACTAATGGACATAAAACTGAAAACAATCTCACTTTGTTTTCCATTTTAGAAGGGCAGGGATCAAGTAATTTTAACTTAGTAATAAAGCACTTCTCTCTTTAAACTCTTATTAACTGCTTACGTGGAGGACCACGTTTTTGCTTTTTGACAACTGTCTATCTTTTCTCTGGGAAGAACTGAATTGCCGGAACCGCCTCCACCTCCCAGAGTGCTGGAATGTAGGCCTGCGTCCCCACGGTCAGTTTGTAACAGGAAATGATGGGGAATCAGTGTGAGAGTTTTAGGACATGAAGATTTTCTTACAGCCAGCCAGGAAATCTTTTTGTATAGTTGCCTTTAAAGATCTGATTTTATAAAAGGAAACCACCCTTTTTTAAAAACTGCTTTTGAAAAAAAAATGCACTCCTCAATTTCCAGACATGAAAAATTCTCTTGGCTGAAAATCGTCTTTCCGTTTGATTGCATTAGTTTGTTGCTAGAAGTGTGGTTCATAGGGAAACAGCTGTGAAGGCATCCAGATAAGTGTCAGCTTTGATGTGTAGGCGCAGTTCCAGTCCTCCCACATCCCAGCTTGCCCCTGCCCTGTGCCGAGAACATCGACAGTTCTGGTGCTGACCTTGCCCCCGCCCCCCCAAGCCCTGGCCCTCACTTGGGTCTCTCCTGGGGCCCTGCTGGAATGGCTTCCGGTGATCTTTCTCCCTGCTGTTGATCCTGCTGTCTTGATGTTATTTTTCAGAGTCATTGGCAGCCTTAAACTCGAATTGTAATACCAAGACATTTAACGACAGACAGATAGCTAGCTGGCTTTGAATAATGTGGTTCTGTAATAATTTCAAGGTACCCTCGCTCCTAGAAAATGAGGATCAAGAAAAGACCTGTTCTGATTCAGAAGATGCCGGGAGCTCAGTGCCCTCTGACAGTGACTCTGAGGAGCAGCGGGGCCAGAAGCACACCACGGAGCCTGATGTGGACAGGAAGGTGGGGAGAAGCCCTGGCCCTGCCTTGGGGCAGGCTCGGCAGAGCTGGCTCATTTCCTCTGATTACAGATTCAGTCCCTAAATGTGACCTTGTCTTAGGGTGGCGCCTTCTAGGGTCTGGGCTGTGGGGAGGCACTGGGGCACTTCCTAGAGAGGACTCCTCCACACAGCACCCTGATCACAGTGGTGATCGCCCCTGCTGCTTGGGTGGCATCAGAGCTGTGAGCACTAAGATGCCGAGGAGACAGTGAGGAACCCAGCACCTACCTTCACCTCCTCGTGGACCCAGAGGTGCAGCCAAACCGTGCTTCACCTTATAAAACTTGGGCTCTGAGACTAGCTAGAGACATGCTCATCTGCCAGGACATTTCTCTGTCCACCAGAAGCAAGTATTTTGTCTCTTTCCAATCTATTTCATGAGAACACGGAACTTGTCAAGAAAAGTAGTTGTTACAATACCCACAGAGATACTTCTGATGAGCTAGCTGTGTACATTTCTATAAGAGAGCTCAAAGCTGGGTGTGGTGGTACACCCCTGTAATCCCAGCACTCTGGGAGGCTGAGGCAAGAGGACCACAGATTTGAGCCCAACTCGGACAACTTAGCACCTTAATGAGACCCTGTCAAGATGCAGCTCAGTGTGAAGGCCCTGGGTTCAGTCCTCAGTACCGCCCACAGAAAAACTCCAGGAGTTTACCCTCTTTCCACCAGCAGCCCACACTCAGTTCAGTTTTTTTTATATTACCCTCACTTATCTCCCGCATGTGGATGTTTACTTCGTGGTAATAACATGAATCCTCCAAATGAATGAACTGGTGGGGCTTTTTGTTTGTGTTTTCACAGGAAAGAAAAAAGATGGTGAAGGAAGCCCAGAGAGAGAAAAGGAAAAACAAAATTCCTAAACATGTGAAGAAAAGAAAGGAGAAAACAGCCAAGACCAAAAAAGGCAAATAGGGCGGAGCCACACTCCGCTCACTGTGGCCTCCGGCCTCTCTTCTTCCCCCGGGAGCTGCTGCTGGGCGCCCTGTCTGGATGGGGCCGAGCCTGGCTGAGCCCGAGCCCCTGTGTCTGGGCAGCCACGCGAGCCCCCCGAGCTGGGCTGTCAGCTTCCGTCACCAACCGTGCCATAGACAGAGCATTGATGTGATGAAGAACTTTATAGGGTTTTAGTTTTATATATTTTTTCTGCTGCCAAATAACGTTTCGGAGGCATCCGAAATGTGTAACCATGCTGCACATCCGGGACCTTTACGGAGGTGAGGGTAAAGGCTCTCTGGGCAAACAGGAAGGTGGGTTTTCAGCCACACACACCTGAGTCACTGATTATGCGTCCTGGTTCCTGTAAGAGGGAGCTTCGATCTTCAGCACATTGATGAGCTTGCCCGCCACAGCTGTCCTCAGCCCTGATCCGCAGTCACACGCAGGTGGCATCTTTCTCATTCTTTGGTTCCTCAGCTGTTTCCGTACAGCCATTCTGTGTGTTCTTTCATTGAATAAGTTGAGTATCTGAGGCTCTAGGTAGAGCAGTGAAGGACACAGACACCTGTGGTAGCTGGCATGTAACAGGAAGGTTGTGCGCTAGAGCGTGGGGTTGTCAGGAGGCCATGGCTCTCTGCTGAGGAGGATGCCTGGCACGGAGATCTGCAACCTGTTTCCTCTTTTGCTGTCTGTCAGCTGCACAGAACAGTGGGTTAGTGTGGCCTGCTCATCCATGTGTATGAAATACTGGGGAAATTTTATTTCTCACCCCGCTTTGCCTCCCCCCATTCCTTTCCTGTCCTTGTGTTTCTCTTCTACTTTCATGTCTCTCTTTTTCTTTATGATTTCATATACCCGGTGCGTCTCGTGCAGATAGGGCAGGTGCAGGGCCGAGGTCCCATCCACCTCCGCTGGCCTTCCTAGGGCTCCGGGCTCCGGGCTCTGTGGGGAGCCCGTGGCTGCAGCTGCCCGGCGGGCTGGTGGGCAGCGGTGTCCCCTCCTCCTGCGTCAGTACCAGCTGGGTATGTCAGGCCCGGTGCTTCAGATAAATAAGTGGAGAAGGAGCAAACGATTGATTGCAAATGTCTTAATAATGAGCAAATATGTCAGGAAAAAATGTATTAAGACAAATGGCCATGGAAACAGTTCCTCCCAGCAGGATGGATGTGTAGCAGATCCTGCGGCAGAGAGCAAAGCTGCTCATCTGCAGACTCGGGCTGAGCAAACTGCAGTTCCTGCCTCAGCTCAGGGAGCAACAGTTAGGGAGACTGCAGGGCCTGCAGATGCAGAAGGTGTCATCGATTCTCATAAACGTAGAGAAACCCTTTCACCAAGAGCCTCTTACAGAAGGACACTGAACTCACTTCCCTCCGATGTGCCTGGTGTTACAAGATTGAAGACGAGAAGTGGGAGGAGTGAGGAAGGCCGCTAGCATCGCCTCAGCAGGACCAGCGAGCATACCGCAGACGAGCATACCGCAGACGACTGGGGCAGTGCGTGCACGCGGCAGTTCTCCGACCCAGCCTCGCTCTAAGCCTTCCCCAGCCACGCTGAAGCACTGCAGCCTTCTACACTGAATCGTAGAATGGAGTACGTGTGAGAGCAATGACAGATTTGAGCTGACAGCTATGGTACACTTTTGAAAAGTAAAGATTTATGCTGAATATAGAAGAGAATTTGGAAGTAAAAAGGAAGGTTTTTCCATTTATATGTTTACAGTCATCGCATGTTGAAGTTTAGATTTTCTGTTGTCTTTATGCTGCATGCAAACATATTTGTCTTTCATTCTTGTTGGCTTTTGTTACCAACATAGTACTAATCTAAAATAGATACATTTGTTTTCTAAGCTATGTTTCGAATCAGACTTTTTACTGCCTTCTTCTGTGTTAATTTTATTTGAAATTTTGTACACTGAAAGCTCTAAAGATACATTCACGTTTAAAAGATTTCATTTGTCAGAGAAAATGTAGATACTTGAGTCTGGCTCATTACACTTTACATCATGTCCAGTTCCAGCCATTACAAAGGCTTCTTAGGAGCCCACACGAGGGGTAGCATTCGATCAGATCCTGCGGCAGCTCAGCCTGTGCGTATCAGAAGGAAGAGCGGGGGCAGCCCTGCGGGGAGTGGAGCAGGGCCGGGCAGAAGTGAGCCCCCGGCTCCAGGGCCAGCTGCAGTGTCCAGGAGGAAGCGCCAGGGATGCAATCAGGTGTGGCAAGGACGCTGCGCTCCCAAGCCGGGGAAGAGTGGCCTTGTGGCTCCTGTTTTCTGAGGTGGAAAGTTGAGCAGTAAGCAAGGCTGGGGGATGGACTGGGTGTGTCCTGGGCTGAAGCCTGGAGTAAGGCCTGCTGCCAGGATGGTAGCGTGGGCGTGGGGAGCAGCTGGATGCGCGGGGGAAGAGGTGAGAGTGGGCGAGGGGCCCACCTCGGGCTTCTGACCTGGGCAGCCGCCAGGTAACGATGGGGAGCAGGTGAGTGGGCCTGGGCTCGGGCGGGCGGGGCAGGGGGGAGTCTCGTAGGGCCTCGAAGCCCAAGTACCGAGAGAAACCATTAGCTTTTACAATTTTCTTTCCTCACTATATGTGTTAGAAATGGCTGTTTTAACCACTGCATTCAGAGACTTCCTATATAAAAGCCCTTAGTTTCCACGGAAACAGACTTGCACCTGCTTGTTTGATGGGGGGTTGCTGGGGGACATCGGCTGGCTTTGGAAAATGCAAGTCCAGTTGTACTGTGTCCCTGATACCCTCCCTCCCTGAGCTTGAGTCCAAACTGTGAGATGCAGTTTCAGTGAAGACAGGACCAGGCCCGGGCCGGGCCGGGCCGGGCGGGCGTGGAACTCCCTCGTGTGTGACGGACTCTGGGTGAGAGGAGGTGGAGGACACACGCCTGCAACATGGCAGGAGGTGCACGGTGGCCGCTGAGGTGCCAGGGAGGGCCCCCCAGAGCCAGAGGGCACAGTGAGGAGCGGGGCCTTGGAGAGGTGGGCCGAGGGCTTCGTGCGAGTGGAACGGAGGCCGAACTCTGATCCGCCCGCTGGAATGAGGGAGAGTCCAGAGGGCAGTGGGAAGAGGAGCAGCTATAAAGAGCCCCAGAGCTTCAGAGACACGTGCGTGTGTCCTAACCCTGCGCTTCATTTGGCTCCTGAGTAGAGCAAACCAATTAGAAACAAATTGTAAACAAATTGGGGTGGTTTTCTTTTTATGGAAGAAGGAAAATCAAAAGAGAGTAGATACTAGATAATATAAAGAGCTGCTTGTTTTTACAGTGATATGGCTACATTTGAAACATTTGTTTGTATGAATATCTAGGATTGCTTTAAAATACTCCATCCCTAGTCCCAGAGAACAGCGGCCGATAACCCGGGAAGACCAGCTTGTTACTAATTACTAAACTGAGTGATAGGCACTTGCGGATTCATTATACTGCCGTAGTGTTCTCTCATATTCTGCGACCAGAATTGTGGAAAGAATTAAGCTCCTGAACTGAGGCACCACTGTACTATTTGTGTACTATTTTCATGATCTTTGTCTGTAAAAGTCTCTATAAGAAAAATGAGGTAAAGTATATGGAGCACTTAAAACAGCTTTCACATGGTCTACTATGGTATAAAGTGTCCGTATATTTGCTATTTTGCTTTTTAAAAGTAACCTTTGCAGGCTGGGATTTGGCTCAGTGGTTGCACTGCCAGCCTCGAAAGCGCAAGGTCGAAACTTAGATCCCCAGTACCAAAATCAAATTTTTTTAAATAAAACGAACCTTTGCCTGGGCACAGGGTTTGGTGGGCTGGAGGGCAGGTCTAGCCAGAACTGCCGGTCCAGGCACCGCTCCGCCCGGTAGCAGTGTCCTCTGGGCGCTGAGATTCAGGCTCCACTTGTGGGGGAAGTTAGAGAATTTGTGTGTTGAACAAATTCGGATGGACTTTTCAGTTTCGCCAAATCTGACCTTCATTTTAAAATGCAGTTTCCCCCCGGAGACACCTGCCTTGCCCTGCCCTGGAATGGCAGTTGGCCTCTTCCCGAGCCCCAGGTGCCTCTGTACCCTCACCCGAGCTGCTTCTCTGTAGCTCTTCCACCAGGCGCAGTGCCCTGCACGCTGGGCTCGCGTGTCCTCGTCAGCACCACCTCCGGCCCGAATGTGAGCCCCATGAGGGCAGGGTTTGTCTTTGTTCTGTTGTGTATCCCAGCACCTAGAATCTCAGCAAATATTTACATGAGTAACACGGTGTCTTTGCCAAGCGGAGAGGCCGTCCCGTCACTCGGAAGGAAGCACCCCTCGTTCACAGAAAGGAGAGCAAGGCCAGGCGAGGCTGGGCCGGGCTGCGCCCTCAGTCCACCCCCCCCCACCCCCCCACCCCCCGTTCTCCATGACCACCTGAGTCTGGGTGGGGCCCACGGTGCTGCGCCCTGCCTTAGGCTCCTCCTTACTGAAGCCAGAGCTCTAGGGCTACCGAAACTGCATTAAGATAAGAATGAGTAATATTTTGAGATCCAACAAATGGATTACTCTGTCCCAGATCACAACATATGAGAAGATATCCACACATTTTGTATCACTTTTATGTGTATAACATGAATAATTTAGAAAAAGACCTTTTCATCAAGGGATGGGTTGGAATTACATTTTTTTTTTTACGGTGCCGGGGATGGAGTCCGAAGTGCCAGTTATCACATAAGTCAGGTTTGCTTTTTGCACGAATCACCTCGCCAGGAAGCGTGTGTGTGCGTGTGTGTGAACAAAGAATGCAATTTATTAAGAGTTCGGCCAGCAGCAGCACAGGATTTCTAGATTCTGAGACAAGAGGAAGGGCTTATGTACCACGCTAGACAACAGTGTGCATTTGGGGTTCGTCAGTGTTAACACAGCGGAGGTGAGTTGGGAAGCGGGCACCTTCCGCCTGCGACCAAGGCTGCTGGCCGCCCTGCAGTGAGCTTCGCCCCGCTAGAGGGCGCTGTGGCCCTGCGTGCGGATCCTGAGACGCGCGTGCGCGGTGAGTGGCCGAGGGGCCGCTGCGTGCCAGCTGCAGACGCGGGAGCGCGGTCAGCCCCGTCCGTCTCCGGCCGAATCGCCCTCGCGCTTGGTGGCTGGTTTTTAATTCTCATTAAAGAACTCCTGAGCAACCAACTCCAGTACGGCTACCTGCGAGTTGTTGTGCTGTAAAATAATGCAGTACTTTAATAAAAGACTGACAGCGACGGAGACAGACGTCTGGAGAGCCCTGGCCGAGGGTCTGGCGTGCTGGGACCTTGCTGGGCCTCAGTTTCCCCATCTGTGCATGAAGATGTCCAGCTGATAAAGTCCCTGGGCAGGGCAGTTGCCCTCCTGGCCAGTGTAAAAACAAAACAAAAAAAGAATATAACAGTAATTGTTCAATGTTGAATACATGTTAAAAACACAGTCAATGAACTACATGGCTGCTGCTGGTAGCCATGCGCACTTTCTGTGTGCTGGGCTTGGGAGCCATGTCTTTTTTATTTTACAGTGGACCCTCGAGTTACAACCGGTCTGACATATGATCAACTTGGGTTACAACTGGAATTTTTAGTTTTAACTTCTGACCAGAGTATTAAGTTATGACCCGAATGCTGGCTGCCTGTGCTTCCAGATGGTCTCAGATACAGATTTAACCCTTAGAGAGGTCTGGAAGGAGAATGACAGCATGCTTTCCTATGTGGGGTTAATTGAGAAATCTGGGCCAGTGTCTCTCTAAGGACACTGGGATCTGGCCTACAATTATAGGAGAGAGACTTTGAAAGCAATTGACCAGCCCTCGGGAATGAGTTGAGTTCATAAGTCAAGGGTCCAGTGTATTTTATTTTTGATGGGGGCTTAGATGTGACAAAGAGACTCTACACTTTGTAAGTTAGTATTTACTGTAAACATTTACTCAGCTTTTGAGCCTCTGCTGCAACCGCCAACCTGACTCCACAGTGAGGCTCTTTAAGTGTGTCTCAGGGACCAGGCGGTGTGTACACCTGTAATCTCGGCGCTCTGGGAGGCTGAGGCAGGAGAATTGTGACCTGCAGGCCAGCCTGGGGTACAGATAGCTTGAGAATGGCCTGGGCTACACAGCAATACCCTGTCTCAAAACACACACGAATAAAAGCAAAACACAGCAACAACAACAAAAGTGCCTGTGGGCCGGGGATTTAGCTCAGTGGTTTCGTTGCCTGCTGTGCAAGCGCAAGGACCCGAGTTTGATCCCTGGTACCAAAAAAAAAAAAAGTGCCTGTGTGCTGGGATGTGGCCCAGTGGGAAAGCACTTTCGGGGGACACACAAGGACCGGGTTCCATCCCTGGCACCGCTGAAAAAAAAGCCTCATGACCAGCACATCCATGAGACCCCAAGGAAGGAAAGCAATAGATAGTGAACTGGGTGGCTTTTCATTCTGCCGTTCATTTCTTAGACTCTTGGGAGCCCGAGGTTTCAGCAGTGCTGGTTGGTGTGGGGGTGGCAGGTGACAGGTGCAGGGAGTCTGGGGCGGCACAGGGGCCCTCAGCTGCTGCCCTCAGCTCTGATGCAGGACTTGGGGATCTCCTTGGAACCCTGTGTGACAGGGAAAATCCCCAACAGGCCACCAGCTCTGTATGTCATCTGCACTTCCGGGGCACAGACTGCAGGATGGTCCTGCCCTCCAGCTGGGGACAGACACATGGGCCCCTGGCAGCAGCCTCCTCAAGTCTTCTGCATGGGCTGGGACCCTGGGATCTCAGCCAGATCCCAGCTGCCAGCCCTGCCCTGGGACAGTGAAGCTGTGAGGCAGCTCCAGGTGCGGTTCTGCCTCCACCACTGTCCACAGGCGCCCCGGGTTCCTAGGAGCTTCGGGTTCAGGCTCATACCCACCTGCTCACACACACACGTGCCTTGGCATCAGTTTCAGCGTCTGCAGACACCATGTCATTTTCCATCTCATCACCACGCCCTGTTTCCATGTGACTGCAGCTGGCCAGCCTCGCCCCTCCTGGTCCCCAGCCCCACAGGAAGCAAAGCGCCCCCAATCTGCACCCCTCGGATGACACAGTCCTGGGAAATGGACCCGGGAAACAGAGCCCACCCAAGTACCCAGAGCCCCCAAGGAGGCATAAAGATAGAAGCAGCTGAAACGTCGAACCCCAAAACAACCATCCTGAGATCTTTTCTTGTCCACTCACAAGAGCTTGTTCTTCCTTTGTTATAAAAGCTTTCCCATCGACAAGATCTTTGAAGGATTTTTTTCCAGGACCTTCTTGTGGGCTTCAAGCCCAGGCAGCCAGAGGACTGGAGTTTCGTCTTCATGACACCTGGACAGCTGCTGCCCTTGGAGAATCCAGGCTGTCCCCCATGCCTGGCCTCCAGGGCAAGGTGTGTTAGGGATGCCAGGAGACCGGATGCTGTTTTAGTTAAGACACTTTCTTAGCTGGGTGCTAAGATGCTTCCTTACACCCCTATAATCCAGCACTTAGGAGGCTGAAGCAGGAGCTTGGCAAGTTTGAGCCCAGCCTGGACATATAAGTGGGCCTCTGTATCCACAGGTTCTGAATCCACAGAGCCAACCAGTCATGGGTCACAGATAATTCAGAAGATAATTCTAGAGCGTTCCAAAAAAGCAAACCTTGAGCACCATGCTAATCCCCGCAAATGCAGAGACGTAGGGCTGCGAGGTGCCTGCCGCTGTCCCTCTTCCATCTCCCGGGGCTCAGTCTCTGGTGCACGGGGGTCCTTTGCTGTCCTGCTCAGTTACTGCATGGAACAGGTGGGTTTGCCTTGTCACTGTTTCCTACATAACAGAGTGGAGCAGCTGCTTCCATAGCGTTCACCCTGTATCGAGTGTCTGAGAGTCCAGGAGGGTAGCCATTCGCTCATGCAGATCCTATGCTATGTGACAACTTGGGGCTCGAGCACACAGATTCTGGTGTCCAAGACGGGTCCAGGAACCTGACTCCCGTGGACCCCATGGCTGCCAGGAATTAAGCAACAATGGAGCTATGGCAGGAGGAAAAGGGACCCAACCAGAGCAGGCTTTCCAGCTGAGAAAAGCTCCTGGGGTGTGTGTGTGTGTCTTGCTTGGAGTTTTTTGGTCTTTTTTTTATTGTAGTGGTCCTGGGGATTGGATGCAGGGCCTTCACTCTGAGCTACATTCCTATCTCTTTTTATTTTAGACAGAAACTTGCTAAGCTGCCTAAGTTGGGCTCAAAATTGTGATCCTCCTGCCTCAGCCTCCCAGAGTGCAGGGGTGACAGGCAGCTGAGTGCTTTCTAAGCGCTGAGTTTGAGCATCACAGTTGACGTCCACACCATCCTTTCTCATGAAGGATGGCTGGAAAGGCTGGAGCTGCCCAAGTCCTCCTGGTTTCTCTCCTGCCGGGCACGGTGCAGGCGCAGATGGCTTCACCCATGGCTGGGAGGCTGTGGGTTTTGCTCCAACTCTGCCACCCTTCTCTGCGCAGCTTTCACCTTTTTGGGGATGGCATTGTTCAATGGAACCCATCTGAAAGTTCTCCACAGGTGGGTACAGCCCGCTGCCCCCTGCAGCCATGGGAACCAGCCTGCGGGGAGACAGGGGTTCCAGCTCCATGGGGGGAGAAACTCTGTCCCCCAGCACTCACTTCCTGAGGCTAAAGGGCACCCTTCAGCCCCCCTTCATTCAGCGCAGAATGGCACCTTCAGGAGCCAAATGCAAACAATAACACTCATTTTTAAACATCCCCTGTGGCCAGGTGCGATGGCACATGCCTGCCATACTGGCACACAGGCGGCTGAGGCACCCTGCAGCTGCGTGAGCCTGAGGCCCTGCTGGGCTGTGTGGTGAGTTCAAAGCCAGCCTGAAGTATACAGCAAGACTGTCTCAAAAACTAAAAACCCAAACTCAAAACAAAAGCCATTCACTTTATGCCTTACCTGCTGTTATATCTCATTTAACCCCAACTGCCATTAACAGCCTAACTCTGAATGACGACAGCCCTTCCACTCTGTCCTTGCCGGCAACAAAATGTCAGATGCCGTTGTGACAGTTGCAGAGGCCGGAGGAAACCACCAGTGAAATGCGAGCTGTGGCTTCCCCAGCATCCATGCTACTCCATGGTAGTTAACAACCTTCAAAAAGGGCTGGGGATTTAGCTCAGCACCTGCCTCGAAAATGCAAGTTCAATCCCTGGTACTGGAAAAACAAATAAATAAAACATTCAAAAAATTTTAAAAATCAATGAAATGGAAAATTCACATTTTTGTTAAGCTAAAGAAAGAAATGGGAAATAAATGCCTTTTGTGGTGACTGAGTGGGAGGCCACTTGGGTGTGGCTCATGGGCAGAGTAAAGGCAGCAGGGGCCAGGCCCCAGGGCTGCAGAACAGAAAAAGAATCTTCCTTTGGCAGGAAGGTTTGGGCTGCAAAGTAACAAGTTAGCAAATTACTTTGGGGATAAAACAGGTACAAGTTAAGCACCCCTGGTCCAAAATCCAAAATCTGATACTTTTTGAGCACCAACATGACCACCACTGGGAATGCTCAACCAGCAGTGTTTATACAAATAGTCCAAAATCCGAAAAACTCGGAAATTGGAAACATTTCTGGTCCCATCCATTTTGAATAAGGGATGCTGAACCTGCATTAATGTCTCTAATTCTTTTTGTTTGTTTGGGTTTGTTTTTTTGGGGGGGGGGGTTGTCTTTTGAGACAGGGTCTTGCTACGTAGTTCGGTCTGGCTTTGGATGCACTATGCAGCCCAGGCTGGCCTCAAACGGTGATCCTCCTGCCTCAGCCTCCCCAGTGCTGGGATTACAGGTGTGTCGCACCACTCCCTGCTTCTGTTCCTAATGTTGCTGTTTTCTTACAGAACAAGACACATGCACACATTCACAACAGTTTGGGCAGGGGTAACACAGGGCTTGGAGGGGTAAATGTTGCTGCATAGGTGATGTGTACCGTAGATGGTGGAGAAGGAAGCGGACTGTGTGGCTTGGGGCTGGGAACCGGAAGGGCAGGTGCTAGACTGAGGCATGGAGACATTGGTTGGGGATGAGGAAGGGAAAAGCTGAGCTCCTTGGCCAAGGTGGCTCATAGAGAGGCTGGGAAGGGCCCTGGTCTGCATGCTTTTGGTTGTGAAAAAGTTAACCTTATCTCATGGAGTTTAAACAGTAAGAGCAGAAATCACTTTTTAAAAAAATCTTAACATTGTTTCAAGCTGGTCGTGGTGGCTCATGCTTGTAATTCTAGCACCCAAGAGTCTGAGTCAGGAGGATCACTGCGAGTTTGAGGTCAGCTGAGGCTCCATGGTGAGTTCAAGGCCAGCCTGGAGTATATAGTGAGATGCTATCTCAAAAAAACAATTGTTTCAGCATGGAGCTGACCACTCTGACCGGATGGAATAGGGCTGCAGGCCCCACTGTGCTCAGCAATTGCCTTTGGGGCAGTGGGATGAGGAGAGGTCCAGAGATCTCTGGGGTCAGGAAAAAGGTGCTCAGGGGGCCCAGGACAGCAGCCCTGAACGGAGCAGCCCAGAAATGTTTCAACATGCGAACCAACCAGGTGTCCCATCCTTGGGACAATGCCCGAGGTAGGAAACACAGGACGCTGGCTTTCTTTTATCTGCCCAGATGCAGCATCAGAACTTCCTGGCCCGTTTCCATGGGAATCGTTCTGCACCGGGGTCACTGGCCTGGTTCTCCCTGGATCGAGAGTTGAGCCACATCCCCTGAAGTACAAGCTGCCCAGGCGAGGATGTGCCCTGGACGAACTTGAGACTTTAGGAGGAGAGGGTCCTTGCATCCGCCTGGCTGTGTCACACAAAGGAACCGTTTACAAAAGACCTCTGTGTCAGTCCCCAACTTGGCACTACTGGGAGGTGGGGGGACCTTCAGGGGCGGGGCCGCTGGGAGGAGTGAGGTCACTGGGGGCGTGGCCTCGAAAGGGGCTATGGGGACCCTGGCCCTCCCTGTCTCTCTCTCTCTCTGCTTCCTGCCATGATTCGCTGTGCTCCCACAGGCCCAAGCAATAATCCCTGACCGAAATCTCTGAAGCCGTGAGCTGTAATACACGTCTTCCTTTATTAAACTGATCTTCTCCGGTACTTTGTTACGGTCATGGAAAGCAGACACACAGACAGGGACCATTCAGAGAGCGTCCCACCCAAAGATCACAAGCCCAGAGGGTGGAGCAGAGCCCCAGAGGAGTTAACAGGCTATGCACGAGGACACAGCATCAAGTGCCAGCACTGGGGCCGGCAGCGTCACGGCAGCGTCACGGCAGCGTCACGGCAGCGACACTTTTTCTTTTCGTCTCGCCTTTGTATCCCTTGCATCTGCAGTGCCTGTGACCGATCATTGCATGGGAAATGCTCTGAGCCCCAGAAGTTTCCTGATTTTCTCAGTTATGTGACTACAAGTATTCAAACTCAGCACTTTGGGATCTAACATCCTTGACTTTCTACTGATTCTCAAATCACTCTCAAGATGTTCTTCCTGTTCAGAAGTCTGAGTTCAGTGTTTGGTTCTCAGAATAAATGATGCACTCTTCGAAGATGTTCCTTGTTAAACACAGTTTAGGCTGCTTACTAGACTTTGAGTATGGGGACTGCCACTTACCTGCTACGGGAGGCAGTAAATGTTGCTGAAATTGAATATCCGGAAACAAAACTAACATATCATTTGAGGTTCCAAGCACTCAAAATCTCAGTTCTTGGCAAAGTTACAAAATTTCTTCTGCACATAAACACAGAGATATTGGACCAGGAACTTTGGAAAACCATTTGGATTTGAAGTTATCACACTGATGGCTCACCCATTCCAATTTTTTTGTTTGTTTTGTTGAGACAGGGTTTTACTATGTAGCCCAGGCTGGCCTCGGACTAACAGATCCTCCCGCCTCAGCTTCCTCAGTGCTGGGCTTACAGGAGTGCGCCACCATGCCTGGCTAGAACGTGATTCTCAACTCCAAGCTACAGAGGCTGGAACTGACTACCTGTGGGTATTAGAGGAAGCCTTCAGTTGGAGAGGTCTCCGGAGGAGAGACTCTCTTCTGCGGAGAAAGATGGACCTATGAGGAATTAAACCACTCGCGTAGGCCAAAGAGAAGACAGGTTACAGCCAAGTTCCTTCAAATGAACTTGAAGGTGGGTTTTCAGGAAAGTGATTTTCAAAACCAGGTCCGAGGTGGGGTTACCTCCATAGGATTCTTGAATTTACTGACAGCGCTTTGGCTCTTGGAATCTCCATTTTCAGTTGTGTTTTGGTTTGTTTCTGCGGTGGCAGGGCTCTACCACCAGGCTCTAACCCCAGGTGTGTTTTAAAACTTTGTTTAAAGTTCCCAGGTGTGTTAACCTGGAGTAGAAACCACTGCTCCAGAAAGGAAAGGATGAGACTCCAGCGGCTGTGGGAAGAGAGTAGATGCCGGGTTTCCTGCTGGGGCTCGGGGCAGACGGCAGCACCAGCCAAGATGCCAAGGGAGCAGAGGATGGGGAGGGAAGACGAAGGAGGGAGCACCTTGGGCATTCCGTGTCCCGGCCGTGACAGGCAGTGTGAGGATTTGAGGGTCACCGCTGGGCACAAAGGAGTAAAGCCAGAAGGGGGGGCCGCCCTGGCGCTGGGACTGGCACTGGGACTGGGACTGGCGGAAGGAAGGACACCCAGCGAGACGGTGGAGGTAGAAGAGCCGCACCAGGAGAGCTGGGAGAGAGGAAGAACCAGGCGAGGACAGCCTGGGGAGCGGGGTGTGGTCCGACAGCCCCAGGCTGCCCCACAGGCGGCCAACCCTGCACCCCACGTCCTGGGAGCAGGAGCTGCAGCCCCGGAGGGGAAGGGGCGGAGGGCACGACTGTGTCGCCCTCAATTATTTTTGATCTCCTTGCAGATCTCTTCAGTGGCCCAGCAGCATTTTCTCCCAGAGACAATAGCGAGAGGGTGCTGGGGCTGGGTGTGGCTGGCAGGAGTAATTGCTGAGTGCGAAGCTTTGGTGTCCCAGGGACCCGGACGAGCCAGGCAGCCTCTCGATCAGGCGCCTCGCCCTCCAGGTGCAGCCCGGCTCAGCTCTGCCTTACCTATCTATTTCTTCTGATTTTTCTCCTGATTTTTGTGGCACACGCCCAATGCTCATGGATCATTTTAAATCCTGCAAAAACATGTAGATGTTTAAAGAGGAAAATAAGCGTTCTGCTTTCATTCTATGTGCTCTGCTGTTTGTATTTTGAGTTTAAGGGAAGCCCCGTGCTTATATGAAAGGTTCCTGGAGGCCCCCATGGCCAGGTGAAATGTATTCCGTGAGCTCCCCGCCCTGGCCAGCCTGCTCGATCCCGTGTTTCTCAGTGGAAGAGCTCGGGACTCCTCGTAGACCACTGGCTTCATCTACCCAGCGCTCCTGGGAGTGGGACTCATTTCCCCTGGGCTGTGGGCCTGTATTTGGCCAGATGACGAGGTGCTCCGAGCGCATTCATTCCCTTATTCACTCAGCAGATATTTTTATGGACGGCCACTCTGTACAAAGCAGTACCTGCAAAACTGTGCCCTGCCCACGGGACGGGGCCCAGCCGGGAGCAGGACGGAACATGCAAGCTTCGGAGACTCAGCAAACAGACTGAGCCAGTCAGCGGGTCTCCTGCCAGTGAAATGTGCATCAGGAAGGCTTGGTCTGGGCGTGGCCGCCTGCCGCTGGCTGACCCACGACTCTGAGGAGGCTGCTGGACCGGCCGGGGCCCCTGCTCGCTCTCCTTCTCACTCTTGCTGGCTAACAGCTGTTAGTTAGGAGGCGCGCTGCAGGTGCAGGTGTGGCTGGCCTTAGTTTTCCCTGCGTGCCCCCAACACCGGTTTGTTGTCCCTGGCCCATACCCGCGGGACCACTGGGTGAGCACTGCCTGACCCCGGGTCTGCCGCCTTCGCCAGCTGTGTCACAGCGACGGTCTCTGTTGAATGAGGACAGAGCTTTCTAGACAGAGCGCCGGGAGCCTGGGGTGTGCAGGGACAGCCGGTCGCCTTGCCAGGTTAGAGCCAGGTGTGGCAGACAGAACATGGGAAGCCCCACGTGGCAGGTCCGCCAGACCATGAACCCGGCTGCGGGCCGGGCTTCATCCTGCCAGGTCCAGGGAGACACGAAGGGTGAAGGGGACTCGGGCAGTGTGGGAGGACACTCAAGCTCTATCCTGTGGAGGATGCATGGCCGAACAGGACCAGGGCAAGGAGGCAGTGCAGTAGCTCAGGGCTGAGCCGACACTGCTGTCCCCAGCTGGGGACATCAAGGAAAAGATAAAAAAAGGGTTTGTGAATCTGTCCCGGTAGAGAGCATTGTGGAGAGTGAAAGCAATGCTGTGTATGAGTTAAAATTCAGACAAGTGCATTCAGGCTATAGCAGAATAGCACTGGCTTCTGGTCAAAACTGGTGGGCAGCTTTACCCTTGGCGCCTCAGGAAGCCACTGTGGTAAAGGAGACTCGGTGGGTGGGATTCTGGGTTCTTACCGGACTCCCTGCACGCAGACATCTTGGAGGGCATTGTATGTGTGTGTCCAGGTGCGTGCACCTGTTGGTGGGGTCCTGGGGTGCTGTGGGGTAATTCTAGAGATTCCTTCCAGGTTCTTGTCCTGAACAAAGAATTGGTTCAAGGGCCAGGGATTTAGCTCAGTGGTTCCGCCACTGCCTGCCTCCCAAGAAAAAGGTCCGGAGTTCCATCCCTGGTACCAAAAAAAAAAAAAAAGAATTGGTTCAAAAAGGTGGCAGGGTTTCATACTTATTAAAGGTAGGAAAAGAAATATGCTCTGGAGCGGGAGAACAGACCACTGTGAAAGGGAGAGACAGCGCCCAGGAAGTTGATGGCAGCTGTCTTTTGTGCTCCCCATCCTGACCTCAGACCTAAGTTGTCTTCTCAAAAAGCTGGTTGATTTTGTGCCAGGAGAATTGAAGATAGCACTTTCTGATTGGTCCCAGGGGCAGGGCTTGGCAACTGTTTTCTGTGCATGCATTGTGGGACTCTGTGATTGACAGCTCCTTCCCACTTGCCTAGCCAGCTAGCCACACCCTAATCTCCTGCCTCATTTGTGCACAGTGCCAGTGGATTCTCCAGACCTCTCTGCTTGTCCAGATCATGTCTGGACCTAAACATTTTCCAGTTGCTGCCAAGCCTAATCTGTTTAAAACAACCCCTTCTGAACCTGGACTGGAAAATACCTCAGCTTCATATTTGCCCATGATGGGGGTTAGGGCCAGTTGCAACAAACCCCTTGTCTTGCAGGCAAAGAGCTAATGGCAAAAAAGACTATTCAAGTAGAGCTTGGGTGTGCCTGCTTTTTAATTTTTTCCAGGTGCGTTAATTTGGCAGTGATGAATATGCATCTTGGGAAATGAGGGACTGAAAATATGCAACGTAAAGGAAGAACAGAAGACATCACGGTGGACGTAGAAGAGAGAAGGCCTGGAATGTGGAGGTGAGAAATGGTGTCTGGGGGTAGTGGCTGATGAAAGGGAAAAGTCTGGGGTGTAGCATGTGCCTAGCATTCCCCAGCCCTGGGTTCAATCCCCAGCACCACCATAAACAGATAAATAATACATAAAAAGAAGAAAGGAAAAGATAGGCAATCATCAAAGGGGATGGGTAAAGAGTACGTGCAACAGGAAAGTTCAATTTTTTTTTTCTAGAGATAATGTCTCATTAGGCCCAGGCTGGCCTTGAACTCACAGTGATGCTCCCGCCTCAGCCTCAGGTGGGCTGGGATTCCAGGTGTGAGCCACCAGGCCTGGCCAGAAAAGATTGGATTTAAACAAGGTTTTGACTCTTTTCCTAGTTGGACCAGACTGTTTGAAATGTGTTTAAATGTATACAGGTGCTCATCCTGGCAGGGGAGGCTATCAGTTCTTCCTTTGTGTATTAGGATATCCTGGAATTGGTGTGGATCAAAATTGTGCGTTTATGAAGCGTTATTCCCGGTAGTGAAAAAGTAGAACTGAAATGTCCATCAACTGATGGGTGGATAAGAAAAATGTGATCTAGCCACATGAGAGTGCCACCAGCCTTAGCAATGGGGGTTCTTTTGCAACATACAATAAACAGATGGATATTGAGGGCATTGTGCTAAGGGAAAGGAGTCACCACCAAACACCACAAATGGCCCCAGAGCTTTTACGAAATGTCCAGAATGGGGAAATCCCCAGGTCCGGGAAACAGTTTGGCAGTCACCAGGGAATGGAGGGAAAGGGAATGGGGCTCAACTGTTAATGTTGCAGCAGCTTGGTTTGGTGAGTACAGTGATGCTCACGTCGTGACAGCATCGCATAGCAATGCATCTTTCAGAATACACGTCGTCAGTAAGCAACCCATGGCTATGTTCGTTAAAATAGTCCCTATGTCAGTGCACACAAATTAAATTCTTAGAAACAGGGTTATATCAGTTTGGGGAGATATTTTCCAGTGTTCAGGGTCCCTTCTCCATATGGGTGTGGGTTCTCCCTTCCATCAGCGATGTGTGAGTGTGCACCCCCATTTGTCAACACACTGCAAATGTTCTGATTAAACCAAATGGTGAATAAAGGTTTCACAGTGCGGGTTCCACTTGTTTTTTTTATTATTAGGGATGTTGACAGATTTTCTAATATGAAGGGTCCTGCCTATGAACCATCTTTGTCCTTCTTTAATTGAGTTTTTTCTATTTCAACACTTATCTATTTTTCTATTTCAGCACTTATTAACATCTTTGCTAGATGAATTGCACATATTTTCCTGAGTTTGTACTTTATACTTTAATATTTTAAATGTACTTCAATTTGGGGCTGGGGATTTAGCTCAGTGGTTCCAGTGCCTGCCTTGCAAGCGCGAGGTCCTGAGTTTGATCCCCAGTACCAAAAAAACAACAAAAAAATGTACTTCAACTTAAAATTTATTTTATTAATTTATTAATTTATTAATTCATTTGCAGTGGACCCTTGAGTTATGACCTCCTGACATATGAACAACTTGGGTTACGACTGAAATTTTAGTTTTAACTTATGAACAAAGTCTTGAGTTATGACCCACATGTCAGCCACTTGTGCTTCCAGATGGTCTCAGATACAGATTTAACCCTTAAAGGGTTCTGGAAGGAGCATGACAGCATCCTTTCCTGTGTGGGGTTAATGAGAAATCCTGGGCCAGTGTCTCTCTAAGGACACTGAGATCTGCCTGTACACAGGAGAGAGACTTTGAAGGCTGTGTAGAGGAGCCTGAGCCTTCAGTTGACCAACTTGAGTTACAACCAGCCCTTGGGAATGAATTGAGTTTGTAAGTCAAGGGTCCACTGTATAATAATTCTTTGATAATTATTAACAAATATTACATTTGAATAAGTTTATTAAAACTTAAATGTGTAGCTCAGTGGTGCCGTGCCTGCCTCAAAAGCACAAGGTCCTGAGTTCGATCTCCAGTACCAACCCCCCCCAAACAAAACAAAACAAAAAAACCTTAAATGTAGTTATAATTTCTATAATTTCTTCACTATAGGTTTTCTCACAAGGGTTTTTCTTTTTAATGAGGTTGAATTGATTGATCTTTTCTTCTATGATTTCTTTTTTTTTTTTCCTGGTACTGGAGGTTGAACCCAGGGCCTTCACTTTGACTGGAGATTTTTTTTTTTTTTTTTGGTACCAGAGATCAAACTCAGGTCCTTGTGGTAGCAAGGCAGGCGCCGGAGTCATTGAGCTAAATCCCCGGCCCAGGGCCTTCACTTTGAGCTACATCCTCAGCCCTTTATGTAATTTAATTTACTTTTTTATTTTGAGATTTTTATTTTCAGTACCGGAAATGGCCATATCTGTGTCATTTACAGACTGAGAAATCTTAGCAGGAGGAAGTTCTGCTAATGATTTTCAGAGCTGAGGTTCAAACCCAGGTGTGTCTTGTTTTAGAGTTTGCTTGTCCTTTCCCTACCAACGCTGGTCCAAGTGATCTCAGACTTACAGACATTTGCAGGACTAAGGCTGCACAGGTGACTTCTGGGGACTGAACAGGTAGGTTTCTGGTCACTTTTCTCTCTGCCTCCTGCCTTCCCAGCAGCTTCGTAGCCTCATGGGGGTCATGGGGAGCTTGTTGGCAATACAGAACTTTGTCCACACCCACACCTACACAATCCCAACCTGCCTTTTAGCATTACCCGGAGGAGACAGGCGTTTATATCGGGGTTTAAGAAGAGCTAATCTGGTCACACCTCCACTTCTCCTATCCAGGAACTCCCAGCTCATTTCCTACAAGTACAGTTTCTGCAGTATTAGCGTTGGTTGTCATTGTTCTCAATCTTGGTGAGTATGAGCACAATTTCTAGGGGGTTAGGTTTTAGTAGAGTGGGGTGGAGTGGGGATTTGTGAAGTTCAGTGATCCTCCTGCTTCAGCCTCCCAAGTGCCGGGATTACAGGCGTGTGCTGCCATGCCAGCAGTCTGAGCATTTCTTCAGACTGCTGGCTTTCGAAGATCCCCATGTCTGTGTAAAATTAATAAAACTGCTGTGCTCTCTCATTAATCAGCTCTTGTATTAGCTGGGTTCCTGGATCCAGCCAGAGAGCCACAGGAGGCCTGGAGAGGTCGGGGGACTCTCTCCTGCCAAGCGGGACCAGCCAGCGACAGGCCTGATTTGGGCAGCATTGGTGGTGAGCCTTGGCTGAGAGCCAGCAGTTCAGCCTTGTGACTGGGGCCGTGGGAGCCATGAACCAGGCAGACAGCACAGCAAACGCGGTCCATTGCGGAAAGAATGTTTCACAGGACCCCAAAACATCGACCCTAAAGGAAAGCGTGAAAAAAGTGAATGTGTTGAAATTTTTAAAAACATGTTTTTCTGCCAAAAGACAGCATTAACTAAAGTGGGGTTCACACAGACACTGGGACGTCATGTTCAGAGCAGTCGTTATGCAATAGCCCAAGGGGGTGGACCCCGTGTGTACGGGAGGGTGGATGGATAAACAAGCGAGCTGCGAACACAAAGTGCATCGACAACTCAGCCTTCGAGGATGGAGCTGGGTGCGGAGTGACAATGGGAGGCTCTTGCTCAACAGAAACAGTTGAGAGTTCTGTGGATGGGTCGTGGTAAAGCCACAGGACATGAATGTACCTGTGTCACTGAACTGGACACTTAAAAATGGGTCAAATGGCAAATTTCGTTGTATTTTAGCATAATATTTAGAAAAGGAAGGAGATTCTGACATTGCTACAACATAGGGGAAACATAGGGACATTATGCCGAGTGAAAAATGCCAGTCGTAAAGGGTCAAGTCTCCTCACACCAGGTGTCCAGAGTCAGTGACGCCGTAGGGACAGGAGGCAGAGCACACTGCCAGGGCTGTGGGGACAGAGACAGGGAGCTATGCCGTGAGCCAGCGTCTCAGCTCTGCAAGATGAGCAAGTTCTAGAGATGGATCGCAGTGATGGTCGGAACTGTATTTAATGCCACTGAATTATGCACAAAAGTGGCCAAAATGGTACATTTCAGGTATGTATTTTATACTATAATAAAGAGCATAAACTACAGACTAGAAGAAGATACATGTTAAGTTTTATATCTGTATTAGTTTATTCTTCCTGCCTGGAAACACCAGGGTTATGGGTCAGGGGACAGACTGACTCTTCGCTCACATAGCAGCAGTCTGACCACGAATTCTCTGTGCCTCAGTTTCCCAAGGACAGCACGAGGAGACCAGGGGCATCCTACAGGGACATCCTGTCACCACACAGGCCGATGCTGGGGCGCCTCTGCCTCCTTCCCACTCTGGAGGCGGAATGAGAGCCTTTGTCCTCTAAAGTAAACACAAGCCCACTCAGGAAGGGAGAGGAAGTCCCTGGCTTTTATAATCCTCTGGAATGCAGGCAAATGGCTCTTGATTTATCACCCTGAGAAATGAGGAGGGCGTGGGACCAGTGAGAGAAAGGGGTTCTTCCCATCTATGTGCCAGGTCAATATCTGCTGATTAGAAAGGTCCAGGAGAAACACAAGCAAAGCAAACACCAAGCAGGTCCAGAGGATGGTCTTCCTATCAGTCTGCAAACAAATATAATAAAAAAAGGATTATGTATGATTACTTACCGGATTCCTATGATCAAGGAGAAGATAAGGGGTTCTATCCAAAACTGGAAGAGGGAATGTAAACTGGCAATTGATAGAAGAGGAATTCCACATGGCAAATAGACATTTGAAAACATTGCCAGATTTCCTGGTAATTACGGAAATGCAAATTGAAATGGGTGCCAACCACATATTGAAATATTTCCCAACATTAATGAAAAAAACTAATGAAGCGTCACATTATCAGGCTGTAGGAATGGGTGAGGAGACTGGAAAAAGAATCCGCTTGTCTGAAATGTGGAGAATAGAGTTACAAAGACAGGAAGTAAATCAGTCTTTTCTAAGGCTGGAGAGGTTGTGGTGTCCAGAAAATCAAAAGCCTGACTATTGTAAGTCTCAAGGAGACCTCTCCTCATAGCTGGGCAGCATCCAGTAGAGTTAAGATGTGGCTGTTCTGCGTCCCAACATTTCCACTGTAGGTAAAAACATCTTTGGGACATGTGCACAAAAATACATTGGCAACTATGTTCACAGAAACCTAATCTGTAAGAGTAAAAATTGTAAGTGTCTTAAATGCCCAAGAACAGGAGCCTGGATAAGTAAACTATTTTTATTCATACCACACAATAAAACAAATGAACGAGAGTCATATCCAACAGGGCTACATCTCCCAAACATAAGGTTGAGCAACAAAATCAAGTTTGCAAGGGGAAGTATACAGCCAGACACCCTTTATATAAAGACATGTGAAACAATGACACACGTATCATCCCATAACACATGAAGCGTGTAACACAATGACCAATAGCAGCCAAAGTAGGAGTAACTCTACAGGGAAGAGGACGGGAGGGGAAGCCCGGAATATTGACTCTACTGCCCGTTCAGATTTGTTTCTTTCATGCAAAACTAACGTTGGTGTTTGATAAAGCATAGCTGCTGTACTAGCTATTCTTTTCAGTAAATTGAAATATTGCCTGGTACCAAAAGAGAAACAGAAACGCCATCTCCTGTGGTCGGGCTGCAGGGTGGCCTGGAAGTGCTTCCAGGTGCCTGTGCACTTTGTCCCCATCCCAGAGATGCACAGTTGAAGTCTGGCCAGAGGAGCGCACACAAAGCTCCTCCCTCTTGGACCAGCCTTGGGCTGAGTTCTGCAGCCTGAGAAGGACCCAGAGGCTGCGATGCACCTTAGTGTACAGAAACTGTGTCCCTGAGACTCACCACCTCTTAGTCTATAAGTCTGACAGGCTGGGAGATGAAAATGACTCTGGCATTCTGGAGAGGAGACCTGGGGCTGGTTATCAGCGTCGCCATGACAACCACCGGGCATAAGCAAAACAAGGCAAAGTTGAAAGGTTAGGTCAGACACTGATCACTACACACTTTTACTTCTTAGGTGCCTAGACAATGTACTTGATACACTTTAGATGATTGGTGTGAAAGCTACTTTTTTCACCCTCAAATACCTCCTATTATTTTTATTCTTTTTTCAGCCAATTGCATTGGAATGTTGCTTAGCAAACAATTATGCCCGGCACAGCCCTTCAAAGGAGCACATCTATTAACTATGTCAGGTAGAATCAGAGTTGATATCAGCTCCCTGGCTCACACAGGCTTTTACCCAACCATGACTGCTCACTCCCTACAGCACTGTGGTTTGCTAACGTTAGCGTGGTTTGCAAATTAGACTCCAGAGTCAGAATAATTAAACTCAGAATAATTACAAGCTGGAATAATTAAGCTCCCAGAAAGCTGGAGGGGAGGGGAGGCATGGATGGGCTCCAGCTGTCATTTTTCAAGAGGGGCGTTGGCTGCAGGTGGCTTGCTCAGAATAGCTCCTCGATATTCAGATGCGGTCCAGGACCAGCAGCCTGAGAGCTCATTAGAAATCCAGACTCTGAGGCCGCCCTCAGGTGTACGGGATCAGATTCTGCAGCTTAATGAGATCCCAGGCGGTTTTCATGTCTTTTTAAGTTTGAGAAGCATTGCCTGTTAGGGTCTGAGGCAGTCCATTCCTTCCCAAAAGCTTAAAGAAAGATCAAACGCTCCTGGCAGAGCTTCTAAAAGTCCTGCAAGTGTAGAGTCTTTGGACTGCTGCTTGTGGGTTATATTTTGGACGCAATTGCTTTTCTTTCCCACTCACGGAAAATGGGAGCTGGATTCCGGAAAAGAGCAGGAGGAAGGATGGGAATGGCATGATTGAAAAGTAACATAGCAAGTTGGGGGTGTCGTTCAGTGGTAGAGTGGGTGCACAGTGCAGGCAGGCAAGGCCCTGGGTTCAATCCCCAGCACCAAAACAAAATGAAAACACAAACATATCCAACCACACACACGAAGAAAATGCCCCCAAAATGGAAGTCCTGAACTCTCATGGGACCATGCGCTTGTGAGATGGTAGGCATAACTGTGGGCAATGGTTTCAGGAGCGCAGGAGGGCTCCTAAATCAAGCCCCAGAGAGGGCCCCGGGATCCTGAGAAGGAAATTGTGGCCCAGCTCTGGGGCTGCGCTGTGAGGCCCGAGCAGGTTCCTGATTCCCCGCCTCCTTGTATGTGGGGGCCAGGGAGCCCTCTCTCCCAGGTCCTGGCTTCCAAGGGAGAAAGGAGGGGCAGGCGGGAGGGCCAGGAGAGGAGCCGCAGCAGCCTCCGGCCGGCCAAGCCATGGGAAGACTCGCGGGCGGCTAGAGGAGCCGTTGCTCACCGCGGTGGAGCCTTCACCCATGAGAAGAGCTGTTTTCCCTCCTGCTGCAGCGGTGGGCAGGCGGGCGCCAAATCCAAGCCCCCAGCCCCTTCGAGAGGGGCGACTGCAGATGGCATCATGAAGCGGCAGCCGGAAGCTGGAGCGTGAGACCCGGCTGGGACCCGAAAAGCGATCTTTAGACCCAAGCATGAAATCAGGGGACACTGACAAGCTCCAGGAGGACTTGATCACAAAGGGCCGAAGCACGAGGTGGGAACTGCCACAGGTGGCCTGGCTGAGGGAAACAGTCCACACACACACCCCGGAACTCACACACACCGGAACTCACACACACGCACCAGAACTCACACCCCAGAACTCAACAGACACACCGGAACTCACGCACACCCTGGAACTCACAGACACACTGGAACTCACACACACACACCAGAACTCACAGACACACCGGAACTCACGCACACCCTGGAACTCACAGACACACTGGAACTCACACACACACACCAGAACTCACAGACACACCGGAACTCACACACACCCTGGAACTCACAGACACACCGGAACTCACACACACACACAGACCCCGGAACTCACAGACACACCAGAACTCACACTCACACACACACCCCAGAACTCACACCCCAGAACTCACAGACACATCGGAACTCACACACACACACACCAGAACTCACAGACACACCGGAACTCACACACAGGAACTCACACACAGACACACACACACCGGAACTCACACAGGTTCATTGGGAGAGGAGCTGGACTCTTCACATTGCATAAGATGGGTTGGCTTTACAGAGGGAACCACTTCTGGGTACTTTTTGTTTTTTCAGTTGTGGATTATACTCATAAAAAAAAATTTACCATCTTCATTTCTTTCTCTTTTTGAGACAGAGTCTCGCTACATAGCTCAGGCTGGCTTTGAACTCACTATGCAGCCCAGGTTGGCCTCCAACTTACAGTGGTCCTCCTGCCTCAGCCTCCCCAGTACTAGGATCACAGGTGTGCACCCCCACACTTGGTGAGGTAGGTACCTTTCTACAGCTCCCATTCCTCCACGTGGCCTTTCACCAGCCTTCCATCCCAGCGCTCCTCACCCTGGAGGCTCTGTGGTGGACTCCAACAGTCCCCTAGCCTAGCACAAGGGGCTGAAGGAGAAGTCCCAGGTGACAGTGAGGTCCCGGACACACAGCTGTCTTCTGAGTGTCCTGAGGATAGCTGATGACAATCCTGTGTTGGTATCTCAGCTGTAACCAACATGTGATGTGACCTTAAGTGTTGAGGACTGGCGTCAGGTGGGGGAGGAAAGCAACAGGAAGGGACAGGACCCAAAGAGGGTGACCAGCTTCACTCTACACTTAGCCTCACTGTTTAAAGAACACCTAGTGGGGCCGGGGATTTAGCTCAGTGGTTCCGCCACCTGCCTCACAAGCAGAAGGACCCGAGTTTGATCCCCAGTACCAAAAAAATAAAAAAAATAATAAAAAAAGAAAGAACAGCTAGGAAGTTATACAGATCTGACTGGATTATTTATTTATATCAGTTGGCTAAAATTGGGGTCTAGATAGTTTTTGGTTTTTTTTGTTTTGGTACCGGGGATCGAGCTCAGGACTTTGCACCTGCCAGGCAGGTGTGGTGCCACAGAGCTACATCCCTAGCCCTGGAATCGCGTTTTTAAATATTGTTATTTTATTTATTTATTTTTATTTTTAAATTGTTTTTGGTACTGGGGATCGAACTCGGGTCCTCGTGATTGCACAGCAGGTATCGAAACCACTGAGCTAAATCCCCGGCCTGAATATTGTTATTTTAAAGAACTCTTATATCTTGTACCCATCATGATGGCTAGTAGAAGAAACAAAAGAAAGAAAAAAATGCCATAAAATAACAAAGGTCGGCCAGGCGTGGTGGTGCACACCTGTACTCCCAGCACTTGGGAGACTGAGGCAGGAGGATTGCCACGAGTTCAAGGCCAGCCTGGTCTACATAGTGAGTTCAGGGCCAGCCTGAACTACAAAGGGAGACCCTGTCTCAAAAAGAAAAAAGTCACCAGAACAGTAAAAAAGTAAAAAACAGGGTAACTATATGATCCCCCGAAATTCCACTTCTGGGTGTGTGTCCAAAAGAGTTGAAAGTGAGGACTTGAACAGTTATCTGTCCATGCATTTTGACAAAGCGTCATTCGCAGGAGCCAAGAGTGGCAACAGCTCACATGTCCACCAGCAGATGAGTGGATAAAAGGTGGGCACCCCAAGTCTGCATAACGGGGTTCAGTGTGATTTGGCCTTGCCCCAGAAGGAGATTCTGACATGTGTTACAACATGTGAAGTAAGCCACTTAGAAAAGGGGCAATCTGTTGGTTAGTGAGTACTGAGGTTCAGGGAGACAGCAGCAAGGAGTTCTGGTGTGCTACCACACAGCACCATGACTATGGACAACAAGGGTGCATTTTACACTTCCAAAAGCTTAAAGTATTTTTGTTGGTTTTGCAGTGCTGGTGGCTAAACCCAAGGCCCCCAGCATATCAGGCAATCCTGCCAGTCAGCAGCATCCCCAGCCCTTTTATTTTATTTTGAGACAGTGCCTTGCTAAATTGCCCAGACTAGCCTTGAACTTGCTATCCTCCTGCCTCAGCCTCCTGAATAACTGAGATTACAGGTGTGCACCGCCTCATCTGGCTAAGATTTTGAAAGTTTCTCTCATAAAGAAATGATAAATATTTGAGGAGATAGCCAGGTTCAATCTGATTTAATGTTATATAATGTATACATGTTTTAAAATATCACATCACCTCATTAATATGCAGTTTTTAGATTTTATATATCAGTTAAAATTAATTTAAATAAAATTGTACACACTAAAATTGATGCATGGTTCAACATTCTCTACAGAATGGTGTGCCAATTTTCACCTAATCTTTAGTGAGTAAAACTCTGTGTCCCACACTTGACAAGAAACAATTTGATTTTGGTTAACTGAAACATATTTTGTCACTGATAAAGTTAAGCATACTTTGGTGGTCCAAAGAAAAAGGACAAATACTCTGATTTTACTGACACAAGGTCATACTCAGGCAGAGGGCCAAGGGCCGGGAGTTGGACTTTAATGGGTGAAGAGTTTCAGCTTGGGTAATGGGAACTCTGTAGATGCTGTCCTCAGTGCCAAGGGGGGGACTGTGTCCTTACAAATAGTGAAGATGAGCCAGGTGTGGTGACACACATGTGTGATCCCAGCATTCACGCCCAGGTGGCTGAGGCAGGAGGGTCAGGAGTCCAAGCTCAGCCTAGAGGACTTTGTGATTTAGTGAGACCTTGTCTCGAAATAAAACAAGGGCGCAGCCTGGGTTCTATCCTCTCACTGCGGGGTGCGGGGGGACATAGGAGTGGGCAAGGTGAGACAAGTGAACATGTTGTCCACTTTGTGTTGCTAAAACAGAACAGCTGAAACTGTGGGGGGGGTTGTTCGTTTTTTTAAAAAGAGGCTTACTCTGGCTCGAAGTTCTGGAGGCTGTCAGGTGACTGCACTGTCACATGGAGAGGCTGTGTGAGAAGGCTGTTCAGAGGGGCACATGGGAAACAGAGGAAGCGAGCGACGGGGAGGGGCCACCCTTGCTGCTCTGAGTCTGCTCTGGAGGGAACTGACCCACCCTTCGAGGTGAGCGTTAATCCCTTCTGAGGATGGAGCCTGGGACCTAAGATCGCCCTCACAGCCCCAGCACCTCAATACTGTTGCTCGGAGCACCCTGCTCTGGGGTGGCTGCAGTCACGCTGTACCCCGCTGCAGGAGGGCGCTGCAGGGTGAGCAGCGAGGGACCCACAAATCGAGGGCAAAGAAACTTCTGGCAGTAGCACAAGGCTGGAGCTCAGTGAGGGGCTAGGGGAGGGAAGGAAAGCGAGACGCATCTGTGGGCTACAGTGAAGTCAGGAGCCCAGGTGAGTGACAGAGACCAGCGTGGGATTCCTGGCTTCCCTCCGTCCACGCACAGCAAGGCCTTCACCCCACCCACCGACACCAGTGCCCCGGCTTCCTCTGGTTTTGTAAAAACTGAGCAAGACTCTGCTGATGGAAACGCAAAAGCTTAGTTACTTGTTTGAGTATCACCTGAAGCCAACTGACAAGAGAGCCAGCTGTGGTACAGCCATGAAAGGAATTCCCTCTGTGCCTTGCTCAGCACCTTTCCGCCTCCTGTCTGCTTCTACCTGGCAGCACCCCGCAGACAAACTCCCTGCCTCCAGTACACAGTGTATAGGGTGTCTCTATGGTGTCGCCACCCACGTGTCTCATCTGTCAAGTCCAGAATGTCCAGATCACCCCGACAGCAGTTCCAGATTTCCATTCATATTATAATAGGTGACATCAAAGTCTGATGCTTTACAACTATGAAAACAACTCTCATCATCAAAAATAGCAAAAGACAGGAAACTGAGCTCACCGATATTTTTATAAATCTGATTCCAAGTCAAGCTATCATTGCCAGCTATCTCATTCACCTCAACTTCTGCATCGTGAATAAGTTTTACAAATGAAAACTGGCATTGGGGAAGGGAGCCTCGATGCGACAAACCATATTGTGACCACGGCAGTGAGTTTTTTGTACCGGGGATCGAACTCGGGTCCTTGCGCTTGTGCAGCAGGTGGCGAAACCACTGAGCTAAATCTCCGGCTCCATGGCAGTGAGTTTTAAGGTGAGACGAGAGCTAAAGATGAAAGCTGAGGGTTTCAACATTGAACGTCCATGCAGAGGGGAACAGGGGGTTTAGGGGTCAAGGAGCAGTGGTTCTGGTTGACAACAGATGCCGGGCCCCGAGTACATTCATCACTGCTGTTTTTACTGATTTTGAACTTTGATGTGTTATTTAAGCATTCAGTGACTATCAGATATTGAGCACTTACTATGGGCCCCCTGCTGGAGTTACAAATATTATAGGCACTTTTTCTTAACCATCGTATGTCTTTTGAAATACCTGCATTCTCAAAAGGCAAAGTAAAAAAAACAAAACAAAAAACCCCCAAAACTTTGGGCTGCGGATTTAGCTCAGTGGTTCCGCCGCCTCCTTTGCAAGCATGAGGTCCCAAGTTCGATCCCCAGTACCAAAAAAGAAAAAAAAAAAGCAACAAAAAAAAGGCAAAGTAAACCCTAGCTTAATATAGAAAGCTTCAAAAACAATAAAGAATCTAGATTTTGATAAAGTCTTACTTGTGTTGGGTGTCATGAAAAACTGGCTACATGAAGTTTGCCAAAGTGTTTGTCTTGGTCCTTTTTTCAGCTGCTATCTGCCATGCTACATATAACAGAATACCATAGACTGCTAAGACAGAGAGAACAGAAATGCATTTAGCTCATGTTTCAGGAAGCTGTGAGGTCCAAGAGGGAAAGGCTGTATCTGGTGAGGGGCCTTGATCTCTATAACATGGTGGAAGGTATCACAGAGCAAGACCATGGGGGGGGGTGAGTTTGAGAGCCAGAGAGAGAAACTTATGCCCAGTATCCTTTGTATCAGGAACCTACTTCCACGATAATGGTGGTGATCACCTCTTCCATGTATTACCTGTTGACGCTGCTACAATGGCAGCTAGAGTTCAGCAGGAGTTTTGGAGATGACATTCACACCTGGGAGAGACAAACAAGCGAAGGCAAATAGTCAAAACTCAAATCTAGAGCTCTGTGTGATTGGCATTTGGGGTCAAGTTTGCGGGGAAGCAGACCACAAGATGGATCTGAAGACCAGGGCTGGCAGGGCTGTTGGGATGAGCTCAAGACCAAGCTTCATTGGCCTTATTCCAAATTCATATGGATTAGCTGGGAAATTGCAGGGCTGGGATGTAAGTCAGTGGTAGAGAGCATGCTTAGCATACATGAGATCCTCAGTTCAATCTCTAGCACCAAAGCCGACCAAACAGAATGGGAACCTGCTTTTGATTTATTGGCTTTCTCTAGCTTTGGAGCAAAAAGATGCAACTATACATAAAAAGACTAAAGGGAAGTAGACCACAAAGGTCAACAGAGATTACCTCTTGCTGGGGGGATTAGAGGTATTTGATTTTTTTCTTATAACTTTTCATGTTTTAAATATTTTTAATGAGTAATATTAATTTTACAAGAAGATGCTATTTTATTTATTTATATATTTTTATTTGTTTATAGTTTTTGGTACCGGGGATCGAACTCGGGACCTTGCGCTTGTGATGCAGGCAGCAGAACAACTGAGCTAAATCCCCGGCCCAAGAAGATGCTATTTTAAAAACACAGAAAATATCAAAAAGGGGTGAATTGATATAACATTTCTCTGTTAAAAAAAGTTATAGAGTAGTAGTAGGAGAAATACTCAGAAATAACATTCTAGACCTAGGACTCAGGTTTAAACTTTTCCTCCCCAGGGATAGTGCTGGGCATTTCCTTTAATCTATTTATCATAAAACTGAGGAATAACAGATCAGAGAGAAATGGTTTGGCTGTATACTAACCCCACACATCTTTTCTCTAGAAGACAGAAATAACTTGTAGTTATTGTCTATTTTCCCCCCTGTTGTATAATTGTAATTTTCGTCCTGAAAATCGTGAAATTCTCAGGGAGAGAGTGTGAGAGCAAGTCAATATTGAGTTTTAATTGCTTCATTGTGGCATTTTGTTGTTAGAAAGAATATGATTTGATAAAATCATAAAATGAAAGATCATTACTACCTGAAATAGAGATCTTTATTTAGCAGGAGGGAAATTAATCTTATGAAAGATATGCCTGGCTATTCCTGAAGTCACTTTTAATGAGTATGTGTGGGAAGGGAGATGGATGGAAACCGTCCATGTCTGACTGTATTAAGCATCTTTGTTTAGTCTCCTGAGACAGAGCCAACCTCCTTTAAGCTGAGTCTCCAAGTGTGGGTCCTACAAGTTGCTGCTGGAGCAGGCAGCTGAGCCAGGGGCTGCCCTCGGTGTGGACGGGAAGTGCTGCTGTCCACACCCATTCCTGAATTTCGAGCAAGAAAGCCTACCTCAAAGCTGGAGGGTAGCCAGAAGACATAAGCGAACCCACAGCTTCTCCCTGGAGAGGGAGACTCCCTTCTGAGGTCTGCAGAAGCCCTGGGAAGATTAATTGCAGCCTGGCTTGCCTGGGGCATTCCACACAGGCAGGCTGGGTCCTGACTAGGAGGCTGCAGACTTTGGACCAGACACCTGGCTGGGCACTGGGATCTGTGAGATCCAGGCTGTGATCTGGAGCTTCCTATAGACTCTCAGCTCCTTAGGGCCACAGGGACTCGGCATGAAAAGCCAGGGAAAGTCACATTTTCCTGGTCACGTCTTCAAAATAAATGAGGGTGAACGATCACAGCTGCATTTGCAGAACTTTCGACAGGGCTTCCAATTCAATTCTGTAGGTGGAAAGTGAATTTTTCTTCTATGAAACAAAATCTGAGTTCAGAACTCACCTACAGCAGAGTTCTTCCGTACTCTTTGGGTCGACTTAAAATCCCACTGCCTCTCTTTCTCATACAGATGTCTACAAGGGTCATGGGACAGGGCTTCTTCCAAGGGATTCAGAGCCCAGGAAACCTGGCCACAGAGAGAAAAATACTGGTCAGAAAGCGGGAAATAGCAGACAAGGCAATTTAAGGTGTTTGGACCAAATGGAATCTCAGTCACTTGTCTGAGTGGAATCAAAGCAAAGAACTATTTGGTCAGGATATTATTATTATTATTATTATTATTATTATTATTGTTATATTTCTGACCTTCATGTAGATACATTTTTGTGTACAGAGTGAGGTAAGGCCTATACTTTTTTCCCCCTTGGCAAATGTATTAATTGATCATAAATGTAAGGGTTTGTTTCTGGGTGTTTCAGACTGAAACTGACCCAGCTCTGTGCTTGTATCAATAGAGATCATCTTGGTCATTGCAGCTTCAGAGTAAGTTTTAAAAGAAGGTGATATAAGTTGTACCACTTTGTTCTTTTTCAGAATTGTCTGACTCTGCTGTTTTTGCATTTCCATATAACTTCTAGGCTCAGCTTGTCAAATTCTACAAGAGTCTGCTAGTGTTTTGCTAGGAATTGTGTGGAATCTGTAGATTAATTTAGAAAGGTCTGAACTCTTAATTAAGGCCTTTTTTTTAGCGCTGGGGACTGAAGCTGGGTCTCACCCACGAATGCTAAGCATACAGTTTACCACTGAGCTACACCCCCAGTCCTAATTTCAGTTTGGGATTGTTCATTGTTAGTCTATTGAAACACAATTAATTTTTATATATTGGTCTTGTGTCCTGCTACTTTGCTGATCAGGCTTATTAGTTCTAGTAATGCGCTACCTACTTCCGATTGTCCTTGTTTTGTTCCCACTTGTTTGTGATAAACTGAGGATGGAACACAGGTGGCAAAGGTGCCTCTCTTTTCCCACTACTGGTTTTCTGGAGAGTAGAGTCAAGCTTCAAGATTCTTGGTTCACGGGCTCCTAGGACTGCTTGTTCTACCTCAACCTGATTTTACAGTCCAATGGCCCAGGTGAGGTTGTGTGTTTTAAAGTGAAGACAAGTGAACTGCGTGGTGTCTTCCTTTGTTACTTAGTGAAGAAGATAACATACAGAAACCCCAGGACTTGCTGTCTGTAGGTCCCACATTCCCAGTCTCATTTCCCACTAACTTGTCCCTCACAGCAATGTAGATCTAGAGGGCGTCACCCCAAATTCCCCATCTTCCTTAGGCCTCTGCACACCTGGGGAATGTTCCCTAACTTTTGTATACCTTGAAAACTATTCGTTAGTCAATAATCACCTTTACTTCCTCTCATGAAGTCCTTCATCCCCAACCCCTATTCACTCATTTTTGTGCAATTATCAGACTGAATTTACATTCTTTACTTACTTGGCAATCTCTCTTGCTATACTGTGAGTTCCTTGAATACAAAATCTTTATGTTATTTAGATTTTTTTTTTCTGGTGCCAGGGATTGAACTCAGGACCTTGTGCTTGCCAGGCAGGCACAGTGCCACTGAGCTAAATCCCTGGCCCCTACATTTGTATTTTCAACACAGTGACTATGCCTTGTACCTGTGGGCATAATGAACATTCTGCAATTTTACACTAAAAGGAAAAATAAAAACTCATGAAAATTTCTGAACTTATTTTACTCCAAAAAATTAGCAATCTACTTGTGGGATTTTCCCCATCTTAGTTATTGGTTAGGATGAAAATTATGCTCCCAGAAAAATGGGACACTCCCATTTTGGGGGACACTCCCAGGAAAGCTCGTAAATTTTCTCAAAGTCTTTGTTTATCTATAAGATGGCATGATGCCATAAAATAAATAATTATACATATGAAATATATAATTTGCTGTGTAATTAAAGATGGGGCACTAATTGAATCTGTTTGCCCATGGGAGCTGTCTGTTAGCAATCAGTATCTGGGGCCAGCTGTGTGGTGCACAATTGAAATGGAACAAAGCAATCAAAATAAAATTAAACTAAGCAAACTCGTCATGCTATCAAGTTCAGCCAAATGTCACTGATACAGAAGCACACATTTACTTTAGAGCTTTCTCTTAACTTTTCACCAAATGATGTGTTAGTCATATATGTGCCTTCTGAGTGGCCTGTTTCATTTAGGAGATTTAAATATTTGGGGACACGTTCAATTTGTGGGTAGCTCACTCATCAGTTTAATAGTGGCCATCCCTGAAAATCAGTTCCTGATCCAATTGTAGGTTTAAAATCATCCACATGAACTTACAAAGATCTTTGTTTTTTGTTTGTTTGTTTGTTTGTTTTGGTATCGGGGATCAAACTTGGGACCTTGTGCTTTCGAGGCAGGCGCCAGAACCACTGAGCTAAATCCCCGGCCCTTACAGAGGTCTTTGTAGAGACTTACAATGAATAAAAATCATATGTTCTAAAAATTGATTTTTCTTTGTGCTGAGGATCAAACCCAGTGCTTCATGCTATTCCAAAATTTCATGAAGCAAATCTTTCTTGCTTATGGTTTTTATGTATTTAGACATATTTTGGTGTCCAGCACAAAACCTCTTTCTAATAAAAGGCTAGTTATCCCCACCTGCCCTCCTGAGGAGAATTCCATTCCAGACAGGACCTATCTGTGTTGATCCTGTAATCATCTCTCCTCACGTCTAGCAACCCTTCCTTTGCTTTACTTTTTGGAAATTTTGTTGTGGTAAGATACAGATAAAATTACCATCTTAACTATTTTTCAATGTACAAGTAAATGGCATTAATTAGATTCACAATGTACAGATGTCACCACTATCTTGTTTTTTTAACCACTATCTGTTTCCAAACTTTTTTTTCTTACCACCCCCTAATAAAAACTTTATAAATATATATATTTTTTCCGGTACTGGGGATTGAACTTGGGTCCTTGCGCTTGCGCAGCAGGCGGCGAAACCACTGAGCTAAATCCCCAGCCCCTTAAGACTTTATAAATATTAAGCAGAGGGCCAGGGATTTACCTCAGTGGTTCCGCCACCTGCCTTGAAAGTGCAAGGTCCCAAGATTGACTCCCGGTACCAAAAAAACAATTAACCAGTAACTTTCAATTCTGCCCTTCCCTATCCCCTGGTAACCCTTGTGACACTTTCTGTATATATGAATTTTTCTATTCTAGATATTTCATATAAATGGAATGAACTCCATGTTTGTCATTTTTAATCTGGCTTGATTCCCTTGGTATAAACTTTTCAAGGTTCATCCACACGTATCACAACTTCATTCCTTGCTATGGCAGAGTAATATTCCACTGTATACTTCACACTTGTCTATCCATCCACCTGCTGATAGACACCTGGCTTGTTGCCTTCTTTGGTTATTGTGAATAATGCTGCAATGAATACTGGCATACAGTATCTTTTTAGGACCTTGTTTTTAATTCTTTAGAGGTAAAATTGCAGAATCATATGGTCAATTCTATGTCATCTTTTTTGAGAAAATACCAAATTATTTTTCACAATGGGTGCAGTATTTCCCGTTGCCCCCAGAATGTACCAAGGTTTCAATTTCTACATGATGTTACCAATATTTATTTATTTTTAAAATTTATAATAGCCATCCTAATGAGAATGAAGTGGTATATCATTCTGGTTTTGACATACACTTGCCTAATGACTGATGGTGTTGAGTACTTTTTATGTGTTCTGTGCCATTTGTCTATCTTTAGAGAAAGGTCTATTCAAATCCTTTGCCCATTTCTTAAATTGGATTGTTTAACCTCTTGTTATTGAGTGTCTGATGTTCTTTATATATTCTGGATATTAAACCTTTGTCAGATACAAAGTGTGCAAATATTTTCCCCATCCTATAATTTGCCTTTCACTTCTTTTTTTGAGACAGGGCCTTTCTCTCTTGCTCAGGCTGGCCTTGAACTTGCAATTTTCCTGTCTCAGCCTCCCAAGTAGTTGGGATTACAAGTGTATATACCAACACAATCAGCTCCACTCTCTTGATAATGTCTTTTGGTGCACAAAAGTTTTAAATTTTGAGATCAAATTCAGTTTTTTCTTTATTGTATATGCTTTGGTATTTATGAATCCATTGCCAAATCCAAGGACATGGTTTATCCTTGTATTTTCTTCTGTGCGTTTTAGGATTTTGGCTCTTATATGTAGGTCTTTGATCCATTTGAATTAATTGTGTATGTTATAAGTTAGGGACCCAATTTTTGCACATGGAAATCGTTTTTCCAGCACCCTGTATTGAGAAGATTATTTTTCCCCGCTGAATGGACTTGGCATCCTTGTTGGAAGCCATTTGACCAGAGACATGTATTTATTTCTAGACTCAATTCTAGTCCATTGGTCCATATGTCTGTCCTCATGCCAGTGCCATGCTGTTTTGATTAGTAAGCTTTATGTTGTAGGATGGAGATTGGGATGTGTGACTCCTTCCACTTTGTTCTTTCTGAAGATTCTGATGGCTCTTTAGAGGCCTTTGCAATTCCCTATGAACTTGAGGATAGCCTTACAAATACTATGGCTGCCTTCTTCCCCACAGGCTGTCCTGGTACCAGCTCCCCTTGGGCCTCCTGCATGGCTCATGTCACTGGTGTTGGCCCCATCAGCTTCAAGGACTTGTTAATCCACCTCCTTGGATGAGGACTGCCTGGCCCTCTTAACCCTTTTATCAACATTGTAGAGATGGGGGTACATCAACCATGAAGCACCTTTTGGAGGCCTAACAACCCATTTCACGTGGGGCTCCTGTTTTTCCGAGCTGTGTTAGGAGAGCAAGGGGAGAGCTAGGGAGATTGGGACTCAAGGATTATTTCTATGCATTGGAAGGTACATGCTTTGTATTCTCTCTGCCCTTTCTACAAAATGACTCCATCTCCTGGGCTCAGGGAACAATCCTGCATGGATGTTTGGGGTGTTGCTATTTTCTCAGCATGAATGGTTGGGCACCTAAAGTGTCTTGGGTTGGGCGTTGTTAGAAATGCACAAGAAGTCCTAAATTCATAACCTCAAGAAGGTTAGAATTTTATGGGGGGGGTGTTACATGGCAGAATAAAGTTCCAGATGTCAGATGCATGGACATGATGCATTATTTAATATCATGCTGCGTGTTGTGGTATAGAGAATATGTGTTTGGGGTTCAGAGGAGGGGCAGTACCATGTGAAGGCTGCATGGAGAGGCAGTATATAAACCCAGGTAATTTCCAGAGGTTGGGAAGAGAAGAGAGGATGTTCTGGTAGGTGGCAATGGTGTGGTGAAGGGAGATGACAACAAAATCCAAGACTGGATGGGAGTAAGCTTGATGCTTCTGTGAACCAATCATGGGTTTTACTGTAACCCATGCACACTGGAGAAGAGAGAAGAAGGACCCAGCTGTGGAGCCAGGGTGGAGCCCAGAGGAGAGGGCTGTGAATCAAAAGGAGTTATCTGGAATTGTTGGTGTCCTGGGATTTATGGGCTCCCCTTAGACAGCTTTGGTCACCACTGCCTTTGCAGTTTCTGGAGGAGCCATTGTTCTCAAGATGAAGGTGGAATGTGGCCCTCACTGACACGTCAGCAGGTACAGGAGTGGAACAACCACCAGGCACATGCTTGTGTCTCCAGCATTTACTCCGTGGCCACCACCCAGGCCAAGGCCCTCATGGCTCCACACCTGGGATGACCGAATTAGCCTCTGGTCTCATCCCCTGTTCTTGGGGTCACCTCTGCTCCAAACCACAGGGCAAACCCGCTTCAGGCTGAGGTGCCTGTGATGGTGTCAACACCATGTCTTTCCTTTGCTCAAAAGCACCTTCCAGCTGGGATATGGACTTGTCTCCTTGGAGCTTAGGGCTTTCCATAATTCTGCCCAACTTACTAACTCGTGTGTCCATGGACTTCTCATTGCATGGCAAACAAAGCAATCCCATTTGCTTTTTTCATGCAGAGTTTTAACTGCTTTCTACCTGCCTACTCCACCTCAGGCATTGACTCTCTTATCCGCAGTGCTTTCTTCCCTCCCTCAAAGTTCCTGTGTTGGAACCCTCACCCCTAGAACCTCAGGATGGGACTATATTTGGAGTAGAGCCTTGAAAGAGGTACTGTAATTAAGCTAAGACAAGGTCATGAGAGTGGACCTGGACCTATATGCCTGGTGTCCTGGTAAGAAGAGGTTAGCATGCAGATAACACAGATGGAAGACCAAGTGAGGGCACTGTCATGCTATGGAGAAGCCAACAGGAGAAGACTCAGGAGAAACCAACCTTGCTGAGACCTTGATTTGGACTTCTGGCATCCAGGACTGTAAGAAGATAAATATCTGTTGTTGTCACCCAGCCTGTGGCATTTTGTTATGGAAGTCCTGTTAACATCAACCCCTTTGCCACACTACCTTTATAGTGGCATTTAGGGGTACACATTCTTTTCCTGTAGAAAGTAAGACCATATTGTACATATTTTAAAACTGATTTTTTATTTGCCTGGAGTTCTATTTTACTATTTTAATAAACAAAGCAAACAAAGACACCAAAAGTATGCGGGGAGATGTGCATAGATGGGTTCTATGCAAATCCTATCCCATTTTATGGAGGGGTATGAGCATCCAGGGAGTTTGGTATCCAAAAGGGGTCCTGGAACCCTGGGGTGGTCATAGATGACAGACAACTGTATATTGAATTTTCTCTCCCTCTCTCAATAGAGTAAGAGAGTGGGTCGGGGGCCTCATTCTTTCATTCAGTTATCAAACACAAAAGTGCTATCTGTCTGTCCCGAGCCAGGCACTGGGGACACAAAGTCCAGCAAGATGAGGACTTGGGGTTGAGCAGGGAGGACAGCCAGGTGAGGCAGTCCTAAGAATGGCACGAAGTCTGGCAATGGTGGAACTGAAGATGGCTCCCTCGCTGTCTGGACGGTGATGCTGAGTTGTGTCTTGAAGAATGACAGGCATTAGTAGGTGCAGAAAGCCCGGGGTGGGGTGGCCATGGCTTTGGGGCCTGAGTGGTGGCAGCAGGAGGGGCCAGTACCAGGCTTGGGCTGTGGAGGGGGACAGGGTTTTTGGATTGGTAAAGGGGACCCTTAGAGGTACAGGAGAGGTGGCCAGAGGCAGCCAGGCTAAGTGAAAAGCCTTATGGGAATGGAATGTTTTATTTTATTAGCATTAAAAGATAATTTATCTATGGCATCCTATGTGTCTGTTGAGGAGCTTATTGGTAGCAGTGTGAGCTCTGCCCTTTACTCTGGTGTCACTGTAGCCAGAAGTCAATTAGGATGTTTTAAGGAATTAATTCAAGCAAAAAACACCCATAAACATACAATTCTGAGTACCTGTTATGCATGATAGTTTCTCTGTCTGTCTTTGACTCTGTGTGTCTATGTCTCTGTGCCTCTGTCTATCTATCGGTTTCAGCATCCTTAATCTTGAAATTTGAAACAGGAAATGTTCCAAAATCTGAAACTTTTTGAGCATCAAGATCATAACAGGGCCGGGGATGTAGCGCAGTGACACCACATCTGCCTGGCCAGTGCAATTCCCAAGTTCAATTCCCAGTACCAGAAAAAAAAAAAGTCCTAACAGAGGAAAATTCTACATTCAACCTTGTGTGGTAGTCACAGTCAAAACACAGGTTCAGTAAAAATGATGTGTATGAAACATAAGTAAATTTTGTGTTTAGATTCCGGGCACATCCATAAGGTATCTTATGTACATGCAAATAATCTAAATTGTTACAAAGATCTGAAATCTGAAACTTACCTAGTCCTAAGCATTATGGAGAAGAGATATTCAACCTGTGCATAAATTTCAAGAGATTTCTAAAAATTCTCTTTTGCAGATGAAGCCACTGGGGCTCAGAGAACGGAGAGGATTCCTGAGAACACACAGGCAGGAGCAGGGTGGAGATGCCAGGCTGCCTACCTGTCCATGTGAAAAATCCTTCCTCAGGGGCCGGGGATGTAGCTCAGTGGTTCCGGCGCCTGCCTCACAAGCGCCAGGTCCTGAGTTTGATCCCCGGTACCAAAAAAAAAATCCTTCCCCTGCCCCCTGGATGAGGCTGAGCAAGGAGGAGGATCACCGAAAGTCTGGGGGCTTTCAGTGCCTGGTGCATTGGCTCCATGGCTGTGGGCCTCTGGTAAAGCCACACATCACGGTGGGGAGCACTGGCCAGGCAAACCCACCTATATCATGAGCTAGGGAGCAAAAGAGAGAGACAGGAAGTGGCCAGCATCCCGCATTCTCCTTCAGGAACCTATCTTCCTCCCACCAAGCTCCATCTTTTAAAGGTCCCAGCACCTTCCAATAGTGCCTGGAGCTGGAGACCAAGCCTTCAGTAACATGGGCTTCTGGGGGACATAACCAAGATCTAAACAATAGCAGGAAGCATGAGGTTGTGTTTTGGGAGCAGCAAGGGTAGAGTTTGGTTAATATACACACCTGTGGCCTGAATGGCAGGTAGAGCAAGGTATCTTTGGCAGAGTAGAAATCCTTGATTGGGTTGCTGATGGAACTCTGTCAGGGTTGACCTAGGCTGATTAAAAATGGGCAGAGATTGAAAGTGAAGAGACCAGTTAGGAGGGTTTTTAAAAAAAATAATTCTGGGAAGGAGTATGGGACATTGAATTGGGTGGGGACACGGGGATTGGAAAGAAGAGGATGGTGGTAAGGAGACCAATGGTCCTAGACTCGATAGGCCTTGATAACTAGATGTGAGGATAAAGGGCAGGGGTATAGTTCAGGACCATCTTGAAAGTTGTGAGCTGGGGTGAAAGAAAGAAACTCAGCTTGGGAAGTACTGGGTTAAGACAATGACTATGAGTCTAGTCAGTGTGGCCCAGAGGAGGGTCTACCATTTGTCTGGAGGGAGGTCTGGACCAGGCTTGGGACCATCTCACAAGGTTGCCACTGAAATGATGACAGGGAACAGCACCTCTGAGGTCAGAGGGAAGAGAGAAAGGAAGGCAGCAGAGGACACAGGCTTGGGAAACAGCCTGTTTATGAGTAGGAGGAGTAGGAGCATCAAAGGTGACTGCAGATGTGGGAGGAGAACTAGGACAGTGGAAAGGTTCAGATGTCAAGAAGAGGAATTTCAAAGAGCAGGTGGCACAAGTACAAAAATCCCTTCAAAATCCATGGCTTTTTAGCCCAATGCCATTTCTTTAGTATTGTGGCCAAGGAGGATACGCAACCCTATGGCCCCATTCTCTCCCCTATAGTCACTCTGATTCTCCAGAACTTTTTTGAAAAAAAGATGTACCTAAGTACACATGGTCCTTGACTTAGGACGGTGTGATTTAGAACTTTCTGGCTCTGTGACGATGTGAAAGTGCTATCTATTCAGTAAAAACGACTTTGAATTTGGAGTTGGGTCTTTCCCCAGGGTAGGCACAGATGGTCCAATCCTCCCTGGTGATGCTGGGCAGCAGCCCCAGTCAGCTTCAGAATCAGGAAGAGAAACCACGGTGCTCCACAGCATGCTGTGTGGCCGAGCTGCGATGCTCTGTAGGTCAGGGGCATAAGATACATTTTCGGCTTAATAACACTTTCAGCTTTTACTGAGATTCTGGGGACATAACCCCATCCCTGGCTGGGGAGCATCTGTACCAACCGAGGACAATAACAACAAAAAAATAGATGGCATCAGATTTGCAAGGCATTTGGTTCTAATGCCAGAACAGCAAGCTTGCTCAATGGGGCTCATGGGTTTTACTCCAAAGAAGAGCAAAGACCTCCACACCGTGGCCTCAAGGGTGGGAAGGCTCCTTCCAGTCCGTGTCTGGGCTCCTCCGGGGCATTGGCTGTGTGTGCCTGACTTCCTTCCACATCCTCGCGCTGGGCCACCTGCTTTTATACTTGACATCCGGGTCTGGGCCAAGATGGCGGCTGTGCAGGGCGTGGTTTCTCTATTTCTTTGCCCAACACAAATGACCTGTTATACTGGTCAGGGATGTTAGGAATCATGTCACTCTTCCAATGAGACTTTGACTGCAGGCAGACCAGGAAGAAGACAATGACAGTTTAAGGGGGTGACAAGTATTGTGACCCCAGGCTGGACTGAGTCCTTAGGCTCAGGCTGGGGGCGCTGGATAGAAGAGAGACAGTGTGCTGTCCGGGAGTCAAATATGGCGGCAGTGGTGGAGGAGGAGGGGGAAGGGGAGGACGCAGGTGGCTGTTGACACGATGAGCACATGCACGTTGTCCCCAGCCAGGATTGACCCCAACCCTGTGGAGAGATGGCGATTCCTGCTTTCTCCTTCAGGCGTGCAGTGTGGCTCCTTCTGCCCTTGCACTGGTCTCATTGGTCCAGGCGATAAGCAGAGACCCCAGCTTGCTGTTGCACGCTGGCTGGGGACAACCCTACCCCTTCCTAAGGTCTCTGCTTGTGGCCCATTGGAATGTGTCCTGTGGCCCGGGTCTCTGTGTCCATCCTCCCTCGGGCCTTCCCCTGCCTGCTGCTCTGACTTCTAACAGCCCAGCTGTCTCTCCTCGCTCCCTCTAAGTGTGTGGAACCAGCACTCCGAGCTCAGCTGTACAAAGACAACAGAATCACACCGCGGGAGGAGAGCGCAACCATCAAAGTTCCTTTGCTTTTGTTGGAACCCACATATGGCAAGAGAGCAAATCTGATAACTTATCCTAAATGAAGGCTCTTCCCTCTACTCATCTTCCCCCTTGCAGCCAAACTTTTGACCTCCACAGACAGCTTCTATTTCTTTGAGGACATCCGAGCCTCCTGTTGCTGATAATATTATAATCACATGATTGTGTCCAAGTCTTCCTGCTGTGTTTTACATAAGTATAGTAAAAATATTGCTCAAGACTCAGCCTAAACTATTAGAAGGATTTGCACATGGGTCTAATGGTGGGCAGTCTCTTTGCCTGAGAATTTATTTTCAGAATAACTATTTTTCTTTTTAATTTTTATTTTTATTAGAACACGTTTGCAGCACATAATGATTACATCCATCACGGGGAGCTGGTACCTGTGCAAAACAACACATCTTGATCCTTTTGACCCCCATGCCTATCCGTAGATCTCTTCTCATTTGCAGAGCTGTCTCCTGAGGAAACTGTTGGTCACTCACTAGTGATACAGTAGCCTCATGGCTCAATTTTTTGTCAGGGTGCTGGGCCTGGTTGACAGGACTACGCGTTAGCTGTTCACTCACTGAAACTGAATGCAAAAGATTTCGATCCTAAATTCTGTCACTAATTAATAACGTGATCCTAGGTGAGTTGTTTCCTCCTCTCCGGACCTCAGTTTTCTCATCTATCAATGATGAGTTTGGATAAGATCAACAAAATGCTCCTGAATTTTGCGTTAGCCACCGGCCCCAGATGAGGTAGGGGAAGAAAGAAGCCCTGGTTTGTAGGTTTGTTTGTTTCTGGGATATAAATTGTCCCACTTAAGTTCCATTTCAAACTATCCACAAATTCAGCAGGCTGGCAAATTTCCTGAGAATTTAACAATGGGCCCTGGTAAGCTCATGCCAGGACAATGCCATACAGGAACAAGACTGCACATTATTTTAACCCTGAAAGCCTATGATATTAGGTATTCAAAAGCCCCAAATGCTCCAATCCTATGATTCTGACACTGGGAGAATTTTTAAGTTGTCAGGACCTACCCCAGACCTAATTAACCCAGCCAGCTTCCCTTCCTCCTCTCTGCTCCCCCATCCTGATTAAAGCTGGCTTGGATCCAGATGGGAGCAGCAGTGCCTGTCGGGATGACTTTGAACCAGAAGATGGTCTGAAATGGTTATGGCCATGATTGGGGAACTGTGGCCTGGAAACTCCAAGAGTCATGCAGAGCTGCCCAGCCTCCCTTCTGGTCAGATGGGGGTGATTCATGGCTGTGTTATTTCAGCCCGAGTTTCCCAGGGTGCCTGGAAGCAAGGAAGGCCTGGAAGCTTCAAGCAGACAGAGAGGAAAAACAGGGAGGAGGAGAAAGGGCCCCGCCTAGGGCAGGGCCCTGCTGAGTCGTAGGCAGGTGTGACTCACTTCTCTCTGCCCCGGCAACCACACCTTGTGCCCGAGTTCTGAATGCCAGGTGGAGAATTTGCCAAGACCAAGCATCAGGGCTCAAGTTGGAACAGGTTTCCTGGAAGCTCATTCTCATTAAAGTGAATGGAATCAGAATAGGCGGATGGCTTCTGAAACATGATTTCTTTTTTTCCTGGGTGTTTCCTAAATGCTTACAGAGAAAGCTAGAGTGCAGAAGGGAGAGGACCAAGGGAGAAGCAAACTTTGCCAACATGGGGAGGCTGGGGACTAGAGAGAAAGGGGCTGGTTTTAGATGACCTGATCCTGCCCTCCTGGTCGACACCTAACCAGCTTGCTAGAGAACAAACAAGCTGAGAAGTGAGGAACGTGGCGCCCACAAATCCTCACGAGTTACTGTCATGATCAAGATCTTCCGTGTGTGTGTGTGTGTGTGTGTGTGTGTGTGTACACACATAAAACTGCTATTGAGTTAGGAAGAAAAGATCTAAATGGAAAATAGCTAAGTTTCAAACCCTTAGGGACGAATTTCACACACCCCTGGGTTAGATACTATCAAAAACAAGAAATATGTACAAAAGAACAGGTGTTGTAAGGATGTGGAGAAAACAAAACCCTTCAGTCCTGTTGCTGGGAATGTAAAACAGTGCAGACTCCATGGGAACTAGTACTGCAGTCCCTCAAGAAATTAAACAGAGTTATTGTAGGGTTCAGCAATTCCACTTTGGGGTGTGTGCCCAAAAGAATAAAAAGCAGGGTCCAGAAGAGGTATTTGTACCCCACAGAGGATCATTACTCACAATAGCCAAAAGGTGGAAGCAACCCCAGTGTCCATTGATGGGGGGATGAATAAACAAAATGTGGCATATCCCCAGGATGGAGCAAGATTTGGTGTAAAAGGGAAGAAATTCTGACATATGCTATGACATGGATGGACCCAGAACACACTGTGCTTAGTGAAATAAGTCAGACACAAAAGATACACCCTACATGATTCCATTTATTCGAGGTCCTTGGAGTAGGCATTTTCATAGAGATAGAAAGGTGAATGGGGTACCAGGGAGGGTGGGGTGGGGAGTTATTGTTTAGGGGTTACAGAGGTGTAGTTTACAAGATGAAAAAAATTCTCTGGATGGATGGGTGGATGGATGGGTGGATGGGTGGATGTGTGGATGGCCGGCTGGCTGCACAGTGTGGTGAATGTATTTGATATCACTTAACCACAATACTTACATGATTAAGACCTGGGGTTACAGTTCAGGGCCAGAGCACTTGGCTGGCATGTGTGAGACCCTGGCTTCAGTCCTGGCACCACTACATAAATAAATACAATTAGGATGACAAATTTTTATGTTCTGTGTATTTCACTACAATTTGAAAGAATTTTGCACATACACACAACAACCTAAAACCTTGGGGATTTGAGTCTCCATGACTTCACAAGAAATACAAGCTTGGTTGAGTAACTTGACCAATTTGAGCCTATTTTGTCCTGTCAAACGGAGATAGTAAAGCAGAACATTTCACCAGGCTGTTGTGAGGTTGAAATGAGTCAGTGCAGCTGAAGCCCTTGGCCTGCTTTTGGTACGTGGTAAGTGCTCAATAAACATTAGCTATTGCTATTATCGAGTCACTGAAGCTCACGGTTGGACGTCAACTAGGATAGCCATGGGCAGTTTTGTCTAACTTGTCTTTTATTTATTTATTTTTATTTTTTTGGTACCAGGGATCGAACTCAGGTCCTTAGCTTTCGAGGCAGGTGGTGGAATCATTGAGCTAAATCCCGGACCCTAACTTGTCTTTTAAACTTGATTTTAAAAATGGAAACATAAGTACACACATCATTTAAACTTTTATATACGTGGAATAAAGACAAGCTAACATCTCTAGTCAGCATCTTAATTTGTCTTTTGTGCTAACATATCAGTCTCTCTTTGCTCAAACTGCATTTAGAGGTGATTTATGTTTATCAGCATCACCAAAGACTTCTTTTTTCAGTAATGGTGATTGAATCCAGGTGTACTCTACCACGGAGCTACACCATCTTCCCTCTTTTTATTTTCTGTTTTGAGACAGGCTCTCGCTAAGTTGTCCACAATTGGCCTCAAATTTATGATCCTCCTGCCTCAGCCTCCTGAGTCACTGGGGTTACATACGCACCATCACACCAGCAGCACCAGCAACACCAGCAGAGATGAAGCACTGGTTTTCTGTGAGGAACTTCGGGACTAACACCTGAGATGTTAGGTGGTGTCCATGTCAGCTCAGAGGGAGCCACAGGAACTGAGCCAGGTCAGCAGGTGAAGCAGCAACAGCGGCAGGGTGGTCTCCATCCCACCCGAGAGTCCATGAGGGACTCTGTCCCTTGTGTTCCTGCTGCTGGAGCCAGCAGGTGGCCTTTGGGACATTGTGTGGGACATTAGTCTCCCTCCGTGGAGGCTCAGGAGGCGAGGCGAGGCCAGGGAGAAAGTGGAACAGTCCTAGGGAGACTGCGTGGGAGATCGAAAAGCCTTGAGGCCTTCGGGACAGAATTTAGGGAGAAATATGGCAAATTATGAAAGCGGATGTTACCAGGCCAACAAATACTTGCGGAACAGTGCTTCTCACCTGGGGGTGACCTGCCCCTGGCCCCGGCGCCCAGAAGCCCACAGTGATACTTCCTGGGTGGCAGTCTTGTGACACCCAGCTGTATCTGCTGGGTCCCGGGCGGGGATCCCGCAGGTCAGCCCTCCAGAGCAGAGTGAGCCAGCCACACGCATCCACAGCACTGAGGTTAGGACGTCCTGCTCAGCGACGACCACAGGAATCCGAACAAACCGTTTCCTTTCCCAAAGAAAGATCAAAGAAAAGAGCTATTGGAATGGGGTGTCTAGGAAAGGGGCCCAAGAAAAATGACGGGTTGTGTTTGACTCTGTGTGTGTGTGTGTGTGTGTGTGTGTGTGAGAGAGAGAGAGAGAGAGAGAGAGAGATACTGGGGATTAAACTCAGGGCCTTCACACTGAGCTATACCCTCATCCTTTTTATTTTTAATTTTGAGACAAGGTCTTACTAATTTGTCCAGGCTAGGTTCAAACTTGCTGTCCTCCTGCCTCAGCCTCCTGAGCAGCTGGGATTACAGGCGCGTACGACTGTGCCTGGCTTGACTGACTTCTCTCTCTCTCTCTCTCTCTCCCCGCCCTTCCTTTATATTCACACACACTGTCACTCAGAGGCTACATTTATCTTTTTTTAATTTGCAGCAGAGATATTGACATTTCAAACGGCACCTGGTAAACAAGGCAAAATTCCTTTATAACATATCAGCTTCTTCCCTTAGACCTTCCCTGTATTAGTCAGAACGCACTTCCTATCTTGTTCCAGACCCAGGAAGCATTTGTCCCAACATGAAACCCTTCTAAACCTCACAGAGGGCAGGGTCGGAGAAGCAGATGAGAGTGGGGATGGGTTCGAGGAGCCGCCTAAGTGCTCCGTGAGATGAGCACTGTGGAAGAGTGGGAGGCCCCTGCCCTGGGTCCCAGCCCACACCACGTGTGTCCCAGGACCGCAGCCTCAGTGGCACTGGTGGCAAAACAAGAGCCAAGGCATTCAGTGTCTGCCTGCCAGGGTCTGAGGCCCGAGTGCAGGGACAAGCTGAGTGGCCTTGGGCAAGTCACAGAACTTCTATGACACTGTCTGATCCAGGATAAGAGTAACAATGTGGTTGGCGGGGGTTGCAGGGTGGATTACATGAGATCGTACTTAGCACCACGGCTAGGCCACCGAAGGCACGCTGGAGATATTAGCTTATCAAACTGCAGCATGGTATATTTATTTATTTTGGGTGCCTGGGATGGAACCCAGGGTCTTTCACATGAAACATGAGCTATCCCACTGAACTAGACCACCTGGAGCATGGAATAAAGGTTAAACAAGAGACTCAATTTCCATTTATTGATTTATTCATTCATTCATTTAGGTTTTTTGAGACAGGGTCTCACCATGTAGCCCAGGCTGGCCTCAGACTTGCAGCAATTCTCCTGCCTCAGCCCCATAAATGTTGGGATCACAGGTGTGCACCACCATGCCTGGCAAGAAAGAGAATTTAGTTGTTTTACTCTGACAGGAAGGCTAAGGAGAGGTTTTGTGTTTATGCAAATACTAGTTGCTCGGATAAGCATTTCTGGTATGTTCATGGAAGATGAGGGGCAGTACAATCTGAAGGAAGGCCTGGGGTCCACTGCAAGGACCAGAATATTACAGGGATTCTGGCGGGGGGGACCCACACACGCTCACAGTGTTCCCATCCAGCAGCGTACAGGGACACCTAGGGGGCCCCAGGCTCCATCTGCAATAATTAAATCAGGAGGGGGGGGGGAAAGCCTCCAGGCCCCTTTCCCTTGCCCTCCAGGCTCTGCTGAGCTACCTAGGGCGAGCCTGGCCCTGGGGCCCTCTGTAGGTCCAGGGTAGAACACTTGCCTATTTTGTGCTCAATCCTGGGTTGAAAAAAAAAAAAATTAGGTAGTAGTGATCCTGGGTTGAGCACTGCAAAAACAAACATAACAGCAGAAACTCTAGCCTTGACCAAGGCTTCTAAACTCAAACATCACAGGAATGGCTTGGGGATTTTAGTAAACCTCAGAGTGTGACCCAGTAGCATGTGGAGGTGGAAGAGGGACCAGGAGGCTAAGACGCCATGTGTCTAAGAGACTGGGAGATGTGAATCCTGCAGTCCTGGGGACCTGTTTGGAGCTGCGAGCTCTATGCTCTGTGCTCTGCATGAATAAACACATGCTGTCATTACAAAGCACTCAGGCTGAGTTTCCAGACGAAATTCACCTGTCAGGCAAATGTATAATAACCTGCAGGACCAAGTGCATTTGGCGGGATACGAGATGAATATACAGCTTCCTTCCCTCAAGTTATTTACAATTTGTAATAGACGGCATTTAAATTAAGGGGGGGGCAAGACATGGGACGCTTCCTGAGCATAGGGATTCTGACGTAGTGAGACGGGATGGGTTACTGAAGGGGCGCTGAGGGGCATTAGGGAGAGGGCACTAAGAGATGAGAGGCTTTGGGGACTTTCCTCCCCAGGCAAGCACTGAAGAAAGAAATCTGTGTGAAATGACAGGAAGGTGGGAAATTCAGGGGAGAGGTGGAAGACATCGATGGGGCAAGGAGATTGAGCGCAAGGAGATTGAGCGCAAGGTTTCTGAGTATCGGAGAGTGAAACCAGGGCTTTCATACTGAACTCTTTTTCAATAGTAAAAAAAAAAATTTTTTTTTCAAATTTTGAGACAGGATCTCGCTACGTTGCCCAGACTGGGTTTCAACTTGTGACCCCCTTGCCTCAGCCTCCAGAGCACTGAAATTACAGGCATGCACTGCCAAGGTGAGCACTGGGGTTTTTAAAAGGGGTCTGAGAGCCAGGTGTGGTGGTGTACTCCTGTGATCCCTGCACTCGCGAGGCTGAACCAGGAGGATCACACCAGTCTTGGCTAGGTAGTGAGTTCAAGGCCAGCCAGGACTGCAAAGAGAGACCCTGTCTCAAACGCCCAAAAGATAAAATAAAAAAAATTTAACAAATGAAAAAAGGGATCGGAGAGATATAGAAATGCCCTTGACATCTTTCCACAAGCTTGGGCACAATTACATTTTTTTTTTAAAGGGTAGTGTGGGTTTTTTTCTTCTTAAAACAATTATAGCTGTACTTGGTAGAAAGCTGCAGAAAACATGGACAAGCACAAAGCAGAAAATCGAAAGACCGGGAACTCTGAGGACAGATGCTTGTCACTGATGGTGGAGGACCTCGCCCCGGATCCGAGGTCCCCGTGGGAATCCTCACTGGTTAATTCTTTTTCTCTGGGATTCTCAGATAAGCCAGGCACACAAACTCACCTAAAATTTCCCTAAGTGGTTTATCTTGTCCCCAGCATGAGAGAAAAAAAATAAATAAGATAAAGGCTCCTCCGTGTGCCATTTGCACCCGACCTTCAGACCCCATGGACTCGCACACACAGAGGCCAGCATTTGTCGGGGCCTCGTCAGGGCCCTGGGGTCCGCAGCGTGACTCCGTCTGCACACCCACTTGCGCTGTGTGCCCTCTGCGTCCTCAGCCCAGTGGCAATGACGAGGTGTCCGGCTCCTTCCCCTGTCATCATCGGGTGGACAAACGCAGGTTTCTGGGGACCTGGTCTGCACCAGTCACCCGTCTGGAACCAACTTTGCTGAGCCCGCAGCAAGGCTGGGCACAGGTTTGAGACACTGCCAGCTGCTGAGGAAGCACGCGCACCTGCCCAGTGCTCAGACCAGGACGAACCCGCTCTGCCTGCCTGGTGCCAAAGGGTTAGCAGCTCCCGTGACAGTCGCCCATACACTCAGGCATGACTGCATTTTTTTTGAAGGGTGGTGTGGGTTTTTTTTTCTTATAAAAGGTAATGGTTGCACTTGATAAAAAAATCCAGAAAACATAGAAAAGCATAAAGGAGAAAATAAAAATCACCTCAACCTCACTACCCACAGATAAGACCTGGAGAGGTTTGGGGAAATTTCTTCCTGTTCTTTGAAAAGAAATTAACTTGTTGAACAAATGCACAATAACCTACTGTGACTATGTTCTTTCTTTCTTTCTTTCTTTCTTTCTTTCTTTCTTTCTTTCTTTCTTTTTCTTTCTTTCTTTCTTTTTCTTTCTTTCTTTCTTTCTTTCTTTCTTTCTTTCTTTCTTTCTTTCTTTCTTTCTTTTTTTGACTAGGGATTGAACCCAGGGCCTTTGCACTGAGCTATATCCCCAGCCCTTATTTTATTTTTTATTTTGAGACAGGGTCTCATTAAGTCACTCAGTTGCCCAGGCTGAGCTTGAACTTATGACCCTCCTGCCTCAGCCTCCTAGAGTCCTGGGATCACAGGCGTGCAGCACCACCATGCCCAGCTGCTTTTTAAACTTTATCAGTACATGTTCGAGAGCTACAAAGATGGCTACATGGATTTCTTCATGTTTACTGCATGGTGAGGGATGATGTGTGATGGTTTTGCCATTCTACTTTGTCACTTAACATTCTTGTTAAATAGTGTGAAGAGGGACACTTCTTTCTCCTCCCCAGTGTGCTCATATCCCTAAGGAAAATATCACGTCTGTGATGTGAATTCTCACTGGCGACTCACACCCTGCATTGTAGCGCAGGCGGGCGGGCAGCATTTGGTAAGAGAATTAATTACCTGTGCTCTGCGATCCTGTGCTGACATTGTCAGTAGACACAGACAACTTGATCTGTGGTAGGAACTAGTTAGGCTGGGTTAGAAGTCGCTCGTGCACACTATCAAGGCATCCTCAGGGACAAGGAAGCCACAGGCATAGGACGCCTAAGAAGGCCGCTTGGGATTTGTAAAATGACGTTTGCTTAACTATGTGGTCCGCCCACAGGACAGTTTCATGTTAAACATTCTTTACTTTCCTTCTCAGTTGCTAGCAGTGATCCTCATCAGGAAGTTCTTTCAAGCCTCTGGTGAATCTTGACAGCAGTGGAAGCTTAGGCACAGCCCAGGTCGGCCCTCCCGGGCTCTGCTCCCTGGCCACACACTATGGTTGCCTGGAGAGCTCTGGCCAAGGCCACGGTCGGCCTGTGCCCCGACAGTGATTCAGCACCTCCGAGGCTGGACTCAGACACCCTGAGTGATTGCAGGGCAATGATTCTCATCAAAGGGCTGTGCATTAGAACTACCTGGAGAGATTTTAAAAAGAAATTAAAGTACCCAAGCCTCGCCCCAGAAAAAATGACTCAGAGTGCCTGGGAGAGGGGTCTGGGATGACTGTCTTTCCCCAAGGATCCTACAGATACTCAGATACAGTATTTCGAGTCAGGGCTCCAGGCGTCCGGGAATGAGAAAAGCTGGGTTTAACCAGTGTCTTGTCCCTGGCCCTGCCTGCCTGCGGGGCTGTAGGAGGATGAGTCACCTCCAAGCCTCCTCGTCAGACAATGGGCAGCAGGCTGGGAACCTGGGAGGGGGTCGGGTCTCGGCTTTGCCTCCTCATGTTTGCTGAGTGACATCAGTGAGTCCAGAACCTCCAGGGCGGCTTCCTGTCCACCTCACTGCACGCTGGTTCTCCTTCTACCACACCTGCTGTCCCTAGACTTTGTGTTTTCTTCCTTAATCAGTATTTTACTGACTTGTTTGGTGACAAAACCAGGTGGTGTGGTGCATGCCTGTCATCCTAGCACTCGGGAAGCTGAGGCAAGAGAATCACTGTGAGTTCAAGGCCAGCTTGGGCTACATAGTGAGTTCAAAGTCAGCCTGGAATGCACAAATAAAATCACTAAGTAAAAGACATGTTGCTATTAATCTCCCTCAGAACCAGGCCTTGCTTCAAACACACTGATCTCACCATTCTAGCCACTTTCTGAAGTAATTCTGAAAGTCCTCTTTCCTGAGTGTCTTTAGTTGCACTCTCCTGGCTGCTGTGATGTTCTAAATCAATTGAAAACGTTTACCTTTCATGATCATTACGACTTTGGGAGAAGAGTCAGAAGTCACATGGTGCCAGGTCCGGGGAATAAGGTGGATGAGGACATGGCATCATGTTTTTATGAGGCTGCTTTTTCATTGGATGGTGTGTAACAGCAGCATCCACCATATTTTTTTTAATCACACTTGTAAAGACACAAAAAGACAACTGTTTCAGAGAGTGACAAGAGCAATGGGACAAGTGTGTTTGAAGTGAGGGGAAGTATTTTATAGGGGGTTAATAACAATGTGCTTTTTACTGTAATAAAGTTTAAAAAATTTTAAATATTGCTGTATTTTTGATCACTCCATGTATATATATAAATGTATATAGTTCTTCATGCAAGTACTGAAAATACTAAGAGCTATGGAATTGTAAATCTTTTCCTAGTAATTTCTCTATTGACATTCTAGCTTAAATTTTGAAGGGAATTTATTCTTTTTTTGTTCATTTTATTTTTTTGAGACAAGGTCTCAGTATGTAGTTCATGCTGAGCTTGAATTCGCAGCGATCCTCCTGCCTCAACCTCCTGAGTGCTGGAATTACAGCTGAGCACCACCAGGCCCAGCAACAATTTATTTTTAAAAAAGAAGATCTCTCTCTGCCCTGCATGGTGGGGCACACCTGTTATCCCAGGTACTTGGGAGGCTGAGACAGGAGGATAGCAAGTTGCAGGCCAACTTAGTGAGAGCCTGTCTGAAAATAACAAATAAAAAAGAACTTGATGTAGCTCAGTGGCAGAGTGCTTGCCTCGCTGGGGGTATCTCTCAGTGGTGGAGCAAGTGCTTAGCATGTATGACACACTGGGTTCAATCCCCAGCATTGAAAGGAAAAAAATCTCATGTGTGAAGTAGTTGATAAAACAATTTATCTGGCTTCTAGGAGAAGGCAGTACTGAGATTATCCAGCGAATCAGTTCGGGACACTAATCAGATTTGGCTTCTTTCTCTCCTGCTTCCTCAGAGCCCAGGCTCTCCTTGTTTCAGTGGTTCAATTTTCCACAAGGGACGCTTTAATTTTTAGGTTAAGCACTTCTTGTTTCCTTCATGCTCACCTCTGCCTGTTGGTCTGCAGTTTCCTGCTGCTTATTTGGTTGGTTTCTTTTTATTTGAATCCATTTTGATCCCTCAGGAGCGGGTTTGGATGCCTCCTCGGCTGGCCGTCTCTCCTGGGCCCTCCCTCACTGTCCTTTTCCCGGCATCTGGCAGAGACAGGGCACCTGGCAAGGCCTGGTGTTTGGGGACAGTGCAGCGACAGCCTTGCAGAGCTGGGCTGGTCGGACCTTGGCACTTCTGTCACTTCTAAACAGCTGCAGCCCCCATTTTCAAATCTCTTGAATGCCCCAGAGCTCCTTTTCATTCATGGAATCCTGCATGGAACCCTGATGCTCATTTAGCAGGGGATAGACATGGAAGAGCCCTTGGGTGCTCTTGGGGAACGCTGGTAAACTTGACTGCAAAATCCCACCATGTTGTCTTGTGACACAGTCAGATTTTTACCTGGGAGTATAATCATTCTTTAGGGGAATTCACTTTTCATAAAGAGAATTACTAGTCACTTTCCCATTGTCAAGGTTGAATAAAACAAGGGGGTAGGTGGGGATGGTGAAGGCCTGGGGGAAATAATAGCTGTCACAGTCCTGCCACAAATGCCAGTGGAGGAGGGGACTCTGGGTGACACACCTATGGGAGACAGCATGAGTCAAATCTGAAGTGTAGGCAAGAATATGGGACATCTGTGGCCCCTGGTTGGGTCCACCACCCTCCTCCATGAAGAGTGGGGTGGGCATGAGGGGAGGGAACATTTCCTCTTGAATGACAATACAATTGTGACCCAACTATAGTAGACTTCATCATCTCCAATGATCAAATAAGTACTGTGTGAGTCAGCTTTCTGACACTGTGACAAAATACCTGAGACAATCAGCTTAAAATGAGGAAATGTTGATTTTGGCTTACAGCTTTGGAAGTTCCAGTACATAGTTGCTTGGCTTTGTTGCTTTGGGCCTATGGCAGCACAATACATCATGCAGGGAACATGGGGAGAAGGAAGAGGCTGCTAGCCTCATGGATGCTGGGAAGCAAAAGAGAGAGACAAGGAGGGGGTGGAGTCCTGCAATCCCCTTCAAGGCCTCACCCCCAATGACCCAACTTCCTCCCACTAGGCCCTGCGTCTTAAAGGTTCCACCACCTCCTGATAGCACCACAGGCTGTGGACCAAGTCTTCAACACATGGGCCATTGGGGAGCAACTAGGATCCAAACTGTAGCAAGTACCAAGTCAGTGCAATAGAATCTGCTCACAGAGCTCTATTAGGTGACCCATAACCTTGGCTAATGGCCAATCTGTATTCATCGTTTGCCAGCAGGTTAATAAGGCCTTTAGTGATTCCAGAGAAAACAATTAGGAAAGTACAGCCTAGGTGACCAAATGACCTGCACAGAGACCAAACTTTTATCTGGCTGATCAGTTTGGGCTCTGTCAGAAGTGTAGCCCACTATGGCCTTTAATTATGGAGGCTTTCTCATCTCCTTGGGAATTCCCAAACACCTGACTCATGAATGGAAATTCTCCTCACTGTACGTATTCTATCCATCAGCTGCATTCTTTAAGGAACACACACACACACACACACACACACACACATATATATATAGGTATGTATGTTTTGAAATTGCACATGCTTTTATATAGATTCAATTGCCAATGAAACTGCCTTAATATTTCTATATAGGGATTGTAAGCTAACTTTCTATTTAAAATAATATGCAAATCATAGAGAAATATATACAAATCATAAGTGTGCAGTTGGATGCATTTTCATGTCCATGGACATACCATGTCCCCAGATCAGGAAATAAAAAATCACCATCACCCTAGAAACCCTCTTTGTCCCCTCCCATCATCCCCAAGGTAACCACTACCTGAATTCCAACACCACACTCCATTATTATCTGGTTGTGAATGTTTCCGTTTTCACAGTTAACCACTTTAAGTCTGTCTCAGTGGGCAGGACTTTCTTGTTAATATTTTTACCCCAGCAATCACAATGATGAAGGCTGCTTTTTCGTTTTGTTTTTGAGATAGTGTCTTGCTCTGCAGTCGTGACTGGCCTCGAACTTGTGATCCTCCTGCCTCGGCTTCTCCAAGGGCAGGGATTACAGGTATGACAGCCAGGTGGCAATGGGTATTTGTATCCTCTTTTTCCTTAGTGTCCTAATTAAATTGGACAAGTTTAAAATTTGTCATAAAATCTGAACTCTCTCTCTCTCCTTCCCTCCCTCTCTCTGTCTTTCTTTCATGGTGCTGGTAAGAATGATGGTTGGAACCCAGGGCCTCACACATGCTAAGCACAGATTCTCTTGCTGAGCTGCATCCTCAGCCTCTGGCCTCAGTTCTTCTTGAATGAGACGGAGGGTCTGCATTGCTGCGTCTGTTTGTGAAGCTGATGTGTAAGACCAAGGGCCTTACCAAATGCTCTGAGGAGCGGACTGCAGCGAAGAACACCTGGGAAGGAACACACCAGACAAGTTGGAAAGTAAAACAGACCTTTATTAGTATGGCCAGACAGCACTCCCAAAGCAAAATAGCTTAGAGAGGCAACTGGCTCAGAGTCCGAGGCTGTTCTTATAGGGGGTTGAGGGGGAAGTTAACATATAGAATTGAAGAAAAGGGACAAAGGTTAGTGGTCGACTGTCATGTATTGATGGTCAGCAGACATTTGCAGCTTGTTCTATAGATTGTGGTGTCCAGAACATCAGTTCCAGGCAAACAAGCAGTTGAGTAGTTTACTTTGGGACTTTAGGTCTGTTACAGAGTTTATCTAGTGTCCCAAAACTAACAAGCATCTTTATCCATTAACTCACATTTAATCACAATGGGGCTGGAGAAAAGGAACAAAGGTTATGCCGTCCCACAGATAGGCATCCTACCCGCCACCAAGTCTGACTGTGTGCTGGCCGTTGTGTTACAGAGGGGCTTTCCAGGGGATCTTTCTTCAGAACACAGGGGCACTTGGTATTTAGAGACCTGACCTTTAGGCTATCAGAGGTACCTGATTCCTTTTTTCACACATGGTAGGCAAGAGCTCTATCACTGAGCTCCACCTCCAGCCCTCTAAATCCTTTAAAGAGTTATAAAAAAGATTTAACAAAAGACACAGCAGGAGAAAATCCTCCTGTTCCCCAGGACAAGCCTTCTGCCCTCCACATCCAACTTTGACTGAACTCGCATCTGTTAGTTCACATTTCTCTGAGACTGGGGCTGTGAAGAGGTAAAGGTGCTGAAAAGACTCACTGAATTGTAATTAAATTCATCCCACTGAATGCCCAGGTGTTAATCTGCCCCATTCACACCTGTAGTAATGATGGTACCTACTGGGTAGGAAGGAGGAAAACCCTTTTGTATTTGTGTGGAAAACACCCAAAGGTCAGGGCTCTGCCTCAGCTTGAGATTCCTCCCGAGATAAGAATCCTGGACTCACCTGAAGCAAGCCCTTTACAAGGTGATGTCATCCTGTCTGCTCCCGGTCAGCAAATTCCTAGATCAGTGCTTCCTTATCTATGGGACAAGAGTGCCTCGGGTAGGAGGTGTTTTTATTCTGGGTTTGCAAGCACTTCCCATAGACTGCATAAGTAATTGTTTACACCTATGCCTATTTAAAAAAATAATAATACATGGAATTGAACCCAGGACCCTCACACTGAACTACATCCTACTCCTCCTGCCCCGTTTTATATTTTGAGACAGGGTCTCACTAAGTTACTAAGTTGCCCAGGCTAGGCTCAAACTTGTAATTCTCCTGCCTCAGCTTCCTAGGGTGCTGGAATTACAGGCGTGCACCACCATGCCCTGCATACATTATTTTTTGAAACCACAGAGATGTATAATTGTGACTTATAGAATACAAATTTTTAGAGGGGGTGCTGGGAGTTGAACCTAGAGCACATGCTAAACATGCACTCTGCTATTGAGCTTACCCACAGGTTTCTAAAATACAAATTTGTGTAAAGGGATTGATAAATTCATGGAAATTTAAAAAAAAATACTAATACATGATTAATATTTTCTCCACCAATTGCTGTCAGGAGCAAAACTTGGCTTAAGAGCAGATTTGCAAGTTTTAATGATAAAATGGCCACGATATTTAAAAGGGGGTTTTTATTGTTTGAAAGTGTTGTTAATCTGTTTAACTTATGGATGATCTCCTCTTTGCTCTATAAAGCACTGAGGTATTGACATTACAGTGTTGTTACAAATAGATCAATATATGAGTCCTAGTCAGCACAAGACAAGTTCGGGCTGGCCTCGAACTCATGCGGATCCTCCTGCCTCACCCTCCCAAGTGCTGGGATCACAGGCGTGTGCCATGGCGCCTGGCAAGGCATGATATTCTTGATTTCCTCTTTTCCTGCTCTCTCTGTCTCATGGTGCTTACAAATCTAATTGGGGAACTAGGATTTGATCACACAAAAAACTAAATAACAAGAAGCAAGGAGAAAACTTATCTCACAAGGTCAGTTTCTGAATGCTATGAATTCAGAGGAAGGAAGAATGGAAAGGAAGAGGAGGGAAAAGAGGGGAGGGAAGGAGAGAGCTCAGGATTGTATGCCCTCCCTCACGGTACAATCATGGCGATCAGTTATGAAAAGCATGTGCCTGGTATACAGTATGCACACACTCAACGGTAGGTGTTATTTCTTCAGTGAGATTATGAATTCCTCCAGGATGGGAAATAGGACATATATTTTTGCTTTCCCAGAACAGAGCACATAATATGTACTCAACAAATAAAAAGAAAACAAAGCCAAAAAACTAGGTTGCTGGATGGATGGACAGATGGACACATGGGTGGAAGGATGGATGGACGGATAGACTGATGGACAGATAGTGGGATGAACATTTTTTAAAATGAGCCATGAGGGCCGGAGATTTAGCTCAGTGGTTCCTGCGCCTGCCTCTCAAGCTCAAGATCCCGAGTTTGATCACTGGTACCAAAAAAAAAAAAAAAAAGAGCCATGAGCTTCGGGAACCTGGGAGGGTCTGATGAAGAGCAAGGCTTGAGGCCTGGAAAGGGGGGGATGACCCATTCCAAGCACGAAGTGGACAGGTCTCTGACCAGAGTCACAACCACGGAATAAGGAGAGGCGAGGGCCAGATTTCCGTACGTGAGTTTTATTCGCTACAAATTCTCAGGGTGGCCATTGAAACCATTTGCTGACAACACACGTGCTGACTCCCGAAGCGCAGGTGAGGTTTATGGGAATCTGCAGGTGGCCTCGGTGGTGCAGAGGAGGGCGGGTGGGCTGGGTGTGTGAGGCCGGGCATCACGGAGCTGGGCAGGGGGTGATCGGAGGACCTTAGAGACTTGGGAAGAAAAACAGTGGCAAAAAGAAAAAAAGAAAAGAAAAAGAAAAAGTGGCGAGGATTGTGATGTGACGGACAGCGGCGCTGGGCTCAGGCGGCCAAACTGGCAACCAGGGAGACTCACTTGCAGGGACAAAGGTGAGCTCGGAGGCCACCACTAGGGACAGGGGCGGCCGATGCAGAGGAGAGCAGATGCCCGAGTTCTTCCGCCCACGTGGGGGGCAGCACAGGTGCAGCCTGGGGTAATCAGACACCAGACACGGCCGCGCCCTTCGCTGTGGGAAGGCTACCTCCCCTCTCGCCACTCCCCATGGAGACCGCCTGTTCCTGTAATTCCACTGCCCTGGACACAGGAGGCCGGGCAGGGGCTCCAGCCTGGAGGCCACCTGCTTCAGTGACGTTTCCAGGAGGGAGCTTGTTTCCCTAACATGAAAGAACCATCTCTGGGAAAAGAACATAGAAGATGAGGGGCGGGGGCGGGGAATAAGGTCCTTTCTTAGGGAGAATTCATTAATTTACCGTATTTATTGCACTGAAAAAAATTCCCGCACCTTTCTCCTGAATCAGAGTTGACTGATTGGCGGCTGGGCTTTGTTCTGTCATCTACCAGACTCAGCCTGTGAGTCTGTGAGTTCTAGGGGTGAGGTGAGAACACTCATTCAGGAAGGCTTTTCCCGTGATGAACAGGATGTTGCTGGGGCTAGGTATTCTCTAGCAATTTAACAAAATTCTCACACCTGGCGTGGTGGCACAAGCCTGTAATCCCAGCACTCAGGAAGCTGAGGCGGGAGGATCCCCATGAGCTTAAGGCCAGCCTGGGCTCCACAGTGAGCTCAAGGGCAGCCTTGACTACATAATAAAACCCTGTTTCCAAAAAAAAAAAAAAAAAAATGTTGCACAAAAAAATTCTTAGAAAATTAGGTGGGGATTTAGCTCAGTGGCATCGCACCTGCCTCAAAAAGCACAAGGTCCTGAGTTCAATCCCTGGTACAAAAAAAAAAAATAAATAAATCCAAGAATATTGGGAAAAATCACATATAATAATTCCCTAAAAGCATTTACAAAGAGTGAGAAACACTCGTCCATAACTAGAACTTCAGATAAATCCAATCCATAAACTTAGTTAAAAATGTAACAAGGTGCGCTGGCGGATCGGTACACAAATCCTAGAGGAGGGCCACCTTTCATGTGGACAGCATTCGTGAGCTGTGACCCGACAGTTTGGCTTTTCTCCGGAAGCTGAACCCCTGCGTCCCAGGGGCCAGTGAGTCTCCCCTTGGATCCCCACGGGAGAATCCAGGAGCCCTGTCTAAGAATGTGTGGGGCAGACCTGTTCGTAGGAGAAAAAATTTATAAATGCCCAACAGCAGAGAATAGAAAGCCATTGTAACAGGTCCATAACATGGAAAATGATGAAGCCAGCAAAGCTGAGGGTGAATAATAGCAACAGACAGCAAGATAGGAATCTTGTCACACTCGGAAAGTTAAGTCCAAAGACTTATGTGCAACATGAAGCACACCATATTAGTACCTGATTGTAGCTCAACATGCTTACATCCATCTTAGGGAGCAGGTATGGGCACTGCACATACCCTAATTATTTTTATTCCTTTTCCTTCTCTTCCCTCACATCTCCCTCCATCTCGGGATCCCTTCCCGCTTGCAAACACTCCATCTCCCTGTTTCCTATTGTCTCTTTTTTATTTCTATTTTTGGAATTATTTATACCTTGGGTTTCTCATATAAGAGGAATTATGCTGTATTTAAGCTTGTGTGCCTGATTGCTCTCACTTGACACTACGGACGAAGCTCCTTTTCTAACGTTAGCGGTTACCAGGAAATGAATGGGTAGCGAGAATCAGGATTGTTACTCACATCCGGGGTGGTGGGGTGGTGGGGTGGTGGACGTTCTGTGTATTAATTTACAAGGACAAGGGGACCTGCAGGGGCCAAGGGTGAGTGTGTGTCATGAACCAAAGGGCTGGTTCACCCTCCCCTGCACCTCTGGGTGAGTGGGGGTTGACGGGAAGCTCTCAGGTGCCCCAGATACGGATGACAGCTCCTCAGGCAGAGCTGTTATTAGGGTTCATCACCCAGCACCCTCCAGGGTAATCAGGGCCACCAAGGACCACGCTCCTGCCCCCAAGGAGTGTTCAGCCTGTTCCAGACAAACAAAACAACCATCAAGACCCTGAGTCCAAATTAAATATTACAGCTACAGAATCCATTGTCTTTATTGCACGTTAAGGTGCGAATCAAAATGTTTCTTATTCTGGCAATAAAGTCACACGAAGACAAAACTTTGGAAAACACTGAGAAGTATAAAGAAGAAAATCATTCATTGTTCTCCCAACTGGAGGTTATTTATCATTGCTGACCTTTCTGTGCACTGGGTCAGATGAGAGGCACGAAACTACTCCTTCCTCTTTGAACAGCCTCGACCTGGCGAGCCAACAGTGGTTCAGATTATGGTTCTTTGGGAGGGAAAAGAACTGAATCTGAAGGCTGCCTGGCCCCATTCACACGCTGAGCCACTGGACTTCCTGAGTGCTATGGTACTAGGGTTTCTTTTGAGGATGGACCTGAAGAGAAGGTAGAGTGATTAGCAGTATCTGGATAGAGTCAATCTTCAGCGACAGGTGTGACTTTTTACTAAAAGGTAGTGCCTGTCTGAGGCAGAGATGTTTGTCTAGCTAATAGACGGGGAGTTTGGGGAAGCACCCAAGCAGAATGATGATCATCCCAGAGTTATGAATATGGAAAGGGCTACATTATGTCTGATCCAGAGACAACCTGGGAGGTGACTTCATTTATGTGACTGAAACTATCCTTAGAAGATTTGAGAGCCCAGGGAATAAGCATAATTCTGCCCTTTCAGCCTAATGGGAGGTTTACTTATCCTTTTCTGGCAAGAAGGAAATACCTTGCCTGTAATTCTAGTACTCAGGAGGCTGAGGCAGGAGGATTGTGAATTCAAGGCTGGCGTGGACTATTTGGGGAGACCTGGCGTGACAGTGGTCAGGCATGGTTATCTTTTGAGCCTTCATCTTGGTCATAGCAACTCTCTGAGAACAATAATATTCTCTATTTCTCCTGCACTGCGGACCTGGCTAGAAGGACACAGGATGCATCTCTCAAATTTATGTTCTAAAAATAATGGGGCTGGGAATGTAGTTCCATGCTACAGTGCTTGCCTAGCACTGTGAGAGGCCCCGGGTTCAATCTCTAGCTGGGGGGTGGGCAGGAACAGAGAGAGAGAGAGCAAGCGAGAGAGACAGAGACACACACAGATACACACACACACACAGATACACACACACAGAGACACAGAGACAGACAGGCAGACTAAGGCTTTGTAAGATGTACAAAGAACCAGAATGGCTTTGGGCTTCTCAACAGCAACTCTGCAAAAAGCTGAGGTAGCAGCACTTGCAACAGTCTGAGCAACACTGTTTCCAAGCTGGAATTCACACAAGTTCTGGAAAAGCTGACTTCCATGTAGGCTTTCTTAGTCAAGCTGGTAAAGGCTGGGTGCCACTAAGATGAGGGGAGAAGGCTAGAAAGTGAAATCCTCTGAACCCGGAAAACGGGGTTGGGCCCAGGCCAAACACGGCTGGTAAAAGGGGTGAAAGGGAGGTCCCACAAAAGGTGAGAACCTGGTTGGGAGCGCATCGGCCCACACTGGAGCAAGCCAGAAGATTCTAGGAAAGATTTCTCTGAGCAATGAAATTAATCGAAGAACTGAAATGATTGTTTGTATTGAGCAGATAAGCGTAGGTTACATTTACTACTTCAAAATGAGCGGGCAGCATTATTTTCGGCGGCCAAAGGCGGAGGTGATGGGCCACAGTCTCGTGGGGAGACTTCCGAGTCCGGGAGCGCGGTATCCTGAGCGAGGAAATGGAGCCAGCACACAGGAAAAAAAGACAGCGAAAAACCTGAGGCCTAAGGTGGAAAGAGGTAACTCCACGGTGAGGTGAGGGTGGGCCTCCCAGCGGGCCCGGGGAGAAGCGAAAGGGGTCTTTCATTTCCCAAAATTCCTGATTGGCTTCCCCTTCATGCAGAGTAGCCACTGGGACAGTGTCCTTCCAGTGACTTGGCATCAGACGAAAACTGCCCCGCGGACAGGCAGGTCTGGTTTAGGACTGATTGGTGCTGCGCACAACGCCAGATTCAAATGAGGGGTAGAATATCGCTTTCTGATTGGTTCCGTGTACAGTGCTGGGCAGGGGTGGGGTGGGTGGGTGTGTCATTGGGTCCCCCGTTCTGCGCATGTCCTCTGGGTTTTTATGCCCTTTGACACATTCCGCCCAGGGAGTTGTCCCGTTTGCCTCAACCCTCCTCTTCTACCTCAGAAGCAATGAAATGTCCATCCACGGCTGGGGGCGGTGTGTGTGTGTGTGTGTGTGTGTGTGTGTGTGTGTGTGTGTGTGTGTGTGTGTGTGCATGTGCATGCCCAAGGGGAAAGAAGTCTCCTTTAGGAAGGAGGCTGAATTCTGGATTGAAGCCATTCACCAAAGGACAAGTACCGTGGAACCCTGTTCCCGAGTCTCGTCTCGGAGGCAGAAGCAGGACGGTGTGTGGCAGGGAGGGTGAGCACCCGTGAGTGGGAACAGAGCTTGAGCGAGGTGCTGACCAGGCTCGGGGCTGGATGGCGGTGGCTGCGCAGCCCTGTGGATCCGCTTCATATCACTGAATGGAGCCCATGAAAATGATTACAAATGCCCACTATCACCACTCTTGTTCAATATTGTTCTGGAAACATTAGCCAAAGCAATTAGAAAAGAGAAAGAAATTAAAGGAATAAAGACAGGAAAGGAAGCAATGAATCTGTCATTATTTGCTGATGATATGATACTTTACATAGAAGATCCAAAAAACTCAGTCAAAAGTCTTCTAGACCTAATTGACAGATTCAGTAGAGTAGCTGGATACAAGGTCAACACTCAAAAAACAATAGCCTTCTTATACGAAAATAGCAGATCCATTGAGAGAGAAATTCGGGAATTAATTCCTTTTACAATAGCATCTAAAAGAATGAAATATCTAGGAATCAACCTAACAAAAGAAGCAAAAGACCTCTACACTGAAAACTACAGCACTCTGAAGAAGGAGATCCAAGAGGATATAAGATAATGGAAAGATATCCCTTGTTCCTGGGTAGGAAGAACCAATAGAGTGAAAATGGCCATACTTCCAAAACTACTATATAGATTCAATGCAATGCCAATTGAAATTCCAATAATATACTTCACAGAACTAGAGAAAACAATCCAAAAATTCATTTGGAAGCAGAAGAAACCAAGAATAGCAAAAGCAATTCTAGGCAACAGAGACATGGCTGGGGTTATCACAATCCTCAACTTGAAACTATACTACAAAGCTACTGTGATAAAAACAGCATGGTACTGGCAAAGAAACAGACCCAAAGATCAGTGGAATAGATTAGAAGATGCAGAAACAACTCCAGACATACTCAGCCACCTCATCTTTGACAAAGGAGTCAACCACCCTCATTGGAGGAAAGATAGCCTGTTCAATAAATGGTGTTGGAAAAACTGGATTTTAACCTGCCAAAGATTAAAACTAGACCCATACATATCACCTTGCACTAAACTAAGATCGAAGTGGATTAAAGAGCTAAATATTAAGACAGAAACACTAAACTTGCTGGAAAATAAGTTAGGTAGAACTCTCAATGACATTGGCATAGGAAAAGACTTTATGAACAAATCTTCAGTAGCACGGGAGCTAACACAAAGAATCAACAACTGGGATCTCATCTTATTAAAAAGCTTCTGCACTGCAAGAGAAACTACCAGCAGAGCTAAGAGACAACCTAAAGTGTGGGAAGAAATTTTTAGCAGCTGTACCTCAGACAAAGGTCTACTATCGAGAATATATAAAGAATTGAAAAAAATCAGACTCCCCAAATTCAAAGACCCAATTCAAAAATGGGCATCCAGTGGCCGGGGATTTAGCTCAGTGATTTTGCCGCCTGCTGCACAAGCACAAGGACCCGAGTTCAATCCCCGGTACCAAAAAAAAAAAAAAAATGGTTATCTGAAATGAACAGACATTTCTCAGACAAAGAAGTAAAAACAGCAAATAAATATATGAAAAAATGTTCAACATCACTGGTCATTTGAGAGATGTAGATGAAAACAACACTGAGATTCCACCTCACCCTAGAAAGAATGGCTGCTATCAAGAAATCAACCAATAACAAATGCTGGCGGGGTTGTGGAGAGAAAGGAAACCTTCTCCATTGTTGGTGGGAGTGCAGACTGGTGCAACCACTGTGGAAATCAGTATGGAGATACCTCAAAGAACTAGGACTAGAGGTCCCAATTGACCCTGCTATTCCACTGCTGGGGATCTTCCCCAAAGAATTAAAAGAATCATACCACAGTGATATATGTGCACCCATGTTTATAGCGGCACAGTTTGTAATAGCTAAAGCTTGGAAACAGCCCAAATGCCCATCAACTGGAGACTGGATAAAGAAGATGTGGGTTTTTTTTATAAAATGGAGTACTACTCAGCCATAAAGAATGAGAAACTAGAGTCATTTATAGCTAAATGGATGCATATTGAGGCCATCCTCTTAAGTGAAATAAATAGGACACATGCGTGTAAAAACCAAATAGTTTGTCTGGTGTGAGAAACTGAAAGTGTAAATAAGGACAAAAAGGATTAATAACTAATAATTGATACTTTGAAATAGGAAAAGGTCCAAAGGGGTAGGCGTGGTGGGAGGGGACGGGGAAAGGGAAGAAGGGAAAGGAAAAATTATGAGAAAGAAAAAAAAAGGAATAAAGGCCTGTGTAAATAGGGAAGGGTGCACAGGTAATGGGGAAAAAACAAGAACTAAGATACAGCATGTTCAGGTACAAACACCCAATGATAAATGTAAATGTATTGTATACCTAAAATGTACCAATTAATATAAAAATTTAAAAAAAGAAAATGATTACAAGAGTGGATTTTATATTGTATTTTACCACAATAAAAAATCTTTAGAAACCTCCAAAAAATGGCCTGTAATGTGTTTTACAAATAATTGGAATTATAGTTATTTTTCTCATAGTGATAAATATTTGCTTGATGTGACTCAAGTGTTAGGAATCTCATCTTCATTTAAAAAACTAAGTATGAAAACAACCTCTTTTTCTTGCAAACTTGCATATCTTTATTTTAAGGATCTATTCCTAGACATGTATACACTAATAAGTCTTCGGTATATCCTCTGTATATCTGTCTTCCAATGATAATTTCCATGTTTTAAGATCACTTTATAAGTCGCTCCTGACATTTTTAATATAGAAAAATCTAAGCATACAGTAGGTGGCTTAAAAGATTGCCTTCTAAAGAACTTTACAGGGCCAGGTATTTAGCTCAGTGGCACCACGGCTGCCTTGCAAGCACATGGTCCTGAGTTCAATCCCTGGTACCAAATAAAACCCCAAAAACTTTACATTCTGCCTTCTTTTCACATCTACGTCCCCATAAACACTCATTTTCTTAACATTTATTTGTGACAACAACTCTGAAATGAAGAAATACTCATATTAAGATTAAGCCCCTCTTAGAAAACCAAGTTCCTCAGTAGTGAAAAAGGAAGTTTGAAATTTTGGGGGGTATATTACATATTTTCTCGGTGGTGGATTACATGGGAATGCCGATTTTGTTTTTAAGAGGACAGGCATTCCTACCTTCGAGGAGGCTAATATTGTCTCCTTATTTAGTAAGCACAATAAAGGTTTAGAGATGACAGATGACGTCTCCCCTGGGAGCCCTGGTGGGAAAGGAGGGAGATGCTTTGTGCGATTCCACCTGAAGCCAAACTGCTGGGCAGTCACGGAGCCGTCGGACAGGTTGGACCAGAACGCTGAGAATGATGTGTACCTCTCCACACCCACCTCTGCACACAAAACTGCTTCACCGGTTTGTTGCAACTGCCCTGGAATTGTGCTATGACCTTTTCCTATATTTGAAACATCTCTGTCTCTTGGCATCGTGGTTTAAATGTTACAGAGTAAAATTCTGCCAGGGCCAGGGATTTAGCTCAGTGGTTTCGCCGCCTGCTGCGCAAGCTCAAGGACCCAAGTTCGATCCCTGGTACCAAAAAAACCAAAAAACAAAAAATAAAACAAAAATAAAAAAATAAAATTCTGCCAAATAGTAAACAGTGCAGAAATCGAATGCAATTAGCTATGCTGTCATCAGCCTTAATTTACAGAAGAAACCTTCCGCTGGGCTCCCTTCTTTTGCACAGCTATCTCTTGAATCCACTTCTTGTTAAAAGAGGTGTTCTCTTTGGACATTTGGAACCAATTCACTTAAACCGTGAGCAGCTGGCTAAAGAAAAGACAAGTATCCCATCTAGAGCTGCCTACATAGAAACAGCCCTCCGGTTACTGAAGGTTTCAGGAAGAAATAATCTTCAGACTCCCACACCTGCAACCGAGGGCTAGGGAAGGATTGCCAGGAGGGCCTGCTTGCCTCAGGGCAAGCTTGTTTTCAGATCCCAGCGACACCTCGCCCCTCCTAGTTTCCCACTCACAGAGAACGCTATTGGCCACTGACGGAAAGAATTCTAGGACAAAGGTGGATCGCTCCTCGGAAAGCTCTAAGATGTGCACTTTGCCGCTTTCAAAGAGCCTCAAGCAAAGCAAGGCAAAACCGCAACTCGGAGGCCACCAGAAAATATTGTATATAGCTTTTAAAGCCATGCTAACGGCTTTTTAAATGAGGTAGGAAATTGCTCACGATATAATGCTAAGTTAAGAAGCTGAATATAAAATTGTACAAATAATCTGACACCGGTTCGGTTAAGAAAAATTCATTGGAGAAAAAATGGAAGGAAATCTATCCAAAATGCTTAGCATGATTGCTTGTCTGCTTGGTTTTATTATAGTGAATGTTTCTTAGTTTCTCTCCGTTCCTTGCTGCCTTTCTGCGTATTTTAGGACACGCACACAGTTACAGTTGGGAAGGAAAATGGCTCCTACTGGTCTCATTCTTGTAGGAAGCCCCTTGCTTGATGTGCTACGTGAGTGACAAGCTGGGACCTTGGCAGTGTCGCACGCACTCCTTTCTCCAGTAGGATGCGGTGAGGAGTTGGCACAGGGCGTCCCCTCTGTGATCTGTGATCTCACCCAGCATCTGACCACACTGGCTCTTGGGACCCGAGGCCAGTCAGTTGAAACTACAGCTGTTTCTCCCCCTAGCTGTGCGCTCCTGAGAAACTCACTTCTTGTATTTTATTAATAACTCAATAGTCAATTGTTTCATATTTTGTCTCCTTTAGATGTTAAGATCATTGGGGCCGAGGATCTGGACATTTTTCTTATTCTGTCATCTTCCTGTGCCCACGGGTCTCTGCCACAAGGGAAGTAATGCCTGTGCATAAATACTTCACACTGGTTGTAGGGATTTGTTACTGCCTACGAATGTCTAGGATTTTGGAAGATGGTTGCACATCAGAAACTAGGTTTCACTTGCCTTCCACTCATTCCAAAGTTAGTGTCAAACCATTTATGGCTTAGTTTTCATTTTGATTTTAGGTTGTTTAGTGTATTCATCCCCAATTTTACTTTTTCTAAACAATGGAAGCTTTTTTTTTTTTTTTTTTTTTGAGGTAGGGTCTTGCTCTGTAGTTCAGGTTGGCTTTGAACTCACTATGTAGCCCAGGCTGGGCTTGAACTCTCAGTGATCCTCCTGCCTCAGCCTCCCAAGTGCGGAATTACAGGCATGCACCACCATGCCTGGTACGATGAAAGCTATTTTCAAAAACTGAACCAAACCCAAAGAAATACAGTCTCTCAGTAACAGCTGGGAGTATTAGTTGCAGGACCCCCCAACCCCTATACACATACCTGAGATAGCAAAATCCGTGCATGCACTCACTGAGCATGGTGGCATTTGCTCATCATCCTAACACTCTGGGAGGCTGAAGCAGGAGGATTGCAAGTTTGAGCCCAGCCTGGGCAACATAATGACTTAGTGAGACCCTGTCTTAAAAATGAAAAGGGGCTGGAGATGTAGCTCAGTGAGAGTAGAGATCCTATTCAATCCCCAGTGCCAGACACAAACCCACAAGTGCTTAAGTCCCTAGTTGCTGGGGCTTTAGGTCCTGAGTTCTATCCCTGGTACCAAAAAAAAAAAATGCTTAAGTCCCTCATATAAAATGGTATAGTATTTTCATGTAACCTACATACCTCTTCTGTAATCCTCACCTATACTATAAATCATCTCTAGGTTACATATAAACCTAATCCAATGTAAATACTCTATACAATAGCTGTCATACCGTATTGTTTGGGGGAATAATAGCAAAAAAAATCTGTACGTGTTCAGTATAGGCACAGTGTTTTAAACATACCTGGTTGGTTAAATCTTCAAATGCAGAACCAGGGGTGGGGGGAGCCGGGGGTTGGGGTAGGGGTGCAGATGGGGCATTGGGGGTACAAAGCACCTACTGTACCGTGACTTGAGAGATAGTAACCTTACCTTTAGGAATACAACTAAAAATAATGAGTAATTATTTTTGGTATGATTTCTGTAAAGCAGGCTTGTTGCTTTATAGTTCCTGCAATCCAGGCATCCCGTGTATCTAGTGTTGGGAAAGAATTAATAGTATGGTTTTCTGGTTGAGAGGGGATACCAAATCCTTGCTCAGAAATGTGTGCTGGGATTGGGCAGGAATTCTGGTATAATGGGAAGGGTACCCGACTAAAAACAGGCAGAATTCTGATATTTTAACTAATGAGCAACACAAGGAAGCTCCTAACATCTCTGAGATTCAGTTTCCTTTATTAAAATGTGGGCTTTGGTGTGCACGGGGCTTCAGCTGGGGAATTGCTGAGGGCCAGAGTCTAGGAAGGCATAGCCCAAGTGCAGGGGGTGGGACTGGTCCCATCCAGGCCACAACCAGTCTGGCACCACTATGATCAGCACCCCAGTACCAAAAACAAACAAGCAAACAAATGACCTAAACAAACCAAACTAAATAAAAAACCTCAAACATCTGGCATAGAAGTTGTTTTTTTTTTGAAACAAGGTCTTGATATGTAGTTCAGGTTGGCCTAGAACTCACTATGTAGCCTAGGCTGGCCTCCAAGTTGCAGTAATCCTCCTGCCTCAGCCTCCCGAGTGCTGGGATTACAGGTGTGAGCCACCATGTCTGGCTTATATCTGAAATTCTCTATGGGCCATAAGCTTTGAATTCCTTCAGTAAGGGCTGTTTCTTCATGTAGCTTCATGTTAACTAGGATTGCCAGCAATAATCTGCATTTTCACTTTGTAGAAGTGTAAGTTAAAAAAAAAGTTTCGCTGCCTGCCTCGCAAGCCAAGGACCTGAGTTTGATCCCTGGTACCAAAAAAAAAAAAGTTGAAGTAGATGTTCCAATTCCAGCATGTTATTCAGATTGACAGTTCCTCCTAATCGTGATGAGTTTATGAAATCCCTTTGAGAGTGTATTGAGAAGGTTAACTTAATTGGTTCCTGTATTATACCCATTGTCTCAGTGGCTTGCCCACTACAGAAAGTGTGAGTCACTATTTAGCTTGATGGGTCAAAAGTCCCTTGGCCAAGGGTGTAGGTGCCCTGTGTGGTCCCCAGCAGTGCCTGTCATCTTTGAGACCCTTCTTCAGCCTCCCATCTTGTAAATTTGAGCTCTTAATCAAAAAGAGACTCAGACAGGAGAGTATGGGTGAATTCCCAACATCCATGCTATTCAATGGAAGGCAGTGAAAAAACATCTAACATTCTTAAAACACAAAGGTTAGTGTAATATACTAGATGTGGCCCGTGCCAAACCCAAGCAAGGGGCAACATGAAAGGCAAATTCCATCACTGCAGTGATGATGAATCTACTTGAGATGTTCCTCTCACTTATTTAACTTTTGCAAAGTCAACCACCCTCCCTTGGCAAAAATAAGAAATACCACAGCCGGGGATTTAGCTCAGTGGTTCTGGCGCCTGCCTCCGCATCGGAAGGTTCCGAGTTCGATCCCTGGTACCAAAAAAAAGAGGAATATCGCAAAGAAATTGTCCTGTTTCTGAGGATGCTTAATCTAAGGAAAAGAAATATTTTAGGAGCTGTGGATGTGGCTCAGTGGTAGCAGGCAGAGGGCTCTCCCTGCGGTCCACCCCAACAGCACAAAAACAAAGACAAAAAAGCAGGAAGATAGTTTTGGGCCAATGCTTACATTTTATAAAGGTTTTCCCACTTCTGAACTGAACTTTATATGCTTTATCAGAGTGCTGTCTTCAATGAAAGCTTCAAATACTAATGCTGAGATTCTAGGTTTTGTGATTTGGGGAAGATTTTGGTTTGCTCATCCAATAAAAAATATATATTATATACATATATATATATATATTTTTTTTTTCCTTTGGAGGGTTAGGGGAGATTGAAGCCAGGGCCTTGTAGCTACCTTCTCAACCCTTTTTTATTTTTTATTTTGAGAGAAGCTCTCACTGAGTCACGAACTTGCCCAGGCTGGGCTCACATTTGCGATCCTCCCCCCTCAGCCTCCCAGAGCACTGGGATTACAGGTGTCCACCACCACACGTGGAATATTCTTATTTACCATTCATTTATTTTTGTGGTGCTGGGACTTGTGTTTGGCCAGTACTCTGCCACTGAGCTACACCCCAGCCATTACATACTCCGTTACTAAAAATGTGTCCACTATTTAAACAGACATTTTCTTTACGTCACATTATTATTTTCAATCCTAGCTTCTTCTGTGTGCAGTGCTGAATTATTAAAATACTCCTCCTCTGGCAGGGAGACCAGCTATTTTAACTCACGGGCTCTAAATCTTTCAGGGATGAAGGGATATCACTTGCCAACCAAGAGCTATGAGAGAGCCCCTGCAGGGTTCTGAGCAATAAATAAATGATTCCTGTTGCTCGCATTGCAAGCCAGGGGTTCTGTTTAATTTAAAAATTCTGCTCAGGGTACTGACTGCAAGGTCATTTCCAAGGTTGCCTGTCCTGGATCTGCTCTATCAGTAGAGGGGTGGTATCTCAAGTGGCAGGGAAAAAATAGCTTCGTCTGTCGGATCAACTTGTGAAGAGGTGGCAGACTGTGGATTCGGAACTGTCTAAAGCCCTTCGCTGTGTTGCCACAATTCTGTAAATACACTTTTATTATAATACATCTAGTGTTGTGTTGTGATTGTTTTCCTAACACAGACTTTGGTAGCCTATAGGTCAAAGTCCGTACCTTCCTTATCCTGGGGTGACATGTAGCCTTGTGTCTGTTGTTATGGGCACATGAGTAGATTCTTAATGTGGCTTTTTTTTTTTTTGGTACCGGGGCAAGAACTCCAGTCCTTGCACCTGCAAGGCAGGTGGCAGAACCACTGAGCTAAATCCCTGGCCCAATATGGCTTTTTAAATGAATGAATATGAGGCATTTTCAAGAAGGAGGTTTACTGATTTACACGTGGGATAAAGATGGAAACATTAAAGGTTAAAATTTCACATCCAGTCAAGGGCTTTTGGTTTGATGAGTGGTTCCACCGCTCGGCACAGTGGTGCATGCCTGTAATCCTAGCAACTCAGCAGGCTGAGGCAGGAGGCTCACTGTGAGTTTTAAGTCAGACTGGGCTACATAGCGAATTCAAGGCCAGCTTGAATTACAAAGACATACCCTGTTTCAAAAAACAAAAAAACCCTCACATTTTATCTCATCATATGCTCTCCGGCGATCTGGAAGGTTGGCAGGGTATTATTATTTCCATTTTCCACATGAAGAAGTTGAGCCCTTGTGCAAGTAAATTGTAGCAGAAAGATCAGAACTGTGGTCTTCCAGAGGAGCAACCTAGATGACTAATGTGTGTGTGTCTGAGTTCCATCTCTCTACCTTGTCAACCTACTCATTTCACCCCTTATTTTTATGGATCACCTTTAGAGAAAGATAAATGAAAACCATTCTCTGTCAGACCCGGGCTTGGCAGCCACTGTGTTCCTGAGCATTGGCGAAGGTGGCAGGATGTACTGAGGTAGGTTGGCAGCAATGGTGGTTGGAGGGGTTATCTGGTGGGTTGTGCCTTTCACCATCCCCCACTGGTTGGGTTTTGCTTTTGCAGCATCAGGGGACTGAGCCCAGGCCTTCCTGCCTGCTAGGCCTTCCCTTTTGTAAACAGACCAAACAGCTCTGAGTCTGGGTGGAGCATGGGTCTGTGTGGGGCCCAGAGCCTGGTTTTTGACTATCCTGCGCCAGCTGTCTTGGCTGAGAGGGAGTTTCTTCATCTCTGGGAAGGGTTCACAAATGTATGCAAGTCCATGTCACCTTTTTTCTTCTTCGTGGTACTGGAGATCAAACCCAGGGCCTCCTGCAGACTAGGCAAGCACTCTATCCTGAGTTATATCCCCAGACTTTTCAGCTGAATCGCCCAGGCTGGCCTCCAACTTGGCCTGCCTGGCCCCAGGCTCAGGAGTTGCTGGGAATACTCATGTGCACCACCATATCTGGCCTCCCTGACCTTTGTATTACACATTATTGGGAAAAGGGAACCCCTTAATTGTTTACATCAAAGTTTTACTGTAACATTTTTAAGGACCATGGCTGTACCTTACTCATCTTTGTCATTTGCTAAGTTTGGTATTGAACCTTCTATATCATAGATTATAATCATTTGCTGCATAAATGAGGTGTAAAGAGGGAAAACTGATTTTGTGCATTTTTTACTAACACCCTGAAGCAGCATTTTTCCCCACAACCACTGGACATTACAGGCTGTTTGTGCTGAAGCTGACTTCTGGATTGTTTAAGAAGAAACACTGTCTTGTGTTTCTACATTAGTGTTGTATAAGTATTTGAACAATGGCTTGATGGCTTAGCCTTATTAAAAATAAGAGGAAACAGAGGCAGTGAGGGACATTATTGCAGGTGCTAACAGTGGTAAACTTTTATCTCATCTTTTTGACCCCTTGTATTTAAGCCGGTCGGCTCTGGCTTTACTAAGGGAAAAAAGAGCAAGACATTTTGTCAAAGGTTGTGCATAAAAGGTTGAGGCAAATACGGCAAAGGTAGAAAACTCTCCTGCTCCCTCTGGAATAGGCAAATATAATTTGATATTTGTATTTCGGTTTCTTTCTTTTCAGTTCATAAACATTTCAGAAATACATTGTAAAGTAAGATAACTGGCATTGTTTCGTAAAGTGAGAAATATTTCACGTAAAGATCTGGAAGTGACGTTTATTAAAGAGCAGTTTAGGGCCGGGGGTTTAGCTGAGTGGTTCTGCGGCCTGCCTCACAACCGCAAGGTCCAGAGTTTGATCCCTGCTACCAAAAAAAAAAAAAAAAAAGCGGAAATACAGGGCTTCGAGGTGGTTCGGTGGGCGTGCCCTTGCTTAGCAGGTGTGCGGCTGTCAGTTCCCTCCCCCAAACGGCAACTAAATAAATAAATTGTGCAACTTATATTTTTATGTTATCCAACCAAAACAGCTCTCGTATTTTCATCTTTATTTTCCTGCTGAAGAAATTATTTCTGGTGAAGACTTTTCCACAAAGTGGTGGCTCTCTGTAAAAATAGTTTTTACGTGTCAGAAGTTGGATTTCTGGAACAATTTCCTGGATTACCAAAATTTTTTAAAAAGGAAAAAACCCCGAAAAGTCCCTAAGCAAGACCCCATCCTTATTCGAAACATTCTCTCTTCAGCTGTGATTTTGCCCAAAGCTTAGTTGGCAGTGTTTCCAAGAATGAGCAAAAGGAAATGTTAGTAATTGTTCAATGTAGTGGCCCTTGCGTTCCGGTTTATTTTCTTCCTGGGGGCCCAGCAAGCCCCTGAACTCCGGCCCGAGCGGCCCAGCGCGTCCCCGCCCCCGTCCTGCAGTCGCGGTGGCGCAGGGCGGAGTCGCCGGCCGGGGGGCGAAGGCGGGGAGGGGCGGCCGGGCGCGTCGGTGACACCCGCGGGGCCGCACCCCGCCCTGGGAAGAAGCCGGCCAGGTGTGGCCTCGGCGCCGGGTGCCAGCGGGGAGGAGACTCGCGCCCCCGCCGACCAACACCAACACCCAGAGGCGGCCAGGCCGCTGTGCGCGCTCGCCGCCCTCCGAGCCGCAGCTCCCCCTTGTGCTCCGCCCCGGCCCCGGCCCGTCGCCGTCCGCGTCCTCCGCCTCGTCGCTTATGCCTCGGCGCTGAGCGCTCTCAGGCCGCCGACATGAGCTGCAACGGAGGCTCCCACCCGCGCCTCAACACGCTGGGCCGCATGACGCGCGCCGAGTCCGGCCCCGACCTGCGCGACATGCGCTTCGAGACGACCTCGGGCGGCGGCGGGGGCACCAGCCGGACCTACTACTCGCGGCGCTGCGTGGTCAACGACCAGAACTCGGACGGCTACGGGTGGGTACCGGGGCGTGCCGCGCACCTCTCCCCGCAGGAAGCCCGGGTCCGGGAGGCGGGAAGCGTCGACCCTAGGTCCCCAGCGCCCGGCGGTGGGCCGTGCGCGGGGCAGCGGTGGCGCCTTCCAGCCCCGGGCCCTGTCCCGCCGCTGTCCCCTCCGCAGCTGCGGGGCCGCGGGACCCTCGCTCCGCGAAGCCCGGCGTGGCCGGGCTGTCGCCTTTGTCCCGGCCGGCAGGTGGGAGCAGGCGACGCGGGGCGGCCACCCCGCAGCCCAACTTTGCAACTGCAGCCTGAGTAAAACTGCAGGAGTTGGGGGCCGCGTGGGGCTGGGGCTCTTTTGGCTCACCCCAAATTCTTGATCACCCGAAGACCACAACGGCGGGGCCACCCGAGGGCGTTGGAGTCCCGAGGATCCCCAGGTGCGTTCCCCTTAGGCCCCCTCGGTTCGGCTCCTCTGCAGGGGCGGGCGCTGGGATCCGGCTCGGCGGGACCCGCCTGTCCCCTCCAGTTGGCTGCGCCATCGCCGGGGGCCGCGAGCGCACCTGTGGCTCCGCGCCCGGGCCCTTCGCGTCCCCGTCAAGCCAGCGCGGAGGAACGCACCCGGGCCTGGCCGGGGTCCCCAGGCCGATCTGCGCGGGTGGGCGGGGGGCTGAGGACGGAGGGCGCCCGGGGGTGGGGGCGGCGCCTTGCCCGCGGTGCCCAGGAGAGGGCAGGGTCTCCTCCTGCGCGTCACCGCGGAAATGGGCCGACGGGGCCGTGGGGTGGCGGAGGAAGGTGAAAAACGTTTCGATCAAGTCCCGGAGCCGGACTCTGGGTGTCCACGTGACCCGTGAGAGCTCCCCTCCCCCATTTCCCCTGGGCTTTTGGGATAGAGGCCCCAGCGCTGGTACTTTATTGACCCAGCGTTGTGCCCTTAGGCTGGGAGGAGCCACCTGAACAAGCTCCGGCCCGGTTTTGTTTTGCAAGCAGTTTTGAAGGCGAGCTCTTCGAGTTGCGACCTGTTTTCTGCTTAGTTTATTTCCGGAGCGTCCTGATCTCATAGTCTCTCTCCCTCCCTCTCTCTCTCCCTCTCTCCCTCTCTCCCTTTTTCATCGCTTCTCAACCTTTTGGCTAAGATCAAGTGATTTATTTTCTTTTTGAGTTTGCAAAGAATTGTTTTTAATCTTGGTGCTATTTGTTTTCTGAACAAAATGTTCCGGAATTTCCGTAAATGCGCCAAGCCATAGGAAAAAACCAAAAACCAATAACAACAAACAAACAAAAAACAAACTTGGGCTTTTAAGTTTATTTTAAAATCTTACCAGCATTTACATCGAAAACTTATTTTTCTGTCGCAATCTTCCCGGGTTTGGGGAGCACATTCCTTGAAATTCGTGGATCACACACTGTTTAAATCCAAGTTAGAATATGTAAGGATTGTTTAGTACTTTTACTTTCGACGTTTTAAGGACCAAGTATTTATTAGCAGTAGTATTTAATGTTTCCGTTAGCCTGGATTTATTATTACTATTACTATTTTTGCGGTGTGAAGGATCAAACCCAGGGCCCCGCAGTTGCTAGGGAAGTGCTGTACCACTGAGCTACACCGCAGCTCTCTCTTTACCTGTAAAATTGACTCAGGGCCGGGGATTTAGCTCAGTGGTTCCGCCGCCTTTTTCGAAAGCACAAGGTAGAGTTCGATCCCCAGTACCAAGGAAAATACAGAAAAGAAAAAATAACATCAACAAAAAAAATTGATTCAAACCTCTTCATGGAGTATTTTACTCCTTTGGCTTCCTGTATATTTTGTAGAGAGGTAGAATTTTAGTTAATTCACTTACAGGTTAATGAATGCATAAAGATCTGCATTTTATTAGTATTCCTCACTCACGCATTCGACTGGGGGGGGGCCTCCGTGTGTTGCCTCCGTGTTCTGTTTTTCCAGCTAAAAGTCTGTTGATAAACCTGTCAAGTTGTACATCCCGCCCGGGAAGAGAAAATGACCTCACCGAGGCGGGAGGAGGCTTCCTCGCTCGGGTCGCCGAGCTCGGACGCGCATTCTTTCTGCCCGGCCGGTGGGAGTTTCCCCGAGTCGTCCCCACCTGGCTCGGTGCTGTTGAGTGCAAAATCGCCGCTAAGTGCTGACTGCTGCACTTTCCGAAACTCCTGGCGACTGGCTGCCGAGCCGGAGCGAGCGTCCCTACCTGTTTTTCCGGTGCGATGGTTTGCCGCTGGGATCAGTTTGCCCGAGGCGTGCACTAAAGAAGTGGGAGGCCGCTCTGCCTCTGCCTAATGAATGATGAAGGATTTAATAAGCACTTCTGTCGCCAAAAGGCCCCCCCCCCATTTTTCCCCCCCGGGAACCAAAAAAAGCCATCATAAAAACTATTGGTTGGATTTAAAGTTTTATTCAAACACTGCTACTTTATTGGAAGAATGGGACTGGTGTTTTTTGGTTTTTTGGTTTTTTTGGTACCGGGGATCGAACTCGGTCCTTGCGCTTGCGCAGCAGGCGGCGAAAACACAGCTAAATCCCTGGCCCGAGACTGGTTATTTTTGAAATGAGTGTTCTTAGTCATTCCTTATGGAAACGAATTTGAATTTTCCCTATTAAAATGACTTTAAAACATCTCCTCTCTGATCTCCCCACTGCTAACGCTTATCCATTTCTAGGAGGGCGTTAGAGCTCACTTATACTGCCGGTCGTGTAAGTCCTTATTTTAAGCTGGATGGAATCTACAACTACTTTATGTCAGTTCTTCTGTTCTATTTAATTTTATTTTTTAATGTTCAGTAACTGTTACGCATTTGATAATATAAAAGGTATACATTTTTTTTTTGGTACCAGGGATTGAACTCAGGACCTTGTGCTTGCGAGGCAGGCGCAGCACCACTGAGCTAAATCCCTGACCCAAAAGGCATAGTTTTGAAGATGTACACTTTGAGTTTTTCTTGTGTGAGACATCATATTAATAGTTTTCAATTAAAACAGAATTTCTCTAGTTTTATTTATGGAATTGAATGAAACAAATTGCTAATCTGTACTGAAATTTGTCACCAAAGTAACCAAAGCCCCAGTTAGCTCTTTGAGCAAAGTGTAGATTTTGTAGGAGGATTAAAAGCAGAACATGGTCATTAACCTTTAGAAATGTGTGGTTAGAACGATGAAGCTTACTTTTCTCTACCTGTCGTGATTTCCCACACCAAAATAGGTAGAGCTCTTTCCTAGCATGCTAGGGACCCCCTGGGTTCATGCTCAGTATCTAAGCTAAACTAAAACCAAAAAACCTGCCATGCGCAGGACAGACAGACATTGCACTGAATTTTAGAGCAGGAAGGTCCAGCCCACAGAAAGCCCACTTGTCCACGGCAGGGAAGAAACCCCAGGCTTCCCCGACGTTGCCAGCGCCCTCCCACGCCTGCCTGGCCTGAGAACCCGAGGGTCCTCTCCGTGCCTTCGCGGTTGACTTGCAGACCAGACAGGGCCGCAGTTCCGTAAGGACAGTGTCCCCCTCTCCAATTTTTCATTTACCCAGCAAGTATTTCCTATGCATGTGCAAGGTGCCAAGGAAAGGCAGGGTGAAAATACCGAGATCTGAGAGAAGTGTGGGTCCCGTGCTGTAATAAGGAAAGGTAGGGCTGGGGTGTAGCCCAGCCAAAGAGCTCTTGCCTGGCAAGTGCAAGGCCCCAGGCTTGAGCCTCCTGAGCACCACCCTAGGGGAAAGAAAGGTCCTGGGCCACCGGTGTAGACAAGATAGTGAAGGCCTGGTGAGAGTTTGTACAGGAAGTGGTGTTGAATTAGACCTTGGAGTATTTCCGCTGGTGAAGATGGGTGGGCATAGAAGAGGGTGAGAAAATCCAGGGTCTGAGGAACAGTCTCCTCTTTGAGCCGGAAGCAGAAAGGAGAAAGGAGCAAGGACCTTGGGAAAGCCATAGAGGGCCTTTGGCCGGTCAGAGGGGAGCCGTGGTTATTAAATCTGGATAAATTGTGTATTGTATAAAAACTCAGACCCACAGTTAATAATAGTTACCATTACCTGGCAGACGTCTCTGGTGGTCCAGTTATATTATGTGTGTTATCTCCGGTCTCAAAACAAACTTCCCAGTTTACAGATGGGCAAGGCTCATGGTCGCACAGCTAGGAAGTGGTTAAACTGGGTTTGGACCTAGGATACCCCATGCCCCAAGAGAAAAGCAAGCAGATGTTAAAATTCTTTTTTTCACTTGTAAACTCTTCTCTTGCTTGTGGGATTTTTAACTTTTTTTTGATCTGTGACAGCCCCCACTCTGCACTCCTGTGAAATATTTATTTCAAAACTGTTGTATTCTATGACTGATCCTCTTGTGGGCCTACTGTCTTCGTAGGAACAAAACGACACCCATAAATTTCTGAATTAAGGAGGTGATTGTTGATTGTGTATTAACCTGTCTTCATTGTTATTTAATGGGACAAAACAGCTTTGAACAGTAGTTAATTTTTTTTCTCCAAATATAGGCACAATTCATTGTTCTTTAGGGGATGAAACTATTTGGGGAAGGAAAAAAAATCTGCTGATTCCCTAGATGTTGCAATGCTGACTTTTTCGGGTGGAGCAAAGGAGGGTGTGAGTGTGACTCTCAGCTAACCAGTCTTTCCAGGTTCCAGAAGGCTCCAGAAGGTTCTAGCACTTCAGCACTCAGTTCTGCTCTTCCTCTTGCATTTCTTTCTTCTTCTGGCTGGCCTCGTCCTAGTGGTCTTGACTCCTAAAACAGTCAGATACAGTTCTGATGTTGAACCCACAATCCTACAGCCCCCAAACCCAGACCAGGAGCCATTCATTTGAAACAACATCCTGTAGGAAGCGACCCCTGGCCAATAAAGTACTCTGGCATGGTGGGCTGGAAGGGTCCACATCCTTCAAAACCTCACAGACATTTCAAGAAAATGGGGACTTTTTAGTGAGAAGCCCTAGCAAACAGATCAAAGATTTTGGTGGGATATAAAATTCTTGGCACATCAGCATAACATCCCTTGTTTTATCTGGCACCTGGGATAAAAACAAACAGAAAAGGAGTTAGTGTTTTTTTTTTTTTTTTTTGCTAGCTCAATAGAGTTTACTTATATAGTTTTTATTTTCTATATTATTGAAGGCATAGATTTGTTTTGTTTTGTTTTTGTACCGGGGAACGAACTCAGAACCTTGGGCTTTCGAGGCAGGCAGCGGCACCACTAAGCTAAATCCCTGGCCTTGAAAGCATAGTTTAACTTAGCACATTAGCCCTCTTCAAAACTGTGTTTTAAATTTATCCAGTAAACTAAGATGCTGTACAACTTTTATACAACTTGGGATTAAAAACAAATATTTCTACAAAAGAAAGCAACTCAGCAGGTGCTGGTGTTAAAACATCTTCCTAGAACAAACAGGCAGTTGCATTGAATGGTAGTTTTCAAATATTTAAATTACACCAAGATTCCTTCCAAATATCTGACTTGCTCAAGCCAGCGCAACCAATTCGTTACTAATATAGGGGCATGAAGTTTTGGTAAATATTTGTGGTTTTACTTTCTTCATTAATTAAGAGCCTTTTTAAAGTGCTACCAACCAGCAGAATAAGTTGTATCCATTCACTGCACACGGAGGAGCTGCTTTTTTTTTTTTTCTTTTTTTTTTTTTTGTGGTACCAGGGACCGATCTCAGGACCTTGGGCTTGCCAGGCAGGCCCTTCACCACTGAGCTACATTCCCAGCCTGGAGCTGCCTTTTTAATGAGTCATCAGATAACTTGTCAAGAATTTTTTCAGGGTTCTGTAAAATGAGTGTAAAATATTGCATTTGGAAATAATTTAAAATAGAAATCCCTATTTTGGCATTGTGTTGGTAAAAAACAAATATTCTTGTGACATCCCCAGTTCACAAAAGGAAGTTGTCTTTCTCTGAATTTTCTTGTCCCTTCAGTAAATCTCTTGCATGCTGTTAAAAGGCATCTTTCTCATTGAATTGTCTCCAGCAGTTTCTTTGGTGTCTTATGGGTAACCTTAAAAACTGAAAATGCCTCTCAATACACAGTCCCTTTTTCTTTGTCTTCTCTCCTACATTGAAGCATCAGAATGTCCCCAGTTTCCCACACCGTTGTAGACTGGGGCAGAAAAACCACAGAAAGAAAGCCAGTGTGAGGACCAGGTCCTAACTGCAGCCTTCTAGGTCGGAAGCCACTGTGAAGGTCTGAGAGTTGCTGCTGCAGTGCCTGGGGACATCAGCGCCTCCTCTCGGCTCCCTCCAGCTGTCACAGATGTGACCAGTGCCTGTCACTCTGCTCAGAGTCCTAGCTTCCCTGCTGGAGGTGGCTGAGCTAGAGTTGGCTTCACCCGGCCCTGGCCCCCAAGGTTTGATGAAGTTAATGATGAGTGATCAGTCTGTCCCCTCAGTGCAGCCCACCAGCCACACCGTGTAGAAGCAGAAACACTCACAAAAGAAATGGAACTTTTTTTTTTTGGTGGAGGTGGCACTGGGGATTGACCCAGGACCTTCACGCTGAGCTACATTCCTAAGATGTCTTGTTTTTGTTTTTAATTTTTTTTTTTTGGTACCAGGGATTAAACTCGGGACCTTATGCTTTCGAGGCAGGCGGCAGAACCACTGAGCTAAATCCCTAGCCCTTTAATTTTTTAAAATTTTAAAACACGGTCTCACTAAGTTGCTAAGTTGCCCGGGGTGGGCTCAAACATGAGATCCTCCTGCCTCAGCATCCTAAGGTATTGGGATTACAGATGTGTGCCACACACCTCCTGGCTGGAATTAAAACTTTCACGAGAGTGCTACCTCCACAGGTCCTAGGTGAAGACAGAAGAAGGGGTTAGAGGAGACACTTTTACTTAAATGTTTAGAGGCAAAGACTTTTCTTTTGCTACTGTGGGGTAGAAATCCGAAGGTGGGACTAGATTGTCTTTCTGTTGAGCTTTTGAAATCAGGTGGTGAGCAGTCATGTCTTCAAATGAATGTGTTTGCTTTTGCTTTTCTTCTAGTGTACATTAGATACCTTCTTTGTGGAAAACCCTTTGTTGTTAAGTGAACGTAGGAGTGGCAGGTGACTAAGTGTGGGATTTTGCTCTCCAGCCTGGGGTAGTCAGGTGTGTAGATAATTGTGCAGAAGTGGACGGAGGTGTAGCAGGCAGGCTTCCAGTCGGGTCTGTAGCTCCTGCAGACAGATACATGACATTTCAGCTGATGGCTGGGGTTAATGAGTCTTGGAGGTGAGGTGTCATCTTAAATAAAGAAGGAAAACTGTATTTGTTTCTTCTTATTTGAGACCTTTTAAAGCAACTCAAGCCAGGCATGGAGGCACAAGCCTGTATTGCCAGTGTCCAGGAAGCTGAGGCAGGAGGATCACCACAAGTTCAAGGCCAGCCTGAACTACATCACAAAAACCCAAAACAACATCAACAACAAAAAAGAAAGAAACTCAAACAATGAAGCATATGTGAAAAATGCTTTGATAATTATAAAGAGCTAAGCAAATAGGCCTAAAGATCCATATTAATGTATTAAATAATTATAATTTCCAAGACGTTTACTGAGGTTTTCCTAGGCCAATATTCTATGGTCCTTACTACAAAGACATGTGAGGCTCTGTTTCAGACAAACACACCAGACTCTGATGAGTGAAAAACAGAAAGAATGAGAAGAGAAAGAGGAGGAGAGGGCGAGAGATGGAAAGAGGGAGAAGGAAGAGAAGAAGGAATCCAGTGAGAGAGGAAATCTAAGTAGGAGCTGGGGGTGAATGAAGCTCAGTGGTAGAGTATTTACCTAGCACATGGGAGTCCCTGGGTTCAGTGCCCAGGGAAAGAAAAAAAAGAAATATAGTTAGATGGCATGGGTGTCTAATGAGTAGTAAAAATTATCATAAGCAGCCGGGGATTTAACTCAGTGGTTCCGCCGCCTGCCTCCCAGGCGCAAGGTCTCAAGTTTGATCCCTGGTACCAAAAAAAAAAAAAGAATGCAAAATTATCATTATTTAAAAACATTTGTACCTTGTTAAAAAAACCATTTGTACCTTTTTTTTTTTGGTACCAGGAATCAAACTTGGGTCCTTGTGCTTGCACAGCAGGCGGCGAAACCACTGAGCTAAATACCCGGCCCCATTTGTACCTTGTTATATTGCATACTTCTCTTTAAAACTTTTCTATAATATTTTGGTAACAAATGTTAAACTAATGCCTTAAGACAGCTAATTTTAGAGTCCTTTTTACCCCCCCTGGCACTGCTGGGAATTGAACCCCAGGGCTTTTGCTTTGAGCTACATCCCCAGATCTTTTTATGTTTTATTTTGAAATGGGGTCTTGCTAAGTCGCTAAATTTCCCAGGTTGGGTTTGAATTTGTAACCCTCTTGCCTTGGCCTGCTGTAATACTGGGCTTACAAGCGTGCAACACTTTGCCTAGTCACATTTTTTTAAGAAGAGGAAAGAATGCTATTTCAACATAGTAAAATAAAACATAGTTCTGTAATGCCCACATATTCATGGAATCCATTTGGATTAAAATCCAGAACATGTTTTCCTTTTAGCTGCTGATGAAAGGACCTTTATATAAACGCTAACAACCATTACTTGTTTGAACAAGTTCAGAATGAACTTAAAAAAATGTTTGTGCTGGCAGGTTCTTTGTAGTATGAATCATTTGTCTTTGTGAGTCTGAAGATAAAACAATTTCGGAAGAGTCAAAAATTTGTAAGGACGAATGTTACTTTTTCACGGACAGGCATTTTAGTTTGGAAGAAAATACTCTTTTGTTGGTTGGACCCAAATGAATTTTCTTACTTATTTTTTTAATTAGAAGAATATGATATCTTTCATCTTCTGTGCCACTGAAATGCAATTTAAAAATGGAACCGTGAATCACCTTAGTTCAATTCCTAACATGGTTTAAAATTTCCCCATCTCTAACACACATATGTAGCAGTATTGGACATTTCTTTGCAGCTAGGGTTTTTAAAAACCCATATACTCTTGGTAAATAAATAAATTTATTTAAAAATTATGTCTTTTTTTTTTTTTTGGTACTGGGGATCGAACTCAGGATCTTGCACTCTCGAGGCAGGTGTAGTGCCACTGAGCTAAATCCCCGGCCCTAAAAATTATGTCTTCATACTTGATGGAATTTTGTGTTTTCCCAAAGTACACTGTATGAATTCAAGAGCAACCCTGGTTACTTTAATCAGAATGGGGTTCTACATTATTTTCCACAAGAATGAGTTTGGTGGTTTCCTAAAAGAGAGTTACAGAATGAGCGAGCTAAAAGAATCTTTGATGTCATCTAGCCCAGTAGGTGACAAAACTGAAGCCTAGAAAATGTGAGATGAAAGCAATCTAAACTTACGTGTTTAATAAAAACATGATCTGACTTACAAAATTTTGAATTATACACAACTTTTTAAAAATGCAGATGTCCCCTGGCTCAGGCAGAAAGATGCAGCGCTGCTTTGGAGGGAGATGAGGGGTCTAACCCGCTTTCTGCCTGCACTTACTCCTTGATGAAGGCACAGCGGTTCTGTGTGGCTCTTCACTGGGCTGAGCTGAGCCCACCGATCAGTCCTGGTGGGTTCTCGTTCCCCAGCCACCGGGAGACCTCACCGGCCCAGTGCCTTTTGTGGTGGGCAGAGCCCATTTCCCTTTCTCCCCAGCTGTGTTTCCCAAGGGCTTCTTGGCCACCTCTCAAGCTGAAGCAGGATTCTTATGAAAGATAGGATAAGTAGGCTTCGCTTAGGGACAGGAAGCAATCTTGAAAACTTTCGCACAATAGTTGGCTCTCATTCGTGAGTTTACTTTCTGTGGTTTGAGTTACCTGCCCCAGTTCTGCCCAAAAATATTATATGGAAAATTCCAGAAAAAACATGGGTTCTACATACCCTTTATTATAGTATAATGTTAGAATCGTCCTATTAGTGTTGTTAATGTCTTATTGTGCCTAATTTATAAATTTAATATAACTTTGTTGTTGTATGTGTGAATGGGAACAAATGTAGTCTACTAAGGGTTTAGCATTAGTGAGGTTTCAGCCATCCATAGGGGCCTGAAATGTATGCCCTTGGATAAGGGTTTTTTTTTTGCAGTACCGGAGCTTCATCTCAGGACCTTGCACTTGCGAGGCAGGCATGGTGCCACTGAGCTAAATCCCTGGCCCCACATTTTTTTTGACCCTTAAAGAAATTTGGCCAGGCTAGGTATGGTGGTGTATGCCTGTAATCCTAGCACTCGGGAGGCTGAGGCAGGAGGATTGCCACAGCCTAGGCTACATAGTGAGCTCAAGAGCAGCCTGAGATACATAGTGAGACCCTGTCTCAAAAAAAAAAAAAAAATTTCTGTGCCTTGTCTTTCCCATGCAGTTGTTAATTTCTTTACTAAAATGCCAAGCAAAACACACATGGGTTTGAGTCCTGTGGAGGGCCTGTGGTGAACATCCACAAGTCCTTTTGTCTGGCAGGAGGAATTGTTTTGGTATGGTTAGCAGCATGTGGAATTACTGGCCTCTCGTGGGCAAGGCCGAGACATGAAGTGTTTATTTTTTTAGAGATGCCAGCGCATGTCTGGAGGTAGGAATGTGTTGGAAACTAGGAGGGAATTGAAATGGAGAAAACCCACCCATCTCTTAATCCGGCTTTTTTTTTTGGGTACCGGCGGAGATTGAACTTGAGTCCTTGCGCTTGCGTAACGGGTGGTGAAACCACTGAGCTGAATCCCCGGCCCTCAATCCGGCATTTAATCAGCTCACCTCCTAGTTCCCTGGACGCAGCTCCTTTCTAAGTGTCTTTAACTACTCTAGTAGTCAAGTATTGAAGTGGGCGAGTTGATACCTTGTCAAGCGAATTTTGTCTCACAAATTCATTTAAAAGCTGCGTGCGTACTTTGGATACAGTTTTGAGGGCTGTTGTTTTGAGGACTGGATACTGGGGGCTGAACCCAGGGCCTGCACACTGGGCTACATCCCCACATCCCCAGCACACCCCCCCCCCTTAACATTTTTTGAGACAGTCTCACTAAGTTATTCAGGATTGGCTTGGATTTGTGGCCGGCCCCCCTCCTGTCTCAGCCTCCCAGGGTGCTGGGACAACAGGCAGGCAGCACCCAGGCCCTCCCAACTTTGAGTGTATTTATTCACAATTGAGTTCAACCTCTCCATCTCTTTTTGTTGTTTCTAATTTTGAACCCGTGGCCTCAGACATCCTGAGCCACACTCCCGGCCCTCCCGCCCCCTATGAAGTGGATTTTTACTTGGAACGGTGTTAGATCCCCAGAAAAGTCGCCTGGGTAGAACGAAGTCCCTGCGGACTTCCCACCCAGCCTCTCCTACCCGCCTCCCTCTTACAGCTCAGTTTAGGAGACTGTCTTACTAAATCCGTTTCTTTGCTGCGCCCAAGGGACTGGAGTTCCGGGGTGGGGGTGCCCCCGAATGCTGAGCAGAATTTCCAGACATTTCAGGAGTCCCTCCGTCTTCTTCCATAAAGAGGACAGTGACAGGCAGGCGCACCGATTCCTTCCTTGGGGTTTCGGTGGGGCTTGCGAGTGTTTTTGTCTCCGAGGCTCTCCCCTGGTTCTCACTGGTGCACTCCGGAGTGTTCTCAGGCCGCTGGAATTTCGCACAAGTTAGGGCGCCACGTGTGAGCCGGGCAGCCGCGCGCCCTGCCAGGCCTGCGCGGGTGTGGGGAGGAGCCCCGGCTGGTGTCGCCCGTTCTCCCGTGCAGTGCCCGGGCCTGCCCGGAGGAGGAGCCGGCGGGGCCCGGGGCGGTTCCCAGCGAGGGCCGCTCCGCACCCACGTCCACCAGTGCTGGCTTGTCAGAGCCTGGCTGCAGGGAGGGACCGGAATAGGTGGCTGGCGGAGAAAGCAAGAAAGTGCTTTCCTGTAGTGCGTGATGCAGTCAGGCGCTGTGGGAGGCTAACAGGTTCCCACATTCTCGGGAGCTGACACCGTCCGAGCACAATACACCTTTGTTTTCTCAACCTTTCCTGTTCTCTCTGTTTTTTTTTTTTTTTTTGCAGTGTAGTGCAAATACTCCACCGCTGAGCTACCCCCCTGTGCCCAAAGCATGTTTAAAAAAAATTGACAGTGAAATTCTTTATCTAAAGCACATAGGGATGTTGGGTGTGATGGCACACACCTGTAATCCCAGCACTATGGAGGCTGAGGCAGGAGGATTACCACAAGTTCGAGACCAGCCTGGGCTACCTAGTGAGACCTTGTTTTAAAAAAGCAAAAACCAACCAAACAAAACACAGATGTGTACACAGATGTGTGTCCCAAAAGGGACATACACACACAAGGACACATCCATAGACACACACACACACACACAGGCACACAACAGTCCAGTGTGCCGGAGAGGCATTGAACACAGCTGCAGGACTGGCTGGGGGAATCCTGGGGTCCCTGAAGCCCTGTAGGATCTCCAGCGTCCTGGGATGCATTAATGAACCCCTTTCACAGGCGATAAACAGTAGTTTGATATGTTTTAAATCTCTCTTATCATAAACTGTAGTAGGCAGTGATGTGCATAGTTTGTCTTAGCAATTAAAAAGCAGGACCGTGTTCTTATCTTTTGCTTTTTCTTGGATTTACTTACGTCACTGAGCAAATGAAACCCCTCTGATCTCTTTTTTTAAAATATGGACCATCCACAATGCTCTCGTATGACGAGTCTTCGGGAAAGTGATTCATTGGAAATGTGCATCAGATAAGCCTCATCGATGAGAAAAATACCTATCCTAGGAGCATCTTTCAAGGAGATGGGCTTGTTTTTGCATTGCTTAACATTTTCCACCTTTCCTCACCCATGATTTCTTTACCATTGTCATCTTTTACTGTGATTGCAGAAAATGCTTTTGTAGAATTAGCTTTTCTCTCATCTCCTACTTATTTCTTCGGCTGCACTTGGCGGTGAGATCTTGCTGCTTTTCTTCTGTCACTGGGAGGCCTCCCCACAGGGACCTGTGGCGTTGGGGACACAGCTTTTTACACCGCTTCGAGTGATAAACAGACTTGAAATAGCTCTGTGACATCATCAGAAAAGTGCTTGTACAATCAAAGGAATATTTCTGGATTGGATCCTGGACCCAAGGGGAAATGCTATGTAGGACATTCTTAGGCTGCCTAGTGAAATTTGAAAAAGTCCTGTGGATTACCAAATAGTATTATACCCATTTTAAAGTCCCTGATTTTGAAAATGGTACAGTGGTTTCATAAGAGAATGGTTTAGTCTTAGGAAACATATGCTGAAATCTTTGAGAGTTATGGAGCATGATTATTCTCAAATGAGGCAGAAAAATAATATATACCCAAATACATAAGTATGCACACACCTCGGGAGAGGGGGAGACAGAATACAGCAAGATGGGAACCACTGTCGAGTCGGGTGAGCAGTTCCCAGGAGTATTTTTATCCTGTTTTTGCAACGAAAGTTGCAAGCGATTTCCAAACTGACCAGTGCTATTGTACTGATGTGACTTCTGTTTGCCCCGCAGTCAGACGGGCACAATGTCCCGGATGCAGAACCAGAACACCATCCAGGAGCTGCTGCAGAACTGTGCCGACTGCCTGATGCGGGCTGAGCTCATTGTGCAGCCGGTGAGTGCCCCACTTCCCACTTCCTTCTGGGTCCTGTCCACTTCCTGGAGCCTTGGGCTCCTGGTTCCGTGTGCTTCCCTGTCCCGACCTCTGTCACACATACCTGGTACCAAAAAAGAAACAAAGAAAGGAGGTGTATTTAGCTCACAACCCGGGGCCAAGGTCGAGGGGTCACATTTGGTGATGGCCTTTTGCTGGCAGAGTCCCCAGGGGTGCAGAGAGCTGCATGGCGAGAGACAGGGAGCCAGGGGTGAGGCCTGGGCCAGCTGGTTTCTGTAGTGGACTGTGGGGAGGTGATCCATGAGCCAGAAATCCATTCGTCACTTTCCACCTGTCCCACTTCTTAATAGTTCACGATTGGGATGAAATTTCAACAGGAAGGTTTTTTCCCTTTTACTTGGGATGGGACCCAGGGCCTTTTACACTGAGCTACATTCTCAACCTTTTTTTTGGAGACAGAGTCAGGCCAAGTAGCCCAGGCTGGGCTTGAACTCGCCAGGTCGTAGTTTTGGAAAAGGCCCTATGTGCTACAATGGAACAGGGTTCTTTTTTTTTTTTCCTCTGGTACCAGGGATCGAACTCTGGGCCTGGTGCTTGCAAGACAGGTGGCAGAACTACTGAGCTGAATCCCGGCCCTGGAACAGTGTTCTTAGCACAGTGAAATCCCTGTGTAAATACGAAAGGTGGACACAGTGATCATATTGAAGCAAGGGGAAGATGAGCATTCTGGGAATTTGCTTTTACAGTTTAAATGAACATTTAAAAGACTGCCCCAGAATTTGGTTCATGACCTCCCTTGTTTACCTCCAGATCTCAAGTTCATAGGATCATTTTCAGTGAGGAATCTTCTGCAGTGTGATGAGGAGGGGTCCCCTGCCCTCTGTGATGCTTCCAGGGGATGGCTTTGCTTCGATTTCCGCATGGGAAGCTTTTCTTTCCAGTCTGACATGTTTTCCCTCATGTGAGTCCTTTCTTTTAGGAACTGAAATATGGAGATGGAATCCAGCTGGCTCGGAGTCGGGAGCTGGATGAGTGCTTCGCTCAGGCCAACGACCAGATGGAAGTCACGGACAGCTTGATCCGGGAGATGCGGCACATGGGCCAGCCCTGTGACGTTTACCAGAAAAGGTACTGCCCTGCCGTGGAGCTGTACACCCACGCCCGCCCAGTCCTGCGGCTCCAGTCTCCCCCCTGAGGAAGCAGCAGGGGCCTGGGGAAAACCTCCCTTATTTGGTATTCTGCAGCTTTCTGTATCTGCAGTAAAAAAATGATACCAACTTAACCTTCATCTTTTGTGGAATCACAAAGCTGCCTTGAGAAGAATGAAATAGACCTGCCTGAGAGGATTCTGCTTTTTATTTTTATTTTAAAAAATTTTCTTTGTGGTACTGGAAATTGAAACTAGGGCCTTTGCATTGAGCTGCATCCCAAGCCCTGCTTTTATTTTTATTTTTTTAATTAAAAAATTTTTTTTGGTACCGGGATGGAACTTGGGACCTTGTGCTTTCAAGGCAGGCAGTGGAACCACTGAGGTAAATCCCCGGCCCCTTTATTTTTTTAATTTTGAGAAAAAGTCTTGCAGAGTTGCTCGGGGTGGACTTGATCTTGCGATCCTCCTGCCTCAGCCTCCCAGAGTGCTTCTGCTTCTTATTTTGGAGAGCTGAGTTCCTTGGGGGAGTTACTGTACCTCCACTTACACGGCAGCAGAGGCTGCTGGCAGAGTTCACTTTCTCTTGGGTTGGCAGTGGGGACTCTGAAGCAGAGATGTGCAGACTTAGTTTGCTGTCATGTTGCCCAGGCCTGGGTTGCGAGGCAAATCCCCAAGACAAGACTTCTGAGGCAGCGCAGGTACGACCAGCTTGGGTGGTGGCAGTGACTTCCATGATGGCTCAGGCTCTCAGCATCTTCCTAGGGCTTAATGATTTGTTAAGGTTCAAGCTATGGCATAAGGAAAAAAGTAATCTTCAGATAGACTTTGTGGCCTCTGCATGGACTCACAGGAAGCCCAGGAAACGGGAACCCTGCTCTGAGTGTGTCTCCTAGCCCAAGGATGGTGACCCTTTTAGAGCGATCAGTGAAGGCCAACAGCCAGCTGCAGTGTGCATGCCACCGGTTCGCCACCACTGTCCTGGGCCCTTGTCCTGTGCTCATCATTGTTTGCCTTTTCTTGCAGGCTGCTTCAGCTACAGGAGCAGATGAGGGCCCTTTACAAAGCCATCAGTGTGCCACGGGTGCGCAGGGCCAGCTCCAAGGGCGGCGGAGGGTACACCTGTCAGAGCGGCTCCGGCTGGGATGAGTTCACCAAGCGCCTCACCAGCGAGTGTTTGGGGTGGATGAGGCAGCAGCGGGTAAGCAGAGACCAGATGGGCAAGTGTGGGTCCTTGCACCCCAAACCCTTGAATCTGGGGGACACAGAGGGCGGTGGGGTCACAGCCCCCCTGTCCTGGTCACAGAGCTCTGGTCCCGGGGCAGCAATCACTGGCTGTTAGGTGCTGAATAATAACATCTTTGTTCCACTCTGGCGAGAACTGACCTCATACATGATCCGTACTTCCGTTTAAAATGTTCTCACCGGAGAGCTAGGAGCAGACCAGATCTTCTGGGACCTGGCGTCTGTGAGGTGTCAGCTGTCTCTCTGGCAAGCATCCCGTCTCCCGTGTGGGAGTGGAATGGAATAATGGCAGCAGAAGTATGAACTGGAGTTCCACGGAGTATTTTTCAATGCTAATTATTGTTTTGTTGTGTTAGGTGGTAATTATGCCCCATAATGAACAGGTGGCAGAAGGACTATGCCATAATCACGGAGATGGGAATTTTATAATGAAAACCGACTACTGGTGCACCATCCTTCTCTGGAGAAGAAGGTGGATGTGTTAGAATGACACCTTGCAGAGGGATCGGTATGCAGTGTGGTTGTGGTTGGAAGCAAGCTTGATGAGTTGTTGTTGAACCAACTTAGCCATGGTTCTAAAATTTCTTGGCCACTTTGATTTTTGACATCAGGTTTCACTTTGTTGCCCAGACTGGTCTTGACATCATGGACTCAAGCGATCCTCCCTCTCAGCCTCCTGATTAGCTGGGTCCACAGGCACGTGCTCCCATGTCCAGCTTTTTGAAATTTTTGAGTATGTTCTTTCCTAAGTAGTGAAGGCTTTTGCCACTAGACATTGATTGATTCATTCAGTTAACTTTTTCTCCCACTTATTTATATTTATTTATTTATGTATGTAAATATGTTTTTTGAGACAGTGTCTTGCTATGTAGTTCAGGCTGGCCTTGAACTCTCTATGTAGCCGAGGCGATCTTCCTGCCTCAGCCTCTTGAGTGCTGGAATTTCAGGCATGTGGCACCACCTCAGCTCCTTTTTTGTTTTGAGACAGGGTCTCACCATGTAGTTCAGGCTGGCCTCAAGGTCTAGGTGATCCTCCTGCCTCAGCCTCCTGAGTGCTGGGGTTGCAGGCGTGCACTACCATGCCCAGCTCAGGATCCTTACAGAAAGGGAAAGCAACCTTTGAATGCAAAGAATTATGAAATATCACAGCCCCTAGTATCTTCTAAATCAGTATCACAGCTGAATAAGACCAACAGCTGGTACTTTGTCATTTTCTGTATTCGTGTTGGGTGTGGCTTGGTAAGAAAACTCTAGCAAAGACTCAACATTTTTAAATTCAGAAAAAGGCATCATCACATGGACAGGTCCGTTGCACGTCCTTTTCTAACAGAGACCCCTTGATGGACAGTGCTTCTGAGATTGGGCAGTCGGCCCTCGTGACTTCCAGCAGACTAAGCGCTTTGATCCCTTGCTGCAGTTTGCCCTGCAGTTCCTCATGCGCAGTGTGGCCTGGCTTCTCCCTCCTCCCGGGAGACCCAGCCTGGCCCTGCTGATAAGCAGCGCAGTCAGGAGCAGCATGCAGCCCCCGTGCCAGGGTTTTGTCTTCACTCCCTGATTTGTGTTTCTGCTGATGGGCGAGACCGATACCACACACCTGGCGGGGCATCTCGCCGATGTCCCAGCGCACGCACCTGCTGCTTCTGTCTGAAAGCCAGGACGGCGCCAGGAGCCAAGGGCAGAGTCCCCGAACCCCGGGTTATCTGACTCTGCAGTGGTTCCCCTTCCTGAGGCCTCGCCGTGCTCGTGGCTGTTAACAATGTGCAGGCTGTTCTCGCCGCCATCCTTCCAGACCGGAATATTTGTCCCTGGCTTGTCCGACAGGTGGGGCAGGTGATGTGGGTATTTGCATGTGCTCCTGAGAGAAGGCTGAGCTGATGACCCTGCCCCGGGATAAAGCCTGTGGAACAGTGCAGTGTCCTGTGCTTTGTTTTTGGTGGTACTAGGGATTGGATTCCTGGCCTTCACACTGCACTGTGTCCACAGCCCTTTTTGGCATGCACCACTACACCTGGCTCATGTTTCTTTCTTTCTTTTCTTTTTGTTTTTTTGAGACAGGGTCTCACTATGTAGTTCAGGCTGGGCTTGAACTCACTCTGTAGCCCAGTCTGGCCTCAAACTGGTGGTGGTCCTCCTGCCTCAGCCTCCTGAGCACAGGGATTACAGGTGTGCACCATCATCACACCCGGCTCGTGACGTGATCTTAAGTGAAGTAAATTAGACACCCAAGTTTAAATATTGCATTGTTTCCCTTGTATGACAAACCCAAAGTGTAAATAAGGAGCAAAATAGAGGGTAGAGGGCCGGGGATTTAGCTCAGTGGTTTCACTGCCTGCTGCGCAAGCGCTAGGACCTGAGTTTGATCCCTGGTACTAAAAAAACAAAACAAATGGGAAGGTGAACAAGATGGGGGAGAGGAAGGGTAAGGGTAAGAAGGGAAAAGGGATAAGAAAAGAGAATTAAAGGGAAAAATGGAAACAGCTTTTGTAAATGGGGGAAGGGGAAGAAGGGTTGAAGGGAGGAGAGAGGAATGGAGAAAAAAAGAATTAAAATATATTATGCACAGGTACAAATTTCCCATGATGAACGGGATCATTGTGTATGGCAAACACATACTAAAAAGTAAGTAAATAAAAAAAATTCCAACATTAATTAAAGCTAAGACCTTGAGTTTAATAGCAACTTTTGTTTTTCTTTTTTTATCTTATTTTTATCTTTTTTATTAGTATATGCTTGCAATGCATAAAATGTTTTTCTTTTTTTCTGAAACAGTCTCATTATGTTGCCCAGGTTGCCCTTGAACTCCTAGTCTCAAGCGACCCTCCTGCCTCAGCCTCTTGAGTAGCTCTACATCTGTAGTCTTATCTGAAGCAGAGCCGGGCCTGTTCCCCTGGCACTTTGCCCCCGATGCTGTGAAGCACCAGTCAGTCGCAGACGAGGGACAGTCACAGGGGCCTCCCTTTCCCTTCCCCTCTGCAGGCCGAGATGGACATGGTGGCCTGGGGTGTGGACCTGGCCTCGGTGGAGCAGCACATCAACAGCCACAGGAGCCTGCACAATGCCATCGGGGACTACCGCTGGCAGCTGGACAAGATCAAAGCTGACCTGGTACTTTGCCGGGTTTCCGTTCAGTCTTCAGAGAGCACAGGGGAGGGTTTGTGATTACTCCATGCCAGGCAGTTTGGTCTGAAAGATGAGGCTGTTCTTCTTTCCTAAGAGCCTGGAAATTTCTGAAAATCCCAGGAAGGGGGAAGTGGAGTCAGACGGACCTACTAATGAGGCTGTTAACCCTCAGGGAGGAGTTGAACCAAAGGTCAGAGGTGTGTGCACACTTCCTGGTTGGCAGCTTGGGAATAAGCACCGAAGAGGGCTGTAAATCGCTGTTTCTGCAGAAAGCAGGACCTCACTTCTAGCGAGAAACTGTGACACTCCTATAGTCTGTGTGGTTGGTGCATACTTTCCTACACAGTAATGAAAATGTGTGTCTGGGCTGGCAGTATAGTTCAGTGGTAGAGCACTTGCCTGCTATGCATGAGCCCCTAGGTTTGAAACTCAGCACTGCAAAAAAAAAAGTATTTCTATTGAAGGAAATCATATTTGACCTTGACACCTGTCCTGTGCTGAGAAAAGTCAGACTTGAAGCTGGGTGGAGAAGGACAGTGTAGATACCAATCTGATCTTCCGTGCGTGGTTACTGTTATAAAGAATCCACTCATCAAAAATAGGCCTTTGAAACGAAAGTTAATTCCAGAGAACGGAGACTAAAATCAGGAGATTCTGGCAGCTGGCTGGGAAAAGCCCTTTATCACCTCTGACCCTGGGAAATAGCAGCAGCTGGCTGGGAGAGATTTCATCCCACAGTGGCTGGGCTAACACCAGCAGAGAGCTATCGGCAGCTCACAGGGAAAGGAATTAGGCTTCTGTGGTATTGAAGGGGCCAAGGAATCTGGGGTGCAACGTTTATGACTCGGATGCCCAGGACGGTCTGCTCAGGTGTGTGGACAATCACGGGCCTTCTCGGCGCCGGGGGTTGTGTACTTCCTTTGGAGTCCATCTGCCCTATTTACTGAGGAGCTGCTGCTGTTTGCGGAAAGCAGCCTGTTTGCTTTGCCCGGTTTGTTTAGGCCAGGCCTGACAGTCACCTCTCAGGTCTCTTTGAAATCACTTTTTCAGTTAGATCAAAGCTGCTCATCCTCACTTCTTCAACAACCTTTGGCCTTACTTTTGTTACTTGAGTACTCTACGTGATGGACCGTTCTCCCTCATTTCTCTGAGATCCTGGGACTCTCATGTCATGTTTTCAAAGTTTTGAAAAAAATTTGTGACCAGAGAGGCTTTTAAAAAAATTGTCCCCCTTCAGTACTGCAGAGTAAACCCAGGGCATTTGCACTGAGTTACTCCCCAGCTCTATTTTTTATTTTGAGGTGGGATCTTGCTAAGTTATGAATTCTGAATTTGAATTTGTGATCCTCCTGCCTCAGCCTCCCAGAGTGCTAGGATTACAGATGTGAACCAGGGAGCCTTTAAGTGAACAGTCAGGCTTTTACTCTGTATGGAAGGCACTACCAGGCCAGCCACAGGTTGCCTTCAAAGCACCCGGGATAAGCTCCCTGTGGGTAAAAGACTTCACAGAGCAGATACCTCTTTCTGCTGAGGGGCCTGAGGCCAGTATTTGACAGCAGGGAGGTGAAGAAGGGCCGCTCTTTCTACGGATCCGAGGGTCATTAAATCAGTCACCTGTTTTTGTCTTCTTCTAGCGCGAGAAATCTGCAATCTACCAGCTGGAGGAGGAATATGAAAACCTGCTGGTAAGTGGATTTATTTCTGAAGTGCTTGGAGTCACTGTTCCACTAAATTTGGTTCTGTGCATGCCAAGTGCTTCCTGGGCTGGACAGCCCTGCTCTGCGTTGCTGTTGCACCTAAGACCCTGGAGGTGGGCTTACTTATGTGCTCATAGATGCTGATTTTGTTGCTACTCCTGAGTTTCCTTTTGAAGCTTTAAAAGTTTTTTGTTTTTCTTTTTCTGAAAACAGTGCCTAGCACTGTTCAATTTTCAGATTAAGTGTTAAATAAATGACAGTTGTTAAATACTTGCAGTTAAAACAATAAAGCTTTGCCATTTCTAAGTTGGCTGCCTTTTGAAGCGCTACAGACGTTCTTCATTTAACTACCCAGTTACAGTGGTCATTAAATGAACTGGTCACTAAATGGAGAATTGTAAATAGTATGTACATTACAACATTCGGAGCAAAGACATGGTCAAAGGAAACTCCAACTTAATTTTGCTTTTATTTGCGAAAGTCTTTTATGCAGTACTATAATGTATAACAGAACATAAAACTATAGTACTGAATATACAATACAATCAGCAAAAATTACAGTACTGTATAAACAAGGGGTACTGAACCAAAAAAAAAAAAAACCAAACCCATTGAGGGTCAATAGACAAGATAAAAAAAAAAAAAAGATGAGTCAGATGAGTCATAAGTCCGAATGGCTGTTAAATGGGTAGGTTGTTAAACGGGCTAACTGTATTTCCTTGTTGGCAGTGATGACATAATGTGGCTATTGGTGACACACAATTTTCCTGTTGGGCCTTGGGGTGTAACAGACGCGCCATGAGTGGGGTGGGTCCGGAGAGGGTAGGCCGAGCTCGATTTAGATTTCTAAACGCCCCATTAAACCCAAACATCGTTAGGTACATCAAGGCCTTTCAGGGACTGGGGGTGCACTCAGGGGTAGAGAGCTTGCTTTCCATGGGTGAGGTCCTGGGTTCCATCCCTGGCACCACAATCAGTCAGTCAATCGGTCCATCAACCAGTCAGTCATTCCATCAACCTTAACCCAATAGAAGGATCCTTCAGGGTTAGGGTGCTTGAATCTAAAATTGCTGTCATTCATCACAGATTTGCATGGGTTCTTTTCCCATACCTCGTAGTCAGGGAATGCAGCAGGTGAATAGGCATTACCTGCTCTTAGAATTGTTTTGGTAAAAGGAACGGCGTGAGTTTTTTGCTTTTCCAGTGGTGGGGATCACACCAGGTCCTCACACACACGAGGCAGGAGCTCTAGCACTGAGGTCCACCCCAGCCTGGGAAAAGGCAGACAGAGGTTTACTTGTGGGTCTGCAGAGCACCTTTTACCTGCCTGTTTTACTCTAATGCTGCTGTCCACCTGGCCCTGCAGAAAACGTCCTTCGAGCGGATGGACCACCTGCGGCAGCTGCAGAACATCATCCAGGCCACTTCTCGGGAGATCATGTGGATCAATGACTGCGAGGAGGAGGAGCTGCTGTATGACTGGAGTGACAAGAACACCAACATCGCGCAGAAGCAGGAGGCCTTCTCTGTAAGCTGCCCCCGAGGTTGTGGGCACCTTGGAGGACTCTGAGGAGGGGCTGGGGGCCTTTCAGTAATGTCATCAGCCACTTGGACTTCAGCCTTGAAACACTATTCTGTTCTGAATGCTGCTCGATGATGCAAGAGGTGCAGTACATTGGTTTTTTACAGGGTCTCGCTCTGCTGCCCTGGCTGGCCTTGAACTCTTGGACTGTAGCAGTCCTGCCTCAGCCTCCTGAGTATCTGGAAGTATAAGCATAAGCTTCTGTACCCAGCTAAAAAACTGCCCTCCCCAATGCATTACCATTCCAGAAAACAGGTTCATTAGGTGAGAATTAGTTGATTCAGATGACCTAGAGTGTAGCAGCACTGAATGGCAGATTAAAACCAGGCAGGAAGAATCAGTACAGGTTGAGCATCCCTGATTCGAAAATGTGAAGTGCTCCAAAATCTGCCTGCTGAAATGATGCCATTCCATACCTGACCTCAAGACAGGTCGCTGTCAAAACACAGGTGCACCAAAAACATTACATAAAGCCGCCTTCAGACCGTGTGTGTGAAATGTACAAGAAACATAAATGAATCTTGTGTTTAAATTTGGATCTCATCGTGTATAAGCCAGTGTTCCAAAATCTGAAATTATCCAAAAGCCAAAATACATCTGTACCCGAGCATTTCAGACGAAGGCTGCTCGCTGGTATTCATGGCAGCTTTGTCACTACTGGACCAGCTGTGTCACCTGTCTGCCCTCAGCCACATGCTTTCTGATCCCAAGTACCTTTCCCAGCCTTAAAAAGAAAGCCATGTTTCGTGGGGAAAATATAACAATATTCTTTGACATTTTTCTATTTCCAAAATGTAGTTTTGAACTTAGCCTTCTCTAAGTGCTTGGGCATGCTGGAAGCCTGATGGTGACCTGGATTTTTCTTTTACAGATACGCATGAGCCAACTGGAAGTCAAGGAAAAAGAGCTGAATAAGCTTAAACAGGAGAGTGACCAGCTTGTCCTCAGTCAGCATCCAGCTTCAGACAAAATCGAGGTAGGCTTCCTGATGGAAAAGGCTTTTTATAAAGGAAGACTTTGTAGGTAGATGATCCATCTTCATCATAAGGCTGTGCCAATTTTATTTTCTATTTTGGGATTAATACTGTAGGCCAGGGGTTTGCAGACATTTCCTGGACAAACCAGATAATAAATATTTTAGATTTGGGGGTCATATTGATATATAGGGGGAAGAGATATAACTCCCAAACCTACTAGATATTCGAAACGCGAGTTCATGTTCTCTAAAATCAAAGAGTGAATTCTAGGAAAAACGGAGATTAAGAGTAGGAAAAATTTATTGGGAGAAAGACAGCTTCTGCCTAAGAGAGACAGAAGGGGGACCGGAAAGTGGGTTGCCCGCCCACCCCATCTTTCAGAGATGTTTTATACAGCAAAGCCCTGTGGTGAGGCGGGTACAAAGTGGGACAGAGCTGTAAGACCCAATGGAAATGTACAAGGTGGGCATGAGGCGGGACAAAACCACAACCAACCAATGAGATTACAAGTACAGTCACCCAGGTAATAGTTATTAAATGGCAGTCAAATGGGGGAGCAAGTCAAGTAGCAAGGGTACAAGGATTTTCAGTAAGGGGGGGTCAGGGATATTTCCTGGAGAGGCTGGGAGCCCTTGGCCCCTACCCAGGTGATTGATACCTGTTTAGAATATCAGTTACTGCTATTCATCCTACATGGGTGTGGTAGTTTCTCTTCTTTTACAATTTTGGCCTTCAGTGAATGTGTCTTCACTGTCCTCCATGTTGGCTCCTTGTGGGCTGGCCCTGTCTAACTCCCTACAAGATATCTAATTAATTTACCTATCTGGAATAATATAGTCTCTCTCAGTTCCTTAATTCTGCCCTGTATCACAAAAGTAACTGTAGGCAATATGTAAATGAATGTACATGGATGTGTTCCAATAAAACTTTATTTATAAATACAAGCAGTGGGCCATATATGGCCTGTGGGCTGTAGTTTGCTGACTTCTGTTTTTCTTTAGGCTGCGCTTAAGGCAGGCATTAGCTGTTAGCACTGGTATGGCCATGTTGGTTGTTAAATTGAAACTTCCATGGGAGTAGGTAAGAGCCACCATCTTAAGCCTCCCAAGATCTGGAACCTGTCTGGGAAAAGGGCTTGGTGTGGCAGAGGGACCCCACTCCCTCTCTGTCTCCGGTATTTGTTCTGACTGGTCAGTGGCTGCACCATTTGGGTAAGCTATATTGGGACTAATACAGTACTCCTAATGGTAACTATTTGTGCAAACTGATTTAAAATTCAGTTTCTCCCCATCAAGACTACTTTGGTGGGAGATTCTGTATTTCATTATTAGACAGGTCTACTTGACTGGGAATTAGATTAGAAGGTGTTTCATAGCTTTTATCAGGCTCACCCGTCCATCCAGGGACACATTCCGCTAGCTTCTGAGTGACTGAATTGGGGTCAGACAGCTGCCGTTTTCTTGTTCCAGGCATACATGGACACTCTCCAGACACAGTGGAGTTGGATTCTACAGATCACCAAATGCATTGATGTTCACCTCAAAGAAAATGCTGCCTACTTTCAGGTTTTTATTCCTAATTTCATTGTCTTTTAGTTCTTACTACCTTATCTTTGGAGTGTGTTTTAAAGGGTGCAAAAAACAATCTTGAAACTGTTGCATAAATCTTACTGGTTTTCAGTGTAGAGAAATATTTATAACCTGGGCACCAACCACTCAGTCTTTTGCAGTCACATATATAAATATTTTCTGCTGTAATCGTTTGCTTCAGCCACTTACCCAAGAGAGGCTTAGGGACAATAGTCCTTGAGACAGAACTGCTAAATGATTGTTAGCTTTCCAACACTATAACAAAACACCTGAGATAACTGACTTCTAGAGAGAAAAAGTTCATTTTGGCTCACAGTTTGGAGGGTCCAGTGCATGATGGATTGGCCCCATTACTCTGGGCTTGTGGGGAGGCTACACATCATAGGAGTTCATAGCTGAGCAAAAGCTACGTACTTCACTAGCCGGAAGCAAAGGGAGGAGGGAGGGACAGGGTCCTACAACCCTTTGAGGCCATGCCTCTAATGACCCAAGCACCTCCCACTAAGCCCCTCCTCCTGAAGGCCCCATGGCTCCCATAGGGCCACGTGGGACCAAGCCTTTACACATGGGTCCACAGGGGAAACTCAAGATCCAAAGTGTAGCAGTGACATTCTTTCCAAGTTACTTTTGTTGATGTGGGATCACTCTTATGCCTAACAGTTTTTTGAAGAGGCCCAGTCGACCGAAGCCTACCTGAAGGGCCTGCAGGACTCCATCCGGAAGAAGTACCCCTGTGACAAGAACATGCCCTTGCAGCACCTGCTGGAGCAGATCAAAGAGCTCGAGGTACATCTCAGGCCCAGGCTCCCTGCAGCCGTGCCGGGGGAGATGAGTCCACTGCCTGCCTCGGTGATGTCCTGAGCGCCCCCAGAGCCCTAGCCAGCGTTTGTGTGCTGAGCCTTTCAGTGACTTCTCACATTGCATTCCTTTGCATGCTCAGCTACTGTTTGTTGAATGACTTTTGCCTCCATACTGGGTCATTTGCTGAAAACAAACAAACCAAAACTATTTAAGATGACAACCCCCTTGAGAAAGCATACTTCAAGTTTTAGCAACATGGCCTTCCACAAGCAGGTTTTTCCTGCCCTCTTACTCCAAGGCCACGTAACTCCTGGAGAGCTTGTTATGGAAGCTTCTCCTGTTCCCTGCAGAGGAATCAGCTTGTTACAGCGAGTGCAACTATAACAATACTTAACTTGTAATGTAGCTACATCACTGTCCTTTTTCTGTCTCCTCTAAAACTTAGGGGAATGTTAAGGGATGATTTTGTTTGCAATTGCAGAAAGAACGAGAGAAAATCCTTGAATATAAGCGCCAGGTGCAGAACTTGGTAAACAAGTCCAAGAAGATTATACAGCTGAAACCTCGCAACCCAGACTACCGGAGCAATAAACCCATTATTCTCAGGGCGCTCTGTGACTACAAACAAGACCAGGTGTGTACTCAGCTCTTCAGGAGGACACAAAAGCTTTCTTTTTCTTTACATTCTGTTTTTGTCTGTCAAGACAGCAAACTTTTAATCTGGGTTTCAATAATCACCTTAGTCGCTTCTTTTATATATAAAGCAGCAACCCGCTGAAGGAATACAGCAGCTCTGTTCAGAGTCATCTGGTAGCTGTCAGTGATTGGGACAATAGTTTCTTCTTTTGTGTGTGTGCGCAGGTGATTGGATGCTGGGTCTCTGGCCATGCCACGCACATAACTCTATCATTGAGCTACACCCTGGGCCCAGAACAATTGGTATTTTGATAACTTGAAAAAAATTCTTTCTAAAGCCTGGTACCTCTTTTTTTTTCCTGGTACAAACAACTTGCTTATCTATGATCACTCTCATTTTAGTATGAGTATTCTTCTTTTTTTTTGTACCAGGGATTGAACTTGGGACCTTGTGCTTGAGAGGCAGGTGGCAGAACCACTGAGCTGAATTCCCAGGCCGACTCTCATTTTAAAATTTTGGACAAAGGACATGAAAAATGATGCCATTATGCTGCCTTTAAGGGAAATGTTATTGCTGGATGTGGTGGTAGATGCCTGTAATCTCAGCTACTTGGAAGGCTGAGGCAGGAGGACTATCAGTTTGAGGCCAGCATGGGCAACTTAGTAAGAGCTTGTCTCAAAATAAGAAATGAAAGGGGGTGCAGGTATAGCTCAGTGGTAGAGTGCTTCTGAGTTCAATCCCCGGTACTAGAATAAGTAAATATTTTTTAAAAAAGCGAATGTCATTGCAAATTTTGTTCAGTAATTGAACTCATCAATTCTGCAGGCTGTGGGGTAAATGCAAACATTTCAATAGAAACTTTATCAGCTATTTATATGATTCCCATCGCTCTATTTTCTTAGTTTAAAATTATGAAGGATTTAAGAAACTACAATGTGATTTGTTGGTCAGATAAACTTGTAAAACATTGGAGTCTAGTCTACCAGGTAGAATTTTTGTTGAAGTAAGAAACAAGTTGAAATGGAGATTGAAGTACATAGAAATCAAGCTTCTTGTGTTTTACTAGTTGAAAGAGTCATCATATTTGAAGTAGTCATGTTCTCTGTTTTGTGGTGCTGGGGATCAGGGCCTTGTGCATGGTAGGCAAGTGCCCCACCTCTGACCTACATCCTCAGCCTCTAAGTAACCATTTTAAGACGCTATATAGATACTGGAGTTAATTAATAAATGAAACAATTTAGATAGTTAATTTAGAAAATTTTTTTCCTGGAGACTAATACCAGATTTTTAAAAAATTTTATGAGCCAATAAGTGGGATGGGTCACGCCCTCATATAATTAAATTCTAATATATAAAATGTGAACACACAAAAATAGAAACACAGTGGGGTGGGGTTTTGCTATACCAAGGGATTTCTCGGGTAAGGGTGGATTCCCCAGGCTGTCTTTGAAAAGTCACTCCCCCCATGCCTTACAATGGAGCTCGCTTTATATATGCACTTTTTAGGCTTACGCATATTTAAAATGTCAGTATTGTTGGGTGAAGGGTGAAATACACCCAGATCATAACTTAGGCCCCTTGTCATGAAATTTAACCGTGCACTGAATAATCAGCTTCATTGATGTGGCAAGAATAAGAGCTCAACAATCTGCATGTTTGCATAGAAAAAAGACACATGCGCTCTTATGAATAAAGCTGAAACGCAGGTGTCTTAGTTACTTTTCTTGTTGCTGAGACAAAATACTTGATACCCAAAGGTAAAGGAAGAAAGGTTTATTTAGCTCACAGTTTGAGGGGTTTCAGTCCATAATTGGCTGGCAACAAGGCAGGGTGGAGAAAACTTCATGGCAGACAGAATGTAGCAAAGCATTAAGGAACGACCACAGCTCTTTCTAGCTGGTATCTTATCCAGGCTACTTAGGGCGGGCAGCACTCACACCCTTAATCCTAGTGCTCTTGAGCCTAGCACTGCACCATGAATCAATTCCAGCATCACACACTCTAGATGCAGTCACCTTTGAAAAGCCCCACCTATGACCGCATGAGGCTTTAGGGGGACATCTAGACACAGCCATAACATAAGGGCTGCTTGCCTTTCAGAAAATTGTGCACAAGGGGGACGAATGCATCCTGAAAGACAACAATGAACGCAGCAAGTGGTATGTGACGGGCCCAGGAGGCGTGGACATGCTGGTTCCTTCTGTGGGACTGATCATTCCTCCTCCAAATCCTCTGGCTGTGGACCTCTCTTGCAAGTACGTTGCTGGCGCTCCTGGCAGCCAGGGCACGAAGTGTGCACGGTGGGGAAGGAGGGCTTGTGCTCAAACAGGAAGCCTAGGTTAGCATCTTACCATAATCACCTTCCAGAAGAGCAGCCTCATGAAGGTCACCTTTACTTTGTCTTGGTGAGGAAACTCTGGTTACTTTGAGAGTGTTAAAAAGGAGTATGACAGTGCAGGAGGGGTGGAGTGAATAATATTTGCCTCTCACTTAGAAACTGTTGTTTTGAAGTTCTTTATTCTTAGTAAATCAGTTATTGCCTGTAGCCACAGATAGAAAATGCCTGGCACGCCAACATTTGCTCATCAGTAGGCAGAATGTTCATTTCACAGGTCATTCACAGCAGATTTTCTTAAACCTGTCGGTATAGACATCTTCGGCCACGAGGGGAACATAGTGGTGTGTAGGGCCCGGTCCTCATGGCAGGCTCCGGTTGTCATCAGCATCTCATGCGCCTGCCCTCCTATGTTAGACCTTTTCCATGGAAAACTTGCTGGCAAACAACACACAACAGAAAAATCATACTGCACATTTTCACCAAAAAGGATCTGAATGACCTATACTAATGTTGGATTGAAAATGAATTTTTTGGGGAACTAGATTAGTCTAAATCCATTGAAATATCGATAGTTTTAAAAATGACGCACATACCAGTTCCTCTGTAAGGGGCTGTTGGAGTTTTTTGTGCAGCTGTGTAAACATGTCCGGGTCTCTGACCTGGGCTGAAGAATGAGGCTGACTTTCCTCTGTGTCTCCCAGGATCGAGCAGTACTATGAAGCCATCCTGGCTCTGTGGAACCAGCTGTACATCAACTTGAAGAGTCTGGTGTCCTGGCACTACTGCATGATCGACATCGAGAAGATCAGGGCCATGACCATTGCCAAGGTATGTCCTCGGGCCTTGCGGGCTGCCTGGGGGAGTGCCGTGCCTTGCACTAAGCAGAAGCTGCCTTTCCATCTCCCAAGTGAAGACTCTCGGCTTCTCACAGAGACTCTGATCTATCCACTGTAGGATGGCGGAGGCAGGGAGTGTGGTCCAGTGGTAGAGTGCTTGCCTAGCATGTGCGAGGCCTGGGTTTGAATCCTAGTGCTGGGGAGAAAAACCCAAAGTACAGGAAGAATTAGCACGCGGCTGGTTATGAGACAAACAGAAACACTAATTGAAGTGATCTAGTAGACCAGAAGTCCTTATGGAACAGGCAGTGTGGCCTGTAATATTCCAGACCCTGTGCTCCTTAGACATCGTGGGAAAATAGGTCATAAACGACACAGAAGGAAAAGGCAGGATGGGAGTGGGCGAACACTGAAAGCATTTGTTGTCTAAAAACAGTGGTTTTAAATTGTGGTCTGAAGAATCCTAGCTGCCGGAGTGCATAAGGGGTGACTGGGTTAAGTGAGGAGAAGCACTCAGGATGGTAAAGTTTTGGGGTCCCCTGACCCCCTCTTCAGTTTGTAGTCAGAGCAGTTTGGCCGTGCTGTGCTTTATATTTGGGGCATTTGAATAATAGTTTGATTGAAGAAAAAAGTTCTGTAGGAAAAGAAAACACTGCTGTAGCTCTTGGGAACAATGACTAAAACCTCAAATACTTATGTTTTGGAGGATTGAACCCAGGGCCTTTACACTGCACTGCATCTCCAACCTTTTTTTATTTTGTAATTTTGAGATAGGGTCTCGCTAAGTTGCCCAGGCTGGGCCTGAACGTGGGATCCTCCTGCCCCAGCCTCCTGAGTGTTGGGATCACAGGCATGCAGCACCTCACCCAGCTCTCAAAGACCTTTTATGTCTCAAGGGGCCTATGACACACACTGCCTCCAGCCCCATCTAGAGAGAGGCATTGTTAAGCCAATACTTCTTGGTTGCACTGGCTGGGGGGAATCACAAATGGCCGATGGCTTCTCCTGAGTTCCTTTGCCTTGCTGGCTTCCAGCTGAAAACCATGCGACAAGAAGATTACATGAAGACCATATCTGACCTTGAGCTGCATTACCAAGAGTTCATCAGAAACAGTCAAGGGTCCGAGATGTTTGGTGACGATGACAAGCGGAAAATGCAGTCTCAGTTCACGGACGCCCAGAAGCATTATCAGACCCTGGTCATTCAGCTGCCTGGCCACCCGCAGCACCAGACAGGTCAGCCCGGATGTCTTATCTTTGTCTCTGTTTCTGTCTCCAACACCTATGTGAATCTAGAAAGAAAGTCATTTGTATGTAAAAGGAGTTACAGGACTATTTCTTTGAAAATTATTGTTTTAGTCTCTTATGTTGCTATTAAAAAAATACCTGCAACCGGGTAATTTGTAAAGAAAAGAGGTTAATTTAGCTAAACATTCTGTTGGCTGCTAAGGCCAAACGGCATTGCCTCTGGAGCCTTGGCTACCTCATAGCGTGGCGGACAAGCAGGAAGAGATGGCTGTGTGCAGAAAGGGCCAGGCTCGCTGCAGAGCAGTCACCCTGTTGAGAATCAATCCAGTGTCTAGAGACTTGAGTCCCCTCCCAAGTGAGGGGCACTAATCCTCTCTGAGAGCAGTGCCCCATAATCGAATCGTCTCCTGCTAGGTCCCCCACCTACATAGTGGACTGACCTTCTAGCACATGAATCTCTGGGGATAAGCCCTATCCAAGCCACACCAGATATACATCAGAAATCAGGAAGCAGGTGTACTTTTTATGCAGTATGGATGCTTTCTGAGGCCTCGAATCTGACCAGTGAGAAACTCTCTGATTTTTGGGTCTTTATTTTTACAGTAACCAAAACGGAAATCACTCATGTTGGTTCCTGCCAAGACGTCAACCCTAATAAAATGATTGAGACCAACAGAGAAAATGACAAGCAAGAGACGTGGCTGTTGATGGAGCTCCAGAAGGTTCGCAGGCAGATTGAGCACTGCGAGGGCAGGATGACCCTCAAGAACCTCCTGCTGACGGACCAGCCGTCTACGCACCACATCACAGTGAAAATCAACGAGCTCAAGGTAGTACCCATCTGCACTGTGCTGGATCGCGTGTGTATCTTTTATAGTTCTCTGCAAACGAGTAATAACCTCCTGCGTCACATGTTTATAGGCAAGTACATAAAAGAAACAGCTAAATCAGTAGAATAGATAAAGAGACCAGAAACACATCCAAAAATACTTGGGCAAGGGGTATTTTACAAATTTTGGCAGTTTGTTTGAAAGTTCTGTCTTATCCACAAACAAGCGTATACATAGACAAAATAATAATCCCTTCCTTACACCTTACAATAAAGACTCTTCAAGGGCAACAGTGATCATAAGAATCATGCAGCTCCAATGCAGAGTACAAATCACTGTCTGAACACAGTTCACCAAAACTGTGGTTTATACACACGGTGGAACACAAAGGAATATCATTCAGCCTTTAAAAAAAATGTCTGGAAATTGCAACAGTATGAATGAACCTGGAGGACATTAAGCCGGGCACAGAAAGATAAGTAATGCATAATCTCAGTTATATGTAGAATCTAAAGAAAGAGTCAAAACTCACAGAAATAGAAATAGAACAATGGTTACCAAGGATGGGACTGGGAAGGAAGTGGGAGATGTAGGTCAGGAAGGTACAAACTTGTAGTTTTCTTTGATAAGTTTTGACATCTAATATGTAGCAATGGGACTATATGTAATAATATTGGGTATTTTGAAAATTCACTAAGAGTACATTTTAGGTGCTTTTACATACACAGACAAACACAAAAGTAACTGGGAGGTGATGAATTATTAATTTGCTTACCTGGAGTAATCATTTCACATATGTATATCAAAGCAGCATATTGCGTACCTTAAGTACATACAGTAAAAATAATCAAAAGAGCTTTCCTTCTTTTTTGACAGAGTGTACAGAATGATTCACAGGCACTTGCTGAAGTGCTCAACCAGCTTAAAGACGTGCTGGCTAACTTCAGAGGTTCTGAAAAATACTGCTATTTACAGAACGAGGTATTTGGACTATTTCAGAAACTGGAAAATATCAATGGTGTTACAGATGGCTACTTAAACAGGTAAGCACAGCTAATACCAATCAAAGGTATTTTGCTTTTCCCAAGCTTCATTCTGGCCAGATTTCACTTGCCATATGTGTTTGGCTTATCAGAGCATTGCCTTGTGAAATCTTTTTTTTTTTTTTTAACTAGATGTCTTTATATTCTTGGGTTGGTGAAAGCGTCCTCAAGCCTAGGGTATTAATTCTACTGCTCTGAAATCTTAGAGCTACTCTCATGTTTCTTAGAACTACAAGTAATGTGTACTCTAGGCCCATGATTGAGCAAAAAAATTACTGTTCCCACAGCTTATAAAATAAGCAAGATGTATTTTATCTGCTTTGACGTCATTCTTTTTCATAAATGGTACCAAGAGCCACAAGTTCACCTTGTAATCGTGTTCCCAGCGATTTTGTCTGCTTCTCTTGGTCTTTCCAGCTTGTTCACGGTGCGAGCGCTCCTCCAGGCCATCCTGCAAACAGAAGACATGCTGAAGGTTTACGAAGCCAGGCTCACTGAGGAGGAGACTGTTTGCCTGGACCTGGATAAAGTGGAAGCTTACCGCTGCGGACTGAAGGTAACTCAAGTGGATATGACAGAAAGTGCAGTAGGACTCACCTCCCAGTTACAGAACCTCACGAAGTTTCAAGAGTGGGCTTTTTTGCTGTTGTTGTTGATAACTTTTTGAAGACAATTTGTTTTCAGATAGAGATACACAGAGAAACTGACACGATGGTAGAGTCCATATACCCTGCACCTAGTTTCTCCTGTTAGTAACATCTTACATTTGCATGGTGCATTTGTTACAGTTAGTGAGTCAGTGTTGATGTATCAGTGTGAACTGAAGCCCACAGTGTACTTCACTCCAATTTCCCACCAGGTTTGCTGAGTTTCTACGACCACTGACCTTTGAGGCCGCATGTGGTTGACACGTGTCATCCCTGAAACTGTTTCCCAATGTGCTAGGGATACTGAGAACTCTATGAGAAAGTAATTTTTGGTAGGATTGGTTTGGAAGATGCTTAAACTGATTTCTTTACAATGGGATACCTTAGAACCTTTAATATGTTTATAGGCATTAGAATTATTCAGGAATGGTATGTGATATTCAGCATTTATTTCTCAAACTTACTAACACATTGAATCCTTATTTATTTATTTATCTATTTATCTATTTATTTATTTATTTTTTGGTACCAGGGATCAAAGTCAGGACCTATGCTTGCAAGGCAGGTGTAGTGCCACTGAGCTAAATCCCCGGCCCTTTGAATGCTTTTTGAACTGGGTACCACAGGGAATTAGATCACTGGAACAAATATTGAAAAATTGTAATTCAGTAAATATACTTTTCTGGATTATCACTAACAATATGAGTGCTCTGAAGAGTTTTATAAACATTTTTTCCTCCTCAATCTGAGGATTGGACCCAGAGCCTCGTGCATAACAAGTATGTGTTCTACCACTGAACTACATCCCTGAACCCCCAATTTTTTAAATTTAGTGACATGCAGTATTGCATGTAGTGGGAAAAGAGAATGATTTGTGCTCACTTTTTCTTTTTCTTTTTTTTTGACTCTTGCAGAAAATAAAAAATGACTTGAATTTGAAGAAGTCACTGCTGGCCACCATGAAGGCAGAACTGCAGAAAGCCCAGCAGATCCACTGTCAGACCTCGCAGCAGTATCCGCTTTATGACCTGGACCTGGGCAAGTTCAATGACAAAGTCATCCAGCTGACGGACCGCTGGCAGAAAATAGATAAACAGATAGATTATAGGTGAGTCAGCTCCTTCACCACTTTTTCCCCATTTGGCGGTTCAAGGGGTCAATGAAGTAGTCACTGTTAAAAAACAATGACTTTGACCAGTGGAAGTGTTCACTATAGAAAAAAATCATTTTGTGTGGAAGTTAAGGCTAATTGTGCTCCTTTCTTGGACTGCCTGTAGCAGCTTTGTGATGGGATGGCTTTGTCCCAGTAGCCTTCTAGGGTCTTAGAGAAACAGCAGAAGCCATTTAATCTGCCCTATAAGCTTTTGTTATGACTGTTGGAAGAAGCTGCTTTGAGTGTGTGTTCTCCAGAAATTTGGGGAAATTAAACCTTATGCAAAAGAAATGCCTTAGTGTAACTGAAGCCACATCACTGGGGCAAGGAGAAAGATTTATTTGCAAACCAAAGATGATGGATGGGCCTTTTGTCCTCAAAGTGCCATCTTAGGGAACTCAGGTGCAAAGGGCATTTATAGGGAGGGGAGCGGGGAGCAGGGGAGAGTGGACAGAAGGCTGTGTGCTGAGTGGGCTCTCATCATCTAGGGTCTGTGCTTTCTTTTCTCTTCTACCAGATTGTCCTTCAGATGGAACCTTCTTGGGAATAGATCTCCTAGGCCAGTCCTGTACTTCCTTAGATAAACACATTATTTCCCTTCAGGTTAAACATTATTCCACTTTTGATGAAAGAATAAGATTCTTAAATCCTTGGTCCACACCTAGATGTTATCTGGAGATGTCAGCTTTCCTGAGTTCTGTGACACTAAATAAAAGTTACTGATTAGTAAACTTTATGACTGGTGTTTTTTTAGATCCTTTCCCCAGGAGCAGCTAAGATAATTATAATCGCTGTAGACACAAAGGACTCTTTCCCCAGAGAACACGCAAGAGATGGGAAAAGGCAGCAGTTTAACCTGTTTGAAGTCTTCAGTCAGAGGTGTCACATGGCCTGCAAAATGAGTGATCCTTCAAGTCAACTAAAAACAAACGAAGCTGGAGGGTTTATTTAGGTTTTCCCTACGTTACATGACTATTCAGTGCAAATGAAAAGGTCTGAATCGCCTCGCTTCTAGTCCATTTTACTAGTAGTGCTTTTTAAAAATATGAAGATATAATAAACATATCATACAGTTCACTCATTTATACAGTTCAGTAGATTTCAATGTATTCAGAGTTGTACAACCGTCACTACAACCTGAGTGCTTTTTTTCTTGTTGTTTTGGGGTTTTTTTGCGGTACTGGAGGTGGGGGGGTGGAATGCAGGGCTCTGCCTGGAGGCTTACCACGGAGCCACGCCCAGCCCTACAATCTGAGCTTTGAACATTTTCATCACCCCAAAGTGAAATCTCATCCTCCCCAATGATAGCCACTGGTTACCTCCCGACTGCCCAGCCCTTGGCAGCGGGCATTTGCTTTCTGTCTTTTTGTGGATTTACCTACTCTGGGCCTTCCGTATAAATGGAGCCATAAGACTGTGTGACCTTTTGCGACTGGCTTACTTCATGTAGCACAGTGCTTCCAGGGTTCATGCAGACTGTGTCATGTTTTAGCACTTCATGTCTTTTTCTTTCTTTGGCTAGGTAGTATTCATTCCCTTGACTGTGCCACATTTCCATAAGCTTTTCATTAGTTGATGGCTATTTGGATTATTTCTGATTTTTAGATCTGATGAAACTGCTATGAACATACATGTGTGTTTGTGTGGGCACGTGTAAACACCAAGCAAAATTGCTGGTCATCTCAGTATGTTACCTGTTTTGGGAACCAATAATAGTGTTTCAATACTTTTATTATATCTGTTTTCCCTAGGTTATGGGACCTGGAGAAACAAATTAAGCAGCTGAGGAATTATCGTGATAACTATCAGAATTTCTGTAAGTGGCTGTATGATGCCAAGCGTCGCCAGGATTCCTTAGAGTCCATGAAGTTTGGAGACTCCAACACAGTTATGCGGTTTCTGAATGAGCAGAAGGTATAAGCCAGCTTGTCATTCCATTGCTGTTTTGTGATTAGTTGGTTGTAAACTCTGGTCTTCAAAGCAGCAGGGCCTTTGTTTGAAATAATGAATGCTTCATTTTATGATTCTCCTTTGTGAATGCTTAAAGATTGCCCCTAGCAAAAGCGACCAAGATACTTAAAAAGAAATGCAATATGAACATAGAAATAATGTCACAATGTTCATTTCATTATAGTAAAGTATGTTTATAAACTGAGGTGACAGGGCCAGAAAACGGTGCTGACTAGGATGACCTCTTGTAGATAATAATAAGTTGAGAATTTTCTTCTCTTTCCTGCATGGAAAAAAAAATGCTCTTCTCTTAACCTGTAACTGAAAATATGAGGTCAGTACAGAAAGAGAAGAAAAGAAAGAAAGAAAAAAATAACCAAGGTAAAAGAGAGAAATAGCATTTATTTAAAAATATCTGTATACTTTAAGATTTATAAATATCTTATTCTTTGTATAGAATTTGCACAATGAAATATCTGGCAAACGAGACAAATCAGAAGAAGTACAGAAGATTGCCGAACTCTGTGCAAATTCAATTAAGGTATGTTGAGTTCACTAAGAATGATGTGTTTCATTGCAGATATTAACTGTACTTGACTTACTTTCAGCATTAACAACTCCTTGAGAGTGGTGATTGTGGCTTTTATATATTCTCTCCTGAACACCATAAAAGTTTGTTGTCCATTAATGAATTCAAAGTACATTGGCAGCCGGGGATTTAGCTCAGTGGTTCCGGCGCCTGCCTTACAAGCGCAAGGTCCTGAGTTCGATCCCTGGTACCAAAAAAACCAAAAACAAAAAATTCATGTGTCAAAGTACATTGGCAATGTCCACAGAATGGGATAGTCTAGTGTTTGATGCAAAATTCTCCAATTAGCTTGTAAAGATGTACATGCTTGGTTTAATAACATATTAGTTGCTTAGACACTATGGCACATTCCAGCCTTTGGGGTTGGTTATTAGAAATAATTTTATGATCTAAAGCTGTGGAATTGAGCCACCAGTGACTCATTTTCAGTCCATTAAGAGTGTTTTCTAAGGGCTGAGAGTGTAGCTCAGTGGTAGGGTGCTTGCCTACTATGTGCACAGTTCTGGGTTTGATCCCCAGCACAGGAGAAAAAAAAAAACATTTTTCTTAAACTCTACTCTGCAGGACTACGAACTCCAGCTGGCATCGTACACCTCTGGGTTGGAAACTCTACTGAACATACCCATCAAGAGAACCATGGTCCAGTCCCCGTCTGGGGTGATACTGCAAGAGGTATGTATGTCATTACATGTGTCTCACTTTCTGCTCCTCCTTCTGCCTCTTTCCTCTGCTTCCTCCCTGAGTCCCTACCATCCCTGAATTCATCCCTATTTTAGGGTATCCATTCAAAAAAGATCAGTGGGGCTGGGGAATTAGCTCAGTAGTTCCGCTGCCTGCCTTGCAAGCACAAGGTTCCGAGTTCGATCGCCGAAACAAACAAAAAAAGATCAATAGCAGATAATACACTTTCCAGTGTGAGCCTCAAAACATATCATGTTTTTGGAAACGATCACTAGAATTCTTAGTGTTTCATTTATAAACTGGAGTCTTTACAGAAATTGGACTTCAATTTCTGGGTTTGGTGAGGGAGACTTCTGAAAAGTGAAAGTTAAATAGTCGATTTCTAAAAGACAGCTTTTCCCAAAAGATTTCAAAGAATATCAATAGTCAGATGGTTTAGGGAAAAAAACTGGGGTGGTAAGAATGGAATACAGATGTTTTTGTCCCTTTGATTTGGTATACTTCTAGAATTTGGAACCAACAAATATGAAAGAAAGGGAATTTACTCTTTAAATTATAATGTCACTATTTTATTGTTTTAGAAAACAAAATGAAATATTTTTGAAATTATTTTCAGGGGGGTGGAGGGAAGGGGGAAAAAAGGCTGGGAATGTGTTATGTACGTTACCAATTCCCCACAATGAATGTAATCTTTATACACTGCAAGAGTTTTAAAATATATTAAAAAGAAATTATTATTTTCTTTTCTCAAAGGCTGCAGATATGCACGCTCGGTACATAGAACTGCTTACAAGGTCTGGAGACTATTATAGATTCTTAAGTGAGATGCTGAAGAGTTTGGAAGATCTGAAGGTAATTTATTTACTTCATTTCCTTGGAGTGTCAAAGAAAATAGAACAGAACCTTATTACAGCCTCATTATGACATAGATTTGGAAACTCACTGATAAAACTGCATTTCCTGTAAATATTTAATATTATATAGTTTGTTTGTAAGTCTGGAATTAGTTTTGTGCTCTAGTATACTGCTCTAACTGGACCTAAGAAGTATTTGCAAAATTGCAGCCACTTTACTTTGCCAAAAACTGTAATTTCATTTAGTGTTTGGTTAAGGAATTTCCTTTACTCCTTTATGTAAAATTTTGGATAAGTGGGCTGGGGATGTAGCTCAGTGGTGCAGCACCTGCCTGGCAAGCGTGAGGCCCTGAGTTCAATTCCTGGTACCAAAAAGAGAGAAGAAGACCAGGAAAAAATTTTGAATAAGCACATCCTGGACTAGCTGGATTTGAATCTTTCATGTCAGGTGATTATTTACTATTCCTTTCTAATGCTGGAATTGATTTTATATGGAAACTTTTTACCTTGAAATAAAAGGATGGTCACGTATGAAATCATAAGCTTTTGATCTTGAAAGAAGTTACTTCATTTTGTATATGAGGAAGCTGAGATGTAAAGTGATCATTCAGTAAGATCATACAAGCAGCTGGTGGAAGAATTACGATGAGAATTCAGATTTCTTGAATTTGTGTCTAGTAGTTTTTCATTTCACTGTGCGCGCGCGTGCGCGCGCGCGCGTGTGTGTGTGCGCACATGTGCATAGGTGTGGATATGTGTTTGTGGGTGTACGAAGAAAAAGAAAAATATGCATCACTCTGGGAGAGGAAAGTACTGTTGTTTTTCATGGTGCAAGGTGCTATTCTTTTAACATAATTTCTGATTTCATGTCCACAGCTGAAAAACACCAAGATTGAAGTTTTGGAGGAGGAGCTCAGACTGGCCCGAGATGCCAACTCAGAAAACTGCAATAAGAACAAATTCCTGGATCAGAACCTGCAGAAATACCAGGCGGAATGTTCTCAGTTCAAAGCGAAGCTCTCGAGCCTGGAGGAGCTGAAGAGACAAGCGGAGCTGGATGGAAAGTCTGCCAAGCAAAATCTAGACAAGTGCTATGCCCAAATCAAAGAGCTCAATGAGAAGATCACCAGGTTGACTTATGAGATCGAAGATGAAAAGAGAAGAAGAAAGTCTGTGGAAGACAGATTTGACCAGCAGAAGAGTGACTATGATCAACTGCAGAAAGCCAGGCAGTCTGAGAAGGAGAGCCTGGGTTGGCAGAAACTAGAATCTGAGAAAGCTGTCAAGGAGAAGGAGTACGAGATAGAGAGGCTGAAGGTTCTGCTGCAGGAGGAGGGCGCCCGGAAGAGAGAATATGAAAATGAGCTGGCAAAGGTAAGGAACCACTATAATGAGGAGATGAGTAATTTAAGGAACAAGTATGAAACAGAGATTAACATTACGAAGACCACCATCAAGGAGATATCCATGCAGAAAGAGGATGATTCCAAAAATCTTAGAAACCAGCTTGATAGACTTTCAAGGGAGAACCGAGATCTGAAAGATGAGATTGTCAGGCTCAATGACAGCATCTTGCAGGCCACTGAGCAGCGAAGGCGGGCTGAGGAAAATGCCCTTCAGCAAAAAGCCTGCGGCTCTGAGATCATGCAAAAGAAGCAACATCTGGAGATTGAACTGAAGCAGGTTATCCAGCAGCGCTCGGAGGACAATGCGAGACACAAACACTCCCTGGAGGAGGCTGCGAAGACCATTCAGGACAAAAATAAGGAGATTGAAAGACTCAAGGCTGAGTTTCAGGAGGAGGCCAAGCGGCGCTGGGAGTATGAAAATGAACTGAGTAAGGTAAGAAACAGTTACGATGAGGAGATCATTAGCTTAAGAAACCAGTTCGAGACGGAGATCAACATCACCAAGACCACCATCCACCAGCTCACGATGCAGAAGGAAGAGGACACGAGTGGCTACCGAGCTCAGATTGACAATCTCACCAGGGAAAACAGGAGCTTGTGTGAAGAGATCAAGAGGCTGAAGAACACTCTAGCACAGACCACCGAGAATCTCAAGAGGGTGGAGGAAAACATCCAGCAGCAAAAGGCCACCGGCTCGGAGATGTCGCAGAGGAAACAGCAGTTGGAGATCGAGCTGAGGCAGGTCACCCAGATGCGTACAGAAGAGAGCATGCGCTACAAGCAGTCCCTTGACGATGCTGCCAAGACCATCCAGGATAAAAACAGGGAGTTAGAAAGGTTAAAGCAACTGGTAGAAAAAGAATCAAGTGCACGGAAATGCCTGGAAGGTGAAAATGCGAGACTGGAAAGGGTCCAGTATGACCTGCAGAAAGCCAACAGCAGCGTGACTGAGACCATAAGCAAACTGAAGGGTCAGGAGCAAGAACTGACGCGCCTGAGGATTGACTATGAAAGGGTTTCCCAGGAGAGGAATGTGAAGGATCAGGACATCGCACGGTTCCAGAGCTCCCTAAAGGAGCTGCAGTTGCAGAAGCAGAAAGTGGAAGAGGAGCTGAGTCGGCTGAAGAGGACGGCCTGCGAAGACTCTTCCAAGAGGAAGAAGCTGGAGGAGGAGCTGGAAGGCATGAGGAGGTCTTTGAAAGACCAGGCCATCAAAATCACCAGCCTGACCCAGCAGCTGGAGCAGGTGTCCATTGTGAAGAAGAAGAGCGAGGATGACCTCCGGCAGCAGAGGGAGGTGCTGGACGGCCACCTGCGGGATAAGCAGAGGACCCAGGAGGACCTGAGGAGGCTGTCCTCGGAGGTCGAAGCCCTGAGGCGGCAGCTTCTCCAGGAGCAAGAAAATGTCAAACAGGCTCACTTGAGGAATGAGCATTTCCAGAAGGCCATAGAAGATAAAAGCAGAAGCCTCAACGAAAGCAAAATAGAAATTGAGAGGCTGCAGTCTCTCACGGAGAACCTGACCAAGGAGCACCTGATGCTGGAGGAAGAGCTGCGGAACCTGAGGCTGGAATACGACGACCTGCGGAGGGGCCGGAGTGAGGAGGATAATGATAAAAACGCAGCCATCTGCGAACTGAGGAATCAACTGCAGATCAGCAACAACCGAACCCTGGAACTGCAGGGCCTGATTAATGACTTACAGAGAGAGAGGGAAAATTTGAGACAGGAAATTGAGAAATTCCAAAAGCAGGCTTTAGAGGTATTCACAAATATTTGATCCCAGCTTCACTGTTTCTCCGATAATTCACTGCATTTTCATCTACTCTGAACTGTTCTCTTGCTACTTACAAGACTGCCCAACCACCACTGTCGTAATCCAGATAACTGCTTTAAAATAATTGCAGTGCTATTTGCCCTCCTGTCCTATTACTGAATCAAATGCCAGTGTAGGGGGCCTGTGTTTAGCTCTGCATGTGTATAACATCTGAGCTCACTTCTCTGAATGTTCCACTGTCCTTTATAGACACTATCTTTTGGCTGAGGGTGTGGCTCAATGGTAGAGCACGTGTTTAGCATGCACAAAGTCCTAGGTTCAATCCCTAGCAGCAGAAAATTAAATAAGTAAATGAAATTTGAAATAAATAAAATAGAAGCTCATTCTTAGTTTGCTGGGATGTATACATATATATTTTTTCCGGTACTGGGGATTGAACTTGGGACCTTGCGCTTGCGAGGCAGGCGACAGAACCACTGAGCTAAATCCCCAGCCCTTGGGATGTATATTTTATTAATGAGAACAACTCATTTATTTAGTACATGTTTGTACTAATTTTAGTATATAATGTTTACATTCCTTGTGGGGAATTGATACATGTACATAATAGGATGTGCATTTTTAATTCAGATTTTCCTCAACAAAAATCATATTAAAGCATTTATCTATGTGATTTTAAGCTCACCTTTTCTTTCTTGCTCACTTGATTTTTCTGCCTGCATTATTCTTTCCTTTTGACCATGCTGCTAATCTTTTTCTTCGTTTGAGCTTTCTTTTAACCCTAGTTTGATAATAACTTCTTTTAACTTCTAATACATGTGACCAATATTTGTGTGGGGCTGGGTGGGGTGTATGCATATATCCATATATTTGTATTGTTTTATTAAGTATTAGTATAGCTGTAACAGGTGAGATGTAGATATAGCAGGATAATAACCTTGAGCAAAACTCCCCAATTTTTTTCAAACTATAATGGTTGCTAAGAGTAAGACAGGTCTACAACTTGTAGTTTCTTCTATGGAAAAAAGTAAGTACGATGCCATTTATTGAAGTGGTGACACATATTTACAGAATTTTTTCCATGGATTTGAACCAATACCAAGCTATCAGGATGTCCAGGGAAAATACAGAAAGGAAAAACAAGTTTTTTTTAAAAAAAAAAAGATATAGGAAAGGAGGTTAAATTATGATAGTCATATGCTCTGATCCAAACATTTTTCCCCATCTTTTTCTTCTGCAATTCCAGGCATCTAATAGGATCCACGAGTCAAAGAGTCAGTGCACTCAGGTGGTGCAGGAGAGAGAGAGCCTTCTGGTGAAGATCAGGGTTCTGGAGCAGGAAAAGGTCCGGCTGCAGAGGCTGGAGGAGGAGCTGAACCGCCTGAAAGCCACCCTGGAGGCAGAAGGGAGGGTGAAGCAGCGGCTGGAGAGTGAGAAGCAGCAGATCCAGAACGACCTGAATCAGTGGAAGACACAGTATTCCCGCAAGGAGGAGGCCATGAGGAAGATAGAGTCAGACCGAGAAAAGAGCGAGCGAGAGAAAAACACCCTCCGAAGTGAGATTGAAAGACTCCAGGCCGAGATCAAGAGGATTGAAGAGAGATGCCGGCAAAAGCTGGAAGACTCCAGCCGGGAGACCCAGTCCCAGCTGGAAACGGAGCGCTCCCGGCTTCAGAGGGAGTTCGACAAACTCAAACAGCGCCCCTACGGGTCTCATCGGGAGACGCAGACCGAGTATGAATGGACTGTTGACTCCTCCAAGCTGGTGTTTGACGGGCTGAGGAAGAAGGTGACGGCAATGCAGCTCTACGAGTGCCAGCTGATTGACAAGACGACCCTGGACAAACTGCTGAAGGGGAAGAAGTCGGTGGAAGAGGTTGCTTCTGAAATCCAGCCTTTCCTTCGGGGTGCAGGAGCAATCGCAGGAGCATCTGCGTCTCCTAAGGAAAAATACTCTTTGGTAGAGGCCAAGAGAAAGAAACTCATCTCTCCAGAATCCACAGTCATGCTTCTGGAGGCCCAGGCGGCTACGGGTGGGGTCATTGACCCCCACCGGAACGAGAAGCTGACCGTGGACAATGCCATAGCTCGGGACCTCATTGACTTCGATGACCGCCAGCAGATCTACATGGCAGAAAAAGCCATCACTGGTTTTGATGACCCATTTTCAGGCAAGACAGTATCTGTCTCAGAAGCCATCAAGAAGAATTTGATTGATAGAGAAACTGGAATGCGCCTGCTAGAAGCCCAGCTTGCCTCAGGGGGTATAGTAGACCCCGTGAACAGTGTCTTTTTGCCAAAGGATGTTGCCTTGGCCCGTGGGCTGATCGACAGAGATTTGTACCGATCCCTGAATGATCCCCGAGACAGTCAGAAGAACTTTGTGGATCCATTCACCAAAAAGAAGGTCAGTTATGTGCAGCTGAGGGAATGGTGCAGGATGGAGCCCCACACTGGACTGCTCTTGCTGTCGGTCCAGAAGAGAAGCATGTCCTTCCAGGGAATCCGACAGCCAGTGACCGTCACGGAACTAGTGGATTCTGGCATATTGAGACCATCCACTGTAAACGAACTGGAATCAGGTCAGATTTCTTACGACGAGGTTGGCGAGAGAATTAAGGACTTCCTCCAGGGTTCGAGCTGCATAGCAGGCATATACAATGAGACCACAAAACAGAAGCTTGGCATTTATGAAGCCATGAAAATTGGCTTAGTTAGACCTGGTACTGCCCTGGAATTGCTAGAAGCCCAAGCAGCCACTGGCTTTATAGTGGATCCCGTGAGCAACTTGAGATTACCCGTGGAAGAAGCTTACAAAAGAGGCTTGGTGGGCATTGAGTTCAAAGAGAAACTCCTGTCTGCTGAACGCGCCGTCACGGGTTATAATGATCCTGAAACTGGAAACATCATCTCTTTGTTCCAAGCTATGAACAAGGAGCTCATTGAAAAGGGCCATGGCATTCGCTTATTGGAAGCACAGATCGCCACAGGTGGGATCATCGATCCCAAGGAGAGCCATCGCTTACCAGTCAACATAGCATACAAGAGAGGCTATTTTAATGAGGAGCTCAGTGAGATTCTCACAGATCCAAGTGATGACACCAAAGGATTTTTTGATCCCAACACTGAAGAAAATCTTACCTATCTGCAACTGAAAGAAAGATGCATTAAGGATGAGGAAACAGGGCTCTGTCTTCTGCCCCTAAAAGAAAAGAAGAAGCAGGTGCAGACATCACAGAAGAACACCCTCAGGAAACGTAGAGTGGTCATAGTTGACCCGGAAACCAATAAGGAGATGTCTGTTCAGGAGGCCTACAAGAAGGGCCTCATCGATTATGAAACCTTCAAAGAACTATGTGAGCAGGAATGCGAGTGGGAAGAAATAACTATCACAGGGTCAGATGGCTCCACCCGCGTGGTCCTGGTAGACAGGAAGACAGGCAGTCAGTATGACATCCAGGATGCCATCGATAAGGGCCTGGTCGACAAGAAGTTCTTTGATCAGTACCGATCTGGCAGCCTTAGCCTCACCCAGTTTGCTGACATGATCTCCTTGAAAAACGGTGTCGGTAGTAGCATCAGCATGGGCAGTGGTGTCAGCGATGATGTTTTTAGCAGCTCCCGACACGAATCAGTAAGTAAGATTTCCACTATCTCCAGCGTCAGGAATCTAACCATCAGGAGCAGTTCTCTGTCTGACCCCCTGGAAGAATCGAGCCCTATTGCAGCCATCTTTGACACTGAAAACCTGGAGAAAATCTCCGTCTCAGAAGCTATAGATCGGGGCATTGTTGATAGCATCACCGGGCAGAGGCTTCTGGAGGCTCAGGCCTGCACGGGCGGCATCATCCACCCTACCACTGGGCAGAAGCTTTCGCTTCAGGATGCGATGGCCCAGGGTCTGATTGATTCAGACATGGCTACCAGGCTGAAGCCTGCTCAGAAAGCCTTCATTGGCTTTGAAGGCGTGAAAGGCAAGAAGAAGATGTCAGCAGCAGAAGCGGTGAAAGAAAAGTGGCTCCCGTATGAGGCAGGCCAGCGCTTCCTGGAGTTCCAGTTCCTCACTGGTGGTCTCGTTGACCCAGAAGTGCACGGGAGGATAAGCACTGAAGAAGCCATCAGAAAAGGCTTCATCGATGGCCGAGCAGCACAGAGGCTGCAAGACACCAGCAGCTATGCCAAAATCCTGACCTGCCCCAAGACCAAATTAAAGATATCCTACAAGGATGCCATGAATCGCTCCATGGTGGAGGATATCACTGGGCTACGCCTCCTGGAAGCTGCCTCGGTGTCCTCCAAGGGCTTACCTAGCCCTTACAACATGTCTTCGGCTCCAGGCTCCCGCTCTGGCTCCCGCTCCGGCTCCCGCTCCGGTTCCCGCTCTGGTTCCCGCAGTGGGTCCCGGAGAGGAAGCTTCGATGCCACGGGAAATTCTTCCTACTCATACTCCTACTCATTTAGCAGTAGCTCAATTGGCCACTAGTAGTCAGCGGCAAATGGTTGCTATACCTTGGATTCATTTATATGAGTTTCTAGTTTAAAAGGAAAACTTGGTGCTTGCGGTATAGTGAATAGAACTTTCTGTGCTTAACACATAGCCGTGGTAGGAATAGAATAGTAAAGGTTTTCTGGCTTTTTATCTTTTTAGCTTATCTTAACTAATGCAGTCCTCTTTGATGTAGTTAAACGAAGAGGTGATCACTTGTAAGGATAGCAAATATTGAATTTAGAATTTGTTTTTTGTCTTCTGTGTTTAGTTTTTTTTGAGTTTTTGGGGGGCCTATAAGACAGATTTCTATCTTGGAGATGTCTATCCTGGAGATAAAAATTAAAGCAATCTGATATTTCAGTCATCATTCTGTTTTTCATCTAAATATTTCTGTTTTCTGCATTAGGAGAAAATTATCCATACACCTGCCAAAAAACCCTGCCCTAAACCCAAGTATTTTGGAATGTGTTTCCTTTAGGTGAAAAAGCATGGATTGTATAACCCATATATTCTTTAATGCAGTTGTTTGGTCTGGTATTAATTTGACTATATGTGCATGATAGCAGTAATCTTTGCTTTTCTTTGGTCAAAGTTTTCTGTTTATTTTGCTTGTCATTTTCTATGTACTTTAAAAAGGTGTCTTTATGAAATTTGCTGTTCTGGCAATAAATTTTTAGACTTTGGACATATTTGTGTTTTGATTTAATATGTTTATACATGCAAGTGCACATCGTAGCAGCTTTTTCTTTATCATATGTCTAAAACTATTTGTTTCTAAATATTTCAATGCCAAAAAAAGCCATTAAAATACTATTATGGCTTATAATTCTCATTAAAGGTGGTCTTCTGAAGGTAGTGCTTTCAACACTTCACCTGTTGCACACAAGGCAGAGTTCTTAGACACCCATGGAAATAGCTATTCCAGAGGTCAAAACTCTGTTCTGGCCAATTCTGGCGTGTAGCAGAAAACATTGGCAAAGGTCACTGTCATAACCCTGAAAAATCATCAGGTGGTTAAGATTTTTCTTTTTTTGATATCCTCAAAGTAGGTAGTGCTTTTTTGCCCCCTAAGAGGAAAGAGTTGTTCTTGGATCTATGAACATGATCCTTGAAGGGCTCTTAGCTCTGTGTTGAAGGACAATGAAATATAAGCTGGTTCCTTTGGCTCAAAAGGAAGCGACTGAAATTCAGTCATTAAATCAGTATGATTATGGAATACCATTTAGGAAAGGTATTGGGCTAGGTATTGCAAGAGTGAGTAGAATTTACCAGCTTTCTGACTGCAAGGAATTTGCAGTCTGGGTGGGGATAGAAGACATAAAGCAACCAGTGGGATAACAGTATGTATTAACAGAACTAAACCTTAGAGTACAGGTAGAAAATTAGAAGACAAGCGAAATGGTAGACATAGAATTAGAACTATCAGCATCAGGTACCAAAGTTATTGGGGACTTGGATAGGCCACTTTCCTCACGACACACATTTCTTATGTCACCTCTTTTCTCCCTTTTGCTCCATCTCCCAGTTTTTAGGACTCAAAATTAATTTTATTCATTAAGTCATTGAGTTATGTGTACCATAAGCCATGGATTCCCTGCTAGAAATAGCACTGTACAAAAATAACCCGAGTAATTTTTTTTTTTCTTCACAACCGGGGATTGAACTCAGGACCTCGTGCTTGCCTGGGAGGCATAGCACCACTGAGGTACATCCCCAGGCCCTAGCCTGTGTAATCTAGAAGGAAGAAGAAAAACATGCTGTAGGTGGGAAGTGGGAGTGGGGTATGAGAATTCCTAGGCTAGAGTTGGGAAACTGTCTTAGTCACCTCAGGTGCCATAGCAAGACTCCAGACTGTGGCGTAAAGACACAAATTTTCTCAACAGTTGTGGAGGCTGGAAGTTCAAGGTCAAGGTGTTGGTAGGGCTGACTTCTGGTGAGACCTCTCCTCCGGGTCTGTGTGTGGCCACCTCTTTAATGTGTGCTCACATGGCTTTTTCTCTGCCTAAGTGGAGAGGAGAGGGACAGTTCTGGTCTCTGGTAAAGACATCTGTTTTATCAGGTTAGGGCCCCTCCTTCATGACCTTGTTTAGCATTGACCTTAAAGGTCCATCTCCAAATGCATTCACATTGTGGGTTAGGATTTCAGCACAGGAACTTTGGAGGGATCCAAGTCAGTCTAGAACAAGGGTCTAACCTAAAACAGGTTTAGACACCTCTCCAGGAAAGTGATGATTAAAAAGATCAATAGCACCCATGTACAGCAGTCCCCAGGTTAAAACAGGAACTAGAGAGGGGTACACATTTTTCCTGCCCCCTCTAAGCTCCTGTCCAAGTTGTCCCTCAGCTCTGAGACAAGATGGGGCTGTGTCCTGGAGAGAGGACATGCCTGACCTGAGCTGAGTTTTGTTTCACATACATGGTGCAACCACTCAAGAAAAGAATACAGGTAGCTTTCAACCAGAGTTATCAGGAGTATCCAAAAATTGGTTTCACATTTTCCAGATGACATGACTAACTATGGAAATGCCAACAAAAATCAAAGATACCGAGGGAAGTGTACAAACAAATTACTGTGGAACTCATTCCTTGCCCCTCAGGTGCTGGCCATTCCTGTGTTTCATGGTGCTGCCTATCTACAATGTTTTTCAAAGGCCAGAACTATGCTGCTTGCCTTTGGAAATAATTGTTCACAATAATGTCCTCCACCCGTCAGTCATGGGTAAACAAAATGCAAAGGGAAGCACAGATTTGATCTGACAATAACAATATAAAAGAGAGTAGATCCTGGGAGTGAAAACTATTTGGAAAAACTTAAAAGAGCTATTCCAGGTCTTGAGAGGGAACTAGAACAACATAAGCACGGGCAAAGCAAATCAGTGAAAGACGAACGGGTATACATCAGAGACACCCAGGGGTGGCTTCATGAGGCTGCTACTGGCCAAATTGAACACAAGTTGAGTTTCAACAAGAGTAATGATGAGAATGCAGCATGTACACTTAAAAACCTTAAATTTTGAACTCCTTGATTCCACGGTGAAATAATAAAATATGTGGAAAGAATGCCAGCTAATAAATGTAGCAAGCATCATACTGTAAGGGAATCACATTTATAACTTGTAATAAATGATTCAGTAAAGGATATATGAGGTAGTTGGGGATCATAATATTCTTACGGTTTCAAGGTATGTCAAGGTATGCCCACAGACCACCAATTACTAAGAGGAAAATATATCATTACAATGAGCACTTTAGCCACCAACCTTACCAGGTGATCAAATTTAGCTTTACAAGGAGAATAAGATATATTTCTCTTTAGCATGTAATAAAAGGTACACATCTGTTACGTAGTATTCTTGCAAAATTGTTTAAACTAATTGTAGTGGTGGAGGGATGTAATGCAGAATGAAGGATATTCTACAAGACAACTGGTTTAAGCGCATCGCAAAATTCAGTAACTGTCGAGAGTAGGTGAGACTGTTCTAGATTAAAAGAGACAACCGTTTATTTTATGGGTTAAAAATAATAAAACTGTGATAAAAGGATTGGGGGATGAATGGGAGAATTGGAACCATATATTAGATTTAATGGAATTTTCTTACGTTTGATCATGCGTTACAGTTACATAGGAAAATGTTCTGAAGATATATTTTGGGGCAAAGAATCTGCAACTTATTTGCAAAGAATTCAGCAAAAAAAAATTTATCTTTGGGGAGAGGAGACTTAGAGAAATCAGATGTGGCAAAACGTTAATTAATGAGCTGGAGGACAGCGATACGAACGTTCCTTGAACTATCTAAAGTTTTCTATCGATATAAATAATTTACAAAAATGTCGACGGGGAGGAGAATCCCATTCAGGGAAGACAGGGGCAAAAGCACGCAGGAGCAGCTGCTAGGAAGCGAGGTTCCGAAGACACTGGAAAACGCCTTCGAAAATGACAGCGTCCGCCCTCGCCGGGGTCCTTCCCTATAGGCTGATCCAGTCACGTGACGATGAGGCCCCGCCCACACCTCCCAGAGGCCCTCGCGAGCCCAGCGTCCCTCCCCTTCCTGCCAGCGGCTAGGCAGCAGCTATGGAGGACGAGCCACCTCCGGTGGAGGAGCGGCGGCGGCTGCAGGAGGAGCTGAGCGAGTTCGTGGAGGGCTGCTACCGGACGCTGGGGGAGGTGACGGCGTCCCTGGGCTGGAGTCTGGATCAACTGGACCCTGGGGAGGAGGAGGCGGCCAAGGTGAGGGTTGCGGACCTTCCAGGCCTGTGGTCGGGCGGCTGGGAGATCCGCGCCGGGCGCCCGGAACCGGGGTGGCCTGGAGTGCCGGGGATCTCGCGGCCGCCAGGACGCCCCACCGTGTGACACTAACTTGGGGTGTCAGGAAAATAGGGAGATGTGGGTGAAGAAGGTCTTTATTTAAAATATAAGCCAATGGGCGTCAAGTGCTGCGCTTAGAGGGTGGGCGGTTTGCTTTGTCATGTGTCGTAAGAATTCCGCCATCACGCCAGATGTCGGATCCTGAGAGCTGGGAGTTCACCAGTGCACCTCTTTCTATCCTAAAATTGGACACTTATGGCTGCGGCAGCATAGATTCTGGAATTATTAAAGATGCCACTAAGAAACGGTAACTAGCAGCACTCAGTTGAACCGTAGAATTATTAAAAAATATATAAACAAGTGTATTGGAGGGATTTTCGTTTTGTCTTTGCTTTTGGTGGGGTAGGATGGAGAGGCGTGCCCCGTTGTGGGATAATTGCGTATGTTTCCTTAGAGTGTACTACACTGTAATAATCTCTCCTGGTTTTAAGTCGCATGTCTGGTTTCCACAGAGGCGTTTAAAATAAATTTCGTTCACTATTTATTGTGTTAAAACCACAGTGGAAATTAAAAAACAAAAGACTTCATTGTTCATGTAGAGGGGTATTTTTAGCCATTCAGTGAGGCTTGACAGCTTTCATACAGTTGTTTACTCGGTAGAGTATTGCAGGAGAACTGGATTCTTTGTATTAACACTTAACTGGCACTTTGTGTATGCCGTTTACTGTACATTACCTCACTTAATACAATAATCCTATGAGGTGAGTACTGTTGGCAACATTTTATAGAGGAGGAAACAAACAACAGAGGTGGTAACTTGTGTATGAACACACAATAACTAAATGGCAGGTAGGATTTGAACCCAGGCTTTCTGGCTCCTAAGAGTGTGTGCTTAATGGCTGTGCTGCTTTTCTAAAGATCCTTGTAAAATTTCCAAATTTTAAACAAAGCTTTTGTACATAGGGAGGGGAGGGGTTATGGGGGGGTGGAATGGGATAAAATAAAATTTATTTTTTAAAATTCCCAAATTTTGACAGTAAGCTGTGTGAATACATCTAACTTTTGCAACTCTTGTATCTGATATTCAAGAGAGTGACTAGTTAGAAATCCTGGTTAGTGACATAATTCCTAGAATAGATGGCAATCCAGGTAGTTAATGAATCTCCATTTTCTTTGTTGTTGTGACACTAAAGTTTAGTGAACCACAGTGGCTGTTTCTGTCCTCGTAGAGCTGATTTCTTGGTGATGCCTTTTTCTCCAGATTTGACAGTCTCGATTTTTTTTTAATAAGGGCAATGGGGAGGCACAGAAATAGTTTAAGCCAAGGCATATCAAAATCATACTTGCCTTTTAATAAAAATAATATCTGCTTATACTTATTGAACACTTCCTATGTTCTGGGCCTTATTCACATTGCTTTATGTATATGAAGTCATATATGGTTTACTTAGTCTTTGTGATGGCTTTGTGAGCTATTTCCATTTTATAGATGAAGAAACTGAGGCAAAGCGCAGTTAAGTACCCTGCCCAGTTTCATACAGCCTGTAAGTGGCAGAGCTGGGGTTTCCACCTAGCAGCGGTGTGGGCAAGACCGGAACAGAGAGAGAATGCTGAGGAGATGGCTGTTGGAATTCAGAAGCGATAAGATGATGAGGATAGACTGTGTATGTGGAGGAGATCAGATAGATTTAGGAGTTAATTTGACAGGACCAGGTGATTTATTGGATGAGGTGATGAGGGAGAAGAGGCAGTTTGTTTGAGTGGGGGGAACCTTTCAGCCAAATAGGAAGACACAGAAGGAACAAATTTAGGGGTTAGAAGACCCCAAATATGATGAATTTACTTTTTGTTAGTATTGAATTCATTGCTAGTTTGACTCACAGAAAACATCAGCATATGAAGGAGGACAAGTACAGAAGGGGGGAACCGAGTACCAGAGACCAAGGGAAAAGAGCCAACGCTGTAGAAAGGACGTGGAAGGTGTGTCAGGGTGGAGGAAATGGATAGGTGACTTGTGAGTTCAGTATTGTAAGGATTGTGACATATTCTTTGGTGCAAGTGACAAACTGGTGGGTATCAGTGAAGTGACAGTGGCCTTGAATGAGGTCCTTGAGACTTGAGTGTAATCACATCTTTCAAAGAGTTAGGCTTTGGCAAGGTGGAGAGAGTGCAAAAACTGGGACGGAGTTTAAGGGAGGTTTGTTTTGTTTTAAACACAAACACACTTGTATGGGAGTTGAGAGAGACCTGCAAAAGAGGAAGCAGCAGATAGTATTTGGCTTACTCAGATAGTAAACATTTAATGGTAAAATTATTTGTAAACTATTGTGTACCGTTTTCTTTGCTTCTGTTTTTTATAGGGTGAAGTTGTGATATGTCCTTATGATTCTAATCATCACATGCCCAAATCATCTTTATTAAAGCACATGGAATCCTGCAGATTGAGGAAAATGGGCTATACTAAAGAAGAAGAGGTAGCATATATTTACTATATTACATATATGTCATGTAATTCATGCATTAATTCACAATATTTCAAAGGTGTATTGTGAGGTTTTCTGATACAAAACAATAACCCTTATTTGTAGGGTAGGATGTTACTTGCCTAATTTCACAAATTATTGTGAGAAATACTTAAAGATACTAATTTATTGTTAGTTTATATCAACTCTTAAAATAGTTATCTGATCCTGAAGAACAATGTTTTTTTTTTACTTGTTTAGGATGAAATATATAATCCTGATTTTTTCTATGAGAATGCCAAGGTACCTTCAATTACTTTGAGTAAGTATTACGTTGTTAGATTATAATTTAAAAGTATTTTAGTATGGGTGTTAGGTTTTCATTTTTGAATTATCAAAAGAATGGATTTTATAAACATGCTTATGATTAGGAAAGATATTTAGCGCCTTCAGAGAATGTAGAATCCTACATTAAAGTACTGTGAAACTAGTTCGTGTAATCTGAAATTTAAAGACCAAGCTTATATAATAGGCAATGAAAACCCTGTGAAGTAGATGCCTTCCTCCTTGATTGTAACAGAATCTGAGCACCCAGCATACACTGAAAATGAGAGTGAGCATGGAAATTGTTCCAGATATTCGCAGTGTGGCTAGAGGTCAAAATCTCGGGTTTTAAAAGCACAATGCCCGGATTTAGTTACTGGTTTTGACCTTGTGACTTTCACAAGGTAATTACCCTTTTTATTGTCTACATTTTTTTAAAAAATGGGGATCATGATAATAATGTATTGTGAGGATTAATTATGTTTGTAATATACATAGAATAGTGCCGGACACTTAGCTGAACTAGAAGAAATGTTAGATATTAGTAAAGTTTGTAGCTGCTGTTCCTGCATACCTGATTATAGTGTGGTGTTTTGTTTGCTTTTTCTTTTTGGATTTTTGTTTTTTTTTTTTTGTACTTGGGATTAAACCCAAGTTCTCTGGCACGCTAGGAAAACAATAGACTATTGAGCTCAACCCCCAGCCCTGAGTATAGTGTTTTCTGAAGTGCTTGAAGTCTTATCACTTCTTGGGCTCTAGGTAGATGTAAAAGAATTCTTTATTTACATTATGTAGGCATTGGTGATTCTGGAAGATTTGTCAGTGTGTCTGGAGACCTCGGATTGGAAACTAGTGGACACTGTTGATTCATAATATATTTGAGGTTTTTTTGTTTTGTTTTGTTTTGTTTTTGCAGATAAGGAGTCACAATTCCATATCATTAATCAAGCTAGAACCACAGTTGGAAAAGATGGTGATTGTTACAATCAAAGTAAGTGCCATCAGAGTTTGAGCTAATTAATGAATAAAATTCTTTTTCTCCCCCAAGGACATGTTACTAAATTTTTTCTTCATGAAAAACTTTGTGAAAAGAGTTACATGGGAAAGGTTAAGCTTTACGTTTAACACTGGGCTAATTTGCTTTTTTCACCTTCGTTATGTGTTCACCAGCCTCCCTCAGTCACTGTTAATTAGTGGTGCACGCTTTGGAATTACCTAGGAAGTAAGATTGCTGATGAGTTCTGAGGATCCCTCCTCAGGAAGCAAGCCCCAGCGTAATGTGTTCCATCTCGTCTTAGAGGCTCTGTGAATTTCTTCATGTCCAGTTTTAGAGCTAGGTTCAAGAGTTTATGACCCGGACTTCAACAGATACTAGGCTAAAAACAGAAGCATAAACTTTTAGGACATTGAAAGAAAACTTAATCTGTCAGACAGAAGTGAATAGTTAACAGAAGAGTTTGGATTTCCGGACCTGGATTTGACATTCAGCCAGAGCATGACTGGTTCCTCTTACAAGGGTTTCTGAGTTGGCATCTCGAACCTTTTGTGGGTGGCTTTCTCTGGACACTAGTTACCTTTATATCCTGATGCTCATGAGGCTGTAGTCATGGTTGGTTTCCTGCCTTTCTGAAGTTCAGGATCTTCACCAAACATAATTCTAAGCCAGAATCTGGTCTTGATTTCCCTGATCTTTGTGAGGCTTCAGAAGGCCTCCATCTTCCTCTTGCCCTGTTTCGGTTACCTTGCTTTCCTTCAGCAGCCAGAAACTTCTTTCTTGGATCTGTCTTGAAGCTCCCACTTTTGTGCCTGTCAGCTTAATTCCAGCTCCACTCTTAGCTGGTTAGCCACATCCATGGAGCTGATCGTCTAACCCAGTGCCTGCATTTTACAGAGAGGGAAGACACTGATTGAGATAAGATGAAGTTCTGGTGTGTTTATTCTCAAAGTCTTCAGTCCTTTTATTTTTGAAAAGGTTTCTTTTTTCAGAGCTCTTTTATGTATTTCATTTCTCTTTCACAACAAACTTGTGGTAGGTGAGAAAGGTATTTTCTTCTTATTATATGGTGAAGAAACAGGCTCACAAAAGGGGTATAACTCATCTCTGCTGGATAATAATAGCAACGCTGATCCAGAACCAGATTCTGAACTTCGCATAAAGTCTGGACTGAGTTGTTTTAATTTGGGTTAAAAACGCTGCATTTTGTGAAATTCATACACTGGGATTCTGGATACCGGTAAAATGTATTCATTATTTTTCTATCATGATTAAGCAGAAGAATATTACAGACATCGGTACATATTCCTGTCAGTGTTCATTGTTCATTCATTTTGAAAAGCCTGTTCTAAAGAAATAAGCTAGCTACTTAGCCTTGTATAAATGACGACTTCTTTGAATTTTTCTATCTGTAATACAAATTTTCTTATAGGATTGTTTAGAGGAACAGAGATGATAAATGCTAAACTAGCCCTAGCTACAGTGATTGTTGAAAATAAATGTACAGAAAACAATATTAAAACAGTGAAATGTGAGAGTTTTATATATTTGAATGACTTAGGAAATGTTGTAGGGTCATAAATTTATATACCTGATTAATAAGGTAAATTTAGATATTGAATTTAGTTCATTGTAAAGGAAAATAATTACTTTGAATAGTTTTTTCAGTAGATAGTGAAGAAGAGCTTTGATTTTGTTTTTGTTTTTTTTTTTTGGTACTGGGGATCAAACTTGGGTCCTTGCGCTTGCGCAGCAGGCGGCGAAACCACTGAGCTAAATCCCTGGCCCTTGTTTTCTTTTTTTTTTTTCGTATTGTGGATCGAACTCAGGACCTTGCGCTTGTGGGCCAGGCAGCAACACCACTGAGCTTACTCCCTGGTCCTAGAACTTTGATTTTGGACTCTTATACTCCCTTAAATTAAGATTCCATTGTTATTACCAGAATAACTATAACCCTTTTAAAAAAATGTTTTTATGTCCTATATACAGTTCTGTAATTTCCCAACAGATTATTTTTGTGATCCACTTATGTCAGATAATTTTAGACCTTTGGCATTGGGATGAGAATCTTTTAAAATATCTTTTAATTTACTTTGAGTAAAAAAGTTACTACTTTGAAGGGAGGAGGACTAATGTGAAAAACTTTGCATTTCTCCATCTAATTAATATTTTGCTGAATATACAGGAAAATGTAAATTTTTTGATGAGGTTATGTGTGTTTTCACTTCATTAGTTTTAGGCCTAACCTCAGTGCATAGAATTCTTAACCTGTTAACCTTTGTACAAACTTGAACAGCCATTAGATCTACGTACTTACTTTTAGATATATTTAATTAGTTAATTTTACACCAAGACACCAATTTCAGTAATAAACAATTTTATGTTTACTGGTTTATCATTTTCCTCCAATATTAAATAATCAGGTGGCTATTCCTAAATTTAATGAAGTGTGTTTAAAACGTGGCCATGATTTAAAAATTCAGTAGACTGAAAATAAGAGAGGATAGGATGGCTGTAGACCAGATCTCTTCTCACCACTGGTGAGACTTGGAGAAACTCATTTTACTTCTCTGGACCTTAATCTCTTTATCTCTAATGTTAGGGATTGTTGCTGTGTGAATTTGTAACTTTGAGACGGCGCCTTTTACCAATATTTAATATTGTAGGTCATATTTAAGGTATCCTTTGATGGCAAAAGTGACTAAAAAAGGGGTGTGAGAATTAGTTAATAAAAAAGTCGATTAGGGCTTGCTTCCTTTTGGGGTGATGAGACACTGAAGATGGAGGTGAAGGTTGCATAGCAACATGAATGTACGTAGTGCCTCTGAACCATATGCTTAAAATGACTCAGAGGGTGAGTTTTATGTTATTTCTATTTTACCACAATTTTTTTAAAAGCTGCAATCAAGAGGGACACAGAATTATAACAAATGCGGCACATATATCATGAAGAAACTTGGATTTTGAAAATTTACATTTTATGTAAATGTAGCTTATTTAAGTGTATTTATTCTTTTTTCTGTCAGAATTATCTTATGTTCTGAAAGACTTGAATGCAGTTTTTTGCTTAACTTTTCCTGTACTTTTTCTTTTTCAGTAATTGGGGTGAGTATAAAGAGGAATTAGGAACCTGAATGTACTCCTTATTTAAAGATATGCAGTATCCTTTTTGCAAATGATATCCTTTTAAAAGTATTACTCGAACTTCTCAACTTCTATCTTACTAGCTGTCACAACATTATAGTCTTGATTTGAAATTTTGTTGAATTTTAAGTAGTCTAAACATCATTCTTTACAATAACACCAACTTAAGATAAAGAAAACTCCAAAATATTTTGGGGAAATTATATTTCATTGTTTAAAGATTAACAGACAAATGTTCATGAGGAGCTTGTTTGTAATATAGCAGTGTTTTCTAATCTTTGTATTTTTCTCCCAAATTTTTATAGCCTGTATTCAAACTAATTAGGCGTATCAAAGCTAATTTTATATTATAAAATTTAATGTTTTGACACCTGGTTTCATCAAAAGGCCTGTCTTAGTGCCTACCAGCATTAGAATAAAATTGATTAACTTGAAAGGGAACTCTTCTTCCCAACTAATTAAACCTTTTGACTAGTAAAAATGACCATGTGTCATTATCCATAGCCACAACCTTAGATTCAGTGTAGCTCTCCTCTTACTTTATGGAGAAATATAAAGTTCTCTCTTTCTCTCTCTTTCTCTCTTTCTCTCTCTCTCACTCGTTAAAATGCTTAGTTCATAATATGTTTTTATTTGAATTCTTTTCCCTCTTACCTGAGAAGTTAACATAGTAAGACTTTAAGTATCTGGAAGAGCTACGGATTTTACACTGTTCCTTGAACTGAGTAATTACTTTAGGATATACTAGCAAACATTAGAAGGATTCCTTTAGTAGTTCATGTTCTTTATTTGCGTTAGTGAATAATGAAGTTTAGAAAGAATTGCTTTAAATTGCTTTATTTCCAGTCACAATCACTTTATTTCTTTGAGAACATTTGAATCTCAAAACAAAAATTTTCTTCGGTGTTTTAATACATCATATCAAGGTATTGTATTTACTTTTTTTCATTAATGAGCAGACTTTAAAAAGTTCTGTAACTATCAGGGGGCACTGCTGTAACCTGTTCTTAATTAATTTGGTTAAGCCACTCCGTTTTTTCCTTAGGAAATTAAAATGAGTTCAGTTTAATCTGTCTGAGGAAGTTTGGGATTTCTACTACTTAATTGTTTTTTTGACCCCAACTGTAAGTCATTGCACAAGTGGAATTTTTTTCAAATACTGAACACCTAACTTGATAGTTCAAGCAAGTCATTTTTTACCCATTTTTCATATTCCCATAATTTATCTTCGAAGGGACTACAATGTATATTATGTAGAAAAAACTTTTTCCAGCTTTTATGGCAGAAGTATATACACAGAAAGTAATATCTAGGTTTGTAATATAGGTAGTCTTTAAAAAATTGCTACCCAAAGTTTTTTTAGCCGGGTGTGACAGTACGTACCTCTAGTTCGAGCTAAGCGGAAGGCTGAAGCAAGAGGATCCTTTGAGCTCAGGAGTCAATCTTGGCAGCATAGCAAGACCTCAACACACACACACACACACACACACACACGGAAGGAAGGAAGGAAGGAAAGAAAAAAGCTTTTCTTGTCAGGTGTGGTGATGCATGTTTATAATTCTATCACTCAGGAGGCTGAGGCAGGAGGTTTGCGAGTTCAAAGCCAGCCTGGTCTATATATTTTTTTTTGGGTACTGGGGATCGAACTCGAGTCCTTGTGCTTGCACAGGTGGCGAAACCACTGAGCTAAATCCCCGGCCCAGGCCTGGTCTATATTATCAAGACCCTGTCTCAACACCTTCCCACCGAGAAAAAGATTTTCTTATGTGCAAATTGCTTTTTGTGATATTATTGCCTCCCTTCCTAGGGTTTGTCTAAGCATTATTGGAAAGAATAATGAACATCCAAGATACAGCCTTTCTGTGGATAATAGCTTCGGCATAGTCCTTGTTTGCTGTTTATCACATTACATGTATGGATATTTTGTTTATTTCTGGATTACTATGTGTGTGAAACACTGTGTTAGTACTGCATTAGGGCAGCACATGTTTAAAGTTGTAGATTTTAAGCCTATAATGCTTTGTGTATTGTTTATTCTTGTGATTTTTTTTTCTTTTCTTTTACTTTAGGAGTGTATTCTTCATTGCCTGTTGAAGTTCCTCTGAATCACAAACGGTTTGTTTGTGATCTGACCCAAGCAGATCGTCTTGCCCTTTATGATTTTGTTGTTGAGGAAACAAAGAAAAAGCGCTCTGATTCTCAAATCATTGAAAACGACAGTGATCTCTTTGTAGACTTGGCTGCCAAAGTCAATCAAGGTTTGAGATAAATATCATACTTCACATTTCTTACTGTCATTCTGTTTTGTGAGTGTAAAGATGATTTATTATCATGCCATTTTGAATGGGGACAAGATGGCTTGTATCATCTGATATTGACATATATATTGAGATATTCAGTGCATGAAGTTTTACTATGACTTATATTAAGCGTCTTTCTTCTGTAAAATGGTTATTTACAATTGTGATGTTATTTATTTATTCATTTTTTTCCGGTACCGGGGATCAAAATCAGGACTTTGCACTTGCAAGACAGGCGAGGTACCACTGAACTAAATCCCTGGCCCAAGTGTGCTGTTATTTTTATCTAGGGACCTAAACTTTCTTATGTTCAACTAATGGCTAGAGGAAAAAAACCTGATATAAAACAGCCCAGATGGAAGAGTTTCTAGAAAGTTCTGGTATACCACCTTGAAACATGTTGTAGTATAGGACGGTTGTGGTGTTTCTACCTGTGGGTTTGGAGACACGGTCTCACTATATAGCTCAGACTGGCCTTGAACTCACAGTGATCCTCCTGCCTTAGCCTCCCAAGAGCTAAGCTTACAGGCGTGCACCACCATGCTAGACTACCTGTTAATTCTAAAGAATTTAAAAACTCTTAAGCTATAATAATTTTATTTTACTCTTTCACTAGATAATAGTCGGAAAAGTCCAAAGTCTTACCTTGAAATTCTGGCAGAAGTTAGAGATTATAAAAGAAGACGCCAGTCCTATAGAGCTAAGAATGTTCATATAACCAAGAAATCATATACTGAGGTAAGTTTTACATAAGCACGTAGAACTTTGTTGAGAACAAAAATTTCCCGTAGATGGTTTTCTGAGTCTGTTCTGTGGATTTCCTCGGTCCCTTTGAAGGTGTCCAAGGACGTGTCCTCAAGATGGCTGTTCCTGATTGTTGTTTGTCCCATCTTTTTCAGACCCGCCCTCTACCAGACAAAGGGCTTCAGTGTACAAAAACCTTATATAAAGAAGTTACACAATCATAAAAAATACCTGTGTTCAAGAAAGCTTGAGTTTTTATTGTGCTGTTTATCATTGGTTGTGTGACTTGGTCAGGTTGAGCTTTTTAGATTTTTTTTTTATGACAGCACAGAAATTTCTCATGTATCAAAAAACAATCAGCTCTACACATCAAATGACACCTGAAAATCAATACCAAGAGACTGATGGATAATTTATAACCAGAGACTTCTTAAGCCCGAATGGTTAGTAAAGTACACAAAAGCACATTAGGATTTCTGCCTCAAAAACGTAACAGCTAATATTTACTGGGAAATTTCCATGTTCTCATGCATTATTTCAATAAGTTCTCATAATAACCCTGTGAAGTTTATATGACTATAAAATGAAAAAAAAATCTAAAAAGCTGACCCTGACCAAGTCACACAGCCAATGATAAATGGCACAATCAAAACTCAGGCTGGCCGGGTATTTAGCTCAGTGGTTCCACTGCAAGCCTAAGGACCTGAGTTTGATCCCTGGTACCAAAAAAACCCTCAAGCTAAGACCTGACTGAAACCGAAATGCATGCTCTTATCATGATACAGTACTACTTTCTTGAATGCAAGCATTTTTTTAACATTGTACAACTTCTTTACAGAATTTTTTTCCTGATTTCTTTCTCTGCTAGTATATTATTGGTAGACAGTAAAGCTAATGATGTTAATTTTATGCTCTGTTGCATTGCTGAATTCATTTATTAGCTCTAAAAGTCTTTCGGTATTTTTTGCCATTTTGACTTTGCTGAGTTTAAGAGCTGTTGTTTGCATGAAGTGTGCTGCTTGACTGAGCCATCCCAAATGCTGTGCCCTGCACAGCTCAGTGCAGCATTTTACGCTCTTCTTGTATTAGCTCTCCCGTTAGAAGTCTGGGACCATGTTGTGTGACCGTGGTGATTCTTACGGTCCCTCACGTACTTGGTGGTTCAGCATTTGGTTTTTGTCTGGTCGCATAACCTCATAGTCATGTTGCCACTGGTGTTCGTTATAATTTTATGGTTTACTTTTTATTATGGAAATATTTAAAGATACACTACAGTAGATGGCATAGCCTTCCATACCCATTACCTGACTTCAGCAGTTACCAGCATACAGCTATTTTGTGCTGTTTATACCTCCACTCACTGCCTACCTCCCCCTGCCCTGCACTTGGTAACTTTGAAAGCAGATCCCAGATATCCATCATCAGTGAATACTCCAGTGTTTACAAATCCTGTATGATGTATCATATCTGGTCGTGGCTTTTGAAACATTTTATCTATTCCTCACTGTATGCAAAAATCATTACATACATACTCTATTTAGCTACTGAGCGTAACACAGTGCCGTGTGGTATGCAGAGAAATGGAGCCCAGACCCCACCCTCAAGGAGCTCACAGAGTCAAGTGGAACAGATGCTCCAAAATACAGTGCTGGAACAAAGCTGAAATAAGTGTGTGGGAGGAGGGAGTGGCTCTTTTTGGAAGGTAAATTAGAGTTCGCTTCATAGAGAAGGTAGGGTTTGAAGGAAAGGGAGAAGTAGGGCGGGCCTTCGGCTTGGCCCTTGCCTGTGTGGCAGACCTGTGCCGGGTGGGTTCCATGCCCAGGTAGTGCTGGGGCTGGAGTTTGACTGTCAGTGGGGGGGTTCATGCCGCTGTGCCGAGTCAGACTGGGGTCTTAGGTTTGCCACAGGAGACCGTGGGAGAGAGGAGGTGGGGGTAGGCTTTTCCAGGTGGGAGCAGGAGCTTTTAGAGACTCCCGAGTGATCCAGGGCAGCTGTGGCTCGGGACTTCTGGAGAGCTGCCCCATGAGGCTCGGCAGGCCCCTGCTGTGGGGATGGGAGGTAGCAGGGCTCTTAGGGCCTCAGTGAGGAGTGCAGACATTGTTCCTTTTCACTTCGGAGCTACTGGAAATTTCTCTGAGGCAGGGAAAATGCAGCAGACAAAACTGCAGCATCTCTGAGATCACCCTTGTCCTGAGGCCTTTTTACTTAGTCTGGCACCTTGGCTTCTCTTTTTGGTACTGGGGATCGAAGTCAGGACCTTGTGCTTTCAAGGCAGGTGGTGGCGCCACTGAGCTAAATCCTCGCCCCTTGACTTCTTGACTCTCAGTAAATTCTTGGTTGATTGTTAGCAATGGTTTTCTCAGTTTTTTGAAAAACTTTCATGTCTGAAATTTGGTGCTTATTTCTCCCAAGGTGATTCGGGATGTCATAAATGTGCACATGGAAGAACTCAGTAACCACTGGCAAGAAGAGCAGGAAAAGGCAGAGGGCAATGCTGAAAAGTATGTCGTTGTCTTTATTGGTAAAGATGTTGCCTTTGTTTTAATTTATTTTTTGCAGTACTGGGGATCAGACCCAGGGCCTTGGGCATGATGAACAAGTGCTCTGCCACTGAACTGTGTTCCTGCCCCAAAAGAGTACCTTTTTAATATTACCTATATTTGTCAAATTGTAGCACTTTTGAGACCCTTAGCGTCCTGTAATTCAGGAGGATTATTGTTTATTGTCATCTGTACTCAGAATTTTACTAGAGTTATTCTATGATGTCGTCAGGCTTGGAAGCAGACAGTTGGGGTAACAATCATGTTACTGAAATAGTTTAAAAAGAAAACATAATAGTGGTTGTTGGACTGCCTGCTCTGGGGACTATCGGGATGTGGGCAGTGTGGACGCTCTGTCACTGGCTGCTGTGTCTGTGTAGTGGAGACCAGTGGAGGACCAGCTGGTTCACTTCCTTTCTGCGTCTCAGGAATGAAGAAAGGCGCTCAGCCTCAGTGGATTCACGGCAGTCTGGTGGGAGCTATCTGGATGCTGACAGTTCACGCCATAGAAGGGATCGGAGCAGGAGCCCACATAAACGGAAAAGAAATAAAGATAAGGATAAAAACTCTGAGTCGAGAAGGAGAAAAGAGAGGTGAGTCTGTGTCATCTAGCACTGAGCTCTTTCCCCACCCATGACTTAATACTCAATTTGAAATGAATTCTCTGGTTGTCTGTCATTTTATTTTATTTATTTATTTATTTTTCTGTATTAAATTCTCTCATTGGTACATTGTAGGTATACAACACAATTACATTTCTCATTGGGAATTGTACCTTTACATAATGCATCTTGGTTCTTATTTTTTCCCCATTCCTAGCCCTCCCTTCACATCCTCCACCCTTCCCTATTTACAAAGACTTTATTTCCATTTTTTCCATTTCTCATCATTTTTTCCTTTCCCTTCTTTCCTTTCCCCTGTGCCTCCCACTACCCCTACCCCTTTGGACCTTTTCTTCCTGTTTTACATTATCGATTATTCATTCTAATAATTGGTACATTTTAGGTATACAATATAATGACATTCATCATTGGAAATTTGCACCTTTACATAGTCTCTCTTGGTTCTTGGTCTATCATTTTATTTTATTCAAAGTTCATTTTAAAGCTGGACTTCAAAGTATGACTTCATTTTGCTCACTACCATTTCAGTTTTTTCTTAATTTTCATAATTGATGTTTTTATTTACTCTTCCAGAATTACCATTCAGTTCTAATTGCACATTTAAACCATCATGACTTATGTCTGATGAAAGTACATTACTGTTAAATTAGTGTTGATATTAACACATAATTTATAAGCCTTTTTTATACCCCTTTCGTTGCAGGGATGGGGAAAGACATCACAGTCATAAAAGAAGAAAGCAAAAAACATAAGTGAATGTTCGTATGTGTAATTCATTATGCTTGTGTCATTAACATCCAATATTCTGATATTTTAATTATAATTGCTTTGCACAGCAGTGTGTTTATATGATGTGTTTAGTGCTCATTATTTTTCAATAAATACTTATGCTTCAAATCATACATTTACTTTATGCTGTACAACTTTGTTTTCCTTATACATAATAGATATGCAGTTTCTTATTACTGATTTTTGTCCCACCACGGTAATTTATGTATCATTCTTTTAAAAAAGTTAATAATTAAAATATATGAATTATACATGGATATATTCTCATTCTACAATTAAACCTTGGAGATAAGGTGCTGAAGTCTGCTTGGAACGCCATCTGCAGTCCCTGTACCCACCCAGAGGTAGTTATTCTTTATTGCTCCACTGGTAAACTGTGACAGGGAGAAAATCTAAGTAGCTTCTGAAAGGGCGTGGCCTGGCTGACCCTGCCGTGGTGTGGTCATGGCAGAGATTCCTGTTCGGACTTAAAGAGATAACCTCAGTTTGTGTTAACGTAGGTAGAGCTCAGAAACATGATACAAAGTGATGATAGTAAGTTATGTAAGGGTGTTAGATCTGTGTACCAAACGGTACTGTACATTTCCTGTGGCTGCATATGTGTGTGAATTTATTTTTAAAAGTTCAGAACAATCAATACCAAACTCCTAACAAAGCTTACTTATGGAGGAGGGATATAAATGAGAGAGATTGGGGTGGAAACCAGATTTGGAAGGTAGTCAAAGCTTTATTCATAATACGTTAATTTTTTCAAAATAAGAAAATATTCATCTTCACTTGTTAATTAAAAGTACTGTCATTTTACGTCATAATCAACTTTATTGTTGTACTGTGTACATACATTAAAAAGCACCCATTTGGATGTATGTTTCCTTGAGTCTTGACAAATTTATAGCTATGTAACTGTTATGATCAAGATGCAGACTTATTCCATTGCCCCAGAAGTTCCTTCCCTTGAACCCCTTTTCCCAATCAGTTCTTCTTCCCTACCTGTAGGCAGCCAAAGATCCTGTTTTTTTTTAACCATTGATTTGACTTATCTTTTCTAGAATTCATGTACATGGAATCCTCTAGGGCACGCCGCCTTTTTTCCACTTAGTAGGTTTTTGAGATTGGTCCGGTTGAGCATCAGTAGTCCATTCTTTCTTGTTGCTGAATAGTAAGTTCTCTTGTATATTGGTCCAGTCAGGTGAAACTTGGGAATTAAATGTTAAGTGTCTCACATTAAGTAATGACAGTTTGGATATTTTAAAAGCAGTGTAAAAGTTTCACTTCCAAATAAAGTGAAACTTTACTATTTGAGTAAGTAACTAAGACAGAAAGGCTGATTTGGATTAGATTGGCTGTTAGGTTTCGAGTGTGAAAGACAGCTCTCAGATTTTTTTTTTTGTACTGGGGATCAAACTCAGGACCTTGTGCTTGTGAGGCAGGTGTGGTGCCACTGAGCAAAATCCCCAGCCTTTCTCAGATTTATATTTAAAAGTCTTTAAAACAAGAGTTTAAGCGTTGTTACAATATTAGCGGTTTCACATTGTGTGACTCAGTTTTTAATTTTTTTCTTAATTAGATTTCTACCACTCGGACGAACTGCACAGTAAAACTGAATGGCTCATTTAGGTTTTTTTGTAGAAGAGAGAAGTGGGGAGGGAGAATGGGGTGGAGGAATTGGGAACAGTAGAATAGTACAGAGAGAGGAAAACATCTAAAATGTAGTTAGAATTCTGTAAAATCTAAATTGTTAAAAGCAGAATCAACTGCTGAATACCATCAGTAAAATGCAGAGTTAGATGAAAAGAGGCATTTTTGTTGTTGCTTGAACCAACTCATTTTTCATACTCGTCTGTGTTTTTGACTTCTATGCATTATAAGCTCCCGGAGAGCAGTGTTTATATCTCTTATTGATATAATCCCTGTGCCTGGCACATAATAGTTATTAATTTATTATTTTAAATTTTGACAGAAGCATCTTCAGACCCCTGTCACCTAGCTTCTAGTTTTGGTCTGTAAAATGCTGATTTTAGTCATTGCTAACGCTGTTGACCATCTTACCTCTCCATTTAAACCTAGCTTAGATAACATCTATTCACCAACATTGCTAACCTGTTAATAAATTCATCTATAAATAAATTCATCTCCTGAGCTCTCTTAGGAGCAGTGGTAATAGTTAATGTTTATTTACTGTGTGGCTAACTCTGTATTTAGAAAGTTGTAATGTAGGTCTGGTGCAGAGGCCCATGCCTGTAATCCCAGGCTCTGGGAGGCTGAGGCAGGAGGATTGTGATCTAGAGCCTAGCCTGGACCACTTGTGACTTAGTGAGAACCTGTTTCAAAGTTAAAGAAAGGGAGTGTGGCTCAGTGTGAATGCCTTGGGTTCAATGCCCAGTACTAAAATAAATTGTGATGCAGCCAGGTGTGGCGATGTGGAACTGCTGCCCAGCACTTGGGAAGGCCGAGACAGGAAGGATCACCTGAGCTCGGGAATTTGAGATCAGTCTGGGCAATGGAGTGAGATGCTGTCTTAAAAATTAAATTAAAAATTAAATTAAAAAATGTGCATACAATGTTGACCATTTTAGCCTTTTTCACTCTTGTTTTGGCCATGCTGGGCACTAGCCCCGGGCCCTGCATGTGCTAGGCAAGGCTCGCCACTGAGCTGCCTCCAGCCTCGCTGTGACCATTTTTGAGTGTGATTCAGTGGCCTCAGGTGCATTCACATGGTTGTGCAGTGTCACCGTTGTCCATCTCCAGAGCCTTTTCGTGACTCCAAACTGAAAATCCATGGTGTGAAAGTAAGTCCGTTCTTTCCCTCAGGTGGAAGTTGTCAACAGCCATAGCTTTTGGCAGCTGAGGGAAAATTCCCTCCATTCGGAAAGGGGAGGTCTGAGTAGTGGCCCACAACAGCCAGGACAATTAATGACGTATTTCCTCTTCACTTGATGGACAGGACTCTGTCGGTCCCCACTAAGAGGATGAGGACAGTGGCTCAGAGACATTGAGCAGCCAGTGGAAGATCTTAACACCAGTTGCAGAGATCCAAATCCTATTCTGGCAGCAAGACCCAGCTCTGTCCTTTGAGCCTCATGGCCACTACATGACTCCCTGGGACATGGGGACACTGGGACGTGGGGGTGACACTCCTAGTGTCTGGTGTTATGCTGTCTCTTAGGTAAGAAAGAAAGATGCGGTGTGGTTTTTCCAGCCATAGTAAGGCTTCAGTAGGTTATTTATTCATTCATTCATTCATTTATTTATTTTTGGTACCGGGAATCAAACTTGGGACCTTGCACTTGCGAGGCAGGTGGTGGAACCATGGAGCTAAATCCCCGGCCCTTCAGTAGGTTTTATAAAAATATGGAGGGAATAACAAGGGCTTAAACTACCGTGGTGTAGTGAGGGCTGGAGTGGCGCAAATTAGTTTACTTCTTTAAAATATTTAGGATTTGTATGCAATCTGTACTTAGGGATTCGCCTAAATGTCTGAGGGGCTGGTAGAGAAAACAGGCTCAGCTCCCCTTCCAGAGCTGAGGACATGGGAGTCTAGGGAGCTAGCGGCTTCCTCAGGGTCAGGTGAGGGAGGTGACAGGGACCGGTGCACAGATGAGCCCTCATGGCTGTGTCCCTGAGGAGGCCGTGTGTGAGCAATTTAGGCCCCTGCCACTGCTCCCTCTCAACTTGGAGGCGGTTAGGGCAGATGTTGCTGAGATGAATCGCATTGGTCTTTTGGCTGTCTTGAAGAAACAGACATTGTAAGCCTTAAAATTGTTGATGGGAAGCAAGAGGGAAAACTTTCAGAAAGTTTCTGAAATTTGTAGGGCTTAATGAATCATTGAAAAAAGCAATGTATTTGTGGGAAAAACATTTGTTTTGCAGAGAATCTGCTGTGAGGGTTGTAGAAGGCAGCTGCCTTGGTTGAATACAACATTCTTTTGTTTGCTTTATCTAGGAATTTCATTTTCTTGGCTGCTTCGCAATCCAGCAACTTCAAAAACCCATCTGTGTTATTGCTGGGCTGATAACAGTGGGACAGGGTCCTGTCTGGGGACGAAGGCCACCCGGGAGAAAAGGGACAGGTTAGCCTTCGCTTTTACTCATTCTTCCTCAAGCTAACAAGGAAAGCGTGTTGTTTTTCATGCTCGTGCTTTTTGCTCAAGCTTGTTAGGTGGCCAGCACAGCCCCAAGTCCTTTGTAGACGCTCGGTGGGGTGTGTGTGGTGGCCGGGTCCTCATTCATCCTCCAGCGTGCTTTGCTAAATGATAGCCGTTGCAGGCTGAGACTCGCCCTTCTGGGTTCTGCTGTAGCAGGGGTTTATGATGGGAAGCTGGGTCTGCTGATCATTTGGCCCTGGGGGTCACTCAACAGGGCTAGGCGGAGGTCTTGCTTCTGCTGCCTCTGCTGCTGCTTTGGGAAAGCACCTGGAATTGATGTTTCCACAGCATCACCAGCTCAGATCCCAGCAGGGTTCTTGCTGGTGTGGCTCCAGAGCCACCAGTTTGTCCCTGAGCCACAGTGACAGTGGCTTCTTTATCATTTGGATCTTTGCTAAGTTGCGTGAACCTAGATCTTTGGTAGCTTCTTGAGTCCCGGGTGGCTGGCTGTAGCAGAGGCATTGTCCCAGCGGGTCAGTTCTGTGTTGCTCTGCTCGTTCTGAAAGCCCAGCCTAGAGCTCACCCTCCAGTGCTTTCAATGATTTTGAGCGCTGAGTGCCTCCATTAAGGACAGGCCTGTTAGGATTGATGTGTCTAGGGTTTGAAATATGGTCGCTTCCTTTTATTGTGTGCTCGCTGTTCATGAGGCCCTTTGCATAGAGGTCTTAGGCTCCTTCAGAGTCTGCTTACAAGAGCAGGGTGGTTTCTTCTGCCACCAGCTTGTGAGCAGCTAAGGTGTGGACGGATTTGACGGTGGCAGGCACCCAGCAGGCAGACATCTCTAGTCCTAGTTCCATAGCTCAAGAAACTGAGCCCGGAGGATGAAAACCACTTGCCCAGAGTCACCAGCTTGTCAGGGACAGTGCAGATAGGTCTCATGCCCTGCCATTTTCCCCTCTCTACTGGCTCCATTCTGAAGACCTTTGCATCAGTACATGATCGCCTGGATATTTGCACTTTCTATGTGTTTCCTGTATGATGTATTTATAGGGGAAAACTAAGATGATAACTCCATCTTCCAAATGACTTCATTTTATGCTTTCGTTTGAGAAGTGTCTTGTAAATGCACTTTATGGTTCATGGTTTGTCCCTGAAAGGTTCATGTGCTGGAAACCTGGTTCCCAGTGTGACCTTTTTGATGGCGGAACCCTTAAGAGGTGAGGTGTAGTAGAAGAAAAGTAAGTCCTGGGGGCTCCGCCTTTGTGAATAATGGGTTCCTGCTGATCTCAGTGGAGTGAGTATGAGCAAGTGAGTGCCTGCAAGCATGCGCAGCTGTGAAACAGGTTCGGCTGTCTGGGCTTCCCCCTTGCACACAAGCCCCTTCCGCATGCAGTCCGGCCCCTCTCTGCTGCTAGGGCACATTGGAATGCAGCCAGGACACTATGGGGACAGCAGCCTGTGCTGTTTGGACTTCCCAGCCGCCTGAATTATGGGCCAAATCAACCTCTGTACTTGGGCGTGGTGCTGTAGAGGGTGATAGAAGCCTGAAGAGGTCACTGGGGACATGCCCTGGAGGGATATTGGGACCCAGCCCCCCTTCCCGTCCCCCCCTCCCCCCTAGCTTCCTGGCCTCGGTGGTGTGAATAGATTCCCCCCCCAGCCCCCCTTCCTGTCCCCCCCCCCCCCCCACGGCTTCCCGGCCTTGGTGATGTGAATAGATTTCCCCCACCACCCAGACCCACCATGTGGCACTGAGCTGCCACAGATCCAAACAGCAGGGCCAAGCACCGTGGATGAAAACCTGAAACCGTGAGCCACAACAGACGGGTTTCTTCCTTCTAAGTTGATTGTCTTAGGTGTTTGGCACAGTGATGGAAAGATGACTAACTTTCCTCATAAGCCCTTTGAAGAAAGCAACCGTATTAATAATAATGATAATGTTAGCATCATTATAGGACATTTATTGTACACCAAGCACTTTCTGTGCATTCTTTATCTTTTTTCCTTTCATTCCCTCCCTTCCCCTCCCCTCGATTTCCTTCTTTTCTTTTTTGTGATACCGGTGACTGATCCTAGGGAGCACTGAGCTGCATCCCCAGCCCTTCCTGGCTTAGCTGAGTAGCTCGAATCACGCACGGGTGTTCACCAGCGCACCTCCCTGTATGCGTTATTTCTATTCCTCGTGGCACCAGCGTATGGTACATAGCGTACTTTCTTGTCCCTTGGGGTTTCTGAGCGCTCGCTTGTTTGGAGGTTCTAGCAGGGGAGCACTCGTGTGTCCTTGACCAAGGAAGCAGTCCTCCGCTATCGGGGTGGTCGCCTTGCCTCCTCCACAGAGGGTGCAGCTTCGGGAGGGATGCACTCGGAGCGGTGAGGGAGGAAGTGGACCCCCACCTGGCCAGCCAGCTCGCTGAATCAACCCTAGTGATCAGTGGGCTGACAGATGTCGGAGCCAGGCAGGCCTCCTATCTTCCCTTGGGAGTTTTAGACCTTACCGAAACTTGTTCAGACTTTTTTTTTGGTAGTACTACAGATTGAACCTAGGGCCTTTGCCACTGAGCTTTTAAAATTTTTATTTTGAGACAAGGTCTCTCTAAGTGGCTAAGTTGCCCAGGCTGGGCTTGAACCTGTGTTCTTCCTGCCTCAGCCTCCCCATCCTGCTTAGTCTGTGTCCTGGGCTGAATGTCTGTCTGTGCTCAGGAGAGCCAGACCGTGTCCCTGGGAACCTGCCCCTGTCCTGGACCTGGCTGGCAGCTCCCTGTGTTCTGGCTCTGCGTCTGCGGTGGCCTAGTGCGGTTCCAAGGTCACAGCCTCTCTGGTGTCATGGTTTGGGGACCGGGCCCCTGTGGCCTCCCTTCACCATCGCCCACTTCCCCAGTGCTGCCGTGGGGGTGCTGAAGTCCTTGAGGGAGACTTGGCCCCTGGACTCTGTCGTGCACAGCGTGGGGCTCCTCCCGCCTAGAGACCGTCCAGGGTCTGGCTCAGTTGGGGGCTGTGGCCTGGGCTGAGTCTGGTCCTCTCTGGGGAGCTGGGGAGGAGGGGCACAGCCGGCTGACTGGGAAGCAGCGTGGCTTGGGGTGACAGGCGTGGCCTCCTTGAGCCCCACGCTGTGCGCATCCGCCAGGCCAGGCCTCTGTGGCACCGTCCCCCTCTGTCCTGTCTCCTGCACTTGGCTGGGATGGGCGCTGTCCGCATCAGTGGTTCCGAATAGACCTGCATGGCCCGGCCACCTACCCCAGGCCTGATAGCTGTGACCATGGGTCCCCTGCGGGACCTGGCAGCTGCCCCTCCCACATGGCTGCCCTGCGGCTGCTGGTGCCTGGGTGGCTGTTCCCCTGCCTGGCGCCCTTGTGCTCTGTGTACCTGCTGCACGCAGGGCACCCGTCGCAGCCCTGTCATCAGCACCCCTTTTGTGGCTCCCTCTGCAGACTTGGTGACTGCAGCAGTCGTGTGCCCGGGGTGGACATGCAGGGCATTCCGTGAGCCACGTGTGTCTGTGTGAGGGACACAGGGACTCCCTGCCTGGGGCCTCACCCCGGGTCCTGGCACAGCCAGAGAAGTGCCCTCTAGTACCCCAGGGAGCACGAGAAACTTGGCTTCTTCCTTCTCTGTTGGAGTGGTTGTCCTTCCCTGAGGGGAGGAAAAAGAGGAGAAACGAGGTAGAGAAGGCAGGAGGGAAGACAGCAACATCGAGTCCCGTGTCCTGTGTCCCCTGTGCGTCTGGCTGCCTGGACAGCAGGGCCGGGCTACCGTTCTCCTGAAGGCCCTTGGGCACCTGGCCTTGCTCCTGGCCGTTCTCTGCAGCAGAGTCCTGGACGTAGGGCTGCTGGTGAGGGCTGCACGCGCACACACAGATTAGGACTCAAACACAGGTAGGAAGCAACCCAGACAGTGTGAGCTGTGTCGGTGTGCATGTGCAGGAAGTGTGTGGGCCACTGGGGTGCTGGGGGGGATTCCGCGTCAGGAATGAGATGCCAGCTGGGGATTTGAGCCTTGTGGCACACGCCAGAGAAGCACTAGCATCCTCGCCACCCTCAGCACTTTCGAATGTGACGTGTGTGCCTGTGACTGCCTGGTGGCCGTCCTCTGCCCTCTTAAGTCGTCCCTGTGGGGTCCTCCACACGTCCTTTGTCCTCAGCTGCCTCTGCAGAGCATGGACCTCACCTGTCACCTGCACAGGGCACGGGCTCAGCGATGGGGTGTGCATGGAGCAGGGTGCACGGCTCTGCACCACTATCTCTCCTTCACTGAGGAGAACACTGAGGAGTCATTGCCCACTTTTGGCTCATCCTGTGCTAGGTCTCTGAGCAGAACTAGTGTATCTCTGATTCTGCAGTCATCAGATGAACAATCTTTGGCTCCTAAATTTTTGTGACCCAGTGCGTCCATATCAGGGCAGCCAGTCCAGCAGTCTGGATGTTGACTATCCTCCACCTCCAAGCCTTTGTGTTAAAGGCTTGATCGCTGGATAGCACAGCGGAAGGTGGTCAAATCCTTGAGAGGTAGGACCTAGTGGGAGGCCTTTGGGTCATGGAGGGTGTGCCTTTCAAGGCGACTGTGGGACCCTGGTCTCTTCTTTCTTTCTCTAGCTTCCTGGCTGTACTTGAGTGCTCTTGTTCCACCCTGCACTTTTGCCATGATGTTCTGCCTCACGCAGGCCACAGGCAGTGGGGCCATCAACCATGGACTGCAATCTCCAGCACTGTGAGCCAAAATAAACCTTTCCTCTTTAAGTCAGTCACCGCACGTGTTTGGCCATAGTGATGGAAAGCTGACCCCCACATTCCCCGAAGACTGCACCTGTGTGCTTCAGTGTTGCATCTAGATATTGGTCCAAGAAACTGTACTGGGCTCACTGTATCAAAATAATGGGGAATCTATTAAAACCTACAGATTGAGGGGCTCCAATCTTGGAGGTTCCAATACACAGGTCTGGAATAGTAGCTGGAAGTTTGTGTTTTTAACAGATTTCCTACAGAAGTGGTTATTAAAGAGAACAGCAGGCTATTGGAAGATCACAACTATTTTCATGGACTCTATGGTTAGAGATTTGCTGGACACAAAGGGAAAAGAGGTTTCTGTGTAATTATTAGCAACATTATGTGCATGTTTTATTGGTATTGTTAAAATTGCAGTTCATTGGCTCTGAAGGGGCTGAATGGAAACTTTCAGATAGTTCCACATTTTAAAAGCACTGTCCACCCAATCTCGGGTTCACATAAGCCCCCTTCCACACAGGCACCGTGTAGACTATGAAAATGCAGGAAATTTAAGAAGAAACACTTTGTGACACCTAAGAAGAACACTAATTTATCTTTTGCAAGTTGGAATTTAGGATCTTCTTCTGGGCTTACCCCTAGGGAATTCACTTGGAAAGTATGAATAAAGGAAAAGCTTTGCAGAAGTCCTTTAAGACTATACCAGATATTTTCTCACATGCTACAAGGTTTGCAGCCAGAAAAAGCATGTGGAGTTGATCTGCTCATTTTCTGCCTTTGTTTCACAGTTGTCCCTCTGGTGTAATAGAGCCAGGTCTAGACCAGGCTTCCTAACTACTGCTCCCATTCTCTCTCTCTCTCTTTTTTTGAATATTCACAAATGTTGCTTCTCCTGATATTGCCATGAAGTAAGTGATACACATAGATTTGGGGAATTATTATAGGTTTCTTTAATGTACCATACAGAATTTACTACACCCCAGAGGAAGCTACTGACCATGGTCTGGCCACCGCCTGTTTTTCTTCAGCCTATGAGCTAAGAATGGTTTTTATTTATTTACTTATTTATTTTTCAGTACTGGGAATCAAACTCAGGACCTTGTGCTTACGAGGCAGGTTCGGCACCACTGAGCTACATCCCCAGCCCTGGTTTTCATATTTTTTAATGGGTTAGGGAAAGAAGTCAAAAGAGAAAAACATACTTAGTGACATAGGAAAATCATATAAATTGAAATTTCAGGATCTGAACCTTTTTCTAACGCATGCCCATCATTTGCGTGTTATCTGTGGCTGTGGTGTGCAGTCGTGGCCAGCAGAACATCGTGAGCCCTGTATGTCTGCAGGCTCCGCACCTGTAGATCCAGCCAACTGTAGATCAAAACTACTTGAAAAAAAATTTACAATTCCAAATAATACAAATAACATGGTACAACAACTATTTACATAGCATTCACATTGTTGATGGAAAGTATAAGTCATGTAGAGATGATATAAAGTATGTGGGGCAATGTGTCCAGGTTCTGTGCAAATTCTGTCATTTTATATACGGGACTTGCACATCCAGGGATTTTGGAAGTGAGGTGGGGATCCTGGAATCAAGCTCTTGATCCTGAGGGCTGACTCAAGCTGCAGCTGAGACCTCACAGCCTACAGAGGTAAGAATATTTATAATCGTCCCTTTACAGACAAAAGGTTTGCTCACACTTGATCAAAACCAAAAACACGTTTCTTTTTTAAACTAGTGATTGATTATGTGTGTACATGTGTGTGTGCACCCACACGTGTGTTTAAAACAACTAACAGTCTCCCAGCTTTGGTCCTGACACTCTTGATGTGTGGTGTCGACTTGTCCTGGGATCCGAGTGCTCCAGAGGCTCTGAAGGGGCCCTGTGCCTGAGCTTCAGAGCGTGGCGGCTGCCATCTTGAAAGGATCTGTTCTCTGTTGGAATTGTGTCATATGTGTGAGGCCCCCCAGGAGCGTGGAGCCCCTGGTCACCTGTGGTGCTGCTTCCCTTCCCCTCCACCGCCCTGGGCTCCTTCCTGGGCCCTCCCAGCCCTGCCCAGTGGGAGCTTGGGAGGCGGGATCTCACAGGCTGGCATTCCTGTGAGAGTTGACATTGGCCCTGTGACCATCCTCATGCCCACGGGATGTGATGTCAAATACCAGAGAAGCCCACTACAGATCTAGAGACAGCGCAAGACAGGAGAACTCTTTTCCCCTTGTTTTTTGTTTTATTTTTTTTTACCAGGGACCGAACTCGGGGCTTGTGCTTTCGAGGCAGGCGACAGTACTGAGCTAAATCCCCAGGCCTGCCCTTGTTTTTTGAACCAGGGTCCCAAACAGCATTTTCATTTTGCTCAGGGCCCTGACTTAGGCCTAGCGGTGTTATTGACTAACCCCAAGGAGCTGTTTGTCCTCAATAGGAAATGTTACCGCATAAAAAGGGAGATGAATTGCACTTGTCTTCCCTCTTTTGCGTGCACTCTCAGTATTAGCATTTTTAAATAGTGACTCTTTTGATGTACCGACCTTATTTAATATTTATTTGGCAGTGAAGCAAGTCATCAGTTTGGGAATTAAACACTAACATCGTCAAAAGTTATGAATTTTCCTTTTGCTGCAGAGTTTAAAAACAATTCAGATATTTACCAAATGCTCTTTTTTGTGGCCTTTCCATTTAAAGATGGCCAAGTGTTACATGAGTTTATATTTTTAAAAAGAAATTCAGAAGAGTAAAAAGTTTTGACTAAAGGAATTATGTATAATTTGAAGAGTAATTATTTTATAATAACAATTCTGGTAATGTAGGATAGAAAAATAAGTAATTTTTCGTCACCCATTGCAAAGTTCATACCTATACTCATGTAACAAAAAATATGCTAACAAGGAAAACTTCAAACGCTATTTCGTTTTACATGACACAGGGACCTTCAGAATGGAGGATTCAAAGACCCAATGAAAGCTATTTTTGTGCAAGTGTGATGAAAGAAGTGGATAGTTGTAGAGAAATGTGATTGTGTGGGTTCTTGCTTCAGTGATAATGGAAATAAAAACCCGGAGCCTTCAGCACGTTAGTGTACAGGAAAGAGAAAATGGAAGGCGGCTCAGCTCTGGCAAAGATCAAGCCAGCCTGCCCCTAATGGAGGATAGCAAGAGAAGCCAGGAAAGGGGTTCTCCGTGAGAACTGAGGTGCAGTTCAGGGAAGAGCAAACCATCTTATGGGGTGCTGTGGTAGGCTGGGGTCTGCCTGGTCATCCTCTCCTGGTTGCCCAGCTCTGGAGGACCCCAGTGGCTCCAGGGGTGGTTCAGCTCCCCGGAGATGACGACTGGGTCTAGTCTCAGCCTTGAGAGGCCCTTCTGGAACCCCAGGTGGCACTCGATTTGGGGAGATGCGGGAAGCTGAATGTCCCCATGAACCACTTCTCTGGGTGTCCTCAGTCTTGAAGAAGGATGAGATAGGTTAGTCAGAGGTGGTGAGCCTATGGCACGTGTGCTATTTGTTTTAGGGACAAAAGATGTTAATCTGTGTTGTTTTTTCTAAACTAAAACTGCAGTATTCAGGTTTAATTGCAGTGTTGGCACTTTGTGATAAGTGGGTTTTGGGCTACAGTCTGGGCACTTGTCTCTAAAAGGTTCGCCATCTCTGAGTTAGGTCAGTTAAGGATAATCAAACTTGTTTTGCCAACTTTTGGAGAAACACCTCCTAAGTGACCAACAGGCCTATATGCACACTTGGAAGAGATTTCAGCAAAGCTTTACAAATGAAGGTCAAGCTTCGTTCTGCTTTTGTAGGTTTGAGTGAAGTTGTAGTTTTTAGCAAAAACTGCTTTGAAGTCTGTGGAGAGCGGTGTGTGGAGAGCGGTGTTAGCCAAAGAGGCTCCATTTTGAATCTTACCCTCCATTGTATAGAGCAAGGAGACTATGTTATGAGGAACCGCGTCCTTGCCAAAGTAGATTGCCCTGGAACGTGATGAACGTTCTGTAACCCCGAGAAACAAGGAAGCCCATGAGGGTGGGGAATTCCCAAAGAACTAGAAAACAAGGAAGCAGGTGTCTCTGGACAAGGGTCATGATTAACAACCAAACTCACCTGCTGTATAAAAGAGAGGAGAAAAATAAACTTGGGGGCTCGGTCTCTGGGAGCCCTCCCGACTCTATCTCTTTGTCTTTGTTTTTCTTCATCCTCACTCCCCCATTCAGGTACTGTTCGACAAGTAACGTTGGGCTCCATCAGAAGTCCCTGACTGTATGAGAAGAAAACACAAACCATGCTTTTAGAGAGCAGTGGGTTAAGGCCCCAGGGGTTTGCTTGTCCTGTCTTCCTGTGTCACTTGGATACACAGGGTATGATAGGATGGTAAGGAGAGGGCTGGGGTGGGGCTGAGCGTGCTCTGCTTATTTGGGTCCCTGTTGGCCTCACTGGCATTCCCTCCTTCCAGGGGTAGGTATGAGGGTCTTCAAGAGCACAGCGGTCAGAGTGACCTTCCTGGGTTATGGCTTGTCTTGGGGGAGAGGAGTTCTAATTGCTAGGATCCACCTTGGGGGAGGAGAAGTGGGGGGCACAGGAAGCTCAGAGGGCGCTTCTTGTTTCTGAAACCCTTCCAGTCTCCTTCACTGGAAGGAAACCTAAGTGTCCTACTTCAGAGTACCAGGTTTTGAACTCCAACAACATACGACAGATCAAAGTGAGTGCCCCACGCAAAATCACAGCACATTTAAGTGGTGACGGATGCAGCTGGGCTGGTCCGAGTTCACAGGGCAGTGTGGTAGAAGCCCCAGGTGATCCCGGGCCATTCATTTCCCCATCAGAACGTGTGAGCTATGCTGTGGGGTGAGGTACAGTATTGCTTGATTCTAGGATTGCAAATAAACTTCAGTTAAGATCTTCAAGCTAGATTTGTTGTAATTTTGTCTTGGCAAAGGTCACTCAGGTACTAAGTCCTGTTTATTTGTTTTTGCTGCACTGGCGATTGAACCTAGGGCCTTCAAACTGAACTACATCCCCAGCTCTCTTTTTATTTTTTATTTTGAGACAGAGTCTCAATAAATCACTAATTTGTGCAGGCTGGGCTTGAACTCACGACCTTGCTCTGGCCACCCAGGGTGGAAGGGTCATGATTGTGCACCACCACGTCTGGCCTGGCCTGATGATCAGAGTTGGAGATCACCGTTCAGTCTGCACCATGCCTTGAGGGAAGAGCATCCAGACCTTGCGCTTGAGAAATACTTCAGGAAATGCATTTTCCTTCTCACCTTAGTTTCATTCAATCTTTTATTAAATTCATGAACAGGGGCCAGGGATTTAGCTCAGTGGTTCTGCCGCCTGCCTAGCAAGCGTGAGGCCCCGAGTTCGATCCCCACTACCAAAATAAATAAATAAATTTACGAACAGTGCCCCGGCCCCTTACATGGTCTTAGATAATATTCCATTTCAGGCATTAAAAAATGCATTATCTTACTAGCTGGTCAGAGTCTTCTTAGGGAAGAACTAGAGGTATTTCCTTTGATCTCTAACAGCAATTGGCTTATATTTTTTAAAAAACTTAAAAAGTTGTGGTATAATATACATAATATGAAATTTACCATTTTCACCGTGTTTAAGTGAACAGTTCAGTGGCATTAAGGACATTCACATGTTGCACAACCATCTCCAGAACACTTTCTCATCCTGCAACACTGGAACTCTGTACCCCTTAGATCCTAAGTCACCCACCTCCTGCTCCTGGCAATCCCCATTGTACTTTCTGTCTCTGAAGCTGAATACTCTGGGTACCTCACATCAGTGTAATCTTACAGTGTCTGTCCTTTGTGACTGGCTTATTTCACTTAGCATGATTTCCTCAAGGTTCATCCATGTTGGAGCATGTGTCCCAATTTTATTTTTAAGACTGAATAATATTCCTTTGTATTTATAGACTACATTTAGATCTATACATCTTGCTTCATTCTTGGTTTAAAAGTTTGTTTTTAATTGACGTATAATAATTGTACATTTTTGTGGGCTACTTCTTGCAAGTAGCCAGAGATGTGGGTCACCTGAAAGACTCGATCTCCAGATTAAAAAACCAGGTTGATTCCCTAGCTGAGATGGTCCTGCAAAATCACAGGGGACTTGACCTTCTGTTCATAAAACAAGGAGGGTTATGTGTAGCTCTAGAAAAAAACCTGTTGCTTCTATGCTAATCAGTCTGGTGTCATTCAGAGGTACCTTAGCTATGGTCAGGGAAAATTTAAAAACTAAATATGCTCAACAAAAGGATCAAAATTGGTTTCAAAATCTATTTGACTGGTCCCCATGGTTACCCTACTTTCTGCTGTAGCAGGCCCCTTAGTTATCTTACTTCTGCTTTTGCTCGTGGGACCTTGTATTATAACTGGTCTGACTAAATATGTTAGACCCAGGGTTGATGCAGTTAAACTGATGGTGTTGAGACAAAATTATGAGATTTTGGAAGATGTTTTAGAGGGAGAATCCGAAAAATAAATACAGAAATCAAAGATTTGATTAAGTTACAAGAACCAGTGGGGAATGAAGGACCCTAGTTAGCAAAACACACTCCATATTGCTGCTGAAGGACCCACCTGCCTGCCCTTTAGATGAGCTTAAAAGGAGGAAGCTCAGAAACCTCCTCCCCTTAGAAAGTCTTTTAGAAACAACAATTAATCAACTATTGTTTTACAAATGTTCTAACGGCCGGCAGGATGTTTGCCTTCTGTACCTTTTGCTTGCTTTACTAGTTCTATCCCATAGGGGGGCCTAAAAACTGTTGGCCTCAAAGGTGTATAAAACATGTTTGTCAATCCCCAGTCGGGGCTCAGGTCTGATGCTGTGCTCGGGTCCGGCCGGTAACAAACTCCTGTGTGGATTTAATATTGGTCTCTGGTTGGTTCTTTCTCGCTGGGTCTAACAGTGTAATAATCGAATCAGGATATGTAGCATGTTACCTCCTTTACATGTATTACTTAAGAACATTCGGAATCCTCTCTTCTGCTTGGACTTTTGAGAGGCATTTGTGAGCTCCTATCTCTTCTACCCTATAAAGTGCATGGAGACAAAAGACAGGAAGGATTCATGCTTTGAATCCATTCACCTGGGTATAGAGAAGCATACTTGGCATATCACAAGAACGTGTTACTGTTTCATATTACTGCCACCTTCACACACACATCAGCGTGGCAAGTGGGGCTGGTCAACTGTTACTCTGGTGCTGTGAATGAGACTGGATGACCTGCTCCTAGCAATACATTGATTACATGATTGCCTGTCTCCCGGACGGATTAATTCATTCATTTATTCATCCGGTGAATGCTGTCCGCACCTGTCACGATGTGTCAGGCATCCTGCTAATGAGTGAGGCCACAGTACAGATACAGTCTTTGCCTTAGTCAGTTCAAGTTTCCAACTAGTGAAAATTAAAAAATAATTACCCAGGTAAATATATCATCACAAACCTGGAAAAGGAAATGATAGAAAGGTTATTTTGACGTAACAGAAACACATACTTTGAGATTTTTTTTTTATACCCTGAAAATACATTCATCTGGCTTCTGACCTCTGATTAAAATTGGCAGAAGGAAGTCTGATTTGAAAACCTTTCTTCCTAGCAGTGTGAACCACCTTAGGGTAGCGATCAGCAAGACCCCACCAGCAGCAGTGCTGGTAAGGAGAGGGCTGATTGTTGCTAACAAGGAGGGAAGGAGGACCCGAGAGGATGCAGCAGCTCTACCCCATTCACCACCATACCTGACTCTGCCCCTACAGAAACACTGGGGAAGTGCGGAGGCGAAATCCTGACAGGTGCCCTCCAAACTGTGAGCAGCCGGAGAGAAAGCTCTTCAAGCAGGAGATGGTGCTTAGACCAGGTGACCTGTGAGACTGTCCAGCAGGAGAGTGGGTCAGAGGGCTGAGCTGTGACCGGTGTCACCGTTGAGAGGCCAATGTGGAATTGGGGCAGCAAAGAACAAGTGGCTAGAAACGCAGGAAGCCCAGCGCTGTCTCAAAGCCAAGCCAACAGGGTGCCACAAGGGGGACCCCTCTGCTGCGGGGAGCTTGCTGGTGACTCCACAAGATGGATCAAATGGTGTCATTGGACCTGGAGAAATGGAGGTGGTAAGTCCCGAGCTGTGAGAATCTAAATGGATCAGAGCTCCAGCTAATGGCATCCAGGCCCCTTGGAAGTCTCTTGGTCCGTGGGGTTCCCCTGCCATAAGTCCACAGTGCTTGGCAGGGACATCTCATGGTGTCCTCTGAGATAGCACTGCAAGCACGATTTGTGGTCACCACATTGGGAATGGAATTGGTGATTAGCCCCCCGAAGTGTATTATGCGTCCTTATCAGTAGGTGCCTACAGTTTCCTCTTCCCAATTTTCTCAGTGTTCTATCCAAGTCTGGCTTCTGCTCTCTTTGTTGCTTGAAAGAACATGTTTGTGGGACAGAAGAGCCTCAGCGCACACCCTAGTTTGCTGTTGTTTCAGGATGTGGCCTTCCCCTTGTAGGTCGTAAACTTCCTCAATCTTCCCTTTCTCCTCCCAGCCTCAACCAGCCCAATCTGCAGACTTTGTCTCTTTTGCGTCACAGGTGCTTACTGATTCTGGGTGAGCGAGTTGGGGCTTGCGTAGCTGAAGGCTTTCCTGAAAAATAAGGTCAAGTCTAGCGGGCAGATGAGAGCGGACAGAATGTGCAGTCCTTTTCCCGTTTGGCATCTCTGTTTCTAGTGGTTATGAGTGTTCCCATTGTCAGCTTTCAAAATCATGAATTATCATCAACTGTCAAGTCAAATAAAAACAGAGATGAATCTCCTATAAAGGAAATTTGGGAATAAACAAGGAATGCTGTGGAAGTTGTGGGAATCAAAATAAAGTAGCTTGTGTCAATACCAACAATAAGAAAGTCAATACAGCTGGGAATTTTTAAAGAAAGGGTTTTTGTGCAGGATTAACTCATAGTGATGATCATGAAAGACTGGTGGAACCCTGAGCTCCCAGGGGCCACAGGAACCTCATGAAAAGTCCTTTTTACAAGGAGATCTGCCCAGCACCTGGGTTCACCGTCGGCTGATGCCACTCTTGTAATATGAGACCTTGTGGCCGTGGATTGTTGTTTCAGAACATATGATGTGATCCTCCTCATTTTTCTTTTAAATTTCCCCTTGACTCGGCCTCCTTGGATAGGCCCGTTGTTTACTGTGTTCCTATTGCAGTGCTCTGTGATTCCCAAATGAATGCCAGCTGGCGAACTGGCGTAGGCTCTAGGGCTCTTCCATCCCCTTGCGCACTCTGTGGTTTTTTAACTTAGGTTGACAATAAGGTTGCAGTTTGGGACACAAACACAGAGCCAAGTGGCCTCTGGTGCAACTAAGGCACAAAGAAAGGGTTGGATTTATATCCATGAAAGAGAAGAGCTGGGTGAGGAGTTTGGAGGAGCCCTTGGCACTGCGGGTGTCACGCTGACTAGAGGCTAGCTGACTGGCAGGTGGCTGCAGTTGCTGGGTAGAACCACGTTTAGTTTCATTGCGTTGGGCTCGCGAATCAGTGCGTTACATGGGTGTTGCTGCGTAGGCCGTGAGCTGTGCTTCTCTGCCAGCTTTTCCCATGATAGTTCCCATTACTGGGCAAATCAAGCTTCGAGCCTCCCTCAATAGCCTGGCCTGCTCCTCTTACCCAGGTCTGTCACAGGTGGCCCCATTTTGAATCTGACAGCTTTGACGTGACTGTGTTACCCATGGTCACCTATCTTGGGAGGATAATTTTGTCAGACTCATTTATGTTTTCCCTCCTGTCTTTCTCTTCTCCAATTCAAATGGTTAATGGGTGCCAGAGACTCCTGCAGTAAGTCTCTAGTCCCCACCTGCCCAGTGTGTGACACAAGGGTGAAGAAAAACTTAAGACAGAGTTAAAGAGAAGGTGTGAACTGGGATGACCAATGCTCCTTTGGCAAAAGGCCCTGGCCCGTCTCTTCCACCGAATTTTATTATTCATCAATCAGGGTAAAGGTGCATGTATAGATGTGTAGTATGGGCAATCACCGTGGAAACTATGCAGGCAAGTCTTTAAAGAGAAGTCAAAGCATTTTCAAATTAGAAGCAAGACAGACAAAATATGTGGTTGTAATTAGAGCATTGTCCTTCAAGCTACAAAGGGACTAATTGTGGGAATGGAATTGGGGCGCGATTACTCCGACCTCAGCTACAGAGATTATCTCCTATCAGCCCCACAGCTTCATAGATCATTACTCTGGTCTCGGCCATGGCCGGCAGCGGGGAGGTCATGTTAACCTGTGCGCTACTGCAGTGCCCATGAGATGCTTCTGTGAGTTATGTAGCTTCAGTCAGACTCGCTTCTTAAAGTAAGCCAATTGAGGGATTTAACTCTTTGCAGCCAGCACTGCTTACATCATGTTTTGGGCATAATCAATATTGCAGGCTCTGGCAAATGGGTTGCCTGGTTGGAGAGTAGAAGTTATCTCTAAGGTCCCCTTTGCCCGCTGGTTTTTATTTACTAATCATCCTTGGAACTGCATCCTACTTCCAGGGGTGGCAAAGGCTTTGAGGGAACCAGGTGTGGGGATCCCCAGTCTTACCTAACATTCCACTGCCCCCAAGTCTCACAGGAGCATCACAGAGGCTGACATTTAGAACTACATAGACCCACAAGCTTGGCAGAGCGTGTCAGTGAATTTCTAGCCCAGCTGTGACCCGAGGACCGGATGTTTGGTGTCCCAGAGGTGCCAGGACTGACAACTCCTGCACCTCTTTCTCTATTGGGGCCCCAGTAAGACCCTGGCATCATCCCACTTTTCTGGAGGCAGACAGAACCCCAAGAATGACTGACAGTGAGTTTTCAGGCAGCCCAGGAAATGTGAGTACTGAGCCAAAATTCATTTGATCTAAAGGATACTTCAAAAATTCGTTTTTTGGGGACACACTTGGATTTCAGGTCTGAGAATAGTCCTCCAATTTCCACATTATGTTAAACCTGAGGAAACTAAAGTTCAGTCACTTCTTGATTTTGTGGAAAAGAACAGCAAATAGACATAAACCCCACTTCTCATCCCAAGCTGATTTTCTCCTTTCAGACTTTTTCTTGCTGATTTTAACTAAATAACAGCAAGAAGTTTTTTAAATGTTGGCCTCCTTTCTCCTCCTTTTCCTGCTATAAGTTAAAAATCACAGCTAATCCCTTGGAAAGCAGCGTGGGCATTTCTTATTAAATTAAATGCGCTCTTACTATGTGATCCAGCAATCTCATTCTTATGTATTTACTCGATAGAAATGAAAACACATGTCCATGTGAAGGCAGGTGCTTGCCTGTTTATAGAAACTTTGTTGGTAATAGATAAAACTGGAAACAACACAAATGTTCTGTGGGTAAGTGAAACAGATTTGGTACATGCATAGGAGGGAACCCTAATCAGCAAACTGAAGGAATGCATCATTGATATACCTAACCACATGGACAAATCTCAAAAATATAATGCTAAGTACACAAAAGTACTCGCTGTATGATTCCACTTACATAAAATTCTTTTAAGAAGGAAAACTATAATGACAGAAAATAGAGAGGTTTCCAGGCTGGGCAGGGGAGGGGACAGGGATTGATTGCAAAGGGACATGGGGTGATTTTGGGGGTGCTGCAATGTTCTATATTATGATTATGGCAGTGGGGGGGTTGCCAGGTACATTTGTTGGAACTCGTCAAACAGTATACTGCACTTAATTGGTGAATTTCATCGTAGATAGATTACAACTCAAAAGAGCTGACAAAAATTATAAGAAGGAGTAAAGATGAGAGTCATTGGGGTATGGCTCAGTGGTAGACTACTTGCCTAGCATGCATGAGGCCCTGGGTTCGATCCCCAGCACTGCCAAAAATAAATCATGAAGAAGGTACTGACTAAGTAGGATTTCTCAGCTTGCAAATTGTTATGGTTTATGTCCAGGTGTCCTTCAAGAGCCTTATGTGCTCAAAGACCGTGCTTTTGGAAGGGGACAGGATTATATGGAGGCTTATACCGTAGCTGACTTGCTGTTAGGAGGTGGCATCTGGTCAGAGGAGGCGGGTCCGAGTGGGCGTGACCCAGAAGGGTCTATCTCCCTTGCCAGCTCCCCGCTCAGCTCTCTCTGCCTCGCCTCTGCCATGCTGTTTCTTCTTTGGAGCCAGCCAACGATGGACTAAAACCTTACAAACTGTGAGCCTTTAAGTTGTGGGTGTCAAGTATAGTGTCCCAGCGATGAGGAAGTGGCTCAGACATGGATGCTCATTTTGCTTGTGTATCTTTGAATTGCATGTTGCGTGTGCCTTTCTCCACCCACTGCACCCCAGAGGCCCTCCTTTCCTGCCTGGCAGCAGCCACGGTGTCCTGGTCCAACTGGTGCAGAGCTCTAAGTACTGTAATATGAGCCAGCGGGAGCATTTCCCTACCCACCCTCCTCTCAGGTAGGTAGGTAGGTAGGGGGCTAAAGTGGCCCATGGCGAGCTTTTCCTTTTTTGCCTCTCTTACAGAGTTTCACTGTTCACCTTGAGCAATCTTCGTCATGTGCATTAGGCTTCTTGGGAGAATCAGACCACTGGGATCTATCTGCCTATCTGCTCTGTGTGTGTGTGTGTGTGTGTGTGTGTGTGTGTGTGTGTGTGTGTTTATGTATCTATCTATCTGTTGGGGAAAATATCTGTTGAAAGAGAGTTAAAGGAGCTGGCTCTCACAGTGGTTGCGACTGGGAAGTGTGAAATGCTGGGGCAGACCAGCTGCTTGAAAATTCAGGTAAGAGCTGCCACTGCAGTTCTCAGGAAGAAGGCTGGAAACCCAGGCTGAACTTCCGTGGTGTGGTCTTGAGGCCAAGTCCTTCTTTCTGGGGTGGGCAAGGGCCCTCAATCTTGGCCTCCCCAGGTTGAATGAGGCCCCCCTGAAGAGTGGAGCCTCGGCTGCTCTACTCAGGTCTGCTGAGTTCAATGCTGATCACATGTAAAACAGACCTACACAGCAACATCTGAACTAGCGTTTGACTAAACAGCTGCGCACTGCAGCCCAGTGACATTCCAACACGCATGTGCAGACCTTCCTCGCCAAGAGGTTAGAAGCATGGGTTTGGTCCTGGCTCTGCCATTGGGCAGCGTGCTGACATGAGAGTGCGGCAGCACTTGTCCCACTGGGCCTCTCGTTCCTCGGCATAAACCAAGATTTGTGCTATGAGTATTAAATGAGCTAAAACATTCAGACAGCCCAGAAGAGTAACCAGCACATACAAGCTAATTACTATAAGCAGACGCTCTTCTGAGTATTTTACCTAAATTAACTCCTTTTCTGTTTTTTCAGATTGCCATTTTCTGTCTACCTTTCACACACCAGGTATTCCACTGCATAGTTTTGTATTATGTTTTTTACACTAAGCTGGGGAGGGCCTGACATTGTATTTTATTCCAATAAATGAAGGAAAGGAGAGGAAGATGGCCCAATCGAACCAAAACCACCCAGTCTGTATGGGAACAAGGGAGCGGAAAGCGGGTCTCAGCCAGGGAAGGCGGTGAGGGTTCATGCTCAGGGACACATTGTGCAGTCAGGTTAGTGGCGCAAGTTGTTGGTGACCCGTCCAGGAAAGAAGGGATGAGGGTAAGGAAGCAGAAATCAGTTTTCTGCGAAAGGAACCGAATGTGTGCATGGAATGGCTGGTTAGTGAAAGCAGAAGTTGGACATTTCTGCTTTCTCTTCAAAGCCTCCTCCAGGTGGTTCTATTTTTTTTTTTTTTTTTTTGGTGCTGGGGTTCAAACTCAGGACCTTGCACTTGCAAGGCAGGTGTGGCACCTCTGAGCTAAATCCCAGGCAGCCACCAGGTTGTTCTTAAGAGCAGCAGCTTTTATCTGTCTGCAGAAGTCTGCACAGACCTCGGCCCACTGACAATGTCCTTTGATTTTCCAAGATAGAAGTCATTCAGGGTGCTTCTGAGGTAGGAGATGAGGACTGGGGCAAAGGGACAAGTGGCTGGGTGGAATGTGTCAAAGGTCACAAGAACCCAGAGGACATGCACAGAACGAGGGACCCAGAATGACTGCCTGGCTCCTGAGCCAGTCAGAGAGTAATATTCTCAATCCCTCATTTGAATCTGATGCTGTCTGCAGGACCAATCAGAAGATGCCATTTTCTTTCTTTTTTTTTTTTTTGGTACCGGGGATTGAACTCAGGTCCTTGTGCTTGTAAGGCAGGTGGCGGAACCACTGAGCTCAATCCCTGGCCCCAAAAGATGCTATTTTCAATGCTTCATTTATGTGTGGACACAACCAATCAGAAGGTGCTGTTTCTCACCCTTCATTTATGTCCAGCAAGAAGCCAAGCAATTTTTTTCCTAGGATAGTTTACGTCTGGCTAACACAATGCGAGTTTTGGAAAGACAAGTATCCCAATGCCTTATTTGCATGAGGAGGAAGCCAACTTGAGAATTTTGGATTCAAAAGACCCCTTTCCCTTAGCCTTCACCCCACAGTGTGTACTTCTTTTCCACCTTCAATAAATGTACACCTTTGCTCCTTTTCTGTGTGTCTTGTCCAACTCTTTGATTGAGACAGCAAAGGCCTGGAAGGAAGTCCCATGGACCTCCATCCAGTAAGACTTTGTTTTTGATTTGATTTGGTTTTCCTTGTCCTCTACTGGAGAGCAGATATTGACTCTGTCTGGGGAGCCATTGCTCACTCTTTGGTCCATCTCCTGCTGCTTGGTGGGGCTACCCCGAGTTTCATGGTGCCTAAGCTGGATTTGTTGGTTTGCGGGCAAATCATCACTGGGATCTGCCTTCTCTTCAAAGAAAGAAGCTTCAGCGTGTAATGGGCAGTATGGCCACTGGACTTCTATATTTTAACATGCGGATGGAATTCCTGTTGGCTCTGATCTTTGATCCATCTCCAGGCTCCTTTATGAGGCTCACTCCAGCAAAGCCATGATCTAGATCGCACAGGTAGATGAGACGATGCCTTCAAAATGCAGGTCTCAGGACTGGTCCCAGGGATTGTTGGCTTCCATCGCCAGCTTTCTCAGCCAGGCAGATGACATGGCCCCATCTGCCAGAGGACAGTCATACTCATCACTACACGGCGACCTGTAGGAGTCCCCATCTCTGTTGTACTCACACAAAGGGCAGTCCATCCTTTCCCACCATCCTGTCTCTGGCTTTTTCATGGCTGGCCAACAGAGGGAAATCCTCACATAGACTGGGGACAAGGCCCATTAGGTCACTGAAGTTCTCAATTTGCTCAGCTGCTGCTCACTCATGGCTCGGTGCTCCAGTCCTGGTCCAAGTGTCTGTGGCTTTTTCCCCAGCAACAGGGCCTGGCACTTCCACTTCTCCAGGTGCCCAGAAGTGAACTTCTGGTTACCACCCCCATTAACCATTTTTCAAGACTATTTTCCATTTATCTAGAAAATTACATTTGTAAGTGAAGCAAATCCCCAAGAATGCCCAATAAATGACTTGAATCAAGGAGGGACAAATGGAGCAGGAGGAAGGAAGCCATAACATTTGAAGTCAATCAGACAGGATAAGGAACCAAGGGTTTTGAACTCCAGTGTTCACAAAATGCCTGGAGCCTTCCCCTATTTAACTCCTATCAGCATTTAATCAAGTCCTAGCATTTAAGATAATTTTTAAAAGGCTCTTGCTCAAAGATACTCTTGTTTTGCTGTTTTATGTAATCACTAGTTTGGCAGAAACCTCATGTTTTTCTTTTTTGGGTAGAGTATAAATAGCATTTCTCATACATTATACTTTAAACGTGCATTATCTGTGGGCTGGTGGACTATTTCTATGGGAAAATATATTCTGAGATCCAAACAAATGAGTTACAAACAAAATGTGGGTGAATACTCCATGTAATTTGGAGACCATCGGCTGTAGATGCAGGCAGTGGAATGAAGTGGTTCAGGGTTAGGGCTTTGGAGCTGGGAGTGTGAGTCCCAACCCACCCACCTCCAGGGATGCCACTGTTCCCAGGTTGCTCACACCCCAAAAGCCTCAGTTCCTCACTCAGTAGAGAAGATAGTATATGACAGATTGGCTATAAGGATTAAGTGAGTTTTTCTGGCACATAAAAAGTGCTCACTGAAAGAAATTATTCCACACTAGAGATGAGATCATCCCATAATATTTGAAACATCTTGATTGTTTTGTACCAAATATACTTTGCTTTACAAAGGAGAAAAGTCATTGAGGACATTAGTAATTACTCTTCTTACTCTCCTAAGCTCCCTATGCATATGTGTTCATCCATATGTGTTCAACCAACCCCGCTGACACCTTGATCTTGGACTTCCAGCCCCCAGGACTGTGAGGAACTAGCTTTCCATCGCTGGCATATTGTTACGGCAGCCCAACCACAATAACTGTCCTTTTTGAAACTCTCTGCTCCCTGGATTCCCACAGCATTGGGTTTTTCTGTTTCTCTTCCCAACTGTTCTTTTGAGATGGACTTCTTTTCTTTTGCTCACCCTACATATGGGGGATTCTCAGGGTTAGAAGTCCCTCCTCATTCCCCGTGCTCTGCCCAGCATGTGTCACCTGAGGTTATGTTTTACCTGTGTTGTTCCTAACCAACCCATGGTCTCAGCCCGCATCTCTTCTACAGTGTCGTGTTCATGTGTCACCCCGCACATCTTCCCTGCGTCTTCTCATGTACTGCAGGTGCCGCAGTCCCAAACTAGCCATCAGCCTAACCAGACCAGCTCTACCTCCTGCACGCTTTCCCCGTACTCACCATCTTTCTGTTCATCCACACCAGAGACTTGGCAGCTAGTCTTGATTTCTCCCCTGCATTTACAGATCACCTCCCAAATATGTAGTAAGCCATCCTGTCCTTTCCATATTTGCTGCTTGTCACAGTAAGAAAAAACCCAGCAGGCTGTTTTCTCCTACTGTACCCTCAGCTCCAATCGCTTCTGTGACCAGGTACATGAGGGGTTTCCCTGGGCATCAGTTCTCAGGACACCAGCTGGATGTTCCACAGTTCCCTTCAGTTCTGGAGAGAACAGCAGACGGCACTAAGGTCTCAGCTGGCCCCTGACCCATGCCAGCTGTAGGTCTCGGCCTCCAGTCCTTCTGGGCAACTGGCTTATAAATTGGGGGTTCCCAGGCACCCTTAGGTTTGATCATTTGCTTCTGGAACTCAGGGAAACACTTTCCTTCTTTTTGCTGTTTTACTGCCAAGGACAGCAATCAACAGCCAGATGAAGAGGCGGGCGAGGCCACAGGCACATCTGCCCCTGTGCAGTCGGGTGTGCTGCCTTCCACACTCGGATGTGCGTGGCAACCTTGAAACTCACTGATCCTTGTTCCTTTGAGTGTATTGGAAGCTCCTACATGTGGGTATGGTTGATGAAATCCTTGATCCTTGCTCATCACTCGAACCCTCAGCCCCTCTCCCTTTCCCTGAGGCTGGTGAAAGTGTTCCCGGGACTTTTGCAGAATCCCCTCCTCACATTAAAATTAAATATGGGAATCTCAGCCTTTCACCCTGCAGCCATGTGCCTCTCTTGGATTTGCCCACTGCTCTCTTGCAATGTGTCAATGAACTCTTCACTTTTCCATATTTCTTGACTATTGGTGAATTTTTTCTACCACCCGTGGCGCTGGGCTCTCACATGCGGCCCCTTGCATGGCACTGCAGACAGCTGCCTGAACTCCCCTCCCTCCCTTCCTCTCTGCCCACCCCCAGTAGCACCATGAATCCTTTTTTTGGTACCTGACGATCGAACTCAGGACCTTGCACTTGCCAGGCAGGCACGGCACCACTGAGCTACATCCCTGGCCCACCATGAATCCTTTTAAAAAAAAATTTAGAGCAGTTTTATGTTCACAGCAAAATTGAGAGATTTCCCATACACTCCACAGCCCAACACGTGCTTAGTCTCCCCCATTATCAATATCCCTCACCAGAATGGCACATTTATTGCCATTGATGAGCCTACACGGACACATCCTTATCCCCCAAAGTCCATGGTTTCCATTATGGTTCATCTTGTGCATTCTATGGCTTTGGACACATGTGGGAAGCCAGGTGTCCACCAATATCGTATCACAGGGCATAGCTGCGCTGCCCTAAAAATCACTGTGCCCAGCCTGTTCAGGCCTCCCCTCCCCACCTTCTGGAAACCACTGATGTCTTTGCTGTTGCTGTAGTTGTATTGTTTCCAGAATGGCACTGACCTATAGTTGAAATCATACAGTATGGAGCCATTTTAGTTGGGCTCCTTTCACATAGAAATATACGTTTAAGGTTTCTACATATCTGTTTGTGGTTTGATAGCCCCTTTCTTTTTAGCCCTGAGTAGTGTTCCATGCTTTGGTTGTACCACAGTACCACTCACTTCCTGAAGGATGCATCTGTTGCTTCTAAGATTTGACAGTAATGAATAAAGCTGCTATAAACATTTTTGCGCAGGTTTTGTGTAGGTATAAGTTTTCACTGCTTCGGGTAGATATTAGAGTGCGATTGCCGGATTGTGTTATTATAATAGGGACTTAGAAGCCGGGCCTACAGATGCCCAGTGGGTAACTGCCTTCCTTTTACATCTGTCTTCATTACCTTAAAACTTTGGGTTGGATCCCTGCTCAGCTCAGCATGTAGGCAGGTGCCACAGCCTGCACAGCTGAAGGGTCCATGGAGGGAGAACAGTGGAGGATGAAGAAAAAGACAGATACACAAGTTGGGGCCAGGTGGAGCCTTCTTCCTGATGGGAGAAAAGGGCAGCCCGGCAACTGCAGCCCATTTATTTATAGTGGTAGAAATAAAGGAAGAGCAGGGGTGGTGGTGGTGAAGAGGCTGGTCTGTAACTGGAGCCAGGAGAGTAGCTAAGGTCTGCAGAACATCATGCTTTGATGGTTTTATGGGGAATGGGCGGAGAGGAAGGCACATCATGTTTCTCGTTCCACGCAGGGGCCTGCCTCATCCTGCCTCATTGGCAGGAGGAGACAAGTTAGGCCTGGCCATAGTGATCTACAGAGCAGCGCTCCCAGCAGGCAGGTTAGGTTTATTAACCCTAAATTTACCCAGCCTTTCTCATCTCCCTTCAAGACTGAGGATGTCCAGATAAGAATAACTGAGGCATTTTCAAGATTTGCAGGGAGAGTCAGTTGCTTTTTTTTTTTTTACAGTATCCTGTTTCAGATGCCCTGGAGTGATGCCTAGAAGTCTCCATTCACTGTCCCAACTCGGCAGTCACCTTAGATTGCATGAGAAGCAGAGCCCCACAGTCCACCCCTTGAAAGTGCCGACCCCCGCCCCGCAAGCAGAAACGATCATCTCCTGGGAGCCTGTTGCCCTCTCAAGCCATTAAGATTTCTCTGGAGCAAGTGGTGCAGAACTAGGGATCTGAGATAGGGATCAACCAGACCATTGCTTGACCAGGATCATGGGCCGGTGACCACCTGCCAGCCACGTGGCCCCTGCCCTTTGATTTCACTCCCCTTTTCTACAAAACCTCAAAGTTTCTGTCAGTTCCTCCAAGACAGATCGTGAACCCTTTCTTTGTCCCTCCTAGCATGGGTGTTGAGTAATCCTGTCCTTTACCATGCTCACCTTGACTGGCGTCTTGGGATGGAACCCCAGAGCTGGGCTCTCACCCTAAAACTATGGAAATGATATAAAAATGTGGTTCAGGGCCAGAGATTTAGCTCAGTGGTTCTGCCGCTTGCCTTGCAAGTGCAAGGACCTAAGTTTGATCCCTGGTACGGAAAAAAAAAAAGTGTTTCAATTGGTAAGAAACTGCCCAACTGCCTTCCAAAGTGGCTGTACTGTTTTGCATTTGCATTTCCATTAGCAATGAATGGGAGCTCCTCATCAGCCTTTGGGCTGTGGTTAATGATCCCAAGTTTGGCTATTCTAATAAGTGTGTAGTGGAATCTCTTCATTTTCACTTGCATTTCTGCCTTTCCTTGGGGGCGTATGATGTGGAGCATCTTTTCCTATGCTTATTTCCCATCATTGTATCATCTTTGGTGAGATGTCTGCTGAAGTCTTTTGCCGTTTTCAACCAGACCACTGACCTTATTGTTGAGGTCTTGTTTATTTGTTTGTTGTTTTGTTTCTTGAGACAGAGTCTAGCTATGTAGTCCAGGATGGCCTTAAACTCACTATGTAGCCCAGGCTGGCTTTGAACTCACGGTGATACTCCTGCCTCAGCCTCCTAAGTGCTGGGATTACAGCCATGTGCCACCATGCCTGGCCTTATTATTGAGTTTTAAGAGATTTTTTTTCCATATTTAGACAAGAGGTTTGTTTTTAAAAATTGCTATTCTCATTCGCTCTTTTGTTATTATTTTTAATTGATGTCATAATTGTATATATTTATGGGGCACAGTGGAATGTTGGGGTCAAGTTAATTAACATATTCCGCACTTCACTTATTTTATTATGGTGAGACTATTTTTTGTACTGTTGGGGAACAAATCCAGCACCTCACACATGATAGGCTAGGCAAGCACTCCGCTGCTGAGCTACACCCTCTGCTGAGACATTTGACATTTACTCTCTTAGCAGTTTTGAAATATGCAGTGCATTATTATTTTTTTGCAGTGCATTATTATTAACTGTAGTTACCACGCTGTGCAGTAGATCATAAAACTTATTCCTTCTGTCTGATTGAGATTTTGTACCCTTGAACATCTGTCCATCTTTGGCCCCCACCATCCTCTGGTAACAACCTTTCCACTCTGTCATCTTTTTAGATTCCACTCGTGGGTAAGAGCACCCCAACACCAGTGTCTTTTTGAGGTCCCCAGAATACCTTTATGGTCTTCCAGTGAGGCTAGGCTGGGAAAGGTAACTGGGGCATGATGCTATTTAAGATGAGGACAAAGGACAAGGAGGCAGCACTCTTCCAAACACAGCCATTGTGTCCATAAAAAAAGTCTTCCAAATTGACTTCAGCTGTTGCTGGTTTCCCAATGGCACTAAGATTGTCTCGTGTTAGATAAAGCCATCTACTGCCACCTTATGGCAAAAGATAGAAAAGAAACAGCAGAACATCCCACTCATAAAATTCTGTGAACTTCTAAAGCCTGATCATTTTTTAGTTTATCTCTCCCTGGAAAGTTGATGAATTATTCTGTGTTTATCTGAGAACATCGCTTCTTCTATGCTGGATCCTACATTCTCTCACCCACTCAAAACCCTTGTTCATATTTTCCTCCATCTCTCGTCATCGATTTTCCTCTCTGTTGAGTCATTCTCACTGGCACTGAAGCCTGCTGCTACATCATCCACTTTAGAACCACACGAAGCAATTGAGATCTTGCCTTCACCCTCCAATTCTTTCTTGCCACCATCCCATTTGTCTTCTGCCCTTTATAGTAAGCCTTCCAAGGGTTTTCTGTAGTCATTTTTATGTTTTCTTTTCTTCAAATTCTTCTTCCTCCTCCTCCTTTATTCCAGCCCCACCTTGGGAATAGAACCCAGATCCTTGTGCATTTGCAGGCAAGTGCTACATCACTCAGCTACATCTCCAGCCCTTTTGATTTTGTTCTGAGGCAGGGTCTTGCTCAGGTGCCCAGGCTGGCCTTGAACTTGAAATCTTCTGCCTCAGCCTCCAGACTAGCTGAGATTACAGGTTTATGAACTGCACCTGGATTTTTATTTTTCCATCTATTGAGTTTATTCCCAGTGAGGTTTTTACCTCCAAACTGCTTGGTCAAGGCCAAAAAAAGACGGACATTACCCGAATCTGACAGTCGTCTCAGTCCCCAGACCTGACTGTTGTCGATGTCACCGTCATCTTCCGAGCCCCTGTCTCGGTGTTCTCCCTCCTACTTCCCAGCCCGCCTCAGGACCTACTGCTGTTGCCTTCTCTTATCTCTGAGCTTTCAACACTGGGACACTCAAGGCTTGCTCTTCCCGCCTGTCTCTGTCTACAGAGCTTTCTAAATCTCTGCTTTGATCCCACTCTGTATTCTGACTACTCCAGCCTCCTCCAGCCTTTCCCCCTAAATTCCACACTGGATCTCACTGCTTTGGAGTGGGGAAGTTTTGTCTTATTTTCACCCAGTGCAAGGTTCACACTGACACCCCCATAACAAAAGATAGGTTAACAAGAGAAAACCTGTGGAACCAAAGTTCTACGTGACACTGGAGCCAAAGACCCAGAGACCATGGGTCTTTTTATGCTTAGGTTTAATCAAGAAGGGACAGTTGTGTAGAAGTGTGATTAAACAAAAAGGAAGTTTGACGTTGGTGATAGTCTGGGGTCATGTATCTAGGGTAAGACATGTGGCTCAGAGCCTTCTTGGCGTCTCTGTGTGGCCTTCCTTCCCTCTGGGTACAGGACAGGACATCTGTCACCTAAGGATCTTCAGGAGAGAGGGTCAGGGACATTTCATCTCCTTTAGCCTAAGCTACCCAGCTTTTCCAGGTGCTGTGTTTGGGGGTAGTGTTCTGTGATCCCCTTTGGATGTCTAGTAAGTCCTTAGAAGCAAACAGGCTGAAAATCAAACTTCTGATTTTTTTCCAACCTCCCATCCCAACCAGCCCTTGTCCAGTTTTCCTCCTCTCAGTAAATTGAAATCTCATTTTTCCAAAAGCTCACCCTTTGCTCTTTTTCTCACATCCACACCTAATCCATTGGCAAATCCTGGCAGCTTTAGTGTTTTGCCATTTCTTTCCACCGTTACCCTCGGCTCAATCCAAGACAACTGTTGGAAAAACCATTGGAAAAACTCCCTGCTAGGTCTCCCTTTTTCCATGGCATCTCCCTTATTGTCTATTTCTCTGTACAGGAGCTAGGAGCCTGCATGGTCTTTTTAAAGTGGAAGTAAGAAAGATCCTGTCTCTTCTCTGTTTGAAACCAGCCCGTTGCATCCTGCCTACATTGATTTTCTGTTGCTGTAACAGAATACCGGAGATTGGGTAACTTCCAGAGGAAAGAAATTTATTCCTTATGGTCCCAGAGGCTGCCAAGTCCAAGGTCAAGGGACCACACTTGCCCAAGGCCTTCTTGCAGAGTCCTAAGTGGTGCAGGTGCCAGGCTTGGCCCTAATTTGTGCCGTCCCTACTGCCTGAAAGACTTGCTCCGCATGTGCCCTCGGTCTCTACTCAAGAGTCATCTTAGCAGAGTGTCCTTTCCGGAGCCCACTATGGAAAACTAATCTCTTCCCTCCCTTTCCCCCTTTCTCTGTTAGCTTCCACTGCAGTGCATGGTGATCTATGAGAAGGTGAATTTAACAAGAGCAAGGGCTTGGTGGTTTTGCTCACCCCTGCATGCCTCAGGGCCCAGCACATGGTCAGTGCTACAGCGTGGATCTTAAACATCCCCTTAAACCCACATGTTGGTGCCCAGTGCCTGGCCTGTGATGCTTGGGACTTAGCAGCACCCAGCTGGTGGGGCCCACTGTGCAGAGGTTAGACCACTGGCACGGCCTCAAAGGGCACATTGGGACCAGTGATCCAGGAAATCCAGTTTCAGAAGAAGGGACATTTTCTTTCTAACCCAGCTACTTCTGTTGACTATGTCAACACCAAGCATATTTAATCAATTTTAAATTAATTATTTATTGTTTTTTTTAAAATGAATTTTATTGGTACATTTTAGTGTACAATATAATGACATTCATCATTGGAAATCCACACCTTTACATGATCTCTCTTGGTTCTTATTTTTTCCCCAATTTTCCCCAATTTTTTATTGTTAATGGAGGGAAGCTGCCATTGTTAATTTTTCCTCTGCCTAGCTGGAGATAGCAACTCAGATTTCCTGTCTCAAGAAGAATCTGGCGAGCCCTTTGCTTCCAGAAACATGGCCCAAGTTTTGTGCTTTGGGGTAGGGCAGGGCCTTTGCGGTGACTCGAGGAGGCTGCCTTTAGCTCCGGTCATCAAGGAGCAGGAAGATAGGGGCCTCCTCTGAGGAAAGGGCTGGAGACCCCAGTCTTTTGGAGGCTGAGATGGCCCCCACGGAGGCAGCTCTCCAGGCAGCGGGACCCTCCAGGGTCAGGAGGGAAGCGGAAGTGTTTCCTGGTTCCCCGGATGGCAGGTTGACGTGGCAGCTAAGGAGGTTCTGACGTAGTGCTGGGCAGCGGTACCAGGCTGCCTGCAGTGGGTCTCTGCTCATAAGCAGGGCCTTGGGAGTCCAGCTGCTGTTGGGGATGGAGCTCCTTGTGTAGTGATGTCCTTAGAAAAGTGGGTTTTTTCCTGCCTTGAAGAAGCACTGCGTCTTAAAACCGACAGTAGCGAGTGATCTCCCTGGGTCAGCTGTGATGAGCGTGCACTGGATCGTAGCTCTTGCCATCTTCAGTGCCTGGCCGGCAGCTAATTCAGAGCAGCTGCCCTCCAGGGGGAGACAGCTCTGTAGGTTTCTTCGACCCTCAAGGGCCATCTGAATTTTGCTTCCCTGACCGGATGGGACTGGCCTAGGGGACACAGATGAACACGTGGCAAGTTTTGGACAGCAGAGGTTGGTGGGAAGCAGAAAGCAGGCGACCCTGGACTTCAGGGTAACCTGGCCGCGCTGTAGCCTGAGCAGGCTTCAGTTTGAAACAGAAAAAGCAAGGCAACCTTCCTTATACGCCAGCCCGATGGGTGGCTCATTCTGGTCACAGAACAGCCGGGTGCCTCTCACAGTGTCACAGACCCGCACTCCCCCCCCCCCCCCCAAGCTGGAACGCAGTTGGGCGTATCCGTGTCTTTCTCCTGTTCTGTCCCTGTGCTGATGCCCGCATCCACCACCCCAGCCTGGAGCCTCCAACTTCCCTCTTTCTTCACATCTTCTTTGCTGTCCTCATAGTGACAGCCTGGCTGCTTCCTGCTCCCCAGCCCGGTCCACACCAGCACCCCAAACCTTCTTCCCCCTCCAGCACGGGAGCTGCTCCTTCTCAGCTGCTGCCGCCCCGGAGCTGGAGCTGATGAGTGCGGAGCGCACTGCGAGAGAGGCCTGCCCTCCACGCCGCACCTGTAACTCAGACCGTTTGCTAAACTTAAAAAAAACCCAAAAAACTCAAACCAAAGAAACCCACAAAACAGACAGATGAGGTGACTTGGCTGAGCCCACAGAACTGGGGCAGGAACCTGGCCTCCCCTGCAGAACGCCGAGCACTTGCTCCAGGGCCCAGGATGCAGATGGGCAGAGACGCGCGGAAAAAGGGTCCGGAGTCCATGGGCTCCGTATCCAGGGACTCAACCAGCCACGGACTGAAACATTCAGGATAAACATTGCCCCTGTATTGAAATGACGGATTCTCTTCCTCTTCCTCCTTCTCCCCTCTTCCTGTTTTTTTTTGTGTGTTTTTTTGGTACCAGGGATCGAACTCGGGTCCTTGAGCTTGCGCAGCAGGCGGCGAAACCACTGAGCTAAATCCCGGGCCCTCTGGGCTCTTTTTAAAAACCTTTTATTTTGAGACAGCTACATTGCCTAGGCTGGGCTCAAACTTGCTACTTTTCTGCCTCAGCCTCCTGTAGACTTTTCTTGCCGTAAGGATTTCTTAAACAATACAGTGTATCAAGTATTGAGGTAGCACTGATATTGTGCTAGGGTTTATAGGTCATCTAGAGATGACTCCAAGTGTTCAGAAGGATGTGCGTTGGTTCTATGCAAATATTATATCGTTTTACAGAAAGAAGTTAAGCATCTAAGGACTTTGGCCTCAGGGGGTCCTGCAATCAAAGCCCCTTGTACCTGCTAAGAGACAGCCATCTGTGAAACTGCAAAACCAGGGGGCTGGAAACGGCAGCAGCTTCCCCGGGAGAAGTGGGGGGCATCTTCAGTTTATATTTACATTTCATTTTAGCAACACAAAAACACTACCTAATGAGTGAAGAAAATATGGAAAACTCCACAAGTATAAAGAAGAGAAATAAAACCACCAGGAAACCTCAGGCAAGTGGTTTCCTTTTGAAAGGCAAAAGCCCCCAGAAAGACGAATGCTGAGGCTGCTGTCATTTACATCTTCAGAGGAGCTTCCGATCCAGGTGAAGTCCAGCTGCTCCCTCCCCCATCCCTCTTCTCCCACAGAGGACAAATCCAAGCACCCCAAATGGGTATTAGTGGCATTAATGGCCACAAGGCAGTGCTCACCACCCCGGAAGTGTTCGAGCTGCACCATCAGGTTGGAGATTAGACCTGGGCCTCTCCGTCCTGTCCCAGCTTGAATTTGTGTGGCTAGACAGGGATTAGGTTCTTTAGGGAATAAAAATGGATTTGTGTATGTCTTGTCTGTCTGTCTTTCTTTCTTTCCTTCCTTCCTTCCTTCCTTCCTGCTATCTATCTATCTAATCTATCATTCATCTATCCATCCACCCACCCAATCTATCTGTGTACATGGAAGAGAAAGAGAGATTTCAAGGAATCAGCTCATGCACTTGTGGGGGCTGCCAAGTTCTGCTTGTGGGCCGTTTAGCCGGTCACCTAGAGAAGAGCTGATGTATTAGATGGAACCCAAAGGCCATCTGTCATTTAGTTCTATTCAGGCCTTCAACTGATCGGATGAGGCCCACCCACATTAGGGAGGTCCAAATGGCCTTACAGTCCACTGAGTTAAATGGACCCTCATAGAAATATCTAGAATAATTTTAGCCACATATCTAGATAATATGTCTGAGCCAAGTTGTCCTAAAAAATTAATCATCACAACCAGGTGGCTGTAGGTGTCAAAGCTAGAGGATGACCCCCCTCCCCAACCAGAGGCCTTGGCTGGAGGGAACAGGGTCATTACAAGGTGGCTGCAGGTGGGAGCTTGTTGTCCTTCAATGCAGGAGTCTACAGGCAAAAGGCCATGCAGGGCGGGGGCGGGTACCACTATGGATATGTTACACAGACTTGGGACAGATGCTATTTGTTTGGAACCTTCTTTAAGATAAAAAGTACGAAATCAGGCCTGAGAAGAGGCGTTAGAAGGGGCCTGAGTGCAGTATATGGTTCTGGCCTACCGTAGATCATGATGAGGTGGTACAGGTGGAGCAGGAGGAGAGTAGAAGGTGCTTCCCTTGTCTCCTGGAGCAGGTAGGAAGCAAGTACCAACATCTGCATTTTAATAGGTGTCTAGAAGAATGAAACTTAGAAGGTGAGAGTTGGAGGAGCTTTTGGCCTCTGGGCTTCCCTTGCCTCTGAATCCTAACGCCACTGCCATGGAAGCACAAATATTTGCATTTGTTCAAGTTCACGTGTCTTTCCTCTAAATCAGGGGTTGGCAACCTTTTTCTGTGAAAGGCCAAAAAGTAAATATCCGAGGCTGTGTGGGCCATATGGTTTCTGTTGCAGACACTCTTCTCAGCTGCTGCCGTAGCACAAAGCAGCCCTAGATAATCCAATAAAATGTTATTTACCAAAAACTAGGTGACAGGCCAGATTCAGCCAGCCCAGGATGCAGCTTGCCGATCCCTGCTCTAGAGCCCTGCTTTTCAGTTTTTAGAAACAGGATACTTCCTTCAAACCATTTCCAACAACATCCAGTGTATAAACCTGACAAAAGCAATTACTCCAGTTGGAGTTGGGTGGGTGGGAGGTCACCCGGGCCCGGTCCTCATGGAGCTCCTGGGGCCCCGTGGGGCACCCACTGCTGAATCCTGATGGCTTCTTATAAGTGACCCTCAGTGCATTTGGCTGCAGTGTCACTTGTAATGACACCGCCAGTCCTCTGTCACTCTAGAGTCTGGCACCACGAGAGGCCCAGGCACAGCTGTCCCGTGCAGTGCATTTGGGAACTCGGAGGTGTAATGTGAATCAGTCCCGACTCAAGGTGGCAGATGCTGAAGTGTAGATGCAGGGGCTGGAAGAGAGCAGGGCTCACTTTCTTCCCAACCTGATGCCCGCCCACCTGCCCTGGTGTCAGGTGAGAGAGCGAGCCCCAGTGTTCGTGATGTCATTCACTTCAGAGCTGGGGCCCAGACCTCGTCAGCTTTCCCACAGACCTTGAGTTTGGGTTTGTTCCTTGTTTTGGGGAATGATTGTTTACGGTCATGATGGAAATTACTGAGCAGAGGAAAGTAGTGGCCCCAGGTGGCATCTGTGTGTGTGTGTGGTCGAGGAGGCTGGGGTGGGATTGGTCAGTGTGCACCGTCCCCTCTCTGCTTCAGGTGAGGGAATAAAACTATACAGGTCCCTTGCCTACGCCTGGAGTAGTGCTTTGCACAGAGCTGCAGTACTGGGTGGATTCAATAGAACTGAGTTCAAGAAGTCCTCATTAGCCCCGTATTTAATATCTGAGTTCCTGAAGTTATGCATATTTTTAATTTTCAAAATTATTTTTATTTCTGAAATTATCAAGTTATATGCCCCAATGCAAAAATATGTACACCATGGAAGGATTAACTACGGAACTGGCTGCGTGTAAAACCTTCCTTTGCTCACACCTTTCCAGGTACCAAGAACCTTTGACCACTGTCTGGTGTCATCAACACTTGGTCACACCGGGTGAAAACAGATGGGCTGGTGGGAATGTGGCAGAAGTGTAGGATTTTCGGGACATCGGTAAACATGGCGTTGGGTCAGCACTTAGAGGTCAGGCAAAGCCACCAGTAAGGGAGGCTCTGGGACAGATACTGGTTAAGGAATGAGGAAAAGAAAGATGACGAGGATGTCAGTGACTGAAACAGCAACGGAGGAAGAGAGACCAGTGGGAGAACTGATAAAGCAAATTCTTTTGTGTGAAAATATAAATTAGTACAACCACTGTGGAGATCAGTGTGGAGATTCCTCAAAAAACTAAAACTAGAAATTCCATTTGACCTAGATATTCCCCTTCTAGGTGTCTTCCCCAAAGAGTCAAAGACATGAATTACAATGTTACATATCCATGTTTATAGCAGCACAATTCATAAGAAGCACGCTGTATGTGCGACAACAGATATATGACACAGAAAATGCGGTGTCTACACACCGTGGAGACTACTGTGCCATAAGGAAAGATAACTTGAGTCATTTGTAGGAAAATGGATGCACCTTGAGACCGTGGCACTAAGTGAAATAAATCAGACACACAAGCTTAAATATCGCATGGTTTCTCTTATCGGAGAAACCCAAATTGTAAATAAATTATAGAGCAAGATAAAGACATATAATAGGAAATAAGGAAATAGATGATTTGCAAAACGAAGAGATGGAGGGAGAGGAGAAGAAACGGATGAAAGAAATGTTATCTACAAGCATCAACTCCCCACAGTACATATTATCATTGCAAACTGCAAACACGTGCTCAGAAAAAAGAAAACTGTTGTAAAACATGCACGAGGCTCTTATATAATCCTAGAACTGCATCAGAAACAACAGTCCCCTCTGTAAAAGCCTGTTTTCTTTCTTGTTCATTCTGAAAATTCAATTATGGTTGAAATTGTAGCAAAAGTATTTGTTAGATAGAAGACAAAAAATTTAATTTCATTTTTCCAGATAAATTTTCAACCTCTAACTTTTTTCATTATTTGTCTTGGAAAGATGTTCCCCCTTTTAGCTGGGTTCCCTTTCAACCATCTTGTCTTGATATCAATTGTCCTCTAATCATGAGAACTGTTTTCCGGGAGTTTGGGTAGAAAAAAACTTTCCTAGAAGCAGGACCCAAAATGCCAGGGGAAAAGACAGGATTTCCCACTAAAATGTTGATAGTTGTGCAAGACAAATTAGTAATAGACAGTTACTGGGTGAGATGTGTCACATATAACCACAAAAGGTTAAAAGCCACAATATAGAAAAAGTAGATACAAATCAATAAGAAAAAGAAAACCCAGAGGAAAATTAGGCAAAAACTGGGGTCGTGGATTCACAGAAGGGGGAATGGAGGTGGCTAAAATAGGTGAAAAGATACTATACTGACCCTTAGTGATAATCAGGGAAATGCAAAGCATAGCATCAAAACATTTCAATCCATTAATTGGCAAAGATTTGGAGACAATGCCAGTATTGGTACAGGTGCAAATAAATATACACTCTTACATCATTTTGCTTTTTGGAGACCCAACTGAGCAGTTTAGCTAAGCTAAAATGTGTGTTCTTTGATATAACAAGCCACTTCTAGGAGCAGGGATTGATCTTTAGAAATGCACATGCTCACACAGAGCGACCGACAAGGTCCTATGAAGATGTTATGACAGCAGAAAGCAGAAATGCTGCTGTTACTATTAACCATAGCTGATACTCACAGAAGCCTTTCCTTAAGCATGTTGTTATGTAAGCAGGCTCGTTTAATCCTCCACAGCAGCCCTGAGAGTAAGTACTTTTATCATCTGCAGTGCACACATAAAGTGCCTGCCACTCGGCTAGCAGAAGCAAAGATTGCGATGTGACCCCAGGTCCGTGGGATAGGTCTGTGCTCTGTCCCACTCACCCACATCCAGTAGAGAACTGGCTCTTTAAATCACAGAAAACCCTTACAAGGAAGACCAAGATATTGTAAAGTGAAATAAATGGGTGGTAGTGCAATCAGTGTAAAAAAATACAAAATGTCCATCTGTGGTTTGTTGTGTATGCGTGTGTGTGTGTGTGTGTGCATGGATGAGGGCTACTGGAAGGAACACACAGACTGTTCATAGTGATCGCCCTTGCCAAGGGGGATGTGTTAGGGCAGAGGATAAGGGGGTGCTGGTATACCGAGAGTTCATTTCTACTGCATAAGTCTTTGCACTGTTAAATTCTTTAAAACTTATCACACACTCACCTATTTATATTGCAGTACTGGGGATTGAACTGAAGGAGCAAAGAGCTATACCTCCGGTTCCCTTTATTTTATTTTTTTGAAACAAGGACTCACTAAGTTGCCTAGGCTCTCCTTGAAGCAGTTGGGATTATAGGCATGTACCACCATTCCTGGCTGCTTGTAATTTTTTTTTCTTTTGGTACTGGGTATCAAACTCAGGACCTTATGCTTCCCAGGCAGGCAAAGTGCCACTGAGCTACATCCCTGCCCCCTGTCCCCCTTTGTGGTACCAGGGATCGAACTCAGGACCTTGTACTTTCGGGGCAGGCGGTGGAAACACTGAGCTAAATTCCTGGCCCCCTGGCCTCCCTTTTTAAAAATAATTAATGAATTATGTTTTTAAAGAAGCATCCATCCATGGTTGCTGGATTTTCTTTCTTTTGCAGGGCCGGGGATTGAACCCAGGGCTTCATGATTGCTGGGCAGGTGCTCTGCCACTGAGCTACCTCTCCAAACCGTGTAAACCTTCTTAAAGATGAGAATGAAACTCAAAGGGGTTGCAGCCACTTCTGACTTATTGGTTGCAAGTTTTACTGGGATGGATGGCATTCAGGCAGGGATCCCTCATGGCCAGGGAAGTGGTCCCACAAGGCTTGTGGTGGGTGGGCAGTTCTGTTCCTTGACTGGATTCAGCCTTGTCACATCTACACTCACCATTTAGGATGTACCTGTTGTAATATTCTAACCGGCCAACAGTACCACAGTGCCTGTTCTCATAAATATAGCATGTATTTTTTTCAAAAAAGATACATTGTGTGTGTGTTGGGGAGGGGCAACCACAGGATGTATATTAACAGTAGTATTCGAACAAACAATCACACGTTTAATACAGCTATGTCCTTATGGATTGGCAAACCGAAGGTCATGTAGAATATTTCTTTCTTTCCTCAAATATAGATTTGAAAATTAAAATAGTCACTTTCCCAGACTCCCTTGCAGCTAAATGGTGACCACACAACCCAGTGCTCATCAATGAACCATACACTGATATCACTGCTGGACTTTGAAGCCAGGATCCTGAAAGTGGGGACTTGGAATGGCCCATCCAACTTTTGGTCTTTCCCCTTCTTCCTCCCCAGACCACAGATGTGATGCCTAGAAATGTAATTAACATCCTGTAGCTATGGCGATAAATGTTAAACATTGTACTCATGTTCTAGGGCTGCTATGACAGATGTCCACAAATGGTGTGGACACAGAACTTTATTTTTTCACAGTTCTGGAGGCTGGAAGTTGAGAGCAAGTTCTCAGCAGGGCCATGCTGTCTCTGAAGACTCTAGAGGTGGATCCTCTTGGCAACTTCCTAGCTTCTGGTGTTGTCCACAGTCTTTGGTGGCTTGTGGATGCATCACTCCAATTTCTGCCTCCATTGTCACATGACATTGTCTTTGGGTCTATGTCTTTCCTCTTCATATAAGGGCACTGGTCACATTGGATGTAGGGATTACCCTACTCCATTATGACCTCATCTTAATTCAATTATATTTACAAAGATCATACTTTCAAGTAAGGTTATACTCTCAAATTTTAGGGGTTATGATTTGAACACATTTTTTAGGGGGATACAATTCACTTCATAAAACATGCTAAGAACGGAGAAGGGGAAGATGGAAGTCCTTGTTAGGGTTGTAGAGCCACTTCTAGCCTTGGACGGCTCAACTATGACTTCCCCATGTATGAGTCAAATACATTCTTCTTTATTTAAGTCATAGTTTGGGTATTCTTTTGCTTGCAGCTGAACACATTCCTAACTGTCATATTTATCCATTTATCCATCTGCCCATCCATCCATCCATCCATCCATCCATCCATCCATCCATCCAGTCAACCAATCTTTAGAAACTGCCTATAGTGGGCCGGACAGGGAGCCAGAGGATGTTTTATTCAGTCGAGGCCGGCACAGAGAAAATACTTAATGTTCATTAGTTAAATGCATGAATGGGAGGAAAAACTTTTTACGGGATGTATATTTTGGAGTATACACAAAGCAGTTAACAATTAAAATGTGTGATGGGGCTCCAGCGAAACCGAGTTGGAGTTTAGGGGAGCTTTCTTGGCAAGTAAGAAGGGTGGTGGGAGAATGTGTAGAAGCCAATGAGAGACTGAGAGAGTGAGGAAAATTTTCTACAGGTGGTCATGGAGGGTAAGGGAAGGGGAGAAGAGAAGGGGAAAAGGAAGGGGGAAGAGGAGGGAGAGGAGGGGAAAGGAGAAGAGGGGTGGGGGAGCCCGGAGATGAGGGCAGAGACGTGAGCATGAGCCCTTGGGGTCACTCCTTAACATGTGAGCCATAGAGAGTGAAAATGGCCACTGCAGTTGGATGACTGTTTGCTGTCACATTCGGGGGGCAGGGACTCTGCTACTCTGATGGTTTTGAAGTTATGTGGCTGAAATGACAATATGTAGAATGCTCAGCAGAAGGAAAAGCACCAGGCACTTTAGGCGCACACGCTTCCCTTTCACATCGTTGTACACAGCTCTGGTAAACGCTGCACTCTTGGATGGCAACTGGAAAGCTGGGGCTTTGTTTTATGGTGTGTGTGTTAATGCTCATGGGCCGTTTCCAGTAGGTCTTGCTTTCGCACATCATCCTCATGCAGCTGTGTTTTCTGGACCAAGCCCGTGGAGAGCTGGATAACGCCAGAGACTCCCTTCTGACACTCAGATTCTCGCCTTACATCTTGCGTGCCAAGGGAACAGGCATAGAGGGCTTTTGCTTCCATGGGCTTCTTTTCCTGTATCTCCAAAATTAACTGAAAACCTTCAGAAGAAAGATAACAACATACAGGACACCTTGCACATAGAAGTGCTAAAAATCGATTGAATGTATTTATGTAAATGAAATTTTAAACTGTCCAGAATCCATTACAGTGGACCCTTGACTTACGAACTCAATTCAGTCTTGAGGGCTGGTTGTAACTCAAGTGGGTCAGTTGCCTTCAAAGTCTCTCTCTGTTTAATTTTAGGCCACACTTTCTTCCAGGCAGATCTCAGTGTCCTTAGAGAGACACTGGCCCAGGATTTCTCATTAACCCCACACAGGAAAGGATGCTGTCATGCTCCTTCCAGAACCCTTTAAGGGTTAAATCCGTATCCGAGATCATCTGGAAGCACAAGTGGCCGGCATTCAGGTTGTAACTCAAGACTTTGATCATAAATTTAAACTAAAATTCTGACCATTATCAAAGTTATTTGTATATCAGGCTGGTTGTAACTCAAGGGTCCACTGTATCTTGGGAGAAGTCTCTGTTTTCTTTGTATGGGGCTGGTGAGAAAGCAGGTTGATGTTTGGGACCCATAGGTCCCACTGTGGACTGGTTCTAGCTCTGTCCCTGGACAAATGCCCACTTGGGATTGTGGCTTTTCTGGACCTCATGACTGATACTGACTTGGGGATCCAGCACTGGGGTGCTTTAGACGTGGCGGATGTATAAAGCTGAGTATTTCTCTTGAGTTTCTGTGGAATCTTCCTTTTTTTTTTTTTTGGTACCAGGGATCAAACTCGGGTCTTTGCGCTTGTGTAGCAGGCGGCGAAACCACTGAGCTAAATCTCCAGCCCTGAGTTTCCGTGGATTCTTGAAAAGCTCCCATCAATTTGGACCTCTGACCTTCCTGGGCATCTGGCCTCCCCCCTTGGGCTCTTTCTACTGGGGAGCCGCTCTGCACTACCACAGCCCAATTAAGGTAGGATCTGCAGCCTCTCTCCGTGCATTCTTGGCCCATCACAATCTTTGCTATGACAAAGTCAGCTTACCTGCCTCTCCTTGCCTATCTCTAGCTCAGGCACCAACCAAACCTGCCTAGGCCAAGGTCCCCATCTCCTCTAGGTGAGGGAGGGCGGACAGACAGCACCCTGAAAGCTCTCTCTGTCCACCTCTCTCAGTCCATGCCCTGCTGTCCATGTGGCTGAGGGACCCAAGAGTCATGAACTAATTTTGAAAAATGAGCTTTGCTGTGTCGCAGACTGGATGTGATGTCCCCTAAAATCTGCACGTTGAAATCTGACCCCTGGATGATATTAGGAAACAGGGCTTTTGGGAGGTGATTGAATCAAGAGCGTGGGGCCTCATGGATGGGATTAGGGCCCTTATAAAAGGACCCACAGAGCCTTCTCTCTCCTTTTCTGCTGCACGAGGGCAAAAGGAGAACTTGGCCCTCTGCAGTCTAGAGGAGGGGCTCCCTAGAGCCGGACCACAATGGACTTCTTGCTTCTAGAACCCTGATCTGGCACGGAGTAGGCACTCAGTCAATGGTTCTTCCCCCTGCTTGGCTTTGTGCTCCCAAAGGTGTACATGGAGACTGGTGGTCACAGCTTTCCTGGCCAAGGAGCTTCTAGGTCAGCTTTCAGAGGAATAAGAGGATGCTGTAGTCACAAAGCCCTGACTGGTTCCCTGGGGTCAGTTCCTCTGCTCTGATCCTGGACCCATCCCTGAGTTCATCCCGCATGGCAAGGTGATGGGCAGATCCTCACCATTTGGATTCCTGGCCCTCTGCAGATGAATGGGGCCCAGTGGTGGCTAGGGCAGGCGTCCAAGGGAAGCACAGCCCCTGGACTGAGGCACTGTGTGCCCTGCAGGGGAGAGGCGCTGCTCAGCACATCTCTCCCTTCGGGACCTTGGTGTCCTCGCGCATCCTGGTGTCTACCCTGCAGCCCCTGGGACAGGAGGGAGGACAGAGGGGCTGTCTCCTGCCAGGGAGTGGATGTGACACTCAGATTCGCCCTCAGAAAAGCAGAAAAGCAGGTTCTTCTCTAGCTAGGTTGTTCTGGCTTCATAAAAGGAAGACCAGCTCTTCCAACACCTTCATCTTGTCAAACAGAGTCACAACTGTCTCAGACAGGTCACCCTGTCTGGAAAAAAAAGGAGCATATTATTGTGCTCCACCTGCCTTCCCTGTAATTGTGTGAGACCACAAGCGTCGCTGTGAGTGCTTGAGGCAGGCATTGTGATGCAACGCTAGCCTGCTGTTGACGTTTCCACTTACTCCTGGGAAACTGTCCGGAATAACATGGTAACATCCGGCACTGGCACTGTCCTGTCCCACCCTGCCCAGGCTGGGGTCATTCCTTGGCCCAGTGTGTTCCCCGTGTATATTCTACCTGCTTACTGGTCACTTAGTGGCCATCCTGGCTATCACACCAGCTGTCAGGGTACCACAGTGCTGTGTTTAAGGAATAACAAAACTCAGGAATGGTTTGTTTCTGGACTTTTCCTTGGGTGCATGTGTGCGTGTGTGTTTGTATGTGTGCTGCTGGGGATTGCCGCAGGGCCTCATGTGTGCTAAGTAAGTCTCGACCACCAGGCTACACCCCCAGCCCTCTTTTATTTATTTATATGTAGAAATAACCGTGGCTGACAGCAATGTGGGAAGCCAAACCACAGATGGGGACTACATACTGTAAACCAGGGTCCCCTGTGACTGCTGGACTAGCAGACAGGGCGAGGAAGCTCTGCCCCCAAGGGCCGTCTGCCATCTTGATTGATACTCACACCGCTTCAGAGGTGGGGATAACACGTCACATGTCACATCTTCTATTCTACCTAAAACACATAGCCACTATCTCCTTTGATCTATGGTGATTTATAACTTCCACGGAAATCAACTTAGCTGCATTCATAGATACAGTGGACCCTTGAGTTACCACCGGCCTGACAGATGAACACCTTGGGTTACGATTGGAATTTTAGTTTTAACTTATGAACAGAGTCTTGAGTTATGACCTGCATGATGGCCACCTGTGCTTCCAGATGGTCTCAGATACAGATTTAACCCTTACAGAGTTCTGGAAGGAACACGACAGCATCCTTTCCTGTGTGAGGTTAATGAGAAATCCTGGGCCAGTGTCTCTCTAAGGACACTGAGATCTGTCCAAAAGAAAGTGTGGCCTAAAATTATACAAGAGAGACTTTGAAGCCAATCGACCAACTTGAGTTATAACTAGCCCTCAAGACTGAATTGAGTTCATAAGTCAAGGGTCCACTGTATATTTACAACATACACTGACCTGTCCAGGAGACATTTGCTGGGACCACAGCAAGAAAGTAAACCATTATATCTATGTATTTAAAAGTTATAAGCCAACCTAATAGGTTATTAAATACAATATGTTCTATCTCCCAACCTTTACAAATATAATGGCCAGTTCAAATTCAGTCTTAGATTTCTTGCATCTCCACCCTGAACGTCACAGCACGAGGACAGCCAGTCCCTGCCTATGCCCTGTCTGTCTTCTGTTTGCACATCTGGCTTTGTGTGTGGATGTCCTAGATCCTATTTTCAAGCTTGGTCCACAGAATCCCCCAAACAGTTGCCCTTGGCCAGCTCTCAAACCTAGGCCACATGCACTAGGTACAGCCTTCCCTTTGAGCACTCTCCCCAGATAAGAGGGGGCGCAGACTGTAGAAGTGAGCGTTGGGCTATTTGGTCAGAGAGTCCAGTGTCCTGGGTACCAGAAACACGAGAGACCATGTACTTGGAGTGAGCATGACCCTTGGGTCCTAGGGACTCCTCACCTATGGCATAGAGTAATCCGGAAGATCAGAAAGGGCCCAAAGAAACAAGTGCTCCAGGCTGAGGCTTCTTTTACCTGAGTCTAATGGAGATGAGATGGATTCCTTAAGGAAGCCGTATGTCAAGAAAAGACAGCTGCTTCAAAAAAAATATCAACAATTGATAAGGAAGAAAACTGGGAGAGCTGGCCACCAGCCAGCACAGATTGGCTGACTAAGGTACAGTTGTTGTAAGTGTGGAATGAGGCTGTGCTTGGCCTCCCTTCCAGCAACCTCCAGAGCCCATGGATGCTGGGAAGGAGATGGATTTCATAGAAAGAAAACAACCATACCCAACCTCAGAACTCAACTACTCTGGCAGGAGGGTGGTTACCTCTCTGAAAAGAGGAAACACTATTCATAGGTCCAAGGATGAGATCCTCAGAAATTAGGGTATGGAAGGCAATGAGCATTAGGAAGTGACGGAGCTCTAACACTGGTGGTGTCCAGGGTGAGAAATGCAATCTGAGAAGAGTAGAAGGATGGAGAAGCCAGTGGACCCTGAAACAGGATTGGCAGAGCTGTGGAGCACAGCCCTGACTCTTGGATGCTCTCCTGGGGTCACTAGAAAGAAAGCCTAAAGACTAACCTGGTACACATATAATCCCCATGGAGACCATTGGAGAAAAGGATGCTGGGAAGACACCTTCTTGTGATTCAAGGTGATGATTGCATTGCAAACTTAGGGCTCCTGGAGATGGAGGAAGTGCACATGGTTCATTTCAGCACAAAGGCTCACGAGGCCTGGGGTTTTCTGATGACATATGCTTATTTCAGCAACCTAAAGAATTATGTTTTGTAAAGAGGTACACCATATAATATGTTCTTAACTATAGTTTCTGAAATAGTGGGGGCCATTCAAGAAGATGCTTCCTGCATCCAGCAATATTCACCCACCTCCAACATGAGGCCATTGACATCTCTCATCCTCAACTGTAATCTTTTCTTCCTGTTAATTCTCAGGAGGACACATGTTTCTGATGTAGACTTGAAAAGTGCACAGTAATAAAATAATCTTCAAACTAGCTTGTCAGTAGGGCCCCGTGTTTATAATCCAGTTTGAAAAAATGGCCCTGCCCTGACAGTGTTTGCATCAGGAAGATGGGATTGCCCAACATGCAATATCGTGCTATCTTTTCAACTTTTATGTTCATATTCTGGTTCAGACACAACATTCTTTCTTTGAAGCTCTCTTAGGAAGTTGGCCAAGTATTTATACTTTTGAAAACATGCAGTTCCTCCTCCTCCTCCTTTTTTTTTTGGTGGTCAAAAAAAATCTACCTTTTGGAGAGACCTCATTGCATCTTCTTTGAATAGTTGCAAATCTCTTTGGGAGTCTTTAGAGACCTGTTTCATGGTTTAAGCCTCGAAGAGGGTGAAAGATTCTTTTTTTGGTACTGGGGATCGAACTTGGGACCTTGCATTTGTGAGGCAGGCGCCGGAACCACTGAGCTAAATCCCCGGCCCGGGTAAAAGATTTTTGATCTGTCTCTCTTGGGGATGATTTGGGAAGAATGAAGGAAACAGTGCAAGGATGAGGAGCTGGCTGATCAGTGTGGGTACCCTAAGTAAGAGCCACATAGAGAGAACCCGTGACTTCTAAAACGTGGCTTCTGCCTCAGAATTTGGGTGCAAAGTCCTTTGTAGGCTGAGGCTAACACTCCAGGCTTTTGAGGACTGTGATGTTGGCCCACTTTGCCACCAATGCATGAGCCTTGAGTGTGGATTCTTTTGTGCTGGGCCTTATCTGGGCCCCAGGCTGGGATTATTCTGCAGAGGGAATGCACTGTGTGGCTGGCATGCCTTTGGCACTTCTCCTACCAGGAGCATGAGTGTATTTGCCTCCTTGAATCTGGCTTGGCCTATGACACGTCCAATAGCAGGGTGTGGTAGAAGCCATGCTGAGGAAGTACTGGGCCTAGGCTTTGTGGGGTTGGATATAAGTTCCAGGTAAGCAATGAGAGACCCCTGGGAAAGGCCCTGAAACTCTATGGAGAGGAAGAAGGGTGCACCTGAATCAAAAATCATCCAGACATTTCATGGGGGAACCAGTCCTGTGAGTGAAGCCTTCTTAGATCCTTCAGCATCCAGTTGAACATCTTTTAGTGACTCAGGGACACAAAGCAGGGCCGGGGATTTAGCTCAGTGGCACTGCGCCTGCCTCGAAAGTGCACGGTCCTGAGTTTGATCTCCGGTACCAAAAAAACAAAAAACAAACAAAAAAGAACACAAAGCAGACTCACCCACTGAGTCCTGCTCAAATTCCTGACCCGTGGAAATGTGAGAAATTTCAAGCCATTGTATGGTGGATGTTTATTTGGGCAGCAACAAATCACCAGAACAGGTATGGATACCACCTAGGAAATATATAGTGTCAAGCAAATGTCATGGTGAACATTGATGGAGTCTGTTCATGAGATTTCACTGAAGAAAACAACCCCAGAAAGTACGTCCTCTAACATTTCATCTCTTTTCAGAGGAGAGTCATAAACACCTAAATTTAAGGAGCCTAGTGCCTAGGTTACATATGTCTACTAAGCCTCTTTGCCTTTTGCTAAATCTCAGCCTTCTTTGCAAATAAGACTTCAAATGGGTATATCCTAGCATCTAAACCATGCAAATCTCACCAGTACACACAGCTTGGGATTAAGCCAGCACCAGTGGTCAAATCAGTGTTTCACTTACACCCATGGCCAATGTCTCTTATCTGTCAAAAACTCCTTCTCTATTACAATGGACCAAATGACTCCTCCGTTACCAGGCTAACAAAGCAGTACTGGGTGGTGTTGGTCTCCCATCAAATGTAGACCTAATCTATGTCACAAATGTCTTGGGTTGGGAACATTTGCCATGAAAATCCTCCTACCAAGTAAAACTGTAGTTTGGGGGAAAGAAAAGAACACAATGGAATGCAGCTTCCTAGATAAGAATACCAGATATTTTAACAAGTGACAAAAATGTACCAGTTGCTCAAGCCTCAGCATGTATGACACAGACAATAAAATAAACACAATCAACATTACTTACTTATCACAAATATCTCTTGGCAGTAGGACCATGGCCATGGACTTGAGTTGAAGCTGGCTGCGGCCATATTGTGCTTGTCACTTTGTCCTCTGAAGGTAATGGCTTATGAGACTACACAAAAAATCTTAAGAAGTGGTGGGATTTTTGAAGCAACAACTCTCACTAAGGAAAATGGTGTTAGATTATTAGTAAAATGAACTCTATTGAAGAATTTTTATCAATTCTTTCTCAATTGTTAGGAAAAGTGAAACTGAATTTTCTTTTTTTTTTTTGAAGTTTATTTTTTGTAACTTTTTCTGAACTGAACGGTAACATTTTGATGTGAAGGATTTCTGGATAGAAAGCAAAAAACTCAACTGGTTTCATTTCCCTGTAAATTATTTCAAATCACATTTGTTATGTGATTTCTCCATCATTCAAAAGGAATATTCTGGATGGATACTCAATCAGCATTTTGTTATGGTGATGTGTATGCTCTAGGAGACTCATGAGTTCTCCATGAGAATTTTGTATTTTCTGTTCTAATCTTTATGAAATCATAAGAAAATTGATATCAGCATATTTTGAATTGATTGAATGACTACATTATAACCAAATACTGCCACATACTTTAAGTGCCTGTGCTTATTTGAATTTAATTTTAAATCTGTTCGTTATAGTTACATAAAATAACAGTGATACTTTAGTTCTAGCTATATATTGGCACATATATTACTTTATTAAGCTCTTTTCTTTGTGCCAGGTGCTGATCTAAAAACTTGACTTGTTTTACTGCCTTTACTCCCCACAACTCAATGAATGTTCCTAGGATTACTCACATATTTAATTAGCAATAATCGCGTCTTGGATAAACCTCACTGGCTATGATACTGCCACTGTGCAAAGCTTGGATTACTCACATATTGCCTGACAAAACTGAGGCACAGAGAGGTAAAGTTTAAGTAGCCGAACAAATAAACCCCCACAAAGATGACTTCAAGTTTCAAAAAGCAGTAGTAGACTTATATAATTGAAAAGTCCAGAGAGAGAGGCAGTTTCAGTTATTATTTGGTCACAGCTGTAGCTCAGTTAAAGTTGATAAGCCAGTTTTATTTTCAGGATGACAAAATGGCTGCCTTCATCTGCCAGAACCATGTGCTCCCTTTTGTACATCGAGGGAGAAAGAGCCATTTCCACAGAAGCAATGGGCTTTGCTGGGATTGGCTCACGTTGGCCAGGAGAGCCCTGTGCTTATAGTTTAGGCTTGACCTCATCACTGTGAAAATAGGGACGGTGTTATTGTGATCAGCTCCATGGAGCCCTCTTCCCCCCAAAAAATCTACCCGTGGTATTGAGGGAAGGAAATTTATTCCTACACAAACTACCTGCCAGCTGCACCGTAGAGGTCATCTAAAATGGGTTTGGGGGTGAAGTAACAACAATTTTCACCCTACATAGTAAGCTCCCCGAGGTCATGTGGTTAACAAATGGTAGCTAGGATTCCAGTTCAGCAGAGTGACTCCTGGGTCAGCGTCCTTAACCACTCTATTACAGATCTAAGTTACTTTATATTAAAAATCATTTGAGTAACATCAAACCCATTCAAATACTGATTTAAGAAAGAATGGGACCGGTTACATTTTAAAGGAAGAAGGAAGGTGAATAATGCTGCATGTGGGGTGATTGTGTGACAGGTCATCTGAAAGGTTAGTGTCTTATCTTTCCAGGTGCTGTGTGCCTGGAGATCAGAGACAGCTTGGCTGCGTAGTTTGTGCTTCTGCCTTTCATGTGGTCTTGACCGGCAGTGGCTCAGGCTGGCCAGAGTCATCTTCTTTTCCATGTCATTCCAGGGACTCTCCGTGGGGTTTCTGCATAGGGTAGTATGGGCTTCCTGGGACAGAGGCCCCACCAGGTAGCTAGTTGGCTGACGTGTTTTGTCAGATCTCCAAAGGTGGCTGCCCCAAGAGTAGGCGGGTAAGCTGTACTGCCTTTTATGGCCAAGTCTCCAAAGTCACACAACGTCCTTTTCATCAGTCACAGGCCTACCCAAATTTAAGGGTGAGTCACAGGCCTCCCTTTCTGTGGGAGGATTGTCACTGCATAAGGGCACGTGGGGCATAAGATAGCGTCATGATCACCCCCTGGAAAATACAGTCTGCCACAATTTCTACACCTCCGTTCTTGATGGGGTCTTGGGGTCTTTCAGAGCTAACACCGAGTAGTCTGGAAAGTTGCTTATGGACACCCAGAGCTGTTGCTTGATTTCCAATTTCAACTGACCTCTTTAAAACATGATTTAGAAAGGTTGAGAGTCCATGTGGTCATACTCTATCTGAGGAAAAAAGACTTGGAAGAAAAAAGTTGCTAGTTCCTTCCCTATTACAGTTTTATTATCCAAAAGTAGTCTTCTGCATACCATTTTTCAACCAAAGGAACTTTGTTTCTCGTGTTTGTGATTTAGAAAAAGATAAAATTGGAAGCTTGGAGATGGATGAGGAAATAGTGAATGAAAGACAACTAAGAAAGTTTAAAAAAAATTTTAAAAATATAACTTGGGAGCAAGCATGCACGCAAGCAAATGTAATCTAGGACTTAAAACATTCTTCTGACTATGGGAGGGAGGAGGGAGCTGAGACACTAATCAGAGCTGCTGGGAGATCCTGATTCTGCTCATAATGATCCAGGTCAAGGGCGTATAACCCTGAGTACGGGAAAGAGTATTAAGAAAGATCTGCTCACCCCTGCTGCGGAGAAGGCCACACCAGGCATCTCAGTCATTTAACTTACTCTGTGTGTCTAAAAGCACTGCAGGAATAAACAATTCCATGTCATGACAAAAAAAAAAAAAAAAAAAAAAAAAGAAAAGAAAAAAGCCCTTCACATATTTATTAGCTGTAATAAAGAAAAGCAAGAAACACTTCAGTGAAACCAGAAGAGGGTATTGTGAAAGTTCCTAGTTAGCAGAGGATGGAAACTGAATGTAACAGTGAAAACCACTGCTGTAGAATTAATATGCACGAACTGTCATGGATCCATTAAAAGTAAACCTGCCATATCTTCAGAAATCTGTCTACTGGGGATTTAGTCCAAAGAACTGATGAGATACCCTCACTCCCATGTTCATTACAGCATGATTCACAATAGCGTAATTCACAAGAGGTAGAAATAACCTCAGTGTCCATCCATGGGTGAATAAAATGTGCTGCATACAATGAAACATTATTCAACCACAAAGAGGAAGGTAATGCTGTCAGGTGCTACCTCATGGGTGAACAGGGAGGATATTATGAAAATAAGCCAGTCACAGAGGGACAAATACTGTGTGATTCCTTTTACATAAGGTATCTAAAGTAATCAAACTTAAACTCAAACAAAAAGAATGGTGGTTATGAAGGACTGGGAGGAGGGGAGATGGAGAGTTGTTATTCAATGGAAATAGTTTCAGTTTTGCAAGATGAAAAAATTCTAGAGATATACCAGACAACATTGTACCTATAGCTAACAATCCTGTACTGTATGCTCAAAAGTTTCAGAGGATGGGGCCGGGGATTTAGCTCAGTGGTTTTGCCACCTACTGTGCAAGTGCAAGGACCAAAGTTCAATCCCCGGTACCAAAAAAAAAAAAAGTTTAAGAGAATGTGTCTTGGCATATTTTTTTTTGGTACCAGGGATCGAACTCGGGCCCTCGTGCTTGCGCAGCAGGTGGCGAAACCACTGAGCTAAATCCCCGGCTCCAAGGATGTGTCTTGTATTATTTGTTTTTCACCACAATTTATTTATTTATTTATTTTTAAAATATATATATTTTTATTGGTACATTTTAGGTATACAATACATTTACATTTATCACTGGGTGTTTGTACCAGAACATGATGCATCTTAGTTTTTATTTTTTCTCCCATTACCTGTGCACCCTTCACCCTCTCCACATTTCCCTATCTACACAGAGTTTGATTCCATTTTATTTTTCCTCATAATTTTTTTCTTTCCCTTCTTCCCTTTCCCCTTTCCCTTCCACCATCCCCAAACCCTTGGACCTTTTCTTATTTCAAATTATCAATTATTCATTTTAATCATTTTCATCCTTATTTACACTTTCAATTTCTCACATTAGAAAAACTATTCGGTATTTACCCATGTGTGTCCTATTTATTTCACTTAAGAGGATGGCCTCAATATGCATCCATTTAGCTATAAATGTCTCTAGTTTCTCATTCTTTATGGCTGAGTAATACTCCATTTTATAAAAAAAAACACATCTTCTTTATCCAGTTTCCAGTCGATGGGCATTTGGTCTGTTTCCAAGCTTTAGCTATTACAAATTGTGCCACTATAAACATAGGTGCACATATATCGCTGTGGTATGATTCTTTTAATTCTTTGGGGAAGATTCCCAGTAGGGGAAGAGCTGGGTCAAATGGGACCTGTAGTCCTAGTTCTTTGAGGTATTGCCATACTGATTTCCACAGTGGTTGCACCAATCTACATTCCCACCAACAATGGAGAAGGGCTCCTTTCTCTCCACACCCCCGCCAGCATTTGTTATTGGATGATTTCTTGATAGCAGCCATTCTTTGTGGGGTGAGGTGGAATCTCAGTGTTGTTTTCATCTGCATCTCTCGAATGACCAGTGATGTTGAACATTTTTTCATATATTTACTTGCTGTTTTTACTTCTTTGTCTGAGAAATGTCTGTTCATTTCAGTTGCCCATTTTTGAATTGGGTCTTTGAATTTGGGAGGTCTAATTTTTTTCAATTCTTTATATATTCTTGATAGTAGACCTTTGTCTGAGCTACAGCTGCTAAATATTTCTTCCCACATTGTAGGTTGTCTCTTAGCTCTGGTGGTAGTTTCTCTTGCAGTGCAGAAGCTTTTTAATATGATGAGATCCCAGTTGTCGATTCTTTGTGCTAGTTCCCGTGCTACTGAAGATTTGTTCATAAAGTCTTTTCCTATGCCAATGTCATCAAGAGTTCTACCTAGCTTATCTTCCAGCAAGTTTAGTGTTTCTGACTTAATATTTAGATCTTTAATCCACTTCGATCTTAGTTTAGTGTGGGGTGATAGGTATGGGTCTAGTTTTAATTTCTGACAGGTTGAAATCCAGTTTTTCCAACAGCATTTATTAAATAGGCTATCTTTCCTCCAATGAGGGTGGTTGGTTCCTTTGTCAAAGATGAGGTGACTGAGTATGTCTGGAGTTGTTTCTGTATCTTCTAATCTATTCCACTGATCTTCAGGTCTGTTTCTTTGTCAGTACCATGCTGTTTTTATCACAGTAGCTTCATAGTACAGTTTCAAGTTGGAGATTGTGATGCCCCCAGCCATATCTCTGTTGCCTAGAATTGCTTTTGCTATTCTGGGTCTCTTCTTGTTCCAAATGAATTTTTGGATTGTTTTCTCTAGTTCTGTGAAGTATATTGTTGGAATTTCAATTGGCATTGCATTGAATCTATATAGTAGTTTTGGAAGTATGGCCATTTTCACTCTATTGGTTCTTCCTACCCAGGAACAAGGGATATCTTTGCATTTTCTTGTATCCTCTTGGATCTCCTTCTTCAGAGTGCTGTAGTTTTCAGTGTAGAGGTCTTTTGCTTCCTTTGTTAGGTTGATTCCTAGATATTTCATTTTTTTAGATGCTATTGTAAAAGGAATTATTTCCCAAATTTCTCTCTCAATGGGTCTGCTATTTGCATATAAAAAGGCTATTGTTTTTTGAGTGTTAACCTTGTATCCAGCTACTCTACTGAATCTGTCAATTAGGTCTAGAAGACTTTTGACTGAGTTTTTTGGGTCTTCTATGTAAAGTATCATATCATCAGCAAATAATGATAGTTTCACTTCTTCCTTTCCTACCTTTATTCTTTTTATTTCTTTCTCTTGTCTAATTGCTATGGCTAATGTTTCCAGAACAATATTGAACAGGAGTGTTCACCACAATTTAAAAAAAAAAATCACTGGTCACTTATTTACTCCACATATATTCTTAATTTATATATATATTTATATTTATATATATAAAGTGCTATAATGGCATTCATATGTTTACTTGTAATTTCTTCCTTCCTACATTATTTTTGCCTTAGCATTTCTCAACATGACACCATACCTGGGGGCCCTTAGGAAACTAGTTCTTATGGCTGGGGGTGGGGCACTCCACTAACGCCAGCTTCTTAGGGTAATTGTGGTTCTGATTTAAAAAAATATTAATAGTGCATCTAAGTCTATAATGTGAGTGATTTTCTAAAAGTGTTTTGCTGTAGAAAACATGCAAATAAGTGGGAGCTCTTTTAGTTAATTGCTTTCATGGTTGGTTACCCTTTCATTGCTTGTGTTTACAACCAATTTTCAGAAATAATTTTGCACTTCACTGTAGGCACACAAGGTCAGGAGACTGACTCAAAAACATAAGCTTAGGGCTGGGGATTTAGCTCAGTGGTTTCGCTGCCTGCTCCACAAGCGCAAGGACCCGAGTTCAATCCCTGGTACCAAAAATAAACAAAACAAAACAAAAACATAAGCTTGCAAGAGCAGAGTATCAATGCTGTTAAAATGATTTCAGGCCTTAAAAAAACATTTTCAAATAAAGTGGTTTATTCAATTGTTTTAGTATTTCAGGTTTAATGGAATTAACCTTCCACTTCTCCACAATAGAATAAAACACAGATTTTTAGAACACAGTGAAGGCTTTTGACCATTTTTGCATAGATCAGCGACCAAGACCCTTCTGGACCAGCAGGTTCTGGCTCCAATTTGTAAGTTTTTCAGTTCTTTGAAAACAGATCTTGTCATCTATAGCTGCCGTTTCTATTTTTTAAAGATGTAGTAATTTTTCAAAGAAGCCTCTAAGGTCCAGAATTATTAAGCCCAGCACATCCCTGTAATCCCATCTACTTGGGAGCTTGAGGCAGGAAGGTCTTGAGTTTGAGGCCAGACTGGGCCATAGTGAGACCCTATTTCAAAAAATGTTATTAGGAAGAAGGCACTGAAGATAGCCCGCATGAGTCTCAGGTTCCATAATGATCTTCATAGGTTCCTACATCCAGATGCACAGGGGTGATCCATTCCTATTTTCTTATTTCAAATGAAGAAGATGATTCTTATACTCTGGGGCCACATCTGACAATTCAATAGAGTACTGGAAATCTAGACTGGAAACCAGGCAACTCAGAACTCTTGATTGCAGTAACTGTGGTTTTTGTGCCTGCATTAGTCATCTACAGCTGCCATAACCAAGTAGCATACACTGGGAGGCTTAAGACCACGGAGTTTTAATTCTCACAGACTGGAGGCTGAGAGTCTGAGATCAAAGTGACTGGCATTTTGATGGCTCACGGGCCGCCATCTTGCTGTGGCTTTGTTAGACTTTCCTCTCTGCATGCTCTTGGAGATGGAGCTCTGGAGTCTTTTCCTCTTCTCATATGGGCCCTGCTGGTCTCACAAACATGCCACCCCATGACCTCATCTCACCTTAATTACTCCCCAAGGCCCCACCTCCAAACACCATTGCAGTGGGGTTTTAGGCTTTAGCACATGAATTTTGGAGGAGCACAGTTCAGTCCATAGCAGCTTCCCCAAGCTTACTTGTTTTCCTTTTCGTTTTCTTCCAATCCTCCTCTCTTCCTCTCTCTCCGTCTCCCTCTCCCTGTCCCTGTCTCTGTCTCTCTCCCTCCTCCCTCTCCCTCCCTCCCTATCTCTGTCTCTTTCTGTCTCACACATGCTAGGCAAGCATGCTCTCTATCAAAGATAATCTGGGCTCTCACTTCCAGGAAAAGAGTGGCTGCCTGGTATCTTGGTTTTGATATCTGAAACTGATTCTTACCAGTAACTTCTCAGGAATGTCAGTGTTTATTTAGATAATAATTGCATGTTATAAAAGACCAAATCTACACGATTCCTTTGATACAAGAGTTAAACGAGGTATCTTTTAGTGACTGTTAGTTTTGAGAGGTTATTACTGCAAACACACATTCTTATTATCATTCAAAATTCCTTTTATCTTGTGGGGTCCACTTGGGGTAGTACAATGAGCTTTGGTCTGCATGTCTCAAGATCTAGTCTAGATGTCTAGGTGTCTGATCATTCATATTTTAGCTCTGGCTCTGGGACTTGCAAGTCTAAACTATCACTTTTTCTACCTTAAAGAAGTCTCTTGCTTCTGTAGAATGAGGTGGGGGTGTCCCCCATCTGCTCTCCTTAGACTTCTCAGAATTATGTTCCTACCTTTTCTGTTTTGGGCTCCACTCCTCAGAGTCTCAGTCTGGAGGCCCCGACTGCATGGCTCTTGTGTGTGTGTGTGTGTGTGTGTGTGTGTGTGTGTGTGATGCTGATTGAATAGGATAATTACCCAACACCAACCAGCTTAGGAAAAGGGGAAATGTATCAGCTCACATAGGCAAAGGGGAGCCTGACAGTTCTCCCTACTCATGGCTGGTGACACAGAGCAGTCACAAACCAGGAAAAGTGATTTCATTGCTTACAGCCAGGCAGCAAGGATAAACTGAAGCCTGGAGTCTATGGAGCCAGCCTCTCCTGGCTCAGGAAAGTTGCAACCTGACCCCAGAGGCACCCATTCTGGGTTTTATACCCCAAGTGAAACTGGGATCTCGGAGAACAAAGTACTGCAGGACATTCTGTACTGGAAAGGACAAGGACAGAGCCTGGGCTACTCTAGACAGATCCTCCTTGTCCCAGAGTGATGTACGCTTGGTACATTGTAGTTACGCTGAGAACTATTAGTAAGGCAGAAGATGTGGGTAGGGCATAGACAGGTAGCAGTCCTGGGAGTGGAAGGAATGGGGTGGGCAGGATGCCCAGAACTGGGTCTTGGGCTTGGTCCTTCCTCTTCCAGGAAACACTTCCAGGAAATGCTTCCTCTTCCAGGAAACTCTTCCAGGAAATGCTTCCTCTTCCAGGAAACGCTTTCCTCTCACAGGTGGTTCGGGTGTGGACTGCATGGGGGCAGCCCTGTGGCCCGAGTCCTAGGGAAGCTGTGGCCTCAGCTAGGCTCATCAAGGTGGCCCAGGGGGCAATCAGACCCCTGTTTTTTCTGTCTGAAGGTGGAGGAAGTCCTGCCCTTGTGGGTGGGGGAGCTGGGAAGATATGTGTCTGATGGGGGGGTGGAGAGAGAGAGAGAGAGCGCATGAGAGCGAGCAGAGATGCAGTCCCTGCAGGGGTCTAGCTGGGTGACCAGCCCCTCGTCCCCTGTGCCAGGCCACCTGCCTCCCTGGAGTTCCGTGGAGCCTCTCCTTGCAGCTTCTCGAGTGTACTGAAGGGCTAGGAAAACTAAGGAGAATAGCGGCCTATGTTGGGAAGAACCGCAAACTACGTGCTGTCCTTGCCTCTGGTGTGAGGGCAAACTGGCAAGGTGGTGAGTCTCCTGCAGGGACCCTGTTCTGGTACAGCTGGTTTCTCCTCAGGATCCTGCTTCTTTCTTCTAAGCTCCACCTGGCATTTGGGAGATGCCCCAGCGGCGATTCTTATGCTTCAGCTCCTCCTTTCTGAGCAAAAGTCTCTGCAAGTCAGTCTAGAAGAAGCGCCCCAGGCTTGGGGAGAGGCCAGCTGTGGTGGCCTTTGCCATCCAAGCCCTCAGAATCATCCAGGCCATGGACTGTGGCACTGCTTTGCACTGTTTGGTGGCAGACACGGCCCTGGCAGACTTGCCAAGATTGCTCTTTGCCTCCTGCCTGCCACGGAAGCTGCAGAAGTGTGGATTTATTTTTCTGTTGTCCATCAGAAAGAGATGAATACTTTCCTCACAGTTCCATAATGACGATTCCTACTTAATAGACTTTTGTTCACCTTAGCTGGCCTATGCCTGTGATCCCAGCTACTTGGGTGGCTGAAGCAGAGGAACACAAGTTTGAGGCCAGCCTGGGAACTTAGTGAGACCCCGTCTCAAAATAAAATTAAAAAGGGGCTCAGGGTATAGCTGAGTGGTAGAGCATTTATATAAAAAGTGCTAGGCCTTGGGTTCAACCCCCAGTACCAAACAAACAAACAAAAAGACAAGAACTTTATTCACTGCGGATTTCAAACCTTTCCCGTGGGCCTACAGGGGATAATAAGCAGGCCCAGTACTCAGCCATACTCAGTGGCTGGTCCCCTGACTACCTGAAAGAGCTGGCCAGGGAATTTTCTGCTTGAAGGATTAACTTCTTAAATGAGGATTGTCCTCCTTCATTGACGGGGGAAGCAGGGTTGTTGGATTTTTTTCCCCCTCTCCATTATGTAAGTTATTTTACTTTGAGTACCACAGCAAGCTTGAATATTTCTTTGAAGTTTATGGTTTATCTTAAAATGAATGTAAACTTTTCATTCTACTCCATTATATATATGTTTACTATATATGTAATGTTTTAAATTACTTTCTATGGAGGAAAACAGATTTTCTGAAAAGATATGTCACATTTATCTTATTTTCCAATTATTCTCTAGCTTAGAGTATTTCTTGGCGTTGAGTTTGAGATGCACAGTTACATGGAATTAAAACCTCCCTACCCCCTACCCTCGACCTCCAATCTTCTGGACCAACTTTGAGAGTCCAGGCTTTTGTAAAAATTAACTCTTTGGGACACACAGGCTCATTCAGACCTTAGAGGGTGACAAATGGAAAAGAACTATCCAGACAAGCTCTGGACAGTTAGTGTTCTCAACACTGTACCTTTGTGGAATCCATACCTTCTTTCATGACTCCCTGACTTACTTCCTGTCCTCCCTGGCCTCCTAATCATGGATTCTGATGGTTCTCAGCTCAGTGCTGCACTGCTGATTCCTGGTCAGCTCTGAACGCCACTGTAGAAAGCCAGGCATGGGCCTGTAATCCCAGCACTCTGGGAGCCTGAGGCAGGAGAGTCACAAGCTCAAGGCAAGCCTGGGTAACTTAGCAAGACCCTGTTTCAAAATTAAATGAATAAATAAAATGGGCTGGAGATGTAGCTCAGTGCGAAGGACGTGGGTTCAATCTATGCCCCCCCCCCCACACTCCAGGGATAGAGCCTGATTTGGGTGTGTATGTGAGTCAGGCCAGTCCCACACCTCAGGATCAGGTGGATATGTTCTGCTGCCCAGGCTTCATTCACTCTTCTCTGAGAACCACACCCAAGACCCCTCTGGGGAGCCACCATTCCCACCTCCATGTGACTCCTTCATGTGTGAAACATGACTCAGGCCTAAACGACCAGGATATGTGCCTGCTCCCTGACCAGGGACCAGATAAATAAAATAAAGTCCTGTTGAACTTAAAGCCTAGAATACATACAGTCTAGAGCTTCTGTAGACATTTTGTCTTAGGAAAAGAGACAAGATCTGAAAATCAAAACATTGCCAGGTATATCTAACCTTCAGCCTGTGGGTTGGATGCACTTGTATTATAGTCAAGCTATGTAAAGAATGAAGTTTTGTTACTTATATACTTGCCTAGCTCACAACAATTTGTCCTCTTCTCAATGTGGGCTAGGCACGCCAAGCAGGCTCAACAGACCATGTAATAAAGAAAAATTATCCTGGCAACATTGTTGTTGGGCACTTACAGCAAACTGTGCTTGAAACCATTGCTAACCCTGATCTTTGTAGTTATCTTAGCTAATAAATTACTTTTTCTTGCTTTTTCTCTTTTATTTCCTAAACATGTTTGGGTTAGAATTTCGTTCTGCTGGAATTGAGTGATTCTAATATAAGCAGAGGTATTGCTTCCATGGGCCTGGAAGAAAACAGTCAAGGAAAAGCCTTCCATAGCCATCCAGATGGCTAACCAGGCATCAGCCTCCAGTGCCAGGATGTGGTCTTGTCATTCTTATCAACTAAAACTTGACATGTGCTTTGGTTTGGTGAACACTGTGAGTTATTTCCCATTCTTGTCTTTCCAGAATGGTGGTTTTATGGCAATTGCCATGTTCTCTTCCTGCCATTTTACATTGACTGCACCAGAGGTTATTAACATGATCATTTAATTAGATTTGAATCATTTTCTTTTGGAGAAGTGGTGAATATATTTTAAGTATGTGCTGCCATTTTACAAGATGTGGGAGGAAGGATGTGTGTGTGTGTGTGTGTGTGTGTGTGTGTGTTTGGGCAGCCCTAAGGGGGTGGAATGTAGTAGATTTCAGTTGTATTCTTCCACTGAGCCTCTATTCTGAGAATCATATGAGGTTTCCCTCAGTGAGGACATCCTTTCTCCATTTCCTTGATGATACTTGGCAATCCGGATTTGGAGTATCCAGTTTCCTATGTGCATATGACTCAAACAAGGCCAAAGAAACATAATGAGGCTTTTGCTAGATTCTCTGGGAAAGGCATTCTTGGTCTCTCTAGAATTTTCTTCTTAAAGAAGAAAAGATGTGGAACTGCTATGGCCATCTTGTGGCTACAGAAGGAGAGTTTAAGTATAAAGTCAACACATGCAGTGGTGGTGAACCTATGACACACATGCTGTAGTAGGTTGTTTGTTATCACTGAAAGCTCTAAAAGGTTCTCCATCACTGAAATAGAGGACAGTAGATCAGAGCCAGAAGATAGCAATGCAGGATCTTCATGTTTTATTTTAAATTCATGTATTATTTTAAATTCATGTATTATAGTACCTGAAGTCAGTTCTGTTCTTGGACTTTTCAGGTAAACAAGTCTATACATTCCAATCTATCAATATATTTTCTCTTGTTTTCTTGCTATGTTTAATGGGAAGAATTCCAATTGATATGTTGGACAAGTGTCCATGCTCCTGGAGATACACTGAAAGCAATGTCCTGAAAGAAGAGCATGCTTGCTTGGGCACAGGTAGTTTATTTGGGAAGTAATTCCTGGAAATAGAAATAAGGGCATAGGGAGAATGAGTCAGGAAGAATTAGTCCTACTGTGGACCTGCTGAGGAGCTGTGTAGAATGCAACTCCAAATGATCCCACAGGAAGACAGGGCGTTTGTGACATTCATGCACTGGCCCCAGTCTCTGTTATTTGAGGAATTACAATGAACTAAAGCACAACTTGAGGGAAATTTCTGAATCAGCAATGCAGAAGGACCCTGAGGAGTACAATTGATGTGAGACATTGGCAGTGTGTGCTCACAGACCTATCCTTCACAGATGCACTGGACTAGGTAGACCAGAAGGCTATGTGTGTGTTGGGCCACAAGTATCTGCTACAAGATTCATTTACAAGATTTCCCTTCCAAATTTCTCCAAAAACAGTCCTCTTCCAGTATTTTCTAGGAATGGGAAAATCTTGGGCATGCCTATTCTGATCTAACTCTTCCAAATCATCAAACTGATGCCTCTGATAGTAAGTGGACTCCAAAACACTTTATTTCTGCTCCTGAACATACTTCTCTCAAGAAGCTGGTTTGACCAAGGTAAATTTACCAGTGAGATAGGAGATATTTATAAAAATCAAAACCCTCAAAACAGTGAAGACTCGAACCTGGGATGGGCCCAGCCCTTCATGACCATGGGGTCTGACTGTGCTTATCTTCAGCCAGGACAGCAAAAGCTCCCTGAAGGTGAGCTGAGCTCTGTCCTTGAAAGATTCAAATTCCAAATCAAATTTGTGCTAATATGAGCTGGAAATTAGGTCAAGAGGTGTCACAACAGAATGTGGGGAGATGACCTGCTGCTTTTGTCTTAAAAATATCACTTAATGGATATCTCTTCCCAGAGTCTGTAAATAACTGTGTGCCTGTGCATGGAATAATTAATTGGCAAAATTAAAATTTACTTTTGTGGTTCCCTTGGCTGACAGCTGGCTTGCCAATCAGATAGACAGTTGGTCTGCTGTACCCATGGGTTCTACACCCACACATTCAACCTGCCTGGATCAAAAAGGTCCACATGCTAAATATCGACAGAGTTTTTTCTTGTTATTATTCCCTGAACAGTTCAGGATAACAACTATTTACACAGTGTTCTTAATTTCTTAGGTTTTGTAAGTGGTCTAGAGATGATTGAAAGAGTACGGGAGGATGTAGATAGGTTCTAGGGAGACACGACACCACTTTCTATAATGGACTCAAGCACCCGTGGCTCTATATCTGAGGGGAGTCCTGGAACCTGCCTCCCACAGATTCCAAGACATGGCTATTTTTGTTTCTGTCTTGTCTATGTCTTGAGATAAATCTGAGAGGAGAGTGGATGTGAAATCTATATACTTTTTATCTAAGGACATTTCGTCTTCCAGGGCACCTTCCTGTTTTTTAGGGAAAACTATTTCTGACATTTGTTTACTAAAAAGCCAACTGTTGTGTCAGAGTCTTTCTCACTAAGTCACTACATGACCCAGGCTGCACCCCAGCCTGATGCTCCTACCTCAGCCTCCCAGAGTGCTGCAATTATAGTCCTGTGGTACCAGGACTGACAGAACATCGAAATGGACCAACCTACGCAGGGTGCTAATCCAAGGACCTGCCCACTAGGGGGAATATGGGTGAAGTCTGGAGACTGAATACTACTTTGTTTCCTGTCCAGGTTCAGGGCTGTTTGGGAGTGGTTCTCCTTGTACAGGACCCCGCTGCCCCATGGCTTTCTCTGTTGGAATGATGCTGATACCTGCTGGTGTGTATTTGATCATCCTTATGAATTTGTTGGCTTGGTGTAGAGACAAGGGGAGGTTTCTGAGAAGCCTGAAAGCAGGCCAGTGGGGCAGGAATTTCTCAGACAGTGGTGGACAAGACCTACTGGAGACAGCCAGCACCTTCCTGGGACTCTATAGTGAACTGTGATGTCAGGAGCCTGCTGGCATGTTGAAGTCTAAGAATTGTTTTTAAGTACAAATAAATTTGTCCTTTCAAAGTTGCAAAAGAAAGAGAAATCTGTGTAAACTGATGAAATCATTATTTCAATTGGCGTGGGACTTGAAGCTTCCAGAATGCGAAGTTGTGATTACCTAACTCTGGGGTATAAAAGTTGGCCTTGGGAAAATGGCCAGTGAGATAGTGGACAGGGAATAGACCAGTGTGTGCGCACACATGTGTGTGTGTGTGTATGTGCAAGAGCATTAAAACTGGATCTTTCCTCCAGGCCACCTCCTTACCCAGCAGAAGGTCAAGACTCACGCAGCCATTGAGTTGTGTCTTCTTTATTCTTTGTTCTTTACTTAACTGCTTTTGCTTTTAAAGATTTTGGTAAAAATGAAAATAATTACATCCTGCCATGAAAGCTGTTTTGTCTTTAATCAAAAATGTCTTGTGAAGTAGAAGCTTATGTCATCTCCTATAGAATTAAATGATTCCCTTTCTCTGTCCCTTCTAAATAGGGAATAGGAGAAAACAAAGGCCTCTTTAATAGAACAGATTCTTAAAACTCTTGTGCTCCTTCCCAACCCTCAAAATTTAGACATTTACCTCACTATTTCAAGTCCTGACAATATGCTGTATTCTTTAAAGACCTGACATACAGGAAGAGATGGTTCTACCAAGATGCGCAGATAATATCCAAGGAAAGGGGAGCCCAGATCTCAGGGTTGTATTTGTGCTGTAATCCTACTCTGTCAGATATTGATGATGGCTTGCAGAACTTTCTGGAAGCTCTGCATTTGGAATGTTGCCCTTTGTTGCAATAATGGTGACATTTTCATCTAGAACCATGGAATACCCAGAGAGGTAGCCTCGGTCTTGATCCCTGAATTCCCTTGGGAAGCATCCACATGGACTTCATGCTACTTCCTGTATTGTGCCCTGTACTGGGCCTCCATGTTAGCCATGGTCACATAAATAAATATAAGATTCTCAAAGAGCATCCCAGACAACCTCTTGTGGGCGGCAGTTTATATCCTAGTTCTAGAAAGTACAGTATTATCCAAATTTCACCATGTCCTCAGCTACGTTCTATAGGATTATCTCCATAGCTGTATTAATAATAGATACAAAAACTAGGGAGAATCTCAATAACAGAGAAACAAGTAGGCCAACCAAGAACAGCTGCAACACATCTTCATGGCACCAAGAAGCGCTCAGAGCACAGGGTTCCAGAAACTATGAGCGATCATTTAAGGAGGAGATGCCACTGGCTTTCTTACTGTCATACTTACGCCACCGACCTCTGCTGGAAGCTGGAAGATTGTTTCCGAGAACAACTTGAGTTGTGGAGCAATCAGCACCACACAACTGCATCCTGCTTGGTCAATCTTCTCCTGTTTCCTACATCTTCCCTATCACTACCCTGCGCTCTATTCCTTTTGTTCAGGTCTACAGGACTGGAAGACATCTTGGAAAAAACCCCAGCCATGTTGACACTGTGGCATAGTTACATGGCAGGGCTCACCATACATTTGACTGATGAATGAAGATGTGCTCTTTAACGTATCTTTAGTAGATGTTTATAATAATCTTAGCCCTCTACTGCATTCAGTGAAATGGATCTCACATCTTTAAAGCACTGCTTTAAAACACAGAGTTTATCTGGGAGTCTGGATTATATTTCCCGTTCAGAGGCTGCTATACATGCTTTCCATCACTTGTGCTCCCTACTCGAGGCCATGCCTCTCAGAGGCACTGCATTTCAGGGCCTCCACTTTGGGTTATATTTTCTTGAAAGCAATGAACTTAACTTCATAGGTGCTCATTTTTAGTTTTAGACACAAAAAAATACAAACAAGTTCATCTGCCTTATGAGCAGAATAATTTAGTAATTATTGACAAATAAGAGAATTTAGACCAGCCTCCTTCATTACAGAAAGCATCTCTCATGTCAATAGTAATTTTATGCAATCATTTAATTTATCTCATGATTTCCCAAACTGTTTCCATTACACTTGCCATGTTGGACTTGGTTTTAATTTTAATTTTCTTCTTATTGGGATAGTTTTGCTAAACCTGGTTTCTAGGTTTTCCTATTGCCATCCTCAAATCCAGATTGTGGAGTGAATAGAAAGTGGAATTACTGTTACATTCCCTAAATGGCTCTAAATGCTAATCTGCAGCCTCAGCTAAAGACAAGTCCTGATGACGATGGGCCCTAAAAATGGACGATTATATGGGAGAGAGAAGTCTCTCTCCTTTTTCCAGGAGGGTTTGGCTGTTCTGCTGAATAATATAGTATAGAGGTGATTATGGCCTGCCCATAATAGAAGAGCCAAATAAACAATATAGGTCCAAATGTCTTAATTTCATCTTGGTAAACGAGTCAATTGAATCCTCAGGCTCACGAGAAGTGCTACCAGCGTTTAGGCAAGACTGTCTTCCGGTATGAGGTCCTAAGCTTGCTGGACATACAGCATCCCCAGGCCTTACTCAGGTGCCTGTTTCACCTGCCAGCTCATGTGACAACCAAATCTGCTCCCCCACCTCTCAAACACCTCCCTTAGTTGAGGATCACTAAAGGAATCAGGATTTACTTTCAGGAGAGTGAGTTTCCTGGCAAATCCATATTTACCGCCATATCTGTCCTGGGGCATGGACACGTGGTAAATAAACAATCCCTGTTCTCCAATACAAGCAGCTCATTCTGCATAGTGTGATTTTTGGTTTTAGACTGGCTAAACTCTTTTTAGGCCCAGCATGGTTCCATAAGAAACTGTACATATCTAATTTCATTTTGAGACTTGGCTTTTCCTCTAGAGTTTATCCTAAGCTTTTACTCTTATAGGGATTGGAAATAGATACGGGGATTGAAAAGGGTGTTTTCCCTAGGATCATGTCTTATCTGTTTTGAGCCTGTGTTAAGAATCCCTGGAGTCTCTTGGCCTGGACTAGTTTCAAGGTGTGGGTCTTTATTAGTGATAATATTCTTTTTTGGTTTCTCTGTAGGCCTCCTACTCTAGGGCTACCATGGACCATATGGGCTGTGTTATATGAGGATAGAGTCGGGGTGTGGGTTGGGGGAATCCTGGCTTTATTACATAAAAAAGTTCCCAAACTAATAAAAATTTAAGGGAGCAAATGCTTATTGTATGTGATTATCAAAGTGAAGTATGGGTCTTGGAACTGTATGTTTATAAACATAGTCCTCTTGTGGGTGGAAGAAAATTCCAGTCTGAGTTATTTTTAATGAAAATTGTAGTTCTTTGTTATTCTCCATTAGAATGGATCACATTTTCAGTATCTTTGTGGCTGTTTCATGTTAATGAAGATAGTGAAACATGTGGCCCTAAGTGTGGTTAGATATACTCCTCATACAAGACGGTAGGCAGTAGGTGCATGCTTAGCTTTTTATGATGCAAACTTGTCAAATATGCATTATGGGTAACACATTGCTAAGTACTGAAGGAATACAAAAAGCTATGTTCCATAAGATATATCTGTTCCCTTCTCACCAAGAATTCCAATGAACCACATGCTCATAAGAGTTAGGTAGGAAGCAAAGTAAGGCTGTTTAGGGTTATATGCTATCATGGTGGTTGCCTTAGTCCATTTTGTGTTGCTATAACAAGATACTAGATACCTTATAAAGAAAAGTTTATTTAGTGCAAGGTTCTGGAGGTCCAAGATGTCTCCGGCATCTGCTTAGCTCCTCTGAGGCTACAGCACATCATGGTGGCTGATGTCATGATGGGAATTTGTGCTACAGGGAAAGGTCACATGGTGGACAGGAAATAAGGAAGAGCAAGCAGAGGCAGCCAAACTCATTTTATAACAACCTGCTCTCGCAGTGCTAAATTAGTCCCATCAGACTTAGAAGTCCTGTGAGACAGCTTAAATCCCTTCGTGAGGGTGATGGCTACCCCATGGCCTCATTACCTCCTATTAAACTCTACCTCTTAAAGATTCCATCACCTCCCAATACTACCATACCAGGGACCAAGCTTCCAGCAAATGAAACTTTGGGAGACACATTCAAAACATGTTCAAAACATAGTCACGGCCAATGTGGCAGTATTCATAAAGCACTGTTAACACTGCTGAATCATAGAAGCTTTATCTCTAAGCCACATTCCAATAATTGCCACACTGTCTGCATGTGGATTATAGTTACTACATGTATAGTGATCATTCCATCATATGCTTCTAACTGAAGACTCAATGTTTTAAGGTAAAGCTTCTTGTATTATATTAAAGATTTTCTTCACATAAATGAAAATCTAGGCAATCTTAACACTTGGGAATACTCTATTCTGAAGAGTGGATTCTCTTGATGGCCATGGATCCAGTCCCTTGAAATGTGGTGGCAGCAAAAGACCACTCAAGCAGACTGGAGCTCTTTATCCCTTCCAGGCTACAAGCCTAATGGTTGGTGCCACCAACAACCAGGGTGGATCTTTCCCACCTCAATTTGCTGCCCTACATTCCAACCATCTCTGGAAACACCCCACTCCTTGTACTAATTCTCTGCATTTGTCAGCTTCCCAGTTGCTGGGGCATGGTACCAAACATCCTCAACTGAAAGGAAGAGAAGTTTATTGTAGCTCACAGTTTCAGGGGATTCAGAGTTCAAAGGCAAGAGCATCATGGTGGAAGGGGGTGATGGAGCAAAGCTGCCTAGTTCATAGTAGCTGGGAAGTCCAACAGGGAAGCAGCTCCAATGAGGAAAGCACAAGGGACCAGATGCAGACCCCAAAGCCATACCTCCATGACCCACCTAGACATACCCAGAAATGTGCTCCACTGATCCCCCAGTGGATCCCAAAGCCATTCAAGTTGACACTCCACCCTAACTGCCACATCTGGCAAGTTTTAAAAATAGATGCCTAGGCTTTAGTTCAGATCAGTTGAATATGAATCTCTGGGGCTGAAAACCAGTTGTCTTTTTTGAAGGGGACAGTTATGGGGCTTAAACTTAGGGCCTCACAGATGGTAGGCTGTGCTCTACCACTCAGCTATCTCCCCCAATCAGGTTCCATTTAAAAAATAAATAAATTGCTGCTTAGATAACTCAGTGGGCTTCTGGTACCTCAATCCAGGCAAACACATGAAAATTACAACAACAAAAACAAAACAACCTGATAAATATTACAATAAAGGTACAGGTTGAATATCCTCAATCTCAAAGTCTGAAATCTGAAATATTCCCAAGTCTGAAAAATTTTGAGTGCCAACATGATGCCACACCTGGCCTCATGTGATGGATGACAGTCAAATATAGGTGCATTAAAATATTGTATAAAGGGCCGGGGATTTAGCTCAGTGGTTTCGCTGCCTGCTGTGCAAGCGCAAGGACCCGAGTTCGATCCCCGGTACCAAAAAAAAAAAAAAATTGTATAAAATTACCCTCAGGCTATGTGTAAGAGGTATGTATAAAACATAAATGAATTTCATGTTTAGACTTGGATCTTATCCCCAAGATATCTCATTACGTAAGCACAAATGTTCTAAAATCTGAAAAAAGTCCAAAATCTGAAACACTTCTAGTCCCAAGCATTTCAGATGAGGGATACTCAGCCTGCATAAGTAAAATGCAAAGAAAGTGTAGAAGAGGAGATTAATTTCAAATGAGAACATCAAAGAACTCTTTTTGGAGAACAAGTCTAGAGCTGAGCCAGATCGCCAAAATTTAGAGTTTTTATGCCTGCCTTTCAAAATGTTCACATTTTTCTCTTCTATTAATAGGTTATTAGCTCTCTTTCTCCTAGCTGCGGGTGTATGTGTACAGCAACTCATTTCTAAGGCAGTATTTCTAAGCATCTGGGACTAGGAAGTTTAATTCCTAAGTGTGTTGGAACTGGATGTAAATTAGGAATAAATAGATCCTACTGCCCCCCACCCCCGAAGCAACTAGGACTCCTTGGAGAAATGGCTGACTCCAGGCCTGGGGCAGGATAAGCTCATGGTGAACCAGAGCAGCTTGTGATGTCAGACAGCCAGGCAGCCATCAGAGACTCATGAGGTCAGGCCACAAGGACCAGACGCCATGGAGCAGGTTCCTACAGGCCAGAGAGGGGACAAGTGGAGAGTCAATGAGGATCATAGCTGCAGTGGATCGAAACTAAGGAATATGCAGGACTTTGTGAGGAGATGAGAGCCCAGGACTCTTTCCTGGGGTCCTGGCCATAGCTTGATTCCCAATTCTCAGCAGGGTTAAGGTAGGCAGGGGGTGGTGGCTATACTAGGATAAGAAAAGCTTGAATTTACCCAGTATTCACTCCTTACTCCCGGCAAATAAATTAAGCCATTGGTTTGTCCAATTAATCCATTAATAATGGGTTACATCCCAGTAAACCCATCATAGGTTGAAAATATTGTAGGTTGAAAATGGATTGACTGAGCCTACCCTACTGAATATCATCAAGCTTAGCAGGGTAGCACACTGTAGAGTCTCCATGGCTTCCCTCTCCAGAATACAGAGCTGACAGGGAGCTGTGGCTCCCTGTTACCACCCAGCCTCAGGGTCACAAGAAGATCATGTGGCATATCACTAGCCCAGGAAAAAGGTCAAAATTCAAAGTATGGCTTCTACTGAATGCACAGCTTGGTTTTCAAACAATGGGAAAGTTGCAAACCCTGTCAGACCACTGTGAGTGGGGAACATCTGTATTAGACAAATCAGTGATGGAGCTCCTGTACCAATACAACTTCATAATCATTATTTTAAAATAACACTTGCACACAGTTTTAAAAAATGCCAAGCAGCTCTGCGTAATTTACAACAGGAAAAGTAGCTTGCTGTCTGCCCCGCCCCAATCCATGCCTGGATTTCCTTTCACTAGAGCTGTGACTTTCAACTATTTTCGTTCTTTCTTATTTATTTTCATATGTCAAATAACCAGTTGATCCTGCTTCTCTCGTTTTTAGTTTCCAACGTTAGCTATGATCCATTGGCATCCAACTCTCTTATCACCCTCCACATAATCAGACTGTCCCTCCTCGTCTTCCAACACTTCATTTGTGTGAAATCAGCACGCAGCGTTTGCACGGTGAGAACCAGGTAAATACCGTGCCCCACTGGGTCAAGCAGTAACTCCTTGGAGGAATGGCTGATTCCGGGACTCCAGGTTCTATTTTGTTTCTTGGGTGCCTTTTGATTTCTCCAGTGTTTCACAATGGTTTTCTCTGTTCAGCTGCTCATCTGCTTACTGTCTCAGGCACTATAGCTTCAGGCCCCCATCAGGGCTAGGAGAGTCCATGTTCTGAGCATGCGCAGGCACAGCAGGCGGTTCCTCCTCCATCTCTCTGTCCTCCAGCTCTGAAATGAACAGGTCATCCCCAGCCCACCCATAGATGCCAGCTGGAGCTTCCTTTCACATCGTTCCTTGGCTGGATTTCTGCTGCCTGGACCAGGACTCTCTCTCTCCTGGTTTTGGTGGAGTGCATACTGCTGTGGTCTCTCGGGAGAGGACCTGCAGAGGACAGCGAGGGATGCACATTGAGTTGGGTGTGAGTCACGCAGAGCTCCCTGGGAGGCCAGCTCTGTGCTGGGAGCCTGGCTCTGAGATGGAGATCAGCCTGCAGGAGGCCTGCTGGGGATGCACTTGGGATCCTCGCCTTGCAAGGGAAGGAGTCTGGATCGGGCCGAAGCAGGTGTGAGCGGGTTTCCATTCTCAGTGGTCCTGGAGCTCGGCGAGCCTTCCGAGTTGTCATGAGCGCAGTGAGGGTGCCAGGTCCAAGCTCACAGGGCGCTGATCTCTGCACTGTGCGGAGTGGGTGTGACTGAGCGCAGCGCCTCCCTTCACCTGCAGGGGCCAAGGGGGCACCCGGGCAATGACCCATGTCAGCCAGGGTCGCGCCTGTGCTGCCGGGATGCCTTGCCCTGTACATGCTCCCGAGCAGCAGCCCCAAGGGGTTTCCTTCCTGGGGAACACGGAAGGGGGAAGCTGGTAAGAGAAGCCACGGCTCCCACACTGGAAGCAGCCCTGGTGGCCACGGACACCTCCTCAGCTGTCCCTCCGGGATTCCTTGCACCTCAGCCAGCACCACTGCGGTCCCAGGGCCTCACTGAGGCTGTCATTCAGATATTCCTCCCGGAGGATCTGAACTTCCGGCCACACGCAGGTCCATTCACCATCAAATAAGTCAAGGGAGGACCAAGAAGCCCAAGTAAGAAACCCAGATACCATGTTTCTTCCCGATCCGTTTTATAGCACTGGCTGAACAATGGGCCTGGGCACTTTGTGTGGGAAAGATGAAGTCCCTGTTGCTCTTCGTATTCTTATCCTTCATTTTTCAGAGTCTTGCTGTGGTGGCCAGGCTGGTCTTGAACACCTGGGATCAAGAAGTCCTCCTGCCTCAGCCTCCTGAAAACTAGGACCCCTGGCATGCATTATTGTGCCTAGCTAGGCCCCTTATTTGTACGAATGTGAGTTTGGGCTTTTTACTCCTTGCGGCTAAAGGCATCCTAACCACTACAGGTGTAACAGGAAATTAAGTATCCCTGCTTCTATTTCAGATTCAGCTAAGGTATCAAGGCAATAGAGAGGCCACTCCAGTGGGACTTGAAAGAGAGACTTCCGGGATTGCTGTGTGCAGGAGTCTGACAGAAGCAGTAACACCCAGGGCCTGGGCTGGCTGGAGGCCTCTGGAGGAGGGCAGAGGGTCTGTGAGTCCCTCACTCACCTCCTGGGGAAGCAGAAGGGCACCTCCTCCCTTGTCCCTCGCCTCCAGCCAGAAGAGAGGGGATTCAAAGGGCTAGGTATTTAACTCCTGGGGCTCCAGGGCCAGAGTGGACCGATTTTCGATTCGTGACTAAAAAATAACTAAGGGTCCGAGCTGTGTTTGGGGGTGGCCTGGACTCTCGGGCAGAGAGGGCCTCAAGCTGATGCGTAGCCTGTCGTGGGGTCTGCGGGGTTGGCTTCAATGTCACCTCTCACGGACTGAGTCTAGTTCCCGCAACATCCGTCTGTTGACGTCCTAACACCCAGCACCTCAGAATGCGGCGGAGACTGAGTCTTGAAAGGGGCCCTAAAGCGGAGATGAGGTCACTGGGGTGGCCCAAGCCCCACAGGACCACGGTGTCCTTATGGTAAGAGACAAGGACACAGGCGTGTGTGCACACAGAGGGAGCCCACGCGCGGAGCCAAGGCGCCGTCTATAAGCTGAGGTGGGTCAGTCCGCCAGGGCCAGGCCAGGGCTGCCCAAACAAAGCACCACAGGTAGGGTGGCTCTGACAACAGACTTTTGTTTTCTCACAGTTCAGAGGCTGAATGTCCAAGACTGAGGTGCTAGAAGGGTTGGTTTCTGGTGAGGCCTGTCTTCCTGGCCTGTGGACAGCCATCTTCTCTCTGTCCTCATATGGCCTTTCCTCTGTGTGTGTGTGTATGTGTGTGTGTGGTGTGTGTGTGTGTGTGTGAGAGAGAGAGAGAGAGAGAGAGAGACAGAGACAGAGAGAGCGTGCACTCTGGTGTCTCTTCTTCTAAGGACCATGTCCTATAGTATTAGGGTCCCACCTTTGTGACTTCATTTAATCTTAATTATCTCCTGAAAGACCCTATCTCCAAGGATAGCTACACTGGGTTTAGGGCTTCAACCTCTGAATTTTGGGGGAGTGGGGTGGCAAAGGAGAGAGGCCAGTCCTTGGTCTCAGTCCTGTGAGGAAATAAATTCCCATGGTTTCCATGGCCCAGCCTGTGGTATTCATGATGGTGGAAAGAGCTGACTATGCAGAAGGCACCCTGGAAAGCTGAGGAGGCCTGGCAGAAAGATGTTGGGGTACACACGGGGCTGAGGCAGGAGGACATGTTCTTAGCTCAGAGAAGGGTGACTGTGCGGGGGGTTGTTCAGAGCTAGGGAGGGAGGCGGTGTCCCCTACGGAACTCACGAGGGCATTCACACCTGTCCCCAAGAGCGGGGAGACAAAGTGGAGGCCCAGCAGGAGCACAGTGAGAGAGGCCCAGAGATCCTGCGCAGGCCAGGGGAAGGATGCGCTGGCTTCAGTGACATTGGGGTTTCGTGTGGCACTGACACCTCCATTCCTGAAATGGGTCTGCTCTTGACTCCACTGGGGGACATTTTGTTACCTGGCAGTGACCAGAAAATTTGGTGGGGGATGCAATCCAATCCAAGGCAGAGTGTGGACTTTAGAGGAACCATAGAGAGAGCCAGGTGTTTCCCTACAAACAGTACTTCTCATCTCCACGGCAAAAGCCACAGCAGCCGGCCCCTAGTCAAGGTGGGTACCCGACCACCATGCTCAGCAACCCCCCTCCCTCCTCTGTCCCTTATGTCCCTTGCTCAGTGACACACACATTCCTCTCCTGGATCCTGGATCCTAAATGTGAATCGGCCGCTCCTCACTCATCCTGGGTGGACCCGACACATTTGAATCATCTCAGACCACTCCCGTTCCTCTTTGCTCTTGGATCCCTTGAACTCAAAGAGGTCAAACCAAGAGAGTCCAAAGTCACCATGCAGAGCACAATATTTGGTCTGTGGGACAGACAGGGAACTGCCCCAGAGTGTCACAATGTTCCGGTCCCATAGGTGAACTAAGGCTTGCCCGGAGCTAGAAACTCAGCCAGGGGAAGTGGTTCCCGGGAGAGCTGAGCTCCTAGAGAGACCTTCTGTTTACTCTGAGTCACTTCTGAGTATGTCAGCGCCTGTCTTTGGGTAATTCGCTAATGAAACGGTGTCTATTAAGTATGTATATAGAAAGGTAAAAATAGGTTGAACATTTTCAAAATAGCTCTGGCTCACAGAGAAGTGGTGAAGGACTTGTTAGTTCTTTTGAAGGCAACATAAAGCTGTTCTTCATGGTCCCCAACTGCCCTTAAACCTCATCCCTGGACAAACAAGACATCCCCCAACTGCAGAAAATGAAAACGCTGTTCTCGATGGCATCGCTTCAGAAATATGCTCGGCCTCGAGAGTTCCAGCCTTTGTGGGACTCATTCTTCCAGAGTCTAACCCTTGTGGTTTTTTGGTAGGAGGTAATTTCTGTGCTGGTTATGATTGAAGGAGCTGGCCCACAGCTCGAGCTTGCTTAAATTGGAACAAGATGTCACCCGTGGTCCTGCTCCCCTAGTAGGCCCTTGAAAATAGATTCTCATCAGATGGACAGGTTTTAGGCCATTCTGAGGGACTCTTGTTCATTTCCATGACTAGAAATGACTCCACCATTCTGTCACTGTGTTTCAAGTGCCTTCTGCCATGTCCGGACTCTGAGTAGTTGTGGGTGGGTTTTTTTTTTTTTTTAAATATTCAGGCAATGGCAAGTAATTTTTCATAAAAACAAGTGACAAATTTCACTCAAGTTACTGACACATAAAAGGAAAAAATTAGTTTTTGCATTGAAGCTAACCAGAAACAAATGCGACTGTTTCTCCAAAGGAAAAGTTGGAGTTTAGTTATGATCCATCCCCTCCCAGAAATCTAGGAAATTATACATACCGTACCCTCTGTTTATAAGAATATGAATAACATGATTGTGTGCTGAGGGTCAATTGCAGTTCAGATGAGAATTTACTGCCGTTGAGCAGCCACTGTATAAAGGGAGAAAAAGCTGCTGTTAACCCCTTATTGACACGATCCAAATGCCTTCCTTTTGAGAAAAACTTAGATTGAGAACTGCAAGTTAAGAGTGGTGTTTCGGATCGCTTTAGAGACTTCCCCACCTCCACTGGGGTGCTGGAGTGAATGAATGAATTGCGTTTGATGAGGGGAGAAGCAGCACTTGTGTTTCACACTGAGCAAGGACCGTGGTTTGGTTTGGGGAGCACCATCCTGGGTCCTTCAGGAAGCCCAAGGAGAAGCAGACAGCCTGCTGTCATGGCCACTGCCCTTCATGGAGTGCTCCATGTGCTCAGTGTTTTCCAAGCCTCATTCCGTCCACCCAACTGAGGATTGGGTGTTGGCTTCCTTTGGGGGATGACAGAAATGGGGCCCAGAGAGGGGAAGCAGCTTGCTGGAAATCGTGCAGTATGGAGAATGGCAAGGACTCACCCTGGAGGTTGTCTGAGTCCAAAGACCACCTCGCCATGCTGCCCTCCACAGGATCCAGCCTGCTCCTCAAGCCAGTCCATCTAGGTCCCGGATGGTCACAGAGGAAGAGCCCGGGAGAAAGCCAGGCCAGACTGTGGAGTGTTAGTAAGTCACCCACAGCATAGATGCCCTCCGGCCTCCCTGGAGGGGTCCGGTGAAGTACGATGCCCCAGGCAGCACTGCACAGAGGCTACTGGACGTCAGCTCAGGGAAGGCATGGGAGGGACAAGAAGGCAGGGGTGGCACCGGGCGGATCGTGTGTCTGTATCACTGGCCTCTTTCCAGCACCGCCGGATGGCGCTACTTTCTTCGTCCCTCGTTGAATCCTCTTAGTCACGGCTGGCGCAGCCACCTGCAGTCCTCAGCCCGCCCAGCGCAGCAGAATAAGTGTGGGGTTTGGAATCCACCTGCGACCAGGTGCAGCTCGGGGCCGATTCCTTACCAGCTGTGTCCTCGGTGTGGCGCCTCCCCTCTTCACGCGATGATTGAGGATGAGGGTGAGCCCGTGGCCGCAGTGGGTAGAGGGATCCCTGCTCCTGACACTGTCGCTGACAGTTTCTGTCCCAAACTCACCATCCTGTAGCCCCCACTTAGGGTGCCTGTTCCCTGATGTGAACCTTTCGGCTCAGCTGCACGGACTCGGAAAGCTACAGCTGAGTTCAGAGAGGATAATGGGGACTCTTGGCCCCTTTCACCTGGACGCGCACCTACTCTGAGGAGCGGTGGTGCTGTTTTTGAAGGCATCGATGCCGAAAGCCTTGCTCCACATTTAGAAGACCTACTATGTGCCAGGAACTGTGTCTGGGACAGAAAAATGAGTACAGCACGGTCACTGCCCTCAGGGACCTTGCATGCCAGATGAAGAGACAGATACACAAATAAGCGTTTTAAATATTATGTGCTAAATACTGTGGCAGTGGTGTGCACCGAATGTTAAGAGAGCAGAGAGAAGGCCAGCTGGGGTGCAGCCCAGTGGTAGAGTGCTTGCTTAGCAGGGGAACCCTGGATTCCATCCCCAGCAAACCAAAAAACCAACCAAACAAACAGAAAAAAAAAAAAAGAAAGAGCAGGGAAGGGACAACATGCTCGATCAGGAAGCTGCAGATGACTTTCAGAGCTGAGCGTTGTCTTAGATGACCAGCAGAGGTCAGCCTAGGTGATGACCTTGGGCTTGCACAAGCCGGAACTACATTTCCCAGAATTCCCCCTGTTGTGCCGTCCTAGGTTCAACAGAGCCGCAGGTCTGGAGGGCGGGAGGAAAGCATGGTCTTGTTGATAGCATTGTTAATGTCGGGGAACGGACATCGCAGGAGCTTGTGCTTCTGGTGGCAGAGGAGCTGACTTCTGGCCGGCAGCTGCTCAGCTCACCCAGGCTTCGTCCTTCAGCTCTGACCTCTGGCCAGGTGGTTTAGCTCAGGTATGAAGCTTCCAGCTTCCCCTGCAACATTGCCCACGTCAGTGTGAGTGTCCAAGTAGGGTCCATGTCATCCTGGCCCCCAGCGTACCCATGAGTTAAGAAATGTTGTTTCCCATGGGCAGATAGCGAGGAACAGGCAATAAGTGACGAGGATGTGTTCTCAGAAATGCGCTGTTTTGGAGATTTCATTGCGGTGTGGACATAACAGAACGCACTTGCACAAACCTACAGGGCCTAGGGCAGGGATGGCGAACCTTTTAGAGCTTTAAGTGATAAACAGCTTGCTGTGGCACGCGTGCCATAGGTGCGCCAGCACCACTGCTAGGCAAACCACCTGACTCAGGCTCTTGGTGCAGTCCAGAGATGTAGGGAGCCGTGTTGTGGTGCACACCTGTGATCCCAGCACTCTGGGAGGCTGGGCTGGAGGTTTGCCAGCCTGGGCAATATGGTGACTTAGCAAGACCCTGTCTCAAGATAAAAAATGAAAAAAGACTCAGTGCAAAGTTTCAGTCCCCTGTATGGCAAAAAGAAGAGCAATCAAGAGAGGGCCTGGGGATCTAGCTCAGTGGTTCCGGCACCTGCCTTGCAAGCACAAGGTCCCGAGTTCAATCCCCGGTACCAAAAAAAAGAGAGAGAAGGAGAGAGGGAGAGAGAGAGAATAAACATGAGATGGGTGAGCTGCTGCTGCTGGTCCGCCATCGACTGCGATGTCCTTATGCAGCATGTGTCTGTTTCTGGTTGGGACAGGATAGCGAGGCCATGTCTAATAAATAAACCACATGTCTCAATGGCTTCAGCTGCAAGAATTTTGCCTGCTCATGTTGCACCAGGGCAGATGATTATCCTTAGGGGCTGTTTACTGAGCTGTGTCTCTTTATCTGATGACACTGTGCTCTTCGATGTGTGGTCTAAGCAGTTTCTGAGAAAGGCGACAGAACTGTGGGCGATCCTGTGGTCAGGGTGACCTTGGTCACTGGCCAGGCCTCAGGGTGGCTCACTAACCTCCGCCAGCTCCCCACGAGTAGCACCCACCCCGTCAGCTTCCCTGACTGCCAGGAGGCTGGTAAATGTGCCCCTTGAAAAGGGAAATAAAATGGGGTCTGGGAAATGCAGGGCATTGTCAGCGTGGAAGCTTTTATGTGTGGCTCAGTGGCAGTGACAGAATAATTGCGTTCGTGCTGCACAGTTGGGAGGTTTCTTCCCATTAAGTATTTTTAGACCTTCCCTTCATATTTCCATGCTTTTATGTATTTAAAGACAAAAAATAAGAGCTCCAATTTTTATATCACGACTGAATAATTTTAACATTTTAAATTATAGATGCTCCTTGACTTATGATTGGCATATGTTCTGATAAACCCATTGTAAGTTAAAAATATCTTAAATTGAAAATGCATTTAATGGCCCAAATCTACTGGGACCCCAGCTCAGTCATACAGCGCACTGTAGCCCAGTGGTGGTTTCCCCTTGTGAGCCGACTGGGAGCTGTGGTCACTGCAGCTGCCCACCATTGCCTGGTAGGATCACTAGCTAGGGAAAGGATTCAGATTCAAAACAGTAGTTTCTCCTGAGTGTGTTATAAATTTCACGCTCTTGTAAAGTCAACAGAACACCAAGCCAGACTGCCCAAAGTTGGGCACTATCTGTCCTCCGCTACTTTTACCCAGACCCAGTGCTCCTAGCTTAGTACACACCTTTCTGTGGAAACAGGTGGAGTGCAGCCTTGCTCAGGACTGAACACCGGGATTCAGGACCATTTGGGTCAGAGAGTATCACCTAAAAAAATGTAGGCTGGGGCCAGGGATTTAGCTCAGTGGTTTCACTGCCTGCTACACAAGCACAAAGACCTGAGTTCGATTCCCGCTACCAAAAAAAAAATGTAGGCTGCTTTCTTTTTCTGATTCTTTAAACAGCATCAATAGGCCCTGGTGTTCAAGAGCAGAATCTCTTCCAATTTCTGATCACCGTGGTCCCTCAAAGTCACAGCTAATCTGTGGGGAGGTTGCACAGGTGGGATACATTAGTGGGCTTTTGTTGTTTTATTATGAACTGATGTGTGATTAACTGACACATCAAAACACAATTGTACATAGTAACGGGTACTGTGTGATGTTGGTGATGTGGACATTGTGTAACGTTGAAATCAGGTTGAGCATATCTGTTTCCTTGGTCTGTCATTTCTCCATTGTGCAAACGCTCGATATCCTTTCTTCTAGCTTTTGAGTGTACGGCATATAATCGCTGTCTATAGTCACTGGCCTGCCATAGCACAGTGGAGCTCTGACTCCTGTCTAACTGTATCCTGGCACCCACTAGTCAACCTCTTTCCATCCTTCCCTCCCCCTACCAGCCACTAGGCTGCTGTTTTGATTTGTAGTTTACAAATATTCCCGTAGACAGGGTGCCTCAGATAAGGAAGTGTACCCAAAAGAGAGCCATGAGTCTTAACACGTTTTAGGTATAGGATGGTGACATAGGTGAGATTCAACTTATCTTAGCTGTCACAATTCAAGGCAAAGGACTTAAACTTTGAAAAAGGGCCTCTTCTTTCCATTGGCCAAGAGCTTTCCATTGTAAATGGTCGAGTCAAAAGGTTTTAAAGGTCCAGACAAAGCACTTCACAAAGTGCTTTGAATTTACAAGCCATCATACAAAAGATAATAATGTTTTAATTTTCTTGTGGACAACCTCAGATCGCTTGTATGATACTATAGTGGTTAATTTTGTGTGTCAGCTTGGCTAGGTCATGATACAATATTTGTTCAAACACCAGTCTAGATGTTGCTGTGAAGATATTTTTAGATGACATTAACACGTGAGTCAGTAGACTCTGAGTAAAGCAGGTGGCTTCCATAATCTGAATGGGCCTCAGCCAAGCAGTTGAAGGCCTTAGTAACAAAAGGCCAGGGCCTCCTGAGGAAGGACTTTGTCTCTGGACTTGAGTCGTGACATCAGTGCTTCCCTGGGTGTCTAGTCTGCCTACCTGCCTGCCAGGTAGATTTCAGACGGGTCAGCTCTGACAGTCACTTGAGCCTATTCCTTAAAATCAATCAGTTGATCAATCAATCTATCTGTATCTATCTATCTCCTATGAGATCTGTTTCTCTGGAGAATTCTAATACAAGCATATTTTCTGAACAAAGGAAAGCATTTACTATTTTGCATTGAAAAATTCAGAATTTTAATACATCTACAAAATGTCCTTAGAGAAACACAAATCCATTATGGAATCATATGTTTCCTATTTATGTAACCTTGCCCATCTTCAGGCTCCTGTTTTCTGTAAATGCTTTAGAGGTCTCTCTGCTTCTGCATTCTCTGCTTGAGGGGAAAGCAGCCAAAACCCTCTTAGGCAGGAGAACCCGAAACCGAGCAATAAATCCAGGACAACTCACTCCTTAATCTACAAAGAGGATCATTCTTACTTCCTCCACATTCTTATTTTGCCTCTGATAAGGAGTTAAGTTCATGTTAGGTACACATTAGATACCTTCCCAGAAATGAAGGAAATTGGTACTAACCAATATTAAGTAGCATTCAGATAAACGCCAATAGAAGAAATGAAAATTGAAAATGTGAACAAGACTATCTCCGACCCACCTCTTCGCCCAGGCCTGGCTGCAGCTCCGACACTCCAGGTGAGGCTCTGTGCTTGAGATGGGGTTGGATATTTGAACAAGTGGAGTTGCACAAAGAATAAAATGTCGGCCTCCTGGAGGTGATTTGAAGAATCCCTGACCTGAAAGTGCTGATGCTGTGTCTGTAGCGTTCCTTGTGGCTGTCAAAAAGCAGGCATGTCTGCTGAAGAAGTTAAAATGAAACAAAGGGAACAGGGAGGACTTGCATATGGCGAGGTTGGCTTACAGATGTATAACTAGAATATATGTGAGGGGCACCTTGCTCTTTTCCTGATTATGTTAGAAGGCAGTGCATTGGAAAAGATGGACAAAGAAGTGTTGGGGGCTGTGGGGAGAGCGAGGGTCGAGTTAGGAGTGGACACCATTCCTGGGTACCCCTTGTCTTCCTTCTCTTGGGAGCTGGGATGATAGTGTGCATCCTCTAGATTTAAACACCCCACTGTGAGCTTCATCACGTTAGCAATTCGAGTCCTGTTCATCATCTTCATTAAAGGCAAATGCTACAGCCTGTGCAGCTGTCCCTCAGATCAGTACTAGAGAAGTTGAAAGTGAATCAAGACAGCAAGAAAGGCATTGCTTTAAAACTAAGACTTTCATTTCAGAAGGCACAACGGAAAACAGGGGGGGAATGAAAATGAAATTTGCGTGAGGAGATCCGGTCAGTGAGAAGCATTGAGTGTCAGTGAGACAGAGAATGGGGACCCTCTGGGCACCGGCAGCCTTGCCCTGTGGGGTTTTCTATAAGATTTTCTGCTTTTCTAATGATAATAATAACTATTTTAATTTTCATACTTGGGCTGGGGATGTAGCTCAGTGGTACAGTGCTTGCTCAGCATATGCAAGGTTCTGGGTTCCGTTCCCCAGCATCTTAGAAAAAGTAGGACAAGCACAAGGACCTGAGTTCGATCCCCGGTACCAAAAAAAAAAAAAAGAAAATAGTAGTACATACTTGTATGGCAGGGAATATTTAAGGGCTGTTGATAGTTCCCACCCTAAACATTTAGCACCATCCTTGGCACCTGCTAGGCTCTCCGTACATTGCTGAGAAATCACACAGTATCCTCAATGATATTCTAAAATCAGCATATCAATATTGAGCCTTGGTATGCAACAGGGTTATCAGAATTCAGCCCTCGGGAAATTCATCTCAGCCTCAGGTTTTCATTTCTGATTGTGTCTCCTTAGTCAAGTCAGTGCCCTGCCCTTGTGTCAGTTTCCTCATTGGAGGGTCAATGAGACGATGCTGTGCATGCTGTGTAGGCAATTAGCAGGTGGCTTTGAATGCAGAGCCCAGAGACCGTACTTGCTAACTAAGCATTTCTGAGGAGGGCGTACAGGATGTTACGGAACAGATCAGTCAGAAAACAGACACACAGAGAGGGCGAAAGACGCACGCACCCGTTGGTTAAGACGGACGTTGAGGGTAGCTGGGGCTAGGAGAGCTTCTTCACTCTTGACCTGCTTCTGCCACCAGGTCGTGCTGTAAAAGTGGCAGAGGGCACGTGAATGTGCCAAGACTCCTCGCTGGAGAAAGTGCCTGCTTGTTTTGCTGGGGGATCTCCTGGAAATAGTTTTGTTTTCCAAGCCTGTCACTGACACAGCCCAAGGTGGGGGATTGCCCTCCTCCCAGCCCATTTCCGGGGGCCTTCTTGGCTGTCCCACAGTGGTTTGGTACGTGTCTGGGTGCAGTGGCTCTCAAGGGAGCGGCACTTGGTGATCTTCTTTCCTTCTCACAAGTGTACCACTTCATAAGGCAGTGCTGGGCATGACAAAGCCACCAGCCCCGCTGGCTTTGCTTGTTGACTGAATTGCCTAGACCATTCTGGGGGGCAGGTTAGGCTAACATGTGAAGCACATGAAGTTACAACACATTCGAATTCGCAGTTCCTCCTAATGGTGATATTTAAATGGTTATTGGTATTAGGCCCGGAAGATAATGCCGCCAGGCTTTCTATCGTTTGCCCTCTTTACTTCTTTTGGTACCGGCCTATTTTCATGTCTGTATTTTTCTAAACAACCTCTAGTATTTTGCAGTCCTCCTTGACAAGACAGCCTGGGAATTTCAGACCTCAAGGGAGTGAGGACAATGTCCTGGACGGGGACTAGGGCCGTGCATGGCACCATGGTGGATGTGTCAGGGAAGCTCTGGTGGAAGCTGAGGGCACTGATTGTGGAAGGTGAAAACCTCCATCACTCCTGGGCACGAGGCCTTTGCCAGCTCGTCTGTCCCACCATCCTGCCTTCCTTTCTGTTTTCATTTTCAGGCAGTTGACCCCACTGAATGGCCTTTTTGATGATTTGCTGCTTTTTTCCTTCAGATTGTCTGTATTTGGTGAAATCTCTGCATGCATTTAAGTTTGTATCAGAAGCTTTCTTTCTTTCTTTTTCTGTTTTCACATTGTCTTTTCATTTACACGAGCTTGGCCTTTTGCAGATTAAACAATGGATCATTCATACTTGGGTTTTAGATGTTTGGCTGTCTTGACACACACGTAAGAACAGATGTTTCCATGCAAGCGTGACTGTCAAAGTTAATTCAGCTTTGTTTGCAACTGCTATTTTAATGAAATTTGGATTTCGAAAATTTCAGCTCTCAGGGTTTCTCACTTTTGGGATTTTACTTATTTGTAAATACAGTACTCACTGCACAGCAGAATTACGTTACTCCTGTGGCTGATAGTTTTGCCTCCAACACTGGCTTTCTAAGTTTTCGGCATGCTTGAGTGTGATGCTTCTATGGTGGGCAGGAGAGCTTGAGATACGGTCTCTATATTCTTCTAGAAAGGTCACACCTGGAGTTTTAGTAATGTTACATGGTATTTTATACTGTGGAACACACACACGGAGTCAGTCTGTCTGTCTATCTCTCTAAAAGGAAGAGGTAAAAATCTCAATCTTGGGTATTTATTAAAAGTCGCCTCATTACACACATTGGACTTTAACAATGTTTGTGAAAAGTGCTCTGAAATGATCAAGTCACAGTACTCTTTGAGTCTGAAAAACGTCTACAGTCTGTGACGTAGTGGGTGGAGGGTGGGGTGGCCAGAGAAGGAAGTGCAGTTAGAGACATGGATCAGCCAGGGGACAAGAGTGTGACAGGGAGCTGCAGGCTGTCCCTGCTGGGTACAGACTGGCACAGGCGAAGAAGGGCCGTGACAGAGCTAACAAGATGGGGCTCCGGGCAGAGAGAGGCGATGGTGGCTCCCTGTGCCTCAAGGAACGCCAAGGTACTAGTGTGGCCACGGCCATGGGCAGAGAGGGCAGAGAAGGAGGTGGGATGGAGGCGGCTGGAGCCAGTGCGCTGTCTACCCAGACGCTGCTAATGTCGCCAGGCTGGCTGGCGACTCAGGATACAGAGGAGACCTGGGACCAAACAAGACTGTGTCTCTTCGTATTGTTGCCTTTAATGCAGTGTCAGTCCACCACTGCCTGGTCCTGTCCCCCAGAGTTCAAGCACTGGGAATGTACCTCCAGATTCGCCTGTGGATGGCACTCAGAAGTGAAGCCTTTGGGAAGTAACTGAGGTTAAATGAGGTGGTGAGGGTAGAGCTCCATGAGAGCATCAGGGGCTTTGTAAGGGAAGAGACCTGAGCTGGCACAATGTGCATTCTGTTGCCATCATCTGCCCTTAGCCATAGACGCTGGGACCTTGGCATTGGACTCCCACCCTCTAGAACTATGAGCAGGGTAAACTTCTACAGTTTATAAAGCGCCTGGCCTGTACCACTGTGTTACAGCAGACATCCGTGAAACATTCTTTCGAGAGCTTGGGTAGTAAGCGCCAGTCATACGGCAGACGCTGTTGCTGGGGTTACAAATGGTTGCAAATGATGGCTCAGACATGTTCTTAAAGCATGTGAAGCTCACTGTCCGCTTGGAGCAGGTGAGCGTCTACCTCCACTGGAGTTTGTAACTCACAGGGCTGTGAGGGGACAGGGCGGGTGGGGAGGAAGGCGCCGAAGCCAGCAGGAGGACATGTAAGGAATGTGTGGCAAGGGCCCGGGACTGGAGAGCTCGTAGTCACCCAAAGGAGGAATCCTTTCTATGTTCCTGGGTCTTCTGATGAAAAAAATCAGAAATAATATTTTCTAATTTTAAGATTTTAGCAAGCAGTTAAAATTAAAAGCACAGCATGGACCAATGCTCGGTGGCCTCTGATTTAACTCTTGGGAGCTATAACTCAAGAACCTTGAGTTCTTGTTCTGGCCCTGCCCCTACCTTGCTGGCCATCTTAACCAGTCACCTTGCTTCTCTGGATCCCAGGGAGGTCATCTATCCACGGAGCAGCCCGCTGTCCTTGTGAGCTCTTCAGTCTTTCCCAGGTCTACACTTCTGTAATTGCTGTGTCTGAATAGGCTTCTAATAAACTCCCTTCGGCCAAGGAGGTTGGGAAGTATGGGAACCATATCTTCTATGCTCCTTCTCTGAGATCTATCACGTCACCAGAGGGCTGTCCCTCGGGGGGAAGTCGTGGTGACGAATATTACTGGACTGTAAGAAGGGGTCAGGTGTGGTGCTACTGAAATGAACTTTTGTTTCCCTCTACAATGCTGTGGATGGCTAGGGAGGCAGAATGGCTTGTGGACTTGTTCAGGACCAATGCTGGAAAGTGGACCTGTTAGTTCATGGTCTCTGTGATTGGGTGAGTCATTTCCCTTGAGCTCCAGATGTCCTCAACTGCAGAGCTGGAAAAGACAGCGTCCTCCCATGAGAACTCGGATGCCTCTCTCTGCCAGAGGGGAAACTTATCACCGTATGTCTATTTGGCTCTTGTTTGTTTTGCCTCAACTGCCAGAAAGTCTAGCAGAAAGCAAAATGATCTGGACCAAGTTAACTTAGTTTTTCAAAGAATTGCTTTGACTAAATTATAATTTATTGTTGTCACTTCTGCTTTTTTTCTTGTTATCTTCAAAATTGCTGCTAAAGGGATCATTCAGAAGGGTTAATGAGTGTTTCCTTCATGGCAAGTCAAGCTGAGAGGCCCTGGGAAGTCAACTGGGGGCTGGGGCTGGTGCAGGGGAGGTGTGGAGGCCAGGAGAGGAGCAGAAGGAGAGGAGGGATCGAGGAAGAGGAAGGCTCCTTGAAGGGAGGCCGGGACAAGGACAGAGATAACAGCATGCGGTCCTGAGGCTTTGCCTTGGGCGGTGTGAGGTAACCCTTCCCTCAGGGCCTCACAGATTCTCCAGGAAAATTCATACCACTTCCCAGCGAGTTTTGCTGATTTTTTTGATGTGACAAAGTGATGAACCAACCTCAAGTTGTGCTCAGGGGAGCCGAGGCCACCTATGTGGTCCAGCTGCCCATGGGTTGTGCTGATACATGTTGAGCGACCTTATCTGAAATGCTTGGGACTGGAAGTGTTTCAGATTTCAGAGTTTTTGAGATTTTTGGATTATTTGCGTCGATTCTACCACTGACTGGTTGATCTAGGATTTGGGGGTATTTCAGATTTTGGATTATTGGATTGGGGATGCTCAACCTGTATCCTGAATAAACTTCCTGTTGTTTTTGTTTTTTCTTTTTTTGAGATGAGGTTTTGCTATATTGCCCAGGCGGGTCTTGAGCTTCCTCAGCACTGGGACTATAGATGCCTACCACTGTGCCTGGAATAGCTTCCCATACTATTTTATTGCTAAATATTCCTGCCAGAAGACAGCATGCCTTGCCAAATAAAAGTGTGGGCTTCCTTCTGCCTAAAGAGAACTATGTGATTCACTGAATGTTTTGTTTATTCATTTGTTTGTCTAGCCTTGAAGGCTAAAGCTATAAGATTGAGTGTCCAACTATAGACTAGTATGAGTTCTTCCTACTACATTCCTTCTCATAATTTCTGATCTCTCTTTGCTATATTTCTTTTAGCTGTATAGACTGTATGTTTTAAAGACACTTGAGATTTGTGGATTTTAGGACACCTCAAATTGTGGAAATGAGTGGGGTCCGGCAGAACCTCCTGCGTGATGGAAATGCTCCGTAACTCTGTCTCAGATGGCAGCCACCTGCCACATGTGGCTCTTGGGGTGGGAAATGTAGCTAGCACAATTGAGGAACCGAATTTTAAGTTTGATTTAATTTTGTTGTTGTTGTTGTTTTTGGTACTGGGGATCAAACTCAGGACCTTCTGCTTGTGAGGCAGGCGCCGGAACCACTGAGCTAAATCTCAGCAAATTTGATTTAATTTTAATGAACTTAAATTTAAGTTTCAGTAGCCATCTGTGGCAGTTGGGAGCTGACATTCTGAACAGAGCAGGCCTATACCATTTACATATGCAAAGGCTTCCAAATGTCCGAAAAGAGATCTTTCTCAAGTTTAAATATTCTTTACCTGACTGATTTACTTAAAAATTATTTTTGCATAGCAAGGAATAATGATTGTATTCTCTTTGCCTAAAAAGGAAGTTTAATCTCAATTTATTTATAAAAATAACAAAAATAACCAAGTACTTTGTATTTACTGGAACCTAATATATGTTCCACTATCAATTTACATCCAAATTTTTACTAAATGATGGCAATTGTGGTTTCCTAACCATCAGAACAGGTTATAGTCTATTTTAAATAGGTTTGTGAGAGATACTTTAAAAAATACATTTAGAGGGCCAGGGATTTAGCTCAGTGGTTCTGGCACCTGCCTCGGCAGTTCAAGGTTCCGAGTTCGATCCCCAGTACCAAAAATAACCCCAAAACATTTAGTTCTGTATCTTAACCTGGCTGATATTCACTCACGTATTTGTTTAAATATTCTTACATGTCTTGTATACTTTTTCTGTGTATGTTGATTTACACAATAAAATAAAATATGAAAGTCTTTCAAGTTTAAAAGTATAATGTGATGAAACTACAAGTGTTCTTTTCGTAAATTGATTAGGAAAAGGTTATGGAGAATCTAGAAATAAACCTAAGAACAAATAAGAACTTATTATGTAATAAAAATAGCATTTCAGTTCAGTGGGGAGAAATATGAATCACTTCACAACTGATGATGGAAATAGTCTTATTCATTTATGTTGACACCATGCATGTGAATTCACTAGGCTCAAACTTTTGTCATTTGAATTAGTATTTTCCTACTGTTTTTTAAAATAAAAAATACTGTTGGGATACCATTTAGTTGTTCAAATAAAGCATGCCATTTAAATTTACATTTACATTCTATTATTTAAGTTGAGAACAGATATTGATAACACACTTTACCAGGATGTTTTTGTTACATTCACTTTTTTTTTTTGGACTTTTGAGACAAGGTCTTCTTATGCAGTTCAGGCTGGCCTTGAACTCATTATGTACCCCAGGTTGGCCTCAGACTTGTGGCGATCCTCCAGCCTCAGCCTCCCAAGTGCTGGGATTATAGCCATGTACTACCAGGCCAGGTACATTCACTTTTAAATAAAGCTGAAATAAAGTTAGAAATCTCCAAAGATTATAAAGCTGGAATGTGGCATCAAAGGGAAGTGATAAATCCTAAATATAAAGGAAAAGTTTATTACTTAAGTTTATTAATCATGGCCAGGTATTTTTAGCTCAGCGGCACCATGCCTGCCTCAAAGTGCAAAGTCCTGAGTTCAATCCCTGGTACCAAAAAAAAAAAACTTATTAATCATAAGGATTTTTTTAAACATTTTCCTGCAAACTTTAACTTTCCTTTCTTAATTTTAATCTCTCAATTGGTTGAGGTCTTTAATTGTAACTCCTAAATTAATATAAAATAATAAGACACATTAGTGAGAACTTTTTTTTTGGTATCGAGGGTCGAACTTGGGACCTTGCGCTTGTGAGGCAGGTGGCAGCACCACTGAGCTATAAATCCTTGGCCTCTTTTTATAATCTTTGAGTAGAAAGGGGTTTTCTAATCATAATCCTAAACCATAAAAATAATTGGAAATTTGGCTATAATCTTAAGAAATCTCTTTATAGCAGAAAACTTCATATAGTAAAAGCACAACATATTTATTTACAACATAATGACAGCCAACAGGCTGATTTACATAAAATGCTCAAAGAGATCTTTTAAATTACCTTTTAAAATATGAATAGGAAAAAGGGGCAAAGTGTCTAAGCAGATAATTCACACAGAAAGACAAATGGACATTGAATACCAGATAGTCAATACCAATGATTAAAGAAATTCAGATTAAGTCTTCACTTATTTTAAAGGAAGAATAATACCTTTATCAGCTTGCAGAATTATATTAATACGTGTAACTTCTTCCTTAATTTTTTTTTTTTTTGGTACTGGGGATTGAACTCAGGACCTTGAGTTTGTGAGGCAGGCACTGGATCCACTGAGCTAAATCCTGGCCCCCATCTTCCTTAATTTTAAACACACAGTTTCAGCAGAATTTAAATGATTACCAGTTAAGATGGCTAAAATAGACAATATTATGTGTTAGCAAGGAAGCAGAGCAACTGCTGGAATGCTGGTAGGAGTGCAGATGGTATATCCACATGGAAAACAGTTGGCCACTTCTTTTGAAATTAAACATACATTTACTGTACAACCCAGCAGTGCCATTCCTAGGTATTTACCCAAGAGACCTGGAAGCTTTTGTTTTTGTAAAAATTATACCTTGTTATTTATAGCACGTTTATTCATAATCACCCAAAATTGGAGACAACCCAAATATTCTTCCTTGAGTAAAGGCACAAACAAACTGTTTGTACATCTGAATAATGGAAGACCATTCAGGAATAAAAGGGAACAAATTACTGCTTCGTGTAATAACATGGATAAATTTCAAGTGCCTCACTTGAAATCGAATGCAAAGTAAAAGAAGCCAAATTCAGAAGACCACATGTTGTACAATTCCTTTTACATGACACTCTGGAAAACACAAAATTATAGTAACAGATTGGTGGTTGTCAAGGATTGAATGTGTAGTGAGAGGTTGAGAGGACACAAGGAAATTTTGGGGAAAGTTGGATGGTTCTTGATAACGGTCTAATTTATAGAAGTTTACACCAAAAAGTTAACTTTACTTCACATAACTTAAAAAGTGAATAAAAGGCTAATTTCTTTCTAAATTAAATATTGGATTGGCTTGAAAATCAAATGACATCTCATTCCCCTGCTTTTTGACTTAAACGAGTATCTGTGCTCTTTTTGAAATAAACTTCTTGTAAATTGATGTAAAACATACGTACAAAAGTGTGCAGGTCATAAATGTGGAACTTGAGCTGTCACAACTGTCCTGAGCTTAAGTAACCCCCAGCCAGGTGGGGGTGAACATCGCCAGCATCCCTCCCAGCACCCCCTTTCTCTTTCAGAATCAGTATTCTGACTCCCAATGCTAAAGGCTATGCCTGTTTGAGAACACTGCAAAATAAGACCATGAAGTTTTGAATACTCTGAATAGATAGTTGTGTTTTAAATTAGTTTTCCATATAACTAAGTATAGATAATGAGGAGGCCGGACTGGATAATCACCCTGATTTGTTCTAGTCTCACATTTGGAATCTGAACGTCCAGAGAATTGTGAGATACTTTTTGTTTGAAATACATTTTTTTGGCTAACCAAACTAACCATCTTTTCTTTTTTTAAAAAAAGCTAATCTAAAGGCATTTGAGAAATGTACAAGCACACCATACTGTTTCTTTACGATCTCTATATTTTTGTACAGCATTTTTTCCCTAGCATGGGTAGACATTAGTCTTAAACTTGGCCTGATACACTGATCCTGTCATATGATACACCCTTGGTACTTGACCAGATGATGATCTATGAACTTTTCCTGCTTTGTTCTTTTGAGATCATGCTTGACTTCAGCTCAGTGATATTTAAAGCTGTGGAGAAAAGAGACTTCTTGAAAGATATGGTACTGGAACCCGCTCTAAAGTTGAATATTTGCAAATCTCCAGTAAAAGTAAATCCATATGGCAGGCCTGGTCCCAGCTTGATTCCTGTATGATTGGCCCAAAATCCTTTATGAATTTGTGTGAGTGTATGTGTGCACACACAATCTTACATGTGCCCTTTGTGGTGGGAGTCAGTTTTGCTGGGTTTTGTCTTTGTTATTTTTTCCAGTGAAGGAAACTGGAGTATCAGCACTGCGTTTCAGGCTTAGGGAGGGTTTTATGCTCTTAGCAGCAACCAAAGCCACGAAAGGGAAAAACAAAACAATCGGTGACAATTAAAAAAGTCTTGAAAAATAATATCAATAACAAATACCGACTTGTAAGAGTTCATCAGTGTCTTCCGACTAATTCAAAGCCTCAGTTCACCACGGCAATCTATCGCCCTTTGAAAAAGCCTGGCAGACCTGACAGCTGTCCGTGTCATTGCTGGAGCTGACCACGGCCACACAGCTGAAGTGAAGGATGTCCCCATTCAAGTGGGTCCCTGGATTCCTTGGTCATTACAACTCAGAAATGACTAAAGGAGGGGCTATTGTGAAACAGAGCTCACCCAGAAAATTCTTCAATTGTCTTCTCTCATTTCCTCTCCTCCCCTTTCACCGTTAGAATTCCACCTCCCAGTTTCTTTCCTCAAGTGAGTTTTAATTCAAAAGAAATGGTTTGCTTTTTGCTACTGTCATAGTCAGTTTCTAAGTTGAGAGCTTGATACAGTTCACATATGTAATTATAAATGACCTCCCTGAGATTTGGAAAACAAGTTGGCGCTCAGGGGCCACAGATAGAATCATAGAATGCTAGTGGTGGAAGCCTGAACCTTTTCATTCTGCTAAGGAACATGGCTGGCCTGTGGTTCCATAGGTACTAGTGGTACAGGAGGACTAATATCTTAGAAGCCTCCATTCTTCCAGGCAAGCAGCCTTGCGCTGTATTACTGTTCGTTCTCTCAGAATGTTGTGAGGTAGGCTGGGGTTATTGCAGTTGGGAGCATGCACATTAGTGTCTTGGGAATTTTAGCTAAGATGTTTAGTTAAAGGGCTTTGTTGGATATTATGCGGGAGGGTGGACTTCGGGAATGGTTTGATTTGGCAGTTTAATGATAAGGCTTCTTTTCTATCTATTTAGCTTTCCATGGATCCATCTGCTTGTGGTTAGAATATGGCTGTCAACAGGCTTCTTCATCAGCACCCAAGAAGTGAGTGAGGGGAACCTTCTGGAAGCTTCCAGAAGACTCATCAAACTTCCCTTCACACCCAATTGGTTTCGATAGCTATGGGTCCTTCCTGGACCCTCAGCTGTGGCCAGGGGTTAGGTTATACTTGTTAACTTAGCCGGAGTCATCGGTGCTGTTCTGAAATCACATTCCTCTAAAGCATGTGGATGGCACTGAGGACCTGTGGTTTAGTAGAATGAAATTCGAAGTAGTTGCCAAGAAAAGGGAAATGTTTGCAAAGGAGTGACTCAGTGCAAGCATTGAAAATCACCCTCAAATAAAGGGCAAGAATTTATTACACAAATGCAGACTGGTTTCATGGAACCCAAGGACGGAGCTGCAGGGTGCAGGGGCCGGGCCGGAATCAAGAACCAGAGAAGCATCAGAAGCCAAGACCCTCATCCTCTTCCCTCCCGTCCCTTCTCCTGCCCCTTCTTTCCTGCCTTCCTCCACTGACTGGGAGTCCATGACTTCTAACTGGTCATGGCCGCGGGAAACTGTCCACTCAGGTCAGCTTGAGTCTGGAGTGGAGGTGGGCAGCGTGGGTTGCTGACCCACCCACGTGGTGGTGTGGGGAGAGACAGGGGCCTCGAGCTCTGGAACAGTTGTCCTCAGGGCAGCCCTCAGCTGGGACGTGGTTGTTGGGGGCACCTTCTGCCAGGACCCCTGGCCCTCGCAATTCGAGGTCTGGCCTGTGGAGGAGAAAGACATTTGGAAGGGAGGAAGCAGAAGGAGTGGTAAGAAGGGAATTCTGGCTTCTACATAGCTCCAATGGGAATTTGAGGAAATCCTCCCTCGCAGCCTTAAAACCGAGAGGAGATACTTGGTGATTCACAGGCTGACTTTTGTAGAGTCTGAAGCGGGGACGTGGCAGCGTGACTGAGGGGTGTGCCACAGCGATCCCTCAGACCCGAATCTCCGGATGTTTGCAGCGGTGCCAGGGCTGGGCAGTCTCCCCTGCGACACAGCGCGTTCCCGGGCTTCTGGGCTCAGGTGCCGGCTGTTTGCTTCCTGCAGCCTCACCTCCTCCAGAAGGTGAGTCACCGCCTGGCGGCGGGGCCGAGCTGAACACTGAGAGCAGGCAGAGATGCCTCTTCCGGGGCTTGAAAGTATCCTTCCCAGCAAGGGCAGGAGTGTCTCATCCTTATCTTTGAGGGTAAATCTGTTAGAGATCTTTTTGGGTTTACAACTTCCTCCTAAGGTAACCTTATGAACAGGCAGGAAATGACAGGACGGAGTAGAGCCACTGAGGCCTTTTAGGCTGTCTGATTTAATGACACTAGGGCCAGTTTGATTCTTTTTTTTGGTACTGGGGATCGAATTCGGGACCTTGCGCTTGCAAGGCAGGCGCCGGAACCACTGAGCTAAACCCCTGGCCCTGGGCCAGTCAGTTTGAGAGATGGGAAATTTCAAGAGGATCTCACCTGTAGTGATCTCAAACCTCCCACAGGATTTTCAGAGACTTCAGACCAGTGGGAAGAATATAGGGTTAAGGCCAGCAAAGGGTACACAGAGGCAGATGGGCTCAGGTTAGCCAAAGCAGAAGTGACTAAGCCCCAGTGTAGGCCTTGTTATGGAAGCAAAACTAAGACCCGGACAGCTGGGGGAAGAAAATAGGAGACAGAGAGGAGGGAAAAAAGAAGGGACCATGGTGAAGCCTGTGCTGTGGATTGATTGGTTTGGATGCTCAGAACCAACAGTAATGGTTGTGTGGTAACTTTTCGATAGTGCTATAGATTTCACAAAGCTCTCTCTCTTTTTTTTCCACATTCACGGAATCGCTTCATTCCTGTAGCCACAGCCTGAGGCAGGGGACATCCCCATCCCGTGGATGAATAAAGGGAAGTTCAATAAGGTGACTACTTTGCTTCAGGTCTCCAGCTGTGTTAATCGGTCTTCTGTCACTATGATGAAATAACTGTCTTATAAAAAGGAAAAGTTATTTTGGCGCACAGTTTCCATTTTAGTCCACTGTTGCTTGGCCATTCTGCTTTGGGTCAGTCTGGCACGGTACACCATGGCAGAAGTGTGTGGTGGAGGCGGCTTCCTCACCTCATGGCGGCCAGGAAGCAGAGAAAGACAGAGAGGAGGAAGCTGCGGTCCTAGGGTTCTCTTCAGGGACACTCCCCCATGACCCAACTTCCTTCTAATGTCAAGGCTGGGGTGGTGACTCACAGCACTTTGGGGGGCCCTTAAGATCCAAACACTAGTGCCTGTATGGTGAGTTTTACAGTTGGGATACAGATTCACGTCTTCTATTGCCCTTTGGGGTCTTACTACTCTGATTGCATCTCCAAAAAGCACATCAGCTTTTATCATCTCACTATTTTTCATAGTGACTCACTAATAACACTGAGAGCAAACTGGTTGTTTCTATTACGGAGATAAAAAGAGTCAAGCTAAATTAAAATAGTGCTTAACTTGCACTGATTTCTTATTATGTATCAGGCTCTGCACTGAGTTATGGGTGTGTACTACAGGATCTCTTTTGTTTTCTACCACAGTTCCACAATGCTCTGTCTAAAGGTGGGGAACTGAGGCTTGGAGAGCCCAGGAAATTTGTCCAAAGCTGAACAGCAGTGGGGCATCACAGCCCAAGTTCTCACCAGGTGGTCTAACTCCAGTCCTGTGGGGCTTCATCGCTCTGCCCAGCTACATCCACATATGATGGCTGCGGAGCTTAGGGTCCAGGGTCACCTCAGGAGAGCAGCTGGCACTGTCTTGGCTGATCAGATCCTGGTATTTACTCATTTCACAAATGCTTGTGAGTCCCTTTTAAGTGCTAGGCACCTTGTCAGGGATGAGGAAGAAAGTTGCTTCTGTGCTCTGAGAGCTCTCGGGACTTGGGGAGGCACGATAGGGATACTCACCAGGTGCCTCAGCAGTGGTGCATGTGGTGTTCCAGAGCCCAGGGCCACTCATGTGATGACCAAAAGAAGTATCATTGCATGCATGTGAGCAAAGCTGTCGTAGTCAGGGCCAGCTTAGCCACGGAGCCTCGTGTAGGGTGCAGGGCAGAAGGCTTCTCACATTCAGGGGTCTATGCACATGTTTTCCTTTCTTTCAAAATCTAATGAGACAAAAATGAACTTTTTAGTCAAAGAATTTGCATTAATATATAATATTATTTGACTTTAACAATACAGTTATGAAGTATAATTTGTATACGCATCCAGGCCCCCATCCATCTGCGTCAGTAGATTCAATCAACAATGGATTGGAGATAGTTAGGAAAAAATTGCAATGTAATTGCAATTACATTGTCCTGAACATGTAAGGCTTTTTTTCTTGTCATTATTCCCTAAACAATACATTACAGCATTCACACTGTATGAGGTATGAGTCATTTAGAGATGATCTGAAGTACACAGGAGGATGTGATTAGGTGGCAAATACTATGCCATTTTCTATAAGGGACTGGAACATTGACTGTGAATATCAAGAGACAATTTGGTAAAAGCATTATTACTTTTTACAGAGAAAGGTGCCAGGAAGGTAAACATACCTAAGTTCCACCAGAGACCTAACGATGCACCCCTGATGATAGCAATCTACTATCAGGCAAAGCATTTGCCTAGATCTTGGACCCCACTCTGTGGAGGCCGTGTGACTCGTGACACGAGCTAACTTCCAGGTCAGTCAGAGATGTTACCTGTGGGCAGCCAAAGGCAGCACGCAGGGAGAGCGATTTCGAATAGCAACAATTATAATGACTATCATGGTTTGCATCCCAGGGCCAGGCACCACACTCAGTGAGCTGTTCATGATCTCACAAGCACAGGCCCAGTTATGTGAGGTTTTGTGATTTTTTACAACCACCTTGGGCTCTTTTGTAGGCACTGACTTCGTGTGGCAGGGTTGGGACGGGGGGTGTTGTCTACCCACTTCTCATTTTTGAAAACATTTCAGAGCTCTTCAGAAAGCACTTTTCCCTGTAAGAACTTTCTAGACTTTCCCTTGATGGCAGGACGTCTTGTGGGTATGAATCTGGGGAGACTGAATCTGGTAGGAGTTGGGCAGAGAGAGAGAGAGAGAGAGATACTTGAAGCAAGAAGACTTTCAAGGTGAGCATAATTATCTGGATCTGAGGACCTGCAATGGGCAGATTCCTGAGCAATTCCAGGTAGAACTTCGAAGTCTGCCACAAGTACCTGTGCTCTGACTGTGGGACATCCGAAGACTTTCTCACCCAAGACAAAACAGAAACGCCTTCGGGAAGAGTGGTGCTAGGTGACACTGTGGCATCCTGCGTACACTCACACCCCGGGCTCGTGGGACTTATTGGCCTCTCGCCTTTTCCTTTTCCTACAGGGGTTCCATTTAGAGACACCCAAGGCTACTCGGGTTCACTGGCCCATTGCGGGCCTTGGAGCTGCCCTGGGTGGTTAGGAAACAGGTGAGTCGGCACTGGCCCACACCAGCATGACTGACAGCAAAGGTTACCAGGCTCTGGATAAGCTTTCTATGGCTGCAAAGAGAAGAACCACTGTCTTCACGAGGAAACTGGCAAGGGTTTATTCTTAATGTGTGTTGCTAAGGATATTCGTGCAGTCATTAATAACTCAGGCAATAATTCACTTTTGAGTTCCCTGGAATGGGTCGCTAGCTCTTTATTTATGTATACTCAACCCTCACTACTTAAAACACCTTTCATGTTGACTTGATTTTCTCAGAGAGACTAATATGCTGAACCGTGATTGCTGCTCCCTGCAGTCCCTGTGCTACCTGATTCCCGGGCCCTGCCCCACCTTCTTCTTCCTTGGCCTCTGCTCACCCTTGGGTTGTGCAGACTCCTTCTGGCTCCTCAGAGGCACCCACGCTGTCCCAGGCAGGGCTTTGCATCAGAAAAGAGCAGCACCCCATGCCTCTCCCGACCTCTTCACTCCCAAATAGCTGCCCTACCCTTTAGATCTCTCTTCAGATACTGCTGACTTAGAGACTTTGTTCTTGCCCTTGATAGAATCCAACTCTCTGAATATTCCCCTTTGGGGCACTTATCCCAATTTGCTTGAGAATTTTAATTGACATATAATAATTGTACATATTTATGGGTTACAGTGTGATAATTCTATACATGTATATAGTATGTAATAATTCAATCGGGGAAATTAGCATTTCTTTATACTAGCCAATGGTGATATGGAACGAATGGTGTCCATCAGTAGACTAGTGGACAAAGAAAATGTGTAGGTATACCCAGTGGAATATTATTCAGCCATAAAGAAGAATGAAATCCTGCCATTGTGACAACATAGTGAGGATGGGAAGACATAATGTTAAATGCAATAAGCCAGGCATAGAAAAATACCACATATTTATATGTGGAAGCTAAAATGTTGTGAAACTTATTTTGTGACCCTTGGATTTGTATCAGTCTTTCCTATCCAATTTCCTGCTTCTAGGTCATCAAGAATTTTTATGTTGCTCACTACCATCTCCTGAGTGTCTAGACAAGTAACTGAATTTATTGAGTAAATGACAAAAGAAAATGAAAGCAAAATCAGGGCAAAACACACCCTTGCTGGTAGATGACAAAATCAAATATTCCTTGAATATACAAGTCAATTCTTTGGAGCACAATAGACCTATCACTGTGATACCTAAATTATTCATGTAACACACAGGATTTTTTTGTTTTTTGTTTCTTTGTGGGTTTTTTTTTTGTAGGGGGAGGAGGCGAATCTCGTTTCTATCCAAGCCTCACATACAAAATGATAGATGACTATTATGTATTTTTTCCTTCTCTGTATTTTTCTTAATGGAAGCAAATGGAACTTTCCAAATATCACTGTATGATTGGAAAAAGTGAAGCAGTCAGTAGTGCCATTTTGGGGAAAGGAGGGGGAAGAAAGGGAAAAGATTCTGAAAAGCGTTTATGTTTTCTAATGGAAGTCAGATGTAGCGCTTACTTTATATTGCTCGAGTAACGTGTTCCAGTTTCTCCATTAGTGTTCCTGTCCAGGAGGGGATGTTCGGACATCCCTCTAAGATAAGCATGTTCTTTTCCTTCTGTATCTTTTATCCCTTAGCATGTGTCCCCTCTGCTTTCAGCAGAGCCCAAACACCACTTTGGGCAAAGCTAAAGCAACTTTGAATAAGAATCTGCTTGAGAAAGATTTCCCTTACAAGCTAAATGTTACATTTCCTCTCCACAGAAAGGTACTGCTGTGTGTCCATAAAAAGCTGGCCCAAACCCTGTAACCTTTTGCAGTTAGTCATGTTATTTTTGCTTCACACCAACACGGATCACAGCTGTGACTCAACACAACCACTGAAGCAAGAATTCAAAGAGCTGAAAGAACAGCAAACTCAGAAATGACTTTTTTTTCTTACGGTGTCATTACGCAACGTGTCTCGTAGTTTACCTTTTCAGATTTACCAACTCCTTACAGATGAGCTCAGTTGTTATTTGGCAAAGGAAATCTTGGAGTTGCGTCAGCACCCTTCCCCAAATCCCACTGCAGGTCCAGGATGGGAAGCTTTCCTTTCTGGGGTGTTTGTTTGACGTAAGTAGTGACTTACTTTTTAGAGGTAGAAAAAATCTGTGTTGATATATTTCTCCCTCAAATAAACCAAAAATAGGACTGGGGATTGATTTTAAACATTCACAATTCTCCATGCAACGATGACAGAAAGCCCGTATCTACTAGTTCTATGTTTGTTTTTGCTTCCCCACCATCTATATTAATAACCCAAAGCCACGAGCTTAAACCTCACCAATGGAAAACAGGCATGGGTTTCAGCAGGCAATCATTAGTGTATTTATCAACATCCTTGAGACCTTTGCCTTCATTTCATTTTTATTTTTTGAGATGCTGGGAACTGAACCCAGGGCCTCACATGTGCAAAGCATGAGCTCTACCACTGAGCTACACCCCTGTGCTCCTTAATTTTGTTAATTACTGCTTAGACTTGGAGAATATCTCAGTTCTCCCTTTTGGGGCATAGGAAAAAAAGGATGAAGAAAAAGTGATGGCACTTGTCCCTAATCTGCTAAGTACTATCTTTTTTCTTTCTTTCTTTCTTTCTTTCTTTCTTTCTTTCTTTCTTTCTTTCTTTCTTTCTTTCTTTTTCTTTTCTTTTCTTTTCTTTTTTTTTTTTTTGGTAGTGCTGGGAATTGAACCTAGGGCCTAATGTCGATCTCACACTTGAACTATACCCCACGTTCATCTGTACTATTTTTTTGAGTTTTGTGGTTAAACTTAAGAATCCTAAGGACTGAACTGGGGATGTAGCTGAGCAGTGCCACACCTGCCTGGCAAGCACAAGGTCCTGATTCCATCCCTGGTACCAAAAAAAGAATCCTAAGGACTAAAGTATTAAGGTGTTAATTTTTGTTGTCATTTACTCAATGAAATCATTCATCAGATGTTTAACAGGACAAAAGAAAAATGCAGCACAATTCTTTTTAGGAAAATAGACCCAGGTTTTGTGTCCAATCATGGTCATTGCTTAGGCTTGCCAGTTAGAAAATGATGTCCATAGTGAATGCTTCACTGAGACTGGACTCTGCTCTTCATTTGAGAACTTAAAAGTTTAAAATTAAGGATAAATTTCAAATTTTAAATTCTGGAGCTTTCCTTCTGCTATAGTTTAGGTCTAAAATGTTCCCTCAAAGGCCCATGTGTTGTCATTCTGCAGCCCTCTTGGGAAGTGGTGGGACCTTAGGAGGTGGAGCCTTGTGGGGGGAAGTTAGGTCATTGGGGGTGTGGCCTTGCAGATGATCCTGGACTCTGGTCTCTTCCTCTTCTCTTTTTTGCTTCCTGATCACTATGAGATGTGAGCAGTTTTCCTCCTCCACACACTCCTGCCATGATGTACTGGGCCACAGAGGCCCAAAGCAACAGGACCAAGCCATCATGAACTGAACACTCTGAAACTATGAGTGAAACCAAATCTTTCCACCTTTTAATTTGATTATCTCAGGAATTTTTCCCAGTGACACCTTCCAATAGCAAAGCTATTGGTCTAAAAGAAAATATATTTCTATATATGCAACTTTCAGGGCTCTCTTCAAACATTCACTATCAGGCAAATGGGAGATGCTGTACTGAGTGAGTGTCTCACTGTGAATTGGTCCAGGAAAGGTTTTCAGCCCCTAGTAACAATGACAACTCTTTAATTTGAACTAATGAGACTTTTGCTTCCTTCTGCCTGTTTCTCTTGTTTTTAGCTGTTCTTATTTGAAAAAAAAATGGAAGTAGCATTTTTGTTTGAAATAGGAGAGACTGCAGAAACTCTGTGGGTCTGCTCTTATTTATACACGTAGAGAGTAGTGCAGAGAGGTTAAGGAGCTTGCTTAAACTTACACGGCTAATTTGTGGCAAAATTGGGATTCACTTCTAGGTTTAATGTGTTCTTTAAACCACACTGTGACCTTCATAGGAGAACAGATTCGTCCGAAGGACTGACTTCTTCAAAGAGTTCAGCTTCATAAACCTAAAACAAATTGTGTAGATCACAAAATATCATGAGAGAAAACATTGAGAGTACTGAGCAAACATTGAGATTAGTATAAATGGAAGTTGTGTCTATTTAAAGAAAAATACAATCTTGTCTCTATCCTTAGCATGTCTAACAATTTTTAAATTACTTTTTAAATTGCTAAAACTCAGTTTGGAAAAGCAATTAACTTTGAAAGACATGTTCCTAAACTAAAGTGTTATTTACTGATTTTTAAATAAACAAATGAACACTGAAATGTTATCTGTAGAAATGAAGATTCATTTGTTCCTGGCACACATTAAGAGCTCAGTAAGTATTTGTTGAATGACCTGACTAAAAATTATAGTGCCACAAAAGTTAGCATTTGATTATAGACATATTAATAAAGTATATAAAACATGGTACTGAGAAAAACAGCAAGTCACAAATTAGCATTCTGTGTGCATTCTTTTATATGAAGTACAAAACCAGGCAAAATTGATGTTAGAAGTTAGGATAGTGGTCATTCTTGGGGTGGGTTCTAGAAGTTGCTGGAAGTGTCTGGAAGAGGGCCTGAGGGAAACACTGTGTTGTTTTTTGATCTTGGTGCTGGTTCTATACATGTGTTCACTGTGTGAAGATTCACTGAATTGTGAATGTATATTATAGTTTAATAAAAAGTTTTAGAAATATGTGTAGCATTTTATCATAGGAACAGAACAAGTTAATAAATATTTAGCTCTCGGAAAAAATTCCTATAACATAAATTTTTTTAAAAAGGATCTTGAGGTGGAGTTTTTACTTTCCATCATGCTATAAAGTCTGCTACACTCACACTGTCATGGAATAAATAGAACTTTGACTTTGGCTTCACAATTTTCTCAGCTGCCTCCGTAGACTTTTGACAGTTTTATCACATATTTGACAGTTACAAAATACTTTTTAGACATCAGGATGATACATGGAGAAGTTGGAGGGCTTGCATCCATACTCATGATTTTGTAAGTTGAAAAAAGTTTCAGCAAAAAAAGAAACAAAAACCCATAATGATGCTCAATTCAATTACTTCCCCATGTTTGTGAAAGCATTTTTAGCATAATTCACTAAGCATATAATGTTGAAGGATAATCTTTCTAAATTAGCAAATTAGTTTTGGAAAAATCACATCTAAATAAGTACCCTTTTTAGAAGAAGTATAATGTGAGGCATGTTAATATGCACAGAACATAGTTTTTGAAGGAAATAACTGATACCTTTTACATAAGACTAGAAATCAGAGTCTGACCTTCAACCCCCAACCTTGGGTTGAAGCAGGAACAGTCTGCTAGCTGTTTAGGGCAGGGCAGAGTTGTGCATGAAGAACATGTGGATGATTTCTTCAAGTGGAACTTGCGTAGGTTATCAGTGGCTGAGCTAAAAAAAACCACACACACACACAACACTTTTGTAGAGTTTTTAAATCAGTTTCCCATCTAAACTCTTCTCCAAGAGAAGCCAATGTGTATTTATGTAGCTATCTTTTAGGATTTAGGAAGTATAAAATTTCAAAAGACTCTTGCAAGACCTATCTCCTTCCCCAGCTAGGCTGCCCTTTGGAGCTAGATATCTTCTTGGTGTAGCCATAACAAAGGAATCCTTTTGTTTACAAGATTTGTTCGTTCAACTTTTGATGGCTCTGTTTCTTGCATTTATCAATGAAAGTTAAAATGTAAGTGAATTTACATTCCAACATGATAGTCTCCATAAGCTAATCCAATCATTGCATCTAAACAATACTCCTTTTTAAAAACAGACTCTTAGGAGATGTAAAAAGGATTAAGATGGGATGTGTTCATGTACCAACTCCCTAAGATGAATGTATTCATTATGTATCACAAACATGTACTACTAAAAAAAATGTGAACTTTCATTAAAAAATAGACTCCTGTCACGATTTCCCCTCAATGGAATGTGCAGTATGTATTTCAAAGAGAATTGAAAAAATAGATGTGAACTAGATCCAATTGACTGCTATGTATTTTTGCAGTACTTAAACCATGAATTAGCCTATTTCTTTTTAAGGCCAATTAATGATGAAAAAGGCTCCAAAGAATTAAACCTAGCACCAGCATCTCACTAATAACTACGTTCATCTAGCACTTTGCAGTGTAGTAAGAATGTTTCCAGTTTTTCCATATTCAGTCCTCATAACAATTCTCCTAGTGCTAGTTAGGTATGATTGTTATTTTTATTTTACAAATGAGAGAAACCTGGCTCGGAGGGCAGGCCCAGAAGGAAGTAGCTCCCTGTGTCCTTAAGTAGGGAGTACCTTTTGCACATTGCATAGTCTTGTGACCAGAAAGGAGAAGATTGTTTTTCTAACATTTTTTTTTTCTGTAAGAAAGAAAGTTTGCAAAAGACATATTGGAATATAATTGATATACTGAGAATATTATTCAAACCAGACCATCTTTTTCAACCTAGTAATTCATTTTAGTCCATGAAATAATTTAATTTTAAAATAATAATTTAAAAAGCATTTATTTGTTTGTTTGCTTGTTTATTTATTTATTTATTTGCAGCACTGGGGATGGAACTCAGGGCCTTGTCCATGCAAGGCAAGTACTCTAGCACTGAGCTGTATCCTCGGCCCAATTTTATTCAACAGGTAGTTGTTGAGCAATGTCACAAAGGGCGCTGGGGTCTGGGGGGAAAATATACATAGTTCCTGCCCTCTGGAAGGGCAGCCAGACATGCGTTCAACAATTATGCACAAATGGATAAATCCAGGCACACCTTGGTATCCACGGCGTCTGGTTCCAGCATCCTTCTTGGACACCAAAATCCCTGGATGTCCAGTCCCTGATATAAATTGGCATGGTATCTGCATAGAATCTGTCCACATCCTCCTGTAAACTTTGAGTCTCCCCTTGGTTACCTCATACGATGTCAGTGTTATGCAAAGGGTTGTCACACTGTGTTGTTTAGGGAATGATGACAAGAAAAACAAAGCTTGATCCTTTTAGTATAGGTGCAATTTGTCTTCCCCTGAGTAGTTTTGATCTGCAGTTGTTTGAATCCACAGTTGCAGAACCCATAGACAGGGATGGCCTCTTCCAGGAAGTGACATTTTAGCCTTAAAGCAGGGTTTATCAAGGTGATGCTTTTGGATAGCAGAGGAAGAAGCATGCCAGACACAAAGAATAGGGTGTGCCAAGTCCTTGAGGGAGAGATTGGAACCTGTGGGAGCTGGAAAGAGCCCAGGCATGACAGGAGCATGGTGAATGGTGAAGGGGGTGGCATGGTTTTGAGTTCTTGGAGGCCACTGTAAGATTCTGAGTTGGAGACAAGAGAATGGACTAGAGGGAGGAGGAATGAGGGACTGAAGAAGGGATAAGAGGAAGCTAGAAGAGGAGGCTTTTGTTAAGGGCAGGAGAGAAGGGGATTTTAAGAAAAAGGCAGAGGTCGAGTGTGCTCATTGCCATGGCAAGTTTCCAAGGCAGCTCTTGGACCTGATCAGCAACGCAGAGGCAATGGTGACCCGGCATGGTGCGGCTGGAAGTGGAATGGGGTGGGTAGAAGTGCAGGCAGCACATGTAGACCACACTTCATGGGATCCCAGTGGTCAAGGGAAGGGCACTGGTGGGGAGGCAGCTGCAGGTAGTTTGCTTTGGTCTAAATGTTTGTGCCCCTGTTACATAGAGAAATCCTGTCCTCTGAGGTGACAGTGTTAAGGGCTGGGGCCTTGTGGGAGGTGGCTAGGTCACATGGGACAGAGCCCTCAGGAATGGGCCCAAGGGAGCTTGTTCATCCTCTCCACCAGGTGAGGAAACAGGGAGAAGGCCCATCTGTGAACCGGGACACTGCATCTGTTGGTGCCTTGGCCTTGATCTTTTCAACCTCCAGAACAGGGAGAAAAATATTTGTGTCACTTCTAAGCCACCCTGTCTGGCATTGTTAGACTGCTGCCCAAGCCGACTAAAACGAGGTGTGACTGGTCAGGGGACAAAAGGGAAGACATTGATAGAGGAACATACTAAGGTATCTGGGCACAAGGATGCAACCGTGCATCTTTGAGGGAGATGGTGACGTTGGTGGTGGAAGTTATGTGTAGAGAGAATGTCATGCAGACGTACACTGTTGGCTACTCAAGGGGATAAAGTCTTGGGAAATCACAGCGGATGTGACCAGAGTGTACATTCTGTATGATGTTGTTACTGGGGTAGGAGGAGAGAGACATTTTATTGTGAGGAGTTGAGAGGAAGGGATGATGGGTTCATAGATTGATCTGGGAGATGAAGACATTTCTTTCCAATAGGCTGTTCATCCCCCCTTTCATCTTGAAGCAAGGTCCTAGTGAAGGGCAAGAAGGCAGCTGGCAGGGGCAGACTGAAGACAGGAAATCACCGTTGTGTGGAGACGGGGAGGAAGCAAATGAGGCAGGGTCTTTTTGATGCCAGTGTGCAGCCTGAGTCCTTTTCTCCTGCGGTGCTCAGCTGAACTTTGTTTGGGGTTCCTCTAGGGTTGGCAGAACACTGGAAGAGCTGTGGCTTGGCTTAGGTGATCGATACTTCCGGTGAGATGCTCATGGGTTCTGTCAAAGTACCGGGTGTAAGATGCTGCCAGGGGAATGCATAAACTCACTGGGCTGCAGCGCCACCAGCACAGCATTTCTGGCTCTCTGGTTCTTTTGTTGGGAGCAAAGGCAGAGATTTAAGCAAAGAAGGGGGTGTAGATATTGGCAATTTCATGTCTGGCTGCTGAATTCTCCCGAGGAAGTAGTAAAGTATAGGAAGGCCCGAGATTAGGGTAGGATTTCATGGGCTGGTGGTGGGGTAGAAGCGCAACAAGCACTCAGTCACTCTCAGGTCAGTTCCATGTTAAGACGGATCGGCTAGCCCACCCTCCTTCCTGGCCTGACCCCTCCAGGTTTAGCATCTCTGCCCTGTACTCGAGGCCTTTGGCTCCCTCTCCACCTGGTTCTGCTCGTTCTGCAGCTCACAGCCTTCCAGAGCCCCACACCTCAGCCGCGACTTCCGCCCTCCCAGAGTTCCCGGAAGTCACTGGTCTGGTGGAGAGGCGTGCCTGGCTCTTCCGCCTGCTCCCTGTGCAGCACCTGGTTCCCACAAGCCAGTGCGCGCATGGAGCCCATGGCTTGTGGAGGAGGAAGGGAAGGCTGGGGTCTCTCCCCTTCTCCACAGGCTCCTGAGGCTAGAAACCTGCTGGCCTGTGAGCGTGAGACTAGGGACCGGGTTCCTGGGGAAGGAGGCTGCCACATGTCCCCTGGAGTTCAGGAGCTTGCATGTGGGCAAACAGAAGTCTCCTTCTGCAGTATTTCCAAGGTGGGAGGCTCTCTGGGATGACCTTGCCAGCCCGGTACACCTGGCCACGGTGCAGAGTGCTGGGCACCAAGGGCATGGATGCTGAGGGATGCACTGGTGCAGTTCTCTGTGGGCTTTGGAGCTCAAGGAAAGGATGCCCTCCAGCTCTAGGAGTTGGGCAGGAAGCAGGAAGGTGGGTGAGCAGGGGATGTGTGGCCCGCAGGGGTGGCCTGACTTGGACAGGGCTACAGGTAACTGAGATGGCAGAAAGCAAAACTGTGGATACAGGGGACTGTTGTACCACTTACGTGTAATTGCACCTGGAATTAATTTATGCAGCCAATACTTCCTCTGGACTGTAGAATGGTTTCTGTATCTACTTGATCCTTCCTTATGGACACCTCAAAGGGACCTCAAGCCAGATGCCAGTGGTAGAATATATTTCCTAACTTACTCTCCTCTAGAGTCTCCCCGCCCCAGTTAGTGGAGCGGCCAGCTGCTTCATTTGCTGAGGTGTAAGTAAGTCCTTAGATCTTCCTCTTCCTCAACCTCGCATTTCAGTCTATAGCCAAGTCCTGTAATTTTCCAGTCTTCTAAATGTACATCCTATCTGTCCACTTTCCACTTCTCCACCCTGCTGTCAGCTGGCTCTCTGTGCTTGTCCTCTGCTGGCCTTTCTGATTTCAGGCTCTGCAGGGAAGCTGATGAGTAACTTACAGTCATGCACGAGACCACTTTTCTCTTGGTGAAACCTCTCGGTGTCATGTCTTTATCTTGAAGATCCAAATTCCCAAGGTCACGTGTGGTCTCTTCTCTGCAACCTCACATCATTCCATTTGCCCTGTGCTTGCTATGTGTCAGCTCTATTCGCTTTCAGCGTTTCCTAAGCAGACCACATTTGGAAAGGCAAGGATCTGGGCCCTTTCCATACATGAATCCTTCAGCTTAAAATTGTTTCCTCCACACACAACCCCCTGCCATGGCTAGCTCATGCATTTATGCTAACTAGTAATAGATTTATTCATTTTGTCTATTTATTGCTTACCTCATTAGAGTGTACACCCCAGAAAGACAGGAATCAAGCCTGCTCTGTTCAGAACTGTACACCCCACATCAAGCAAGGACTTAGCAAGGACTCAGTGTGTATCTCACAGTTGGGCTCCAAGTCTGCCTGCTCAGCAACTTCGCACGCAGATCATGAGGTCATGCTAGGGTCCTTCAGGCCCACCTCCAGAGTTCTTCTGTGAATGGTTTATAAACCCTACATACCTCCACTGCAGCAGTTGCCATAATGAGTTAAAAATTCTTTCCATATCCATCCCACATGTTTGCCTAAAGATGTGCTGAGGGTCCTTGGTAGTAGCCCTCCCGGGCCTGATTGAGAAGAAGGAGAATCTTTTCCTGCCCAGGCACAAAACCCTGTCCCGATGGCTCTGCCAGCTGCATCCCCCACCCCCTCCTGCAGCAGCCTGAAGCCAAGTCAGTGCCTCCCTGCGATGAGGCCCTTGCAGGCTCTGGGATCTGACTGAAGGAAACATACTTACAGTGGGACAGAACACAGCAGTCCTACAAAGAATGTTCCTCGAATCACCTACTAAATGGGAAGAGAAACAGGTACAAGGTAAAGGTGGTTATGGCAAGATTTTTACCTAAACCTGTAGGTGACAATAAGACAATTTTATTCACCGAAGGTAAGTAACTTTCCCTTCAGTTCACGTCTACCCACACGGAGAGATTTCATTCTTTCCTCAGTAAAATGTGCCTGGGGCTAGCGGCCCCATCCTGCTGGCATCTTCTGGAAGACTTTTTATTTACAAAGGTTTTCTGGGGAGTCTGCACTTGGAACAGGTGTCTCTATGCATCTGAAGGAATCTGTTGCAGATGCCAGAAAACTCAGCTCTGGTGAGGGGTGTGAAGGAAAATTATGAGAACAAGTGTCCTATTCACATGCTAGGAAAATAAATGTTTCACTAATCCTTAAATAACATTTTACTCTGAGGTGTATTGGCAAATTTTAGTTTTATTTCTGTATGAAAGTCCCATTTTTAGAAGTGTGATTTATACGCATTTAGGTAGTAGAGGTGACTGCTGAAATGAATTTCTATCTTCCCATGCTAATGTCTGTATGGGAAGAGACAAAGTCCCATTTTTAGAAGTCTGATTTATACACATTTAGGTAGTAGAGGTGACTGCTGAAATGAATTTCTATCTTCCCATGCTAATGTCTGTATGGGAAGAGATAAATACAACTTAGAAGTCCTGATGTTTTGGTTACCTTTAGTGAATAATTTAGCATTTATTATTACTGGCTATGGTTTAGCGTAACTATTATATAACTTTTAAAATATGCATGTTTTGGTGTCTTCTCATGGTAGCGAAAGATGGAAGAAGGTATCCTATGTGTTCTCAAAAAATTCCATCATTAAACAATTATTTGTATAGCACCTTACCTTGTGCCAGGCACTGTGTGAAAAGCTGGGATTCAACAGAGCCTACAGTCTGGATTTTTGGCAGGGCGGGGGGAGTGGGTGTGGTGGATTCTCACCTGCACAAATCAGACTGGATATCTGGAGACCAATTTAAAAGTTGGCTGCTTTTAACCTGTTCAGTCCATTGCTCCCGTTAACTTGTTAACTTGTTAAATTTTACTGGCTTCTACAAAACCTTGGGGAAATAAAGGCCAAACAGTAGTTTCTATTTATTTCTGGAATATTCCGTATGATCTGGTATGTTTAATATATTTTATTCAGGTAAAAGGGAAAAAATTGGCGGAGAAAGGTGACCACACTCATTTTGTGATCATCAAAGGCAAATGTCTTGAAATTAAAATTTCACAGTAGATATCATGTTTCTATAGATAATCAAATGTCTTGGTGTTTGGAAGTTGACTCCAGAGAGTCTTCCTCATTCCTGGAGGACTTACTCCGCCCCTGCTGTAGTTTGGGCCTTTTTTGTTGTTTGTTTTGAGACAAGGTTTCTCGATGTTGCCTAGGCTGGTTTTGAACTCCTGGGCTCCAGTGATCCTCCTGTCTCAGCCTCAAGCATCTGGAAGTGCAGGCACATGCCAGCACACATAGTTCCATAGTTTGGATCGTGAATGCTCCCCAAACTTCATCTCTTAAAGGCTGGGTCCCCACTTATGCTGCTACTGGGAGATGGTTGGAACTTTAAGAAGTGGGCTGTAGTGGGCAGCCAAAGGTCATTGGGGGTGTGCTCATGAAGGGGACTGTGCTGTGCCAGTGTCTTCCTCTGTCTCATTCTGTGTCCTGGTCATGAGGTGAATGCCAGCATACACTGAAGTCTCCCAGATTATGAGCCCCAATAAAACTTTCCTCTTCATAAGTTGCTTATCTCAGGTATTTTGTCACAGTAATAGAAAGCAGATTAACTTAGATTTTTTTTTTTTGTACCAGGGATAGAACTTGGGTCCTTGTGCTTGCGAGGCAGGCAGTGGAACCGCTGAGCTAAATCCCTGGCCCTAGATTAACTTAGTTTCCTTGACTCTTCCACTTTTTTTTTTTTTTGGTACTGGGGATTGAACTTGGGTCCTTGCGCTTGCGCAGCAGGCAGACTCTTCCACTTTTAAATATTATTATTTTCTTGTTTTGCATATCAGATGGTATTATAATTTTTGTTTCTATAATCAAATATGATTTCCTTCCTGCTGCCCCATGATTTACACAAAGGAGTTGAAAACTTACATTTACTCAGCAACTTGCAAATGGATGCTTATAGCAGCTCTATTCGTAATTGCCAATACATGGATGCAACCAGCATGCCCTTCATGAGATTTATAGCAAAATTAGAATAAAGCATGATACAGGCAAACTATGAAATATTATTCAGCACTAAAAAGAAATGAGCTATCAAACCATGAAAAGACATGGAACATATCACTAAGTCAAAGCAGCCAGTTTGAAAGGGCCATATGGTACATGGGTGTTATTGCAAGCCTGTGCCGTTCTGGGCAAGGTCAAACTATAAAGACAGTAAAAAGGAAAGAAGTGTTCAGGGAGTGGAGGAGAGGAGGGGGAGAGATGTGTAGGTAGAGCACAGGGATTTTTTAAGGGTAGTGAGACCACTCTGTGTGATACTCTAATGGTGGACATGTATTGTTAGACATTTGTTCAAATCCAGAGAATGTGCAGCACCAAAAGGGAACCCTGATGTTAACTGTGTGCTTGGGTGATTATGATGGATCAGTGTGCATCTGTCAGCTGTAATGAATGCATCATTCTGGTGGGAGATGTGGATAATAAGGATGGTATGCATGCCTGAGGGTATATGGGAAATTTCTGTACCTTCCTCTCAATTTTGCTATAAATGTAGAACAGCCTTAAAATAAAATTAATAATAAATAAAATCAACTGATACCAATACAGAGATCAGTCAGATGTAGGAAGTATCCCACGTTATTCATGTTACTGAGAATTTTTTTTTTTTGGTACCAGGGATCGAACTCAGAATCTTGTGCTCATGAGGCAGGTGCAGTGCCACTGAGCTAAATTCCTGGCCCTGTTATTGAGAATTTTAAAACAGCTGTCCTAAAAATGCTCCTACTGTCAATTATAAATTCTCTTGAAGCAAGTGAAAAAGTAGAAAGTTTAACAAAGAAACAGAAATTATAGAAAAGGATCAAAAGGAAATTATAGAACTGAAAAAATACAACTATAGAAAATTTAAAAAAACTTGCTGGATAGGCTCAGTAGTAGGGTGGAGATATCAGGATATAATCAGTGACACATCAATAGAATTCATCCAATCTGTAAAAGAGGAACCTCATGAATGTGTCAGACAATAACAAAAGATGCAGCGTTTTATTTTCAGAGTTCCAGAAGAAGAGTGAGGCAATCTGAAAGAGGATTTGAAGACAGTAGCTGAAAACTCTCCACATTTTGAAAGATACACACATATTTAGAAAGCTGAGCAAACACCAAACAAAAGAAACCAACTGAAAAACTCACCAGCAAAAATCTTGAACACAGCCAGGGAGAAACAGCACATCACCTACAGGGATGATGGTGGATTCTTTTTTTTTCCCCATTGAGTTTATTGGTACATTTTAGGTATAAAATGCAGTTATATTCATCATTGCCTTGTACCATTACATGAGTATCTTGGTTCTTATTTTTTTTTCCCTTCCCCTGCCCTCCCTTCACCCCCTCCACCCTTCCCTATTTGCAAAGGCTTTGTTTCCATTTTTTTCTTTTCTCATATTTTTTCTTTTCCCTTCTTTCCTTTCTCCTACCCCTCCCACTTCCCCTACTCCTTTAGACCTTTTCTTCTTATTACACAATATCAATTATACATTTTTAAAATTACCATATCAAGATTTAGACTACATTACCACAGACTTTACAGAATTTAAAAGGATATAGGAAGCATATTACAAAAATCTTTTTTGAAATAAATTTGACAACTTCTAAGAAGTACCTTGGAAGACAAATTAATGAAACTGACTCTGGAGGAAATATAAAATTTGAATTGCGCCTATTAAAGAAAGTATATTCCGGGGGCTGGGGATTTAGCTCAGTGGTTCCACCTCCTGTCTTGCAAGCGCAAGGACCCGAGTTTGATCCCTGGTACCAATAAATAAATAAATAAATAAATAAAGTATATTCCTAGCTTGGAAACCTACCTATATGACAACAATAGGCTCATATACATTTTAACTGAAAAATTATATCAAACATTTAAAGCCGAAAAAAAGGGAACACTTCTCTCCTCATTTTAGGAAATCAGCATTGTGCTAATCCTAAAACTGGATAAAAATAATAGAAGAAAAAAGTATGAACATAGATAGAAATTTGTTTAACAAAACAAACTATTAGAAGTCAGATCTGGCAGTGTGTAGAAAGTGGTTTTATTATAGGGATGGGAGTGTTGGTTCAGCATTGGAAGATCCACCCCCATAAGTAACATTTTAACAGAGGAAAGGAAAAAGCCATATGATCCTGTCAGTAGTTGCAGAAGAAGTATTGGACTAAATTCTACAGCTGTTCATGGTAAAAGCTATCAGGAGACTAGCAGTAGAACAGAACCTTCTTATCAGATAAGCCATGTACTCCATACTTCCAGCAAAAAACGCCTTATATGAATGGAAAAGATACAATGCTTTCTCCTTAAGGTGGGGAACAAGGGCAGATATGCCTACTCTTCATCCATCCATTAAACTTTGAAACATAGGCCCAAACCAAAATAGTCTGGCAATAAAAAGAAGCAATTAGCATACGATTGGCAAGGTAGAAGTAAGATCTTTATATGTAGATGAAATGATCATCTACAGAGAAAATACTAAGAAATCTCTAGGAGCCCCTAGAACTTCTATTTGAATTTAGCAGGATTAGAAAACACAAGGTATATATAAAAATTCAGGTGTATGTATACTTGCTATAAATGAAGAATTGGAAATTTAAAAGTTATGTAGGAGTACAAAGGACCCAGAAAAGTAAAAAGAAAAAAAAACAGTGTTGGAAGACATTTATTACCTAATTTTAAGACTTCTTCTAAAGCTACAGTAATCAAGGCAATGTTGGCCTAAGGAAAGACATATAGATCTATGGAATAAGACAGAGAATCTAGAAATAGAACCACACATATATGGTTCACTGAGTTTTGAAAGATTATTTAACATTAACATTTTATAGAACATAAACTCAATTCAAGAGCAGAGGAAAAGCTAGTGTTTTCAGCAAATGGTACTAGAACACCTGGTATCCGTATGTAAAAAATTAACCTCAACCCTTTATTTCCATACATAAAAATAACTTGAAGGGATCTATGAACCTAAATATGAAAGACTAAAACTATAAAACTTTAAGAAGAAATTATAAGGGAAATTGTTCATGAATTTAGGGTAGGCAAGAATTTCCTAGGATACACAAAACATGATGTATAAAAGAAAGAAATTAATAAATGAGATTCCCTCAAAATTTAGAACTTTAAATGACATCATTAAGAAAATGAAAAGTAGTCCTTAAACAGACCATATTTATAATACATATAACCTAAGACCAGAATATATATAGAACTCTTACAGATCATTAATAGACAACCCAATGAAAAAGTAGACACAAGAAGATGATAAATAGCCAGTACAGATACGTATTGACTTTCATTGTCATGACTTTTTCTTTTTGTTGGATTCTCCCCTTTTCTGTTTAATTTCTTGTCGCGCCCAATGGATTAATTCTGCTGGGCTTCCTGGGGTTGTGATCCTCGTTGCCTTTTCCTAGGATATTGTCTAAAATTTTTTGGAGTGCTAGTATTCATGAAGTTCCTAAGTTGCTCTTTGTCATGAAAGTATCTTATTTCTCCGTCAGTTTTGAAAGATAGTTTTGCAGGGTACATCAATCTGGGTTGGAGGCTGTTTTCCTTTAGGGCTTGAAATACTTCACTCAAAGCTCTTCTAGTGTTGAGAAGTCTTCTGTGCTTCTGATAGGCTTTCCTTTGTATGCAATTTGTTTCTTTTCTCTAACTGCTTGTAGAAGTTTGTTCTTCTGTTGGGTTTCTGGAATCTTAACCATTATATGCCTATGTGTAGATTTTTTTTTGATCAAGGCTAGTTGGAGTCCTATATGCCTCACTTCTCTGTATGTCAAGCTCTTTTCCCCTGCTTGGGAAGTTTTCTGCCATTCTTTCTGTGAAGAGATTTTTTATGTCATCTGCACTCTCTCCTGTTTCTTCATTGACTCCAATCAGTCTTATGTTATTCTTCTTTGCATAGTCTAGTAGCTGCTGGATTGATTTAGCATGGTCCCTTACTATTTTAAAGCAGTTTTTCTTTTCCTGGTCACTAATCGCAATCTTATCTTCTATGTCTGAAATTCTATCCTCACATTGGCTCATTCTCCTGTGTAAGCTTTCAATAGAGGTTTTAATTTCCTGGAGATGTGTTTGTATCTGTTTTATGGATCCCATTTGTTTCCTACGTTGGGATTCCATCATGTTCCTCAGTTCCTCTATTTTTTTTATCTGTGTCTTCTCTGTATTTATTAATCATGTCTTGCACTATGGGCACAATCTCTGCTGTTATCTGAGAAATTATTTCTGATTTCATTTTTTCCAGATCCTCTTTTGTTGCCAGTTCAGGGAATCCAGGTCATTGCCTATCAGAGTGTTCCATTTTGTTTCCCTTTGGAGTTGCTTTTGGTGATCTGGAAGCCTGTTTTTGGGACTTGTTTACGTGTCTTCTCATTTTGATGGGGGGTTGCCCGAGTGGCTCACCTCCTGTGCACTGGGGGAGGGGGTGGTACTTCGGCTGGGAAGCCTCCTCTTGGGCCCTGGGAGTGTCTCACCTCCTGTGTGCTGGGGGAGGGGGTGGTACTTCCACCCAGAAGCCTGGTGGTGGATTCTTGTCTCTAACTATGGGGATTGGAAGGAATGGGTACAGCTTTTTGGAAGTACTAAAAGAAAATATGTTAGGAATGAAGGGAGAATAAAATCCAGTTGTCCCTCAGTATCTCTGGGAGTTGTTTTCAGGTCCCCCCAAGGGTCCCAAAATCCATGGATGCTGAAGTGTCATATAAAATGGTGTAGGAGTTTTTAGAACCTACATATATCCTCCCATACACAGTAAAACCTTGGATTGTGAATAACTTGTTCGGTGAGTGTTCTGCAAAACAAGCAAATATTTCTAATAAATTTTAACTTGTTAAATGAGTGATGTCTTGCAATATGTGTAGTACATGACACCAAAGGTCACACGATCACAACTGAGCCAGTGGCTCTTATCTCTCTCTCCCACTCTTTCTATGGGATCGTGGATCATCTTTTCCAACAGCAACAAGTTATAGTGGATCTTGTCTGCAGTGGAGGGAGAGAAATCCCTCAAATCAAATGAGATGAGGGAGATGTGTAAAATGTGGTAAACAGTGCAAAATTTTGTAGAAAAGCACTACACAAGTAAGGCTGTAGCAGTGCGAGTGATGAATCTGTTTAATAACAATGCAACACCACATTTCTGGGAAGTCCTCAAAAGGAAGCAAAAGCAAGTATCATTGGATGGGTTCCTTGTTAAAACTGCATGAAAAGAAAAAGATTCCACTGAGCCAATAGATAGCAGTGATTCTCTTAGTGACAATGAAAGTTGTTCTGCACAGTAGCCCTCCTCTCTCTTGTCTCCCTCGCACCAGCCACAAAGGTTTTCAAAGGTAAGTGCAGGTTAATTTGTCTATTTTTCTTTATATTTTATATTTTCTTTATTATTTTGTATTATATTACAGTATTGTAATCACCTTTATATGAATACATTTGGGTTGTGGAATGAATCATGAGTTTCCATTATTTCTTATGGGAAAATTTGCTTTGATATACAAGTGCTTTGGATTACAAGAATGTTTCCAGAATGAATTATGCTCACAAATCAAGGTTTTTCTATACTTGAAATTACTCTATATAGCTCATAATACATGATACAATGTAAGTGCTATGTGAATAGTTGTTGTACTGTAATGTTTAGGGAATAATGAGAAAGGGGGGAAGTCTATACATACTCAGTAAAGGCTCAATTTAAAAAATTTTTCAATCCTCTGCTCATTGAGTCCAAGAATGTGGAACCTGTATGCAGAGGACTAACTTTAATTCTCAAAGAAAAACTAACAGAATTTCTGGCTAACAGACTCCTGCTAAAGAATGGCAAAGGAGGGCTGGGGATTTAGCTCAGTGGTTCCACTGCCTGCCTCACAAGCGCAAGGTCCCAAGTTCAATCCCCGGTACAGAAAAAAAAAAAAAAAGAATGGCAAAGGTTCTTCAAACAGGAAGGAAACTATAAATGAAAAGGTATTGGAGCATCAGGAAGGAAAAAAGAGAAACAAAAGGAACAGAAATGTTGGCGCATACCATCAACTACTTTCCTCATGAGATTTAGAAGTCATGTTTGATGATGGGAACAAAACTTACAGCACTGTCCTATATGCAGGACACAGGTAATGATATCTAAAAGTGGGAAGGTAGAGGGGACTAAACAGAAGTGAGGTTTTCACACCTCACTTAAAGTCAGAAACTGCTGATGGCAATAAACTGACAAATCACATATGTATATATTAGTACCTGAGCAAGCACCACGAATCTATACCAAAACCTTCAAAAATGCTCTAAGCACACCGATCAAGATAGAATCTAAAAACAATCTTTAAGAAACCCACAGAAAGGCTAAAAATTTTGACACTAAACTTGACATTTCTAGACAGTCCCATCATTTAGAGCTAAAAATGAGGTAAAAATCAACATTAGGTGACTTGGAATAATGTGTCAGGAGCAGTAGATTGGGGATCAAGAAGCTTGCCTTGGGTTAATAAGAAATATGGTAATTTAATATAGATTAATAAATGGAATACTGAGAAAAAACTTAGTGATACAGTTTATTATTTTAAACATTTATTTCTAAACTGACATATAAAAACATGAAAGTTGTACATATCCATAGGATACCATGTAATACTATCATTAATCTAATTGGAATAAAGGAATGTATTACTTTCTACACCAACGGGGAGTTAGCTGAACTTTATTACCCTAAGATTAAAGGCAAGAAAATCCTTTTTAAAATTTTTTTCTGGTACCGGGGATCAAACTCAGGACCTTGTGCTTTTGAGGCAGGTTTGGTGCCACTGAGCTAAATCCCCGGCCCAAGAATGCTTTTTTAAAATAAACCTTTTTATCAACCTTTAAAATGTACGAAGACGTTGCAAAGATAGTACAGAGAGTTCCTGTATTTCCTGTTCAGGGTCTCCTATAATTACACCACTATAATGATAACATATCATCTTACATTATTGTAGTATATGTGCTATGATAAATGAACCAACATGAATACATTGTTAATGCCATACTTTATTTGAATTCCATCAACTTTTCTTTATGTCCTTTTTTTCTGCTCTAATAGCTCACCCAATACATAACATTTATAGGAGTCTTGTTTTGTTCTTTTTTGAGATGAAGTCTTGCTGTGTTGCCCAGGCTAACCTTGCGGTGTTTCCTGGACTTAAGTCATCCTGCAGCCTCAGCCTCCTGAGTGCTGGGACTACAGCATGCACCAGCATGTGGGGTTTACAGGAGTCCTTTTAAATTAATTCTTAATGGCCAGTCTTCATATTTTGGAGGAGATTTTATAATCAGACATGGAGCTACATACAGTATAACTACGTAGGGAACCTTGTTGAAAGGCTTTTAGGGGACTGGTTGTGGAGCTGTTCTTGCCTAGCAAGGCTCTGCATGTTTACTGTGAGTAGTTTTGTAGAATGAGTGCTGATGGAGACCACGGGTTGGTTAAAGCCCCTCTTTGGCATGGTCGGTGCACTGGCCCATCATCACCAGGCAATGGAGTTGACTGCAGCCCTCAGTTTATCCATGTACACCAGGTCTTGTGCAAGGGGAAACCATGCTTTGCTGGCCCTACTCAGGCAGAAAAGTTGTTGCCATGACTTGTTTTTATGTTCAGTTGGCATGTTCCCTGGGTATTGGGCTCTGCTTTCAAAATACAGTGGACCCTCAAGTTACAACCGGCCTGACATACGAACAATTGGGTTATGACTGGAATTTTAGTTATAACTTATGACCAAAGTCTTGAGTTATAACATGAATACTGGTGGGTTATGCTTCCAGATGGTTTGAAATACAGATTTAACCCTTAAAGGGTTCTGGAAGGAACATGAGAGCATCCTTTTCTGTGTGGGGTTAATTGAGAAATCCTGGGCCAATGTCTCTCCAAGAAAGTGTGGCCTAAAATTATACAGGAGAGACTTTGAAGGCTGTGTAGAGGAGCTCGAACCTTCAGTTGACCAACTTGAGTTGCAACTAGCCCTCGAGAATGAATTTAGTTTGTAAGTCAAGTGTCCACTGTAAGTCCAGAATTCAAGCACTTTTCTCTCCCTCCTTTGCTTCCCTCTGGGGGACCCTATGAGTGACTGTCGTGTCTCGCCTGAACATCAACAGGAGTTTCCAACAGGTCTTCTTGATTCTGCACTTACAACTCTATAATCTATTCCTAGCCCAGTGGCCAGAGAGATCTTGCTAAAATGTAAGTAAGTTCAAATCCTTTTCTTTGCTTAAAACAACAAATGACTCTCTCGTCTTGCACTTGGTTGTTGCTATTATTTCTCTTTCACTTGTTTTTCAATGCAAGTTCTTATTGGAGTACAGCATACAGAAAGTGTACTGATCAGATGCATACCTCTGATTGAGGTGTTAAAATTGACCTCACTCTATATAAGCACCATCCACGTAAGGAAAGATACCAACTCTTGGGAAGGTCCAGGTCAATTCCATTTGGTCATTCCTCCTCCTCTCTAAAGAGAGCCATGAACCTGACCTCTAGATCCACTTAGCCTGTTTCTGAATTTTATATAGATGGAATTGCAGTATGTATTCTTTCTCGCCTGGCTTCTCGGCCTCCACGTTAGGTTAGGGAGATTTTTCCTTGTTAGGCCAACTCATGTGAGGCTGACGTCTTCACCTCGGTCCCTAATTCCCACCCTCCTCGGCTTCCCGATGGGATTTCCCCCTCACACCCCTTCCCATTTCCTCTGTCCTAGCCTCATGGGCCTTCTTGCTCCTTGTTTCTCAACCTCACCAGGGCACAGACCTGCCTAAAAGCTGCCCAGACATCCCCATGGCTGGTTCATTCACTATGTTGCAGTGCCTCCTTCCCCATGAGGACTTTCCCAACCAGCCCCAGGCTTCCTAACACCGTTCCCCATTTGAAAATTCTCTACGGTGCTTATCATACTAAATATGTATTAGTTTCCTCTCATTGTGGAAACAAAGTACCATACATTTGGTGGCTTAAGAGAATAGAAACTTCTCTCCTTACAGCTCTGGGTGGGACGTCTGGTCAGCTTGGCTCACTTCTCTGCCCCGGGTTCCGCAAGCCAACATCAAGGGGTGTCCCACCCTTTGCTGTTATCTGGAGGCTCTCAGTGAAAATCTGCTTCTTGGCTCATTCAGTTTGTTGGCCAAATTCAGAATTAAAACTGGAGTTGCTGTTGTCTCTTCTTTATATTGTTACATTTTTTTTTTCCTGAGCTACAAGGCAGAAAACGCATATCATATTTAGTATGAGAAGTGCTATGGAGAAAATTCAAATGCAAACGTCTTCCCGGGGAAGGAAGCATCAGAGCATAGTAAATGGAACCAGCCGTGGGGACCTCTCCCACTGAGCAACGGCCCAGCCCTACTGCCGTTTTCTCTGTGGCAGTCAGCTGGGTTTGTTCTCAGCTTCCAGAGGTCATCTGCACCCCTTAGTCTGTGTTCTCTTCATCTTCAAAGCCTGAAAGGCCAGCTCCCTCTCAGGTGGCCCATTTCTTTTGCCTTTTATGCATGTGATTGTAGTGGGTTCTCTAATGATCCAAGACAGTCCTTGTATGTTAAGATCACCTGTTTAGCAACACTAATGCCATCTGCAAGGGCCCTCTTCTAACTTATGGTCACATTTTCATAGGTCTAACCCCTGGGGCAGAAATCACTGGTGCCGACATCTTGCCTGCCATAGCATAGTTTTTTCTTTTGCTTGTGTCCATCTCCCTGTCTAGAATCTAGGGGTTCTCTGTTTGGTATCACCAAACTTAAAACACTTTCTTGTAGGCATTCAGTCTTTGTTAAATGAATAAATGGACAGATGGACGGACAGATGGATGGATGGATGGATGCAGACAGACTGGGTAATTAGTTTTACTCTCCTCCTTTGAAAGATGAGAGTCGCTGCCTCTCATTCTGACCTGATCTTATTCAGTGTGGTTTCTCTGGACCCACACCACTGGTTACTGCCCTGCCACCTAAGGAGATCGGTAGCATGATGCGCCACTTTCTCAATGTAACCTCCTCATTGACACAGAGGTACATCTCAGGCCCTTGCCAGCCCAGTCAAGTGTTCAATGCTTTCTTGGGACAAAACTGTCCAGGGTTAGCAAAGCTAGTCCTGGAAACGTGTTCTGCATTGTTTTGTTCAGCAAACAAAAACTTGAAGACTTAGTCTACAGGTCAAATGAAAAAAAATTTAAAAAATAATAATCATCTGGGTGTCTCCAAATACTTCATTGCTTAATACTATGTAGACTGCCTAAATCATGAGACCTGAGCTTGTGTGAAGAGTTTGAAACACACACAAGTAACAGATTTGCTATTTGGGTTACAGCGTGGAAAAAAAAAAATCTCTGGAAACAGATTTATATATTAGTTTTTCACTTTGCCACCAGATGTCCTTCATGAGTAGGAAAATATGATGTCTTGAATGATATTTTGAAGCGTGAATGCCCAGCATTTTTGAACAGACAGAAGGGAGAGAGTGAGTGAATGTAAACGTTGCCACAGACTTTTGGATGAGACGCGTATTCTGGAAGCCGCCTTACAGGTGTAGCCTTCAGAAGCAATATTTATTTAACTCTCAGATTTTCATTTCTCATACCCTACAAACACTGACTTAATTGCTCAACACCAAATTGATATTTTAAGTTGAGCAAATTATTGTTTTGCAATTAATATTTAACATACTTCACTCCTTATGCTTCATTGTAACAATAAAATTTGAGTTTTTGCAGTCGAGCATTTGAGAGCTCAGGGAGCTCAGATCTCGGGCTTTTTTAACACCACAACCACATAGTTTATAAGACTTTTATGTTAATTGTACAAGTGGTGACTTACAGCTTCAGGAAAGGCAGTTGAATGGGGCCAATGTATGATTTAATATAAAATTAAAGCTGTAATTGCAATTTATTACTAATGATATAATTCATAGGAAGGTATAGGGAGTATTTAATGTATCAAATTAGTAAGTAGTAGGTTTTCAAAATAGAAATTATTTGGTCAAGTGTGTTATGTTTAATGTTACTCTCCGTAATATGTAAGGAGCAAGGCGACCTCCATGGTAAAGACTCGGCAGTGTGAATTACCCTGCTCCTTGAAAACGTGGGTACAGGAGTCCCACTCTGTCTCCAGTGCCGCCCAGGCATGGGATAAACCTGTGCATTAGGGTGCATGCTCCTCACTTCCTCATCAAGTGGGGCAGGGGTGGGACAGGCAACCTATTTCCAGAAACTGCTGGCCATCTGGACGGAATGTCAGCCAAGCAACCAGATGTCTGCTGTGGAATGGCTCCCACATCTGGCTTCTTAACCGAATTCCTCCTCTTCCCCCCGCAGATGTTTTAGAGACGCACACAGAGAACTTGAAGCCTGACCAAGGCGCCCAGTGGAGGGGGCGGTAATATCTGTGTGTCCTGCAGGGGGCGAAGTTACCTCTGATTTTTCTCAGGTCGGTTCACACTTTGTTCCAGCAAACTTCAAAGGCAGACCTGCTTTCGACTCCATCCTGCCCCATGCTCTTGAATCACATGTGGGCTTTATCGGGCCCCTGTTCTGAGATCTCTGGGGAGTATCGGGGTCTTTGATGGGGAGCAGGTGGAGTGGTGGTTAAGGTTCCTTATCCACCCAGAGTCCCAGCTGACTTGGAGAACCAGTGGTCCCAAGTCTGGGGTTACTGAAATCTTTGGACTGTGTCTGTCTCCTGATCCCCTGGCCGTCAGTGGATAGGAGGGCTTGCCTGTGTGTTTCTGGCAAACATGGCGCACACAGGTTGGCAGCACATGGTGGGGATGTCGGAATCCATCTGTCAGTTGAATGTCACTGTTCTTGTGATCATTGTCATGTCCCATTTCACATCTTCAGACTTCTGCTGGCTCTAAAGAGAGATGTGTTCATCTGGAGCCACCCTCAGCACTCTCTTATTCTGGCACCATTCAGTGAGAATGAAAGTCCATCTCGGTAGGGGTGGAGAGCCTGGGACAGACCTGGATGGGGCGCTGCTCAGATGCATCACTAAGTGTCATTTTTGACTCATGTGCCACAGGTCCTTAGGTGTGTGTGTTCTTCTCTAGATTCTCCCCTGTAGATGCATATGGGACAGGTAGGTCGTAGTCTGACTCTGTGCTTTAAATGGCACAGCCCTGCTGCATGTTCTTCTCACCCATGCTGAAGGTTTTTACAGTTTCCTAGTGCTTTTCTTATTGCTCTTACAGGTGGGAGATGCTTTGCTTTCATCTGTTTTCCCTGGAGGTTCTAAGCAAAAAAGTGCAACAAGGTTTTGTGAAAGGAGGTGGCACTTGGCAGGAAGCCTACATACACTTGCTGGGACTGTGGGTCTTCTGGCTGCTATGGGCAGAGTGGTAATGACTGTGTTGGTTGCGTGTCTTAGAAGAGATGACACAGCCCTTGAATTCTAAGGGACCTGGCATTGCAGACCAACTAGTGGTGGACAGAGGCCCTGTAGACAGTTCAGTACTGGCTTTCAGTGTTGCTGAAGTTGTGTGGCTTGCAATCAATGGTACTGGACATCTGTAGAATTAAAGACTGTCCTGAATGATCCCTGTACCTGGGCCAACATAAAACTAGAAAGAGGGACCCAGTGGTTGGTTGGAGATAAAGACCTGTACCCACTCAAAATAGATACTTTGAAATAACATAGGAATGCTCCTAAGATGTGGACCAGCAGAAGCCCCACAATCTCATAAGTCCACAAATCTCACGGTCTACATCTGTTTGGTCCCACTCCCAAATACCTTGGACCATGTGCACTAAGCCTGCCAAGTCAACAAATCAGTTTTTGTTTTCAAATCCATGTACTTTCCCCCAGGTAAAAGGATCTAATGTTAAAAGTGAATTTGCTTCTAGGATCCAGCAATGAATGGTATTCTTGGATATCGGGTGGGCGAGTGAATTTGCATCCTTATTGGCACAGGTTGCTGTTGGTGTTACATTGTATCAAGTCCACAGCACCACCTTTCAGGGCCTTATCAGCTGCCATTCAGCGTGCATGCCAGCCCCTACCCTGCCTGGAATTATCTTTACCACTCCTCCCAAGTTTTACCTCGTACTCTGTAAATTAGTTTGTATTTCAGTACATTAAAATGCAACCTTAACAGACAATTTGGAGAAGCAGTGAGACATTTCCAAGAAGGTACGCTTGGTTTTTCTATTACATTAGTGGATTAACACCTTCTTTCTTTTGGGTGCTAGCTTAAGAAGCCAAACCAAAGCCCCGGTGAATAGATAAGTCCAAACATTCGAGCGGAAACGCTCAGGACTCCAGTCTGGCTTATGTTTGGCCCTCTCTGTGGCCAGTTTGTGAGCAGCTTCCTTGGAGGGTGTGTCCCGACTTCCAGCAGCTGCCTTTGAAAACCACGTGTCCGCTAAACGCCTACATTACATCAATAAGAAACTAAGGAGGGGATGGGAAAACGATCATTTTTTTCTCAATTAATCCAGGCGATATTAATTTAATAGCTTTGTTTACATTTATTGAACAAAATTTAAGCCTTTGATATGATGGTAAGAAAGAAGTGTTTATAGTGGAACGTTGATCAGATCACTCTGACTAGAGATGACCTCTGCTTCGGTACCCCGCTGCTCCCCAGTGCCTCCAAGAATTCTCTGTTCTTGAAACTTACCCACAGCCAAGGCGACGCCCCTCGGGAAGGGAGGGTGAAAGAAGGGGGCGGGCGTATTTAAATATCCCGCGAAGCTCGTCCCTCCATTGGCTCCCAGCCTGTCGGTCACCCAGGAGGGCGGGGAGTCCTGAGGGCTGGAGTGTGGTACCTGAGCTGGACGCGCAGCAAAAAGCCCACGTTGGCCGCTCGGTGGAGCGTGGCGCGGAGAGGCTGCGGACTGCGAATTCCGGGGCCAACGCGGACCGGTCTCCTTTCCTCCCAGCCCTTCTGCGAATCGGCTTGGCCGGGCGGCCGCGCGAGCTCCGAACGGAAAGCGAGATCCTAGCCTCCTTGGCTTGGGGAGGGGAGCGGCAGAGCCCGAGGGCGGGCGGTGGGGCGCAGAGTTTGGCAGCCGGAAGGACGCTCAGCCTCGTGGAGACCACCGGCCTTTCGGACGCCTCGTCGCCGCACCGGCCCCAGCGGGGTGAACTTCGCGGGGGCCCTGCGGGCCGGGGAGGGGCGTGCGCGGGGAGGATGCCGGGCGCGCGGCCCCGCTGCTGAGGCGCCCCCGCCCCGCCACCCGCGAGGCTCGGGAGCGCACGGTGCGGGCGGCCGGTCCCGGGTGACCCCGCCGCGGACGTACCTGGCTCGGACCGGCGCAGACTGCGGGCTCCAGCGGATCTCCTCTCCGCCTCCGCTCCAGACTGGGCTCGCTGGGGGTGCCCAGACGACCATGCGAGATAAAGACTGAGGGCCAGGAAGGGGAAGCGAGCCCGCTGAGAGGTGGCGGGGGGCCATCCACGCCCAGGGCAACCGCGGCCGCGCTCCGCCGCTCGACGCCTCGCGCGGTCCCCGGGGCAGCCCGGCCGGGCGGGGATGCCGGGTCTGGGGCACAGGGCGCGGTGGCTGTGCTGGTGGTGGGGGCTGCTGTGCGGCTGCTGCGGGCCCCTGCCGCTGCGCCCTGCCCTGTCCGCCGCCGGGGCGCAGCTGCGGGGGGACGGCGGGAGCCCCGCGCGCACGGAGCAGCTGCCGCCGCCGCAGTCCTCGTCCTCGGGCTTCCTCTACCGGCGGCTCAAGACGCACGAGAAGCGAGAGATGCAGAAGGAGATCCTGTCGGTGCTGGGGCTCCCGCACCGGCCGCGGCCCCTGCACGGCCTCCAGCAGCCGCAACCGCCCGCGCTCCCGCAGCAGCAGCAGCAGCAGCAGCAGCAGGCGCCCCGCGGGGAGCTCCCTCCCGGGCAGCTGAAGTCCGCACCCCTCTTCATGCTGGATCTGTACAACGCACTGTCCGCCGATGACGACGAGGACGGGGCATTGGAGGGGGACCCAAGGCACCGAGACCCCCACGGGGGGGCCGGCTCGTCCCAACTCCGGCTGTCGCCGCCCGCAGCCGCACACCCGCTCCTGCGCAAGAGCCTCCTGGCCCCGGGTCCCAGCGGCGGCGCGTCCCCGCTGGCCAGCGCGCAGGACAGCGCCTTCCTCAGCGACGCCGACATGGTCATGAGCTTTGTGAACCTGGGTAAGGACTTCGGCCACCTCGCTCCTTTCCGGGGTCCCAGGCCCGGGTGGTGGTGTGAAGGGGTGAGGAGCCCCGCCCTGGCCCCGCCGGGCGAGGCGGGGGTGCGGGGCGCTGGCAGCGCTTTGCCACCTGCGCCACCTGCGCTCTCCGCGCCCGGCCGGCTGCGTTCTGCGTGGCTCCGGCCCCGCCACCCGGGCCGCTTTCTTCCCAGGCGCCCGGGGCGAGGTCTGCGCTTTCTCGCTCCTGCCCGGGTCGGGCTAAGTTGACTCCGGCGGCGGAAAAGTCCCCGAGAGTAGCCGTCCAGGGATGGAGGAGCCTTGCCAACACTCCTTCCCTTCCGAACTGTCTTCTTTTGCCCCCTTGCTAGTTTTCCCACCGTGAGTTTTAGGGACTCCCAGGCAGTTGAGAACTTTGGAAACTTGGCCCGAGTGTTTTAACGGGAAACCCCGGAATTAGGGGAAAGAGGACTTCGGTGGCGGAGGAAGGTCCCGCCAGGAGCGCGGAGCGCGCCCGTCCCAGCCAGGCGGGGCTCGCGCAGGCGGCCGCTTCCCAGCCCCTCGGGGAATCCACGCGGCGCCCTTGCTCACATGCCCTTGCCCCTTGGCTCTTGGCCCCACAGGCTGAAGCGTTCATCAAAGCTGCCCAGGCGGGGAAAGGGTGTGGGGCAGGGTCGGGGTTGGGCGCTGAGCGCGGCTGAGCCCGTTGCCAGGCAACACAATGGAAATTCAAGGGCGGCTAAATCGGGCTGTGCCACAAATGCTGTGTGGCAAACCCGGCCGAGTCCCTCAGGCTTCCCGGCTTTGAGTTTTCTCATCTGCAAACGAGGAAGAGGAGAGGAAGGATCTTTTTGGAGTCAATGAATCTGTTTGTGACTCTTCATTCATAAGTGGACTCGGTAGGCAGGGATGGAGGGGGTGCGTCCTCTACGGGGAGCCCTGGGGTGCAGTCGCCACACCCCGAAGGGGCGCAGCAGCGCCCTGGGTGCGTCTCGGCGGGCTTCCTGTTCGGGGTCCCCGGGTGCGTAAGCAGACACTTGGCTTAGCAGCGCAGGGTCCGGGAGAGGTGGCCGTCATCTAAGGCCACTATTACTAACGTGCGACTCCCCTGTAAATATCTGGGTGATCTTGTGAAAACGAGCGTGTCTGCGAATCTCAGTTCCGCGGAGCCGCGGGGGCGGAGGCCGCGAGGGGAGGGGCCGGGGGAGCGGAGGGCGTGGAGGCGGGGAGATTGGCATCCAGGCGGCGCAGAAATCCTCCTGGGAAAATCTGGAAACAGAATCTCACAGGGACTGGAGGCGCGGGGCCCGCCAGTCTGCCAACTTGCACTGCCAGGGGATCTGAGTGGACAAGAATTTTCACAATTTATTGGAACCAAATCCAAGGTTGAGCCACCTCCCGGAAGCGCCCCAAGGAAATCCTCTCTCAAGCCAGTCAGTAAAACTCGGTGGGAGGCGGGAGGGTTGGGGCGGCGGGGAGGGGGGGTGGGGGGGTGGTCGGGTCAGTGTTGTTCCTTATTCCTGGATGCCTCTGATTTAGCAAATTCCACCCCTGTTCTTTCCCTCAGCGCCCCCTTCCTCCAAGTTTCCGACAGCTTTGGGAGAAATGTTCTGCTGCTCTCTGGGGAGAGTCCTCCCTAGAATATAACTGGCGCTCCTGGGTCCTCCATAGATAATCACGGTTCCAGGCTCTGGGAAAACAATGCCCCTGCTGGGCCCGGCTCTCAGCGCAGCTGCTGGTTAGCATTACCTGGGGCACTTAGGGTGAGGGATGCTGGGTCTGCATCTAGACCCAGAAAGAACCATTGCATCAGCGCTCAGGGTGTGTTTTTCCCCAGCAGTTGAACTCAGGGCCTTTGCTCAGAGCTACAGCCCTACCCCTGTTTTTTATTTTTTATTTTGACACAGGGCCTTGCAAGTCACTGAGCTGCCCGGCCTGGGGCTTGAACTTGATATCCTCCTGCCTCAGCCTCCCAGAGTGCTGGGGTTGCAGATGTGCACCACCATGCCTGGCTCAGCCATCTTTATTTGATTGTTTAAAGTGCCTTAGATTTTTCCAAAGTGCTACCAAGGCCAAGAACCTCTGGTGCAGAAGAGCCTGACATCTGAAGGGAATCAATGTACCATCCCAGTTAAAGATTACAACCACAATTTTCAAATGTTCCTACAGGTTAGAATCACCTAGGAGCTTAAAAAAATCCTGATGCCTGGGTGATTTTCCATCTCAATCAATGAGTGTGTGGGGCAGTCTGTATTTTTAAACCATCCCGAGTGATCCTAGGGTTCAGGAACTTTAGATGGTATTTGAAATTTCAAGGGCTGGCTGGAGGCGAGTTTGTGAAGTATGGTGACATTTATTGTGTTTAGTGACCTCCAAATTCCCCTCATTCCTTGCTTTTCTGACCTTTTGTGGTCTGCAGGTACCCGCTGTTTCTGAATCACGCTATTTGAAGCTGGTTGACAACTAATCTTTCTAAGGTGGTGGTTTAATGTAGTATCTCCCTAGGGATGTTCTCATTTTTCATAAAGGATTTGTTTAAAATCTGGAAAGTTCCAAGAGAACTCACCAATAACACAATCTCAGGTGGGAGGACAGGCTACTATGGCATTGAAAGTGTCCTGGGAAGGGACCTCTACCCCAAGCCTCTCATACCCCATCCCTGGGCTCTCTGACTCTAAGTCATGCCTACTGTCAGCCCAGTCCTGGGCCCCGTGTAAAGGACAAACCTTTTTCTAGGTAAGTAGAATCCAAGCTGGGACCCATGCAGCTGCCAATCAAGCAATTCTGTTTAATCTTAATCCATTTAGCATTTCACAATGTGATAAAATCTGATTACCATGGCTCTAAGCAAGAGGACAGGTCCTTTGAAGAAACTAATTGCTTAGCAATGTGGATTCTCTAATAAGGATGTTGGGAGGACTCCACTGCTTTCCTTATTGGTGTCAGTGTCAAGTTAACTGCTGTATTCCATGACTCATCTATTAAAGAACCTCCACAGATAGCACTGCGTTTTGAAGCACTCTGTCTACTGCATTAGGAAAGTTACACAGCAGGAGTGTAAGGGAAAGTGTTCCACAGTTGTAAACATGCCTCTTCTGTGGGGCTGCAGGAATAGTTTACTCATGAAATACATTTAAAACACCCTGAGCTTTGTCATCTGGCGGGACTATCAGGAAGTATGAATCAATAGGATGATTCTCTCTGGTGGTAGCCCGCATGCTGGTCATTTGACCAGCTCATTGTTGTTTATGTTGACTGTTTTAAACTCCGCCTGGGTGAGCAGGTTGGGTGTGTAGGACTCACCGTCTGCTGCTCCTGCAGCTTGTTCACACTGCCCAGGTGAGCTCGTGAACTTGCATTTAATCAGGGCTATGGGGGCCATTTTTCTGTTTGTTTTCCACGGCTAAAAATGCCCTGGCAGCCAATAAACAAGCTTGCCGATTTGGTGACCTTGGAGAAGTATCCTGAAATACCCTTGAGGTGCTAGCTGAAAACATCCTAGAAAGACCTTCTCTGCCCTTCTCTGTGTAAACTGGGGCTGCACCTCCCGATTCTTTACCAACACAGCACCCTGCATGTTTCCTTCCTTGTGCTGATCACGTGGAATTTTTCTTTTTAAATTTGCTTACTCATTTGTTTGTGTCTCCTCTGGGATGTCAGCCTCCAGAGGCTGAAATCATAGTGGCCTATGTGACAAACAGAATGCTGAGCATTGGGAAGGTACTTTGAAAAGATCGAAATGATGAAATTGTAGATAGTACTGGTATCTCACAGTTTAAATTCACACTTCACTGATCTGTAAGATCTGATTCTTTAGAAATGGGTTACCTATTTTTACTGGGCAATAAGTTGGAAGTAGAGACATTTAGAACATTGAGGTTTGTGGCATTTGATGTGCATCATGAGGTTTTATTAATACATCTCTTTTTCATTCATTACCCACATGTATATTAATGTGTCATATACATTACACATCTCTCATGCATGTGAGAGTAGTACTGACAGTTCCTTAAAGCTGCATTTTTCTGCATTTCAGACTTCACTTATTTATTTTGAATTAATGAGGTGTTGATTTCCCCATGCTAGGATTCAGTGAAATAGAAACACTCAAATCATGCTCAGAAAAGGGAATCACTCTGTGTTAGTCCAAGTAACAAGAAACTTATTGTACTAAAAATACTGGCAGTCTTCTGAACAAAATGACTCTAGGGAAACATAAATTAGAAGGAAAATGGAATACTCCCTACTTGTCTTTGTAACCAGATACACTGTACTGTCTTTCCCTCATAAACATGGGCTCAGTAGGACTATTCTTCATTGGAGCTGCTAGTTCTTAGGAAGATTTTTGTTAGCAGAAAATAAATCCATGCCTGCAAGCTACTCGGCAGCAAAAGCAGTTGGGAGAAAATTTGGGAGAAGTGGTCGGAAGAAGCAGAGGATGTTCCCCTAAAGAGATTTAAATGTGAGGTTCGGTGGTATTCCAAGAAAAAAGTTGTACAAAGTGTTCTTAAACTAAGATCAAAGGGCAAGGAGATACCATTGTTTAGACCTCAGGTGGCGTTTCCTTTGGTTGTCCTTCTAAGCATGGGTATAAATCCTTTTTTAAATGTGCTGAATCATGACTAGTTAGTTTCTTCTCTTAAGAGTTTACCTTTGATTAGGTTGGCTTCCCAGGGATATGAGAATCTCTGTAGGGGAAAACAGGAATGTTCAGCACTTTATTCAGTATATGACAATTATGTTGTATCCCGGTGTCTTCAGAGTCTGGCTGCTTTATATTGTTGTATTCATTTTTTGGCCCTGGGGATCAAACCCAGGGTCTCATGTCTGCTAGGCACACAGTCTACCACTGAGCTACAGCCTCTGCCCACATTAATACTTACACGATTACAGGGGGGCTGTGGATATGTGTTATTAAGGGCAGTCTAGCAAGCTCTAAAATATGACCTGCTCTCACCTCTTCGCGTCACTCCTAAGAAGCTGAGTTAGAAAAGGACAACGAAGAGGGTACAGTTTCTTGGCTAATGAATCTTCTTTCTGTAACCTTTGACAGATCTGTCTTTCTTGTCTCTGTTTTCTATCCTACGTCAAAACAAAACTGAATCATTCTTAAGGAGTAGTTAGTTTTCAACTCAGCATAAAGTCATTACTATTTTGTTTTTCTCCACTTTGAGCTTGATTTTGTTTTTCCCCCCTCTCTTTGCTGAATCTTTGTCCTTTTGCCATTGTTGGTGCTTCTAGTGGTGGGAAGAAAAGTAGGCAATATTTTAATCGGAAAATTGTTTCTGATAAGAAGCTTCCGTAAGTATCTGAATAACAGGAGTAGAAATCAATAGAGAAATTCCCTGGATGTGCGCACCTTACAGGGGCCCGGCCCCTGTAAACAGCTGTCACACATTAACTTGTCCCCATTAACTGTGTGCCGGGCCTTGTCACCAGGGGCTGAAATGGGGAATGGCTGGTGTCCTCTCTTCTTTTGTGTTCTTTACAAAGAACCAGTGCGTTCTGTTGTCCCCATTTCCCTGTTTTCATTCTCACAGCTGAGATCATTTTAATTTACACACATTTTCTCTTTTCATCGGCCCTTAGCCTCCTGCTCAGGACCCATCCTATGACATCTCTTACCTCCTGGAAATCTGTGAGCCAGAAAATGTCCCCTAGAAAGTGGTGACAATTGTTATCGATGAGAAGGAAAACCATCACCGCTTCAGTAAAAATTAGAGCTGTTAAAGAGTAAATGCCATCGACTTCTCAGGATTTTGAGAATGCTCGGTGTCCTCAGAACCAGACTTCCGCCTGCTGCTCTTCTGCCACAAGCATTAACCATCATCACTGACACTCACTGGGATTTTTGTTCAGTTACCAGTGTTTTGAAGATATCGTTGCTTATAGTTTGCTTTTTTCCCCTTCCTGTTTATTTATTTAACCCTATGGATAAAGTTAGCTCCCAGAGCCTGGCTGGGAAATCAGCTATTATCCACAGTGTGGTATTTCTGGGGAGATACATGCCAAGGAACAGATAACTTTTGGGGGGGTTAGTTGGTTAACTTAGTTTGGGATTATTGTAAATTTGTTATCCACAGAATTTAGAGCTTGAAAAGACCTTGCCTCTCATCTACTCTCTTGGGTTTGCGGATGGATTTGTTAGGTTCATTCAACACCATTGCCTTTGCACCACTGTGACAGCTGAAGGCAGAGGGACATCCGCAGACCTGCAGAGAGGTCCTAGTGCATTAGTACGACAGGGCCAGAGGTTGGGCGTGAATGGATAATTTAAAAAGCACACCAGGCCACAATCCTGAGTAGAAGGTGAGGAGGCCCCGATCTCCTGGAATTCTGTGAGTTTTCTCTCAGTGGACAGCATTCTCTTGTAGAATTGTGCTTTTAGAAAAGAAAATAGTCCATGTGCATCTATAAATATCCTCCTGTCGGGTATGACTGTTGACTGCTAAGAACTGTAGCTGAGTTGAAAACCACATTGCCTGAGCAGCATTGTTCCACTGATATCCACAGGCAGCGATTCTCTTCCTGCCCTTCCCATCTCCATTATTCAAGAGATTGGGGGCATAATAGAGGTGGTATCTAAATTACATCAGGTCAGTCCGTGATGGCTCCCCACGGTCTTGTTATCTCCAACACAGTCCCAGGCGGCTGGGTCCAAGAATCTCCTTCCAACATTTTTACAGAATGAGGTTCTGGTTCCTACTGGGAGAGCCTTCCTGACTTTCAGAGTCGTGGGCATACGCCCTTGATTATGGATCTTGATAGACAGGCGGAGACTGTCCTGGGCTGAGATGTCCTCCCCCGGGCTTCGGTGGCATTGTTTTCTCATCATCAGGGAGCTCTGTGTGGGAGGGGGAGAGCAGAATGAACTCACAGCAGGAGGAGGAGAAGGTACCCTTGCGGCGGAGCCCACTCCACCCTGACCTTTGATATCTGCCACTTCATTCCCTTATCTCTCTCTCACCACTTACCCTTTCGAAAACCTTGTCCAGAATGTGACTTCCAGCCTGAAACCGTCTGCGTATGTTGTTCGCTGTTCCTGTGTTTACAGTCTTGTTGGTTTCCTGTACGTGAACATGAGCTGCAAAAAAAAAAAAAAAAAAAAAAAAATTCTGCCTTGTGTCTGAGCAGAGTGTGAGCTCACTGCCGCTGGTGTGAGCTGTCTTATGTGCTGATGAGGCCGGGAGACGTTTCGTGACTGGCTTTGATTATTCTCCCAGACCACTTATTTGTCTCTCCCTTCTTTTAAATCGATGAATTACCCTGAAGTAGTCCAAGAGCTGTGTTTGTAAACTAGAAAATGAAGGACCCAAAGCCTCACTTGACTTTATTTTTTCCAGATTTTATTTGTACACACTCGCGTATCAGAGTAAGTTAACCAGAGAGAAGCCTCTTTTAAAAGCAGGATTGATGTTTTTTAGAGTAGTTTTAGGTTCACAGCAAAACTGAGTGGGAAGTACAGAGATTTCCGTTACCTCCTGGTCCCGCACATACATAGCACCCCCTGATCAACTTCCCCCACCAGGGTCCTGCATTTGCTACATGTGACGAACCCCCGTGACTCATTATTTTTCCCCCAACCCCACTGTTTACCTGACAGCTCACTCTGGATGTTATACGTGCTGTGGGTTTGGACAAACGTACAGTGACAGGTATCCACCATGGTAGTATCACACGGATTAGTTTCACAGCCCCAAAAATCCTCTGTGGAAAAGTTGTCCATTTAATGGAGGGGAAAAAATTCATGGAAATATAAAAATTCCAAAATATGCAGAGTTAGAGGAAAAAAATCATAAAATACCTTTGTTGAATGATACTTTGTCACTGGGGTCTTACCCCAGTGGGGTATAAAAAAGTAATTTTGATTGTCTGTGACAACATGGAACCTTATTTTATAGTGCTTCTAAATGTTGACAACAAATCCATCAGAAATCATTCTTTACTTTAAAGTCTAGGAGTTAAAAATCTTTTCTTCCTGCACATACTTTCACTGAGGTGTCTGTCACCATAGTACCTAGACAATCCCTCAGGCAGAGCCAGGGGTGATTAAATTTCTCCCTGGCTCGTGCCCCATTTGATCCATGCTCTGCAGGATGTGACAGACTGAAATCAGGAAGCCTGAAGAATGAAAAAGAATTATTGGTATTCTGTGCTTAGGAATTATTGAATTTGGGGGACGTTTAGAGGAGGAGTTAAACCTTTTTCCTCCCTTTCTGAAAATGTAATGTGTATTGAAACTTACTGTAACTTTATGCTTGAGAAACACACACGCACATGCATATACACACACATACACACATCTTGTTGGATCTACAGGCAGAACCAGCGAATTTTTCAAAGACCTCCAAAGGAGAAACTATTTAGACCAGAGTTAAACTAAATTAATTGAAACTCCATAAATCCAGAGATCTTTGTATTAATATATAGAATAGGCTTCATTTGCCTTTGAACTGTTTTCTATGAAAAGGGGCTACAGGGATTACTGGTAAATAAATAAGAAAATGCAATAATATAAACAAGAAACATGGTAATTCTAAAAAGTGCTGTAGAACACATAGCTAAATTCATTTGTGATATGTTGGCAATTTGTGAGTATTTCTTTATGAATCTTGTACAGATGAAAGATTTCAGGAATTTTCCCCATCTTTCTTTGGGTCTATTATTTATCATAGTGGATCATACTTCGCTGAATTCTAGGTAAATTTCCACCTCTTATTTCCCAGTCCACCCTCAACCTGCACAGAAGAAATGTCTTAAAAATAAAGAAGAGTTTGGGGCCATGGCAATATGAGTGGATCCTAGAAATTCAACTTTCTTCCTTCCATATTGTGTGACTTAGCATGTGCTGACTTACTTGAAGTTGCTTGATCCTACTGTTATAAATGCATGTGTGTTGCCATTATAGGAAGTGACATCCAACATGGCGGCAGGGATGTAGGCGGCACCCAGTGGATGTTACCATTTCTCCCTCTCATTGCATTTCTTTCCGTTTTATATATGTTCTTTTCCTATAGTTTTGGTGCCTTTGTCCTTGATCTAGCAGCACAGATTCCACACATTTCCATGGAGTTTTATACCTAGAAATTAGTCATTGCCCTTATTATGTTTAGTTGGTTTTCTTGGTGGTGGTAGAAAGTGCTTGTGGCCTTTTAAATATTCAGTACAGGAAAGGACTCGATTAAGATTCAAGAGGCTTGAGTTTAGTGTCTAGCCTTGTAGAGTCCGTTTTTGTAATATCTTGTTCAAGACACTGGCCCCAGATCCTCATTCTCTTTTCCTTGTCTGTGAAATGTGAGTTTTGGGCTACAACGGTATTTTCTCCAAAGTGTTTCATAGAGCACTACTTTTCCAAGATGTTCTAAAATAAAGATCGTAGAAGCACTTAGTACTGTATTTTTTATTGGCTTTTAAGATTTAAATGTCTATTAGCATATTAAAGCTGTGAGTAGTGTAGCAGTAAAGAAGCCTGCTAACTTGTAATAGTTTTCTTGGAACTTACTACTACTGTGTAAACCCCTTTGTGCTAAAATCCCTTTCTTTCAGACCTTGGCCTCTCAGCACCCATGGCCACTTCTGACTCTTCCCTGGTTGTCTTTGCAGAGCCAGGCAGGGGCCCAGAAGGCTGGACTTCCCGCTGTTGCTGCCCTTCTGCTGTTGACTCCTGGGCTCTCTTCCCACCTTCCTGGGAGATCAGTGGCTTCCTGTTGCTCTGAGACCAGCGTGGCTGCTGAGTCCCTCATCCCTGTGCCCTCATTCCCTTCGTTCAATCCCTGCTGTTGGAAACACTTGTAGGGTTTCTCTTTTCCTGGTTGGACCCTGTATCAGTCAGCTTTCTGCTACTGTAACAAATACCCGAGAAAATCCACTTACAAAGAGAAAAAAGTCAGTTTTGACTCAAGAGTTGTAGAGCTGCCACTCCATGATCAATTGTCCCCATTGCTTTTGGGCTTGTGGTGAGGCAGGACATAAGGCAGGGAGTGTGTGGTGAAAGCAGAAAGGCTCAAGTCCTGTGCAGAAAGCAAAAGAGAGGGAGAGGAAGGGGCAGGCCCCACTGCCTCCTCCAGTGGTGCACAATCAGGTTCAGGGACCTGCTGACCAACAAGGCCCCACCCCTTAAGCGCTGTACCACCCCCAACAGAGCCAGGGTGAGCACCGGGCCTCCAACATCTGGCCCTGTGGGGGGTCGGGGGGGGGGGAGTTCAGGTCTAAACTACGGCAGACCCTGACGCTGTGCCTCTCCTGCTTTCCTCTTCAGGCCTTGCCTGTCCTTAAGCATGGAATGTGCAGAAGATGTTGTGAATGGCTCTCCTGGGTGAGAGAACCACACAGCCAAGTCTTCTTGAGGGTCAAGCCTGCTCTTTGCCCTTGTGCATGGTCTTAACCCTGTATTTCACTTTCTGTGTTTAGTTTTGAAAACAATAATACAAATAGGCAGACTCCTTTCTCAAAATTTGATCCAGAGTACTTTTGGATTGTTAGTGACCCCGTTGGCATCTTGTTTGTAAAGACTGAAGTTTTAAAGATTAGATCCTGCTGGAAAACAGCACAAAGATGCTATGATGGGTTTCTGTTTTAAATTTGGGCCTTTGGGTAGGGCACAAGTCCAAGAACTTCGGGAAAGTAGACTCTGATCTACCCCCAGCCTTCCCCTGACACTCACCCTACTCCAAGTCTTCTTCTGTAGCTTTAGATACTGCTTTTCTTTTTGCATGACAATGTAAATATTGTATTTCTTTATAACCTTTTGCCTTAAAGAATGGTGAATGACATTTAACTCAGCATGGCAAAAACGTAGACTTTTATAGTTGCAAATATAGTAAGTATATAAAACAGACTTTTATAGCTGCAGGTACAGTAGATAGTAAGAAGAGAATTTGGAGTTTGGGGAGAAAATGAAAATTTAAGGTAGTGTCAACCAAATGTTCCAAATAGCACTCAGTCTCACGTTTGTTTATGAAATTATTTGACCACCTTCTACCTGCTCGCCACATATTTTCCTTGTAGGCTCCTTTGTCCATCACTCTGCTGAAATCGCACCAGTGAAGACAACTCATGGCTGTCCTGAGCCTTTGCTCTTCTCTGCAGGACTCCATGATGTGGACGGCCCTTCCCCCTGCTCTCCAGCCTGCTGTACCGGTGGGCATTTTCTGAAGCCCAGAAGGGCTGGATGTGGCAGCAGACCCACACATGGGAAGGAAGCAGGAGGTGGGCAGAGGGCCGTTCACAATGAGCTGCCGGATGAGGGGACAAGTGGCCGTAGGGCAGGATGACGGCAGGTACAGGGCTGTCCGGGGACCACGGTGGCAGCTGGTGGCCTTGTGGGACAGCAGGCTGTGGTGGTGGGAGCCCACAGCCAGTATGTTCAGAAAGCTGAGTGTGGCCTGCAGAGAGGTGTCCCAGCAGTGAGTGCTCCGCGTGCGTTTGTTTTTCTTCTCTTTTCTTGTCCCATCTCTTCTGATCACAGCCCAAGCGTGGTCCCAGGCCAGAATCCTACAGTGCAGCGCTTCCCAAGCTGTCTTGGTGCAAGAACCACTTTGTTTTAAAAAATGCTTAATTTTTGTGGGCCCATACTTTTTCAGAGTTCATGGAAAATTCTGCAATTCAAATTCATGAATCAGTGAAAAAGTGATATGGAAAAAACCCAAGACATATAAAACCAAGTATCAACTTTTAATTATTAGATTCCATTTATATCAGGTTTGCTGTGTGGTCAAACTGTCATCAGCTGTCTAAACCTCTCCACTTCTGTAAATATCCCACACTGGGCAGAGGCAGATACTTTAACAAGCAGGTTCTCCAGTCGGCCCCTGGGCCAACTGGGCGAGCTGGGATATGGGAATCTGCATTTTTTGGGCAGTTCTGGGGATTGAGCCTAGGGTCTTTGCACTTAGCTGTGTCCCCAACCCTTTTTATTTATTTTTTATTTTGAGACACGGTCATGCCAAATCACTAAGTTGCCCTGTCTGGGCTTGAACTTCAGTCCTCCTGCCTCAGCCTCCCAGAGAGCTAGGATAACAGACGTGTGCCATCACACCTGGCTGGGAATCTATATTTTAACAAGTTCTCTTGGTGATGAGAGAGGTGACTAAAGGTTGAGGACCACAGAGCTAGCTCCTCGGGCTTAAATTTAATCTCGGCCCCCTCTCCCACATCCCGTCCACTGCCAGACTTACTGTTTCTCTTCCTAGAATCTCCCCTTCCCATCAACCTGCTCTTTCCCCTTTGCTTCCAAGGTCCCCACATGAGGTCTTTCAGATCCTTGGCCTTGACTCCGGCAGGCACTGGGCTCCCTGTTGCGAATCCACTGCTGTGTCCCCGTCTGTCCGCCAGCGCGGGCCCTCTGCAGCACAGATGTGATCTCTCACCCCCTCCTCACCACCTTCATTGGATCCTGATGGCTGCAGAAGGGAAGGGAGCCAGCCCGCCTCTGCCTCCCACCCCCTTTTGGCTCCCTCCCCTCCCCTCCTCTTGGATATGCTGTTCTGCCAACTGAATCCTGCCCCGGGATTTTGGCCGCTTACGTTGTGGAGCTGCCACTTCTGCCCTCTGCTCAAGGGCAGTCTCCTCCAGGAAGCCCTTCCGAGCTTGCTGGTCTGCACGCTGAAACTCTGGCAGGATGTGTGTATGTGTGTGGGGGGGAAGTGACAAGAGACAGTCAAGTGGGAATGAAGGTCAGTTCCTCTAAAACTAAAGTGGTGTACGACATCCTTTTTTTTCTCTCATCACTAACAACATCAAAGTTTTGAATGAGAGAATTATAAACTGTGAAGCTCTGTGTGAAGATAGGAGAAATGTGTTGTACATAGCTGTGGGTATAAAGAGAGGTTTCCTTTCTCCTTTCCGGGTTTATGTTCTATGACTTTCTAAATGGTTGAAAAAACGGGCCTCAGGAAGAAGTATTATTTTCCTCCTATCTGATGTCATTATGACTTTAATAAGTATTAATAGGAGTCAGAAAGAAGTTGCTGCTGAGTCTAAATTTAAATTTTCTGCTTGTGCCAGGCAGAAAGTGTGCCTGCAAGCAGGCACGACTACTCCTGCAGGTGCTGATGCAAAATACTTATCTTGTCAGCTTCTACTTCAGGCTCACTGGCTGAGCTTAGTTGTGAAGGTGTTAGGCATTCTGTTTACATAAGGGCTGAGGGGTGACATAATGTCTACTGAAGCAAAGTCACTTCGTTCCCCACTAGGCAGCAGGGAGCATTTAAAAACTGAAAACAGATCAAAGCCATGGGCAGGGTTGAGATACCCCTACTCAGGGAGGGTGGTCCTTGGTTGGTTGCCCGAAACAGATGTGCATTATTGCCTTGCTGTATTTCCAGACCATTGGTGAAATGAATCAGGCAGAATTAAACTCCAAGAAGCTGATCCAGGGAGACTGCTTAAGCAAGTGCAAGTGTGTCCAAATAGGTTGGGAAAAAATGTCAAATCAGAGTAAGCACATATAAGATGTGATGTTTCTCTTTTTATAGACTGTTATAAAAGTTGTTTAAAATTAAACAACTTTGCAGTACTTAAATTATGTCTAATGAGACAGGTAGGTCCAGGAATGGAGAACTTTTTTCTTCTTCTTTCTTATCCCACTTAAATTTGCTGTCCCCACCAGAGTATATAAGACATAAACACGTTCACTTCCAGGATACATATTAGAGTTAGGATGGAGAAAAGAGAGAGAGACGGAGTTGACACAGGTCACGGAAGTAGCAAATCCAGATGTCTTTCACATTTTATTTAATGGAAGTGGAATATGGAAATAAAACAGAAGGGAAATATGGAAACAATTTCAGACTCATAATTGTTAAGTCCTATCAAGTGATAATCTTGTCTGTTTTATTTTTTTGCAGTGCTGGGGACTAAACCCAGGGCTGAATGCATGCTAAGCATGTGCCCCTGATCCATATCTCCAGCATATGTAGTGTATTTTATACTTTTAAAATGTATGGACTGGTGGAGGAAGTCTTACTGTGTAGTATATACTTCCTTTGCTGTTCCTCCCCAAATAAGCAGTTTAGAGTTGACGTGTTTCTTATTTTGGTGCAGTGATAGTGTGGGATTGCTGTTCAGTATTTACGAGGTTAATGGATCTTGGCTATTGAAATACCTGTGGCCTTCTTTTCTAGTTGGCTGGCTCTTGTTGGAAGCATTTATCTTGCATCTGTAGGATTCATTCTAACCACAGCATTTCTCCTCTCCTCTCCTCTCATTGTTAGATAACATGAGATACTCTTTTCTGGAACAAACAGATTAAGCATCACTTTGCTATGTTTACATAGAAGCCTTGTTTTCAGGCCAGTTTTTCTTTCTTTCTGTTTTTATGTACTTATTTTTTGGAGGGTGGTGGGTGTTGAACCCAGGGCCACACACATCTGAGCAAGCTCTCCGCCACTGAGCTACAACCCTGGCCCCTTTAAGCCAATTTAAATGCTTGATCATCTCGTGCATATGAGTGCTCTGCCTCTCATCTAGCACTGTATTTTCCAGGCCTGTCTGGGGTTTAGGGCCTGGAACACAGGAAGCTGAACTCAGAATCGAAAGTTCTCCTGAGGTGCCACTAACATCACTAACCTCAGAGACTACCGGGGTAGCCCTGTTGACACTACAAAAATAAAACATGTCACCAGAACATTTCATGGAGATGAGGAACTTATTTCCACGATTCTCCAAGGTCAGCTCTGGTACATGCTTTTTCCTACTGGGCAGCAAACATGTTTTACCAAACTCTTACCTAAGTGCTTTTTGTTTACAATTCCACAATGAATTCCTGGCTCTCCTTCACATTGACTCCTGTAAATATTGTGATTTACTTCCATGCTTTTTTTGAGGGAGCAGATTCCAAAAGTTGTGAAGCATCTTTTAACTTTTCCCAGTATTTTATTGTGAAAAATTTCAAACCTACAGAAAAATGGAAAAATTTTACAGCCAATATATATAGACCTGGCACTGAGAGTCTACCATTAACAGGTTTATATATATATATATTTTTTCTTAAATCATAGATCTAGTCTTTGCTTATTTGTAGAATCCATATTTTTGTTTGTTTTTAGATGCATTTCAAAGGTTGCAAACTTTAGCACACTACCTTCTCTTATGTCATTAAAGTTCAATGTTAACATTTTTGAAGTAAATGTCTACAGAATGAAATGCATTCTACAGAATGAAATGAAATGAAATTTCTTTGTGTGTCATTTGATGTTTTAACAGATGCATCCACTTGTGAAACTCAAACTTCTTCAAAGCATAGGCCATTCCTAGCACCCCGAAAGTCCCCCAAGGCTTCTTGCTATCTGCTCGGGGTACAGGTAGTTCGGGGACTCAGAATCTAGGACTTCACCTGTCTGTCTGTCTCTCCCTTCAGAGGTCCGTTTCCTTTCTGGGTACCCTGCAACTGTGTGGTGGTTCTTCTAGGCAGAAGACTGTGTGTCTCCTGCTGCTGATCCAGCTGGGCCACATGGTGCAGACTGGACCTTATTGGAGCTAGAAGTCATGGAACTGGGGGACCCATCCATGTTCTTTCCTGCTTTCAAATGTCAGCACTCAGAATCTGCCTGCTTTTGGTCAATCTCCAGAGCCTTCAGGTAGCTGGGTGTGCTTTTATAAAAATTGTTTTTACCACAGTTTATAGATGTTGATCTGTGGGAGAGTCAGCCCAGTGGGGTCTTATTGACCCTTACCAGATGTGGAACTCTGTTAAAATTTTAAAACAATTACTGTGTGTGGAATGCACAAAAGATCTACACATGGTTCCTGACTCGGGATGGTTTGACTTCATGATTTTTGGACTTTAGTATGGTGCAAGAGCAATTCACACTGAATAGAAACCATACTTGGAGTTTTGAATTTGGCTCTTTCCTGGGCTCAGGGTAATCACCTGGTGATGTTGGGTAGCAGTAGTGAACCACAGCTCCTGGTCAGCCCTGACCACAGAGGAAACAGTGACCCTGCACCCGACAGTGCGCTTTGCTGCTAAGCTAGCACGTCCGTTCAGTAGGTTGGTGTCATCAATGCCTTTTTGACTTAAGAGTTTCCTCAACTTATAATTGGTTTATTAGGATACAACCCCATCCTAAGTTAAGCAACATCTTTATAAAAGGATTTCCAGTAGCATATGAAGAAAACAATATAGAGGTCCTCTTAGCCCATGTTTATATTCCAGAGGATACAGTGATTCCAGGTGGAACTGGAGGCACTATTTAACGTACCCTGAAAAAAGCTTTTCTTAAATTCAGGATGTGTCTTCACCACTGTACACGATGGACTGAATTTGGCTGTCCAGAGTTTATTGAGCCCCTTTAGCCAGCAGGGTAGGCTCTGGCTGCAGTAGGGTAGAAGTGAGACAGGGATGCAAGACACAAGGAGTTGCAGTCCCTGGTTTGAGAGGAGGCAGGAACATGGACTCAGACCCCGACCCTCAGCCCAAACACAGCATGCTGGTGTCTAACAGAGATGAACCAGAATTTTACAGGGCACCCAGGAGGGTGTGGCTCTTCAAGGGAGGACGTGACACACAAGCTGTGTGTGGGAAGAAAAGTTGGTCTGCGTTGGTGCAAGAAGTCAGGAAAGGCCCGCCTGCCCTCAGAACAGGCAGGTGGTGCTCTGGGAATGGCGCGAGGTCTCGGGGGCTTGGTTCCCAGGGTGAGCTGCTGTTGGTGGTGGCTTGGGACACAGGTGGGGTGTGGAAAGGCAGGTTCGGGCCAGCCAGAGGCACGGAGGTGAGCCTAGGAGGCCGGGATTTCTTTGGTAGGCAGCGAGGATCCACTTACGACTCTCCAAGAAGAATGACTGTGCGTGCCTTGGAAAGACGTTTGTGGCAGCAGCGTGAGGGGACCAGGACCTGGGGAGCCCAGTCAGAACACTTTGCCAGTTGTCTAGCCACCCCCCACCCCATGTAATCCGTATTTGCAGCATTTGAGAGTCTTTTTTTGGAATTTTAAGATAGTTTGCAGCTCTTTTTCTGCAATTAAATTTAGAATGTTTAATCAGGAGGGGAAATTAGGTGATGAATTTGTGAATAGCACCCATGAGATTATACCTTGTGGAAGAAGTACTAGTTCCAATAACTAAAATCTGAAAACTCCTGATTTAAATAGACTTTTAAATAGACTTGTCTTCCTGGAAACATTTCCCTCATTTCTCCTCGCAATTAAAAACCCATCTGGGAGCTGGTTGCTTAGAGTTCGCAGTGTCGCCTGTGGTCAAGGTAAAGAGGACCTCCTGTCTGTGACACTAATTGGTCCATGAGGAGATTTCATCAGTGATCTATCTGGGCCTTGTGCACAGGCTGCTCTGTCAACCGAAATGGCCGGATTAAAATTCAGCCTTTTTTTCTACCGATGCATCTCAGCTCTGTTGACAGCCCGCACCTGTCCCAGGTAGCATGAAAGGTGGCTGCCATCTCTAGGGGGTGGGAGGTCCCAGTGCCAGCTGAAGCATGTGGCATGCTCTTGTCTTTGCCACCTCCCAAACTGATCACATCTGGACTTACTCCACAGTACAATTCACAAAACTTCATTATCTCAGTGCACAGAGATAGCCACATGGATGGGAGCATCCAGACATCTAGACATGCAAGACTGGTGTTTGCTAGGCAGGATTCTGGCCCTGTGGCTTTGCTTCTGGTGTTATGTCTCTGAATGCTACGTACCATGGCAAAAAGGCATGAGCTTAAGATAGGGAGATTAGGAGATCATCTTGAGTTTTTAATCACATAGGCCTTGAAAACCAGAAGAGGAAGCCAGAAGAGTCCAAGTCAATGGAAGAGAGGCTGGAGGGATCCTAAGCATTAGTCTTCAAAGCTAGAGGAAGGGAGTTCAGTCCAAGGAACATAGTGGGAATGGCCCTGAGCTGATAGCAGCCAAGAAATGGGTACCTGTCCTGCCACCGCAAGGAGGTGCATTCCACCAGCAACCTGAGTGAGGAGATGGATGGGTTCTCTCCTGAGCCACCAGAAAGCAGCATCCCTGTGCATAGCTTCATTTCTGCCCAGTGATACCCCTGGTGGGCTTCTGTCCCACAGGACTGTTAGAGAATAAATGTGAGCTGTAATTTGCTATGTTCATGAAGACAGCAATATGAAACACAGCGTTGTTATTGATACAGGGCGTGGTTCTCTTGGGATCCCTTCAGTGACAGTGATCTGGAACAGTTAAATCCATGTGTCATCGAGTCAGTCTGCCTGTGTTTGGTTTTGCAGACATCACTGTCGCCTGGATCTGGCTGCCACCGGCCATAGTCAACCCCTCCGTCGTCAAATCAACCCCGCCGTGTTGTTCGACATTGCTTGGGTGGTGTCATCTTTGAGTTTACAGACAGACTTCCAAATACAGCAGAAAACTTTCATGTTCTGAGCACTGCAGAGAAAGGACTTGGTTATATGGCTTCCTGCTTTCACAGAATTATTCCAGGATTTATGAAGACAACTTCATTGAGAAGTATACAGGACCTGGCATCTTGTCCATGGCAAATGTTGAACTGCCAAGGCTGGTAGTTGGGTGGCAAGTATGTAGTCTTTGAAAGGTAAAAAAGGACATGATCATCATGGAGCCCTGTGGTTCCAGGAATGGCAAAGACCTGCAAGAAGGTCACCACTGCTGACTGTGGACAACTCTAATCTGTTCGACTTGGGTTGTATCTTTAACATAGACCGCTCCTCAGCTCAGGAGAGAACCCCTCCACCCCTGCTTGCAGTTAAATTTACAATTATAAGATAGAAACTAAATAGCAACAAAAAGAATATAGCCTTTACCTCCTATGGCCTGTGTGGCCCAGTATACCCATAAAATAAAAGTAACAATTGCATTTAATTCTTAGGGTGGTTTCCAGGATTTATGGAGATACTGTATGTGAAGAGTTTACCACAGTGCACTCAATAGTTATCAGGTGTTTGCAGTAAGGGGCTGTTGAAAATTTTTTTCATCTTCCTTCCTATCGTACTTTTTAACACATTACCTGCTTAAGTCAAGGGCAGGAAACCATAAAAAAGATATCTGGAAAACGTTAGACAGCACTATGTATTATGAAGTTCTTCTGGAGAGCACTTATGCATTATGTAACTCCCAGAGCTGGAGTAGGTAATGAGAGAAATTTAAAAGCTAAAGTGCTGTCAGCGTAAGGGGAATGGAGTAGGGCATTTGGGGTTATACCAGTTGTGGGGAAGCACAAACACCTTATGAATAAACTCAGTCCTTACAGTCAGCATCTGCTGGGGTGGAGATACTTGCCATTAGAAAGCTTTCCCACACTGAGCATGGTTAAGATTTGTTGTTGATGTATGAATAACATCATGTGCTGAGAAATATTCCCGTCCCACAAGGCTGTAATTCTGGAATTCTCTATGCTCATAATTTTCATAGTTCTATAATTTTCTGGCATCTCATGATGCCCCTTATCTCGACAGTTGCAAGTGTGCTGCTGTGTTAGGATGATATTCTGATCCTGGAATCAAGAGAGGAGAGATGGTGTCAAAAATTGGAAATCTCTATAATCTTTAGCCAAATCAGGTGTTATACTAAAGAAGGAAAAAATCTCCGGTACTGGTTGAGTATTCCTTATCCAAAATGCTTGGAATCAGAAGTGACTTAGATTTCAGGGTTTTTCAAATTTTGCAGTATTTATATAAACATGATAAGCTACTTTGGGGCTGAGACTTAAATTTCGATAAAGTCATTTATGTTTCATATACACCTTTTACATAGAGACCAAAGGTAATTTTATACTATATTTTAAATAGTTTTGTGTGGGCAACAAACTTTAATGGGCTAAAGTTTTCTACTTGTGGTGTCATGTTGGTGTTTAAAAGATTTCAATTTTGGAGTTAGGGGTGTAGCTCAGTGGTAGAGTTCTTGGCTAGGGTTTGACCTGGGGATTGATCCCTAGCACCCCCGCCCCCCCCAAAGACTTTTGGAGCATACTAGATTTTTAGATTAGGAATGGTTAACCTGTCCCACTGTTTCGTGCTCCCATATTGATTCTATCCTTCAGTCCAAGAGCTGAGCACTTCCCCTTAGATATGTCTCATGTACTGATAAATGTCTGTTTCCACCCTAATTGCAGTCGGGTGCTTGCTCTGCTTTGCAGCATGTAAAGCTGTGTTAGTTCAAATTGCCAGTATCAGGAACAATTCATGATTTTTTTCCCTAAGCATCTTTTACTTTATCTTACGAATATTGAGAATCTTGCAAATGATCATGTTTCACCATTCTCTGTGCACTAGGAAACTCAAGACAACTCCTATTTATTGTAGAATATTTATTTGCCTATACTAACCTCATTTTATTTTCTTGCCCATTGACCTTCTGCACATCTGCTTAATGTTTATTCTATAAAATTGGACTTCTATAATTGTCTCAGTTTATTTTCAGAATGAGGGAAGGGAGAAAAATAATTGAGTTATTGATTACGAGAAACTGTCAAGGAAGCCATTGCCTGTTGTCATAGGTGCCAGTGGGCCCCACCTGCTTCTAAGTCCAGACCTTTGGGATTCCTCTCCAAGGATGAGCCTACATTCTCCACACTATCACTGTTTGTGCAGGCCTGGGGTCTTCTGCTAAGTGGCTATGTGTCATGCCAGAGTCAGGTGGCAACATCGTCTGGTTGATTTGTTGTGAAGTGTCGCTTTCAGGTTTGATTTGACATTAGGCATTCTTTTTTTTTGTACCGGGGATTGAACTTGGGACCTTGTGCTTTCAAGGGAGGTAGTGGAACCACTGAGCTAAATCCCTGGCCCTACATTAGGCATTCTTAAAGTGTGGCCTATTGATGGTAAGCATCAGAATAAATCGAGGATTTTGTGAAAGCACAATTCTAGGCTTTGCTCCCTAAGATTTTTGACTCAGCGTATCTGATATGGGCCGGAGGAACCTGCATTTTAAGAAGCATACTAGATGATTTTTAATCAGGTGGTTCAAGGACCAGGTTTTTTGTTTTTTGTTTTTTTTTTGCAGTATTAGGGACTGAACCTAGGGATCCTTTGCCACCAGCTATATCCCCAGCCCTTTTTATTTTATTTTGAGACAGAGTCTCAATGAGCTGCCCAGGTTGGGCCCAAACTTGTGTTCTTCTGGGCTCAGCCTCCCAAGTAGCTGGGATTCAGGTGTATACCACCACACCTCACCACAAGACTACTGTTCCCAACAGTGGGTAGGACTTATGGAGGCAGAGGTTATTACACACTCCAGATGCGAGAACAAGCAGAAAGGAAGCTACAGATCACGATAAAGGACAAAATGAGTGAGACTGGGAGACTTAGGGGTGGGAATATTCTATGTGGGGGAACTTTGACTCACTGCCAACGCAATCTGTCTACTTAAACACTAAAACTTTTGAGTTGCAGGAGTATGTTGATCAGCTTTTCATTACGGTAACAAAATAGGCAATCTATTTAAAAAGAGGAAAAGTGTATTTCGGCTTACAGTTTCGGAGGTTCCAGTTCATGCTTCCGGCTGTAGTGAGGCAGCACGTCATCAGGGAGCATGCGTGCAACAGCCTGTTCGCTTTAAGGTGGCCAGGATGTGAAAGAGAAAGGAAGTGGCCGCCAGGGGTTCCATACTCCCCCTGACCAACAGGCACACATGATCTAATGTGATTCATATCTAGCTGGCCCCCAAGAGCTTCACGCTCTCATAGGTGGGGCTTCCGGAAGGTGACTGAATTCTGGGGGCTTCCGCTGACTTACTGTTAGGAGGGGGTCTGGTCAGGAGAGGCGGGTCGCTGGGGAGGTGGCTGGAAGGGTGTGGCTTTCTCCCTGGCTCCTCCCTTTAGTGTCTGCTTTTGGTGAGCCGAGTCCTCTGCTGTGCCTTTCTGCCTTGGAGCCAGGACTGAAATGAGTCAAAATAAACCTCTCTTCTTTTAAGTTCTGGGTGTCAGGTATTTTGTCCCAGCAGCTAGGGAAGCGACTAAGACTTCCAGTCGCCACAAGCTGCTGACCAGGCTTTTAACGTGAGGAGGTTGGGGGGGGGGCCCACTTATCCAAACCTTAGCAACCAGGTTGCGCATTTAACATGCTTTGTGCCCCTTAAACTCTTGAGCGCCTACTGTGTGCCAGCTGCTTGGCAGGTGCCGAGAGTGCTAGAGCACTGCGGCCACGGTCTTGCTGCTTAGCAGGGCAAGACTGTAGACACATAGGACTCAGGCACTGTGGCAGGTCGTAGGGTGCAGACGTGTTTGCAGTGACCCATTAGGAAATAAGGGCAGGCTGAGGAGGCAGTGGAGCTCTGAAACTGAAAGTTGAGCAGATATTTTTATTCTTTGGAGTTTTTCTAGTTACACAATGTAATGATCTAGCTTGAGACTCCCACAGTGACTTCTGCAATAGCAATAACTTTTTTTTTTTCTAGGACCATTTGCTTGTGCTATTACCTGTCTTTTAAAAATTAAATTAACTCTATAAATATAGCAGCCTTGACTAGATGTGTCTCAGAGAGTTTTCCAGCTGGTTCTGGAACTTGAAAATTTAAAACAAAATCAAAAGCCTCTTTGACTTTTCATTCCCCCATTCTTTAAAAACAAAGCCAACATTCCTCATGTGAAAGATTAACAGTGGCAAGATTTTAATAACTTGGCTACTGGTTCTTTTAAAGTCTGGTTTCCATGGTCATCAAGCACTTTGAGATTAAATGTCCGGAGACCTCCTGTTTCACCTTCACTTTGACCGCAATCCTGGGATACCTGACCTCTGATTCTCTGCACCTCCCTTCTCTTCCTGAGTCGTGATGGTCAGTGAATCTATCGTAGGATGCTGCCTGAGTGACTCAAACCTAGAGTAAGAGCCAAAATGCTCAACCTACTTGTCCCTGGCTGCAACCCAAAGCTGCAAATGTTGTTGGATTACAATCTTCTCAGCCGCAGTAAGCTCAATGCCTTTGATGTAGCTGAAAAGCAGACTTGACCAAGTGGTATTGCCTCCTGCTGATATTTAGGTGGAAGCCAACACCATAAAAATGAACGTTTTACTGAGTGCTCGCTCTGCTACCTGCAAACCCAGCCAGTCACACTGCCAAATTGGTCAAAGACAGACCTGGCGTGAGAATCTCAAAGTGTGTTCCTCTGGCCAAGAAATGGAGCTCAGATCCGTCTCATGGGGCTCCCCAACTAAGATGTAGTAGACAGGTCAAGCATTTTAATTGGAAATTTCCAAAAAAGCAAAACTCTTCATTATATTATAAAAGCATAATATATTTTATATATTATAAAAGGTTAAGAAATGAAAAACAGTGATGAATCATTGATAACTTAAACCTTAACTGACTTTTTCATTAGCTAACCTACCTGGATTTGTAGAAAACAATGTTTTTGTTTTACAAGAGCCTAACAGTATAGCAGAGCTATTTCACAGCATGTAATTGGGTCAATGCATATATTCTGTGCCTCTTTATTCTCTGTAAGATTGCAGAAAGATTTGGCAATCTGGATGACAAACAGATATCATTAAATTATCTTTACAGATCTCCATGGGGCCGTCACAGCATGTTAAGAGCTATATTGGCCCCAGAATTTGACATGGCTTCCATCCAGCAGAGTCATTTCTGGGGCCCAATTACAGACGAAGTGGCCACCAGGAGTTACCCAGGGTTTTTCTTTTGAAGATGCATGTTTTCTTTACAGCTTTTCTTAGCTATAATGTAAGATGTTTTTCTTGGTTCTTCAAGTGAGACTATTTCTGAGAAGTTTAATCTGGACCTCTGAGCAATGAAATGAGGAATCTTAGAGGTGATGGGATCAGCCTTTTGGACAGTGCATGTATCTTTACCCAAGTGCTAGAAGGTGGTCATCTGAGAGCCCCCCAGATACTTCCCAAAGACACTTCATTAAATGTTGTACTGTGATAGTCACTTTCTGCTCCTGAATAAGTTTTTCCTTCCTTACAACTTCTTGGGTCATTGGTCATCCTTCTGGATCAGGGGTTGGAAACTTTATTTCTTACAAAGTCAGTAAATATTTTCAGCCTTGAAGGTCTGGTCTTTGTCCCGACTACTCAGCTCCACCGGGGTAGTGCAGAAGGCATACTTCAACAAACAGTTGTGGCAATATTCTAATAAAACAGTTTACAAAACCAGGTGATTCACGGGCTGATTCTCACATTAGACCTGTAAAATGTGTATTGTGCCAACTTTTAATTCCAGGCTGGTTCCCTGATGTGTATAGGGGCCTTTACTGATTAATTAGTAAAGTCTTCCTAATGCTATTCTACTATTCTTAGAAAAGGTTTTATGTTCTGTGTTAGTGCGTTTTATTAGTATACTGAAATACCTGAAGCTGGGTGCATTATAAGGAAATGAGGTTTATCTGGCTCTCGATTCTGGTGGGCAGAAATTCCAAACAGTACAGTGAGTACCAGCATCTGGCTGTGTCCCAACAAGGCTGATAGCAAGCATGTGGGGAAGAACATGTGTGTGACAGAATGAAAGTCAGGGAACTGGAAAAGCTGTATTTGTTTTAAAACAACCTGTTTTCAGTAACTAAGCCAGTCCCTTAAGACCTAATCCGATCTGGAGAGAACTAATACCGCCTCTGGGGAAAGACCTTGATCCATCCGTGAGGGCAGATCCCTCAGGACCCCAAAGGCCTCCTCAAGACTGCACCACCTCTAACCATGAGAAGTGAGTTTTGGTGAGTGAACAACAGTTTGAATGAACAACATTCAAAACACAGCAAGTCCTTGTAGAAAAGAATTTCTAACTGGGATTATCTGATGTTCTAAATGTGCATGTTATTATCATAAAATTCAATGTAGTTTTTTTTTCTTTTCTTAAAGTGCAGACTAGACATGTGTGTAGCCCTGAATACACTACTCTTTTGGAGCCAGGGATACTAGTGTAGGTGTTTGCATGGAATGACACACAGAGCATTGCATCTGTGGTATTTTCCCCCTTTCCTTTGTATTTTCTTCTTTATCAATTGACCTCTTCTGTAGGGCTAAAAGGGTGCCAGATTCTTGTCCACTGGGCCCCGTAAGCATCTATCCTAGCTCGTGGGATCAAGAGACCAGGTCAGCCAGGAGTCAGCATCTGTCACGCTGCAGAAGCAGGTAATATTAAGCACAGAACCAGTTTGTTTTTAAGATTTCCCATTACATATGGTAAGAGCACTGCTAATGGTCAAAAAAAAGTTACTGGTTTGAGGCCAAAGTAATTTCAGACATGAAGAAAGTTTCAGAGCATTTGAAGTAACAGTTACTGAAGCCAGTCCTGACCTGAGTCTGGCACCTGCTACTTCACTGAAACACCTTCAGCCGACCAACCACTGACCTTATCTCAGCACTTGTTCCAGAGAGCGGAGAGGGTGCAAGAGAAGTGAAAATTGGATTTGGTGGGAGAACCTGTTCCAGGTTCAAAGGAGGCTTCTTCTGTAGCAGGACTGAAAGTGCAGCCTGTGGACAGGCAGCTTCCGCCTCAGGAGGGAGCCTGGTAGTGCAGTAGCTCAGGGCAGCCTGCACCCCTTGGCTTGTAGTTTGAACCTTTTAGGACTCCTAAATGGGTCAGAGGCGCTTTCAAGTCTCAGAAGCACTGACCAGGTTCACAAACATCCTTCCTTGCAGAGGTGGCAGAGCAGGGCTCTTTTGTTTCAAAGAATTGGAGCTCTTCTGGGGCTAGTAAGTAGGGAGGGAGTGCTGTTTCCAGTGGCATTGAGGCTTGGGTCAGAAATCTAGAAAATAGAATTATCTGAGTGTTCAAAGTTTCAGTACTCATTCTCATGCCTCTGCTATATGGGCTTTTTTCTAAATAAGTATCAAATTACACAGATTTTTTCTCTCACTGGGTTTGTTTTTTTTTTTTATGTGCTTTCCTTTTTGCATTCAGTTCAAAATGTTTTCAAAATTTCCCCTGTAATTTCTTCTTTGACCTGTGGATTATTCAGAAGTATGCTGCTTAATTTTGAAATATTTGGAGGTTTGCTGGTTTCTAGTTTAATTCCACTGTAATTGGAGAACACTTTGTATGATTTCAATCATTTTAAATTTTAGTTTTATTTTGAGGCTGTAATATAATCTGTCTTGGGTCTAAAATATAATATGGGCTCTGTGACTGGTGGTGGAGTGTTTAATAAATGACCACTAGGTCAAGTTAGTTGAGAGGGTCGTTCAAGTCTCTTGGATCTTCACTTCTTTTCTGTCTGCTTGCTCTTATTAGTTACTGAAGAGTGAAAGCTCCAGCTGTAATTATTGATTTGTCAACTTTTCTTTCCAGTTCTATCATTTTTTCCTTTATGTATTCTGAAGCTCTGTAATAGGGAATATACATTTAGGATAGTTACATCCCTTAACAAACTGGACTTATGAAGACATTATGAAATGTCTGTCTCTATCCCGATAATATTCTTTGAAGTCATCCTTGTCTGAAATTAATATGGCCACTCCAGCTTTCTTGTGCTTAATGTGCACATGACATAATTTTCCAATGTTTTACTTTTCTCTCATGTCTCCGAACTACAGTGGAATTACATATATATAGTAGATTTTCTCTAAGTACCATATAGTTCGGTCTTGATTGTTTTTCAAATAATCTGACAATTTGTGTCTTTTAGTTGGAATGTTCAGACCATTACCATTTGATGTGATTATTGATGTGATGGGATATAAATCTATCATTTTGCTATCTGTTTTCTATTTGTCCCTTTCTTCCTTGTTCTTTGCCCTCTGTCTACCTTCTTTTGATTCTGTATTTTTAAAAGATTTTATTTTATCTCCTCTACTGGTTTAAAACATTATAGTCTACATTTTTTTTTTTAGCAGTTGCTCTAGGGCTTGCAGTACACATATTTTTTCATCAGTCTTTTTTGTCTTAATTTTTATGATTGTGGACTATTTCTCAATTTAACATCACATTCTATTTTTAAATGTTTCACCACCTAGCATGTAAGAACTTTACAACAATATACTTTAATTTCTCTTTGTATCCTTTCTACTGTTATTACCATATATTTTACTTCAAGATATGCCACAAACCCCTTACACTTTTTTTTTGTACTTTAAGTGGTCAATTGTGCTTTAAAGAAATTAAACATTAGAAAAAAGTCTCTTACTTATACTTTTGCTTTTTAGTGGTGCTGGGGGTGGAACCCAGGACCTCACACGTGCCAGGCAAGTGCTCTACCACTGAGCTGCATCCCTGACCTTGAGAAAAAGATCTTTCATAATTATCCACTTATTTACCATTCCTACTGCTCCTTATTCCTCTTGTGTACATCTAAATTTCCACCTACAATCATTTTCCTTCTGTTTGAAGAACTTCTTTAACTTGCATGTAATATCTGTCTGCTTTTGTTTATCTGAAAAAGTCTCTGTCTCCACTTTGGAAAGGTTTTCTCTGGGCCTATAATTCTAGGTAGACAATATTTTTTTCTTTCAGCATTTGAAAAATATTATTCTATTGAGTTCTACTCTAATGGTCTGTTGTTTTTATCTTCGTACCTCTCTGTATATAATGTGTCTTCTTTTCTCTCACTGATTTTTTAGATTTATTTCATTTTTCATTGGTTTGCAGCAAATTCATTATCTTGTGCCTTAGTATGGTTTTATTTACGTTTCTTCTGCTTGGAGCCCTTTGAATTTCTTTTATTTGTGAGCTTATGGTTTCCTTCAGATTTGTAGAAAAAGGAACCATTAGTTGTTTAAATCTCTTCTGGTCTTCCTCCTTCCTTCCCTCCTCTGGGACTCCCGCTGCACATGTATTGGATTCTTTTGTACCCCACAATTCCCTGAAACCTGTTTATTTATCTTCGGCTCTTCTTCCCTACCTGTGCTGTGACTTTTGGGATAGTTTATATGGCTATGCTGTCAAGTTTGCTGATGTCCTTCAGTGTCTGACTTGCTGTTAATCTCAACCAGGGTATGCTTTATTTCATTTCTAGAAGTTTTATTTGCATATCTTTAATGTCTCCCATGTGCTTCCTCCTCATGTTTATGATTTTCTTTATATCCTTGGACATATGTTTAGGATTTGTAATAATTTAAGAACTTTACCTAGTGATTGTATTACATCTATCATTTCTCAGTCTGTTTGTATTGACTTTTTTCCCTTCTGATTATAAGTTATATTTTCCCACATCTTTGCACGCTCAGTATTTTTTTTTTCTTTTTTGGTCCTGGTGATCAAACTCAGGACCTTGTACTTGGGAGGAAGGCGTGGCGCCACTGAGCTAAATCCCCGGCCTAGTAATTTTTGATTAGATGTTCTATGCTTGATTTTGTTATATATTTTTAAAGCAAAGATTTTGTCCTGTGTGCAGTTAGGTAGCCTGCAGATTATTCTGAGGCTTTAAGCTTTGTTATGGTGGATCTAGATCAAACTTCAGGATTAATTTATCCCTCTACTAAGACACATTTCCTTTTTCTTTTTTTTTCCAATTTTTAAAATAACTTTATTATCAAACACACACACATACAAAAATTAAAAGCATTCAAAGAAGAACAATGCAAGGGGAAAAAACCTACAATAATATTCAAGTACAGTAGAACTTGACCAAAACAAAACTGAAAAGCACTTAAACATTTTTTCCATATAACTTAAAAAAGCATCTGAAGCACCAACAAGACACCAGAGGATGTGATTTATTTCAGAAAGATCCCCAAAACCAACACTGAACAAACAGTGGTCTGGGAAAAACTCCAGTTAATTAGCAGACTCCACATAAGCCAAGCTTCTCCCTAATTTAAATTTTGATACGGTCATATGACACTTGATGGAAACACAATCCCAGAAATATGTTATTAGGCCATTTCATCCGTGTATATCCTTATTTACACTTTCAGTTTCTCACACTGGAGAAACTATTTGGTATTTACACAGATGTGTACTATTTATTTCACTTAAGAGGATGGCCTCAATATGCATCCATTTGGCTATAAATGTCTCTAGCTTCTCATTCTTTATGGCTGAGTAGTACTCCATTTTATAAAAAAACCACATCTTTTTATCCAGTTTCCAGTTGATGGGCACTTGGGCTGTTCCCAAGCTTTCGCTATTATGAACTGTGCTGCTGTAAACATGGGTGCACATATATCGCTGTGGTATGATTCTTTTAATTCTTTTGGGAAGATACCCAGCAGGGGGATAGCTGGGTCGAATGGGACCTCTAAGCCTAATCCTTTGAGGTGTCTCCATACTGATTTCCACAGTGGTTGCACCAGTCTGCACTCCCACCAGCAATGGAGAAGGGTTCCTTTCTCCCCACACCCCGCCACCCTTTGTTATAGGATGATTTCTTGATAGCAGCCATTCTTTTTGGGGTGAGGTGGAACCTCAGTGTTGTTTTCATCTGCATCTCCCAAATGACCAGTGCTGTTGAACATTTTTTCATATATTTATTAGCTGCTTTTACTTCTTTGTCTGAGAAATGTCTGTTCACTGCAGATGCCCATTTTTGAATTGGGTCTTTGAATTTGGGGGGTCTGATTCTTTTCAGTTCTTTATGTATTCTAGATAGTAGTCCTTTGTCTGAGGTACAGTTGCTGAACATTTTTTCCCACATTGTAGGTTGTCTCTTAGCTCTGCTGGTGGTTTCTCTTGCAGTGCAGAAGCTTTTTAATAAGATGAGATCCCAGTTGTTGATTCTTTGTGCAAGTTCCTGTGCCACTGAGGTTTTGTTCATAAAGTCTTTTCCTATGCCAATGTCTTCAAGAGTTCTACCTAACTTATCTTCCAGCAAATTTAGTGTTTCTGTCTTAATATTTAAATCTTTAATCCATTTCGATCTTAATTTAGTGCATGGTGATAGGTATGGGTCCAGTTTTAATCTGTGGCAGGTTGAAATCCAGTTTTTCCAACACCATTTATAAAATAGGCTATCTTTACTCCAATGAGGATGGTTGGCTCCTTTGTCAAAGATGAGGTGGCTGAGAATATCTGTAGTGGTTTCTGCATCTTCTAATCTATTCCACTGATCCTTGAGTGTGTTTATTTGCCTGACCATGCTGTTTTTTATCATGGTAGCTTTGTAGTATAGTTTCAAGTTGGGGATTGTGATACCCCCAGTCATATCTCTGTTGCCTAAAATTTCTTATGCTATTGTAGGTCTCTTCTGGTTCCAAATGAATTTTTGGATTGTTTCCTCTAGTTCTGTGAAATATATTGTTGAAATTTCAATCAGCATTGCATTAAACCTATATAATAGTTTTGGAAGTATCACTATTTTCACTATATTGGTTCTTCCTATCCAGAAACAAGGAATATCTTTCCATTTTCATATATCCTCCTCGATCTCCTTTTTCAGAGTGCTGTAGTTTTCAATGTAGAAGTCTTTTGCTTCCTTTGTTAGATTGATTCCTAGATATTTCATTTTTTTGGATGCAATTGTAAAAGGAATTGTTTCCCTAATTTCTCTCTCAATGAGTCTGTTATTTGTGTATAAGAAGGCTATTGTTTTTTGAATGTTGACCTTATATCCAGCAAAACTACTGAATCTGTCAATTAAGTCTAGAAGTCTTTTGGCAGAGTATTTTGGGTCTTCTATATAAAGTATCATATCATCAGCAAATAATGAATTTTAACTTCTTCCTTTCCTATTTTTATTCCTTTTATTTCTTTCTCTTTTCTAATTGCTGTGGCTAATGTTTCGAGAATAATATTAAACAGGAGTGGTGATAGTGGGCATCCTTATCTTGTTCCTGATTTTAGCATGAAAGTTTTCAGTTTTTGACCATTTAGTATGATGTTGGCTGTTGGTTTTTCATAGATGGCCTTAATCAAGTTGAGATAAAGACCTTCTAGTCCAATTTTCTCTAAAGTTTTTATCATGAATGGGTGTTGGATTTTGTCAAATGTGTTTTCTGCATCTATTGAGATGATCATATGGTTTTTGTCCTTGACTCTGTTAATATAGTGTATTACATTTATTGATTTACGAATGTTGAACCATCCTTGCATCCCTGGGATAAATCTGACTTGGTCAGGGTGTATGATCTTCTTGATGACCCTTTGTATTCTGTTTGCCAGTATCTTGTTGAGGATTTTTGCGTCAATATTCATTAGGGAGATTGGCCTGTAGTTCTCTTTTTGGATTGGCTCTTTCCCTGGCTTTGGAATCAAAGTAACACTTGCTTCCAGGAATGAATTTGTTTCTTCTTCTTTTTTTTTTTTTGGTACTGGGGATTGAACTTGGGACCTTATGCTTGTGAAGCAGCAGGGATGAATTTGGAAGCCTTGCTTCCCTTTCAATTTCCTTCATGAGTTTAAAGAATAATGGCGATAGTTCTTCTTTAAATGTCTTGCAGAATTCAGCAGTGATGCTTTCAGGACCCTGGGCTTTTCTTTGTTGGTAAATTTTTTATTACATTTTCAATTTCACTCATTGTAATTGTGGTGTTTAGAATTTCTATGTCTTCTTCATTTAACTTTGGTAATTCGTACGTATCTAGGAATCTGTCCATTTCTTCTGTGTTTTCCATTTTATTAGAGTATAGGTTCTTGAAGTAGGTATTGATGATGCTTTGGATTTCTGCTGGATCTGTTGTGACTTCACCTTTTTCATTCTTGATTGCATGGATTTGAGCCCTTTCTTTCCTTTTTTTTGATAAGGTTGGCTAAAGGTTTATCAATTTTATTCATTCTTTCAAAAAACCAACTCCTTGATTCATTGATTTTTTTGTATCGTTTTCTTAGTCTCCATTGCATTGATTTCTGGTCTGATCCTTATAATTTCCTCTCGTACAAGCTTTGGGTTTGTTATGGTCTTCTTTTTCTAGGAGCTTGAGGTTCTGCATTAGGTTATTTATTTGAGTTCTCTCTGTTTTCCTAATATGGGCATTGACTACTATGAATTTCCCACGTAGAACTGCTTTCATTGTGTCCCATAGATTCCTGTATGTTGTGCTGACATTATCATTTACTTGTAGAAACTGTCTAATTTCTTCCTTTAATTTCCTCTGTGACCCATTGGTTGTTCAGGAGGATGTTATTCAATTTCCATGTGTTTGTGGGAGTTTTGCAGTTTCTTATGTCATTGATCTCCAATTTTATTGCACTATGGTCTGATAATATACAGGGGGTAACTTCAATTCTTTTACATTTACTTAGGCATGTTCTATGAGCTAGCATGTGTTCTATTTTGGAGAATGCCCTGTGTGTAGCTGAAAAGAATATGTATTCTGATTTTGTGGGATGGAACACACTGTAAACATCTATTAAATCCATTTGTTCAGTAACTTGGTTCAGTTCTAGAATTTCATTGTTAATTTTTTTGTCTAGATGATCTGTCTAATTGTGATAATGGGGTATTGAGATCCCCCACTACAATTGTATTAGAGCTAATTTGGTTTTTCATGTCCATTAATATTTGTTTTGTATAGTTGGGGGCATTCGTATTTGGTGCATATATATTTACAATTGTCATCTCTTCTTCCTTTTTCTTTTTTAATGGTAATGGGGATTGAACCCAGGACCTTTCACACTGAACTACATTCTTAGCCCTTTTGTAGAGGTTTTTATTTTGAGACAAGGTCTCACTAAGTTGCCCAGGCTAGGCTCAAATTTGTTAATCCTCTTGCCTCAGCCTCTCACAGGGCTGGGACTACAGAAAGCACATTTGTTTTGAGGACTTTCTTAATACTGTATATATTAGGAGGTATCTTCACACTGCTGGTTCTTGGGCACACAAACCTTTCCCAGCCTTTTTTAAGTGCTATTAATTTTCTTTTCTTTTCCTTCTTTTCTTCCTTCCTTTTTTCTTTTTTCTTTTTTTTTTTTGCCCATTGCTTCTCTGCAGTCCTTTCCCTGCCTTGGGGGTTTTTGTTGTGCTTGAGCAGGACTGGAGAACGAGGTGAGGACTGGAGAAGAGCCAGTCTTTGGGGCTGTCTTTGTGTAGTTCCTTTTCCGTTGTTTGGTTTTACTGAACACTGCCATGGCCCCTCGGCTTCCCAAACCCTGTCTTCCACACCTAGGAGGATGACCAGGGTTTGTCTGGTGTCCCCCTTGCTGGTCTACACCTGAGTTCTTTCTCCAGGCAGCGATCTGGGGTTCAAGTCCCTTGTCTCCAAGTTTTACCAGTTTTCTAATGATTTGTGGTGGGAGGGCAATTCCACAGCAATTAATCTTCTGTGTACAGAAGAGGAAGTTCTTTTGAGTGGTAAAAAGAAGTCAAAAGAAAGATTATGCTATGGGTAAATATTTCTTCCTTTGCAAAATACATAGTATGGTATATTTGTTTCCTAGAGCTTTCATATCAAAGGCCTGCAAACTGGGTGGCTTTAAAAAGCAGAAATTTAGCCTCTCACAGTTCTAGAGACTAGAAGCCTGACATCGAGGGGCTGTCAAGGCTGTGCGCATTCTGAAGGCTCTAGGGAAGAACTGCTCTGGGCTTTTGTCTTGGCTTCTGGTGTTGCTGGCAATCCTTGGCTTGCAGTAGCCTCACTCCAATCTCTGCATTTGTCATCGCGTGCATGCTCTGTGTACCTGTTTCTGCCCCCTGGAAGGACATCGGTCACCTTATAAGGATATCAGTCATCTCAGTTATATCCACAAAGATCCTCTTTCCCAAAAATGTCACACTCTGAGGTTCCGGGGAGGACACAGCTTTTGGAAGGACATGATTTAGCTCAGTTTAGGTGCCAATTGTGAGTTTCAGCATCCTTTGATAAGGAAATTCTTTATGCTAAAACAAGATTCACTTCAGATGTGCTGCCCCCTTTATTTCCAGCTCTCTCCCTGTTCCCCACACCCTGCCCTGTAGCCCAGTGGTGTTTTAGTATTACACAGAGCACCCATAGTCTCGTTTCGTAGATCTCTGCTTCAAGGGTCCGCAGCACCTATGCTGCAGAGCAGAGAGCGCATCCTATCCAGCTCTCTGTTCCCTTCCTGGCCCGGTGTTGTAACTGATGTCTCCACTCTGAGCTTTTGAGCATCGCCATTCCCTGAAAGTTCACACACCCCTTAGATTATCTTCCCAAGTGTCCTATGTGATGGATTCCTTAGATCCTAGCTCTGCACACGAGAAACAGAATGATGACACATTATACTTGCTGGTGGGGAAGACCGTCCCTGCCTGAGGAAAATACCAACCAAATAGATCCCATTTCCACAAAGCTTTCACCTTACTGAGTTAGAGCTCAGCTTCCTCCTGGGAAGATGATAATCCGGGGAGGTTCCAGCAATGGTGTCACCTCACATTCTGAGTGTGGATGCAGGTTGAGGAGCCACCACACTTAAGATAGCGAGGTGACATCCCCCCTCCCCAGGCAGGGAACTGAATGAAGAAACAAGAGCTTCTCAGGATGGAAACATTGAGCAGACAGACCAGAAACAGATACAGTGGATTTGGGCTCAACATCCACCACCAGGCACTTTTTTGAAGACTAGGAAATTCACGTGGGTCTCTTTTAGGTCCTTGGAAGACCTTGGTAGATCCCTGTTTTGGGAAAGCACCACACTGATAACTGGCCTTTGCAATCCAGCCTGTTTAAAACAAGGTCAACAAACCCCTCTCTGCCCTTGGTACCTCCTGGTGTTTTGTGTATTCATTTTAACTTCTTTCCAATAGCTGTGGTGGTGGTAGTGGCTAAAGGGCGAAGCTTTCCGGTGGTTGCCTTAGAGGGGTCATCCCAGGAGGCAGCTGCCTGTCCTGACACATAAGGAGGTGTCACACACCATGGGACAGGCTGTGCTTTGCCATTTTGGCATCCCAGCTTTTCTTCTGCCTGGCCACAACTCTCTTACTCTTCTACCTGCCGTCTACCTGCATACAAGGTGGGGCTGGGGGCTCCTCTGTGCACACTCTCGTGGTCTGAGTGTGGAACACAGCTCCCGGACAAGACGCCATGAGCAGCCTGTGTCCTCTGTTCTCCCCGCTCTCCTCAGAGCTCCTAAGATCAGAGGCTGGCTTTTTCCTGTCTGTATTGTCAGTGTTATCCGTGCTACCCACTGGATTACCTTCTGGATGGCCAAGTGGTGCCAAGAGGGTGTGCCCTAAAGAATGTCTTTTCTCAAGCTGGGTGCAGTGGCACATGCCTATAATCTGGGCATTCTGGGAGGCTGAGGCAGGAGGATTGCAAGTTTGAGCCCAGCCTGGGAAATTTCGTGATTAGCAATTTAGTGACTTTGCTCAATGCAAAGGCCCTGGGTTCAAGCCCCAATCCCACCAAAAACAAAACAAAACAAAACACCCAAAAGCCAAAAAACTTTCTCACTGCTAATTTTGAGCCCTAAAATTCAGTGATCCAGCCTTCACATCCTCCATTCTCCTACAGTATGCTCAACACTAGCAATATCGTGGATCTCATCAGAATGCAGGTCCCTAGGAAGGCTAGACATCACCGGAATAATTCCATGAGATGTGGATTTTTCCTTGGTTAGCTCCAGGCAGAGGGGACCCATGAGGGGAAAGGGCAGGAAAGCACACACATAGTGCTGGAGGTGGCTAGAGCCTCAGGGCTTTTCTCTGCTCCTCAGCCACCACCCAGCATGCTGAAGCCTTAGCACGTTAGTGCTAGTCCCAATTGTGCCACTAATAAGCTGGTGACCTTACAGTTGCTTAACCTTTCTAGATCCAATTGCCTTTCCAGTAAAACACATGTTCTTAAGACCTTTTTAACTATATAAACTCTTGTCTAGGGCCTGCTTTGGGTTTTAAGAAATGGACATATATAGGACTAAACAAATCAGATTTATTACTTTTTAATTTTTATTTTTTGGTACTGGGGATTGAACTGGGGACCTTGCACTTGTGAGGCAGGCAGTGGCGCCACTGTGCTAAATCCCTGGCCCCAAATCAGATTTATTAATGTAATTTATTCAACTTAATTTAGAGATGGGTATCTCACATTGTATTAAACTTCTGGGCTGAAATGATCCTCCTGCCTCAGCCTTCCAAGTAGCTGGGACTCCAGGTATGTGTCACTGCTCCTTGCTCAAATCACTTACAAAGCTTGAGTGAAATAAAATAATTTTTTTCAAAGAACTAAAATTTAAAGACCTACTGAGTCCTTTCTTAATTATGTTTAGTAAGCCAGAATTTCAGGCTTTTTTTTTGAGCTGGTATGGTGGACTTGTGACATTGAAACAGAAAGGACAGAATTATAATTTATTGGCTCCTTTCCTGAATATCTTTGAAATTTGCACGTGGCTGGGAGGAAATGGGTCCAGCGAGGACCACCATTTCTTGTTTGGGGTTGCAACAGGGTGATTTGGAGCGAGTCACTTTGCTCTCCTGCAACTCGGGGTGAAAAGGGGTGCCTGGTGAATAAAAGTCAAAGTTAGAATCTTGGGTGCATCCAAAAGCTCTCTGTAAAATAAGTATTGTTGTTTTGTGGGATCATCCAAGTGAGCTGTCTACCCAGTGGGTGGGGAGTCTCCAGTTAATTTGAAAGTAGAAGCCTGACATTCATTGTTCCTTCCCCTGGACTCGGCGCTCCAGCACCTCCTGTTTGAGAATTCACTTTCTCCCTTTCCTTCTCTGGAAAACACTTAAGTTAGAATGGGAAATGATATTCCTTGCAAGGTTCAAACTTTCTTCTCTCATTTTATGCTTTTCTCTGTAACATTTCTCCAAGACGATCTTGGATTACTTATACACACAGCTGTTTTATGAGACTATGTTGGAGTTTGTGAGTCAGATTACTGTTACAAAATGTTTGTGAAATCACTTCTTAAGTCATATATTTGCATCATGTACAACCTGTTTGACAATCAAAACATTATGCCCTTGAGCACTTGGCTGGTCATGATAGTATGTTTTCCAGTCAAGTGTTCCAGCATAATATCATTGGGAAGTAGACAGAAAGAGCACAGTTTATTATTTTAGCATAGAATTCCAAGTGCATTTCTTTTTTTGTAAGATTGAGGACATGCGATATTCTGTAATAGGCTCCGTGTGATCAATTAACAGCATAGAAAATTCCAGTGTAGCTGGGGGCAGCTATCCAGCAGCCCAGCCATAGTTGCTGTTTTATGGAGCCAACGTGGATAGAAGGATGGACTGGCCAGGGCAGAAGATAATGGCAGAGCAGTCTGTGACTGTCACACATCTCAGGGGCACTGACCCCTGCTCTTCCTTATTGGCCCCTGGCCAGCCTTCAAGGCAACCTCAAATGGCAGCTCCTTCATTAAATTTTCTTGACCTCTTCAAAGTAGGCTGGACTCCCTTTCCTCCAGCTCTTTGCATTTTTTAATTTGCACTCTGATGGCTCAGTTGTCATTGTTAACTCCATGATCATTGCCCCACTTTTCTGTAACCTCTGGAAGGACAAGGACTGTGTCTTACTTCCCTTGGATTTGTTATAAGAAAGAGATTTACTTGATTAAGACAAGAGTTGCCGTGTGTCCTTGTTCTTTTTTCAAGGACACAGCCAGGGCCAGCCAGTGACTTTCTGGGTGGACCCTTGAAAGTTGGCTTTAAGGATGAATGATCTTTCCCTGTTGCTCAGGCACAGTGTGGGCGAAATCAGACTTTTCTGCAGCAGTCGTTGTCTCTTGGTGCTCATAGGGTGTCAGTGGTAAGACATATATAACTGAAAAGTACAACGTTAGGTGTGCTCTGAATGCTAGCTGTTGAAAACAGTCAATCCATTCACAGAAATGTAAATCTCACCCCAATCCGCAGCTTACTAATTTTTCTTTCTAGCTCTGAACATAATTGCGCCTGCAACAATGCTCAGATTCTGATTTAGTAAGAAGAGGCAACTCAGGGTGCTTGTCCCAGTGTGTGCAGTGTCCACATGTTTTAAGTGCCTTTCCAGCGGTCATACAGGTTGTGTATCCCTAATCTGAAAATCAGAAATCCAAATCGTTTCAGAATCCAACACTTTGAGTGTTGACATGGAGACACAAGTGGAAAATTCCACACCTGCCCTCTTGTGATGGGTGGCAGTCAAAATGCAGGTGTGCTAAAAATATTATATAAAAGTACCCTTGGGCTGTGTAAGGTGTGTATGAAATAAATGGATTTTGTGTTTAGACTTCGTCCCATCCCCAAGAGGTTTCATTAGGAAACTATTCCAAAAGTAGGAAAAATCCCAAATGTAAAACATCTTGGTCCTGAAGCATGATGCAGAAGGGATACTCGCCCTGTCCTGTGCCCTTCCCGCATGTTGACTGTATCCCTGGCCTCCCAGTTTTCCTTTAGGGAATAAGCATATAATGAGAGTGGGCTCTTGACAGTTGGCCGGGGGTGGAAGCCACGTGGTGACAGTGTGCATGGCCACCGGAAGTGTGATTGCAGGGCGGGCATCTGGGGAGTCTGGGAGGGGCCCTTTTCCAACCTCAAGGGACAGCTGCAGCTGGTTAAATGTGACTTCGAGGTTCAGGCCCAGGCTTGCACCTGACCCCTACGCACCTGGGCCTGTCTGCGTACCCCTGCCTTGCTTAGCAGACTCCCTGGAGGACTCTGCCAGCACTGGATGCAAAGGTTAGCTGTTAGCCTGTTTCTGAAGTACAAAGCATGCGTCTCAGCAGCAAAGTTTAGAACCTGGAGAAATTTCTCCAACGTTTTCAGCCTCTCCTCTCTGCAGCCAACCCCAGGGGAAGAATAACATAAAAGAGATCTCAAAGACTAACATAAAAGACGTCTCAAAGAAGTGAAAGCATATGATAACCCTTTCCTTTGAAGCAAGAGGGCTGTTACTATTCATTGGGGAAAAAAAATAAGGCTACATTTCCATATTTTACAGAGAATAATAATCCTGTTATTTTTATTTTTAAAAGTTGAGGGGAGGGAGAGACTCTTAAGGGAATAATAATTAAAAAACACCAAAAACAAGATAAGAAGAAAAAATATTTTTCTAAATAGAAAAAAAACTCCAAGGAAACATTCCCCTTTCTTTTGTGTCCCATTCTTTTACCTGAGTCCTTTAATAACACCATGGGAAGGGAAAGAGGCTGGTGAATTTCATGCAGAAAGCGATTTGCTTTAGGGAACTTTGTGCCTGGTATAAAAATGTGGTCTGTGCCTGTGGATGTCTGAGCCTGCTGTCGTGTTCAGCAGGTCTCACGGGCTCCACAGGGCTGCTGGGTGGGCTGTCCTGAGTTGGGAAGAGGGGCTGTCATTCCTTGCACAAGCAAATGGCAGGTGCAGGTGACGAAGGCAGGTGTGGCCCTTGGCTCTGCTAAAAGGGAAAAAAATCTGTCTGCAGAGTTTGGAGTAAATAGCAGAAGATTCCCATGCGTGGCGACCTTGTCTCTATCCTGCCCCTTGGCCCCCGTCCATGGCGAGTTATAACTGGGCCACAAGGACTAAAATATTGTGTAGTCTAGAGGGGGAGATGCCAAACGAGACTCTGTTGGATCTAGCGAATGTGTCTTGTGTTCATTTCTAGGCCTGTAAACAAACACAGCTGTTGAGCGAAGGACCCATCTTCAGAAATGGTGAAAACACAGCGACGCCCTGCCAGGGGGAGTGCAGCGGGGGAGCTGGTCCTGGCTCTGCGGCCCAGGCCATGTGTCCTCTTCCAGGCCGGGCTGGGTGTGAGGAGCTGCTCTGTGATTTCAGCTGAGGCAGATGGAATATCCAGTGATTAGTGTGGAAAGCTTTGAGGGAGAGGAGTCTGGAATTTCATCTGTCTTCCTCAAGTCCAACCTTTGTTGCTTATGCAAGACCTTGGCTGCCTTTCTCTGCAGGTGATGGAAGGAAACTTTTACCTCTTCCTCCACTTAGTCTTGTTTTATAATCATTAGAACTTCAAGGAAAAAGCATGAGAAATTCATGGACCTGGCTCTTATATTTCTAACAGTTCCTGCTAGGAGTAAGCCTTGGGCACACGCCTGTCTCTTTCCTCTCTCTGCTGCGGAGACATAGGACTGTGATGCAAAATCCAGAGCACAAAGAGCATGCTGGCCCCAGGAACTGCAGTGTGTATGTGAGAGAGGCTGGCTCTGATGCCTATGTGGAGGTGACATTGCTGCATCCTGGTGGACTTTGGCTTCTGCTGCTTGCCTTGTTCTTGGTGCTGCACTGCAGGAGCTTCAGCGACAGCTGCAGCCTGAGGAGGTTTAAGGGAGGTGAGGTAGAAGTGGTGGACTTCGTGCATGAAGATCTCAGCTCGGCAGCCGGGGGGGGGCTCGAGGGCTCCATCCCTGCCTTCCTTTATCTAAGAGACGTTTGCTTATTCAGTGCTTACCACATGCAGGCTCCGCAGCACCCCCTTTTGTCAGTAGTGCAGGACCTGAGACACATCCCCGGGCTTTTCCCTCTCCTCTCCCTCCTTGCAATCCAGTTTCAACGCATTGCTGCCCTGGAAGGCCCCAAACCCAAAGAAATGATGTGGAGAGAGAAGTGCTGGGCTTGGTCATCACACATGCGCACGCAGACTACCCCCGCCACGCTGTTTTATAAATACGAACAGTGTTATGTGTCAGTTTTAAAAATCATTGCTCTAGTGCAGAGCATTCTTGGGACTTGCAGTCCTCGAAATTCTCAGTGTTAATTTGTGTTTCTTCCCGCTGATTGGTTAAGGCTTGGCTGGTGGAGAGATGCAAAGGAGCTCGGCTTGTGGGCTGTAAACAGTCTCCTGCAGGTTAACCCCATCTGCATTCAGTGCAGAGCCCAGGAGGGAGGTGTGACAGGGCATCAGAAGCTTCGAAAATCCCCCAGGTGGTTCTCCTATGCCACAGTTCGCAGGCATCGGTTTTTGCATCAGATGTGTTGAGTCAGGGCCAAGTTCAGCACAGGTGTATGTGTGCTTTATTCCTTATGAACAGGACCTCTGCAGGGTGTTTTTCTGCATGCCTTTAAACTTAAAGCCCGAAAGCCGGAACTGGTGGGAGTCACCCAGAAATCTCGCATGGGAAAACACTGACGGTAGTTGCCACAAGAGTTTTGGAATTTCAGGGAAAAGTATTTGTAAACTGTAACTTACAATCATCCTTTAAGATCAAGACCAACACAGAATGCAAGGAGACTGATTTCCTCGGGTTTTTGAGGTATGCTGTCATCTGCAAATAGAAATGTCAGTCACAACTGCCTTTTGTCTTTGTCTAGGATCCCTGTTAGAGGCATAGTAATACTGACAAGTGGTATTGTTGAAAGTAGTGATTTAATTTGAAATAGGAAAAAAAAGTCCAAAGATGAGGGAGTGAAGGGAGGGGAAGGGGAAAGGAAAAGAGGGAAAGGAAAAACGATTAGAAAAGAAAAAAATGGAAATGAAATCTATGTAAATAGGGAAGGGTGGAGGGGGTGAAAGGTGCACAGGTAATGGGGAAAAAGAAATAACCAAGATACATCCTGTACTGGTACAAGCACCCAATGATAAATGGAAATGAATTGTATACCTAAAATGTACCAATAAAAGAACAACAAAAAAGTAGTGATTTATGTAAACATTTTCTAAAATTGAATCATTGTAGCATCCTGAGGTAAACTCTGTTGTCACAGGTAAAGATTTTAATAGCTTACTACATCAGCATCTTTGGGAAGCATCAAATAAGACTGCTTTGCACTTTTCCTATGCTTGCCCAGTTTTGGCAACAGGGTTATATGGCTGCTTTTAGAGTAAACTTAAAAGAAAAAGCTCGGAAGCTTTCTGCCTTTCTTTAAACAGCATGGAGCAGTTTAAATAATACAGTATAAAACTTATTTAAAATAGGAAAATAAGCCACTTCCTGTTTTTGAGCGGTCGAACATACTTTCAAGTGAATTGATATCTCGGTGCTTATTTAGTGATGTGAGTCCAGCTTACATCATTGCTAAATACTTGGTCTGGTGGTTTGGTGCAGTAGTGCAAAAGAAGAACAAAGATCCCTGAAGGAATGATGGAGGCCACGTGTAACGACCAATCCGACCCTTCTCCAGGCCTGTGGCCCACTAAGGACTGAGTGTCCCAGCACTGGGGTTTCTCCTTTGCTGTCTGTTATCTAGGCTGTGACTAGAACAAAACCCCAAAGGGAGAGATGTGGGGTCACTGAATGCAAATATGGATGGGTTTGTTATTAACTAACTTAACTTCGCTGTTGATTTTGTGCTGTGACCCACTCTTTGCTAGAAGCGCTTTTTCCTGAACCTCCTTGATTATATACATCACCGGGGGTGCTGTAAACACAGATTCCTGGCCTTATTCCAGGTTTACTAACTCAGAAATTCTGGGGAAGGGGCCTGTAATCATCACTTACCCCAGGTGATGCCCATTATTAAGGAGGCGTGGGAAGCCATGTCCTATGTGGAAATCACTTAAAACCCATTCTAGCTGCGATTCTCAACCTCGACCAAAATCAGCGGGGGACTCAAAATCCTGATGCCTAGTCCTCCCCTACCAAACGAACCCATCTGAGGCATCAGGAATTTGCAAACATTCTCCCAGCCTTGAGAGACACTGACATGCAGTGTTCCTGAGACCTGCACAGTATTCTTTGAGATAATTGCTGATTCCTTCGCTTGTTGGACAATCAAGACTGGGTGTGACTGAGTAGACTGATACTGTGTAAAATGAGTGACTCTGAGATCCACGTTCTCCTCTGCTCTGGTTTGGTGTTTTTTACTTCCTTGTCTCTCTTGGATTTAATTCTGCGTAACAATCCAACTGGCCCACCAGGTTAAACCTCTGCAGAAAAATAGATGTGTACCTGACACAGAGCAAAGGCTCCATGAGCTGGAGGTCAAGTCCAGATGTCACCTGGGCTTGTCTGGCTCCCTGCGCTCAAGGCCTGCCATATTGAATCTTTGTGTCCGCCTCCAGAGAGCTCCTGAGTTAGCTGTCGTGCCTTCCAGGGACTTGTCACTTGATCTTCGTCCCTGATGGTGCCAGCCTGTGACCACATCCGCCCCCTCCTTCCTCTGCATTACTGAACACTTCCGCTTGCAAGTTGTGACACCAGACTCACCCAGTGCCGAAGCTCCATTGCAACCTCTGGTTAGTGGTGACGAGTTACGTTTCCTTGTTGGCGTTCATATCAAAGTCCTGTTCATGTGAATTGCTTCCCCTGCTCTCATGTTGTAGACCTGGATCTGTCAAGGATTCTTCTTGTGATTTTAGAACACACCCCACAGTCTTAGAGGCCTACAGCCTATTCTCTTGGCAGTGAATTTATTGATTTATGTAGTGCAGAGGGGACCAACCACTGTGGTGAAATAGCCAGAATATTGTCTCCATTGGTGGGGACTGAAGAAACACAAATTCTAAACTCAATGCTAGTTTATTAATTTATAGGTAGAACAACAATAGCCAAGGGATACTGAGCACTGGTACCCGCTACCAGGAGGTGGCTGTACCACATGAGAATGCACGAATTAGGGTTCCAGAATCACTGTTTCTGCTCAGAATTCCTGAAGCTGAGGCTCTTCTCTCTCAACAGTCCTTGGGCAGAATCTGTGCCTGTCCTTATCTCTGGATCTTTTTTCTAAGGTCCAGTGACCAACAGGTGGCAGGTACCCCCTTCCCTAGCCGATTAACACATTCTTACATTCTTTGTTGATGTATTTTGTGGAACACTTGATCTGATTATTCTCATGCCTTGCAAGCCTTGGAACTAATCCATCTCTCTATGGTGGCTTAGCTTGTCTTAATTGGACTCATTATGAATCCCTCACTACAGCCCCCATATCCTGTTAACAGGCAAATGACAGAAGAGAAATGCACAAAAGGATCTAGTGGATCCTCAGTTTTCATGAGATCTTTGTCTAACAAATGACATTTCTGTTTCTGGTTTGAATGTTCCTGCATGGTACATGGAAAGGCCAAGTGTGATCCTTCTTCTGCCCTGCATCTCCTTGTGCCCACATGAACACAGCCCAGGAAAACCAGGGCATCTGATTATGGCATCTGAGGCGAAGCCAGAGGAGTTCCCCTAGTCCAGATGGAATTACGGAAGGAGCAGAGAACACCTGGGGTTAATAGTCTTTGTTCCTACAGTGCATCTTCCTGGAGAAATGGGAGAGCAGGGGTCACTGTGAAGAGCACCCTTCAGACAAGATCAGGAACAGGGAGAAGACAGGAAGCCCAGCTTTGCACATGTGCAGTCTCAGAATGAATGTGCAAATCATCCAAATGACTACAGAAGGTGCTTAGTAGTTTATTTCTGTTAAAATCTGTATGTATTTGAAGACTTTCAAAAAAGCACCTGAAAGCCAAAGATTTTAAAAGGATAAGGGTGGTTGACATTTTCTCTTTGGTCAACCCAGCTCAGCAGGGTAGGAAAGGAAATTAAGAGTCATTCTTTCAGGCATAGTCTCTGCTGTTGCATCCTGGTGGAATTTTTGAACTACATAACAGGTACAGATGAGAGAATCCCCAAACCTCAAAAGTGTGCTGCTTGGGAGGTGGATGTAAAGAACAACTGAACTTAAGCATAGAACTTAAAAGTGTACATACTAGATAATTCTAAGATACGACTTCTAGCTTAACTAATCTGTGTGCGTGCCTCCCTCCAGGAGTGGAGTAGATTCTTTGCAATCTTCACATGTTTCTCATTTTGGTCTTCATATTCAGACTGGAGCGAATGGGGTGGGTTGTGTCTCTCCTGGGGAAGGTGCTTTTCACGAGGCTTTGGAATTTTGAGTTATGGCACAGTAACCAGTTGCTAATGATTTCTTGGAAATGTATGAAAGAGCCAGGAACCCTGCATGTGTTGGACCATCACTTCTTTTATTTTCAGAGGGTCTGCCTCATTTCAGCCCAACTGAGGACTAGTCCTGAGCCAGCCTCGGGAGTGGCTGGTCATTTGTGGTGGAAGCTAGACTTTATGGAATGGGTCATGTAGACTAAAGTTTCCCTGAGACATTGTTTTTTGATGAAGAGAAAATAGTGCCCATTCCATCCTAGGGTTTGGTGGCTCCTTCAGGTCCATGGCAGAGCTCATTCTCAGCTGCTGGCTCTCCCTCCAGCTCTTTCCCACCTGCCCTAGAGGTCCTGTCAGAATGCAAATAGGTGAATGACCTGGTGCTAGCATACTCTCAAACTCGGGTGACTTATTTTTAACAATGCGAATCTTGCAAACAAGTTTTTATTCCATCTGGTTATAACTTTCTATGGTTGACAACCAGCAGGGTAGAAAGAGGCACCCAGAAGGGGCTGTGGACATGGCCATTTGTGGCTTAGTTGCAGGCAGTCAGGAGTCAGAGGTGGACAGTTGATGTCATGTTGTTCACTCATTGTCCCCAAGCACAGGATGGCAAGAAAGGCTGGGAGGAAGCAGTGGGCAATGAACAAGCCTTAACCCAAGAATGAAGGAATGTTTGAGTCCTTCCCATAAACTTGGCCCTCCAGACACTTGAAGACAGCTTCTCTCATTTCATCCATTAGCACCCCTGGGTGGGACTGGGACCATTCTTGCACATACAGTGGGCCCTCGAGTTACAATTGGCCTGACATATAAACAACTTGGGTTATGACTGGAATTTTAGTTTTAACTTAAGACCAAAGTCTTGAGTTATGACCTGAATGCAAGCCACTTGTGCTTCCAGATGGTCTCAGGTACAGATTTAACCCTTAAAGAGTTCTGGAGGGAACATGACAGCATCCTTTCCTGTGTGGGGTTAATGAGAAATCCTGGGCCAGTGTCTAAGGACCCTGAGATCTGCCTGTGTACAGGAGAGAGACTTTGAAGGCTGTGTAGAGGAGTCTGAGCCTTCAGTTGACCAACTTGAGTTACAACCAGCTCTTGTGAACAAATTAAGTTCAAGGGTCCACTGTATTCTTTTTTTTTTTTTTTTGTACCGGGGGTTGAACTTGGGTCCTTGCGCTTGCGCAGCAGGCAGCAAAACCACCGAGCTAAATCCCCGGCCCCTGGGTCCACTGTATTCTAAAACTAAAGCTCAGCATGTCAAAGTACCTCTTGTAGGGTCACCCAGCTGTCAGTGGCAGGACCGGGATTGAAGCCCATTTTTTTCTGACTGAAATTCCCATAGTTTTCGCATCACATCAGAGCTGCCTGCTTACTTGGTGTCAGGAATCCAGCTGAAGTGAACAGGGCCGAGGAAGAAGTGGCTCCTAGCAGTTCTGCACAGGGAGGAGAGAGCAGGATCTGTGCGGAAGCAGCACTGGGGAGGAGCCGGTATTCGAGAGAGTGGGGAAGAACCGATGTACAGCTGAGGACAATTGCTAGCTCTGCCTTGAGGCCTCTCCAAGGCCGAATGGGGTGGATGGGCATCTGCTCACAGCTGACTCCAGCAAGGCAGCTGCTGTGGCTGTTGTGTTTGTGACTTTGTGATCCTGGGATCGTCCAGGACAGGATGACTCAGGGCCAGGTTGGATCTCCTGCTCCCCACCCGCTGAGGTGTTTGTCCTGTGGACGGAAGGCTTTTTAAGGTGTGGTCAGGGGATGCAGCGTAGACAACATACTGGCCTCTTCAGCACTGCCCCACCCTCTGGTGTGCCTTGCTGGACTGAAGCGGGAGAAAGCTACACATGCAACACCCGGCTCCAGCTGGTCTCAGATCTCGGTGTGATTTACCTTTCCCCAATCAGATGCATTGGGCTTGGAGTCACCATGGAGGTGGCCAGGGAGGAGCTTGGGGCGTCCACTTGCTGGCTGTGCACACCTTGCAAGCCCAGTGTGACTCTGGAGCCCACAGGTTCAGCAGCAGCTTCCTGTTTCCCTGATTGTGCCTAAGGCAGTAGGTGGTGTAGGGCCTGGTGCCAGGGCAGCGGCTTCCAGCACAGGTAATGGCTCCTTCAGGAGGCCCCTTCGGGAGTGTTGTTCTGGACATTCTGATTCGAGGCCTCTGGCCCTTCCTATGGTCTGGTAACCACTCCATCACCTGGATTAAGTTCCTTTCTACACTAGAGTGGGGAGGACCCTGGAGCTCTGCCCTCTCTGTTGCTTTAGATTCTGGGAGGTGATGGAAAACCATCGTGGGAACCAGGGGAAGCATAGGGAGCCTGCTCCTTTGGACTTGCTCTGCCGTTTGAGAGCCTGAGCTAAGGATGCTTCGCATTTTCTGTTCAGTCAACCCAGCTCACTAGGGCAGGGAGGGAAGTTAAGACTCATTCTTTCAGGAGTGCTGGTGGGTAGGTCTCTGCTGTTGCGTTCTGGTGGAAGTTTTGGGTTTGACAACAGTTGTAGAAGAGAGATTTCCCCGAGCCTCCAAAGTCTGCTGCTGGGATGGAGATGTAAAGATAAGTTTGTATTCTTGACTCAAGGAATCCAAGATTGTTTTTGGAGGGTATGAGGACGCAAGACGCCTACGTCTGTATTACTATATTTATATATATAAATTTATATTTATATTATAGTAATGATATATTAATAATATTAATTATTTATATTATATGGTACTTATATATTTATACTATATATATTTATATTACTATATTTATAGATAATGTATTTTCTGCTTCAAGATGCTAGGCTGGGTTTTTATGGTGCTGGGATGGAGCCCAGGGCCTTGAGCATGCTTGGCAAGTGCTTCTACCAAGGAGCCACGCTCCCTCGCCCACCAGGTTGGGTTTTGATATCTGTGCCCCAGCTCTGGCGGACACAGACAGGTCACTACCGCGTGTTACCCACGCCCTTTCCCTGCTGGGACTGCAGGCCCGCAGAGCATTTGTGCTCGTGGGACTATCACACCTGTCCTCCTCTCCTCCCCTTCCCTGCTTGTTTTCTGCTTGCTTCTGTTCTTTGTCTTATATTTTGCACACACAGACACAGACACACGCGCCGCTATCGAACTCTTTGAAATAAGTTTAGACTTTATAAAAGTTGTGAAGTGGTTTGCATACATTGGATAAAAGAGTTTATAGCAAAGCACATGTTTGCAACAGCAAAACCAGAAGTCTCCATCTCCGTTCCCATTACAAGAAAGCGCTGCCAAGGCCCTGGGAGAAGAACCGGACTCTCCGTGCAGAACCGGGCTTAGAGCTGTGCTGCGGGTGTAGGCTGTGTGGTGTGTGTACAGAATCGCAAGGATGTGCTTCTTGCTCTGAGTTCCTGCTGCTTTGCCTCCCTAAAGCCCCTTCAGTGGGATTGTTCTTGGGAACAAGAGGTTCTTGTAATAATTTTACATGGAGACAGGGATGAAGTAGGTGCTGATGCTGGCGTTTCGTGTCAGATGCCGATGTGCTGACAGCGATGTGTGGTTGCAGTAGGATGTGGAAGTTAGTGACTGCGCTGTGGTCAGAGAAGCTGCGCCAGGCTCTTCCAGATGCTCTGCCAACCTGAAAGAATGTCAGCACAGGCGCCCAAGAATTGGTTCAGATGTTTCCACATTTATGGGAGAGCTTTAGCAGCAGGTTGAAGCCTTGAGCAGGGAGCTCACATAGGGTGGTGTGTTAGGGAACACACTGGACCAGGACCCAGAAGAGCTCTATGAGTCCTAGCTCTGAAATCCTAAACCTTCAGTGAGTTAACAACCCTTGGCCTTGATTGTCTCATTTGTGCTATGATGGGGGATGGATGGATCCTTCAGGCTTTAAATGTCTCAATCTGTATTTATTACTGATTCTCATGGCTGTCACCCTAAGAGCATGGGTTGCCTGGTTTATTCTGGGGGAGTCTGACGGGCAGGACCATTGCACACAGTAGGTGGATGTCTCTCTCTGCCTGTTGAATTCAGATTTTTCTGCCACTCTGCCCACCGCACATGGATGACAGAAGAGCCCCCATCAAGTTTCAGTGTAGGCTGTGGCTTAGCAGTGTTTAAGTTGGCCTAAATCCACTGTGTTGCCCCCAAAGAATAGTGTGGTGTGTCTTTTGTTCACTCTCCTGATCCTGGGAGAATATTTATTCCTTGTTGCTGTCATGAAACAGGAGTGTAAGATCCATGGGGAGAAATACCTCTGGAATGGACTCTTACTATAATCGCTAGGCAGCTGAGTCCGAATTTTGTTCATAATATGGAAGGGTCCAAGTTTCAAGGGCGGCTCTTCACTTCTATCCATGTATTCATTCCTTCACGTATTTTGCAGACACTTGTTGAGTGTTTTGTGCTGGGCACTATGGTAGGGGACACACAGCGCTCGGTCCCTACCCTGGGGATAAGACAGAGCAGTACCGATTGGTATTTCTTAGGGCACATCCTAACCAGTCGTGGGTTGAGGATAAAGTATCCTGTCTCCTTCAGCTGATTTTCAACCGAAAGCTTAGGGTGCTGAAGTAAGGAAGAATAACTCTACCACTGTTGTTGCTTTGATACCAATGTGTGCCAGGTGCCAGGGTCGTCGCAAGACTAGAAGTTTTCCTCCCTTCTCTCAGGAGAGTTGAGCCATCTCCTTCCCTCTGCAAGGCCACCTGGAGGGTCACAGCATAGTTGCCTGGTGACAACGGTTCCCATGTGACCGGCAGAGAGATGTCAACACAGTTTGTCCACTTTATCATTTTCCAAAATGTTGCTGAAAACTGGTGGTGGTGGTGTTCATAGGGATTATCTTTTCTTCCTTTCAGAAAAAGATTCTAAACAGTTGAAAAGATTTATTGACTGCAAGAGTTAAACATTAACTGGTGTGTGGAATGTTAAGAAATACTACTGTATTTTTCTTTTTTAAAAATCATGGCATTTCCCCCACCCTCCTCCCCTGTACAACACTAGCTCACCAGCTTGGAAGAAATAATGTGGGTCCAATAAGCCAGTGTTGATTGTTCTTAGAATTTGAGTCAGGGAGAAGGGCAGTGAGAAGCAGCAAGTTTGTAATTCTAATTAGAATGCTTTGGAGGTGGTAGAGATTTAGAGATCATCTAGGCCAGCGAGGCAGTGACTGCCTGTGGTCACAGCTGGCTAACAGTGGGATCTGCAAGCGAGCGCAAGTCTCCTATGGTACCTTCTATCTGCTGCCACAGGAGGACACTGCCTCCACTTTCTGTTGCTATCATTGAATACTCTAAACTGACGAACTTATAAAGAAGAAAGCTGGAGCTCTGAGTCATAACCCCCATCTCTTCTGTGCTGCAAGGGTAACGTTGGTGGGAGATTTTGAGGATTGTGGGGTTTCTGAAGCAGCTCCTGGGCTGTGGAGATAGAATTTGCATTCTGGGAGGATTCAGTGCAAGGGGAAGATGTGTAAAAGATGAGTAGAATGGATTCCCCACGAGGAAGATGCACTCAGGAGCCCATGACACTGCCTGCCTGTTGGCAGGTAGCCAGTGACGAGAGTCATGTCCCCAGTTGCAGGAGTGGGGCAGGATCAGCTCTGGTTTCTTGCCTTCCAAATCAAAGATGACCTTCTTTGCTTGGCAACCTAGGTCATGTTAGCGCTTCTTAGCTATTGGAGATAAATACGCTAATGTTAATCATTAAGTCCAGTATTTGCAATCTACCTTCCACGAGTCTAAAACTAAAAACTTGGGGCAGCCACTAAGTCATCACTCTGTCATCTTTTTAAGGGAAATGATATTTATTTCTGGGAAACTTATTTTGCATTTATTCTGTTACATTAGAATGGAATAGCACTTCAAATACAAGGCTTCCTACATTTTAAAATTAAAATACTAGACAATGTTGCTAATTTATTATATGGCCCAAAGAGGGAATAACAGGTAAATTTTATAATACTTGGGAATGTTTTTACTTTTTAGCGGTGATTACTCAAGTTGATTAAGAAAATTCAGGGCTGAACCTTAAGAATTTAATATGCCCTGATCAAAGAAGGATCTCTTCCAGCGCAGAAGGCTGCCCTGGGGACTGGCAGGTGTCCCCTGGGTCCATGGACCCCGTGAAGCAGAGGGAGGTGGAAGTGCTGGCCAGGTCAGCCCTGGGTGCTAGCAGGTGGCCTTGCACCTCAGCACACTGACTGTGTGCTGCTCACATGTGCATGCACGCTTCAAACAGGCTGCTGTCTAGGCAAGCAAGAGTGGGCTGGAGACAGTTTTAATCATTGTGACTTTAAAAAATTAGACACATAGTTCATGAATCCATGCTTTACCAAGATTGCCATCTTCCTCATCCGAAAGGTCCCCAGGAGACTGGGTCGACCAGTGTCCCTTCTCTACTTCAGCACAGGTACTGGAAGGTGGGTGATGCAAAGGAAATGAAATTCCTCTATGAAGGAAGTGGCTTGCTTCTTATAAGACTGCTGGCATTTGCAGCTGTGGGAAGAGAGGCCACAGGAAAAAGCTGAGGAATAGTGAGCATTAAAACAAATGCACAAGCCAAATGCAGATCTCTATCTTTCTGGCATCATTAAAAAAAATAATAAACGGGAGAAAAAGCTAAAAGTAAAACATAAATCCCTAGTAAACACATCAGAACTACCAAATTAGTCCTCTGTGTAAATACACCTTTCTATTTGGAGCTGGAACTGTTTGGGGAATGACCTTCCCCTGGGCTGCTTGCTTAGGAGGCAGTGGTGACTCCTGCAAACACTCATGAGGGCCTCGCCTGGGAGCCGTTGCGTATAGCAGCCTGTTCATGTTTTCTTTGACCTGCATGCCACTAAGTAGTGATGGCATTTACTCCTGGGCCTCTCCCTTTCTCAGAATGAATAGTGGTAACTGCTATATCAGGGACATTACCTGTTGGTTCAGAGGTCTTGGGGCATCCTCCCCAGAGGCGTGTCACCTTGAGGAAGGCATACGTGCCATTTGGTAACTTTTAAATAACTGTTTCCTGACCGGGTGACATTGTGGGGAGAGGTGTGTAATAGACTCGGCACAATTTTTAGTACACTCAGGTCAAGGCAGCAGGAGCACACAGGATAAAAGTACATTTTCTTGTAGATTTCTTATCTGAAGTGCTTGGGACTACGAGTTTTTCCAAATTTCAGTTTTTCAGGTTTGTGAATATTTGCATGGACTTGACAGGTTGCTTCCAAATACAAAACTTTATTTTATTTCAAAACTTTGGAGCACTGTGTCAGCCCTAAAACAATTCAAGATTTTGAGCATTTCGGATTTGGGATTTTCAGATTACGGAGGCTCAAACTGTATAGAGAAAAATGTGTCTGTAACATTAAAACACAAACATTCAGAACAGCTAACAGGTAGTGTGTGCTTGCTATGTGAAAAACACTGTGCTCTGTTCATTTAACACATTCCTGCTGACTTGAACTGTGGGTACATGCATGACTGTCCCATCGCATGGTACAAGCCACCTGATTGGACAGCCATGCATGTATGGCCCCGTCGTGAACTTGTTAGTGTGCTGATTTAATTTCCACAATTCTTGAGGTGTTTGCAGTTATTTTAGAGATCAGGGGCTGAGGCATTAAAGAACTTCATTGCCTTACTGATGGTCACACGGTCAGCAGAGCAGAGCCCAGACACGTCCCAGTGTTTTGAACTCTGAATGCCATCGCTGGACCGTAAGCAGAGTCTGCCTCTCTAAGCAGACACAGGGCTCCTTCCTAGACATGGGAACTAAGATTGTACATTTATCAGGTTCTTGAAGAGTGTGTCAGGACCAACTTGAAGGAAGGAGAGAAATTGGGGCTCATGCTCTGATCTTAGAGGTTCAGACCTAGAGACAGCTTAACATGATCTCATCAACTGCTCCAAGAAGTGACCTTCCCAATTCTCTGAGCTGGTGGGACGACTTGAATTGGATCTGGGACCCTGACTCCCCCCATGCTGCCTGGTCTTTCCCCTGTCCCTTTCAGGAAGGCATGATCTATGTTCCTGTCACCTCTATTACTTATTTGGCATTCGTTATCTTCTGGTCTCATGGATTATTTTCTCTTGTATCCGTGTCTTATTTCTCCAAGAAGGTTCTGTGCTCTCTGAGGACAGGGACTGGCTCTCTGACGCCTTTGTTCTTCTCCACACTCATAGACTAGTTCCTCAAACATGTAGACTTTCAAATATAGTTGTCCCTTGGTATCTGAGGGACACTGGTTCCAGGACCCCAGTGGGCACCAAAATTCACAGGTGCCCAAGTCCCTTGTATAAAATGGTGCTGTATTTACATGTAACTACATATACCCCTATATACTTCAAATCATCTTGTTTTCTTATCATACCTGATACAGTGTAAATAGTTGTGCTGCATTGTTTAGGGAATAATGACAAGAAAAAAGTAGGTACACTTTCAGGGCAGAGGAGATATTTTCCACCTGCACCCGGTGGTATCTGTGAACCTGCAGATCCAGAGGGCTGCCTGCATTCGTGGTTTTAGCCTCACATTAGCTGTGCCACAGAACCGAGCAGCTTGGGGGATTAGTGTTTTCTGGCTCTGGGGCTAGTGGGTGGATTATCTCAGAGCCTTCCCTCTCCCCAGTGCTGGGCATCAACCTGGGCCCTTGCACATGCTAGGTAAGTGCTCCACTGCTGAGCTACAGCCCTAGCCCTCTCTTGGCAAGGTTTTAGATCCCTTTGGGTCTCCACAAGGAGCAAAGTGAGAGAACCCATACTTGCCCTGTAGCCTAGGTGATAGTTCAGCAGATATTGGGGTTGGCGCCTAAGAAACCTGACACTTCATGGAGATGGGGAAGTGTCCCAAGAGCCAGGTGACCGACATGTGGGGGAAGCTCATATTAATAACTTCACTCTTGACCTGGGCAGGTTTAATTTCTAATAAGATTTTAATGTGCACACAGCGCACTTTGCTGTTACTCTTGCATCAAAGCTTTGCAGTTTTTAGTGTTCTCAGGTGCATGATTTTAGTCCATCAGCCCCAGGCTCTCAGGCTAGTCTCCGCGTTTTATTTTATTTATTTATTTTGGTTTTTCGAGACGAGGTCTGTTGTGTCCTTCAGGCTGGCCTTAAACTCACTCTGTAACCCGGGCTGGCCTCAGACTCGTGAGGAACCTGCTGCCTCAGCCTCCCGAGTGCGGGATGACAGGTGTGTGCCACCACACCCGGCCGTTCTCATTTTGGAGATGAGAAAGCTTGAGCAGGGGAAGCAGTAGTGCCTAAACAGCAGACGCCATCCATCAGAGGTCAGGAGGGACCGGGAGGGTCGGCCTCTTCTGGCCCCTGCGGGGCTGCCGGTGTCTCGGAGCGTGTAGGGTGGCGAGGGCCTTTCTCCCTGGAGTCACAGGCCGCCTTGGGAAACACTGCAGCGCGCCGCGTTCTACCTCACTCCGTGGGCCTGTGCGGCTGAGTGTGTTTGCACTGCGGGGCATCCAGGCGGCACACTGCGCCGGCATTTGCCGCTGTGCTTCCGCCGCCTGACTGCAGTGCTGATTGGTCATGACTTGTTCCAGGAGCCACGCCCTTCTCACACCGTGTCCCTGAGAGCAGGCGCAGCCCGCATCTGCTGGTGTATGTGGCTGGTTGCAGACCGTTCACTTGCCAGGATGGCACTGCTGATTCTTTCTAAAAAGTAAGGGGACCCTCTCAACTTTGTTTTTTTATTTTATTTTTTTTGGTACCGGGGATCGAACTCGGGACCTTGTGCTTGCGCAGCAGGCGGCAAAACCATTGAGCTAAATCCCCAGCTCCCAACTTTGTTTATATTAATCCCAGAAGTAATCTGAATTCTTCTCTTATGCTCCAAACAGCTTCTGACTTCATAAGGGATCAGTTCCCATTTGTTTGCTGTGAGCAAGACCACCCTATTTTTAACCCGCACCTCTTGGGCACTGTCTGATCCCCAAACAGTACCACTCTGTATCCCCATCTTTCATTTGCCCCGACACCATCATTAAAGCTATTTTCCATGGCTGCTTCTGACCCCAAGCATTGAAGGCTGAGTATTAATAGTCAGGAGACTGTTTGCATTCTATTTAATCCTCACCAAGTTTCTGTAAGTACAGATCCAGCCTCCCTAACCTAAAATGCTCTGTAATCTGAAACTTTTTGAGTACTAACATGAAGCTGAAATTTTTCGAATTTTGGAGCATTTCAGCTTTTTAGATTAGGGATGCTCAACCAGTAAAATCTATGCAAAGATTCCAAAATCCAGAACAAATCAGGAATACTTCTAGTCTCAAGCTTTTTTGGGGTAGGGGCTGATCGCTGTGCACTGTTACTCTGATTGCCACTTTACAGATGAGGAAAATCAGGCACAGAAGATTAAGTAATGTGCCGGAGTTCACAAAGCCAGTAAGTGGCAAAGCCTGTACTCTTTCTGGCTTCCATGCTGCTGTCCCTGTGGCTTTCCAGCATGCTCCTTGGAGATGTGTCCCAAGAGGGAGTGAGCTCGTCCATTTCCAGTGTCTCAGATCCAGCACTTGCTGTGGGAAGCAAAGTGTGCAGGGAGAGAGCAAGGCCTGCAGCACTTGGCAGGCCGGGCTCTGCCTCCCCTTCCAGCAGCCACCGACAGAGCATGTTATTCAACCAGGCCCCTCGTTCATTCATTCAACTAACAACTGTTTACTTGGTGCCTGTCGGGTGGCAGCAACTGCATATGGGGATATAAATGTGTAAAACACAGACCTGGGTATTAGCAAGTTGTTACAGTACTGAATACAGCAACAGACCGAGGTAGGTGCTCTGAAGGAGCAAACGCTGAGACTGGGCAGGCTAGGAAGGGTTCCTGGAATTCGTGGTGCGTGGTCAAGTGCCTGGTGTTGGAGCTGGGGTTGTAGCTCATGGCAGAGCTCATGCTTTGCATGTACGAGGCCCAGGGTTTGATCTCCAGCACTGAATGAATGAATGAATGAATGAACCAATGAAGGAGCCATGAAGAAAGGGTGTAGGGCCGAATGCACCGGTTTCTGGCTTGCTGACCTGGAGCGAGGGACACCGGGTTGGTGGGGGAGGTTAGAATCTTGGTCCCACTGGGGCTGACTTGCAGGTGTCCGAGTCTCAGAAGGGGAACTGTCAAGCAGTGTTGGCTGATGGAGTTCGGGAGGAATGGGTGGGGGGACAGGTCTCAGTTCTCTCCATGTGGATGAAGCTTCTGAAGCAGTGGATGAGGGAAGGGAAGGCTGGGGACTGAGCCTAGAAAAGAAGCCGAGGGGCACCCAGCCCGAGATGAGGAAAACCAGGAGCAGTGACAAGCGCTGCGCAAAGAGCGGGCGATGAGCAGCTTCGGATGCGTGCAGAGCTCAGTCCTGTGGGCTGCGGATCCCTTATCTGAAATGCTCGGGACTGGAAATGTAATTACGAGAGATCTCGGAGATGGGATCCAGGTGTAAACATGCAGTTTGTTTCACATACCCCATACCCTGTAGGTAGTTTTATATAATGTTTTAAATAATTTTGCATGTGAAACAAGGTTCCTACGATCAAGCTGAGTTTTGATTGTGAGGCATCACATGAGATGAGGTGTGGGATTTTCCCCATGTTATATCTGGGTTCAAAAGGTTGCGATTTTTCTTCTTGTACTGGGGATTGAACCCAGGACCTTCACACTGAGCTACATCCCCAGCCCTTTTATATTTTCTGTTTTGAGACAGTGCCTCACTAAGTCATTGAGAACCCATGATCCTGCTGTCTCGGCCTCCCAGAGTGCTGGGACTCCAGGTGGGCACCACCGCATCTGGCTTGGAATTGTGGATTATGGACGGTCAACCTGCATGTGATTGTAAAGCATGAGCGTGTGAAATTGGCTGTTGAACTGTGTAACATGGAGGGCACTGGTGATTAAGATCTGTTGGTGGACAGATCTAGGCAGAAGCCGAAGGGAATGGGCGGGGGCAAGCAGGAGAGGGGAGGAAATGCAAATGGAGTGGAGACAGCTTTCATGGGATCTGGCTGGGAAGGTGAGCTCTGAGAGGGTGGGCTTTGGTGGAGTGGGCAGAGCCTTGAGTGGAGGGATGGATCCAGCCAGGAGGGAGTGGCTGACTCCAGAGAGACAGAAGAAGGTGGAAATCCCGTTGCCCTCTTGAGCGTCCTGTGAAAACTGCGATAACACAGCGAGTGCCCAGGATGGTTGGGGTTCTTGTCCTCTCTGACGATGGATGTTTTTACTGGGTCCTCCCCAGTGTTCTTTCTGGTTTGAAGAGTCCTAATTAATTTTATTTGTTTTCTCTTTGCCGCTTTCTTTCCTAGAAAAAGGACTTCTTTCAATTCATATTCTCTACATTTTTTAAAGTTCAGTAGTTTTTAAGTGGATATAAATATTCTTCAGAAACGTGGTCAAATCATCTCATACATGATATAGAAATGTAAGGGGCTATTATTTCTCGCCTACTTACTCTGTTTCCCATAGAAACCTAAAAAAACTTTCCCTTTTCTGTTTCCATTTGTGATTGTTGACCTTTTTTTGCATTACATCATTAAATTTGATTTATTTTCTTGTGCTTCTCATACTTATTATCTAAACGCATCTTATTTCTAATGACTATGAAGGTAATTTTAGTGCCAGTTTCCTTGAAAACGAATAGGCTGTCTTTATTTGAGTAGAACTCCATGGCTCCTCATGTGTCCGTGCTTCAAATCATGTGTCAGTAATGGGTTCACCACAAACATTATTGCAAAATAAAGCTTTTTTGTACTGGGATAGAATTTAAAACTTCATGTGTCATTTCAGATATTTTTCCAGAGTTCCTTTTTTAAAAAAATTAGTACATTAGGTAAAATTCACTTTTTCTTGAAAAATCCTTTGGACTTTAAATGATTATATTCTGCATGAGCTTGGGAGATCAAACAAAAAGAGAAGCATAGTAAGTTGATCTTGGACCAACATGGAAGTCATCTCACTTCTCAGCTGGACGCTAACCCAGAGTTTTTAGGAGCAGCCGAAGGAAGGAGGGACCAGATGTCCCCACAGATCTTGGTGACCCCCTGCCTGGGGACTGCATGATTACCTCCCTCTTCCCAGGCTCCGGGGTGTGCTGTGGATGTGAAAGAGGGTTTTGTATTTATTCCGTCCTGAGGTGCACGTTTCCCTCCCAGAAGGGGAGGCCTCTAGGACCCTCCCTAGTAAGCAAGTTCAGTGCAGATGGAGTATCCTTGATCTGAAGTGCTTGGGACCAGAAGCAGTTTGGATTTTGAATTTTGGAATATTTGCCTTGGTGTGTAGTGAGATATCATGGAGCTGGGACTCAAGTCAAAGCATGAAATTCATTTATTTTGTATGCACCTTCCATACGTAGGCTGAAGGTCACTTTACTATTTTAATAATTTTGTGAATGAAACAGTGTTTCATGGTGTGGAGTTTTCCAGTTGTGGCACCCATCCAGCATGGATTTTGAAGTATTTTGGATTGTGTACTTTTAGATTAGGGTTGTAGAACCTGTACTTGCAAAGCAAGAGGAGACCTGAATTCTTGATGTCATCCATCTCTGCCCCACCCTAAACACCTGCCTCGGGTTGTCAGACGGAGACGCTGGGTTTAAGATTTCAGTGGGACACTAGACAGCTTTGGTGATGATTCTCTTTCAGTATTTATAAAAACAGACTGGCACTTCTAAGGGAAGGAGCTAACAGGCCTATGGAGGTAGGTGCTCCTCAAAAAATGTTAAAATGTGTGGAATTAGTGCTGAAGTGAATAAATATATATAGCCAAGTGAGTAGTACTAATTTGCTTTTTTCTCTTTATTTCTTTTTCTGTGTCACAACTTTGAATTCTTGTCGTTATCTCCTGTTGTTAAGTTGGAAAAGAGATCTTTGGCGTGTGACATTCAGAATTGTGACTTAGTAAAATCAGTTGTGCTTTATGACCTAATTTTGCCTCACAGTTGTCTTTTTGAGCTGTGATAGGGCCGGGAAGGGCGTCCTTTGCTGACGTCCCTGGAGAAGGGCCTTCCTTTGTGTCCAACTCCAGCTTCCTCTTGGGCTTCTAAAGGAGGCCATGCCACATGATGATCTTAAGGTCACATCGTGTCTGAGGCTAACTGGAGCATGAGGAGCAGTCTAGGGTTTTGTTGTGTCTTGCAGATTTCTTTTGCCTCAAAAAAGTCTGTTTATGGAGGGGGAGGATTGGCTGAAAAAACACTTGTACATAAAACAGCTGTTAAGCGAATCTCCACACACTGAGATCAAGAGAACGTGGAGAAATATGTCCTTCCGAGGACCCTTTTGCCAACTTGGAGCCTCCTCCAGAAAATAAATAGAGCCATGCTACAAGTTTCTGGTATCTTAGTTACTGAAAAATAAATTGAGCTGCTTAGACCCTTGAACCTTGATTTTAAAAAAAATCTCTGAATTCTATTGTAGTGATGCAAGGGAAGCCAGAGAAACTGTGCAGAAGGTTTCTTTGGCCTCTCATTATCCAGTGTACCCCAAAGTGTATTGAAAAGGCAGCAGGCAGAAGCTCAAGCTTCCCGGCAGAGGAGAGCAGGCCTCTGGTTCTCCGAACTCCATGCACCTCTCACTTGGGTCCCTTCTCCGTCTTGCTATGGCGGTGGGCAGCTGACTGCCAAGGCTCCTGGACAAGCTGGACGTTCCCCCACGATGGCACTGCTGGACAGCTCTGTGCCTGCAGGGAGCGCCTGAGAGGACTCACGTCCTGCAAGACCTGTAGTGCTTTCTGCAAAATGAGGCCTCTGCAAAACTTCATAATCACACTTAGGGAACTGTGGTCATGTGCTGCAGATGTTTTACAGTTTATTTCCAAACAGCTGTTTTTCCCTTCTGTAGCCTGTTTTTCCTTTTCCTTTTTTTTTTTTTTCTTCTTCTTCAGTAAAATCCCTCCGGAAACCTTCAGGCTTACATCTTCAGCAGCGCATCATGGTAGGAGCCCTCACTTTCTGTGCCATTAACACGGTTCTGACCAGCATCTGTTACTACACCTGTCGGTGTAGCAGGTTGCTGTCCTGCAGGCTGGAAGTCGTTCTGTGTCAGCCCCCAGTGACAAGTGTCCCATGAGACGATGCAGAACACAGGAAAAATGGGGGTTTGCATTTTGTACCCTCACAGAGAGCAGCAGGTGGGAAAGGCCATGCAGGGGACTCAGTGCTGGTCAAAGGGGACAGCATGGCTGAGGACACCTGCTGTGGCAGTCATTTCCCCTTCACAGTTCACTAGCAGCCAGCTGTCAACATCTCTGAGCTTTAGAGGTAGGAAGAAGACGAAGAATTAAGGCCCATGGATAATCCTCAAATCTTGGTAATGGTTTTCCCATCCTTTCCCATGATCCTTTCTCCCAGAGCTGCCCCTGGGAGGTACACTGACTACTAGTGCAAGTTCAGTCTCCTTTTGAGTCCTTTCTACTAATCCTCTACTAACGGTATTGGGAGAAGTAAACATCCAATTAAAGAGAGTGGCCTAGGGAGGGAAGAGAAGTGAAGACTCGGAGAAATCATTCCTTGTGTAACTAAGTGTTGGTTGACACTTAGTGGAAGGAAAATGTGTCTGTGTCTCCTTTTTCCAGTTGTGCACGTGGAAAGATGCCATCTGTGCTGAAAAATAGGCATGCATTTCTCTGGGCGTGGCTGAGTGAGTTGGTGTCTGAGATGGCGTTGCACCTCTAAACGATGGAGCATTTAGAGATGAGGTGCCGCGAAGCCAGAGAGTGAAAACAATCCATAAAGGCGTTGTTTGGCCAGCTCTCAAAAATCTTAGACAGTTGCAACACAGTCTTTGGCTCTGATGCTGGATTTTTCCCATTCATGCACTTTTTTTTTTGACAGACGAATTGTTGCAGGCTGTGAAAAAGCTCTACAAGGGGTCTGTTAGATTCCTCACTGTGAGCAGAGGTCTGTTTGCTGCAACCTTGCCGTTAGCAAACCCAGGTGCAGTTCACGGTGTGTGAGTGCACCATGGTCGCCACTTCTCAGCTGCAGATGTTCCATCTGGAGAGGTCAAGGTCGTAGTCGGTGCTAGCACATTTTTGTGTTAGGCTGGAATGAACTCTCAATTGGGTAAATACTAGATGCTGGTGTAAGTTTTCTGGAGTTCATATTCCTTAACTCCTATGGAATGTTTATTACTGTCATTATACTAATAATAAGAATCCCACAAAATTACTGGATCTTGGCATTTCCCTTCTAGAGCTGTCCTTCCTTTTTTGCTGATGGGTGGGTTCACATTTATATTTGGCATGATTTATCTACCTTGTGTACCTCCGGTGCTAACAAAGGTATTTTGGGTTGGGTACTGGGGATTGAACACACATGGCTTTTGCACTGAGCTAACTCTAGCCATTTAAAAATTTTTCTTTTAATTTTGAGATGGCGTATTGCCAAATTGCTAAGTTGCCAGGCTGGGCTTGAATTTGTGATCCTCCTCAGTCTCCCAGAATGCTTGGTAGATTTTTAAAAATCAGAAGTCATTTTGCTGTACAGTGACCCTTGACTTACAAACTCAATTCTTTCACCAGGGCTGGTTGTAACTCAAGTTGGTCAATTGAAGGCTCAGGCTCTTCTACACAGCCTTCAAAATCTCCTATATACAGGCAGATCTCAGTGTCCTTAGTGACACTGGCCCAGATTTTTCAATTAACCCCACACAGGAAAGGATGCTGTCATGTTTCTTTGAGAACTCTGTATGGGTTAAATTGGTATCTGAGACCATCTGGAAGCACAAACAGCTAGCATTCGGGTCATAACTCAAGACCTTGGTCATGAGTTAAAACTAAAATTTGGTCATAATCCAAGTTGTATGTCAGGCCAGTTGTAACCCAAGGGTCCACTTTAAATCATTCCAGCCCTACAGTTTTAGGTATAGTTTTGTACCATTTGTGATAAAGGTGGACTGTTAAAGATACTGTAAACTGAGATTAAGGTTGAGTTACAAGAATGGTTCCATTTCCCAGATATAGGCAGCCTTTGTATAACTCTGGAATTTATTTGTTGAATCATTGGATTAAGATGGAGTCCTACAAATACTGTAATATTGAGCCAGGGGCTCCATTAAATTTAGACCCCCCAAAATTCTTGGGCAGAAGCTTGGAAGCAATTAGTTGAGATGAATGACAGACCTCAAATTAGTGCTATAACTCAAACCAAAGAGAAATAATCCTAGGTATCCAGTGTGGGGGATCTGTATGAATCAACTTTCCCTCACTGTACCTAATGGCTGAGGTTTGTTTGGGCTCATGGTTTTGAAGGTTTCAGTCCATGGTTGATTGGCCTCATCACTTTAGGTTGTGGTGAAGCAGCATCTCCAAAGATACTGTCAAAAATAGACTTGTATTTTATTTGATTCATCATAAGAGATATAAATGGGAAGTTGGATGAAGGAAGGAAGCGTGAGACCTTACTTCACATGGATCTTTGTGCTGAAAGTGTGTGGATGACGTTGAGAGACAGACGAGCACGTTGGCTGGGAAATGCGCTCAGTCCTTCAGCAAATGAGTCACAGCCTCCTGCTGCAGTTTTCTGGGTGGCTGCCTGTTGTCCTGAGTGACGTGTTCTTAGGAGACCACCCTTGGCTAGCATACTAAAAGTGACTCCTGTCAAGAGGAAGAAGGTCCCTGAAGGTCTCTGATGCCACAGGGAGCCTATGGAACTCAGAGGCCAGCCGCTTTCCCACCTTTCAACTGCCCCAGAGTGGGGCTACTGGGCTGGCTGGCATGTGGTGGCCCTGGCTGGCCCTCAGCCTTTCTCAAAGGGGCCAATTTTGTTTGGTGTCATTCAGCACCTATGAAGTTGTGCAGTCCATCCCTTCTGTCTGTCTTTCTGAGCCCTGCCACATGCTTGGTCCTTTCTAGAAGCTGTTTGTATTTAACCAGTTGCAGCAGTCAGTTCTGAAGCTAGGCCACTTGCTCTGGCATTGGCTGGGAAACACACACACACACAGCTATGCTTGGTGGTGTGTATGTGTGTGTGTGTTCAAATTCACATTCAAAGATTTTCTTCACACGTCCCCTTCCTCCTGCTCCATCCACTTTGTAGGGCTTTTTAGCGTCAGGCAGGGAGAACAGGCTAGTGGTGTTGGGGGCCTTTGTGGTCCTCAAGGCCTTGGTAGTAAGAACAGAGCAGATGTGACACAGACCCCTGTGTGACATCCCTGCATCCCCCAGCGCTGCTTCCCACCACACTCCAGGACTTGCTTGACGGAGCATCTTTTCCTCCTCAAACCAGAGAACTCTACTCCTGTAGGGCCAATTCCTACTCCTGGGTCTTCCTGCCTCCCAAGTCTGAGCCCTTTCCCTGTATGTGTTGAAGCACACCCTTTCTCTGGGCTCCTTCCCACAGGCATTGAACAGGTCCAGTTTGTCTGTCCTCTTGACCCCACCTCCTCACGCCTTAAGTGCATGCTGTCTCCTTCCCTTAGACGATGTTCCCGTGAGTGACAGCTGTACCCCACTTCCTCCTTCCCCTGGGCTCCCAGTGCCATCTGCCTTTCTCCACCATGAGAGGGTGGCAAAGCCTGCTCTTCTCTATTACATTACAGTACTGTGGCTTTTGCCTTAGCCCAGGACAAACACAATCACGTTTTGTTCTGCTGCGGCACTGTGGACACACACACCCTGTCTTTGTCTGCCTGTACACCTCCTAACTGCCCTCTCCATATCACTAGTTGGCAGCCCCAGGAGCCCCTCTCAGCATGTAGAAGACTTCTCCCGTCTCCCAACCTGCTGCTCTTCTGCCTTCTCTGTCCAGCACAGGGCAAAGCATGCAGCTGCCAGCCCACTAGGGGGCATCATCTTAGAATGCGCCCTTTCTCTTGCCCCTGCCCACCCCCTTCCATCTACATATCACATCACTCTGTGTCCTTCATCTATTTCACGTGCTTCCCCTTCCTTTCCCTGCGACTTGGATGTCAGTAACCTGCAGTACTTCCCTGGCCTCTCAGGACCAGGTTAGGTTCTGGTTTCAGTGAAAGAAGCAGAACCAAATAGACAATAGATGCACAGTCACTGATTTTAAGGATTTGCCTTATATAATTGCACAAGCTGACAAACCCAGGTCTGCAGGGCAGGCTTCAGAGGCAGGCAGAAGGTGATGCTATAGTGTTGAGGGAGAATTTCTTCTTACCTGGGAAACCTGATTTTACTCTTGAGGTCCTCAACTGATTGGATAGACCCATATTCTCCAGGGCAATTTCCTTCACTTTACGTCCGCTGATTGTAGATGTTAATTTTATTTGCAAAATGCCTTCTCAGAAACTTCTAGGTGAGTTTTTTGATTATGTCACTGGGGACCACAGCCTACCTGAGTTGACATATCAAACTGACGGTTGTCTGGTTGGGTGTTCCTATAGCACACGTTTCCTGAAACTCATTCCAAGAGAACTCATTCCCAAGATAACAGATTCATCTGATTGTATTTGGTTCACCTAATGCCCAAGTAAAATAGGAATATAGGTGACAGTGATGTGTCCATGCAGGTTCACTGATGGCAGTAAATATATCACCATGGTGATATTGGTAATGGTGGAAGCTGGACATGTTGAGGGCTGGTTTTATGAGAAATCTCGGTGCCCTCTGTGAACCTGAAAGAGCTCTAAAATAGTGTTTTAAAAATAAAACCGTATTGGTCCGCTCTGCAGGTCGCATCTCATTTATGAGCATTCACTTGGTTTCCCAGAGGTTGGGTAAGGAGGTTGTGCCTGCCATGGTCATCATCTCTCCAGGGAGAAGCCCTGGGTAGAGCTTTTCTCATCCTGTCTGCAAGTACTGTCTTCCCTCGCCTTGACGTCTGCAGATGTATGTTTATTAGTCCATTTTCTGTTACCATAATGAAGTACTGAGGCTGGGTAAGATATAAAGAAAACAGATTTATTTAGCTCTATCTTGGGAGCTAAAAGTCCAAGGTCATGTGGCTGTGTGGATTGGGGACCCTGAGCTGGGGTCACATCATGACCTATGACATCATAATGGCGGAGCTCACATGAGAGTCATCGCTGGCAAGGAAGGAGGTCAGAGAAGGGGGAGGGGGAGAGGGAATCGGAGAGGGAGGGGGAAAGAGGGAGGAGGGAGGGGGGAGGAGAGGCGGGGGAGGAAAGCCAGGCTCAGGCCTTTGTAACAACGTGTTACCGCGAGAACTTTATAAGAAGTGTTATGGCCATAACTAACTCGGAGGTCCCTCAAGAATAATCTGAATTCCTCCCAAGAGTGGCACCGCCATGGCCTCTAACCAGGCCTCGTTGAAGACTAAGGTTCCAGCACCCCGACCTTTGGCGGGTTTGAACCACGTTCACACCGTAGTGCTGTGTTTTTGCCTGAACAACAGCCACCTAATCCAGGCCCAGGCCTGCTGCTATTGCCCTGCGAGGCCTCTGCAGAGCTGCCAGCTCCATGCTGGCTGATTCCTTCTTGAGCTCAAGTGTGGGAAACAGCAGCACTCTCCCGCGGCTCTGGGGTCTCCATCCTTCGGGACTCTCCCGTTCCTCAGTGTCATGGTGACCCGGAGGGTTGGGGTGGGGATGTCTTCCAGGGTTTTAGATGGGAAACAAGACAGGCCCCACAGACGTACAGGTATTCCTTCTTTAACAGCCTGCCTGTTTAATGACTCTTTGGATTTAGGACCCGTCTTTCTCTTTTGTATAGTTCTGTACCATATATATGTGTCTTTTTTGTACAGTATACCTTGTTTATACACTACTGTAATTTTTGCTGATCATACTGTACTATACAGTACTGCAGTTTTCTGTTATACATTACAGTACTGCATGCAGGACTTACGCAAAGAAAAGCAAATCATCAAGTTGGAGTTTCCTTTGACTATTTCTTTTTGCATATTGTTATGTATACAGTATCTGTAATTCCTCATTTAGTGACCATTTCATTTAATAACCTAGTCGTGGGACCGCAGGACCAGAACTTGGTCCAAGGAGGAGCATCTGCTTCTGGATCTCCTGTCCGTTCATCCCCGAGCTCTGCCCAAGGGTGTGGGACTTACCCTCAGTGCCCTGTGCCAGTGTTGCTCTGCTTTCTTGCTCTGTGTGGCCTCATAAACTGTCACTTATGGAATGGTGACTTGCCTATGGCCAAAGATTTGAACACAGCCGGCCTGACTCCATTAAATGACCATAAGAAGAGACCATTTTCCAAGGGACACTTAACACAGATAAAGAGAACCATTTTTAGAGTTTCTTACCTCTGGAAAAGCCCTCCCTATTGAGAAATTTTTCTAGGCCTCAAGATTCTAGTACTGTCCAGGAAAACAGAACTCCTTTTTAGGAAACATTTCTATTTTTTCAGGGTTTATTAAACTGAAAATAACAGCAGCTGATACGTTAAGCAAAACCACATTGAATGTCTCCTCTTTGCCAGGCACCAGCAATACAGTACCTACTACGTGCTGGGTTTTGTGGACACAGTGAAATGAAATTTAGTCCCTGTGTCTGTGACCTTTCATGGGGCCCTCAGAGGCAGGCAATTTTAATTTGTACCCTATAGGGGGTTTGGCTAGAGACAGGTACAGGGAAAGCAGAAGCCCCATGGAAGCACACTGGCCTACCTGAGATAGATGATCGGCGTCCCAGGTTTGGAGTGAAGTCCCAACGAAGGAGGAGGAGCTCGCCTCAGCAGATGAAAGTCTAGAGGCTGAGGTTGGGGGTGCAGTGGGGTAAGGAGATGGGAGACTGAAGCCATGGAGTGGTCCAGCAGCCCTACCGTGCAGACATCTCCAACACTGATGAGCAGCAGTGCACATGGAGGCCTGGAGACAGCCAGAAGCTACCAGGATGCCCAGTGGTGGGACTTGGCACCCATTGGAAAGGACGTGGTGATGGTAGGGAGCCAGTGTTAGAGATGCCTCCTGGGCACTTGTCTGGAGTGTGTGGGTGGACGGGTGGTGCTGTTAAGTGAGTTAAATAATGAGGAGGACAAGAGGCTAGGGTGAGCTTAGTGCAGTGTATGTTGAGTTTGAGGTATGGGGCAAGGATCAAGAAGGCAATTGGTATGCACTCCGTAATAGGTAATAAGGATCAAGAGGAGAGGTGGCAGATTTGGAGTCAACCCTGGTGTGACAGCAAACACCACAAGTGGGTGAGGTTACCCAGGAGGGTACCTAGGCTGAAAAGGGAAGTAGATCCTGAGATAGACTCAGAAGGGAGTGGTGAAGAGGACCCCGAGAAGGAGGCAGTTTGGAATCAGAAATGCATGGGATCCCAGAAGCAGAGAGGCCTGTGACATGGGTACAGTTGCCTTCTGCAGAGGTCTTGAACCAAGTGCTATCTGGATCGCCAGATGCAGCTCCGTGGCCGAGGGAGGAACGTATTGGCAGCCAGAATGCAGCCACTGTGGACCAGAAGGCTTGGTCCTGCTGGGGTAAAGTCCCTTTTGGGCCTGGTGGGAACTACTTCCTTTTCCACCCTGTCCCCTACACTGGTGCATTAAGGCATAGTGAAGGACATTTCCTCTTCCTCACACTTAGAAATATTAGTTCTGGGCTATGTCCCGAGGCTGGTTCCTCTTAGCTAAATTTTCCTAAAGTCAGGTATATAATGGGCATTCTCTTTAGAGAAAAACAAAGTTTTTATGTGTCTGAAATATTTTAACCCTTAAGTATCCCCCAATTCATCCTGAAGAATCCTCTGTTGCCTAAAAAAGCAAAACTTAGCCAAATAACATTGTCTCCTTGTTTTAGTACAACGGATCTCTATAATGTGTGTAATTGATACATAATGGAATTTTAGTTTCATTTACACAATTGTACTCTGTAAGCAAATTAAATCAGAGTTTTTATTAACAAAAAGATTTACAATGGAATGAAATCTTCTCATTTGTAAGTTAGTGAAATACTTGAAATAATCATCTTATTCATAGCGGCCCAGGTCTTTCTGGACAATTGGTTCCGTTCTACAGCTATCAGAACTATCCTAGGCTCATAGCAGTACTCCAAGTAGGTTTTGTTTTTGTCGGGTGGTTAACGAGTTTTTTAAAAAATTCAATTTAGGGGCTGGGGATTTAGCTCAGTGGTTTCGCTGCCTGCTGCGCAAGCTCAAGGACCTGAGTTCGATCCCCGGTACCCCCCCCCCCAAAAAAATTCAATTTAATTGTAAAATTCTGAATCTAAAAGCTATCTACTTGTAATATGTTTTAATGTAGACTAACCAATAACAAGGAGTATTTGGTAAAGCAATAGGAAAGTGCAGTAACTACAACAAATATACATCATCATACTCTTTGTGGAGATGACTCGTTGGAAATTTCAGGTGGTGCTTATTTTTAAATGTATGCTCTATTTAACGTGTCCCTAAGTTCTCAGTCTCCAAAGTAAATCTACCATGGGTAGCACTGCCCCTGTAATCCACCATACAAAACATGGGCTGTTACAAATCCCAGGCAATGAAGTGTGTAGTCACTGTAACTTTCTCTTGGCTTCTAAAGCTAAGGAGCTAGTAGTCTTTTTTTTTGGGCTGGGGGGAGCTAATATTTTAATAGGTGATGTATTTTAATCTTAACAACATCTAAGAATTCATTGAGTGAAAAGTTAAGGTTAGCAATTGACCTTGGCAAACTGATGCTTATAAATTATATCAATGTGAAATTGTGTTTTAGGTGAGAAATAAGAGTGGGTGTTGAGAGGGAGCAATAAACCATCAAACTGCAAATGGCAACATTTCATCACACCACTGTTCTCCTTGGACATTATTCACAAGTGTACCTTTGATTTATTTTTCTCCCTGGGTCTGTAAATCTCTTTCTTGGAATGCAAATTGCATGAGTAGTAAGTTCCATGTGCCAGGAGATGGCTTAGTTCATCTCTTAGTCTTTGACTTTATTAAATGCAGCAATAAAAAAGAGAGATTGATGGAAATCTTTGGGAACCTCCACTTGAAAAAAAATGCATTTCAGATTCAACTATTTTATGTACATTTTTAAAACTAAATGATCTCTGATTATTTGTTCTACCGTGATGCACTGAGAAGTGTAGAAACTAGCGATGGAGAGATCAGATATATACATTGGTCCATTCTTCTCCTGGGACAGGGTGACCCCTACCAGCTATTGGATTGTGGACCTTGTGCTTCTTTCTTTCCCTTAAGCTTTTATGCCTCTGGAACTCTCTAGCAGTCTAACCTTGATCTGTTAACTACTTGACTTGTTTGGTTGGACCCAAGTCTTGGGTTCCATAATGACACAAATCTCCCTATGTTTGACCTATGTATGTAACACTAGAGATAAATACTTTGCCCTCAGGCCAAGTCTGCCAGGTTCTTGCTCCAAGAACCACATACAAGACCAGTGGGCCCTGTGGGACTTCAGGGGTGATCTGGATCATTTCCCTCTCCCTAAAGAGGATGAGCTTGGTGCAAGGAGGTCAAATCCCCATGCAGTCACTTAGCTTCCTGGAGCTGCTGCTGGAAGACCGCCTTCAGCCCAGTGCTCTTCCTGGTACAGCACATGGATGGCTTGGCAAGCATTGCACATCACTGTCATCAACAAACAAAAACACCAACTTAGGGTTTGTTCCCAACAGTCTGTATTTTCCTACTCCCAAAGCCAGTGAGTTTGTCAGTTCCACTCATCTCCAGAGTAATACTCAGATATTCCATACTGAGCACTGATGTGTGCCACCAGGATGGGGGGCACACGTACAAATTGTCTACCTGTTAATAGAAAATATTTCAAAATAGTCCTTGGGCTCTGCACCATCTGTAGCCTCAGGAAGAGATCTAGAAACAAATCCTCTCAGATCCAGAATTTATAATAACCAGCTCAGGAACCGGAGAAACTCCTGCCAGGGTTGGAGGTGACTTTATGTCACAGATTCCATGGCTGGACGCCAGAATGATACAGGGAAACTCGGAACGTGGGCACCAATGGGCCTGCTGGCAGGCCTAGGGAGATTGGATCATCTCATTACATCATTTTTAATTATTACCTCTTGACCTCATCCACTCATTTTCTCTCACCACATCATGTACTGCTTTTAATTGGTCAGTAGCCGAAGAGCAACAAGCTTACTCGAACTTTCCAACGTAGTGCATGAAAAGTTGGGCTACTGCGAATTCCAGGGTTTGGATTGGCAAAGTCTGGCAGGGATTCCAAAGCAGGCAGAGAGGAGAATGCCGCTTGTTCGACAGAATAACCTCATTTTAAGGCCCAAGTGCCAAGCTAATTTGTTAAAACTGCTACACTTGGTTTTTAATTATCCATTTCAAGGATTATTTATGTTGTGGATTTTCAATGGTCACCAAGTGTCAGCAAGTCAAAGCATGGGACAGGGTCAGATGCTACCCCAGCAATTGTGTATAAAGTAAGTTTCAGAGAATTGCTGGTAACTTGGCCTAATTTAGGGAAGGCTTGTTGAAATTATTGAAGTGACTCAGTTATAATATTTTTTACCAGATAGGTTGTTTGATTCTCGCTGTTGTTAGTGTGCTAGTTACCTGCCTCTTCTGGGCTTCAGATTTTCCCTCATAAATAAGGAAGAAAGACCATGATGAAATGCAATGTCCCTTTCAAGGCCAAGATCCTGTAATCATAGGACCTAGTCCTAAAAGACCTTAAAATACCCAGTAACTGTGAATGAGATAGCCTAGTAATCGTAACCACTCAACTTAGTTTAATAAATCATTATTTCTAGTTGAGAAAAGCACCAGGCCAAACCTATTCTGACTTCTATTTATTTTCTGTGTGTGTGTGTGTGTGTGTGTGTGTGTGTGTGTGAGAGAGAGAGAGAGAGAGAGAGTCTACAGTACTTAAAGAGCTTATAAATTTAGAATCTGAAAGATCTTTTTGTAGGATTAGGGGTGGAACTCGTGGCCTTACACATGCTAAGCTGCTGAACTCCATCCCCAGCCCACAACAGGTCTTTGATTTTAACCTCTACTTTTGCTAACAGTTGAGTTTGTTTTCTTACATTGGTGTCATCTCCATTTGCCTGAGGAGCAAATGCTGAAGAGTCAGAGGTCACTAAGGGAAAACTTATTCCAAGTTGATGAAATTCTGAGTTGATGGAGTTCCTCGTGTGCTATGGTTTAGACCTGGAGCATTCCCTAGAAGCCCCTGTGTTGAAGGCTTGCTTCCCAGAGTGGTGTTATAGGGACATGCTGGAACCTTTAGTGGGTGGGGCCTAGTGGGAGGTCTTTAGATCATTGAGAGTCAGCCCCCGAAGAGGATTGTGGGATCCTGGCCCCTTCTTCTTCCTCTCTTTTGCTTCCTAGTTGTGAGAGGGGCCAGGGATTTAGCTCAGTGGTTCTGCTGCCTGCCTTGCAAGCACAAGGTCCTGAGTTTGATCCCTGGTACCAAAAAACAAACCTAGTTGTGAAGTGAGCAGTTTTTTCTGTCATGTGCTTCTTGCCATCGCCACCCAGCAAGTACAGCAGAGGCCCAAGCAATGGGTCCACCCAATGTTGGGCTGAAACCTCCAAAACTCTGAGCCAAAATAAACCTTTTCTCTTTATAAGTTAACTGTCTGAGGTATTTGTCATAGTGATGGAAAGCTAATAGACTGTGCATAATACATTTTGAGTTTTTCTATAGTTTATATTTCAGCCTGTCTTCTCCTATGTAAGAGATGAATGTTTTACAAGAAAGTGTAAGGGTGTGTGTGAGAAAGCATGGTTGTGTTTTATATAAAAGCCCCCGTCCTTAGCTAGGCATGGGGACACATGCCTATAATCATCACTCTGGGAGGCTGAGGCAGGAGGATCACAAGTTTGAGCCAGCTTGGGTAACAGCAAAGCCCTGTCTCAAAAAATAAAAGGCGGGGCTGGCAGCTAAGTGTGAAAGCCCTGGATTCAATCCCCGGTGCTTCAATCAGTCAGTCATTCAGTGGCCTCACACAGTTTCTTCCTCTATCCACACACGCCTACTCCAAACATGTCAGATTTATTAAGATACTTTTTCGCAGATGCCCAGACTATGAAATGGGATAGCCCTATCTTTCCCCTTTACATGAAGTGATGGAGACAACAGTGATGGTAAGTATGAACATTCTTTGAACTCTTAAGGAGAGAAATTTTAAATACAGACTTAAAAAATTGTCTTGTGAAGTCAAATAATTCTAGTGGAAAACTCTGTAGATAACATGATCCATAAAATATAACACTGAACCTAAATCCCCTATGTATTGGTTTTTGTCTCCATAGCCTAAATGTCCCATAAAACCTTTGCTATTGATGTCCTCAATAGCTCCTCCTCTGGCCCCTCCCTTGCTCGTGAAGTCTGAGAACCCAGGTTTAGACTGTTCTGGGTGGCAAAATCTCTGTAGTTTGTGTTTATTAAGCTCTAGGGCCATGATGGCAAACCTATGGCACATGTCCTGCAGCAAGCGTGCAGAGCCCTCTCTTTGATGATCTCACAAGTTGTCTAAGTTGTTATTTCTCAACTAAAACCTCAGTATTCAGGTTTAATTGCAGTGTTGGCATTTTGTGATAAATAAGTAGGTTTTGGGTTGTAGTTTGAGCCCTTGTCTCTAAAAGGTTCGTTATCTGCTCTAGGGATTCAATGGTAGCAAGCCCCCTACTATGTAAGAAGTTTTCTTTTTCTGTAGGGCTTGGGTGTATGGATTTAGTTATTTGGGGGATTCCTTTTTATTATTATTCCATTTTATTTCCACATTCAGGGAGAGAGTGGAATTATTTATCCAAGTGACTTTGTTTTACAGATCAACTCATCGAATGGACTCAAACTTCATTGATTAAAACAAGTTATATGCAACTCACATTATCTACTGCCAGGCAGATTTTTGCTTTTTAGCTGAATGGGTCAGGATTAGGTATCCTGGGGAGGAAGCCACACGTCCTTGATCTTGGCTGTGGTCAGGTGACCTTATTTACCCCAGTTCCATGGAAAAGGGGGAGCACTTGCCTCAGATTGGAGGGAGCTGTCTGTAAGCTTTTCAGAATCGAGACTGCTCTCATCTGGCCACTTAATTTGGAAGAAGAAATGTGTCACAGTTCTGGAATGTAGTAATCAAGGCAAAGATGATGGAGCAAAAATATTTCTAAATGATCTCTCCTGTGCACATGAATAGTATCCCTTCATCTCGGTTGCTTAGCATCAACTTTTTAATAGAGCACTTATTAACTCGAACCGTATCCTCTGAAAAACTTTTTTGTAAAATTTCCAAACTGCTCTGTTGATTGTTTTCTTGAAGCCCAGTCCTCTTATTTTTGGCATTGCCTGATGCCACTGGACTTCAACTCAGCTCCCCATCACTGACTCACTGAGAAACTCACTGGAGAAGTACCTGCAGGGCGTGAGCCTGGGACCTGAATGTGTCCTAAGAGCAAACCAGGTGAACAGGAAGCCCTTTCCTTCAGGTCAGCACAGAGCTTTGAGGTCCCGAGGGAGCAAATGGTGAGGCCCAGGATGATCGCCCAGTGCCAAGTCATGCCTCACCCACAGCTGTGGCACCCCTGTGACCTCAGGAGGCTGCATGCCACAGCTCAGGGACTGAAGAGGTCTGTCCAGATGAGGGTAGTGTCAGGACATTTCCCCCTCCCAGCTTGGAAGATGTGTGCCGAACGGGGGTGGGTTGGAAGCTCAAGTGGCTTGCAGAGTGCAGTGTGGACAGTCAGCCTGCTGAATCTCAGTGGGGGCTGAGGAGAACTTGGACGTGAAGCACTTCTCGTGATTTAGTGGGCTCCTGAGCCACAGTAGACATAGCAGATGTTCTTGTTGACAGAAGCTGCAGCCTGCCTGCTTGACATCAATGTGGGGTGCAGATGGTTCTGCCCTCGAGTTGATGAAGGTCAGTTTGATCCAGGCCAGAGAGACAGACGTCCTGGCCACAAGCCTGTGGGAGACCCTTTCTGTCATGGAGATGTGGAGCACCCTTAATCAGGCAGAGATGCGGAGGGTACATTCCAAATCAACTTCCCAAACACAGAGGACCTGCCAGCAGGCAATTTCGAAGGTATTTGGTGGAATCCTCGAGAGATCTGCAGCTTGGATGCGAACCTGATGTGAGCCAGTTCATTGGCTGCCCTAATTCAGTTCATATCTTTGCATCGCTTATTAAAGAAAAAGCTCTACTGCTTACCAGTACTTATGATTTAAAAGGAAAGTGTGATTGATCCTATTACTGAGCCGAATGGGAAAGTATCTTAAGAGTTTTCATTCGTCCGGTCGATATTAAGTACGTGCTTCTGTTCTCTATGCTATGCAGTGGTGACGCAGGCAGGTGGCCTCTGTCCTCCTGCACCTGTTGTGCCAGACAGTGGTGCATCACTTAGACTAAGGAGACCCCTGATTGTCATTTTTTTTCCTTGGACTCTTGTTCAGAGGTCACGATAGTCACAGAGAAGGAGTTTTGATTAGCCCGTCAGAATTAATGAATAGGCACAGTGTGCAGCGTGATGCTGGACTGGTGGCATGGCTGAGTGAGAACACTATTTGGCCAGCTTGTGTTTACCCCATCAGGGAGAGAGAAGGGCAGGACAGACATTTGGCCAGCAGGGAAGGATGCCACCACCACTACCACCAGCATGTGCTCCTTCTGAGCCAGTTTCTAAAAGGACAAGGAGGTGGCAGTGTCCTTGGATGCAGTGAGATTGTGCCTTGATTGTCACCTGATGATGAAGAGTTGACATGCTTTGTTCATCGCAGAGAGAGACTTAGGCAATGTCTAGTCCAGGTGGTCTGGGGACCGCTTGGAGTACATTGCTGTCGGGTAGGGAAAAAAAGTGTCAAGGATTCACTTATTCATTCAACAAATACTCATCGAGCATCTGTTTCCTGTTGCACACTGCTCAAGTGCTAGATGAAAGATCAAGAGCTGAGGGAGACATGGTTGCTGTGCTGATGCACATTTTATTCAAAGGAGGGAGATGAACAAAAAACAAGTAGACCAAATAGAGAGCAAATCACTTCAAGCCGGGATTAGTGCTAGAAAAGAAGCACGTAAAGAGCTGGATAGGAAATAGCAGACTTTGGGTGGGGTTGGCCAGTGCAGGTCCGTCCTCCCGGAGGACAGAGGAAGGTGCCAAAGCGGAGCAGTGTAGGAGGAGGGGCCATTTCTAACCACCCCAAGGTGGACAGAGTGTGGCCGGCACAGGTGCAGTGGGTCAGTCAGTGGTCACTAGGAGCAGAGACAGGATAGGCTGGGGAAGGGGGTGACGGCCAGACTATCCAAGGCTTTGTCTTCGAGGCCAGCCTGGGCTACATAGCGAGTTCAAGGCCAGCCTGAACTACATAGCGAGACTCCGTCTCAAAAAAAAGAAAAAAGCATTGTCTTTCTTGGTGAAGGGTTTGGATTTGGTCCAGTGAGGATCCAATAAAGGGTTTGAACACAGCTGTGGCATAATCTTAGATATCTCCCCCATTGTCTGCATGGGTTACAATACTGCATGAAAATCTTGGGGATTTTCTTTCACTTCTTCCCATCACGCAGACTAAGCTCCAATCTAACACTGACCTCTACAGCCCCTGGCGCTTTCTACTCCTCAAGACTCTGTTCCCACCATCATCTCTACCTGCCCTTCAACCATCCCCACCCTTTGAGACTCGGTATATATGGCAACTCTGCCACCATCGCTTTCTCCGCCCAGGTGTGATCTCCCTTCTCTACCAGCCCTTTGTAACTTATGAATGCTCTTGTAGTTCATTGATGTGTGTTTTTTTGAATGTTACCATTTCTATTAAAAACGGGTATCAATAAGCTTTTAAGTGCTTAGAATTGCTGGTGAAAGGATATATAAGATATAAATCAGGTATTAACTCTGGAGATGCAACAGGAAGCTGACCTCTACTGGGAAGCTTACTTTTGTATATCCTTTTGTGTTGATCAGTATCTTGCCATGTATGTGTGTTAATTTCTCCAAACAAACATAATAAAACACTGTCTGGTGGCAATTTCTTCAGTCAAGGAAAAGGCAAAGTGTTGAACTTGCTGGGCTACAACTCTTTAGTTTTTAAAAACAAGACTGAAATACAGTTGAGTGTAACAATGGGAGGGTAGCAAAGTTTGATACATCAGCTATTTTTATTCGTGCGTCTTTGTGGCACATACATTTTACAGCTGTCTTGGGAGTGGGAACGTGCACATAATACGACTTGCTTCCCTTCTTAAAATCCCCTTCTCCATCCCTCCTCTTGCTCGCCTTTCCCCATTTTCGTGCTTCTTGGTGTTAATCTCAGCTTGTGTCTGTGGGATACAATGTTTACATTCATTGAGGTTACCAGGTCCCCCACCTGGACCAGCTTCTACCTTTCTTAGCAATGACTTAAGTGAGTGCTTAAACATGGCTTCTTAGGTTGGATAAAATGTGGCAACCAGCTTCCACCAGGTATGATAGTAATCAGTGCAATTGTATTTTCCCCTCCTAGGATGAGAATGCGGAGAGCATAAGCTCCCCATGGTATCCCCTACTGTATCCCAAGCTAAGTACACTTGCTGACAAGGTGAATCTAAGGAGATAAACAAGAGAAAAATGTGCAGGAAACCTTGGATGACTTATTCCAGCTGTGTCTGAGGGACTCAACTGGAGCATTGTAGGAGATGGACATATCTTAAACGGGATGGGTGACCCATTCAATGGAGAACCCAAATGCCAAGCTAAGGAAGTTCTGATCTCTTTAGGATTATTCTAGACTAACTCAGAGGCAGAGCCATGAAGGTAGGAAATTACAGCAGAAAATGGGGTAACTTTATTTTTAACCCTCACTTTGGGTAATTTTTCTTCTTGATTCTCTCCACTTAAAACAGATTAAAACCTATGTCTTTTGGCCACTAACCATCTTTTTATGTAAAGTGTTCAATACTCCTTTCTTTTTGTTCTTTATTACTTTGGAGAGGTCCTGGTTTTGTACATAGTGACTATCGGATCAGAGTTATCAGGCGGCTTTATGACCATTGGAATCTGTGACCAAAGTTCTTTATTAAATGGCTAATTTCACAGTAAGTCTTACCTTTAATGGGATGAAGAGTTTCAGAACCCAAAGACACATGGGTGATGCCGGGAGCCCCCTTGTCTTTCCCTACAAGTGGAAAACCCAATTCTACAAGAAATGTCCAGTGGTTTCTAGGTGGCAGTTACTGTGCTGGCTTCAGAGAACAGGCACGTGCACGTTCCCTCCCTTCAAATGACTTCTAGTCTAAACGTAGGAACTTGGTTGTAGGTTGTTTATGAGGGCCAGGTAGAGGAAGGCACACTCATGGCTGATATTAAACAAGCGTAAGGGCTGGGGATGTAGCTCTATGGCTGGTGGTGCTTACCTAGTATATAGAAGGGTCTGAGTTTGATCCCAAGCACCACAAAAATAAATAGAAAATATATACTACCTTTTTACCAGATTGATTTAAATTATGTGATTTCCAGGACTAGATTATCTAAAAATATTTCACATCTCATTCTACAACTGTGTAAATATATATACATATATTTATACATAAATATGGAGGCATTAACGCTGCTTTACCCCTTTCCTACCAGTGGGTGCTTGTAAACTCATTCCTAGGTCATTTCAGAGTGCTAACATCTCTCATGAAAAGTTGTTAAATTCTAAGCACTGGTATTGTTCGAAGCTTAATTCCATTTATACAATGCTGTTGTTGATCCGATGCAGATTTTCTTTGCTTGTTTCAATTTTTTGTTCCTAGTCTGGAGAGTGTATGAAATCTAGTAGACAGATAGCAGCAAGAACCCCATGTAGGTTCTCTCCCATGTAAAAGAGCTTTGTTGGTTTCTCATCTGTCAGTCTTCTATAGAGCCGAAAATAACCGCCGAGCGAGCTCACTGTCAACCTTATACAATGTGGAGTTCATAAATGCTATCTTTTGGATTACGAGGCTCCACACTGACATACAGGTATGTGAGGTGATCCTATCTACCCAACACACACACAGGACTGTGATCTTGGTTGCAGTCATTTGGAAAAGTGGAATGAAAGTTGTACTCTGTTTAATTCAAAACCCTGAGATGCTACTATTTCTTGTGGTTTTCTACTTGAGTTCATTTAAAGAATCAAGTCTGTCTCACTATCTTATTTTAATGGCTTAGGATGAGTGGAATTTTAATTGCATAGATCCATCAGGTACTCAGAAAGGAAACAAGATCTAGCCCCATTAGGGTTTTGTAGAGGTCTCAAGTAGCAGGAATGAATGGGAATCCATGAGCACATATTTCATGATGAGTAGGAAAACAGTGTCAATATTTGGTTCAGAAGCTTTGCAGTTTTTGAAGAGCTTTTGTAGGACCATGTAAGGCAAACTAAAATCTCACAAAGAGCATGTTGAGAGTCAGTAGAGATCATAAAATATTATAGCACAGAAGTCAGAAGGCTGTTAAAATCTTAAAGACGCCGCAATGTGGAAAGTATCCCCAGGAGGCTTCCTATACTGAGTGAGAAAAGCGTGGAAGCTGCAGTTGAGTGTGTTTATCTCCTATTGGAGCAGTCCAGCTTCTGCTGACGTGTAGAGTGTCCACTTGGGAAGAATGCTTTCTTTCACTCAGGACACTGCTGCCTTCTGAGATGTGGGGTCCGGACTGTGGCTGGGTGCATTTGAGAAGATTAACATCCAGCACAATTCTGTGAAGCCCGTATAACACAGCAAGTTAATTGCTTGGTGCCAGCCTCCCTGGGACATGTGGGAAGCACTTCTCTCAGGATCTCCAGCGCCCCGAGTACTTTCTCTGACCCTCACACGTGGGGATCCAGGTCTTCAAATGGTGGTAACACATACAAGCTATTCAACCCAACTTGGGGAAACTGATTTCTTTCGTTGGTGATCACTTCTTAGAATGAATGGGCAACCTATAAATTGAACTCCCTGTGTCCCATTTCTAGGATTGCTAAGCAGCTCCTCACCTATATATAGACATCATTGTAACCCTTTATGTTCTGAACCTAAAGGTTTATATAACTCTTCTCATGTGTAAATCATGATTTGTTTCCTTCCTGTACAAGTTAAAACAAGGAAATACACATATGAAGAAGTTGCACTTACAGTCAGCTTGTATTTCCAGACAAACATGTGAATATCTGAATATTTCCAGACAGAGGGGAGGGACATCTGAAGTATACCTGTAAACCATGCACATTTCATTTACCAGAAACTGCTTAGAATCTCTTAGGGAAACCATTGCAAACTTACCAAAATCGACTGCCGGGGGGATATCTGTGCTGCAGTGCACACCCCAGGCCCGCAACTTATGAATAGTCAATTTTAAACTTTGCATTTGTTGTTAGGACATGCAAGTTCTAAAGAAAGATTTGGATGGTCTGTATGACTGCTTTCCTCTTTCTTTCCATCAGGCACCAAACTTGTCAGATTTTATTCCCTTGAAAGCACGAAGCAAGCAAGGGTTTGACCAGTCTGATCCAGTCTGATCCACTTCCCACTAGGACTCCTGTGCCTTGAGATTGGTGAGAATGTGCAACCATTAGGAAAATTTAGGGCTAGTTTTTAAAATATTGGCCATTGGCTCTGTTTCTTCCAGTTGGGTGCCTAATGCAGACATATACCTCTTTTGGTGTCTACCCTGATGAAAATTTAGAAGCAGGGGCTTAAACATTCATCCTGTTAAAACTTTGGGCTTGAGTTTAAGTGGAACTTTCTGATAGCTCCCTATAACCTGTAATAAAGTCACTGGAATGAGCAAGAACAAGATATATTTTTCCTGAGGCTTCCTTGGCTTCATAGCCAGGAAAAAGCCATTGTTCAAGGGTTAATGGTGTCGAAACCTTATTTATGTTTGGGTGATTAGAGATGTGCAAAATGTGCCTCTTGCACTCAGTCCAGGTTTGTGAAAGATTAGCTGTCCTAGGCAGAAATGGAAGAACAGCCCAGAAGAATTGGGCAAAGAATGCGTAGCATGAGCAACAGGATTTTCCCCCTGTGTGTGGCTGTGTAGAGACGGAAAAGGATGAAATGTGGTTTAAAAATTAAATACAGACTAAATGCTCTCCTCCTCCTCCTGAGGAATGCTAGATTGAATCCAGGGGATACTCCCGACCACTGACCACATACATTCCCCCACCACCATTCAGCAGAAATCTTCAGACTCTGTAAAACAGACTGACGTGGTTATGATTGCAAATGCTATTTGTGTGTGTGTGTGTGTGTGTGTGTGTGTGTGTGTGTGTGTGGTTAGGTTCACAGCCCAGTGGGTGATCAGGGTATAATTGTGTTTGAATTCATTGTACATTTAGCATGAGAAAAAGTCTTGCTATGTACAAAGCAGCCTCACTGGTTTAAATGCTTAGATGTCTCCCAGGGAATGAAATATTTACAAAGGTAGCAGAATTAAGGCAAACTGGTTGTATTGTTTCTCCCTAATCTCTTGCACCAAGAGACCACTTACTCTGCTGAACAAAAGTGTGATTACCTGTTATGTGCAAAATTAAATATTAGACCAAAATTTTGAAACCATTTTAAAAAATAAATATATCATCTCTACATCCCTAACATTGGATCTTACTTTCTTGGTTAATTGTATGTACTGATGAGAGACATTTTATGAATGTTATATTTAAATATATTTATTTGGTTTACTGAAGAAAAAGAACTGAACATTTTTTTTCCCAGATTAAATTGTTCATATTATCCATAAATAACAAAATGGTGCCACTCAGGTTATGTGACCTCCAAAGTTTAAGAAAACAGCTACAGAGAATCATGGGATTCTTAAAGTTCTAAGGGGTATTGGCGAACATCAGTAGCCCAAATTTAGAAAAGAACACCAAGCTTGGCCCAAGTGACTGTCCCAAAGGCCACTGAGGTAGCTGGTGGGACAGCCGTGTGTAGGAGCGTGGAAATGCACAAAACTCTGTTGAGAGACTGAGATGGTCCCAGGCGCTGTGCTGGATTCAAGGACTAAAACAGTAAAGAAGAAAGTAGAAAGTCCACATCCTTGACTAGCTCACGGTATTTACGGGTCTTCAATCTGCCTTCTCTCATGTTACAAACTAGAAGCTTATGATGTGTGAAAACTAACTGGACAAGCAGAATCTTCCTGACTGTCTTCTGAGGGATTCATTATATTTCACTGCATTCATTCTATCCTAGTGTTTACAAAGCATTAAAATACACTTGTCCTTGAGAGAAGGGAAATCTCAAAGTGCATGGGAGACCTAACACACTCTTGCCTTGCTTCTCTACTACCTTGGCCAACCCTGATTGTTGGTGAGAGAATTTCTGAGAAGAAACAGCCATAAACTAGGTCCCCATGGCGAAGATGACAGTACGGAGTCAGATGCTAGGGCTGCCATGCTCACCCTGCCACGGCCATACTTAGGCATCTTGGCTCTGAAACCCTCTTTGAGCTGTTTTTTCCACCCTATTCTTATTTAATATAAGAAAATGACTTCACTTGAGAACTGGAAAGTGCTGGAAGATTTCATAAGTGTTACCTTCGGACAGCTCACACTTTAGGCCTAAACAATTCCATTTGGTAAATTACAGAGTCTTGGTAAATGGTGTCAAAGGTCAGTTGCTGAACATGGCCGTCAGACCATCATCCTCAGTTACGGTAGTCATGATACCTGAGAGAACAGATCTGCCCTCCACACCAGCTCTCTTCTGGTTCCAGAAATCCAGGACACCTCATCTAGATGCATGCTTCCCCAGCTCCTTTCAGAGCCAAGAAGATGGGATCCCAAGGGACAGGGCAACTGGCAGAGAAGTATGGAAGCCCGTGGGAGCCAAGGTTCATAGTATCAGGTCATAAAGCAAGATATACTTGCTTGCAGGATAAAATGGCAGAAGGGAAAAAAATCAGTGACAGAAGAGAAAATGAGAAACAATATTTGAGAAGGGGTCTGACTTGCAGGGATAAGCTGCTGGCATGGTAACTGGCTGCTATGTCCACCTTTCCACCAGTTGGCATGGGAACAAGCCCCCTGTTAGGGCAAATGCATGTTCCCCAGAGAGATGCATTCATAGTTGGGAATTTCAGACCCTCCCTCTTGCTGAAATGACTCGACTGAGGAGATATTGTTTATGGATCTCTCTGCATTCTGAACTGGGGTCTAAATTCAGGCTGTTCTTCTCTGCTCCTTCATTTAACTGTAACAGGAGGAGTTTTACACATGTAACACGGGGTATAATTTGACCGAATTGATTCCAGCTCTCCCCATTGTCTCTGAACATCTTTCTCCCCTTTTTATTAACTTCACATGGATCCTGTTTTTTTCCCCTCTTAAAGTTTCCCAGTTAAACTCTTACAGAGGTGAGGACACTGTCTCTAGATCACTTTTGTAATGGAAGAATCTAATTTCTTTTGGACAGTTAAGCTCCTAGTGATGTTCATGTTTGTGGGTTGTTTTTTTTTAAACTGGGATTCTCAAGGAAATGAAAAATGTGACCGTGAAAATAACTGCTGTACAAATGGTTACACAAGAACAGGGCTGTGCCTCTGCTCGGGGCTTAGTGTTAACACAGGCAGGTGTCGAAATGGTGATAACCGGGTGGAGGGAGCAAGCCCAGAACTGAGCTTCCAAATTCAACACTGGTTTAGTTGCTTTGGGTTAGGGTTGAGTCAGATCAAGGCTTGCAGATTTTATGTACTTTGATAGTGGTGTTATACTTGGATTGAGAAAACGGACTTCAGGGAGAGGAGCAATAAGTGACTCTGTTCTCAGGACTGATAGAGAATTAATTTCACATAATAAATACCTAGTTTAAACTTTCGCCTTAGAAAAGGTTTCATTTTGTTTGAATGAAGAACCTTTTCCAGTTTGGTTCTTATCAACATGGCTTGAATCTGGGATACATTTTGAAATTCAGTAGTCTTTAGGCAAGAAAGTTTATAAAATTAAAACTATCACAAAATGGAAGAAAATAAAGGTGGTTATTTAGATGGTCTCTAGATGAAGAAATGCATCCTAGTTGTAAAGTAACAGGAGACTATAATAGAGTATAAGGAGTATATATATATATATATACACACATATATATTAGACTTGATGAAAAATTTAAAAGAAAATCAAACTGAGAGTGTAGCTCACTTTAGCATGCACAAGGCTTGAGTTTATATAGAATATATATTTTTTCAATTAAATACATTGTGACATTAGCCATGTTATATTTGTTGCAAATATAATAGACAATAAATATGGCAAAAAGCTATTGTGTAAAGAGCTTATACAAATCGAGCAGAAAAATATTAAAATAGAATTTAAAATATGCAAAACACATGAAAATGTCCATGGTGTATTTTCACCAACCATGACGTTTATTATCTTGTTTCTGACATACTTTGAGGCCCTCATTCACAGTAACACAGCTTCCAGTCTAGGCTTTTCCTCGGCAGCTTCTCTGTGAATTACTTGACTGGCCGTTTCTTTCGCCTTCCCTGGTTTCCTCACTTATGTTTATCCTGCCTGAGCTGGTTTTGTAAAACACCTCCAGTACTTTCTGGAATGGCGTAGGTTTTAAGAAAATCACTATATAAGATGCAGCTGCTGCTTGGCCAGCCATGAAACTAGGTCCCAGTAAACCTATTATACACTGAAAGTTTCACCAGTCAGAAATGCATGGGGAGCACCCATCCTAGCGAAAGTCTCAGCCTGGCAACAGGGCACCCTGTAGCCGTCTGCCGTCCCCTCGAGAGTGCTTGGCTGACTCCGAGCTGGGCCATGGAGAGGATTATAGGGACTGTTATGGGCCCAGGGAAAGAGCAAGATTCGGATTTCAAAGTAGGTAGGGTTGCTACCGACTCAGCCATTTTGCTTGTATCATCAAGTCGTAACCTTGCAAGCGAGAATGTCTGCGTTAGAACGTCTGCATTTACCCCTAGTATCTCTTCAGTGTATTTCAGGAATTCCCTGAATTCTGAACCCCCGAATGGGAAGCAGTCCCCTGTACAAAGAGCCAGCTACACAGTGATTCCTCCTTACTCCTGCCCCTTCCTTGACTCCTTCTTCAACCAGATTCAGAAGGAAACGCAGCAGTTCTTGGATGTGCCGCCCCCTGGTGGCTGGCTGGGAGGAAGCAGCTAGTCCAGTTCTTTGAGGGGGTTGGAATAATTCGGTTCCCTGTGGTTGTTGGACTGAGGTCCCCATTTTCTTGCTGGCTATCAGCCAAGCTGCTCACACGTTCCAGAAGGACCCATATTCCTCACCAAGTGGCCCGTCTTGGATTCTGCCCGCTTTTTTCTTTTGTTCACCGGCTTGTGTTACCTTTCAGTCACTGTGACAAAATTCCCAAGGTAAACAACTTCTGAAGAGGACAGGTTTATTTTGACTCACAGTTTTGGAGTTTTCAGCCCACGACTGGTGGGTTTTGTGGCTTTGGGGCCAGGCGTGAGGGGGTATGTCGTGCTGGGGATGCATGCTAGAGAAAACTGCTCACCTCAGGCAGCCAGAAGGCAAAGAGAAGGAAGGGGCTTTGGTACCAATGTCCCCCATAAGGGCACATCCCCAGTACCATAGCTCCCTTGCACTAGGACTCGCCTCACAATAGCACCACAGGCTGGGGACCAAGCCTTCTACTCAGGGTACTTGAGGTACATTCAAGATCCAGACTAGAGCAGAGCTGGAGAGATCACTGAGCTTTCAAAGGGCTTCTGGGATTAGACTGGGCCACTGTGGATAATTCTCCTTTGATTAACTCAAAATCAACTGATTAGTAATCTTAATTACATGTGTAGACTGCTTTTGTGATGTACTCTTAACAAATTGGGGTAAGAAGCCAGCGATTAGGCCAAAATGTTCCTAGCATCCATTTCAGGAATTTGCCTTCCACAGACAGAGGCCAAAGTTTCTTAGATTTTCTTCATCCTTACGATTGTATTTATGGTATCTCCCATTTCTGTATATTGTTCAATAGCTTCTGCTGTTTAGTTCTAGAACTGTTTTTCTTCTTCCACTTAAAGCATGCATACCTTCTTTAACCTCATTCTTCATCACAATCTTTTTTTTAAATTTTATTTTATTGGTACATTTTAGATATACAATATAATGACATTCATCATTGGAAATTTGCACCTTTACATAATCTCTCTTGGTTCTTATTTTTCACCCTTCCCCTGCCCTCCTTCAACCCCTCCATCCCTCCCTATTTACAAAGACTTTATTTCCATCTTTTCATATTCCATTCTCTCCTTTCCCCTACCCCTCCCACTTCCCCTTCCCCTTTGCCCCTTTTCCTCCTATTTCACATTATCTATTGTACCTTTTAGTCCTTATTTACACTTTCAGTTTCTCACACTAGAAAAACGATTTGATATTTACACGTTTGTGTCCTATTTATTTTACTTAAGAGTATCACCTCACTGTACATCCATTTAACTATAAATGCCACTAATTTCTCATTTTTTATGGCTGAGTAGTGCTCCATTTTATTTAAAAAACCCACATCTTCTTTATCCAGTCTCCAGCTGATGGGCAATTGGGCTGTTTCCAAGTTTTAGCTATTACAAACTGTACCACTATAAACATGGGTATGCATATATCACTGTGGTATGAGTCTTTTAATTCTTTTGGGAAGATACCCAGTAGAGGAGTAGCTGGGTCAAATGGGACTTCCAATCTTAGTTCTTTGAAGTATCTCCATACTGATTTCCACAGTGGTTGCACCAGTCTACACTCCCACCAGCAGTGGAGCAGGGTTCCTCTTTCCCCACAGCCCCACCAGCATTTGTTATTGGTTGATTTCATGATGGCAGCCATTCTTTCTGGAGTGAGGTGAAATCTCAGCATTGTTTTCATTTGTATCTCTCGAATGACCAGTGATGATGAACATTTTTTCATATGTTTATTTGCTATTTGTACTTCTTTGTCTGAGAAATGTCTGTTCATTTCAGATGCCCATTTTTGGATTGGGTCTTTCAGTTTGGGAGGTCTGATATTTTTAAAGTTCTTTATAGACTCTAGATAGTAGACCTTTGTCTGAGGGACAGCTGGTGAACATTTTTTCCCACATTGTGGGTTGTCTCTTCACACTGTTGGTGATTTCTCTTGCTGTGCAGAAGCTTTTTAGTAAGAAGAGATCCCACTTGTTGATCGTTGGTGCTAGTTCACAGGCAACTGAGGTTTTGTTCATAAAATCTTTTCCTACATCAGTGTCTTCAAGAGTTCTACTTAACCTCTGTTCCAGCCAGTTCAGCGTTTCTATTTTAATATTTAGGTCTTTAATCCATTTTGATTTTAGTTTAGTGCATGGTGAGGGATATAGGTCTAGTTTTAATCTTTGGCAAATTTAAACCCAGTTTTTCCAGCACCATTTATTAAAGAGACTATCTTTCCTCCAGGGAGGGTGTTTGGCTCCTTTGTCAAAGATGAAGTGGCCGAGTGTGTCTGGAGTTGTTTCTGTATCTTCTAATCTGTTCCACTGGTCCTCAGGTCTGTTTCTTTGCCAGTACCACGCTGTTTTTATCACAGTAGCTTTGTAGTACAGTTTCAAGTTGGGGGTTGTAATACACCCTGCCATGACTCTGTTACCTAGAATTACTTTTGCTATTCTGGGTCTCTTCTTGCTCCAAATGAATTTTTGGATTGTTTTCTCAAGGTCTGTGAAGTATGCTGCTGGGATTTCAACTGGGATTGCATTGAATCTATATAGCAGTTTTGGAAGTATGGCCATTTTCACCATGTTGATTCTTCCTACCCAGGAGCAGGGGATGTCTTTCCATTTTCTGATATCGTCTTCAATCTCTCTTTTCAGAGTGCTATAATTTTCAGAGAAGAAGTCTTTGATTTCCTTTGTTAGGTTGATTCCTAGGTATTTCAGTTTTTTGGATGCTATTGTGAAAGGAATTGTTTGCCCTATTTCTGTCTCAGTGAGACTGTTGTTCGTGTAGAGAAAAGCTATTGATTTTTGTGTGTTGACCTTGTATCCAGCTACTTGACTGAATTTGGTTATTAAGTCTAGAAGACTTTTGGTAGAGTTCTTGGGGTCTTCTATGTAGAGTATCATGTCATCTGCAAATAATGACAGTTTGACTTCTTCATTTCCTACCTTTATTCCTTTTATTTCTTTCTCTTGTCTAATTGCTGTGGCTAATGTTTCCAAAACTATATTGAACAGAAGTGGTGATAGTGGCCATCCTTGTCTTGTTCCTGATTTTAGTGTGAAGGATTTCAGTTTTTGACCATTTAGTATGATATTGGCTGTTGGTTTTTCATAGATGGCTTTTATCAGATTGAGGTAGAGACCATCTATTCTGATTTTTTGTAGGGTTTTAATCATAAATGCATGTTGGATTTTGTCAAATGCTTTTTCTGCATCTATGGAGATAATCATATGGTTTTTGTCCTTGGCTCTATTGATATAGTGTATTGCATTGATTTATCTGCATATGTTGAACCATTCCTGCATTCCTGGGATGAATCCCAGTAGGTCAGGGTGTATGATCTTCTTGATGATCTTCTGCATTCTATTTGCCAGTACCTTATTAAGCATTTTTGCATCTATGTTCATTAGTGAGATTGACCTATAGTTCTCTTTTTCAGTTGGGTCTTTCTCTCCTTTGAGGATCAAGATGTTTCATCACAATCTCTTAATTCCCTACCAGTAACCACAGGAAATGTCTCTGTCCACCTCTCCCTCTCCCTCACTTTCTTCAGGCCACTAGGAGGAGACCATGGGGGTCAGAGAGGCAGGAGACCCTTGGGCCAGCCCTGGCACTGTCCCCAGAGTGAATACGTAGCCTGACCTAAGAATCTTAGTTTCCTCAACTAACAGTAGCTAATATGTCCCCTAGTTAATCTGAAGTATAAAATGAGCTATTTAAATATTTTAAGTTATTCAAATTATGTGATGCTAAGCTCCTAATAAGTCAACTATTGTAAGTGTATTCTTTGCTTTCTGGGATCCCTTTTCTCATGATAAGCCCAGGAAGTCTTAAACTTCGTTAAGGGGCCAGTCTTGGGGCCTCTCACCATACAATAATAACCTTTATTGAAAATGCCTCTGAGAAGTTATGGACTCTAGACGTTCAAGTGTTGAGGGACTTTTTAAACACTGATGAACTTGGAGATATTTTTGAATGTGTGGCATTTACCTCTATGTCTGTAGAATATTTAGCTGGGTGGTTATGAACATAAACTCTAAAATAAAAAATCCTGGCTCCTCCACTGATAAACTTTATTGATAGGGGCAAGTTTCTCATCAGTAAATTAAGATAATAATGACAGCTGTAAGAAAGGAATCAAGACGTTTGTACAGAATTTATCATTCTGTATGGCTCATAAGTGTTCAATTAATAGTAGCTACTGGGGCTGGGGATTTGGCTCAGTGGTTCTGGTGCCTGCCTAGCAAGTGCAAGGTCTCAAGTTCGATCCCCAGTACCAATAAATAAATATAATATTAGTAGCTACTGTTACTTTTGCTGCTAAGAATTGATGGCAGCCATGGCAAAGTCTTGTTTGAAATGATGATGAAAACATTGTGAAGGAGGGGATGGGGAAAGGAAAAATTATGAGAAAAGGAAAAAAATGGAAATGAAGTCTATGTAAATAGGGAAGGGTGGAGGGGGTGAAGGGTGCACAGGTAATGGAGAAAAAAATAAAAACCAAGATATATCATGTACAGGTACAAGACCCAATGATAAATGTGTAAGTATTGTATACTTAAAATGTACCAATAAAAGAATTTAAGGAAAAAAAACCCGATCACAGGAGGATCACACAGTTAAATCATAATACAGCACACTAGATTTTTCAAAATAGAGGGCATACACTGTAAGACCACTAAGAAAAGAAAATGGCTTAATTCATTCCTATTTTAATAGCATTGAACAGGAAAGATGTGCTTAGTGTTAACATTGTCCTTTGTTTCCAGTTGCCGGACTTCTTAACAACCCATTTATCCAAAAATAGAACAAGAGGAAATAGAACTCAGTAGCACTATAGAAATAGTACTGGCCAGAAACCCGAATGGTTGGCAGGGGCATTTTACTAATCACTTATGCATTGATATGGCTTAAAAGGTGCTTGCTGAGAATTGTTAGGGCCTGACTCTGTGGCATTTTGGGATGGGTTGTGCTTCTGTGTTAGAATATTTCACACTAAGATCCAATGAAGTTCTGTTCTTGAAATTACAAAGCCGTCTCTTAATAGGATAAAAAAAATGGCTAGAGGGTCTTGTGTACATATTCATACCACCTGTATTATTAATCCAGGTTAATACATATGTATTAATCCTGCCCAGTGCTGGAGCAAAATACCTGGCATATACAACTTAATGGAGAAAAGATTTATTTTGGCTCATGGTTTCAGAGGTTTTAGTCCATGGTTGACTGGCCTGAGACAGAAATATCATGGTAGATGGGCGTAATGGAGGAAAGCTGCTCAAGTCATGGCAGCCAGGAGGGAGAGGGAGAGGGAAAAGAAGAGCCTTCAGAGGCGTGCACCTCGGGGCGCACTTCCTCCACCTGGGCCCTACCTCCCAACAGCCCTTTCGGGTATGAGGTCGTCAGTGATGCCCTCATGATCCAATCACCCCGCTGAGCTCAACTTCTGAACACTGCTGCACTGGGGGTCAAGCCCTCGACACATGAATCTTGAGGGAACACTTCCTGGTTAGAACACCAACATTCAGAATTGGTGACACAGTTCTTGGCAAGTATATAAGGAGGAGGGAGGAAATAATGGGGAAAGGGGAGAAATGAGTAAAAGAAATGAGGGAAGGGAATGGTGATTCCATTTGTGTAACACACAGGTGCTTCTACACCCCCCCTCCCTGCAGCAGTTCGCAGAACAGATGTTCTCTCCTATTTTACAGATAAGAGCTGTTTGATCTCTGAGCAGCTTACTTAAAGATCATGTCCATAGATAGAGCTGGAATCTAAACTTGGGTCTGTATGATCTCAGCACTCATGCATTTTCCACTGGTATGACTGGATTCTGACCTAAAGTAGAATTGTGGTAGGAGAAGTTTTCATGCATTCAGCCAGGGCGCGTCTGGTGAGGCAAGTGAGGTTAAAGCAGAATTTGAGAGAGTCCCTCCCAGGGGAAAGCCTCTCAGTTAATACCCATCAATAATTGTTTTCTGCCTATGGTAACCTTTATTTCAGACTAGTGGCTTTACTGGCCAATTAAACTATGAGAACCAGTTTGACTCTGCTAAGTGAACTTGAATAGCAGAGAATAGTTTGTTTTGGTTGTCATTTTGTTCTATTTTTTTCCCCCTTAATGTCAAGCTTCCCTGGGTTCTATACTAGATTATCCAGTGATGGCGAACCTTTTAGAGCTTTCAATGATGAAAGCATCCTGTGGCATGCGTGCCATAGGTTTGCCATCACTGGATTATGTTATAGTTTGGATCTTGAATGACCTTCAAAGGCCCAGATGTTGGGGACTTGGTCCCAGGGTGGTACTTATTGGGAGGTGTGGAACCTTTAGGGGTGGGGCCTAGTGGGAGAAAGTAAGGTCACTGGGGGCGTGGCCTTGAAGGGGATACTGGGACCCTGATCTCTTCCTCTTCTACCTTTTGCTTCCTGGCTGCAAGGTGAATTTTGCTCTGCTGCCCGCTCTTACCAAGATGTGCTGCCTCACCACAGACGCAGATGCAGCAGGGTCAGTTGATTATGGACTGGAACCTTCAGAAGTGTACACCAAAATGACCTTTTTCTTTTTACAAGTTGATTATCTCAGGTGTTTTGTTATAGTGATGGAAAGCTAACAAACAGGTTAAAGAACCACTATGACATTAGAAGAAAATATCATAGAATACTATAGAAGCAAAACTTTTTACCCCTCTATTTGTAATATAGGTTAGTAACTGATTGATCTTTTTATTGGGATGATACTTCAATTATCTATTGTTCCGAACTCAGAGAAGGAGGAGATTAAAAAACTCAGACATAAAGGTGAACAAAGAATCAGATCCCACTTACCCACCACCATTTTCACTCTGGAGAAACGGACTTTTAAGTAGATCCTTGGCCCAGGAAGCATTTAGTCTAGTTCAAAAACAATGCCTTGATTTTGAACTTTACAATTTGAAAAATTCTCTTCCATGTATAATGACCCCATTTGGTCCTGACATTTTTCTGTGAGGGAGATGGGTATATGCCATCTGGGTATATGGGTATCATCCTGGGTATATGCCATCGGATATCCTGGCTCTTAACTATTCAACATTGTTTACTTTTCACTTCCTTTTTGGAAGATGCTCATATTGAGGTTCCCTAAGCTGTCATTCATTAAAGAATGATGTGAATAACTTCTTTTGAAAAGGAAATGGCATTGTATTTTAAAGCTGAATTTAAAGTGTATTGTGTAATTTACCCTTCAGCTCATCAGAACGTAAGATTATCCAGAACTCTTCCTGGAATTACAGAGATGCAGTGTGGAATAGGCTTTGGGAGTTGTCTTGTACAACCACTTTGCATCGTTAAGTGAAGAAACTGAAGTCTGGAAATGAATGGGAAGCTACTCTCCCACCATTACTCAACCAGCCAGCCCTATCTATCTGTTCCGGGTAGTTAGTTGTGTTGTGGGTTCAACAGGTGAATAAATTTAGATTGTGTCTCCATGTGCACACATTGTTGTTGTTGTTAACACATTTATAATTGGAATGTTTCCTTGAAAATACTTAAAAAGCATAAAATATACCAAATCCATGGCTTAGACTGTTTTGTTCTGGTGATTTTTCTCAGAATTTCTAAAATACAAAGAATTGCAGTAGATCAAAAACAAGCAAATATGTACTGATTAGAGCCAGGGAGGCTTTCCGGAGTTCCTAGTCTCACTTTACTGGAAATCTAAAAAAGTGTTCCTGAACATTTCTTTTTTTAAATGTAAAATGATAGCAGTGGCAACCTGTTTGTTTTATACCTGTGGAGCATTTTATATCTCACTCTGCTAGAGTGGACTTGGGGAAAAAAAACCTGAAAAGATTTTTGGAATCTTTCATTTTCCCTGTAAAATCATGTTATTTAACTCACTACCACAACTTGTGGGATATTTCAGCACTTCTAATTCTGATTTGGAAAGTGATTCACGCCCATCTTCCTCACAGCTGTAGGCAATGACTGGCATCTCTAAGTCCCACATTATCCACAAACCAACTGGGGAACATTCTGTATTGCAACCTTGTGCTTCTAGAGGTTTCCTTTCTAGCAGACAGTGTTTAATCGTGAACCAGCCCCCAAAGGGAAGTACTTCTCGTTGTCTTGGTCACAGTCAGAGCCAGAACATTGGCTCAAACCAAGGGGCCTCATGCAGAGCTTGGGGACCCTGAGCCCTCTCTCCATGGCTCTTTTTTTTTTTTTTTTTTTTTTTCCAAAACAGAGAATGCAGCTGCTCATGGTTATCAGGACCACACCCCATACAACTGCCGGGGTCCCCCTGGGTCAGAGAATCACATGTACTTTTAGATATGTTGATGATCATCTGTGCTAGTCAGCTTTCTGTCATTGGGACAAAATAACAGGAAACCAGCTTCAAAAGAGGAAAGCAGGGGGTGCAGGATTTAGCTTAGTGGCACCGCACCTGCCTTTCAAGCACAAGGTCCTGAGTTCGATCCCTGGTGCCACAAAAAACAAAAAACAAAAAAAAAAAAAGAGGAAAGGGTTGTTTTGGCTCAGTTTCAGAGGTTCTGTTCATGGTTACTTGGCCCAGTTTTGGGCCTGTGGCCACAAGTACATCATGGTGGGAGCATGAGGATGAGGAGGGCTGCTGATCTCATGGAGGATGGGACGCAGTGAGGGACAGGAAGGGGCCAGAGTCCTCATAGCCCTTCAAGGTCTCGCTCCCCAGTGACCTCATTTCCTCCTCCCAGGGCCCACCTCCCACAGGTTCTACTGCCTCCCAGGAGTACCGCAGGCCATGGGCTGGGACCAAGCCTTTGAACACATGGGCCTGTGCAGGCTAATTATCCAAACCACAGCAAAATCAAAATAAGGAACAGGTCATGGGGATCTGGGGAAAGGAAAGCTTTTATATGATCTGATGATTGTATTTTATAAACACAAGAAATGGGCGAGGTGATGGCTCTAGATTTCAGAGAGGGATGTTCCATGTCCAAGCAGGGCAAGACACGAGCATATGAGTAATTAAAGTATAGACATCATTCTTAAGGACAAGGTGCACTGTGGGAATAGCCTGGAGAAGATGGTGAGGGGAAAAGGGCAGCTGTGATATGAGACACAGGCACATAATTGTGTGCGTGCGTGTGTGTGTAAGCACATCTGTGAGTCTCACTGTGTGCATGTGCGTGACTGTAACTTCACCCTGAGTATTTTCCAGGATCTGAGGTTTTATTGACATAGACGCTCTATGGCTGAGTTTCGCCCCAGGACGAGGCTAGTTTTAGCCCAAGAAGCCTGTGTCCCAGGAAACCCCTCAGTCCTGGGCAAATCGGAGTGCCTGGTCACCTTGCATCTTATTTAGAGTCATCCCCGGGATGCAGCTGGAGAAAAGCATGGGATGAAATTCAAACCTGAGTGTCTGGGGTCTAGTTGTGTTTGTGTGTCATTGTCTCCGTACTCGGGGAGCCGCCTGGAGTTCATCCAGGTCAGTTACGTGCTAATGTTGGAGGGATTGCAGGCCTGGCCTCGTAGTTTTGACCATCACATCCAGAGAACAGTTGTTTAAATTTGAATTTGGCAAACTGAAGTAAACAAACAGATAGGGAGAGAGAGAAGTGAAAAAGCGCAGGGAAAGGGAAGAAAGGAGAGGAAGGCTCTATCCGGAACGCCCGGCCCTGGGACTGAGAGTCTGGAAACCCACGGCAATTGTACTGGATTATTCTTTCCCCGCTCAGGGTATTCTTCCAGAACTCAGCATGTAAATGAAGATGATTGTCCAATTCCAAATGTTGTTTTCCCATCTCCCAGCTGGAGTTGAGGCAGTGCTGTGCTTTTCAACCAGGAACTGAAGCCTTGGTTTTTGTTTTTTTGAAGCACAGTTACCGTAAATTGGACTACAGTGAGTAATCTTTTAATCAGACAGAAAGAGGCATTCCAGCTATGCCCCCGGTCGTCTGAGAGTGCTTACCAACTTGTTTGAGAAAGAAAATTGAGTTGATGAATTTGGGGCCATCAGTAGTCCATTTAAGTAATGTACTTTAAATTTTTATTTTAAATCATGTAAATGTTTTCTTTTCTTTTCTTTTTTCTCTCTTCCTTTCTTTCTTTCTTTTTTTTGTGGTACCAGGGATTGAACTCAGGACCTTGTGCTTGCAAGGCAGGTGGGGTGCCACTGAGCTAAATCCGCAGCCCTAATGTATTCTTATTGTAAACAATGTATTTGTTGTAATGTATAAAATAGGGATGTTCAAACATGAGGTGATAGACATTACTCATAATTCTATCAGCCCAGACTACTCAACTGTCCTTTCTGGTTTTAAAAAAGTCCATGTGAGCCAGGGATTTAGCTTAGTGGTTCCACCGCCTGCCTCGCAAGCACAAGGACCCGAGTTCGATCCCTGGTACCAAAAAAAAAAAAAAAAGTCCATGTGTGCATAGGCCCATTTTAGTATGTGTGCATGCATGCAAATGGTATCATCCCACACATAGCTTTGTAAAGACAGTCAGTCCCCTGTATCTTTGGGTTCTGCACCCAAGGTTGCAGCCTACTGTGAATCAAATATACCAGAAACCAAAACGGGGTCCGTGCTGTCCCGGTGGGCACAGTGTGAAAATGACCGCACAGGTTTGGGGTCACGATCCAGTTCAGTGCCTCTAGGTTGCTTTGTCACTGTAGTACTCAGCCAGGTTCAGTGTGTTCTCAATGAAGCAAGGCCACACCCCTCTGAGGATCTTCCACGCAGGCCACGTTAGAAAGGGCTGCAATGCAGAAGGGGCTTTGGCTGTTTGGAATCGAAGGAGGAAAGTTGCTTGGGGTGAGGGTTCACTTAAATTAAGGCTGTGGACATTAATTTCCCCTTTCCTTGCTACTTCCACCTGGGAAACCAGCAACTCAGATTGGAAGCCATGGTGCTTTCTTTTCTCTCTTCTCTCTGTGCAGTTCACGTTGCACTCTGGGCCAGGTCCCTAAATCTTTCCTCCTTATTGCTGTCCCCTGCTAACACTGAGAGCCTAGCTCCTGTCGCTTCATCTCCCCTCGGGCCACGGCCTGCGGCACTGGGATTTCAGTTCATCCCGGGAACCTGTGCGGAAAGCCTTCCTCGCTCCTTGCTGCCCACCGTCTGCTGAGGTCCCCTCCCTCTCCATTCCCTTGACCCCCATGTGCTGCCTTTCCCCGCCGCCTCTTAGATCCCCCTCCTAACTGTTCCCTCCCACGGGCAGCAGTGGTGCAAAGTGAAGCAAAATGGCCCAAATTGCCCAGAGACTGGTGTGACTTTCAGAAGCCCAAGTTACAGAGTCATTCATGCCAGCATTCAGGAAGCCATGGCAGCTCGTGCCTGGGGGCCCTGTCACTGTGGAAACCACAGGGCACCTCCGTGCTGCTCCCCATGTCTGTTCCAGGGAGCACACTGCCTCCTTGCAGCTGGCATCGGTCCACCTGAAAGTTCTGGAATATGGAATTGCACATTACCCTGCTCAGCATTCCTCAGGATGCTGTACCCTAAGCATTGCATCTCGTATTCTCCCAGATCTCTGATTTTCTTTTTCCACAGAAAATATTCTAAATTGGAGGGATTGCGGTTGGTAGCACGGTCTGCCTCAGACTGTCTTCCTGAATGACTGCACAGTGCACTTGGGCAGGGTGGTGCTGATCTGGTCGTTGTTGGCAATGCTTTGTTCCAAAGCAGGTGGGAGGAAAGAGCTGATCCTGCCGTTCACTTCCGGAGTATGGCACCGTGTTTCTGGAATGTTTCCTCACATACGATCTCATTGAATTAAGCACTGAACTGCAGAGCAGTACTGTTACCTCCCCTTTGCTGATGTAAAGGATAGAATTGAGGCAATTTCTCATCCTTTCAAAGAATTATTGCTCCCACGCATGTGCCATGCACAATTCAGGACACATGGAGTAAAAAACATACCATATTTCTGGTTCTTGTGAAGGCTGAATCCTAGTGGAGAAGGCAGACCATAATTGAATAAGCTCAATCTGATGCCAGAACCATTCGGCAAAGTGTTGCTTCCATTTGCTAACTCCGCTTTGGGTGATGAACAAGAATGCCGCCATCTTTTCCAGAATCGTGGAACGAATTAAGTTTGTGAACCGAGGTACCACTGGAATGGCAAATGCTGTGCAGATTAAGAAAGCAGGCATTTAAGGGGATGGAGCATGACCAGGTCACACTGTGACCAGGGATGGTCTGTCCAAGGAGGTAAGATTCGAGCAGAGAGTTGTGAGACGTCAGTAAGGGAGTAAGCTATGTGGCTACCTGGGGTTAAAACATCTCAACTGAGAAAGCAGCATGTGCAAAGGCCCTGTGACAGCAGCCTGGGTGGTGGCTTCACAAAAGCTGCGCTGCTGAGCAGCTGTTTTAGTTGGAAGTAAGGTCAGAGAACAAGCCAGGGCCCAAATCTCCACTGCTCTTTGTGTGTCACCCTGAGGGTGTTGCATTATTCTGAAAGATCTTTGCTCTGAGAGAGGAGAGCATTTGAAGGTTGTATACTAGGAATGACATCATGTGATTTATATTTTGAAAGACGTCCTGACTGCTGTGTAGACAGTAGGCTGAAGGAGCAACGGTGAATCAGAGAGACACATTAGGCTGCTATTGTGGCTGCCGGAAAATGGCTACAGATGGTGCCAGGCAGTGGGAAGGAGGTGGTGAGCAGCTGAGTTTTCTGGACCTCGAAGGCGGCAGCCAGGGCTCGCTGGCATTGGGGTGTATGTGGGGCAGAGTCAGTGGGGCTCTGGCTCTGCCAGGCCCAGATGGAGGAAGACTGCCCAGGGGTCTTTGCAGAAGCCCGCGGGGTCGGTGAGGAGCGGGTGTCTCCTCTTCCCGTGGCCTCATACCTCCTCCCTGAGCCCCTCTCAGTCTGCTATCAGGGGTCTCCCTCTCCCTGCTGGGAGCCACTCCTGCCCCCAGGCACTCACCGAGCCCTTCTGACTGGTAGGCAACAGTGGGAGGAAGCTGGGGGTTCTTGTGAATCTTTATTCCAAGGATACTGGGAGAGAGGCCGCAGGGAGCTGTGACCGAGGGTCCAGATCAGCAGCCAGATGCCGTTCTGCCCCTGCGACATCTGAGAGCCCATGATGGCCTTTGGATGACCTGAGCAAACGTGCACCCCTGGCTAGTAGGGCAGGTCATCCTGAAGGCTTAGGGACACGCCCTTCTGTGCCGGATGTTCAGTAGAGATTTGTTGACCTTCGTGACTATTTGTTGGTTGACTCTTGGCCTTTTCTGGAACGAGCATGTTTGAATTCTCTTTCCTGTGTCAGTGATCATAGCTGCTCGTCAATTTCAGGCGGGATTAGTGTCAGGGACAATGGACCGTGAGATGGGAAAAGGTGAAGGCAGAAGACGTTAAGCCAGGCGACAGCACATGGGCATCATCGGTGGGCTCAGGGACACATGGAAGGGTCCCCTTGCTGGATCCCGGGGATCGCTGCAGAGTCACAGCCTGTTCCCCGACAGCGGGCCGACTTCAGGCCACCCTGACCTTCCAGGTTTTTCTTTGCCTTACCTGTGTTGGCATTGTCTGGCAGGATAAAATCTGGCAACTTGCAAAACTAGTGATTTTAAGAGACAAAGCTTTTTCCCGAGTCGATATTTGAAGGATGCACTGCTTTTTTCTAGTCATGTGTCAGAGACTGAGAATCTGAGCAAACAGCAGCCTGCCAGAGAGAATATTCCCCAGCCTGCTTCTTCCCTAGTGGCATTTCGTTGAAAGCCACAAAATAAAAGCAGAGTCATTCCAGATCCTTAAATCAACTTCTGCATTGACAACGATGGTCCTCATTTCCCATTCTGGCCCGGTCTGGTCACTTGAGGTCTCCAGCTAGAATCAGGACAGGGGATGGCATGGACCCCACATATCCAGGGTGTTGAGACTGCCATCCTCCTGTAAAGCAGTGATTCCTAGGCACGCATCCCTGTGTCCTCGTTTCCAGGCTTGGGTGGGTGGACTTCCTCCTTCATTCAGAAGGGCTCAGAAGAATCAGATTCTTCTTTCCTTTCTCTACCAGGTTGCTTCTAGCCAAGTCAAATCCTTTCCATTGGAGGCTCTGAGTTCGTTTGTTGTAGTTCTTACCAGCCTGGGTGCTCGTGCCTTTGATGCACCTGCATCCCCAGTGGCTTCCTGTTCTTCGGGATGTAGCAGAGCTCAGAGGGGCAGTGTGATCATGGACTGCAGGGGCCCTGGGAAATGCCATTTGTCAGCCTCCGTTTGAATTATTTGAGGGCCAGCAATGTCATTCATGGTTTATATTGCTCTGGGCTCTTGCCTGCCAACTTCTGGGTATTTGAGGCTATGAAGAGAAACAATTAAAATTCAGACCATCCATCACACTGATTACTACTTGCTTTGGTAGAAGATTTTTGTGGGATGGACACTAATCATCAAAGATAGTTTGAATAATTGACTATACCGAGTCTCATGCCTGTTTTGAATGCCTAGAGCCAATACCAGCCAGGAGGAGAAATGCTAGGGTGACGCACCTGCTGGGGTGAATCAGATGTGGCACGTGACTGTACCAGATGAGCACAGGACACATCATCACCTGTCCTGGGCATACAATGAAGGTGGGGCAGTTGTCCATTGAGGGAAGACCAGGCCCCGTGTCCGTGTGCTTTTTTATCCATGGCTTCCTGGTGGTGATGCCTTATAAACATGATTGCCCCCCACCGACGCTGGGGGTGCTCGGCATCCTCCAGCGACCCCAATTCCACTCCACTCCTCTTACCTGCGTTCTTTCTGCCTTAATGAACCATGACTTTTTCTCCTTTTGGGGCTTTCTGGAGGCTGGCGTGTCGTCCCAATAAATCGCAACCTAAAACCCCAGGGCAGATGTCCTCCATGCCTTCCCACCCACCTCGCTCGCTCTCCCCTTCTTCCTCAAACCTGCAGAGACGCCTGTTTGCTGATCTCATCAGTCTGTGATTTGAGATCTTGTGACTTGGCAGGAAAGGTGGGGAGCCACACACCCTGTGGCCTCCCACCCCCTACCGCGCGGACCTGCTGCGCTGCACGGAAAACAGAACTAAGGGAGCAGTTTAGTTTGGACTTCATCCGGAGGCAAATCAGCCACTTCACACGGAGATCCCCTCTCCGCTCTGTTCCCAGGAAAGCGAAGTGAACCACCAGAGAGAAGAATGTGCTGTCTGGTGCTGTACCAATAAGAAAGTATAATGTTTTGAATTAACAGAGCAGGAGAGCATGTGCAACTGAGAAACAGTTGGCCGCTCACTTTATTGCTCCTTTTGCCTCCCCCTTTTCTTCCCTCCCCTCAGATATATGCTTGGATAAGGATTTTCATCTCCAGCTGGGTTCTTCCTAAACCCAATCCTGCAATGACACGACAAGGCCATGTTAGACATGGAAATTATTGCAAAGCAGAGAATCCAGGACTCTCATTTCACCAAGGCCCCAGGAAGTGGAGATGTGCCTCCAATTTAACCCAAATATGGTTTTCTCATTGCTCTACTTGCTAATTAGTAAATCAAAACCAAATGAAAAATATAAATAAGTGCATACCACACATCTGTCACACTTGAAAGTTTCCCAGCTTATTTCTGTCTGGCTGGCTTTGTTATCCATCGTTGTCGCCATTTATGCGTAAAAATACCCCAAAACACCTTGATAGATTGGACCCCTCTGGGGCCTTAGGTATAAAACTGCCTAAAAAGTGACACTGATCAGGTACAGATTATTTGGTTAACCTAGCAGCTGTGATTTTTTTTGAACAGGAAGATAGAAGAGATAAGGCATGGTTTTCCCACTCTTCTTAATTCTCTTGCAGGTGTTTTCTGTTCTGTTTCAAATCATAATTCAAATGCTCAGTCCAGGTGAGCTTGCTTGTTGGGCTGGCCTTTGGAAACTGCCCGCTGAGATACACTGAGAGTCACATAGAGCTAAACACACTGGCCCAGCAGTTGCTCAAAAGGGACCGAGAGGCCTTGTCGCTCCAGAAAAGGCAAGACTTTCTCTGAGAACAGTCCTGGGAGAAGCGTTTTGTTGTGTTTTTGCAAGGATCCAAGTTTTGCCTATTAAAGGAAAGGAACGGGCCCGCTCTGTTTTCTGTGTCCCGATCACACGGCTGTGCTCGGGTGACACTCCTGCCCCACAGTGGTATTTTTCCATTCTCGTGCTTAGCACCCCATGGCCCTCGGCATCCACGATCACATCTTGGTGTAGAGCCTCCGTTTGACTGGGAAAGTGTCCAGAGCCCCCTTTGCTGCAGCCCAGCTGGCCAGTACTTGAGAAGTGTGGCTCTGCTGGCTCCAGGAGGCTCCTCTGTCCCCTCATTGAGCAAATACATGCTGGCCACCTGCTGTGTGCCAGGCAGGCAGTGTTAGGCATGGGGGCTGCTGAGGGATCAGAGCAGGTTCCCTGCTTGGTGGACCGCGCTGTGGAGAGCAGTCCTGGCCCTCGGGTCCCCAGCTTCCTTGCTCACTGCCCACCTGTGGGAGTGTCACAGAAGTGAGGGAGGCCTTGTGCGGAATGTTGCAGGTAGGGATGCGCGTGGCCCTGCTCCCTGGAGCTCAGGCCACAGACACCAGTCACACGGAGGAGGGCTGCAGGGGCCTCCTGAGAAAGGGCTCTCCCCATTTGCCCGTGCTGTGCCTCGAATAATAACGGGTCACCTGATGTGGTGTAACTTGACGGGAATATGAACCTCTGGTACCCTGGGAACCGAAGGAAAGAACTGGCCTGTCCGTGGCTTTTTTGTGTTTTGTTTTGTTTTCAAAACTTTCAAAACTTGAATGTTTTATTAAACCAAATAGCTCCACTGTCGTGGTCAAAAGCCCACTGTGGAGAAAGGCAAGGTTTAGTGTTTATTAAAGCTGCCTCCATGAGAGAAACTCTTGCCCAACATACTTCAACTCAATTATTCAAGGGCTGATTTTTCCATCTTTTGCATTTTTCAGCCTCCTTCCTTTTGGCTGGAAGCTTTCATAGAAGTGGTAGGACTTATTGGCCAGGTGTGTGTGCGCGCGTGTGTGTGTGTGTGTGTACCTTCAATGGTGGAAAGTCTGATGAAGAAGCCCCTTAATAACGGGAATGCATGGTCTAGTGTCTCAAGGCACTGACGGGTGTCTACAGAGCTTTGTGGTACGCAGGATCTTGATGCTTTTCTGACCTCGTGTATAGATTCATCACCCACATGTGGAGCAGGTGGTCACCCAATGGTGAACACAGGCAACTCCATGATAAATGGGTTTTTGAAACTGTATTCTAATATATAGTAAAATAGTATCTCTTGATTTTCAGATTTTAGGGATACTCTGTGGAAGCTACAAGAGAAGAAAATGGTTAAGTCACTTGACCCAGCTAAAAAGAGGCAGAGCAACCTCTTGACTCATCTTCAGCTATCAGTCCTGTACTCTTTCTTCTGTACCAGGCTTTTAACTTTCAGGAGAGAAGACAATAGCCATTTGATGAGGGTTCCTCGTTTTTCAACTTTGCCAGGATTTCTTCTGGCAAATCCTCAGCCTCCCTTGTTACCCTTCCCATGATATGATCTGGGGTATCCTTTTCTTCTTTCGGTTTTCAGTCTGTGACACTGAGCTCTCCTAATCTCTTCTATGATTCCCCTGGACTAACCTCATTTCTATCCAGACTCAGCAAATGCTCATTCCCAGCCTGTGTCTCAGGCACCATGCTCGGCACCTTCACGTGGTACTGCTGATCCCCCAGCCTCATTCTGCTCAGGCATCCTGCACAGTTGGCCCTGGGGAGAGGGGAGTGAGTTCATTGCCCTTATATTTGGGGCAGGCTGTGAATAAATTTGGATACACAGCCACCTGCCCTCCAGTGGTACCTCTTGGGAGTCAGTAGATGAGGAGAGATGAAAGTGGACAGCAAAACAGAAAGAAAGAGATAAATATCCCAAAGGATTGAAAAGGAGCACTGAAATGCATGTGCATGCATGCTGTTTGTAGCACTGATCACAGTAGCAGAAGGTAGAAGGAGCCCAATGGGTGAAGGAGTAAACAAAGTGTAATATACACGTAAAATGGAATAATATTCTACCGAAAAGGCAGGGAGTAAGGATGTGCGCTTGCAACATAAGGAACTTTGAAAACATGATGCCAAATCAATGAGAGCTGTCACAACAGGCCACCTAGTGACCGTCCCATTTGTATGAAATATCTAGAAGGGTAGTTTTGGAGAGATAGAACCTAAATGGCTGAGTGCCAGAGGCTGGGAGATGGAAAATCGGGAGCTGCCACCTGAAGAGTTTTCTTTTGGGGCGAGGGAGATGTTTTGGAAGCAGCTAAGGGTAGTGGTTTTCCACTGTGAATGTGCTAAATGCTATTAATTTTTCTCTTTAAAATGGTTGATTTTGTCATGTGAATGGAAGAGAAATGAGTGAGCCAGAGTCCATTTCTCAGAATTGAGGATGTGATTTAGAAATCTACTCCACCTTTCTTATTGGTGATGGAAGTAATTTTATTCGGTTAATTTCCTTTTTCTGCTATTTGAATTGAACATGCTTGGAGTTTGCATTCTGAAGTAGAATGCAAAGCAGTATGTGACCTGGTATTTTAGGTCAGTAGGGGTGCTACTTTTAAAAAAAGATGTGGACAGATGTGCTGAGTAGGTTGTCCAGCTTAGCTTCCTGTTCTGGAGAACTGCCCATGTGTCTTAGGGAAAGATCGCTTGGGCTGAGTCAACCCTGAGTCCTGCTCTGGCTCCTTATGTTGCTTGGGAGCCACAGTGCCCAGGACGGAGCGCCCAGTGCTGGCTCACCCAACACCTGCCCTTGAGCACCAGGCCCTGGACTCTGTGTGGAGTAACGAAGGGGCACGTGACACAGACCCTGCCTTCGAGGGCTCATGGTGAAGCAGGTGACCTTTATAGCATAAATAGGGGCACAGTGGTGAAGATTTCCATGGGACACTGTGGGAACCCAAACCAGCTGTGGGTCGGTGGAGGGAGGGAAGGAAGCTCTGTTCCCCACTTTCCTTCACTTTAACCTGTACCTGAGGTCATCAGCTTATAAAGAAGAAAGGTTTCTTTGGGCTCACAGTTTTAGAAGTTTTGGCTTGTCCCCTTGCTTCTGGGCCCATGGTGACGAAGGACGCCATGGTGGGACTGCCTGGCTGAGCACCATTGCTCACCTCGTGGCTTGGAAGTGGAAGAGAGGAAGAAGAAATGGACAGGTCCGGTTATCCCTTCAGGGGCCCCCAGTGACCTGCAGACCTCCCAATAGACTCCGCCTCCCAGCAGTGCCTTCAACACAGGCTTTGGGGGATGCTCAGGGTCTAAACTCCAGTGGAAGGCTTCCTGGAATTCACCCTTGATGGGAGATGTAAATTACTGCATCACTGCAGTAGCCGGACTGCATGTTGCCCCTCCTCCTGATATTCACCTGTTGAAAATGCAGTGCTGTCAAGAGGTGGGGCTGTGGGGTGATGAGCTCATCAGGGTGGAGCCCTTCCGAACAGGATTCGATTCGTGCCCTTAGAAAAGGCCCTGTGGAGCTGAAGGTGTAGGTCAGTGTTAGAGCATGAGTTTTTCATTGTACATCCCTGGATTTAGTCCCCGTGTACCACAAAAGGAGAAAATAGGCTCCAGAGGGCCCCTAGGCTGTGTGTGACCCAGGAAGCAGCTCTCACCAGACCCAGAATCGGCTGGCACCTGGATCCGGGACTTCCAGCCTCTAGAACTATGAGAAGTGAATTTCTGTTACTTATAAGCCACTCCGTTTATGGATATTTTCTTAGAGCAGCCTGGCCAGACTTCAGATAATCACTCGTTGATTACTGCAGGTACATGGCTAGAGTACTTGGAAAAGAGAAACAGTACAAACATGTTTTTTAAATAAGTTTGATATTTTTCACTAAACCATTATTAATGATAGAGGAAATAAGAACTTTGATATGCCTATGCTTGATTTATGGCTTTAATAATTTATTTGTATTTAAAATGACACATGGACATCAAAGCATTTTCAAAATTGAGGGCTTGAAGAAGTCTTCATCTTGCAGGAGAGAGAGGGAAAGGCATCTAAAGGGCCAAGGGGGTGTGGCTCTGTGGCAGAGGGTGCTCAGCCTGCGGGAGGCCTTGGGCTCCATCCTTAGTACCATTAAAAAAGCAACACAAACCGAAAGGCAAGGAGATTGCTTAAGGAAGGCAGAGGCACGAGGTCCCGGGCACAAAGGTCAGAAAAAGCAGTTTCTGTCTTGCCAGACTACAGTCTGAGGCTGAAGGGTTGTCGGGGGCCTAGACTGCGGACCCTGTCAGCCACACCCTGTCAGAGCTGTCCCCTGGCTGCAGTGTGGGGTGTGGATGGACAAAGGACAGAGCCACTGAGCCAGGGCAGGGCAGGGGGAGCGGAGGAGAGGACAGCGGGCCTGAGGCGCTGCAGAGCAGGGCCGGCCAGGACTCCACGGAGAGGGAATGTTCCTGGTGAGCTTTCCCAGGGGCACCCGCCAGCCCAGGGTGGCCACGCAGCACTTGAACTGCGGCAGTGGCCCCGCAGGATGCTGTTCTGCGTATCACATGTCGTGCGTTCGTTTGTCCAAATCCACGGGGTGCACAAGTGTGAACCCTAATGCAAAATGTGAACTTAAGTCACTAATAACTCCTCCACTGTAATGCGTCTGCCACACGAGTGAATGATGGGGAAGATGGAGGAGACATACAGGAACTCTGCTTTTTGCCCAGTTTTCATATAATCCTAAAACTGCTCCGTGAGCTTATGGTGCTGTGACAAAATACCTGAGAAGAGCATCTTGAAGGAGGAAAGGTTTATTTTGGCTCTCACCGTCAGCGTGGTCAGCTCCATTAGTTTAGGGCTGTGCTGGGGTAGAACACGAGGGAGGGTGTGGTGGAGCACAGCTGCTCACCGCAAGAGCGAAGAGAGGAAGTGTCTGGGGTCCAGGCCACACCCTCCGGCCCACCCCCACAGCAAAGCCCCACTTCCGGTGTCCATACCGGCCGGCCGCCAGTGCGCTCACACTGAGGTCTCAGCAGGGCTGGATCCGCGGAGGAAGTGAGAGCCCTTGTGATCGGGCCGGTTCCCCAAAGCCCATCAGCTGGGAAGGCTGCCGCACAAGGGGCCTTGTGGGGTCCCTTTGGGATCCCATCCATAACATGCTACAAGTTTTTTTTGAAATGCTAAGAAAGAAACATAATTACATAATAAAAAGTTAGCTTTCCACATTAATTTCATGTAATAATTATCACACTACTGCGTTTAAGTTTTAGAATTTCTGAAGATGAAAGAAACATTGTAAACATATAGCTCATATGGCAAACTGAATTTTAGTCAAATGTAAATACTTGCATGGAGCTGAAGCTACTGTATTGGACAGTGCAGTTCTAGAAGGTAAAATTGGGTGATTCACTGGACAGTTTGGAGTGACCAGGTGGACAGAGAGAGAGTTACAGGGACAGATTGATGCAGAATGATCAAGTTTCATTTTGTGAATTTCATGTTGCCTTCAAGTGTACAGGGGCACCTGGAGGAACAAGGGTACCTGGCAGGAAAATAAACGCATTCCTTACAGAAGAGCTTTGGGCTAGAGATGAAAAAAAATGGGAGCAGTATCAGCATGAAGAGAGTAGCTGACATCATAAAAGTAAGTGGCATAAGGAAGCCACATAATTGCCTTAGACTCGGATTCCTGTTGACGTGGTGTGTGATCACACTTGCTCTGCCTACCTTCTGGGGCTGTTCTGAGGAAAAGAGGAGATAACAATGTGCGCATGAAACAGCTCTGTAAACTCTTCAGATGTTAGGCTGGTTTTAAAATGTCTTTAGGAGTTGAGAGGAATGTGTCCCGAATGTTGTTTTCCAAACAAAAGAGATGAAATTAAGACTTCAGATTCTGAAAGTATCACAGATTGGATAATCCTTGGGCCTTCCTGTTAAAATACTGCTAGATCCAGGATAAACAGAAGCAAATATGCCAAAGGCGTGAGTGTCAGGGATTCAAGGACATCTTTGAGGGCTCCCAGGAATGGGTTCCTGTGGGCAAATAGACATAAAAGCTGGGTTTCTGTCAGTGCAAAGACCAGGACTACTGAGACCAGCCTGGGGACTGGGACAAGGTGGGGAGCTGTTCCTGAAGGTCACACGTTGAGCTGGGACCCTCCGAGGGGAGGTAGAGTGGTTCCAGGTTAGTAGTGTTACTCACAAGAGCAAAAATGCATTCTTCTGGACAAAAGCAACATCAGTTTAAAGCTTCACTGTGAATTTCAATCAACAAATACCTAAAAATGAAAAGTTCCCAAACACACAAGGAAATCTACTGCTATGAGCATCTTGTGGGTTATGGGAGAGCAATGCAGATTAAGTCCTGTAAGGATTTTTCGTGTTGGAGAATAGCCACCAAGTTAGATGGAAATATAAGACAGTAAGTTAGAAATATAGAAAAATAAATAGCATACTAAATAAAACTGTCAGGCAATTGACAACTGAAAATTACTGAGCACACCAAACAATGACAATAGAGTTACAAGTATTAGAATTTTTTTTAAAAAATCATTAAAATGAAAACTAAAACTCACATTAAACACAGTGGAAGAGGGAACTGGTGAATTTGTAAACAGATCTAAAGAAATGGTCTGGTCCAGACACAAAGAGATAAATGATACAAAAGAGATGCAAACAATAGAAAGTGTAATCTAGAGCTAGCTGTCATTTTTGAAGGAGACATTAAAGACAATGATGAAGAGACTGTAATTATTGACCTGATAGGATTTTCCAGAACTGATGGAAGATAGGCATCCACAGACACATGAACTACAGCATAATCCAAGTGAGAAAATAAAAATAAGCACACTTGAGGCATCTTGTAGGGAAGCTGAGCACACCTGAGACGATGATATAAAAGCACCCAGAGAAAATGGATCCTGTAGAAGACGTGAGCACTCTGATGTAATAATCACACATCTAATTTCCTCTCTCCCTCACAGTGAGGGTTTTCTGCCCATGGGCGGGGTAGGAGGGGCTCTACTTTACTTTTTAGGCTGTGTTTCCCAGCTGTGCTTTGACTGAAGATATTAATATTTTTCTCAATTGTGTGTGGGGGAAATGCATGTCATATATATCGAGGGTATTTGTGTGTTTTTGGTTTTAATTTTTACTTTTTTTTTTTTTTTACTAAACATGATGTGATTTTGTCCTTATAAGTGGACAAAAATATGCTTATTTGACATCAGTGACACTCTGTGAATGCTGTGACTATTAAGGTTTGCTTCCTGACACGTTTATGGAGTAAGTGCTAAGTGTGTTTCCTGATGGTAGCTGAGATGTACTTTCTTCCATAGTAAGACATGTATAGTTGTAGCTAATGAGCATTTTTCCAAACTAGTGACATTTATACTTACATTTTGTTGTAAAGATGGTTCTAAAATTTTTTAAAATAACAAATGACTTGGTTTACCTTTACTGATGGTGATATGTAAGTGGTTAATACTGGTCACAAGCCTGTTTATAATATATGGAGTGGTTCTCATCTTAAAAACTCTTTGGAATTAAAGGATAGCGTGAGTGTTCCTTTGTGGTAACAGAAGAGTTCTAGATCTGAATTTTGGTGGTAGTTATATGAATTTGTACATGTGATTCAGTGTCATAGAATTAAAATATCATAAAATTCTAAAACAATGGCACATAAGAACTGGTGAAATTAGAGTAGGTGTGGCCTTCTCAATCTGTTGTGCCAATGGCATTTTTTTGTCTTGATGTTATACTTCAGTTCTGTAAGATGCCACCGTTGTGGGGAGGTAGCTCGCTAAAGGGCACCTGGGACCTCTCTTTTATTTTTGCAACTACTTGTGATCTATCATTATTTAAAATAAAAAGTAAAGCTTAAAATGTCATTTGGAATATAGCAGAAAGGATAATGAATTTTTCTTTCTCTGTAATTCATATACAGAATATTAATATTTATAAATATTTACTGAATCCTAGAAAGTGAAGTCTTTCATCTCACTGTGGTCAAAAAGTGAGTTGGGGAGTTTAATCTGGTTCTGTATTACACTGAACGTTGTATTAGTCAGCTTTCCCATCCCCTGGGACAAAATACCCAACATCAGCCATTTAAAGGCAGAGAGGTTTATTTGGCTCACGGTTTCAAGGGTTCAGTCCATGGTTGATGAGCTCAGAGACAGAAGAAACTGCATGGTGGAAGGGCCTGGAGAGGAAACCTGCTCACATCATGGCTTTCAGGAAGCAAAGAGGAAAGGGAGGAGCTGGGGCCACAAATACACACTCCCAGGCCACGCCCTTCTTTTGACAAAGTCCCATCTCTGAACAGTACTGTCAGCTGTGAACTCGTCAATGGACTTGAGTATATTGCACCCCCATATCTAATCACCTTCCTAAAGTCCCACTTCTGAACATTAGGCTTTGAGGGGACATTTTAGATCCAAACTATAACAAAGGTGCTGAATACTTGAACAATATAAAAGTCAAAAGGCTGTGGCTGTTACAGCTCTTCACAGACTAACCCTAACTGTCTTTGTTACCTAATATTAAATAAACTCACTCCATAGCATAAAAAATTGTTCACATTAGTTCATGGAATGGACATTAAAAAAATGAGTTTCAAGTTTGGTGTGTAAGTATCAATGGGAACATGAAGCACTGGGAAGTGTAAAATTTTTCTGGGAATCAGTGTAATTGCCTTAACTAATCTAGACTGAAATACCCAGAAAGTGGGTCCAGTAAATGAGGAAATAGAGTAATGTCGGTGGTTATTCATAAATAAATGTTTTAAATAGATTTTTCTAGTCTTTTACTTTCATTTACTCTTTTCTGTTTTATATTTTCAGTTGAAATAGGTAATACAAGTTTTCTCTAAACAAACTTCAGATAATTCAGACTCAGTGGGATGCTATTCAGGAAATACCTGCATCAAAATATCTTTATTACAATAAAATTAAGCCACAGTGAAGAGAAAAAACTGACCTCCAATAGGACCAATCAAGAAAAAAGGCAGTACACAGATAGGCAACATTTTGGTTAAAAAGGAGAAAGAGGCATTGATGAAACAGATTATACAATACCTTGAAAAATTTTATGGCAACAAATTTGAAAAATTAACCCCAAATCAACAAACTTCTAGAAAGGGTAACCTCTGATTTAAAAAGACAAGGTAGCTTGATTATACATTCCCCTGGCTTTAAAGGAAAATAAATAGATCATTAAAAATCTGCCCCAGAAGAAAACACTAGAATCAGGCAATTCTATAGAAAACTTAGCCAAACTTTCAGGAAGTTTGGCTGGAGGCATAGTTCAGTGATTGAGCGCTCATGTGCTAGGCCCTAGGTTGCAGTACTAGCTTTGGAAGGGTGAGAATCAATTATCTTTTCTTTTCTTTTCTTTTTTTTTTTGGTACCATTTATTTTGAGACAGAGTCTTGCTAAGTCACCAAGTTGCCCAGGCTGGCTCAAACTTGGAATCCTCCTGCCTCAGCCTCCCAGAGTGCTGGGATTCTGTGAGTTGCACCATCAGGCCCAGCTTGAGATCACTTCTTGAAAAGAAGGAGAGGAAATGTTCTCTAGTGGATTCTGAGAGTAGACATAACCTGAAGCCACACTGCAGTGTGCGAGTTAGAGCATTACAAGTCTTGCTTAGCGCAAATGCAGACATTCCAAACGGAACGCACGAAAGGTGGCAGAGCCCGTAAAGTGGCATGTTCAAGGCCAAGGGACGACCTGCTAGCTTGCCCCTGAGGCCTAGCCCCGAGTAATGTCTCTTTCTTTCCTGTCATTGCTGTCAGTGCTGTACTGGCCTGTGACGTGACTGGAGGCTGGGACCTTGCTGTCTTTCTGATCTCACAGGTAGGTCACCCCTGAGAATGCCATTAGCTACGTTTTTATGTGGACTTCTTTCAGGTTAATGGGACTCTTTCTGTTCCTGATTTACTAGTTTAGAAAAGGCCTAAGAGACAGAACAACCGAAAACCAGACATAATGGATGAACCCCATTAGGGTCCCGATTCCAATGACCTAAATGTACAAAGGTAATTTTCGGAGCTATTTGAAGACGTTTGATCCTAAGTTGGGTATTAGGGGATAGTGAAGCATTGTTTTTCCTGTAATTAGATAGAATCATATAAGAAAAAAGTTCACTTTAAATAGTTTAACTGTGGTAAAAATATAAACATAGAACAAAGTTGATCATTTTAACAGTTTTAAGTGTGCGGTTCCATGGCATTAAGTACATTCATAGTGTTTTACAACCAACTCCTCCACCCACCTCTAGAACTTTGCCTTCTCAAAATAAAACCAAGTACCCATTATTCACTACCTTCCCGTTTCTCCTCCCCTGTCGCCTGGGAACTCCACTCTACTAGGAGTCTGATGACCACAGAGACCTTGTGTAAGTGGAATCATACAGTACTTTGACATTTTGTCTGACTAATTTCATTGAGTGTAAGGCCTTCAAGGTTCCTCCGTCCTGTGGCATGCATCAGAATCCCCTTCCTTTTTGAGGCTGAGTAATATTCTGTTATGCATAGCCCACGCTACAGCTTATATCTAGATGTCCCCCTAAAGCCTCCTGCTGTCCCACATGGACCTTTGGGGAGGTGACTGGATTATGGAGGCATGATATGCATCAGGGCATTAGTCCCAGCAATGAGAAAAGTAACTAAAGACAGACCATTTTTGTCAATCCATTCTTCACTGAGGGACACTGTGTTACTTTTGGGTTTAACAGCTGTGGGCTATTATAAATAATGCTGCTGTGAACTTGAGTGTCCAAGTGTCTATTCAAGGCTTGGCTTTCAGTTCTTTTGCAAATGTGTCCAGAAAGACAGTGCTGGATCACATGGTAATTCCATGTGTAGTGTTCTGAGGTACTGCCATACTGTACATAGTGTGGCTGCACTGCCTTACGTTCCCACCAGTCAGGCGCAAGAATTCCGGTCTCTCCACATGCATAACACTTGCTAGGAAATCCCTTCTTTCCAGTAGATCCCTGTGAGGTAGGGAGGACTCACCCACTCTCCGAAGAGCAGCTGTGCCCACACACGGGACCCGACCTGTTCACCATCCTTCGTTCTTCCTGGCACGAGGCCTGTTTCCACGTGCACTTGGACAGTTTTCTTCATGTCTCTAAAAGGGAAAACTATAAGGAAAAACAAAGGCTGAACATTGATAATTTAGTGATTCCTACATGTGCAGGGGAACCATTGGCTTTTAAAGGGTAAAGGGATGAGAAACACCCTTTTCATGATAGAAGCCTGAGGTAGAAACATGACATGTTGGGATGTGATGGGGTTTAAATCCACTCTGGTTTCCTTGGTGCTTCACTGGTGTGCTTCATTGTCTCCACACACTGCGTATGTCCTTTCGTGTGTACAGAATTACATAGTTTACCCTTTTAATCTCAAACCAGCAACTTACTCCTTACAGCAATCTAGTTCCTATATCTTGGCCAAAATCTAGGACTGGTCTGAAATTGCAACAGGTAGAATCTGAGGCTAAAAATAGAATAAAATGAATTTTATGGAGCCAAATTTACTCAGTTGAAAGGTTGGTAATATAACCTTGAGTTATGCCAATTCTGTTTTATTTGGTATTAAAGGGATTTTTAGAAATGAAATCATAATGAAAAGAATGCAGCTTGTTTGTTTTTATTGTACTTAACAAAGGGCAAACAAAAAGCACATGACCTTTGTAAGGTCATTACCATTTAAAACATATTTTAACTGGTCCTTGAAATAAAAAAAAAAAAATTCTAGGAATTATTGCCTCAAGAGAACAGAGCGCTCTATTCATTAGTGTAGCACCAAGGATAATAATACCATTTCATTGCTTGCATTTTTTGCAGAAGGCTTCTTTCTAAATGAAAAAGTTAATTCGGATGTTGTAGTTTAGATAAAGAATAATCCTGAAAACATTCCTGTGCTCAGAAGCCGGGGATTTGGAAGGTGTTTGGAGCCTGGGGTCTCTATACTGAGCAGCAGAGTAACCCACTGATAAACCCGTAACTAAATGTGGTATTAGGAGGCGGGGTCTGGTTGGAAGAGGCGGGTCGCTGGGGTGTGGCCTGGAAGCTGCTGTCTCCCCTGCTCCGCCCGCGTCTCTCTGCTTCCTGGCCGCCATGTTGTGGCAGCTCCCCTCCTTGGCAGGCCCTTCCACTGTGGTGTTCTTGTCTTGGAGCCGGCTGACTATGGACTGAAACCGTCCAAAACTATGATCCAAAGTAAGCTCCTCCTCCTTGAAATTGTGGGTGTTGGATATTGTGTCCCAGAAACAAGAAGAGTATCTAATACATAGGGGAAACATTAATTGACCCTGACTGGGGAATAAATCTGAATCACTCAGTAAAGGTATACTCTAAGCTCAAAATAGCTACGTTCTCAACAGCCAGTGATTATCAGCGCAAGTAACATTCATTGAGCACTTAAACTATGCCACTGGCCATATATAGAAGGTCTAGATATAGATATATATGTCCACATATAGATTGTCTCACTTAATATCCAAAAATGTTATTTTTCCATTTAATACTAAAACTTCGACTCTTATCCTGCTCAGCATCACATAAGTAAGAAAAAGGGGAGCTGGAATCCCATGTCAGTGTGACAGTTTGACATTTCATCAACATTAAGATATTGTCACATGGAATGTCCCCATTGATAAGAGAAATCCTGGGGAAATGAATTAGGCACCAAGGGCTGAATTCAGAATTCATCCTACTGCTTCTCTTTCCTGTTTATTGATCTGGGATCACACAATCCAAACTCATGTAGCTTGAGTTGCTAAGTTCATTAGAAGCATCGTTATTCTTCCATAATGTTCTTAAAATGGACATGGAGGCAGTAACCTAATTGTATTGATTCTTGGATCCATATAGGATATCAGCAAGTGCATTGTGTGAATTCAGCTGTACAGGCAAAATAGAGAAAGGAGAAGGTCCAGCTAAATTTCAGTGATGGTAGCTGAGGTATCCTGGGGAAAGGAAGGTGGTACAGCTTGGAGCCTCAAGCTTGGAGGCCTGAGGAGAGGTTCAGAGGACCGTTGGGTAGAGGATGTAGCTAGGATGTAGGTAGCAATCAGAGACTCAAGGGGAAATGGACATGGGGGCTCTCCCCTATGAGGGACAAAAGAAAAGAATGTTCAGGGTGCTTCAAAACAATGTCTGTCGTCTTGGTAGATGAGAAAGGGAGAAATGTCCCTGTAAGGCAGTGGCTCCAGTTCACTTTGTGAGATAGTGAATACTTTGAATTGTGCTTCTGTTTTTTCATTGTTGGGACTTTTATCTCTGTACATCTGTTTGGGAGCATTTGCCAGGATTCTTCCTTAGTCATACATAATTGCCTGCCAGCATCGCACAATCTTTATCCCTAAGAATTACAAGGAATCTCTCGCTTCCTAGCATGGTCAGGTTTCCCTTCTCCCTTTTCCCTCACTCAGCCTGTCCTGTCCTCTCTTCCCTTCCTGTGTTAGTTCCCTATTACTGCAAAACAAATCCCCCAGAACATGGTGGCTGGAAGCAACCCTGCAGGGTCCTCTCTCACGGTCCTGTGCAATGACTGGGTTCAGCTAGGTGGTCCCTGTTCGAGCTCGGTCTCTCATGCAGTTGCAGGAAGATGGTGGTGTGGCTGGAATCTTCCAGAGCTCCACTGGGTTTGATATTTAAGATGGCTTCTTCATAATATGTCTGGGCCGCCACTGAAATTGTTGGGAGCTGGCCAGTCGATTATTCATTCATCCCTCCCCCTCCCCCTCCCCCTCTCACCATGCCCTCTCTGTACATTTCTCTCCATGGCTAGCTTGGCCCTTTTCACAACATGGAGGTTTCTGGGTAGCCGGCTTCCTGCATGGCAGCTGCCTCTCCTCGGGCAAGCATGGAAAGAAGTCCAAGCTGGGTGACCAGGCCTGGAAAGTCACTCATCTGCACTGTTGCCGCATTCCATTAATGCAAAGCCAACCACAGAGCCAGGCCAGGGAGGGAACCCTCCAAGGCGTGAATTTAGGGAAGTGTGGTTTATTGGGAGTGACACATCTCTCCAAAGATGAGCCACCGTATTTCTCATTGAGTGCAATTTCTGTCCCTTTCTGTACATCCTGTAACTGAAATGCCTTAAAGTTACTGCCTGGAAACTCATTTCACATCCATATGCTTTTCTAACTTGTTGTAAGAGAGACTAAAAGACCTTTTTGAACAATTCTTATGCATGGTCTCCATGAGTCTTAAAAATAGTTTCGTTTACCAACATTAAAATGAAGCATCCCAAAGGCCCTGTAGAAAACCTTTTTTTTTTTTTTTAAGTCTCTTTGGAAAATCAGATTTGATTCAGTTTTTAACAAACAATGATAACATATCAAACTTAAAAGGCAGATTAGTTTTAGGGAAAAGTGATACACCGCCAGTGTGGGTGTCCTGGGGTGAACTCTTCAACAATACTGCTTTTCATGCTTAGCCACTAATTTAAAAACCTGCTGTCTTGTGGGGCTGAACTCTGGTTTGCTTTTGTTTGGATTACAGGGCTTGTTCAATCGCCCACCTCCCCACATTTGAAAAAGAAAAAGAATTCCAGTCTAAATGAATTGTTGCGTAATTACATGGCAATTTAGAAATTCTTCATTTAAAATCTAAAAAAAAATCTTATTCTCTCTGCTTCTGCAAATTCTACTGAGGATTTAGGTTCTTCTAGAGAGTAACTGGATGTTGTTTTGCAGTGCTGGGGATGAAACCCAGGACCTTGGGCATGTGAGGCGAGTGCGGTACAACTGAGCTGCACCCCAAGCCGTGTGTGTGTGTGTGTGTGTGTGTGTGTGTGTGTGTGTGTGTGTGTGTGTGTGTGTGTGTGTGTGTGTGTGTGTGTGTGTGTGTGTGTGTGTGTCTTAATGCTAAATCTCCAAAGCTTTTCTTTCCTTTTTTTAAGACACTAAGTCTGCAGAACTTGTCTGTTTTTGTTTTTCCTTCCTCCCTTCCTCCCTTCCTCCCTTCCTCCCTTCCTCCCTTCCTCCCTTCCTCCCTTCCTCCCATGACACTGAGGGCTGATTTGATTTGAGGGCCTTCACACTGAGCTGTATCAAGAGGACCCCCTTTTTTTCTTATTTTGAGATAGGGTCTCACTGAGTTGCCCAGGCTTGGCTCAAACTTGTGATTCTCCTACTTCAGCCTCCCAGAGTGCTGGGTTTCAGGTGTGTGCCACCATGCTTGGCTTTCAAAGCTTTTCTTTGGAAATTGTGGAAAACAATGCATGTGGGAGGAAGTAGGAAGTTAAAGGTGACGAATAATTTGACTTTTGTTTTCTACCCACCAGCACTGGGAAAACCCTTCCTACAGGAGTAATTTTCTCCTGAGGTTTCACTGTGGTGACCACTGAGAAAAAACTAACAGGGGCCTCAGGGCAGGAGCACTTCCCAACTCTGGGGGAAAGTCCGGGGTTTGTGCTGGAACCAGAGTGCTCCTTCTCTCCTTTACGGGGACTATGAGTTAAACATCTGAGTGTTGATATCATTTCTCTCACATGGGACTTTAGATGAGCATATGAAAGCTGACTCCAGGAAGTAATAACTGGTATCTGCAATTTTCTGTACTTTGTCTTCATACAGGAAAACAATTTTATTTAAAAAACTTCATTTCTTCCTAGCTTTATTGAAGTGTAATTAACAAATGAAAATTGTATTGATTTAAAGGGTCCAGGCGGGTCTCCATATACATATATGTTATGAAATGGTTACCATCACCAAGCTAATCAATGTTTCCACTGCCTTACATGGTGGGTGATCACTTCTTTACTCTTCTATGGTGAGAAAAACTTAAGATTTACTCTTGGCAAATTTTAGGTATACGAAATAGTATTGTTAATTCACCAACGTGCTGTACATTAAATCCATAAAATGCCATCATGTGAAACTGAACCTCGCATCCTTTGACCAACTACTTCCCAAGCCCTTGGCAGCCGCCATTCCAGCTTCGCTCCTAGGAGCTGGGCTTGCCCGGAGCCCACTGGGAAGCATGTGCCACAGTGTGCTGTTTGTCTCTCTGTGCCCCGCTTGTTTCCCTCAGTGTGCCCTCCGGGACATTGTCATGGGTAGCAGGATTTCTTCTTCTTAAAGTCTGAATAGTATTGCTTTGCACACAGACACCACATATTCTTTATTCATCCATGGATGGAAGACTAGGTTGAGTTCCTGTTTGTTTTTAAAGTCTTTTAGAGTCAATTCTTTTCCAAGGGGTTTTTATTTTCCACTGTAAACCATTAGAAAATAGCATCTTCATTCTCTGGCTTGGGATACCTGCAGATTAAATGGGACTCCAGCGGCTCCCCAATACTGAGTATCTCTTCCTTTAATCTTCAGCTTCCTCTAGTAGAAGGAAGCCAGGGCGCCATTTTCTTTTTAACTTTTATTTTTATTTGTATGTTTTCAGTACATAATGATTATATTCCTTACAGGGAGTCAGTACATGTATATAACACATTTTAATTGCTTTTACATCCCCTTCCACTCCCCTAACTTCCATCTTGTGGTCCAGGGGGCCATTTTCTATGAAGCTTTACCCTAAACCCTTCAACAAAAATGTTTATTGAACAGGAAGCAAAGTTTGAAGACCTTTCGAACTTCAGGCCCAGACAAAATGTGCTGTACACACTCCTTCCTCTCCACTGCCATCTCGCCCCTACTCAAGTTCAGCTCAGGGCCACCCTTGGTTATGTCAGCTACAGATGGGGACCCATGGACGAAACAGAGGAGGGAACAGCAGCCAGGAGGAAGGGGGCTTGGAGGGAGTCATGGGAGCAGGATGGGCAGTTGGGGTTTAGTCATCATTTTGTTAAAATCATAGTTTTCCCATTTTTGCAGATGGAGAAATCCAAAGGCATGAGTCTAAATAAGTTGTGCATGTTAGTTGAACCAAGCATTTAAAACTCAAGTATTTAGAGAGCCTAAGAACTCCGTGTCATCCCTGGGTAACATGAGGGATTTTAATCTCAGACCTGGCTGGCAGTTGAGTCCACGTTCTTCTCTCTGCCTCTGGTGGCTCCATTCTGCCCTTGGTAACTGGTAAAGAAAAACGGGGGAGCTGAGGTGAGCCTGTGGCACTTAGTCAAGTAACAATAGTTGTCACTCTCTCTTGTTTAATCCTATAGTGGAGTACGACAAGGAGTTCTCCCCTCGCCAGCGACACCACAAAGAGTTCAAGTTCAACTTATCCCAGATTCCTGAGGGTGAGGCGGTGACGGCTGCTGAATTCCGCATCTACAAGGACTGTGTTGTGGGGAGTTTTAAAAACCAAACTTTTCTTATCAGCATTTATCAAGTCTTACAGGAGCATCAGCACAGGTATGAAGGCTCGAGGAAGCCCAAAATGTGGGCTGGCCCCATTTCCCGCCCTCTGTCATCACATGACCCCGCATGTGTCTGTGGAAGGTGACATGGAGCTCCAGGGCAGCCATGAATGTGACGAGATGGGTGGCTGAAAGGGCGCTGGTTAGCTGGCAAGGTCTTTTGTTTGTTGACTTTGCAAATAGTTTTCCTATGCAAGCCAGTGAGTGGTATGTACTAAGCATTTGTGATCAGACAACTCTCTAATTTACTGGGGATGAAAGTTTTCCTGCTATTGTTTGCTCCCTACTTTGAATGATGGGTGAAGGTGGCTTAAACCAATTCACAAATTAAAATTGTATCATGATGCTCATAAGTGATACTAATTCAGATGACTCTCTATGCATTCATGCGTATGATATATGCATACACATGTTTATCTTTGAGTGTGTGTGTGATGTATTTTTACCACTTGGATATAAGGGAATGCTAGATCCCCTTCCCATATATCTGTATTATTTTTCTAAAATGAGCCCAAGCCATTTTAAAAGGCTATAATAAAGTATGTTCCTGGGGCAGCTGCCTAGCAATAAAGAAATATTTGGAGGATGGGAAGGGCAAAGGGTTGGAGATTACAGCAGTTAGTTCAGATCTGCAGTATATAGAAAGAAGGCAATGAACTGTGAATTTTGGTGGCATTTAGGGTCAGCTTAGTTGTTCAGTGAGAATTGAGTACCTGATAGATTGGCACGGTAGCCGCTGGAGCCCCATTTAATCTGCGGGTAGATTGGCGTCACTGTGTAGTTCTCAGTGTGCAGAGACAGAAATTAAGTCAGTGATATGACAGTCTGAGAACTGTATGCTAGACGCAAAGATAAGAATGAAAAGAAAAGAATGGATGGAGGCGGGAACCCCACTCGTGTAGACTGAGGAATTTGTCACCTTTGGTTCTGTAAACCAAGTCCAGATTCTTGGCTTTTGGTCCTGGAAGTCTTTTGACTTCATAAAAATTTCGAGGGTTTAGGAACGACTTTGGTTTCATCTGAACCTATGGATCCGAATATGGTTCTGCCGCAAATAAACACCCTGAATCCTGAGGAACATGGATTTGGCCTATGAAAGGCTGATGACATTTCTGAAAACATCCCCAGTATGTTTCCCTTATGCAAGCTGGTCTGTAATGGGGGGAAGTAGAAGAAAGAAGGGCAGATGCCAGGCCCTGGGATGCACCATGAATAAAATACAGCTATCAAGGTATCTTTAGCATGCCCCACATTTTCAGATCAAAAGAGAAATTGATGTCTGATTTTCACTCTTAAATAAAAGTATATTCAATGGGTGATTTTCACTCTTAAATAAAAGTATATTCAATGGGTTTCCTGTAGAGAAGGCTTCTTTTGGAAAGCAAATCATTTATTGCTAGATATTTGTCTTTGGATATTTTGGAGAGAATTGGTATTCTCTCCAATACTGAATCTTTGGCAGTGCTTTAGCATTGAGTTTTCAATCTGCTGAATTATTTATTCCACTATCTTCCTCTGGTGGGAGTAATGGGAGTAACCTACTGGTACTTTTTTTGGCTCAGAAGTTTGTTTAGAATACATGTTTTTCTCTGTCCTGAGGGAAAAGCACTATAGTAAAAATATTAGACTGGAAGTTTAGTGACTATGGAGTTTTTTTTTTTTAAAAAAGGAGAGAGCCAACAGAATCTTTGAGGTTTCTACTGAACTCCAGCCAAAACAGAACAGCTGCCTGGGGCCCAAGATGGTGGCGGCATCCTTGAGGCCAGCAGTGAATTTGGAAAACAAAATCCCACATGGCCCCAGCCTCTGGTGGCTCCCTATCAAAGCAGAGAGCTGTCCTGTTTTGCTTCTAGGATGAGAGCATTTGGTGACTGGATGTGTTTTGTGCACAGGAGAAGGAAAATACTGGGAGAATTGAGGGAATTTCAAGCTTTTGAAGAGCTCCAGGATGGCCAGGAGATTTCTTTCTGTGGGCTGGGAGCCCAGGCCTCCTGCTGTCCCCAGCGTCCTTCAGAGTCCTCCAGATTTCACTGCAGGTTCCTTCTGGGGGGAAGTTTGATATCCCCATCTGTACCGTCTTGGGGTGTCTTGGCTGAGAATCTTTTTCCAAGCTTGTAAAGAAAGTTATTTGTCTAATCTGTGTTGCAGTAAAATTTGTAGCATTTGATAGATTCCTTTAATTTAACAAAGGTTTATTTTGCAAAATAGTTGGCCTCATTGAAATAGGGAGTCAGGATTTTAAATGCTGAGTAATACACTCAGCAGGCAGCAGGAGAAGTGATGCACTGGACCCCTGGTATGAAAGGCGTCACCGGAGCCAGGGAGGTGGACAATTGGACTCTGCTGTGGACCCCACAGAAACATGTTTATTTGACTGAGAAGCAGTAACCGGACCAGGTAAGTTTTTTAAAAGTAGCTACTTTAGTAGATGGTGCTTTTAGTAAGATCAGGGAAATACTTGACATTTTACTCAGAACTTGAAAATAATCCCTTAGATAGAATTTGAGTCATGGAAAGATAAGAGGCAACCCATAGGTTGGATAGAGTGAGATCAACGACTCAAGTCTACACTCAGTTCACGTAACACAGGACACCCTTTGTATTTTATTTTTCTTAAATTTGTTCCATGGTATTATATGGTGTCTACATTTTAAGATGAGTTTGGTGCACTGGGAGCGTAGTTCAGTGGTATAGCACTTGCCTAGCATGCATGAGGCCCTGGATTTAGTCCCCAGCAGTACCAAAAAAATAAAAAAGTGATTTAGTGTCAGTATTTGGTGTTATAAATCATCATATTCTTATGATGATGCTGATAAAAATTTGTACTTATAAAGAGCTAAGAGTTTGGAGAAGACCTTCTCTTATATGCTCTCATTAGGGTTTTGCTATGACCCACTGGCTAGACAGGGCAGGCATGGTACCTTTGACAGAGCCACATGTAGCACATATGAAAATGCCTAAACTGTTGGCCATGCCTCCTAATGCAGGGCCAGTCCCAAGATAAAGGTGAAGTGCCAGAAACTGGTGAGCAGTCTCCTTCTACATGTCCCTGCCCACCCCTCCATTTCTCGAGTGTGGATGCAGGAACCCAGAGGTGTTTCTTTCTGGGTGGCAAAGGAGATTGCTCCACTGGTGGTGAAAATGTGCCTGGTAGAATTCAGGCCCTGGTACTTGGACTTTCAAGGCCTTCCTATAGAAAACCTTTATTGTTCTCTTGGTTGTCTTTATTGTTCCACTGATCTATTAATAGATCTGTATCTTTTCTAGAGGAAGAGAATGAAGGGGAAAAAAGATTAGAATTAATTTACACAAAGTATTCTTTTACACAGCATTATACTTTCGTCCATTTGCTTCTTTACTGCATGCTTCTGTACACTTCACACGTGGAGTCTAGGCTGCTCTGAACACCTGTAGCCTTTCATTCATACATGGTAGCATGATGGTGCCATGTTGCTTTCCACATCTATTCATGACCTGTATTCCTGTAGTTCTTAACTGAATTTCATATATGTAGAAATCAGAGAGACTCTCTTGCAAGCTAACCAGAGATTTTAAGAGAGACCTGCTTAGTATCTGAATCATGGTCCTGTTTGGTGTATGAATTGGCCGCACCCGCTTTTACTAGTCTTGACATTTCATGTTCTACTCTATATGTTTTGGCAATTTCATTGCTTCGCAGCAGTGGGCTATCTTCTGTGTCTATGATAACTTTCTATGTTCTAACATGGTTCTGTAGTCTTTTGGAAGATATTTAAAGTGAGAATTACCAAATTTAAAGTGAATTTCCTCCTGGTATAAGTAATATCAAAACATACTCATATTTAGAAAGAGGCAAGGATATATATACATATGTATATAGTTGTGTGCATAAATAGTATATATACACATAGGCTTTTATGTAAATTTATATAAATTGTTCATTTTTTTAAAAAGTTTGGTTCATACGTTTCATCCTAATTTCAGAATCCTTGGGATATGAATAAATACAATCAAGGAAACAAGCTAATATTGCTTTAGAGTTGGCTTTCAAAACTTTGAGAAAAAATTCCTTAGGTCAACCTAGAAGCTAAACTAATAAAGTCCCTAGGCTCAATCCCAGATTGAATTAGTGCCTTAATTTTTGAGAAAATTCACAAATTCTGATCTATTTTGCAGATAGAATATAATTTCCCCAGAAGAGAAAATGACCACCAAAAGGCAAAAACATATTTTTCTAGACTTTTCAGTGTGGTATGCTGAACCATTCACAGAAATAAGGAACCTTGGAATGAGCTAGAGAAAGGTAATGAAGATGAGTGCCAGTTTGCCCTTGTTTGAGTCGTGTGTTAGGGAGTTCTCAGGAGCATTCATCTCAGCAGAATGAGCTAAATTACAGTTCTTGAGACTGTATTCATGAGACTATCAGTGAGCCACTGAAGTAGATTAGATAGCCCAGCTATGAAAGAAACCTGATTTACCCAGTACCATTCATCGAAAATACTGTTCTTTTTCCAAGTACTTCAGTGGCCCTGTCATCATAAATTAGGTGACCATATGTATGTAGGTCTGTTTCTGAGATCTTAATTTTGTTCTGTTGGTTGACTTTTCTTTTCTTGCACCAGTACTGCATTTCTTTCAGTTTTATAATGAGGATTGATATCTGTTATGTAAGCTTCTTAAATTTGTTCTTGTGACTTTCTTTTTTGGCTACTATTGGCTTTTTATAATTTCATAGAAACTTTAAAATCTGTTAGCTTCCACAAAAAGAAAAAACTTGCTGGGCTTCTGATTAGGATTTCATTAAATCTAGACATCAACTTGGAAAGAATTTATATATTAACAGTTATGAAGTGTACTATTCCAAGAATATGGTGTTTATTTAGGCCTTCTTTAATAACTCTCAAAAATATATATTTTTGGGAGGGGTTGAGCATTTTCATTGGATTACTTTTATGTTTGATGCTTTTGTAAATGATACTAGCTTTTAAAAATTTCAATATCTAATTGTTTTTTGCTCACATATGCAAATCCATTGATATTTGTATATTAATCATATATCTAGCAGTCTTGAAGATGCCAATTTAATTCTAATAGATTTTCTGTAATTATACCATCTGTAAATGTCAGCCCTATTTCTTTCAAATTCCTATTTTTTGTTTCCCTCTTTATTGTGCTGGCTAGGATATCCAGTACAATGGTGAAATCCATTCAGATTTCTAATCTCAGAAATCCCTATAAGATTTCTAATCTCAGAGGGCAAAGATACACTATTTCACCATGAAGGATGATAATTGTTATAAATATATTATATATAATCTCAGATTATCTTTTAGATTAAGGAAATTATTTCCTATTCCCAGTTTTCTAAGTTTTTTAAAATTAGAAATTGATGGGAAATTTTATCAAATTTTTAAAAATCTTTTGAGATATGGTCTTTTCTGTTATAGTGTTAGTACCAGCACCACAGTAAATAATTTTCAAAATGCTAAACTAATTTCACAGTCCTGAAACAAGTTCAACTTGTGATGTATTATCCTTTTTATATTAGGCTGGATTCAAAGACCATTGATAATTTTGCTATCTGGATCACCTATGGGTCTATTTCCATTGCCTTTTGCTTCCCTTGATCCTCATTTGATTTTCCTGGGATGCCTGATAACTTTATCAAATTTTGGACGTAACTTAATCAGTTGTAGATATTGTCACCTCCTTCCAGACTGGATTTAATGTTCTTCTGGAAATCAGATAAAATGCAGGCAAATCATCTCATTCTCTTTGTTCTGATTGAGGCTGGGTTTCAGAATTTGCTGAGGCTCATCTGTTTCTGGTTTTGCCTTTCTCCTACAGTTTAGCCCTTGAGGGGTTTCGACTGAAAGTCTAGAATTCTTACCAGAGGACCTCTTCCTTGGTGGGCTCTGAACTCTAATTTTTAACTCCTCAGCATTGTGAGACTGCCAAAAATTCTGCTTTGCTATTAAGCCTTTAAACAGTTTATTTCTGCTTGTTTTCTCAGCTTCTCGTCCCATGTATCCACAGCTTAGTATTTGGCAAATATCTCAACTGAAAAAGTTGGTGTTTGAGGCAGCCAGAACATGGGGGAGAGGGGGACGGACTGGATAGAAGTGAACCCATGGTTCTGTGAGATCACTTTTACACATTCACTTCAGAGCAGCCTCTTTCCTCCTGGAACTTAGCCCTTTATAGCCAAGATATCTTGAGCTGTAGTTTCAGGGATCTTGGCCAGAAATCAAGGCTGCTGCTGCTTTCTGTTTGGAGTTTGCCTCATGCTAGGAATTTAACATGCTCTGGAATGAAAAGGCAACAGCAAATACAAGGCTTGCCTGGTGCTTTTCTCTTGTCTTTGAGGTCTTAGTCTTGACCCATGAAGTGTTGCCTGGCTAAGCTGCTCTAAGACGACTTCGAAAAAGTGTTTGTTTAGTTGTTGTTAATCCATTATTTTTAGTTATTCTTGGTGGCAGTGCTTCTTTGAGACATAGTAGCCAGAAGCTGAAGTCTGTGGGTAATATTTTGTTATCTTCTTTTGAAAATCTTTTAAATGATTCCCCACAAATGTTAGTGTTTTCATCATTAACCAGATATTGTAATTCTATAAACAAGACCTGGACCCAGTATTTGATCCAGTTCCAGGATCTAGGAGAGTAATTTCTTCAGAAAAGCATTACTTAGGGACTGATTGCTCTGTGAATTTGTTGGGTTTTCAGTGCTACCTGCTAGACTGAAGATAAAAATTCAATCTCTTTAGATACCTGAGCCAGGTTTCTTTTTTGAACAGAAGGGCAAATCTGAGAAAGCCAGATGGGAGAGGAAAACCTAAGCCTTTTATCACTGAACAGCCACACCTGTTTCTCTTTCTGTCTCTGGCTTTCACAGCTATGATCCTCAGGGAATCCTGAGATCTTACTGCTGATTTGATAATCTTTGGCTCTCAGTGTGGGCCTCTGGCAAGCAATGAACTTTTACATATTTATTCCTTTACCTCTGAAAGGGAGATAATACAACTGATCCACATCTCAGCTATGTAACTAGTTAGCTTCATCTTCCCAGTTATGTGTATATTCCTCATACCTAGAATGATCTACCTGAAATTTAAAAAAAAAAAAGAGAGAATCTACCAAACCTCATTTCTCAGCCTAAGTTCTGTTCTTCGTAAGGCGCAGTGTCAAATTAAAGTTATCATAGAAAAGGGTCTACACTCAGAAGAATACTAAAATATTTTATGGTTGGAGATGAGAAAGGGATACCATCCTCGGGAAATGCTTATCCACCAGGTGAACTTGGAAGACAAATAGGGTTTTTTTTTTAATTTCTGGAAATGAAATGAATACCTTATGTATTAATCACTGCTAGAAACGAAATTGCTTTGCTTACACGTACTTCCGTCAAAAGATTTCTGGTTTTGTGGGAGGCAGGCCTGATATTAGTGGTTAAGATTATTTTGTGCAACAATCTTTTTTTAAATCATAAATTAGCATATTTTAATTGTTTCATCCCCCCCCCCCATTGGGCAAGGATGTGAAACTTAGGATTGGAGAATAAGCTTTGGGAAAAACATGCTTAAAATGTGGCCGAACCTTTCCCCCTTTCTGAGCTTGTCATTAGGGTAGGTTGGGGTAGACTCCAGCGTTTGGAAATATTATTTTATGTGGCAAAAGAAGACAGGTTAAATAGCCATGAATGTGTGTCATCACCTCCCCGCCCTCTTTTCTGTGTTGCCTGCAGAGAAGCAAGCCTTCGAAAGCACTGCTGCTTCCGACTTGGTCTTTCCGTGATTTCGCTCATGACCCTAAGTGGCCAATTCCCTGAGTTTGAGACAGTCATTATTTGGGAGCATCCTCCATCTGCTTTGCACTCTTTCGGGGACAGCAGCAAGACATCTTGCGAGTGGATGGCTTTCGATCTTTAGACTGCAAAGGAGGCAGAGGCAGGGCGGTCACGTTTAATGAAGAAGGAGATGCTGAGCCCCGGCTCTCACACAGTGCTCCCCAGATCAGCAGGAACAACTGCTTCTTAGAGCCTGCTAGAAGGGCAGCTCTCGAGCCCCACCCGGGTACTGAACCAGAAGCTTCAGGGTGAGGAGCGTTGACCATAGGGGACTCTGACGCAGGGCGGGCTGAGGACCACTGGGGTGAGGAACACATGGGGAACTTGGCCTGGATTCAAATCCCAGCTCTGAACTCACTGGCTGTGTGACTGTGAGCAAACTACTTAGGCTCCTGGTGCCTCAGGTTCCTTCCCTGTAAGCTTGAGCTGCTGTTAATCATATTTATCTCTTTAGGACTTGTGAGAAACTGACATACATGAGAGCACTGGGAACAGTCATGGACTTAACGTTGTATTAACGTGTGCTGTGTTAGTTCTCTGACAGCCGGCAGAATTGTACTGGTTGTAAGATGAGCTAGCAGGGTCAAGGTGCCTTGGACCTTTGAAGCATCGCTTTATACCGTGCTAGCTGCTGAGGTGAAAACTGAGTAATACCAAGTGGCGTGGCACCAATTAAAACTTAACCAACTGTATAATATTTATTCACTCTTGCTACTCAAATCTGAGTATGTAGCAGTTTACTCTGGTTTGTAATACTCAATTTTCAAATATTCTATTTTCTCTCTAGTGGTAAAAATTTAAACTATATATGCTACACCTTACATAAAGAAACAGTACAAAGCAAGGGCTTATCTAATTTTCTCAAATGATTTTCTTTTCATTCTATTTCTTTCCTTATTGCTTAAAGAGAATTTGTCATTATATGAATGTTGTCTAGTATCTTCATGTACCATTAGTTCCAGACACAAATGCCACGGAAATGTGTTGCAAAGAACTAAATAGACCACGCAGTCACTTTATCAAATATTTTGTACGTCTGGTTATTTTGATTGTATAAATTCCGCTTCATCAAAAATATTTTTCGAGTGTAAGGGTTAGTGGTAAAACACAGTTCTCTTTTGACCAGGGTGGTGGGGGCTTCCTGGATTCCATTTTTCCAGGAGGAGCAGCTCAGGTACCTCCTGCCCTTCCCCGAGGCAAAGGAGAGAGACACTGTGCTTTGCACTCAGTGCTGTGGGTCTGACAGAATGTCCCCGAGGTGGGGGCTTTGGGGCTTCGATGGAAGGGACACGGCTCGGGGCTAACGTGGGTGCTGGGGATGGAACCCAGGACCGTGCACATGCCAGGAAGTGCCCTACCCCCGAGCTGCAGCCTGGCCCACTGGAGGCTACACTTTTCCAGACTCAGTAGAGCAGGGAGGCTAAGGGTCACTGAGAGAAAGAAAATAGACGTGAGTCAGCCCAGAACCCTTTCAGTGATGTGTTATAAATAGTGCCTCTTAAATGCTTTGAGGTGACCAGTGAAACTGCCTGGAAGCTGTGTTCCTTTAAAAGCCTCTCACCCTGGCTGTGTGAACGTGTGTGTCTTAGGGTTTTGTATTGCTATAACAGTGTCTAAGACTTGGTAATTCAAAAGGACAGGATTGTTTTCTTGTGGCTTTTCGGGACAGGATCTCACTGTGTAGTTTAGACAGGCCTTGAACTCACTGTATAGCCCAGGCTGGCCTCGCACTCATGGCAGTCCTCCTGCATCAGTCTCCTGAATGCTGGGATGACAGGCATGCACCGCTACACCCATCTCTAGAACAGAAATTAATTGGCTCAGTGTTGTAGAGGCTGGAAGTCCCGTGAGGGCCCCCTTGGTGGGTTATAATGGAAGGTCAGAGGGCAAGAGGACACATGCAGAAGAGCAAGAGAAAGGGGGATGAGCCATCCTTTCATCAAGAGCCCACTCCTGTGACACCCTGCCCACTCTGGTGACAGTTCCCGCAGGCTTGGACCACCATGCATGACTGTCCCCCTGGGCAGCTTGTACCAACAGATCTAATCACTCATACCGGTTTTTTACCAACAGAATTAATAAAAGGAACCCAATGGGACAGTCCTGCATGTACAAGCCCCTGGCTGGGGGACATAAATGACCACCCCATCGAGAACATGAACGTACTAATCCATTCATGAGGCAGAGCCCTGGTGCCTAACTGTCCTCTTCAAGTTCCCACCTCTCAGCACTGTCGCCTTGGAGATGAAGTTTCCAACCGGGGACTCTGGGGACATGTTCAACCTGGAGCAGGGTGCTACGGTGTTCTGCATGGGACACACAGGGTTCTGCTGGGCCGGAGGAGCAGGGCTGATCAGGAGCACGCCGGCTGCCATCTCATCAGGACTGTCCGCGGCAGGCAGCAGCCAGCGAGCGCGCCTTTCTGCCTTTGCCCCTCGTCACCGACCCAAGTGTGTTTGGCCCCTCGGGATTCCTAGCCCTGTGCCCACCCTGTATATCCCAACGCATTTGTAGTATCTAGCTGACTTAGCATGTACATGCAGTGTATTTTGATCTTGCTCTCAGCTCTTGCTCAGCCTGTACTCTATATTCATTGGAGTGATGGGTTATGATCCCAAAATATGTGATCGCTGAGAGAGGCCAGGCTCTGTTTAAATTTGGTTTCCCTCTGTGACCGTACAAGGTGTTAGCATCAAAATGGTGTCGCTTGCAGTGCTCTTTATTTCTAAACAGCCTGCATGGATGATGGATGTCTCTCTTCTCATTTATTTATTTATTTATTTATTTTTGGTATTGGGCATCGAATTCTTTTTTTCTTTTCAAAGGTTCCTCTTGGGGCTAGGCTTGCAGCTCAGTGTGTTCTTAGCATGTGCCAGGCCCTGGTTTCCATCCCTAGCACCACTAAAACCAGAAGTAGAGTTTCCTCTTTCCCCATCCTCTTCTGAGGCGCCGTTGGTCCACCCTCGCATGCGTTGCCCAGACTGCGCTCTCTCCCAGTGCCCAGATAAACCCTCTGTTAAGGGAGTTGGTCTCTGCTGCTCAGGTCAAGTTGATGGCCGGTGTGGCTCTGAGATCTTGCTAGGGCTCGGGACCTCAGGTGTAGAAAGCATGGTCGGAATGCAGTCTGCCTCTCCTGTTTGTCCTGAGCGTAAAGGAAGCCCTCGGTGCTGTACTCCCCGGACAGGAAGCGCACTGTAGACGCTGTCATTCCTTGACCCTACCTGGTGCAGTTATTTTAAGCCTTTGCATTACTTCCCTTGCAAAGGACCTCAGCATCCTAGATCTCAGCATCCAAGTTCACGGCCACTCACTACCCTGAACCACGGAGACCTTCAATCCTCAAGGCTTGGTGTTGGACCACGCATGTTCAGTGGGTCTCATAACGTTGAGCCTGGCGTGACTCTGGTTGTCCGGTTAGAAGAGTGGTACGGAAACAGCAGAGGTCTTGGGAGCCTCGCCGTAGCTCGGTACCACAGCTAGGACAGAGGCTCTGTTTCCACCCAACGATGCTTAACCCTCACCGACTGGCTTTTGGCTCTGTTGTAAGTTTCGCTTTTGATTCTTATTCTCCTTGTCTCATTTAGGGTCCTCTCCTCTCTTCCCACATTCTCTTCTTTCATCCTTTTTTGGACCGTGGTTTTCTCTTTCATCCCTTACTTTCTCCTGTAATCAGCTCCTGCTTCCATTATTGTCAAACCCACTCTTTAAAAGGAAAGAAAATAAAACCTTGTTCCAGTCTCTTCCTACCAGCTATGCCACACTCAGACTTGGACCATAGTTCTATGCTCCCTTATTACAAGTGCTTAAAAATTAGATGCACGTTGCCTCTTTGAAGCTCTGTGAATAACTGACCCTCTGCAGCAGCCTCCCCACTGCAGTCATCTCCAGGTCTGGATCCTAGACAATGCCAGCCACATTCTGCCCCTCTGACACCAATGTGTCCTGGGCTTCCTTCGGGACCAAGGCTACTTTTCCCATTGCACCCTTCATAGTGTTTGTGTTATTTTTGGAGTCGGGTCTTCTTTGACCTCCCAGAACAGAATTTACGTCTGTCTGCATCTGAACTTCAAAGCCTTGGCCCGCAGTCTCCTCTTGCTATTTTCCATGGACCCCTCATCTCCCGGCTCGGTTGTTGCTCCAGGCACGGCAGGCAGTTTGTCCGCAGGGGCTAAGACATGTTCACATCAGGAGAGCTTTAAAGAGGACAGCCCCAAGTGTGGCCTGTGCAGGCTCTGCCAAGCAGCTGAGTAAACTGCTCTTAGCTGTGCCTACTGTTTATTTTCGGGAAAGATGACAATAGAGTTCCCTTCAAACACAAAGTAGCTGTGCGAGCAGGACAAATGCCCTGTCCCCATGGAAGAAATCTAAAAATTTTCACTTGGATGTTCCACTGGCCTCGTAAAAATAATTCACACATTAGAAATGAATTTCGTTCATTCGTCATAGGCTGCCTTTGGTACTCTCAAAAGGGGGTGTGTCGCTGTGGGAACCTTTAGGACGCAAAACTAAGTCCCTTCACCTGTTCTTTCCCTAAGTTCGCTCCTTTGTGAGCTTGTGATCCTGGCTGCACATCTGAGCCTCAGTTTCTTCAACTGCAAAATGGAGGTAATGTCACGTCACCGCGTTTCCCTCAAAATCAGACCTAGCTGGGAAATAATCAGCCTTGAAAACTAGAAGTAGAAAATGCCAGCCCTAGTCAGCCCATCCTTACCTTACAGAGGAGCCACCAAGCAAGAGTGCAGTGAAGGCAGGGAGGGATTTTTAAGCAGTTTGGACTGCATCCTGTCCCATGAGGCTGGGTGCAGCATTGTCCACATTTGGCATTGTAATGGGACTCACAGCGTTTTAGATTTTGGAGCATCTTGGGTTCTAAATTTTCAAGTGAGGGATGCTCAGCCTGTATTTAATGCTAATGATATTTTTATCCCTGTAAGATATTGCAGCAAGATACTTCAAGCATGCAAGGATTGTCAGTTCTTGTGGCCAAACTATAGCCGTGTTTGTGGTGAGAATCCCCAGCCACTTCATTCTAGTGTAGCGGCCTGGCCTGGGGGTGTGAATTCAGGTTCAGACTGGTTCTGAAACACTGGAAGGTAACCTCTGATGACAAGTGAGGGAACAGAAAGAAACCCACGTGCCATCTTTCCACAAGCCTTGGGGTTATGTTGGTCAGAAAGTGAAAATATAAAAATATTCTGTGTGAGGGCACATGTCTATGGTCCTAGCTCCTTTGGAGGCTGAGGCAGGAAGATTATTTGAGGCCAGGAGTTTAGAGCCGGCCTGGGCAACATAGCAAGACCATTATCTCCAGAGAGAAGGAGAGAGGAGGAGGCAGGGAGAGAGAGATGATGGACTCTCTTTGATGCTCAGTGGAAAGAAAGTGCTCAGAGGCCCCTAACAGTGGCTCACAGTTGTGCTAGAATGAGCTGTAAGGATAACTGAACTGCCAGGTGTGGTAGTGCACACCTGTAATCCCAGCACCAGGAGGCTGAGGCAGGAGGATTGCTGCAAGTTGGAGGCCAGCCTGGGCTACATAGTGAGACCCTATAAACAAACACAAAAGACTGAACATACTCCCCTCATTATACAATCTGCATGAAAAAGTCTTGTCACTCACCCTGGATCATTTGACGAGCTCCATTAGAGGAACAGGATGTCACATGGCTTCTTGTCTCTCCTTACTTCACTGGCACTAATGTGATGATTTTCAGGTCCGAATTTCAATTTTTTTTTTTTTTTTTTTTTGGTACCAGGGATCGAACTCAGGACCTTGCGCTTGAGAAGCAAGTGGTGGAACCACTGAGCTAAATCCCCGGCCTCCCTCAAAAATGATTTTTAAGCAAGAAACAACTTTGTAAATGCTCCTTGGATCCTGATTTTAATCTTAATCCTGCTCCTACTTTCCTCTTTAGGATTCGCCAGCCACGGAGTAAGCGATTAACAACTGCATTAAAAAGAGATAAAGTAATGCAGTAGAGAAATGAGTAAATATTAAACAGGCGAAACGATACCGATTTGTCATTTGCCCCGATGTCAGAAAGGATTTGGTAGGAGCAGCGGCGGCGAGGCTTGGGGGAGGTTGCAGGAGCCCCTGTGCCGGAGACGCTGATGTCCCCACAGGGCCCGTCACAGGCGGTGTCTTGCCCCTGCGGGTGGCACAGGGTGGCATGTGCCGACTTGGCACCTTTCATTCCGACGCCAGGCAGACAGATGGGGCCCCACGGTGCCACGTTTTCTCTTTCAGAGACTCCGACCTGTTCTTGTTGGACACCCGCGCCGTGTGGGCCTCGGAAGAAGGCTGGCTGGAATTTGACATCACGGCCACTAGCAACCTGTGGTTGGTGACCCCGCAGCACAACATGGGGCTCCAGCTGAGCGTGGTGACGCGGGACGGTGAGTGGGGCGCGAATGCCACAGGAAGCTGTCCGGGGTGCTTCGGTTCACCACCCCGCCTGCAGTTGTGCAGGCCTGGGCTCCAGGGTGACCTCATTTACTGTCCCTTGTGGCTGCCATTGGAAAGCAAAACCATTCTGGCAGGGACTCGGAGACCAGCTCGGCCCGAGTACCAGAGGGGGCAGAGGCAGGGGGTGTGGAGGGGAAGGAGGTCCAGAGCCGCCGAGGGGACCCCTGTGGCGCCCTCTCCTCCTGCAGCCGCAAAGCTCAGGGTCCCCACTTGCAGTCCACTCTCGGATTGGGGGGAATTAAGAGCAGAATTAAAGAGGGAGCGTGGGGGAATCAGACCCGCACCGTGTCCTGACCCAGTCCTCTGAAGGCCCTCTTGGTTCTGGCCCTCCCACACGGGGCCTCCCAGGAAGGGTCGTCACACGGTGTAGCTGCGCGACTAAGATTCCGTGTTCTGGTTTGCACTCAAGGGCTCCACATCAACCCCCATGCCGCGGGCCTGGTGGGCAGAGACGGCCCCTACGACAAGCAGCCCTTCATGGTGGCCTTCTTCAAGGTGAGCGAGGTCCACGTGCGCACTGCCAGGTCAGCCCCGGGCCGGCGCCGCCAGCAGAGTCGCAATCGTTCCACCCAGGCCCAGGACGTGTCCCGGGTCTCCAGCGCTTCCGGTAGGTGTGAGCGCAGCCCCGTGGCCTTGGTGAGAACCCAGCTCCGGCCCCTGGCTTCAGAGGTCGCCGCTTCTGCTCAGCAGTGCGGTGGCCCAAGGTGTCCCTGCTCGGTGGTGGAATGTTACAGTCACAGAGCATCTAAGTAGAACTCCTGCTAGCCAAAGACCCCGGCTGCAGGCAGCCTGACCGCTCTGTATCCAGATGAGCATCTGTTTGGTTAGATTTGCCCAGTTCCTTTTCTGTTCCCATCTAAATCATCCAAATGCTTCAACCTTTATTTCCCGTTGCATTATTTAACCCTGGGGGCTGCGGTGTGAGGTTGAGCATCCATTTCTGAAGTGTTGGGGGCCAGAAGTGTTTCAGATGTTTTATTTTTTCAGACTCTGGAATATTTGCACATAAATAACAAGGCATCTTGGGGCAGGAGCCAACCCTAAACGCAAGCTCACTCAGGTTTCACGGGCGCCTTGGACCCAGCCTGAAGGTCGTTTACACAGCACTTGTAGACACCTGTGTCTTGACGGTGACCAGAAATGCGAGGTCAGGGGTGAGATTTTTCTACTTGTGGCATTATGTTAACACTCAAAAGGTTTCAAATTTAGGGGCTTTTCAGGTTTTGGGTTTTCAGATTGGGCGGCTCAATGGGTGCACACAAGCCTTGTGTGTTTGTGTAGGGTGGACTTGTGTTTATCAGTGCTCTTGGCTGGGAGTGATAGAAAGTCAACACCAGCAGGCCTGGAAAATTGATTTTACTGAACTGGGAAGTTCAAACGTTCTGGCTTTTGGCCTGGTTGGACCCATGGGCTCAGATGATACTAGGACTCTCTCTCTCTTCTTTTCTATTTTCCCTTGTTGGTGGCCTTCTCAGAAAGAGTCTGTGTGGTGGCGGGGGGGTGTCCCACAGTTCCAGGGTCTTGCCACCCTTGGCAATTTCGGCCGCAGATGGAGAGCCCCCTCTCATTGCGGTTCTGGCAGAAAGCAGGGGCCGGGCCTGCATCCTGCACTCTACCCGTGGCTCCCTGCTGCCCAGGAAGGGCTCCGGCTGGCCTGGCCACATTGTGTGTGTGCCTTTAGGGCAGAGATGGGTCAGCCTCCTTACACTTGGAACCAGCTCATCCACAGGGCGAGAGAGTACGAGGCCCCTCCTGCCTGTGTCTGGGACCCTGTCTTTCCTGCCCGCCCTTCAGGAGAGGGCGGGGCACCACTGTGGCGGCAGCACAGAGGGGAGCAGATCTTCCCTCCTGACCCCCATCCATGGAGCCACTGGGTAGAACTGAATTCAGAGCCCTGCAGTTCTGTCTCCCCAGCCAGTGCTTGCTGGTCCTGGGTTTCCTTTGACCATTTCAGTGGCCTGGGGATCAAGAAGCAAGCGGAAGTTTTGGGACGATTTGCAATCAGAGAACTCGTGCACCTTATTGCTACCCTTTGACTTTCGAGGAACCTAATCTTTTTGGATTCAGTTTTCTCCTTGGTAAAGTAGGAATGACAAGTGCCTTGAAGCCTGGTTGGAATTAAATGAAACTCACTCGATCTGCCTCAAAATAACACTCAAAGACTTGTTACGTCCAATTGTAAGAAGTAGGTGCTGAGCATGTGTGTGAGCCGGAAGTAAAATACTGCTGGAAGATGCATTTATTTTTCCAGGTGGCCTTTTATAAATGTCACTTTCTTGGCCCAGAAGGAGTTAATGGAACTCTCCAAAGTGCCTGGCTTTTCTTTGGGAGGAAGGATGTCCTAAATCTTAGGTTCTGATGTTAGGAGCTGTCTTTTTCTCCGGTAACTTGAATATGGAACTCGAGATCCACCACCCAGTGTGATGCGACCTTGTGTTTCTGGTCTTCCTGGTGTTTCTCAGAAACCTTGCACAGCATGGGTGTTCCCGTGTTTACCACTACAAACAGTCAGGGCTGGGGCTTTAAAAAGAGGAAGGCAGAGAAGTGCCTGGTTTCTTTTATTCACTTGGAGGCAGCTTGCGGAACGGAGCTAATAATCTGCGGTTCCCCTGGGGCACAGCGACGGCGTCTCCCAGTGGTGGGCTTGAAGTCATTCATGACCTGTGGTCAGTTGGCTCTGGGACCTCAGACAGGGAGGCATCTCTTGAAATGCTGATTGCTTTTTAAAATTAAAATCTCACTTGATTAATTCAACACCCACCCCACCAGCCCAATATGTATGCACACCAACTTTTTATAATTGAGAAAACATGGTGTCGCTGATTTGGGTTTTAGCAATGTCACCGATTATTATTTTCCAAGTCTTTTTCAACTGTTTTTTTTTTCAATTTGATGAGTCAAAATTAAATATGGACATTAAAGTTGATCTAATTTATAATAAGATGCAAATGTCTCTGTTTCATTCTGCTCTCCCCACGCCCTACCTCCAAGCCAGGGCTTCCTGATTTCCTTTGCTCCTTTCAGCAATCCTCGGCCAAAAGAGTTTATACCAAACCCCTGTGTCCCCACATATTTGCAAGTCCCCAGGAAGTATAGTAATCAAGGCTGCTCCCTTCTCTCTGTCTTCTAAGACCCGGCCAGTGCAGAGAAGTTGCTCACATTTGCCCCAAGGTACTAATTCATGTGCTTGGCTCTTTGTTCTTCTGTAAAGGGGAGCAGATATGCAGAAGGAGAAATTTCTCTCCAAGAAGGGGTTTCCAGAAAGTTGGCTACCTAGAGAAATGGGTGTATGGTCTTAACCTCTCTTACCAGGGCCAGGGCGCCACAGGTTGCTGGGCCTCTGAGAAGCAGGCCGATGCAGTGATATGGAAAAACGCCGTCCCTGGTGTGACTCCAGCTGGCTTCCCCCTTGTAAACCTCTCAGAAGGTGAAGGGAAAGATTACTTTGCCTCTGCTGTCCCCACTCTTCCACAGTGTGCTCCCAGGGAATTGATAGCTCTTCACCAAAGCAGCCACTTTCAGAAGAAGCCCACCAGGGATCATCTTGCCTCTGGGTAAAGAACTTCACGTCATTTATCAAGTTGCCTGTCATCAGGGCAAAGCATGGCAAGGAACTCAGTGGCTGCTTTGGGACCTGAGCTGTGGACGCCCGAGACCCAACTAGTCCACTACAAGGGAGGAGCCAGGAGCCCATCTGCCACCTCCTGCCACCCAAGGTCTACACCAACGTTTGTAGTTGACTTTCAAGCTGGACTTTGCAAACTTGTGCCCTAGCCAGTGGGTTTGAGCAGTGTGGCTGGGCCACTCTTCTCCTGTGTGTGTGTGCTCTGCCTCTACACAGCATCATGGGTTTTGCATGTCTAACAGGTGCAGACCTGGCCACGCCGTGTACCCCTCTACCCAGGGCTTCCAATGACTGGCGATTCTTTTTCAGCCTTGGGGTCTAACCATCCCCTGCATTTGTGACACCTGCCCTTGGGTTCTTTAACTCTACTTTAGGCATCTCTTTTACATGCTGCCCTTCTCCCTCTTTTATGGTCTCTCTCTCGGAGTAAGTCCCTGACTTATGAATGAGTTCCATTCCGGAAGTCAGATTGGTTTATAAGTCTGACAGAGTGATTCTTATATGCCTTTGAGACAAATATACAATGCAGTATAAAAAACCAAACACACACAAAAATACTGTAAATAAACTTTTTACTTTTACAGTTACCTTAAAACGGTGGTATAGTACAGTTCAACAGCTGGCATGGGATTGCGCAGAGTGAATGGACAAGGAGAGAGTTTCTCACTGGAGGAGGGAAGGTAGGTGGGGCTGAAGGATCATAAGCAATAGGAGATGGAGGGAAAGGTGAAATTTCGCTCCCACCTGACCCTAGGTGACCTTACGCTGGATGACATTCTGAATGGCTGTTGCAACCTTTGTGTATCATTCCACATTGGGATCCTGTGCCTCAAAATCTAACAGTGCCTCTTCCAAAAAAGAAAATCTTTTGCCATTTCCTGTGATGTGAATCTCTTTGGTTCTTTGGTTCTGCCTTTCTCTGAGCTCTCCCTGTCTTTTCGCTGGGCTCCACGTCCATCAGCTCTTCATTACTAACAGCCAGGAGTTCAGTGACATTGTACTCTTGCAGATCCAGCTCCCGCTTCTTGCTAAGGGTCACTAAGTGGTTGACGACCTCTTTGGACTCCTTACCATCTTCTCAGGTCCATGAACTTCATGAACAAACTGTGGCAAAGGTTCTTCCAAGTCCCATTCATGGTAATAGCCAAGACCTCATGTTAAGCAAAGTTGATGTTTTCTATGGCTGTGTGGATGTTGCAGTCCTTCCAAAATTGTTGTAAGGTTGATCCTGTTTTATCAGTTGCCTTCACTGCCTGACGAAAAGTATCATAAATAACATTTGATGAAAATTGCAGTACTTCCTTGGTGCAGAGATTGGATGGGCGAGCGTGGTAGTATTTGGAGGCAGACGCACGACTTTGATGTTGGGATGAAAGTCATCCATGAATTGGGGGTGACTTGATGCACTGTCAAGCAGCAGAAGAATGTTGCGTGGGATAGCTTTCTCCAAACAGTATTTCTCTATCCCTGGGATAAAGTGGTGGAAACACCAGTCCTGGAAAATGACCTGTGTAAGCCAGGTTTGGAGTTACTCTTCCCACAATAGGTAGAGGGTCTTTGGCTGTGTTTCTGGGCTCTCTGGATGGTAAACTAAGACAGGCTTCAGTTTGTATCACTGGAAGTATTGCCACCAAACAACAGAGTAAGTCTGTCCTTTGTTGCTCTGAAGCCTGGCATCGACTTTTCCTCTTTACTGATGTAGCTTCATTCTGGCGTCCTCTTCCGGTACAGTCCTGTTCCATCACTGTTCATAACCTGTTGGGGTAAATAAATGCCTTCATCAGTAATTTGCCTAAGTGTTGCTGGAAATTCTTGGGCAGCTATGGTCTCTGCACTCATAGCCTCACCACTTACCTTTACGTTGTGGCAGTTTGCTCTAGCCTTGAATCCGTTAAACCATCCATGGCTGACAGGAAAAGACGCACCCTGTTCACCCCATTTTTTTCTTCAAGTTTCAAACAGGCTTTTAGCTTTTTCTTGAATTAGCATTAAGCTGAGCGGGACTCGGTGCTGATACCAATCCTGCATCCACACACTGAGAAGTTTCCCCACGTCCTCTATCATTTTACCAAGATTTTTGGATATTATCATTGACTTCATTGATATAGCCAACTTCACATGTTCCATGATCTTGTCCTTGTTCTTTAGAATCATGCCAATGGTTGAATGATTCATGTTACATCTAGCATCTTTTCTTCTCGGTCCAGTCTCTCAGTTATTTTCACTTTTGTTTCATGGTCATTGCTTTGTGCTTCCTAGCAGTCTCTCCACATCACCATTGCTTTTCCTCTTGCTTCCAGGCATGCCGGGCTCTAACTGAGCACTGTACTGCTGTGCACTATCACATTGTACAGCAAGCACATAGCTGCACAACTGTGACAGTGTCTGACAGACAAGTGAGCCACTTCTGCGATTCCTTCACATCTACGAATGTTAGTAATGTGAGGTCCATTTGTATCTGTGAAAGTTCACAACTCAAATGTTCATTAAGTCTAGGACTTATTGTATTGTGTCCTCTGGGGACTGCAGTGTTATTTGGTGAATCCATGTTGAGCTCTACGAATAATGGCCTTGAAGGATAATTCCCTTTGGTGATTCTAGACCGTGATCCAACTACTTTTCTGGCATCTTTCCAAGAAATCTCTAAGAAGGAAGGGGTAATTAATGCTATTTCAAATCAACTAGTGAGTCAGAGGTTTTCTGCTGCTGACATAGTAACTTAGAATTGGTCTTCATTTTGTCAGATGAGAGTTGGAATGTTGTCTGTGACTTTTAACAGTTCATGTAAAATCAGAGTTGTCTCTTATTCTCATTTGTGCTGTCACCACCCAGCTCTGCCAGCTGTCTGTGAACCAGGATCCCCATAAGACCCTCTGTGTCCTTGGGCATGAGTCTGGCATTGCTCCAGTGCTGCCTGTGAGCATTTCTTGGAATAAGTTCTTCCTCCATGTCTTTCCCACCCATCCAAATGTGTATCCTTAAGAATGGTGGGGAAAATGTGGCTTTAGGACGGTGAGGTGCATGGGGGACCTTCTTGTTGATAATTCTGATCTCCTATCCCTGGAACTTGCCAGTTGGGACAGTGGTGCATGCTTCCAGCATGACAAAGGTAACCAGAATTCATCTGTTACAGAATTCATCTCTTTGAGCACTTTATTATGACTGCGGTCTTTTGCTACAGATTTTAAGGAACTGCAATCCACAGACTGAACTGGGGGGTCTCATTTTTAGGGTGTCCCCAGTACTCGTCCCCTGGGTTGGGGGTGCCAAAGCTGAGTGGGTCAGCGATCTGCGGTGAACAGCCAGGGAAGAATAGACATGTTTTAGGACTGCACAATTACAGTCATTGGCTCTTCACAGGAGTGGGGAATTTTACTTTGTCATTTTGATCTTACATTAAAATGTTAGGGCTTGTAGCTTGGTTTGCAGATATCTTGGTTAAGAAATAGAGGCTTGTTCAGAACATCCTAAATGAAGTCAAGTCTCGGTTCTCCACAGATATGAAGGGCAGGTGTAGGGTTGGTGATTGAACAGTTAGAATCCCTTTAAACCCTATTTTTATCAGCCTTGACACTCTTTCACCACTAAATCTCGTGAGAACAATGAGTGAGACGGCCTAGAAAGCGCCTTTCCACATCCTCCCTAGTCCTCCACTTGTGAATGTGCAAATGGCTAGCAATGGGAGAAGGCAACACAGGGCAAGCATCTCTAATCTGAAAATCCAAAGTCCAAAATGCTCCAAAATCTGAAACTTTTTTGAGCATTCTGTCAGCCCTCAAAAAGTTTTAACTTTTGAATTTTTTCATCAGTGACACTCACCCTGGTAAAGGGTATGCATATGTTCCAAACTCTGAAACACTTCTGGCCCCAAACATCTTTGATAAGGAATACCCAGCCAGATGTAAACCAGTGCTGCACGATGCCTAAATAATTCACCGGCAGTGATCAACCTCGGGTGGGTGTGGGTCCAGGAGGCTGGTCCAGCTAGGAAGTGGTAAATGAACAGAAGGCACTTAGAGCACAGGACAGCCCAGTCTTAAGGGGAGGCTTTGTCTACTTTAAGACAATTGGTTTCGTATTATTTTATACTGAAGACAAAAGCTGAGAAGAGACCAAAGTCCCACCCCAGTTAAATGCAGTCCTGTGAGACTTTGAAACCTTGGAACAACGATAAAAATGAACAATAAAAATGTGGCCATGAGTGATAATCCTCTGGGTTATAAACAGAATCTAGACTCTGGAAAGCAAGTTGACCTCCAACCTGTTGATAGCAGAAATGGAAATCTCAATATGGTCCCCTGGCCTCGCCTGGTGTTTGTGACACAAGGAGCCTCCTGTGTGTCCCTCAATGGTGATATTGATTGTGCCAGGTGAGGGGAGCCAGAGACTTGTTTTGGATAAGGCGGCCTGATAAGGGCCCCGAAAGAGTGGCCAGGGGAATAGAGACAGAGGTGCCACTTTAACAGCCAGTGTTTTGTCCTTGCCGTTGCCATTCTAGGAGAGAAGGGACATGAAAGTAGTCCATTGTCCCCTCTGGAAAACAAACAGGCTTCCCTTTGGAAGCGCGTGTAGCCTGAGCTCAGAAAGCTGAGGATTTCAGTGTGACACATGTCCCTCTGTCCCAAGCTCTTCCACTGCTGGTTATTTTCCTGGCTGTGTCACCTGCTGAGCAGGGTCAGCCCACGGTGGCCCAAGTAAGCGGGTGGGCAGCCTGGGCCCTGGGGACTTGGGCTGGGCCTTAGCTTGTGACCAGGTGCTTCCGTGTCCCTGGCTCTCCCTGCGATGCTGCCTTCTCTGTAGGTCCAGGCGCCTCACTGTGAGATTCTTCTGCCCTCAGGTGACAGCGAAGCCTGCGGATCCGTAGGCTTTCGCTGTGTGGGGTGGTCTAAGCTCTCCCACTATTGGACCCTTTGCCCGTGGCTATGTGTACCCATATGAAGATGGCTGGATGACTTAACCCATGCATCTCCCTCAGAGGGTGGGGTGTGAGCCCCACAATTCAAGGTAGAGCCATTGTGTGCTTGGTGTGGGTGCTGCCTCAGGTGACACGGTCCAGCCAGCTGCGCCCTGCAGGGTCGGGACACCCAGTCCCCACTGCTGCATGGAAGCATCTCTCCTTCAGTCTGCTGTGATACGTCACTTCCTCTTCTCTCCCTCCCCCTCTCCACCTCTTGGTGTCCTTCGCCTTTACAAAAGACCTCTCTCTCTGTTTTGTACTGACTTTTATTTTGCTATTTATTTATATTTTGGGTTTCTCATATAAGACAAACTATGCAGTATTTTAGTTTGTGTGTCTGATTTATTTCACATAACATTATGGCCTCAAGATACATCCGTTTTCCTACAAATGACTCATTTATCCTTCTTTATGGCACAGTAGTCCTCTGTTGTGGGCGAATACTACTTCTTCTTCATCCATCTGTTGACGGGCAGAATTTAGCTATTATGAGTTGTGCTGCCTAATACTAGGGGGAGGGTCTTGCTGAAGGATCTGCCTGTAGGGCATGTTAGAAAAAAACAACTTAGAGCCGGGGATTTAGCTCAGTGGTTCCATCGGCTACCTCGCAAGCATAAGGTCCCGAGTTCGATCTCCGGTACCAAAAAAAAAGCAGAAAAGAAAAGAGAAAAACAACTTAGAAGGAGGAAAGGTTAGTTTTGAGTCATGGTTTCCAAGGTTTCAGTCCATGGTTGCTGGTTCCATTGCTTTGGGCTCAAGGTGGGGCAGCACATCATGGCGGCAAGGGTGTATGGCAGAGGAGGCTGCTGGCCTGTGATGGCCAGGAAGCAAGAAGAGGAGAAGGAAGGGGCCTGGGTCCCCGGGTCCCCTTCAGGGGCATGACCACAGTGACCTCGCTCCCCCACACTAGGCCTCACCTTCTGATGTTCCCATCATCCTCAATAGCACCATCAGCCTGGGACCTGGCCTGTGGGATAAGGCCTGTGGGAACATTTACAATGCAAAGCAGAATGGGAAAACAGTCAGGTCTGCCTTGGGTCATATGTGTATTCAATTTGGTTGACACACATTTGTACATATTTATGAGGTGAAATGTGATGTTCTGATTAATGTATACATAGGGTAGTGATTCATTCAGGATAATTAGCATATCCGTCACTTTCAACTTTTATCATTTCTTTATGGTGAGTGCATTCAAATTCCTCTTTAATTATTGTGAGATCTATATAGTATGTTATATATATATAATATGTATACATGATATATGTGTACATAATAGATATTATACATATATAATATGTTATACATATTATATATTACAGACATTCCTCATTTAATGACCAAGTTCCATTCCTGAAACTAGATCGTTAAATGAGTTGGCTGTTAAGTGAGGAATTGTGCATAGTATGTACATTACAATATTCAGAACAAAGAAATGGTCAAAGGAAACTCCAACTTGATGACTTTGCTCTTATTTCCCTAAGTCTTACATGCAGTACTGTGATGTATAACAGAACATAAACTACAGCCCTGTACAGTATAATCAGCAAAAAGTACAGAACTATATAAATAAGGTGTACTCCACAAAAAAAGACATTGAGGCTTCATAAGCAAGATGTGAGAACTGCACAAAGAAGAAAGATGGGTGATAAGTCTGAGTGGCTGGTCATCAGTCCAAATGATCTTTAAACAGGTAAATCATTAAATGAGGAGTATCTGTGTGTGCATGTGTGTGTATTACAGTGGACCCTCGAGCTACAACCAGCCTGACATACAATCAATTTGGGTTATGACCAGTATTTTAGTTTTAACTTATGACCAAACTCTTGAGTTACGACCCGAATGCTGGCTGCCTGTGCTTCCAGATGGTCTCAGATACAGACTTAACCCTTAAAGGGTTCTGGAAGGAACATGGCCGCATCCTTTCCTGTGTGGGGTTAATGAGAAATCCCAGGCCAAAGTCTCTCTAAGGACACTGGGATCTGTCTATTACAAAGTGTGGCCTAAGATTATACAGGAGAGACTTTGAAGGCAATTGACTAACTTGAGTTACAACCAGCCCTTGGGAACGAATTGAGTTTGTAAGTCAGGGTCCACTGTAAACACATCATATATTATGTATGACACATTCTAATATACAATTTCTTATCCATTGTGTGTAGTATGTAGTATACATCACATGACATATACATAGCGCATTGTGATTTTTTATACCGACCCTGCCGTGCCCTGCCACTCTGGCACTCATTCCTCCCACCAGACAGTGGCAACCCCCCGATGTGCCGCCTCCCCCGCTGCCCTCGGCCCCTGCTCGCCGGTCCTGAAGTGTCCGCTCCTCCACTCTGCCCTCAGTGCCTATGTGCAGGGAGAACCTTCTAGCCGAGAAAGCGTGGGTCCTGTCTTTGTGGCGCCACGCAGAAGCCAGGCATGGGAGGACCGACTCCACATGCTCTGGTGTAAGTGGACTCTAATGCAGTGGATCTTGGGTGTCGCCGGTCTTTGAAGTTCGTCCCCATCCGGGAGGGGGCTTCTGAAGCTTTCTGTAACGTCGCCAACCTGCAGGGAGGGGTGAAGCGGCGTGCGTGTGCCTGGAATGTTCGCCTGGAGAAGCTGGGAGGCCTGGGCGTTTTAATACCAAGCGCGCTGCAGGTTTGTTTCCCTGGGGTGGGAAGCGGTGCTGCCAAAGACAGTTCCACCCTTCTGAGAGACTGGAAGAAGCTCAAAGGCCCGGGCGAAGGAAAGTTTCTGTTCTGGTTAAAGTGGACCAGCGATTTACCTTCTTCTGATTACAGAAGTTTGTCCAGGGTTTTTTAGGGTTCTCTGGCTTCATTACCTGATCTCTCGGGGGATTGTGTTTTGTTCTGTTCGCCACACCCATCTCTGCAGAGCCCTGCTTGGGCTGGTTGCCCCAGAGGAGCGCGGGCCTCGCCTGCCAGACGAGCCCCGCCCCCGCCCACTCCGGAATCGAGACTTGCCTGCGTGATGGAAAGCCAGGCTGCACTTCAGAGCAGCTCTGGGGATTCCCATGGTTTGGGCGCAGGGCCCCCATGAGCCCGACACTGGACAGCTGCCCTCGGGGGCCCCGTCACTAGCCTCGGACTGCTGTGGCTTCTCATTCATCCTCTCCAGCTGTGTCCCCGCCCTGATCCGCGTGCTACCTGTCCTTCCCCCACTGAAATGGCTATGTTGTTGATGTTGTTAAATTGTAGCTGCATATTTTACTGGCCACCTTCGGATTCCTCATCTAAACAGATATCAAGGCCAGTGGGGATGAGGAGAAGGTTTCTGGCAGTCTGTCAACCCATCAAGACAACAACACAGGTCAGTGTAATTCCATGTAGAGCCCAGGGTACCAACCTGTGCAGAGCAGAGACAAGAGAAACAAGTATCTGGGGAGCATCGGCCTTTGCCGGCATGGAGACATCTTCACCAGCACTCACCACGGAATCGTGTGAGAACTGAGACATGGCCTGAGACTATCTGTAGGAAGAAAAACAGGAGGGTTGAATTCCTGCCTTTTTCTCTCTCTGGCCCCAATCCTTACTTAATAACAAGAATGCCAGGACCTAGCACTGAAAGAAATAGCTGTTCTTTCTGAGAAAGTCCTCTTTGTTGCGCATCAAGGGAGCCAGATCAACAGCAGGTTCACAGAAAGCAGCACTGTTAGGAAGTTGGAAGTGAAGTTCTTCAACAGTGTCGCCTTGGTTCCCCTGAGCGGGAAAAGAAACCGGAAGTCAACATGTGGGGAGGTGCTCCTTGTCCATGTTCCAACAATAATTCCCTAACACCAACCGGGCCACCTACAGTTTAGTTCAATTCTGTCACGAGCCCCCTGGAGTTAGTGTGGACCCCACAGGTTAAAGGCCAAAGACCCCAGCGAGACTCCCCGGACCACCCAGATTTCTGACCGATTTGCCTACATATTTGGGTTCCCATGTTCCCTCCTCCATGTTGGATGGTTTGCTGACCAGTTTATAGAGCCCAAGAAAGCTCTGTGGTCTAACTACAGCTTTATTCTAAAGGCTACAGCTTTCCAGGAAGGGTCGAACGAAGCAGCATGAAAGAAGCTAACGACAGAGATGCAGAGTGGGTGCCCCCCTGGGGTTACCATCCTCAGAACTGGTCACCAACCAGTTTGTGTTGCTATGATGGAAGATCTGATCCTGGGCACTTCATAAGAAAACCAGCTTATTTCGGCTCATGGATTTGGGTGAAAAGTCCAAGCTCAGCGGGCCACATCTGACCAGGACCTCATGCTGTGTCCTAACATGGCAGATGGTTTCACATGGCCAGAATGAGTCCAAACACAGCAGCAGTGCATACGCGAGGGATCAAGCTGGAGGACACCTTGCTTTATATAACAGCCCACTTTCAGGGCTGCTAATCCAGTGCAGAGAGACCTAGCGCACTCCTAGGAGAGGAACACTGACCCTGGCTAAGGGTGTGCCCTTGTGTCTAAGTACCTCCCACTAGGCTTTGCCTCCAAGGCTCCATCAGTCTCAGCACTGTGACACCATATTAAGCTCCTAGCCTAGGAACCACAGCAAGTGGGGTTTCCCTGCTGTGCACAGTTGATTGCATCACTGGCCAAGGACTGACTTCATCTCCAGTGATGACCCTACCCTTTGCACCCAGGTGAGCCTGGCCTGAGGGCCTATCCTCCAGTCTTGTGCCTGGCTCCTCTGGTGTCCAGCCCTGTCCTTCAGCTGTCTCGAGGCCTCATTAGACTGACAGAGACACTCCTATCACTCAGGAAATTCCATCAGGTAGTTTTCTAAGCTCTCTGCCAAGATCTGAGGACCAACACCAAATACGTTCTTTTTTTTTTTTTCCCTCCATTAAGTTTACTGGTACATTTCAGTTATAAAATACAGTTACATGATGTGTCTTGGTTCTTATTTTTTTCCCCTTCCCCTGCCCTCCCTTCACCCCCTCCACCCTCCCTATTTGCAAAGACTTTGTTTCTATTTTTTTCCTTTTCTCATATTTTTTCTTTTCCCTTTTTTCCTTTCCCCTACCCCTCCTACTTCCCCTGCTCCTTTAGACCTTTACTTCCTATTACACAGTATCAATTACACATTTTTTAAATTACAATATCAAGATCTAGGAGACATTACCACAGATTTTACAGAATTTAAAAGGATATAGAAAGCATATTACAAAAATCTTTTCTGAAATAAATTTGACAACTTCTAAGAAGTACCTTGGAAGACAAATTAATGAAGCTAACACTGGAGGAAATATAAAATTTAGATAGCACCTGTTAAAGTATATTCCTAGCTTGAAAACCTACCCATATGACAACAGCAGGCCCATATACATTTTAACTGATAAATCAAACAATTAAAGCAGAAGAAAGAAGGAGCACTTCTCCCCTCATTAAATTTCTTCTTAAAGTTTTATACTTTTAGGCTCTCATATTTAGGTTCATAGATCCCTTCAAGTTATTTTCATGTATGGAAATAAAGGGTTGATGTTAATTTTTTATGTATGGATACCAGGTGTTCTAGTGCCATTTGATGAAAACACTGTCTCTTCTTCGGCTCTTGAATTGAGTTTATATTCTATAAAATGCTAATGTTAAATAATCTTTCAAAACTCAGTGGACCATATATGTGTGGTTCTATTTCCAAATACGTTCTCGATAATTTCACTGCTCCACCTGCCTGACTTCAGAAGGAAAGTTTGTAAGTGTCCTTGCTTTTTCTATCGACAGTGATCCTGAGACTGAGTTCCGGGAAATTTTGGTCCCCAGCAGAGAGGGCATTTCGAAGGAAGCTTAGTTTGGTTGAACACAAGCTGATGAGGTTGCACAAGGACGTTCCAGATGAGATGGCTTTAGGATCACCTCCAAGGGACACCCTCAAGAGTACAAGGGAACCACGGCCATGGAACTGTTAGGAGACAGACTTCTTGCTCTCAGCTCGCAGGAAAGGAGAGCCAGTGGAGGGCTGGAGGAGAATCAGGAGGGCTTGTCCTGGAAGCAGCCCACCTCGCTTCTCCCCACATCTTCGGGCAGAGTTCAGGCCTGTGGCCACGCTTATCATGGTGGGAAGGGTCATCTAGCTGTGTGCCTGCAGCCGCCACCAGATGGTCCCTGGAATACGTGACAGGGGCTGTTCACTGTCCCCTCAGTGGGAATGTCCTCCCCTAGACAGCGCCAGCCTCACTGTCCAGGTTCCTTTCAGTATCTACTTAGGAGATACCGCAACAGAGAGCCAAACCGGCCAGCCTGTTCCTATGCTGTGCCTGCCCGTCCTCCTGATCACGGAGTAAGAATTCAGCTACTCAGGACTTGCATTAGTCAGAGATCCCCAAGAAAGGACAAAAGGTTGGAGGGAGAAGGGAGATGTCTCCAGGGTTATGGAGGCCAAGTCCAGGATCTGCCATCTGCAGAGTGGTGTCTGCCCGCCTCCATGCCAGTCCACTGAGCTGATGGTGTCAGTCCCAGCCTAGGGCCACAACCCTGAGAACCAAGGAGGGCTATGGCGTAAGTCCCGGAATCCAAAGCCTGGAGAACCAGGGGCTTTGATGTCTCAGAGCAGAACACGATGACCCAGCTCAAGAGGAGGGAGAAATTGCCTTTCCTCCGACGGTTTCTGCTGTCTGGACCCTTGGTGGGTTGGCTGATACTCCTCTCCTATTGTGGACCTTCTTTACCTGGACCATTACACCGTCACAGCAGACATACCCAGAGATACTGTTTTACCCCAAAGCGGGGCATCCCTTAATCCAGCCTAGTCAGTGCACAGAATTAAACCTCACAGGGCTCTTGGTGACATGCAGTAGTCACAGACTGACTTCGAAAACAATGTAATAAAGAGCTAGGGATTTAGCTCAGTGGTTCCACCGCCTGCCTCGAAAGCGCAAGGTCCCGAGTTCAACCCCCAGTACCAAAATAAATAAATACATTTTTTAAAATAAATAAATAAAAAACAATATAAGTGGGCCGGGGATGTAGCTCAGTGGTTCTGCCACCTGCCTCGCAAGTGCAAGGACCCAAGTTTGATTCCTGATACCAAAAAAAAAAAAAAGATATAACAAAAAAAACAATGTAAGGTCATCAGGGACCTCAGCCAGTCAACAAAAGGGCTGGAGAGACAAACTCAGAGCCAAAGCCCAGCCCAGGTCGAGTCGCAGAGGCGATGTTCTTTGGACACCACCCTGGGGCGTCATCCCGGACAGGGGCCGTCAGGGGCCCTTCTGGGTTTCACCTTGGCTCAGCCCCTCGAGGTCCACACTACAGGCTGCAGGCTCTGACCGGCTTGAATGCAGGCAGGGGCCCATGCTCCAGCTGCTGGGGGACAAGGGTGGAGACTGTCATGGGAAATGGGGCCCCGAGTCCCTCCTCCGTGGGAATGCCCCCCAAACGAGCCATGTTCCTGAAAGGTAACCGAAACCATATGTGCACTGTCCATAGCTAGATATAAAATTCTGCATTGACGGTATCACTTTATGCTATCAGTTAATTTTCAAATATATATTTTTGTTAATTTTGCCCTCAGTCTGCTCTGTGTCCCTTGTAAATAGCTTTCTCTTGATCTCTGGGTAATTTTTGAGAATCTGTGTTTGACATACATAGGGATTTACTTAGGAGTTCTGCTTAGGACTCCTTGTGCCTTTTCATTTGAAGATCCTTGTCTTTCTTCTCTTCCAGAAAATTCGCAGCTATTTTGTCTTAGCTATTTTGTCTCAGCTATTTGTAATTATTGCTTCTCTCCTATTACTGTCTTTTAAAATTCCTATTTAAAACGTGGGTGCTTTCCTTATCTCTTTACAGACAGTAATGTTTCCTGGTCACTTGACACTCTCCTAGGCGCAAGGGGGTTTCTTTGAATGTGTTGTCTAGTTCTTTCTCTCTTCAATTATGTCTAGCCCGATGTTTAACTCATCCATTTCACTTTTGTTTTCAATGATTACAGTTTTTACTAAGTTCTGTTTGGTACTTATGCACATCTGCCTGTTCTTTCTTAACTGCCTTGTTCTTTTTCCACAGTGTTCTTGCTTTAAGGTTTCTAGCCCTCTTGTCTTTCCATTGTTTTGGATATTCTTCCTAATTAGCCTGTCCAGAGACTACCCTCCCGTGCACCCCTGGGGTCCTGTGTCTCCCCTTTCCTGCACTCTCCTCTTGAGAAGATTTCGTGTGGCTGATTCTTTTTTGTTGCATTCAGTAGGAGGTTTTCATCTCGTCACATCACATGAGGGTGGTTGAGTCTTACAAAGAGCCCTCGTTGACTCGCATGGTGAGCATTTCCCTTCAGCATGGCTCTGCCTTTGCTTTTCTGGGTGCATCTTCAGGTAGTTCCCTGAGGTGAGACAGGTGAGGAGAATGAATACATTTGGAATTTGTCAGCCACCTCAGAGGTGGTATGTCTCTTTCCAGGATGGGGCACCGGGCTGAGTTGGTTCTGTTTCTCTCTTTTCCTTACAAAAGCATAAAATCTACAAGCTCTTGTTTCTGATTCAAGGCCAGATGCATGGGAGTACAAGTATGAAAATCCAGTTCAAACAGGCATTGGACAAGTAGGTGACTCCCGGCTCATGTGGCTGACAGGGGCAGAGGTCACATGTGCACAGCCTGGGCTCTGTATTGTTGGTGTCTGTGTCAGAGGAAGAACCTGTCTCCAGTCTTCCTCTGACTCTCTCTGGCCCCTTCAGACATAATTCAAACACAACTACAAGATTAATGAGTCCTTTAGAATCACAGCTCCAAGTAAGTCCCTCCTGGCTCAGAATCCTTTAGCGATTCACTTTGCACCTCTGGTAGAAAGTCCAAATCATTGTGGTTGACCGAGGCTCATTCATGGTTTCAGCTTCATCTCTTCCTTCCATATCCTCCAATTAATTCCAACAGAAGTACTCTCTGTCCCTTCTCTGAGCCCCAGCGGCATTCATTGCCTATGGCCCTGGGCCACTGCATTCCACCTTCTGTGGTGCCGGAAGGCCTGTCACCGATCTGCCCTGAAGGGTTTAGATGATGACACCCCCAGGCCTCCCACCAGGGATTAGGTTAAGCCAGGCAAGTGGCTCCTGAGCTGCACAGCGCAGGTACAGAATCTGCAGCTCATTCTTGGGTAGAAGTGTCTTCAGTGTCATTGCTCTGGCGCAGTGAAAGGTCTCATTCCTGGCAGTGAGGCTGGAGCACAAAGCGAGATACCCCGGTGCCCACACAGGGTCCCTGTCTGCCCCATTCCCAGCCCTCCTGGTTGGGTCCCACTCCATGGCACTCCCTTCCGGGGGGCTGCTCTCCTGGCTCAGCAGGACCGTGAACCCTGCCTGGCACAGCCACCTGTTGACCACGATGTGTTATCTTCCGAATCTGACAGACACCTCGGCACGCTCCTCTGCTGGCTTTACACGCAGCAGAGTGGGCAACACAGATCTACTTGCTTAAAGATGCTCACTCAAGTCTGGAGTGTGCTGGGGACTGGCCCCGAATGGACAAGAGTAGAAAGCATTCACGAAAGCAGGGGTCCCACAGGAGCTACTGTGTGAACAGGTCTTTTTCACAGCTCCACGGAGCCCATGACAGCACCTGGCATGCAGCAGACACTCCAGGCCAGTTTTTAAATGAAGCAGTGGATGAGTTAATGTGTACATCTTTTCATCTCCGACAGATTACAACAGCAGTGAACTAAAAACAGCCTGCAGGAAGCATGAGCTTTATGTGAGCTTCCAAGACCTGGGGTGGCAGGTGAGTGCTCGGGACAAGGCCAAGGTGCCCTTTCAGCAGCTTGTCCTTACCTGGAGGGGGTGACAGCCGGCGTTCAGGGCCAGAGCTTCAGGGCCTGTGGAAGTCCCGGGAGGCCTCACACTCAGGAGCGAGACGCCTTTCTGGGGTTGCCAAGCTCTGCGATCCCTCAGAGTCAGTGCCCACACTGCCCAGTGCAATGACCTTGTTCTTCCAAAGCCCACACAGCATATATTTATTTGGGCATTTGAACAATTTTTGTTTTGAAACAGGGTTGGAAAAAATAATCTAATGGTTAACTTCTTCACTAGCTACAAATTGCCTCATCCAAACTATTCAAAAGAGCACAAAGGCTTTGCCTCATAGCTGAGAGCCAGCCACCAATAGTTCATAAGAAAAGAAAGCTAATTACAGGTGGCGAGCGCACTTGTGTGTGTAGTGGTAACTGCTCTGACAGGAGCACCAGTGGCTCAAGAGGGTCTGTGGGTCCAGTTACAGACAATCTGACTTAAAGTGGCTTGACAGGATTTTTCAACTTTATGATGGTGTGGCATTGAATTCCGAATGGTAATCTTTCTGGGCTGGTAATAGTGGTCCAGTCCTCTCTCCCAGCGCTGGGCTATGAAGGGAAAGCTCACCACAGCGTGCTGTGCTGCTCGGCTAGATGTCCTGGGGGTTACTTATACTAAGTGCGTTCTGACAGAGGACGGCTTCTGTGGGATGTGTCCCCACAGGAAGTCCAGGAGCATCTATCTGCCCATGAAGACAGCCGCCTGTGCCATCCCAGGCTTCATGCCCTGGCTTTTGGCACGGCCATGTGGATGTGGACAAATGCCAAATGCTCCCCGTGTCTAACTGTCCAACATGGTATCCCACTTTCACATGGGGTTCTGAGCACAGATGGTGTGGGAACGAGTGTGTTCATCTTGTGTTGCTTCCTTTTGCTCTGAAATCAAGGACTGGATCATTGCACCCAAGGGCTACGCTGCCAATTACTGTGACGGAGAATGCTCCTTCCCGCTCAATGCACACATGAACGCCACCAACCACGCCATCGTGCAGACCCTGGTGAGTCCTCCGATTTCACTAGGGGGGATGAAGCCCATGATAGGTGGCATCATTTCTAATTGTACACTTTGTTTCTGGCGCAGGTTCACCTTATGAATCCTGAGTACGTCCCCAAACCATGCTGTGCACCGACTAAACTAAATGCCATCTCCGTTCTTTACTTTGATGACAACTCCAATGTCATCTTGAAAAAATACAGGAATATGGTTGTGAGAGCTTGTGGATGCCATTAACTCAAAACCAGCTGCTGGGGCACTCGTTCTACCCTGGAGTCCCGGATTACACCTGCCTTAAAAACTAGAACAATAAAATAGCCATGCAGTGGAAGTGGGAGGAGACTTGGAAGCATCTCATGCTGGTGCCTTATGAGCTGCCCATGGAAGATGTCCAAAGGACCTCGCTAATAGCCTGCTCACTTCGTAAATGTGTGAGTAGATGCTGGTCTGTAGGGAATGGAATTGGAATGTTTGGAGTGAGAGACCTGGGAACAGCAGAAACACAACTTTGAGGCCCCCTCCTGCCCCTCAAATTAGTCTTAGCTTTATATCAAGCTGTATTGTTACTACGAAAAATATTCTTGGAGGAGTGTAAGTATTCTTGGAAGCAGCACCGGCTGCCTCAGTAGGATCTGTCAAAGTAGAGTTGAGAGGTGGGGGCAAATTCTGATCAGATCGGTAGCGTGGACTCGCAGGGCTCCCAAAGGTGCCTCTGTCTCATGTTTGCTCCGTGTCTGCGCTAGTGTCACTAGGGCCAAGTGTACTGATTTCAGGCAAAACAAATCATCCCAGTTTCACACCTCTGTCCCCCCCCCCCCCCATTTTTTGCTACAACTGAAAGCAGAGCAACTGATTCTGAGGCTGTACCGGCTGCAGAGTCTTTGCAGTGGCTCTCATTTTAACCGAGTCACCTCTGCAAGCAAGGCCACACCCATCCTGTGCGCATGGGCTTTGCCCGGGCCCTCGGAGCACTGGCTCCAGTGTCTTATCTATCCCTTAGCGCGGTTCTCTGGCCCCATACAGCGTCAGGCGCTGCAGGGTGAGGGCTCCTGAGGGAAATCAACCTGTCCCAGCAGTGGGTTCCTGCAGAGGAGCGTGCTGTTTATGAATGAACCGAAATCACAATGTTCTCCTTAGAAAAATAAGATTCAGATTAAATCTTAGCATATTTTTAAAATGTCTTTTTCACAATCATGTACTGGGAAACCAATTTCATACTAAACTGATTAAATAATGCATTTATAATCTACAACTGTTTGTACTTACAGCTTTTTTTGTAAATAGAAACTAATTTATTGTTTGTTTCCTGTTTTGCTGTAACAAGACCAGACCTTTTTTTTTTTTTTAAAAAAAAAAGAGTTTATTTAGAAAGTATAGTGTAAACAAATCGTACCACCTTGATCCGAATACAAGACTCATGATTCGAAGCTGAAGCCACTTGGGACACTGGCCTTCTCGAGAAAGTTGGGTTCTTTTCCTGCACATCTGTGAGCCACGCGTGACTAATAAAGATGTCCTTTAAGGCAGAGGCTGGCCGAGACGCTGCTCTGTTAGCTCCTGCGCCAGACCGCAGGCGTGGTCTGTTTCTGAGCTTTCTCCCACCAGCTGCACGGTGCCCAGTGTCCCCGGGAGGCAGGGAAGGGGACTGGCCACCAAATGGTTATCACAAAAAGGAACCTGATGCTAACAAACACAGCTCCGTGTCTTATCACTACAGTTGCTTATGTCCAAGGGACAGTAAAAATCTTTAATGACCAGGATGGCACGACTTAGGAGGCCAGCATCAATATCTGCACATCCCTGCTGACTTCAGTCTTGAGGCCCAATGAGTGCCACTGTCCATACATTGTAAGTCGACCTCGCGGAAGGCAGACAACATAGAGCAAGCTGCTAAAAGGACTACTGCAGAGCAGAAGCAGAGCCCAGAGTAGGGCTGGAGGTCCCTGGATACCAGGCCTAGAAGGCCTGTCTGGTCCCACTGCCCTAGGCAGCAAATGTAACTGGAATCTCAAGAGCTGATGGACGGTCAGGACCAGCCACCTTTCTAGGGAAGACGTCAGGGCCTTCATTGCACACAGACTCGGCTGCATGCTCACACTAGGAGCTAGTGCAATCCCTCACCCTGTGAGCAACACAGCAGGATCCTTTGCACAACAGTGGACTTGACAAGTGCCCATACGCACGGCGGGGGCCTGACAAGTGCCACTGCCTTCATTATGGCTGGTCTCTCTCGCTGAGAGAATGAACAGAAGATCCAGCGGGGCCCATGAGGGAATCTTCCAGGGGCTTGGGTTTTTGTTTTGAGATCTGTTCCAAGCTCCAGACCAACCCTATTATTAATAGTTGATAATGACCTTCAGATCAGAGAGACATCAATGGTGCCACAGGGCCGCCCTTCCAAGACTCCAGGGCAGTTTAAAAAGAATACTAGGCTTTTGGATGGTGCTTTTGCTAGAATCACTTGGGAGCCAAAAACAGTCCAGCAGTTTGATTTCCCTCAACTCCGTTTTAGTCTCAAAGGAAACTATTTAATTTCATCAAGGGAAGTTAGAGGGGATGGATCACCCCTGAAAATATTCAGTTTGCACAGTGACCAAGAGTTATGCATTGACTTAGGAAACTTAAGAATCCGCAGCGTGTGTTGGTTTAAACACACACACCTAGAAGACACCACAATTCAGTACATTCAGCTCTGTGTTACCACCACGGAAACTCAGACGTCTGGCCGACTACCTGGGCTGCCAGACAGCGTCTCCAGCAGGGTCTCTACAGTTCGTCTTTCACCTGGCGCAGAACGAAGTGGTGTAAAGACTCTAGGTCTCTACCGCCGCTGTGCTCGCTGACTTTTTTACCACCTCGGAAGAGCAGCAACGTGGGATAGCCTCGGACCTTTAAAAGCAAACAGAAAAGGCTGGCAACCAGGGCTCTGAACCACACATAGACTGCTTCTGAAAACCAGATAAACTCCTCCAGGTGGGACTGCAAAATCCCAGGGCTCATTTCTAAACAAGTAATTGGATGATAAAAGGACCAGTTTGGACAGCAGAGCCTTAGGGTGAGGGGTTCATTTCCGGATCAACAGTTTCACTGAAGATTAGTATCACAGTGACTTTACCCAAACTAGATTTGGACCCGGGGCCTGGAAGCCTGCACTGTGGACCATGCCTTTCTCCCCTGATGATGTCAAGGGACAAAAACATGACATCTGCGTTACATCCCAATCTGATTACTCCAAAGCTTAAAAAAAAAAAAAAAAAAGGTACATGGGAGGTACCGTCACCAGAGGAAAGGGCTCCGTGGAAGAGCACTAGCCTTGAGTGCACGATCCCTGGGCGTAGATCCCCAGGACCATGGCAGCAAACACAAACGGGAAAATATAAACCATAGCTCCCTGGGCCCTGAGACTGTGCCCACAGCTCAGGCTGAAGACAAGAGCAACACAACCGAGCACAGGGCTGGCTGGTGCTGCCTTTCACCAGCAAGTTCAAGTTCTATCTGCCTTTCCTTTGGCCACTGTCCTCCAATGCAGACTTCTGCGGAGCCCGAGCCCCTGGGTATCATGACAGAGGCTGCAGTTAGCACCAGTTAGCAGGAATGGTGTGGAGCAGGCACCCCGTTCCTATTGCCCGCAGCCCGCATTGAGATGACCCAGAGCAGGAAAAGAAGGAACACCTTGGCCTTGAGAGGATCTTCTGCTTCTCAAAACAAAACTCAAAAGGACCCGAACAGTGCTGTTGTGAGCTGAGGGCAGCATGCGTTCTCTCTGCTGGGTCCAGGACACCCAGCCCCAGTCCCCCGGGGACCCTGCCATGCACAGGTCCCCGGCCTGCTGCCATCAAGGCTACCCACCGAGTACTTGCTGCATACATCCCGCTCCGCTGTGCAGTCGACCTCAGCAATCTTGACCTCTGCCAAACCAGGGAATTCCTTCTTAGAGAGTTCCTCCCAGGTAGGAGCCAGATTCTTACAGTGACCGCACCTGGGGACAGAGCATGATGGCTGTGGTGAGAGCACTCACTGCCAAGCCCGCTTCTTCGGTGAGACGGTCAACAGCCACCCAGGAATGCATAAAACATCAAACTTCCCCACAGGATGCACACTAACTCCTCCTCCCCCATCCCAAACAAGGAATTCAAAGCCATCCAAAGTACACTGTTGGACAGCCTGGTAGATGGCCACACAATTTTTAAAAAATCACTTGATTACTGAGAACATTTGAGGGTTGATTGCTTAGCATCTTAAAATTTCAGAACTTCGTTTTCTTGATGCTTCCGTGAAAGTCTGGTTCCAGCCTTCTCTTGACCCCTTGGCTTTAGTCTCATCTCTTTCTGGCCCTCTCCTATATTACATGGGCTTCTCCCCTTCTATGCAAGGGCATCATCTTTCTTCACTCAGTCTACACAGCTCCCGAGAGCTCTGCTCACTGGCTCTTCACCCCTGCCTTTGTGGTTTCTCATGAGGACCTGGGGTCAAACAAGCACACAAGCAAAAGTGATGTGGACCTTGCTTGTGTCTCTTTAGGTGAAGAATTTCAGTCTTACTTGTCCTTGTGATGACAAAGCAGTTTCCATTTCACAGCTGAGGACACGGACAGTCAAGGGGTTCAAAGGACATAATGTTTATATGAGGAGGGATGGAAGACTATGCTGTGTTTAAAACCTGATTAAAGTCACACTGCCAAAAATCTCCTTTATCTCATTGCTCTCGCTCTTTCCAAAGCAGTTCTGAAGTCGTCTTTCGTGAGTGTCTTTAGCCGCACTGTTGTAACTGCCTCAATGTCCTGAATCAGTTCAAAATGTTGACCTTTCACTGTCATTTTGAGCTTGGGTAAGAGCCAGAAATGGCAGTGCCGGATCCGGTGCACAAGGTGGATGAGGACATACAAGCCTGCCTTTCCTCTGAATGGAACCTGGCAGCAGCATTCACTGCATTTTTGATCACCTCTCATAAAACCACTCACAAAGGACAACTTCCAGAACTGCTTCTGAAAGTGGAAAGAATGGCAGGTAGTGTGTTTGAAGTCAGGAGGGATATTCTAACGGGGGTCAGTGGCAATGCATCTTTCTTCGAAGTGTGGACATTCACCGTAACTTCTGATCACTGCTTGTAGTTCACAGCAAGCCTCAGAACCTGCCAGCTTGCCACCTCCTCAGATCGACGGTCTCAAGTGAGCTCACTCCATGTCCTTGTTCCCAAGGACTAAGTGGCAGGAAGGGTCAGGTAACTGGGTCACATATTCAGCATCTAACAGAAAGCCGAGTTCTACTGGGTTTCTCTGTAACATTATTCCAGAGGAACCCAGGAGCTGAGCTACATCATGTTTATTACTTAATGAAAATCTATTTGGAAAAGTACCCAGATGCCATAAAACTTAAGTTTTGTAAGGACATCATAATCCACCCCATTTCTGTTTCCTCCAAAGTAGATGGAGCTTTAAATTACTCTCATTCTCTAAATAATTCCCAGTGCCATGGAACGGGACCCTGTCTGAATACAGGGCTCTGATGCCAGCATTTCCTCATCTGCTGAGTGAGCGAGCGTGGCACCTGCTGACGTAAGTCTGTGAGGTTGGTTGTGAGCTGGAAAATGTGCTGGGACTTAAGCGCACTGGAACAATGTAGCTTCTACTGAAGTAACCACTTACCACGGGGCATAGAACTTGACAAAGGTTATTCCTTCTGCAATGGTGTTGTCGAAGTTCTCTTCAGTGAGCGCCAACACAGTGCTCTGCAGGACAGAAGCAAGCCACAGCTCAAATGTCTCAGTCTTTAAAAAGTGCTGTTCTGCAAGCTCCCGAGCCACACACAGCAGAGATGATGGCCCAGCCCAAGGGGCAGGACAGTCAGTGCACAGGCCAAAAACGCGAAGACACCCAGCCCTGCCTGCTCCTGTCAGCCCCAGAGGCCCAGGGGCAGCATGCGCCTGACCTGCCTGCCCCGGGCTGCTTTCCACACTGACCACTTTCCTCTCCCCGCCAGGCAGCTGTGAGCATTCACCTTCTCTGGGCAACAGAACGAGCCTAGTTAGGACAGCACAGGCAGTGGTACGTGTTTTACATAGAACAAGCCGCTTTCCATTTTATGTGCAAAGTAATTGTGCAAAACACTCATCCAAGCTCTGGCTAGAGAGTTTCCGGGGAAAGCCACCATGCGGTCAGCTCTGACACAATCCCAGGCTGACAGTTCTTTGCAGGGTTCCGTCTGTGTTTCCAGAGGGTGGCTGTTTACCATGTGGCCCCGTGCGACAGGGAGTCTGAGGCCAGGCAGGGCCATCTCAGAACACTACCGTCCTTATGTCTAGAAACACCTCGACGCTCACTGCAAGGCCCACTCAGTGGTGGAAACTTCTTGTAAACAGTTCCGTGGTGAAGGCCTCCATAGCGTGTAATTATGGTCAATTTGGGATGGTCTTTATAGCTCCGTGGCACACATGTTCCTCTTAATAGACAAAGTCACGACAAATACACATCAATCGTTTGTTTCCACCACACCCTCAGATCTGCACTAATGCCCAGGCCACCCCTAACCCATAACAGCCCATCCAAGGGGGCAGGTAGCTCTGTGGTTTTTCTAATCACAAACAAGCAGGGGTTCCTGGAGAGGGACAGTTCTGGGGAGTCACGTTCTCTCATGTGTGTGGAGGGACCTGAGGACCCCACTGTCCCTGGTAAGAGCATAGCAAGTAATGGGGGCACTGAAGCAGCAGCAGAAGTGGAGGTGTCCAGAGGAGCCCCCCACACACCAAGTATCCCAAACCCCACGGATGCTCGGGTCCCTTAGATGGAAGGTGGCACAGTATTTGACCAAATATAGGAACACTCAGCAGGACACTAAATCATCGCCAGCTGACTTGTAACACCTAGTACACTGTCAATGCTACACCCGAACTTCTTCAGGGAATGACAAGAAAAGGCTGCGTGTGTGCAGACAGTTTCTGTGGCTGGTTACACTTTGGGCTCAGAGGGCCAGCTGAACTCTGCCCTGGAAACGTGGGGAGCAGCAGTCCTCGCTGGTCATCACCTTGCTGCTCCTCCAAGCACACATCTGCCCCTCCTGCTCTGGTCCTTCCCTGTGCCCGGGCTGCACGTCCCCCGGCCTCGAATGGATCTGAGCGGGGTCTGAACAGTGCCGGACTCCGCCTTCCTGCTCCTCCTGGGAGCTGTGGGTGCCACAGCCGGACTTCACGCTCTCCTCTGCGGCCGCTGTCACATCCTCAGTTTGGGGGCTCCCTGTCTTTCAGGTCCATCCAGCTCCTTGTCTCTTCTACACCTGCAGTGGCGGCTCATCCTTCTACATTCACATCTGCTCCAAACTTCCAGGGGCTCCCAGTGGACTCAGGATGTAGCTCACGAGCCTCAGCCGGCCGACCGAGTCACCGCTCTGCAGCTGTGGCTCCCCACATGGCACCCCTCGGCCTGCGTGCACCCTAAACCCACAGCTAGTTCACACGGTCACATCTGGCCTCTGTGCCTCCCCCTGGCAGCTCCCGAGTCCTGCATCCCAGGGTGAGCACCCTGCATACTCGCTCACCAAGGCCCCGTGACTCGGGCTCCTGTGAGTTGTCCCCTTTGCCCCCACAGACCCAGGCCCTGGCCTAGGATGGTGCCTGAAACCTAAAAGACGCTCAAGGGGCACAGAACAAAGACATCTAAACCCTGCCGCAACCTCAGTGAATGAAGACCACACCTTGGCACATCAGGGCGGCCATATCCTCTCAGCGCCGCACACCCCTCCCTGCTGCAGATCTCTCTGAGGCCTAGGCAACTTCCGGAAGTGAAAAGAAATGGGCCCAGGGGCAGCAGCCAAGACTTCTCAGCAAACACCCTGCTCACACAGCATGGGACAGGAAGGCTCTCGAGAGACTTTCTAACATCAGCTACTCTCAGGATCCATCTCACTTCTATCGAATCTACAAGCTCCTATGGAGCGCATCAAAGATGAACAAACAGGTCTGTGTTGGGGCCACTGCCGCTGTTTGAGAAGGCCCCCCCCCGCCCATCCTGACCCAAGCAATGGGCACTCACCTTGTGCCCCATGGGCTCCGCGGCCAGCACTGGGGCCTCTGAGGGTTCCACAGTCTCGGGGGCTCCTGCCTCCAGATCTGGACCTTGCAGCTGTGACACCACGTAGTCTCTCAGTGACTCCAGGTCCCGCTTTCCCTTGTACTGATCCACCTGTCGGAGACATGGCCCATGGGGACGCTGCTGAGTTGGCTCCTGTCACAGTGCTCTGACCGTAGCCTCCCTGACCCCCCACCAGGTCCTTGGAAGTGGCTTGTCATACTGGGGGATGGCTCCCACCCCACCTAATTGGCCAAGGAGAGATCATAAACCTGTCTTAGCGCTCGGGGGAGAAGGTGCAGCTCCTGCCCTGTGGAGTCTGGACTGGAGGCGGCCAGTGTGCCATCGAGCTGATGGGACCCAGAGGCTGCCTGCCCACCAGGCCCTGGCAGAGGAGGGACTGAGCCAGGCATTGTCCCCACTCCAGGCTCTGCAAGGCCTGTTAGTGACCAGGGCAGGGACCTCGAGCCTGGGTAGCCCGCTGAGTCACAATAATCTGAGCCACCGGAATGTTTCAAAACAGCAGAACAAGTAGTCCTTTTTCTCAACTACCCAGATCTTATCAATTAGAGAACAAGAGGTCTGTTCCGTGGTATGCGTTTCTCCAAGCCAGGGCCCCAAAGCCATTGACAGTGTCCTCTGGAATGCAACGCCCATCACACACTCAGGAGCTCTGCCCTCTGTGGCTGCAAGAACTGAAGACGCACCTTCTTGCCATCTCGGAACCAGAGCAGGGTGGGGTAGCCTCGGACCTGGTGTTCTGAGCAGAGTCCATAGTGCTGCGTACAATCCACCTGAAAACAAAGCGCAGTAAAGCTCCCGGTCAGCTTCCTCATGGCCTTGTGCTGAAGGGACTTTCAGGTGCCTTGTACTTAAAGACAGAAGGCTTTTTAAAATTCCACATTCCATAGCAGCTGTGCCAGCAAGTTGCAGTTTTTGGAGAGACTTCCTAGAAGCTATCCCAAAATACACCTGAGCTAAGGAACAGGGTAACAAGATTTATTTTAATTCAGTTGAAAATGCCAGTTCTTAGGAGCTGGAAGTTGAGCAGGGCAGCAGCTCACATCAGCAAACCTCCCCTGACACCCGGAAGGGGCTACAGCCGATCTGCTATGAGCAGGACCCTTTGCTGGGTCACAGTGCCCGCTTGGAAACTCGCTCTCATGTCGCACTTATGCAGTCTCAAAATCTACAGGGATGGGACGGGAATGTGGCGTGGGGACAGAGCATGTGCTTAGCATGCGGGGGGGTCCTGGATTCCAACAATGGCACCACAAAAAACACTGTAAAAATGTCCAGCTGAGATTATTCTGTTCTTAATTCTATACATTTAGTTTACCAATGATCACAGCTCTTCGAGCTTTATTTAAATCTTTCAAAAATTTTGCCCCACATTCTCAGGAAACATTTTGCTCTAAATCACTTCTTTCCTTTTGATTTTCTGTTGGCCCTAAAATGGGCTGAGCAAGACTAAGTTGTTTTACACTGTGTCAACAAAATAAGGTCAACACTTTCAGCCCTAAGACTGCAGTGGAAGAGCAGTGGGAGGGTTAAGGGAACGCACAGGGGCCCCGACCCAAGGTCGCTGGAGGGGACCAGCATGCCCGAGGGTCGCTGTGGGCCAGCCTGCCACTCAGGCCTGGGCTGACACCAAGTGCAAATGACCTCCCCTAAAAGCTCACGAAATAACTGAGTAAAGGTACAAGGAATGGGGCGAGACAGAAGACTATAACCACTTCCAGGGAATGTTCAGGAAATACAGTCACAATCACAACACACGATCAGAACACATGACTGAAAGGAACGGGCAGAAATGAAAGCTATTTCACAATGATTACCATTTACTAAGCATTTGCTTCACACCAAGGTATTTTCAACTTCACAACCGTACTCAGCATATCTTGTCTGTTTTGCAAAGGGAGAGGGGTACAGAGAAGTTTCACCCAAGGTTGGCCACTCAGGTCTATCAGACCCCAAAATTCTGCTTTGGACCATCGCCCTGTCCTATGCAGATCACCCTCTTAACTGTCATACCCAAACCTGCGGCGCTACTTCTATACGTAGATGAGCCCCACGGCCAAGTAGGAAAAATGAAATTTTTAAAAGGGAAATCCATGCAGGGTGTCTGGGGGGTGCCAGAGGGTGATGAGAGGAACAGTGCCCGATGGCCCAGGAGCTACAGTGGAGAGCTTCAGAAAATCCGGGTACACAGACAGCACGGGACATGGCTCCTCCACGTCACGTCACGTCATGTCACGGGGCAGTCCCCGGGCCGCAGGGCAAACCAGGCTCACTGTGAGCGAGGCTCTTCTGTGAGCTTGCGTGAGTGCACAGCTGAGGGCCTCAGGGAGCCCCCGGGGGACCCACAGACGCGCAGGGAGTGGTCTACACAATCCACCTGTACCTCACAGGAGGGCTCGGGCTGCCAATTCAGAATTGGCCATCTCTTCCAAATAAACAAAGCAGCCAGGGCCATAATTTGTCTGGGCTGTGGAAAAGCCAGCAAACTCGACACTGGGCTGCCATCTGTGAAGGTGAAATGAATTATCAAGTGGCACACTAAATGGAATTAATGAATCAAGCTTGTGACTCTGCACATGGAATGAATAATAGACCATGTTGCTAATTAATCCGGCCCGATGCAGTCTATTTCCAGTTTAATAATGGCTCTCACTTACCTTGCCAATCTTGACAGTTTCCGAATGTTCAAGGCCCAGAGCCAGCTGCTCCCAGGTCGGGGCCAGAGCTTTGCAATGACCACACCACGGAGCGAAGAACTTGATAAAGTGGTCGCCTGTAGAGGATCCCAAGGCAGAGGAGGGAGGGGAGAGAGGCACTTAACTTAGGTTAGACCCACCTGGGGGTCAAACTGCATGAAGAACCAGACCTTTGTTCTCTGGCTCGGCAAACCTCAGTTCGGTCTGAACCCCTCAAAAATCGCACAGTGACTTTCTATCACATGTACAAAGTGCAAGAATCCTCAGCACGGCTCAAAGCAAAACCACATGTACCACCTCTGGAGGAGAGTAGGGAACCACCCATGCATGGAGGACTGGCAGTAAAGGGGGAAAATGGGGTGTACACCCTGTCCTTCCTGTGAACTGTGACACTGACTAAGGGATACACCACGGTGACTTGCCCGCGCTGGAGTCAGGAGTCAGCACTGGACAGCAGTGAGAGGCTGCTGTGAATGAAGGCCACGCCCAGGGTAAACAGACATCGGACACTGCCACGAGCAGCCAGGTCTTCCTGTGCCCCCAAAGAACATCAAGCTGAGGCCACACCCCTAGATCGGACCCCTGGCTGACAGGAATAGAGAAACGGGAAATGCAGAAACCCCTGTGGGAATCCAATCAGCAAAGTCCAGACAGTTCGGAACAAACTGTGTTCTGCAAATAGAGGGCAGGAAAGAAAGAGACGCTGTGGGGCTGGCAGCTGAGAGGCCCTCAGAGGTGGAAACAGTGCCTGGGCCGGCACTAAGTCCTGCTAAACCTGCTACGAGCCGAAAAGGCACTGAATATCCGCATGACATAGTCAAAAATCCAAGCGGGCTGTGGTGAGTCACAACCAGCTGTATATGAAAGTGAGCAGACCAAACTCTGTGCTTGGGCGTGCGCCCGTGAGGCACAAAGGCAAGAAGCAGCTCTCACAGGAGTCAGGAGGCTGCCTGGGCTGAGGGGAGGATGCACGCACGCACTGGGACGTGGGCAGGGCGTGCGGCTTCCCAGGCTGGGCACTGGTCCCAAGGTAGCTGTACACTCCACCAAGCCTGCGCCTGCCTTCTGTATGTTCTGTTCTGCTGCACAACAGGTTTAAAAAACAGCATCATCCTCTTGGACAGGTGAAAAGAAGAAATCACACCCTCACAACATTATCTGGACACTGTGGTCTACATCTGAGTGCAGGCTTCGGTCAGGGGCAAGTGGGATGTGGCCTGGCTCCCGGCAGAAGGGCCCCACGCCATGCTGGCTGCAGAGATGCCCCTGAGACTAACAGGGAAACACTGCTTCTAAACCCGGCACCTGATCTGCGAGGCTGAACCCCAGTGCGCGCGGACAGCGGGTCACTACCGACCTGCCCTGGTGCAGGGTGGCGCGGGGTCTCCAGAGGCCCCAGCAGGGTGCCAGCGGGAAACCAGCTTGGGCCGGAAGGTCCGTGTCCCTCTACAGGACGCTGCTGGAAGCAGCAGCATGGACTCGGGGGGGGGGGTAGGCTGGGCTGCACCTGTGGGGCACCAACTGTAACTGGGCCGGTGGGTACTGCGCCCTGCGCAGAGCTCAAGTCAGCCCGAACCCGAGGCGAATCTTCTACAGGAGAGCACGCCGAGATCCCACGGCTGCCTGGTGCGTATTAAATAAGCACGGCTGAAGCATCCTGCTACGTTATTTCAGACACTGAGTGAGGGGACAGGAGGTCGACTCCCAGCAGCATAGTTACAAGGCCGCATGCGATTCGGAGCCCTTTCTCACACTGTTTTCTGCCCAGCTTCGGGAGGATTTCTCTCCATGGCAGCGCTGGACAATGCGAGCCAGCAAGGAAGCTGGGTTTGCTTTCTGGCCACTCGCAGCTGGGCCAACTTTTCTAAACACAGAAACGCATCCATGTGTGAACAGAGACCTGAGTGTTGTTCACACGGAGAATGCAGCCAAGCAAGCATTTAGGAGGCCACTTCCAAACTATGAGATGCGGTATGGAAAGATATTTTAAGTGTGAAGAATATCTAGGTTTCTGTTTAAACAGGCAGAACTATTTGTGTGTGCCCGAGGTCAATAAGCATGACCAGTATCAACATAAACACTTTCCTATCCCAGCTAGGACAGGAAAACTTCTCGGATTCCTGTTTGTGAGCAGTGGCCTTCCAACCTGAAGCCTCAGCTTGGCACTGGGCCTGATATGCTTTAGGGCAGAGACGAAAGGAACGCTGAGTCTGAGAGCAGTCCTGACAGGCCTGAAGAGGGGCGCTGCGCCCTGAGCCGCAGCTCCGTGAAGCAGGGCCCCGCCCGTGCTCACCAGGCACTCCACCTTACCCTGTGTGACGTGCAGCTCAAAGTTGCTGGCCGAGAGCTCATAGAGGCCCTGCTTGGGCTCGGGGGCTCTGGGTGGTGCTGCCTCTGGCTGTGGAGTCTGACAGGAAGAAACAGAGCAGCAGTCAGTCTGTGCACACACGGGGTACTGACCCTCCCGAGGTGCCGCCCCACCTGCTGGCCTCACTTGACCCTGTGCGGAGCTGCCATGCTGAGTGGGGCCGGGGCAGGAGCGCCTGTGTCAGGCGCTTCACCAGCAAGGCCCTCGCCAGCCTGGGAGCAAAGCTCCAGGGTAGCCAGTGACAGCTGTCCCACCCTACTCCCAAACAGAGAAGCTAAGGACAGTCCCAGCCCAAACGCAGTCCTTTGCTGTGAGATTTCACAGGTTACACAGGAAGCTTCCCGATGGGCCGATGCAGGAGGGTTAGGACCTACAGACACAAAGGAAGCAGGACGGACACAGGGAGCAGGAGGGCCTGCTTTCCTTAATTCCCACAGTGGCAGGAAAACCACACAGGGAGGGAAGACAACCACTGTTGAAGAGAAGAGTAGGTGACGAGGGGCAAATCTAGAGAAGAGAAGGCAGCAGACAGAAAAGCACAGGGCAGGCTTCACCGGAAGAATACAAGGCACACCACTAGGTGTGGGACAGAAAACACAAAGGGCAAGGATGGCTTTTTAAAACCTGCTTCTGCAGACCCCGCGCTGCTCACCACCTGTGCACATACTACTCAACTTCCCTGTACAACTGTGATAAGGTCTATTTTATAAATTAGGCTAGTCAGAGATTAACAGAAATAATAAAACAGAGCCATCATAACAACAAACTAATACAAAGTTATTTAAAGCTCATAAATTGCTTATTTCTATAATTTTCCAGGTCATATTTCTGACCTTGGGTAACTGAAACCACAGAAAGCAGAAAGCCGGATTAAGGGGGACAGCCATTCCTGAGGGGACACCAATGTGCACAAATAGTTCCTAGACTGCTAGGCGATTCTAAATTTCTCAGTTTTTGAGGCCAGGAATATCTCTGGCTTCCAACCAAAGTAATCTGAAGAAAAGATCACTGAATCCCTGTTTTGCCGTAGATACCTGGTGTATACAACTCAGTTCTTACCTAACAGTTCATGTTCCTATGAAAGAGAGCATCCTGGGTAAGTTGTTAAAAGTGCTGACGGCCCAAAGTCGTGCAGAGTTGTAATTGCAAAGCAAGTAAAGTTCTCCTTTCTGCCCCTAGCTTGTCCGGGCTTCCAAAGTGCTAAGTACCACAAAGAGCAGGACCAGGTGAAGGATGGGGCGGTGAACAGGCGGCGAGTCCCAGGAAGGTGAGTGGAGACACCATTTGTCACCCTTCCCGAGACACGCAGAGGGCTCTTGGTAGCGAAATGTTCCTGTGTGGCACTGAGTGCTCTTTCACACGCACCAGAGCAACCCCACCTGCCTGAACGCCACAGCGCGACAGAAGTGGGGAGAGCAGGGGCCGCTGCCTCCTCAGGAAGTGGTCTGGGAGCGCTCGTGAAACTGGTCTTTTTTTGGCTTTGCAATTTTAGGTCTGGGAATATACTCTAAAAAAACCTCGCTTAAAGAAAATTCTTTACAAAGCGCAAGGACCTGAGTTTGATCCCTGGTACTAAAAAAGAAAATTCTTTACAAAGATAAACGTTCCATACAACATTTCCGATGACTGAATTAAATGTCCACAGAGAGAAGAAACATAGAATTGTAAATCCATCATATGGTAACACAAAATAAAATCAACACTGAAACTACAGACTGTATAAAGTCACTAAGGAAAGCACTTACATGAGTATTTAACTTTACAAAAGCAAATACAAATATAAAAACTGGGGTGGAATGTAAAAAACAGATTTTCTTATGTTTGAGTTTCTTTCTGTATTACCATAACCCTAAGGGGAAAATTCTAAACTTATTCTGTATGAATATAAAATGTATATATTTAGTTACTTAGGTAAAAATGCAGATGAAAATCTTTTAAAAAAGTCTTCCCTTAAAAAATTAAATTCAAATTTTAAAGAATTTCTGGTTTGTAGTGCAACTTGAGCATCCCTAATCCAAGATCCAATGCTCCAAAGCCTGAAACCTTCTGACCCAGCACGACGGCAAAATCCCCGCACCTGTTACAGGGTGAGTGAGCTCCAAGAACAGGCACCCTAAGGACACTACAGAAGCCACCTTCAGGCTTTGCCCGGAAGTTAGCACCACAATGAGTGAATGTCTTATTCAGATGTAGGCCTCACCCTCAGGATATCACATTATGTGTCTGCAAATATTCCAAAATCCAAACAATCTGAAGCCTCTGAGCCAAGCATGGGGATAAGGGTGACTCCACCTATATACACCTGCACGTTCCGGCTTTGCCATCGCAAGGCACATTGTCACCATCATCATCTCCCGCAATTACCTGAGATCCCTGTTGCTTAGAGACCAAAACATGGAGCGTGGGTGGCTGCGGCCCCTGGGCAGATGCCTCATGGCCAGGCCTCTCCCTCGCTGAGCAGCTGGGAGGCACCCTCACACGTCGGTGCCACATCGCCCGAACACAAGGCTGCCACGTCCCCAAGGGGGACCCAGCCACGAGACGGCGTCCTTCCCAGAGGAACTCTTCCCACCGTTCTCACACTGGCTGCTGCATAAACCCATCATAAAGCCAGGGTTTCTGGTACAAGGTTCATTTTAAAAGCCTTTTTTTTTTTTTTGAGGCTACTGACTCTAAAGCTGTTCCCCTTACATCCAATACCTGCCCCCTTCAAAAGAGAATATTTTCACAAAGGAGGCAATGTGAAGCTAAATCTCTATGAAAGTTAGAACTGCTCACCCAGCTTTCCTGCCATGACAAATGCAAATTTCCTCTCAGAGAGGCTTGTGGTTTTCCCTGTGTCCTACAATTAGATAATCTGTGGCCAATGGCTGTTCAGCACGCACCACAGTACTCCACCTCGCGGTTAGTGTTAAACATGAGGTATAGTGGTGCGGAGTTTCCCACCAGCTCTGCTATCTATTATAGAGAACAGACAGAGGCGACGAACCATACACCCTGGAGGAGATGCCAACAGACGGCAGGGCTGTAACGCAACTGCTGGGATTGTGGGGGCCACACACTACCTTCTGACCCGAGGACGCCTACCCGACACAATAAAGCAGCCTTAGGCACTGACACTGAATTACACCCAGGGACTCCTGTGCTCTTTCCATTTCACCAAGCATGGGCAGCAGGGAACGCTGGCCCTTTTCCAGTCCTACTGACACCACAGCAGAGCCATCAAAGTTCAGCCCAGCCTCAGGGAGCAGAGCTCCCAGCATCCACCACCAGCACCACAAAATGATGATGATTATGATCACCGGTTTATAAAATGAAGACTTCAGCGTCAGCTAGGCAGACGGAGGAGTCTACGTCTTTCCTAGCCATATTCTTACAGGGGCCCCCCCATTTCCTGATATCCCCCTCACACAGGGAGCTGCAGACACAGCAGGAACACCTAGGATGGTGCTACATTATATTGTCAGTGAAGCCTTGGGGGCCTTTGCATTGGATAAAGCCAGGGGAGCAGGCATAGTGGGGTACGGGGCGGGGGGGGGGGTGATGGGCAAAGGTCCTGGGGAGAATAGGGCAGAAGTGCCAGGCTGGCCTGGACAGGGTACTCTGGCATTGCCTGGCCCCAACCACAGGTGGCCACAAGCCAACCCCGATGCTGAGGAATCGTTCTTCATTGTCTTCATGGGAGCGACAGAACGGCTATGCTGAAGAGTAAAAACGGCTCATCTGTGAGACCACAAACTGAAACACTGCGCATGACCCCGAGGAGGCCGGGGAGACGGGCTTGGTGAGTGGGGACCACTGCTGGGGCTGTGAGCCACCAGATGCTGCTCTACTTCTGTGCACAGCTGGATACTTCCTTTACTTATACATCAATGAATACTAAAAAATAAAGAGTCACTTTAAAATAATCGCCTTGATTTATGTACTTCATCTGGCCTCCGCCCAGCTGGACTCCCCCAAAATGTAGGCAGGGAGGGAGGGAAGGGGGCACTCACAGCTGGCTCCTCGTTCAGCGTCTGCAGCATCCAGTTTTCCAGCGTCTGGAAGTCCCGAGGACCCTGGTACTTCACTGCTTCTTGGCCAGGCTTAAAAAACTTCAGGCTGCAGAACAACAAAGGATTAGGCAGAGCACAAGTTTAAAGCTTTCCAAACCGCTCTTGAGTGGAGAGTATCGTTGCATCAGGGAGCAGACTCGTTTAGGAAATCAAGTGGAAAATGAGCTGGTCAGGGGCTGCAGCTGGGCCCTCTCTGCCCCTCTCTGATCATTCTGAAGGGAAACAGAAGTACTGCTCCAGGAGGCAGTGTATGCACAAATGCTAAGCGTTCAGAAGTTTCTGAGGGTAAATGGAAAATGAAACTCAAGTGAAAACTTGCAGCCACAAGACAGCATTCCGTGCTCCTGTGCAGAATCTCAGGCTTCTCCCTGTGAGGTATGCATTATCCTCCCAAGCTAGGTAGGTATTTGGTACCTACTGTTCTTGTTGGGTAACTAAATTAGAGCTGTAGTAGTAACACATTGGTTTTGCAATATATTATTCCCAGATGGCCTTGGAAGGTACTAGACACTTGCAAAGCATGATGTGTTGGTCACCTTTCTGTTGCTGGGACAAAATACCTGACACCTGAAACTGAAAGGAGGAGAGGTTTACTTTGGCTCACAGTTCCAGAGGTATCAGTGCATGGGTGACTGGCCCCGAGGCAGAAATGGCATGGCAGAAGGTCCGGAGGGTGGAAAGCTGCTCAAGGTGTGGCAGCCAGGAAGCAGAGAGCAGGAAGAGCTTCGGGGGAAGGAAGTAGGGGCCAGATATAGTCCCCAAGGTCAGAGCCCATGACTCACCCAACACCCTAGGTGCTTCATTAATCTCCTGGGGATCTCTCAAGCCAAGCAGGCTGACATCAAGATTAACCACCACATATGAATATCCAGATATTTTGAGAAGTTTCCAAGAGGAAGGACGCTGGTTGGTGCAGTCTATTCCCTCATTTCCCTATGGAGAAGGGATCTTTTTTTTTTAACATATGTAGTCCTCTGAAGAGACAATGTGGGAGCAGTTCCCTTTGTGGTGAGCAAAGCATCGCTAGAGACTGATGATTAGCACTTGCTGCTGATCACTCTGGTGGTAATGGAAAACATGCTTTAGATGAAACTTCACAGGAGATATTAAGGATGAGGAAAAAATGTGGCTACTGTAAAAAAAAACCAAAAAAAAAAAAACATGGGCTAGGGTTTGCTTGCAAAGTGTGCTCGTGCAAGACACCCTCACACTTCCGGGGCACATATGTGGACTGAGTCGATGCTGAAAATACAGAATCAGCTGACTCTCCTTAAATGAAGCTGTATAGTCTCACAGCTACACAAGAAAACCAGTCCACTGGCTAGATCAGCATTGAAAGGTCAAAGGGATAAAGGCCTTATTGAGCACCCAATGTCATGTCATAGGGCTTAGATGATGTCCCTAAAGTGCCCCCAAGAAGAGTATAGGCCCAGCTTCTTCTGTAGCTCATAAAGATGCTCCTCACCCTAATAAACCAATCCTAAGTTGAAAATGTATTTAATACACCCACCAAAACACTGTAGCTTAGTCTAGCCTACTTTAAACATGCTTGGAACGCCTGTCAGAGCCTACAGTTGGGCAAAATCATCGACTACAAAGCCTATTTTATAGTAAAGTGTTGATTATCTCATGTTTTGAATAGCTGTATGAAAGTGATAAACAGATCAGTTGTATGATGATGCTTCTGCCCCATGATAAAGTAAAAAAATCCTAAGTTTAACTATCATTAAACCAGGACCATCTGCACTTTTATAATCACAACAAAAAGGCCAAATCTAGCAAGATTTGGCCCGTGCATTCTGCCTCCAATGACAAATGTATGAAGTTCAACATTATAAGCAACCAAAGTATGCTGTACCAATTATGATCAGTGCAGCACCACCATACCCCATCCCAGGCTGCAGGCAGCTCAGGCAAGGAATTCTATGGCCACAGAGACTGGAAGCTGCTGCTGTGCTTCTCCACCTCCCTGCTCTCCTCTGAGTGCCTCCCCAGCAAGGTTCCCGAGTGGGGAGCAGATGGATCTTCAAGGTATCAGAAAGGACCGGGGGCTGTCACACTCAGTTCCTATTAAAACACGGTAAGAACCTGGCCTATGATTTTTCTGATTTGGCACACAGTGAGCAAAATGAAAAGAAATCTCTTTTTAGACTACAAGTCTAACCTACTTAAGTCTTCAGTTCTTCCTTAGTAAGCTCAGAGAGGCCAGAGAGAGCTAGAGCTTCTGCTACAGACCTTCCAGGTGGTTCTGAGTGTCTGACTTCAGTTTTCACTGTCGATGGAGGGGAAGGGAGTGCTGGCGACCGGGACAGGGTACAAGCCAAAGAACAGGCTCCTGTTGGCCTATTACCAAATGTCCACGTGGGCATTTGTGTCTCCTGGTGATGTGTTTCTCTTTCAAGCAGGCTGCAGGGGAGAAAAATCTCCACTTAGTTATCACTCTGGAAAACAGTGGGAGAAGTGTTTTCTTACAGGCATTCCTCTTTTTAAGACCAAGTTTCATTCCTGGTTGTTAAATGAACTGGTCGCTAAATGAAGAACTGCATATAGTATGTGCATTCTAATATTGAGAAGGAAGACATAGTCAAAGGAAACTCCACCTTGATGACTTTGCTTTTATTTGCATACCTCTTATTGCAGTACTGTGAGGTATAACAGAATACAAAGCTACAGCACTGTACAGCACAATCAGCAAAAATTACAGGACTGTACTGCAGAAGACTCCACCTGCACCATCAGCCCCCACGCAGGTCCTAAGTCCGAGCTGTGGGTTTAGGTCTGAACAGCTGCTAAACAGGTAGATGGTTAAATGAGGGACATCTGCACAATCTATGGTAACAGGATGGAATTGTCTCTCTCAAAACAGAACAGCTGAAGTTCTAACTCACAACCTCAAAATGTGACTCTAGTTAGAAACAGGGTCTTCATACAAAGGGGAAATTTGGACAGAGACACACATGTGTGCACAGGGAGAAGCCACGTGGCCACAGGGAGCTGGGCGGGCCTGATGCATGTGCACAGCAAGGAAGCCCAGAGAGCAGCACCCATCAGAAGCCAGGAAGAGGAGAGGATTTGCTGCGGGTTTCAGAGTTGGTGTGGCCCTGCTGACACCTTAATTTTGGAATTCCAGCCTGCAGGATGCGAGACAGTACATTTGTGTTGTTTTCAGCCACCCACCTGTGTGGCTCTTTGTTAAAGCAGCTGAAGGAGACGAACACCAATGATATCCCCTCTGTCCAGCCCCTGTCCAGGCAGTGACTTGTTCCTGGCCCCGTGGGAAGCTCTTCAAACATTTTCTTGAGCATAGTCTATTTCAGGGGTTATGGGAGCCCAAACCCCTCCCTCTGCAATCTTTTCCTCCAGCCTGATGTGCCAGGGAGACTGATGTAAAGGTTCACATGCACTGAGCTCGGGCTTTTCTATTCACCATTGCTTCAGGCCTTGCAACGACTGTCTCAGAGGACCCACCTATGACCGCCTCAGTATGACTACACGGACACAACCCTGCCTCCTGCACTGAGTTAAAAGGAATGAATTTTAGCATTCTGTTCTCGGCACTTCTGCAGGCCTGTGGGGGTCACGTGGATTCCCTCTCAGACCATTTCTGCTATAGTGTGAGCGATTTTCATAACAACACAACATTAGTGGCTGGTTTACTTGGGTGGGACCAGATCTTCCGAATAAAAATGGAGCTGGGCATGGTGGTGCACACTTGTGGCCCCAGCACTTGGGAGGCTGAGACAGGAGGATTGCTATGAGTTTGAGGCCAGCCTGGCTCCACAGTGAGTTCAAGGCAACCCTGGACCCTGTCTCAAAAAAACCCAAAATAATAAAAAAAAAAATGAAGACACATGATCCAACATGGGCCTTTTTTAAGTGTGTAAATGGGATCGATGGAGAACCTGAGGCTGCAGCCTACAGCATCTCTGACGGAGGCTACATGGAGCTCTTTAAACTTCTCTGTCTCTCTACCTCCCTGTGATGCATGCCCTTCTCAGCCCAATGACGGCTCCGGTTTCAGCCTCCCCATGCCCTGTTTGTGGGCCACAGGAAGTCAGCACCATCAAACCCCACTGAGGTCACAGCCAACGCCTCTCTGCTGCCCCTGCCTCCTGGAAGCAGCAGGATCAGGAGCCTTCACTTCCTCTTCCCACTACTCCCAGCTGCTTCTCTGGGATGCTCTTGATTGGAACAGAAGCTACTTTAAAAGCAGAACTATGAAGCACAGGGCAGTGGATTTCTTCAGTAAGGACACTTTCTCTCTGTTGGTCTGATATGATGTAGGTTTGAATTCTGGCACTTAGCAAGGAGCCAGTGGACGCCAAGAGTCCCAGGGTCCTTTATGGGAAGTCAAAGTCTACACTCATGCTACCTCCATGTACGGATGGAGGGCAGGGTGACCCTGTCACTGTCCCCCCTGGAGGAGAAACAATGGGGCCTGAGCTGCAGGGGACATGAACAGCAGGGTTTCTGCATTCCCTTCAAGCCTAGGGTTCCCTTCAAGTCTCCACGCAGCCTCTCACAGTTAAAGATCAGTTCTGGTTTTATACGCAGTCAACACTCCCCTGTACTCCTCAGTTAAGTACCTAATCACACAGAACTGACTGCATTCAACTGTAACTCGGATTTAGGGAGCTGCAGGGACCCCCACCCCACAGAAACAGCTTTTCCCACCAGTGCTTGCCAGGTGGGCAGGGGGATCTGTCTTCCAAGGTCCTGATTCCCTGCCACAGTGACCATCCTGGACACAACTCTCACCCAGGGGACCTGCCAGCCATGGGACCATTCTCCAGAGGACAGATGTTGTGCTGAGCAGTTCGCTCACTGGAAGGAGGTGCAGCAGAACCAGCCTGGGGCCCAGGGCCGAGTCTCAGAGCTGCCCACAGAATGTCGGTTCATCCTCTGTGCCTTGGTCTGATGCCCCACCCAGGGAGCTCACATGACCAGCTGGGGAACAGGAAGGCTTGTTCTGTCTCAGTCCGGGGGTGGCCTGGAACCCTTGCCTTTGGGGCTGCAGTGAAGCCACACATCATGGTGGGGAGACAGGAGGAGGGGTCCCCAGTGTCCCCACCTCCCCCCAGACTCCACCTTAAGGATCCTGCAACCTCCTAACAGGGCCTGGCCGCATGCTGGGATCCAAGGCTGAACACCGGCCCCTGGGTTCTTCCTCAAACCACAGCAGGGCAACAGGGTGTGAGCCTGGGTGAAGCTGGAACCACCCCTCAGCACCAGAACACTCCTGCCCTGCTGTCAGGGCAAGTGGCGCCACTTGTCAGAGCTAATGTGCTCTGTTCGTCCTCCTTCCTGACAAGCAGCCCTGTGCTGACTGCATGGGACACCGTCCAGGAGAGGCGCAGAAGAGTAAGTCACCAAAAGCTCAAGCCAAGGGCAAAGTCTATGCATGCCGAGTGTGTGAAACGTACTGGCGACGTTCCACAGAGTCCCTCACTGCTGTCCCTGACACCCTCCACTCACAGGCAAGGCCAAGCCTGACGACCTAAAGGCCTTTTTCAAACACGGTGGGAAATGCATGTAAAATAGTATTAAATAGAACTGCTCCCTACCACCCGGGACTGCCCACTCCAATCCCTCCGACCTACACAGGAATTTACGGCCGGCAGCGAGGACTTCCTCGGCTGCAGGGGCCCAGCGCACGGATGTGGGGACCCTGCCTTCCACTTACGTGGGGTAGCCTCTCACACCCTGCGCGGAGCACACGTCTGAGTCGGCCGTGCAGTCCACTTTGGCCACGTAGACCTTGGCATCTTCCACGCTGTTGTACTTGTCTCCCAGGTCATTCCACGTCGGCTGCAGCCGCTGGCAGTGTCCACACCTAGAGCGAGGGGAGAGGACACAAGACTGAGCAGTGCTGGGCCGGGGCGTCAAGCCCTTCCCGTCAGATGCTGGGCTGCCTTTGTGCTGCAGCGGGTGGACAGCACACAGTTCCCTGCTTCAAGCCCTCCGGACAAGTGCACACAGTCCTCGGCGTCGCACAGAAACCCAGCCTGATGGTGTTCCACATCCTCCTCTGGCCTCCATGCCACGGGCCGCCCTTGCCTTGCAGTCCCTCAGGCCTCCGCTACAGCATCTGCAGTCTCCAGAGGGCCAGGGTGTGGCTCAGCCCTGCAGCTCTGAACACATTCTCTCCCACTCGTTCTTTCTCCCTACACCCTGCCCGGCTACCTCCGTCTGCCTGCAGGAGTATCTACGTGTCACTTCCTCCAAGAGTGTGGCCCTGACTCCATCTCCTTTCTCTTTTGGACACACACACACACACACACACACACACACACACACACACACAGCAGCTCCTTAGTGCTGCTCGTGGTAGCTGCTCCTTTATTAGTCAGGTCTCCTCTACCATCTAACCACATATGCACAAATGCAAGGCAGCCTCCAAATTAAATCAACTCTGCATTTTTTCCAATGAGAAGCTAAAAAGGTAAACTTGGAAAGAAGGAGTTTATGGTCACTGAAACGTCTCAGGTTGATATAACCAAGCACTACATACAAGGCTGCATGAACTTACTTATATGCGAACGTTAACTCAGCCATCACTAAATTACTACGCTAGCTGGGATGATGGCTTCTGCCTGCTCCTGCCATACCCACCAGCGTCTTTCCTCAGTGTTAGGCCTGCTGCCGACTGAGTCACGGCCCTGATCAGCTCTTGCACTCTCAGCTGTTTGCGATGCCAAATTTGAATTCGGAACCAGACAACACTGGAAACTGTATCCTAACCTTTAATCACAATCACAGAGCATGGTGGCATAGGGGTTGTCTGGGGTTTTCCCATGTGTCTAGTAAGCATGGTATGAATATCTACAGGGTAACCCCATGCTGGGCTGCTTTATAAAGTCAGGCTTTAGGAAAGCAAAAAAAATAAATAAAATAAACAAAACCAACTGTCCACCCACAAGAATACCCAGCACTGATAACTGTGAGTTCTTCAAAATAATTTCTCAGTAAAATCTGTGAAAGCTCTTTGCCTCTTTTCTGACAGATTACCTCAAAGCACCTTCAGTAGCACTGAACAAGTTTGCTTGGAGCAAAGTGTCTTCTCTAACCATCACTTTCCAGGCCGGCTAAGAGAACCCTGTCATATAAGAGCCTCAAACACAGTATCATCCCCTCTTGGAGATCACTGTGGCGGAAACCCCAGTGTTAGTTTAAGTGCAGACAGGACAAGTGCCAGGAAGGCAAATGCTGTCTTTTTTGCTACTGTATTCCCAGCACCCAGCACATACTCGGTATGTACTAAGTGCTTGGCAATTTCTTCACTGAATGAAAAAAACCAAACTGAAACTGCATTTGCAGATTTAATGTCTGTGAATTCAGAGTGGCTTGAAGGGTGGGGGAGGGGCAGGGGAGAAGCTACTCGGGAGAAGAGCCAAGCGCCACAGAGCCCTGAAGGGCGCCTGCAATGAGACAGCTTTTTGCTCCTCGGTTCTGCTCTTCCTCATGGTGCGAGCATCTTGCCACATCCAGCATGACCATGCTGTCTAAAGAGCATATCTGACACCCAGCCTGGTCAGTGCTTAGCCAAAGCAACTACAATCTGTCCCTAGAAAACCTGGCTGAGCGGGTGTGGGCTGGTGTCCTCCTGGGCACTGTCCCAAAGGGCTTCCCTGGACAGTTCTCACTCCAGAGTTTGGTCAGACACGCTCACTGCAGAATTTTACAACTCCTTTGCAACCTTTTAAGTTTCTCGTGAAAACACAAGACCAGATTAAAAGCAAGGATAAAGAATACATTCACTCGGGCAGTAAACCAAAGCTGTCCATCCTGGGCCCTCACTTAACTGGGTGTGCCTCCCTTGTGCCCACCCCAGCAGTGGTGACAGAGCCACAGGTGCCATCTAGTTGGAACTCCTAGTTTGGGGCCCTTGCAGCTACAGCATGAACCCCTGGACCAACCAGCTGCATTCCATTAGCCTGATCCTAACAGAGCAAGGAAAAGTGCAAAACCACCTAGTCCCAGCACTGATCTCACTGCCATCAGGGTCAGTGTGACCCAGGACCGCCATAGAGAAGCTGTGACCCGATGCTGGCACAAAATCTACTTGGCAGGACAACATACAGCTGCCAAGGCCAGAGCAAAAGCATACAGATCTATGTTTTCATTACATCATGTCCTTGAGCCCAAATCACACGTGGGCTTCCAACATTCCACAGCCTCTCAACTAGACGAAGCTGGGGAGGGGTGGGCTGAGGTCTTCTGAGCTCCAAACAGCACCTGAAAGTCTAACTTTCAAAGGCCATCACGAAAATCTACAGATCTCTATTTAAATATCCACAGCAGCTGAGTAAGAAGCAAGTAAAACCTTAAATTCCTTTATTGGGAGAGTCCCCCTAAATGTCCATAAAGCCACACTGAATGAAAAGAACATTTACTTAACTCCTAGTACCCACACTGGTCAGCCTCTCTCAGTCCAGGACCAACTCGCTGATATTTGCTGCAGGTAGTCCAAAATTAAAACTCCATTAGCACTGCAGGGGACTATGGCCACATGTCAGTTTTTCTTTTAAAAAGAGAAAAAAAAAAAAACCCCACAGATTTATTCCACGAAATTGGCCCCAATTAAGTGCAGCAGTGTATTTAACAGGCTTGGTTACTCCCAGAATACTGCTGGTTCAAAGTAACTACATTAACATCAGCTGATAGTTTCATGCTACAAAGTATTTCCTCTACCGGCGGTAATTCTAAAAATTCAAGCCAGTTGGTTCTTAGGAGCCTGAAACACAACAATGTATTCCACACGTACATTGTTAATAAAGCGTAGTTATGAGCCAGACTGGCCCCAAAAAGTTGAAGGAGCTGAAATACACCCCGACTATGGGGTTGAGAGACAGGTTAGTTCTGAACAAGCCATTTTTTTTCTCTGCCCTTCCCACACCCCTTTTTCTGCTGGGCGGGCCCCTCCTGAGCTCTGGGGGCAAATACTAAATCCTGCAAAACACGTTTCTCACACCCCAAACTCCCGGTCCTGGGCATCTAGGCCTCGGCAGGACAACGCCCCCTGAGCTTGTACCCTGGGGTAACTCCCAGGGTGACGGAGTCTCGGGTTAGCTTCGAAGCCAACCAGAGAACCACACAAGGTCTGATCTTTCAATCGGGGACTTTCCCATCTCACTCGTTCCAAGTGACCTGAACCCGAGAGAGCGGAGAGGTGACCAAGGTCGGCTGGGGCTGTGGGCCGCCGAGACAGCTCGGTAGGGCCCCAGAATTTGCACTCCTCCGGGTTTCCAGCGGCAGCACGGGAGCCCCCTCGCCCGGGTCCCGTTCCCACGCACGAAGTCGGGAACCACACCTCGGGGCGTTCTCCTTTTCCAGTTAAGTCCGAGAAGGTGACCCGCCCCACGTCTAAGGTCGAGCAGGAAGAAAGCAGCCCGGGTCCCGGCCATGGCAAGAGCTGCGCCGGGCGCGCACGGGGAGTGGGGGGCGCCCGGACCCCTCGGCGCCCCCCGCTCTGACCGAGTCGGGAGGGCGGGATCGGGGCGGGCTCCTCCCGCACGCTCGGCCCGCCCTTCTCCCGCCGCACTCGGCCGCCCAGCGCCACGTCAGCCGCGAGCGCCCGGCCCGCTGCCCACGCCCCCGCCCGGGCCTCCCCTGCCCCGCGCCCAGCGCCCCACGCCCCACGCCCCACGCCCCGGCCCGCAGCCCCTCCCGGGCCCCGCGCCGCGCCAGCTACCAGGGCGCGAAGAACATGACGAAGTGCGCCGCGCTCTGGATCCCGTGCGTGAACATGTCGGCCGTGTACAGGTGCTTGGCGTGCGGGTCCTCTGGGTCCGCGTCTCCGTCCCCACCGCCGGCCGCGGGGCCTCCGTCCGCGGGGCCTCCGTCCGCCGCGGGCTCCTGGGCCCGGGCGCCCCAGCGCGCGCCGCCGCCATGGCCGAGCAGCAGCAGGAGCGCGGCCAGCGCGGGCAGCTGGGCGAGCGGCGGGAGGAGGCGTCCTGGGCGCGGGGGCATCGCGGCGGGCTGCGCGCGCTCTCGCCGCGGCCCCGGGTCCCCTCCGCGGCGCCGCCTCCGGCTTCCAAGCCCCGCCCTGCCCCGCCCCGCCCTCGCGCCTGGCCCCGCCCCGCCCCGGGTCCCCGCCTGCGTCGCCGCGCGCCCAGAGCGCCGGACCGGATCGGAAGGAGCGCGGGTGCCCGAGCCGGAGCAGCCCTCGGTGCTGGCCTCCAGCTCTTCCCCGGACAGCTCCCGTTCTTCCCGCGGGGCTCACCGCGACGTGAACACGAGGGAGGGTACACAGGCCACCGAGGCCCGGCCAGCCTGGGGAGCTGCTGGCTGCAGAATTTGGGGAATAGCGCAGAAGTGCGTGGGTTCGCACCTGTGTGAGTCAGGGTCTTGGCCAGACCCAAACTAGTTTTAAACTGCTTTCCAAGTGACCACGCGGCCTTAATCGGAGGGGCTCCTCCCCCAGGCGCTGTCTGCTGGCCTGCTGTCCTCCCACGCACCCTGGCCTTGTGGGTGGCTGGAGACACCCTGGCGGGGGCCCAGACCTGACAACTGCACACACCTTAGGGCAGATGGTAGCCGAAGCTTCCGCCCTGGCCGCAGGATCTGAAGCTAAATTAGCGTGAGTCACTCCGGGAAGCGCCCACTGAATCACCTGTCTTTATCCTCCTGCCTGGGGTTCAACCTCGTGTAAATGTTTACGCGGGGTTTGCCAACAGCAAACCCATCACCTTCCCCCTAAAGTCTGTTCTTCCATCCACTTCGGCTTGAAATACAGGCATCTCCCCCTTGCTCCGTCTCTTTTGCGCCTCAAAATTCAAGCCAACCACACTTATGGCAACTGTTACTTCTTACCGCCGCTCTAAGCCTGGCCTACTGCAGCAGCTGTCTCATCTCCTTCCCTCACAAGGCTCAAAAATTACTTCCTGAAGCCCGACTTTGACCATGACAGTTTGTGCACAAACTTGGGCCAACACACAGCCAGTGGCCTTGGTGTACGGGGTAAAATGCACCTCCCCTGGCCTGCCACCCAAGGCCTGCTGTGCCGTGGCTACGCCCTGCCTGGTATACCTGTGACACTGCTAGAAGGTAGGGGTCGCCGCTGATTTGAATCCTTATGCTCCCCAACACCACGTACCTCCCAAACTCCCACAGTGCTAGTGGGAAATCCCGACAAAGGATCGCTATGTGCTCTCCTCATAATACCAGCCTGTATCCTCCTCTGAGTAGAGCACAGCTGTAGGAGTCCTCTGGAGAGCTGGCTACTTGGTCTCCAACACAGCCAGAAGGGAAGGCAGGTGCCTTCCTTGCTCCCTGTTGCCCCTTCTGAAATACTTCTGTTGCAAAACCTGCAGCTGCCACTAAATTGCCACACTCGGGATGACACGCTCTGCCATTCCAGGGTTCACAGTGTTTCCAGGATGCCACCCCTGCATCCCTGAAGACCCAGCACAGAGTGCGGAGCTGGTGTCCTGGCTCCTGGTTCCTGGTTCCCTCCCCATGCGGTCCCCACGGCTCGGGTTTCCAGCATCCGGATGGAAGGCTCATGGCTCTGTGCCCCGTGACTCCGCCCTAGAGGGAGACCCTGACACCGAGCTCATCACACTGTCTGCGAAGTCTGAAGCCGAGGTGCTTTGGTTTGGATCTTGAATGTCCCCCAAGGGCCCACATGTCGGATGCTTGGTCCCCAAGGGGGCTCTGTTGGGTGGAGGTGCAGCCTTTAAGAGGTGGGGTCACAAGATCGTGTCCCCCACCTCTCTGAGGTGAGGGGTGAGTGATTTCACTCCACCATGTGCTCAGGCCACAATGGGCTGCTGCTCCATGGGCCTCAAAGCCACAAGGCCAACTGATTGTATACCTCACCTCCAGAACTGTGGGCCAGAAGGAACCTTTTCTCTTCATAAATTGACTGTCTCAGGTACTTCATTACCATGACGATGGCTACCACACAAAGGCCTCCACTCTGCCCAGCCCTCCTAGACTTACAGTGGACCCTCAAGTTACAACTGGTCTGACATATGAATAACTTGGGTTATGACCAGAATTTTACTTTTAACTTATGAACAAAGTCTTGAGTTATGACCCGAATGCTGGCTACTTGTGCTTCTGGATGGTCTCAGATACAGATTTAACCCTTAGCTCTGGAGGGAGCATGACAGCATCCTTTCCTGTGTGGGGTTAATGAGAAATCCTGGGCCAGTGTCACTCTAAGCACCCTGAGATCTGCCCTTGTACAGGAGAAGGAGAGAGACTCTGAAAGCTGTGTAGAGGAGCCTGAGCCTTCAGTTGACCAACTTGAGTTACAACCAGCCCTCATGAACGAATTGAGTATGTAGCTGCTCTGCAGGGTCCACTACCGTGCTCTGGAAGCCCATTCCTGTGGAAGGAGCTTCTCGGGGCCACCTGAGCTCCCAAGCCCCCCACACCACCCACCGGCTCCCCACAGTCCGCCGGCCCGCCAGCCTTCTCTGGCGCTTGACCAAACCAGACCCCAGGGTTTCTCATGCGTCCCTTTCTGGCTCGTCAAGCTCTCCCCAGAAACACTGGTGAGCTCCAGCTCTACCTTCCCTGTGCCTCTCACCATGCAGCCAGACTCCTCTGGAGAAAAACCACATGATCATGCGGGATGTTTCCTCACCGCCAGAGATACGCCTTGAGTCTGTCCTTGCCTGCTCTGAAACCCGCCACTCCACTCCAGGTAGCCTGATGTCCTGTTGCACTGCTGTCCCTTCCCTTTAGTCACCATCCCTCTCAGTGATCAATTTCCCTTCATGCTTCTCAGAAGACTCAAGCCCAGAGCACAAAGCTGCCCATCTTTCCACGGCCAAATCGCTGCCCCAGAAGGGCCAGGCCTGCAGAGTAATACTGTGCCTCCCCACACATGCCCGGGTGCCACTTCCTCGAGCTTCTGACTGTCACATGGCAAGCGCCTTTGCACCTGGGGCTTGATGAAGCCTCTCGGGATGTGGAGATGACCTGGGCTATGTGAGTGGATAAACATGATGAGAAGAACCCCTGTGAAGGAGAGGCGGGACATTGGACTTCAGAGGAGGAGGCCAGGAGACAAAAGCGGAGAGGTTTGGAGATGCTGCACTGCTGGCTCGGAAGGGACGGGCTGGAGCAGGGTTACCTTGTGGAGGCTAGAAAAGATGAGGGAAGGGATTCCCTCCCAGAACTTCCGGAGGGACCTCTGGTGCTGTGGACAACTTGACTGTAGTCCAGAGAAACCGGTTTGGACTCTCACCTCCAGGATTGTAGCAGAACGAAAGCACGTTGTCTCGAGCCACCAGTTAGTAATGTTACAGCACGGACGGGAAATGAATCCACCATCCCAGCTCACCTGCCCAGACACTGCTCCTCCAGCTGGCCCCTGTCTTTCGTGTGAATCATCCACCGCTCTCCCCTACTGGGTCGTTTCCCACAGTGTGCAGACCCACTTCCGTATCTACCTACTTCCTTGACATCACCCCAGTTACTACTCCAATTTGTTAGCTTTTTTCCATAGTAAAACTTCTTTCAGGAAGTCTCACTTCCTATTCATTCTGTACCCCTTGCCACCCTGGCTTTGGGACCCCCGTGCACCAAGTCTGCTCTTCCCAGAGCCACTGGTGCCCACGTTTTCGAGTGAGATTGTGCTCTGCTCACCTTACTGGGCTGTGCACAGCGTTGGTACCCTCAAGGCTGGCCTCACGTGACTCTGCTGTCCTTTCAGCTTCTCTGTTCTCCTGCTCACTCCCACCTGCTTTTCAGGCCCCTTGACATGAACTCTCGGTGCTTGGGCCTCAACTCACCTCACTCTGTGCACCCTCCCTAGGTGATATTCACAGCCTCCGCTCTCAGCACCATCTCTCTGCTGATGACTCCACAGTCATATTCCCAGCTGAGCCCTCTCTCTGAGCATTTGCCATCTGCCTGATTACCTCCTCTTGTTGGTCTTCCAGGCAGAGCTGGAACCAAACTTGTGATGCTCCAGAACAATCGGCTTATCTTCCAGGTTCTCTGCTCGGTTTCTTGCAGTTGTTCAAACTAGCAGCCTGGGTTTCAGACTCAGCTGCCCTTCTTCCTAGGTGGAGAACCTTCCCCTGCCGGGCCCTGCCCCATCTGCAGCCCAGTGCTTTCCATTCCTGAGATGCTTCTCTGATGGACTTCCACCTTTCCCCTATGACCGCATCACTTCTCATCCTGTCCACTGCAGTAGGCATCTGATAGTTACACTGGACCCTTGGATGCCTCTAATCCATCCCTCACACAACCACAATCAAATTATCTTAGTGCTCTGCCTAACTTCCTCCGTGGCTTCCTTTTCATGTACAATAAAGTTTGTCTTGGCCGTCCAGGGCCTTGGGGTAAGATGTGCTTCCATCCCACTCCTCTGCTGGCTGAGCACTCACCTCCTCCGGCCCTTTGCCCGTGCCGGTCCCTATGCTGCTCCTCCCGGTCTGTGGCTAACCTCACTGCACCCCTCTCTCCAGCAGCCTCCCTCCGCCCACTAAGCGTTCCCCACCCCACACGGTCACACTTCTACAGGGCTGTTTCATAACCTGATGCCATTTTGTTGCAGATCTGTGTGTTTGGTTGGAGAGCTGGTCCCCTTCCCTTCCTCTGGGAAGCTTTGTAAAAGGCAGATGGCATCTGTCCAGCTTCCTGTTCTTTCCCTAGAATCCAGGTGCCTGGCACATAGTAGATGCTCAACAATGTTGCATGAAGGAACCCACCTTTCTGATGAGAGCTCTTGCCAGGCTGTGCCTACATGACCCCTACCCTTTCCCCAGGCTGCCTTGAATCACACCTCAGTGCTTTCTTCCTGCAGATGCTCAGCTCTCGAGAGGGCCTGACACGCCTTTTCATACCTAGCAGCTCTAAGTGGCCTGCGTCGACACCCACCTTTAAGCAGCCTGGCTTCCAGCTCAAACAAAAAACCCCCATGGAGAAACTACTGAATTTTTATAACAATGAAGTAAATCCAGCTTGCTCTGTGATGTCTGGTACACAGTAGGCAGTTGTTAAATGAATGTATGAAGGAGAGAATGAAAAGTTTCACTTGTCTCCCCTCAGAGAAAGACACTTCCTTGAGAAAGACACTTCAAAATTCCAGTCTTGTCCCAAGAAAACAAGGCAGTAGGTGTAGGGGTCGCTACTGCCACTGCTAGCAGAGAAAGCAGTGTTGACGGACTGCCTTCTAATTGCACTGGCTTCGGACAGCAGCCTGGAGGGGCAGGGCAAAGCCTCTGGTTTGTAAGCGGTCCTCATCCCAGCTGCAGCCAGGTGCATGGGGAAGGTCTACAAGGAGGTGATGTGGGGCCAGAGGTGGAAGGCCAGAAGATGGGGTGGGGACAGGTGCAGAGCCCCCCATCCCAGCACGATGAGAATGGAAGCAGGGGAGTCTCGCTACTGAGCAGGAGCCGCTACTGCTTTCATTTTCCGAGTCTTGAGAGTAACACCATCCCCTCAGGCGTTGTCACTATAGGAAGAGGACCCCGTAGGAAATCCAGAAACTGAAATGCCACTGTTGGAACTACTGTAGCAGGTGCATCCTGAGTTATTATTAGGGTAAAAATGCCACTTTTAGCAGGTGCTGAAAGTTAACACATCTTGTTGCTCTAATTTCATCAGAACATTCTGGAAGGTGCATCTAAAGAAAAAAAACCCTTTTTCTTGATGAGCCTTTGTGAGTATTCAGATGTGACTGTTGAGAAGGGGGTAGAGGTAGTGGATTATTGTCATCAGAAAAAAATTAAGCAACAAGACTAAAGCAAATTTCCCAGCCTGGGAAGTAGAACTGTTTTCAGTATTTTAAAATTCTTAATGGAAATGTGATATTTACTCAATATCCACATAAGCTCTTGGACAGCACAGCCTACTAAATAATTAATAAAAATACAAAACATATAACACGATAATAGATTCAAGTGGTTGGGAAATAAAAGCTTTCAAAATCCACGTGGGATCTACACGGGCAGGGGCAGGGGCAGGGGATGGGGAAGGCTGAGTGGGCTTTGATCGTAAGCTGCGAGTCTGTGTTGCTTCTCAGAGTCCACAGGGAGCCCCTCTAACTCTGCACGAGCTCATCGAGTTCATGCATGACCTTCTTGGCCCTCATCTCCCAGCTCTGCCTGCTGGATGCTACTCCGAGAGCTCTTCTGTCCCCCCACTGTGGGGTGCAGGGCAGCAGCCTGACGCAGAAGCCCATCCATCCCACTTGGGTTTGAGGTGAGAGAAGGCTTCCTCCCCAAGACGAAGAGTGCTCGCTGAGCATGTCCACTCTTCTCTTGGCCCTCCCAGCCACCAAGCATGGCCTTGGCCACGAGGCACCTAGGCCAGCTCCTAAGGGCCACCTGAAACCCAGCATTACTCGAAATTCAGGATCTGGAAAATGATGAACAACCCAGTGGTCCTCACCCCTGGCTGCCTAGCGGGGTCACTTGAGTGCTGAAAACAGTGTGGTTGTCCTGGCCTGACTCCAGGGCTGTGAAGTGCTGGGATTAAATGGTGTGGAGCCAGGATCTCTGCCCCAGAGCTCCTGTAGAATCTATGACAACTCAGGAGCACATACCTGTGGCAGACCACCAAAGAATGCTGCTGCTCATTAGAAGTTCCTTGGGAAATGCCCTGAAAGAAGAGTTCCCACTCAGACATGTTTGATGAGCACTTAAACATAGAATGTCTGAGAACAAATCTCCAGATTATACCACAATACATTGCTAGGATGGAGCTACCACTGTTACTACTTCTGGGTGCAAAATCTGTCCCACTCCTGGTGCAGGACATCAGACACAAGCCCCAGGACCTCCATGCTGCCATCACCACTGTAAGGACGTAGTGTGCGTGGCTCCTGCGTCATCCCAAATCTCACTTCCAGTGTAAGCCTCACGGCCCTGTGGCTGAATGCTGTGTGCTCTACCTTGGGAGCTTAAGTGTGAAACATGACAGACAGGGAAGGCGTGAAAAGAAGCTCCCCAGCCTGAAAGAATGTCAAAGCTTTGTACACTGAGCCCCAAGGAAGACAGTACTTAGGAATTCCCCGGTGGGGTAGGAATGAGGGAAGAAAAAGACACAGGTTCATTTTCTAAAGGATGTCTCAGAGTTTTATTTATAAATGCATCCTCTGAATCCCCCAAAGTAGCCTTTGCAGTCTTTTCCAAATTTGTTTGATCACAGGTTCTTTTGGATTTATGGTGTGTCTTGCATTGTTAATGCTCTGAAGGACATTTTGTGAAATGCTGTATGAAGTTTGGGCCATATTTCCCATAAAAGGACATGTCTGTTCTCCTTTGTTGTTATAGCTGCAACATCTCCATTCCGCATATGCAATTACATGGGAATTCACTCAACAAGTATTTACAGGGTTTAGTTTGTGTTGGGCACCGATCTAGTGCTGGGGATTCAGCAACGACTGACAGACAGCAATCCTGGCTCTCATGGGGAAATGGCCAATGCGCAAGATCAAGAAGGTAAATGCTTTGTTGGTCAGTGGTAAATGCTAAGAAGAAAATACAAAGCTGGACTTGGTGGCATATGCCGGTAACGCCAGCATTCTGCAAGGCTGAGGAAGCAGGAGCACATTTGAGCCCAGGCTGGGTTAGTAGCGAGACCCTGTTTCAAAATACATAAAAATGGGCTGGGGATGGAGCTCAGTGTGAAGGCCCTGGGTTCAATCCTCAGTGCCACAAAGAACAACAAACCACTCAGCAGCACAAGGCAGGGAAGGGGTGAAGTGTCAGGGTTCCCGGGGATGAGAGCTGAAGTGAGGCACTGCCAGGTGACCTGTTAGGGAGCTTTCCGAGTCATCCCAGTGCCAGATGCAGGTGACTCATGCAGGTGGAGGTGGTAAGTGACAAGAAGCAATAGATTCTGAGTCTGTTTTGACGCAGATGCCAATGGGATTTGCTGATGGAGCAGATGTGGGCTGAGAGTTGGGAAGACAATGAGGAGTCAAGGGTGATTTGAGGGCTGTTCGCCAGAGCAATGGGAGGACTGAGCTGCCGTTAACAGACATGGGAAAGAGCTTTGGAGGCCATACTTCCTCAGTGCTGAACACAGTAAATGGGAGCTGCATGCAGATGCATGGAGTAGGCACTGGGAGTTGGAGTCCAGGGGAGATGTCAGCACATGTAAATCTGAGACTCACTAGCATGCAGGTAGCATTTAATATTTAAATGAGACAGGATGGGATCACTGCAACACAGAGAAGAGGTTCAGGAGCTGAGACCTAGGGTATCTGTTTTGAAAACCAGCAGATGAGGAGAAACCAGAAAAGAGGTTGGCAAGGAGGGGCCAGCAAGGTACAGCAGGAAAATCAGATAACTCTTGTTCTCAAGGACAGGAGTAGAAATGCAGTGAACCCTTGACTTACGAACTCGATGGGTTCCTGAGGGCTGGTTATAACTCAAATTGCTTGTAAGTCAATACAGCTGAGATCTGGATGTTTACCTGGGTACACGGAAGAGGCAGATGACTCTTCATTAACCTAATTAACCCAAGTTGTTGCTATGTCAGGCGGCTTGTAACTTGAGAGTCCACCATGTCTCAAAGAAAAAGCAACAAGTAGCTGTTTCTAATCTGCTGATAGACCTGGCTTTCCACTGAACAAGCCCAGTTCATGCCTGCTGACTTGGTTTTGTTGAATAAAATCTGTGGGAGGTGGTGGGTTTGACTGGACACTTGTGTTACCCAACTGACCAAAACAACAGAGTTTAACTTAGTGACTAAGTGTTGGTTGTTTGCTGGAGGCCCCGAAGCCAATTAACTAATAAAGCTGTAAATAATAAACTGAATCATAACCAGTTGACTGACTAAACTGTAGCCAATTAAGTTTTTTTCTATGCCTCACTTCTGTCATTCTATAAAGGCTATCAAATCACATTGTGGGCTGAAGTTCTCAGAACTTGTTCTCATTCTAGAAGCTGATTCATGAATCATTTTTGCTTTGTGTTGCTCACATAAACTCTACTAGATTTATTTGGTCTAAAGAAGGTACTACTGTACTATTTATCTCAGTGTCAATCATTGTGCACATGATGTCCAACACTTAATTAAAAATTACAACACACAAACACACACGCACAAACCAGACCAAAAAAGATAACTAATGTCAAGAGACAAAGCAATCAACATAACCAGACTCAGAAACAACCTAGATACTGGAGCTATCAGACAAACAATTTGAATAACTACAATTGTAATGTTAGATGCTCAGAAAAAAGTATATAATGTGCATTAGAAAAAATTTCAGTACAGATGACAACTATAAAAAAAGTCAAATAGAAATACTAAGGAAAGAAAAAGAAAATCATTGTGACTTAGATGAAGAATCCCTTCAACAGGCTATTTAGTAGACTTGAGAGAATTGAGAAAAGAATGAACAAACTTAAAGGTATTTACAGAAATTACCCAAACTAAAACATAAAGAGAAAAGGAGTAAAAATAAACAGCAGAACATTAAAGGGTTGTGGGATAATATCAAGTGACCCAACAGTGGATAATTCAAATTCTCTCAGAAGGAGGAGGGATAACTATGCTGAAGAAATATTTTAAATGAATCTTTCAAAATCAACAATATATCAAGCCACAGATCCAAAAAGCTCAGAGAAAGCCAACCGGAAAATAATAAACAGTAACAACAAATATACTTAGACATACCATATTCAATGGTAGGTGTATAAATTGTGTGCATAATATAATCCTAATTATATAACTTAAATTAATTTTTTGTGTTTTGGAAAGATGATCATCAGAATTTGTAATGATTGCATATAATAGGGAGATGTTCTTATCTTCTGTGTACTATTTTTTAAATTGAAAATGAGCAATAAAGCTATTTTATTGGCAAATATCTGCCTTTTTGGAATAGGGGACTTTATTCCATTTATATTTATTTTACAAAGAATGTATTTTCATGTAAATGTTTCCTCTCAAATATTTTCTTATAAGGAAATTATAATTTGGTTATTATTTACCTTCAAAAGTTTCAAAAGCATAAATATTCCAAGAATAAAACATGCCAAATTAAGAACTTTATTAAATAGTATAGTACACCCTATTTTATTTCCTTTCACTTGGTCCTCCTCTATTTATTTTAGATTTTGGGCAACATTTACTTTTGATTTACTGTACTGGTTTCAGTGATGGCAAACCTAACGCATGGGTGCCACAGAAGGCTGTTTGCTGTCTTTGAAAGCTCTAAAAGGTTCACCATCCCTGGTTTATATTATTGCGGAGTAGGTTTGCTATGTACCGGTTCCTAACCTGTTTGGGTCTGATGAGACAGAACATACTGTAAAACAAGTGACGCAAAGCAGACACATTGTTTACAGACCGACAGCAAGAAACAAAAAAAGCCTCAGATCTGTCATGAGCCAGTCTTGTCTGCTCGGGGCTGACCACGTCCTGACTGTGCTTGCTTCCCTTGAAGCACAGCTGAGCGAGGGACCTCACAAGCCACAGCTGTCTGGGTTGTTCTCCTCAGGGGAAAGGTGACTCACTGGGCCTAAGCCTTGAAGGACATCCTTCTTCCAGGGGAGAGAACAACACCTGACCTGACTGTCCCAGAAAGTCCCTCCCTAACTCAAGAAATGACATTCCCTGGGAGGGACTGAACAAGCCCCAATCCATTTAGGCATTGCTTCCCTATCTCAGGGCTACTCCTAGCACATTCTACAGTTATTCTGTTTGTTTTGGCTTTTTGAGTCGGTCTCATTATGGAGCCCAGGCTGGCCTTGAATTTCATGGTGATTCTCTTGCCTCAGCCTCTTGAGTGCTGGGATTACAGGGGTGCAGTACCACATTTCAAGGCTATTTTTTTGTATAATTGTTACAATTTATGGCAATGTTGACTCTGCTCTTTACTGCTACTAATGCATTTTGAAAAATCTAATGTTTTCTGCTCAGTTCTAAAACACTTCTTCAATACCTCATTTATTTCCCTTTATGGTTCGACTTACTTTTCAACTTAATGCTGTTATTTTACAGTTCATCTTATTTTATAGCAACCCTATTTCTTGAATGTTGAGAGTAAAAAGCAAATGATGTCTGAAACTGGTTTTTGCCAAAAACATTTTTCAAAAATATATTCTTTCTCTGACTCTCACCTTGGATTTTATGATCATTTACGCATCGGGGAACTTTCTGTCCTGCACCGATGCAGCATGCTTCTTCACCTATTACAGCCATCTGGAGCCCGTAACGGGAGCCTGCCAGTCTGCACACTCATCTCACTGCACAGGACACTCCCCAGGTCTCTTAGTCCACCCAGGCTGCTAACACAAAATGCCATACACCGGTGGCCTATAAATGAGAGAAACAAGTTGCTCACAGTTCTTAAGGCTGAGAAGTCCAAGATGAAGGTACCAGCGGATTCTGTGTCTGGTGGGGACTAACTTCCAGGTTCATAGATGGCGCCTCCTTACTATGTGCCCATATGGTAGCAGGGGTGAGGCAGCTCTCCAGGGCCTCTTTCAGAAGGGCACTAATCCCATTCATGAGGACTCCACCCTAATGACCTAATAACCTCCCAAAGCCCCTGCCTCCTAATATAGCACACTGGGGATTAAGTTTCAATATACGCATTTTGTGGGACAAGAACATTCAGTCCTATGACGTGTTTCACACGAGTTCGTGTTGCATCTCACCCTTTTCTCCAGAACTCAGCCCTCCAAGTCCAGGTTTCACACAGCCCAGAGCTTCACGGATTTACTTCCCAGGAGGCAGCATCCTAGCTTTGCGAAGCGATTTAATTCTGCCATTTGGATGGTTTATTTCCTGAGCATGCTGTGTAAGTGGATGCTTTTCTTAATTTTATGTTTCTAGGTTATTTATTTAGGATGAGTGGAGAATGAATGTTTTGTCATAAACTATGTCACAGAACATCTTTTTCCAATAAGCATATAATCATCACAGGTATATGGTGATTACAGGAGGTTTTTTCCCCCTCTTTATTGCTTTTAAGCAATATGGCCCTTCCAAACAGCACATTGTGAACTTGAGAGAATGGAACTTTCAATTTCTTACTGTACTGTAGATTACATGAATTGTAAATTAGACATTGTCTGCACAACGAAAGGGAATCTAGTCATGAATGTGTTTGCTTTGGAAGTTCAAGCAAAAGTTAATACTCTCACTTTCCAGGGAAAAGACTCTTCAGCCTCTATTTTATTTTATTTTATTTTTAATTAAATTCTTTAATTGGTACATTGTAGGTATACAACACAATTACATTTCTCATTGGGAACTTATACCTTTACATGGTGCATCTTGGTTCTTATTTTTTCCCCATTCCTAGCCCTCCCTTCACCCCCTCCACCCTTCCCTATGTACAAAGACTTTATTTTCATTTTTTCCACTTCTCATCATTTTTCCTTTCCCTTCTTTCCTTTACCCTGCCCCTCCCACTACCCCTACCCCTTTGGACCTTTTCTTCCTATTTTACATTATCGATTATTCATTCTAATCATTGGTACATTTTAGATATACAATATAATGACATTCATTATTGGAAATTTGCACCTTTACATAGTCTCTCTTGGTTCTTATTTTTCACCCTTGCCCAGCCCTCCCTTCAACCCCTCCATTCCTCCCTATTTACAAAGATTTCTATTTTTCCTATTTTTCCATTTTCTCATATTAATCCCATTCCCTTCTATCCTTTCCCCTAGCCCTCACACTTCCTTCCCCTTTGCCCCTTTTCTTCCTATTTCACTTTACCTAATATACATTTAGTCCTTATTTACACTTTCAGTTTCTCACACCAGAGAAACTATTCGGAATTTATTCATGTGTGTCCTATTTATTTCACTTAAGAGTATCACCTCAATGTGCATCCATTTAGCTATAAATGTCTCTAATTTCTCATTTTTTATGGCTGAGTAGTACTCCATTTTATTAAAAAACCCCACATTTTCTTTATCCAGTCTCCAGTTGATGGGCATTTGGGCTGTTTCCAAATTTTAGCTATTACAAACTGTGCTGCTATGAACATGGGCGCACATATATCATTGTGGTATGATTCTTTTAATTCTTTGGGAAAGATCCCCACCAGTGGAATAGTGGGGCCAGATGGGACTTCCAGTCCTAGTTCTTTGAGGTATCTCCATACTGATTTCCACAGTGGTTGCACCAGTCTACGCTCCCACCAGCAGTGGAGCAGGGTTCCTCTTTCCCCACAGCCCCACCAGCATTTCTTATTGGTTGATTTCATGATAGCAGCTATTCTTTCTGGAGTGACGTGGAATCTCAGCATTGTTTTCATTTGCATCTCTCGAATGACCAGTGATATTGAACATTTTTTCATGTATTTATTTGCTATTTCTACTTCTTTGACTGAGAAATGTCTGTTCATTTCAGATGCCCATTTTCGGATTGGGTCTTTAAATTTGGGAGGTCTAATCTTTTTAAGTTCTTTATAGATTCGAGATAGTAGACCTTTGTCTGAGGAAAAGCAGGTGAAGATTTTTTCCCACATTGTGGGTTGTCTCTTCACACTGCTGGTGGTTTCTCTTGCTGTGCAGAAGCCTTTTAATAAGAAGAAATCCCACTTGTTGATTGTTTGTGCTAGTTCATGGGCAACTGAGGTTTTGTTCATAAAATCTTTTCCTACACTGATGTCTTCAAGGGTTCTACCTAACCTCTGTTCCAACTGGTTTGGCGTTTCTATTTTAATATTTAGATCTTTAATCCATTTTGATTTTAGTTTAGTGCATGGTGAGAGATATAAGTCTAGTTTTTAATCTTTGGCAAGCTGAAGCCCAATTTTTCCAGCACCATTTATTAAAGAGGCTATCTTTCCTCCAGTGAGGATGTTTGGCTCCTTTATCGAAGATGAAATGGCTGAGTGTGTCTGGCATTGTTTCTGCATCTTCTAATCTGTTCCACTGGTCCTCAGGTCTGTTTCTTTGCCAGTACCATGCTATTTTTATCACAGTAGCTTTGTAGTATAGTTGCAGGTTGGGGATTGTGATACTCCCTGCCATGTCTCTGTTACCTAGAATTGCTTTTGCTATTCTGAGTCTCTTCTTGTTCCAAATGAATTTCGGGATTGTTTTCCCAAGGTCCATGAAGTATGCTGCTGGGATCTCAATTGGAATTGCATTAAATCTATATAGAAGTTTTGGAAGTATGGCCATTTTCACTATATTAATCCTTCCTACCCAGGAGCAGGGGATGTCTGTCCATTTTCTGATATCATCTTCAACCTCTCTTTTCAGAGTGCCATAGTTTTCAGAGAAGAGGTCTTTGATTTCTTTCCTTAGGTTGATTCCTAGGTATTTCAGTTTTTTGGATGCTCTTGTGAAAGGAATTATTTGCCCTATTTCTCTCTCAGTGAGTCTGTCATTGGTGTAGAGGAAAGCTATTGATTTTTGTGTGTTGACCTTGTAACCAGCTACTTGACTGAATTTGGTTATTAAGTCTAGAAGACTTTTGGTGGAGTTCTTGGGGTCTTCTATATAGAGTATCATGTCATCTGCAAATAATGACAATTTGACTTCTTCATTACCTATCTTTATTCCTTTTATTTCTTTCTCTTGTCTAATTGCTGTGGCTAATGTTTCCAGAACTATATTGAACAAGAGTGGTGATAGTGGACATCCTTGTCTTGTTCCTGATTTTAGTGTGAAGGATTTCAGTTTTTGACCATTTAGTATGATATTGGCTGTTGGTTTTTCATAGGTGACTTCTATCAGTTTGAGGTAGAGAGCATCTATTCCAATTTTTTGTAGGGTTTTTATCATAAATGCATGTGGATTTTGTCAAATGCTTTTTCTGCATCTATGGAGATAATCATATGGTTTTTGTCCTTGGCTCTATTGATATAGTGCATTACATTGATTGATTTGCATATATTGAACAATCCCTGCATCCCTGGGATGAATCCCACTTGATCAGGGTGTATGATCTTCTTGATGATCTTCTGCATTCTGTTTGCCATTATCTTATTAAGGATTTTTGCATCTATGTTCATTAGTGAGATTGGCCTATAGTTCACTTTTTCAGTTGGGTCTTTCTCTGCTTTGGGTAAACAGTAGTGGCAGCAGTTCCTCTCTAAATGTCTTGTAGAATTCAGCAGTAAAGCCATCAGGGCCCAGGCTTTCCCTAGTTGATAAGTTTTAAATTACATTTTCAATTTCATTGGTTGATATTGGGTTGTTCAGAATTTTTAGGTCTTCTTCGTTCAACTTTGGTAATTCATATGTATCTAGGAATCTGTCCATTTCTTCTGTGTTGTCCATCTTATTGGCGTATAGGTTCTGGAAGTAGGTATTGATGATCCTCTGGATTTCTGCTGGGTCTGTTGTAGTTTCCCCCTTTTCATTCCTAATTGCATGTATTTGGGCCTTTTCTTTCTTTTTTCTGATAAGGTTGGCTAAGGGTTTGTCAATTTTGTTGATTCTTTTGAAGAACCAACTCTTGGCTTCATTGATTTTTTGTATCATTCTCTTAGTCTTGATTGCATTGATTTCTCCTCTGATCTTTATAATTTCCTCCCTTGTATGAGCTTTGGGGTTGTCTTGCTCTTCTTTTCTGGAAGCTTGAGGTTCAGCATCAGGTTGTTTAATTGGGCTCGTTCTGTTTTCCTAATATGCGTATTCACTGCTATGAATTTCCCTCATAAGACTGCTTTCATTGTGTCCCATAGATTCCAATATGTTGTACTGTCATTGTCATTTAATTGAAGAAACTGTCTGATTTCTTCTTTAATTTCCTCTGTGACCCATTGGTTATTCAGAAGTGTGTTGTTCAATTTCCATGTGTTTATGAAATTTTTCCAGTTTCTTTTGCTATGGATCTCCAATTTCATCGCACTCTGGTCTGATAATATACAGGGGATAACTTCAATTCCTTTGCACTTACTTAAACGTGTTCTATATGTGAGTATGTGGTCTATTTTAGAGAATGACCCATGTGCAGCTGAGAAGAATGTGTATTCTGATTTTGTGAGGTGGAAGACTCTGTAAACATCTGTGCAGTTCATTTGTTCAAGAGTTTGATTGAGTTCTAGTATTTCATTACTTATTTTTTGTCTAGTTGATCTATCTATTTGTGACAGTGGGGTGGTGAGGTCCCCCACTACAATTGTATTAGTGCATATATAACTTTTCATGTCCATTAGTATTTGTTTTATATAGCTGGGCGCACTAGTGTTTGGTGGATCGATACTTATGATTGTCATCTCTTCCTCTTGGATTGTTTCCTTTACAAGGATGTAGCATCCTTCTTCATCTCTCTTAATCAGTGGTGGTTTGAAATCTACTTGATCTGCAAAGAGGACAGCTACTCCTGCTTTTTTTCGGGTTCCTGGCTCATGGAGTATTGTTTTCCACCCTTTAACTTTCAGTCTGAGTTTCCTTTTGAATGAAGTGTGTTTCTTGTATGCAGCATATTGTTGGATTTTGCTTCTTGACCCATTCTGCCAGTCTATTTCTTTTGATTGGTGAATTGAGACCATTAACATTGATGGTTATAACTGAAACGTATTGACTTGTCATTGCCATGGCTTTTTCTTTTTGTTGGTTTCTCCCCCTTTTCATTTAATTTCTTGTCATACCAGATGGGTTCATTCTGCTTTGCTTCCTGGAGTTGTGATCCTCAATGTCTGTTCCTAGGATATTGTGTAAAATTCTTTGGAGTGCTGGTTTGGTATTCACGAAGTTCTTAAGGTGCTCTTTGTCATGAAAGTATCTTATTTCTCCATCAATTTTGAAAGATAGTTTTGCAGGGTCCATCAGTCTGGGTTGGAGGCTGTTTTCTTTTAGGGCTTGGAATATGTCACTCCAAGCTCTTCTTGCCTTGATGGTTTGTGTTGAGAAGTCTGCTGTGATTCTGATGGGCTTTCCTTTGTATGTGATTTGTTTCTTTTCTCTAACTGCTTGTAGAACTTTGTTCTTCTGTTGAGTTTCTGGAATCTTAACAATTATATGCCTATGTGTAGATTTTTTTTGATCAAAGCTATTTGGTGTCCTATATGCCTCACTTCTCTGTATGTCAAGCTCTTTTCCCCTGCTTGGGAAGTTTTCTGCCATTATTTCTGTGAAGAGATTTTTTATGTCATCTGCACTCTCTCCTGTTTCTTCATTGAGTCCAATCAGTCTTACGTTATTCTTCTTTGCATCATCTCGCAGCTGCTGGATTGATTTCTCATGTTCCCTTATAATTTTGAAGCAATTTTTCTTTTCCTGGTCACTAATTGCAATCTTATCTTCTATATCTGAAATTCTGTCCTCACATTGGCTCATTCTGCTGTGTGGACTTTCAATGGAGTTTTTCATCTCCTGGAAATCTATTTGCATCTGTTTTATGGATTCCATTTGTTTCCTATGTTGGGGTTCCATCATGTTCCTGAGCTCCTCTCTAGATTTATTAATCATGTCTTGCACAAGGGGCACAATTTCTCCTGTTATCTGAGAAATTATTTCTGATTTCATTTTTTCCAGATCCCCTTTTGTTGCCAGTTCAGTGGGTCCAGGTGGTTGAATATCAGAGTGTTCCATCTCATTTCCCTTTGGGGTTGCTGTAGGTGATCAGGAAGTCTGGTTTTGAGACTTATTTATGTGTTTTCTCATTTCAACTGGGGTGGGGGCTGTTAGCGCCTGCATGGATTACCTCCTCTGAGCTGGGAGAGGTGGGCCAGGGGCCAGGAGCAGCAGTAGGGAGTGTGGCCCAAAAGCCCTTTCCTGTGGGCTGGGAGCAGTGGGAGGGATGGTGGCTGGGAAGCCTCTTCCTCTGGACCAGGAGCAGTGGGACAGAAGGTGGCCCAAAAGCCCTTTCCTCTGGGCTGGGAGCAGTGGGAGGGATGGTGACTGGTAAGCCCCTTCCTCTGGACCAGGAGCAGTGGGACGGCGGCTCAGAAGCCGCTACCTCTGGGCCGGGAGCAGCGGGACTCAGTGCCGTGGTCTGGTGGTCTGGTGTCCTCTGCGTCTTTGTCGTGTGGCGCCAGGTGGCTGCCTGTCTGCAGCGGCGTGATTCGGTGTCTTCTGCATGACTTGGGACCTCAGTAGGGCGTGCACAGACCTGCCTGTCTGCAGCGGGGTGATTTGGCGTCTTCCGTGCGGCTCGGGACCTCGGTAGGGCGTGCGCAGACCTGCCTGTCTGCAGTGGGCTGATTCAGTGTGTACCTCAGGGCTGGGGACCTCGTTAAGGTGTGGGCAGACCTGCCTGTCTGCAGTGGTGATTCGGTGTCTTCCGTGCGACTCGGGACCTCGGTAGGGCATGTGCAGACCTGCCTGTCTGCAGCAGGGTGATTCGGTGTCTTCTATTGTATTTTATTTTGTAAATAGCTGATTTAGAGATGTGGTACCACTTATACCCATTCAGAGTAAATTAGCATCCATCTCTGAAAATAAAACTCATTGCTATACATTCAGATGTCTAAGGGTACATGTTTCTCTTAAATTCAATACCTTTTTCATTTAGTGAGCCTATCCAAATTCCGTTGAGTCAAATGAAATTAATTAAGTAGTTTATAAATTGTGCTCTTTTTGGAAAATTTTTGAGAAATGTTAAATTTTTCAAAATATACAACCATATTTTCTCTTCTCTTTAAAATTTTGTGTTCAATTATATCTCCATGAAAACACAGTCTCCTAAAGAATGTGAGACTATTTAATCTTCTCTGGGTATATCACCATCTTCTCCTCTACCCTCTTTTTATCCACATGTATAAAGATGCAAGGTTAAGACACTTTAAGAACTGATTGGTTAAGATAACAAATGAATTTAAAGTCTTAAGTCTTATTACTTATAAATAATGGGAGACTTGTCTAATCCTGTACCTTTTGGCCAAAACATAGGTCTAGAACATCTAATATTTAGTCAGTCGTGCTTTCTTCCCGGTGTATAAACATGGAAGAATGTACAGCCTCGCCCATGTAGGTCAGACATAATCTAAAACACACCAAATGCATTTAATGGTGGCCAAACCTTAGTGATGTAACTAAAACTTTTCTGCTCGATTAAAAAAGTTCCTGAGTTTTTAATAAACAGGGTGGTGATTCCTGTTGGTCCTGCCAAACCCCAGCCCCACCATGGCATCCTCCCTTTCCTATCACAGGAAAATAGGAGTGCTGTGGCATTCTGAGGTACATTGGCTGGATTGCTGGGTGCAGCCAGGCAGCTGCTGGGGTCCCCACTGGGGGAGCTGTCTGTCACTGAGCTGTGAGGAGTCTGGAATGACCAAGTTACAGGGCTGTCTCCACCAAAGACTTGCTGGCAGAGTTGTCTATGAAAGAGATACAATAATGAGGATATCATGGATTTTTAAGAAAATTCCTGCTCCCTGGAAACTTCCATTGGCAGAAGGGAAGGAAGAAATCTACTCTACAACTAGAAAAAAGTGTACCTACAGAAGCTTTAAATTTTGTTCTCTGTGTAAGACAGTAAGACCAAGTTTTTTAACTGCAAAGAAGGCTGGACTATACTGTGGAGCTCTGAAGCCAGACCCATGTGGACGTGCCTGAGATTTTCGAGTGGTCCTCCAGGCACACCCTGTAGCCCTGTCCTGCCAGGCCTGTGGGTTCTGTGTTTAGCTGGGAGACCTGGCTTGAGAATGCTGTGATCTTGAAGATGCTGTGATGGGCTGAACTGTTCTCCCTTCTCCAAATTCAAGTGGTGATGGCCTGACCCCAAGACCTCAGGTGTAACTATGTTTGCAGATACAGCCTTTATAGAGGTAATCAAGTTAATACACAGCCATAGGGTGACCCCTAATCCAATCTGACTGGTGTCCTTATGGGTAGAGGAGATCAGGACAGAGACAGACACAGATGGAAGATGATGAGAAGACCCAAGGCGGTGATAGTCACCTACAGGCCAAGGAGAGACGCCTCAGGAAAAACCAGCCCTGCCCATCCCTAGGGCATGAGCTTATATTCTCCAGAAGCGTGAGAAAAAAACATTGTGCTGCTCCAGCCACCTGATCTGTGGTGCCTGGTTATGATGACCTAGCAGAGCAAAACCACCCAGTCTTCCTTCAGTCGATGACACCGAGTCTCAGAAGAGCCCGCCACTCTGGAAGGAGACACAGACCCCAGGAACGGATGGATGTGACTAAGCTTCTGCCTGTTGGGACATCGTCCTGTGAAGGAGAAATCCTTTGCCTGCTATCAGGTGAACTTCATTTTATTTACCTCTCTGCCCTTTTTTTAACACAACAAGAGCCAGCAAGACCGATAAGAGACAGCAAAGGTGCAGGAGAGCTCCAGCCAATGTCCCCTGTCTGTGAAGGTGATATGGTCAGAGAGGGACAAAGTACAAACAAGTCCTGGGCCCTTAACCTGTTACCCATTCAAAGCATGATTTGTGTTTCCTTCTGAAACAATCAGGAACTTAAAAGCAATTTTTCTAAAAACCTGTGGCTCTTCACTTCAGCTTACAGAAGCCCAGTAGATAATGAAAAGTAGAACAAAGCTGACCTTCATCGTATCAAATTCTGGGTCAGTTCTGAACTCTGCGCATAGACATGTTAGTCACTGAAGGAGTGTCCGACTAAAACTTGACAGAGTTTATCGGCCCTATACTTACCTACTCTATCTCATCCCCCTTGGAGATAGAGGACACCAAGATAAGATTTCAGGGTTCACAGGGACATTGCGTTATCATCCCTTACAAAGTCCAGTTCCAGGACCCCTTCCTGGGACAACTCCTAAAAGTCCCCAGCCATTATGCTGGACTGGCAGTCACCTGGATCCCAGGAAAAGCAGAGCACACATGACTGAAACCACTACTGATAAAAATACAGTGGACCCCCAAGTTACGACTAACCTGACATAGGAACAACTTGGGTTAGTTTATGGAAGATTCAGCTGCCTCTTGTTATCTACAGTGTGTACCTAGGTAAACATCCAGATCCAATCAGTCGTATTGATTTACAACCAATTTGAGTTACAACTAGTCCTCAGGAACTGATCAAGTTCATAAGTCAAGGGTCCGCTATAATCTTGTCAAGGCAACACAGTCAGCCCTCAGGCCATTGAAGAGTCCTCTGTAGCTACAAAACTGGGACTGACATAATGATCAACCAGACTAGGGCCCACCTTGGATACCCCTTTAAGTTGGCCTCCTGCTTTGTGGGTGACCTTCTGCACCCTGCATCCGTGGGTTCCCTCCAGCGGCTCAGCTGCAGGCCTTTTCCTGTTCACTCTTGCTTCCCTTGCTAGAGGACTGGCTTGATTGTTCTCAGACTGATGCTCCCTTTATTTTCTCTTCTAATAAAAGTTTTTCCTACAAATTTGTGCTTTAATTTCCATTATCACTAAAGCAAGGACCCATGCTAGCTGGTGACAGAGGGGCACCCTGAAGCCACCATGCGTAGAACCCTCTGCTGAGACTCTCCAAGTGAGTGTCCCAGGCCTCCCGGGAGATGCACTTTGTCCCGAAATGACGAGTGAAGTCATTGCTGGTATCCACCAAGCAGGCACTTCTTGTGAGTTACTATGGACACTTTTGGGCACTTGTAGAATAAAGGAAGTGAACTTGCTTTGGGCGCACATTTCAACTCACTAGCCATGTCTAGTCCTTTCTTCTCCATCTGCATGACATCTTATCAGCTGAGGCTTATTTCCGAAATCAAGAACCTTTTGTATTCTGCCCTGCTAGGTGACCATGTCTGATCATCATGCATTTGTTATATTTATTTGTTGGGAAGCTTCCTCAGATTTGGGACCCCTAGTTGTAAGGAGGACTCAGCCTTCCAGATCTGGATAGCAGGTATGGTAAGTATCGTCTGAAGACTTAGGTTATAAGCATTGCTGCCCCTCTTGGTCATTGGCTGGTGATACACCTGTTCCCCAGGCCCAGTGCGACGTCGTGAGCTAGGGGTGGATTGGCTTGGTCCACAGGAGTCTTCACCCTGGGCTGCCCGGGGCCTTTCTACCCAGGCATACAGTGGAATCTGTTCAGGAGCAGCACCTGTGACAGAAGCCCCAGCCTGATCTCTCGACGCCTCCTGAGCTCCCCAACTTTCTCCTGGCTCCCTTGAAGCAGTGACGCTGCTTACATTACAGTTTTTTATATTACTCTTAAAAGGCAAACCAATTAGTATGTGCCTGGAGGATTTACCAAGCTCACAGCAAAATATGTTTTGTTTTCGCAGCTGTGCTCACACGCTTAATGATGCCATTTCAAGGGAGATAGCATGATGTAATGTTGGTGACAGCACAATTGTCATCCTGCTCAAGAGAACAGTATTGTGATCTCAATGGAAAAGAAAAGTGCAACTTTCATCTGTGAGCTTAGATCCCATTTACAGCAGTCATCTCAACCTTTGAGTAGGGCCGGGACTGGAAATTACTGCAAGCTGCTCAACGCAGATGACATCATCCTGCCACCCACAGCGGTACGGGGTGACAGCCCAGGAGATGGCATTCACTAGAAGGAACACAGCCCCAGCTGAGCTGACAAGTTTTGGATGTTTGAACGGAAATATTTTCATAAAAGCCTATTCCCTCCGCCATTTTCTCTTTTGCTTTCACAACACCACCACAATGAAATCATGAGCATGACAAGGAACCCCAGCTTCCTGCAGAGTCATGACAAACAGCTCCCTCTGCGTGGAATTAGGTGAGTGTTAGGAGCCCATCATACTAGAGCGTACACTCTGGGACTCCAGAGGCTGAGGTATTAAACAGCTCTGCGGTGCGATGTTACTCCTCACGCAGTTTTCCCTGCTACAGTGCTAATCACCAGGGCCTTTCGGTTTGGCCACTGGTGCTTGTACACACCACATATTTACTGATGTTGTCCTGGGTCATAAAGAGAGCACTTCCTGCCCGCTCTTTCTGCAGCTGCTCCTGTGTGTTCCGGGAGGGTGGGATATATTTTTCTATGCTCAAATCGCCTTCCATCAAAGGACACACACTTTCTTTATATGACCTGGAGTTGCTACTACTTGCAGCTCTGCAGTCACCGTCTGCAGGATTTGAATATGTCCCCCAGTGTCCTCGTGTTGGAAACTCCGTCAATGCAACCGCGTTGGGAAATGGGGCCGATTAGGTCACGTGGGTTCAGCGTGATCAATGGATTTAAGCTGTATCGTGTGTATTAGATTTCCATTGGTATGGCAAGACACCAGGGATCAATAACGTTAAAAAGAGGAGTTTGTTTCGGCCCACGGTTTCAGAGGTTTCAGTCCATGGTGCCTGGCCCCATCGCCCCGGCCCTGTGGTGAGGTAGAACATCACGGCAAGCAGCGTGTGGTAGAGCAAAGCTGCTCACCTCACGGCAGGCCAGGGAGCAATGAGATAGACTGCTTTTAAAGCCCCTTCCTCAGCACCCCTGAACGGATGAATCCATCCTTGAGGTCAGAGCCCTCACAGCCCCTCACCTCCCAGAAGGCCCACCTCTGAACACTGCTTGCTGGAGGCCGTCACGTGAGCCCTTGGGGACATAAGATCCAAACCGCAAAACTGTGGGTGGGGCTTGCTGTACAAGCACGTTCTGCCCCTCTTGCACTGCTCTCCTGCCTGCCCTCCTGCTCCGCCTCATCAGATGCCAGCGCCATGGCATGAGTTTCCCAGGCTCCAGAACCGTGAGCCATGTCAACTGTTTGTTGGGAATCACCCACTGCAGGGATTCTGTTTCAGTAGCAGAAAATGATTTCAGACACTGTCATTCTAAACATGCTATGAAACTAGATTTACCAATAATCCTAAAGCCAAGCATAAAAGATGAAAGGACAATCGCAGAAGCAACAAATGGTGCTGAAACTATAAGGTAACCTGGACACAAATGAGGCTTGAGAGTGGAAAAAAATCCCTGTGGCTCTCAATTGCACACTGTCGGGACGTGGGTCTGGACTAGACAGGTTTTAGCGTGAAAACTGTTTTTTTGTTTTTGTTTTTGTTTTTTGGTACTGGGGATTGAATTTAGGACCTTCCCACTGAGCTGTTCATTTGTTTGTTTGTTTGAGACAGGGTCTCACTAAATCCCTAAGTTTCCCAGGCTGCTCTTGAACTTTTAAGCCTCCCAGCCTTCCTGGTATGTGCCACCATGCTAGGCTTGATTTTAATTACATTTTAATCATCTTTCTTCACTAACCACTATTCTTTTGATGGCTTTACACCCAATGTATTTCAAATAGCAACCACTAAAAGAGCGGGGCTTTCCTATGACCTGTGGAGAAACCACTGTCGTTTCTGAATCTCCACTCTGGGCAATTAATCCCCTCTGCCACAGCGCCACCCTTGGGGAGGAAGACTCTCAGCAGAGAGCTGGAAAGGACAGGGCTGCCACTCCTCCAGCGCTTACTGTTTCAGGGCCGCTCATCATGCTGGGGAATGTATGGGAATGCTGATTCCACAGGGGGCCTTATCTCTTTTTTACTAGCAAAAAGTTTTACAAATAATCTGTTAATACACACTTAAAATTCCAGTCATAAGCTTAAGCAGAAGTCCTAGGTGATGGCCTCAACATCTCAGTTTTACTCTCACTCCCTTGGTCTTCCGGAAGCTCTGTACATGCACCAAAACCCACAGCAACACCTTGTCTATATAAAGTCTCCGCACAAGACACCCTTGCCTCTGTCTCCTCCTCTCAGTCTTTTCCTTAATGCGCCCTTGGAAGTATAGAAGGAAAATGTATTATTCCCAGTTTTTAGAGGTGGGGAAAAAAATCAGAGTTAAAGACATCAAGATTCTTGCTGCCTGCAATACTGGAAGAGACTTGAACCTTCATGTTCTGACTCTTGGTGTTCTTTATGTCTCTACCACCACAACCCAAATTCCACCATGGTGCCCACCCCAAGCACCATGTCTAGGGCCAGGGAACATGAGGCATAGATGAGCTCTTAGCAGCCTCCTGAAGATCAAGGTCGGCCAAGTTTCCAGGGTGTTGGGGACACCCTGGGTCCTGCACGCTCCACCTCAGCATAGCCTGGGAGCTTCACGCATTCATTCCTAGGAGGTCTTGGACACTTCAGCAACGTTCCTCACCATCTTCACAGTAGCTCCATAACCAGCCAATTCATTTAGGCTAAAATTACCAATGGATTCTTAAAAATGTGTGCAAAGCACCAATTCTGGTTCTCCAAATTTCCCTTTCCCATATTTGTATCATGACTTTTAATTAAGAGTGCAGATAACTTCATATACTGCCCATTTGTTTATAAACTGAATTCTAAGTGGAATAGGTGCTCTCATTCTTCCTCTGTATAAGCTTCTTTTTCTTAGTCTGTCCTTTCCCATTCTAGAAACACTTCTGGTCAGCAACATAGATGGCTTTTTCCACTGAAGGTTGAACTTTTTGAAATACATCCAGCCCTCTCTAGCCATGAATTCTGCACCTTCATATTCAACCAACTCTCAACTCCAAAAATTTTGGAAAAAATACATGTATACTGAACATGTACAGATGATTTCTTAAACAAGACAGTATAACAACTATTTATATAACACAGTGTACTATATTAGATATTAGAAGTCATCTAGAAATGATTTACAGTATACAGGAAAATTTGTGTAAGCTGTATGTAAATGTTATGCAAATTACATAAGGGACTTGAGCACCTTGGGGTTTTTAGATCCTTGGGTGATCCTGGATCCTATTCCCCATGAATAGGAGGAAACGTCCCATGCTTTCAATTTCAAGCATAATCATCTCCAAACAAGTCAGGTGTACTGGCACTGCCTGTGATCCAATCCCTCTTGGGGCCTGAGGTAGGCAGATCCCAAGTTTGATCCCAGCTTGGGTGATTTAATGACTTAGCAAGATCTTGTCTCAAAATAAAATAAAATAAAATAAAATAAAATAAATAAATAAATAAATAAGGGCTGGGGCTATAGCTCAGTGTGAAGGCCCTGGGTTCAATCCAAAAAACAAAAACAAAATAACTTTAAACATAGTAACGTGGAGTGAGGTGGAGAAAGTTTTCAGGAACAAAGGTTACAAAGGACTATCATGAAAGATGCGAGCTTATTTTACCAATTCTGTATCAAACACCACCTGTTAAAAAGAGATGAGTACATATTAATGTACTGAATCTAGTATTAGTAGGTACCTAAATAGGACACACTATTTGGCAAGAGCTCTTAAGAAACTTGTCTGCCCTACCCAAAATACTGAAAGAGTAGTATTAGCCATAATATTACTTTAAAATCTTTTCTGACTCTTATTAGTACATGCTTGCAGTACATAATGATTACATTCATTGTAGGGGATTGTTACATGTACATAACACATTTTAATTCCGCTCTATTTCCCTTCTCATAATGCTACTTCTTAAGAATGTATTTCTTGGGCCAGGATTTAGCTTAGTGGTTCCGCTGCCTGCCTTGCAAGTGCAAGGTCCCGAGTTCTATCCCTGGTACCAAAAATAACAACAACAACAACAAAAGAACCTATTTCTCACTTTAATCATCTATATTTTAGAATAAATGAAACAGTATATAGTATTTGAAATAGGTATCTATCATATTCAAGAGTGATCCCTTGCAATCATTTTGCTTTTCAACGGAATGTTTAATCATACATTCCCTATAAACCCCAGGTGACTTTTGACAAAAGTCTTTTCTTCATTGAAATATTTTAGCTTTTTCTTTGAGGGAGAAGAGGACAGAAAGGGACTGGGTCAAAGGATACAAACTTTCAGTTATAAGATGAATAAATTCCGAGGATATAATATTTAGCAGTATAACTACAATTAATAATAAGGTATTATATATTTAAAATTTGCTAAGAGACTAGACCTTAAGTGTTGTCACTGCCCCCTTCCCCCCAACTATGTCAGGTGATGGATATGCTAATTGTCTTGTCTGTGGGAACCATTAGACAAGACATACTTACATCAAAACACTATGTTGCACACCTGAAATGTATACAATTTTTATTTGCCACTCATATCTCAATAAAGCTGAGGAAAAGACAGTATTTAGAAAGTGTCTTTCTAGGCTGCATACAATTACCTCCTGCAGAACCAAGCATATAAGTGGGTAGAGAATTATAAATGGCTTAGGTGTGGGTGAATTTGTCAAAAGCAATTCATGTAGCTATCGAGTAGTCAGTTTTCCTCTGACCCAAGAGGAATCAAAGTATCCTTGGGTCCCTTTAGCATCATGATTGTTATGGCTTATATCTAGTTGTACCTCAAAACATCATGTGCTCATAGGTAAGGCTTTTGGGAGCTGACTGAATCATGGGTGTGTGATACTAAATTACATCACTGATGGGTTTATAGCTGGGTGTGATGTTGAGAGGTGAAGCCTGGTGGGAAGAGGTGGGTGTGGCCTGGAGATTTTATACATACATACATATATATATATCCCTCCTCCTCCTCCCTTGAGCACTTGCTGCTTCCTGCCTGCCACGCCATGAACTCTTTCTCCTCTGCCATGTTGTCCTACCTTGGAGCCAGCTAACTACCGTACACTGAAACCTCTACAAACTGTGACCCAAAATAAACCTCTCCTCCTTTAAGTTGTGGGTGTTGGGTACTGTGTCTCAGTGATGAGAAAGTGACTCAGACAATGGTGTAAACAACTGAACCAACCAAGCAAGCTTGCCAGCGGCTCTCAGCCTAGTGTGCTTCAGAACCAGTGTGTGCCAGGTCTGAGATACTCTTGCACCCCAACTACAGCCGAAGGACAGGGCGGCCTTTCCTTCTCCTTTCTAAATCATAAAGGCTTTGGGGGACACATGTTTCTGGAATGAAACATTTCTAAGCTATTCACTATCCCAAGGCGGTAGTTTTCAGCATCCTTCAATTGGTAGAGGCCACTTCTGCCCTCAGGAGTACCCACCTCCATGTAATCCACTCAGGTTGAGTCCTGTTAAGGTTCAAAAGCTCTTCTCAAAGAAGGTAATTATTAGCAAATTAATTATTAATTTCTGTGCCGAGCATGGTGGCGCTCACTTGTAATCCCAGCAAATGGGAGGCTGAGGCAGGAGGACTGCTACAAGTTTGAGGCAAGCCTGGATTACATCATGAGTTCAAATCCAGCTTGAGCTACATAGCAAGGCCCTGCCTCAAAAAACCAAAAACCAAAAATTAAAAAACAAAATAAAAAATTATTAATTTTCTAGGTTAAATTTACAGATGAACCACAAAAAGGAGACTCTTGATTTTTTTTTTATTCTTAAGTTCTTTTATTGGTGCATTTTAGGTATACAATACATTTACATTTGTCACTGGGTGCCTGTACCTGTACATGATGTATCTTGGTTCTTATTTTTTTCCCCATTACCTGTGCGCCCTTCACCCCCTCCACCCTTACCTATTTACATAGACTTCATTTCCACTTTTTTTCTTTTCTCATAATTTTTCTTTTCCCTTCTTTGCTTTCCACTTCCCCTCCCATCACCCTACCCCTTTGGACTTTTCTTCCTATTTCAAATTATCAATTATTCATTTTAATCATTTTAACCCTTATTTACACTTTCAGTTTCTCATACTAGAGAAACTATTCAGAATTTACACATGTGTGTCCTATTTATTTCACTTAAGAGTATGGCCTCAATATGCATCCATTTAGCCATAAATGACTCCAGTTTCTCATTCTTTATGGCTGAGTAGTACTCCATTTTATAAAAAAAAGCCACATCTTCTTTATCCAGTTTCCAGTTGATGGGCACTGGGGCTGTTTCCAAGCTTTAGCTATTACAAACTGTGCTGCTATAAACATGGGTGCACATATATTGCTGCAGTATGATTCTTTTAATTCTTTTGGAAAGATACCCAGCAGAGGAATAGCTGGGTCAAATGGGACCTCTATTCCTAGTTCTTTGAGGTATCTCCATACTGATTTCCACAGTGGTTGCACCAGTCTGCACTCCCACCAGCAATGGAGAAGGGTTCCTTTCTCCCCACAACCCTGCCAGCATTTGTTATTGGTTGATTTCTTGATAGCAGCCATTCTTTCTGGGGTGAGGTGGAATCTCAGAGTTGTTTTCATCTACATCTCTCGAATGACCAGTGATGTTGAACATTTTTTCATATATTTTTTTGCTGCTTTTACTTCTTGTTCTGAGAAATGCCTGTTCATTTCAGATGCCCATTTATGAATTGGGTCTTTGAATTTGGGGGGGTCTGCTTTTTTTCAGTTCTTTATATATTCTAGATAGTAGTCCTTTGTCTGAGGTACAGCTGCTAAAATTTTTTTCCCACATTGTAGGTTGTCTCTTAGCTCTGTTGATGGTTTCTTGTGTAGTACAGAAGCTTTTCAATAAGATGAGATCCCAGTTGTGGATTCTTTGTGCTAGTTCCCATGCTACTGAGGTTTTGTTCATGAAGTCTTTTCCTATGCCAATGTCTTCAAAAGTTCTACCTAACTTATCTTCTAGCAAATTTAGTGTTTCTGTTTTAATATTTAGATCTTTAATCCACTTTGATTTTAGTTTAGTGCATGGTAATAGGTATGGGTCTAGTTTTAATCTTTGGCAGGCTGAAATACAGTTTTTCCAACAGCATTTATTAAAGAGGTTATCTTTCCACCACTGAGGGTGGTTGGCTCCTTTGTCAAAGATGAGGTGGCTGAGCACATATGTAGTTGTTTCTGCATCTTCTAATCTGTTCCACTGATCCTCAGGTCTGTTTCTTTGCCAGTACCATGCTGTTTTTATCACAGTAGCTTTGTAGTATAGTTTCAAGTTGGGGATTGTGATACCCCCTGCCATGTCTCTGTTGCCTAGAATTGCTTTTGCTATTCTAGGTCTGTTCTGGTTCCAAATGAATTTTTGGATTGTTTTCTCTAGTTCTGTAAAGTATATTGTTGGAATTTCAATGGGAATTGCATTAAATCTATATAGTAGTTTTGGAAGTATGGCCATTTTCACTCTATTGGTTCTTCCTACCCAGGAGCAAGGGATGTCTTTCCATTTTCTTATATCCTCTTCGATCTCTTTTTTCAGAGTGCTGTAGTTTTCAGTGTAGAGGTCTTTTGCTTCCTTTGTTAGACTGATTCCTAGATATTTCATTTTTTTGGATGCTATTGTAAAAGGAATTGTTTCCCTAATTGGAGACTCTTGATGTTGATAGCACACATGTTGTTTTCTCATTGAAAAACCCAAATATCTAGTAAGTAATTCTAATTATAAACTAAAGAAGAAAAGTGATATTTTAAAACAAATCCAGATGATTCAAAAGTTCAACTTGGTCTCTAGGAGTTAATCATTCAATGACATAGTTCCTCCTCTGAACAAACACTGCCTCTGTGACCTCTGGCGTTGGGTCGGGTGCATGTAAGGGTCCGGCTCAGTCCCTGGAGAGAGTGGAGTTAGCTACCCAGCATGAGTCACGAGGCCACACCTCCACATGCTCAGTGTGCTGTGACTAATGAGGGGCCAAGAGTAATTTCACAGATTTCAACCCTGTGAGAGCAGTGCCACGAGAGAAAAAGTGGTTCTTAAATGGGAATGTCAGGGGAAAGCTGGAAAGGTTTCTTATATGAAATTCAGATTTGGTTTGATTACTGTAGTAATTTTGCTCTACTTGTATTAAATGATAGCATAAAGAACAGATTCATATGCTGAAGAGCCCAATTTACAACCCAAACTTCCACAGGTTCCTTGCCCTCTATAGCTGGTTACAGTTTATCTTCCTTCCAGATCTTTATGGTTTCCCCACTTTAGGGACTGAAATTCTTCAGAATTTCCTGGGATTATTTTTTCTAGTATTAAAGGAAGAAAATGATCTCATGAACTCAATGGAGGTTTTTAAGATTTGAGGCCTTGAACGAGAGAGATTAATAATATACATTGGGCAAAATTAATGTAGACTATACCTAGTTCTATATAGTACTTGTAAAAGGTATCTTTAGAGAGTAAATTTATTAACTTCATTTTAACAGTCTGAATACAGATTGAGAAATTTTAAGCAAATCCAAAGTTGTCTTCCTTTTTAAGGAGTGGAAAGGGTCTTTTGTAGTTGTTTGTAGGGTACTGTGATCATTAACTGTGATATGTCAACTTGATTAGATTTAAGAAACACCAGACAGATTAGTACAGCGCACTCTGGGGTGTCTGTGTGTGCTGTGGAGTCCTGACTTGGGTACTATGTATGGTCTCTGTTCCCTTCCCCTTTGGCACTGATCTCCCGCGCTGCTTCCCACCACCACGAACTAAGTTGTTTGGTCTGCCATGTCCTTCCACCATGATGTTTCTCCCTTGGAGCCTGCTGACCATGGAGTGAATGTCCCAAAACCATGACCTAAAATTAAACCTTTCCTTTGAGTTGTGGGTGTCAAGTATTATGTCCCAGCAATGGGAAAGCTATATGATACAGGAATGAACTGCGGTCTTGCTTTATTCCAGAGGGAGCATGTGCTCTGTGCCCCTCAAATGTTCCAAGCAGTGGGATGTGGTAGAGAAACAGAAAGACAGAGCCCCTGCTCTCATGGGGCTGCTGTCTAATGAGGAAAGCTGTTAATATACAATATTGAAGCACAAGACCTCTTGGCTAAACAGTGCTAAATGTGACAAATAAAATAAGTTAGGGTGTCACAGATTTGTTCAGTATATTGCTGCCTTGCCACCCATTTGGGGGCCTGACATAAAATATGTGAAACCCAGTTGTACCCCATCACTTTAGGCCTAGTTAGTTTTCTTTCTCCATGTAGTTGTTTATGGTAGTGCCCAGTTGTTCCTCATCCTATAGACCCCAAACCCAACTCACCTTGTAGCTGCTGACCATGATAAAATCTAAATTAGTACAAGAATCATGTAAGCAAGTTCCTCCTTTGTGTGTGTTTTCTTAAACTAGCCACTCCCTAACTCCCATAGGGAAGCTGCTTCTGGACCGCTTAGTAAAAGCTAGCTCCCCAAGTCCGCATTCCCCTCTCCCCAAACTTTGATCTCTCCCTGCTGCTTGAGCTCCCTGGAGCCTCTGAACTTCCTGCTGGCCCCCAGTGAGAACTCCCAACCTCTCCAGGACTTGTGAGCAAGAGACTGCTCCTGTTTCATGTGTTTTGCTTTCACAGCATCACTGCGTGGCTCCTAATAGAGGCATACAAACCGCATCCCTCCCCAAGCCTGCTCAGTTTATGGCCACTCTCAAAAGAGAGACCTTGAGACCAAATTAGAAAGAACAATAACAACTGAAATCACACTGCAGGGACATGTGATAAAGAGACAGGGAGAGGAGACAATGAGCGGTGAATAACCAGAGGAGAACTGGAGTGGCGGTACTATTTTCTGACAAAATAGACTTTTAAAACAAAAACTGTCTTATAAAGATTGTCTTATAAAGATAAGAAGATCAATGAATAAAAAAAAGATATAACAATTACAAATATCTATGAACCTAATAACAGAGAACCAAAACACATGGAGCAAAACTGAAGGAACTAAAGGAAGAAATAGAAATTCCAACAATGGTTAAAGAGTACAGTAGCCTACTTTATTTGTTTTGCTCATTTTTTGCTGTACTGGGAATTGAACTCAAGGCCCTGCAGATGCTAAGCAAGTGTTCTACCACGGAGGCATATCCTCAGCCCTGGCCCACTTTAAATAACGAGTAGAACAAATGGACAGAAGGTCAGTGAGGAAATAAAAGACTTGAACAACGCTATACCCTAGATATAGCAGATATCGATGGAGCACTCCACCCAGTAACAGCAAAATACACATTCTTATCAAGTGTAATGAACATATCCAGATAAATAATATATAATGTCATAAAACAAATCTTAATAAATTTAAAATAGTGAAATAAAGTATGTCCTTTACCTACAATGCAGAATAAGAAATCATAACCAAAGGAAAATTGGAAAATTCATAAATATATTAAAATTAAATAACATACTCCTAAGTGACCCAAGACTAAAAGGGGAAATTAGGAAATTCTTTGGGATAAATAAAAATTAAAACAATAAAATGTAAAGAATGCAGAGAGAAATCTTAGGGAGAAATTTGTGCTTAGAGGTTAACTGGCAGTTGTAAATGCCTGTATGAAAAAAGAAGAAATATCTCAAATGTAACCTTAAGACACAAGGGAAAAAAGAGCAATCTGACCCATGATAGCCAGAAGGAAGGAAATAATAAAAATGAAGCAAAAATTAATCAAATGGAGAGCTACAAAAACCACAGAGAAAATAAATAAAACCAAAAGTTCTTTGAAAGAATTAACAAAAGTGAGAAACCTTTAGGTAAAGTGATCAAGATATAAAGAAAGAAAAGATTCAGCTTAATAATTCAGAAATGAGAGAGGGTGCATTACTATTTATCTTACAGAAACAGAAAAGATTAGAAGGAAATACTATGAACAATTATATGCCTAAACTGAACGGACAAATTTCTAGAAAGATACAAACTACTAAAACTGACTTGTTTTTAAAAAGATACGACTTCTGTTGAGAAGAAACAGAAAATCTGAATAGTTCTATGCAACAGATGATTGTGTTTAGTCAGCTTTGTCACTGTGACAAAATACCTGAGAAAAACAACTTAAAGCAGAAAAGGTTTCTTTTGTTTCAGAGTTTCAGAGGTTTCCATTCATGGTACACTGGTTCCAGCACTTTGGGCCTGCAGTGAGGGAGAACATTATGGTGGAAACTTGTGATGGAGGAGGCTACTCACCACAGATCGCCCAGGAGGCAGAGAGGCAGGAAGAGGGAGAAGGGGAGAGAGGAAGAGAGAGAGAGGTCAGGAACAGTCTCACCCCAGTGACCTATTTCCTCCAACCAGCCCCCACCTTCCAACAGCCCAGTCAGCTAAGAACTCATCAATGGATTCTTCCATTGATGAGCTCAGTGCCCTCCTGATCCAATTATCTGTCTAGGCTCCACCTGTGAATGTTGCTACACTGGGGATCAGGCCTACAATACAGAAGGAGTCTTTGAGAGATGCTTCCTATTTAAATCATAACAGAGACTGAAGTAGTAATCAAAGAAAAGGCCAAATGAGATGTTTTCATGGGTGAATTCTGCCAAATATTAAAGAAGAATCAACAGTAATGTTTCAAAAACACTTCCAAAAAATATAAAACAACGCTTCCCACATCACTCTATGAAGCCAGTACTACATTAATAAATGTTTTACAAGGAAACTGTGCACAAATACCTCTTAGGAATACAGATGCAAAAACATTCTCAACAAAATACTAGTATACCAAATCCACCAACATATAAATCGGATTATACATGATGAAGTAGGATTTGTGTCTGTAATGAAAATCATGTGAAAAATTAATAGAATATATCATATAAATAAAAAAAGATAAACCACATAATTATCTCAATAGATCCAACAAAATCATTTGGCAAATCCCAACAGCCTTTCATGATAATGATACTCAGCAAACTAGGAAGAGATGGGAATTTCTGAAATGTGCTAGTAAGCACCTATCAAAAAGAAAAAAACCCCACAGGAAATAGTATACTTAATGGTGCTAATAAGCAAGTTCTGCCAGGTACAGAATCCAAGACCACCATACAAAAATCAATTTTTATATTATAGCAATGAACAACTAGAAACAAAACTAAGAAAGCATTCTATTTATAATAGCATCAAAAGAATAAAATACAAATAAATTTAAATTTGAAATACATGACTTGTACCATGAAAACTATTAAATATTGCTGAAAGAAATTTAGAAAGACTAATTCTCTCAGAAGACATCCATATCCCCCCTGCATTAATAGACTCAATATTATTAAGATGACAATACTTCCCATATAATCTATAAGTTAAATTCAATCCCTATCAAAATTGTAAGTGGCTTTTCTCAGAAACAGACAAAATTATTCTAAAATTCATATAGAACTGCAAGGGACTCTGAATAGCTAGAACAACCATGAAAAAGAATAACATTGTAGGACATATATTTTATGATTTTAAAAATTATTTCAAAGCTACAGACATTAAGACTATGTGGCCAGAAATAATCCTTTATTTTTATGGTCAATTAATTTTTGAGAATTTAATGTGAAAAAGAATAGCTTTTCTACAAATGGTAGTAGGAAAATTGGACTTCCATCTGCCAGGTAATAAAGTTGGACCCTTTCTTCATACCATATATATTAACTTAAAATGGATCAAGTGAGACTATTTTCTAACATAAAATGACAAATAAGATGATGATTAGGTTTTAGACCTGCTACACAACACCAGGCTAATTGTTAATGATACTATACTGTGCACTTAAAATTTTTAAAGAGGTAGATCTCATGTTAAGTGTGCTTACCACCAAAAACGAAATGGAGCAATCAAAATTATGAGGTATGTACAATAAAAGTACACTTAACAAAAGATAGAGAAAATATCAAATGCACTTATAGGACACAGAAGAAAATCTGCATTAATGCATCCATTATCTCTTTCTGTGTGGCAAACCACCCTCCCCAGACTTGATGACTGAAATCATTGAGTGATTCATCCCTTCTCGCCATGCAGTGGGGTGGTTGGTTGATTTTTCCCTGACCTCATTCATACTGCTGGATGGCTGGTCCTTCATCTTCTGCTTCATCTTAGCCCAGTGGTCTCAAGTTTTCCAAGAGAGGCAAAGGAAAAACCACCACCAGAGGTGTAGACTCTGGAACTCACACCCTTTTTCTTGGTCAAAGCAAGTTACAGGGTTGGTCCAGAGCCCTGGTGGGGAGAGTTGCAAAGAATGACTCTCCACATTTACTCCTGAGGGGCAGTCTGTCCTCCAGCTCTAAGTATTCCTGTTCCTCCCCACGTAGTAAGGGATTTAACCTTGCCCAAAAGGAAGGTCTTTTCCCTCAGCTTTGGCAAGTTTTCTTTGAAGTCTTTGTTTGCACGGGGGCTTTAGAATAGTCAGGTGGTAACAAGATGATTTCTGGGTGGGATGTCTGGCAACACCAGAAAGACCAATGGTGTGATATAAAGTAGCAAAATCGGGTCATTGTCTGAGGGGTTGGAGATTGGAAATTGACAGCCACTGTATGAATGTCAGTCAGGCTCACATAATGGAGCCCCCTAAAAACTCTGAACATTTGGGGTTGGGCCGGATTTCCTGCGTGTCAGTATTCCTTGCCTACCCTACCGTCATCACATGCCTGATTGCATGAAGGGGAGGGTATGGAAGCTCCTGTTTGCAACCTCCTTGGACTCTGCCCTATTGGCTGATGCTAACTCTACCCTTTCTCTAAAAACAATCCATAAAAATGAATGTAACAGAATAAACCAATGAATTAAACAGGGAATCGAGGCTTAGAGAATTGAAGCCATGGTCACAAGGTAGAAAAGACCGGAGTAAGTCCATGTGCATGAATAATGTAACATCAAAAACATACACAGGAGAATGTGTTTAAAAATACAAACAAAAGTTTATGAAAATCATTCTAAGACACTAATGTATCTATATTAGCCCTGACAGATCAACTCATAAAAAATACAGATCAAGTATATAAGAATTATATAAAATATAAAAATGAATCATGTAACTGAAAGTACCCATTATTTGATTGCAACATAAAAAATTAAAAATAAATAAGAAAATGTAAGTTAAAAAAGAACTATTTAAAAATTACAAAAAAAAATTCTCCCAAATAACCAGGGTTAATGTTAATGGGAAAATAAATGCCATAATTATAACTATTTAGAAAAAAACTAAAATAAAGTGTAAGTAAATATTAGGATGTCCCAAACTTTGGCAGCAGCTTTTAAATTGGCCGAAATCTGCTAATTGGCTTCAGTTTTGTGTGGGGTATCTGGAAGCCCAAATTGCTGATTTCTATGTCATTTTTGATCTCCTGTAACTTAGTGATCAATGACTATGTAACCCAACTTTCTGATTAGATTAACGGTTTACATTAAGGTATGCCAGTCCAATTTATTAATGTCCAAATACTCATTTAATGAAAGCTTTTTGATAGGTTCAATTTCCATATTTGCTACAAATAGTATATGTTATAATTAATGATGCTTATGAAAACCATGTTTATGTACAAGACAATAGAAATTTTAGTCCCATCAATAGTGAACAAGACTGACAATTGTGCAATTATATAAAGGAATCCACTAGGTAGACTACTTTAGGAAACGATTAATTCCTTTTAGTCAATTCATTTTATAACAAATTCACTAATAATACAAAGTAGAATAATGGAGATTAAATATTAATCCTATTCTTTGTAGAAGAGCTTGCTGTACCAGTATTTATAATATCAAACAAAATATATTTTTTAAAAATTCCATTTGGGCCATAAACCAAGAAAGGGTCCTATTCAGGCAATTCTTCATATCTTGTGAAGATGAATTAAAAGCAGAATGGTCAGTTTTCCACCTTGAAATTTCACCAGAAAATAGACAGTTAACTGGTGTATAATACAGTGGAACCTCAGTTCACGAATGCTTCTAGTTACAAATGATTCGGTTCATGAACAGAAGCCTTTGGCAACATTTTGCTTCCCTTCAAGAACTCTACATCTGGTGTTGAACTCAACTGTGGTCATGTTTCCTGCATGAGCACAAATGCGGAATGAACTAAGTTCGTGAACTGAGTTACCACTGTACCATCCATGACAAATTGTAATGGAGGCCAACATAAAAGATAGAAGAAATGAAGAAAGTGTGAGAACCAAATGGTGTGCCTCCACATCTTTGCCCCTTCACTGGCCTCCCTCAAAGGGCCTCTGTTTTGGTGCCTCAGAGTGGTGTGGTGGGTGATAAGGCTAAGAAGCGAACTGCGCTGCCACTGCGATGTCAACAGGACAATTTGTCAACAGTAAAATGTATAATAATAAAGTTGTACTGATAGGAAATATTAAAATAAAAAGCATACTTCAGGGTACAGGGGATTCTTACTCCTCCCCTTTCTTCTCACTCATATACCCCTTTCATAACTAATACCTAAGCCCTTCCTTTCTGGGACTGTATCAGGGAGCCCTGGCTGTCTCCAGTTTTCTTTTCTGTTTTTTCTGAAGGGTGCATTTAGGCAGGAAACCACTGGTCTATTAGAAACAACTTGGGCAAACAGCCTAGGCGGCCAGTGCTGGTCCCCGGACAAGTGCTCTCTGGCTTCCAGCTGCTATTCCGCATCGTGAGAGTGGGGAGATGAGACTCTCACTGGCTCTGGTGCTCACCACTTTCAGGGAGCCTGGAGAAGACCAGGCATGCCGGATCCAGTTCAGCCTGCTGCCCATCAACCCTGTGATGCAGAGGTAAAGTCCACTGAATTTATGTTCTCCTTTTTCACTTTGCTATTACTGGCTGCTTTATTTCTGTTTTGTTTCGTTTTTTGGTACCGGGGTTTGAACTCGGGTCCTTGCACTTGCGCAGCAGGCGGCGAAACCACTGAGCTAAATCCCCGGCCTTGGCTGCTTTATTTTTACCTTGGGGTCTCTTCAGACAAGAGGGCTGGCTGGGCCACTGACAGATTTGGGGATTTCTGGGTTTTCTGAACAAAGAGTACAGTATATAAAAACCATCTTCAAGACCATCTCCTTGATATTTTCTCAATATTCAAAAATAGAAACTTCAGGAGTCTGTACTAGCTAAATGACAATCCATTAAAAAATCTCCCATGAAACAGAAAACACTTCTGGGGAAAAAAGTATTCTCAGCTGATGAAATTATGAATAGACCAAATATTAAAAAAGAAATTTAGGGGGCCCGGGATGTAGCTCAGTGGCACCGCACCTGTCTGGCAAGCACAAGGTCCTGAGTTCGATCCCTGGTACCGTACTGGGAAAAAAAAAAGGAAAAAAGAAATTTAGGCAGTTATCGAACAATCCTCCCAACAGGCTTGATATTTCTATGATTGAATTTTATCTCACATATAAGAAAAAAAACCTATAGTATGTCAGCTCTTCCAGAAAATAGAAAAACATAGAAAGACTTTTATTCATGGCTATACACAAGCATAACCCTAATACCAAAATTATTGGTTTTAAAAAATACATATTAAGAAATGTACTGATCTTTTTCTTGCAAATGAATTTAACCTCTATTTGCATGAAGTTTAGTTCCAAGTATTAGTTTGCCACAGTTTCTTTCCCAGATGGCTGTGCATTGATTTAAGGTTCGCAGGAGGACCTCATGGTCTCTGGAAAAAGGGTATCAGCAGGTTAAACTTGGCTATTGCGCCCATATTCATCAGGATGGCTATTTCACCACCACCACCACCCCCAAAAAGGCCAACCCACCAACCAACAAACAGAAACACCAAGTGTTGGTGATCATGTGGAGAAACTAGAACTTTAATGGTACAGTCACTCTGGAAAACAATACAGAGATTACTCAAAAAATTAAAAAATAGAGTTATCGTATGATTGGACAATCTCACTTCTGGGCATACAGCCTAAAGGATTAAGAGCAGACATTCAAACAGACATCTATATGCCCACATCCAGAGCAGCATTATTCACAGTAGCCAAAAGGTGCAGGCAGCACAAGTGTCCACTGATGAATGATGGACAAGCAAAATGTGTTAATACAGACAAGGAAGAGTATTCAGGCTTGAAAAGGAAGGATATTCTGACACAAGCTACAACATGGAGGAGCCCAGCCACAAAAGAGCAAACACTGATTCTGCTCACAGGAGGTACGTGAGTAGTCAAATTCACGAGCTAGAAAGTAGAAAGGTGGTCGCCAGGGCTGAGACAGAAGGGGAACGGAGAGTTACTGATAAACAAGTGAGGAGTTCCAGTTTCCGGGTGGGTGGTGGTGATGGTTTGTACAGTGGGAATGCACTTGATGAACTGTGCAGTTAAAATGGCAACAAAGATAAATTTTATGGTATATTTTGTCACAATTTTTAAAAAAGTTATTTATATGGAGAAGGACTCAACTTGGGGAACTCTAGAGAGTGAAGCTCTCTTGACAAGGCACAGTGCCCAGAAAGCTTGAGTCTTAGTGTCAGATTATGTCCCAGAAGGTCACATGTAAAGTAGGTGGGAGACACAAGATAGTCCAGTCCTGGGTAGAATGGTTATGAAAGGACAAGGTAGTTCACTCAAGAAAGAAGTCATATGGTCTCAGATGGAAGAGCAAAGACATAAAGTACACTAAAACAGAATAAAAACGGAGTCCTGAGAAAATGAAAGCCTAACATTGGGAGGTCTGATGTCTTTTCCAGGCAGGAAAACCAGCCACTGTGGAAGGTGTAAAGCAGGGGAGGATGCAGTATATCCTGGGGCACAGGGGCCCTGCAGAAGTAGCACTGTGGGCTGGTTCGAGGGTGACCCGTCAGAGCAAAGGAAAACCAGCCCCCACATCACATATCCAGAGACCCAGCGAGTCAAGATTATCGAAGGGGGGAGTCACAAACATCTCACTCCAGTGTACAGCCGAGGGGACAACTTGATTGCTCCTACACCCCACTCCTGGAGGATGCTGGCTCACTGAGCTTGAAGGGCAGGAGCTGGGTGTCAAGAACTGTATTCCTGTTTCTATGGTCTAGCACAGTAAGAGAGGTTAATAATGCTAATCATTTTAAATAGGAAAACACTTAAAAATATACCATAGTTTAAAATACCCATTAGTGGTATTATTGCATTACAAATACTCATTAAGCACTCTCTAGGAGACATGTACCTTCTGGATAAGTTTATTCATTTACTGACAAATAAGAAACAGTTGCTTTCTGCAAGTGAAGGCAGAAAAAGAATGGATAATAGTTCTAATGTGACATGCTTTTTCTGTGATAGGAATGGGCCTAGAAAGCAAAACAAAACAAAAAGAGGACCACGTGATCAGCTCTAGGAGTCTAGATAGATTGCCTGGTCTTGGAAGGGTTAAATTCTGAAGGAAGAGTATGAGTTAGCTAGGAGAAGGGAAGGGGGGCATTTAAAGCAAAAAGTACAGCCTATGACAAAGACCCAAGAATCCCGAGGAGCAAGAACACCAGCCTCCACTGGTACAGACAGAGCAAAGAATAAAGCTGAGTGGGGTACTTTGTCCAAGCATGAAGTGTTTGGTAGCCCAGCAACAGAGAATACTGCAGAGGTAGACAGAGTGGATATACCATCATACCAGGCCACTAATCTATATGTCTTCTTTGGTAACTATTTATTTTTAAAAACACGAAAGGTAACTTCTGCTTATGGCCATAATCGAGTACCCAGTATTGGACTACTTTTCCCACTGTACACAATTACAAAGGTGGATAGAATGCATAAAGCAAGTATTTTCCAGCACTGGACACAAGGAAGCTATGAGACAGATTCTTAAAGAAGAGAACTCAATCAGAGCATCCTTTGATGCCCCTGGCTATTTCCTGGGGACAATTTCCTGATTGTGCCACAAGGAACTGAAGTGCAAACAGCATGGCAGTCCCCTGAGCTGCAGAGGTGGAATCAAGAGTTTAGAGGGGTTAAAGTTGCTGGGACCTATGGATTCAGGGCAGAAGAAGAGAGGACACTGCTGAGGGTCTGGCAGGGGGCAAATATCTGAGAGTTCTCTGCAGGGCCTTTGCCAAGAGCAGGGCCACGCATGTAGTGTCAAACGAATACAAAACGTATCAGAGAGTAGCTGCTACAGAGTTTAGAAACACAACTGCCCAAAACTGACTCAAGAGGAAATAGAAAAATTAAATAGCCCTCTTATTATTTTGTTATGAAATTTTTATTTTTTCATAAAAAAGAAATTGAATAACAAGAGTAAGAGTAGTCTTCTAAAGACAATTCCAGATCTCGATGTTCCACTGGTGGGTTCTATTGAACATGTAAAGGAGAAATGGCATCTTAAACAAACTCAGAAAACAGAAGAGAAGGAAAGCTTCCTTATTTACATAATGAAGCCAGCACAACTCTGATACCAAAATCGAAAAAAGTGACAAAAGCATTACAGAACACCATAAAGGATACATCCTTAGCAAAATTACCCTTAACATTAATAAGTCAAATCCAGCAATATATAAAAACAGTAATGCATCCCAAGTAAGTGAGTGTTTTTCCAGGATGTAAGATTTGTTTTACATTTTAAAAATCAGTCAATGCAATTCAGTATATTATGAAGTAAAGGAGAAAAGTCATATGATTTTACAAAAATCAAAATCTACTAATGATTTTAAAATAGACTCTAAGCCACTTGGAATTGAAAGACCTTCCTCATATTAATAAAGGGCACCAGTAAAAATCTTGCAATGAGCAAGACAATGGTAAACTGTTGAACAATTTCTCCCAAATAGTAATGAAGCAAGAATGTCCACTTTTACCACTTATTTTCCATTTGGGTAAACGGCCCTAGCTGGTGGGAAAGGCAAAAAGAAAAAATAGAAGATAGACTGGAAAACAATCTATGTGTGCACATGGCATGATTGCCCTCATTGAAAAATTTCTTACAAATCTGATAAACAGTTTAGCAGAATTTAGTGAATTAAAAAAAAAGAATTTAGTAAATTTAAGTAAATTTAGCAGGGTCACAAGGTACAAAGTTAATGCACAAAAAAACCTATTTTGTATATACTAGCAACAAATAATTAGTGAGTAGTAAATAGTTTTAAAACAGTACCATTTAAATCACATCAAAACCATACAATAAGAACAAATTTAACGAAAGTTATCCAAGCAAGGAAACGTAATTTGGATTATAAAATTCTTGCTTTAATAAAAATTCCTTAAACAGGAAAAAAAAAAGAAAAAAGAAAGTTATCCAAGAACTCTTCACTGAAATCCTCAAACCATTATTAAGAAAAACATTAAAAACGGCCAGGGATTTAGCTCAGTGGCACTGCACCTGCCTTGTAAGCTCAAGGTTCTGAGTTCGATCCCTGGCACTGGAAAAAAAAAAGATTAAAATAAATGAAGTAGAAATAAAAGAGATATACTATGTATATAGAATATTATTAAGATAGCCAATTGTCTCCAAACTGATCTACAGAGTCAATATAAGTTCAAACAAAATTCCAGCAGATCATTTTTTTTTCTTTTAGAAATTGATCAGCGAAACTATTTTTTCCCCTTTTTCTGTAGTATTGGAGATCAAACCCAAGGTCCTTGCACATGCTAGGCAAATGCTCTACCACTGAGTTATACCCTTAGTTCCAACCCTATAGTTTACCTGGAAATGAAAGAACCTAGAGAAGCTAAAATAATTTTGAAACAAACAAGTTGGAAATTTTGTATTATTTGATTTCAACACTTACTATAATGCTATAGCAATTAATGCAGAGTGCTACTGATGTAAGCAAGGCTAAATATGTAAATCAATGGAGTAAAACAGAGAATCCAGAAATAGATGCATACATATATAATCAATTTCTGATAAAGTTACAAGAGGAGTTAAATGGGTAGATGGGTAGCATTTTCAATAAAAAGTGTTTAAGAAACTGGATATTCATAGAGAAAAAAATGAATCTTGGATCTTTCTAATCACAGAAATTAATTTAATATCACTCTTGGGCTGGGGATTTAGCTCAGTGGTTTCACCGCCTGCTGTGCAAGTGCAAGGACCCGCGTTCGATCTCCGGTACCAAAAAAAAAAAATTAAGATGATTTTTTAGGCCTAATGTACAGCCCCAAAAGAAAAAAATTTGTAAATGAAGGTATAGATAAATTTTGCTCTTTTAGACAAATACTATCAGATTTTTCTAAAAAGAACATAAAAGTCAGCAAAAAAGAAAAATTCAATAAATTGGACTTCATCAAAATTTAAAACTTCTGGGGCTGGGGATTTAGCACAGTGTTTTTGCCACTTGCTGCGCAAGCTCAAGGACCTGAGTTCGATCCCTGGTACCAAAAAAAAAAAAAAGTTTAAAGCTTTTGAGGCTGAAAATAAACAGATCTTTTGCGGGTTGGTGTCACATTCTTTATCTTGACTGTGATGATTGCTTTAACAGTGTACATATGTCAAAACCCATCATATTTTACACTGCAAATACATGCGGCTCACGACTGTCGAGCATACGTCAAAGTTGTAAAGAAGAACTGGAAATAAAGGTACCATGGCAACGAAATAGGACTTTAAAACACATGAGCTAAAAAATGCGTTGTTCTCTACTGGAGAAAATAAAACATTAAGCCATAACCAGGAAGGCAGTACTTGTAATAAATGACTCTGACAAAGCTCATTATATATGAGGTATAATAAAAACATGGTGAATATTTAAATTTAAAAATGTATTACAGTAAAAGAAACATTGTCATTAATTCTCTTCAAAGTACTCCCCCTCACTTCAAACACACTTACTCATTCTTTCCACTTTGTGAAGTGGTTCTAGAAGTCCTGTTTATGATTGTCTTTAATTGTCCTCTTGTGGCTGCCTCCAAGTCTTGAATTGATTCAAAATGTTTATCTTTCATGGTCATTTTGACTTTGAGGAAGAGCCAGAAGTAGCACAGTGGCGTATCTAGTGAATAAGGTGGACGAGGACACAATGTAATGTTTTCACTACCCTGTCTTTCCATTGGATAGAACTTAGCAGCAGCATTCACTGTATTTTTTAATCACACCTCATAAAGACACTCACAAAAGAGGACTTCTAGAATTGCTTCAGAAAGTGGCAAGAACAATGAGATGTGTTCAAAGCAAGAGAGAATATTTTGAGGGGCATTAGTGGCAATGTGTCTTACTGTAATAATTTTTAAAATTTAAACATATACTGTATTTTTTAATCAGCCCTTGTATCTAAGACATACAAAAAACTCTTACTACTCATTGAGACAAACAATACAGGATAACATGTCCCGGAAATGGAAAGAACAGACACTTCTCAAAAAAAAAAATGTACAAACCAAAAATAACATGCAAAAATGTTCAGTATCTTTATTCATCAGAGAAATGCAACTTAAAACCACAAAGAGATACCACCACCCACACCCTAGAAAAGATAAAAAAAGGAAAAAAATGACCACTAACAATCTCCTTTACTCGCAGAATCTAAAAACAGTTGACTCATAGAAACAGAGAGTAGAAAGGTGGTTACGAAGCTTGCAGGGTGGGGGAATGGCGTGGAGGTGGCTACAACTTTGCAGTTTTGTGAGTTCCGGGGATCAATGCACATCACAGGCCATGGTTACTAATAATGTACTGAGTACTCGCAACTTGCTAAACGGGCAGACCTTAAATATTCTCTTCAGACACACAATAACCATATGAAGAGATGGATATATTAATTAGCTTGATCATGGTAATCATTTCACAATGTATACATATATAACACTCATGCTGTATAACCTGAATATATATATATAATTTTTGTCAATTTTACTTAATAAAGCTGGAAAGTTACAGATATAAATTATAGATCTGTGTAATTATGTAAATATGAATACAGATGATAAAAAGGATATGGGAAGCATACATATAAACACAAATATATGCACATATATATTTCCCTTTGAAAATAGGACACCACTTTTCTTTGAGTTATCAAAGGAGTGCTTGGTTAAAAACACATCACATTCACCACAAAAAGGCAAAATTTAACAAAAAGGAGTACTTTGCTTAGATGAGATCATTTTCATAGAATTATTTGGGATCTACTTTTTTCATACTTATAGCTACTCCTCTAACTCTAAAATAGTGTTAGAATTAATTCTATCCAAGCTCTACCGAATCTCTCAAATCCACTGCATTTCCTCCTGCCTAAACATCAAAAATGTCCAAATAAATGATGAAGAAATGGAGGAACCATTTTGAGTGACAGAGGAGAGGAAGAAATTACAGTAAATGAGCTGAGTCAGAACCCACGATAGAAGGAAAAAGAATGGGGAGGGTTGAAAACAGTCATTCATACTTTTATTATATTGTATATATTTAAGAAAAAAATTTTGAAACTGAGACTCTTTCCAGGCAAAGGATACATTGGTAAATGTTAAAATGGAGTTTTATTTATTTATTTATTTATTTATTTATTTATTTATTTATGGTACCGGGGCAGGCGGCGAAACCACTGAGCTAAATCCCTGGCCCAAAATGGAGTTTTTAAAGGTTCATTGCAGCTACAGAAAAGTGTTCTGTTTTCTGGAAGCCACAGCCAAAGCTTCAAATTTCCAATTATGTAGAATTATATTATTATATTACTATGATTAAAGTGATCTGATTTCATGTCTTCTGTATCATTCTTAATATCTTTCATTGCATATTTTATACTTTAAAAAAAATGACCATGACGTGGACAACCTGAAACTCACACATTGCCGGTGAGAATAGAAACTGGTACAGTAACTTTGGATATGACTTTACTAACTTTTATGATGCTGGGAATTGAATCCATGGCTTTTCACAGACTAAGCAAGTGCCTACCCTGAACTACATCCCCAACCCTGGTACAACCTCTTTAGAAAACAGTTTGCCTCTTTCTTACAGAGTGAAACATGTACTTAACATACGACCCAGTAAACCAGCTCCTAGCTTTTCACAAAAGAGAAATGAACATAAAAATCCACAAAAGACTTGCCCATAAATATTCATAGCAGAGGTTATTTATAATAACCAAAAAATAAAAACCTTTTAATCAGCGAATGGATGAGCAGATGTGGTATGTTCAGACAATGAAATGCTACTCAATGACAAAAAGAAATGAACTACAACAGCCAGAACAGTATACAAGAATCTCAGAAACATTCGGCTCAGTGCAAGAAGCCGTATATACAATATTCCACTCCTGTGTGTATGATTTGACTTTCTGGATTATTAAATTTCTGGATTAACAAAAATGTTCTGTACTTTGGGGTGATACTCCAGGGATTTATACATTTGACAATACTCAGTGAGCCATTAACTGTACACATTTCATTGTACAGAAAATGTACCCCATGTAAGCACTGTGGAAATCAGTATGGAGATACCTCAAAGAACTAGGACTGGGAATCCCATTTGACCCTGCTATTCCACTGCTGGGGATCTTCCCCAAAGAATTAAAAGAATCATACCACAGTGATATATGTGCACCCATGTTCATAGCAGCACAGTTTGTAATAGCTAAAATTTGGAAACAGCCCAAATGCCCATCAACTGGTGACTGGATCAAGAAAATGTGGTTTTTTAATAAAATGGAGTACTACTCAGCCATAAAAAATGAGAAATTAGAGACATTTATAGCTAAGTGGATGCACATTGAGGCAATACTCTTAAGTGAAATAAATAGGACACAGATGTGTAAATACCGAATAGTTTCTCTGGTGTGAGAAACTGAAAGTGTAAATAAGGACTAAATGTATAATGGGTCATGTGAAATAGGAAGAAAAGGGGCAAAGGGGAAGGAAGTGGGAGGGCTAGGGGAAAGGATAGAAGGGAATGGGATTAATATGAGAAAATGGAAAAATAGGAACAAAATTTTTGTAAATAGGGAGGAATGGAGGGGTTGAAGGGAGGGCTGGGCAAGGGTGAAAAACAAGAACCAAGAGAGACTGTGTAAAGGTGCAAATTTCCAATGATGAATGTCATTATATTATATATTATATATATTTTGTATATTATATTATATATAAAATGTACCAATTATTAGAATGAATAATCGATAATGCAAAATAGGAAGAAAAGGTCCAAAGGGGTAGGGGTAGTGGGAGGCACAGGGGAAAGGAAAGAAGGGAAAGGAAAAAATGATGAGAAATGGAAAAAATGGAAATAAAGTCTTTGTAAATAGGGAAGGGTGGAAGGCGTGAAGGGAGGGCTATGAATGGGAAAAAAATAAGAACCAAGATGCATTATATAAAGGTACAATTCCCAATGAGAAATGTAATTGTGTTGTATACCTACAATGTACCAATAAAAGAATTTAATACAAAAAAAAAAAGAAAATGTACCCCAATGAAAATTACTTAAAAAACATAAATAGCAGTTATTCTTTTACAGTTCATAGAGTAGGAAAGATATCTACACAATGTTGATATCTTTACATAATTACAGTGCAAACCTTCTTAAGGGCACAAGCATGAAGAAAATAAGTGTGTCCTAATGTGGATAAATCCTTAGATGTTTATCTAGTGAGCTGACTTTACAAACATACAAGAGTGTGCATAAAACTCTTCAGATGGGCACTCAAAATGGGCAGAACTGGAAGACTTAAACGGCAGTTAAATTTCAAGTTGAGTTTTGGAGGAAGCAGACATCCCGACCAGGACACGAATCCAACAGTGCATTAAATCCAAAGCAGTGGTCCAGGCTATCACAGTGGTCACGAAGGCTGGTTTTGATCTTGGCTCTGTCAGACTAGCTTTGGAGCCTTGGGCAAACTATGTGACATTTGTAAACTTTAGCTTGTTCTCTACCTTGTAAGTCTGTAAGGACTAAATTAAATGGGGAATTTATGTAAAGCTTTTAGGACAGTGTCTGCTATCAAAAAACCCTCCATGTAAATATGTCATGCTATGACTATTATCACGGGGCATTGAGATGAGTTAGGTCCTGGCTGAGACTGTGGTAGGGCTCCCAGTCCTGGGCCTGCTGCTCTGGATTCATTATCATGGGGTAAAGTGCCTGTGAATTACCAACCACCCTGAAATACATATTTAAATTCACACATCATCATCATCATCATCATCAACAACATCTTTAGGAAGATAAATGGCTGTTTTTATAAAAGGGGTGGAGCCATTCAATCAAATGTGTGGGTGGGGTGACATCCAGTGGATATCACCCTAACATTCTCAACAGAGGAAAAGGGGCCAAAAAGATTCATGACACAAGGGAGAGGGAGACTGAAAGCAAGAGAGAGGGCAATTAAAAAGTGGCCTGAAAGTAACAACAATACAAGAGAGAGAGGCACAGAAAGAATACAGGAGAAAAAGCAGGTGGGAGAGGGAACGTTAGAAAATGTTACATGAAAATGATTCCCTTAAATCAGTGTGTTTAATAACCTAGGGATAAGACAGAATGGTTGTGTCAAAAAGGAAATTACTTAGCACAACTATTCTGGTGGAATTTATCTGAGCAGAGAAAACAAAATAAAAACAATTCACATACCAGGGAATTCCCAGAACTAGCAAGTTTCAAGAATGCCAGCCAACAAGGTGGTTTGACAGCATCTACAGAAGTAAGACACACAAGGCTACAGCTGAGTCAATCAACCAGCCCTTGGTGACAGCCCACTTCGTTGGCACAGGGCCTCCTGCAACCCACCAAAGCCCAGTTACTGAGATTAAATTCCCCATCACATTGGCTTGACTGTCGGGCCCAGTGCAAGACCCAGGCCAGATGCACAGTCTCCCACAAATTTTATTCAACAGTTGTTTTCAACTAAAAGAACAATTGGGCCTATTCTGTATTGTTGCACCACTGGACAAAGAGCTATAGCCAGTGGGCAGAGTCAAATTTCAGCTAAATAAATGAGAGAACTGCCTGATAGAGCAGTTGAGTACTGGAACCAAGAGCTTCCAGGGCTAATGAACCCTGGAGACCTCGGCGCTGCACTCTTGGAAGCTCTAGACTCTGTTGATAGAGCGGTCTGGGGGACTGTGCTTACTTACGTCTACGCCTAGCACAACACTACTTGTCTTGAGTGTAGCATGCTCTCTAGGGGTAACTTTTCATTTCCCACGGTGGGCTGTCTCTGGTAGCAATGCAGTCTTTATGAAGTAGACCACAGTGTCTTAGGGAACAGTAGTGTAGAGGGCAGTAGGGAAGTGCTCTGGTTTTGGAGTCTAATCCTCTGTTGTCTTTAACTTTTTCTGTGGATTCATACTAGATATACCCACCAGTTCAGCCGGATATTGGAGACACCTGTAAAGAATCCCAGCTTTTCTGGGGAGCACCAGTGGTGCTGTCAGCTTGTTGTTTGTTTTTTTCCACTTCCATTTCTCAGAGTAAAGAGTGAAAGAGGGAAGAAAAGAGATACGGAGGGAATGAGCATGAGAGGGGTGGAGGGAAAAGGATAAGAAGTCAGAATGAATTTTCAGATCCTCTAGACACAAATATTTGTATAAAAACATTTTATAGTCTATTAATTTGGATTAAGCATATTATCCTGATGTTTCTAAACAGATGACTGGAAATTGATGTACTTGCATTTCAGTGGAATTAATGATTAAGGACTATGACCAAAAAAAAGCGTATTTTTACTGGGATGTTATATTGACTTGAGACTTACAAATAGCTACTTATAAAATATTCTGAGAACTCTGTCTTTGGTGCTGAACATTCCCCATATCTGATCTCAACCCAGAAGTGACTCCCCGGATCCATGCATGACTTACTAATAAGGTATTGAGTCATCGAGGGGCTGCCTACCTATGACAAACAGCACGTGTCTACAGTGCTCCTCAGCCCGACATCATCCCATGTCACTGTCAATGTCAAGCTGTTCAGATTAATCCTGCCCTTTGGCCACTGTGACCTTGTGTGCCATGCAAATAGCGACTCACTCCCCACCCCAAGTAAACAGAAGGAAGGTTTATTTATGGAGAGAGACTGAGAGGGAGAGAGTGAGGAAACGGGTGATGGGAGAGATTGAGCCATGACATGTCAAGGAGCAGAACTGGAGGGTTCAATCCTCAGCTTTCTTTTCCTTTAGCAGGAAACCCCAATGGCCCCCAAGAGTCTTTTGGGGACCCCAAGGGGGGCAACACGGGAGGATGGAGGAACTGAATCATGTGACTTTAGCACACTGAGCCCCCGGGAAACGTCAGGGCTCTCAGAGTGGAGGCTTCCTTACTGTGAACTAATAGCAGCATGAAGATGAGTGAATTTTGGCCTGATTTCATGAATATCAGAACTTGATGTAAGTTTAAATAGTGCTTTGTGAACTAATAGTAAAATCAAGATGAATAGATTTTGGCCAGATTTCATTAATTCCAGAACTTGACATTAAGATTAAATAGTGCTTTATATTTGTCTCAAAACCCTGTGTTTTCCAATACCACACATCCCCGGACTTCCTGAAGTGTGATCCTAAAATTCTCTCTTCTCCCTTTGCACTGGGGGATGGAGGAGAAACCTCTGGCTGCCTCTGGGGAAGCAGGCAGAAGAGACAAGACCCAGGTCTCTGTGGTTAGGTTTAAATGCTACCTTCTCAGAACACTCAGCCTGAGCCATACACCACCCCCACTGCTGTCTATCACTTTACCTATTTCAGTACTGTTTCATAGGCACTTATCACATCTGAAGGTTTCTGAGGTATCTGCTTGCTCATCTGGCTGGAGTCCCCCGAGGGGAGGAGCCCTACTTTAACACTACTGTCTATGGGTGCTCTAAATGTGCTGGGCCACAGGAGATGCTGGCTGAATAAACAAACAGGATCACGTGAGTGATCAAATGAGTGAATGCATGCACTGCAGAAGTGAGTCAGAAGCTTTGCTTGGAGAGTGGTACAAAACAGATGAACAAAGGAAAGAAAAGGAAACAGGAGCTCAGCTTGCTTGCAACCTAAAATCACTTACTGTCTGCCAGACCTCCTGGCCACCCCACACTTCCCAGCCGTCTCTCAGCATTAAATCCAAAAACCTGCTCTGTGAGATAGAAATTCTGGGGTAGTTTGTTCCAGGACACAGGCAGCAGGTTCCCTCACATCACTAATGGGCTCTGACTAATGAGGACAGAGGATGGCTAACATCATGTTTGTGATTCAACTACAGATGGCACACAACTTACAATGGCTTGGCTTTAAGATGGAATAAAAGTAGCTGGGTGTGGGGAAGCTTCTGGGAGGATAAGGCAGGAAGATCACAAGTTCAAGCCCAGCTTGAGCAGCTTAGCACCTCTGTCTTAAAATAAAAAATAAGACAGTCTGGGGAGGTAGCTCAGTGTGAAGGCCCTAGATTCAATCCCCACTACTGGGGGGTCAGGTGGGGTTGGGTGTAAAAGTGATAAGCATTCACTGGAAACTTGCTTCAAACTTCGAATGTGGATCTTTAGTTTAATGAGGGGCGGCAGGAGAGATCCTCTGGTCATGCTGGGCAATAAAGTTAGCTGCTGCTGCCACTTAGCCACGTATCACAGAGGTGGGCTGGGGGGACAACTGACACTCAAGTGTGCCATGGTACTAAGCTAGGGCACTAAGTAGGTCAAGTATATGAAATGCATTTTTGACTTACGGTATTTTCAATTTATGATGGTTTTATCAGGAAGTAACCCAAATGCAAATTATGGAACATCTGTAGAATCTAGCCCAGAACTTGTTAGTTTGTTCGCTTTGGTTTGTTTTGTTGAGAGAGGGTCTCACTATGTAGTCTGGGCTGGACTTGAACTTGCTATGTAGCTCAGGCTAGTCTCAAACTCCTGACGCTCCTGGCTCAGGCTCCTGAGTGTTGGGATTACAGGCAAGTGCCACCGCTTCCAGAGCCCAGAGACTCTTGGCCAGAGAGCACATACTGGAATCTCTGGGAGGAAGGACAAATGAAGAAGCATGCAGAATTTCAGATGTTCAGATTCTGTTTCGTTTGCTTTTTGAATTTTAATACTTATTATTGGGGGCCTATGTTCAACAAGGCTGGAAAGTAATCAAAATAATGTAATCAGATAATATTTATAAGAAATCTCAGTAATGGGAGACAAGGATGAATTTGAAATGGTGCCTATGAGGACAGAGGCTATGAACCACAATGGGGAACTGAGAACAAACTAATTTGGGGAAAATGCTAAGCATGATTTTGACCTTGCCAAGCTTTAGACGACAGCAAAATATCTGTAGAGATTGCCACATTCTGTAAGTCAATAGAAAGGTAAGAGTTAGAGACACAATGAGAATCTTATTTAAAATCTGGAGTATACACTGTGGCATTAAGGAGATTGTATCTAGTCTGTTCCCAGTTCCTGGCACAGGACTTCAAAAACCACACAACCACATGATTAGAGGTGGGAATTTGGGGCCAGTCCAATCTCCAGTGTGGGCAGGGTAGAGACTGGGTTTAAGCATGCAGCCAACGATTTCACCAGTTATATCTACTTAAGAAAACCCTAGTGAGAAAAACCGGACACCCGGAGCTTCCTGATTGGGGAACATATTGACAGACTCGGACAGGGAAGCACCCAGATTTCATGAAAAGAGGGCTAGGAAGACCTCACCCTGTCAGTCTTTTCCATGGGGCTCGTTCTGAACTTTCATAAAACTGTAGTCATAAGTACAGTTGTCCCTTGGCATTCACGGGGGATTTGTTTCAAGAGCCCTACAGATACCAAAATCCACAGATACTCAAGTCCCTCCCATTAAACGGCAAAGTGTTTTCCTACAACCTGCACACATCCTCCTGTGTGCTTTAAATGAGGTCTAGATGGCTTATAAGAGCTAATACAAGGTAAATGACATATAAATAGCTGTTTCACTGGATTGGCTAGGGACCAGGGACGAGGAAAAAAGTATGTTCGTATTTAATACAGACACAGGTCTTATCTGTGGAACTGGCAGAATGGAGGGTGAAGTGTATAGATAGCCATTGTAAATTATTGCCTTGTTTCAGAAAAGGCAACATAAAAAACTAAGTTAGAAAACAGAATAATACAGTAGTATTTTAAGACTGTCTTCTCTTTAACTTTCAGATGACTTACCTTAAATACATTGAATATGGTCACTTTTCCCTTAAATTTTCTGTTTCAAAAATAATGACTGTCCCAAAGCATAAGTCACATTTATAATATGATATCCAGACTGGGGGTAAAGTGGCTGAGCTAGGACAAGGGCCCATGTCATTTCACAACAATCACTGTGAAAATTCTAGAAAATACCTATTTTCTACATTAACCGAATCTTGGAAAAGAACTGACACTTGGCGCAGTGTACACTGAGAGAAAGCAGCTTTGTTTCAACTTTACTGTACCCTGCGGGCCTCCGTGGGGTGGGCAGGCATTTTCCTCCCGTGGGATTCCATTTTACTATGTGGAGAAAATGAGAGCAAGACACTGTCACCAAGGCCACGTGGTAGTAGCTTACTGGACCCGGAGACAGGGGATGTGATCATGGGTTCTAATATCCAGAGAGATAGTAATATCCTTTCAGGCAGAAGCTGGTGGTAAAGTTGAACACAGACACGGAGCTCCGTCAGGGCAGCAGGCTCATGGGAGCAGAACTGCCCTGCTCTCAGTGCAGCAGGGGACAGATGGTGCAACCCTTGCCCGCAGCCAGCTGCAACCCCCGGGCTTCCAGGTGACTACACCACTTCCCAGCTGGCCTCCAGATGGCTGGCTGAGGTAGGAGTGTCACACATTTCATGATTATATTTTTAGGGCTCTGAGAATGGACATCCTCCCATACAAAGCAGTCGATTTTATGTCTTTCTAACCTTGAAGTTTCTTTGGACCAAAGAAAAAAAAAGTTAGGAAATTGCTCAGTGCTCAAGAGTTCAGATGGCCAATCCCGACCTCGATTAGACAAAGAGACAATGACAAAGTGCCACAACCAAAGCGTGCAGTCCTTACCGAGCTCAAAGTATGCAAGCTAAAGCTTGGCCTTAACTTGGCAAAACACTTCTGAAAACCTGTCATTCAAGAGCCAGTGTGCTCGGATTTGATCGAGACAAGGCACACATTCTGACGAATCCTTCCTTCTCTTCAGGGGACTTATGTGATCAACATTTGAAAACGAACATAACGTGCCCACATGTTAAGAAAAAGCAGTGTTGTGAAATCTGAAAGGAAGAATATTCTGCTTTTTTAGATGTCCTGGCACAATACCACGTCGGATGCCTGTCATGGCGGGAGATGGTGCTCACTATTTTATAGTAACTGCCTGCTAGTGAGCACGTAGGTTTCCACTGAGGGGAAGAACACACTGTGTTTCTATTCAGTGTAATTAAGTTACTTAGCACGGATGCGAGCGCTTTCATGTTGCACTGTCATTATGTAAACACCAGTTAAGTATCAAAATTCCAGTTACTCAGCAGGCTGGGTCATTTGCAGTGAGTCACTGTTGAAGAACAAGCTTTGCCACTTTGAAAAATGGCAAAACTGAGCTCTGTCTCCTTACTGTCCCTGTTCTCAAATAATGTTCAACAGCACTGACAGGATGCACACAACACCTTTTGGTGATTCAGAGTATAGTATGGAGCTTATTACTCACATACTCTTTCCTTTATCGTCATTTTAGTTATCATTCTAGAAAGTCCTATGAGACCATGAAAGGCATTGTTATCACATATTTACAACAGAAACATCAAAGATGAGGTCTTCCCGTGTGTCTAACAAGTTGCACTGAAGAAGCCTGCAAAGCGATGCATAGCATCCATCAGCATCAATGACTGCAATGGGAGCCTGGGTAATCTTCTCATAGAGAAAGGTTTGTTCTGGCTCACAGCTTGGAGGTTTCATGCTGTGATCAGGCAGACCTGCTGCTTTTAGGCCTCCAGTGGCCATGGTGGGAGCCCAGGGCCCAGGAGAACTTTCACTTCATGGCTGGGAAGCAAAAGAGGGGGAGAAGAGAGCAGAGTCCTGCGGTTCTCTTCAAGGACAGTGACCTGACATCTCCCACCAGGCCCCGGCTCTTAGAGGTGGCCCCCCTTCTGTAACACTGTGCTGGGCAGCAAGCAGGCCTGTAGCACATGGGCCTTTGGGGACATCTGAGATTCACGCCACAGCATCCCCCTCCACTGGAAGGTGAGGTCAGTGGCTAGAACAGGCAATCCGAGCTTGCGATGCTCACTCCGCGGCTCCACACCAGCATGTCCGATCAGGAGCTATGCTAGCCATCTCTCTGAACTATCAGACTTATCCTTTGAGAATCCAGGATGTGTCACCCACTGACAGGAAGAGTTATACGGCCACCAAAGCTTCACCTTGTCATACGATCATGTGCTTTTTCCAAGAAAGACAGAAGAAACATATTCTCTCCTCAGGATGAGCTGCTTTCATTAAAAAAAAAAAAAAAAAAAAAAAAAAGTGAAGTATTCTCTGGATGATCCAGAAATATAAATGAGCTCCTTTTGGCTGACTGAAGGATGTTTGATTGTGTGGGCAGCATGGACTGGACGACCAGGAAACCAGGCGCTAATTGGCTGTCCATCTCGTGTTCCTTTGCTGTGGCTGCCAGGTGGGGCCCTGGCTTCCGGATCACGTCTGGCTCTCGGTGGCACCCTGCCTGTTATCTCTGTCTGGCAAGCCACCACGCTGCGCCCCCAGAGCCGCGCAGCCGTCCAGGGCACTGACGATCAGTCATTCCCAGCCCACCGTGCCAAAAGCTTTCTTGGCCGAGGGACTGAGGAAGACCATTGTTGTCGCTGGCCGTTATCTCCCGCCCGACTCAGCTTGGCAGAGGTGCAAGTCCCTCTCTGCGGTGTGGAAATGGGGCGCTGGACGCCAGAGGGGCCAACACATTAGCAAACAAGAAGCACAGAGGAAATAGCAACCAGTCTTGAAAACAAAAAAAGAAACATTTTGAAGTTTATTGGATGCCGAGATGTTTGTCCTTCATAGCTCAGCCAGCTTTATCTCACTGCACAGCCTTCCTATCAAAGCAATGGGGAAGTTAGCAGTTTATCAAATGTGAATCGGCTGCAATGTTTATGTCTGACTGACATAGCATGGAAAGTATTTTTTGGTGCCAGAGGTACTGTTTTCCTTCATTGCAAATTTCTATCTTGGTCGTTCATCTCCCTTGTTGTCAGACCCCATATATATTCTAGGAAACCCCCAGTTGACCAAGACCTTTCTTGTCTCGCTGTTCTACCAGGGAGGCCCCCAGACTGTGACCTCAGAAGTGCTTCCGGAGAGGTGACAATGTGAGCCTGCTCCTACCAAGGACGGAGAGTAGAACACGACCTGTACTGGGGCAGAAGCCCGGGAAGAGCGGCACAGACTGCACCGTGCTCCCAGCATAGGCTTTGGGAAGCTGCTGCTGACAGCCCGCCGCTCAGCACCTGCCTGCGTCACAGTGCAGTCCATACCGGGTGGGCCAAATGCTCGGCTCCAATGACTGAGCAGCAACCAAGAGGGCCTCTGAGATGAGAATTCAGCTCCTGCAAATATGGCAGCTGCCACTGGGACTCCTGGGGACATGCGCTAAGAGGGAAGTGGCTGCAGTTTCAGGACAGCCCTCCTTCGGGAGGTCGAGAACCAATAAGAGTGCATGAGAACAATGGGGTGTGCACCTGGAGCCCTAAGATGGGAATCACAGGAGAGATGGGACTTCCAGGGGTGACCCAGGAACACCTTGTAATCCTCTGGTGATGGAGTCAGAGGGTCACTGTATCAGTTCCCTTCAGAAAATTCTGGTTGTGTTTGGGTGTCTGGATTAGTAGCACCCTCTTCATGCTCAGAAGTATCTTCGTGTGATGATAAGTGGCCCCTTTTTCAGTCCCCGCCTCAGTGGAGCTAAAGATGACTTCAACAATATCACAGGTACACAGTGGGGGCCGCTCACCACCTGGCTTTCATCTAATTTGGTTTCAACAAAAACTTGTTAGTGCCAGGGGGCACCAGCCCCTGTGCTCGGCAGAGGAACAATGTGAACACAATGACCCCCCCACACACAGACCTCCATCTAGTCAGAGACAGACACACTGCAAGATAACCACAGGGCCCTGTGTTACAGTAACAGTGGAGCACACACAAACAGGACCTCAGCATCTCCTCCAAATGTCAGTGTAGGGACCTGGAGAATCACCTCGGGCACGGCATTGGCAGGTAAGACAGAAGCCTATCAACCCTCGCAGGAGACCTGCTTCCCACTAAGCGTCAGGGAACATGCTCGGCTGGACAGACCAGTGCAAATGGGGCACAGAAACACCCACTTTCCCCCTTAAAATATGCGTAACTTTTTAAAACTTTTTTTTCTTTTTGGTACCGGGGATTGAACTTGGACCTTGTGGTTGCGAGGCAGGCAGAAGAACCACTGAGCTAAATCCCCGGCCCAAAATATGTATAACTTTTAAATGTAAGTATTTGCTTCTATTAGTGCTTGGATGCCACCAATATACAAATATATCCATTCTAAAGAAACTAAGTTCCAAGGGTCTTGGTCCGTTCAGGTTGTATAAGAAAACATAAAAACTTGATGTCTTATAAACCACAAAAATTATTTCTCACAGATCTGGAGGCTGGGAGTCCATGATCAAGGTGCTGGCAGATTCCGTGTCTGGTGAGGGCTGCTCTCTGGCTCACAGATGGCGCCTTCTGGCTGTGCCCTCACAGGCTGGGAGAAAGGAGGGGGTTCAGGTGTGTCTTTCCCAAAGGCACTGATTCCATACACAAGGGCTCCACACCATGTCCTAATCATTCCGCAAAGTTCCCCCCCTCTGAGTAAATCATCTTAGGGGTTTGGGGTTTAACATGGGAAGCTGGGGGAAGGGGTATTCAGTCCAAAGCCCCAGGCATGGAGTTCTGGATTAACCAGGAAACCCCTCAATCCTGTTTTCACTCATGTCTCCTGGAGGCAGACTATTCTCCTCGAAGTCCTTTTAGCAGCACTAAAGCAAAGCATATCAGGTATTGAATTTTCTTGGGATCTCTTTAGTGGCCAAGTACACATGCCTGCACTTTTAAAGCTATTTCATGTCCGTGCACTTTGTACGTAGAACTTCCTTCTCCATCTTCATTTGTTGAAAGGCTAATCATACTTTAAGACCCAATGCACATGTCAGCTCTATAAGAGAAACAAGTCCTGCCCCTGTGAGGAGGGTCCTGCTCCTATGCTGTGCACCGACACTTGAAGGCACTCAGTGTCATGCCGCAGCTATGCGCCACCAAGTCACTGTCTCTGATTTCCTACACTCCGAATTCCTGAAAGCCAGACACTCTTTCTGACTCACCTTTGCAATTACAGCATTTAGTAGGGTTCAGGAAATGTCAAATACTAGTTTGAATAAACATAATTATAGTTTTTTTGGCTTGAAAAAGTCTGCTACTCAGTGGGTTCTTTGGAAAGAATTCACGTTACTATCAAGATAAAGGACTGAAAAAGACCCGGGCTCCAGAAGCCCTCCTGGGAGCCCCTCCCAACCACTGCTCCCTTCCACCTGCCCGAAGGTAACTATGTTCTCTTCTCTCACCACCAGATAATAGGTGTACTATTTAGAACGTGCCATAAATGGAACCATGTAATATATTTAATTTTATACTTAACTTATTTAACTCAATGTTAAACTTGTGGGATTCATGCATTGTTATTGTTTGAGTTATAGTAGCTGAGTTTTTTCCTTTGGGGAAGTTATATAGTATTGCAATGAATGAATATACACAAGTTATTATCCATTCCACTGCTGACGTATATTTCCAATTGAAGGATCATAGACATTATTCTCTTATATGCAATCTTCTGTGTTTCTGATGGAACATATGAGCGCACATTTCTGTTGAGGACAGACTTGCTGGGTCTTTGTGCTTTAATAGAGGACGCCAAACTTTCCCCAAAATGTGTCAACTTATACCCTTACTTGCATTATACAAGTTTTTGCTGTTTCACATCTTGATCAACACGTATCTTTTAAATTATACTCACCTCGTCCTGTGTGTGTGCACGTGTGATAGGACTGCATTATGGCTTCAACCTGATTTCCCCAAGAGTAATGATTATCATCCCCTCTTCATGTTCATTATCTCCTTGGATACCCTCTTTTCCGAGTGTCTTGCTCAAATCTATTGCCCATGCCTTTTATTGAGCTTTCTGACTCTTCATTTGCTTCACTATAAATCCTTTGTTAGTTGTGGATGTTGTAAATATGTTCTCCTGTGCTGTTGGCTGGACCTTTCAGTTTCTTAATGCTACTGTTGGATAGTAAACAGTTGGACATTTTAAGGACAACCAATGCTTAATCTTGTCATTTATGCTTAAGGCTCTTAGTGTCCCATGTAGTAAATCCCTGCTTTTTCTAATCTCAAGAAGATACTTTTTCTAAATTATCTTCTGGAAGCCTTAAGGTTCTACTTTTCACATTTAAATTTTGAGTCTACCTGGCATTGATTTTTTGTATGGAATGGTGTTGGAGGTCAAATTTTAACTTTCTACATGGATACCCAATTCACCCAGCACCAATTACTGCAGACTGTACTTTCACCACTGCACTGGAATCCTGGAATTCTCTTTCAGTTTATACTATTTTCTAATCCCATTTTAATTTCTCCTCTGGCCCAAGATTTATTTAGAGGTATATCTGAACTGTTTCTAGCAATATCTTTGTTATTAATTTACACCTTCATTCTACTGCAATCAGGACAGAGTGTATGATCTGAATTCTGGAAATTTGTTGAGCTTTGTTTTTAGGATCCACCATGGGATCACTTTTTATAACTACTCCTGTATACTTAAAAACTGTGCTCTGCCTATTGGGTGAGCATACATTCACTGTTCTATGTAGACCAACTTGTCTTCAAATCTTCTACAGTTTTACTGATTTTTAAAGTGTCCTTTCTGTCGATTATTGAGGATGCTATGTTATTTGCTGCCAACTTAGAATTCTTAGACTTTAATGAAGTAAGTGCTGTATGTTTATGAAATGTGTCTCTTTGTTGCTAGGAATATCTTACCTGGTGCCCTTTCTCTGATATTAATAGTGGATATTGGTATACCTGTTTCTTTCGGTTACTCTTTGCACATTGTACCTTTTACATTCCATCTTTGTGTGCTCTCATGGTTTAAAGGTGTCTCTTGCAAAGTATGAATTTAAAAAAATAAACCCAGCTGTCAATATTTATATGGTAATGAAAGTGTTTAGTTGCATTACCTTTAATGAATCTCTTGATAAACTTGGGTTTAAACCTACACTTTCCTATTAGCTTTGTATTTGTCCTGCCTGTACTAAGTTCTTCCTTTCTCCTATTCTTATTTTGAAGAGACTATGTAAACATAATTTCCCCCATGAACTTGTAGTTCCTAATCTTTTACTGTTTTTCAGCAGCAGAGATTACATGGTGCATTGCTAAATTATCAAAAGTGAGTAACATTAATAGTTTTGCTTCTAAATGCAAGGGACCATAAAACACTAATTTCATCTACATCGCTTCTCATCACAGTTGAGGTTTTAAAAATCTTTTTTTTTTTTTTCAGTACTGGGGATCAAACTTGGGACCTTGTGATTTCAAGGCAGGCGGCCGAACCACTGAGCTAAATCCCCAGCCCTTTCTGTTTTTAAATACTAGAGTATAACACTAATATCATTTTATAAAGAGCAACATTCCCTTGGATTTAATAGTTCATTTACCCCATTTCTCTGCTCTTCATTTTCTCCTCCATCTCTAAGTACATAACTGAAATTGTTTTTCTCTTGGCTATAGGATATTCTTTGGGGTTTCCCTTTATTTCAGTGCTGCTATCCTCTCAGTTGTTCAGTTTTTTGTTGAAGATTGTATTCCTTGCCTAGAATCCCAAACTTAAAGATCTCACTTTTTTGTCTTTTATTTCTATGAGAAGTTGCCTGTCAGACTTATTTTATTGTTCTCCTCTCCCTTGGTTGCTTTAAAGATTTTTTTTGTTTTTGTCTTTCAGCAGAATTTTACTGTAATTTTGTTTCTTTATATTTATCCTGTTTGAAGTTTATAATGACTCTTAAATCTATGACTGTCTTTCATCAATTTTGAAAAGTTCTCAGTTTTTCTCTTCAAACATTGCTCATCTCATTCTCTCCTTTCAGGGGTCCAAATATTTTATTTTTCACCATATCTGCTGTTTTCTCTCTTTTCAATATTTTCTAAACTTTTGTTTTTCTATCCTTCAATCTGGATTATTTTCTTCAGATTTTTTTTCACTTCACTAGTTCTTTTTTCATCTGCATCTCATCTGCTAAATCTTATCCACTCTTAATTTTTATTACATTTTTTTAGTTGTAGAATTTCTATTTTGTGTTTTTATAGGTTTTCCAGTTCTCTGGTTGAATTCCCAAACTTGTCTTTTATTTCTTTAAGTGCATTAGTCATTGTTAAAGTCTGTGTAAGAACGTCATTATCAGGCTCCCCCGTGAGTCCATTTCTCCTTACTATTTCTCTTGGCATCTGGTCACATTGTCTCAACTCCTCATGTGCATGATTATATTTGACTGAGTCCTGGACACTGAATAGGAAACATTGTAGAGAGAATTTAAGGCCTAGGATGATGACACATCCTAGGGACATTAGCAATCTCCATTATCTTAATCTTTAGAGTGGAATTTCCGTGTCTTTGAAGAGGGGTCTATTTCTGTCCATGCTCCTGCTGGGTAGATTTTTGGGGTTCTGAGCCACAGTTTTAGAGGTTTCCTAGCTTGCTAATGACTCGAAACTTAATTTTTTTGTTCTCCGATGCCCTACATTTGTCAAAAACTCTGCTTGGCTTATCATCGTTTCAGTTACCTCTTGGAAATGAGCAGAGGTTCCTAAGGAAAAAGTGGGTCCCTCTGCTCACCTCTCTGTAATTCTTTATTTCCCCAGGTCTTGGCACTGTAATTATTATATTCACTAACTTGCTGGCACACTCATGTATTCAATTAAAAATTTTAAAAAATACGTTCTCTGAGGAGAGTTGGTCTGAATTGGCGACCCTGCCACTAACAGAAACAAAGCCCCCCTGTGAATGTTTTATTACAATCACATATTAAACACTCTTCCATTCATGTTAGAATGCTGAGAGTACAGCCATGCATATAGCACATTTCAGATAAAGTGTATCATTATTTGTTTCATGGCAGAATGCATTTGTAGCATTATTTGATAGAGAGCATACTATTACCATGGATCTTGACCGGTGAGAATTGACACTATTTCTTAATTCTACAGAGTTTTAGAAAATGAAGGGCTCATTTGAACTCCTCTCCCTCCCCATTTTACTGGGGCAGTCGCTGAGCTCCGGGGAGGGTGTGTAACTTGTTCAGAATCACACAATCTGCTGATTTTAATTTCCAAGGGTTTTGAGTTCTTTCTTCCGTGATATGTTGGTTTGGTGGCTGACAAATATATGAACTGGAGTTTCCGGTGTATTTTTGATACTCGTAAGGAATGGGGGCTAGAGCCTTGAGATGACAAGGCATGAAAAATAATGAGGTACAACTTCAAAAAGGGGCTCAGGTAGGAATGGGTTCATCAGTAAAGGAAGTGATGGATCATTTTGAGATGAACAATGAAGAAAGCACACAGGAACTAGGAAAAGATGAAATTATGCTGTTAACGGGCTCTTAAAGTAGAAGCTGGGTTGTGGCTATGATTTAATACACTTGACCATAGTAACGTAAGCCAGGTAGGAATAGTGGAAGAGAGCTGCTGCTGATGCCATGTTTGCCAGGGTAGTGGTAAGGAGCGGGACAAGATGGAAAGGAAAGGCCAGGAAGATGTCCACTGCCATAACTAAATGCAACCAAAATAAAAAAGACTTGTGGGAAAATGGAGGATTTTTCCTGGACCCAGACACTTTATAAACAGAGGGCACCATTTATTTTGTAAAGTACTGTTCCCAGCCTTGGAGGAGTGTGTACTAATTCAAATGTGTTGTTCCATACATGTAAGACATCACTACTCATGTGTTCCCAAACCTATCTGCCCACAAAGTTACCTGCTAAGTGCTGGGCCTGTGAGGGAGACTTCTTTGATGTTATTACCATCACTTCTGGGCCACATTAATTCTCAAATTCTCACACTAATTCACTCACCCGAGAAGTACTTGTTAAAATTTATGCTAAGGACTAAGGAAACAGATAAAAGACATAGCCGCTGTTGCCAAGAAGCTATTTGGCTTCCTCGTGGAATTTCCTAGTACCCTGTCTTGCTCTTGGCTGTGTGAAAATTAGATTTAAAAATTTTTATTATGATATAAAAATTACAGGTTGTATACCATTTAGAGTCTTTCGGACTCACTAGTGCTGCTGGTTGAGATTTCCTTGGGATATCAAATACAAATGTGAGTCCCATGGCAGGCTTTGGGCAACAACCATACCCTTTCATAGTGGCAAGCTTGTATCACTTCTAAAACTGTTTGAAGCCAGCAAAATGATGAAATTTTACGGTTGTTTTATTCTTTTGTGGTACTGGGGATTGAACCCAGGGCCTCTGCCCTGAGATACATCCCAGGCCATTTTTATTATTATTACTATTTTTATTTTGGGATAGGGTCCTGGTAAATCACTAAGTTCCCATTCTGGGCTCAAACTTGCAATCCTTTGGCTTTAGCCAGCAGAGTGCTTTTAAAGAACTTTATGAGGGTCAGGGATTTAGCTCAGTGTCACCTTGCCTGCCTGGCAAGCGCAAGGCCCTGAGTTCAATTCCCAGTACTGGAAAAAAAAAAAAAGAAAGAAAAAGAACTTTATGCCAAGACAGATAGCCAATGCTCTGTCCAGGAAGGAAGGAAATGGTTGTCATGTGAATGTTTGCTAAATGGAAAAGTCAAAACAGTGATATAAGGAACGCTAAAGTTAATTAAAAATAAGCCAAGCATTTGGTTCTTCAGTCACACTAGCTGTGTCCCGAGTGCTCAGTCGTGGCACGTGGCCAGTGGCCGTCATACTGGACAGCAGGGACAGGACACTCTGTCACCGCAGGAAGTTCCACTGCACAGCCCCAGGAGCAGAAGGCGTCTCCTCAGCAGGGTGAAAGTTGGGAGTTGGGTTTGAACACAGTGTCCATGGGTTTGGACAGCAAAAAAGAGGAATTATGAAAAATTATAATTAAATGTAATGAGATTTTTAAAAATGCAGTTGGAACTTTCTAACATGTAGTTAAACCAAACAAAAATGACGGACACACACTTTCTCCTGGCAGTTGGTGTCTGGTGGCTGCTGTTCCGAGTCTGGCCTGTGGGGCGTGGAGAATTCTGGGCCGGGCCACGGACTGCGGGACACGCAGAGCCAGACGCTCCTGGGGGTGACGGACTCCTCACCGAGGACCGCCTGTTCTGCAGCGGGCTTTACTCGGTCACATGCCCTGCCGGTTCACACTCCGAGTCAGTGCCCTACGTGCCCCTCTGTCACTAAATACAACACACAAGTCCGTGGGTGCAGCACTTCTGGGGTCACGGGGACAAATGAGCCCTAAAACGATATCAGACTGTTACTGGGCTCGAGGAGACCGGGAGCACAGCCGGCTTTTCTGCCTCTGTCTGCCCCTGGTGCGGGCCTTCATTACTAGCTGGGGCTGAAGAAGGAAAGAAGAGGAGAAAGGAGCAGGAGCTGTCCCCATCCAGCCGCTCAGTGGTGTGGGGTCTGCTGCGTACAGGACCGGAAGCCTGGACACACTTCCCGGAAGGCTGGCGGCAGCAGGAGGGACCGACGGCCCTCAGCCTGAGCTTGGCTGCCTGGCGGGATGGGCCACCCTCCCTTCCCCTCGGCGTGGATACCCAGTGATTCAGAGGAAGTGTGTGATGTTATTCTGGGGCGCTGGGAGAAGCCAAGAGAGACGAGGCCAGGAGAAATTCCTTCCTCCCCAGTGATCAGCTTACCACCCCCCCCCCCCACCATCAGATGTGATTATCCTTATCTGTTCTTGGATAACTACAAATGTTATGACTGGTCCTAGGGAACAGACTTCCAAAGGGGGAAGAAAAACCCAGCCACAATATTGGACTCTGGCTGGCCGTAGTGGTAAATTCCTTAGAGTAGCTGCATGCTGGGTGAAAGCCCTTCCCTCTGATTTATTCTTTCTTAATTCTCTCAGGTGCCCCTTTGTTCTCACATGAGCGAAACCAGGGGAAATAAAAGAAAAGGTTTGTCCATCTTGTACCATCTCCTTTCAGTTAGGGAACTTAATGGAAATATCCTCTAACCTTTTTTTCTCATACTGCATAGTAATTTAATAATTAACTCCTTTTTAAAACTAGATCTTGAAAAAGTTGAAAAAGTAATATAAGAACCTGATTGCAAATATTTTAGGCACTACAGTAAATAGAAACAGCAACTATCTCTCAGCGTGTACCTGTAGACTCCTGACTCGAGCCCTCACCTGGAGGCAGGTATTAGTGCCAGATGCTGGTGTACCCTCCAGAAATACCCAAACTCACACACATATGCATTTTTTTCCTTTTAAAATATATCTTGCCTTTTCACTAACAACATATCTTAGGGATCATTCCAAATCATCAGGTAGAGTGCTACCTTGGATTTTTTGTGGTTGCATGGTATTCCAGAGTTTAAATATACCACACTTGATTTAACCAACTCCATATTGATGGATATTTATGTTGTTTCCTGTACAGTGGTGCCTCGGTTCATGGATTTAATTTGTTCTATGATTCTGGAAAAGATGGCCATGTTTTTGGGTGGGAAAGATGGCCAAGATCATGTTTGTCACCTAATGAAGTTCACAAACAGAATCAATATTTTGCCAAACCCTTCTGTTTCTGAACCAAATTGTTTGCAAACAAAAGCGTTCATGAACCAGGTACCACTGCACTTTGCTCAGATATGAAAAGCACCAACAGAGATCTTTGTAGTCATGTTTTAACACACAGATATAAGTATTTTTATTTTAAATGTTGACAGATATTTCCAGATTGTCCTCCAAACATGTTACATAAACTCATATTCTCACTAACAGTAAGCAGGAGTCCGGGTTCCCCATTTCCTTGCTAACACAGTATATTCTAATCATATTTTGTAACTTCCCATCATATGCAGTCCTGTTTGAGAAAAGACAGGAAGTCTGAGGCTCTCCACATAAACATCAGGTCCTGGGGGTTGGGTGAGTGGCTCAGAAACAGAGCATAGGCTCAGCAAGCAGGAGGCCCAGGGTTCAATCCCCACTGGCCCCAAATTTAAAAGTTGGGCCCTGACACTGAGCCTTTCATCCAGTCTCCTTGACACCAGTCTCACCTGTAGGAATCCTAAAATCGAACTGAGCAGAACAAAATGGGAACAATCAAAGCAGGCTATGTGGACAAACCACAGAGCCACCCTCAAGTCTCTGAGAAGCTTCAGCACCCAGAGTTGTCAGCTGGCCGATTGTACCCATAACTGTTTGTGTGTGTGTCCTGGGCGTGGAGGTAGGGAGAAGAATCTATAGTTTTCATCAGACTCCAAAAAAGGTCTGTGGTTTTTGCCAAAAAAGCTAAGGCCAGTGATCTAGACAAGAAAAAAAGGTGTGTGTGTGGGGGTAAGATTACAATTGATTCGAAATACAAATACTCAATAATGCTACATTTTCCAATTATTAATATGTAAAATCATGAAATTATTCTAGAGCAGTGATTCTCAAATTCTGGGCTACAAAAATTGCTTACAACAAAATCTATGGCTCATGTGGTTTTGCCAAAGTTCTGTTATATCAGGTAAGAGATGTTAGACAAAAATACTATATTCTTTCATTTCATAATACTATTTTAACATTACAAAGTAGGAAGGAAGCTGTCACCTGAGTGCAAAAGGCAGTGCTATGAGTTAGGCTTAACTACCTGCCTGCAGCTCCCTATTTGGCACTTCATTGCCTCAGTTTTAACCCCCAGGCTGTGAGTCTGAATGGCAGACCGGATGGCTCTGCCCTGCAGGGTCACTGTCTGTGAACAGCACCCGGGCACCAGAGCCTCCTCTCCTATGCTCATTAAGGCCACAGCTCCTTGCCACAGTCTCGCTTTTGGTGAGTGTGAAATGCAGAGGAAAAAGCACCAGATCTTTGAGGACTCGACCTCCCACTAATTAGGTTTAAGTTACTTAACACTTCTTTGAACTTAAGTTGTTAATATCAGGTGAGAAGAATATATATTTCCTGCCTACTTCCTGGGACTGACAGGTTGAAAGAAAATAAATACGTGAGCACTTTTTTTTGTGTAAACTATAATGTAATGTGATGATTGCATACTAACACTGATTGATCACTTCTAAACTGCCAGATACTGTTCTAAATGCTTCACAAGTATCAGAGCATCTAGCACTCTTGGCAACCAAGTGAGGAGACTGGAGACCTTACTAAGTTTACACAGCCAGTGCGGAGCAAGTTTAGGCCTGGTCCCCATGCCTGTCTGCTTCCCAGTCCGTATTCTTAATCATTACTTATGCCTTCCTACCTAGAGATAGGATTATTACTATGATGATTATAATTCTTGAATGTTTTAATTCCAGCTATTGGCCAAAGATATAATAATAATTAACAATTTGTCAGACTCAGGCTTTTTTGATTTGTTACCAAGATCTATGTATGATGTTTAGTTTTATAAGTAAAGGATTTGTTCAGGAATCATTGAGCTAATAGATGCCACTTTCTTTTCTTTTTATGTCCAGATGTGACTCTTTATAGAGAACTCTACCACCAGGCAGGTGTAAGAGTAATCTATATTGATAAGAAACAGGCCTGAGTATTACTTCATTCAAACTGGAAGTATGTCATTAAGTAAAGATGTGCAGAAACGGGGATGGGCTATAAAATGAGAAGTCAGTCCTTTGAGAAGTGTGGTCAACTTAGTAGATCTTTAGAAAATTAAGTGTGTGCATGGACCGTCCGTGAGGCTCGCTGAGGCACTCCATACTACACTATATATTTCTCATTCATTTCCTTTTCCAATTTATGCAGGATAAGACATTATGATTTTGTAACTTTTTTCTTTTTGGTACTGGGATCGAACTCGGGTCCTTCTGCTTGCAAGGCAGGTGGCGGAACCTTGAGCTAAATCCCTGGCCCCTATGATTTTGTATCTTGATCAAGACAGCCACTTTTAGCTAATTTCAGGTAGAAATTAGCGTCAGCATGTTCCAGGCTCATGCACTGATGGGGCAGGGAGGGCGGTTTGGGCAACGCCAGCACGTGGGCACAGGTATCCCCACCCTGGCCTTTCTGTTCTTTCCCCGGTGCAGAGCCACATTACCTCACACTGGACTTAGCAGCTTCCCAGGGGGACCTCACCCCGGCACCAAGCCTTCACCCCTATTCTGCCTAGAGCAACGCTTTCATCATGCCAGGTCTGGCCATGAACTCGCTGGCAGCCTGCTCCCTGGACACCTGGTCTGAAGTCCTCCCATCAGGCCGTACATAATTAGCAGCCATCTGCTTTACCCCAGCAGTTTCTCATGACTTCACCACCCGGCCACTGGGGGAAGGAAGGGGACTTCACCTCTCTTGGCAGGCCATGTGCTTGCTCTTACTCTCCTGTCTGGAACTTCTACGTGTCCTTGCTCCAAGGTGATTGAACCCACAGTGCAGAGACTTTGGAGTCAGACAAGATGCAGTTGTGAGTCTCAGACAAACTCGAGAGGCAACAATGCCTCACAACTATGAAGGACTTTGTCTCATAAAGTTGTTTATTCATCACATAAATCCATGAGGTAGCTATTACTACTTCCCCGATGTTCAGATGAAAATAACAGAAGCACAAAGAAATGACAACAGCTCCTCAGTAGAGGGCTGGGGTTCAAACCTGAAACGGTCTGAATTTCAGAGCCCATCACTGCAACCTGGGCTTATGAGCAATTTAGGAGTTGAATAAGCTCCAGCGAGTTGCTCAGCCTCTGATTCTGAATAGTCTCGGGAATAAACTGGGATATAAGGGTCTACTTTGCAGGATTAACGGGATTATGTATCTAAAGCTACTATGGAGGGGTCTGGCATGGGAAAAGGCCCCATGAACGTTGCTGTTTCTGCCTCCGCACCCTGCCTCTCCCGCGGGGCCTCTCTGGAAGACAGGAGTCTATTTAGCCTGCAAGGATCTCTTCCTCTTGTAAAATCAAAAAGTTCTGAAGTTTGGTTTTAAATTGGTTCCCAATTATTGTATTGTTTTAGCCCTTGCTTCCTCAACTAAAGTATTTTATAGGACAGTAGCCATGTATTAGATTTCTTTTTTAAAAAATTAACTTTATTGGTACATTTTAGGTATACAAAATAACAACATTCATCATTGGAAATTTGCACCTTTACATAATCTCTCTTAGTTCTTATTTTTTTCCCATTCCTCCGACCTCCCTGCAACCCTTCCATCCCTCCCTATTTACAGTCTTTGCTTCCATTTTTTCTTCTTCTCATATTAATTCCACTCCCTTCTCTCCTTTCCCCTACCCCTCCCACTTCCCTCCTTTTCTTCCTATTTCACATTATCTATTATACCTTTTGTCCTTATTTACACTTCCAGTTTCTCACACTAGAGAAACTATTCTGTATTTACACGTGTCCTATTTATTTCACTTAAGAGTATCACCTCAATGTGCATCCATTTAGCTATAAATGTCTCTAATTTCTCATTTTTTGTGGCTGAGTAGTACTCCATTTTATTAAAAAAAACATTTTCTTGATCCAGTCTCCAGTTGATGAGCACTAGGGCTGTTTCCAAATTTTAGCTATTACAAGTTGTGCTGCTATGAACATGGGTGCACATATATCACTGTGGTATGATGCTTTTAATTCTTTGGGGAAGATCCCCAGCAGGAGAATAGCGGGGTCAAATGGGACTTCCAGTCCTAGTTCTTTGAGGTATCTCCATACTGATTTCCACAGGGGTTGCACCAGTCTACACTCCCACCAGCATTGGAGCAGGGTTCCTCTTTCCCCACAGCCCCGCCAGCACTTGTTATTGGTTGATTTCATGATAACGGCCATTCTTTCTGGAGTGAGGTGGAATCTCAGCGTTTTCATTGGCATCTCTCGAATGACCAGTGATATTGAACATTTTTTCGTATGTTTATTTGCTATTTCTACTTGAGAAATGTCTGTTCATTTCAGATGCCCATTTTTGGATTGGGTCTTTAAATTTAGGAGGTCTGATTTTTTAAGTTCTTTATATATTCTAGATAGTAGACCTTTGTCTGAGGGATAGCTGAAAATTTTTTCCCACATTGTGGGTTGTCTCTTTATATTGTTGGTGGTTTCTCTTACCGTGTGGAAGCTTTTTAATAAGAAGAGATCCCACTTGTTGATTGTTTGTGCTAGTGCATGGGAAACTGAGGTTTTGTTCATAAAATCTTTTCCTACACGGATGTCTTCAAGAGTTCTACCTAACCTCTGTTCCAGTCAGTTCAGCATTTGTTTTAATATTTAGATCTTTAACCCATTTCAATTTTAGTTTAGTGCATGGTGAGAGATAGGTCTAGATTTAATCTTTGGCAAATTGAAACCCAATTTTTCCAGCACCATTTATTAAAGAGGCTATCTTTCCTCCAGGGAGGGTGTTTGGCTCCTTTGTTGAAGATAGATGGCTGAGTGTGTCTGGAGTTGTTTCTGCATCTTCTAATCGGTTCCACTGGTCCTCAAGTCTGTTTCTTTGCCGGGACCATGCTGTTTTTATCACAATAGCTTTGTAGTATAGTTTCAAGTTGGGGATTGTGATACCCCCTGCCATGTGTCCGTTGCCTAGAACTGCTTTGCTATTCTAGGTCTTTTCTTGTTCCAAATGAATTTTGGGATTGTTTTCTCAAGGTCCATGAAGTATGCTGCTGGGATCTCAATTGGAATTGCATTAAATCTATATAGCAGTTTTGGAAGTATGGCTATTTTCACTATGTTGATTCTTCCTACCCAGGAGCAGGGGATGTCTGTCCATTTTCTGATATTGTCTTCAATCTCTCTTTTCAGAGTGGTATAGTTTTCAGAGAAGAGGTCTTTGATTTCTTTTGTTAGGATGATTCCTAGGTATTTCAGTTTTTTGGATGCTATTGTGAAAGGAATTGTTTGTCCTATTTCTTTCTCAGTGAGTCTGTTGTTCATGTAGAGGAAAGCTATTGATTTTTGTGTTGACCTTGTACCCAGCTACTTGACTGAATTTGGTTATTAAGTCTAGAAGACTTTTGGTGGAGTTCTTGGGGTCTTCTATATAGAGTATCATGTCATCTGCAAATAATGACAATTTGACTTCATTTCCTATCTTTATTCCTTGTATTTCTTTCTCTTGTCTAATTGCTGTGGCTGTTTCCAAAACTATATTGAACAGGAGTGGTCATAGTGGCCATTCTTGTCTTGTTCCTGATTTTAGTGTGAAGGATTTCAGTTTTTGACTATTTAGTATGATACTGGCTGTTGTTTTTTCATAGATGGTTTCTATCTGATTGAGGTAGAGACCGTCTATTCCAATTTTTTGTAGGGCTTTTATCATAAACATGTGTTGGATTTTGTCAAATGCTTTTTCTGCATCTATTGAGATGATCATATGGTTTTTGTCCTTGGCTCTAGATATAGTGATTGATTTGCATATGTTGAACCATCCCTGCATTCCTGGGATGAATCCCACTTGATCAGGTTGTATGATCTTCTTGATGATCTTCTGCATTCTATTTGCCAGTATCTTATTAAGGAGTTCTGCATCTATGTTCATTAGTGAGATTGGTCTATAGTTCTTTTTCAGTTGGGTCTTTCTCTGCTTTGGGGATCAAGGTGATGCTTGCTTCCAGAAACAAATTCGGGAGTATCGCTTCCCTTTCAATTTCATTGAAGAGTTTAAACAGTAGTGGCAGTAGTTCCTCTCTAAAGGTCTTGTAGAATTCAGCAGTGAAGCCATCAGGACCTGGGTTTTTCTTAGGTAGTAAGTTTTTTTTTTTTGGTACCAGGGATTGAACTCGGGTCCTTGCACTGGCGCAGAAGGTGGTGAAACCACTGAGCTAAATCCCCAGCCATGTGGTAAATTTTTAATTACATTTTCAATTTCATTGATTGATATTGGGTTGTTTAGAATTTTTAGGTCTTCTTCATTCAACTTTGGTAATTCATATGTATCTAGGAATTTGTCCACTTCTTCTGTGTTTTCCATCTTATTGGCATATAGGTTCTCAAAGTAGGTATTGATGATCCTCTGGATTTCTGCTGGGTCTATTGTAATTTCACCCTTTTCATTCCTAATTGCATGTATTTGGGCCTTTTCTTTCTTTTTTCTGATAAGGTTGGCTAAGGGTTTGTCACTTTTGTTTATTTGAAGAATCAACTGTTTGCTTCACTGATTTTTTTGTATTGTTCTTAGTCTCCACTGCATTGACTTCTGCTCTGATCTTTACAATTTCCTCCCTTGTATGAGCTTTCGGTTTGTCCTGCTCTTCTTTTTCCTGAAGCTTGAGTTTCAGTATCAGGTTGTTTAACTGGGTTCACTCTGTTTTCCTAATATAAGTATTCACTGCTATGAATTTCCCTCATAAGACTGCTTTCATTGTGTCCCATAGATTCCAATATGCTGCACTGTCACTGTCATTCAATTGTAGGAATTGTTTGATTTCTTTAATTTCCTCTGTGGTCCATTAGTTATTCAGAAATGTGTTGTTCAATTTCCATGTGTTTATGAAATTCTTGTGGTTTCTTTTGCTATTGATCTCCAATTTCATCACACTATGGTCTGGTAATATACAGGGGATAACTTCACTTCCTTTGCACTCATTTAAATATGTTCTATGAGTGAGTATGTGGTCTATTTTAGAGAAGACCCATGTGCAGCTGAAAAGAATGTGTATTCTGATTTTGTGGAGTGGATCACTCTGTAAACATCTGTTAAGTTCATTTGTTCAAGAGTTTGATTGAGTTGTAGTATTTCATTGCTTATTTTTTGTCGGGTTGATCTATTTGTGACAGTGGGATATTGAGGTCCTCCACTACTATTGTATTAGTCCTTATTTGATTTTTCATGTCTGTATTTGTTTTATATAGTTGGGTGCACTAGTGTTTGGTGCATATATATTTATGATTGTCATGTCTTCCTTTTGGATTGCTCCCTTTACAAGGATGTGGTGTCCTCCTTTGTCTCTCTTAATGTGTTGATTTGAAATCCACTTGATCTGCAAAGAGGACAGCTCCTCCTGCTTTTTTTCGGGTTCCTATCACATGGAGTATTGTTTTCCACCCTTTAACTTTCAGTCTATGAGTTTCTTTTTTTTTTTTTGGTACTGGCCATCGAACTCAGGACCTTGCACTTTTGAGGCAGATGGCGGCTCCACCGAGCTAAATCCCTGGTCCCTATGAGTTTCTTTTTGAATTGTGTTTCTTGTATGCAGCATATTGTTGGATCTTGCTTCTTGACCCATTCTGCCAGTCTATGTCTTTTGATTGGTGAATTGAGACCATTAACATTAATAGTTATAACTGATACGTATTGACTTATCATTGTCATGACTTTTTCTTTTTGTTGGATTCTCGCCCTTTGCATATAGTTTCTTGTCATGCCTGATGGATTCATTCTACTGGGCTTCCTGGGGTTGTGAGCCTCATTGTCTTTTTCCTAGGATATTGTCTAAAATTTTTTGGAGTGCTGATTTGGTATTCATGAAGTTCCTAAGGTGCTCTTTGTCATGAAAGTGTCTTATTTCTCCATCAATTTTGAAAGAAAGTTTTGCAGGGTACATCAATCTGGGTTGGAGGGTGTTTTTCTTTAGGGCTTGAAATACATCATTCCAAGTTCTTCTTGCCTTGAGGGTTTGTATTGAGAAGTCTGCTGTGATTCTGATGAGCTTTCCTTTGTATGATATTTCTTTTCTCTAACTGCTTGTAGAATTTTGTTCTTCTGTTGGGTTTCTGGAATCTTAACTATTATATGCCTACGTGTAGATTGTTTTTGATCAAGGCTAGTTGGAGTCCTATATGCCTCCCTTATCTGAATGTCAAGTTCTTTTCCCCAACTTGGGAAGTTTTCTGCCATCACTTCTGTGAACAGTATTTTTAATGTCATCTGCACTCTCTCCTGTTTCTTCATTGACTCCGATCAGTCTTATGTTATTCTTCTTTGCATCGTCCAGCAGCTGGTGGATTGATTTCTCATGGTCCCTCACTATTTTAAAGAGATTTTTGTTTTCCTGGTCACTAATTGCAATCTTATCTTCTATATCTGAAATTCTGTCCTCACATTGGCTCATTCTGCTACGTAAAACTTTCAATGGAGTTTTTAATCTCCTGGCAATCTGTTTGCATCTGTTTTATGAATTCCATTTGTTTCCTATGTTGGGATTCCATCATGTTCCTCAGCTCTATTTTTCATCTGTGTCCACTCTAGATTTATTAATCATGTCTTGCACTATGGGCACAATCTCTGCTGTTATCTGAGAAATTATTTCTGATTTCATTTTTTCCAGATCCTGTTTTGTTGCCAGTTCAGGGAGTCCAGGTGGTTGAGAATCAGATTGTTCCATCTTATTTCCCTTTGCAGTTGCTTTAGGTGATCTGGGAGTCTGGTTTTGAGATTTGTTTATGTGTCTTCTCATTTCAAGGGGGGAATGGTGTGTGCTGCTGGTGCCTGCGCGTCTCACCTCCTCGGTGCTGGGGGAGGGAGGCTCTGCTCCTTGGCACTGGGGGGTGGGGTGAGGGTGGTACAGTGGCCCAGAAAGCTCACCTCCTTGGCCTTAGATTTCATTTCTATCTTCTTTACTTAGAAAAGTACAGAGTAAGAACTAGATAAATGGTGATTGGTTTAGTGATACAGCCCTCCCTCCATACAGTGTTAAAATAGTTTCTGCTTTGAAAAACTTGTTCTATGCTTAAAATGTTTATGTTTAGGTATATGGTAAAAATTTAGTTCTACGTTAAAAGTCTTTATAAATTGGTATATGGAAAATAAATAGGTATATGATACCATTTACCCAGAAAGTATAAAAATGAATTAAAATGAGGAAAAATCTTTCAACTTTCTTACCTGTGTATAGCCTGTAATTATGTAGTTGTTGAAAGCTAACAGATTCTTTTTTGTTTGGTACCAGGGATCAAACTTGGGACCTTGTGCTTGCAAGGCAGGCGGCGGAACCACTGAGCTAAATCCCTGGCCTGAAAGCTAACAGATTCTTTTTTTTTTTTTGGTACCGGGGATCAAACTTGGGACCTTGTGCTTGCAAGGCAGGCGGCGGAACCACTGAGCTAAATCCCCGGCCCTATAGATTCCTGACATTTGCTTAAAAAGCTATACTAATCTTATTGAACTGCTGTATTACCATGAAAATGTTTCTACTAAAAAACGTTCATAGCACCCATCCTTAAATATATATACATTATATATAAAATATATGTATATAATATATATAATATATATAATAGCCTATTAAGACTTAAGTGCTTCACAGATGTGTTGATTATTCATGGCTTTTTTCCCTTGGGGCTGTTATAAAGACCTTAGTAGTTTATAGGACTGGCTGTTATACTAAGGCAATCCTGGGAGAAAGCCAAGATAAGAACGCCAAAAATGATTCCACTGATACAAATGAGAGCCAAAATGATGAAGACATAATTTAAGGCTCCAGACAATTCATTCTCAAGATCTTAACTAGGCCTAGACCACTGAAGCCTGGTGCCAGTATATTCCAGAGTGAGGGAAATGCCAAGACCTCATGTCTGGCCCTCTTCCACCCACAAAGAGTACTCTAACCACAAGCCCAAGACCGCGCCTGGGTCACTTTCTATCAGTACGCAGTTGCACATCCTACTTTAGTTTGTAGCTTTTGTCACTGATGTTTCTTCAGGTGTTCTTAATTTTTACCTGCTACCTTTTTAATGAAACAAATTGACGCATTTCCACATATAGTTTCTCAATCTGAGTCTCTGGGATTGAAGAGAGTCAGTGAGGGTCTGAAGGATACAATGTTGAGTGGCGGGGAATTCTGCACCATGGATGTGTGGCAGCCACTGTCCCACCAAACAAAGGCTAGACTCAATGGCAAGAGCTTAGAAAAAGACCTCAGTTGAACTGCTGTTAATCAGTTTCCCAGCACTACAATAAGAACCCTGAGAAACTAACTTATAATGGATGAAGTTTATTTTGGTCACAGTTTTGGAGGTTACAGGACAGGAGCAATTGACCCTGCTGGCTTGGGCCTGTGGTGAGGCAGCACAATATGGTGGGAGCCTGTGGCCAAACAAAACCATTCACCTCAAGGATGGATGGGAAGCAAAAGAGAAAAGGAAGCAACTAGGAGGCCCCCCCTCTTGAGGACATGCCCCCAGCAACAGAATGACAGTCTCTGGGCCCTGTCTCCTAAAGCCTCTGCCACATCCCAACAGCACCGTCTTTGGAACCATGCCTTGTACACAAGGGTATCTGGAGGAGGTGCAGCCAAAACACAGCAACTCTTTCCAGACTTTGTGAGAAATAGGTCAACTTCTGATACAATCAGAAAAAACAATTTTAATTGCCAATTTCATGCTAACAATAGATATTTTACCAGAAACATGTCAGAGAAGTTGATCCTGATGCATCAGAATAAAAGACAAAATCAGACTAAGCTTCCAAATAGAGGATTTATGAATATCCAGACAAATCATACGGAGAACTCTCTGGAAAAGCTTCTAGAGCAGTGGCGGTGAGCCTGTGGCATGTGTGTTGCTTGTTTTTCTTTTAACACAAAAGATGTCAATGTACGAGTTGTTTTTCTAAGCTAAAAACCTCAGTATTCAGATTTAATTGCAGTGTCATACTTTGTGATAAATAAGTGGGTTTGGGGTTGCAGTTTGGGCACTCATTTCTAAAAGGTTCACCATCTCTGTTCTAGAATCAACCTACATAATCTCCCTAAGTAATGTTGCAGTCTAAAGTTTCTCCTTATTCTGCTCTATGTCCTTTTCTGGGATTCTTCAACACGATATATCTTTTATTTGGGGGTAGGGAAGGATAAATCAACACAAAGTCAAACATTCAGATAAAATGTGAAACAAGCAATCTTCTGGAAGCTTCTAAAGAGTTTTATACTTGGCACTGTACAGGCTCAAAAACCAGAAGACTGTGCCTAATTTTTTCTCAAGACATCAAGAATACAACCAGATGAAATATTTACTGAACCAGTTTCCCCTCAGATGAGAATTCCAGAAGGCAAGGTCTAAATATTACCAAGCTTCTTGTTATTTTTTGCCATGACTACCTGAAGGTGACCTTAGTGATGTATAGATCACTGAGCATCACAGAGAAGACAGCTCTTAGGATAGCTGCTAATTACATTTGACATAAAGGAGCCAAGGGGTTCAAAAAGCTCTCACACTACTATAAAACATGTTTGGCTGAAAAGAATATTCATTCTTTCTAGAAGGTGTACATTTTTTATCTGACAAGTCTGAGACAGAAGTCCTGAATTCTCTTCAGGAGTAACAGAAAAACAATGCCATAAAATAAATATAACTTAATAAACTGCAAGTCATCACTAGGATGTTCCCACAAGTAAACAAAAAAGGAGTCCTAGGCTTCCATCTCACAGGAGCCATAGGCAGAACACTGTTCACAAACCAGACCCTTCTCAGCAAGGCCGAGTCGTTAATAATTTATCACCTCTGGTCACTGGATCTTAGCGAGGGAAACTGGAATGTCATACCTTCATTCACAACACCATTTCATGGAATTATTTTTTCCGGATTCCTTGGGAAGTTGAAGTATTTGAGAAGAATATCAGGAACTGTTGTTTCAGCCTGTTTTGTGAGCAGGTAATTGCCTTCCAGCTCCATTATTTCAGGAAATGATGTGTGCAGCAGCATTGTTCCGAGATGGGGGGCAGTGGGTTTTAGCAGGATCCACACATGCATATTAAGACAAAGCAAAACAACAGCAAGCAGTCTAAATCAACTCACTGAGCTCAGACTTTCTGAATCTGGTCTCTAGATAAGAGGCTGGCCCCAGACAACCCATCCACGTACCAACCACATTCTTTTGAGAAGGTGTAAGCACAACTTGTTCTGAGAAATGAAAGAGTTCATCAAAATTACTAAATGTGGTCATGAATAACTTTGGTAAAGTAAGTGTTATCAAAATGGGTTCCACAGAGACCTATTTGCAAGGCTAAACTTTTCTCTAATTTGGGTCTGAATCAAAAACCAGCCTGGGAATTAAAAGTAGAACACATTTCATCCTAAGAAGTACCTTTGATTCCATGGAATATATTAGCAGGTCTTCCTGAAATGTGACATCATTTGTGGTACCAGCTGTATGGGTGTGCCATCGAAGGATTTACAAAACTAGAATTTCTTTGGCTTTAATGTGTATTTTAAGATGACAGAAAGTAGTCTAACCCAGCTAAGTATACCAAGGGAGAACTTTTACAGACTTCAATTTAAGAAGCTTAAACATCTTATGATCGTGACCTATCAACCTCTTTGATTACAGAGTAATTCCCAAGTAGACATCTAGAATTGGTGATGATGATAATAAAATTGTTACAAAGCATATTAAATATAGAACTTTCATATCAGGCTCTTTTAAACACACACATATATACATACATACATACATACTAATTTAATCCTCCTCAAAATGAATCTATGAGGTAAGTATTGGTACTTTTATTCTTTTACTGTTCCTACTTTATACATGAGGAAACTGAATCACAAAGAGGTTAAGTAACACGCCCACGGTCACCCATCTAATAGGAACAAAGCTGGAATTTGGACTCTAAGTCTGTATTTTTATTCCTTAAGCCACTGATGACAAACCTTTTAGAACTTTCAATGATACAAACAGCCTGCTGTGGCACATGTGCCATAGGTTCACTACCACTGCCCCATGCTAACTATACCATCTCCTTTGTCTGATACAATGTTTATATCTTAATAGAGGACATTGGATATTTTTGTCAATGAAATGAGAAGTACTAACATTTTCTAGAGTCTAACTGTGTGTGTGTGTGTTACTAAGGATTGAAGCCAGGACATTCACAATGAGCTACATTTCCAGCTTTTAAAAAAATATTTTCTTACTTTAAGACAGGCTCTTGCTAAGTTGTTCAGGTTGGGCTTGAACTTGCAGTCCTCCTCTTTTTTTTTTTGTATTAAATTCTTTTATTGGTACATTGTAGGTATACAACACAATTACATTTCTCATTGGGAATTGTACTTTTATATAATGCATCTTGGTTCTTATTTGTTCCCCACTCCTAGCCCTCCCTTCACGCCCTCCACTCTTCCCTATTTACAAAGACTTTATTTCCATTTTTTCCATTTCTCATCATTTTTCCCTTTCCCTTCTTTCCTTTCCCCTGTGCCTCCCACTACCCCTACCCCTTTGGACCTTTTCTTCCTATTTTGCATTATCGATTATTCATTCTAATAATTGGTACATTTTAGGTATACAATATAATGACATTCATCATTGGAAATTTGCACCTTTACATAATCTCTCTTGGTTCTTATTTTTCACCCTTGCCCAGCCCTCCCTTCAACCCCTCCAGTCCTATTTACAGAGATTTTGTTCCTATTTTTCCATTTTCTCATATTAATCCCATTCCCTTCTATCCTTTCCCCTGCCCTCCCACTTCCTTCCCCTTTGCCCCTTTTCTTCCTATTTCACATTACCTATTATACATTTAGTCCTTATTTACACTTTCAGTTTCTCACACCAGAGAAACTATTCGGTATTTACACATCTGTGTCCTATTTATTTCACTTAAGAGTATGCAATCCTCCTCTTTCACCTTTCAGGGTGCTGGGATTATAGGTATGTGCCACCATACCCAGCTGGTAGTTCTACTATGATTCAATGTTAGTTTTCAACAGTTGCAGGGAGTTTTATTTTCCCCTTGAACAGTATGCTTATTGCAATATGGTATGCTACTTCAATAAAGACAAAACTGCCTCTATGGAATATCTATTCCTAACACTACCATTCAACAGTTTAAGGATGTGTTAACTTAAAACACTTTAATATCTATTTCCAAAAGTAGAGTTGGACTATTGAGAAATACCTCAGTCCTTCCATATTTCATTCAAAAAATCAGGTACAAAAAATCCAGTGAAAAGAGTTCCAGACTACAGCAAATCCATCCATCCATCCATCTATCCATCCAGTTAGTTCCATATGCTAGGCACCGAGGATACAGAATTGATAAGACAAACAAGGTTCGTGCTCTCATATGTTTATATTTTAAATAAAAACATTAAAGCATTAAATAAAAACAGGAGGGCACTCTTTCAGATGCAGTGGCCAGGGAAGGCCTTTCTGAGGAGGTGACATTTGAAAACACAACTATCAAAAGTGAGAGAGCGAGCCCTGATGGGACCTGCAGGAAGAATGTAGGAGCCAGAGGCTTGCAGGTACAAATGAGCCTGGATATGTTTGAAGATCAGCAAGAAAGTGAGTGGTTAGATGAAACTAAGCACTTACACAAGGGTGGAGATAAGAAGGGAGAGACAGGATTGCAGAAGCCAAGTCAAGAAGTTTGGATTTCACTCTGTGGGAGCGAAAGTCATTAGAGTGCCTTAATAACATGATGTGGCTGGTGCTTTCTAAAAGATACATGGCTTTTGTGCAAAAATTGGCCAAGGGAGCAAGAGTGATAACAAGGAGAGAAGTTGGGAGCCAGTGGCCTAGAACTGGAGCTGTGGAGCTGACAGGAACTGGCGGCTAGAGTTGGGACATAATTCTGAAGGCAGGGCCAACTTGGCCAAGCGATGGCTTAGATGTGGAGGGCAAGGGTAGCATCAAGCAGGATACCCAGATACTGACCGAAACAACTGAGTAAATGGTCCCATGTTGCTGTAGCCTGGAGTTCTGCTTTCTCTAACCCCTGATGAAGGAGCCTGACTGCTTCTTCACAAACATCCAATATAGCTGCTCCTTGGCGGGGCATGGAGATGAAGCCCACACACGGAGGGCAGCTCCCCTCACAGGCAGACATCACACCATCACCACTAGGCACATCTGATGTCAAGAGAGAGTTCCTGTCTTCATTCCTTCGATGTTAAGACATTTAAACAGGTTTCACTGAGGTCTGGGGGGTGCAGATTGGCTATTCATACACAAAAAAACTAGAGAACCTGGCTTCCAAAGCATATGTCACTCATTCTGAGCTCAAGCGCTCCAACAGAGACAATTCCCTGCCTTCAAGTCAGCTCCAGAGAAACACATTATTTGCAACTCTGCTCACCACGAAGGAGGAAAGACAAGAAGGCAGGGAGGAAATGAGTGCTAGTGAGCAAGGGGTAGGTTCTTGTGCTTAACTGGTCCTCTCGAAGAACTCACCACTTTCTCAGGTGATTAACATCAGTAATGTCTCGCCATTTCAGGACTTAACTATAGTTTTACCTCATGGACCTTAATAAAATACTTTCATGGTATCTTGAGTCAATAAATACTACAATGCACAGAGGCACATGTATGAGATGGAGAGGAGATATTAACGTTATTCTCTCCTGAGTGTAGATGCCTTTGGGACTTGGACCTCTGACACCCACTAAGTCACTTCATGCTAGTCTAAGTCTGTGATGGCAGGACTAGTTGGGGCAAGAAGAGTAAATTCTCTTTGGGTGGGTGGGGGTGGGGTGCTTTCCAATCTTATTTGCAGTTTCTGCAGCCCCAGTGTAGGTCTATAGGAACTTGATCACCTCAGAGTTTCACACTTAAGACAACCAGGGACAAGATGTTACAGAGCCAACTGGATCTGCAGATGGAGACACTCTTATCTAGCAATGGGTTTAAAGATTGCATTTAAGTACACTTAAAAGAGTGTGTGTGTGTGTGTGTGTGTGTGTGTGTGTGTGCTGGGGGGCAGAGGGGAGGGGTCTGTCTCTTCTTGTTCACTTAGAAATCATAGGAGAAACCTCAAAATCTCTTTGGCACCTGCTAAGACATAAACTGAGAACTCAGTGTTTGAGGCAGTAAGTGCAACAGAAAGGGAAGTCCACTGTTGGGGGTTAGGCCTGGGGCCCCAGAGAAGGATTTGGCTTTCAACAGTAGAAGCCTCTGCAGTGACTGGCAACCCAGAGACTCTGCGTCCCTGCTGCCACCTGGCAACGTCACTTTTAGAGCTGCAGCAAAAGGGTCATCTGGCTGTAACAAGGTAAGACTGTGGCTATGGGGGGGGGGGCATCAAATGTAGCAGCTGATAATATTCCTCCTGCTGGTAGTAGTCATCTGAGACATGATTATTTTTGAGGGCCAGCGAAGAGCCCAATCACCATGCACATCAGTGTGTCTATCAAGAAGTTCATTCTGAGTTCCAATCAGATGACCAAAGGGAACTTTTGAAAAGGAAAATATTAGTTAATTTGGGCAACTGTTTTTTCCCAAAGCAGTATATAGTTTACCTTAAAAGTTTATCAGAGAAAAATAGTACCTATTGTAAACTGGGTGATAAGATTATTTAGAAATCTGATAGTATAGATTAAAAACAATGAACTACTACTCATCTCTATGTTATTTCTTCATGTAGAATCATTGTAAAACACAAATGTGTCATGGATAATAAAAATCTTCCTTAACCAAACTCCCAATTAGCCTTGCGATGTGGAGAGAATTTCCCTTTTATGACACATTCCTCAGCACATACCCTAAACATGGGATATAAAAAAGTACCGTAAAATAGTCTTGTCTTTGAGCAGTTCAGTCTTCTGGGAAAGGAAGTGGAAAATCCTTAAATAGGGATAGCTGTTTAATAAAATCCCTTAGAGCTGTCTTATATAAAAGCAAAATATTTCTCTCAAAGACATGGAGAAGACCCCTTCATAACTCTCTTGATTTCTCTATACACTGATGCTGTTTTCAAAAGCAAAACTTCAGTTCTATGGGCTAACAATTATAAATATACATAAAAGGGAAATACAGCAGATTATCTAAACCCAAGGTTGTGTCAGCAACTGTTGTTATATAAATGGTACCTAGAAATGTAAATACGGATGTTAAATCTATGTTAAAATTCCCATAATCTTCCACTGTGATCAAAGATCTTCATCTCCATTCTTCCCCTGCTTAGCCCAGGAATTACTATTTTCAGCTCCGCTCTGAAAACTCCACGTGCAGGGGGCAACTTCCTCCTTAGATCAGCCATCTGCTTCACAGTGTAATCTGCCGGGAACTTTCATGGAGACACTTTAATAGTCCTGTCACCTACTATTAAAGCTGGAGGGCCGGGGACTTAGCTCAGTGGTTCCACTGCCTGCCTCGAAAGCGCAAGGTCCCGAGTTCAACCTCTGGTACCAAAAAAAAAAAGCTGGAAATGATGCAAGAGCCATCTGAGCGATGTGTTCGAAGTCTCCATGTAGAGCTAGTGACAAGGTCGTGGCCCAGTTTCAGGGCTTCTGACTCTGGACATGGCGTCCTTTCCAAGTTCTGGTCTTATATTGCCACTGCCTGAACATCAGAGAAGTCTGTGGATTATCGTTTGAATTTACCAGGAGTATTTCCATCTGTGTTCTGATGAGTAAGAAAAACTAGGCTTCACTACCCTGTGAGCCTTGGGATGTATCTAGGGGTCCAAAGGACCTGGGCTACAGGTGACTGACCCACAAGTGCTTACTGAACTAAACTGAACTGGAAATACTCTGCCTCTTTTCATTACCTAAGTCCTGTTGATTCAGGTTTTATCTTTAGAACAAAGGATTCCCTAATCACAGCTCACAAAGATAGTTCCTATGTGGAATTTTTAATTATTATTTTAATCATGTACTGCTTGCTCAATATATTATGATCTTCAATATTAAGCAAGTTTTTGGGTTTTTTCTATTTTATACATTGCACAACTTAATTATAATTTCCTCTACGATAAGTGTGTTATGATTGCCTAGATTTGTTTAGAATATAATCCTGGCAGGGCACAGTGCTCCAATGAATGTTTATTAAATTCTACTTTGGCTTCCATAATAGATGGAGAAAGGATCTAAAAACTAACCTTTTAATTTCCGTTATTGTTTTTTGCCAATTATTTTAATGTAGTTAAAGGATGATTTAGAAATCATAATTCTATCTTAGTTTGGAGGAGAGGACCACGGAATTTTTAGGATTCCATATAAAAACATTATTGGGAATGTTGTTTCCTGATTTTGGTTTAAGTTACAGAGTGTAAACTTGTGAACTGTGTCTTACTCTACACTTCAATACAAAGCCCAATAAACTACCAACTTTTTAAATGGAATACTTATTCTTAGTAAAATTCCCACATCAATTACATAATGAAAGAATCTCTATGTTTGAGACATGAAGAAAGTTAGGAAAAAATACAATTTTCCAAAGTACCCCTAACCATCTGGGATACTGTACCTGGTTTCTTACAATCTGGTATTTGTACTGAGCTCTGTGACTGAACTTCTTGTCTCATGGGATCTTTTTCCACAGATGTAGGGCACCTGCTGCACAAAACTGCTTAGAAGAGGGGAAACCTGTTATCACAGCGACACCTGCTGGTGCTATAAATTTCAGATTCCAAGTTAAGGATAGACTGATTCTTCAGTGTCAAAACTTTAAATAGTAAAATTAAAGTTTCCATTTTAATGAATTATTTGGTATATAATTAACTTTAAAAACAAATCTAATACACAATTTACCACATAAGGTTTTATTTTGTGACAATGTTCTTTTTGTAATTTTATTATTCACTCATCTTTGTATTTTGGGTTTTTGAGGCAAGGTTTTGCTATATAGTCCGGGCCGGTTTGAACCCACTGTGGAGCTCAGGCTGGCCTGGAACTTGGGGCAGTTCCCCTACCTCAGCCTCTCAAATGCTGGGATTATTTGTGGGATTACCACCACACCCAGCTCTTACTATATATTAATTTTAGGAACAATTTTCTTAAAAAATGTAACTTCCAAAAAGCTGCTTAAGCATTGGTGATGACATGAGGTTTTAAAAAATTGAATTAGTGATTTTGAAATTCCCTACAAATTCGATTTTAAGAAAAAGAATTACATTGAATATTAACATTTACTGAGTATTTCCTCTTTAGAATTTTGTCAACAATATGAGCAGCTTCATAAAAATCAAGAATCTGAGCCATGCAGAGGAAACTGAAGTACCATCCAGCTAACCTCACACACTGGCTTTTCATCTAGTCAAACTTCATGTTGATAAATGGTATTTGTTTGAGATGCCTGGTCTCATCAAACTTTTCTTTTTTAAATTTATTATGTGTGGGGGAGGATTACTCCAAGCAAGATGAAAAGTACATTTCTTCCAACTTTTAAAAAAGTACAGTATTGTGCATGTGGGCTGCAGGGTGGAGCGGCTGGTCCTGAGTGACCAATGTGTGCCTGGGGCTGGGTCTCATGTGCCTGTTTTCTCCTCTCTTGCCGTCAGTAAATGCTGCACCACTTGACCAGAAACTGTCTATTCTGTGATTCTGGTGCGGGTCCTTCTGGGCTTGCAGATGAGTGGCTTCTAGCTCTGATCTTTCCTCTGAGCTTGCAGGGGGCAGGGTGGGCTCTGGTATCTCTTCCCGTTCTTATCAGGACACTAGTCCAATAGGTTAGGGTCCCACCTTATGACCTCACATTGGGACTGGTGTTTGAGTCTATGAGTTTTGAAGGGAACAGAATTCAGCTCAAATCAGAGACTGAGCCGGATGAGTAGCAGGGCTGGGAAACCCCAAAGAGAACTGCCTTCTGTAGTTGAGCTGGGAAAACATCTATTCCTGCTCTTCTTAACTCCAAGCAGAACTCTGTGTGTGTGTGAGTGTGTGTCTGTGTACACGTGCGCGCACGCACCTCTCTTGGGGAAAGCCTAGTCCCAGGCAGACACAGCAGTGGGGAGCAGGAAAGGCAAGGAACCCAAGTAGGAAACTGACTTTGAAGTGGTCCAGCATTTGCAGTGTCTCAAGAAGCAACTGGTGGTACTGGAAAAAGAACATAATTTCTCTGAAGGAATATACTTGAACTAAAAAAAATTCCCAAAATAAAGTTCAGAAGAACGTGAACTCACAATCAAGAATCACTGACCGCATTAGAAAACAAGACATCACGAACTTGTTTTAGCCAAAACCACAAAATATAGATTCAGATACACATAAAAGAAACATGTTGAAATTATCACATTTGGAACAAAAAATGAGGATTTAATGTTTAAAGAAAATAAAAAGGGAAAACCAGAACTATCCTAAATGACAAGTTTACGAACCAAACACTTCTGAAAATAAAAAAACGCAATAATTCATAATACATCAAATGAGTTAAATAGATGAGAGAGGGGGTGTGAGGGGATAGAATTAGTGAGTCACACAATAAATTTAAGGAAATGATCCACAATTCAACACAGAGACCAAGATATGGAAAATATGAAACAAAGACTTAGGGATCTGGAGAAGAGAGTGAGATGGTAAAACAACAGGTTCATCTGATTTGTCAAAGAAGAGAATGGAGAGAAAGAGAGATGCAATATTCAAAGAGTCAGAGGTAAGTATTTTCCAGAATTCAGGAAAGGCACTATTTAAATATTAATTTAGGATAATGAAAAGAAATCCACAGCTTAAACATCGTATAGCATAACATTTCACTGTAGAACACTAAAGATAAAAATCTTAAACATGACCTGGGAGAGAATTAACAAGATTAGTCACAAAGGAGTACTGATCACACTGACAGCTGTCATTTCAGAAGTCACAACAGAAGACAGACAGTGGCATAATATTAAATACTGAGAGAATGCAGCTGTCAACAGTGAACTGTAGCCCCAACCAGCTTCCAAGAATAGTAACACGGTAAACCTGCAGGGTATGTCTAAACACTGACTATATAACTATGGTGGGAGTTAAAACAAGAACTAAAATTCTACATAATAATTTATTTGTAAGTTGAGGGGACAAAATCAGACTTTGTTCATTAAAGATATTAACTTGAGATATGCAAATCATATTTCCTGGTGAGCCCTGAAAGATAAAAACTGAGTGTTTAACTTCTAACCTAGGAGAAGAAAACTAAGTAAAAAAACACAATAATCCGGTGCCTGCCTCGCAAGCGCAAGGTCCCAAGTTCAATCCCCAGTACCAAAAAAAAAAAACCACAACAGAAGTCAATTCAAAACAAGGATTATGAAAAAAACCCAGAAAAGTTGGTACAAAAACCACAAAAGAAAATGGGACACATAAATTCTAACATATTAGTAATTTCAATAAATGTATGAGTAAATAGGTTAAAAGTCTATTTAAAATAACCAGAAAAAATCTAATAATGGTTTTAAAGAGATACATAGAAAGGTTCAACAAAAGGATAAAAACTATACATTACATAAATACTAACTAGCAGGGGTGGCCTATATTTTAAAACCCCCAGATTTAGAGCAATATAAAATGAAATGAAAGTATCATTACAAATACAGAATATGACCATAAATGTTACGAGTCAGTTCTAAAACTTGGACGATTCTAAACATGTATGTACCTAATAACAAAGCCTTAAAATACCTTTTTAAAAATGGATAGAATTATGGAGATAAGTTAGCAAATCCACTAGAAAAGGAAATTCTAACACATTTTAGAATCTGAAAGATGAAGTAAAAGGAAAAAAATAGTAAAACAGAACTTGATCAATACAAATAACAAGCTAGGTCTAACAGACAAGGAACAACTAGAAAATATTCAGACTTTTCAAGCACTCATGAAACATTTACAAAAATTGACCCTATTCTAGATTATGAAGCAAATCTCAACAAATTTCTAATGACCAAGTCTTATATATACCTATTCTCTGAATACAATTAAATTAAAGGAGAATTTAAAAATCTAAATTAGAAAATGAAAGGAAAAAAACCCTCATACACATAAGGCAAAAAAGAACTCAACGAAAAACAGAAAATATTTAAAAACGAACATTTTTATAGTACTTTAAAATTACAAAACATTATTTCATTTCATCATTATGATAATCCTATGAGCTACACAGGACACACAGTATCTGTGTTCTATATAGCAGAAATGTAAATTATGTAATTATTAAAATGAATTTTTATATAATATGTATAACAAGTGATCTGGAGACTGGGAAGCAAAAGTGAACATGTTCATCAGTAAAAATAGCAAAAGGAAGGTAAACTGACCTTTTTAGAAGATCTATGAATTCTAATAATCTAACAAAGTTACAAAGAAAGAATTGAGTATCTTAATATTTAAGGCTTAAAAAAAACCCTCAACTCACTTTGGTCTAGGAAGCCCCTAGACACTCATGGTGTGCCGGCAATCAGCGGCTTTCCGAAATGGGCCTATAATACAAAGGGAATTTTCATTTAAGGCTTCCCTCCTTCTTCATGTGTGGAATACTTTTGAAAGTATTTTTTTCCAACCCACTGAAAGAGAATTAAGAAAATTCCAACATGCTTTAGTGTCAGCAAGTGCTCTTTTAGTCCAGGTACCAGAGGATGATTGATGAACCTGTCAAGGCTTCAGTAGCAGACAGAGAAAGTTGGCAGAAGTTCAGTGTTATTGAAAGAAATCTCAAATACTTATTTCATCTCCTCTATTAACTTTAATCACATTTTCAACATGCAGCCAAGAATGAAACCTTGACAGTAAGCCATAAATTCACACAGGCAAGCATTGTCAATTTTTTGCAGTTGCAACACTGAGATAACACAAGAGCTGGGATATTTTCTTTCTTATGCCTTCTTTTACTGAAGAGCAATAAAAATATTAGAAAGATTTACCCATACTGCAAATTAATTTGCCATAAATCTCTTGAAATTATTGCACTTACTTTTGCTCGGTTTATGGCAAATTAAAAAAAAAATCAACTTAGTTCTTCCATTAGATTGCTAAATGCAGATTTTTAAAGATCACAGTGATGACAGAATTGGTACACGTTTCATCAAAATACACCTGCTTATGAGCACAGACGTTAACACTAAAAAGGATTTACATTTAACACGGGTCATTTGCCAGGTGGACAAACACTTCTGGTTCATTCGGAGCCAGAATCTTTATATGGCTCCAGAGGGACTCCTTGGCAGATTTTGCTGATTACTCATTAAACACTTGAAACATGTATAAACATTATTTATGTTATACACTTACCCACAGCAAAATAGATATAAAAATGAGGCAAACATTATCGGCAAGACTATGGTTCTTGAAAAGGCTAAATGTCAAAATGTATTTTAAAAAGATGAAAATATTAAGGACTGGAAGGCCACAAATCTTAACATCCATGTCTTGTCATCCAGGGAAATGCATGGCATTACAAATTCTGCAACCTCTCCCAACAGGTGGTTCAAAGTCTACCATGGCCATCTTTGTCACAGTGGAGACAATGTTTGACTCTCAGGCGTCTCACGTGTGATCTCTTCTCCAAGGCTGGCTGTTTGTTGACATTACTCATGGAATAATACTTTATGCATTCTTATCTCTCTCATGGCCAGGGAAGCTATGACAGCAGCTATTCTACCTGCCTTTTAAGCCACAATAATAAACGAATAATAATCCTGGAGGAGAATGAATCCCCTTTCTAAGAGGTCTGTCCTTACAGTTCTCTGAGCTAAACAGTAGGAAAGAAAACCAATTCTGATAAACAAAGACTAAGCTGATCCTGTTTTCCCTCCTAAGCTTCCCATTCGCATGATCACCTAAAGGCACTTAAATGGGAATGACACGGCACTCTCCTTCCACTGAACACCCCATCAGGCTTCAGCAGAAGTCGCTCTCCTCTGACACAGAGTGCCACTGAATATATTGCTAAGCTTGAAGCAGAGGCTAAGTGGTTGGTGGAAGTGCTTGGATGGAAATCAGTGTTTTCTCATTTGTCTGTCACTGTTGTGGTTCAGTTCTTAAAAGGTTGAGAACTTTGCGAGGTCCTTCTCCATCTCGGCATATTGCTCTTTAAGCCTCTCCATGGCTTTCTGGTGCTCTGCATCCACTTCAGCCTGTCTGTGGGGCTGTTCTTTCATGAGATCCTCCCATTGGAGTTGATGCTGCTTCTCACTAGCTACTAAATGGTCATTATACATCTGAGAAAAGGAAATATGAAAGTCACACAATATCTTCCAGACAACTATTTCTATGTGTAGAAGAGACAAACATTAACTTTGTCTCTCGACGTTGGTCACTATAAAAACCAGGTGGTAAGTCATAATGATAAAACTGCATTATAGTTTTAATGTTCAAGAAACAGGACATAATAGAAACATTTAAAACTTTTCTTACCATGGGGAAAAAAATGTTCAATTGAGAAGGGGAACAAGGGAGGGGAAGAGGGAGGGGGGAAGGAAAGAACAGACAAGGAAAAAAATGGAAACAAAGCTTTTGTAAACAAGGAGGGGAAGAAGGGTTTTAGGGAGGGGAAGGGAATGGGAAAAAAAGAAGCAGCAAGATATATCATGTACAGGTACAAATTCTCTATGATGAATGTTATCATTATGTATATCTAAAATGTACCAATAAAATTTAAAAAAACAAAAAATAAAGCTTTTACTATAACTGAACATGAATTCTCACATTTTTGAAATATAAAAACTGTATCTTTAAATGACTAAAGTTCAATTTTTTTAACTTCTATTTTTGCTTAGATTCCATATTATTAACTACATATTTTTACCAAATTAAAGGACGTAAGCTAGAAAAATCACTATTATAAGAAATTAAAGTGTCTGTCTTACATAAAATATTTTTAGGTGTATCTGAAAAAAATCACAGATTGTCACTGGAGAACTCAAGCAATCTCTTTTGGTTCAGTTCTAGTTCTTAAAGCAAATCAAAGCCTAAAACATCTGCCTCAAACATCCTAGTTCTTGAGATGGTCCTTACATTTCTAGATACAGCTATGAACATGTTTTTCTGCGGAGCATCACAAGATGACAAATGAAATACTGAATAAAAACATACATTATCTTCCCCTAAGGTATAATTTCAATTATCATCTTTGAACACACACAGTAAAAAGCTAAGTAGAAAAAGCACGAAAAGGTAACTTTGTAACTATATTTTGTATTCTACATCCACGTGTTTATAGAGGACTAAGTCTTACTAAATACATGACAGAACCTGGGACAGATGCAAACCCTAAGAACCTAGGAAATACCTAAAGCCATTATGCATTCCTGTACATTAATGCCTGGGCTCTAATAAAAAAGGGAAACTTAGTACTAGAGTGGTAACTCACATGCTAGCTGCCAGAAAAATAGTGATATGCTAAGGAAGAGATGTGCCTCCTCGCTCTGTGTCCTCTCACCTGGATCACAATGCCAAGCTCCTGGCGAGGGCTAGATGACCCAACTGCTCTAGGCATGCAGAACCCAGCTAGCTGCTCTCTATGGTTTACTAACTTCTACAAACCCCTCTTAAAAGGTTACACTATTCTCATTCACAAGAAATCAAGGCTTAAGGGCACTTTTTACTTCCCATTGCTACACATCTCATACCTGGGCTGTCTCTCTGACTTCTGCATTTATTTATTTGCCTTTCTGTCGACTGTCTGTGGTACTAGGGATTGAACCAAGGTCTTCACAGTAAGATATATTCCCAGCCCGTTGGACAACTCTTTTGTCTGTTTTGTGACAGGGTCTTACTAAGTTGCCCAGGCTGAGGTTGAACTTGTGACCCTCCCACCCTCCCCTCCCCAAGTGCTGAGATTACAGGTATGCACTACTCATACCCAGCTAACTTTATTTTTTAATAAACACAAAAAACATTGAATATGCATGTTCAGATGTTAAGTTTTTCATTTTCTTTTGACCAAAAAGCTGTCACTGACTAATCTGACCTTTTGATCTGGTTGATAAAGCACTGGGCTGAGTTTCCCTGCTCACCAGGCAGGACTTTCCTAGTGCAGCTTAGTGGGGAAAATGCCAACCTGGAAGGCACACAAACCTCACTTTAAATTCCAGCTCACTCATTGCCTGCTGCAAGACACTAAGAAGGTTTTAACTTAAAAATGAGGAAAATAATACTTTACATTCATAAATAACACTCATACGTATCAACACTCAGTGCCTGGGGTGCCTAATAAAAGGCAATTACTATTACACAAATCATAAGTAAAACATCTAGAAAGAGATCACGCTTTACCCCCACCAGTTACATTTTTGTTCTTTAATTTTAATTATTTTAATAATTTAATTTTAGCAACAAGTTTTTATATTAACTCAATACAGATAAATAAAAGTAACTATCTCCCCAACTTTCATCCTTAGTTCAGTTCTCCTCGATGCATACACTTTCTATTTGGCTATCAGAAAAAGCTTTAATTATGATACTGCCAACAGTCAGTATTTCTATTTTGGAACTCTAAGACATTATGACTCAAGATGCACACATTCAAGAAGTTTTCACATCAAGCATATCACTTCTTGGCCTCGAAGTCCAACTGACAATAAGTTGAAAGCTGACAACTTCCAAATCCATGTGAAAATCTAGTCTTGCTTTCTTAGAAGTTCTTTTTTTTTGAAGGTCTCACCATGTGGTTCGGCTGGCCTTGAACTCACTATGTAGCCCAGGCTGGCCTTCAACTTGCAGAGATCTTCCTGCCTCTGCCTCCTGAGTGCTGGGATTACAGGTGTGCACCACCAATATCAAGAGGTTCTTAAAATCACTTCTCTTTATCTTTTCTTAGTCTCCCACCTTTAATAATAATAATTGCTATGCATTCTTCACAATTTGCAAATAAAAAACAAGGGAAGCTGACAATACATTCATGTATTAATAATACTATAGTCTTCCTATACAAATAAAATTTAGCTACCTGTAATAAAAATCAACTTGAAATGCAGTTGGGAACTATGTGCTACAATCTTTAAGCTAACAACACAAATGATACCACAAAGTCTATTCACAAGTAGTGCAGTTTTCAGAAGATTCTGAACCTATGTGGCCTATATTACATACACTTCTAACTGATTAGCTGGGTTTTCAATGAGAAAAAGAAAAAGCTGGTAAATGAGATGGGAAGAAATGAGTGACAGTCATCAGCCTTATGGCTCCTTATGAGGAGACAGATACAAACTTAAAACACAGCATTTGGGAGCATTTGGCATAGAAACACAATTCTTTCCCTCCCTCCTTCCATCCCTCCCCCATCTTTGCCTGTCTGTCTATCTCAGTCTCAGAAGACATCAATCACCATGTCTGCATAATATAAGATTTGATATTTTCAACAACATTCAATTCATACAATTAATTTGTAATAGTTAATAAATTAAAAATACGAAAGAGTATGGAATATGTCTTAAAAGATTTCCATCCAAAGTAATTAGTTATAAAAGCATTGTGTTTAAAGAAGATAAAAATTTCAGCTTTGTGGTGAACTTAACTATGTGTAATACTTGGTGGTTTCTCAAAAACTTAAAACCTAGAATTATCATATGATCTTATAATTCTACTTTGGGGGTATATGCCCAAAAGAACTAAAAGCAGAGATGTTCAGATGTGTGTATAGCTATGTTTACATCAGCATTATTCACAACAGCTAGAAGGTAGAAGCAACCCAAGTACCTACAGATGAGTGACTCCATACACAAAATGCAGTAGATACATACAATAGACAGACAGTCAGCCTTAAAAAGTAACACAATTCTGCCACAATGCTATAGCACTGATGAACTTGGAGAATATTATGTTAAAGACATAAGCCAGTCACAAAAAGACAAATATTAATTTGATTATATTTATATAATGTACCTGAAGTAGTCAAATTCATAGAGAAAGCAGAATGGTAGTCGCCAGGCGAGGGATTAAAAAAGGGATGGGGAGGTCAGTATTTGATGAGTACAGACTTTCATTAGTTTTGCAAGGTGAAACTTTTCTACAGAGATGGTGGTAATGGTTGCACAACAATGCCAGTGTACCCAAAGACTCTGCAGTGGACGTTTAAAAACGGCTAAGTGAGGGCTGGGGTCTGGGAGTTAGTGGTACATGGCTTGCCTAGAATGCGTGAGGCCCTGGGTTTTATCCTCAGTACCAAAAACAAAACAAGGCTAAAGGAAATTTTATGTTATATGTAAAATTACACATATTTTACCACAATAAAAAACTTTAAAATCAATTTCAGAAGGCTGTCCTTAAATAAAATTAACTGTATTCTCAAATAAGTGAACTTATTTTCTAAGAAAAACTTAGATAATGCTGACTTTAAAACAATGAAGAGAAAATTTATTCATGAGCTACAACTGTGCAGCCAATGTTATTAGCTATGATATAGTCTTTCAGTAAAATATGCAAATTAAGTTACAACTGAGAAATAGTAATAGTTTTATATATATATATATATGTCCTCTAAGAGATAAATTTAAATAGGAGCCAATTAAGTAGAACCTAATCCTGAAGCTAAACTCCACCCACAACTGACTTTGTAAATGAATTTGGGAATACACAATAAAACATGTGTTTGCTTGTATTTTTGCTTCTAAGTCCATGATTCTCAATCAGGGTGTGTCGGGGGGTCTTCCTTAAGAGATTTTCAGCTGTGAGGAAAGGAGGAAAGGCTACTGGCAACTAGTGGGTAGAGACCAAGGATGCTGCTAGACATCCTACAATACACAGGACATAATCTACAACGAGGGATTATCTTTCTGGTCCAAAATGTTACCAGCACCAAGGTCAAGAAACCCTGGTCTAAGGGAAACTTCTAAATCATCCAACTAAGGTTCAGAAGGTTTTTTGGAACATCTGTCAGTAACACACGTATGTCACTTTTACATATGCCTTACACAGGCATGGGAAAAGTTAGTAAGCAGTATCAGAATAACAACCGGCAAAGACTTTTAAACAAAATAGCATGTACTAATATGTCACGCAGCACTTTCAAACTCTAACAAGAACATGGCTCTGTGCGATTTCACTGCTCTCATGAAAAAAATCATAAAGGAGCATTAACTAAGTCCAATAAGTATATGTGGACAAGATGAAACTGGAGCAGTCGCATTTAGTTCACTGTTGGCTCTAGCATGGTTGAACGGGGCTTTAAAACTTGATGCTCGTGCATGAACTAACTGAAGTTATTGACAGATATATATTATTAACCACCTTATCTCTCTGGATGGCACATTTTAAGAGCCAGTGAATTTTATAAGCCGAGTGTATTCTCATTTCACTACTCTTACTGCCAGAACCCAAATAAGGTGTTAGTGGTAGGTCTCAAGACATGTTAAGTAACTTGGAAATGTGCATTTATTGTTCTTTTGAATGTACTGTTAGATATCAATTGTGGGAAATGTGATTTAGATGAATGACGTTTATCAATTTACTTCCCACAGAATTCCACAAATTGTCTTGACATAAAAGAATTAATAATTAATGGCAACAGTCTGTTTTATTCCATTACTACTCCCATCTTTCTTTGTTCTGAGAACCTTTCAAATACACAAAATGTGGCCAACAGGATAACTGAAAGCAACGATAAGCATTAGGTTATAAAATACAAACAGAGATCATTTTTGATTTGTACGTATTTGCCATTTGAGAAATTAAACTTTACCTTTATGATATATCTATCACAAATACACATTAGTCTAAAACCTCTGCTATATGAAAATTTCAGAAAAATATATGGCAGTAAAATAAATCCTTAAATATCCATACTTCAAATGTTCTTTTAATTATATAAGCACTAAAAAAAATAAAGACTTAAGACTAAACATTTATTGTACCAGTAAGAATGTAAAGAATTTTCACTGGGCTCTGAAAGTGCATCCCTTTAATAACTTTAAGCTGATTAATTTTATTAAACTACCTATATCTTGAAAAAAAAAATCAGTATGGGTTCTTATAAATGTAGGTTTTATAGATTTAATACTAATTCTCAGTGAAATAAAAATCAGTTTATTCTAAAATTCTAATCTTTCCACAAAAATCAGTTTAATAAGATTGTCCAACATAATGCAAAGAAGAAATCTACTTAATCAGATTAAAATATTCTTATTTCTTGAAGCCATTTGTTTTGAGAGGGCCTTGCTATTATTCCCAGCTGGCCCTGAATGCTTGGGCTCAAGCAACCCTCCCACCTGAGCCTCGTGAGTGCCACAGGTGCCACTGTGCCTTGCAAGGCCATTTTTCTTTTTAAAACCATGGATTGTACCTTTTAATTTGGAAAATCATGAACGGGAGACACCCCAAGGGCATTACCCACTCTCACAGCTCTGTCTGTGGTGAGCAGCTGAATCTGAAACAAATGGGGAGCGGCAGGAAAAAAAATGCCACCTTACAATTTGGACAATGATGGGATTTGCACAACTACTTCACACAAACTGTGCAACATGAGTTACCCCATAACCTATCACTAGGCGGACAGGTATTTATTTTGCAGATGAGGCACTTGATGCTTAGGAGCTCGTCCAATAGTATACAGCTAGCTAATACAGGGAACTGACCACCAGAAATAGAAGAAACCAGTTTTTGTTTTTGTTTTTTTACCTAATCTGGTCATTTCTCTACTATTGCTACAGTGAATACTCCTAATGTGAAAATAATAGTTCAAAGTGGCAAAAGAAACTATTCTAATTAGTTTTAGGTTCGTTCTGCTCTAGAATGACAAGAACAACCATTTATCAGTATTGTAACTGTTTGGATGATGTCTTAGAAAGGCCAGTTACTGTGTGTGCACATACTCCTCTGGCTCTGTTTCAATCACGCAGCGATGTGTAATAGAGGCAACATGAAAATGGAACACTACTTTGAACTCTACAGTCAGGAGAGTTGCACATGTTAAGATGTACAGCCAGTATTCTATCAAGTAGTTATGCTTCTTAAAAACAGAAATGCTCCTGGTATCCCCAACAACAAACTAATTTCGCCAACAACAAACTAATTCAAGAGCCTCTATGATCATCTCTGAAAGTATTCAGATACTCCACTCAGCAGTTCCACCTAAAGATTTCTCACATCTTTTGTCTTTCTTTATACGGCATTCATTATAATATCTTTATTTTAATCATCTGGCAATTAAATTTCTACTTACCAATCAAGGTTAGGCTTGATTTTTTTTCTAATTAACAAATTATTCCTTTTTCTAATTTAATCAATTTTTCTAATTAATAAATTATTCCTTTTGCCAAGATCACACAAAGTTCTTTGTAACCTGATCACAGCTTGCTCTTTATCCTACATTGTATTGGTGTTGGTGGTTTGAGACTCCTAGACTTTTAGCTCCTTGAGTGTAGGAACTGCCTTAAATTTAACATATTACTTAAAAGCTTTTATCCCCAGTGGCACCCAGTAAAGTGTAGGGTTAAAAAACATCTGCTGTCCAGCCTGGCATGCCTGCCGTCATAGCTGTCTCGGCACACTGTGCCGGCAGCGCAGCTGTCTTGACCACGATCTGCCATTTCGGCCGTGTGCTCGGCAACGGACCTGCTGCCTGGCCTGGTGCACTGCATCCTGCTACTCCAGGGCTGTGCTCCCATCTGTCTTAAATGTCAAGTCCTTTCAGTAAAGCTTAAGTCATCAAATTGTTGAATTTTCAAATTTTTCAACATCTAGAGTTGAGTAGAGGGTGTAGAAATTAGAACTCTGGAAAGATTCATTCCATTATATATTTATACAGTGACAGATCTGAACTTCTATTGTGAATTAACTAAAACACATTCCAAAGAGATGGTGATAGTAACATTTGCTGATACACGCTAAAAGTATTATTTTCAGAGTGGCTTAGTATTTTTAACATTTCTTAAATAGTAAATGAATAAGTCACAAAAACACTTTTAAGTGAAAACAGCAAATTATCACAGGAACTTAAATTCTTATGCTGTTTTTCCACATCTGAGTTTAGTTAAGATATAATTCAAATAAGCAAAGCACTGCCCAACAAGTGATTCACATACTCCTATGACTATTCATTAAATAATCCATCCACAGGCATGAATGCTTCCTTTTCTAGAAGAAATATACATAATACAGTCTATGAATCAGGCTCAAGGAAAGATTTATATTTCCAATCTGGTGGGTATTTTTTTCTCCATGTAAAAGTCCTATTTTCTCTCTCCTTCATGAGACAAATACCACTTTCAGAGAAAAGATGGAAATATTGAAAAGGAAAAAGGAGGCCTGCAATTTGAATTATAAAAATATTGATGGTTCAATCATGTGACCACACCTCCTCAGCACATCTTCAGTGAATTAGATGTTTTAAAATCTTTTAAAAATCACAGTATAAGAAAATAAATTCAGAGAATTTTCTGATCAAAAACAACTGCTAATGATATAAAAATAAATGTCCAGCAGTTGTATGTCCTGTTACCCAAATTATCTATTTTTACCTTTCTTCGTTCCTGTTCTCTCCGTTGGAGTCTATGGACAGAGTCATTTGCTGCTTGCACTAAAATAAAACAGAAAATGGGGTTTCAATCAGTACCCTGTTCAATAAGAGTCTTACTTGGATTCTTTTCAATCTCAAGAAACTACACAAAAAAACATTATTTTGGTGGTTAGTGGGGTGGCTACAGGGAGAGATTAGTTTGGTCAGTATGTTCAGGGTGCTGTAATTAGAACCACCGTCATTTTTGAGCTCTGAAATGCAAGTCAAAGGGCATGTAAGTACTAACTCCAATGATTAGCAGTTGGAAGCAATCTCAGAGTTCTCCATAGATAGACAGCTGACTAATGTAATTTACAGGACATTCTGATTAATTATGCCTTTCCATTGTCTCTCTGATTCATTAATGTCCTCTGTCCCTTTTTGCGCATTCAGACTACTACTCTCCCAGGCACCACCTGCAGGCAATCGAGGCTGCTTCAACATCTTTCCACTACTCTTCCTGCCTTTCTGCTCGTCTTCTTCTTTTTTCTTCTCCCCAGTACCAGGGATCAAACTCAGATCCTTGCGCTTGCACAGCAGGCGGTGAAACCACTGAGCTAAATCCCCGGCCCCTTCTGCTCTTGTCTTCTAATTCTTCATGACTAGCACTAAAACATTCAACTTTCTCCAGACCATCCCATTAAGTCATTTCCATCTCTTAAGAACCCAAACTGCTAGTACAGGCTGGGCCTCCCTAACTGGAAAGCTCAAAATCCCAAATGCTCCAAAATGCAGAACCATTTGAGTGCTGACATGACACACGTGGGAAATTCCGGTGCACTAACCATACTGTCTAACATTACAGCATGTACATTTCCATGTCCACTAGGTATATATGGGGCCTAAGTGAGACAGGCTACGAGTCCGCCTTGGTCAAATCTAGCTTGAGACTTAGTTGTATGAATGATGTTGGGCATGTTTTGTCACGCATTCATTCGCCCATCTGTCGGATATTTATTGAGGATATGCTATGTGCCAGGCACCATTCTCATTGTTCCAAATCTCTCAGCACCTTAGTACCCCATTTGTAAAATGAGTATAACAGCTAATAAGAGGACTTTAGGAATGACACGATAAATGAGATAACACAGTAGATAATATGCTTAAAAATAAATGATCTAGGCCGGGGATTTAGCTCAGTGGTTTCGCCGCCTGCTGCACAAGTGCAAGGATCTGAGTTTGATCCCCGGTACCAACAAATAAATAAATAAATACATATATATACACATAATCTAAATATTAATAAAACCACTAGATTAGTTCAAGTAGTAATCAGTCAAGAAATATTTTATTATACTATTTTTATTCTTTTCCTCTAATTAAAATGTATTACTGGTTTCAGAAGCCCATTTGAAGGCCATGACCTTCCTAAAGTGCTCTCAGATTAGTTCTTTCCCTGTACGGACTCTCCCTTTCTGGAATTCCCTCACCAGGCGTGGGAAGCTACCACTTTATCGGGCTGGGCCTTTGCTTCAACTGGAGGTGACCCCATCAGTTTATAGTTAGGGTCCCCCCACCCGCCCCCAGTCAGGCCCAACCAACTAGGTCACAAGTCTCTTAACTGGGCAGGGACTGTGATTTCTCTTTCAGAAAAATGTTAGGCCTTTCCCTCTGGGAAAAAGAGGAGAATTTTGTTTTCAAAAGCTATGTTTTTATCAGCAACCATTACTTTTAGTTATATCAAAGATAGTGTATTTAAGGACTGAAAATTACGTTCCCAATCATTGTTCTTTTCTAAAAGGAAAGATGAAAACAAAATGGGAGTTGATTAGATCTGCCTTTTTTCAGTGGCATATTAATATTACGTCATCTTCCCAAGTACTGGTTCTATCATTTCCTGGGTTTTTTTTCCTTTTCTTCCTGGCTCTGTGCACATATCTTAAAATTTTCTTTTGCTGTCTTTAGGTGCTTTACCATTTTCAGATCCTTCTGAACTTAACCTAAAAAAGTTATGGCGCTAACTATGCTACTCAGTCACTTGTTATATCCTTTAGATTTAGTCAGAACACATCTGACAAAGACATATTTTGTTCCTCAACAGGACTGTTCTTACGTTTGGACAGACTATCCATTTTTAGAAAGTTCAGTCCTTCTCAAGTATTTCACTTTTTAATCCTTTGGGTACACATTAGAAAATGTTTGCTTTCTGAATCTATAAAATATGCTTTTCTAAAATCTAAGGACACCACCTGACCACACCAACCATTCTCTTCCTTCACCATCAGTGACTCCAAGAGGAAACAGCCCATTTCTCAGAAGCTTCCTATGAGGTTCACATCGCTTACTAGTTATGCTTAACTGAGCACGAAGCGTTTCCCCTGATGTCTCAATGTTTAGAAACTAACTTTAAGAAGTCACCCGAGAGAAGAGTGTTCCAAGGGAGCAGTGAGTGCAATGGCTCTGAGGTGGAAGTATGCTTGGCACATCAGAGGAAGGGTACGGAGGCCAGTGCAGCTGGAATGAAGGGAAGGACAAAGAAAATGGCGGGACATAAAGTCACAGTGAGGCCATCAGGTAAAGACACTTCCAAGCCATTATAAGGATTCTGGATTTTAATCTATGCAAGAGAAGGATATTCTGAATATCATAATGAGAAGACGTGAGTTACGCGACAGGATAATTCAGGCTCCTGCGTGGGACGCAGACTGTGGAAAGAAAGAGAAGGAGCAAAGAGGTAAGTTTTGGGGATACCAGAATGAACGATCCACGTAAAAGGTGACAGTGTTTTAAATCAGGGAGGTAGCGCACGTGGTGAGGCGTTCAGAACGGTTTGATTCTCATCATATTTTCAAATTTGAACCAAAATGATTTTAAGCACGGCTCTGGACATGTAACACTGAGATGCTCATTAGACATCCAAGTGGAGAGAGAGGAAGGGCAGAGGGAGGAGAGGAGGAGGGGAAAGGAGAGCAAGGGAAAGGGAAGGCAGAAGAGAGAGGTGGAGAGAGGAGCAAAGTGCAGAGATCTCATTCACTTGGCTGCTCAGAGAGAACAGGAGGAAAGCAGAAGTGAGAGGAGGGCGTCTGGTTGTGGACATGTTACAGAGGGGCCTGTGGAGCACCTGGGTGGACCAGGCACTTGGACAGAGAAATCTGGAGCTCAGCTGAGGGTCCGGGTGGAGCTACACATGCGGCATTACTGACGGGCACAGAGATGCTATTTCAAGTTCTCGTTTTATATGCGATCACTGAGGGAGTGAGTAGACAGGAAAGCAGTCTAGGAACCAAGCGCAGGCGCACCCGAAGTGAAAAGCCAAGGCAGCAAGTGGGACCTAAGTAAGCTGACTGAGTGCTAAGAGGAAACCCAAGAGTGGGGTCCCAGAAGAGGCAGCCTTTTCTTCCATGTGTGGACAGTGACATCCTGTGAACTGTGGGGTCAGGCGTAGGTGTGTGTGACAGTTCTTCAAATTATTCTGAGACAGCCATCAGGAAGTTTCAGTTTCTTAAACTATCATGTGAGGAGGATAATAAATACCTATTTTATAAGGTTATGATAGTAAAATACAATATACAGGTGAAAATTCTAATAAAGTGCTAAAAATAAGTGTTTTAGAGATACTAAAGATTTCTAGGTAAAGCGCCAGAATGAAGCAAAGTCTTAGTTCTCTAAATACCTTGCAAAATAAATAAAATGTTAAAGGTAAAGATGTATCACTTAGTAAAGAGGAAAAGAATCATAACTGTATAATATAAACTTTGAAAAGTGGTGGCCAAGAATACGAACACAGATTCTAGTAAGGCTGAGGCTCTAGCCAACACTCTACACAACCCACCCCCAAAAGCCAGATTTGGAAAGGCAGGCTGAAAAAACTCTTAGAATTTTAATACACTTTAATCTATAGAAAAACAGAGGACAGAAGGGAGGGAACAAAGGAATATAAGAGATGACAGAGGGGACAAAGTAGTCATTCTGAAAGAAAACCTAATAAAATTCTCCATATGTCCTTTGGCATACAAAGTAACAATATGAGCTTAATAAGAGATCAAATGTGACGATAAAATACAAAATGAAATGAAAAATAAGATTTCAGAGCTAAGAAAATAAATTGAGAACTATTACAGACGCCATAAATACACCAGTCAAAGAAAGGAATCGAATAACCTAAGACTGAACACTTGGCAGAACCACAACTGCAGCATAGAAAGCAAAGACTCGAAGGTCTCTCAGAGTGAAGCCTGCCAGGGAGCGGGTGGGCAGGAGAGGCAAGGGGCATGGAGCCTGGCCGCGTCCCGCAGGGGAGGCAGTCGGCAATGCAGCCGACCACAAAGCAACACAACAAGGAAACGTGACTACACCTTTGGAATGATTTCAATAGTCATTTTCCTTAGAATCTTTAGAAACTACTACCCTTTAGAGTAAAACACACTTGTTTTAAGGTCCTGCCTTCTGTCTTAAGCTTGTGTCCTGTCAAATGCAAGTGAAATGAGCAATTAATATTTTAACTTTAATTAATGTTATGATCCCATTCTACCTCTCACACCCTAAGCTGTCTGAAATGATCTTCACTGAAGTTAAAAAACCACAGTTACTGTAATTAAGATGATCTCTCTCTCCAGCACAAGGGACTGAACCCTGGATGCTCTATCACTGAGCTATATTCCCGGCCCCCATAGGATCTTGCTAGGTGGCCCTGTATCTAGAATTACAGGTATGCAACACCATTCTCAGCTGGGTTTTTAAAAAAAATGTCTTGGCTGGGGGTGTGGTTCAGTGGTAGGGCATGGGTGAAGCCCTGGGTTCAATCTTCAAGGCCAAAAAAATAAAAAAGATAACATTTTATTTTTTTCTTTCTTTTTCCTTACCACTTCAAAGAATATTCTTTTATTTTTAAGTAGTAAGAAAACAAAATTATTGTGCTTTAAAGGAGAGAATGAGCTGGGGACAGAACAGTCTCTTGCCATGGCCATGTAACATCATTCGAAGGAGGCACAACCCAGAGGCCCTCCGTCCCCCTAACTTAACTCCGAGGGGCCCTACACCGAGGCAAGCCCTCCTGACCTCACATCTGATGACATCTACAGGCCCATTCAATAACCCTAAGCAGGGCTGGGGATTTAGCTCAGTGGTTCCACTGCCTGCCTCGTAAGCACGAGGTATCGAATTCGATCCCCAGTACACAAAAAAAAAAAAAAAAAAAAAATAACCACTAAGTGGAACTTGGACACCACGTGTCTTTACATCTTGATGACAAGCTGCCTCAGCACTGCTTTCTCAGAGCCTCATTTACTTTCTGTGGTATGTCTGGGTTCTGAAGGCCCTGCTCCTCCAATCCCACCCAGCACACTGCAGCAGCGGTGCTGATGTGAGGATCCCGCAGCAGGAATCCACTGGGACCAGCCCAGAGGCCCACTTCCTGCTCCAGTCGGTGATTCTGCGCACACTGCTAGACCAGTGCAGGACTGTCGGGGTCTGCAGGGTTCTCAGGGGCAGTGACTGAGCCCCAGTACTGCTGCAAGCAGGCAAGAGGTAAGGATGGTGGTTCTACAACAGACACAAAACTCATCTTTAGTCCTGTAATGATACATGCTTCAATCAGAAAATATTCCATGTGACCTTGTACAACTCCTGGATCAATCAGTGAAAATAAACAAGTTAACATAAGATGTAAAATGTCAAGTTTTTAAAGATAAAAACTTGTTAGGAAAGGTAGTAGGGTTCAGGTTAATTTTTAAAACAACACCACCTTTAGAGGCAGATAATTATTTCTGTTATACTCTGACTCTCAGCATAATAAGTACAACAAAATTCTTATGTTAGAGCTCTACAGAGGAAGCCTTTCCTGCTCCAAACAGGAAAAATCTTGGAAAGCCACAACTTGGTTTCTACAGCCAGCAATAAGATCCAAAGTATTTCACAGATGTTAATTAGAAACCCTAATTATTAATTTTGCATCTTGTATGCTTTAATTCTTCCTTTCAAAAAAATAAATGTTCAGTCTAGATTCCAAACTGCCAGTCATACTTTTCTATTTTACCGGGGAGACTTTACTTTTAAGAAACTAGTCTCCACATCAGAAATAGATGTGGTCCGAGAATGAAGTCAGTCAAAATAGCTGATGATAGTTTTTTACTGAGTTTTATTCAGATTAATTTTATATACTCAAAGCATTGAAAAGAAGAGGTTACAGGCACATCTCAAATGCACACCTGAGCATTCAGATTAATAATCGCTGGAGTTTTCCTCTTAGCATAGTGTCTAGAATGTTTGCCAGGGTGAGGGATGTGGCAGTAGGAATAAACAAGAGCATATTTGTAAAAAAAATGCAGAAGCCTAAAATCAACATTAGACTTTTTGCTGTTCCACTCAAAGAAACCAAATGTGATCTTGGGAGACAGCCCTTCCCACCTCCTTCACAAGTGAACTCAGACATTAACCTGGCCTTGTACAGGAAGGCTAAGTCAGCTCTCTATTGACCAAGGCGTCTCTGCTGCCTCCCTTACAGGCCATCCTATTATAGGTTAGTTTTGTCGCCTTCCCCCAAGATAATTTTCCATTTTGTGCTTCAGGAATCCATCATTATTTACCAGCGTAAATCCCTCCTTGGATAAACTGAATGTTCTCAATACATATCTGAGATCTATAATAATGCTATGCTAATAATGCTTCCTTTGTTATGGTTTGATATTAAAGAATATTACTAAATATTTTTTGATCAACTATCACTCCATATTAAAGTATTTTGCTTAATAAAAAAAGTGACAGAATACAAACATTTATGAAAGGATTATTTTTTGAAAAAAGCTAAAACCCCTAAGAAGTCTATTTGAAAAAGAAGTTTCCTTTAATAATTCTTGGTCATCAAACATTTTCTTACAAGTTTTTTAAGGGCAAAAATGTTTTCATGTTCTCACGTCCTAAAGGACTGTCTTGAGCTGGAGACACATACATCTTGCTTTGAAGATTAACGCTGCTGACATCAATGGCAACACAGTCCCCAGGAGATAGCCACTTTCTCTGTGCCCAGGATTTCCTCTCCGGCATCCTAGGAGGAATTCTTTCATTGCATTTCCCATCATCATATTGAAAAAGGACATTTTGGGACGGCATTCACTGGAAACCAAGAGCAGTGTAAAGGCACCACTGGCTTACGTCTCTGGAGAATTCCCTTCAGGTCGCTCTCCATCGCGTCTCTGCACTTGGGAAGAGTGTGCTCCTTTGTCTCACAGATCATATTCTGCAAATTTTCAAGAACTCGCATTTCTCGGAGACCACGTTTTTCCTATAAAAAGAAAGTAAATGTCTAGTATGCATAGTGTCTTTAAAATCTCAGTACTAATTTTCTGACATTTTCACCCAGGTTTTGGTTCTTACGATATTACTGACATTAACACAGCCTTCTTCTAATTTGGCAGTCAATGAGGTCACAACCTGAAGGCATTTTTAAAATTATGACATGCAGTGCCAGGGATTTAGCTCAGTGGTTCCGGCACCTGCCTCACAAGCACAAAGTCCGAGTTCGATCCCCAGTACCCCCCCCCAAAATTATGAAATGCTCCAAAAGTTACAAAATGAGCAATATTTTTATAGCGATGCTTAACAATTTGAAAAAGAAATTTTAACAGAAGAGACTGAGATTGCCGCATATTTCACTAGAAAAAAAACCAGATACGTTTGGTCTAATTTTAAATTTCATTTTGTTGTTCTTATGGTGCTTCCATTGTTACGTGTCCTATTTTTTTCCTCTCAAAATAAAATGGGTGGTAAAAGTCATGCTATATAGATACTTCCCAGCAGGCGGGATTACAGGTGATACACACCTGTAATTCCAGCACTCAGGAGGGTGAGGTAGGAGGACTGCCACAAGTTCGAGGCAAACCTCGGCTACATAGTGAGTCTAAGACCAGTCTGGGCTACACAGCAAGACTCTGTCAAAAAGGGGGGCGGGGGCGCTATATACATATACTTCCCTCAACAGAACAAAATGAAGTAAAGGCTGAAGACTGCTGGACTTAGACCGGCTTGCTTGCAGGGTTGGTCTTGTCTGGGGGCTAGGCACTTGATCAGCAAACAGTTCCCTACACTGGTATAAAACTTTCCATAAACTGTAAAAGTGGCTCACTGTGCTTAAACTACTGGTACAAATAACGTGGTTAGTGATGACCACCTCCTTCCTCTTGGGAGTGTGGGATTTTGGTACAGTAGACAGAGGGAGCCCAAAGAGAAACCCTGGACTCCTGGTTCAGGGAGTTTCCTGGGCAGATCGTACTTTATGTGTATTGTTATAACTGGTTGCTCTGGGAATTAAGAGCCTCCCGTGTGACTGCACTCACAGAGGACTCTGGAAGCTTGCCTGGTTTCTTCCAGACTTCTCTCCAGGAACCTTTTCCCTTTGTTAATTTTGCTCTGTATCTTTTTATCGTAATAAGGCACAGCCACAATATAATCATATGCTGAGTCCTGTAAGCTCCCCTAGTGAATGACTGAACCTGGAGTGGTCTCAGGACCCTGTCAAATGCCTGCCTACAAGGTGGAGCCTAACCACCCTCCCTACCCAACTTGAGAGTGGACTAGACTTACTGACTTGCTTCCAAAAAGTAGAACAGAGAAAGGGGAAAACACTTCCCTTCACAGTGGAGAAATCTAGCAAATGTTACCTCATCCAAGCAGTGGAGATGCACATGAGTGGAATCGTGTCACCAGCTTGTACCCGATGTGATATGATGAGGAGGGTACTTCGCCTAAGGAGTTTTCCTCCTCACAACCCATGAGCCCAGTCTAATTATGAGAAAAATATCAGAGAAACCTAGAATAGGAGGCATTCTAGAGGACACCTGGCCAGCACTCAAGACTGCTGAGGTCAAGAAAAACAAGGAAAGACTGAGAAACTGTCACAGACCAAAGACAACTAGGGAGACATGATAATTAAATGGAAGGTGGTGCCCTGGGTTCAGTTCTGAAACACAAAGACTGTAATGGAAAAACCAGTGAAATCTAAATAAAGTCTGGTGTTTCATTAATAGTAATGTGGCAGTGCCAGTTTCTTAGGTTTTACAAATGTGGCACAGTAATGTAAGGCATTAATAACAGGAGAAATTGGGTAAGGGGTATATAGAACTCTCCATACTATCTCTGCAATTTTTCTGTAAATCCAAAATTAATACAAAACAAGAAGTTCATTAAGAAAAGGAGAAGGTACAAAAATCACCATAACAAAATGCAAGCCAGGAGTGGTGGTGCATACCTGTAATCCTAGTTTGGGAAGCTGAGGCAGGAAGACTGCTGAGAGTCTGAGGACAAACCTGGCTACAGAGTAAGTTTTAAGACCAGCCTGAACTACACAGTGAGACCCTGACTCAAAAACAAAACAAAACAGGGCTGGGGATTTAGCTCAGTAGTCTCGCCGCCTGCCTCGGAGTTTGAACCCCAGTACAAAAAAAAAAAAAAAAAAAAAACCAAGAAAAGAAAGGGAATAAATTTAATTGTGAAAAAATAGTAAGTTAGTTATGTTACTGAGGTTTTTGTTTTGGGCCATTCAATGAAGCGGCTGTGGCCAGTTTCTTTTCATAATTTTTCCATAACAAAAAATTAAAAACTTATACAAAGTTGAGAAAAATACAATGGATCCCCATGTATTCATCACTAAGCTCAACAATTCTCTACTCATGACTGATTTTGTTCCCTATATAAACATCCCACTCATCTCTCTTAGATTATTTTCAGGCAAACTGTAATTTCACTGTAACTATTTCAACATGTCCTTACAAGATAAAGCTTACTCTTAGACTCTTCCTTTCCCTCTTATATACATAGTCAACAATGATTCTGTAAAATCACTAAGTATCAAGGTAAGAAAAATAAATATCAAAGTAGTATTTCCATTTCTTCAAATGTCTTGTTTTTAAACCGGACTGAGCCAAAATCTAAGGAAGATTCACACACTGAAACTGGTTATTATGTTTAAGTCCTTTTTAGTCCTCAGATTTCTCCTGTCATATCTTTTCCTTGCAATTTGTAAAATAAAGTGAGTTACTTGTTCTGAACAGTTCCTCACAGTTTTTTGTTTTTTGTTTTTGGGTACCGGGGATCGAACTCCAGTCCTTGCGCTTGCGAGGCAGGCACCGGAACCACTGAGCTAAATTCCCAGCCCCTCCTCACAGTTTTTAATGAACGAATCCCTGTGGTATAATTTAACGCACTTCTTTTCCTTTTTTGTAAATAAGTAGTCAGAATTTGAGTCTTGATCAGATTAGGGATTTTGTTTTGTTTCGTGTTTGCACAAAACTTTCAGAGGTGGGTTATGCATGCTCCACAGGCTGTCGGGAGTAGGCTGTCTTCATTTAGCAGGGACACTTCTATCAAAGAGAAACTGCCCCTATATGAGGAATGTTCATGTATAAAAGACAAAGAAAACACTTGATTTTTGTCCTTTATTTACCAATTTTAAAATAATGAGTTGGTTCACTAGTATTCTCTACGGGTGATCAGAAGAACTTTTGTGTGGTTATACACACCCTGATGGCTCACAGATATGAGGCTTTCCACCCGCGACAGCATGGCTCCTCACTGTACAGGCTGGCCCTGCTGTGCCTGGTGGGAGCCCTCCATGCCAGCTCAGCTGTTTGCTATGACCCAAGGCCCAAGCCATCCTGTGCTTCTCGAGCGAGCAGACCAAGAAATACAGCTGGACTAGGAAATGGAATTCAGAGACTGAGCGTGAGTTACTCACTGCCACTCTTGGCCATCATTTCTAATCTTCCACTAGGCCAGGCTAGGAAATGTGTGTGCCGCTTCTTTTTTTTAATGAAAAGATATACTGTGAGATCAAACTAATAGTCAAATGTAGATTCAGTAGGATTGAATTTTAAATTACCTTCATTTGTTTCTTTCCATTTTTCAAAACATCAGCACAATTATGCATTTACTTTATCATTGATTCAATCAAATAAAATATCAATACTAACAACAGCAAAATGATTACTGAAAACAGTTTAAGGTGTTTTTTTGAAATCTTTTTATTTTGAAGGTATCTTATCCTAGAAATGTAGTCCAATCAGTTTCAACATTACTCACAATGATTTCTGAGTAACAATGTTAACATCCAGAAACAGATTTGCTTCTTTGTATTTTACTTTACTTTTAAGGACTGCTTCTTAAAACTTAATTTTGTTTTAAGTTATGTAAAATAGATCCATGGCTCTAATTCTATCCGTAAAATGTATTCAAAGAAATCTCGCCTCTGTCCCTATCATTTGCACCCAATTCCCTCTGTCATGTTCTCTTGAGGTAATTACTTTAAATGTACCCAATCACTGTTTTAAGTATAAGCATATACATCTGCTTACATACGTGTGCACTATGCATACATACATGTATATGTAAGAGTATACACATATATACATATTAGGGTATCAGATGTATACATGTAAATGCATTCATTCTCAAGCAGAACCTGACATATAAACATTTTTTCTACCACTTTATGAGTCAAATTAATAACCACACACATGTAATAAGTATAAGTTTCATGTGAGTATGTGGTCTATTTGTTCTCTTTGGTACACTTCTGAGAGATATAGATGCTCCTCAACTTATGATGGGCTTTTATTCTGATAAACTCATAGTAAGTTAAAAATTATCATTTACGATACCTAGCTTATAGAACATCCCAGCTTAGCAGCACAGCACACTGCGGAGCACTGGCAGCCGAGAGGGGCTGTGGCTTCCTGTGCTCCCAGCATGACAAGAGGACCAGCCTACATGTCAGCAGCCCAGGCAAACATCCAAATTCAACACAGTCAAAGGATGGATTCTGCTAACTGTGTATTGCTTTTATGGTGTTACGAAGGTGAAAAATCCTAAACTGAACCATTTTGAGTTGGAGACTGTATTTTTAAAAGTTGGAATTTTTGTTCTTACAGTTATGTTTATACTAACACTTTACATAATAGCCTTGTACATAATGCCACCACATTTTTGGTCACTGTTTGTTTCCTACTAAAAGGAATATTAATATTAGGTGACCTTTTCTTTCTCTAGCCTTTTTCCTATCCCTGAGGATCTGATTGGAAACTATGTCCTTTCATTTTCACTTAATATTTATGAGGCAACTAGTGAGGGCATCCTACTTTTGTGACAGTTACATTACATCTCCTTCCACTTCCTCAGTTATACCTTCACTGTCAGGTCACAGGGCCACTACATGTCACATTGTCTCTCTTGTACACTCTTCAGTGTTAATCCTACAACTAAACACATGTTGTCACTCTTGTTAGGAAGAAGTCTTTCCAATCACTTTGGCTGTCTGAAACCCATTTAGTGGAATAACAGATTTCTCAGGAAATGCTGGGTAAACAACGGGGCCAGTCCTTACATGGCCTAGATAGTGTATGCCTGTCTGGCGGTCCCGTATCTAACGGTTACTTTGGGTAGGTAAAAATCCCGTGTTACCTCACTATCTTCTAGCACAACACAAATAAACCTGTTAACCGTTGCATTTTCTTCCTCTTATAAAGCGCTTAGCCATTTTATCTGGATGCCCAAAGGATTTCTTTTTTTAGTATATGTGCTGCCGAAGCGAGCACAATTTCTTTTTTAACTATAAAGTACTGTACAATGTTTTTTTGCAAAATGTCTCAGCATTGGCTATTCTGGGTCTACCCAGAAGGTAATACGTCCTTCAGTAATTCCAGTAATACTTTTATTTCAGAAAAGTTTTCTTAAATTTTAGGTCTTTTTTTCTGGTACCAGGGATGGAACTCAGGACCTTGTGCTTGTGAGGCAGGCGGCGGCACCACGGAGCTAAATCCCTACTCCAAATTTTAGTTTTTGTATTTGCCCTTCACATTGCTTTGGCTTTCTTCTTTGGGGACTCATGATCACAACTATGTTGGATTAGATATACTTAATTGTCAATAAACATTCTTTCCTCTTAAATCCCTCTCTCTTTAGTACTTGCCTCTTTTTCAACTTTAAAAACTTGCCTATTTTCAATTTCACTTAGGAATTGGCTATTTTGTTTATTCACTCTTGTGTTTAGTTTTCACTTCTAAAATAATTTTTAAAATTTCTTTCTCTTAAATTGTTTCACCTTACCTTTATTTTTTCTATTTATATTTCATACAATAGTTTTTCTAACTTACATCATCCTTTCTTTGGGTCTATAAGTTTCTTATGCTCTCTATGCTCATTTAAAAATATTAGGCCACAGCTTTTTAATCTCTTTTATAGTACAGTATATATGCTGCCAAAGCAAGCACTTTCATCTCTTTTTTATGTGTAGTCATCTCTTTACTTCCTTGGGGGACACTGTTTTGCTCTTTATTCTCTCTAGTGAATTTATACGGACTTTGACTCCTGCTCAATTTTAAGCGGAGTTAGTTTTCCTCTATTTTGAGGGGACGTGAGGTGAAAGCAGCATTGTGAAATTTAGAGTCGTCTCTCCTTTTGCCTCTCCAGGTGCAGGTCTTGTCCTCTCACTCTGTCCAGTGGGCCCCAGGGCTCACTCCCAAGCTGGAGCCTGTGAAGTCCTCTCCAGGTCCTGCTGCTGTTCTCTCACCATCCCTACAAGCGCTCCGAATTCAGCTGGTGGCAATTCTGAGGACTCTAGCACTCAAGGCCTTCTCCTGTCCCTCCACTTCCTTGGGCAGCTGTGATACCACAAAAGCCTTTTATCTTCAGTGACCTGGGCATCTGCTAATTTGAGGACACCTTATCATCTGGTGTTATTATAGACGTTGCTGGTTTTTCTGCCCTAGTTGCTCTGTCTGTTCTCATGACAGATCTGAGAAGGAAAAGCAAAGCAAAACAAAAGCTATGCCACTGCTGCTGCTATCTCCGATGTCACTGGAATTTGGAAAAATCAAGAATAGGGGAGATATTTCATTCCTTGGGATAGACTAATTTCTCTAGTCACATGAAAAAGAATAGTCTGTTAATTCAAGAACAAAAACAAGGGCAGAAAGAGAAGCTCTGCAGCTCCATTCAAGGAAAAGTTCTTATTCTGAGGTCCACAGATAGCCTTTGGGGTTCCAGGATCCCCTTGAAATTGCAGTCAAATTGAGCATATGCATCCTTTATGTATTTTCCGGGGGGAAATTCTCAAAGGAACACATGAGCTACTAAAGTGGAGAATGACTTAAAGGGTTATTCTAGCAGGCAAACTGGTAATTACAAGTCACAGCAAGTGAGTTAGCAGCCACACCTCTCAGCCCATTAATGACAAGAATTAATTTAAAGAGCAAAGATGTGCGACAGTGTTACAAGAGACAAGGTGTTAGAGACAGTCTCTTCCCTTAAATTTACCATCTGGCATGTGCTCGTTTTTATGCTGATATATCTGACTGAGGGGGACTGTTAATACCCATCACAAAAGGAAGAATATAAACTAACATTTGTTTATTTATATTTGTACATTATTTCTGGGATGAAAATTTTCAGAACAAAGCTTTGTACTAATGAAGCTTAGATTCTGATGTGTAATACTCTATAAAATTATACATATGGATAATTTCTCCTGAGGTGAAATTAGTAACAAGTACTCATGTAATATGCTTAAAATGTTTGGCACCAAACACTTAAAATGTTAGCAATTATTAATAATACTGCTAGTTACTATAATATACTAAAGATGTAACTGATAGTATTAGAGAGGAAATGAGAGGCCGATTATAATTTAAAATTAAAACCGGCCAGTCTCACAAGATTTAAAACCACACTGTATATACATATACTTGTTACCCACTATATGGGACAGTTATTCTAACAGTATGATGTTTTATCTTGACATTTAATAATCTGGCAGTTTCTCTACTAATCTAACTGAAAATGAAAGACCAGGATGTCAAGTGAAATTCTAGTTTGTGCCGCCTTTTAAAGAATTTTCTCTTGATCAACTTAACCCACAGTTGAACTCATTACAATCTCTCCCAACTCCTATATTTACTGTACTTAGTTAACACTTTTTTTGGTCTCTAATTTTAACCAACTTTTTCTTTATTTTTTTCTAATACCTATTTTTCTCAGCTCAAACATTACCCCTTCTATGAAAATTTCTGCCAAGCTCTGTAAGATGTAGCTTCCCCCTCCTTATTCTCAAGTATTTTGTGCCTATTTTATCATAATAATTACAGCAATATGATTATTTATATGTGTTTCTTCTGATAAACTTTGTAAGTTTGTAATTGCAAACTTTCTGGTGATAGGAATTGTTTCTTACGTATTTTTACATATCTCTTGGGAACAATACTTCTGTATCCATTGTCTTCTTTCTTGCTATTGAGAGCCGAATTTTTTTTTTTGGTACTGGGGATCGAACTTGGGACCTTGCGCTTGCGAGGCAGGCGCCGGAACCACTGAGCTAAATCCCCGGCCCAAGAGCTGAACTTTATCTGGAGTAGTACAAGCCCTTAACAGAGACTGCAAGCTGTTTCCCACTCGCCTTCCCCTTCACTGTGTAAAATGCAGATATAACAACTGGAGAGCCCACAGCTCCTTCCAAGCAGGAGGGCAATATGCCGGGCAGAGAGATGGTAAAGCTGGAAGAAAAGGCTGACAGGGAAGAGCCACAGTACCAGTCCCAGGCTAAGTCTGGTTTCTGGGTCCGATGCAGGAAAAATAAAGCTTTGTAAAAGTTCCAGGTGTCTGTTATTACTAACTGAATTCATTCCTACTGACTGTACCTGGGTATTCAATAACTATTCAATAAAGCACTGAATGAAGTTCGGTATAAATTACATATGGAACTGTACAGGACTATCTACCAGCGTTTTATAAATACTTGTTGACTAACATGTCTCTCCTCTGCTCCACCTAAGAAAGGCCATGACATCGACTCTTGGCTAGAAAACAAAGGACACAGAGGACAAAGCCTCTACTCACTGATGCTACATCACGGATACCACTGAAGGACCCTACCCTGAAGGATAGATTCCTTCTGAATCTCTGTTTATAGCATTCATTGGAATTAAGGAAAAACTATAAAGTCAGGAGAAAAATTAGCAGGTGCAAGGCCCTGGGTTCAGTCCCCAGCACAACAAAACAAGAAAATAAAGAGAAAGACTGTCAACTGTCCTTAAATACTCATGAAAACAAAAAGCTTAAAACATCCTAACAGTACTTCAGTAACTTAAGAAATGCTGCCACCATGTGGCACTTCTCTCTTCTTTGACAAAATTTTATAAAGAAAAGGATAACTGTTGCTATATACATTAAATCTTTTAAGTGCATAAACTATTTCAGTTTTAAATACTAGCCAGTTTTTCTTAACATGAACTACGTTTAAACAGCACAGAGATGAAACTTCCAGGAGGTACTGATGGCTCTGCTCCACTGCCCTTCCCAGTCCAGCCAGGCCACTGTGGGCAGAACACTTTCATGAAAAAAGGATATTAGGGTCTAGGCCAACACAGACAAGAAGTGTAAACAATGCAGATATACATGGTGTGATCAAAAACTACAGTCAACATTTCAAGAAAAATTTTTAAAATGTATTACAGTAAAAGACACATTGCTATTAATCCCCCCTCAAAATAGTCCTCTTGCTTTGAACACACCTATCCCATCTTTCTTGCCACTTTGGAAGCAGCTGTGGAAGCCTCTTTAATGGCTGTTGTGGCTGCCTGCATGTCCTGAATTGATGAAAAGCATTTATGGCAATTTCTGTCAAACCAAAGCATTACTGGGCCGGGGATTTAGCTCAGTGGTTCCAGCACCTGCCTCACAAGCGCAGGGTCCCGAGTTCAATCCCTGGTACCAAAAAATAAATAAATAAAAGCATTACTGTGTCCTCACTCACCTTATTAAATGGATCTGCCATTGTTCCACTTCTAGTTACTCCTCAGACTCAAAATGACCATGAAAGGTAATGTTGTGAATGAGTTCAGGACATTGACACAGCTACAACAGTGAAACTAAAGATACGAAAGAGGACTTCCAGGACTTCTTCAGAAAGTGGCAAGACGATGGAATCAGTGTGTTCAAAGCAAGGAGAACTACTTTGAGAAAAATTAATGGCAATGCGTCTTCTACTGTAATAAATTTAAAACAAATTTTTAACATTTTTTTATGTTTTTATCATACCACATATATTCAAACATGTTATCGCTAAAATGCCTTCAGCTTTTCTCCTGCCTGGAGAAGAAATGTTACAGGATGACATGTGGACAAGGGAGCTGAGTCTGATGTGTAGGAAAATTCCTGTGCTATACTAAATCCTCAGAAAGACCAACTAGGGAGGCCACCATGTGAAAGGATCAAATGATTTTCAAGAAACGCAACTGACAAGGTATTGCTGAGCCATTCAAAGACCATCCTTCAACGATAGGGACCCTTCTTCAACGCAATAGAATGGGTGTGTCTGTCTCAGTTACTGATGTAGCTTCAGTTCCTGACACTATGCCTTACACAAACATTCATGCCTTACATGCTCAACATAGTTTGACTCTATATAATAAGCTTGTATCTATCATACCCACCCAATGTGAAAATTTTATTATTTAGTAAACATTTTCTAAGATAATGCTTATGTCATTTATCTAGGTAATTCCTATTTTCCCTAGAGATATTAAAAACTAAACGTAAATGCATTTAAATTTTTGGTATTCTGAATTAATATTTTTATGTTATCATCTTTCCCTTAACAGAAACATCGAACACTGTATAACATAGATTTTTTAAAAATGGTAATTTAATCCTCAAATAAACTCAAAAACTGTACATTATACATTATTGTTCTCATTTTAATGAGGACACTGAGCCTTGTAAACCAGGTGGCCACAAGTAGTCCGAGGAGTGCCAAGATCTGAACACAGATTCCTACCCTTCCATACCACCTCCGCTCCAGAAAGATCTTGCAGGGCTTAGCAGTGCAGAATCCAGGTAATTTTCTCTCAGACACATGCCCACTTTTTCTTGGCATGTTCTCATCCAGTTAAAAGAGGTGTCGGCTTCAGTAGGAAGCCATCTTGAATACAGCGTTCAAAAACTCCACTTTTTCATTTCCATTAAGGATTCAGTCTCATGTGCACAGCCCTTTTACACGTGTACTTTCAGTTCCATCTACACTATTTAAAGAATACTACTAATCAGCTATTTGACGTTCTACTTACTGCTTCCCATCTCTGAGCGCAGTCTCTATGAAGTGGAGGAACCTGATTACAGAACCCATCTTAATTCCAAAATTCTAATGCTTCTTTTAATATAAATTAAAGCATTAGAGGTATATTTATAAATGTTGTTTTAATAAACGCTATTGGGTATTTCAAGTTGACCAGGCTAACAAAAAAGATGACTCATGAAAAATGGCACGAGATGTCAGAAAACCCAAGTTTTAATCCACAATCTGTTCTTCTGAATCACATGAAACACCTTCAAGGTGGCAGCCACTGTTTCAGGCATTCTGAATACAAACGAGAATATTAAAGACAAGTCCTTATTTTCCTGTCCCTGTATTCTAGCAGTGAAAGACAGGCAACAAACAAGTAAATAACAAGAACAGTATAGGCAGTTACGAAGGCTTATGGCAGGCAGAATTCTAAATGGTCCCTAAAATCTCCACCCCTAATGCACATACATCTTCCCAGCTAATTCAATAAAATTCTAGTCTAAGTGTCGCTGTGAAGGGATTCTATAGATGCAATTAAGATCTCAAATCAGGTGGCTTTAACTTTTTTTTTTTTGAGTCAGGGTCTCGCTGTGTAGTTCAGGCTGGCTTTGAACTCACTATGTAGCCCAGGCTTGTCTCGAAATCACAGCAGTTCTCCTAACTCAGCCGCCCAAGTGCTGGGATTACAGGTGCGCACTACCATACTTGGCTTCAGGTGACTTTAAGAAAGGGAAATGATCTTCAGTGGGCCTGACTTGTAGGTGAGGTGAGTCTTTAACAGAGACTGGGCTCTTCCGGATCAGAGAGATATGAAGCATGAGAGAAATTCCAAGCAAGGGTGACTTCCCATTTCTGGCTTTGCACGTGGAAAGGGCCAGGCAGGAAGGATTGTGCATGTCCTCTGGGAGCTGAAAGTGACCCTCACAGTAAGGAACTGAGTCCTTCCACAATCATGTGAGCTCTGAAGAGGACCCTGTATTCCTAATGAGAATGACCAATACCTTGATTTTAGCTTTCTGAGACACTGGGCCGAGGTCCTAGCCACTGTGTGCCTAGACGTCTGACTACAGAACTAATAAATGGGTATTGTTTCAAGCTATTAAGTTTATGGTAATTGGTTACATGGTATTAGAAAACAAATATGGTGCTGTACAGAGCATCAGAGACAGTGATGTGATAGTGTCATGGTGACTGCTCTGAATTAAAGGATCAGAGGTGGTATTTAACCTGCTATCTAAACATAAAAGATTGAGCCATGAAAAAAATGGGGAGAAGGAACATTTTATAAAGAAGAGATGGCTGAGGCAGGGATAACTGTGATGTGATAAAGACAAAGGAAGTACAGGTGAAGCACAGTAAGTGCAAAGCTGTGTGCAATAAATACGAAAGACATAAGAAGCCAGTGATCCTCCTGGACTTCAGTTAAGGGGCTGGATCATACGCTAAGCATGAAGAGAAGTCATGAAAGTAGGGGGCTCGGTGGCTGTGTGGTATGATCAGACATACAGGTCACTTGGCGAAATATGGGAAATATTTCACAGAGATCAGGGTAAACCCAGAGCCCCTGTGGGCATCCAGGGGACAGCGGCAGTGAGCTGGCTGAAGTAGGGGTAACGACAAAGGGATAAGCACAAAGGATTAGTATGCTGCAGGGTATGCTTGCTGGTAGTGTGATTGTTAGCATGCAGGAAAAGCAGAGTCCACTGTTCCCACATTTAAGAACAACTAGGCTCAGTGGGAGAACACTTGCCTAGCACGCTCCAAGCCCTAGGGTCAATGCCCAGTACTGAAAAATCCTCTAGGGGCTAAAGCCTTATTTTCACAACACAGTATAAAGGACCATAGGAAGTTTGTACAGAAATTTCCACTTTATTCTCACTAAGGAATTGTAATAATCCTTTTTTGGAATGTAAAGAATAGTCTCTGGATAATTCCCTGTGCGTCCTCTATTATTTTATCCCACAATAATGATGCCAATGATGCAAAACAGCTAAGTTATCCCTGGGTACCACTGGGTATTCTAAGATAATGTGCCCCATCATGTACACATACTCACATCTTTAATCTTCAGTCTTGTAAAGTATCAGGCAGTTTTTCAGTTATTCAGTCTGTTGAACCCAGAAACAGGTCCAATACTACAGTTCTACTATCTTGTGTGGTCTATCGCATGGGATTCTTGTAGTTTTAAAGGTTTAGTAAAAGGTTCTCTGCTTTCGGCACATTTGGACATCCTGCTTGGTCAAAATCTCATCTGAAAATAGAACCTCAGCCTACACAGAATCATCAAATTGTGCAACAGCATTTATCATCCACCTAATGGTAGCTTGAGGGGTTGTGATTTAATGCACGATGAATTGATTATACATGAAACAGGATGTCACGTGGCTGGAACAGCATGCAAGGTAAAGAGTGGCAGGTGGTAAAGCTAACAAGGAAGGGGCAAGTATCAGAAGGATACTCGGGCTTTATCCTATACCTGGCAAATACCATCAAAGGATTTTAAAAGTGAAATAATATTTGATCACTGGCAGCAGGGTGAAAACTGGATCTAACTCAGTTGATAAAGCAGGTACACCAGTCAGAAAGAATGAAATTCTGAAATGAGGTAACATCTAGAAACCTTGGGCACTGAACATGGGCCTGAAAGGGGGCTGGAATTGGCAACTGAGGATTTTTTTCAAGTTTCAACCTGAGTGTCCGAGTGAGTGGTGGTGATTCCTCCAGTGAGAAATACATACAGAAAATTGGTCTGGGAAACTTGGGCCCATTGATCCCTAAAATTCTTTCACTATATTTCATTTCATAGACTAAAAAATTATGATCAACACACATTAAACACCCTAGAGCAGGCACCAGAATATGAACCCAAGTCTCCTGCTGTCTGGTCTCACACTCATCCTATTAAAAATAAGTATTTTAATCTTTTCATAACTTTTATTTTATATATTCTATAAAAATGCATGAAGTGAAATCAGATTTTTAAACTAGAGAATTTCCTTTCTGAGTATTATCACATTAACACGGCAGTAATTTTACAAGTAAGTTTTAGGTACTTACTTCAAATTCTTTTACAAAGTAATGCGTTTCACCTTGAATAACTGGTCTGTGATCCAAAAGCCTTGACTGAATCTCTCCAAGATCTATAAAGATAAAATGAATTCAGAATTAACCCATGCTAAGTGGCATAATCTAGAGATTTTGTTTTGCTTCTTGTTCCTCATGAATAGAGGAAGATAGGTTAAATTCAGTTTAGACCATGGATTAGGAGACTAGTAGGTATATAAATAAGTACTACTTTTGAGGTCAATTTGGCAATATCTAATAAAACTAAAGATATACCAATACATACCCACATTTTCATGCCTAGATATATAACCTAGAAAAAACTGCACAAATGACTAAGGCATTTATAAATTTTTACTAAACATAAATGCAATATCAAAAGAAAAACTGAAAAAACCTTAAATACATTCATACAGTGGGGTACTATAAATTAGCAAGTAAAAATGAACACATCATGGGAGGCTGAGGCAGGAAGACTGCAAGTTAGAGCCTAGCCTGGACAACTTGACAACTTCGAGAGATTCCGTGTCAAAACAAAAAACAAAAGGGTTGGGGATGTAGCTCAATGTGAAGGCTCTAATTTCAATTCCCAGTATCTTACAAATAAAACAAAACAAAATATATCAGAGTTACACTTGTAAGCATAGGTAAAAAACTCATAACACTGAACAACAAAAAAAGGAAGTTTCAGAAGGATTAAAGCCATTTACACAAACTTTAAAGACATGCAAAATGACACTTCCTCTTAGAATGACACAGAAGCAATGAAAAAAAAAAGAACTGCGGGAGTCCTGGCTGTGGCAGCACACACCTGTATCCCAGGGCTCAAGAAGCTGAGGGAGGAGGATCTAAAATATAGCACTGAATTATCTTTTTTCTTTTTTTTTTCTGGAGACAGGATTTTGCTAAATGTAGCCCAGGTTGACCTTGAACTCAAAGCAATCCTCCTGCCTCAGCCTCCCCAGTGTTGGAATTACAGGCATGTGCCACCATGCCCAGCTGAATTATCTTTTTTTTTTAAATTACTACTTCAAAATTTAAAACCTTTGTACATCAAAGGACACAACAGAATAAAAAGTAACCCATGGAGAAGATGGGTGGAAACTACTTTTCAAGGGGGGTTAGGACTCAGAATATATAAAGATCTACAACTCAACAATCAAACAGAAACTCTAATTTTAAAAAGATGAACAAAGGAAATAAACACATCTCTAAAGAAGAGACATAAATGGTCAATAAGTACATGAAAAGGTGCTTAATTTCGCTAACACTGGGGAAATTCAAATCAAAGCCCAATGAGATGACACCTCACCCAGTAGGACGGCTACTACTATCAAAGACAGAAAATAACAAATGTTGGGGAGGATGTGGAGAAACGGGAACCCTTGGACTGCTGGTAGGAATGTAAAATGGTATAGCCAGTAGGACAATTCCTCAAAAAATTAAAAAGGATTACCATATGATCCAGCAATGTTGCTTTTGGGCATATGTATATCCCTGAGTACTGACAACAGGGCCTCGAAAAAGATATTTGTACATTCAGGTCCACATCAGTATTATTCACAATGGCTAAAGGTTGGGAGCTGCTGCAGTGTCCACAAACAGATGAACCGACAAGGTGTGGTATAGGCATACAATGGATTACTATATCCAGTCTTTAAAACGATGGGTCTTCTAACATGCTACTACATGGATGCACACTAAGGATATTATAAGTTAAAAACGCCAGTCACAAACGGGGAGAGACCATGATTAGATTCGCAGAAGGTAAATTTACAGATAGAAATAGGACGGTGGTTGCGGGGGGCGGGGACAGCAGGGAATGGGGAGTTATTTTTATAGATCCCAACTTTCAGTTTTGCAAAATGAAAAGCTTTCTGCGGATAGACAGAGGTAACGACTGCACAATGTGAATGTACCTAAAGCTACTGAATTGTACACTTCAAAATAGTTAAGATGATGTATTTCGTTGTTTGATCACAACTGTAAAACAATTTAAAGTAATGCTGCACTAAGATTGCATAGATAATTCTAATTTAGCCCTGATACCCATGCAACAGTGCCCCAATCCTAATGAGACTAGAGACAACCTGAAATATAAAGTCTAAACAGCCACAGCCCGTGCTGGGGCTGCCTACAACTCTGAGAAGCTAAGGCTAAAATGAAGGAGCAGCAACCAACGTCCGTCTACCTCCTTGGCTAGTTCTGAAGGCCTCTAAAATCGTACAGAAAGATGGTGGGACCGAACTGGGTGAAAGGCAAAGAAATCACTAGCATCTGACCGGCAAAGACCTTCCCGCAGGAAGCCGCAGCGGACCTCGAGGGCGCGACGGAAGCCGGCGGCGGGCAGCTCCGGGGCGGGAACCGGGCGGGAACCGGGCGGGACCCACGGGCTGGACCGGGACCCACCCACCCCCGCCCCGCCCGACGCGCGCGCGCCCGCCCGACGCGGGGTCGACCCGGGTCAGAGGGAGCCGCCTGGGAAGCGTGCTACCGTGAGGTCCACCAGGGACGACAGCCCCGCACTCCGTACCCCTGATAATGAGGTGCGCTGCGCTCGCAGTCCCCAGCGAGTCCCTCTTCTTGACGCCGCTGCCAGCCGTGGCGGCCTCACAACCCACATGAGCCTCGGTCCCTCCGCCACTCATCCCGGCAGGCTCCGCCCACCCGCGCTCTCGCTGCTTCTGCGCAAAACTGGGCGGCCCGCGTTTAGCGTGCCTCCGGGCTTTTGCGTCATCATAGGGCGTCGGAGAAGTTGAGTCAACTCAGTGGACAGTTCCGGAAGGGCCGCTGGGGTGCAGCGGGGGGATGAGAACAGACAGTAGCCGGTGCCGCCATGCTGGATGAGGGCAGATTCTCCCGGAATAGAGGGTGCTTGAAAGTTAAGAACGGAGCTCGTTATTCCTTGTTTCCCCCCAAATAAGACCTGGCTGGAAGATAATTAGCCTTGAAAACTAGAGATCAAAAATGCCAGTCCCAATCAGCGTGTCCTCGCCTCACCTGCGTTCCAGAGTGGCCACTGAGGGAGAGACTAGTGATAGCAGGTAACGCGAGGATAGGCTGACTGGGGCTGGCATTTTTGATTTCTAGTTTTTAAGGCTGATTATTTTCCAGCCAGGTCTTATTTTCAGGGAAATAAGGTTCCTCGCCAAACTTGTGGTTTTAGAGAGGCTGGGGGAAAGGGGGAGTACAGTTGCGGAATAGTGTAATAGTGTAAACATTAACACCTACCACCAATATTTTACAAAGCATTTGACATGTCACATTTGGTTACAGCAATTGGGGAGGGCGGTTTTATTTTGTTTTGTTTTCTGGTGCTGGGGATTGAACCTAGGGTTTTGTGCATGCTAGGCAAGTGATCTACCACTGACCCACATCCCCAGCCCCTGTAATTTTTAAAAAATGAAGTAACAATGTTAAAGGGTTAAGTAACTCAGGAGTTATTTATCAAACTCACTTGTGTCCAGGTGAAGGAAAAAAAATCTTCCCTGGCTTTTGTATTTTCATCATTTCAACCGTTTGTTATATGTATAAAGTAAAATGCGTGTAATTCTGAAAGGGACTAGTTTGCTAGCTGCTTTGAATTGACGTAGTTTTGAAGAGGCAACCGCAGGGTTGCCACGCATCTCACTGCTGCCTGTTGATAAGCTCCCTAATCTTCATCTTGTCTTCTCAACAAGTCTTAGTGCTTTTCAAAGAACAATGTGCACCTTCCCAGTGGCCCCTTCACCTCCTTTGTTCATCTCGTGGTTCTAAGAAGCATCTTGCATCTCTCCCTTTCTCCTCTCTTCTGAACAGCCCTCATCCTCAAGGGCTTCACAGCCCAGAGCTGAAGAAGGAATATAAATCGTCATTTACAGCACAGGAGCTGTATATGATAGCATTGGGGAAAGACCCTCGCACCTGTGGGCCACCTGGGGCTGAGGAGTCAGGAAAGGCTTCTCAGGCAGGGCCAAAGAGGCCTGAAGTGAGGAGGTGTTTCCCTCGTAGGGTGAGTGAAGAAGTTGGGATTTCCTAGCAGAGGAAGTAATAATCCCCAAATCAAAGAAGCATAAACCAGATGAATTTATAAATAAAATGTAAGCTTTGTTAATTGCAAATAATTGGGTCTGGCTTCCTTTCTAGTGTTTCATTTCCTCAGTTTTATAATCAACCTCTAGAAAGTGTACTTCTTTTTAAAGCCATTTATTCTTCCCACTTCTAGGCATTTCGCTTATTTAAGCCTTCTTTTTTGCTCTGCAAATACGAATTTCCCCTGAGCCTCTCCTTAGTGTCTTTGAACTGCTAAGCAACCTGAGAAGGTTCACCATAGTACAGTAAGGTTGAGTCCTTCTCTTGCATTAATGAGGCTGTTTAAAAACAACAGAAGCTATCTGGGCATGGTGATCCATGTTTGTAATTGTAGCACTCTGGGAGTCAGGATCACAAATTCAAGCCCAGCCCAACCACTTTGGTGACTCAATGAGACCCTGTCTCAAAATTTTAAAAAGGCTGAGATGTAGCTCAGTGTGAAAGGCCTAGGTTCAATCCTCAGTGCAAAAAAAAAAAAAAGATAAAAATGATTCTAGGTTCCACCTCCAGAACTTGCCAGTTGATTGTGTATTGAGTAATAAAAAGAAATTCTGGCTACAGTGGTTCAAACTTCAGAATCATGCAGAACTGGACTCAAATTTTGGCTCTGCCACTAACCTGTCATTACTTTTTTGTAAAATTACAAAACAAAATTTATCTTGTTTATATTGCTGGGTTGTCATGATGATTAAAGAAGAGGATACTTGTAAAGCAGTGTGTACACTGTCTGGGCCATGGTAAATGCCTCCAAAATATTTTTATTATGGTAACCACCTCTACCTCTTTTTAAAGCACTATAAATCCTCCAGTTTTATTCACTATTCAGATATCTTCAACTTCACACTTAAAAATGTATAAATGCCATCACACATCACATACCACATATTTATTAATCATCACATTCATCTGAGGAGCTGAGGGGGATCAGTTCAAGAACCTTCTTGGAAACTAAAATCACGATGCTCAAGTCTCTTATAAAAAACAATGCAATATTTTCATAGAGCTTATGCACATCCTTCTGTAGACTTTATTTATTTATTTTTCCAGTACTGGGGATCAAACCCAAGACCCTGCACTTGCGAGGCAGGCACGGTGCCACTGAGCTAAATCCCTGGCCCCCTCCTGTAGACTTTAAACCATCTCTAGATCACTCACAATACCCGACACAATGTACATGATGTGAAAATACCTATTAGACTCTATTATAAGGAGCAGTGACAAGGAAAGAGGTCTGTACTTGTTCAGTACAGACACAACCACCATAGCTTGAACTATATGGTACAAGCCAGCAGCAATGTAATGTTTAAAATAATTTGATCGGTGCTTGATGGAATCTTAGGATATGGAACCTGTGGATAAGAAGGGCCACCTGTATTAAATGCTCTATTTGCAGAGGAGGAAATGGAAGGTGAGGGAAAGTGGTAGAGTCCAAAGAGAGCTGCTGCAGGTCCTGCCCTCCCTGCACACACTTGTAGCGTGCTGCTCCTCCGGCCAAGAGATGGGGTCTGTTGTCCCTCCCCTTGAGCCTGTCTGGCCTTGTGACTTGCTCTGACTACAGAAGATGGTGGGAAAATATGCACTGTGGCAGTTCTGGGGCCTAAGAGACCTGACAGCTTTTCTCTCTTGCCTGGAATTCAGGCTGTCTTGCTGAACAAGGACATGGAGGAAGGCCTTGAGACATCACATGCAAAGAGAGGCTGCAGGGATGAGAAATGAAGCTCTAGTGGTCCAAACACAGGCCCCAGACATAGAAAGACTTTCCTGGGGCTGTCAGCCTGGCTCTCAGCCAGCTCAGTGCAGTCACACAAAATGCCTGCAGTGCCAGAAACTGCCAAGTCAACCCAATGGGTTGGGAGAAACAAAAATCTTTGCTGTTTTAATCCACTGTTTGTGTATGTTTGTATTTAAATCACACCTACTTCTCATACAAAGGATTGCATATGGTTCACAGTTTCTGTATAGCCCAACAAGAGCTCACATTATGATTCAAGGGTTTGCATTCCACTGTAGGCAAAGCCAGCCAGCTAGTGGAGGGGGAGAGGTCTTCCTTCTATGCAATGACTGTGCCAGAAATATCCCTGGCTTTCTTTTAAGATGTTCCCTTCATGCAATGCTTTCCTTGCTCCTCTGCCTATCAGTTCATTAATTCATTATGTAAAGAATTTGACCCCTAAATTCAGAGGAGCCATGAAGGATAACCTCCAAGTCTTTGGAAACTCCCAAGTGATGGGAGTGTCTGTTATTCATGGAGAGCTCCAGGCCACGTCTGAGTTTCTGCTGATGTCTTACTTACTTTCTTGTTGCTACGACAAAATAACTGACCCTCACAGGTTAAGGGAAGAGAGGTTTATTTCAGCTTACAGTTTGTAGAGGTTTCAGTCCATAGTCACTGGCTCCAAGGCAGGGAGGTCCCATGGCAGATGGGGCATGACAGAGAAGAAAGAGCTGCCATGGCAGGCAGGAAGCAGCGAGGGAAGCGTCAAGGAAGGAGGAAGGATGTGTATTTACACACACACACCCTTCCAGACTGCACCCACAGTGACCTACCTCTTCCCACCAGTCTTCACCTCCCAATGTCATACCCCGCTAGAAACCACTCAATGGACTAACTCAGTGGTGAGTATCACACACCCATGATCCAGTCACTTTCCCTGAACGAAGTCCCAGCTATGAAGGACAGCTGACAAGATGACTCACGGTGGGTGCCTAGGTATCAGGATTCGGGCTGGCCATGTGAGAAAGACTAATTGTGATCAGAAGGCTGGGGCTTTGAGTTACATGATCAACACCACCTCTGGGGACAAGAGGGGAGTTGGGCTGGGGATGGAGCTCAGCCACATGGCAGTGATTTGATCAACCATGCCTACATGATGGAACCCAATGGACTGGGCGCTGGAGCTCAGGGGAACTTCCTGGCTGGTAGTCAGAGGTTGGTGTGCCAGGAAGAAGCTGCTTTCCTGAGGAATAAATATTTCACACTGGACACCCTCCCAGACCTCCCCTGTTTGGCTGGTCCTGAGACGTATCCTTTATAGTAAAACTAGAATTTAAGTATATTACTTTTCCCAAGCTCTGGGAGTTATTTTAAGGAATGATCAAGCCCAAGAACGTACATTTGTGGACAGCGGGTCAGCAGTGCGGGTGGGCTGAGAGCCTAGAGCTTGTGGCTCTTGTCTAAGGTAAGGAAACTCTAGCAACAACCAGGCTGTTACCCTCTGAGGTCCGTGCTAACGCCGGATAGTCAGTAGTAGCATTGCATTGCCACTTAGCACACATTTACAAGGCATTAGCTAAGTGCCTGACAAATATGAATTTGTTTAATCCTCATGGCAGTGCTTTGAAGGAGATAATTGCTTTGTCCTCCTTTCACAGGTGAGGAGGCTCAGGTTAAATGACTGCCTGGCTTGTAGGTGGCAGAAACCACTATTCTTATTTATTTATTTTTGCACGGGGATCGAACTCAGGCCCTTGCGCTTTCGAGGCAGGCGGTGGCACCACTGAGCTAAATCCCTGGCCCTATTCTTTTTTTATTAGTATATGTTTGCAATTCATAATAATTACATTTGTCTTGGGGAACTGGTACCTGTGTGTATTGCATCTTGCTCATTTTTACTCCTTCTTCCCTCCACCCTCCCCTCTCTTTCCTTCCCAGGATCCCTGATTTCCACAGAGTCTACCTTCCTGTTCCCTACCAACTCTCTCTCTCTCTCTCTCTCTCTCTTTTTCTCTGTCAATTATTTATATTTTGGATTTCTCATATTAGAGAAACCATGTGATATTTCCCCTTCTGGGTCTGACTTATTTCACTTAGCATTATGGTCTCAAGATGCATCCATTTTCCTGCAAATGATTGAAATGTATCTTCCTTTATAGCTCAGTAGTGCTCCATAGTGTGTGTATGCCACATTTTCTTTATCCATTCATCTTTGATGGACAACTTTTTCTGTGTAGGTCTCTGAGTGGGTATTTACCACCTACCTGTGATGGGTGAAGAGGCAGTAGGGAAGGGCAATTGGGAGATAACGAAGAGAGAAACCATACTAACTTTAACAGACCTATGAGATTTTCATTTTTTTTCAATAAAAAACTTTTAATAAGTATGTACTGGGCACCAGGTATGTCCCCAGCACAGTGATAGGAGCTAAGAAACAGTGGCAAACAAGACTTACTGAAGCCTTTTCCTTCCTTCCTGAAATACACAACCTATCAGTGGAGATGACACTAAGGAAGCACACAATTGCCTTTCTGTAATTGTGTTGCTTGTCTGTTGCTTTGAGCCATAGGACCACCCTGTCCTGTGAATGTGTTTCTAGCCATTTGATTACATCTTGCTGTGGGCTATGGAGTGGTGGTGTTCTTTGGGACGTCAGGTCCATCAGCTTCTGTTTTTTTCCCCCTTTCACAGAAATCTTTAAACTGCAGCCCCAACAGCAAGGAAAGAATCCACCAAGAGCAGTGCTGGTGAAGCTGTTGTACCACTGCCTTCATCTGGATTGGGGCTGCTATGATTATCTTTAAGATTTTGACTCCCAGAATGTGAGACTCTTGAAGATAAAAGGGACTCTATACCATCTCCCTGAAGGGCTTGTGTTATCTCCTAGGACTCATAAGACTTTTCCTATATTTTTGAAAGTAAAACTTTTATTGAGATCACTAGTCTCATGCAGCTGTAAGAAGTAATAGTGGGAGTGTCCTTGGACACTTTGGCTAGTGGCTCCCCATTGTTAACACTTTGCAGTGCTACTCTCATAACCAGGATATCAACAGTGATTCAATCCACCAATCTTGTTCCAATTTCACCAGTTTTGCTTGTACTTAATGTGTGTGTATTTAATTTAATTAATTAATTTATTTTTTTGGTACTGGGGATCAAACTCTGGAACTTGCACTTGCCAGAAGGCGGCGAAACCACTAAGCTATATCCCCGGCCCCAGTGTGTGTGTATTTTATACAATTTTACCATACATGTAGATTTATGCATCTATCATCACAGTCAATAAATATATTGAACGCAATGCTATAAAGATACCACATAAAGCAACCTTGTGTGCGTGCAGGGTTGGGGCAGCTACTGGGGATGAACCTAGGGCTTTGTGCTGGGTAGATAAGCACTCTACAACTCAGCTACACCCCTGGCCCATTTATTGTTTTCCATTTTGAGATTGGATTTTGCTGTTGCCCAGGCTGGCCTCAAACTTGCCATTCTCCTGCCTCAGCCTCCCTAGTAGTTGGGATTACAGGCGTGTGCCAGCATACCCATAAGAGTCTTTTTATGACACCCACTTTCTCTCTTCCCACTGCAGCCCCCGCCAACCTACAATATGCCCTCTATCTCCGAAATTTTATCATTTGAAAAATATTATATAAATGGAATCATATACTATTTTGTGTTTTTCAGAATATCTGTTCTTATGACAGTACAGACAAGATCATTTTCAGAGAATCAATATCAGATACAAATGTAACCATGGAATTATAGATTTTCCAATTATGGTGCTTTTTCAGAGTCAGTGCAGCTAAATCATGGAAATATTGTCAATTTAGTAGAAGTGAAGTTCTGACTTCAGGGAAGATTATTTGCTGTCATCCCACATTGAATCTTATAAAAACTAGAAAATAAAAATAAAATGGGCTGAGCATATAGCTCAGTGGTAATGGTAGAGCATTTGCTTAGCATACGCAAGGCTCTGGGTTCCATCCCCAGCACCAATACAAAGTGTGATTGAAGAAACATGATGATTGCCGAAATCTTAAAAAATTATTATAGTAAAAGACACATTGCCACGAATCCCCTCAAACTCTTCCCCTTGCTTTGAGCGCACTCATCCCATCGTTCGTGCAACTTTCTGATGCAGCTCTGGAAGCCTCTTTTGTAAGTGTCTCTAGTTGTGCTGCTGCAGCTGCCTTGATCTACTGAACTGATTCAAAATGTTCACCTTTCATGGTTGTTTCCTCTTTGGGGAAGAGCTGGAAGTTACACGGTGCCAGATCCAGTGAATAAGGTGGATGAGGACACAATGTAATAGTTTTATTTGACAAGAACTGCTGTAAACATAAACTGTAAACTGCTTCAGAAAGTGGCGAGAATGATAGGATAAATGTGTTCAAAATGAAGGGAACTGTGACGAGGGGGTTAATGGCAATGTGTCTTTTAGTGAATAATATTTTATATTTAAACTTCCACTATAGTTTTTGATCACACCTCATACATAAATGGTTAATTACATGCACGCTGAGAACAAAATTAAAATTCATTCCTTGCATAAGCTCATCAAAGATAAGCATAATTGGGCCAGGGATTTAGCTCAGTGGTTCCGCCGCCTGCCTTGCAGGCACAAGGTCCTGAGTTTGATCCCCGGTACCAAAAAAAAAAAAAAAAAAAGCATAATTGACAAAGTATGGGTGAGAGAGAGGACACCTCTAAGTTTATTTTGCTTTTTATCAAATCCACTGCATGAGATTTCTGGGGAAACATTTTCTGTTGGCATTACTTTTTATCCTCTTTTGTCCAATTTTCACAGAGGGTTTAAAGCGCTAAAAGGCAAAACCTGATGAAAGCAATGGAGGGAGGGAGTTTAGTCTTTTGGGGTAAGATGCTACACACCACTTAAGTAACTGAAATTAAGGAAAGGATGCGGCCTACTTGGCTTCAGTGTCAGTTTGGTGTGGAGTAGGGGACTGTGAATTGGCATCAGTTGTCTTTAAAGTTCAGCACTGAGTCTTCCTGCACTGAATCCTGCTAGTTCTCCGTAAACATGCTTCTGGTAAAGCACAGTATTGGGGAACATGCAGTGCTTTGCTGCTGCGGTTGCCACAGAGGAGTGGCTCAGGTGAGACTCACCTCATGGGAATGCAGATGTCTCCACCATCACTCTGCTCATGCCGTAAAAAATCTGACTCAGCTATGCAAAAAGACAGAAGTGTGAGCTCTCAGACACATGCAGCTGCTCTCAGTCTGTGCCCTAAGTGTTGGCAGATGTGACCCCGCTCACAGTGTGGTCATCCCATTGGGAGCATTAGAATGACCTGGGAACTTGTCAGAAATACAACCTCCTGATTCAGAGATTCAAATTTGGAGCTGAAAAATTTTCTTGAAGAAGCCTTAGGTGATTCCCATGCGTGTGAATGTCTGAGAACCACTGCTTGAGTGCCATCTGTCACTTGTCCCCTATGCATTCCAGAAACAAACATTTTATAAGTTTTAAATATCTTTCATTACAGTATACTGTTGTAATTATTCTATTTTATAATGAGTTACTGTTAATTTCTTACTGTGCCTAATTCGTAAGTTAAACTTTATCATGAGTATGGAGGCATGGGGAAAAGCATAGCCTCTATGGTATGCAGTAGCGCTACACTTTGTGTCTCAAATGTCCCCCGAAGGGCCACATCTGAAGGCTTGATCCTCAGCTCAGAGCTCCTGGAAGGTGGTGGAACTTTTAAGAAGTGGGGTGTGGCGGGAAGTCTGTAGGTCATTGGTGGTGCGTCCTGGAAGGGCGCTGTGGGATGTGTGTCTTCTCTTGTTCTCATTCAGTCTATTTGTCTGTCTCTTTTCTTCCTGTCTGACATGGGATGAGCAGCTTGCTTCACACTGTGCTGCCTGCCATGATGTACTGCCTCACCACAACGAGTCCCCTAGCCCATGGACTGAAACCTCCAAAACTGTGAGCCAAAGTAACCCTTTCTCTTTTTAAGTTGATCATCTCAGCTTTTTGTTACAGCAGTGAGGCTAACTGGTACTATCTAGAATCCCAGGCATTCACTGGGGGTCTTGCAATGTGTCTCCCATGATAAGGGAAGGGTGGCTAATGTAGAGAGTTCTTTTAGCCAAGTGTCACAGCTCAAGTCAACTGCTAAAAACAGTCAGGTAGTGGAAACCTGGAGGGGCCAGTCGGAGCTAAAAATCTCTTTAAGACAAGGTGTGTATGTAATGCAGAAGGTCAGGAAAAATGAGGCAGCCAGAGAAGGATAATTTACCTTTCATGAACAGACTAATTCATGGATTGCTCCAAAAGAACTTTGGAATTTCTAATCAGGTGATTGAAAGTTTCTCATCTTGATGAAAATAAGCCTGTGGCCTGTTTAGAGCTATGCCCTATCAAATTAGTTGTATGGCGACTATACCTCAAGCTTAACTTAGACAGACAGGCCTGTCAGGAACAAATTTCTCAAGCAGATGATATGAGGGAGGACAAGAATTATCCATAGTAGGACTGCGAGGACAGATGACACTCAGCAGGAACGGCAGGCCAAATCTGCAAGATCCATAATGCAATTGGCAAGCCCTGGGGACCTGGTCTCCTTGAAGTGGAAGAGACAGCGGGGATGAGCCATCGAATTAACTCACCGGGTTGGAAAAGAAGCAAAGCTTTCAACCTCCAACCTCCACAGAAACAAAAGTTTAAAACAATTAAAATATTCCCAAAGGAATCATGATGATGGAAGCAGAAATCTTGGAGGCATAACAGCAAAAATGGCCAACATCTTAAATCCTTCTAACTTCTCATCTACCTTCCTTTGGCCTCTGTCCTGTAAGTGAAAGATGAATTTTTGCTAGATTAGGTAGCAGTTGGAATTAGTTTTATTCACTAGCGGTACTGGGAATAAAGGCAGAGCCTGCAGGAATGTGGGCCCTGCAACAAGTAATCATTATTGCAAAATCAAATTCCCCATCTCATCTCTGATATGCCTGTATGTAACCCTAGAGCTGGGCTTCACTGTGTTATAAATCCAACATACAGGACATGGAACAGTGGGATATGGAGCCCCTTGTGTATCTAAAAGCTCTGCCCAGCAAGAGAGATATATGATGGTAACTTTCTCCCCATTGCTTTTGCAATAAAATTCACCCAGAGCTCCAGGAAGAGTTAGGAATGTAATTTCTCTTCAATAAATCAAGACTAAAATTAAGATGGCCCGATATGTAGCAGCCTGCTCAGGTGTATGGAGAATTTGAAATTTAGTGCCCTGGTAATGGGTAGCAGCAGATTATCTAATTATGGAGAGAAAGAAGAAATATTGCTCTCTGGGGGTAAAAAGCTAAATGCGCTAATCCATTAAACCACCACATTCTCTGCCAAAGCTAGATTAATATTAAAGTTCATGTAATGTCTGATTTTTTTTTAAAGGAAGTGTTAGAGAAAATATAAATGAAAAAGCTATAGTTCACAATGTTTCTAATTTGACTACTTGTCAAATAGTTGTGCATTTTATCTTTTCGTGTGATGAACCTGTAGCTGATTATAAGAGTTCTATTCTTTTCTAACAGTATATGTGCTTAAATTTTATCTTGAAGCTATTCTGAACAGACTTTTAGCAGGGGCGTTATGAATAAGATATGTTTTTACAAGGAGCGGAGGCTATGATGCCCTAGCTGAGGGTGATCTTTCCCATTCACTCTCCTACCTTCCTGCCTTTGTCTCGGTGGGAAACCCATTGTGCATGATAACGACTGTGACTGTTACTCTGGGTAAAGTCTACGCTACGAAGGACTGAAGTTTAACAAGGAGTAAAAACGACAATCCCAAATGCAGTATTCTCTTCTCATCCAAGGTTTTGCTTTCCATGATTTCAGTTTCCTAGGCTCAGTTGTGGTCCAAATATATTAAATGGAAAACCCTGGAAATAAATAACCCGTAAGTTGCATTGCACACCACTCTTGACTAACCTCGTAATGAAATCTTGCCCTGGATGTGAATCATCCCTGTAACCAGTATCTCTATGTAGTGTATGCTACCTGCTCAGCAATAGTCACTTCATTATCATATTACCTGTGTGGCTTCAGCATATTGTTAGTAACTGCTCTATTATCAGTTATCATTGTTAATCTTACTGTGCTTGATTTATGATTAAGCTTTACCAGATGCATGTATGATAGGGCAAAGCAAAATAGACATGGGGTTCTGTAATATCTATGGTTTCAGGCATCAACTGGGAGTCTTAAAGTGGGTTCCCTGTGGATAAGGGGGCCCACCATACCTGGTAAAAATCTTAGCCATGTCAGTTTACTATTGAACTGGCTGGGGATGGATGAATGTTTAACTGGGGTCAGATCCTGGATTGATTCATTCCCGAAGTGATGTCATCTTTTCTACACAGTGTGACACAGCCACTTGGTTGTGTTTACAATCACAGAACTTCATTAAATACTTCATGAGCTCTTGGACGCTTTGTGTATAACTCTGCTTATGGACAGCCTTTTGATATTCCTCCCAGTTCTATTATTTCTGTTTTAAAATTAGTATGTATTGTAATTAATGGATAAACTTTTGACTCCTTGGCTAAAGAATGAGCCTTCCTTATTTGGAATTTTTGTGGCTCCCTATATTTGCTTATGGAATTGGGGTATATACTGTATTTAAATTAGGTAATTGAATCAACTCAGTAACAATATGGGTGACAGGTTATCTTCTAACTCCTAAATCATAGATTCTCATTCATTGAAGCCATGGTCTAACTGAGACGCTGGTCAGCATGTGGATTTCTGCCTTCTCTAGTTCCTCAATTAACGTGAAATAAATTTAGTGTAAAACATCCAGCACAGAGTCCAGAGCACAGCAGTCAACTATATCCAGTTGTTTGTATTTACTTTCAAAGAATGCTGGAGATGGGCAGCTTCCCAAAGAATGCTTCATGTGCTCTGCTTTAGGAATTTGTTTACATGCCACTGAATTGTAAACTCCATAAGGGCAAGTATTAACTGAGCTATCCCCAAGGCCTAGCAGTGTCTGGTACACAGAGGGTGCCAAGTAAACATTTTGGGAGGGACTGTTGATCAGTGTTCCAGGCTTCTGGGAATTACAGAGAAAAAGGACTAGCATGCACACACTCAAATGGCCACACTCTCTTAGATAAAAGTCTCATTGATCATTTAGAAACAAAAGAAAAATAGTGTGGTTTCCTTTTTTCAACAACTTGAAAGATGTGAGGGCCAGCACCATGCTAGGTAATTTTAATACATTTGTACTGCAAATAAAACAGCAGTGAGATCAGTATTCCTGAGCCGTTTTATGTAAGGAATTTCACAGGCAGTGACTTATCCAAGGTCTCATTATTATGTGGTCAGGGTGATGTGTTTGACTCCACTCTTTTTCCAAACTGATTTAGTAAACTATAACCACAGTGTTTACCATTTGAAGTGAACAAGACAGGTTTTTAGTACATCCACGGAACACACATTTATTTTATCTAATGCCTAGAGCAGCTTTTTTTCAGTAAAAGTGGATTTCACAAATTGAAAAGCAGAATTTCACTAGCACACCTGTAAAGTGATTTACAGGTTAAGTTATCTGCAAAACAGGACAATAAAGGAGTGAACTCCCTGAAAACACTTAGACTAGGGTCAGATACAGAGTAAATGTTCAGAGTTAGCTGCAATCACTATTGTCAAAAGGAAATTACCAGGTCACTGTAATTCTATTCTGAGTATTTCAGGATCCTAAAGTTGGCTTCTACATTATGAAAATTACACTGTGGCCATTGAAAAGTTATTTTATTCTATCCCAGTTCTTTGTAAATATATGATTCATATGTCAACAACTTAAGATCTTTTACCATTTTGCATTCAGAGATCTTTTTTTTCTTTTCTGAGACAGGATCTCACTATGTAGTCACTATGTACTCCAGGCTGGCCTCAAATTGGCAGCAATCCTCCTGCCTCAGCCTCCCTAGTGCTAGGATCACAGATGTGGTCCACCATGCCTGGTAGCAGAAGGTGTTTTCTGATGTAAGCATCACTGTTTCCAGAGACAGCTGCCTACCTAGTTCCCCTTTTTTCCTTCTTTCCCATTGCCAAGCACAGCCTTTATTTGGGTGGCACTGTGCCTACTGAAGAATGACATTTCTGGCCTCCCTCCTAGTGGGCTTGGCCCAAGAGCACATTCCAGGAAAGCTCCTTCAGGTGGCCCACCTCTCATCTTTCTCTGGACCTTAATCAGAATTAGTATCTGGTGCTCTGGCATTGACACAGAATGTAAGTTTAACCTAAGAATGGAAACCATGTGTTCAATACGGAGCAGAGACAGGACTTAACAAATGTGGACTGCCTAATCTCCCATTTTTTGGGTTTTTTCCCCATTAACTAAATACAACCCACTTTGGTGCTATATTTGGTCTTCTGCTTCATATAGCTGCATCTAATTGTACTTTTTACTTATGTTGTTCTTGGTCAACTCAAAATGAGGCTAGAATAGTATATATTTTCAACACACACATGTTGAGCACCTACTGTGGAGTGCCAGGCCTTGGTTTGAGGGCTGGATATGCAAGGGAACAGACAGTCTCTGCTTTTGGGAAATTAAGTCTGGCAGAAGAGAATAAAAAGCTGTACAATGAGCTCCATGCCAGAATCAGGGGCCCAAGGGGACTGGTTGCTAAGGATACACTCAACTTCCGAGAGGATGGGGCAAAGTTAAATCGAAGAGGTTACTAAAAGAGGGCATTTCAGGAAGAGAAGTGCTGGGACACTAAGAACCCATGATGCATAGTCACAATTCTATGAGGACAGAATTGTTTCATCAGGACACTGAGAACATCAACTAACCCAGTGATGGCGAACCCTTTAGAGCTTTCAATGATAACAGCCCATCAGTTTGCCACCATTGACCTAACCCTTGGCTACAGGAGCCAGGCTCTCATCTCCTGCCATCCCCACATCCGGTAAGATCTGAGCAGTGGGGAGTCTTGGCACACAGTGCTGGGTAGTAACTGTGGAATCTACATTGTGCACTTTGATAAGGAACTGAGTAGCAGATGCACAGATTCTGAGGGTTTAAAATTCACAAAGTTGAAGGGGGAAGAGGGCATTAGCACAAAGGCGATCTCCCTCTTCCCTCAGAAGAGTACAGTGGCTGGGGTGTGAAGGCTGGGTATCAGCCCTACCTGTCCTGCTTCACTCCTCCTGCTGTGCAGGGGGAGAGGGGTTAGGGGAGGGGAAACTGTAGCAGACACCACAGTGCTTGCTGACAGCAGACCCTGCTGATATGGAAGCCGCACTTGCCCCTATCATGCACGTTATAACTCGCAGGATGAACGTAAGCCCCCCAGTTTCTGAACAGGAAAACACAAGTCCACAGTGGCTAATTTAAGGGCCATTTTACAAAATTAAAAATGTTCCCAAGGGCAATGAATCATGAAATTCAATCCTGCAAAAACTGTCTTGGCTATTATAAGATACACACTTGGCCTATTAAATCTCTTGACTCAGTAACATGGAGGGTAAAAATAGGGTGGGGGAGACTTTATAATCCTCACTTTCTTATAAACAAGCAAAAATAAATTGCCCGGAGAAGAGAATGGAAACTAATCTTTGCTGATAGCTATGGGATATACTTTAGGCTTTTCCACATATATTGCCTCTTAATCCTGTTCATTTATAAAGGTTGTTGATTTTTACAGATCAACAAAAAAAGGCTGCTTCACTTAAAATCAATAATGGCTGTTAAGTGACGAAAACAGAACTCAACCAAAGTGCTGTATAATTCCTAAGTATCAGCTCTTTCTACGGGAACTCTGCATACTGCTTAGGCTCAGCACCAGCACCGAAACATTAGACAGCACTAACCAGTACCGGGTCCAAAGACTCTGCTTTTCCTGTTTGGAAAGAGAAGCTCTGTGGCTTTTAGTAACTAACTATTCATTCAACCACTAAAAGCTACAAAATATGTAGATCTGTTAATAAAGTATCTTTGTTTTTCACAATCTGCTTTAGCACCTCTGCCAAGACGGCTTTCAGTTTATAATAGGTTCAAAATTAGTGGGACAGTGGGAATTCCCATCTCCTTTAGCCACTGCATATTCCAATACACTCAACAACAAAAAAGAATCATTAACTCAAGAGGAATGTACTTTATTGCCCTCCCCTCCATAGGAAGTCAGCAGTTAGTTTCATCCCGATGGATACGGAATACAGGAAAGAAACAAACAAAAAAGTTTTGTCTTTTTTTTTTAAATAAACCACACTTACTAGCTCACATAAACATCTGAAAACAAATACAGCTGTCTTCCTTTCTGTATCACTGGCATAATTTATCAGTTTTTAATAAACTACTGTAAATATCTGTGAGAGGAAAATAAATTTTAAAATATGAAAAAAGTTAAATAGCCAAATGAGTCAACCATTCACAGGATGACCTAAATTTATTTTAGGATTAAGCCACTGATTTGCAACCTTTATTAAAATAAATTCACCTGTAAAAACAAGGTAGTTTATAGCCTGATCAACTTTTTTTGATAGCAGTCAAGGTTTTACACAAAAAAGTGCAAGACTTCAACTAATGAGCAAATAAGACATTCAGACATTAGTTTACACTTTTAAAAATTCTATCAGCTCCAACAAATACACAATGACTGCATATCAATTTATGTTAGTCCTGTGTAAAGAATACACTTTCCATTTAAATAGTTTTAATCACGCTTCTGTACTGCAGGGCATCGGTAACTTCTAGTGGGAGTTGGAATACAGTCTGTTCTTGATGAAGACAACACTAGACAGATGTTGCCTGATGCCTGGATAGTGCTGAATGTGACAAAACCAGCGAGACACATTGAGATATTTCTCCTTTTCTTGGACTGTCAGATCAACCTAAGTAGAGATTAAAAACACACACACACATAATATAAACATTCCATAAGCACAACTACATTTGATAGAAATTGAAAAAAAAACCCCAACAGTTCTCAAAAGCCAATATATTTGAATAAAAATTTCAGACACTTGGGAGCACTATGTAGTTGTTTAATGCACTTATGTTCAGTTTTAAACTAGATGTGTTTTCCAGGGAATTACCAAGTTTTCCACAAATGCAAAATTTACATTAATCCAGGATTTGCAGATGCAAAGTTTTTCATTTTATTAGAAAAGATGGGCTGGGGATTTAGCTCAGTGGTTCAGCCACCTGCCCCAGAAGCTCAAGGACCTGAGTTCGATCCCCCGTACCAAAAAAAAAAAAAAGCTTGTCAAAAGAAAAGAAGATGGGAGAAGGGAAGAGAGTAGCTTCCAAAAGACTAGGGTATGGTTCTCTTTCTGTTTTGTTTTGTTTTTTTTTTAGCAAAAAGGGAAAGATTTACTGGCATCTGACATACTAAACAAGGGAGCACCTAAGGGGGAAAAATATGTATGTACACACACACACACACACACTCACACACACACACACAGCTCTAAACGGCTGGGCTATATGCTGATGACTGCCATCTTTCTACTGAACTCTGAGGGAAAACCTCAAGAAGACAGTGACCCATTAAGTTTCAAGTGATTATTACTCAGTACAGGAAGGTCTCTTTCTCAGTGACAGACTCAGATGAAGAAGGCTGAGTAAATACCCAGGAACACCTTCTAAATTCTGTTTCCAATAAAGCTGCACTCTTAGTAGACACAGCAATTCACATCATTCGTTATCAAGGTGCAAGAATGCCCAGAGATCTGGTTACAGAGAGAGAAAATCAAGATCGTCGGTGCCTACCATTCTACTGGGCTCAAATTCCAAAGTAGGTGACTCTAAGACTTTTCTCTAAGACAAATTTTTGAACTTTTAGGCATTACCAGCTAAAGAGAAAGCCAGCAGGGAGTGGTTCTTCCTGTTATTAATTCAACATTTAATAGACATTGCAAATTTCTATAATACAAAGGGAAAAAACCAAACCCCAAAACTTAGTCACCCCATGCACGGTTCAAGCCCATCAGTACTTGGCTTGTTTGGAGACACTTGGTGAGCTGGATGCCTTGTGGCTTTTAAGAATCTAACATATGCTTGGGCCGGGGATTTAGCTCAGTGGCTTCGCCACCTGCTGTGCAGGTACAAGACCCGAGTTCGATCCCTGGTACAAAAAAAAAAAAAAAAAGAATCTAACATATACTTGATATACTTGTGCCTGCAGGCAAGCATGCTGCTAAGTTACTGGACTAACAAAAGTGAAGGACAAGTTACTTTAGTCTGCAATATAATATTAACAATAAAAAGATAGACAGTGTTTTCTCAAAAAATGTCTATATTTTTTGCTGGCTCAGTTTATATTGTTAGTGACTTTTACATAAAAATATAAATTCCAGGTTTTAGTAACACACACAGAAGCCCTGCGTACAAGCTTAACAGTAAAATTTAAAAATATATTCATCTTGGCTGAGGGGGGGATAAAATTGTGTAGTTATCAGGAAGATGTTACTATCACTGTGTCACCTACAAATATAATAGTGAGTCTATGACATAGAGACAAACTGACATATTTGTCACAAAGACTGGTCAAGAAGGTCTTTTTTCTTTGGTACTGGAGATCGAACTCGGGTCCTTGTGCTTGTTAAGACAGGCAGCGGAACCACTGAGCTAGATCCCCGGCCCAAGAAGGTCTTTCTTAAATGTAAAAGCTAATTTACTAAGAGAATTCGTGGTTTCACATATTCCTAATTGTTAGGTTTAAAATAAGAGGAGCACCTGACTGTTGCATTTAAATAGGAGGCACTAAGGAATTGTTTATCGAAGTTATTAGTTCGTGTTTCAAAATATTCTGAAAAATACTTTGTAAAAGAGCTAATCTTTTGTTCTTTTTCTAATTCTTAACCACAGTAAATTTCACCAAGGATTTCAAAAGAAAATGAAGGATTTTTTAAATGCTGGAGATTGAACTGACGGCCTTGAGAATTCCAGGCAAGTGCTCTACCTACTGAGCTGTATATACCTCCAATCCCCCAAAATGTAAGATTTTTACAAAGCTTAGAGATAGTGTGTGGGGCTCATTGGCAGAGCGTGTGCCTGGCATGCTCAAGGCCCTGGGTTTAATCCCCAGCACTGTAAAATAAGTAAATAAATAAAAAGTGCAATTAGTAGACAACGAACCTGCAAATCTGGATCTAATGGGAAATAGAGATAAGTTTTCTTATGAAAGATGAATGATTTAGTCAATCCTTAGCACCAAAAAAACCCAAAAACCAAAAAACAAACTTTAGCAAACCTCTTTGCTGACAGTTGAAGCAATTAGATGTAACAATAATTTCTATTCTAACTTGATTTTGTATCAGCTGCTGAAATACATGATTCTAATCTGACTTCAGATAATTTTAGTCCTTTCAGAGCTGTCTCCATTTAGCCATTTTGTGGGACATTATTTTCAGAATAAAGTAAAATACACAGAAGACTAATTATTGTTTGATCTATGCTGAATCTGTACACTCAGATTTTGAACGAGGTAAAAAGGGAAATACATATTTAATATTTATATTTCAGAACAGCATTTGTTAACACAGGACTAGCATATGTTGCTACCGGGCCTATTACTTAAAACACTAATGACAATATACAACACAAAGCGAAATAGTCTCCAACTTAGAAAATTTCACATTTGGACCCTCTAATGTAAGGACTATAAATCAACAAAGTACAAAATATTTTTTTTATTTCAAAAGTTCCTAAAATTTCTAAAATATTCTAATTCACTCTAGCCATTTTTGTCTCTCTCAGTACTGTGGACCAAACTCAGAACCTTGAGCTTTTGAAGCAGGCGAGACGCCACTGAGCTAAATCCTGGGCTCACTCCAGCCATTTTTGTTTTGTTTTGTTACCGGAGATAGAACTCGGGTCCTTGCGCTTGTGGGGCAGGCAGCAGCACCACTGAGCTAAATCCCTGGCCCTACTCGACATTTTTAACTAGAAGATCCACCACGCAATGTTTCTAGTTGATCTACTTTCAGGAATGTAAACTTCATCAACATCCCTTAGAAAAATTTGCCAGAAATACACTGAGCTTTTCTGAAAGGATCAGGTTACCACTTTAACCTCCTTTTATGGCCTAACCTTCTGAATTTAGCCCTTTGAGTCAGAAAATTATGACCGACCTCAATTTGTTACCTCAAGCACTTCTTTTTGTAGACATTTTACATATGAAGTTACTGTAAACAAAAAAAACACCACAGATAGTCCCCACATCAAATCTACCATTTTAAAAAGTATTTTTAATGGAGTCCCTTGGACTATTTAATATTGGTTTTCCATCATCCCTTTCTCGTTGGCTAATACATTTTTTCCTTTCTTACAACAGGAAGAGCAATGTAATTGTTCTAGTTGCCACGTCCTGCTTGTTTCTGGCCTGTGTGCCAGTGTGCCTGTAGTGCTCCCTGGCTTTTCCCCTAAGCATTTCTTTTGGTCTATATTGGTACTCTGTAATTACTTTGAACCTTAAAGCCAAACAGATAATATTCTGAATCACTCATTTTCCATGAAGACATGTGAAAAACACCTTAAGCGACCCCTTTCAGCCCAGTGTGCACAGTGTACAGTGCTGGCTTGCTACCCTTCAACTGGCACCAGGCTGCTTTTGGGGACACTCTTTATGGTTTTCCAGCTATTCCTCTTACTTTTCCTTTCCTTCTAAAAGAACCACACACTCCTGTGGAGCTCCAAACTTGAGAACAAATGTATTTCATCTGATAACAATCATACAGTCAAGCAGCACAGAAAATTACAAAGGGTTTTAATAATCTCAAGTAACAGTCTGTTCACAGGGACTACTATCTACTAGTGAAATCACTCCAAGCAAGCAGTGAGTCACTGATATTACAACCAACAGCTACACTAACAGGCACTGTAACAAAGGAAGCACAACATAACATTTCTCAAAGGAATTAAATTAAGACAGACCAGATCTCAGAATAGCTCAGCCACAACTAGAACTGGGCTCACAATGAAATAAAACACAGTGGGATTACTGAGGGCTTGAAGGTTCCTTGTAATTCTGCTGATTACATTTCAAATATTTAATGTGAACTAAGTGAAAGAAGTTACAAATAAATATACTGCTAAACCAAACAAGGACCCTGATGAATGTGAGCAGATGGTCCATCTAGATGTGGTGTCTCCAAACTGAATGTAATACCTAGCAATCATTTTGTTCCTCACCTGTGTATATTTATTCCTAGCTTAACACGGATGTCATTTCATACCACAATGCAATCCTGTCACTGTACAGGTTTTAGTTTGTCAGGCCTGTTCCTTAAGGTCTTTACATCGGAGTACTTTGCCTCTACTTTGACCAGGGAGAAAGAGATGCTTTGACTCATGGTATGAGCACAGGAATGGTCAGCAGAGTTATCTGGGTATATTCCACTCAGTGTTGTTTTGAAAAAGATAACCATATATTTAATTATAATATCCTAATCACTATAAAGAGGATATACATTTCCCAAAATGGGAAATATAAATATATGGATAGTTAAATATTATTAAGGTAACTAATTTTAACATGCAAGATGGAAGGAAACTCTTCTAACCTGCCTGCCCACAAACTAAATGTCCCCCAGGGCACCTAGACTCATAATTAAACAACTCTACAGCTGGGGCTGGACTGTCCTGTGTTAAGGGATTATGACAGTCTTCACTCTGCTGGCAAAGAAATGCCACACAAACTCCCTCCTTTTAAGAGTATTTCCTATCACAGGACCTGCACAAGCCATTCAAGAGGAAAACATAAATGTACACTTGGTTTGCAAGAGTTGCACTTCATGATCATCTTTTTTAATTAGATAGGAGAAACGCTGTCATTCATAATGACAGCCTGATGCTATAGGAAGACAGACCTTGGGAGTCCTGAGAGACATTCACTGCCTGCTGGTGGTCGCTGTGCATTTCTCCTGATACTGTTTTAAAAAGTTAAGTAATACCCCATGTGCCACAGATAAATACATTTTAAAAAAGCCAACAAGATTGTTGTTGTTTCAGATCCAAACTGTTGGCGAACCCCTCTGTAAGGCAGCCATGATCACAGCAACATAATCTTGCAGGTCAATTATGGACTCCCCCAAGCCGAAACCTGTTGGTCTGCCACCAGGAGAGAAACACTTAAGACACCTTAGCAGCTAATCCTCTTTACCTTGGAGGCTTTTTTTGTTTTGAAATGAGGTAAGCTGTGCCACGTCACCATTCTAAAGTGAAAAAGCTACTAAAATATACTGAACCTAGAATGGAATAAAAAGAGGCTGATGTGATCACTGATTTTCAGCTGCAATTAAACTCTCTTTACATTTATATAAAATTACTTTGATTTAATTGCATTGATGAACATTACTAAAATGGCATTTTCACCGGGGATTTAGCTCAGTGGTTTCGCTGCCTGCTGTGCAGGCGCAAGGACGGGAGTTCGATCCCTGGTAACAACAACAAAAAAACCCAATAAAATGGCATTTTCACTATAGATGTAAAACCATGAGCAGGTACAGAATGTTGTTATGTATTTCTACTCTCGATAGCATGTAGCTGGCCAAGTCATTGTGCTAAGCACTGGGGGCAGGGGTGGGGGCAAAGAGAAATTTGATATGATCCGCCCTGGTCTCCTACTTTTGTTTAATACAAGGCCTATTCCTTCTTGATCCCAGCATAGTGATCAATAGGCCTCTTTTGATAGTCAAGAGTACTGTTTTAGATGAGAATTCATATGACCATTCTATTTATAAGCAGCACTTATAGTTACACTTGGAAGATTTTTAAACTAATGAGAATTCCCTTGGGTAGCCAAGGCTGTTCAAATGTTGCAGATATTTTTCATGATTCTTCATTCTACTTTACTTCCCTCATTAAATGATCAAATTACACTCTAATCAGAAATTAGCACTATATTTCATTTTCTCTAATTCATTGTTTTCATGTAATAAGTCATTTCCTCAATGAAATTAACAGTTCTTTGAAAATATTATTTTATACTTCTTTTATGTCCTTGTCAAGTCTAGCATAATGGGCAAATATAGCAGGCTCTCAATAAATAACTTGAAACTTACAATATGAACAGTTTTATACTAAGTCAAATTAGGCCATTATGATATAATGATATAGATCTTAACACAATCACTTAGGGATGTTTGAGGAATAATTCTTAATTAAAGTCAAGTAACTCCAAATTAAGAGATTATAGTGAGTGGCAGGACTAAGAACACAGTGGTGGTACTTGTGGGATATGGGTTACAGAATGCCCTGTGGATACCAAAATCCAGATGCTTAAGTCTCTTACATAAAATGGAATAGTATTTTCACACAACCTACACACTTCTTCCTGTGTACTTTATCTCTGGATTACTTATAACGCCTAATAATACATGATAGATACCATGTAAAATACTTGTTATACTATACTGTTCAAAGAATAATAGAAGAAAATAATATCCATATGTTCAGTACAGACGCAATCTTCTTTATCAGTTTTTAGCATTTTCAATGTGGATTTGGTTGACCCTGCAGATGTGGGAGCTGCAGATGCGGAGGGCTGAATGTAACTGAATCATGCATTATGATGGTTTCTAACAGCTCACAAAGGCTCCCTCACATACTAAGTCACTTGAGTCAGAATATCTGGTTTGTCTTGGTCCTTTCAAAAGCTGAGCTCTGTGCCTTTGTATAAATTACTTGCCTTTTTGCTTTATTTTTTCATTAAAAAAAATCACTCAACATTTCTAAGCATTTGTTTCTTTCTCTATAAAAGGAAAATAATAACACTAATCCTATCTCCTTCAGTTATGAGATACAATGAAATAAATGTAAAACTCCTTGAAAAGTATATAGAAGTAAATTTATTGTATGTTTCTGGAGGGCTAACTATAAATGTGCCAAGAGTGTCAGATGGTAGTGCTATGAATATGATCTTTGATTCAAGGGGCTTATCACAGATTTTCAAAGTGGGAAGATAGAAAAAGAAATGGGAAAGAGCTTGTCAGTGTGATTCAGGAAGCTGAGAGGCTTTTACCCAGGAATCAGTGCTGGTGCTGAGACACCTAAAGAAACGTAAGTGAACCCGGGAGGAAGTAAGGGCTAGGACCAGGCTGCAAAAGACAAGAGCAGTGCAAGGACAGAGTAGGAAGAGCCCAGTGGTCAGCAGACAGGGACTACGTTAAGGATAGAACACAATGGCAGAATCAAAGCTAGCACGAGAGGCAGGAGACAGAAGGGTCCTTCATGTGGTGACATTTCACTCTGCAGGGAAGAGGAACTACTGAGTCAGTCGGGGAGGAAAAATCCATGGTCACATGAAAGATTGCTTCAGTGGCACCACTGTCATCTCTGACATTCCCTAACATTAAAATCTTCTTTATCTGGCTCAGAGATGAGACTGGTGGCAGGGGCAATGTCGTCAGGGATCACGGAAAGAGTCACGTGTGAAAGGCATCCAGGAGGTGGAAATCAGGACCAGACCAACTGGGTGGATGAGATGCAGAACACAAAAAATCCATGGGTTTCATTCTTCCACAGGGGAGATACAAATGTTGGGGTGCTGAGGGGTTGAAGAAAGAAGCACAAACTCTGGAGCCAACCTGCTTCTGCCAAGTATTTGAGGGCCCTCAAAGAAGACAGCTGAGCTCCCCACACCTCATCTCATTGGTAACACAGGGTTGACGAGGGCTCACGAGAACAGTGCCTCCTTCCTAGGCCTGTTACAAGGATTAAGTAAGTGACCGTTTATACAGCATGAAGAAGAGTACCAAGAACACAGTGAGTGCATTCTACTTGTTTGAAAAGAAATTTTACACGAGGGACAATTTTTAAAAAGGAGGTAGTAGCTGAAGGAGAGTTAAGAGGACAGATAGATTAGTCTGGAAAAAACCAAGACAATCCCTTGTGGCCAGAAAAAGCAGACAAGTTGAATAAGGATGTGTAAGCAGGACGGCTGGCAGATGAGGGATTCTAACAGACAACCTCCATTCCTAGTCAAAGGGAGGAGGCTCTGAGGCAAGGACTGAAGACAAAAGGGAGGATGAGGGACAGGCCTGGAAAGTGATAAAGGTCTGGAAGTGTCCCAAGGACAAGGAAAGAGCCTACTTGTATGCCAACCCAGCTGTAATTAGACAGTACAACTTTCTCCTGGCAACCATTAATAGTTTTGTGATTTCTCAAACACAGCTCAGTTTGGATACAGAAATGAAGACATTTATTTGGACTTGCCAAATGCTGAGGATTTACGGGGAAAGAGTTGTGACTGCAGGCCAGAGCAAAGGAGCTATAGATGCTCTTGTAGCTGAAATCAGGCAGAAGGAAATCTAAGTTGGGTGGGAAGAGAAGTACTGCACACAGTTTTGGAAAAAGAAGAGACAAATTATACCAGGTAGGATTAGGAATTAAGACATTAAAAGAGGTAGGATATGAGGGTGCATGGAAGATGGGGCACTAGAATTAAGATCCAGAGGTGGAGTGGGATGAAGATGATCATGCCCATAGGGTGGGTGGAGAAATAATTTTGAAAGAAAAGCAGAAGAGAAGGTTGAAAATCAAGTAGGTCAAGAAACTGGAAGCAGCTATGTTACGTGGATACATGGAAGGAATTTTTGCACAAAGCATCTTATCTAAAAATGACTCCTTTCATTTTTATATAAGTTGAAAATGCAAATTTGATTTAAATTCAAGAAAAATAAAAAAAATCATTCTGAACATGACAGGAAAAAAAAGCAAAAACTATTTGAATACTCACTATAAAGCGATGAAGTCCATAGTATAACAGAATATCTGCTAAGGTAAAGTTATATCCCGTAAGGTAGACTTTATCTTCAAGATATGAATTAAGATCCTAGAAAAAAATAAAATATTAATTTAAAAAGCACAAAGCACAATACCATATAACTAAAAACATTTAGAAGACAAGAAAGAAAATACAACACTAACATTTAACTTAATAAAGTTAATCTTTGAGATTAATAGAAAAAGTTTCACTTAAAATCACAACTTGCATGCCAATCATGTCATTAAAAAAAAAAAAAAAAAAAACCCAGAACAGGCTGGGTACAGTGGCTATGCCTGTAATCCTAGCAGGTTTAGGCAGGTTGAGGCAGGAGGATCATAAGTTCAAGCCCAGCCCAGGGAACTTAGCAAGCTTCTATCTCAAAATAAAAGGGCGAAGGATGCAGCTCAGAGCAAAGGCCTTTCATTCAATCCCTAGTACCACAGAAACAAAACAAAATCAGAGTAAATATTATTACTTACATTTTAAAGCAATAAAGAAACATTAGAAAATGATATTCAAAATGCCATCCACAATCATTTCAAAGAGTTCAGTTTATAACATTGCATACATCATGTTCATGTTAGATTTTTTTCCGTTAAAATATAGAAGACTTGTTAACTATTTCTATTCAAAGAATTCTAAGCTATTGGTTTTTGCAATTTTTGTATGTACTTTGAAGAACTTAATTGGGTACAAAACACGTGACATTAAATCTACCACCTTAATCATTTTTTAAGTATATAGTTTAGTAAGAATTAAGGATATTTGGGCTGGGGATTTAGCTCAGTGGTTCCTGTGCCTACCTTGGAAGTGCAAGGTCTCGAGTTTGATCCCCGGTACCAAAAAAAAGAGTTAAGGATATTCACCTTGTTGTACAAACAATCTTCAGAACATTTTTATCTTGCAAAGCTAAAACTCTATGGCCATTAAGCAACAATTCTCCATTTCTCCTTCACTTAGGGACTGGCAATCACTATTCTACTGTTTCTATGAATTTGATTACTCTAGATACCTAAGTGGAATCATAGAGTATTTGTACTTGTGATTGGCTTGCTTCACTTAGTACACGCCAGAGTTCATCTGTGTTGTAACATGTCATAGTTTCCTCCCTTTTAAAATCTAAATTATGTCACACTATATGTATACACTATATTTTGTTTATCCATTAATTTGTCAGTAGACACATGGGCTGTCCCCAGACCCTGGCTGTTGTGAATAATGTCTAAGTATCTCTTCCAGGACATGCTTTGAGTTCTTCTGGGTGTACACCAACAAGTGGAGTTGTTGGGTCACATGGTGACTCTATCAATGTCTTGGGGAAGTGCACCCTTATTTTCACAGCAGTTGTATCAGTTTATATTGCTGCCAATGGTGCACTATGATTAACAAAGGGTTGTTATTATTTGGTTTTGGGCGGTAGCCATCCCAATGAATTTGAGGTGATATCTCATGGAGAGTTTGACTTGCATTTCCCTAATGATTAGTAATTTCAGGAAGCATTTTTCATAAGCTTGTCAGCAATTTGTATACCTTCTTTGAAAAAATATTTACTCAAGTCTTTTGCTCATTTAAAAATCAGATCATTAGTTTTTTGTTGAGTTGTAGAATTTTAAAATCTGAATATTCACACCTTATCAGATATGACTTGCAAATATTTTGTTTCATTTCATGAGTAGCTTTTTTAGTCTGCTTATTTCATTGACTGATTGACCGTGGTGCTAAAGATTGGCCCTAGAGCTTGCAGATGCTAGGCAAGCAATCAACACTGAGCTATACCCTAGTGCAGCTGTGTCATTTGACGTATGGAAATTTTAAATTTTTACATAGCATAATACATCTATTTTTATTTTTGTCATCTGTGCTTTTAACATCAAATGAAGAAATCACTGCTAACTCAAATGACACAAAGATTTCTAACAATTTTATAGTTTTTGATCTTATATCTAGGTTTTTGATCCCTTGAGTTAATTTTTATATATAGTGTCAGGTAAAGGACCAACTTCATTCATTTGCATGTGGATATCCAATTTTCACAATTCCTCCAAGGCTCCAGTTTTTTTTTTTCCTTTTGGTACCGGGGATCGAACTCGGGTCCTTGTGCTTACGCAGCAGGCGGCAAAACCATTGAGCTAATTCCCCGGCCCCCAAGGCTCCAGTTTTAAATATCATCTAAAGGCATAGAAAGTTTTTGTTATTAGATGTCTACACAATGGCCACCAATTTTTAAATTATTTTAATATATATGAAAAAATTTGTTTTAAATTACCAAAATATTCCAAAAAACAAATAAAACCCCCCAAAACAAAATCACCAACCCACTCCAAACAGCCAACTAGCTCTCTACATAGCTAATAGGCTCATTTGAAAGAAAAAAGAAGCATGTGTTAAAAAATAAAATTCTGAAAATGTCTTATCTTAAACTAGAAGTATTATCTGGCAGACCAGTATAAATAGTTTCCTTAGAGGGAAAAATATATACTGTATTGTATGAATATATTTGGCATCTCTCAAAATTAATAATTTTTATTAAATTACATTCAATTTAAAAGAGACAACAGAGTCTTATACCCTTAAAGGCAGGTTTTATAAATAACTTACATGAACTATTATTAGGTATTCTCAGAGGCTGCTCAAAAGACTATTCTGGAAGTCCAAGATCAAGGTTCTGGAAGATGCAATGCCTGTGGGTTCATTTCCTGTTTCCTGCTTCCTGGTTCACAAGGGCTGTCTTTTCACAGGGCAGGAGGAGTGAGGGGTACGAGGCCTCTGATAGAAGGGTCCTAGTCCTGTTCATGAGTGCTCCACCCTCTGGACCTGATCCCCTACCAAAACCATGACTTTGAGAGTTAGGATTTCAATATACAAATTTAGGGGGAACCTAAACATTTATACCCCAAGACATCCCAAAGAGCCTGGTACATAGTGGATCAGTAATCAGTATTTGCTAAACTAAATTTAATCTTTTTGAGTTTATACACATTTGCATTTAAAGACAGTAATTTTCAAAATGGTTCATGAATATGGACTTCTGGGGATGGTACAGATGAGGACACCAAGGAGTGTGGACACGAATAAGGAGATAGCTATGAAAGAAAAAAATAGTAGAGGTAGAATACGCTCGCACATGGGTATGCGAGGGCTACCTCCACGGTAATCTGTTGAATAGAAATGGTTTCCTCCAAATAACTTCAAAGAATCAATAATAAGAAGTAAGTATGTCTTCATTTAAATTTAAGAATGTAGGGCTGGGGGATTTAGCTCAGTGGTTCCATCGCCTGCCTTGCAAGCGCAAGGTCCAGAGTTCAATCCTGGATACCAAAAAAAAAAAAAAAAAAAGAGAATGTAAAGCTCTGAAACACTTTCATACAGCATATTTCTTCTAAAAATAAAAACCATATCCATGTTTCATTTACAAAACCTCTTAACAATGTAGTTTTTGTTTTTTTTTGTTTTTTTGCAGTACTGGGGATTGAACTCAGGACCTTGTGCTTGCAAGGCAGGAGCAACACCACTGAGCTAAATCCCAGCCCTAACGATGTAGTTTTTGTAAACGATGATTACTATTTTTCTGATTAGTGATTTACAAAATATTCTCCTTCTGCAAAAGATGGGACAGAACTTATTTTGATGTTCCTTTCCTTCTTTGAGACAGAGCCCAGGCTGCTCTCAAATTTGGCCGTCTTCCCACTTTAGCTTCCCAAGTAGCTGGAATTACAGGCCTGTGCACTACACCTGGCTCCTTTGTTTTTTAAACAAATCTTTCTGAAGCTATTGCCAAATCCGTTGAAACATTTCTTCCTATCTTCCCAATTCTTAGTAAATATTTAGTAAAACAGAAAAATTGAAAAAGCAGTACAATAAATAATTATATACCTTCCACCTACACTCAATAAATGTTAGTTTTGTAATGCCTTTTTTGAAATTACACACTGCCTTACTTATGAGGAACCCAATCTTAGAATTGTGGCTTTTACAGCAGGGTAGAATTTTGGCAAATGAGAATTAAGCTCCTTCTTAAATACCCTAAGAGCAAGAGATTTAAAAATAAATAATGAAAAGATATATGGCCCAACATAAACATGAACAAAGGATACATACAAGTAAATTTTAAAATAATAAAAATGGCTTATAAACATTATAAAAAAATGCCGTACCAATAATACTTTTATGAGAAAGAAGTAAAAACAAAGAAATGGTATCTTAGTTTGCTCGCATTGGTGCTGAAATTGACGCCAGTGAAAGAGAAAGTGGTACTACCTGAGTTAGTACTGGGGAGGAGGCCATCTCCTACACTGATACACAGTAATAATACACTTTTCTGAAGGACAAAGGAAGGGGATGGCTTTGGGCCTACCAATTTCCCTTGTGGGAATTTAGCCTCAGGAAACAAATGGGAATGTTACATAATAGATGACTGTGCCCAGAAGATGCCCATCTTTTAAATACATGCACGTATGTATAAAAAGAAAACACAAATGGAAACAATACAAAGGGGGCTTAATAATTTGATGACTAAACTGGTGCGAGAATAGATGTTTAAAATGTTTTTTATTTGCTTATTTGTATTTCTTAACTTTCAGTAATTAATACCGACTGCCTTTAAAATACACAATGCTGTCTTGAAATAGCACCATAGCAAAAAAAACCAACCCTTTCCTCTTCTGTGCTCATACAGCCAAAAATCACTGGCAGTCCATTCTCGGCATGTCGCCCCCACTAGTCTGAACTCTGTAGAGACAGAAATTGGGTCTAAGGCCTCGTCAGCTCTTGGGACTGTACCTGGCACAGCACACACGGGCTTATGTCACTGGTACAAATGAGCCAACAGGGCAGGTCAAGGAAGACACCCCAAAACTCATAGTGCCACACAAATTATGGAGGATGGCAGGATCCCCAGAAGTGATCAATTTTGATACTGAGAATAAATGGTTGATCATGAGAGACCTCTTAAGAAATGGTGCATGAAAATGCTTCCTGCCAGTTCTCTTGATAGCTTCTAGTATTAAGAACGTAGTTTAAATAATTTCCTTCCAAAATAAGGAAAAACATTCTTGCTCAATTTATATTATTGTTTATATTATATTATTAGGTAATAATGGAAACAAAATAAATTTATATTATTTATGTTATTATATAACAATGGAAACAAAATCAGGAAATATTATGTGGTCAAATAGATGGTCTCTAGGATTCCTTCATATTTTATGCTTTTATAATTTTTTTCAAAGTCTGCTTTATTTATATAATGAACAAAACAATTTCAATTTGGGATGCTTTTTGTCCTTGATGTCTCTGGAGCCAACTATTTGGGTTATATTTTACATAAACAGGCTCTTTTACTCTAACTTGCTACTTTTGGAACAAAAATACAAATCTTAAGATCCTCAAGAGAAGAAAAGTCAGGATTTCTCAGATTAATCTGGTTTAAATTACAACCTTCAAAGACTGATTTTTCCTGCCTCTGAGAAAACATTTTCTCCTCTATCTAGAGAATCACAATTGCTAAGTGGGAAGAGACAGCCATGTATCACATTTAAAAGAACATGTAAAACTATAATTACGTCAAGTATTATGAAGGAGAAGCAGAGGGTGCTGCATGTGGCCGAGGGGACACAGTGCAGGAAGCATGGGAGGCAGAGGTGTCTGGGCTGAGATCTGAGGGGAAGGAAGACAGAAGGGTCCAGCCTGCCCCAGGCAGAGGTAATAAACGCCAGGTACAAACTGCCTTGAGGCAGAAGGGAAGAGGGAGAGAGGCCAAAAGTTGGAAGGCACAGGCAGAGTCCCACTTAGTGGTTCCCAACCCAGAGCAGAAAGAAAAGTCACGGTACCTTCAACAGAGCATGGCTATTTTCTTTATTGGAGTGTCTGTCTACTTGAGTGACTCGGTATTCTAACCACTGCTGGACCATTGCTTTTTCTTCTGCAGTGTTTCCCAACAAATGTTCCTTGTTGGCTTGCTTGACTAGATGAGTTGCTATTGTTGTCAATCCTGTTAGACTTGGGCCACTGTTTGTCTGAAGAACTGGAATCTTTAAAAGAAAAGAAAAAAACCTCTTCAGATAAATGTAAAAAACAAAGACCAATGTGCCTGTAACTTCTAAGTAATCACAAAATTGTTCAACTGTTTTTTTAATCCAACTATTCTAGGATTTTACTCTAAGATATTAAGTTACAGACAAGTAAAGCAAATAGTAGTTATGGGCTGGGGATTTAGCTCAGTGGTTTTGCTGCCTGCTGTGCAAGCGCAAGGACCCCAGTTCGATCTCCGGTATCAAAAAAAAAAAAAGAATAAAAAAGCAGTTAATAACACTGCAAAAAATGGTAATGTGAGAAAATGGAAATTCTAATAAATTTCAATCAAGATTACTTATGCCTTCAAATCATGCAGCAGCAGTACTAAAATCTAAACTCTTAGTGGCTTATGGCTTAGTACAATCCAGGTGTACTTCTTACTTATGCAAAGGTCTGGGGGGATTGTTGGAGTGGTAACCCAGCAATCACAGCTTCATCCTCCTTTTGGCAAGTGTTTCTATAATCATCACAGCAGGGGACTACCGCAGTCCTGTGCACCAGCAATCAAGTGTTTTCATCTGGTAGTGTTTGTCACTTCACATAACCCATTGGTTAGAAATAATCAGATGCTCCGGTGCTGGCAGCCATGCCACCACAGAAATGTAAGGAGTCATATCGCAGGAACGTGTAACCCTTTCATGTGCTGAGGAGAGAAACTGACACATGCTTAGAAAGCTCCAGCACACTGTCACTGATTTTTTTACTCTAAAGAAAATTATTGTAAAACTAAATTATCCCCAATCACACTATGTTAACTCAAAAAAATTTGTTACTTTCTCATTTAATCATTACAGCTTCTAAGATAGGAAAAGTCTCACTTTCATTTTAAATCTTCTAAAATAAAGTATTATCTTCATTTTACATCTTTTTGTAAGGCAAGTAATCTTATTTTCATTTTATTTTATTTATTTATTTAGGTACCAGGGATCGAACTTGGGTCCTTGTGCTTGTGCAGCAGGCGGTGAAACCACTGAGCTAAATCCTAGGCCCCTCTTATCTTCATTTTAAAGAACCAAGCCCACCATGTTTGTGATGGCAGAGTAAGAGTTTGAATAAAGTACTATTGGCCTGAAAGTCCACCCTCTTTTCTTTATACAGCCTAAAGGACATAAATATCAAGTGATTAGTTATAGTACACATACTATTTTCACATCAATTTTTGGGTCCCATGGTCTTCGAAGTAGTTACTTTTAATGGCTGCCTAAGTAATATTCAAATGTGATGTACTGTAATTTAATGGATTTTTGTCTTTGAGCTGGATTGCTAGACTGCTCTGAATTTTTATTAATGGCAATGTGACAGAGAATGCCTTATTGCTGGCTTACTGTTATCACTTGTCTACCCAGAAAAGGGCTAAATTTTATTCGTACACAATCCTTTTTCCCATACATACAAACAAACTTTAATAGTTGCCCATCACTAAAATATTCTAATTAAAAACCGAAGAAACCCCACACTCTGAACTCCAAAGCCCTCACAGTAGGGCCTCACACTGTAATTTTGGGTTTACCTTGAATCATACCACTCTTAATACTGATTTACTTATTGCCCCGAACTTTAATAATTTATTGATTTTACACATCTCTCAAAGCCTAATCCCTTAAACACCAGCTCCTTCATGAAGAACATAAACCCGTTATTTTTTTAATCTGGTTTTAACATCCTCTTCTACACTTCTCACTGATGCACTCTTCCATTAAGTACACAATTTCTTGTGTTTTAACGAATCGCATTGACTGTTTTCCATACTAGCCAATAAGCTCTCTGAAGGCAAGACTCAGGTCACCGCGATGTTTCCTATAAAACATACGGCAAACGAGGTAGAAGCGGCTGAGAAGGAACAGTATGGGGATTGAGGAAAAAGCAGCAGCAGACCACTTTGGAGCCATTGTCTACTCTACCAATCACCGGATCTTAGCCAAGTCGCTAAATCTTCCAGGCCTCAGGTTAACTTAGGTGTAAAAGCTACACTAGTGCTACTGTCGAGATATGATTTGTTTTTATGTTTTTGAGACAGGGTCTCACTACGCAGTGGTTCAGGCTGGGCTTAAACTCACTATGCAGCCCAGGCTGGCCTCGAACTTGGCAACGATTCTCCTGCCTCACCTCCTGAGTACTGGGATTATAGACGTGTGCCACCACGCATGGCTGAGAAATTTTTTTTAGCCAGTGTCAAACAAAGGAAAAGTTAAGGCAAAAACCTACATCATCTGGGAAAAAACTTCAAAGCAGCAAAAAATGTATAAATCCAAAGTAGTCTCTTCTACTCTAACCCATTCTCTCCACGGCAAGCAACGATCTTTACTGTCCTCCAATGCCCTGGGAAACCGGGGCCATACATACACCTCACCAGTCGGTCTCACACCTGGTAACTTTCCCTTTCTCAGCCTCCTCGAGTCCTTCAGGTTGCGCCAAGACCCCAATGGCGTTCTCTCAGCCATCCACGCTTCAAAGTAGCACTTTTTACTACTGTGCATTAAAACACAGCTGTGTTTGTCCACCCAGCCAAAAAGCAAGCATCCCGAGGTGGGGTGACCCCGCGTTAGCTCCCGGAAACCGGCTGCGAGAACTGAATGAAAGGAGCGACTGCGTCCCATGCAGTCGCCGAACGCAAGCGCGGGCTCTCCAGGCTTCTCTGAGGGCCGAGTGCCCTGCACAATGGCTTCGTTGGCCCTGCGTGGGATGCTGACAACCTTGCCGGCGGTGAAGTTCAGGCTAAGCCCGAGGGGCACCAGCAGCCGCCGCCGGACACGTGGGGGGCCGGGAAGCCGCCTCCTCCCGCCCGCCGGCCGCTTCTCCCGCGCTGGGCCGAAGTCTCTCCTTCTCTCCCTCCGCGCCGCCCCTGCTTTTCTTACCTGTCGCTCGCCCTGAGCGCTGTACTTATTTCCCTTACTCAGCCCTAGGGACTTCTCTAGCAGCTTCAGCTCCGCGGCCGCCGCCATCTTCCGGCCCCAGCGCCTGACAGGGGGCGGGACCCGCACTGCAAAGACCTCCGCCACAGGCAGAGGCGGAAGTCCCACCCCCTCCAACGTCACCAGCGATTGGCCGAGCGGAGAAATGCATGGAGGGTGCGCCTGCGCGCAGAAGGCGGGGCCAACGAAAGGGGCGGGACCCAGGAAGGGCTCCGCGACCAGTGGAGGAGAGTGGGTAGCGAATTTCCAGTTTTGACCTGTTGGGGACGTGCTGGCCTAACGAGCATCGAAGCGGGGCTTCGGTTGCTGCAGTCATCTGGCTCTGCCAGCTTCTAAAGGGCAGACTATTGGCCTGGCTGCCTGAGTTAACTCATTAACTCATTTGGCAGGCTGAGGCTTTAATGATAAGAGCCGACGTTTACCTTTGTTTGGCTCAGAAATCTCCGAATTTGAACAGATTGAATGGTAAAGAGTTCACAGTCCATCAGGAGTTTCTAACATAACAGTGTAACTCCTGAGGATTTAAACAGTGTTGTAATGGCGAACTGGAAAACCCAACCCTTAATTTAATCACATCTGCAGAGCCTTCTTCCTTATAAGATCACATCAATAGATGCCCAGGAGGTTTCTGATGGAAAGGACTGCGTTGATTGTTGGACTCCAGCCCATGCGTGTTACGCTTTGGCAGAAAATTTGTCTGTACTTTGCTCATTTCCAGAGACTTGGCCTGAGACTGATAATAAAGGCGGCAGATTAATTAATCTGGCAGAAGAAATTTCAAGGCAGCCTAATGTTGAGACAGCGGCACGGCTACTGCATAAATGAAAAAATCATGAATAAAATATTAGCAAACAGAATCCAATAATACATTTAAGCGAATAAAACATTATGACTAGATGGAATTTATTCCCAGAATGCAAAGGAGTCTGATGTTAGGAAATCTGTTGTGAAATTGAAGCAGCTATCACTGTACAGTTGAGCCTGTTGTCTCACAGAGTTGAAGAAGGAAATTAGAGAAAAAGGAGAAATTAGAAGAAAGTTTATTGAAAGTAAGAAGAAAAATAGCTCCCAATGGGGATCTACCAGGAGTCGAAAAGTGTAGCTCCGGTGTGCTTTGTCATGACTTTGTTAGGGATGAGCAGAGCCTGGGAACTTGTTTAGTATCCAGCGATCACCTAGCACACGTGCATCTGTGGATTTAGAATAATTAATTGAGGTTTAGGCTTTGTAATGTAGAGTTTTTAAAAAATCAACTACTCAGCTGGTTTCAATGGAAACTGAGTTCAAAGGAAAGTGGTTACTCTGAATTTTATGTTCCTCCAAGTCCAGCAGAAACAGGGAGGCATTGTTACCTAACTTCGTGTATGCTAAAAAGTTTTTTCCCTTAGAGTTAGGGTTCTTATATTAACTCTACCCTTTCCCCTATGTTTTTATATTTTTTAAGCTTAACTGGTTGTACGGCTTGAATTAGTTCTTAGCTATTTTCTTTGTAGTGTGGGACTGTGTGATTCAAAAGTTAATTACTCCCCTAGGTTCTGTTGTAAATTTGATGGTTGGAGTGTGTTTGCCTCGGGACAATGGACAATCAGTAATAGGGCGAGATTGCTCAGCCATCTGTTTGCCCTAAATCCAAATGTCCCAGGGCCCAGTATCTATAGGACAATCTGTAAACAGGGTGGTCCTAACTGTTAGTCAGGATGTCTGCTGACCATCAGCATGTGACAGTGAGCCACTAACCTTTGTTCTTTTTTTTCTGTGAATCCACATGTTAAACTCCCCCCCCTTAACCCCCTATAAAACAACCTCGGACTCTGAGCCAGGTGCCTCTCTAAGCTATTTTGCTTTGGGAGTGCCGTCTGGCCAGACTAATAAAGGTTTGTTTCCCAACTTGGCTGGTGTGTTCCTTCCCGGGTGGTCTTCGATGTAGCCAGCTCCTTGGAGCGTTTGGTAAGGCTCTTGGTCTTACGTTCTGAAGACACCGCTGGGATTCCTGGGTGTGCTCCACTTCAGTTCCTTGGAGCATTTGGTAAGGCCCTTGGCCTTGCATTCTGGAGGCACCGCTGGGATCCCTGGGTGTGCTTCACTATAGTCAGCTCCTCAGAGCATTTGGGTAAGGCCCTCGGTCTTACAGTAGCCAGCCAACTCTAGTTTAGGCTCTGTCCCTTACTTGCTGCCTACTTATAAGCCAACTAGCTAAACTGGCCTTTACTTTATGATCATATTAATGAAGCTAAGGAGAAAAATCTTATAATCATTTCTAAAGGCTCAGGAAAGTCATTTGACATCATTTAATACTCATTCATGTTTAGAACACTCAATAAAAAAGTAAAGGCACTAGCTAATTTTCTATTTAAGGAGAACTTTTTAGAGGTTTTCTTGTTAAACTAAGTTCCTTATTGTATGTATTACATTGTGCTAGAGATTTTAGTCAACGTATTCAGATCAGAGAAAGTAATTAGAAGCATGTGAATTGAAACAAGAGGACAAAGTAGCTCAATTTACAGATAACATAAATTTATATTTTGAAAATTCAAGATAATCAGTAGAAAAATTATAAACAAGAGTTTAGAAGAGTAGTGAAGTAGAATATCAATATTCAAAAATCAATAGAAGTTATAAAAAGACTCCACTTATATTAATATCAAATATGTAAAATCTATATGTAAATTTAATAAATATTAAGTTGTTATGCACATAATGGTATAAAAACACAAGGTTGCAAAAGTAAAATTAAAAAGTAGACATATGAATGCCGATCTACATATTAAGTAATTTACACATCAGCAAATTCTGGTAAAAACAAAACAGACAGTGTTGTTTTTTTAAATTCTTGAGCTGGATGAATCCCTTCTCGGCCTTTTGGCTAAGATCAAGTGTGAGCTGGATGCAGAAAAAAAAGATCACTTGAAAGAACAGATAAGCAAGAAAAGCCAGAAAAATTCTGCAGATGAAACAGAGAAATGGAGGGAAGGGCTGAAAGAGCCTTCCAGATATCAAAACATTATTATAAACCTTCTCTAATTAAAACTGAGTGGAATTGGCACTTGATTAGATGGGCTAATAAACAGAACAGAAAATTCAGACATGGACCCAGTTAGATTTGTTAGTGTGCAATCAAGGTCATATGCAATCATTCGTCCCCCCACTGCCTTTTTCTTTTTCTTCTGCGGTACAAGGGATAGAATGCAGGGCCTTGTGCATGCTGGGCAAGTACTGTACCACTGAGATACTTCTCCAGCCCTAAGATAGACTTTTATTTTTTGGTACTGGGAATCGAACTCGGGTCCTTGCACTTGTGAGGCAGGCGGCAGAACCACTGAGCTAAATCCCTGGCCCAAGATGGACTTTTTAATAAATGGGGTGCAGTAGCCTCTACCACATACAAAATAAAACAAAATTGTAAATGTATTAAAGATTCCCCTGTGAAAAATTAGAGCTTAAAAGTATCAGGTGAAAACATGAGTCAATTTCTGGAAGTAGAGAAAACTCCTAATCATTTCTCCAAATCCAAATGCAATGAGGGAGGTGATTGATACATTTGCCTACATAAAAATAAAGTTTTATTTCATTTTTTGGCAGTACTAGGGATTGAACCCAGGGCGTTTTCACTGACCTACTTGCCCAGCCCTTTAAATATTTTCTTTTTATTTTGAGACACGAATGTATTAAATTCTCCAGGTGGGATTTGAACTTTTAGTCTTCCTGGCTCAGCCTCCAAAAGTGCTGGAATTACAGAAGTGCACCACCGTGTCTGCCTGTAAGGAAGCTTTTGAATGGCACAAAAAATAAAAAAGTCACATGCAAAAATTGGAGATTGGCCAGTTCCAGCCCTTGGTAGGAAATGTATGAGATAGGGCTGGATCACCTTGTGAGAGGAGAAAGTGAAGGAGTGATGTAGGAGTAACGAGGGGGATCACAATAGTATAAGGTCATTTAAGGTCAATAAGAATAATTAAAATGGGTAGAGACACTTTACGTTTAAACCTATGTGTGTATGATAATATTGAAAAACAAAACAAGAATAAAATTGAAACAGTCCTCTTTGGTCACCTCTGGAAGATGCTAGCAATCTAATTCTTTATTTTGAAAAATGATAGAATAATGAAAGAAAACATTTTTCCTTGATTATGTTGTACAAACTATATCTTAGGGGAGCCAAATCCTGATGGACAGTTTCTCTTCATAGAAGTATCATAGCTAATATATAAGACAGAGCAATAGAATATCATTGTTTTGTATCATCCAATGAAATAAATGGATCTAGGCAATGATTGTCAGTAGCTCTTCATATAATAAAAATTCAGATGTAATGTGGTTCTAAGAGAAGTACCCATCATTATCCATAGTCTTGCCAATTGAATATGAATTTGATCAAGACTTTTGATCTAACAACAGATTTATAGCACATAATAGTAGGAAGGAAGAATGTTAAATGATCCCATAGAGATGCAATCAGCACATTTAGACCATGAAAAACTCCATAGGACAAATGATCCGATTGTTTCAACAGATAAATTGTAAAGAAAAAAGAAAAAACAGATGGTAATTATTTCATAACTGTCAAATGTAGAGTTATCATGGGCATAACCAATTGAAATGGATGATTCTTTCCAAGGCTGATTCTAACAAATAAACTGTTAAATAAAAAATTGATAGCAACACCAATACATATCATCACTATAACAAAATACTTGAGGTAATTAACTTATGAAGACAAAAAGCTTGTTTTGGCTCAGGGTTTTGGAAGTTTCAGTCCATGATTGAGTGACTTTTTTTGCTTTGAGCGTCTGGTGAGACAGCAAACTGTGACAGGAAGACATGGCAGAGCAAACCACTCACCTCACTGACCGAGAAACAAAAGCAACAGGGAGAGTTCCCACAACCCCTTCAGAAGCACACCCCCAAGTAACTTCTTCCTGCTAGGGCCCACATGTCTGAAAGGTTCTACACCTCCTAAGAGCTCCACTGTGGGAACCAAACCCTCACCATATGGGCCTTTTGGGACATTTAACATCCAAACTATAGCCCCACAACTATGCAAATATCTAATATACTCCATCTTGTATAATGGTGATATTAAATTATTTGCCAAAATCCACATAGTCATAGTCTATTGACCTGTACATGAGTCACCTGGAAGTTTTTTATAAGTGCAAATGGCATGCTATACTAGAGATTCTAATTTACTTTACATAGGATGGGACCAGGTATGGGTATTAAGAAAACCCTGAGCTAATTCTACTGTGCACACTGAGTTGAGACCTTGTATGGTAAGTGGAGCATCTAGAATTTCAACTCAGTTTTCTGATTCTTAAGCCCACAGCATGCTAACTTACCACTGCCTCCTTTCTCGGTTTTTATGATGAGACGGTGCATGCTCTGTCTCATTCAGCATTATGCAGAAGGGAGAAAGCTTATATTTTATTTAAAAGAATGGATGACTATATATATTTAGATAATTATATATATTTGATTTGGAGAGATCTTTATCAAGACAGCCTTACTCATAATAAAAACAATTTGAGGAACTGATTTTGTCAAATAGAAAACTTCTCTAATCTGCTGTTATCGTAGTCAAGTTTTAAGTCCGTAGCACCTTAGGGTACAAATTAAATGTCAGATGAAATTAATTTGGCAAGTGAGACAGGGACTGGATCCCTTTTCCTTTGGAGCAGACCTGACAGCTTTCTGTGTGTCATACTGGCATCTATCAAAATGAGCTGCATATGCCAGAAACTGTTACTGTGTCAGATTGCTCTCAGCAGTGCCATCATCTGAAAGTGCTGTTTCAGGAAATTTTGTTTTTGTATTTCAGAGTATGTCGGAGATTTAAACTCGAGTTTAAACGATAGCAAATGTGTGATAATGAGGTGATCATACAGGTGTTATGCATGTTTTTATTTCTCTGTCACAGGTACCTCTCATATCTGTGTGTGTCTTGCATTTCGGTCAGCTGTATATTGAGCACTTTCAATGCACCAGGCCCTGTATTAAGCACTAGGGACATAGATGAAGATCCCCCCATCAAGCGTAGAGAGTCTTGAGAGGAGACTGGGTGTGTGTGTGTGAGCCAGACTGCCTTCTGGTCACTGTCCACCTCCTGCTACTGTTTGGATCTAGAATGCCTCCCAAAAGCTGATGTACTAAAGGCCTCCTCCCCAACTTGGTGCTGTTGGGACACGGTGATGGATCTTTAAGAAGTGGGGCTGCCAAACATGGTGGTGTACACCAGTAATCCTAGCTCCTCAGGAGGCCAAGGAAAGGGGATCGCAAGTTCAAGGCCAGCCTGGCCTTCGTAGTTACTTCAAGGCCAGCTTGGACTTCATAGGAAGACACTGTCTCAAAACTCTCCCTGCCAAACAAACAAATAAATTTTAAAAATGGGTAGGGATGTAATTCCATGGTAGAGCACTTGTGCACAAGGCCCTGGGTTTAATCACCAGTACCTTCCCCAATAAATAAAAATATAAATAAATAAATAAATACATAAGGCAAGGACAAGTGGGAATTCATCAGGTCACTGGAAGTGTGCCCTTGAAGGGGCTTGTGGGTGATCTCATCTTTCTCTCTTTTGATTCTTGGCCATGAGGTGAAAAGTTTTCTTCTGCCATGCACTCCTATCATGATGTACCATGCCACCGCAGGCTTCAAGCAATGGGGCCAGTTGGCCATAGACTGGAACTTTCAAAACCAGGGACCAAAATAAACCTTCTCTCTTCATAGGTTGACTGTCTCAGGCATTTGTTATAGTAATGGAAACCTGACTGCACATCTATATCCCTTTTACAGCCACATCTCCCACCCTCACCGTTCATACCTTAGCACACAGACATCACGGATCTTACCAGAATCACCCATCAGGCTCTGCTTACAGCATTTTAGGGTTTTTCCTTCCCACATCTTTAAACTTCTCCAAATACTTCCCTCAAGCTAGTTCCAAAGACTTCTAAGCCACTTGGTTAGATACATCCATAGCAATGGCTCCAATTCCAGCACCAATTTTGAGTATTAGTCTACTTTCTCATCACTAGGACACAATACTCAATGTGCATAATTTAAAGGAGAGTTTGGCTCATGATTCAAAGGATTCCTTTCATACTTGATTGGCTCCAAAATAGACATATCATGGAAGAAGCATGTGGTGGAGCAAAGCTGCTTAGTTCATAGTGGCCAAGAAGCAGAGCAGGGGGACAGTGTGTGGTACCTAGTATGGTACCCCGGGTCATGCCTGTATGACCCACCCAGATACACCCGGCAGCTTCACCAATCTGCTAGGTTTTTCTTAATCTAATAAAGTTGACAAATCATGATTAATGGTTACACCTGCCCACCATTACTCATCTAGAACTTTATGAGAAGCCACCAAACAGCTCTTAAGCTTTTTGTTGTTACGGTATGAGGGACTGGGCCTAGGGCTTTGCACATGCTAGGCAAGCACTGTACCACTGAACTATATCCATGTTCCTTTTTATTTTATTTTGAGACAGGGTCTTGCTCAGTTGCCCAGGCTGGCTTTGTGATCCTCCTGCCTCAGCCCCCTGGGGAGCTGGGGGTAAGCAGCTTGAACCTCATGGTCCTAGCCCTTCTCCAGTCAGACCCCTCAGGCACTATGAAGGCCAAATCCAGGTCGACTCTGCTCTTTCCATTTAGATAATCTTGCATCGATCATTTTCCCCCAGAAGACTCTTGTGTTTGAGCAACAGGCTTTCTTTCAAACTCTTTTGATACATGCATGTTGTGGATTGAATGTGTCCCCCAAAAGTTTGCGTGTTGGAAACTTGATTCTCACTGCAGCATTGCTGAGAAGCAGGGCCTCTGGGAGGTGACTGGATCAGGAGAGCAGAGGCCTCATGTAGGATATATTAAATGATAGACTAGATTAATCTCTGCTGGATCAATGGACTATTGAGGGAGTAGGTTAGTTGTCATGAGAATGAGTCTGTTATAAAAGCCAGTTTGGAAGTCTATTATGAGCCTTTGACATGTGATACACTGAACTGGCTCGAGACTCTGCAGATGGCCCACCAGCAAGAAGGCCCTCAGCAGATGAGGCAGATGTGAAACAGCAAGATCCTGTTTCAAAAAAATTAAACAATGGGGGAGGATGCTAAGGATGTGACTTAGTATGTGCCCAAGTTCAAGCCCCAATACTGCCAAAACCAAAACCAAAAAACCACCAAACCAAACCAAAACAAACTCTGCCTGCCAACTACACACATTTTCCCCAGAAATACCTTCTGCTGAAATGCATACGGATGTTTAACGTGTCTTCAAATCAGCCGATGCTGGGAGTGGGTCCACTGTAATTGAGGGGCTGGGGGTAGAAAGGCAGGAAGTGAGGCACGTGTTCCCAGGGAGCTGCTAGGAGTTGCACAGATGACCTGCCTGCCCATCTTACTCAGCTTTTGCATTGAAGTTAGGTGACTGAAACTTGTGTTCCTGTCCTTTATTTGATTTTATATCAGGCATCCTCCAAATTGAGGAGCATTTTTCAAATTCCCATAAAGTTTGTTGTGAACAAGCATCTCCAAGGAGGTTTTGCCGTCTCTGTTCCTGCTATGTGTGCTCACACTAGCTTGCACCTCTTTCTCAGCTCTCTGGTGTTAGATTAATAACAACTGATGTGGCGCTGACAGGTAGGTGAGGATGGAGAGTATCATCATATTCAAAAACCTCTCAATCTATTATGTAGCACAGAGTGCAACCCTTTGTCAGCTATTGCCTGTAGGTATCCTAATTTTACTCAGATATTTCGCTTACATCTTTTTAACCCGGAGGACAGAAATAGAGCCCTTAGCATCTCTCTAGCAGACTCTGAGGCGTATGTTAGTGTGATACAGAGTACCAGACTTTGCTAGTTATTTGAGAATCTTTGAAAAGGCACTGGATAACAAAAAGAATAAGAACACTTTTGCGATGTAAGAATTGTCTCATTCTCACTTAATGCTGTAAGAAGACATATTTTGGATCAATATTTTCTCACAAGCAGAGCCATCCAGCTAATACTGCCTTGAAATTAGTGTGCTCCTCCTCATTATTAAGTATTTAAGCAATTGCAAATCATCTGCCAAGAATTCTTTGATTCTTAGGAAGTAAGCGAAATAGTGGAAGAATCTTTCCGCAGTTTTAAAACTACATGTGTTCAATCTGCTTTGTATATTAAATTTCAATGCAATATTTCTTTAAAATATTTACTACCGAAAATACATATACCCAAATAGAGGGAATAATTTAATGAATTCCTATTACAGATCACTTAGCTTCAATAATTATAAAATTTCTTTTGAAGACAGAGGCTAAAAATATGGAAACTGCTAGATTGGATGGCCTCTGAAAAGGTTCCACAGTTCTATTTTATAGGCAACGTAAGGATCGGCTTTCCTATCTGGAGAGGCCCCCCTTTTAACCAAAACATAACTGTATTTATGGGGTACAGTGTGATAATCCAATACATATATGCAATGTATAATGATTAAAGCAGGGTTACTAGTATTTCTGTCTCTTTACACGTTTATCATTTCTTAGTGTCTGGCACCTTCAAGATTCTATCCCTCTCTCTATATAAAACGAGGAACTATATGATATATAATATATTTCATATACAAGGTACTGTGAATTATAGTCATGTTACTGTGCTGCAGAACACTAGAAGTTATTACCACTGTCTAACTATATATTGGTGTCTGTTATTCAATGTTTTTCTATCCCCTCCTCCCATACTAGCTGCTGGTCACCACTATTCGACTCTCCACTTCTATGAGTTCAACGTTTTTAGTTTTCATATGTAAGTGAGGTCATGCAGTAGCTGTATTTTTTTTTTGTACTAGGGATCAAACTTTGGTCCTTACGCTTTCAGGGTAGGCGGCAGAACCACCAGTAGCTGTATTTTTGTGTCTGGATTATCTCAACTAACACAATATCCTCCATGTTCATCCATGTTTCCACAAATGACTGGATTTCATTCTACTTATGGCCAAATAATATTCCATTATGTATATGCCACACACTGTCTTTACCCGTTCATCTGCCAATGGACACTGAAAGAGCCACTTTCTTAATATAAGTGGAAAAAGGTTTTGATTACCCCTTCTGGGCTGTCTTCTTCATCTTCACTCCCAGTTCTGCTGTGGACAGCGACTTGTTTATCTGCTAGTGTCTGGTAGTTCTGGATACAATTCATGGCTACATATTGCTCTTTCCCTAAGACGCCTGTGGGGTGGGGATACAGGGTAAACACCACACACCTTTTCTGTTCTCTCCCTTTGTTTCCTTCCACACCACAGCCTTTACTGGTGGGTCAAAACAGCTTTAAGGAAAGACAACAAAAGGAAGAAAGGCTAGAAAGGTGCTTAAAATCTGATTCTAATCCTGACTAAATACTGTTTCAAGACCTGGTCCCCATTTTAGAAGTAATACCTTTCCCATGTGATGCCCTTCCGGATTCTGGATCCTAGGTCCTGATTTCTTTTCTTCTGCCCACAAATTTATGTAAGTTCACTAAAGTGCTCTTTTTCTCTAATTTCTGTGATGTGTATATCCATGGATCTTTCAGAAAACCCCATCTTATACTCACTGGGATTGGTCTCTCTTCCAATCTCTATCATTCTCTAAGTCTAAGTTCTTCAGTCTAGAAGGCCACCCTTGGGAGAAGGGCGAGCATGTGTTTTGTTTATCCCTTCTGACAGCCTGCATGCAGTTTAAAATTTAGATTAGCTTCCAGCCCTTTAAATCAAGGACTTAACATAAAAATTCAGATAGCCAGTTTTTCCTGAGGAATAGGAAAACTTTGGCAACACTGCAGATTTGTTCAATATAGACCGTTTCCTCTCTCTAGTATCCCCTAGAACTAAGGCAGTGAATTAGTTACTATTTATCATCTTGCACTAGCCCATTTCTCCTATTTTTCTTGTTTCCTGGGCCCTATGGGCACTTGAATTTGTGACTCCTAATTTAAACTTATAAAAATAACAATATTTTCCTGACTCCCTTGTTTACACTTTGCCTTAGCTCTCTGTTTATTAGGGAGAGATGTGTTGGTCCATTTTTTATAATGCCCTCACTCTGTGGATTCAAATTTCTCTCTCCTAGTCCTGTAGGAGTTTCTTTCTGAGGGCTTATTGCTGAGCAAACTTCTCTTAAGACTCAAATCTGTAAATCTCCAAATGAATGGGAAGCTTTGAGATGACTTTATGAGTATTTTGGCTAAGTTGCATTCTCAGCCTCATAATCTGGGAGGAAGCAAGGAAAGAGAATGGAGTGATTCTATTTTTTAGTAATACATGATTCAAAATCTTGGGTATTATATCACCTCTATCCATGAATGGGTTGTTTCTGGGTTTTCTGAAATAGAGGAAACTACTGTTTTTTAAATTTTGCTCCTGAAAGGATAATTCATCTATGTACAGCATTGTCTTGTCTTTTGGATCGAGAAATAAACAAACAAATAGCAAATACTTTACATGATTTCAGTAGTGATAAGTGCGGTTAAGAAAACAAAACAGGGATTTGCTAGGAAGGAGGAAAGGCCTATGTAGGGAAGTGCATTTGAAATGAGACCTGAGTGATTTGACAGGCCCAGCTCTGTGGAGGTTTCTGGGCAGCTTCATTGAACAAAGTTGGAAGAGAGCTTAGTGAAGAGACAGGAGAGAGCCAGGAGCTGAGCTCAGAGGGCCGTGTAAGGCCCAGGACAGTATAGGCCACGATAGAGCCTTGGAGTTTTATTCCAGACACACTGGGGAGCTTTCAGAAGCTTTAAGCAGGTCCGTGATACAGTTTGGTCTTCACCTGTGATAGTCACTCGGGCAGCTGTATGAAGGAGGATGGTAAGGCAGGGTGAAGCGCAGCAGGGAAATGAATTGAAGCTGTCTGCAATGACAGTTTGGTCTATCATGTAAGACACATGAAAAAATGTTCAACATAGCTGGTCATTAGAGGAATGTAAATTAAAACAACATTGAGATTGCATCTTACTCCAGAAAGAATGGCTATCATGAAGAAATCAAATAATAACAAGTGCTGGTGAGGCAACAGGGGAAAAGGAACCCTTCTTTATTGTTGGTGGAAATGTAAACTAGTAAAACCACTGTGGAAATCAGTATGGGGATTCTTCAAATAATTAAAAGTAGAAATTCCATTCAACCCATCTATTCCTTTTCTAGGTACCATCCTGAAAGATTTAAAGACATTGTATCACAATGATACATGCATGCCTGTATTTATAACAGCACAATTCATAATAGCTAAATCTTGGAAGTGGCCCATATTTCCATCAACAGATGAATGGATAAAGAAAATGTGGTATTTACACATACTGGAGTACCACTCTCTCATAAAGAAGAACAAACTTGAGTCATTCTTAGGGAGATGGATGCACTTTGAGACCAAAATATTAAGTGGACTGAACTAAATCAGACACACAAGCTTAAGGATTGTATGGCTTCTCTTCTATGAGAATCTCAAAGTATAAATAGATTAAAGAGCAAAAAAAATAGATGAAAGAAATAGGGAGCTAGATCTTTTGCAAATGGGAAGGGGACTAAGAGATCTTGGGGTGGGGGGAAGGACTGAAAAAAGAACTGAAGCATGTTATGTACACATACCAACACTCCACAAGGAGTGTAGTCATTATATACCACAAACGTGTACTACAAAACAAGATTGCATTCGGCTGGTTATATCAGAAAGCCAACTACACTGGTTCATCAAAGGAGATTTTATTCTTTTTTGTTTTTTTGGTACTGGGGATTGAACTCTGGTCCTTGCGCTTGAGCAACAGGCCGGGAAACCACTGAGCCAAATCCCCAGCCCCAAAGGAGATTTTACATGGTAAGAAGTTGGCCATGGCCACTCAGGGCCATTCCACTATGCCCTCAGGAGCCAGGACTCATTCTCTTTTCCTGTATTGTTCTTATCTTCATGGTTGAAAGATGGCTGCTGCTGTTTCTCCATTGCATCTGCATTCCAGGTTGGAAGAAGAAGGTGCTTGCCAGGTGAGCCTGTCCCTTTTATCAGGAAAGCATCCTGTTTGTTAGGGTTATTTGACAAAATCAGAATTTTCTCAGAGAAGAATGTGGTGATGCCACTTGGTCCCCGTGATGCTCAGGATAAGCTGCTGAAGTTCGGTTGCCTCCACTCTTGAGAGGATCAGGTCGGACTGTGTTCCCAGCATGGCTACCTTCTCAGGGTCTCCTTTTCTCCTTTGGTTACAGAACCTTTTATTCTTACGTGGACTCATGATTGAATAAAACAAAGACTACATTTCCCAGCTTCCCTTGTGTCCAGGTGAGGTCACGTGGTTAAATTCTGGTTAGTAGGATTTAGGCTCAAGTGTAATGTGGTGAGACACTACCCTTGCTGACTTTCTTTCTTCTGAATGTAGCTATGATGACTTGAACTGTAGCAGCCATCATGGGCCATGAGGAGGAAGCTGCATAGGATTGTGGCAGATAAACAAGAAGGCTGACTTACTTATAATTTTAGACTTGCTATATCAACTCTAGAAATCCCTATGTGATAGAGAAATAAAATTTTGTTTTGTTTATGTCATTTTAGTGTGTTTTATTATGTAGTTTTTGGTCACAAATATAGTCGAGCCTAGTCCTAATTATTTACTTGATGTCTTTTGCCTACTTGGCAAATTCTTATTCATTCTTCAACTCAATACTTAACTCAAATGTAACCTTTATGTAATTATTCTGTCTCCCCACAGTAGAATTAGTTGTCCTTCTATTTCTTGTCTAAAGCACTGTATAACACCATGTTTTCTAGTATTTCTTATATTATGTCATATAAATGGCTTAAATTATGTCTTCTCCATCTGCTAATGAACTGCATGAGGACAGAGATGATTTTTATTTTTCTGTGGATATCCCATCTTATCACAGTGTCAGATAAATGGCAGGTATCCAGTGCTGACTTGGACTTTTAGTTCTTTCTTTTTGTCTCTTTTACATTTCCAGCGATGGTCTTGGATTTGTGTTTTAATGTCTTTCTTTTCTGGTGGCAATTACTGGAGGAATCTTAAAGCTTGATGCATAAGCAGAGAGCTGCAGCTTTCACACAGATGAGTGACATTTTCAGAAATGTACTTCTGAAATTACCAGACTTGGAAGTCCCTTGGTGACATTGCTATCATATTCTGTTTACCAAGACCACCCAGACTCAAGGAGAGGGCAACAGACCCCACGTCTTGATGGCATAGTGGCAAGGTTCTGGAGGGGCATGTGGAACTAAAGTTATTGTTGCAGCCATTTTGGAAAACAGAGTAAGCTGCATTCTGTCTTCTGGTCACAGAGCACACCCTTCCTATCTGTAAAATACACTCATTGCATCTTGTCTTCAGCCTCCAGCTCAGGTCCAGGCTGGGGTGCACCTCAATGGTAGAGTGCTTGCTCAGCAGATGCAAGAATCTGCATCCAATCTCCAGTGCTGTGAATAAAAAAATCAGGTCTGGGTGAGGATGAGGCTCCTTAAATGTTGTTTCTCTAGAACAAGTGCCTGAGAACTGTTCATTGTGACTGGAAGGCCTGGAACTAGAGCAAAAAATTGTCTGGGGTCTACTTTTCTAACAGGCAATAGTGGAGTGGCCATCACAGATCTCCTGTTCAGAAAGAGTAGAGGGACCTCCTTTAAAAGAAATCTACAAATCCCCAGGTTCTATGTTCCAGGTACAGTGGTACCGTGCTTCAAGAACTTCACTGTTCCATAATTCTGGGGAAGATGGCCGTGGTCCTGTTCATCACCTAATGAAGAATTGCTGAACAGAAGCAAAATTTTGCTGAACGCTTCTGTTTGCAAACCAAACTGCTTGTGAGCAGAACCATTTGTAACCAATGCATTACTGTATCCTTAGTAATCTTAGCTTGTTTTTCTCAGGAAAATTTCTAATGGATTTTCCTCCCTAGTCTTCCACCAGAATCTAAATCTCTGTTGTCATGGAAACTTCTGTCTAGAGTAATGGCAGACAGTAACTAAAACTTAGTGGGATTGTATCCTGTATTTTACACAGGATAGAGCTGACAGCTAGAAACTTTGTCTAGGTCAGGAATATGGTTGGCAACAACAACTCAGCCTTTCCTACAACTCAGACACTGGAAAATAACTTGGTGAGGGTGGGGTGGGGTGGGTTGGGGTGGGTAGTAAATCCCCAGGAATCAGGAAAGATCTGACAGTAAAATTAAAACCTACAGAGAAATCTAAGAGACAGAATGCAACACAGAGAAGGGAAGGAACAATCTGCATTTTCTTCCTGGGTCCCAGCTTGTGGTTCATGAGAAGGGAAGACCAAATCTACAGAGACAAAGTGAAAGCAGAGACTCCAGGGGGCTTCAGAGAGAAATGTAGTGGTGGAATGGACTGGTGGATGCTGTGACCTGCAACAGTGAATGAGTGACTCCAGTCCAAGCACCTGCCATACACCCTGGAGAGAGTTTGGTTGGAAGCCATTCCAGGGAGGGAATGACTAAGCCTGAGACACAGAGCAGCCATGGGATGACTTTAGTTCAGGGCTCCCAGTGTTACGGCCCACAGTGACTGGGTGAGGGATGGCCACGAGAGACAGGGAGCCACAGTCAGGCTAGAGAGAGACACCCTGAGGGGTTTAAGCAAAAGGAAACATGTCCCACCCGCAAGGCCGGAGACCAGGCTCAGCCTGTTTCTTTGCTGTGCAGAAGCCTTTTAATTTGATAGGTCCTATTCATTGATTTTTGGTGTTATCTCTTGCACAATTGAGGTTCTGTTTAGAGAGTCCTTGCCTATACTCATGTTTTCAAGAGTTTTATGTATTTTATCTTCCAGCAGATTAAGTGTTCCTATTTCAATAACTCTTTGACCCATTTTGATTTTAGTTAAGTACATGGTGAGAGATATGGGTCTAGGTTCAATATTCTGCAGGTGGATAATCAAGCTTCCCAGAATCATTTGTTAAAGAGGCTATCTTTCCTTCAGTATAAGTTTTTGGCCCCTTTGTGAAAAATCAGGTAGCTGAATGTGATTGAAATTGTTTCTGCATCCTCTATTCTGTTCCATTGATCTATATGTCTGTTTTTTTTTGTTTATTTTTTTGCCAATACCATGTTGTTTTTATCACTGCAGCTCTGTCATATAACTTGAAGTCTGGAATTGTGATTTCTTCTGCCTTGCTCATTGCCCATGATTACTTTTGCTATTCTAGGTCTATTTTGGTTCTATATGAAATTTAGGATTGTTTTATCCTTTTCTGTGAGGAATGCTATTGGTATTTTGACTGGGTTTGCTTTAAATCTGTATATCAATTTTGAAAGTATTACCATTTTGACTATATTGCTTTTACCTATCCAGGAACAGGGGATATCTTTTCATTTTCTGATATCCTCTTTGATCTCCTTTTTCAGAGTACTGTACTTTTCATTGTATTGATATTTCACGTCCATGGTGAGATTAATTTTTAAGTATTAATTTTTCTTGATGCTATATATATTTTTTTGTACTGGGGATTGAACTGGGGACCTTGCACTTGTGAGGCAGGCAGCGGAACCACTGAGCTAAATCCCCAGCCCTCTTGATGCTATTTTGAAAGGTATTATTTTCCCAATTTCTTTCTCTGTGAGTTTATTATTGGTATACAGGAATGCTATTGAGTTTTGTGTGTTTAGTTTGTGTCCTGGTAAGCTACTGAATTTGATTATTAATTCTAGGAGTCATTTGATGGAATTTTTGGGGTCTTCTATGTAGAGGACTATGTCATCTGCATATAATGAAAATTTGACTTTATCCTTTCCTATACATATACCTTTTATTTTTTTCTTTTGTCTGATTATGCTGGCTAATGTTTCAAGAACCTTATTGAACAAGAGAGGTGATAGTGGACACCCTTATCTTCTTCCTGATTTTAGAAGGAAAGCTTTTAGCTTTTTCCCATTCAATATGATGTTGGACCTTGGTTTGTCATAAATGGCTTTTATCAGGTAGGTCATTAAATGAGGACTATCTGTATCTCCACTAAAGATAGAAAAGACTTCAATAGTAGAAACACAAAATTAACTATCTAAAAATGAATACAGCTTAATGGTGATATGATTCAAGATGAGGGGTTGGGAATGGGAGAATGCAAAAAGAAAAATTTGAAAAATTAAAAAATAGGAGATGAGAAGGAGCAAAGAAAAGTGAGACAAAGGATTGTATTGAGTAGAAGGATATTTATAAAATTAAATAAAAGTAATAGAAAAAACCAGTGAGAAATAGAAGATAAAAATTTAAAAATAAATTATCAATTATTCATTCTAATAATTGGTACATTTTAGGTATACAATATAATGACATTCATCATTGGAAATTTGCACCTTTACATAGTCTCTCTTGGTTCTTATTTTTTCACCCTTGAAGAAAAGGTCCAAAGGGGTAGGGGTAGTGGGAGGGGCAGGGGAAAGGAAAGAAGGGAAAGGAAAAAATGATGAGAAATGGAAAAAATGGAAATAAAGTCTTTGTAAATAGGGAAGGGTGGAGGACGTGAAGGGAGGGCTAGGAATGGGGAAAAAATAAGAACCAAGATGCGTTATATAAAGGTACAATTCCCAATGAGAAATGTAATTGTGTTGTATACCTACAATGTACCAATAAGAGAATTTAATACAAAAAAATAAAAAATAAAAAATAAATAATATGAAAATAGAAAAAATTAAACAATAAAATTTAAGAAGAAAAAAGAACAAGAAAAAGTAGAAAATGAGTCCAAAATGAGAAGAAAAAAATGTGTTTTCTGTATTTTTGAATGATTAGCTTCCTTCTAGGACCGGCAAGTCTTGGTGTTCTCTACCTAGCCTGATGACCTGTGCGTTTGTGAGATGCCCCCTATTCCAGAGGCCTCTCTCTTTGCCCCAGGCTGTGGCAGTGTCCACACCAGGACATGTCCTTGCTGGTGTTGATAGATAGGGAAGGCAATCAGACCTCAGATCTGTGCTGGGTGTAGACAGCAGGGCAAGGGTTTCAGTACTATGCCACAGGCACTTTCAGATCCAGCTGTTTCTGAGCACAATTCAAACCAGGCTTCTGGCCCCAGGGAGTGGGGCCTGTATCCTTCTTGGCCTGTATTTAAACTTTTCAGGGATCTCTTTCTAGTCAGTTCCCTGTCTGCAGCTGTCTCCTGTGGCTGTCTCTCATCCAGACACTGTGGGAGGGTAATACTGGGAGCCCTGAAGTGAAGTTGTGTTAAAGTCACTCTGAGTTCCAGATTTAAATAATCAACCCCTTCCCAGAACTGCACCTGATCAAGCTCTCTCTTTCGAGATGGCAGGCTCCCATGCTTGAATACCACTCGGGCTGTTGCCCAAGTTGTGGCAGGAGTCCCCTCAGAGAAAAACCCCATGCTGTTGGGGTGTTTCACAAAGGACAAAGAATCCACTGCCATTTCTCTGGATCTCCTAGCCCTATGTGCTGATCTTTCTTCCGGGAAGCCTGGCTCCTCTCTGTTAGCTGGGAGAGCTGGGGAGAGAGTCCATATTACTTTCTTTCTTTCTCTGTGTTGTGGACCCTTCTTCCAACTTCTCAGTAGTTTCTAATTTTTCCTGCCTGATTCCTGATGATCTGTTTCTTTTTTTTCTCCAAGTTATTTTCCAACGTCTGGATTCTGGATCTCGGAGAGGCTGAATTTTGCTACTGATCACTACCCTGCCATATTCTTTCCAGAACTGCATTTTTCTGTTTCTATGTTTTCTTAGACAACAGTGTCACTAATTTTTTTTTTGCTTCTACATAATGAGTACCCTGTAGCTTCTGTTAATGGCTTCTTGAGACTATCTCCAAGATTCTGCTGGTAGTTTCTCAGGGCCTGAGGAGCTTCTACCAACCACTGGGTCCTGAAGCCACTGTCATATGTTGTAGCATTTTGCAAAATCAGCATCCTACTTTTTGGTATCTGAATCTTATTTTTATTTATATGTATGATCCATAGTACAGCACCTGGTAAATAGTGGATACTCGACACGGAACTCAATTTTCAGCTCTTTATTTTTGTATCTTTTCCCCATTTTAAAGCATAGTCATAAGTAGTTGTAATTATTTTCATTTATCTCTTATTTGATGGAGTCTAGTGGGGAATTGCAAAGGCTTTTGCATGAGAAGAGAGTAGTGTTTTTAAAAAATACATATTTGAAAAATATATAAAGTAGGTCATTGACATTTAGAAATAGTTTAAATTTAATTAAACATACAATCTGAGATATTGTATTTTTTTGTTTTATTCTGTTGGGCATTCATGGGAACTAGGAGATAGTTTATAAAATAAACACAAAGATCACCGTCCTTTGAAATTCAACCTGATTTTCTATCTTTTTTTGCATGATAGGGGAAGTTGTTGGAAAAGATAAATCTTCCATTCATTTTTATTTAGGACCATTCTTGCCAGCCAGGGAAATTTAATCTATTCCAGCCACCAAATCATAGACTGTACATTTATTCATTAAAGTAATCAATCGGTGGCAATAGGGTTTTCTTTTTTTTAATATATTAAGTGGTAAAAATGATGGGTTCATAAAAGTGTCTAGGCATTTCCATTTCTTATCTGAGGTCAGCTGTCCGCAACAGTGTAATCCCATCTTGGGGAGTTCGACACAGCTGGTCTGCTTTTTCAGTTAGTTTATGTGTGTGGATGTGGACCATTGGTACATAGATTTGCCTTCCTCAGTACCCATGGAAGAAGAGAGTGTAGATGACAGTGATTGAAATTAAGGGCACAATGAAATGACAGAAGTATCAGAATCTGCAGACAGACGCTGGAGACAGATACTGGCACCATGGTGAGCAGGTGTGTGCGTTCTTCTCTCAGGCCCTGCAGTACTCGCTCCTATGTCTACAACCTCCAAGCTCCAGTTGTGTTCTCTGTCATGGACACTTGCAAGCAAAAACCCCCCAGAAAGCCTTCAAAATTCAAAAGTAGATGATAAATGAATGCAATCACGCAACTATTATTTTTCAGCTACAAATAATTTATGAGGATTTTTTGACATTTTAAAAGAAAAAAACCTTTCTACTGCTGGACAACTTGCATATGGAAAAGTGTGCCAAATGTACAGCTCGGTGAAATTTGACAAACAGAACACACCTGTGTCAACAGTACCTGGATCAAGAAGGAACATCTCCTGCACCCCTTGGAAATCCTTCCAGTTACTTATCCTGAGTAACCACCTCCTTGACTTCAAATTGCATGTGTTAGTTTTGCCTGTTGCTGAAACTTTATGTAAACATCATATGGTAAATATCTTTTGTTAAAGGTTTATTGAAGCATAATGACATACAATAAGTGCATACCTTTCGAGGGTGCAAAGTGATGAGCTGTGACATTTGAACACACTCGTAAAACCACCACTGCAATCAAGGTAATGAACACATCCATCACCCTTATCTACCCTTTCTTCCCCACCCTCCACCTCTCCTCCGCAGGCCACCACAGATGTGTTTCTGACACTATAAATTAGTTTCTATTTTTCAGAACGCAATGTAAGTGGAATCATACAGAATGTACTTTTCTGGTCTCTCATTCCCCACAATTACTTTGAGATTGACCCATGCTGTTGGCTGTATCATTAGTTTTATTTTTTTTTAAGTAACTTTTTTTTGAGTAACATTCCTCTTTATGAATACGCCACATTTAAAATCCACTCATCTGCTAATAAGTACTTTTCAGCACCTGGCTTCTACTTAACATAATTCCTACTACTTATTAGAAGTGGATCCTGAAGCAGGATCTACAGCTTTTTCATCTGTAAAATGAAATATTCCTAAAGTGGTACTATCCACCTCATAGGTTAGTCATCAGGCTAAAGAAGTGAAATCAAGTTATCCCTCAGTACTTGTATTAATCACTTTGCCATCACTGGAGCAAAATACCTGACACTTATCATGTAAAGGAGTTTTATTTTAGCTCCCTGTTTCAGTTGAGGTCAGCTGGCTCCAAGGAAGAGCTGGCATAGTAGAAGCGCATGGTGGAGGAGAGCTGCTTAACTCTCGCCAACCTGGAAACAGAGAGAAGGGAGGAGCTGGGGACAAGAAGACACTCTTCCAGGCAGACCCCCAGTAACCCACTTCCAACCAGGCCCTGCCGCCTAGTATTGCATTCAGCCGTGAATTCACCAGTGGATTAATCCACAGAGGACCAATGGTCCGCTCACCTTCCAAAAGCCCTACCTCTGAATATATGAGGCCTTTAGAGGATATTTTAGATCTAAATTATAACAGTGTTTAAGTGGGACTGTGCATCAAAATGAGGCAGGAGATGGTGTGAGAGAGATCCTGGCCTAAGGCTCACAACAGACAGGATGCTTTCTGATTCTTGGAGACCAAAAGAGTCCCGTGCTCTCCAGATATTTCCTCAATATCCCGACATGAGCCTAAAAAATATGCCCCTCCCCTTATCATGCTTCCTTGACCTCTGGCATGAGCCCAAGGAGCATGCACCCTAATTGCTTCAAGGTAACCAAGAGTTACCACAAGGTCATTATAGTGTCATTAGCACTGCAGTTTCGACTCCCCTCAAAGATGGATTTCCAAGCTGTGCTGGTTCCAGGTACCTCTAAAATAAAATATTCCCCTTTCTAATCTGCAGGTTCAGGTTTTCAATGAGTTAAGAGTCCTATTGGGTGCCTCTCCAGATTCCCAAGACCTGGGAGAGGCCCCAAGAAATATCTCAAAAACTAACGCAGACAGGGCCACTCTGAGTCAAACTCACTCTTGAGTTTTCTCATTCCCCACTCCTGCTCTGTAGAGTGTACACATTTCCCTTTAATAAATCTCTTTCTTACTACTTCTGTGTGTCCTGCTTAATTTTTTGTTTGGGACACAAAGAACAGGAATATTGAGTGAGACAGAGACTCCTGTCTGGTAGCTCAGTGCTCAGATACCTTACACGAAACAGCTTAGTATTTGCACAGAGCCTGTCAACAGCCTCTTGTATACTTAAAATCATCTCTAGATGACTTATAATACCCAATACCTTGCAAATGCCATATAAGTAATCATACTGTGTTGTCTAGGGAAAAATCTGTACATGTTAACTGCAGATCCATTCTTTTTTTCTGAATAATTTCAATCTATGGTAGGTTGTATCTGTGGAGGTGGAATCCTCAGATACAGAAGGCCAAGTGTATACACAGAGCACTTAGTAATGGTTAGTGGGATGGGTCAGCCCAGGCCATCCCACTGTGGGATGAGCACTGGCGTGGACCTGCTGGGTAGTCAAAGCTGCACGATGGAGCATGAGGTGGCTTGATGATGAAGTGGTTTCATCCAGGGCCTAGGTTACCAGTAAGGCCTTGCCAAGCCAATCTGAGAGGTGGAGTTGGTCTTTAGTAACTTTCCTTTTAAAGTATTAGTTCTCCATAAGTTTTTGATGGTCTTCCTCTTGTTCCAGTTGGTTGATGTCTTTGTGATACTGATCCTGACCACAAGGGGAATGGGGTGAGTCTACTCCTATTGCACCCAACCCATGAAGATGTTCAGTTTCTCCATTTAAGTGTATTCTTTCAAAGATCCATCTGTTTATCCAACACATATTTATGGAACACCTCTTATGTGCTAGGCAACTGCTGTGCCCTGGGAGATGACTTACAATTTCTGCATTTAAGAAGCTTGAACATGATACTGAATTAATTAATCCATACGAAATGGCACTAAGTTCTGAGGATTCTGGCACTTTGGTAGGTTACAAAAAGAGACCTTTACATTTTTTAAGGGGCTATTTCAAAACCTTTATATGGCAACATGTAAAGCCTCCTTTAATTATTTGGAAGACATAGTATTGCAGATAGTGTGGGTATTTAAAGAGAGCAGGAAGCTGGTATATTCAGAGTGCCAAGAGGCTAAAAAGACATTGAAAGTGGAGAGGGCGTCATGAATAAAAATTAGAATTTGGTATAAAAATTGCATATTGTAAGATTTGCAGCCAGGGTCTGTTTGCCTTGTCTACAGCCAGCCAGCCAGGCTCTTCAGCAGAGCACGATGGGGGTTAATGATCTGACCCTCCATCCCTGGGCCCAGGACTCACAGTGATAGGGCTATGGCTGGTGAGGATGAGCCTGGCACTGTCCAGACCATCCAGCAAGAAGTCACCCTCCATCCAATGGTATTGCAACGCTGATTCAATTTCTAGCAAGTTATAAGGACACGGTAAGCACTGTAAAAGGCCACAGGATTAGCCTGGTGTGGCCTTTCTCCCCTTGAGTGCTGACTCACATCCAAATTCCCAAGATGCTTCCTTTGTCCTCTATAGTTGGGTCCTATCCCATTCTGTACAATGTCTTCCCAACTTCCCAATACACTGCCAGCTTCCCCCAAGCTCCGCTGTGCTCCACCCTCTCCCCTTTAGGTTTCCACTTACGCTACCCTCTTGGTTAGAGGTTGGACCCTTCTTTTTACCTCTTGTCCGTAATTTTCTGGCTCCATTTAAAATTCATTTCTTCAATGAAGCATTCCAAGATTGCTCCAGTTCTCTAATAACCTCTCTTTCCCCTCTGAATTTCTTGGCTGCTGTGTATATAATCTTGGTCACATGATTTGGTCATTAGTTAAATACTGCATGGATGGCTGGTTGTTTCATGTGGCTCTTTAACAGGAAATTCCTGGAAGATTTCCTGTCCCATTGCTATGTGTCCCACTGCCTGGACAGTGCTGAGCAGATAGTAGGCATAGAATCATTGCACCAGTGTGTACAGCCCAGTAGGGATGGAACTCAACTCACTTTTTTTCTTGAAGTCTGAAACATACACAATGTAAGGGACACACTTTTAAAAGAAAGGACTACAAGATTATGAGTAAAGAATCAGAAGCAAGCGTGAACATTCATGTAATGGCATCCCTACAGGTGTCTTTGAGGAAGAGGGCAGTGCAAGTGAGTAGCTGTTGATATCAGGTAGTGCTGGAATCTAGACATGTTTTGGGACTTTTCCATTCATCTTTATTACATACAAGTGATCTCTCTCTCTCTCTCTCTCTCTCTCTCTCTCTCTCTCTCTCTCTCTCTCTCTCTCCCCCTCTCATTGCTAAAGTATAAGAACCTTCCCTAATTTAGTTCAGCTGAGAGAGCTGGGTGTCAGGGAGAGAAAGGGTAGTTGACTTTTTGCAGTACTGGGGACTGAACCCAGGACCAATGCACTGTGCTACATCCCCAGCCCTTTTTATTTCTTTTCTTTTCTTTTTGGTATTGGGGACTGAACTCAGGACCTTGTGCTTGTGAGGCAGGCAGAGGAAATAATGAGCTAAATCCCTGGGCCCCCTTTTTATTTCTTATTCTGAGACTCGGTCTTGCTAAGCCACTTAGTTCCTCATCATGAGGTTGAACCTGTGATTCTTCTGCCTCGGTCTTCCAGAATGCAAGGATGACATGCATGCCCCGTGTTAGGGTTTATATCTAGATGTCCCCCCAAAGCTTCATGCGCTTGTAGGTGTTTTTTTGGGAAGTGACTGGATCATGGGTGTGTGATACTCATCAGTGGATTGATTAGCCCATTGATGAATTTATAGCTAACTGTGTTGTAGGGAGGTGAAGCCTGGTTGGAGGGATGTGGTCTGGAAGGATCTCTCTTCCTCCCTTTTTCCTTGATCTCTCTCTGTTCCTGCTGCCCTGCCATGAGCTGTTTCTCCTCTGTGACGCCTCTCTGCCATGCCACTGTGCCTTGGCAACCGCGTACTGGAACCTTTACAAACTGTGAGCCAAAATAAACCTCTCCTCCTTTAAATTGTGGGTGTCAGGTATTGTGTCTCAGTGACAAGAAAGTAACAGACACACCACCAGGCTCAGCAGAATTGTGTAAAGCACCAACATTTTTTCCTCAAGCATCAGTAAGAGAATAGAAAAGGAACCTATAAAAGATAAAGCATCCACGCATTCAGATAGCTGTTGTGTATTTGCTACAAGCATGTGGACATATTTATGCCTTATCTGGCATGCAATGTAAGCCAGGACAGGCACAACTAAGGGACTCCACCTACCAGGGCTGCGTGTGCACCGTTCTGAGCACAGTGGTGCCTACAGCCTGGCCGTTTCCTCCCCACCCAGGCTGTTGTTTGGGATCTGACCAGCAGATGTCACTATGGGACCGTGAATGCAGGTAGATCCAGGGACCTTAGTTCGGAGGAACTTTGGATTACTATTGTAGCCCTGGGAAAGATAACCTCCCTCCTACCCAGAGCCAGCCTCAGGCCGCCCGACCTCGCCTCTTCTCCTGCCTGTGTAGTTTATAAAATTGAGAACTAGCTGACAGATTTAATTTTGATGGAGAATTACCTGTAGGCAAGAAGGCAATCAAACCCATACTGTTGAGGGGGGGAGGTAATGAATCTATTATCTATGTTTAGCAAACGGAGAGTGTCAGGCTAATAATCCATCAGTTTCTTTTTTCTACACTATAAACTTTCATTTCCATCTTGTTAGGTACAAGACATTCAGAACTATCTATAAAAGGGATGGTTAACCAAGTGGTGTCTTTTTCTGGCTTTTTATTTTATTTTCTGCTGTCTGCCCTTTATCTACTGGGACCAAAGCATCCCAGCTGGATTCAGGATTCCGAAGCAGTCCCTTGGGCACAAGTTTAAGCAACTGTGAAGGTTTGGTGTGGGAGAAATTTGAGAGAAGCAGCTAAGGAGAGTTTGGGAATTAAGCTTTGGTAGAGGCATCAGGCCGATGATGTACAGGCTGAGGGGCATCAGATGAATATTTCTGAGTTTCAAGTTCTGTTCAAAGAGTCTCACCGATTCAGGGTCACTATCGTGTACACTTGTATTAGTCACCTGGGGTTACTACAAACAGTGCAACGCTGGGTGGCTTAGCCAGCAGACATTTATTTTCTCACAGTTCTGAAAGTGAAGATAAATGTCAAATGTCAGCAGAGTTGGTTTCTCCTGAGGCCTGTCTTCTTGGCTTGTAGATGGCTGTTTTCTGCCTCTGTCTGTCTGTCTGTCTGCCTGCCTGCCTGTCTGTCTCTTTCTCTCCCTGAGACAAGGTCTTGCTAAGTACCTTAGGTTGGTCTCAAGCTCTCAATGCTTCTGCCTCAGCCTCTCGAATGCTGGAATTATAGGTGTGTGTTCACCATGTCCAGTTCTGATCACCTCTTTTGTAAGAACACCAGTGAAATTGGAGTGGGACCCACTCTCATGACTTCATTTTTAAATGAATCTTCCTTTTAAACACCCTAATATGGTCATATTTGGAAGTACTAAATGTACTTCAGATACATTCAATATCTTCAATAGGCTTCAATATAGGAATTTTGGGGAACGTAGTTCTGTCCATAACTCTGTCCTACCTCACTGACTGGTCTACACTGAAGTGGACCAGTTTGAGATGTTGATTATCTGGCTGAAATATGATCTCCAGTTTTCTTAGCTTCTCTATGCTGTTTTGAATAGTCTATAGACACAGCCACCAGCAGCCTGCAGTGTCCCTCACCAGAACCATGAGGTCAGAGAGAATTTCTTTTTGATGACAAAGGAGGGCCCTTGAAGACCACAGGATCTGGGAGAACAGAAGGATCTGCTTAAATATACCACAGCTGGCCAGGCCAGGGGTTTGAAAAGAGCTTTTGTTGACTCCAAAGTACCTTAACTTGGTCTCCTTCCATTTAACATCAGGCTTTAGATACAAATTTTAAAGAATCTTTTATATCAGCATGCTCAAAAATTAATTTATTGGAAAGAGTCAATGCAAAAATGATCAAATTGACAATTTGCTTTTGGTATGCAGTACAGAGAATTTTAACTTTTTATTACCTAAAAATAGGGCAGCATGCATTAAAATGTGCAGATAGTATGATCTTATAAACTAACAAGTAATAATGTTCATGTTAGGAAATTTAGAAAGTAGTATAAATAAAGAACAAAATAAAAGATAGCAGGAAGTACAGAGATAGATCTTTCTCAAAGGGGAAAGGGATCCAGAAATGGAGGGAGTGGAGAGGGGAGAGAGGGACAAGAGGATGAAAAAGGAATTAAGATGTGTTATGTACCTGGGCCAACGCCACACAAGGAATGTGAACATTGTGTACTACAAACATGTACTTGAATATCTCTATGTGGGAATGTATCTTACAATCACTGTTGGTTTACAGTGATCACTGTAGGTGAGTTTATGGTCTTCTACAGATTTATTTAAGAAATACTGCATGACCTATGACCAGTACCAAAAACGACATTCTATGTCAAAATGTAAGCATAAGATGTCTCTGATTAAAAAATGTGAGACTCTGTGAAAAAGTTTTGGGAATGTTAACTATTTTACTGCACGTCTTTAGATGCTCACATAAGATAAAGAAGAAACTTTAAAAAATGTACCCATAGGGGTGATATATAACAAAAATCTATGCCTGATGCTTCATTTTACTTAAAGAAAAAAACTGTGATTCTTGATTCAACCAGAAGAGTGAAATTTTTAAAGTTTAAAATAATTTCTCTTGCTATTTTTTGCTATTGACACCAGCATTCTAGCCAACGGGAAGCGCCTGCCACCCTGAAGAGCAGTAAGAGATATTTGTGATAACTCAGGCTTGGTTCATATCATCTGTACAACTATGTTTGCTTTTTTAAAAATCATTATCAGCCTAATTTGATGTGAAATTTTTGGGAAGAATGTTCTCAGCAGTGAACCATGATCAAATAAAACCGCTTTCTTGTTGACTGAAGTTTAATCAATAAAAACACCAGCATTAAATTTGCTCCACTGTCTTGTGTTGTAAAGTGCTTGTCCTCTTTCTCTGGTCCTACATCCTGTGGCTTATGGAATAGGAATCTAAGGAGCGCAGCAGTTCTTGCTCTTGGAAGACTCAGCAGCACACGTAGAGCAGCCTCATTATCAGTTCTAATTCTAGGGATACATGGCCAGGCTCCGCTCTGGTGCTGTGGGCTGCAGTGAAGAGAAATTATCCATTTTAACTGAAAGCTGATCTTGCAGCTAAAGAGGGATCGTGGGGGTGGGGAAGAGAATCAAGGATTGCTCTTCCAAAGGAAACACCAACCATTTCCAAAACTCGAGCAAAACAGGGCAATCTGATGGAAGAAGTCCTGGCATGAACAGATAACAGTCCACCTGCATTCTCTTCCAAATGATTTCTTTTTCTTCTAGAATCTCACTGGGACTCAAAGGGTGAAGGGACTTCAGAGTCATTTAATGTTTACTAACCCTCAAGTGCTTGATGTCAATATCATTCTTCTTGGTTTACACCCAAGGAAGCTCTGGGTTCAAGTGGTTAATTCACATGCCCAAGGTCACATATAGATCATTTTAGTTTGCAACTGGAGTGTCCCCAAGAGGCTATATCTTAAAGGCCTGGTGTCCAAGGTGGTGCTATGGGGAGGTGCTGGAACTTTAAGAGGTGGAGCCTAGTGAAAAAAAGTGAGATCATATTGGGTATGTCTTTGAAGGGTATACCAGGACCTCATCCTCTTCCTCTCTTTGTGTTCTAGGTGCCATGAGGGGATTGGATTTCCTTTGCCTCAGCTTCTTGCTGTGATATTTTGCCTCACCACAGGTCCACAAGCAACAGTGACAAGTGACCATGGACTGAAATCTCTGAAACCAGGAGCCAAAGAAATCTTTTCTCTTCTTAAGTAGTTTATCTCAGGTATTTTGTCACAGCAACAGAAAGCTGACTAACACAGATATCAGTAGAAGAGCTAATATTTATTCATAAAATCATACCATATTTTTTAAGGAATCATGCTATTTGTGTAGATGACACTTCATATTTATACAACTTTGCATCTTTGCATTGTAGATTTTTAAAATTGCATGCCTTAAAAAAATGCAGAAATTTCTGTTGTAAACTTTTGTAAAAGTGGAGCACACATAGGTTTTGTGACTGGGCTTAAAGCCCACTGCTAAGGGTGACCTTGTATAATGTTCTTATCCTTCCCACACTGAGAAACTGTAGACACTCCATAAATATTACCCTTTGAACAATTACAAATACATCAAATGAATTGATCACAATGAAGGAAGTTTTTATTAAAGTTGTTCAGCATTTCCTAAAAGCACTGTTTCATTAATCTCTATACACCTATCATGTTCACACATAATAATTTGGGCAGAGGTGTTCAGTTGATAGTTTGCTCCATTGATAAAGCTGATTCAAATTTAGTATATTATGATGTAGACATGCAAGAAATATTTGAAGTTTTCCTATTTTTAAAAACTTGAACATCTGTTAGTTTTACTATTCTTAAAACTGTATCATAATTGATTTCAGAAAGGTTTAAATTTGACAAACAGATAATAATGATCTCTCTTTTTTTTTGGTACTGGGGATCAAACTCAGGACCCTGTGCTTGTGAGGCAGACAGCAGAACCACTGAGCTAAATCCCCAGCCAATGATCTCTTTTTTTAAAAAATTAAATTCTTTTATTGGTACATTGTAGGTATACAACATAATTACATTTCTCATTGGGAATTGTACCTTTACATAATGCATCTTGGTTCTTATTTTTTCCCCATTCCTAGCCCTCCCTTCACCCCCTCCACCTTCCCTATTTACAAAGACTTTATTTCCATTTTTTCCATTTCTCATCATTTTTCCTTTCCCTTCCTTCCTTTCCCCTGTGCCTCCCACTACCCCTACCCCTTTGGACCTTTTCTTCCTGTTTTACATTATCGATTATTCATTCTAATCATTGGTACATTTTAGGTATACAATATAATGACATTCATCATTGGAAATTTGCACCTTTACATAGTCTCTCTTGGTTTTTATTTTTCACCCTTGCCTAGCCCTCCCTTCAACCCCTCCATTCCTCCCTATTTACAAAGATTTTGTTCCTATTTTTCCATTTTCTCATATTAATCACATTCCCTTCTATCCTTTCCCCTAGCCCTCCAACTTCCTTCTCCTTTGCCCCTTTTCTTCCTATTTCACATGACCTATTATACATTTAGTCCTTATTTACACTTTCAGTTTCTCACACCAGAGAAACTATTCGGTATTTGTACATGTGTGTCCTATTTATTTCACTTAAGAGTATTGCCTCAATGTGCATCCACTTAGCTATAAATGTCTCTAATTTCTCATTTTTATGGCTGAGTAGTACTCCATTTTATAAAAAAACCACATTTTCTTTATCCAGTCTCCAGTTGATGGGCATTTGGGTTGTTTCCAAGTTTTAGCTATTACAAACTGTGCTGCTATGAACATGGGTGCACATATATCACTGTGGTATGATTCTTTTAATTCTTTGGGAAAGATCCCCAGCAGTGGAATAGCAGGGTCAAATGGGACTTCCAGTCCTAGTTCTTTGAGGTATCTCCATACTGATTTCCACAGTGGTTGCACCAGTCTACACTCCCACCAGCAGTGGAGCAGGGTTCCTCTTTCCCCAAACCCCACCAGCATTCGTTATTGGTTGATTTCATGATAGCAGCCATTCTTTCTGGAGTGAAGTGGAATCTCAGCATTGTTTTCATTTGCATCTCTCGAATGAACAGTGATGTTGAACATTTTTTTCATGTATTTATTTGCTATTTCTACTTCTTTGTCTGAGAAATGTCTGTTCATTTCAGATGCCCATTTTTGGATTGGGTCTTTAAATTTGGGAGGTCTGGTCTTTTTAAATTCTTTATAGATTCGAGATAGTAGACCTTTGTCTGAGGAAGAGCAGGTGAAGATTTTTTCCCACATTGTGGGTTGTCTCTTCACACTACTGGTGGTTTCTCTTGCTGTGCAGAAGCCTTTTAATAAGAAGAGATCCCACTTGTTGATTGTTTGTGCTAGTTCACGGGCAACTGAGGTTTTGTTCATAAAATCTTTTCCTACACCAGTGTCTTCAAGGGTTCTACCTAACCTCTGTTCCAACTGGTTTGGCGTTTCTATTTTAATATTTAGATCTTTAATCCATTTTGATTTTAGTTTAGTGCATGGTGAGAGATACAGGTCTAGTTTTAATCTTTGGCAAGCTGAAGCCCAATTTTTCCAGCACCATTTATTAAAGAGGCTATCTTTCCTCCAGTGAGGGTGTTTGGCTCCTTTGTCAAAGATGAGATGGCTGAGTGTGTCTGGCATTGTTTCTGCATCTTCTAATCTGTTCCACTGGTCCTCAGGTCTGTTTCTTTGCCAGTACCATGCTGTTTTTATCACAGTAGCTTTGTAGTAGAGTTGCAGGTTGGGGATTGTGATACCTCCTGCTATGTCTCTGTTACCTAGAATTGCTTTTGCTATTCTGGGTCTCTTCTTGTTCCAAATGAATTTTGGGATTGTTTTTTCAAGGTCCATGAAGTATGCTGCTGGGATCTCAATTGGAATTGCCTTTAATCTATATAGAAGTTTTGGAAGTATGGCCATTTTCACTATATTAATCCTTCCTACCCAGGAGCAGGGAATGTCTGTCCATTTTCTGATATCATCTTCAACCTCTCTTTTCAGAGTGCCATAGTTTTCAGAGAAGAGGTCTTTGATTTCTTTCCTTAGGTTGATTCCTAGATATTTCAGTTTTTTTGATGCTATTGCGAAAGGAATTATTTGCCCTATTTCTCTCTCAGTGAGTCTGTCATTTGTGTAGAGGAAAGCTATTGATTTTTGTGTGTTGACCTTGTAACCAGCTACTTGACTGAATTTGGTTATTAAGTCTAGAAGACTTTTGGTGGAGTTCTTGGTGTCTTCTATATAGAGTATCACGTCATCTGCAAATAATGACAATTTGACTTCTTCATTACCTATCTTTATTCCTTTTATTTCTTTCTCTTGTCTAATTGCTGTGGCTAATGTTTCCCGAACTACATTAAACAAGAGTGGTGGTGATAGTGGACATCCTTGTCTTGTTCCTGATTTTAGTGTGAAGGATTTCAGTTTTTAACCATTTAGTATGATATTGGCTGTTGGTTTTTCATGGATAGCTTTTATCAGTTTGAGGTAGAGACCATCTATTCCAATTTTTTGTAGGGTTTTTATCATAAATGCATGTTGAATTTTGTCAAATGTTTTTTCTGTGTCTATGGAGATAATCATGTGGTTTTTGTCCTTGGCTCTATTGATATAGTGCATTACATTGATTGATTTGCATATATTGAACCATCCCTGCATCCCTGGGATGAATCCCACTTGATCAGGGTGTATGATCTTCTTGATGATCTTCTGCATTCTGTTTGCCATCATCTTATTAAGGATTTTTGCATCTATGTTCATTAGTGAGATTGGCCTATAGTTTTCTTTTTCAGTTGGGTCTTTCTCTGCTTTGGGGATCAAGGTGATGCTTGCTTTTAGGAATGAATTTGGGAGTATTGATTCCCTTTCAATTTCATTGAAGAGTTTAAACTCTTCAAAGAAAGTAGTGGCAGCAATTCCTCTCTAAATGTCTTGTAGAATTCAGCAGTGAAGCCATCAGGGCCCGGGCTTTTCTTAGTTGATAAGGTTTTAATTACATTTTCAATTTCATTGGTTGATATTGGGTTGTTCAGAATTTTTAGGTCTTCTTCATTCAACTTTGGTAATTCATATGTATCTAGGCATCTGTCCATTTCTTCTGTGTTTTCCATCTTATTGGGGTATAGGTTCTGGAAGTAGGTATTGATGATCCTCTGGATTTCTGCTGGGTCTGTTGTAGTTTCACCCTTTTCATTCCTAATTGGATGGATTTGGACCTTTTCTTTCCTTTTTCTGACAAGGTTGGCTAAGGGTTTGTCAATTTTGTTGATTCTTTCAAAGAACCAACTCTTGGCTTCACTGATTTTTTGTATCATTCTCTTAGTCTTGATTGCATTGGTTTCTCCTCTGATCTTTATAATTTTCTTCCTTGTATGGGGTTTGGGTTTGGCCTGCTCTTCTTTTTCTAGAAGCTTGAGGTTCAGCATCAGGTTGTTTAATTGAGCTCACTCTGTTTTCCTAATATGAGTATTTACTGCTATGAATTTCCCTCATGAGACTTCTTTCATTGTGTCCCACAGATTCTGATATGCTGTCCTGTCATTGTCATTTAATTGAAGGAACTGTCTGATTTCTTCTTTAATTTCCTCTGTGACCCATTGGTTATTCAGAAGTTATTCAATTTCCATGTGTTTATGAAATTCTTGTGGTTTCTTTTGCTATTGATCTCTTATTTCATCACACTATGGTCTGATAATATTCAGGGGATAACTTCAATTTCTTTGCACTTACCTAAATATGTTCTATGAGCGAGTACGTGGTCTTCTTTGGAGAACAACCTGTGTGCAGCTGAAAAGAGTGTATATTCTGATGTTGTGGGGTGGAAGACTCTGTAAACATCTGTTAAGTTCATTTATTCAAGAGTTTGAATGAGTTCTAGTATTTCATTGCTTGTTTTTTTGTTTAGTTGATCTATCTATTTGTGACAGTGAGGTATTGAGGTCCCCCACTACAGTTGTATTAGTGCATATATGACTTTTCATGTCTGTTAGTATTTGTTTTATATAATGGGTGCACTAGTGTTTGGTGCATAGATATTTATGATTGTCATCTCTTCCTCTTGGATTCTTCCCTTTACAAGGATGTAGTGTCCTTCTTCATCTCTCTTAATCAGTGTTGGTTTGAAATCTACTTGATCTGCAAAGAGGATAGCTACTCCTGCTTTTTTTTGGGTTCCTGTCTCATGGAGTATTGTTTTCCACCCTTTAACTTTCAGTCTATGAGTTTCCTTTTGAATTAAGTGTGTTTTTTGTATGCAGCATATTGTTGGATTTTGCTTCTTGACCCATTCTGCCAGTCTATTTCTTTTGATTGGTGAATTGAGACCATTAACATTGATGGTTATAACTGAAACATATTGACTTGTCATTGCCATGACTTTTTCTTTTTGTTGGGTTCTCTCACTTTACATTTAATTTCTTGTCGTGCCAGATGGATTCATTCTGCTTTGCTTCCTGGGGTTGTGATCCTCAATGTCTGTTCCTAGGATATTGTGTAAAATTCTTTGGAGTGCTGGTTTGGTATTCACGAAGTTCCTAAGGTGTTCTTTGTCATGAAAGAATCTTATTTCTCCATCAATTTTGAAAGATAGTTTTGCAGGGTACATCAATCTGGGTTGGAGGCTGTTTTCTTTTAGGGCTTGGAATATGTCACTCCAATCTCTTCTTGCCTTGATGGTTTGTATTAAGAAGTCTACTATGATTCTGATGGGCTTTCCTTTGTATGTGATTTGTTTCTTTTCTCTAACTGCTTGTAGAATTTTGTTCTTCCGTTGAGTTTCTGGAATCTTAACAATTATATGCCTATGTGTAGATTTTTTTTGATCAAGGCTATTTGGAGTCCTATATGCCTCACTCATCTGTATGTCAAGCTCTTTTCCCCTGCTTGGGAAGTTTTCTGCCATTATTTCTGTGAAGAGATTTTTTTTATGTCATCTCCACTCTCTCCTGTTTCTTCATTGACTCCAATTAGTCTTACGTTATTCTTCTTTGCATCATCTCACAGCTGCTGGATTGATTTCTCATGTTCCCTTATAATTTTGAAGCAATTTTTCTTTTCCTGGTCACTAATTGCAATCTTATCTTCTATATCTGAAATTCTGTCCTCACATTGGCTCATTCTGCTGAGTAGACTTTCAATGGAGCTTTTCATCTCCTGGAAATCTATTTGCATCTGTTTTATGGATTCCATTTGTTTCCTATGTTGGAGTTCCATTATGTTCCTGAGCTCTTCTCTAGATTTATTAATCATGTCTTGCAACAGGGGCACAATTTCTCCTGTTATCTGAGAAATTATTTCTGATTTCATTTTTTCCAGATCCCCTTTTGTTGCCAGTTCAGTGGGTCCAGTTGGTTGAGTATCAGAGTGTTCCATCTCATTTTCCTTTGGGGTTGCTGTAGGTGATCTGGAAGTCTGGTTTTGAGACTTATTTACTTGTTTTCTCATTTTGACTTGGGGGGGTGCTGTTGGCGCCTGCACAGATTACCTCCTCTGAGCTTGGAGAGGTGGGACAGGAGTCGGAAGCAGCAGTAGGGCTGATGGCCCAAAAGCCCTTTCCTGGGGGCTGGGAGCAGCGGTAGGCATGGTGGCTGGGAAGCCCCTTCCTCTCGTCCAGGAGCAGTGGGATGGCAGCTCAGAAGCCCCTACCTCTGGGCCAGGAGCAGTGGGAGTTATGGTGGCCCAGAAGCCCCTTCCTCTGGGCCAGGAGCAGCGGGACAGAAGGTGGCCCAAAAGCCCTTTCCTCTGGGCTGGGAACAGTGGGAGGGATGGTGGCTGGGAAACCCCTTCCTCTGGACCAGGAGCAGTGGGACGATGGCTCAGAAGCCCCTACCTCTGGGCCGGGAGCAGCCGGACTCAGTACCGTGGTCTGGTGGTCTAGTGTCCTCTGTGTCTTTGTAGTCCAATGATCTCTTTTTATTTAAAAATACTGTTGTCTCTTTTGAATAAGTTGGGCCAATAGAGCAAAATACACACACTGAAATCTTTCTCCCAAGTGTGAAACTATAGGGAGAGCAGGGAAAGCAGGTGATGGAGGTGTGAACATGACCGAAGTGTATTATGTGTGTGTGTATGAATTGGCCAAAACAAAACCCATTAATCTGCAGAACTAATAAAAAGTACTTTAAAAAAGAAAACCTTCACGTTTTCTATCTCTCCTCTCATTCTTCCTATCCAAGTCATGATGAAAAGAGAAGCTCATGAATCCTTGGGGGTAGAACTTTCCTGGCCTTCTTGGTCACTTTGTACCTTGCACAAGGAATGATGAATTATGGGAGGTCTTGTATGGGCCCTGGTCATCCTGTCAGAGCCTGGTAGGGAAGTTCGTCATCTGAAACCCTAAGGTCTCTTTAAGCTGCCCCAGACCTCCTCTAATCATTAGTTCACTCCATTTGTTTATTTAATAGAGTCTTCCGAGGGATCCAAACAGTTCAGTGGGCATAAGAAATGCTGTGATCAAGGAAGTAACATGTGTGAGGTGCCATTTCTTTGAAAACGGAAACTCCGAAAGCAGTAATTAATTTGCTGTTGCTGGCACCTAGGTGACCTCTGAGTGAAAACTGATGCTTTGGAAGCATCAATGTATGAGTCAGGGGTGCTGAGTCCAAGCTCTGATTCTTGAGAAAGATTTCTTGTGAAGTTGTTCTCACACTGCGACCTGAAGGGTGTGTAGGAAGCAGCTTTCCAGGTCAAGGGAATGAGTTTCTTGAGGGTTGGGAATGGATGGAGGAAGGGATGTTCCAGGTAGGGAGTGCAGTGGCCCCCACATTCACAGGGGATACGTTCTAAGACTCCAGTGGATGCCTACACCCATAGCTAGTACTGAACACTATATATACTGTTTTACTATATGTGCATATTTATGGTAAAGTTTAGTTTATAAATTAGGTACTGTAAGAGATTGACAATTATAACTAATAATAGTATGGAGCAGTTATAACAATATCTCATAAAATTTATGCATATGCGAATGTGATCTCTCTCAATCTCTCTTGCACAATATCTTATTATACTGTAGATCAAAGCAATCTCACCATGTGATTTTTTTCTTTCTTTATTAAGTTAAGAACTTCCACCTTTTTGCTTAAAGAAAACATTTTACAGCTTTTGTTTGGCATATCCAAATGGTTAGCATCTTTGCTTTGGGGTCATTATCAATTAAGTAAAATAAGGGTTGCTTAACACAAGTACTGCAAGTCCACAACAATCAGTCTGTCAACAGAGATGGCTGCTAAGTGACTAAAGGTGAGTAGCTCATACAACGTATATACACTGGAAAAAATGATGTGTCAGATCTTGGACAGGACAGAGCAGAGTAGTGCAAGATCTTATCATGCTGCTCAGAATGGTGTTCAATTTAACATGTATGAATTGTTTATTTCTGAATGTTTCATGTAATATTTTCAGACAGTGGTTGGCTATGGATAACTGAAAGCACAGAATGTGAACTCTTAGGTAAGTGGGGACTGTGGTATGACATGTGAGAGAAGCCAATGGCAGGGACTTTTGGAGAAACTGCAAGGTAGGGTTGGTAAGATGGAGCTGGAAGCATCAAATAGGAGGCTGGGGACCAAGTCAAGGAAGACTACAGTAACCATGGTAACAGGGGCCACACAGCCAATCACTGCAAAGAGCAAAGGAGTGTAATAGTCTTTGGAAGAGGTCCAGTGCCAATAGAATGTAATTGTAAAAGGAGATTTATTAGTTTGGAGTTTGTGGTCAGAGACTGGATAGCTCTGCAATGGTTGTCTGCAGGCTGGAGAGCCAGGGAACCAGTAGCTGCTCCTTGCCATTGAGTGAACAGTTGGGATAATTTGTTGCTTAGACTCTGATTGACTTCTTTTGGCTTCTGTAAAAATTATCTGAGCAGAGAGACAAAATGCTTATGTGTTAGGGGAAGCCAAAGACCCTTAATTTCCGCAAGGTTTAAAAAGTTTTATCATTTGTTTTGTAGCAAGACAAACAAATACATCCAAGATCCAAATGAAGCCTCACTCCACTTAGCCTTCTAAAGAAGTTGGCAGATCCAATGAGAAGGTGTAGGTTGGAAAGAAGTCCCTGTCTCGCATGGCTTTAAGCAGATCTGACAGCTTCTTTTTTATAGAGAGTGAGTTCCTTAGTTGACATGAAAGTTTAATGACATACATCCCTAATTATCCTCTACCCTCTGGAAGAGATGAATCCAAAACAGGATTCTGGGTGACATTTTTGCCTTTCTTGCTATTATCAGTCTCTACTAAATGGTCATCACATCAAGTCAACTTGCAAATCCAAACTCTTGAACCTTTTAATGAGACTCTTATCTACAGCCATCTTAGAGGCCTCTGTTGAACTCTCTCCCATCTTTTTCTCCCATAAACAACAACATCAAAATAATGCTTCTATTAAAATAGATGTGCCTTTGTTAGAGATGTCAGGTTTAGGAGTGCCTGGCCTCTGAAACTGGGGAAGGCATGGCTCCTGTGCTACGATAAGGTAAAGGGCTCACTGGAGCGGTTAGAGCAATTATTTAGAGCTACCTGTCAGGTTAATCAGCTGTAGCTCATCTGATGGGAAGAGGTGACCTAAACCTGCCTTTTCAGCCCAAGCTATGTTATTGGATGGTATTTTCACCTTCATCATTTTAGACAGGCTCCAGTTTCCAGCATCTACTGGCAAAACTTAACTTTCTTGCATTTATTGTTCTGTTCTATTTTAATAGTCTTCCTACTCAGAGATGATTGTTGGAGGCTTGCAATGATTTATTTTTTCTTTGCAATTTCTCTTTTATCCCACTTGACATATTTTACTGCTGAGTTCCCCTGAGATAAAGCAAGCTCTTCTGAGTTATAGAAAACTTCTCATTTTCTTGCACCCTATCAAGTCATCCCGAAGAGCAGATAAAAGCCTTTTAGTGAAACTTGATATTACCGAGGAAAGAAATTCAAAAGCCATAGAAAAATGGCTTGTATCTGAGGTAGAAGTTATAGAAGAGGCAGGATTTATCATTAATCACCACGAATCATGTCATCATCAGGATCATCATCCTAATCAACATCATCTTATCAGCATTTCCCTTGTTTTCATTGTTCTCTCGCTCAGTGGCTACTCTAAGACAGGTAAGGCCAGGATAGGCTGATTGGGGCTGACACTTTTGATCTCTAGTTTTCAAGGCTGATTATTTTCTGGCTAGGACTTATATTCAGGGAAAGAGGATAGCACTTAAAATGGCATAAAAATGGAATTAAATATATATAGTCCTGCCTCTTGGAGTCATGCAATTTAAGGCAAGAAAGACTCAAACATACATTAAAAGTAGTATATTCGGGCCGGGGATTTAGCTCAGTGGTTCCACCACCTACCTCGAGAATGCAAGGTCCCGAGTTTGATCCCCGGTACAAAAAAAAAAAAAAGTAGTGTATTAATTTTGAATAGAGGACAAGCATGAGTTCAGATTGCAAAAGTAATTGAAGCATTGTCTTGCAAACATGTAGTACTTTTTCTAAAGGGTGAGAATTGAACGTTATTTACTTCATTCAGAGCAGGGTCAGAGAATGTTTTTACTTTTTCTTCTAATCCTCAGAGAATTAGGGAAGAGGTAAGATATAATTTTAGAAATTTCTTTAGGAAAAAAAATTAGATGCCTTGCTTGATAGGGCATTTGAACTACTACGTAATCACCTTTGTTAAAATTAAATACTTTAGTCATTTTTATGAAAGTGAGATTAATTTCATTGGCTGATCCTGGACAACAGGAATGATAAGATCGAGGTAACTATTTCCTTGATCAGAAGTAGACCTTGAAGCGTGACAAGATATTTGACTTGACCTAGGTCAATGAAAATTTTCTCTTTTCCTGATTTCTGCTTATCATAATCACTGCCTCACTCTAGAACTCAGTGGACTCTTCTCTTCTTTGTCATCCAGAAATAGTATTTAAGAATTACTTCTTATCTTTCCAAAATCAACATGTTGCCAAGCAAAACTGGAAGCAAGGTGCTTTGCTAAGTACAGACCCAGGAAAATGATACATACTCATGAGAACGCTCACAATGTTTATGCCACAGTGATTTTGTGGTTCATCATCACTTACTAAAACCTGCCTTCTCATTCTGGTCCGGCCCAAGTTGTTCTTCCATTGGTAAGTATTTTTTCTATCTAAACTATCCCAAGTGACATTTAGGGGTTGGGAGGGTAAGGTGGCGCCACTGAATTCTCGTAGTATTTACTGCCTTACAAAATATTTTTGCATGAATTCTGTATACCTAGCCACATATTTAGTCCCTTCAGAGAGATGTGCCTGAGTAGAGGTAGTGTAATCCCATGAATGTGAGCTTTAATGCCCCTCTTTATGATATGGTGGACCACACACTGTCTACCTGATGTATTCCACAGGCTGCTTTGAAGCTAAGGCTGAGATAACAAGTTCTGAATGAACATTAAAAAATCTAAAATGCTATGCAAATTTAAGTCCACAAGAAAGAATGTTAGATCCCTTCTACATCAACTCTTCTAGTGATATCATTCTAGAGGTGAGAGAACTGAAGTCCTATGGGGGATGTCTCACAGCTAGCTGGTTAGTAGGGCTGAGGCTATGCTCAGATTCTGGACTCTCAGCCTGGTGCTCTGTTCACCATGTTGCTTTTCACATTAGGCTGGAACTTCCATGTGATGGGCACCATAAAAATTGCTTGGTCATTAGAGAGATTGTAACTTTTTTTCACACTGTGGTTAAAGAATTGATAGTTCATCTTTTTTTGAAAGTGGAGAAGGGTGGTAAAAATTTGGAGGCTCAGCAGAAAGGCAATGGAGTGTCAGTGCTTGCAAGAGGGATAGAAGAAACAGAGCTTGGTGAATATAAAGGAGCACAGAAGAGGGCGGCAAGACTTATGGAGAGGACCTTTGCTAACACTGTACGTTTTTTAGATTGGTTATGATCAGCTTAAACCAGCTGGGACACATGGACTTTTGCTTGGATGGGAAGCCTATTTCCTTCTTCCAATAGTCTGCTGTCTTCTACTGTGTGACCACTCATGTCTACTGCCCCAAAAGTGACTCATTTCTAATGGAGCTACCTGCATCCCTAGTAGGAGTGGGAAGGTTCGGAAGTTGCTTCCAAACACAGCGGTCATTATCAGTCTTAGATTCCACTTATGGATGTAGCACACTATGGGAAGAGAATTTGAGGGTCTGGGGATATGGTCACTTCAAGCATCAAGCTTGGGACAGAGGGATGGGAACTAGAGAGACTACTGACAAATGAGTGGGGATTCTTGGCAGTCAAGATATGGAATAGATTGCATCTGTGTAAATATGGAGGTTCTGGCCTAAATTTCATAAAATTGGGGAGCTTTGGGCTGTCCTTTTATGTGGGGTTTGATTTTCATTGCTGAACTGGGCTGCCATGATTCCCATGGCTGCAGAATGTAAACAGTGTCACCTTCTGGTTATATCACTACACGGTGGAGAAATGTGAAGCTCACTCTGCGGGATCAGCTTCATCCTTTCTGAGGCCAGTGCCCCAAAGATCTACTTACTTTCCACTAGGCCATTTCTCTCTCGGGTTCTAGCATCTCAACATTGCCATATTGGGGACCATGGTTCCAGCACACAAAACTTCGGGGGACACACTCATACCACATCCAATCATAGCACCATATAAAGCTTTGTTTGACACTCAAAAATCCTAGGAGGGGAGGATGGAAATGCAGTCAAGATGAGTTTACCACTCCTCTCCTTGGGGTATCACCCTACGGTGATACAGGCTAAGGCTACATTTTTCATTTCAGGTGAATGTATCATCTATATCCTCATCTCTGTTAGAATACAACTGCTGCTTCTTTACCACCTATGACAAAAAAGGAACATAAGTGTTTGAGCAAGCAAGAGGTTCGATTTCCTTCTGCACCCTAGACTGAAACAATACTTAAGTAAGACAAAGGAGACAGTTTCTTAAAGGTACAGTGCAAATCTCACCATTATGTGTTTAAATGCTGTACTCAATGGGAAACCTGCATACTAAAAAAATTAAAAAAAATAAACCTTTATGATAGGAGAGTTGTTTACATCTATCCTTGCTCCAGCTGTTTGCTAAATCTTGAAGAGACAGAATTAGTCTCACTATGTTGACACACTGCATTTAAAATCTATTAGATTTAACAGATTAGCTTTTGAAAAATGACAAGTTTGCTCTTGCAAATAAAAAAAAGCTTTGTCAATGATAACCTCACTTCAACCTTATCACTTTGGGGTAGGTGCACACCCCCCCCACCATTGCTGGTAAGCAAAGTCCTCCCAGGTACACAGCCTCACTGGATACCGTCATGGTGACAGGAGTGCAAGAATGACACTTGTACACGGTGATATTGCACAAGCCTGGAGCACTTGAACTAAGTTCTTATTGACTGGCTAATTGCTTTACCAAGTAGTGGGTGTGGGGGGAATGGTTTGGATGTGGTTTGTCCCCAGAACTCATGTGCTAGATGCTTGTTCCCCAAGGAGATGATGTTGAAGTGGAGGAACTGGAAGAGGTGGGTCCCAGTGGGAAAGCTTGGGTACTTGGTCATGACTGCCCGCATGGAGGGATTAATGCTGGTCTCGTAGGAGTGAGTTAGTTCCTATGAATGCAAGTTGTTATAAAAGAGTAAGCTTGGCCCCTCCTCTGACTCTTTTCCTCCTTCACCATGTGAGTTCTCTTGTCCAGTTCCCACCATGTGATGCCATCTGCCTTGTTGTCCTGTAGTCAGAGGGTCCTTGCCAGATGCCAGCCTCAGGCTTTGGAAATTCCAACCACTAAAATCATGAGGCAAATAAATCTCTTTCTTTTATTCATAACCCAGCTTGAGATATTTTCTTACAGTATACAAAATGTGCTAAGACATAGGGCATCTTATGCTACCACTCAAAATAAGAGAACTCTGGTGTAGTTACTTCTTACAAATTGCATTTTACCAGACCCTAAAACATCCCCCTTCACAGCTTTGGTGAGGGAGAAAGACACTGTTCATTAGGAGACAGAAAATACCAGTCAAATGTGAGTGGCTGGACCAATGCTTGTATTCCTGCCATTGGTGTGATTGCTTTCTGTGATAACTCAAAACCATCTCCAAAGGGAAAATCAGGCTGACAAGGCCAGTTTCACACTGGACAGGGGCTGGAGATGGACAGCCTTCTCACTGTGACATATATTTATGCTATGTTTTTATGTGTACGATTTATGTGGCATCGATTTTAGAACTATAATGGAGAAGCTTTGCCGTGCAGGTTTTTGTGTCAAACTCTTTTTTTTTTTTTTTGGTAGCGGGGATTGAACTCAGGGCCTTGCACATGCGAGGCAGGTGGCAGAGCCACTGAGCTAAAGCCCCGGCCCTGTGTCAAACTCTTTTGAGCGTTGTTTTTTTAAAATAATGTTTGCCTGAACTAAAGTTTGTCATGAAGAAAGAATCGATAATGTAGAAAGCAATGATAGGTGATGTGAAATTTAAAGATGCCAGGGACATTGTATGAGTTGGCGTTCTCCAGAGGAACAGAACCTTACGGTGTGTGTGTGTGTGTGTGTGTACAAGAGAGTTATTATAAGGAATTCTTGAGACTGATAACTCCTAGGAGCTGCTGTCCTCCAGCTGGTGACATGGGAGGGGCAGGGAAGTATCTCTAGCTTGAGTCCAAAGGCCTGAGAAATAGGAGATGCTGGCATTTTAACTTGTGTCTGAAGGGAGGAAAAAGCCCATACCCAGATGAAAGGCATCAAGCAGGGACAAGTCTCTCTTGCTGGGGAAGGTCAGTGCTTTTGTTCTACACAGGCCTTTAACTGACTGAATGAGGCCTACCTATTTTAGGGAGGGCTATGTGCTGGACGCACCCATTCAAATGTTAATCTCATCCAGAAACACCCTCTCAGGAACACCCAGAATAATAATGCTTGACCAAATATCTTGGCATTCCATAGCAGTTAAATTGACACAGGAAAGTAAGCACCCTCGCCATCTACTCACACAGTGCTAAATTGGGGTCAGGAGGAGTGAGATATTGTCTGAAAGGCCATTGAGGAAAATTTCTGTAATGCCCTGCCGTCACCTAACCCTTCCCATCCACGCTCAGTGGGCAGCCAGCCCAGCCACACATCCTGAGGATGGACCCTTGCTCAGTCACATGCTCGTTGCTTGGCTCAACAGCTTAGTACCCTCAGAGGCAAAATGATGCTTGTGTCTCCTGTCTAAGTGGCCTAGAGAATCCTTGGAGGGGCACATATAACCAGGAATCAAGCATCCTGGCCTTTAGCTTAGGTTTGATTACTAATTTGTTATTTGTCTGTGAAAATTATTTGAATCTCATTCTCATTACTTTAAAAAAAATCTGTATTTCATTGATGTCTTAAATTTGAATATGAAAATTGAGTGCTTTTAGCTTTTTGATACTTGGAAGTGATGGGCTTCTTACTTCTTCATTTGGAATAAATTTTTTCCCAAGTAAGTACTTTAGGCATCTATTGTTTTCTTTGGTCTTCTATCTAAAATATAAAGATTTTTGAAAACAAGTTTCTTTCCATCACAATAAAAGTACTTTCTGTGGACACACCTTCTCATACTATATAAGATAATAATTGTTACTTTATAGTTTGTAAATTCCTGATTTCATAGCTCAAGGCTAAAACTCAAGCTTGTTCCTCCATCAGTTCGTTTTGAATCCAATGACAACACCTAATGAGAAAACATCCAAGAATGTTGGTTTACATTTTGAGTGCTTTTCTATTAAAACCTTAGCATGAATTACAGTTAGATTTTTAGTTCACAGGTTAGTAGATATATTTCCTGTTATTTTCTTTTCTTGAGAAGGCAAATAACCTATTGCCCAGTGAAGAGTCTCCTAACTTCATAACTTCATACTTGAAACTCAATATCCATCTCTTTTAGTACCACACAGTTGTCAATGACAGGGGTGAAGGCTATTGATCAAGTTCCTTATGGAACCACCCACTCATTCTTCATAGAATCATGGCTGACAAAGTGACGTGCTATATATTTTCACAATGACATAGAGATTGAAAATGGAAAAGTTAAATATAAATCTTCATGGAAGTTTCAGTAATTTTTAATAATTTGTTCTTTTGTGGCATGCATATGTGAATGATATATTTGTCCTAGAGCAATACGAATTCATTTCCCCACATCTGTAATATCTGCAGTAAGCTAAATTAAAAATGTATTTGTACTTGTACAGTTAAATGATCATATTTAATGAAATGTCAGAGATGAATCTTAGCAAATAGTCAGGAAATTATTTTAGAGAGTGCAGCATTTCATTACTAGCAGTCAGGAAAAAGCAAAGTGATTAAACAAATGGTTTACGGTTCTAAGGTGGTGGCTGCCCAAGAAGAATAGAAAGCCAGTGTGCAGAGTTGACAGACAAATGCTGCATTTTCTGTCTTTGCTCCCACTCTTCTCTGGGTTTCATTTACCCCAGTGGAATTTCGAGTCTAATACCAACTCACATTAGGGCCACTGGGGACTTTCTCCATGCCATGAGGGAAATAAGCCATTAGAACGGATCTGTTGCCTGAGCCCACGAGGGCCTGAGGCCCATGAACAGGCTTTTATTAGTTCATTTTCCATCACTATAACAAAATACCCAAGGTTGGATAACTCATGAAGAAGAGGTTAGCCAGACATAGTGGTGCATGCTTATAATTCCAGCTACTCAGAAGGATCCAGCTGAGATTCCAGCTGAGAAAAAGGATCACAAATTCAAGGCAGGCTATCTCAACATAAAGTTAAAAAAGGACTAAGGTTGTAGCTCTATGGCAGAGCACTTGCCTAGCATGCCCTTGAATTGTATCCCAGATACCACTACCACCAAAAAGAAAAAGTTCATGTAGCTTTCAGTTTTGGAGAGCAAAGTTCCAAGATCAGGTACCTTATTTGTTCAGCCTATGGAGAAAGCTTTGCAGTAGATAATAACAACTCAGTCTCATAAGAACAACTAGCTGCATGAGACCAGCATCAAAGCCTTCCAAGGACAAGAGTCCTATTATCTTGCTCTAAGCCCCACCCTAAAGCATCCATCACCTGCTACAATCATGACAGTAAGGACTCAGCTTCTAACACATGAACTCGTGTGGGGCACGCTCAGACCCAATCCAAACTACAGCTTGGCTTTAACAAGGGTTAGGCACGTGAGTTGAGAAGTCTCAGGTCAATAGGATAAGAATAGGAAGCAACCAGGGAAATTGGCTTGGGTGGCAAGCAAAGTGAATGAGTTAGTAGCTGTGCTGTGGGTAAGAACAGGGCAAAAGAAGATGGGCATAATAAGTAGCAAGAAGGAGCAGAGAAAGAGAAAGGGAATTAAGTGAATAGATGGGAGCCTGAGGGGAAGGTTTTGACAGCTGGAAGGGCAGAGTGTGGCCACCAAGTGGCCAGTGGGACCTTTATTTTCACCAGTACAACCACCTATCCACATAAATCCCACATATGCATTTTGGTGTGCAGGCAGTCAAAAATTTAGAATGAGAATTAGCAAAGGTTTTGGTTAGGGTTATAGGTTCAATTGTGTCCCCTAAAATATATATATTGAAGCCCTAATCCGTTTGTACCTTGGAATGTGCCATCATTTGGAAATGGCATCATGGCAGATATAATTAGTTCAGAAGAGTCCACACTCGGGTAGGGTGGGATCTATGCCTGGGATCTTTATATGAGGACATGAAGATACATGGGCCTTGTGAGGACTGGCAGAGACTGGAGGAATGGATCTGCAAGCTGCGTTGTCCCAAAGACTGATGGCCACCATAGGAGCTAGGAAAAGACAAGGAAGGATGGTTTCCTAGAGCCTTCAGAATGGCCTTCCTGACACCTTGACCTTGAACTCTGAGAGATGATAAATTGCCAATATGTTAAACCACCCAGTTCTGTGTGCTTTGTTATAGCAGCCTTAGAAGCCTAATATGGTTGGTAAAACACAATTTGAAATGGCTAAATTCATCAGTTTATTTCTCAATCTACTGTTTTTTTTCTTAAGGAAATTACATTTTCTTCCCTTAAAATTTTTGTACTGTCATCTGTAACGAGGGTGAGATAAGTGAGACATAACTAAGGCAGCTGTCTGCCAAAAAACTCAGTAATTAAGATAAATATCATTCTAGGACAATATTTTAAAAAATTAAAATGAAGGCCAAAAAATCAATGATGAAGACAATGTGGGCCTTTTAAATACAAGATCAGTATTAGCAATTTTTCCTCTCTTCCCGGTGCAGCCTGGTTTGGCACTGTCAACATCTGAATAACACAAGTAAGTTTAAAACTGTGTATAATGAAGGATGTAGGTGTAAATATATTTAATAAAATACATGCGACATTTCAGCTTTATCTCAGGCAGACATTCAAAAGGAATGACAAGGGAACAGCAAGTGACTAGGGTTGAATTCCATTTTCTCTGTGTGAGAACTCAGAGTGTATATGGACAAGGGAAAGGCTAGATCAGTGACATCGAGTTACAATGGGAGCCCAGCTAAGCACTGCTCACATTTGAAATCTGCATAAATAAGACAAGCTACTATAATGCCAGTAGTGAAGGGAATTAGATTCTTTGGGCTTTACCACGTGACAGTAAATGACAGCATAATAAATAAAGCAAAAATGATTTCTGACTTATACTTTTCACATCATCTCCCGGGGGCTCTTTGCTATTGTTACAAGTATATTAAATGTAGGTCTGATTATTTCCTAGGGAGAGCTGACAAGAGGCATATTCTGCAACAAGGAGCCGCTGGCCTCCATCTGGTGCTTAATATTTACTGGGTGGACACTGTGAAATGGGAGAGGCCAAGAGTGGAAGATCAGATCACACATTCGATTCCCTTTAACTTTCTGTCAGTTGCTTAAAGATACCATTGACGAAAATGGGGATCTCTGTCTCCAGATAAAAATGTATCGACTCATTTTTGGGTGCATGATTCTCTGACTTTTAACGCAGATTCATGTACTCATCACCACAATTATAGAAAAACAGTTCCATGGCCTCCTAAACTTCCACATACTACCTTTAAGTAGTCGTAGTCTTTAAAATTTGATTCTATTTTGCCTCTGCAGAGTGGCCTGTTAATATTGTTTTAGGGCTTTCTCTCAGTTCTTGAGCTTTAAGATATGATTCCATCTAGTACCCTGCAAATGTATTCTGTTTTTAATAATTCAAGGCTATTTAGTTTTTAAGTTTTAGAGTCTCTGACTTCAGGTTAATGGTTGAATAAAAGGTGCTTTAGAAAAGGAGGAAAGAGGGCAAGGATTTAGCTCAGTGGTTTCACTACCTGCTGGGCAAGCTCAAGGAACCGAGTTCGATCCCCAGTACCAAAAGAAAAAAAAAAAAAGGAGGAAGAGGAGGGAGGCAGAGGAGGAGTAGGGGACAAAAAGTGTAGGGAACAGGGGAAGGGGACGTTACCAGAACCTCTGCAGTTAGTTAACACAGTCTCCTCTGTTATGTACATGTACCAACTCCCCATGATAAATGTACTCATTATATAATGCAAACATGGACTAGTAAAAAAATTAAGGAGGAAAGTATGGAGATGTGACCATTGTTTGAATGGAATGAGACAGTGAATCACAGACAGCCAGGAATAGTGTAATCCACTGAGTGTAAGAGATGGTGCACACGTGTGTGTGTGTGTGTGTGTGTGTGTGTGTGTATGTACTGGGATTGAACCTACAGCAGTGATGGCGGGCCTTTTAGAGCTTTCAGTAATACAAACAGCCCACTGTGGCACACGTGCCATAGGTTTGCCACCACTGACCTCTGGCCTTTTTTGAGCTAAATTCCCAGCCCTTTTTATTTTTTATTTTGAGACAGGGTCTCATGAAGTTGCTAAGTTGTTCAGACTGGGTTTGAACTTGCTATCCTCCTGCCTCAACCTCCTAGTCCTAGGATTACAGGTGTGTACCTTCATGAACAGCTGAAGAATATTTAATATTTGCAATACAATATATTTAGCAGTAGTATTGTTGCTAATGTAAAAATAGTTCAAATACTTTAACGTTTTCTTTGTTTAATAGATGTTCTCTCTTTAGCTATTTTTAGGCATAAAAATTCAATGACATTGAGTACATTCAGTAATGTACATTAAGTGTGTTAAGCTCGAGCACATCGGTGTACTTGGACTTAAAATCATCACCATCATCCATCTCTAGAACTTTTACATTTTCCTAGACTGAAACCCTGGACCCAGTAAACATTAAGTCCTCTTTCTACTCTCTCCTCAAACCTTGGCCACCTTCCTGTCTATGAATTTGATTGCTCTAGGTACCCCATGTCAGTAGAGTTATACTTTTTTTTTAGTGAAAGTTGACTTCACTTTGTATAGTGTCCTAAAAATTTATTCACATTATGCCACATGACAGGATTTCCTTCCTTTTGTAACACTCAACCAGATCGCACTGTGTGAATTCTACTTTTTGATTTATTTCCCAGATCATCTGGCAATAGACACTTGGGGTACTTCAAATTTTTTAAATTTAAATTTGTTGGTACATTTTAGATATACATATAGATAACATTCATTATGTGGAATTTGTACTGGTACATGATATATCTTGATTCTTCTTTTATTCCCATTCTCTTCCCCTCCCTTCAACCCCTCTTCCTCTCCTTTACAAAACTTTATAAAAGTTTTGTTTCCATTTTTCCCTTCTATTCTTTTTTCCTTTTCCTTTCCTTCCTTTCTCCCACCCCCTCTCTAGTTTTCCTTCCCATTTGAATATTTTCTTCCTATTTCACAATATCTATTATACATTTTGGTCCTTATTTACACTTTCAGTTTCTCACACCAGAGAAACTGTGAGATATTTGAATATGTGTGTCCGATTTATTTCACTTAAGAGTATGGTCTCAAGGAACATCTATTTACCTAGAAATGTCTCAAGTTTATCCTTCTTTAGTACCGCATTGTATAAAAGAACCACGTCTTTATTCATTCATTGGTTGATGAGCATTTGTACTGCCTCCAAGATTTAGCTATTACAAGCTGTGAAACTATAAACATGGATGTATGTATATCACTGTGGTGTGATGCTTTTAATCCTTTCAGGAAGATACCAAGAAGGGAAATAGCTGGGTCAAATGAAACCTCTAGTTTTAGTTTTTTGAAGACTCTCCACACTGATTTCCACAATGGTTGCACCAGTGTACACTCCCACCAACAGTGAGAAAGTTTCCTTTTCCCTCACAGCCTCTCTAGCATTTGTTATTGGTTGATTTCTTGATAATAGTTATTCTCTCTGGAGTGAGATGGAATCTCAGTGTTTTTTAAAATTTATTATCTGTCAAAGGACCAGTGATGTTGAATGTTTTTTCATATACTTATTTGCCGTTTCTACTTCTTCACCTGGGAAGCATCTATTCATTTCAGATGTCCATTTTTGGATTGGGTCTTTAAAACTGGGGGGTCTGATTTATTTGAATTCTTTATATATTCTAGATATTAGTCCTTTGTCTCAGGAACAGTTGGCAAAATTTCCCCCCCCACTCTGTGGGTTGTCTCTTCACTCTGCTGGTGGTTTCTCTTGCTCTGCAAAAGCTTTCAAATAAGATGAGATCCTGTTTGTTGATTCTTTGTGATCATTTCCTGTGCGATTGGAGTTTTGTTCATAAAGTCTCTGCCTATACCTATGTCTTCAATAGTTCTACCAGTATCTTCTAGCAGACTATTGTTTCTGTTTTAATATTCAGATCTTTAGGGAGGGGGATTTAGCTCAGTGGTTCTGGTACCTGCCTCACAAGTGCAAGGTCCCAAGTTCGATCCCTGTTACCAAAAAAAAATGTAGATCTTTCATCCATTTCAAATTTAGTTTAGTGCATTGGGAGAGATATGGGTCTAGTTTTAGTCTTTGGCATGTGGAAAGCCAGTTTTTCCAGCACCACTTATTAAAAAGGCTATCTTTCTTCCAGTGAAGGTGTTTGGCCCTTTTGTCAAAAATAAGATGGATTGGGCTGGGGATTTAGCTCAGTGGTTTCGCCGCCTGCTGCGCAAGCGCAAGGACCTGAGTTCGATCCCCGGTACCAAAAAAAAAAAAAAAAAAATAAGATGGGTGAATGTGCTTGGAGTTGTTTCTGCATCTTCTAGTCTGTTCCATTGGGCCTCAGGTCTGTTTTTTGCCAATAATTACTGTAGCTTTGTAGTCTAATTTCAAGCTAGAGATTGTGAGGCCCCTGCCTTGCCTTTGTTGTGCAGAATTACTTTTGCTATTCTATTCTATTCTGTCTTTTTTTTTTTCTATTCTGTCTTTTTGTGATTGCTAACAGCAATCCTGTCTTCTAGATCTGATATTCTGTCCTTACCTTAGTTCCTTCGGCTGCATATACTTTCAATAGACTTTTTAATCTTTTGGATATCTGATTGACTATGTTTCATGGATTCCATTTCTTTCCTATGTTGGGCATTCATAGTTTCCATCATTTCCCTAAGCTCCTCTATTTTTTTTATCTGAATCTTCTCTAGATTCACTTATCATGCCTTTCATTATGCTCATCATCTCTAGAGTTATCTGAGAAAGTATTTCTGATCTGAGTTTTTTCCAGAGCCTCATTCATATGCTTTGTTACTTTCACTGCTATCACTTCAGAGAGTCCAGGTGGATGGGTTTCAAATTGTTCCACCTCATTGCCCCCTGGGTTTGCCTTTGGTGAGCTGTAAGTCTGAGGTTGTATCTTGCTTCCATGTTTTCTCATTTTCTATTCTTTTGTTTTTGGTTTAATTCCTGCACTGATGCTTGTAAATTGTTTATGGTAGGTATCTTTATTGCTAGTATCAAGAAACCTTAGGAAATGACTTTTTCTTAGAGAAGTCTTCCAGGTGTAGCTGGCTTTTGGAGTTTGAGTCTGTTACAATATCCTACCTCTTCAATTTACTAGGTGTGAGAAATGCTGCCTATTTGGCCATGTCCCTGGTTCTTTTGCACTGACCTATAGTATTGTTTATGACACTCAGGCAATCTCAGTTTTGGCATATATTTAAGAACAACTGATTAGAACAATTATGTCAACTTGGCTAAAGTAGTACAATCAATAATTATAATAGCATCAAATACACCCTAGAAAATGACAAACTATGGTAACTTAATTTGCCACCTTTAACTGTATGAACAAGATTTGTAGTTACATACTAAAATCTAAAACAAACCAGAAAATTATGTGCAGTAAATAGCCTCTTAGTAGGTGATTTTACCCTCAGGGGAGAAAATTTAAAAGTGGTTAGGGGAAAAAGTAGAGAAATAGAAGAAGAGAAAGGGATAAAAAGCAAAACTGGAGGAAAAATGGAGATTATACAGGCTTTGGGAACTGGTGAAGAAAACAGAAGGGAAAGAAGGAAGAAAAAACAGAAATAAGAACAGAACAAAACAAAAAACTAGAAACAATGTTCACACTCATATAAAAACAAGAACAATCAAGATGAAGAAAAAACAGAAAAATAATAATAAAAACATTTTTTCAAGAAAGGAAGAAAAGCAGAAAAAAAAGTCCACTTCAGGGTGTGTCTTTGCTGTCACTGGTAGACTAAGGGGGCAGACAGAGCCCAGATCCGTGTTGACTGATCACAGCAAATCAACAGTAGAATTATGGTAATGGTGGAAAATTCCACCAAATCTGGGCCTTTAGTTCCACTGAAGTTCAGGATGCTTCTGATTTCTGGCTGTGAGGCTGGGACCTGAGTTTTTCAGCTCACAACATCCTGAGTGCCTCCTGCTGGCTGGAACTCAGCTCCCTCCTAGTTTGAACTCAGCTCCCTGACTTCCTGCCAGTTTGAACTCGGTTCTGCCTCATCCTGATTCTTGGAGGCACTAGATGCAGCCAGCCCACAGCTGCTCTGAGTTCTGACTTCAATTGGCCCCTTTCCAAAATGGCTACTCAGCTTTTCCTGAGGGACATCTGAACACAAATAACTCACCAGCCACTGCAGTCTGCTGTGTCTACTGCTCCATTCCACTGGTATATTTCTCCATGGAGGCCTCTGGGGTCACTAGTAGTCACCATGCCTCTGCAGGTTCAAGCTGCCCCTCCCATGCTGCAAGCTGGGGCTCAGGGAGAAAGCACCACTTGCCACCTCCTTCTGCTGCATTGTAGTCTTTCTCCTCACTCTCCCCGTGGGGTCTAATTCTCATTTCAGATCCTTACTTGGTCCCAGGAACCCACTTCCCTTCTCTTTCTCTTCCTCACAGTGTCTGGACTCCAAATGTCAGAGAAGCTGTTTTGCTTCTGCTCACCATTCTACCATCTTCCTGGAAATCTCCTACTTTAAATTTTTATTTACTGTGAAAAACAGTGTTACGAACATGGATGTACAAATACTTCTTTCAGTACCTATTTTTATTTGTTTTAAAGTATATACCCAGGAGTGGGGCTATTGGATCATATGATAATTCTATTTTTAATTTTTTTGAGGAACAACCCGTAATTTTTTCCAAAGTGGTTTTAACAGTTTACATTTCCACCATCAGTGCACAGGGTTCTAATTTCTCCATATTTACATTAACACTTGTTATACTTGCTATTATTGTTATTATTTTTTATAATAACCATTCTAATGATTATAAAATGGTATCTCACTGTGATTTTGATTTGTATTTCTGTAATTACTAATGAGTGGGGCATACTTTCAGCTATTCCTCAGACAGAGGATTAATATTTTGTTTTGTTTTGTTTTATTTTTGGTACTGGGGATCAAACTCAGGTCCTTGCGCTTGCACAGCAGGCAGTGAAACCACTGAGCTAAATCCCCGGCCCAAGTGGAGCATATTTTCATGTGCTTATTGGTCATTTGTATGTCTTCTCTGGAGAAATGCAAAATCTGAAGAAGATCACTGTAACCTTGTATGTTTTGAAGTCAGGAAGCATGAGGTTTCTAACTTTCTTAGAATGGATAAATAAAATGTGGCCTATACATATTATAGAATATGATTCATTAATAAAGTCTTGTGTCTATTTTTTAACGGGATGAAGAAGTCTTCATACATTCTGGATATCAACCACTTATCAGATATATGATTTGTAGATATTTTCCATCATTCTGTGGGATCCCTTTCACTATGTTGATAGTGTCATTTTATGTACTAAAGCTTTACATTTTGACAAAATTCAATTTAATCTTTTTTTTGTTTGTACTTTTGATGTCCTATCCAAGAAATAACCACCATATTTAATGGCATGAAATGTTTTCCCCTGTTTTCTTCTGAGAGTTTATAGGGTTCATTCTATGTTTAGGGCTTTGATTTATTTTGAGTACTTTTTATATATGTGGTGAGGTGAATATTCAAGTTCATCCCTTTTTCATTGGGATACCCAGTTTCCCCAGGATTGTTTGTTGAAAAGATTCTTCTTTCTCTATTGCATAAACTTGGCACCCATGCCAAAAATCCTTGACCATATACATGAGTGTTTATTTCTGGATTCTCTGTTCTGTTTTACCAGTCTATGCCAGTATCACACTGTTATAATTCCTGTAACTTAGTAGTAAGTTTTGAAATCAAGAAGTGTGAGATTCTTAACTTTGTTCTACTCTGGGTGGGCAAGTAGGAGGTTATCGTCAAGGAGTAGGAGTGGAGATCAGGAGATGGAAAATAACTAAGCCAACTTTAGGAGTCAAGGAAGTTCTTGCTAAGTTAGGCTAATAGGATTCTTCTTGCAGACAGGTCATGTGATCAGACATCACCTAGGGTTGGTGGAAAATGTGAACCTGAGTCAATGTTGACTTCAATCATATATTGAGGAAAGGAAATTCTTATTAAATTAACTAACCAGAATTCTCACTAAAAGTTGATTTTAGAAGGAAGTATAGAGACGGGCCTAGGAGGAGGTTTGGGAGTCTAACTAAAGTTTGGTCAAGCAGTGAATGGTCTATCCTGAAGAATGCTCCATGTGCACTTGATAAAAATGGTTATTCTGCTGTTCTTGGAGTCTTTTGTATATGTGAAGTCCAATTTGTGCTGCTCAAGTTCTCCTTTATTGCTTTACTCAATATTGCTCTTCTATTGGGTTTTAAAAAATTATTATTGAAAGTGGGCTATTGAAGTCTCCTACTATAATTGGAGCGCTATTTCTCCTTTAAGTAGGTTGATATTTCTTTCATAGGAATCGAACCTCTAAATGTTTATAATTGATACATATTCTTGAGTAATTGACTCTGTCATAATTATATAATGTAATGTTCTCCTTTGTCTCTCGCAACAGCTTTTGACTAAAAGTCATTTTTTTCTAGTATTAGGATAGCTACTTCTGCTCCTTTGGTTGCCATTTGCATGGAATATATTTTCCCCTCTTCATTTTCAGTCTGTGCATGTCTTTTGATCTATAGTGCCTTACAGAGATCTTATAGTGGGATCATATTTTTTTAAAATTCATTCTGCTAATTTATGTCTTTTGATTGGGGAATTTAATCCATTTACATTTAATGTAATTACTGATATGGAAGGACTTGCTTTTGCCATTTTGGTGTTTATTTTTTATATGTCTCATTTATATTTTTGTGTGTCTCATTTCCTCAGTAACTGCCTTCCTTAGTGTTCTGTTGATATTTTTACAAGTGATATGTTTTGATATCCTTCTCTCTGCCTTTTGTAGATAGTCTACGCATGCTATGATATTTTTTGTGTTGTTTCCATAGAGATTACATAAAATTATAAAAAAATCTGTTTTAAATTAAAGTTGACAACTTCAATTATATAAAGACTATCATTTTATAGCTCTACTCTCCCACTTTGTTATTTATGTAATCTATTATGTACCTATTAGTACTTATATATCTTTATGAATTTGTCTTTTAAATTCTGTAGAAAATAAAAAGTAGAATTACAACAAAACTAAAATAATATAGAATGTGCTTACTTCGATACTAATATAAATATACTAATATATATAAAATTATGTATTATATACTAATATATATAAATTTATATAAGTGTAAATATACTAATATAGAATGTGCTTACTTTGATATTACATTTATCTTTATATTTTGATCTTTTATTTCAACTGCAAGGACTCCCTTTAGGACGTATTGTAAGATAAGTCTAGTGGTAACAAGTCCTCTCAACTTTTGTTTATCTGAGAATGTCTTGGGTTTTCTTTTACTTTTGAAGGACAATTTTGCCTGATACAATATAAAAATTTTTAATTGACAGATCTTCTCTCCATTATACCACTGCCTTCTGGCCTGCATAGTTTCTGCTGAGAAATCTGCCATTACCTTTTTGGAGTCCCCTTGTACTTGATAAGTCACTTTTCTCATGTTTCTTCTGTGATCTTATCTTTGGATATATATACACAACACACACACATATATATACAGTTTAATTATATATATTATATATTTATTATATACATTATATATTACATATAATTATATATAGTTTAATTATAATGTATGTTGGTGTGAATCTCTGAGTATATCACACTTGGAGTTTGTTAATTTTCTTCAACTTGTAGATTTATTTCTTTCCTCAAATTTGGGAAGTCCTTAGCTATTATTTCTTCAAATAATATCTCTGTTTCATTCTCTTTTTTCCTTCCTAACTTCTTTACTTCTCTTGATGGTGGTGCTGTTCATTTTTCTTCATTCTTTTTTTGCTTTTATGTTCTCTTATATTTCTGTGCCAGTAATTTCATTCTCTAGGTATGTGCAGTCCCCCTGTAGTTCTTAAACACTGTGACATTCACCACTGTCTTCTGCCAGCTTGAGATATGAGCTATGCTACCATTCCCTATTGAACTCTGATTTGGGTGACAGACACCAGCCCTTTGGGTAGCCCACAGGCCAGTTAGAATGTTGCAAGTCAAGTCTACTTTGCTTCCCCAGCTCAATGCAGAACTAGGAATTGGACTTTGTGTTGCTCTTGGGAGGGGATGGAGCAAGTGCAAGTAAATATGTCACCAATTTCTTACCATTTTGAATGTGGTTTTTTCTCTTCTCATCTATATTTGACAAAGGACCTTTCATTAGGTTTTAAAAATACATTTTTATTTTAAATTGACACATAGTAATTGTGCATATTTATAATATACAGTATGACATTTCAACATATGTATGCACTGTGTAGGGATCAGATCATGGTAATTGGCATATCTAGTGCCTCAAGCATTTATCATTTTTTTGTGTTGAGAATATTCAACATTCTCTCTACCAGATATTTTGAAATAATTAATTTTTCATAGTTATCCTACTGTGCTATAGAACATCAGGGTTACTCTTTCCATCCAACTGTATTCCTGTACTGATGAACCACCCTCTGTCAATCTCTCCCTTCCTTATAGCCTTACCCAGACTCTGATAACTACTCTTCTATTATTTGTTTCTCTGAGGTCACTTTTGTAACATCTACATATGAATGAAAATATACGGTACCTGTCTTTCTGTGCTTGGCTTATTTTACTTAACATAAAGTCTTCCATTTCTATGTAGGTTCTTGCAAATGACAAAATTTCATTTTTTGTGGCCAAATAATATTCCATTGTGTATATATGCACTACATTTTTTTTAATCCATTCATCTGTTGATGTAAACCTAAGTTGATTGAATATGGATATTACTTGATTGAACATTTGCTTGGTTGTTTGGCTCTTTGACTGGTTTTCAGAGATATTATATATTATTTTAGACTCTAGCTGTTGTTTTCTAATTTTTCAAAGAATTATTTCCATGGAGAAACAAGGACCTGGATTTTCCTACTTTGACATCTCACTGATGTCATTCTCTTCTTTCATAATTTAATAATAGTGAGTGATAAGAACCAGGTGATAGTATTAGACTTAATAATGGTGTATATTCTAATACTATGTTCTATCATGTCCAGGAATCTTCTCCATTATCATCAAATGGGTTTAGCTGAAAATTCTGTCACAAAGAGAGATTGGAGCTGAGTAGTGTTGCATGCCTGTCATCTCAGCACACGAGAGGCTGACTCAGGATGATCATGGCAAGTTCAAGGCAGCCTAGGCTACATAGTGAGTTCAAGTCCAGGCTGAAGTACATAGCACATTTTGTTTTCAATTCTTTATATGTTCTAGATATTAGTCCTTTGAGGGACAACTGACTAAAATTTTTCCCATTCTGTGGGTTGTCTTACACTCTGTTGATGATTTCTTTTGCTGTGAAAAAGCTTTTTAATAGGATGAGATCCCAGCTGTTGATTCTTTGTAGTATTTCCTGTGTGATTTGGGTTTTGTTCATGTCTTTGCTTATACCTATGTCTTCAAGAGTTCTACCTATTCTATCTTCCAGAAGATTTATTGTTTCTGTTTTAATATTTAGATCTTTGATTCATTTTGATTTTAGTTTAGCTCAGGTAAGAGACAAGGGTCTAGCTTTAGTCTTCAGACTTCTCAAATTTAAAGACTCAATCCAAAAATGAGCATGTGAGATGATTACACACTTCTCAGATGAAGTACAAATGAAAAATAAATATGTGAAAAAATGTTCAACATCACTGGTTATTTGAATGATGCAAATCAAAACAACACTGAGATTCCAGGAAGAATGGCTATTATCAAGAAATCAACCAATAACAAATGTTGGAGGGGCTGTGAGGGAAAAGGAACCCTGCTCACTGCTGATGGAAGTGCAGACTGGTGTAACCACTGTAGAAATTAGTATGGAGATTCCTCAAAAAACTAAGATTAGAGGTCCCATTTGACCCAATTATTCCCCTTCTAGAGTTGAAAACATCATACCACAGCAATATATGTGCACCCGTGTTTATAGCAACACAGTTTGTAATAGCTAAATCTGGGAGACAGCCCAAATGCCAATGAATGTATAAAAAAGATGTGGTTCTGGGCCAGGGATTTAGCTCAGTGGTACCGCCTGCTGTGGAAGCACAAGAACCTGAGTTTGATCCCTGGTACCAACACACACACACACACACACACACACACACACACAGATGTGGTTCTTTTATACAACTGAATACTACTCAGCCATAAAGAAGGATAAACAAGATATTTCTAGGTCTCAATGGATGTATCTTGAGACCATACTCTTAAGTGAAATAAATCGGACACATATGTTCAAATATCACATGGTTTCTCTGGTGTGAGAAACCAAAAGTGTAAATAAGGATCAAAATGTATAGTAGATATTGTGAAATAGGGAGAAAATATTCAAATGGGAAGGGGAACTGGGGAGAGGGGAGGAAGAAAGGAAGGAAGGGAAAAAATGAGAAAAGAAGGATAAAATTAAAACAAAGCTTTGTAAATAAGAAGGGGAAGAGGAGTTGAAGGGAGGGGAAGGGAATGGGAAAAAAAGAAGAATCAAGATATGTCATGTACAGGTGCAAATTCCCTATGATGAATGTGATCATAAATTGTACCAATAAACTTAAAAAATGAAGTACTTAGCAAGACCCTATTTCAAAAACAAAAACAGTCCAAAAAGAGCAATTAGATGCACTCTACAGCTCTGAAGAAGAGTATTGATCAACTGATATTAGCCATTAAATGTTTCAGTGGTTTATCAACAAAAAAGCACTTTCTTTCAAAATGCTACAATATTTTTTAAAAGATCAGCTTTCACAAGGTTCTTATAAAATGGAGAAAATTTGATGCCCTGAATTTTAGGAAGGTACTACTATCTCTAGGGGTAAAGCTGTGTTAGTGGTTGTAGAACACAACAGGGTTGGATTTCAGGATACTGCTATCTCCATCATCAGTGACACCCTTCCTACATGTGAGAGGCATGAAACACATCTGTGGAGAACCTGCAGTTTAGTGATTCTCTATCATGTTCTATCTCTCAGCCCTCAACAAAGTTTGGCCAGAATAGAAATGCAGCATTACAAAGATACAATATCTAAAGGCAGAATGAAAGGGCAAAATAGGATTGACCTAGGTTTATTCTTCCCCTTGCCTTGGTAGGAAGTATAAATTTCATGCTCAGGACAATAGGAGGGGGTGGAAGAGTTCCCTTCCACTTATTCAAGGTGGTTGGAAATGCCTTTCTATTGTGATAGTTGAAATTAACTGGCAGGCTCAGTTTCTTTATCTTTGGATATTTTAAAGAAGTATTGTTTTCCTTTCTCAATTAAAAAATTTATATTAATTAGTTTGTTAAAGTACTAAATTTTTTAAAAGTTAAAACAAAATTTAAAACATTTGTAGAATGGAAACTGGATAAATTAGTTGTGTTTAATGTGTCATTTATAAGACCCCAAACAAATTAAAAGAGAAAAAATTTAGTCAATACACTGGTGAATACAAAGACAGGTGATGTTTTTGACACATTTCCCATCATTGAATTAATGAAATAACTGATTACTTTGATTTCTCATACACAGAGCCCCAGAGCTGTCAAATGCTAGAAAGCAACGCAACTAAATTTATTTGCTTTTTACATGAAATAAAGGGCCATAAAATGTTTGGAATAAGGAAGACAGGTATTGGAAACACTCTTAAATTTTCTAGTAAACATATGCAGATTCTTTTATTGAGACATTTAAGGTAAAATGGAGGACAGAGAATCTCTGCTTTTGTGTAGACAGTTAATATAAATTTTTTTTTTTTTTTGGTACCAGGGATCGAACTCAGGTCCTTGCGCTTGCACAGCAGGTGGCAAAACCACTGAGCTAAATCTCCAGCCCAAGTTAATATAAATTTCTTATGTGATAATTGAGCATAGATAGTTCATATAAAAATTTAAAAATGCATATGATTTGTTATTGATTTATTCATTCAACAAATGTTTTTCAAGAGCTTGAGGTTTAACCAGCCTGTCAGGCACTAATTATAAAAGAAGATAGCATGGAGATCGTGCCTTTAGGGAGTTTATTCTTGAGGGAGTTAGGATTTAGAGTAAAGACGGTAAACATAATATGAAGGGTTGTAAGAAGGCCAGAGATAAACATTTAGGAAGTGCAAAGACGAAGTCAATTTCTGCTGGGCAGAGGGGAGTTTTTGTGGCACAGATGGTATAACATTTGAGTCTTGAAGAAAGGGTAGGACTGGGGCCTGTAGGGTCAGGAAATGGCACCCCTGGCGGAATGCATGGTGCAGACAAAGTCAAGGAGATGTGGCAAGAGCACAGCAACCCTGCAACAACTGTCCACAGATTAGCATTATTTTCCTCTTGTTGTAATTTTTCTTTTTGTAAAGTGTTATTGTCCTTTTTCTATAGACAGGGAAACTGGGACTCAGAGAAATTAAGGGACTTGCTAGTGGTCAGCTCTCACTAAGCAGCAGGACTAAAATGCTCCTGAGGGCTGCTTCTGTCATCTTTTCCAGCCACCCTGATGTCCACAAATCACTTCCCAGTGTCCTGAGGATGAAGCGAGCAATTCATCAGTGCAGACTTCACCCTGACAAAGGGGACGACCTGGCCAGGCCTGGGATGCTTTGGTGAATTTCAGATAGGTGGAGGTCAGAGGGATTGAGGTTGGGGAGAGGCTTTGGACTTCAACCAAGTTATTGGTGGGGTCCTATGCTGTTTGAAAATCTTGTTTGTTTTGATCTATCTTCCCTCACCTCCCTCATTTCCTTTCTTTATAAAGGGGAAATGTTATATTGGTCAGAAATGCAGCAAGGCAGTTGTTAGTTGTCAAAATTATTCTTATGTCCACTTCTACCTTTCCCTGCCACTTGATTATTTTTCCTAACTTCTAGCTTCTATGCTTTCTTAATCCAGTCAGGTGTGGTGAATTTCTTGAGCAATGCCTATGTACAAAGCATTATACTAAGTGGTCTCACTCTAATGTAGCATCTTTTCCCTCAAGATGGAAAGATGATGCCTAAGAGAATGAATGACATCAGGGATGTCTTGCCAGCTGTGTTTTTCACGTAGGTGTTGGTTGCTTGGAATGATAGGCACAACAGTCCTTGTGGAAAGCTGGAGAAAAGCCAAAGGAAGCCAGCTGATTATGCTAGGTAGGTCCTTGTTGATTCATGGCCCTAATTTTTGCTGTACAAACAGTGCAATGATAGATTTGTTATAAGCACCCATAATTCTATTCCAGGATGCTCTAATTAGAGGATGTTCTATGCAGCTTGGATAGCTCACAGTTGCTCAAGGTCTGTGGGTGAAACTAGCAGTTTGGAGCATGTCCCATGGTGGTAGATGTGCAGACGTCCCCAGAAACAATGCTTCTTTTGGCCAATCAGGGAAAGATTAGAAGTAGAATAGGTAACTATGTTATTTTCAAATTAGCCACTTTTCCTCATTATTTTCAAGTTCTTTTGTTTTAATTTAATTTAATTTTGATTTTTGTAGTGATAGAGATTGAACCCAGGACCATCCCAGTGCTAGGCAATTGCCCTACCACTGAGCTCTCCCTCATCCCTTACACGTTTCTTTTCTTTCTTTGGCTCCCTACTAACTAGGGGGAAGTCTAAAATAGCGGTTTTCAGATACATTTCTTAAGTTTGAAACAGCATGGCTATTAGTATAAATTTACTCAAAAATGTTGAAGCACTCTGGACTTCATTCTTTGGGATTTTTGTTTATTCTGGGAGAGGACAAAGCTGGTTCCAGGACTGGTGAAAACACCCGGATTTTGAATCTGTTAGATCAGTGTCTGTAATGGTTTCCTGTTGCTGTGATAACAAACTGCCAACAACTGGGCAACTTAAAACAACAGAAAATCATCTGGAATTCAGGACACTGAAATTAATGTGTCTACAGAGTCATTCTCTCTCCAGAGCTCTAGGGGTGAGTCCTTCCTGTGTCTTGTGGCTCCAGCTGCCCTTTGACTTGTAGTCACATCACTCCCCTCTACCTCTGTAGTCCTATTGCCTCCTCTTCAGCTGGTCTCAAATCTCTCTTTGCCTCTCTCTTGTAAGGACTTCTGTCATTGGATTTAGGCCCAACCCATATAATTTAGGATGAGCCAGTCATCTTTAGCTCCTTACTTTAACTTCATTGGCAAGTAACCTTTTCTCAAAGAAGGTCATAGTCATGGGATCCAGGAATTAGGACATGGACGTACAATTTTGGGATATTTCATTCAACCTACTACAGGGAATTTTGCACTTGTTTTGAATTACAGGAAGAAATACATTTCATACCAGAGCTCAGTCCCATGTACACAGGATATAGAGTTTCATTAGACCACTGTGTTCTCTCTTGCCCAGTGGCCCACCCTCATGCTGTAGGGTATACTTCTTTTCCTACTTTCACTTGGCCCAAACTCACTCAGAAGAGCCTGCTTTTTTTCCCTACCTTTAATAAATATAAAAACTTGTTAAAAAAAAAATAATTTCACAAGACAGTTCTTCCACTTATAAAGAAAGAAGCACTCTGTTCCTTTCTATTCTATAGGATCATATTGTATTCCCACAAAGCCTTGTTTACTGACACATTAAATTGATCTCATGATATGTCAATGGTGTTGCCAACTGCAGTTCTACATTTCAGCTGATTCTGAGTTGTATCAGAATGTCTGGGGATTCGGGACAGACACTGGAGTTGGATTCCTTAGGGCCATCTGCATTCAAAGGGTGAGTAAGGAGGTTAGGTGTGTGATTAGAATACTTTATTATTTGATGACCTCTCAATTATATATAGTGCAAACCACCAATATTTACTGACATTGTTTCATGTATCAGGTATTATTATGTTAGATCTGAGAACAACAACAACAAAAGAATTACATCAATCCACCTGCCCCCAAGTATTCCCTAAATTCTCTTTGATGTTCCATATAAATTATTTTAAGTAGGTTAATCAGCAATTTCTCTACCAAGGCAAAGAGCTATAAAGGTCCACTTATGAACTTTTCATATTTTCTTAAGTACTCAAAATATGTCCCATTGAAGCACATAAATTTATGCTGTATGAATTGTTTTAAGTGGCTTTGTAGGAAGTTAAAGGAAAGCCATTTCAGATAAGACGCTAATCTGAATTTTTCAAAATTTTGTGGACATTTTAACCACTTTGCAAGAGGGACTATAAATGTAAAAGCAGCAATAAAAAAATTAAAATCTGCTTCCATTTCAAGCAGGTGACGTAAGAGAACTAAAATTCATGATTAAGAAAAATGAAATTGTATAAATTATAGAAGAAATGCCTGTCATCACCCGTATTAGCTGCTAAAATGCCTCCAGGGGGTTAGATTAGAAAAAGAAAATTACTTATCTGTAATTCTTATTCTCTTTAGGTAGCAATTATAATAGATATACACTCTTGGGTGCAAGTCATTGGTGTGAGAACCAGGAGTAGACTTGAAGTCAGCTAAAGAATTATAACCCTCAAGGAAGGTGTACCCTGGGACGTCAAGGGCAAATGTATGTGGAATGTCATCGCCCCTGAATATCATTCCTATCTGACCATCAAAAAAAGCGGGCAATTTGGTCCCTTGGAAGAAAAGAACGACTGAGTGGATCTATTATTATTATCATCATATATTAAAGGTCTAGCCTTAGGCAAAATTTGTGAATTGGGTCTACTCATTTTCTCTCTGTGCCTCTCTGCCTACTTCAGGAATCCAATACCCACTTACATGCCATCTCCCTCATTCTGCTCTTAGGAAATACCTCATTAAATTTACTTACACTGAAGCCAAGACATTCACAGCAGAAAGAGCCTTGGAGAGGGAATAAGGACAGGCCAGGTACTGGCTTAACCACCAGTTGGTTCTATGATACCATACAAGCCATGTTGCTTCTTTGGGCTCCAATGTCCTCATTTATACAATGACAGGGTTTAATTAAGGAGTAATTCAGGAATGTGATTCCTAGGTACACTTTCATCTCCATGATTCTGGATGAAAAAGAGAGTTTTAGAATCAGGCTAATTTTAAACTGAACTGATAGGCTAAAGCTATTCTTAGCATCAACAAACGCTTTCACCCACAGGGATGAAGACTCGCTTGAGGCATCCATTGGTACATAGGGAAGTATTCTGTTTGTCGGAATGGAGTATCTGAGGCTCTTCCTGTGGGTGCTTGCCACACAGAAAGTCTAAAACTGGCCCTAAGTGTCTTTTTTTTCTCATATAATTTTATTTTTTTTCCTTAAATTCTTTTATTAGTACATTTTAGGTATACAATACATTTACATTTATCATTGGGTGCTTGTACCTGTACATGATGTATCTTGGTTCTTATTTTTTCCCCATTACCTGTGAACCCTTCATCCTCTTCGCCTTTACCTATTTACATAGACTTTGTTTCCATTTTTTTTCTTTTCTCATAATTTTTCCTTTCCCTTCTTTCCTTTCCCCTTCCCCTCCCACCACCTCTACCCCTTTGGACCTTTTCTTCCTATTTCAAATTATATATTATTCATTGTAATCCTTATTTACACTTTCAGTTTCTCACACTAGAGAAACTATTCGGTATTTATACATGTGTGTCGTATTTATTTCACTTAAGAGTATGGCCTCAGTATGCATCCATTTAGCTATAAATGTCTCTAGTTTCTCATTCTTTATGGCTGAGTAGTACTCCATTTTATAAAAAAACCACATTTTTTTTATCCGGTATCCAGTTGATGGGCACTTGGGCTGTTTGCAAGCTTTCGCTATTAAAAACTGTGCTGCTATAAACATGGGTGCACATATATCACTGTGGTATGATTCTTTTAATTCTTTGGGGAAGATCCCCAGCAGGGGAATAGCTGGGTCAAATGGGACCTCTAGCCCTAGTTCCTTGAGGTATCTCCATACTGATTTCCACAGTGGTTGCACCAGTCTGCACTCCCACCAACAATGGAGAAGGGTTCCTTTCTCTCCACACCCCCTCCAGCATTTGTTATTGGTTGATTTCTTGATAGCAGCCATTCTTTGTGGGGTGAGGTGGAATCTCAGTGTTGTTTTCATCTGCATTTCTCCAATGACCAGTGATGTTGAACATTTTTTCATATGCTTATTTGCTGCTTTTACTTCTTTGTCTGAGAAATGTCTGTTCATTTCAGATACCCATTTTTGAACTGGGTCTTTGAATTTGGGGAGATCTGATTTTTTTCAGTTCTTTATATATTCTAGATAGTAGTCCTTTGTCGGCTAAAATTTTTTTCCCCACATTGTAGGTTGTCTCTTAGTTCTGTTGGTGCTTTCTTTTGCAGCGCAGAAGCTTTTTAATAAGATGAGATCCCAGTTGTTGATTCTTTGTGCTAGTTCCCGTGCTACTGAGGTTTTATTCATAAAGACTTTTCCAATGCCAATGTCTTCAAGAGTTCTACCTAACTTATCTTCTAGCAAGTTTAGTGTTTCTGTCTTAATATTTAGATCTTTAATCCACTTTGATCTTAGTTTAGTGCATGATGATAGGTATGGGTCTAGTTTTAATCTTTGGCAGGTTGAAATACAGTTTTTCCAACAGCATTTATTAAAGAGGCTATCTTTCCTCCAATGAGGGTGGTTGGCTCCTTTGTCAAAGATGAGGTGGCTGAGTATGTCTGGAGTTATTTAATTGCCAGTACCATGCTGTTTTTGTCACAGTAGCTTTGTAGTATAGTTTAAAATTGGGAATTGTGATACTCCCAGCCATGTCTCTGTTGCCTAGAATTGCTTTTGCTATTTTAGGTCTATTCTTGTTCCAAATGAAGTTTTGGATTGTTTTCTCTAGTTCTGTGAAGTATGTTGTTGGAATTTCAATCAGCATTGCATTACATCTATATAGTAGTTTTGGAAATATGATCATTTTCACTATATTGGTTCTTCCTACTCAGGAACAAGGGATGTCTTTCCATTTTCCTATATCCTCCTCAATCTCTTGTTTCAGAGTGCTATAGTTTTCAGTGTAGAGGACTTTTGCTTCCTTTGTTAGATTGATTCCTAGATATTTCATTTTTGGGGATGCTATTGTAAAAAGAATTGTTTCTCTAATTTCTCTCTCAGTGAGTCTGCTATTTGTGTATAAGAAGGCTATTCTTTTTTGAGTATTGACCTTATATCCAGCGACTCTACTGAATCTGTCACTTAAGTCTAGAAGTCTTTTGGTGGAGTTTTTTGGGTCTTCTATGTAAAGTATCATATCTTCAGCAAATAATGACACTTTAACTTCTTCCTTTCCTACTTTTATTCCTTTTATTTCTTTCTCTTTTCTAATCACTGTGGCTAATGTTTCCAGAACTGTATTGAACAGGAGTGGTGATAGTGGACATCCTTGTCTTGCTCCTGATTTTAGCATGAAAGTTTTCATTTTTTGACCATTTAGTGTGATGTTGGCTGTTGGTTTTTCATAGATAGCCTTAATCAGGTTGAGATAAAGACCTTCTCTTCTAATTTTCTGTAGGGTTTTAAATCATGAATGGGTGTTGGATTTTGTCAAATGCCTTTTCTGCATTTATTGAGATGATCATATGGTTTTTGTCCTTGACTCTGTTAATATAGTGTATTACATTTATTGATTTACAAATGTTGAACCATCTTTGCATCCCTGGGATAGATCTGACTTGGTCAGGGTGTAAGATCTTCTTGATGACCCTCTGTATTCTTTTTGCCAGTATCTTGTTGAGGATTTTTGTTTCTATGTTCATTAGGGAGATTGGTCTGTAGTTCTCTTTTTGGGTTGGGTCTTTCCCTGGCTTTGGAATCAAAGTAACACTTGCTTCCAGGAATGAATTTGTTTCTTCTTCTTTTTTTTTTTTGTTACTGGGGATTGAACTTGGGACCTTATGCTTGTGAAGCAGCAGGGATGAATTTGGAAGCCTTGCTTCCCTTTCAATTTCCTTGATGAGTTTAAAGAGTAATGGTGATAGTTCTTCTTTAAATGTCTTGTAGAATTCAGCAATGAAGCCATCAGGACCTGGACTTTTCTTTGTTGGTAAATTTTTTATTACATTTTCCATTTCATTCATTGTAATTGCATGTTTAGAATTTCTATATCTTCTTCATTTAACTTTGGCAATTTGTATGTATCTAGGAATCTGTCCATTTCTTCCATGTTTTCCGTTTTATTAGAGTACAGGTTCTCAAAGTAGGTATTGATGATGCCTTGGATTTCTGCTGGATCTGTTGTGACTTCATCTTTCTTGTTCTTAATCACATGGATTTGAGCCTTTTCTTTCCTTTTTTTGATAAGATTGGCTAAAGGTTTTTCGATTTTATTTATTCTTTTGAAAAACCAACTCTTTGATTCATTAATTTTTTTGTATTGTTCTCTTAGTCTCCATTGCATTGATTTCTGCTCTGATCTTTATAATTTCCTTTCTTATATGAGCTTTGGGTTTGTTATGCTCTTCTTTTTCTAGGAGCTTGGGGTTCTGCATTAGGTTATTTATTTGAGTTCTCTCTGTTTTCCTAATGTGGGCATTCACTGCTATGAATTTCGTGCATAGAACTGCTTTCATTGTGTCCCATAGATTCCTGTATGTTGTACTGGCATTATCATTTACTTGTAGAAACTGTCTAATTTCTTCTTTAATTTCCTCTGTGACCCATTGGTTGTTCAGGAGGGTGTTATTCAATTTCCATGTGTTTGTGGAAGTTTTGTGGTTTCTTATGTCATTGATCTCCAATTTTATTGCCCTAAGGCCTGATATTATATGGGGGGGGTCACTTCAATTCTTTTACATTTACTTGGACATGTCCTCTGAGCTAGCATGTGGTCTATTTTGAAGAATGACCTGTGTGCAGCCGAAAAGAATGTGTATTCTGATTTTGTGAGGTGGAACAATTTGTAAACATCTATTAAGTCCATTTGTTCAATAGCTTGGTTCAGTTCTAGAATTCCATTGTTAATTTTTTGTCTAGATGATCTGTCGATTTGTGATAATGGGGTATTGAGGTCCCCTAATACAATTGTATTAGTGCTTATTTGGTTTTTCATGTCGATTAATATTTGTTTTGTATAGTTGGGGGCATTCATATTTGGTGGATATATATATTTATGATTGTCATCTCTTCCTCTTGGATTGTTCCCTTCACAAATATGTAGTGACCATCTTTGTCTCTCTTAATTAGCTTCAGTTTGAAATCTCCTTTGTCTGCAAATAAGATTGCTACCCCTGCTTTTTTCTGGGTTCCTGTCACATGAAGAACTGTTTTCCATCCTTTTACTTTTAGTCTATGAATTTCTTTCTGAGTCAGGTGTTTCTTGCATACAGCATATTGCTGGATTTTGCTTCTTAATCCATTCTGACAGTCTATTTCTTTTGATTGGTGAATTGAGGCCATTAACATTGATAGTTATAATTGATAGATATTGACTCATCTTTGTCATGATGTTTTACTCTTGTTGGCTCTTTTATTTCTTATTTTTTTCCCCCTTTCCCTTTAGTTTCTTACCTTGCCTGGTGGCTTCCCTCTGTTGGGCCTCATGGAGTTGTGACTTTCATTGTCTGTCTCTAGGATATTGCTTAGAATTGTTTGGAGTGCTGGTTTGGTGTTCGTGAAGTTTCTCAGGTGTTCTTTGTCATGGAAATATCTAATTTCCCCATGGATTTTGAAAGACAATTTTTCAGGATACAACAGTCTAGGTTGGAAGTTATTTTCTTTTAGTGGCCCTAAGTGTCTTAATGTAACAGGAGTTGGGGCACAACTCACAGGATAACCCCTGGGTGAGGGAGCTCTCTCTGAAGCTGCCCCCAGGGAAACTTCCATGCAGAGAAGAAATCACTCATTGAGGACAACTTCAGCATCTGAAAGAGCCAAGCCCATGCCATTGCCAAGGAGCAATTTACAATTGGGAGCTCTCTTTTTCATTCCTTTAGCTCAGAGTGCTACTTTGAACACACAGAGAGAAATGGCATTTCTTTCTCTTCTCCCTTCCTTGCACCAATCCATGCTTCTCTTTTCCTTTGAGATCTTTCTGAACTTGACTGAAAGGAAGAATGTTTGGAGGCATTGACTGGATTTCAGAAGGTTTTAAGGGAAAGAAAACGATATTTCATCTCTAGATCTGTAATCCCAGAGGCCTGCGGAGTCCTGTGGTTTGGCTGCGGAGTATTCCCCAAAGAGTCATCTGCTAAAAGCTTGGTCCCCAAAGTGATGGTGTTGAGAGGAGGTGGGCTATTTAGAGGAGGGTCCTAGAGGGAGATGAACAGGTTATGCGATTGCCATGCTCATGATGGGTTAATGTCTTTCTCAAGAGACTGGTTTAATTTTCTTGAGACTGGACTTACATTTTCTGGGAGTGAGTTAGGTTTCACAGGACTGGATTAGTTACCTCAAGACTAGGTTGTTATAACTTGGGTCAGCTTTCTCATTTTCTCTCTCTGTCTCTCTCCTATTCTGTCTCCATAGATCTACTTCCCTTATCTGCTTCTCTATCATGAATCACTAAAACATGAGGTCTACACCAGAGGCCAACCAGATGTACCTGCTCAATTTTATATAGAACTGTAGGTCAAAAGACTTTGCTCTATAACTCAACCAGCTTTAGGTATTTTGTTATCACACAACAGATCAAATCCCCTGGCAGCTTGCTTATCTGGGGTCATCACCTTTCCTGGACATAGTCTTGACTAGATACTAACCAATTCTCCTATATGAGCCTTCCTGAGGGACCCTCTCAACCCACTTAGAAGTGCCTCATGTGGAGATGAAAGGTTTTTTGTATCAAGACATTAATACATATGGTAAAGCTAGGTCCTCACATCCTAAGAATTCAACATTGCTCTAGAACCCAAAGCTGAACCCTAGAGGCCAGAGGAGTGTGCTTATGACCCAGGGGAGTTTTGCCCTTTTCTTAAATTTATCATCTAATTTAAGGGCCAAACACTGCTAATTGATAAGATGCAACAGAAAGGAAGACATTGACTCAATCAACCACTGAGATTTGGAGGTCATTGCCTGACACTATGTTTGTCTTTTCCTGGTTCCACAGGTCTATGTTGTGATAACATACCAAGTATGGCTATGTCTACAGAGAGCAGAACACCTGTAATTCTGTAAGGCTCTAAAATAGTTGCTTGTTTGAAAAAATTGCTTTTAGGAGTCAGAAACTGCAGCCATCCCTAACACATAACCATTTGGAGCAACAAGCCACAGGAGCAAGGCCACAGGACACTGCAGGCTGCAGGCAGGGATAGAGGGAGGTTGGAAGTTTACCTGCGTTCAGAATAGACCAGAAGTCCATAATTAGCCATTCTAGATGCTTTTTCTTTGTACCAAAAAATTTTAAAGGAGAAGTTTGGCTTATGTGGAGTCTGCTAGCTAACTGGAGTTTTTTTCCACACCACTATTGGTTCAGTGTTGATTTTGGAGATCTTTCTGAAGCAAATCACATCCTCTGGTGTCTTGTTGGTACTTGAGGTTTTCTTTTAGGTTATATGGAAAAATGTTTAAGTGCTTTTCAGTTTTGTTTTGGTTGGGTTCTGCTGTATTTGAATATTATTGTAGTTTTTTTCCCCTTGCATTGTTCTTCTTTGAATGGTTTTAATTTCTGTATGTGTGTGTGTTTGATAATAAAGTTATTTAAAATTTTTTTTTAAAACTTCAGAGTACCAGGGAATGGCTTCTTAATGACTCTGATCCCATGTTCCCCTTTCATGTGGGTTTAAGCAGCTGTTCTACAACCCATTCTCTTCCCTTAGGTTAGGTTTAAGGGAAAGAGGAATGTTTCCAAAGAAAAGTGTCAGCTCACCTAGTCTACTTTTCTCATCAACCTGATAATTACAGGTCTCCTTGAAAATAAACTAGTGGTATCAGCTGGCAGGTGAGTGTTGATCTATAGAATATACAGGGGATCTTCAAGTTACAACTGGCCTGATATGAATAACGGGTTAGGACTGGAATTTTAGTTTTAACTTAAGAACAAAGTCTTGAGATACGACTGGAATGCTGGCCATTTGTGCTTCCAGATGGTCTCAGATACAGATTTCGCCCTTAAAGCATTCTGGAAGGAGCATGACAACATCCTTTCCTGTGTGGGGTTAATGAGAAATCCTGGGCCAGTGTCTCTCTAAGGACGCTGAGATCTGCCTATATACAGGAGAGAGACTTTGAAGGCTGTGTAGAGGAGCCTGAGCCTTCAGTTGACCAACTTGAGGTACAATTAGCCCTCGGGAACAAATTAAGTTTGTAAGTCACGGGTCCACTTTATTTTGTAGGACGTATCTGGTTTCCCAGCATTGTCTATCTTAAATGAATAGGAAATGTGTGAATTTTTGGGAGCATAGCTCCCTGGAAAATCCCACACAAACTGAGGAAAAACAGTTATCTTGTATAGGAGGTGGAATTCTTCTGTGAGTGATGTGAACTCCGAAGATCGCTCAGTGACATCAGTGTAAGTCTAAGCCTGAGAGCTTCTGATGTGATAGAAGTTACCAGAGAGCTTTGAAGACAGTTACAGACCTCTCCCCGCTTCTCCTGTGCCTCTCAATTACCTGTGTCCTCAAAATGACCAGTCGGGGTTGACACTGATGAGATTCTGTAGTTCATTTGAGACTGATATGACAAAATCATCCTCATTGTTACCCTTGATCTACATTTTTTTCTTTGATGATAGCTACTTTTCCCAAGTTGTGTCCTCAGCTACCATGGGTCTTTGCTTTAGTAATCATGGAAATTAAAGCAACAGTATGAATTTATGGGCAAAAGTTTTAATTGGAAAGTAAGCGAAAGCAAAGGAAGAACTCCAGCTTGAGTAGTACAGGGATGAAGAGCTTCATATTGGGCCCCCAAAGAAGCAGGAGTACTGGGATTGAACCCTTGGCCTTTACACTGAGCTACATCCCCAGACCTTTTTATATTTTTTATTTTGAGGCAGGGTCTTGCTAAGTCATTAAGTTGCCCAGGCTGGACTCAAACTTCATATCCTCTTGCCTCAGCTCCTCAGAATACTGGGATTATAGGCCTGGTACTTTTCTAGCGCACAGTTGCTTTCTTATAGTTTGCATTACATCCTAACTGCTACCCTGCTAGGTAAGTTAGGCCTGGCATTATTTTTGTTACTTTATAAATAAGAAAATAAGCTCAGCATAGTTAAATGGCTGTATAAAATTATACAACTAGTAAATGACAGAGATCAGAATCAAGGACCCCTGACTCCTAATTTTATGCATTTTCTAGGACACTCAGCAGAGGGCTTCCAGAACTGCTTCAGAAGGGTAAGAAGGATGGACTCAGTGTGTTGGAAGTAACTGGGGAGACTTTTGAGCTCTTTTGAGGGAGATTAACGGCAATATGTCTTTTACTGTGATAATTTAAAATATGTAAACACTGTATTTTTCGATCACACCTTGTACTCTTTGCAGCTCTGCACCTCCTTGGCTTCAGTTGTTGCCTCAGTTTCCCTCTTTGATTTAAGAGAGTGCTAGTTTCTTTTCTCTCTACTCTCTCCCTCTCTTGTCAGTACCACCATCTCCCCACCCAATACCTAAACCAGTTTTGCCCTTTGCTCTGGGATCAACCAGTATAAATAAAACTGGAATGGCAGGAGGTATGTGGGAGAGGGCTGAGGTCACTGAAACTGCCCTTGGAGGGCACTGCTGGGCAGTCAATTTCATGCCCCAAATCCCTTTGCTGTTATCCTGACCACAGGCAATCGATGTTTTTTTCACCGTGGTTCAGCTCCCTGGAATGCAGGGTTCTTTCAGAGGCCATCTGAGTGCAGAGCTTGTATCTGTTGTCTAATCAAGGTCTGGAGAGCGTCCGGGCGGGGGGGGGGGGGGAGGAAGAAGGGATAGAGTTCAGAGGAAGAAGTGGGTTTCTAAGAAAATAACACTGGATGTGTTTTAATCTCTGACATTGGCAACTCGATTCCATCCATAGAGATGGATATGCTTGAAAATGTAAATTCCTAGTTTGGAACTGTACCTCGAAAATATTAAATCTTTAAAGATCTGGGCCCCACTGGAGGAAAAAATGACTATTAACTTGTGGGATGGGTGCCTGAAGGAATCGAGGGCTAGTGAATTCTGTTCTTGGATGCCTGCATGAAGATGAAAAAATCAAAATAGAGAACGAAGTCATGCGTATTTGGCTGCCTTTCATGTGCTAGGAATTGTACTCACTTGTCTCATTCAATTATGCAGTGAGAGCTCCTGAGTTGGGATTATTGTCCTCATGTTGAAGATGTCAAAGCCAGGGTTCCAGGAAGCAGAGCTCAAGGTCAGTGAAGGTCAGAGTCCAGGTTCAGACTAAATCTATCTCACCATCCACAGGGTTGTGAAAAAATGCTGGCCTCTTACCCACTTTTGAGAGGTATATGAATTCAGTTCTAACATGAACAAATGCTGCATACTGGAATCCCAGTGCAGCATTATTCGGCATGCCTGAATACAAATGGCATGAGATTATAGACAGCTCTGTATAGAAAATTGAAGGGCATAATAAAATTTGTATGTGCTAAGCAATTCTTAAAACTTTCTTCCTGCTTTCCCTCATTTTTCTTTCTTTCTCTTCCTCCTTACCTCCTTCTCTCCCCTTTTCTTTTTCCTTTGTATATTTCACTAGACTTATAGATGCGATGTACGTAATGACACAGTTCCTGCTGCAGAATTTCAGTCTGCCTGGGAAGATGGCCAGGTGAGCAGATTTCTGGGATGTTCTGTGGTGAGTCTGGGTGCAGAAGCTGATCCTCAGTTTTGTACATGCAGATGAGGAAGCAAGTAATTTTCTTCGGGGAGGTTAGGAGAGGATAAACGGAGGCAGAAGTGCTTCATCTGGGCCTTCTACATGGGTAAACATTTACTGAGGGCTAGGAAAATGTGTTCTAGAGAAGAAGGAAGCTCATTATATTTGCGGCAGACATAAAACCAGGGTAACTGGATTTCAAGGACAGTGTGATGGTTGGGGCTAGGAGGAGAGCTCTGGCATTCAGTCTTCTCTCTACAATGGGTCCCCTCTTCCCTTTCTTTTTATTTATTTATTTATTTATTTTCTAGACAATGGGTTTATTGAAAACCAACATGGAGACAATGAGCAGCTGTAACAGCAAGGTAGCTTCTGGAACACAAGCAGGCCACTGTAGGGTCACTGCTCCACCTGGGCCCCAGCAGGTCCCTCGGATGGGAAGATCACGAAGGGCAGCTAGGTATGTCAGGAGGAACAAGGCCAGCACCTAGCAGGAGGGCACCAGCAGGGGCTCCAGGGGCAGTGGGAAAGGGGTCGGGCCTGCAGGGCTATGCTCTGCTACTGCAGGAGACCGCTACCTAGAGCTGTTTTGTTCCCAAGAACTAGAACACAGGCGACACAAGGAGAGTGAAGGGCAGCAGCACAATGGACTTTTCTCAAGAAAGCGACCAGCTGGAGGGAGAAGCTGGGGTCTTCCCCTTCTCTTTAAAGAAATTGAGCTTGACACGAGTCATGGAGTCGGGAGAAATTTGAATAGTCGCACTCGGCCATGTGCTGCTGCCAGTAGTGCTGTAAAATCTACCCTTTTAGTTATCTTTTTTCAACTTATACCCATTTCCCATAGGAGAGCATAGCAAGTCCCCGACTTCAGATTCCTCTAGGAAAATCCCAAAGAGATTCCACACTAATCTGTTTCTCCTTGCAGTGGATACCAGGCTATTTCTCAAAAAGCAGAATCTATTCACTTAGTACCATTATCCTTCAAAAAATACCTGCACTATTGGGAAAGAATTTTTTTTTGCCCTGTGGAAATGAACAAAGACCAACCCAATGAGAGAGGGCAATGGTTATACATTTAGAGCTTGGCTTAGCAAAGGGCTCAGCCACCTTCAACTTATGTTTTGGCAGGGACTCGTGGTGGGTTGAGGGGTGGGGAGGCTGCAAGTGAGTGTTGAATGGAGGCTGTTAGTCAAAAAAAGCACCAAGTAGAGGCAATGAAGTAGGGCTGAAGCACTGTAGGGAGTGGCCTGGGAGGCACACTTTGAGGTCTCTGGTTGACTCTAAAGTGGAAGCAGAAAAATTAGAGAAAGTGTCAGTTATTAAGTTCTGGCCATTTTGCATAGATCGCGATCCTGGATTGTTAGCAGAGATAGTGTCCAACTTCCTGCAAGTCTGCATCGTAGGGAGCACACTGGCTGCCTGGGCTCCTTCCTTCTGGGTAATGCTTGGTTTCTTGGCTGCTCAGGTAGACTGGGAGTCAGAGCTCCATATTGGTACATCGCCTGGGCCTTTGTATATTCAGCCTCTCAGTCCGTTTACTTGAGATAAGAACTAGCTTCTGGCTTTTGGGTTGGAACTAAGAGTCTGGGAAACATGTGAGCATGGGGGCGGGGTAGAAATGGTGCAGCAGGAACAGAAAGCAGAGTAGAAAAGTGCAGGGCCATGTTGTGTCAAGTGTTTCCAAGGGGACCAGGCTGCGGGAGCTGGTATGCAGCTGGAGTCCAGGTGCCTGCCCCTCGAGGCTGCGTCCCCTGGAGGAAGGGACACCATTTTTAATGCTCAGGGTATTGTTGGGATAACTCTAGAAATGTCCAGTGTGGATAGTTGGCTTCTCTATTCCTTTTGATAGCTTGGACTCATTCTTGATAAAATGCTGGGATCTCTGAGATGCAAGCCAGGAGCTAAACGCCTTATCGTTGCTCCTGGAAGTAAAGCCTATGAGAAGAACGGACATTTCATTCTGTTGAGATGTTATAGCAGATGTGCTGCTTTGGCTGTTGGCATCATAGCTTCATACTTTCATGGAAGAGTAACTTCCCCCTTCTCTACCCTCCTCCCAAATCCAAAAGGCTCGATTCAAAAGAGGATTTTATTTTTATTTTATTTCATTTTTTACCTTAACTGGTATCAGGTATATTACTCAGGTGGTTGGGTAAAATAGTCAAAATATTTTTACGACAGCTATAAATGGTTTTACAATACACTTACTGTTTATGAGGAAGGTTGATATGTTGGGGAGCATTCATGGCTGTGATGGGCATATAGCAGAGCCACTGGAATTTCTTACAGTTTTGCTAAAATGTGTTAATCCTGGTCACAAAGCCAAGTATAAAATTTTAGTGGCTTCTGTAACTGTCGCCCTTTTTTATGCCTGAACTGAAGCGCTCTGGAAACCAATGGAATCCAAAAGAGCTAAAAACATTTGCTTCTGCGAACTGTGTGTATGAGGCCACACTCTTACAGGCAGCAGGGAGATGACAAGAAGGAAAATGCAAATATCACCTTTAAAATAATTAGTAGAGTGAAAGAAAATAATATTAAGATGGTTTTAGGCCATTTTCTTGTTCAAATTGAAGACTTATATTTTCGTCTTGCTCCCCCAAGTCAAATGGTATGTTTCTAGATAGAAAAAAACAATAATTGAAAAATTGAAAAAAAATTAATTGAAGATAAAGATGTCCAGTTTCTAAAAGGCAAGAATAAAAATATACTGAAATGGAGCACAAGACCAACTTCTTTGGCAGGATGAGGAAGTAAGTTTAAATGATTAGCATCCTCTTTAATAGCCCATAGCAAATAAGATCGCTTAATGACTTTAATGATATAGATTCTTGTGAATGTGCTAGAAAATTATAAAGAGGTTCTCATTACATGGATACAATTGATACTGAGAGATGATTACAATTCAGAAGTTCTTTAAAAAGCAACTGTGAAGCATGACTGCAACAATTGTTTTACTATCTATGTTAGGGACAGTGCATAAGTCCCGAATGACAGAGGTGCAAATGGTGCACTGAAATGGAAAATTCAATTTTCTGCTCTTTGTTCAGAGGAGAGGTATTCCTGAGAGTTTACCTCTGAGCTTTGGTATGACATTAAACACAAAAGTGAGGGAGAGAAGGAGGGATGAGGAAGTTGAACTAGATCAAAAGGCAAACGACATGTGTTTGCTGCTCATGTTGCATTGTTGTTGCTTTGTTTTGTGAAAGAGGACAATGGTATCTCTATCAGATCTGAAATTAGAAAAAGAAAAAATATTGGTGAAAATCCCTCTGGTTGGTACACCATGACCCCAGTTGACTGTGCTGTCTTCGAATGTGTGTTCTCTTTTTGTCCAGCATCCATGGTCTGTTGTGAGGACACGCTGAAGAGTCTCACCCCTCACACTTTGGCCAAAAGTTCTCTTGGGCACCCACCCGTGTGCTAGGAACCACGCATGTTAGTGGAGGACAACACACTGAGTCCTTAGCCTCCTGGGGCACATGCGCATAGTGGCAGTCTCCAGAAACAACCCCAGAGGAGTCACCATTTGACTTGGAAAAAACCCAAGACCCAAAGCCTTCAATTTGAATGAGAAAGTTACCCCAAACACTAGGAATATTATTTTATTTCAGTCCACTAATTATTTACTGCAAAAGGAATTTTACCCAAATGCAGAAAGAAGAACTGTAATCTTTTTCTTTAAAAACTTTCCTTTGGGGGCTGAAGGTGTAGCAAGGCCCTGAGCTGGTTCCCCTGCACTATACAAAAAAGAAGACTAGGTTGCTTTACATGATTGTTTAATTTTACAATTGCATGAACTTCTGAGTGCAGTCTTTTTGTGGGAGTGAAATCAATACCTGGCTGCTGGTGCTGGGGCCTCTGTGGCCAGTGTGGCTTCCACCTGTCACGAGCAGGCGGAATATCATCTTTACCAGTCTCTTCAAGGGCCTTTTTGGCAAAAAAGTAATGCGGTGCACATCATTATGCTGGCCTGCATGCTGTGGGGAACAATGGTTTTGTACAGACTGAAGCTGAGTGACATCATTGCCCCTGTTCCCCCCACAGGCTGCAGCCCTGTGGGCTGTTGCAGCCAGAGCAAGATCTGGTGGCCATGGTGACACTGCTTCTGGAACACTCAAGGCTTGGTCTTGGTGGCAGACAGCAAGGACTGGGTGGGAACAAGGTCCTTGCAAGGCTGCTGAGTATGCTGGCTGCAGATGGGATGCAGACCTTGAGGCGTCTGCCAGCGAGCAGGACCTCCCAGTGCTAAGGACATGGCTGAAACCACAGGCAAGCTGAGGTTCAGTCTCTGCCACCCAGGTGGTACACTGATACCTGTGCCAACATGGGGACCATCTGTATGGAGGAGCGGACTGGCTGTCCAGTCAGCCCCAGAAGCAGAAGTGAGCAGAACCTGCTTCCCCCCTCTGTCGCGTGGCAAAGGTGTCACCCTTTGGTCTCTGTGGTTGCTCACAGTGTGCATCAGGCCGTGCAGTACGTGTACAGATGCCGCCTGCAGCTGGGGTTTTATTTAGTGTAAATAGCTTCTGGTTCCACCGAGAGTATTTCTGTTTATCCTGTGAGTATCATCAGCTTCTGTATTATAAGAAGAGAATTAACTCACTGCATGTATTGAGAAAGGCTTTAGGTGTGTGGGCCTCTGGCCTCTGCAGTCCATTTGGTGGTCAATTGTAGGTCTGAACTCAGTGCATTTTAAAAAATGTTAAAAATAGACCATCTGACACATGAACACAGAGGAGGGAGACTGTGCCTAGGTGGGATTTGCAGTGAGGCTTGGATATGAGACCGTTGGATCTGACCTGCCAGTTGCTACTTGGGAACCAGAGAGATGGAGGTGACCTGCCATCCACTCTGCGTGGTCACGGTAGAGGTCCCTGTGACCCCGTCTCTGGTCACTTGCGTTCTCCAGAGCTGTGCTTGTCCTTGTGCTCACAAGGTCACCGAGGGGATGGCTGGGGAGGATTCAGGGCCCTGGCCTCGCTCTTGAGCTCCCGTGGCTGGAGTGTGGCGCCTGAGAGTCTCAGCACCCACTCACTCCCACTCTGGCTCTGATTCCCTGGCTAGAGGTCTGGGTCTCCCGAGAGCTAGGTGGCTCTTCCTTGCCCTCAGCCTGCAAGGGTGTGATTTACTATCCAGAAAGACGACCTCTGTTTTTTCTTTTGTGTTTTGACAAATACTGAAGAACCTGGAGCAGTTAGATGACCTTGGGGACACCTCAGAGCTGGTTTGTTTGGTGTCTGGCTCCTCTTACTGTTTTCAGTGCATGATTAATAACCAACTGTCTTCTGTACGGAAGTGTGCAGTTTTCATTTCCACAAATAAGCACTGTAATTACACATGTTAGAATAAAGTCTCCACTATTACAATTATACACATTTCGTAACATTCAAATGAAAAACACAAAATACTACAGATGGGACGATACCATATAGGTCAGTGTCTTGCAAACTCATTTTTTATTTTGTGTTTTTCTTCAACTCCAAGATACTTTTTGACTCCTTTTTCCCATATTACACTCCAACAAGTAGCTTCAACCTAGAATGTATCTTTTGTTTTCTACCTGCTCAAATAATTGCATATAAATATATATTTATGTAGGTATAAATACAAATGTAGAGGTTTTGATTATTGTCTTTACAGAAGTAAAATTACAGGAACATAAAGCATCCTGTTATATGACCTGATTTTAGGATTTGAAAGAGGAAATTTATTCTCAGGCTGTGCAGCATAAGAAATTCTCTAGTACCCTTTATTTCTTTTATTCAATTAAAATAAATAAAATAAGACTTAAGCTATCTTCAGTTCTTGCTAAAGCTGGTAATGAAAAAGAGAAGAGTTTGTTTCCTTCCCTGCCCTATAGCTACCTGAACTGATATATTGTTGTTCAGAATTGCCTAGATTTATTGATTATATTTAAATGTTTGGAAATTAAAATGTAGATTATTTAAAGTGACTCTAATGCCCCTGCAGACAGGTGGAGAATAAGGCTCAGATGTACCGGGCTGACCCTATCCCTTAGACAGAAGGCAGAGGCACCTGTCTTGCTTGGGATTAGTGGAACTCATATTCAGTTGTATCTTATCCATGGTTTGTTGCTCTTTGTGTTGATTCCACTGCTACGCTCTATTAGAGAGTGAAGAGCTTATTTGTCCACTCCTTTAAGACCACCTCCTTGTATTAAAAATGAACCCAACTGATCCACACATACACCAGCCTGGTGGAACCCTAACCTTGTCTTCCTTCTGCTCCCAAATGATGACCACATGGAGGAAAGCAGGCTTGGGCCAAAGCCCATCCTTGTCATTTCAGGATGGCCTTGTCACTCTGCAGAGGTTTATTAGAACTCAAACTTTCAAGTACTCTTGACAAATTGGGCCTCTCATGCCTTGGAGCTTGATGAGCTGTTGCACAGCTGACCAAACCAGGATCTTGAGAAGGTCCATGGAAGCTTCGTATTCTTCCCAGACTGATGGTACCCTCGGCAGTTGTAGGAATTTTTTGTAGAATGCTAGTTGTCTCTCTTGCCCTTCCTGCCAACTTTATCCATTCAAGTTTTGAAAATGATTTTTGGAGAACTACACAAGTAACATAGGAATTTGGGTGTATTGGGGCAATGGATTGGGAAGGAGAATGAGAGATAGAAAGGGAGGAAGAGGTAGAGGAAATGGAAGGAAAAGAGAAGGAAGAGAAGGGATGGGATGAAGTGTGTTAGAGTATCAACTTCCATTAGGGTAAAGAGAATCTTTTGGTTGGTCCTTATGATCACAGGGATAATAATGCTCTTCAGTTGGTTTAAAAATGATGTGGGTGCAGAGTGAAGACAGAAAGCACAAGTAATGGGATAGTCCAGAGGAATCCAGGAGACTCAGGGCTGAAATCTGATAGATGAGCAAGTAACTTAGAATCCCGAAAAGACTTTTTGTAGGGATCACCCATGCCCTCAAAAAAACCACATATGCCCTCCCCACTCCAGCCATCTAGAGGGGCAATTAATGCATTATAACATGACCATCAGTGTAGATCAATGCTTGTCTTAGTCCTTGGGCTGCTGTTACAAAATATCGAAGGCTGGGTAGCTTATAGACAACAGAAATTCAGTTTTCACAGTTCTGGAGGCTGGAAGTCCAAGATCAAGGTATCAGTGTATTTAGTGTCAGCATTGATGAACTAGAGCCGCTTTCTGGTTCATAAATAGTGCCTTCCTGCTGAGCCTTCATGTGGTAGAAGGGGGCAAGGCGGTTCTCTGGGGGCCCCTTTTATGTGGTACTAATCCCATTCCTAGTGGCTCCACATTCATGACTGCAATCACCTACCAAAGCCTTTACCTCTTAACTCCATCACTTAGGGAATTAGGATCTTAACATGTGAATGAGTGTGTGTGGGGGAGCCTAAGCTTTCAGTCTGTAAAAATATTACAAACAGATTTTCTTGGAAGTTGGTTGTTTCTGCAGGAATAGCAGATGGAAAGTGTACAGCTGGAATTTTCTTTTCCTTTAAGTTGGTTTTTCAAGATAAAATTAGAACATAAAATTGCTGTCCTTAAAAATCAATTTTTAATAGCTATATATTTAAAACTCTTTGTAGCGTTCCCTTCTGCATACATTTTCTTTCCCTGAGCCCATTTTTATGGTCTTTTGAAGCATAAAAATAAACCTCTGAGTGACCAACCTTGTGTTTTACTTGGCATCTCTGGAGATCATGGTCCCAGTCTCCAGTAATGTGGCCATGTGAAGGGTATAGAAGAGTGGCTGGGATAAACTAGCTTGAAGAAGCATAAGGATTTATTTAAATAAAAAGTGGGGAGCTTTTCCAAGTGTGATGATCAATTTGTTGGACCAGTAAGGAGCATATAAAGTAGCTTATTTTCCAAATACTTTCTGTTATAATTTGCATCTCAAATGCCCCCCACAGACCTGTGAGTTAAAGGCTTGTTCCCAGGCCTGTGGCACTGTCGGGAGGTGGTGGAACCTTTAGGAAGCAGAGCCTGGTGGGAGGAAGTTAGTCAAGGGTTATGCCCTTGAAGGGGACAGTGGGACCCTTTTTCATCCTGTCTCTTTTTGCTTCTGGCCACCATGAGGTGAGGTGAACAGATCCCCTCTGCTATGCTCTTCTGCCATATTGCCACCAGGCCCAAAGCAACAGGACCACGTGACCATGAACTGCAATCTCTGAAACCATGAAGAAAAGAAATCTTTCCTCCTTTTACGTTATCTCGGATATTTTGTCACAGTGAGCTGATGAGTGTATTTCCAGAAGGCTGGAAGCCCCAGCATTTTAAGGTTCATCAGGAGCACTCACGAAGACTCCCAGACAGGGCCCATAACTCGGCAGCACCACTGGAGAGCAGGACAGGCCTCAGTTTATCTGCCTGTCTGAAAGCGGAGGCCATTGGCGTTCTGCAGACACAAATTCAGAGGGATGCTTCGCTCTCCGGTAACAACAAATGAAGAGTCTAAAGTTCGGAGAAGAAAAATCTGATTCATGTGGAGAAAGAACCAAACAGCCATGACATGAAGAGTACTGTAATTACGGGGTCTATTTTGCAGCATTTAGACTTCATTTTATCTAGAGTGGTGAGATTTAGCCAATAAAAAGGTCAGCATTTTATCTGACAACCGTATCTTTGTACCATTAGTAATATTATAATTTTTATTCAAAGATATCATGCTTACTTTTTAAAAAACAGCCTTATGAAATATGATTCATACAACATACAATTCTGCCATGTAAAGTACATCGTTTAATGGCTCTTAGTGTAGGCACAGAGTTATGCATCCACCACTACAATCGGTTTTAGCATAGTTTCATTGCCCCAAGATAGTGCTCTGTAACGCTTCTTAAATCTCCCACTGTAGGTAAATATTAATGTACCATACTTCCTGTCCCTATAGATTTCCCTGTAGTATTTGTGTCTGTCTTATTTCACTCTTCATAATTTCCTCAACATTCATCCATGCTATAATATGGGCCAGTATTTCCTTTCTTTTTAAGGCTGAATAATATTCTATTGTTTTTTGGTTGATCTGTTGATGTACACTTGAGTGGTTTCCACTGTGGATCACACATTCAGTTGTGATTAATGCTGTTATGAACATGGATGTACAAGAATTTGTTTAAATCCTTGCCTTCAATTTTCTTGAACGTATACTTAGATGTGGAGTTGCTGGGCCATGTGATAGCTCTGACCATTTAAGGAACTGCCTTGCCTACTTTCAATACCACGTATTTTTTCTATGATTTTAATTGGAAAAAAATGGACAATCTTTCAAATCTCTAATCATCTCTCTTTTCAAATTGAGTAATTTTCACATGTTGCCATGAAAAGCTTCCTTAAAATGCAGAAATTATCTTTGGTGTAGTAAGCAAAACAAGAGGGAAAATTCCCTAGGAAATTATATTAAAATCTTGTAGTTTATTTTCTAGGAATATCAATAATCCCGAGGCCCAGGAAGTTTCGTGAATTTCCAAAGCTTTGCTTGCCCCTTATACCCAAACACAGCAAGATTTTTTTTTTTAGTTTAGAAATGAAAACTCCAAGACTCTTTAATGTAAATCCCGACATTAAACCAGTCTTTCCTTGTCTTGGCCCTTGAATCATTTATTTAAGCGGCAATAATAAAAGGTGTCAGCAATTCAGTCATAAGCTCTGGAAGATTTCTGGGCGCATTGACCTTTCAGCGTTAGCATCTTGACAGGTGAGCTGTTCCCGCCGTTTCCTGTGAGATATGGGGTGGCCACGGGGTCAGGCATGCTAATGATAAAATTACCATTTACCTTTTACCTGGCAGGCCCTGTGCCTGGCATTATAAATGTAGGTAACCTTTCACCTGCAGCTCTCTTCTGCTCTGCCAGAGATTGCATCAGAAGAACGTGCTCACAGTAGCAGAAGACTTATGTGGCAAGGAGGACTGAATCTAGTCCATTTTCTTCCCTCTGGGTTTCTTTTGGGGGATACTTTTTCCCTCTCACTCAGTCTGGATAAAATATTATCTATTCCTGGTGGAGCAGAGCTGTGGGAGTGGGGCTGGGAGAGGAGGAGGCAGCCTTTGTCATCTTGGATTCTTGACATTTTTGAAGCTTGGCCACAGCTCCCTTTCTTTCTCAAAAGCTGCAGGTATTAATGAGCTCTTATTGGCAGCCTGTTTTCAGCTATAACCACAGTCTGCTTCCTGCTGATTCCAATAGCAGGGCATTTCAGTGCTACTGGGTATGGTTAAGTTGGTGCAGAAGAAAAACAAAACAGAGGTCATAGTTGGGGTCTGAAGAAGCAGATAGCAGTTTGGCCAAGTCACAAAATTCACGAAAAATGATGTTAGTGCCAAGCTCCCAGGCTAACAATGGGATGCTATAGAAACAGTACTTTGATGTTTTCATGGGTTCATCTTTGAGGTGTCGAGGGATACTGTGATTGTCTGTAAATGACACTTGGCTAAAGGTCCAGAGACAGGATTGGGCCAAAATCAAAATCAGAATGCTTTTTCTATTAGGTGGTAAGATTTCTTCCTGAATATTTACTGGTGGTGTTGAAAGTGGAAAAAATGAAGAGTAATAGGGAGGAAAGGAAAGGGAGGAGAGGGGACGGAGGGAAAGAGAGAAAGAGAAAGAGAAAGAGGAAGGGGGGGGAAGAGGGAGGGAGGAAGAAGGAGGAGGAGAGGTAAGAAAAGGAGGAGGGAGACTGAAAGGGAGGGAGCAAGGGAAGTGGGAAAGGAAGGAGGAAAGGAAAGAAGGGAGGTTGCTAGGGAGGAGGGTGAAGGAGCAGGAGGGAGGAAGAAAGGGAATGGAAAGAGGGGAGGAGGGGAGAGCACGAAGGGAGAGAGAAAGGGAGGAAGGCTCTGTTTTCTGCTCTTAGTCACATTTTTTAAAAGCCTGTGCAGAGCAGGGCACCCAAGGCACTGCTCCTAAAAAGAGGTAACAGGAAGCTGAGGGGCTCACCCACATCTCAGCGCAGTCTCCACCTTGGGAGAGAGGGATGGTTAATGAGGAGCCAGGAGCCCTCTGAGCCCGGGCCCTGCAGGGTGTCTGTTTCTTAGATATATAGGACTTTCACGACACTCACCTGGTGCTTACAAGAATACTTTGCAAATAATGATAGTGATATCCTGTATACCAAGTCTTGAACCTGGATTTCAGGAGGGATTCTGAATGAAGGAAGATGATGCAGGGCCCCTGATCTACAGCTAATTATCATTAAAATAGAGCCCAGGAATTGCTCGGTTGTTTAGTGGTCACTATCACAGGTAGCTCTGTGGATTTCAAATGACCAAATGGGACTCAGGCATTTAACCCAGTTCTTTGGCGTGTAGGGTTCACAGTAGGAACTGGTTAATTTGCATTATAATTTCTTCAAAATTCAAGAACTTTATAGGGAGTGGCTATACCTCCTTTTAGTAGGGGGTAGGCTGCATCTGTTCCATGCTGCTTGAAGAAATCCATTCTTTGTCCAAAGTCCTAGTTCACTGTCCATTCTTAATTTTATCAGTATGGCTGGTCACCTGACTGTATCTCAGGCCCTTCCACTAGCTATCTGCCTTATTCATAAACTAAGTAAATAAACTCTTCTCTGCAATATTTCAAAGCCCAAGAAGTACTGCCCAGGTGCTTCATATGTTCATTGAGCTCATAGTTTGGTGCCTTGTGGTTCCATGTGGAGAGAATCTTCAGCCATAAGATCTCACTACGGACGTGTTCCAGTAAGGAGATATAAATTTCTGTGACCATTTGCAGCCTATTCAAATGAAAGCTGGTGCTAATGAAATTATTCTCATGTAATTAGATGTATTAAATAATGTCCCTGGTTGGTTCCATGACATGGTTGGACTGCTAATTTTTATCCTTTCCAGGCATGGAGAGAATTCTCTCTGCAGATTTGTGCCACAAATAGCCTAGAAACTGGCTGGTTTTGGAATCAGTGCTGCACTAAAGCCAGAGCTCACCATGGCATTGTCTTTAAGACAACCGAGTATTCCTGTCCTCCTCTGTAAGCTGGTAACCAAGGACAGAAAGCCTTTTCTTGGAACTCATGAGCTCAGATCTGATGTGTTGCCAGTGTCCCTGTGGGGACCTCATTCAGGCCCAAATGAGCTGCAGTCATTTCCAGGTTTATCAGATTGTTTCCCTTGATTGGCTTTATTTTGTGAATCAGCCCCAACTCAAGAGAACAGAATCACAACAAGAACCCCGTTTCTCCCAGACAAAGGGCTCAGCCATGCATTGAGCCCTCATCCCTCATCCTCCCTGGTCTGGAGCAATATGGAGAGGGACAGTGGTTTTGCATGAGGAATTACTCAGGATGGACCATGCTGTCTCCTTGGCATAGAGAAGTTTGGTTGAACATGTGTAGGAATGAAGAAAAATGGTGCACCTATAATTTTTGAACTTGCCTCCAAATTATTTCATTTGTTTTTCTTGGACAAAATAAAATAATTTACAAGGAGAACTAACACTGACAAATACTGAAGTCGTGGCTTTACTCCTGATGGCTCTATGTGATGAGGGGGAGGAAGTGAGAATTCTGTAAAAACTTTTCTCGTGTCTCTTCCACATCTACTGCTCTGAGACTTCTGTTCTTGTTCCTGGATTTTATGTTTTCAACACAGCTGTGTTCAGATACTGTGAATCTTTCTGTACAGGGATGCAGAAGAGTCAACCTCCATGGCCTCAGAAGAGAAGATCTTTCTCAGTCTCAGTGAATGCTGTCTTTTGGAATAGGGTGGGTTTCTAAGCACTGGATGAAGATTCTCTCTATTCCAGAGAACTCTATGTGATATGTGTGTGTGCTTGTGTGTGTGTGTGTGTGTGTGTGTGTGAGAGAGAGAGAGAGAGAGAGGGAATTTTCTTGCACTTTCATTCTCTTGAGAAGACAATACTAGATTGGGGGAGTGTAGCTCAGTGGTAGAGCATTTGTCTAGTAGGTACGAGGTCCTAGGCTCAATTCCCAGCACTGGGAAAAGGAGGAGGGAGAAGAAGAGGAGGAGGAGGAGGAGGAGGAGGAGGAGGAGGAGGAGGAGGAGGAGGAGGAGGCGGAGGAGGAATATCAATATCACATCAGAAGCATTCAAAATAGAGTTCTCCTGGGTTGATCTTGCCATGTTTAAATTGGGTCATTCCAGGGATAAGGGTAGTTACTCGCCCTGACCACCAGGGTGTATACTCCTAGAGTTAGGGCTTTGCACATTGAAAAGATCAACAAAGCAGAACAAGCTTCCTGATTCTCATCAACCTGCGAAGCCTGACCCTTCCACTGCAAAGGGTAATGCATTTTGTAGACTGAGCATGAAACTAAATAGGCAGCCCTCTTTAGGGATGTAGATATCTCTGTTTCAGAAAATGTTTATTGATTCCGTAGGTTCAGACCAACATTAATCATGCAAAAAGGCAAAGACGGGAGACTCAGAATCCCAGTGGCAGGAGACAGGGGAGCAGGTTTTCTTTTTACACTAAGACTTATGTCAACACATTTCTGAAAATTAATCAATAGTCAAATAACTCAAGCGACAGATTGATCACTCTGGCAGGGACCAAAGTCTGTAAGTTGCCACACAATTAAAACAGCAGCAACACACAGGCGTTTTATTTGACATTACTCAGGCTTCTACAGATCCCATCACATTCAATTCATCTTTTCCCACCACTCTCTGAAGATAGAAAGATAAAAGTAACAGTAAAATGAAACTTAGCCGTTATGTTAGAAATGTAAACTTGAAGTGTGCTTACTATTCCTTCATCTACAACTTTATAACAGAAAATGAGAATTCCACATTCCATGTCAGTTGAAAATGGATTGATGTTATATTTGTAAGGCCTTTTGTAGATTAGGCAACATTTTCTTTAACGCTGTTTGAATTATAACTTGATTTTCTTTTAGCTGTTTTTTATTTGAAAAAAGTTTTTCATCAAATTAGAGTCCCAAGATTTTTCTTTTGCAAGATGGGCTATTTTCTATTGTCTGTCAGTACAGTATTGCTCTTTGCTTTTCTTAGTTCTTTGCATGTTGCATGTGCTGGGGGAAGGTCACAAACTTCGCAAAGTTTTACTAAAAGAGCTTGGGGATTCATAGGTCAGGGTTCAAATTCCTGTGTCTGCTGTTTACTGGTTGCGTGACTGGAGCAGGTTTTCTGGTGTCTGGAAATCCATTCACATGTGAAAAGGATTCCAAGCAGAGTCTGTTAGGACGAGTGTGGGGAGAAAATGAGTTGTATGCTTGGTGTGTAGTTAGTGCTCATACAATTACTTAATGTCACATTCATTATTGTTATTACTATTGCTTATATGTAAACTTCAAAATTTTTCATCCAGCGATATTTATTACAGAAAAAGGGGAAAAAAAATCCCTAAAATAAATGATATTTAAAATGATAGTCACAAAGCATTGGAAAATTCTGAATTACCTTTCATCATCCAAGGAAAATTATATTTTGGACAGTGTACTTTGAGTGATACCTATGTTATAGTGTATTCTGATTATTAAAAATTGTTCATTTATGTTATGTATATTGACCCTTGGTCTATTGGAATAGTCAAGTAATCAAACACCTAACTATGCTGGGTAATTTTAAATTTCCTATTTTCTTTGTGTTATTAGGCAAACCAACAGATACATAGTGAAGAGAAATTATGATTAAATTCTGAGTAGTGACTACAAGTACAAATAAACAGTAAATAATGTTTAATGCCTATTGATAACTATAATATATGAGAGGGACAATGGGCTGATATTTAAATTTTCTTTGTAATACTTCTTGGCTTTTGAGACAGAGCTGGCATTTACAGAGCTACTTTTTTCCCTCTTCTCTCTTATCTTCACTTGTGTTCTCCTCTCCTCTCTCTCTCTTTTTTTGTGGTGCTGGAGATTGAACTCAAGCCCTTTGCACTGAGCTACATCCCCAGCTCTTCTTTACTATTATTATTATTTTTTTTTTCAATTTTGAGACAGGATCTTGCTAAGTCATCTAGTCACCGAGGCTGGGCTTGAACTTGCTATCCTTCCACCTCAGGCTCACAGAGCACTGGGATTACAGGTGCGTGCCACCGTGTCTGGCCTGCCAAAATCACTTGCTTGTTAGGTTAGTGTCTCTACCTGTAAGGTTGGGACCAGTCATTTACTTAAGTCACGAGGGTACGGTCTTCATGGATGGGATTAGTGTCCTTGGGAGCGACCTTGACCTTATGGCTTTTCTGTGATGTAAGGATAAAGCAGCAAGATGGCATCTTTGAGGTAAAGAGCAAGCCCTCACCAGACGCCAGATTTGCTGGTGCCTTAATCTTGGACCTCCTCAGCCACCAGAACTGTGCAAACAAATTCTTGTTGTTTGTAAATTACCCAGTAGTTTATTATAGCAGTCTGCATGGACTCAGTCAGGGGCATCCTGTGTGGAGTACTCACTTGGCTTTCTTTGGTTGGTCCAAAGCTTGAAGTGAGGGCACAAATTGGCAATATATTAGTTATTAATCAAGTTTTGGACTTTCCAGGACAATCTTCATAGAAGTCATTGTTTGATTTCCTGGACTGATTGCTAGAAGTATTGCTCTGATTCCCTTACGTCTGACTTGTAGCCGGATGTTTGGCCGGCTCGAGAGGTCAGTTACTGTAGATAAGGGACTTGGTTTCCTAGACCTGTTGCTGCACACTGTGGATTACAGTGTGGATTTCTATTTTATAAGTGGTCAGTTTGTATTTTAAATTTACCTGCATTGTTCTTGATAGCAAAGACACTGGGATGAGAGGAACTAAGCTGGAATGATAGGAGGGCTTGGCCATTTCTGAGTGTTTGTCAGCCAAACAGTTTTCAGATTGAAAGCCTTTCTTCTTTGCTTGAAAACCCACAACCAGAATTGTCCAAATGAGTAAGAGGTGTGTAAGGCTCCAAGTGGCACAGGGAAAGATCTGGAAGTAGAAGAAAGTCCCCATGATTTTGCAGTACCCTTTAAGTACTGAGCTGCTTAAAATATCATTCCGCTTACTGTAATTCGATGTGTGAAATTCCGGCAGGCATTAACAATTCAGATCCCATTCCTAAGGGATTCCCATTTAGGGCCTGTTCATATGATTTATTCTAAGGCTTTCTCACTTATGGATGCTTGAGATCATTAGGTAAAATGCACAAACATGCACAGAGATGGAATGTTTATCATCATTAACTCGATGAATCATTCGACAGCCCTGATGTGTCCTGATGTCCCCAGTGCCTCTGCAGCACCCCTCCCATCTCATTCCTTGTCCCTCCTGTTCTCCTTTCCTCTCCTCTCCAGCAACCTCCACCCCTATCTCAAAATTTCGAAGTATCTTTCTCATCAGTCACGGATTTCTCCGGTCACAAGGAAGGCAGGGCGGTTGGACAGACAGCACAATCAGTATCCCAGTACCTTGTAACAGCAAGAATGGCCGGATGGTAATGCCTTTCTCTGCTGCTGAGGAGGCAGGAGAGAGAGAGGAAGGAGACCCTCTTCTCGGGCACCCCTGGAAACAATGCTGTGTTAGGGTTAGGGTTAGGGTTAGCGGCCCCCTTTGCCAGGGAGAAAGGAAGGGCTGTGCTGGCAGCCGCACCTCCACATACCTTGGGAGCTTCTCTGGGTGAGATAAGAAAGCACCCACATTTCCACTCTCCAAACAGGGGGCTGTCGTCATCACAGGTGAAAGCTGAGTTAGGAGCCCAGCTTCTGGCCTGATGAGGCTGCATTTTTCTCATGGCTTGCTCAGGGGAGCGTGGGATTCTCCCCTTTAATTATATGCTCTATATTTAGCTCTTTGAACTGATTGACAGGATGACCTTGGGCAAGACCTTTCGTCTTTCTAGGCTTTGCTCCCTTTTCTTAGTTTCTCATTCTCTGACCAGAGCACATTTAAAAACAGATATGAACATGTTCTCAAAGATTATAAAATGAAAGGAAAATGCATTATCATGAATTCCACAGAACACTGCTAATGTCTCTTCCCATTCTTATTGTTATGCTTTAAAATTATAGTTGCAATCAGTGAATATTAACTTTCATAGATTGCTTTTTTGATAAGCATTTTCCTGTGTTGCTAAATAATCTTTGTAACCATGATTTGAATGACTTTATAATATCAAGACATATTTCTTAGTCTCTTCTATTTATTCCACCAAAAAATACTAGAATTGAGACACAAGGAAATCTATTGAAAAATTCTCCCAGAATTTCCTTTTGGTATTTGCTTTTTGAAATATCAGGTGTTTTCTTTTTTAGAATAGGATTAGCCTTGTGGCTTAGAGAAAACAAAAACACCCCCGCCCACCCCCCCCAAAAGATTGGTAGACTTTAAAAGAAATTAGTCTGTTTATGTACTTCAAGTAAAAACACTTGATTTTTGCAACGCTTAGATTAATATATTCTAGGAGCAGTCCAGGGCTTTACTCCTGGGATTTGGTGGTAAATTCTCCCTCTGGATGTCAAGTTGCCACGAAATCCGTAGGAAATTTTGCTGGGACGTGGAGACTGTGCCATCAGATCTACTTCAGTTTCTTAACAAAAGGGCTGCCGATGTCCCAGCGTGGCAGGAGGAGACCTTAGAGACAGACCTACAGCTGCGGCACAATGGGATTGAGCAGCTTTGTCTGCCCCCAGCTAACCGGGGGAAACAGAGTCACTGGGTTTGTTTGATGACCCCCATTTTCTGATCTCAGAGGAAGCAGGTGAGGGAATGATGGGGTGTCTGCCCCCGAGATCTGCTTTCTGTCTGGGTCCTCAGGAAAGGCTGGCAGCCCCAGGGCCCCAGTCTCCGCAGTGCTATCGCCCTGCATAAGCACAGAAATACTTCCATGGGAGAAAAGAAGCAAAGACTTTAATTATAACAAACCCTAAATGGTAATTTCAGAAAGGGATTTTTAATAAAAGGTATTTTCCTTATTTTTGGACCACTCATTGTTTCCAAGTGCATTCATCTCAGCTCACTCTATTATCCATGTATACTCTTCCTTGATCACACAAGTATAGCCGTTGCTTTTCTGTATTTTTATCCAAATCACATAGCTCTGAGTTTCAGTTCTCACCCCCAACACTCACACTGTTTTATGAATTCTATCACACAGGGCTTTAATACTGAGCTACATCTCCATTTCCCTGCTATACTTTCTCACTCCATGCCGGCCTCATTTGTTGACCAGATATTCAGGGTCCCTGCAGTAGGCAACAAATCTGTATAATTCCTCTCCTCACACCCACAGCCCTGTCTCATGGTCACTCAGCTTGTTCTTCGTTGCACGGATGTCATCTTCCTCAGTGTCCCCTGGCCTTGTCATCCACCTGCTCAGGGACCATGCTGCTTCTCAGTAAGGCCCAGGATTCTCGGCACGAAGGCAGGCATAGTTTTGTATAATCTGGGCCTCACTTCCTTTCCCATCTTGGTCTTTACTCCTGATGTACCGAATTGAAATACCAGTTGGTGGGGTCTAGGAAGATAAGAGTTTAAAAAAATCCCTGGGCAGTTCTGATACTTAGGATCCACTGGTAATCGTCCAGAAATGGTGATTTCAGAAGCTCAGCAGGGTGCGGTTTCTGTCTGTTTGTGTCAGGTCTCTGGAAAGGATGCCTCATAATATTTCAGGAACTGTACTGGGTCCAAGATGGAATTCCGATATGGTCATTTCTGCATAAAAGATCTTGTTTATAAACCATAGGATATTAATGCTACCTGTAGAAAAAGAACACTTAAAAATATTAATTTAATATTGGCTTTCTCAAATGCTGAGATTTTGATTTTAAAAAATCTTTACCCTTTCTTTGGTCCAAATTTCTGAATTGACAGATATTACCTTTTTTTTTGGTACTGGGGATCAAACTCGGGTCCTTGAGCTTGAAAGGCCGGAGGTGGAACCACTGAGCTAAATCCCCAGCCCAGCCCCAGATATTACTTTTAGAGTCAGGAAAATATATAAACTTACTTTTATGATTAGAACTGAAAGAGACATGAAATTCATAGAGAAGTAGGCATAGGACGGGGAGAAGTGGGGAGAGAGGAGGGAGAAAAAGAGAGAGAAGGAGGAATATAAAGAAATGGAAAAGAAAGGGCATATTTTGTTTAAAGTCTGAGAGGACCTCCCCCCCACTTTAACACTTTCTTTTGAGACTCCTTGTTCAAATTGGGACTTCTGATTTTCTAAGCAGCTTGGTATTCAATCAGAAGATCTCTAAGAAGAGATTGCTGTTTCACAATTTAGTATTCTCTACCACAACACGTGGAAACAATGGCTCCCCTTCCCCTTCAGCACTGAAGCCAGCTCGGAGCTCTGGACCTGGCTTTTAACTCATTTGCATATTGATAAGGGAGTCACTAGGTGGCGGAACTCCAGTGTTTAGGAAAATTACCACCTTCTACCCCTTATGCCTCTCTGTACTGTCTGGAGTCCTCTCAAATCAATCAGGGGGACTTGAAGCCCCAACCCTAAGGAGCGGGATGTCCCTTTGTCCCCAAGTAAGTCCAGTGTCGGCCTGGAGAGGGACGTCCGTCCTCGTCAGATTGGCAGACGGATGAGGCCATGAATATGCAGAGAGCAGGATGAAGGGAATGACTCCCCAATCTATAATGACTGAATTACAATTTCAGAATGGAATTAGTCAGATAGTTATTATCAGTGTAATTATTCATAACTGTGCCTAACTATTCATAATTATTCAGAAGCATATTACTGCCCTGATTGCCGTAAGTGATCTCCGAGGCCAATTACGGTCGGATTCTGGTCACAGGACCGTGGCTGTTTCCTCTCCGAGTCAGGGAATCCAGAGCCCAGCCTGAGGCCCGACAGCACCGGGAGCCCTTTGCATCACAGGGCCCTTTAAATACACAGCAGAAACCCGAGCTTTAAGCCCAGCTGGTTTCAAAGCCTCTATTGTCTTCTTCCCCAGTTCCAGTCCCAAGCTCCTCTTATTTGGGTTCAGGCTGCTCCTTGGAGGGCGCACACTGCTCCTGTTTAATTAGGGCGCTCTTGTTGTCATTCCTGCCTGTGACATCTTAATAGCACGGAGAGCTCTTGTAGGAAAACAGGCAAGCAGGGGAGGACCCTCGTGCGTGCACGGATAGGCAGGAGCGCCGGAGGACCCGGCCATCCTCAGGAGGCTGCTGGCGAGCTCGGCCTCCCGGAGGCCCGGACGCCCTGGCAGGTGGAGGGCGCCGAGCTGACCCATCTGCAACGTGTGCTTCTAAGCATCGCTGCAAAACAGTGCGGCCTCAGAGAAGGCCTCCTGGGTCTCCAGAACGGTTTCAATCTGGCCTCAGTGTGGCAAGCTCGGGCTTCTCCCTCACGGTGCGGATCCGGGAGGTTCTCGGCAAGCGCAGGCCTCCGTGACGGAGCTAACGCTCAATTTCTACCTTTCTTTCCCTCTCTCTCCCCGGAAAACATTACAGCAATTACCATATTGTGGGGCGGCATTATCAAGTGCAAATTAGCATATAGATTAGTTCTGGGGGGCAGGGCGGAGAGGTGGGTTAAGACCTTTAAAATCATGTATAGTTATGCTACACGGAACGGCAGGTGGAAATTTTCCAGGTCCTGGTCCACCTAATCCGGCGTGTGCGTCAGGGATCAGCGGTGTGGAGGCTGACAGGGCATTAGGGTCACGTGGCTCTGACTGCAGCTAAGGTGCAGCTAAGGTAGCTCTAGGAATTGTGGATCATGAGGAAGGTGCGGATTCCTTCCATGTGTTTTAAGGTTTCCACCGGATTTTTGTTCCTAGATAGAGAATCCTCGATTTGGTTATTAAGAATCCCTAATTAATTGGAATCACCAAGTTCAGGTTTTACATTTGGTCCAAGAAAGAAGAACAGTTAAAGTTTTACTGACAGAGTGAAAACGGAGCAAGAAAAGAAAAGAGTATAACCTAGAATTGAGACATTTTTTTTTCTTTGTTTTTGTTTTTCTTTGTTTTTTTTTTTTTTTTTTTTTGGTACCGGGGATCGAGCGAGATTTTTTTTTTTTTCTGAAAGGTGTCAAAAGATATGATGCAAAAAGGAGATGGATTCATTCACTATCTTTCATCAAAATAATATAAAACAGGATTTATTGAAAAATAATTTTAAAAACCTACTTTCTCTTTCTAGTATCTCTAATAATACAGGAGATTCATTTACAAACAGACACTTGGTGGAGTATTTATTGAATGCGTAGTGTGTGAGCAACACTATGAGTGAAAGAAAATACAAGATATGGCCTTTCATCAGGGTCCCTTTTGAAGAGATGGGACAGATTCTACCTATGATTACTTTAGAAAAGAGTTCAAGGAGAGGGAAAACTTTGACTCCTGGAATGGCCAAAATAACTTTAACTGGATTTGGGAAAGTCTTGGCCCTAAAAGGTAGGAAGAATATGAATGAGCATTTTTGAGAATGTTCCAAACCAGGATGATAGACCCCAGGATTCCAACATCAAAGACGTTGTGGAAGGAGTGGCTTCATGAAGAGACCAGATTGACAGAACAGAGGGGTCCTGTGGGGTTGTGGAAGGCCAGCGTGAAATGGGTGCAGTACTATCTAAGACAAATGCCATCACCTACTTCAATCTGAAACAACCTGGCTGGCTGCAGTTAGCATTTACTGGTCCTGATACCATAGGCCATTTTCCTAATACGGACATGGTCTGACAGTTGGCAGCCTGTGATTGGCTGAAGCTTGACTGCTACGATTGGTTGAGACTCCATTGTCTGTTATAAGAATACACTCTTAGTTAATTTGCCTTTGGTTTACATATTCATTTAGGTTGCGGTTCACTGCCTATGGAGGCAGCTTTAGGCCAAATTCTATCAACCAAGTATAGAAACAGACTTAGGCTGAACTTGCGAATTTAACACAGGACAAGGACCTTTGGTTCTTGTCTCCCCCACGGCATCCAGTTTCATGTTTCATTCATGTGTGTCCTGCATCCTGACACCAGAGGGCAACTGTGATCTGACAGGATGTGTACTTGACCAGGAGTCACACATCTGTGTGTGACCATGAAACCTAGTAAGCCATCATCCCTCTGAGCCTCATTCTCGTCATACATAAAATACACATAATAAGTTACCTATATATCTTACCTCTAGAACAGGGTCAGATAGATTACTTTTAATACTTCATGCTGAAGTATTCTGGAAAAAGCTTTTTAAACTTACTTGTGGTATTACCGAACATACATTATAATTTCTGTACTTCAGGCTTATCATTCTATGGAACAATGAATCCTCAAAGGCGATACTGGGAGAGATATGAGCAGATACCACTTTTTGATTTTGCAACTGGAGTCAGGGTAGTCCAAAGGCAGGATGGCTCATCTTTCCTTCTTACATTGTGTTATAACTGAGGTTCTTGGTTCACAAACAGACAACCTCCAACGTAAGAAGCAAGAAATAGATATTTATGAACTTTCCCCAGCAACTCTTTTATTTGAGTAATATTTGATGCTGGGGACAGAGAAAAAGAAAGACTATTTGAGGTTAGACAAGCAGAACAAACAAGATAAACAAGTCCTATCAAACCTAGGTTTGTGTGGGGCATGAGACTCCTTGGAAGAGAGTTTGGAAAAGCCCTGGATGAGGAATTTTGGGTGTTGTTGGTAACATGAAAGGTGTCACTGTGTCAGAGAGGGTGTGATTGAAAATATTACTGGCGCTAATTTTACAGTGCTGTTTGGGCAGTTGGTCTGGACCTTTTACTTTCTGTATTTCCCTCATTCCTCATTATTTTACTAGTGCCTGCCCAAGTTGTCATTGACCACCATCAACCAATTTACGACTGTTTGGGACTTTTTCTTTTGGTGCTCATTTTCTTTTGGGGGGTAGCATTATTAGTAAGTTATTAGGTTTAGTATCTCATAATAGGAGGAGGGCAAACTGTCCTTTTGGAAAGGACTCAATAATATATTCTCATTGCATTCTTAAAAGTGCTTCAAATAATGTGAAAATACATTGAATAAGATTTGCAGGTTCTGTTTCATGCATTCCAGGTCAGCCACCTGTCTTCCAGCTGTAGTCACATGGGAAGGACATTCTTCGGTCACATTTCTGTGCATTTCCATGTCTCCATGCTGGTCTATAATGGATCATATTAGTGAGATTATACTGGGTGTTGATTTCATTTTTTTCTTTTTTGAGTTAGGGTTTCACTATGTCGCCCAGGCTGGCCTCCGAATCCCGGGCTCAAGCAAAATTCCTATCTCAGCCTCCTGAATGCCTATGACTACAGCATGTGTCATGGTGCCTGGCTCCACCTCATTCAATTCTCCCATTCATCCACTTTTAGAGGCAACAGGTCTTTCTCATCACTTTACAGAGGTAGGTGACCTGGCCAAGATGTTAGAGTGAGTGGAGAAAGCAGGATTTTAAGTCGGTCTTGTTTCCAAACCTAGGGGTATAATAAATCCTAGGCATGCTGATACTTTTTTTTTCCCCAGCAGCTGACTCAGGGAAAAGTTCTCTTTGGCTTTTATAAACAAGTTGTCAGTCCCAATATGTGTAATTTATATGGTGGATGAGACTCAATATTGAGCTGGGAAGAGGGCAGAGAATTTTGTGTGGCAATCACCAAAATTAAGGGTGAGCTTAGTGTTTGTGAACAACTCACAGGTGAGAGAAGAATTCAAACCATCAAGCATTTAAATGAGAAACTCTAGGGGAAAATAAATACATTTTAAAAAGTGATAGCAGAAATATGAACATAAAATATAAACAAGAAAAGTAAAAGGAATTACATTCAAAAAGCTTGTAGAAGGCAAAATTGGAAGACATCTGAGGCTTTAGGCTGCTCTTCATTTCTTACGAAGAGAAGAGCATTGGGTCAAGGCCTCTCCTGTGTGGATGAAAACAGCCCCTCTGCCAAAGGATGTGAGGTTTAACTTCGAGACCTCACTAACCCAGATTTTAAGGATCCTCAAGTCAAGGGCAAATGAAGGGGACCCCTGCAGGGTGGCAATGACTATCAGCTTCCTGTATAACTTTTAGCAAATACATCCTGTTTATTAAAATAATCACTTAATTATGCATTGAAGTAAATTACATTTATCTTAAGTTTAGAAGAGCTAGCCTAAGGTCTATTAGTCAAAGTGTTATGGAAGGGATCAGCACTTTTTCTCCTCTTAGTTTCATATAGTCTATTGTATTTAACATTCAGCACACTGTGGCTTTCATTATAATTTCATTTCTCCACAGCAGACACCTCCCTACTTAGCATGGATGTTTTAGGTTATGCAAACAATATGGTGTCCTGATGAGTGCTTCCGACAAGCTTTGAAGAATTCTCCTCACTTTAAGCCTTTGCCATGTTCCTGTAAGCAGATGCCCAGCACCCCTCAGTCCTGGATCAATTTGCAAATCATCTGCAGAAAGAGATAGAGGGAGGGGGGAGGGGGAGGGCTATGAAAAGAATGAAGATGTGTTATGTGGATGTACCCACTCTCCACAATGAATGTAGCCATTATATACTGCAGATAGGGACTAATAAAAATAAAAATTAAGATAAAGATCTGCAGAGCCTGTTTCACTGGTCCAGAGTAGTACCTGGGAGTATATGTTTTTTAAATGCTCCTTAGATAACAATAATTGCTGCTAGAGCTTAGAAACAGACTGTTAGGTAAATAGAAATTCTTGAGCCATGTTATTGATAGGCAGTGATATTTCTAGGAATATGGCAACGGCCCTTTCATGATACAAATAAACAGTGCTCCTAATTTTCTAGCATCCTAATTTCCCATATCAAGGTCTAAATTTATATACAAGTATATAAAATTGTGTGTGTGAATACTATATGAACGGTACAAACCCACAGGCTTCATTATATATGATAACTTCTTTAGTGTTCTGAGAAGGCATCTTACTCAGGTATTGCTAGTAAACTTCCATTTATACTGATTAGTTCACTTATAATCTTGTAGAAGTTATCATGTAATATTTATCCATGTTGACATTTAACAAGTACAGTGAGAAACAGCTACAAATTCTAAGAGTTTCAAGAATCCTTATTTCCACATCATAGCACTTTGGGTGGCATCTTCTTTTTCTTTTAAAACATTTTATTATGGACAATGTCACGCATACACAAAAGTAGAGAGAATAGTGTCCTTAGCCCTCATTTACCGACTGATCATCCAGCTCCTATAGTAATCAACGTTTTGTCCGTCTAGTGTCTCATCTTTCCCTTAATCTTCTCGTGGAGATGAACTGAACTCTAATTCTTCCACTTTCTTTTAAAAAATTCTAATAATTGCTTGATATTACATTGCCAACAACCCTCACTTATCCCTCCATGGAAGAGGCAGGCTGTAATTCTGTCTCCAGTTTGCAAGGCTTCCTGCTAAACCTAAACCCTTAAGCTATGTTCTTGCAGACTGGGACATTAGTAAGACCTCTCAATTGAATTACAGAATTGCATTCCACCAAGGATTCGGTTTGTAGAGTACTTAACTTTGAACTACATGAGGAGGCACAAAAGTAATGGGTCTTTTTAGTAATATCATCTTTTTTTTCCTTCTGTAAATCAAAAGCAGTATTATAAGACATTTAGTTATGTGGCATGAATGGAGTTAGAAGTATACAGGGGCTGGCAATAGCTCCCAAATTAAAGCATTTCTGTCATCTCCTGAAGGTTTATTCTTTTACTTATAGTTGTTAATATGAATAATTTAAAAATCTGAGAGCTTTTCCATGATTGGAAACTTTTTTGAGGGTTTATATTCCTTTGTCCTAAAAGATGACACAAAAGAAGTTTCCTGTTTCCACCTTCTGCCAGTGACTTATTTGAGGGACTTTCCTGTATAGCTGGGGGCTTTGTCCTCCAGCTTTGCACTTTAGAGTTTATAGGTTGCTACCAGCCAAGAGACGGCCTGCATTCTCTCCTGGATATGACTCTGGCAACACAATAAGGAGATTGTCAAAGAGAACCTCTCATCCTCAGTGCTATAGCTTGGCTCTAGGATGTTCCCAAAGGCTCCTGTACTAAAGGCTTGGTCGCCATCCTGTGGCACTGTTGGAAGGTGGTGGATGCTTTTAAAGTGGAGCCCAGTGAGAGTGAGATCCCTGGGGCATGACCTTGAAGGGATTAAGGGACCCCAGTCCCAACCCCTCTCTTTACTTCTTTAGTGTATTGGTGGTTACACAAATCTCTACATCTATTAAAGTTCATAGACCTGTACACCAAGATAAAAAAAAGTTGACCTTAGTGTTAGCAGGGTTCTAGGACTCTGGAGTGCTCTTTCTAGAGATGATTTCTAGGTTCTTGTTGTCTGGAACAAAGAATTGGTCAAACAAGCACAAACAAGCACACTTTCCATTTAATAAAGGTAGGAAAAGAAATATACTCTGAAGAGTGTGGGACAATTAAAGGTTGGAGTGAGAGTGAGCAGTGAAAAGGCTCCCAGTGGCCATGAGCTTAATGGCAGCTGTCTTTTGTATCTTTTACTGCTCAGGCTGATGTCAGACCTAGGCCAGCCTACCAAAAAGCTGCTTGATTTCTCCTGAGAAGAATTGAAGATAGCACTCTCTGATTGGTCCCAGGTACAGGGCTTTTACCTGTTTTTCTGAGCATGTCTTGGATCTCCGTGATTGACAGGTCATTCCCATTTGCCCAGCTGGTTTACCACACCCTAATCTCCTACCTCGTCACAGGAATAGTTTTTAAAAACAAAAGGAAATTGTTAATCAGGGAAGAAATAAAACCCCCAATTCTGTTCAAGTTTGAAAATAAAGTCTGGAAAGGGGAACATGATCAATTATGTCCAAAATGTTTTCAAAAATATTTTTTAAAAACTTTGTTTATAAACAATGCTATAAGTGATAGAAAATTTAAGAAGTCTCTGTTTGATTTTTAATAGATTCTATAGCTTCTGTCAAGCTTCTGTACCTGCTTTGCTCTCCTGGATCAGTGCCAGCCTGGGTCAGAGCATCAGGAGGGAGAGGGCTCTGGCTGCTCCCAGCAAAGAATGAGGGGCTCTCAGCGTCTGCTACACTACAGGCCCCCACAATCACAAAGTGAACTCTAGAAAGATGGTCCCTGGGAACTCAAGTGCTCAGAACATTTAGGAGCCTCTGGCTGAAGGCTCCTGGTTGACTGCAGATTGTTGTTGAGGCATCAAGTAAAGCCTTCGACCTCCAAGGGTGGCTAGGACCTCGCACAGCCCTGCTGTTCCTTGCAGTAGAGAGTGAGGGTGTCTTCTTGTCCTTATCTTTGAGAGTTCCTTCCGGCAAAATGAGACCAGGATTGGAATTGCCACAGAAAGCTCTTAATTCCATTTTAACAGCAAAGGCAGTATTCTTGGATTGCTGTCCCCATCAGCCTAGAACATTGGCTTTTCTTTTCACATTTAAGTTTAAATCATCTCCTAACCAGTTGAGGGAAGCAGGCTGAAGTGTATGGGAGCAAGTAGAATCGGGAGAAGTGTGATAATCAGGAGTCCTGGGCTCTAGTTAGCCAGGATTGGAGCCTGCAGCAGGATGTCTTTTTGCCCCACATGACTCAGCGGGGACGGAATCGTTCCATGCTGAGCTGCTATGTTCATGCTGGCTGCTATGGCTGGCCTGGGTCCAAAAATGCTCGTCGTGAGCAAGCTTTCAGACCATGTCCGTCCACATGGTTTTTTCTTTATAGGGCCACATGTTGTAGCAGAGGAGACTCCATAGGTTGCTGTCACTGGATAAACTCCTTGTACAAGAAATATTGGTACTCTAGTGTTTCCCCATGGGTGATATAAGATATCTTTAACTTTATGCAAGAAAAGAAATATTGAGGAAAATGAGTTTGTATCAACCATGAGATTATTTCCATCATATATTTTTCTTTTTAATTAATATTTCATGACCAGTTAACTAGCAGTCTGTTGTCCTTCTAATAAAAAAAATGGTAGTATAACCAATAAAATGTATTTATTGCCCTCATTTTAAAGTCTTAATTAAGGACCCAGCCCTTGTGAAAGTCTTTTAAAAAATGCATCTAAAGTACATAACAAAGAGGGAAAGAAGCCCCTGTCTGTTAGTAAAAGAAACATACCCTCTCATTTTTAGTTCAGTGGATGTCTTGGATATATTTTTAAATCCATGCCATACTTAGTTTATTATGAAAGAGATAAAAATAGAAGTCAGTAAGAAAAAATGTGGAAGTCGTTTACTCAGTCAGTATAGATTTTGTATATAGTATGTGTATGGGTAAAATTATTCTCAAATTTAAGGAATTCAGAAATGTTTGCTTATGAACTTCAGTATGAGAGTTATAATGCTGCTCAAACATAAAGCAGCATTCAAGTTTTCCCTAATATAGAACACATTATGAAAAAAGGGGTTTGTGCTATAGGACCAATTTAAGGGACAAAAGGTACACAACCATGCAGCACTTCATGATGTGCTCTGTGAAATGCATCCTGCAGTGACTTTATCACTGTGCAGATATCACAGAGAGTACTCACAGAAGGACAGATACAAATGTCACCAGACCTTACAATCTTATAGGTCCAAGACCACTGGGGTCCATTGGCTGGAATGTTGTGATGTATCTCTAAGGCTGTGGCTCTCATTCTTACTGCAAGCTGAAATTGTGGATTCTAAGAGTTGGAACTTATTAAGTAGATCTGTATTATTAAAGATTCTCTGCAAGACTGCTAGAGAAAGTGCTCAAGGAGGTAGTTAATATCACTTAGCCAGTGTAAGTCAACACATCGTAAAGCAAAGGGTATGTTTAGAGTTCTTTCTTTGTGTGGTTAGAGCACTTGCTTCTACTCACCCGGAAAGACAGCAGTTGTGTTAGGATTTTTTCTTAGCTTCTCCTATTTTGTTAATTACCTTGAAATACTTTATTATACTTCATGATGTTAGACTCAAGAATACAAATCATATAGAATTTTAGAAATGGTCCACTTTAGTGTTTCATTCGAAGGAAAGAAGGTATAAAGAATTTAAATAATTTGTCCAAGGTGGCACAGCTAGGGAGTGACAGAACAGAGTGGAATTTACCCCCTTCTGCCTTGTGATTTTAGAGCTAAAGGAAGCTAAATTCCCATTTGTACAGCTCATTTGATCAATAGACATTAAAAGTTCTGTGTAAAGTGCCAGTTAATTTACTGATTGCCAGTATTTAGTGAACTGGGGTAAATCCAAAATGTGTTGGATATACCCCAATAAACAAAAAGGGCACCTTTGCCAGTTAATTGAAGTTGGACATATTTACTTTTAGGCAGAATGACTACTACTTCAAAGGCATTATGACAGTCTCTGAATCTAAAGTATAAATGGAAAATCTTGTTAACTACTTAAAATATTGAGTTGATTTTGATAAGTAATTTAATAAATGTTAGGAAACCTACCAAAATCTTTACAACGTTCAGATTTATGCCCACATTGAATATAAGTTCCCTCTGATTCTAGCATATTCACTATTGTCGCTCTTTATAAATTTATGGTTATGTAACTTGCCAATATGAAATGGAAATGTAGAAGAGGAAGTGCCAGTAATATTTGCTTGAGTATTAAGAAAGACAGAATTATTTCCCCAGTTTCTGCTTCCATGTAAAGAGTAGTCAATGGGCTTGCTTGTTTTGGTGTTTCTGTTCATTTGTATGCCTTGTTGACTAAAAGCTTAATCAAAAGGCAAAGAAAATAGTAATAGTAAATTGATAATAATAAGGTACCATTGGTCTGTCTGAGGATCAGAAATAATTTTTAAAGTTAAAATAAGTAATCTCTTCTCAGGCTTCTTGGATCATGTATATCCATGAACATTTGCCATTAAATTATACCAATAATATTTAATTATATTCAGATACAACTGAGAACTATATCTAAGAATAATGTCATATTCAGCCGCAGAACTATGAGAGGCCATTTATTAAGTTACTAGAAATAATTTAATCTCTATAGACTCCCACTTCATCTTTCCCATAAACACTGATTTCTATAACCCGATGTTTAATCAAATGTTCTGTTTATTCAGATACATTTTATCTATTTGGTGGAGTACAATCAACAGTGACCACAAAATATTACTTCCTAGAGTTAATCTTGCCTTTCTCAAATCTAGGTAAGATCTTACATTCTAGACTATGGTCACCATGTGTGGGTAGTAGATCCATTGTCATACAGTTCTAGTTCAAAAATCTAGTTTTGTATTGTCACTGAGTTAGGTATAGGATTGTAAGACTTTTGTGCTGCCTTATATTGCTTCATTGGGTAAGAGTTATGATATTATCATTAGTATCACTGAAAAGAAAACCCTCCAGAAATGGAAATTTAGGGTTAGGGTTAGGTTTTGGCTTAGGGTGTATCTTGTGGCTTTTTGCAGAAAGAGTGCCTTTAAAGTCAGAGTCAAAATAATTTTAGACAGTTCAGCTCAGTTAACTTGATGTAGTGTTCTGAGGCTGGATTTATGAAACTGGATTTGAAATCGTATATTTTCCAAATCCCAGTCAAATTCTAATTTTTCTTGTCTGAAACTTTTAGATATAAATTGTACCTCTTTTGCTCTAGCTTTGTGTAAACCTTTGGCCTAAAACAATAGTACCCTTATTTAACCTGTCCTGCCCCTTAAGGTCCCTCAGATTATGGAGACTTTTAAATAGGTTATAGTCTTAGAAGTGAAATTATACATTGACATTCTATCCAAGTAGAAAGCGAAACAGAGAGATTCTGCTAGATACAAATAAAATGCATTAATTTGATTGCTTAAAATATTAATTGTAAGTAATGACTCTCGTGTAGGGATGTAAAATAAGAAATATGATTTATCTCTGGTTTTGAAACTTCCATGTTCTTTATTCTGAGATAATGTCATCATCTGAAGTCAGACACAATATCTTGTTAATTTATTTCTAACAGAATGGCATCAGTGAAATGTCATATTAAGGGCCCAATGCCACCTTACATTGTAATAAGTCCTTCCTCCCTCCCTTATCTGTTTTTGTACAAAGCCATATGATTTAACAGTCTAGTGAGTGACACCTACAGTCTTTGGTGCATTCAGAAAGGGCACATTTGGAGGAAAACAGCAAGTGGCTGAAGAGGATCCAGGTTGCTTCTGAAATACAGATGCTCCTCAACTTATGATGCAGCTTCATCCTCATGGACGCATGGTAAAGCCAACATATTTGGAGTCAACATCGACTACACCCAGGCTCCCGAGCACCCATCCTAGCATCACAGCCACTGCAGAGGGTGGGTTGAATCCCTGGGGACCACATGGCTGCCTGGGAGCTGTGGTCGCTGCTGCCACCCAGCACCACGAGAGAGGACTGAGGTGCTCACAGCCAGCCTGGGAAGAGATCCAAATTCAAGATTCCAAGCATGGTTTCTGCTGAATATGTGTCATATTTATGCTGTCATAAAGCAAAAAAAAATTATAAATTGGACCATTGTAAGTTAGAAACTTCATGTGTTTCTTATCAAAACAGACCAAGAGCTATCATTTGGGCCCAGATGAGGAGGAAACAGTGTAGGCTTTCAGAACCCTCAGGTGTCACCTTTTATGAGCTATTGTACTTACCAGTGTGTTATAAGAGGCACATTGTTCTCATTGATATATATTTTTTTAGTTGGATAATGCCATCCCCATCCATATTTTGAAGTCCTGGTCCCCAGAACTGCAGAACATGACTTTGGTTGGAGATGGGGCCATGGCAGATGTAATTAAACATGAGGTCATTAGGGTGAGCCCTAGTCCGATGCAGTTGATGTTTTTAGTAAATGGGGAATTTTGGACCCAGGTACATGTGCACAGAGAAAATGCCCTACAAACCCAAAGGTAGAGATTGGAATGATGTGTCTGCGATTGAATAAAATATCAGAAGCTTGGGAGACGCACAGAACAGATTCTCTTAGATGGAACTCACCTTGCTGGTACCTTGATCTCAAACTTATAGCCTCCAAATCATGTTGGGAAAATAAATTTCTATGTTTAAGCTACCCAGTTTGTGGTACTGTGTTACCATAGCCCTAGGAAACTAATAAATCATATAGGCTTAGGAATTCTCAACACTTCTTTCTGTCAGCTTTATAGGACTTCACTTAGGATTGGTGGATAACGTACAGGATGTTCATTGGAACTTGAATTTTGGGTAAAACACATATTTTCTTCTTAGAATCAATATGTCCTAGATATTGCATGGGACGGACTAATACTAAAAAAGTTATTTATTGCTCATTTGAAATTCAAGTTTAGCTGGGTGGCCTGCATTTTTATTTTCTAAATCTGATAAACCACATGGAGTCATAATGAAGTATCACAAAACTAGGTGGCTTTAACAACAAAAATTTGTCTCCCAGTTCCAGAGGTTAGCAGCGTAGAGCAAGATGTCAGCAAAATTCATTCCTTAGTCATAGTTCTGCTCATTCCTGGTGCCTACTGGGATGGGTACAATCCCAGCAATGGAAATGCTGTTAGACTTCTGTCTTAGTTACTTTTCTGTCATTGCTGAGACAAAATACTTGGCGCCCAAAGTTAAAGAGGGAAAGGTTCATTTGGCTCACAGTTTTAGAGGTTTCAGTCTCTAATTGGCTGGCTCCAAGGAAGGGTGGCAGAGGGGCAACAGTTCCTGGTGGTGGAACACAGCAAAGGCAACAAGGGAAACTTAACAGCGTCTTTCTGCCCCTTTTCTCCCATCCAGACTACTGGGGTTAGGGTGGTGTCAAACCAATTGCTCACATGCTTTCGTAATCACACGCCCTTAATCCCAGCATCACACACTCTAGATTCACCCACCTCAGAGAAAGCATAGGCTTTGGGAGGGACACCTAAACACAAGCCATAACAACTTCTGTCTAGAGAGGTTTATTCTGACTACATTTGCTATGTATTAAGCTAGTTTTGCAACTAACTATAAGACACTGTGCAAATGATCTGGGCCTCACTCTTTGTTTTTATTAAATGAGAGAGCAGAAATAGATTCTCTCAAATGTCTCTTCCAGCTCTTTATGTCGATCATCTGAGAAACGCTTCCTAAAGGAACATTTAAACCAGCCTAGCTTATCACATCATTAGAAAGTACTTTGCCCTTTTTTATACCAGAAATATAAGCTGTCACTTCTGGGAAAGCTTTATTACCCCTCAGTTCTTCGCAGAGGCTGAAGTTTAATGTCACCATGGCACCCCTTAATAAGCTTCCCTGATCTAGGAGGGCATTCCTGATGATGATCACTTAACGAGATCACTGATTTGAGAAATGGTTCAAGTCTTCCTGGGTGCTAGGAATGAAGGCTGAGCGATTACTTTCCTGGGTTGGTAGTGTGGATGTTTGCTCTGCTAATTGTACTTAATTTACTGTGAAGTTTTCCTCTCTTCAATTTCTGTTGCTCTGAGTTGACTGTGCTACTGGGCAAAGCACACGGAATGTGGAGACTTTGTTAGTCGAAGTCACATGGAACTTCATAGTGAAGGCATCTTGTAATTATTTACAGAGGGAATGTGGTAGAGTTTTGTATCTTCTCTCCATGTTGCTTTTTAACATGGAAATCATTTTAGCTATCTCTGTGTGGAAACCCAAGCGTTGGTTACCGTACCAATGATTCGTAAGAAGGCCAGATTGCTACTGCTCTGGATGGTTCTAAAAGTTCCTTTTTGAGAGCATTTCATAAGAGCTATGCAAACCCTGAACAAAAGCTTTGAAGGGGTCCCTGCTCTTGGCAGAGGACTCTGTGCCCTGCAGGGTCTCTGATATGGACCTGAGGAAGAGAAGCAGGCATGGAGGGGTCCTCTGTCTCTCTCTTTCTCTCTCTTGGTCACTCTCTGTCTCTGTTTTTCCCTCTGTCTCTTCCTCCTCCACCGACTCTCTCTAAGGCCTGTGCTTGGGTATTTGTCACCAGAGGCCTGACTCTGAGCAAAAGATCTTCCCCTCAAAATCAGAATCACACCTTGAATCCTTCAAGTCGTAAGATCTTTGTTCTAAGATGCTGAGACATCTAGAAGGTTCTGCTTACCTCCATGAGTCCATTGGTCTTGTCTATGATTTATGAGAAAGTTTTAGTTTTCCCAAAATGGACACTATGGGCAACCTCTGTTAGTTGCCTACTCGATTTCATTTCCCCCTTTCTTTCTTGCTAATGGAACTTTGATTTTGTTTGTGCTGGAAATGTAACCTCTTCCTGGGCGTGACTTGTGGTGGGTCCAAGCAATTATAATCATCCTGCTTTCTAATTTCAAGCTTCCTTTGCAGGTAGCAGTGGCCATGTTTCCTAATTCTTGCCAATAAAACAAAAGGAAGTCTTTAGGAGGATCTCCTGATGAAAAAGATAACATTAAACATTTCTGGATGTGCCCATGAGGGTGTTTCTGGATGAGATTAACATTTGGACTGGTGAAGTCATTAAAGTAGATCACCCTCCCTAATGTGTGCAGGCATCATATACTGTAATCTATTCAGGGCTTGACTACACCAAAAAGGGAGGAAGGAGGAAATTGCCTTCTTTTCCTCCTGCTTCCCTGCTTGAACTGGGACATCTCATTTCATCTTTTGTCCTTGGACCAAGATTTATGCTATTAGCCTACCTGGTTCTTAGGTCTTTGGATTCACTTTCCTGGGACTCTATCTTGCAGATGGCAGAAGATCATGGGACATCTCAGCATCCATAGTTGTGTGAGCCATTTCCTCATTATAGGTTTCAATATATGTATGTTTATATGTGTGTGTGTACATATATATGTCTATGGACATATCTATCATGTATGTATGTATGTATGTATCTATCTATCTAGCTATCTAATCCATCCATCCATCCATCCATCCGTCCATCCATCCATGCATCTATCCATCATCCATCTTCTTGGTTATGTTTCTCTGGAGATCCCTGACTAGAACACCACCCCTTCCTATTTTGCCCTTGCCTGCATGTTCCTGCCTCTGGGTGGCTATGATGTCAGAAGCTGCAGGAGGTTCCAAGTTAGCAGGGTTACAGGGAGGAAATATAGAAGTCTGGGTCTTTCATTTCATTGATTCACATATTACTCTGAATCTCCAGCCTCTGAGTATTTTGTCACGTTAGGTCCTAATCAGTTCTTTACTTTGGGCTAGATCATAAAAGGGACAATGTGTTCTCCCCCTAATTAATTCCATTATTGAAGTAGAAAGGGGATGACTTACATATGAAGAGAAAGTGATAATACTTGGGGAAAATATCACCCCTGAAAATAAATCAACAATTTCTGGCATTCTACTTACATCCATTTAAACTGTTTCTGAATCAGAATCAAGCAGGTCTGTGCCCTGAAGTTTTGTTTTCTTTCTATTTTGTACCCATCACTTAGGGATATATCAAGAACCATGAACAATAAGCTCTATCAGATGTAATGAAAGTAAGGAGTAATATGAAAAATTGTATTCACATTAACAATCACGTGTTCTCTATAGAAAGCTAAGGCACACAGCTTTGCTTGATCTTATAATTTAAGTTGTACTTTTCCTCCAAAGATGGTGTGAGGATTGAGAAACAAGACAATTAACTGGACCTAGGAAAGTCATGAAGCTCTGAAAACCAGGTGTCTCTGGCTCTTCTAAGATTGATTGCCCTGGGTGTCCGCCAGCTCAGGCTGAGCATTCCTGAGTAATTAGGATTCACTTCATTGGCAGGTGAGCCTGACCTCACCTTGCAAAACTGTCTTGAGCATCTGAACAGAGAATCCCTCTCCCCAGAAAACCTCTGCAGCAATATCCTGGCAGATACTTTATGACATGCTGCCATGACATAAAGCTCGCCTGAGCTGCCTTACTTACACTGCCCTGGGCCCCAGGCTACTTGGAAAAAATGGTAAGTGTTCGAAGTTTAAGCTAAATAATACGCTTTTAATGAGATCATGTGCATTGCAGATCAAAAGCATCACCAAAAGGTAAAAAGTTCAAAAAGCCTTTTACATGCACAGTGGTTTTGACCAAAGCAGCTTTCATGATCTTTCCGATTGAATTTTAAAAAGCATTTTCAAGTTTCTGATCCTAAATGTTACACTTCAGCAGGTTCTTCCTTGCCTTTCATCAAGCACAGACAGGACCCTTTGGGGGGCGAGGAAGTAACAGTGACTTGAAATCCGTGATGCTGAACATTATTAGGGTCCCTAAGCACTCGGGAGTGCTGTTGGGGTAGGGGCAAGCTGACAGAATATTGCCCCTTCAAAACATTGGGGATGCTCACAAAAGCAATACTGGTTTAGCAGAAGTTATTTTATTTTATTTTATTTTATAGTACAGGGGATTGAATGAAGGGCCTTTGCACTGAACTATATCCCCAGCCTTTTTTATTTTTAATTTTGAGACAGGATCTTGCTAAGTTGCTAAATTGCCTAGGCTGGGCTTGAATTTATGATCCTCCTGCCTCACCCTCCCCAAGCACTGGGATTTGGAGAGGTGTGTGCCATCATGCTGGGCCAGAATCTAAACTCTGCTCTGCTTTGCGAATCTGTTTCTTGAGCCTGTCCCAGCAATCTCCTCATTAGGGTTAAGAGGAGGGAGGGAGAAAGAAATCAGCCTTGCTGAGTGTCCATCAGTAAACATATGTTGAGGACCTGAGTTGTATTCTTTCATTTAACCTTCAGAACATCCCTGTGAGGTGTCATGAATGGAGCATTTGTCATAATCATCCTATCGTGAAATTTACTTTTCCAAATGTCAGTCTTCACGTTTCCCCTCTGGGAGGTGAGGGAGCCTACCACGTGCTGGCACCACTACCAAATCCTGGTGCCTGCTACAAGTAGTATAGAGAAGTTGTCTGACAGGTTGGGTAACGTTTAAAATCACCTGATCCAGCGGCAAAGCTGAAATTTGAACTCAGGAAGCCTACATCTCTCTATATGGTCCCCCCCCCCCCCCCGCCAAGCCCCGTCACATGGCCTCTTTGAGCTCTTCCGTGTTTGTTCAGCTGAATGTTTGCTTGCCCAGTAACCCTGCCAGACTCTGGTGAACAACACATTTTGCCCCCACTGGCTGAGCCCATTCCTAACTCCTGGTCATCTGAAGTGTGGTTCAAGGACTGATTTCACAGTCATTGCTTGGGACTGCGGTGGAAATGTGTATTCCTGGATTCTTTTCTAGGTTTTCTGAACTGGGGGGAGACCAAAGAAGAAGATGATGGTGGTGCTGATGCGGGTGTGTGCGCGCACGTGTTTAAAGCAAGCTTTTGGAGCGACTTTTATGCATACTTGAAACTCAGAAAGCAGCGTCTTAACTATCCTCTCTGCATCCAGGCACAAATCACTCACTCTTTCCTTCATAGACCTGCCAGTGATTTTTTTTTCTCAAAGCACCCAACAGTGGAGATGCATTCCTGTAATCCAAGCAGTCTGGGAGGCTGAAGCAGAGGGGTTGCAAGTTCAAGCCCACCCTGGGCAATTTAGCAACCTAGAAACACCCTGTCTCAAAATAAAACATAAAAAACAAAGGGCCAGGGGTGTAACTCAGTGTGAAGGCTCTGGATTCAGTTGTCCATTCCTCATACTGAAACTCACACACACACCCCCCCATGCATGAACAGTCTCATTTCCTCTCGGATGCAGTGTATGTACTCCTTTGTGAGACACTGAACTCTCTACGTGCTTCTATTTAGGCACCTGCAACATTTTATTTGAGAAATTTGCTTAAACAGCCATTCCTCTCACTGACCATGAACACTGTGAGAACTTGGTCGTATTCATCTTCATTGCCCTAGTGTCTAGCATTCTGAAATTGTTTATTGAACAAATTAAGTGAACTGCTAAGTCACACATCATTTTCCTGTGGCAAGAGGGGACTATAAAATCTATTAATCAATCTGACAGGTTTAGAAGGATGAATCTAATTTCTTTTCTCAGTTATTTTTTTGTTAGTAGGCTTTTCTCCAATTAAAAAAAAAAAAAAAAAAGGAGAAACTGGGGTGGGGGATGCCCACAGTAAAGCCCAGAGCTCAAAACAGTCGGCCAACATAACTTTTCCTGGAGTTAAAGGGTCCACAAAATGGTTTATGTTGATCACCCAAGCAGCTGCTGCTTTGCAAGGACGCAATCTATGAGCAAAGTGTTTATTTTGCAGAGAGAAAAGATTAAGAAGGTTTGTTCTCTCGGCCTTGAAATCTCATTGAGGGCGTCACGCGGAAGACTCTGTCATGGAGAGTGCAGTGTCTTCCCTCTTCCTGCTGGTGGAAGTCAGAGTGCGCGGCCCTCCAAGTGGGCTGGACACTTGAGGGGAGGATGCTGAGGATGAACACACGGAGGCATATAGGTCGTCGGTCATTTCTCCAGCGGACCACAGCTAGGGAAGTGGGGCCCGATTGGAGCCGAGCTTGGGCTGACGAAGGATGAAGCGTTTTCCCTGTGCACTGCTCCTGACCAAGGGCTCCTGAAGGCCCGAGTCTCAGGATCCTAAGAGGAGCTTTAGAAGATTGAGGGTGCTTCTATAGCCTCGATAAATGAGAGTCTTGGGGGTAAATATACAGGAATGTATGTCTTTAATGTTTGGTAATCTATGGGGTTATTTTTAAAATTCTGATGCTTAGTCCTGTTTAGGGAAAGTAGAAAGAGGCAAACCTCACATGAAGAAGGGTCGAAGCTGCCTTAGGCAGCCTGGTGGGGACCAGGGACCCCCAGAAGTCCTCGAAGGGACCAGCAGCAGCAGCAGCACTTGGGAATTCGTTAAAAAATGCAAACAGGAGGACTCACCTGGAACTACCAAGAGAGAATCTTGCATGGTGCGTCGCTACCTGGGTGTCAGTGGTCTTCCAGGTGATTCTGATACTAAAATTTGAGAAACACCTCATCCAACTGATTACTATAAAAGTGTACATATTCCAGGATGGGGTACATTTCTAAGCTGTTATCAGCCACTTGCAGCTCAAGGTAAATGAAGCCCAGATCCTGCACCTGGAGGTAGGGATGCAGGATGACAGAGAGCTCCAGAGGCAGCTACCCAAGATCTGCACCACTTCCCAAGTTTGCCTCAGGCCACCCTGCCTGCTTTAGCACCTGCCTTTCTTCTAAGAAGTACACGTCAAGAGTAGTTTTCTTTGAAGATGACACAGGTATTTAACACCTCAAACAGCTAGAATCCTACTGGACAGTTTTATGATGTGCTAATTTGGCTCTCACAAGCAAGGATACTTTGCCCGGGTAGAAACTGACTAGCTAAATTTAGGTCTCAGCAAGGAATTCTACTGAAATTATCTCTCCCTTTTGGAAGGCAAATCTGATTGACCTTTTTTTTTTTTTTTTTTGGTCTAGTTTCAAAATTATGTTCCTTTGGGTTCACTGCAACACTAAAATGATAGGCCAGTGATTGGACCAAAACCAAAACCAAAACCAAAGAATGACCAGAGATTCCTGTGGTTTAAAAACACTAAATGAAGATTTTAAGCTTTTCTTTTCACAGTACAGAATGAACACATTAGTTTAGTATTTAAAAATATTTTTGTGAAAATATTCCTTTTCTTGTCTTTTTAAAAGTGAAAATATACAATTAATCTTCGCTATGCACCAAGTGTGTGCTAGTGCTGTATTAGGTGCTGGGGACTCAGTAGGGGACAAGACAGGATTCTGATGCCTACAGAGCTTCCAGCCCAGGGGGACGACTGCAGTCGTGGTTAACATGCGCACATTCCCTACCAGAAATCATTTTACCGGAGCTAGGCCTGGACATTGGTTACAAAGGTGCCCATACAACCGGGTCTCTTACCTAGAAGCAAATCAAGCACATATATCAAGTCTAGAGAATAATGATCACACTAGGTGATCAAAGCAGAGAGAATTTAACATAGCGAACAGGGGATGGAGGTGATAGGTGAATTGAGGAGACAGACAGGACGGTGAGACGCTCTAAGACCGGGGACTTGAGTACGGACTGCAGGTGCACAGGCAAATGACGTTATCAGACCTCAGAAGTTGGCTCCCTCGGTGGCCACCACAGATTCTTGAACCACAGTGCGGGTGTTTGGTAGAAGCTGGAATCCTAGCAATGCCCAACTGAGGAGAGGGTAAGTGGATCTGTGGATTCCCCTTCCTCTTGGGGTCCACTCCAGAGGTCTGCCGGGTCCTTCACAGAGCACGCCTAAGTGGAAGCCAAATGCTCAAGGCCATCAGAAACCACCATTCCTGCAGTGCAGGGCAGGCAAGGAGGGGTGGAGAAAGGATCTGAGAACAAAGCCCAGTGAGGAACAAACCCCAGCTGTGCTCTGGAGGAATTCTGCTCAGCTGAATCAGAGCAAGAAGCAAACGTGAGAAGGTCAGGACCTGTCCCTGGGGTGATGGTGGGGACAGGAGAGTTAATGGGGTGCCGGTGAGGTACACAGACCAAAGCCATGTGGGAGCCACAAGACCCCTTCTGGAACCAAGACTTCGGGATTCTCCATCAAGCCCCACACTGAATTCAATTCAATTCTTTTTTATTTTTCTTTTTCCGCTTGCAATGCTCAACGTCTGCCTTTTGAACAGAGAAAATCAGTGAATCCATGCAGATATCGAATTGTCTGCACTGATTGGCTCTCAGAGACTCAGAGGAGGAACACATAACTCAAACAAAAATGCAATTATGTGGCATTTAAAGGAAGCAGATTTGGGGCATAAAGGGTCTTACTGGGATCCTCGATGGGCTGCTGCTCGCCTACAGCAAAGAGCCTTGTAACAGAGGCTTGATTTATCACATTTTTATGGGGACCATGGAAAGTTGGGAATAATGATCTCAGCTTAGGGTTGTTCTTCTCAAGGGCCAGTTAAAAAAACGAAACAAAACAAAACAAAAAACCAACTCGTTGTGGACTCATGCATTTGTAAAATAATCTATTAAGAAAAAGAATTACTAGAAAATAAATTTAGTGGAGAAAGATATATAGAGCACAGGTTCAAATATTACTATCGTGTTTAACAGACACAAAGTAACTTCACTGAACTGCAGTGAAGTTTTGAAATCTTTCTGTTTGCGGTTATTTCTGCACACTGCACACTTGCGGAAGGTCCTCCCCTGGGATTGGCTCTAGGACTGCAGGAGCTGCTGTGGAGGAAGCTGTTCCTCTGTGACCTGTGAGTTTCAGGAAGTTGTGCCTGGGATGTGACACAAAGCAGGATGTAGGAATCACCAAGACCCAGGCTCACAGGGCAGGAGCTGAGATCCGAACCTTTTTCAGACCTGCGTGTGCCGCCTGACTTCAGTGCTACTGGATCTGCATCTTTGTCCAAGTGCCTCATTTTTATGTTCTTTCGAGGCTGACAACTTGGAAAAGGCAGCAGACATATCTAAAAATGACAGTTATCTTCAGGGAAAGGAAAATGGCAAATATTAGACAAAAAAAGTATGAAGTAAATTTTTCACCCTGAAGGGCCAAAGAAATCATTAGAGTTATCTGACAGCCACAGTCTCCAGGCGCAGGACTTGCCCCCTGGCTATCTCATTGCTATTTATATGAGCTGGGAGGTCTATCTAGTGGCCCGGGCTGAAATCACGTGGGATCTATAAGAACTTAGACATGGCCCACAGCGAAAGAGACCACAAAACCCTTTTACTGTCTTCTTAAAGTCTGGGTGTCAAGTTATTCATCTGTAGTTTTTAATTACTTTTCTCCCAAAACACACACACACACACACACACACACACACACACACACACGTTTTCCTTCACCTCTCCAAAACCTCACATCAAGAAATTAAAACTTTAGGAGTTAATAAATTTGCCTGTCCTCCCAAATATTACAATAGTTACGGAGCACTGAAAAAAAGTGAAATAAAAGTAGCTACTGTTTTCAGCAAAGATATCCAAAAAATTATGAAATGAGCTCAAAAGTCCTCCCTGGCTTATTTTTGACACTTATTTAAATCTGCCAAATTCTTTCTTAAAAACAAGATTGCCGTGATCCACATGTAATGGAGAGTTATATGCGTGTCTCACTGAAGTTAAACACATATCTATGGAGTATATATTGTCAGATGCAATTAGATAGGGAAGCAAGCTTTCTTTCTGGTTGAGAAATAGGTTCTCTCTACTGCCCTTTATTAAAGTTTAAAGAAAGTGTTGACTCGGCGGTGGAGGAAGGGAAGGAGAATGAGCTCTCTTGCTGGTGACCTTTAGGGGCTGGTGTGCTGCCTGCAGCACTGTCATTAAACACAGCAGAATGCAGGAATGTTTGGGAAAGAATTTTTTTTAAAACCCCAATCCCTCACCTGCAAATAAGCCCCTGAATTCATCTTCTGAGATCACTCGGTGTTTTTGACATGTCTGTGTGCATGCGTGTTCTGAATGAGAGTTTGATCATCGCTCTACCGGCAGCGACAATCCTAAGCCGCACGTCAAGGCGTTTATCAAAGAGAAGCTGGACAGTATTTCCTTCATATTGTTTCAGCAATACATTCTAATCACCAGAACTTAAAAATCTGTTCCCCTAATCCTTTGACAAATGTCAACGTTTCTCTATTTCAGCCGTTAGTGTGATAAAAAAAAAAAATCAAAACCCTCCGTGCCTATTGCAATTCTTGCTGCTGCGAGTATCTGCTTTCTCTCTGAAGATCACATCTTCTTTTTGACTAGGTTGTGCATTTAAGACCTGAAAACTGTGACCCCCGTTGCCTAGCAACTGAGAAACTCAGCCTCAGCCCTGGTGGATGAGATAGAAAAAGGTCAATTAACGTGCCAGGCCTGTCCTTCTCAATATGCTACTGTGGCAGCTATTTTTATTTCTTTATAGTAATATATCATAATAAGTTTTGTAGGTCTTTATACTGTGGTTCTCCCTTTTGAATAAAAGCATAACTAAGACTTGAGGGGATGTCTGATATAACAGAAAATGTAGCCATAAAAAAAAAAACCCAGAATAGAAATCATCTGACTGCTGAGTACCCTGCCAGGCCGCCTGAGGCAGTTACACATTTCCATTGAGTTATTTTATGATCAGGCCAGTATGTTATTGAAATATTATCTCTTTAGCCTTTCTCATTCTGATAAGAAATGACAGGATCTCAGAACAGTAATACATACAGAGTACAAAATATGGAGCTGCGGACAAAATTCAGCCCAGGAAAAGAACCTTGGCTTTGGAGAATTCTGATTAAAACTGATTGTTCCTGGGTTGTATTTTCAAATAAGACGCGGTCCACATCATAATGTCTGGTTTAATTGTGATGAGAATTTGGAGCCTGTGTCGATGATTGCATTGAGACTGATCATTGAACAACGTTCAAGACAAAGTCTGTATTGCTTTTACAACCTCAATTAAGATGCAATTTCTTTAGGAAATAATGAAATTGCTGTCATGTTTCAGATCCACAGGTAGGAGATGTAATCGAGATTTGAAGGGCCATTCATGAATAGAAAAGGAGCCAGAACTAAGAATATAAAATTTTAAGTTAAATATTTGGAAGGTGGTCGCATTGAGAACTACTTTGGAAACCATGTGCAATACATATAGCTTTGTTATTTTATTTATAAATCTTTCCCAGGAAAATCCCAACTGTATCACTGTGTACTTATTGATTCTTTATTGTCATTTAATATGTAAGCCATTTCATACGAGCAAGATCAATACGCCTGTGCTCGTAGAGAGCTAAGGTAGGCGTGTGCTACCTCCATGTCCGTGTCCGAGACCTAGGTTTTATTCTTTGATCTCTTTCTGGTTTGCTGTCTGACCTTGGGCAAGCTGGGCCCTCTCCAGCTCTCACATCGCCCCCTATTGAAAAGAGAAATTGATTGCATAATTTTGAGCATTTTTTCCCCAGGAATCCTCCATCCTCTGCGTCCTTTCCTGTCTCCTCGCTTCACCTAATCACATTTTGTTTTGTAAAGTCTGATACCTGTGTGATTTTTGTGTAAGCTCTGCTTTGTCCACTTTAAGACCTTTTGACCTTCTGACAAACGACATTCGAGGGGACATAAATTCAGGTGTTTCCAATCAGCATCATTTTTGGGGTTGTAGAAATGGACCTTCCTCACATCTGAAGTTAGCATTTTCCTCTGTGACCTTATGGGATTCATGATTGTTTTGCTTTTTCTCTTCTTTTCTTTCTTTCTTTTTTTAAAAAATAGCATTAATGTAGAAGCAGATGTTGTCTCCCTCCTCACAAATGCTGCACACTGAATCATCTTAGCCCCTCTGTAAAATTTTAACTTAATGAAGTCCTGGCATTTCTGATGAGACGAGGAACTTAATTTTATAGAACAACCTATTGAACAAGCTGTTCTTGGACATTCCCATCTCAACTAAATGTTAAAAGTATTAAAATTCACATTAGCACCAGAGGAAATTTTGCATGGGTAATCCTTTAATACAGTGTTTTATGGCTCTATTAGCAGCACAGCAGCTGGTGACATGATGAATTTAATCCATTAAAAATTTCAGTAAGAGGTTTAAAAGTCAGCTTTTTAAAACATTATTTTGCTGGAAGCAAAGAGAACTTCTCTTCGGGGCTGGAAGCGGGGTGGCTTCACACTGCAGCAGGTGAAGCAAACGAAGCTGGGTGACCAACTTCCTCACGCTCGGAGCTGCGCGCCTGGAATGGGGCAGAGGATGTGGATGGGAAGACGCCGAACCGCTGGGCCTCTCTGCCTCATGTCTCCTCGTCCTTCCTTGCTTTTCTGAGGTTTTCTGCAGATATTAAATGATGGTGGTATTTTTCAATGTGTTAATGTTTTCATTTGTGCTGACCGATGTATTTGTGTAAAATCAGAATTATGCCGAGTGCTATCATTCCTTAGGAGGATTTGAGAAATAAATTTTTTCTCACTTTTGATACAAATATGCATCTGCAAAGTAAATCCAGTATAAAAGCTTCATGGGCATTAGGATGGCTTGGAGGGTAGAGTGGTTAAGTCACACGCTGCGTGGCTAGGTGAGGGTCTGCCTAGGAATGGGCTGATGGCTTTAACGACCAGGCTTTAAATTCTTCCTTAATCTTTCCAAATTGTGACTTCTTTTCTCAAAAACAAAATAAATAAAAAAACAAAGATAAAACATCAAAATTAAAACAAAATAAAGCTACATTTTCCACCCCTGAAAGATTTTGCAAACTACTAGGTACCATTACTGGCTTCCAAGTCCGGAGTTTGTTAAAAGGAGAATTCATTTATAATACATATTTCTGAGAAAAAGTGGTAACAAGTCACCTTTTATCAGATTGGCCAACATCTACAAATGAGTTTGTTACTAAAGTCAACCCTTCGTGAGTTGGGAAATAGGTAGCTTGACTTAACAATAGCTTTGCCTAAACAGCTCCCTTATATAATTTCCCTGTTTGTATAATGTCACTCATGTTCTATCCATACTTAGCATAACTTGAAGTACAATTGGCGTGTCTTGTGGTGCAGCTATTATGGGTCATAAGAGCGAAAACAAAATCCACTTCCTCTGCCTCGCAGGAGACCTCTAATGGTTCTGAAAGTGCAAACAAACCACCAGGTTGAACACAGAAACAGCTATTGTACTCTTGAGTACTAAAAATTGGTTTATTTTTCTTCCAATACGCAAGGCTTCATTTTGTTCAAAGTGCACCTGCTCCCTGGATAGAATGTCCCTTCCTTCTGTTGCATGGAAGAGGATGTGAACATTCTAAAATTATTATTTTCCTTAATTCTCCATGCAAAAAAATTCTACCAAGAGCTTGCCTTTTAATGGCAAGTTTGATGTATTTAGAAAACAGCTGAAGTTGAGAGCTGCTGGTGGCTAGCTCGAGCGAGACCCGTTTTGATAATGTCTAATCCTGTGTTTGAGGCTGACTGATACAGACCCCTCCCAGTCCCCGTGCTTTTACAAAGGCGCCTTTCTGGCATGCAGTAAGGTTTTTCTTTGTCTAATCTCTGTGGTTCCTCGTGACTGAGCCTGCTGTAAGAAGGGTTATGCAATCTGTGTGCTGGACTAAAGTCACTTAAAAAAACACAACACAAAGCCCCCTAAAATGATTTCCTAGTTGAGAAAATGCGTAAGTAGTGTCATCCTGACCATATTCTGTATGCCATTTCAATGTAGACATGACTTTCCTGAGCAAGAGGGATTTGGGTTGACTTTGAAGATTTTATAGTGAAGGCGAAAGCAAATGTAAAATAACTGGATCTCTTTGACAAGCCTGGAGATTTTAATAGAATGGAGTATGTTACTTCTGTTCCTTCTAAAACCCTTTTAAATGACAGAGATTCGGGTTTCTTGATAGTTTGATCAATTCCAGTGATTTCCTAAATTCAGCCACTGCACAAGTTGGACCAATTTGGGTCACATGATGTGTAATTAGCCAATCCTGGTGTCTGAGAAAACCTCATCCTCTTCAGTCTCTTGGTTCCTCCATCTCCCAGTGAGTGTTCATCACTCTCCTCTCCTCTTGCATAAATGAGCCTTGAGGGCTTCTCTGTATTGGCCTCCACCTTGCTGCATTTGTGACTGCAATGAAGATCTCTTAGCTCAAAAGCCCACTAGTGTCAAGCTCAAATTTTTACACATCAATTATTTTAAAAATAGTCCCAACAAGCAAAATTTAAAACCACGAAGGGACCGCACCCTGTGGAACATTATCCAACAGCTGTCACCCATCGATAGACAGCACCTTGCAGTTACAAGGTCCCAAACTGTTATTCGTCCCGAGAGGGGTCCTTCTGACTGAGCTGCTGAGCTGCTGAGCAATGAGACCCCAGCCTTTCCCTCTCCTGGGAGCTCTTTGGCCTCCATCCCTTCCCGGGCAGTAACCCCAGCTTCTGAACTGACTTCTGCTGGGGGGAGCCTTCCCCTCCACCCAGCCCTGTCCAGGTGCCGTCTATTGACACTTGTGTGTTGCTGTGGCCTCAAATTCTACAGATCTCCGGCATCCTCCGCCCTCCAATTCCTGTTTCTTTTCTTCCTCCTGTTCCACCTCCTGCGACTTCCTTCCTTCCTTTCTCCTTCTTCTTCCCCTTCTCCTACATCTCCACTTCCTCCTCTTCCTCTGTGTGGCTTTTTTTTTTTTGTACTGGGGATCGAACTTTTGCTTTCGAGGCAGATGGCAGAAGCACTGAGCTAAATCCCTGGCCCTCTGTGTGGCTTTACTGTGATGTGTTCCTCAGAGACTCATGTGTTGAGGGCCTGGTTCCCAGTGCAGCAGAGTTCAGAGTGGAGCTTTGAGAGGGATTGGATCATGAGGGTGTGGACCTCCTCAGGACTGATCCACTGATGAGTTCATAGCCAGAATGGGCTATTAGCAGCTCTGTTGGAGGAACTAGGTCATGGGAGCATAATCTGAAGGGCATATCGCATCCCTGGCCTCTTTGCTCTTCTTTTCCTTTTTTTCCTGAGTCCTGAATGCCACAAAGTGAGTAGCTTTCCTCTGCCACACCCTTCTGCCACAGTGGATCACCTCACCATAGGTCCCAAAACAACCAGGCCAAGTGCCCATGACCTGAAACCTCTGAAACCATAAGCTTTTCCTGCTTTCAAGTTGTTTACATCAGGTATTTTGTCACAATGATGCCAAGCTAACACATTTGCCACCGCTGCCGCCTCCTCCTCCTCCTCCTCCTCCTCCTTCTCCTCCTCCTCCTCCTCCATCTCCTCCTTCCCATTGACTGCTGTGGTCTGAGAGAAGGTGGAGGACAAGTTTGGAGATGTGTAAAAGCTGCCAGAACATACACAGCTCTGAGCATGTGGAAGGCCTCCATCTCTCCCTGATGAGCAGCTACGGCAAGGAAGGAATTGCAGCTCCTTGGGTGGGCAGTGCAGGGGCACCTGACCGGAGAGCACAGCTGGTGGCTGTTCCCTCTGACCTATGTTCTCACGATCCATGTGTGTGGTTTCATCCTCTGCTCTTTTGCTGCTCACATGCCCTCGTGCATTCTTCCATTTTGCAGCTATCGATCCACTCCCTCTCATGAGCCTGGCGCAGCTGTGGTGCCAGGATGCAGAGAAGAATGAGGCAAAGTAGGAAGTGAGCTATGATGTAGGGGGAATTCCAACCAGAGATGAGCATGCACTAAGGGAAACTCCTGAGAGATTGTGGGGAAGGGAGAAGAAGTCAGAAGGACACCGGGAAGGCTGGGGCCAGCAGCCTTCATTTTGCCAGTGCCAGCCCTGAGACCTTGGGCAGAGGGTGTGGCAGAACCATCAGCGTCTGTTGGGAGAAGGCTGGGAGGGTTGAGTCAGGTTGGGGGGACTGCAGTTCAGCTCCCTAAGAACACTGGTGTCACAGATCCCTAAGTGAATTCCCAGCAATCCCAGGAACACACGGAGTAAAAATGGGACTCAATCGATGGTCAGTGCTGTGTCCTACACAGTTCCCTAAGGCAGGGCGCCTCTCCAGGTGCACATGCACACAGTCATCTGGGGTTGGTGATGGTGACTCAGTAGGTCCACCTGAGGCCCAAGAGAGTCTGAATTTATGGCCAGCATCTGGGGGAGGTGATGCTGCTGGGCCATGAGTCATACTTTGGATAACAAGTCTTTTGAGGTTCTTTCTGTCTCAGTGTATTCAAGACATTCTTTGTCCTAAGCCCATTTTGTCTGACAGCCACCTATGAACTCACTACACCACTGTGAGAGCTTCTGGAAACATGGCAGTGTTGGCCTTATGGTGTTTTCACTGCATTATCAAGAATTCCACTTACTGTGGGAGAGGGCGGGTGCTGTGGAGCATGTAAGTGTGTCCTGGAAATCTAGGATGCGGCTGTATTTTGTAGCAACATCTCCCAGACAGTGGTCCATATGGCATGGGAAGCTTGTCAAGTCCTCATCAAGAGATGGACCCTATTACTCCCCTTGGACCCATGTCTGTGAGACAGTCTTGACTGTAGAACACAGAGAGTGGTGGAAGATGTGAGGCCATAGAAGGTGACTCAGTTTTTACCTGCTGTGCCTCAGCACAATTGCTCAGAGCCTTCAAAGCCAACTTAGGCAGAGAGAGAGAGAGAGAGAGAGAGAGAGAGAGAGAGAGAGAGAGAGATACTGAGGCTTAATGAACCCCACATAGCTTTCCAGCCCAACCCTAAACATGAGTGAAAAGTTTTCAAGACAAGCTGAGCTTTCTGGGCCAGCCACAAACTCATTACAGCTCTATTAATGACCTCACATGAGAATCGCCTAGCTGAGCTCACTTAACGCCCAGATTTATTTATAAAATAAGTGACTTACTGTTTTAACACCACGTTGAGGTGGTTTTTAACACAGCACTAAATGTTATGGTTTGGACCTAAAATCTCCCCCAAATCTCATGTGTTTGGAAGGTGATTGGATCATGGCTTAGTGGATTTATCTGTTGACATGTTTGGTTGCTGAATATTGTTAGGAGGTGAGGTCTGGTTGGAGGTCTTTTTCCAGTGGATGGAGTTCTCATTGTTTGTAGTCAGTGACCTGGAAGGATGTATTCTTGCCTCTGACCCTCTCTCTCTCTCTCTCTCTCTCTCTCTCTCTCTCTCTCTCTCTCTCTCTCTTTCTCTGCTTCTAACCTGTTGTGGGGGAGCAGATGTCCTCTGGTTGGCCCTTCCACCATGCTGTTTCCACCCTGGAACCAGCCAACCATGGACAGAGCCCATTGAAACTGTGAGCCAAAATAAATATCTCCTTCATTTTGAAGATAACAGATATTTTGTCCTAACAATGGAAAAAATGATTAAGACAGATATCCATAAAAGTCCAAATAAAAATTAATCAGATTGAGGGCTTAGTTTTTAAATTTTCACTTAGGACCAAAGTAAAACTTGGTTAACTTTTGAGCTAAGATGAAAAAAAAATTGATTTTTTGATGATGGCCATTCTTCCTGGGGTAAGATGGGGTTCTCAGCGTTGTTCTAATTTTTTTGGTACTGGGGATTGAACCCAGAACTTTGCACTTGTGAGACAGATGCCAGAACCACTGAGCTAAATCCCTGGCCCAAATTTGTGTTTTTCTAATAGGAATGTAAACATTAGGTACTGAAGATTTGAACAAAAAAAGGGAAAAGGATCAAGATATGGATGGGGGGTGAGAAAGGAAATGAAAATAAAAGAATTAAGATGTATTATGTACATGTACCAATTTCCTACAAGGAGTGTAAACATTATGTGCTATATAGAGTACTAATAAAAAATAGATAAGTTGCTCTTAGAATTTTCTGGTACATGGAGTCCTCATTGTCTGAAGTCACTTTCCAAAGCTTGAAATCTCCCCCACCTCTCTCCTCAGTCCCCATGCCCTTCCAAGGAAAAGGCTATATACCATAATGCCAGATGACACAATCTGATAAACAAACAGACTCTCATTAAAATGAATGACTGTCAAAAATTTTCCATGCTTATTTGTTATTAACGACAGAGAATGTGAAGGTGCAATTCAAATAGTTTATTATTGTTGTAGGTTTGTAGCAATATATTACAGTTTACGCCTTGGCTTGGAAGTTGATTACAAGTTTTATGAGACTGAGTGCCTGTTATTGGCAATCCTGATGTTTTCTTTTTCTCTGTAACATGTCACAGACAATTGATTTATATGTATTCAATGATTTTTTTATATTATATCATTTCAATAAAAAAATTAAAGATGAAAGTATAGAGGAGGGAGTCGAAAGAGGATAATGAAGGCTACATCAGTCACAATGCAACATTTTAAAGTGTATTAATAATCCACTTGTACCTGATGGAATTCATTCTGAGAACATTTTATATTCTTTGTGAGACACAAAACAACAAGTCATCAGAGACTTTTTATAAACACAGGTGGTGCTTATTAACTGGGAAATAAAAATTTTACACTCTTGATGATTAGCCCCAGCAAGTTTTCATGTGCGCCTGCTCTTTTGGGAGATGGTTTTTATTTTCCTTCCTATTTTCTCCCTCTCAATTCTGATTACTTTCATTCTACATGAACAGCTTGAGTTAGTGGTGCAGTGATACCTAAAATATCTCTGACAGATCTTGGGGGGCAGATATTAGCAATGTATTTCACAACGATCATTGTGATAAAACACACCACGCTACAAAGCTTAACAGACATGGCCAGGCAGCCACCGTGCAACTGAACAGAGACTGCATGCTGAACAGAGAAGGAGGATCTCTGTTGACAAATAATTGGCTAAAAAGGACAAATTCAATTTCCCTGTTTTATCTGTGCTTTTTATGCATTGCTTGTATGATTTTTAAAAATATTGCTAGAGTCAACTCCTTGTGATTGTTTCAGTACACAACCCCAACCAATCAAACAACAGCAACAACGGCAACAACAAAAAAATAAGAAGATTCTGTCCATCACCAGTGAAAATTTACAGAAATAAAAAGTTCATCCGAATGAGGGTGAACGTGGCTGGTTTTATTATAGTATACACACCCTTGAAGACAAAAAAGATGGTAGAGATGGTTTTTGACAAAGGAGGCAATAGATCTTAGAATCTCTAAAAGGAAAACCATAGTGTAAGGAGCTGTGAATTTAAACCTCAGGGGGCAGCAAAGCTGAGATGCATTTGTGGCCATTTGAAGCCATTTTGGGCACAGTGGCTTGGGGACATCAGAAGACACCAGAAAGCATCAGATCAGAGGCTGAACAGAGAAATCTGAATTTAATGCATATTGCAGAGATGGTGTGTAGAACAAGCTTCAGTGTAGGAATCCTTTATGAATAAAATTTACTTCTCACAATTCTTTGCAGCAATTCCATTTCTGGTTCAGTGTGCTGTAGCATATGAGCAGATTGGAATGCATGAAGGTGAGCGGGTGAAATATTTCTTTAGCTAAATATCTATCAATCATCTATCTATCTATCTATCATCTATCTGTCATCTATCCTGTGTAGTTTATAAACTACTGAAATAATGACATGGAACATGATATTCAAGAGATGAGACAGTTCTTAGAGAAAAATGAATTATATAAAAAGCAAATGTGTGCATCAAGGCAGGGCACTGAGAGTAGGAATAATTGAGAGGCAGAGCCTGGCTATTGCTCCTGGCTGTTGGAGGGGATCTTCCAGGGTAAGGGTGCCTCATAGTCAGAGGGAGCAAAGGAGCCTCTAAGCACTGTGAAGAGTTCAGCAATGGACACCAAAGAAGGGTGATGGGAAAGTGACCAATCCCTGCAGCCCCTCTGCGGGAGGTTCTAAACTCAGCGTGGGTCGCTCCAAGTTGGCTGAGGTCTCTGAGACTTTTACTTCTGGATTTTGGACCAACAGTTCTATTGTCAGTGCTTGTGCCCACCTGGCCCGGGAGCTGGTGAGGCCCTTTATCACCATGGTGAGCCTTTCTTGGCTGACACTAAATGAATGACAAACTGGAGGAGGGTAGGGGAAGAACAATAAATGCCTGCTAATAGAGACTTGAGCCTCTTTGTTTTCAGTTCATTATCAGCCTTATTTGGATTTAAATAATTATGAAGAGGAATGTTAAGGAAACATAGTTTGGAATTTGAGAGTTGGGCCCAAGATTGAGATGAGAAATCCCAGAGAGGACAGAGGCACAGAAGAGGGGAAACTCCCAGTCTGTGTAACAAGTCTGTCCAAATTTCTGGGTAACCCTGGCATAATATACTTGGGGGACAGACTTCAAGCAGTCCAACAAAGCTAAGAGAACTAAACTGAGGTTTCATAATTTGTGTTTGAATTGAGCCAGTTAACCAGCTGCTTAAAGATACATTGTACAGAACTGAACAGAATTCATAGTTTCTATAATAAAGCATCCCAATATTCAGAATATAATCTAAAACTACTAAACACATGAAGAAAAATAAAAAGATGTAATTCACACTTAAGCAAAAAAGAAATCAAATGGAGCATGAGGTCAAAATGATTCAGATGTTGGTATTAGCAAAGTTTTCAAGGCAGCTATTAACAGTTATAGCTCAAGGTTATAGAGGAAGATACACTTGAAATGAATGAAGGTATAAGAAATCTCAGCAGATAATTTTAAACTATTAAAAAACTAAAAAGAAATTATATAAATAAAATATACAGTATTTAAAATATTAAAAATTACTATATGTCCTTGATGGCATACTGGATATGATAGAAGAAAGTAATTAACCTTAAAATTATGCAATCTATAGGACAAAGAGATAACAATTTCAACAGAAACTGTCCTAAAATCAAATAAAACTATGGAAAACATCACTATCTAAAATTGGTATAATCTTGGATTCCAGAAAGAAAAGAGAAGAATGGGAAGAAAAGGTATTCAAAGTAGAACCAATATATGAAGAAAATATATAAACCAGATAAAGAAAGACATTGTACATATATAGGTACAATATTTAGGATAATCATTGATTTATTTTTTCATCAAAAATTCTGGAGACCAGAGAGAAATGGAATAACTTCTTTAAAGCTCTGGAAGAAAAACAAAAACTGTCAACCCCCAATTTTATATTCATTGAAAATATTCCTTTAAAATAAAGGCAAAGGCAAAACATTTTCAAATAAAAAACATTCAAGAGAATTTGTCAACAGCAGACTTGCACTAGAAACACTAATGAAGTTCTTCTGACTGCAAGTAAACAACACCAGATGGAAATGTATATTTCCAGGAAAGAATGAAAAGCATTAGAGATGGTAAATATCCAGGTAAATATAAAAGGATTTTTCCTTTCTTATTTTCTTTCAAAGTACATATGCCTATTTAAAGCAATAATTATACAGTTTTCTTGTGAGTGGTGCATATATATTCTATGTAGATGTAATACGTATGTCAACTATAGCATAAAGAAAAGAAAGAAGTACAACACTGATTATAAAAATACTGAAAAATTAAGGGTGTATATTGTAATCCCTATAAAGTCCACTTAAAACGGTAAAGTTAAAAAGCTGATGTAGGGCCGGGGATTTAGCTCAGTGGTGCCGCCGCCTGCTTCACAAGCACAAAGTCCTGAGTTCAATCCCCGGTATAAAAAAAGAAAACTGATGTATAAATTAAAATGGAACTTGAAAAAAATTGAACAATCTAATGTAAGGCAAGAAAAGAGAAACTGCAGATCAAAAACTGAAGAGGACACATAGCAAATAAATAATAAGTGATATTTTGGCCTAATTTCAAGCATATTATCAGTGCATTAAATATTAGTGGATTAAATACATTGATTAAAGGGCAGAGATGATCAGACTGGATAATAAGCTAGACCTAACTATGCATTATTTACAAAAATGTTCTTTAAATCTACAGATATAGGTAGAACAAAAGGAAATGAATAGAAAAATTTCCACTATACAAATAGTAACCATGAGAAGAGCGGGGTGGACTGAACAGCAGATAAAATAGATCTCAAGACAAAGGGCGTTACTAGAGATAAAGAGATTTTACAATGGTAAAAAGTTTGTCAGGAAGAGGTAACAATCATTAATATGTGTAAGTCTCATAACAGGGTTTCAAAATGTATAAAACTGATAGAATTAAAATTAGTCAGTTAGTCAAGTCCATAAAAGCTGAGACTGTAATTGCCTTTATTAACATGCAATCAATAGAATAATTAGATATAAAAATTAATAAAGCCATAGAATATTAGAACAGCCTTATTAATAATCTTTTTTTTTGATATGGGGCTCGAACTCGGGTAATAATCTTGACCTAATTGATGTTTATGGAATACAAAAGAAATTCAGAATACATATTATTTTCAAGTGTATACAGTATGATTAGCATATAACATAAAATTCAGCATATACTCTATGTACAAATTTCAACAAATTTATAATAATTAAAGTTATACAATTCTCCAGTGTGTTCTCTAATTACAATGACATTGCATTAAAAATAAAAAGCAATAAATATTTATAGGAATGCTAAATATTTGGAAGTTAATAAATATACTTCTAAGTAATCCCAGGGTCAAAGAAGAAATCACAAGGACATCAGAAAACATTTTTAACTGCATAATAATGAAAGTACAACATAACATTTGTTACACAGAGAAAGCAGGCTTAGAGGGAAATTTACAGATTTGAACGCTCATGTTACTATTTGTATGAAAATCAGGAAATAAAGGTAAAATTTTTTAAATGACTAGCAGGACAGAAAGACTTGCACTTTCTGATTTTAAGACTTACTATGTTTCTAGTTCTCAAGCAGCCTGCTATTCACAGAATGGCTAGACAGAGAGATCAATGGAATAGAGCAGGGTCCTGAAGCAGACTTGTGCATCCAGGTGAAGTTTACATGGGAGTTCCCTGTCCTATTCATTCAACTTCTCTGTGACTGAGAAATAATGTCTACATGAAAAATTTAAAAAATGAATATAAAAATGTTGAATGATTTCAGCAATAATACACTGGAGTAGATACTGCTCTAATACTAATTGAATGGGCAGAAGGAATTGTAAAACAACCGTGCTACAAAAAAACACCACGTATTGTTTTGAAATGTAAAATTTTCCTACAGAATCATGTGTAATTCTTTTCTCCTGTTTAAAGAAAAATTTACAAATTACAGCCAAGAGTTCATGCTTTCATGTGTAATGAGTATTTCTATTAAAATCTAAAGGCATGCACATTTAAAAAATTAAGACCCAACAAACTACTTGGAAAAAATTCTTACATAAAAATGAAAGCAAATCTATAATTACACATTGCAACAGATGCTGTGAATGCCCAACTGTAGGAGGCCCAAACTCGCAATTCAGAGGTGTGGGTGCCCAACCTCAACTTACCAGGGGCACATTCCAGGTAACAGAGAAAGATAAATGAACATAATCTTGGAAGAAATTAAAGCCCTTTTGGAAAAGAATTATTTTTATGAAGCTCTAAAAAGAAATAGACACACTCGAGTGCTGGATTATTTTGACATAACTTCTTTTCAAATCAAAGCACATTCCTATGCTATACAGACTACTCTAAGGGTAGATGGAAAACTTTCCAATTCCTTTACATAAAAAATATATAAAAAAATTGATACCCAAACTTGAAAAAGAAAAATCAAAGAGGAAAATCTCCACTGGACATTTTTTCCTGAATATTCTTAACGTGATGAAAAATATGTACAATCAAAAGGCAGTCATTTGTTCAGCAGCGAAGAGCAAGAGGACTTGCCACTGAAACTGGGAGCAAGCATGGATGCTCACAATTGCCATTATCAGTTTATATTGTCCTTAAAGTTCCAGCCATTACAATCAAGACAAAAAAGGCTAGAAGGGGTGATGTGTTTGCAGTGAGAAAAACTTTATTATTGTTTACAAATGGCATGATAGAGAGGAATGGCAACATTATCGAAACTAGTAAGGTGAGTTGGTTAATTACTTAATGAATGGCTCTTGCAACAAGGAGATCCTGAATCTAACAGATTAAATAAGACACAAATTTATTTTTCTCTCTCACAACAGTCCAGAAATGAGAGGTCAAGAATTCTGGAACTGCTCTGCTCCGCGTGCTAATTTAGAGTCCCTGGTTCCTTCTATCTTCCTGTCCGCAGTCCTTGAGGACAGGGCATGGCAAACACTTTGTTATGGGTCACAAAGTAAATATTTTAGGCTTTTTAGTGCACATAGTCTCTGCCACGTACCACCCTCCCTTTATTCTGTTTTTTTTTTTGGTACTGGAGATCGAACTCAGGACCTTGCACTTGAGAGGCAGGCGCCAGACCACTGAGCTAAATCTCTGGCCCTATTCTGTCTTTTTACAACCCTTTAAAAATGTAAAATCATTCTTAGCTCATATAAAATCAAGCTACATGTCTCATTTGATCTACAGGCCTTAGTTCACAAACTCTTGCTCTAGAATGCTATTTACTTCTTTGTGGTTGAAGATGATGTATTGGATGTCTGTGTCCCAGAAGAAAAATAAACATTTTTTTTAAGAAGACTTACAAGTTGCAAATTTCACTTTTATTAATGTCCCATCAACCAAATGCAGTCACTGCCTTACTGGTTAAAATAAGAATGAATATTTTCCTAAGTATCGGTAATTGCATTTAGAAAATACAATGAAAAACTGATCTTTTACAATAGCAAAATATCTCTAAAAATTCCTAAAATTTTTTGAAATAGAAATATTCATAGTATATCTAAGTATAATTTTAAAATATATAAGTAGGAGTTAACCAACTAGAGGAAAGACAAAACTGTTAAAAAAAGAGCCTTTAAATATATACATCAAATTTTCTTAATTTATCAGTACAATTCTAACAAAAATTGCAACAGGATAACTCTGAAGGTTTGGTAACCTAATTTTGAAATGTTCCTGAAAAAATAAGAGGGAATTAATTTCCCTCCAAATATTTAGAAATAAATGAAATGAGAGAGAACCTGGTTTTCTAGATACTAAGCTGTGGAAACCATCAGTCCAAAGGGGGTTCAGGAGAAGGAATATAATTGTGTGCTGGTTCATCTTGTCAACTTGACAGGACTGAGAAACATCTAGACATTGGTAAAGCACACATCTGGGTGTGTCTGTGAGGGTGTTTCCTAGGATGATTGGCATGTGGGCCAGGAAGCTGGTAGGGGACACATACCTTGAATGTGGGAGACACCTTCCAATAGTGTGGGGGCTTGGGTGAAACCAAAGCAGAAGAAAGAGGAAGCCCCCAACACGGCTCTCTGGCTCTTTTCTTCTTTTTGTTTCCCTGCTGCTAAGAGCAGCTTTTCTCTGCCACAGTCTTGTGCCATGATGTTTCTGCCTTGGCAGAGGCCTAAAAAGCAATAGAGCCAGCTGACCATGGACTGAAATCTCTAAAACCGTGAGCCAAAATAAACCTTTCCTTTTAAAAGTTAACTTTCTCAGGTATTTCGTGACAGTGATGGAAAACTGACTAACACAGGTCAGAAGAGGGAAAGCCCATTGCTTCTTTCAGCAGTTTTTAGGTGACAAGATTTTGGGAAACACAAAATCCTAGTTCAGTGATGGTGAACCTTTTAGAGCTTTCAATGATACAGATAGCCTGCTGTGTGATACCGAATGTTCACACACCACTTTCTATGTGACCTTAGGCAAGTTATATAATCAATCTGAGTGTCAACTTTATCACAAAACTAGCCAGTGTTGTACTATTAATAGGGGTTTATTAAGGATTAGATTTTATTCTTTACCAGCTCTCTACCTCTTTGTAAACTCTTGGAGTAAAGGATTTCATCTAACTAAAATAGTAATAAATCCAATGTCCCTAAGGTGTGCACATCAGCTGGGAGAATGATCCCTGCCATGGTTCCTGATGATGATAATGATGTAGAGGGGAGGAAGAAGAGGAGGAGAAGGAGGAGAACTGAGAAGTGGATATGGCCTTCTCTTGATATGCAACAGTTTATCTAAGAAATGGCTGTAACTTTGGGTAAAGAAATTTGCTCTAAATTTTAGTTCTATTTCTAGCCAGATGATTGGGAATGTTACTTAATATCTTTGCGCCTCTATTTTGTCATGGCAAAGTTCAGATAATCACATTTAACTCGCATGAAGGCGATGATGATGATGATGATGACGATAAAGATAATAAGTAATACTTCATTGATCACTTACTCCATTCCATCCACTTACTACACACTGCTTATTGTACATCAAATCACTTAATTCTTTGCACACATCCTAAGAGGTAGGTACCATCATCATCACCATTGTCATTGTGGGTATTATTTGCATTTTAGAAATGAAGAAACAGAGATAAAGTTTTATAATTTACCCAAAGTCATACAGCCCATTACTCTTGGCATCAGACCCAGAACTAGGCTTGCTCTTCACTGTTAGGGTAATACTTGAGTAGATGCCCAGCAGTGGACCTTTACCTGGTAGAGGTAAGAAGTGGCAACACAGGTAATGAACAATAAATAGACAACTGCTGCACGTGGATTGGAATAGCTGGCTGGGAGTCTAGGTTCTCCCATTATAGAGGCAGTAAATACAGAGCGTACTTTGTGACTGAATTGTGTCTTATTGCACAGTCTTTATTCAAAGAAAGGAAAGTTTAAAGCAGCAGTGAATTCTTGAGGTTGGGAACTATGTTTGGTTTGCAAAGCTCTAAGGACAACGGTTAGCATGTGATAAATTTTTAATAAATGGGGCAACTGATGTTGCAGGTCATCCTGTGACTAAGGTCTGCTCCAGTGCCCAGCCACTCAATACGTATTTATTTATTCAATGAATGCTTTAACATAGTTCTGAATTTTACTGTTTTTGAAATCCCTAGATTTCCCCAGAGTTGTGATTATAATGAAAGGCACTCCAGTGTGAAAAATCTTGTCCTAAATCAGTGTTTGTCTGAGACACAAGCTTTCCTACTTAAATTTGGTTTAGAGCTACTGGATTTGTAAGGAGTTAGAGCAGTCTGAAATAAAGGAGGTGAAACCTTAATTCCCTTTGAATCAACAGCATTGCTTGAATGTTGAGGAAAGTAACCGATTATTTTCCAAAATTTTGGCTGACATGTTTTATTTTAGAAATGCATTGTAACCAATTTCACAAATCTAGTGAAATGTTTCAGCAGAATTGAATGATTTCAAAAGGAACGTATATTTTACTGTAGTGTTTTCGGTATGACTGGTTTCAATTGTAAATCAAATGTTTAACCTGAGACAATGAAGATAACAATGCAGTTTTATAAGGGTTTTATGTATTTACAAATATTTTAATCTTTACTGTAGATTTTGGCTAGGAATCTCTTTATGATTACAATAAAATGTTTCAGAAGAACATTACTTTATGGGGTGGACCAAGTGATTTGCTGGGCAAAAATAAAACCACTAAATGCTAGACATTGTGGTGCATGTCTGTAATTCCAGCACTCTTCGAGGCTGAAGCAGGAAAACCACAAGTTCAAGCAAAGCCCGGGAAATTTAGCAAATTTTTGACTTAAAATATAAAATAAAAAAGAACTGGGGATGTGGCTCAGTGCAAAGGCCCTGGGGTTCTAACCTCAGAACCAAAACCAAAACCAAAATTCCCCACCACTGAAAACAAAAGATATGTTTAAGAATTGTGCTTTAATATAAGAGCTTTGTCCTCTAGTACAAAGAGTCCCTATATTCAGAAAACTGGGATTTTGATTTCCAGAACTTTGTTGTGCTGCTTCAGATTTCATCTATAGCTATAGGGAAACGGCATACATGAAAGATGAGAAAGATCCTATTTTATCAACTCTTGGAGAGAAGAATCCTTACAAATGAGAGAAATAAGTCTGGCGTGGTGGTTCACGCCTGTAATCCCAGCACTCAGGAGGCTGAGGCAGGAGTATCCATGTGGTCGAGGTCAGACTGGGGTATATAGTGAGACCCTGTCTCAAACAAAACAAAACAAAACAAAAAACTGAAAAAAAGAGAGAGAAATAATAGTGTGTGGCAGAGAGAGAGAGAGAGAGAGAGAGAGATCATTTTCCCCTTTCTATGTGAGCTTTCAATATCATCCTCAAATAGCTGCTTGAGACCTCAATTTATGGAACCTCCTGGAGACAAGAGATGAAATGATGGGCTGCTTTACTGGGGTCATGGGCTTGGTTAATTCCTTTCCAAAGGAAGCAGAGAAGGAGACTGAGAAGGGTGAGCACAGCCAGTTCAGCCCCTCGCTTTCCAGCTAACTGGGATCCGGTGGTAATGAATGTCCCTCCCCCCATCAAGGGCATTTCTTCCATTTAACAAGCAGGCAGGAGGCAGACAGTGCCCAACTACAGGGATGGGTTTGCAGTGAGGCACAAATCACATTGCATTTATCAGGCCCTACAGATGACAGGGTATCATCGGATCCCTGGAGAGCCATGTTCATTAAAAAGAAATCTTAAGTAATTACAACAATTAATTGACTTGAAACAGTTTCTGGTGGATAAGATTTACATAATTCATTTGCCAGACAAAACAAGCCTGATAAAATCCAGAAACGCTATTTAGGAGCACCCCTCTCTCTGACAAGGTACCTTCATGAAGCATGTTCATGAATTGGAGCCCTTTTTTTCCTTAAGAGAATAATTTACAAAGTGAAAAATGGGAACCTGAAAAGGTCTTACAGACCATTTTGAGTCCATAAAATGATTCTGCAGAACCTCTTTACTTACCGGTGTTACTAAAACTGATGAATGAAAATTAAAATGCATTCTGTTCATTGAGATCCCTCTGAGTTTGTGGTTTTGAGGAGAATTAGGTGGCTCCAAGGCAAAATTCTCCCCCCAAAATTAATTGATTGTTTAGGACAAAATGAAGATCCTGTCCAAGAGCTCTTATCCCTCAAATAATGTGCACGAATAACTACTCTTGTCAAATTAGTATTTTATCATTATCAGCCATTAGTGATGAGCATTTTACTTCTATGGTTTCTAAGATAGAGGACTTGTGATTAAATTTGGAGAGAGATATCACCGGAGAGCTATAGCAAATAATTTCCTTTATGTACTGTGAAATATGATTTTTTGACCACTTTGTACAACAAAGCAGGACCACATTATCAAGCTTTTGCTATGTCAGCACCTTATCTGGAGAAGCGGTTTAGAAAAATGTGCATAGCAGGGGACTGTCTCCTAATACAGTTCTCATGTACCTTATTGGCTATCAAGAGAATGAATGATGGTAACTTCAGAAAACAAAACCAAAAGAAGTATATGCTGTAGAATGTTTGAGATTGCCATATCTTCTGAATCTTTTTTTTTCATGTTGTAACACATTTTGATTTTCTTTCACTCATTAGGCTTTCCTTATTTTTAAAATTAAATTAAATTTTTCAGCTGATGAAAACTCAAAAATTATACATATTATTGGGGTAATGTGGTGTTTCAATAATGTTTAAATCAGATTTAACATATCTATCCCTTCAAGTGTTTATCATTTTTTGTGTAGAAACTTTCAAAATCCTTCCTTCTAGCTTTTTGAAATACAGAGCACATTAATGTTATGTCCATATTTATTATTATTAAGTCATCTTGCCTTTAGAAGTCACAGAGGCAGTCTTTTTTTTTTCCCTTAAGTTCTTTTATTGGTACATTTTAGGTATATAATACATTTACATTTATCATTGGGTGCTCGTACCTGTACATGATGTATCTTGGTTCTCATTTTTTCCCCATTACCTGTGCGCCCTTTACCCCCTCCACCCTTCCCTATTTACATAGATTTTATTTCCATTTTTTTTCTTTTCTCATAATTTTTCCTTTCCTTTCTTTCCCTTCTCCTTCCCCTCCCACCACTCCTACACCTTTGGACCTTTTCCTATTTCAAATTATCAATTATTCATTTTAATCCTTATTTACACTTTCAGTTTCTCACACTAGAGAAACTATTCAGTATTTACACGTGTGTCGTATTTATTTCACTTAAGAGTATGGATTCAATATGCATCCATTTAGCTATAAATGTCTCTAGTTTCTCATTCTTTATGGCTGAGTAGTACTCCATTTTATAAGAAAACCACATCTTCTTTATCCAGGTTCCAGTTGCTGGGTACTTGGGCTATTTCCAAGCTTTAGCTATTACAAACTGTGCCACTGTACACATGGGTGCACATATATTGCTGTGGTATGATTCTTTTAATTCTTTGGGGAAGATCCCCAGCAGGGGAATAGCTGGGTCAAATGGGACCTCTAGCCCTAGTTCCTTGAGGTATCTCCATACTGATTTCCACAGTGGTTGCACCAGTCTGCACTCCCACCAGCAATGGAGAAGGGTTCCTTTCTCCCCACACCCCTGCCAGCATTTGTTATTAGTTGATTTTTTGATAGCAACCATTTTTTCTGGGGTGAGGTGGAATCTCAGTGTTGTTTTCATCTGCATCTGTCGAATGACCAGTGATGTTGAACATTTTTTCATATATTTATTTGCTGCTTTTACTTCTTTTTCTGAGAAATGTCTGATCATTTCAGATGCACAGAGGCAATCTTGTTTGAAAGACCAAAGCTGTAAGAGATGCATATGTCCAGGACAGGATCAAGTTTGATTCTCCCTCAACAAGCCCAAGACTGGCCACTTCAGTATCCCCTGGGAAGCTGGCTGAACATACGAACTAAGAGACAAGGCCAGACACACAAAACCAGAATCACCTCGGGTGGGGTGGGGCACCTGCTGCTTTGTCAGGCACCCCAAACCATGACCGTCGGTGAGGTGCTGACTCCTTGGAAACCCTGTGGAGTGAATTTTAGTTTACTGGTGCATTTAGCATTTATTCCATGTCCTCCCTCCAGATAGCCCTCATCGTCCCTTGTGGTACAGTTTGGACTGTCGCACATTTCTAGAATCTAGATGTAATCTAGATTTCCAGTGAAAAGTTGCAGTGTTCTGAGGTTTATCCATCTAACAAGTTTTATTGAACACTGAAAGCTGGAGCTGTAAAATGACTAACGTTTCCCAAAATTTGTATTTTGTTGGATTTCTTGGTGGCTGTATAGATTTTTAGTGTTTTCAGGTCTATAATTACCATGTGGCTTAACAGAAATAACTTCTGTCTGTTGGGATTTTATAATTCTTGATTTGTTTTAAGAAGATCTATAATGGATTGTTGTAGTGGTTTTATGATGGCTGATTTCTAATTCTTTGAAATCTTTCCAATGTTGAATATGTCAACATTGTCATGAATTGGTTGTCTTATATTACTCATGTTGTGATTTTCTTGGAATGACAGGTAATCTTCTATTGTATTCTGGACATTTTGGCATATATTAAGGGACTCTGGATTTCATTTAAATATTCTACTTTATTTATTTATTTTACTTAGCTTCTTTCCTTCCTTCCCTTCCTTCTTTTCCTTTTTTTTAGTACTGGTGATTGAACCCAGAGCCTTCCCACTGAGGTACATCCCCACTCCCCTCACCTCTCCATTTTATTTTATTTTTTTGAGACAATGTCTCACTAAGTTGCTAAGTTGCCCAGGTTGGCCTCAAACTCATGACCCTCTTGCCTCAGCCCAAAGTGTGGGGTTACAGAGGTGCACTACCATGCCCAGCTTACATCTTTTACTTTAGAAGGCAGTCATTCCATATAGGTTAGTTTCCTGGACCTTGTCTAATGTTCTGGGCTGTGGTTTCTGAGCCTTTGCTTCATTATTTGCTTTGGTATATGGTACCAGTAAGTCCCCAGTGGTTCCTCCTGAGGCTTGCTGAGGGGCTGAGGGGGTTTGCCAGCTAAGCCTCCTGAACTGTCTACCTTGGAAGGGGAAAAGGGGTTTCCTGTGGGGCAAGGGAGGGAGTTTCCCTGACTAGGTGCCTGTTGGAGAGAAGCTCTGGTATTTCTCATTGGGGTACAGGAGTCTCCAGCCCTGTGGAGTGGAACAGCATCTCTCCTAGAAGCTTGTTATTGGTTGGTCTCTGGGATCCAGGGATCCAGTCCCTCTGGGATGGTGGATGGTGGCAGTTTGCCTCCAGTTGTTGGATCAGCCAACTGCTGCTCATTCCAGGAGAAGAATGAGGTTATTTGGACCGCCTTCTGCTGCTCCACGGGAGTTGGAAAATGCTGTCTGGGATGCTTTCTTATGTTGGGTGGGACTTTAGATGCCCTGCCCCTGTGATGTTGCTCTAGTTCTGGGGCTCCAAACCCCATGGTTTTCATGTTTCCACCTTTCAGAATTCCCCTGAAGTAAGAAGGAAGGAAAGAAGGAAGGAAAAAGAAGGAGGAAAGGAAGAGAGATGGAATGTGCTGGGTGTGGAGGGTCAGCTCCCAGTTAAACACTGTTTATGCAATTTACTGTAATTGAGCTCAGCAATCTGGGAATGGGAAAAGCACAGAGAGCTAAAGGTCGAGGGATAGAGAAGAGAGATTAAATGCAGACTCTTAGCCAAATAAGACAGACAGCAGGAGAGCTGAGAGGAGACCAGCCAGCACGGAATGGTGAGTGAGGCCAGTGATGGGGGCTGCCCACAGGTGAGGAAAGAGCTCAGAGATGGTGAGGACATGGAGAGGATTCTGGATTTGGAACAATTCCCACTTTTTGTGGTCTGAGAGAGGCAGAGAGGTCAGAGTGCAGCACTGGAGCCAGCAGTGGAGTAGTGCTTTGGCTTGGACAGTGCTTGTCAAATACAAACAAGTGTCAGAGTCACCAGAATCAAGAAGACTTCCCGCTGAAGGTTCTAATTCACTAGATCTGCAAGGAGCCTATGAGTTTGCACTTCTGTCTAGCTTCTAGGTGATGCTCATACTGCAGTCCTGAGACAAAGGCCCAAGAAACAGAGACCTAGGAAACCACAGGTTTCCATTAGATTGACACACTTGGAGAGGGTAATGACCAAAGAAACTTGTCTCATAAAAGATTCTAGAAAGGAGGGTCAGGGTGGCTGAGAGAGGGGTGATTGGGAGCCTGGGGTCAGGATGCCCTAGACCTGGTGAGGATTCAGGCATTCCCACACAGCAGGGTGCACTGGAGAGAGTCCGGCTTGTCCCCAAAGAGCTGTGAAAGTATGCATGGACAGTTCACATGTATCCATCACTAGTTATTTAAAATTGGATCCTCTCCATATATATTTAACTTGGTTGATGCCAAAAAAGAGGAGTAGCTCATTTCACCATGTCTGAAAAGGGTTTTGATTCAGTATCAGTATTTGGTAGCCTCAAAAAAAAAAAAAAAAAAAAAAAAAAGAAGGGCTTGGCAGGAGAGGCCTTTGGCAAAACCTGATGGTATAAGGACTTTATTCTTCTTTTTTTTAAACCTTCCCCTTGCAATACTTCCTATTGCAATACAATTGGTCTGCTATGTCTGTGGGACTCTACAGTCTCAGATTTCCTCTACTTCAAAAGTATTTTTAAAAAGTTAAACATGGTATAGTCTTTTTCCTTATTGTAATTCTCTAAACAATACGGTATTAACAGCTAATTACTTAGCACTTGTATTTTTTTTCATAAGAAAGTATTTTAATATTAGTAGGTACTTTTGCTTTTATAGACATACATAACATACATATGGTTTCTACCTTATATAAAACAAAGTAGAAAACTAAACGTTACCGTATTTACCCCAAACACAGCACTGACTGCACCATGGGTAACCTGGTCCAAAGTATTCAGTTCTACAGATAGGCCATGGTATTAAATGCATGGATATGTTAATAGTTTTAAGAAAGGCATATATTTCCAGAAATATGTTAAATACACAAATATTAATTCTATAAATAACAAAAATTCTCACAAAAATGTTAGGTTATAACATTCCCAAATTTTCTAATGTTTTAAGTGTTTTAGATATGTGTTGTTTGACCAGTTAGTTTGGTTACAGTTTTAAACTAGCAAACCGTTACCCTCCAAGAGCTAAACTAAACGATACCGCTGCGCAAACTTCCGAAGAAGGTAATTTGAAAAGTTTACAAAGTGATTTCACTTATTCTAATTAAGATTTGGGATTCTAAAAGAATCAGTGACTCAAACACTTTGAAATTATTCATTTTCCATACTTCCTCCAAAACTATTAACATAAGTTTAAGATCCACACTGCTTAAGAGTATGTCTCCAAAGGAGGTTTATCATGGAAGTTTTCTGATCTGAAGACACAGCCTTAATACTTTAATACGTAACTCTAATCTAAAATCACAATCCTTGGTTTGGAAACATTAAATTCAACTTCTGTAACAATTTACTTGTAAAGCCACCAAACAAAACAAAAAAAATAAACTGGGGTGAAAACATACAGCAGCCTCAGCTATATGTGAAAAATAAGTTCTACTTTCCCATAAAGACTCTATGAAAATATAAAGCCCAGAGTGAGTGATAACAGAAGTCCACATATAAACACTATCTGAAAATAGAATGTTTCCCAAAGCTCATCCCATGAGGTGTCAATGAACAGTCGCAGTCTGAGTGCAGACTCTATAAATCTAGGTTAAGATACATGGAACTATGCTGATTTACAGACCTTCAACAATGTTTGATTGATACACATAATTTACAGACACCCAAGGAAACTCTTAATGCCTTATCACATTACCTCTTAATACTAGATGTTCACTGTTTTACAGTTTCACTACCAAGAAGCCTTTTTAGAGGAAGGATTCCATCTCTTCCCTTGATGCCCTAAAGCGTAGGTAACAAAATATAAAATTAAACAAGATTTATGTCTAATAAACTAACATATAAAATCACCATTGCAATATTCATAGTGACTGCTTACAGATGTAACAGTCATCATAAAGCCTATAAAGGATATTCTTAGTTTTATAAAAGAAATGCAGATCGTCTCAAGGTAAAAAATACAGTGCTGGCTGCTAAAAAGCATTTTGTTGCAGTAAGCTGTGCAATAATGAACACACGCCAGAAAACATGAACATATTCCCCAAACTTAGTATCAGTGAAGCAAGAATTGCACTGCAGCGGCAGGAGGCTTTTTAGTGGCTGACACTATAAAGCTAACATCAAGAAAGGAAAAAGGCAGAATGTGAGAGCAACAAATGGTGTAATCAAATTATTGCAAATGGAAATTAGCAATATGAAGTGAGGCAGGTGACTGTCCACTCCATTCTGACAAGACGCCATCTTTAAATATTAAGTTTTTTGCAGGAAGTGGAACTCCTGTATCAGCATAAGATGACTGTGAAAGCAAACTTGAAAAGCTGGGCTCTGTGTGAATATCCTGTGTTGAAGTACCTCCCTGGAATGAGACAACAAAATTAAGGACTTGTAGAGAGAGTTTTCAGCTGGAATGTAGAAGGTTTTGAAGGCTCTTTTTTCTGCAAAGGCTGTGAGTGGTGATTTTCCTACAAACTTTGTGATTTAATTTGGAACTGAACAGCGGAATTCCAAAGCACAGCTCCAGCGGAGCCCACTCTGCTTCTGTTGTGGCACCAGAGTTTTGTTTTGTTGCTGAGTCTATAGCTGCTTCCTCAATGACCATTTCAAATGACTCTGTACTTCCATTTATATCTGAGCCAGACGCCAAATCAGGTTCTCCTTCCTCATCAGAAGCATCACTGAGTTTTCTACTTGGGAGTTGGGTGGAAGCATTCAACATGGTGATGTAGCCACAGAAATGCTGCAAGTCCACCTTGTCCCTTAGTGTCTGCAATGCTTTATGAATGCCCATGCTGACCCGGGTGAACTCTTCTTGTAGGTCTGTTTCATCAAATGGAAATGGTACATGGACAGTCTCTCCTATCCCATACAAACCATGTCCCTGAATTAAAACCACAGCATGTGTTAAAGCATCATTCAACATCGTGAGCACGTTTGATGTGGGAACTATACCAGGATCATGACCCCAAGATGTTATGAGCAAGCGACTGTAACCCTGGAATATGTCTGGCAGTTTTCGAAGTCTTGCACCTTTCGATAGTAAAAGAGATGGTGGTCCTTGCCCGGTGATACGGTAAATATACAGTTTAAACCAAACAGAGCTGACTTCTGGGATAGCTGGTCCGATATACTGAGGGGTGCAGCTGCTGATGGGCCAAATCTCATTGGTGAGAGGAGCCATGGAAATCAGCACCGTGTAATTTTTGTTTACAACTCTGTTGCAAGTGGCAGGATCCAAACCAAGAAGGCTTTCACAGCGTAAAAGATCCAGAGGAAAACCATAATTAGGTTGGTCTGGCTGAGCAGTTTGTGCAACTAGATCTTTATTATGACACAGAAACAGTATCGTGTTTCGCAGAATAAGGCATGATCAAATTATCTCTGTGCTTCTCCTTCACCAGTGCTCTGAACCTTTTCTAGTTCTATAAGAAATCTGTCTAGAGACTCATCTGAGAGTTTGCCTACTTCAAACATCGTGACTGTGTGACTTTTCAAGTTTGGTGAAAGATTTCCCATCATTAAGAAAGCAGTAAGAGTTGAGTCAAATAGAAATGCAATATGCTTTTTATATCCTGTAGACAGACTCAAACTGTTTATACTGGCTGTATCAGCTGGGTCTTCCTGACTATTTGTATCCGTGTCAGTAGCCAAAGAAACTTCTTGCACAGGACTCCTACTCTCCCCATCGTCCCATGACAAGAGCATTTTCTGTGGATCCAAAGTACTCTTTAATCTGTTTACAGATGGAACATTCTTCCATGATGAATGAAGTTGATCCAAATTTATTACTTGTCCTTTCTTATGGGCAAAGCCCAATCGGCAATACACTGAAACAGCATTCTTAACCAGAGATAAATCTATCTCAAGGACATTGGCAAGCTCTGTAACATTAGTGTGCTCATCTACTGAAACAAGTATTTTATAAAGTAGAGTTTCAAAATAATTACCCTGCACTCGATTCATTACAAAGCCTTCCAGGGGAGGAACTGCTATACAGCTATCATCAGATATTGGTACATCTAGATAAACAAATCCTTTGTTATATAAACTATGTACTACATTGTAATCTAGTGATGTGGAAAGCTGAGGGCCTGGGCCTGAATCGATGATATTATCAATAGCACATTTCTCAGGCAAAGTGCATATCTTGATGTAATCTTTGGTGATATACCCAGCCTGCACCACCCACCACGCCTCTATGGTGATCCCCACTGGCTTTACTGGCAGAAGATCACGAGCCATTTTCCTTTTGAAGAATTTTTTTGATGACCTACACTGATTCATAAGATCAATGTACTGGTTTCTTCCTATGCCAAGAAGCCTTAGACAGTCAGCAGCAGTACAACTGGGCAATGAGTCATAACCTTTCTCACTGTTCATAATGTCCTCCATGATCCCGGTGTAGTAGGAGAAGGGTGTGATCCGCACGCCCTTCACCATGATATCTGACAGATGGTACGGGTACAGCATGAGATGATCGCGACTGTACTTCAGCAGCTCCTCATAGTATTTCCGCTCATCTTTCTTGACATGTTTAACTAAGTTATTTCTATATCGTAACTGATGGCGGATACTGTACAGTACAACTTGCTTTTCATATTCTCTCTGTGAATTTCCAAGACTCTGCCTCACGTTGGCCGGCAGTTTGCTCCAAGGGTAGTTGTGGCGGATGTAGAACTCCACGTCTATGTTCACGGTGTTGGAGCCGGGCAGCGGTGGCCGCGACCCCGGCAGAGCCGACGTCTCCCGCCCACAGAGTGTCAGAGGATCCGCGGGAGGGCTCGTGCCTCACACCGCAGAAGGCTCGGACTGTCCCCACGGTCAGGCCTCCCGACTGCCAGCTCGGCCCCGGCCGCTGGGCAAGGCTGGCGCCTCGGAAGCTCCAAGTTTCTTCCTAGTTTTGGCCCACTGGAAATGGCTCAGGGATGACGTCACTTCCGTCCTCTACAGCCCGGTCTGGGGGCGGGGCTCCCGCTGGCCTGCCCCCCCCCCTCTGGTGGGCGGGGAAACGCGGCTGTTCCCAGAGACCTTCGGGAGCCGGGCTGCGGCCGCGCCTGCGCTCCGGCTCCTTGGCGGGGTTCTGTCGGAGTAGAGGAGGTTCCGCAGTGCTTGAGTGCGCGCTGGGTTGTTGGTGACCCAGTGGGCCAAAGATGTGGCCCTGGCCGTCTCAAAGTAGGCGGTTACAGGCAGTGGGGCCGGTCGTCGAGGGAGGAGGAGCAGGGAGCCCTGGGCCCTCGTGCCCCAGCCCGCGCGGCCCCTTCGAACTTGTATTAGGTATTATATCAGGTATTATGTTATGTTAGTTACTATAAGTAATCTAAAGATGGTTTAAAGTATAGGGGAGGATGTGTGTAGGCTGTATGAAAATGCTTTGCCATTTTTATATCAGGGACTTGAGCACCCACAGATTTTGGGGGTCCTGGAACCAGTCACCCACGGACACCAAAGGACAACTGAAATGGGTACAGAGCTCTTCACAGTCTGGCCCGAGGCCACCTCTTCTTTCTTTTCTGGACTCTAGTCACAAAGGACCCGTCCTACTTTCTTGGATATCCTGTACTTTCTGTAGTATCAAGGCCTTTTTGTGAGTTTGGTGAGTTTTCTCGGAACACTTTTCCCCTTGCATTATTAGCTAGCTTCTGTGATTCTTCTAATATTGTCCCAGGTATCTGTTTGGGAAAGAAACTTTCTTAAACCATTCATACTAGAACATCTGTTTCCTGTCTTTTTGTAACACATCTCACAGAATTCCATGTTCACTATTCATTTTCCATTTTATGCTGGTAATGGTAGAAAGCAGAGGGGTGACCAGCTCGTGCTGGTTTGCCTGGGATTTTCCTGTGTTTACAACTTTAAGTTCAGTGTTGTGGTCATTCCTCAGCCCAGACAAACCAGGGTGTTTGGTCATGTGAGCCTTATTCCATACCCCAAGACCTACAACCAAGACTGGCATGTATTTTGTACTCAGACTACTTGTATTAGGCAAAATTGAAAAGTGTTGAAAATGGATAGAAGGGAAATTATCCTTCACTCTGAACATCCCCTGACTCCACATAATGTTGCTTCAAAAGGGAGAAAAAGGTGGCTAAGAGGCATTATTCAAAATGATTTTTTTAGGGGAGAGTGGTTTTAGGCTTTCACTTTGAAAGTCAGTAGGTAGGTGTCAGACCATAGAACTATGACAACATGTAAAGCTAGATTGCTGGGTATGAAATCATCCCTGGTTCATTCAACAAACATTACATTTTATGTTCATCCTCAAAATACCCCCACCTCTCTACAAGCTCATGAGTAAATTAAATTCAGTTTTTTGTATTCTGGCATGAGATTATCTAAACCTCTATCAGCTATGAATCTGAAGGGGGTGTGTGGAGGATTGGCTTGGGCTGTCGGGATGAGGACTATGGATTCCAGGATTCTTATTTTGTCCTGGATTATGGTGTGATGACATTCTGTTTCCTTCCTGATGTCCCCTTTTCTCCATACTCCCAGGGACATAAATATCTCTCTAAGTAAATGCATGATCTGTGCCCATGAAGAAATGAAGTGCATTACAGGAACAAAATGTCCTGAGTCAAGCTCCAGTAAACAAACTCAGTAATTCATCTGGAAAGTCCTTTGTAATTTTAAACAGACTCTTGAATGCTTTAAACTGTTTGGGAGTGTTTATTAACCCAGCATGTTTCAGAGTCAGCATCAAGGATTTCAGCCTCCCAAATAAAATTAGAAAGCATGTCTTGTTCCCACAGCGATAGAAGAAGGGCAAAGGCTATTAGGACAACTCATCTCTTACAATATCCAATATTGAAAACACCCTGACAGGCTTGTCCAGGTCCACAGAAGGCTCATTGGAGCCGAGGGTGGGAAGAAACACTGTGGCAGCAGCTGTCAGGCAGGTACTTGGTCAGCCTGCTCCTGTGCATGAAGGCGAGATTAAAGTAAGGAAGAAAGGGAGCTGGAATGCTTCTGCTCAGAGCCATGCATGATTCCTGCACTGAAATACATCCTGACTTCAGACTTTAAGGGAAAAGGTGAAGAAAATGAGGGGGTGAAATAGTCTGGAGAGGAAATGGGAAAGATACTCAGGTGTGTTCTCACCTATGCAAAATCAATTCTATTCATAGGGAAAGAACATCAATTCCCCTTGCTGCTCTTGGCTCAAGCAGTGATGATGGAGGAAACTAGAATAATCCTCCAAGTGTTCTTGACCTTGATGGCCACCCCAAAGATATATATTTCTATCACAAGATGAATCTGTACACAGAGAGTGGAATAGATCACCCAGATTCATCAGTACTGTTCTGGTTGGCTATGTTACATATTACTGTAAAAATTCAGTTGCTTACAACACCTACCATTTTATTATGGGTAAGGAATTTGGGCAGGGTTCTGTCAGATGGTTCTTCTTTCCCTTGAAGCATTGACTGTGGTTACTTAGTGGTCAATTCAGTTAGCAGGTGGTCTGGTCTGGAGGATCCAAGGCAGCGTCCTTCACAGGTCTGGTGCCTTGGAAGGTGTGGTGGTTGAATAATGGGCCCTGAAGATATCCAAGTCCTGGACAAGGAACCTGAGAATGTTAGCTTCTATGGCAAGAGGCACTTCACAGATGTGATTAAGTTAAGGATTTCAAATGGGGAGATGTTCTCAAATTAGCTAGGTGGGCCCTAAATGTAAATAGAACTGTCCTTCTGAGAGAAAGAGAGAGAGAGAGAGAGAGAGAGAGAGGGAGGGAGGGAGGGAGGGAGGGAGGGAGAGAGAGGTGTAAGTGCAGACAAGAAGGACTGATAAATCATGCTTCAGTCCTGGCTTTGAAGATGGTGGAAGAGGACAGAACTAAGGAACACCTGAAATACTGATGTGGCTTGGAAAGGACACAAAACAGATTCTCTTCTCTTAGCTCAGTGGTTTTGCCGCCTGGTGCTCAAGCGCAAGGACCTGAGTTCAATCCCTGGTACCCCCTCCCCCCCAAAAAACCAATGACAACAACAAAAAAACCACCAGATTCTCTTCTAGAAACCCTGGAAGGAGTGAGGCTCTGCTGACACCTTGGATTTCAGACCTCCACAACTATAAGAAAACAAATGTGTGTTTATTTTTTAAGCCAACAAGTTTGTGGCAATTTGTACAGGAGCCACAGGAAACTAATACAGTAGAGGTGATCAGAAGACTGGACTGAGCTGAGACTTTTGAGTGGAGTGTTTGTGTGATCTCTCCAGGGTGGAGCTGGTCTAGTATTCTTTTCATGGCAGCTCAGGGCTCCCAGAGAGTGTTCCAGGAGAGGAGGAGGAAACTTCCAGGTTCCTAAGGCTTGTGAAAAGCAACCACAGAGCCTGCCCAGATTCAAAGCATGGAGGTACAGACCCACTTCTTCCTAAGATAGATGTCAAAGATTTTGCAGCCATTTTTTTTTATTTCAGGAAAGAATATTTTGAACACTCATGCCCTTCTGCCTATGGGTCAACACCACATTGGTCTGCTTATTCCATCTGCTGACTATCAAAATCCTGGTTCTCTGGTGGGTAGACTCATTTGCCAATTTGACAGAAGAAACAGAGTGATATAGATTCTTTTGTATTCCTAATGGAATACTAAATCACATTGGCATAAGTCATTCTGAAAGAGTTCAAGAAAATAAGTGAGCTTTTCATAGGATACCCATTCATTCATTCATTCATTCATCATTCACTCATAGCCTTTCCGTGAAATTTGCTAGAAGATAGACATTGTATCAGCAATTGTGACAACTAATATAGAACATGCTGTGGCAAAACTGAAAAATGGTCATTGAAAAACTTACTTCAAAAAGAGAAAGTTAGATTTTTCTCTTCTTTAGTCTGAGCATAATGACTACCACAAACTAGGCAGACTGGACTGCAGCTTATCAGGAAATATCACTCTCACTTCTACTTCTAGCCCCATCTGTTGTGGGGGTATTGTTCAGAGTCATTCAGGCACTTTGTCATACATTATTTGTTTTGATTCTCATAACATCCTCTCTCTGAGCTTATTGTTTCTAATAACAGGAAACCGGGCCAGAGAAAGTTACTTTGCTAAGTAAATGACCAAGCTGTGACTGTGGGCTGGCCTTCCTCCTTTTCTCAGCTGAAAGAAGTTTCCTGAGGATGGGCACATGATGCAAGGACAAAGAGGCAGATCTCCTACATATCTATTTTGCCATTCTCTACTCATACCAAAAGAATGCTGATTTCGCACAACTGGCTAACTTGACAAGTGTTCAAGTGTTTAGACATCTGGAATTAAGATGAATCAGAGATGGCAGTCATTGGATCAGCACCATGCAATACACACTGGCTCTTGTCTTGAAGCTCTTTAGATAATACTTTTGTATTTGCTATGACAGTGGGGAATAAAGTAGTCAAGAAAACAAACTGGGTAGATTCACCTTGTTGGAAGCTGGTTTCCAGCTGTTCCAAGGTATAAGTTTGGGTGTGCACAGCAGCCCATAAAAAGTGCAACAATTAGCCCCTCCCTGAGTGATCGCCAGAGTTTTAAGAAATTATAACAACATATATTGGTCAAGGTTCTTTAGAGGAACAGAACCAACAAAATGAGATTTATTGGATTGGTTTACAGGATCAGAGGCTGAATAATACCCTGATGGCCATCTGCAAGCTAGAGACCAGAGAAACCAGTAGCTGCTCAGTACAAGAAGCTGGAAGCCTCAAAACATGAGGATATAGTCACACTCTGAGGCTGAAGGTCTGTAAGCTCTATGGAGAGCTGCTGGTGTGAGTCCATGTTGAAAGGCTAAGGAAGCCAGAGTATGATGTTCACAGGTGATGCCAGCAGCAGAAAATATACTTGCTCAAGAAGAAGGGAGGTCACATGCACTGGCTGGCTTCCTCTTTCTCCCATTTTTGTTTTATTTGAGTCTCTAGCCTATTGCATGGTACCACCCATATTCATGGTGAGCCTTCCCCTTATCAGTTCAATGACTCACATGCTGATTGTTTCTGGAAACCCTCTGATAGACACACTCAGAAGTGTGTTGCTAATTTTCTTGGTGTCTCTCAGTTCAATTAAGTTGATAATTAAGATGAACTGTCACAAACATAAGAGCAATAATGAAGGTGAAACTCTTCATACCACTACCAGAGACTACTAGGATAGGGTTTATTTTCTGATCAGAAACTTGTGAGACTACTTTTCCTAAATGGGAGCAATAGTCAGACATAATCTTAGCTGATTTCAAGCTCTTTGTGGCAGGAGAGGATTCCAGAGTCCTGGTTGAGTTGTTATCATCACCATCCACCTCTACTCTTCACTGAGAAGAGTTCCTTGTTCCAGCCAGACTCTTTAATTGTCAAGTTGACTGGATTAAGAAACTCCTGTGGATGTGATTAGATCACAGCTGTGCTACACTCATCAGGGAATTAATCTGAATTAACAGCTGAATGTGCTGCTAGGCGGTGATGCCCAGTTAGAGGTAGGTCACCTGGGGCATGCCTTTGAAGAGTATATCTTTCTCTGGTGCTCTTTCTCTGTGCTCTGCTTCCTTGCTGCCATGAAGTGAATAGCTTTGCTCCACCATGCCCTTCTGCTATGATTTTTCTGCCTTAGAGCTAGCTGACTATGGACTGAACCCTCTGAAACTGTGAGCCAAAAGAAACCATTGTTCAAGTATTTTGTCCAAGCAATGGGAAATCTGGCTAATATGAAAAATTGGTACCAGAGAAGTAGGGTCATTGCTGCAACTATTCCTAACCATATGGTTTAGAAGCATTTGGAACTGGTGTGTGGGAGGAGTTTAAAAAGATTTGGAGATGCAGATTTGAGAAGCCCTAGAAGGCTGTAAGCAGAAATTGTTGGGAAATTCTAGTGGGAGCTCAGAAAACCAGACAGCATATAGAAATGTGGAGAGTAAAGGCCAGGCTGATGACTGGAATGGGGACTATGTTGGGAAGCAGACTAAAGTCCACGCATGTTACATTCTTGGAAAAAAATTGTCTACACTTTGTTTATGTCCTATAATCTTGTGTGAGGCTGAGTTTAAATGTGGCAGATTAACTGAGCTAATGGAGAAAATCTCAAAGCAGCCCATTATTCAGGTTGTGGTACAGATACTGCTGACTACTTTTAGCCAGATTTATAGTGAGAAGTAAGAGTAAAAAGAAAAACTTAAATTTCAGTCCCCAAAGAATCATATATGAAATTGAAGCCAAAGAAGACATGCTGAAAATATTAGCATCATTAACACCACACCAAATATTTTGTACCAGGACTAGAAGAAAGATGCTTTGAGGGCATCTCAGGAATCAGCAAACCTCCAGGCTCAACGGTTCAAGAGTGTAAAACATTCATTTGAGCAAAGACACCCTGGACTCCCTGTTTGAGTAGGCCCACCTAGCAAATTCATCCTCTGGAATTCATTTCCATGTTCAATCACCTAAGCCCTCCAAGGCCACTGAAGCCATGGTCCCAGGGCACATAACTACTGCCCATACTGGTGGCAGACCTTGCATAATTCACGTAATGCTGGTTTTACTGGCAGGTGAATGTAATGTACTTCTCAGCTAAGTAACCATGTATTGAAGCCTCTGAAACTGTGAGGCAAAATAGATTTCTCCTTCTTTAAGTTGTAGGTGTCGGGTTTCTGTCCCTGTAATGGGAAATAATTCTGATAATATTTACAATCAATTTTATTATTATAACTTAAGACTTAGAAGTGACTGTCTTTTATGTAAGTTCAATTTCAATGTTACAAATTTTATAAAGACAGGTGGCAAAGGAATATAAATAGGCTTTTTTTTTCACCAACCAAACACATGGAAAGGAAAAAAAATACAGTGAAAATTTCTAGATGTAGGAAACAGTGTCCCTAGAAGGGAATTGGAAATGGGCATTTAGTAAGTAGGATTTTGTTCTATTATATGCCACAGAGAACCCCAAATAGCATCTTATTCCAGTAATTGTTTTTTCTTTTCCATCAGAAGAGCTCTAGGCTGGACCATACAGTCTGATTCAGTAGCTCCATGCTCATCAGGGATCTCGATCTCTATTTTTCTTTCATTGATCCACCATGCTTGTTCTGATATCCCAAGGTCTGGGAAAGCTTCCTGATCTTTATCCAATGAAGTGCATTTTGTCTATCCAGAAGGAGAAGGGAGAAGAATAAAAGGAACAGTGGATACAAACCAGCTCTTTTAGGAGGCCTCCTAAAAGTTTTCACACGTATCACTGCTTTTATCTCTAACATAAAGGAAATGGAAAATATAATCCTTAATCTTGATGACTAAGCTAGCTAAAAATCAAAGACTGCATTACAAGGAAAGATAGGGAGAAAAATGAGGTGTATAGACCAAACACAAGGATTAGAAAAAGACCTGATTTCTGATTGGATTTCAGACCATGATATAAATATAATAATATGAATACATTAAAATGAAACAAGTCATATCCTTGCTCTCTAAAAAAATTAAATTTAATACATGTACCATGACACTCTTTTTATTTTTGCTAAAATCTTTTCTGGTAAAATTGAGATTATCTTTGGTTTATCCACATTTTACATTCTGGTAAAGATGGTACATACCTTATTGAATTTATTCCCTCAAGCTTATGAAGCAGAAAATCTTATCCTCATGGTTTCAGAAGGGTTAGAAAACTTGTTCAAGCTCAAACATGAGTAAAACCCATCTCCAAATACTTAATGCTTTCTGAATATGTGTAGAAATATTTAGAGTTCAGGAAAAAGAATAAACTTAATATGAGAGGCTCTTTCCAGTTTTCCTATGCTAGAATATTGCTGGGTAGTAGAGAGAGGTAGTGTAAAACACAGGAAGGGCCAGGCATAGTGGTGCATGGCTGTAATCCCAGCATTTGAGAGACAAGGCAGGAGGAGAGCTGCATTTCAAGGCCATCCTGGGCTACATAGTGAGTTCAAGGCCAGCCTGAACTACATAGCAAGACTGTCTCAAAAGAAAAAACAAACCAAAGCAAAACAAAACAAAACAAAGCCAAACAAAAACACAGGAGGGTGGTGGTTGTATAATGCAAAGGAAAGTTGCAATGGAAACATTGGCTTAGTCTTTTCTTGTCAGAGAATTCTCCATAGCTACTTCAAGGAGGAGTAATTTTGGCCCCTGGACTCTTTTAGCAGGATTTTGTTGCTTCTACAAGGGCTGCAGAGTTGGTGATTAAGTACAGCATTGAAATTCAAATGAGTCCTAGAAGGCAGGTGTTATATCCTTTATTAGCAAGTGTTCAAATGTTTAGGCCTTAAAGTCAGGGGATGCCTAAGAGCATTTTGCTCTAGATTCTATCCCAAAATTTTACTTGTGTATTAGCATGACAGAATATACATACACTAAAACCTGGGACTATGAATAAGTTGTAATGCAAGTGTTCTACGCGATGAGCAAACTTTTTAAAGAAATTTTAACTTGATCAAGAGTAACATCTTGCAGTATGATTAGTATGTCATGCTGAAAGTCACATGATCATAATTGAGTCTCTCTCTCTCTCTCTGCTTTAATATACAGATGCTTTGGATTATGAGCAGAATGAATTATTCTCACAAACCAAGGTTTCACTGCATTTGGATATAGATATAAAGATATTAATATACATATGGTTATATAGATATATATAAGGCTAGAGATTTCTCATAGGTCATAGGTCCCTCCCTGAATGGCCCAGCATCATGGAAGAAAGTTTGAATGAAGCAAATCTATTTAGCATTAATATAATTTGATGGACCATCTGTCTCAGACAACTTGGTCTCCTTTTTACATAGTCAGAGTCTTGGAAACCAGTTCTATGTCTGAGCTGAAAACAGTGGTTGGTGTAAAATTATAAAAGTTCTCAAACTTACCATTTGATCAAAAGTGTGACAGTCAAGGCTACCTTCTACTACCCCAGGGGAAAAGAGCTGGATTGAATTTGGGTGTGTTGTTGGCAAATTGGTAAACTTTCATCAATTTCACCAAACAGTATTAGTAAAATTAACTTCTAAAGTTCATAAAGTCCTAATAATCTGTCCCCAAATCAAGGACTTGTTCTCATTAGTGCTTTGGGAGTTATTGTTAGGTACAATCATAGAAAACGTAAATATATCTGTATATAAATATGTGTAAAACAAATCATTTTTGATTTGATCTGGATGTGTATGCGAGGATTTAAAATACCATTTGATTACCAGTTTCCAAACTACTTCCTATCAAGGGATCATTAAATACTGTTGTTTACTCTCTATTGCTTGAGCTATAAGAGAGTGAGGTAGATGACCCCTTGGTGAGAAAGGGTCCTGAGGAGACAAGGGACATTTCTTAACCACAGACTCAGGGCAAGAGTGTCCCTTGTCATTTTAAGTACTATGCAGTGTAAACTTCAAGGCTGAGAAGCATACACTTCTATGGGAAAGTTCTTTCTGGATTTACAGTGTGGGAGAATCAGACTTCTCCATTAAAACAGTGTAAGCTACATGTGTACATACCAAATAGTTTCTCTGGTGTGAGAAATTGAAAGTGTAAATGAAGATCAAAATGTATAATAGATAATGTGAAATAGGGAAAAGAGATCCGAAGGGAAAGGGGAAGGGGAAGTCGGAGGGGTAGGGGAAAGGGAAGAAAGGAAAGGAATAAATATGAGAAAAGGAAAAAATGGAAACAAAGTCTTTGTAAATAGGGAAGGGTGGAGGGGTTGAAGGGAGGGCAGGGGAATGGGTAAAAAATAAGAACCAAGATATATCATGTAAAGGTACAAGTTCCCAATGATGAATGTCATCATATTGTACGCCTAAAATGTACCAATAAACTTAATGAATAGAAAAACCAAAAACCAAAAAAACAGTGTAAGCTTCATTCATACCTTATTTTGTGATTTTTGTCCATCCATTTATTCAGAAATTATTTTTTTTTTCAGAAATTATTTTTTTCCCACTAGGGTTGGGAATAGAACCCCGGGCCTCATGCATGTTAAGCACATATTCTTTCACTGAGCTACATCTGACCTTCATTTAGTGCCTTTTATGCATATCTGCTGAATGAGTTATTAGAATTGTGAGGAGAAAGAAATAATATACACACTGCTGTTTACTGGGGAGAGAGACATTAATACAAGGATCACAAGAACACAGGCACAGCTGCCACTGTAAAGTAGGCTTTGGAAGAGAAGTTCAAGGTAACATTAGAATTGATAACAGGGTGTGTGCCTGAGAGTGGTCAGTGTACGTTTCCTGAGGAATCTACTCTGAGCCAGGAGCTGGAGGAAGAGAAGGAAGGAGGAAGAAGAAAGGGAGAAAGATTATGGCCGTTTCTGTTTATCTGCAGTCTCACCTTCCACAGTTTCTGTTATTTGGGGTCAGTTGTGGTCCAAAAACATTAAATGGAAAATTGTACAAATAAAGGCATCCACTGAGAGCCTTGAAATATAACGTCTATGGATAAGTGGGAACTACTGTGCATTGAGGATACAGAAGGGATCGCATGAAACTCCTGTGATACGGGGTGTATAGTGAGAAGAGGACTGAGTGATCAATGAGTGAGGAAAAGGTAGGCAACGTTCATGGGGTGTTATGGCTTGAGTCTTACATAGCCTTCAAAGGCTCATGTGCTAGAGGCTTGGTCCCCAGCCTGTGGTGCTAGTGGGGGGCGGTGCAAGCTTTAGGAGTTGGGGTCTTGTGGAAGAAAGAAAGCTCAGCGGGTTGTCCTTGAAGGGATATGGAGACCCTGGCCTCTTCCTCTTCCCCTTGGCTTTCTTGATGCCATGAGGTGAGCAGGCCTCCTCTGCCATGCACTTCCATCAGGACGTACTGTGCCACTGCACCCAAAGTGAAGGAGCCAAGTGACCATGGACTGAAACCTCTGAAACCATGAGCCAAAATAAACCTTTCTCTTTTTAAGTAAATTTTCACACTGATGGAAAGCTGACTGAGACAGCAGAGGGCAGAGGTAGAGAGGGGCTGGGGAGGGGAGCAGCATTTGCAGATTCCTGATCCTCCCAGCTTCAAGCCATCTTTAGGTTCAGAGATAAATTGAAAAGAGGGAAACTGAAACTTACCTATTTACTGGGATTTTCTTACTTTTAACTACATTTTTACCTTTTTTTGCATATTGTTTTAAGAGTTTATGAATACTAAGAGGCTTATGATTCGATTCTCTAGTCATGGCAGGACTATCCTTACTCCACTACCTGCCTCCCCAAATCCTCATTCCTCATTCTTTAAGCCACTTATTGTGAATTTTATTCTCATGTTTTTAAGTATTGGAGAGAAATCAACTTAGAAAAAGGAAAGATTAGTTTGGCTTACAGTTTCAGTCCATGGTTGGTTGGCTCCATTGCTTTTGAGCCTGTGGTGGGGCAGAAAACATCGTGAGGAGTGTGCATGGAGCAAAGGAGGGAGCTACTAGGGTACAAGAAGAGAGAGGAAGAAACCAGGGTCCCACAGTCCCCTCCAAGGGTATGTGCTAAGGACCTACCTTCTTCCCCCTAGGCCCTGCCACAAGCTCGCGGTAGCACCACAGGCTGCTGACGAACACTCCAATACATGAGCCTCTGAGGAGCCTCCCATGGTTTTATGGGATATGTAATCTATGGGGCTAGAACAGGAATGAGTGTGACTGACAGTAAACATACTTTCTTATTCCCTTTAAACAAAACCTTTAATAATACAAATACCCTCTCTTTACCTTTCCTTCTGTGTTTCTGTAGCAACTTCATCGGATCTGGGCATCTAGATTGTAGATGTGGATGGAAAACTTCCGAATAACAAGATCTGTCTTGGGGAGTTGCTTCCTGAGCTCCACAGCTTGCCTTCTACAGTTGCAGTCTCTGGTTGTCTTCTGCACAAAGACCTGCAGACCTCAGAGCTGGGTCCCGGGAAACAGGTGGGTTTTTGCACACTCAGATGAACACAAATGAAACAAAAGTTTTGGAAATATCTGCTTAGGGAAGGCCAATGGGAGAAGAATAAAAATAAAATATAAAGGGGATCCCTCTTGATCTCTTTGCCAGGTGTGACCAAGCTCATGGATGTGGGGACATTCATGTTCTCCATAGTTATTTGGCAGCAGAGACTGTGAATGGGATAGTGGAATAGCATCCATCTATTTGGAGCTGTGCTCCTGGGCTGCAGTTGGCCCCACCACGCAGCAGCTGGAAGTGCAGGGTTTTGTAATGGAAACCCTGCCAGTCCCTCAACCATTGCAGTGCTGGGGAGCGGTGTGATGATATAGTAAATAAGGTGAGTGGGCTCAGCTTATCTCATTCCACAACTGAGCTGTGTATTGCCAGATAAATCAGATCAGGGTAAACGGCTTCATCTAATAAACCAGGTCAACATATAATGTATTTGTTCAGGTTCGCACTTTTATTGATTCTCATTTGATTTAAGAAGAGATATTTCAGGTCATGTTTGTACAGTTTTAGTATTCATCCCTCTTTCTGCTAAAGGAGAGGGGCTGAGATGCAGGAACACACAGCGGGGATTTCTTTTTTCCTTTAAATAAATTAAGTTTTTGATTCTTGTAAGTCCTTTAGCTTTCCATCTTTAGGCATAGTAGCGGGGGGAGGGTGGTGGCAGGACCGCTTGGGGAGAAAGCCAAGAGGTAGAAGGAAAAAAATCTTTCCATATCTGCATCTGCATCTCCCAATAATGTTTTAGTGATGTTTGCTAATGTATCATTCATTAACCATCAGCCACTATAAAAAACATAATCTATCTCGCAAAGTGGACATTATTATCGCATTAAATCATTTCACAATATACCTGAACGGTTCCACATGAGAGGCCTGGCCTGGCCAGGCTCCGATGCCTGGGGGCAGCTCTTCAGTAGTAATGAGATACGAGGTCTGTCTGTGATGAATACGATATTACCCGTGTCAGTGGTTGTGGTCTGCACCCTGAATATTTCTCCTTACAGGTTTTTTTTTTTTTTTTCCCATAGCAAAGGAACTCAGGCAAAGCACTATTAACCCAGTAAATGAAGCTCTAAAGAGCACAGAGTGTGTTCATTAGGAGACAAGACGGTGACTAATCCAATTTTTCTTGCAGGGAGGGATGATGAGGTTTGGTAACATCTGGGAACGCCGGGCTGTGCATTACAGATGAGGCTGTGCGTCCTGTCCTCTCTGTGACTCCTGCTTTTATCTCTTCCTTCTCTGCCTTTGTCTAAGAACAACTATGACATTGTCCCCTCCTCTCCCTCAGCCTCTGTCTAGCCCCAAACCTCCTTGGAGGTGATTAAAACAGCACCCATGGCTGGCAAAAGGAAGGGACAGAGAGGGGAGTGGGTGGGAGGAGGAGAAAGAGCCCGGTGTTCAGTAAGCCCTCCCATTTAGACATTTATAGCATCGGCTCCTGGGGCTTTGGGTCCACACTGGAGACGCCTGCGATCTGCAGGAGGGAGAGGTGGGAGAGGCAGGGGGCCGTTCACTTTCTGCTCCTGTTAAATTCACATCAAACAGTCTTGCTTCTTGGGAAATAATCCATATTTTCTCCTCTCAACAGGGCATTCACTTGTTTCTTTTAATGCCTTGGAAAACTGTCTGCAGGCATTTATTTTAAATGTTCATGGATAAACACAATATTCCAAGGCCCCTTAGCCCAGACAGCCATGAGATAGCTTTCAATGAATATATCGAGGATGAAAATACAAATATAAAATGGTGATTCTTTCCATAACCTTACTCTAAATCTTCCTGTCTTTATTTTTTGTTTTTAAACAAATACCTGTTATCTGTACTCTATGCCATGTCTCACAGCACACTAATTGTCCATGGCATCAACACTCAAACACAAAACAAATAAACAAAAGACTGCATATATCCACCTTTAGCTACAAAGGAGCCCTATGGGTGCCCCAGTTAAAATCAGGCAAATGTGTGGCACAGTGTCATGTGTATCTACATGTGATGTTTGGTTTTTGTAATGACAGCCCTACATCATCACTTCCCAAGAGGACATTGGAAATGTATTCCCTCAAAGAACAGCCTAGAGAGCCAGAAAATATACCCTTCTCCCCACAGGTTTGGTTTCTGCAGTCGATCAATTCCAAAGGATTGGCTTCATTTTCCACACTGAGAAATGCAGGTTGAAACACCCCCTTTGAAAGTCAGATTAATAATATTTCACATTACTCTAGTATATTAGCTCAGGTGATGTGGAAAATGTAATTTTGAAAACACTTTGGCTTACTTGTGGCTTTTAGAAAGGACAGCATAGTAGGAGTCATGGTTTTGTATCTAAATGGATGTGCCCTCAACTTCTCAAGATGAAATGACTTTATGGACTTTATTAGTGAGATTTATTTACACTGAGTTAATCAATCAATCAGTCCATCTCTCTGCTCCTCCTTTTACCCCTGCCCCTCCTTTTTCCCTTTTCTCTTCTCATAGACGAATTAAAGCTAGTTCACAAGGAATTTTCTTCACAATATCCACAATCCTACCATGACAAGAAAATATTTGTTACCATATATAAATTTGCAGTCCTGGGAATCGAACCCATGGCCTTGAGCATGCTAGGCAAGCTGTCTACATTTGAGCTACACCCTCAACCCATTCCTTTCAGAGAGCATATTTACGGTTTTTGCCTTTAACTGCCCTTCAATTTATAAGGTTCACTTTGAGTTTATTTAATTACATGATCTGGCCAATATAACAAAATCTAGAAATTTACAGAGGTCAAATATTTAATATAACATTATTTTGGCCAGTTTTAAAATGGTTGTTTCATTTCATTATATAGACAGTTCCTTATTTAACAGTGGTTAGACTTAAGATATTTTTATTTTATGATGGTGTAAAAACAATAAGCACCCAGTAAAAGTTGTACTTGGGATTTTGAATTTACTGAATCTCTTCTCAGGCTAGTGAAATGCAGTCTGATCAGATGGATGATGGCACCTGCCACAGCTCCTGGGCCGCCCAGTGATAGTGATGAAAACAGCCAACATGCAGCAGTGTATTGTGCTGTGGAGCTGCGATGTTGGGTGGGCTAAGTGTATGAGATGCATTTTCCACTTAAGATATTTTCAGTGTGTAATTGGTTTATCAGGACCTAATTCCATTATAAATTGAGGAACATCTGTGTTTTATTTCGTTAAGAGATATTATTTCATTTTAACTATAGTAGAACATATTCCTAATGCAATTAGCTCAAATCTAAGTACTGTCATAGTTAAAAATAAAGGCCATATCTTTTCTCTTGAATTTTTGGCTCTCATGCAGCTACTCCTTCTCGATTCCCCTTTCTTCTTGCTCAACTAACTATTCATTATCTGTTGATTCATATTTTTCTTATTTAATTGTATAGGAAGTGTTCAGTGATATTCATCAGAGATTCCTAGCTTTTACTGTCTGTTGTATTTCCCAGCGCTCCCCCCAAAGTGCTTGGCCCTAAAGAGATGCTGGTAAAATGTGTTCAGTGGAAGGACTGTAATTGTCTTCTAGTTGGATTTCTAGGTTTAACCTTTGGCTGATTCAGGAATGTTTTCAACAGAATAGCTAGGAGGATTTTCACTTAAATTCTCAGATTGCTATTCATGGCAGAAGCTATTCTGGGGGATGTTGCAAATCCTAAATAATCATCCTCCTTCCTCCACCAGCAGCCTGTCCCACCTTACCCTGTGCTGTGCTGACATTGGACCTACTGCCTGGAACTCACCTATTCAAATTATTGAATATCACTTACTCCTGTTCACTTATTCAAGACCCTGTGTAAACCCTCGTCTAACCCTCCTAAATCCTTTCTCATTACTTCAGTCCACATTAATTTTTCTCTTTTAAAGTCACATTTTTCACTTTATTGTTATTTCAAAATTTCTGGTGGTTGAGATTCTATCTCACTCCAGAAAGAATGGCTGTCATCAAGAAATCAACCAATAACAAATGCTGGTGAGGCTGTGGGAAAAAAATGAGCCCTTCTACATTGTTAGTGGGAGTGTGAATTGGTACAACCTATATGGAAAGCAGTATGGAGATTTCTCAAAAAAGTAAAACTAGGGGTTCTATTTGACCCAGCTTTTCTCCTGGGTATCTTCCTGAAACTCATCATACTGTAGGGATATATACATACCCATATTTATAGCAACACAATTCATGATGTCTAAATCTTAGAAACAGCCCATATTCCCATCAACAGATGAATGGATAAAGAAAATGTGGTATTTATATACAATGGAGTACTAACTCTGCCCTAAAGAAGGATAAACTTGAGGCCTTTTGAGATGTACCCCAAGGGCATAGTCTTAAGTGAAATAAATCAGTCACACAAGCTTAAATATTATATTGTTTCTCATGTGAGAAACCCAAAGTATAAATAAGGAACAAAATGGAGGATAAATAGTAAGAAGTTTTTTGAGGAACTTCCATACTGTTTTCCAAAACACTTACAGTAATTTATAGTATTAACAGTGTGTAAAAGTTTCTTTTTCTCTACATCCTTGCCAAAACTTGCTATCTTTCATCTTTTTGATAAAAGTCAGTCTAACAGGTATGAAGTAATATCTCATTGTGACTTTAATTTGCATTTTTTTGATGATTAATGATGTTGAGAATTTTTTCACATCTGTTGTCCATTTGTGTTTATTCTTTTGAGAAATGTCTATTTAAGTCTTTTGCCCATTTTTTACATGGCTCTTTGTTTTTTGTTATTAAGTAGTTTGAGGTCCTTGTATATTTTGTATGTTAATAGACTCTTAACTGATGTATGATTTGTAAATATTTTCTCCTAATTTTTCTCTTCATTGTCTTATTTCCTTTGCTGTGTGAAATCTTTTCAGTGCCATGTGATTCCACTTGTTTATTTTTGCTTTCATTGCCAGAGCATGTGAGATCATATTTAAGAACTCTGCCCAGACCAATATCATAGATTATTTTCCTCTAGGTTTTTTTCAAATAGTTTTATAGTTTGAGACCATATATTTAAGTCTTTAAATCATTTTGGATTGATTCTTATACAAGGAATGAGGTGAAGGTCCATTTTCATCCTTCTCTATGTGTGTATGCAGTTTTCACAGCACCATTTATTGTCCTTTCCTCTTGACACCTTTGTCACAAATCAATTTGACTATGTGTATGGGTTTATTTCTGGGCACTCTCTTGGAGTCATCAGTTGGGCCAAGACTGTAATGTAATTTAATAATACTTTACATTTTTCAAATTTCGATTCAGAAGGTTTCACAGCAGTATAGAAAAACAGCTCACTGCTCAAGCTGAACAGATGCTGCAAAGTGCAAGAATTCCCTTCCCTCTTGAAAACCTGCTTACAAAGATCATGTAAGTCACTTGCAACTCCAAAATTACAAAGGTACAAAGGTTCCTCCTGAGAGTCTCCCTAATGTTGGGAGCTCTTGGTTGAGAGCCCTTCTGGGCCTCTTGGTGATTGAACTAAGTTTTATCTCTGAGTAATCATTCATCCTCCATACCTCCACAGTCACACACTGTAACAATCATTTTTAACAATTCTGCTATTTATCCTTATATTCATTCAAGATTCAGAATCTGTATTCTCAGGAAAAAATAATCTACTATAAAGCAAGACTTAATTCAATACCTGAGTAGGGAAAACTCTGCAATGTATTCTGTCTTATCATCTTTACCCCTAACTCTTATAAAACATCACAAAGTCTGAAAATAGTACCACCTCAATGATACATGAGCTCAAAGTCCAGAAATATAAAAGAGAAAGAAACTAGAAGATCAGAAATAATTATTAGATTAATTAGAATAAGAGGAAGTGATGAAATCCAACAAGAAAAGAATATTTCAATGGGCAAATGGGTTTCCTCAAACATATATTCGGTAGGCAGATGGTAAAGTGGAAATTGGCCCATTAAGAAATATAGTAAGTTATTGGATACTGGGAAAAAGGAAGTAAGAGATTTATTAAGTAGCATGCATTCATTTATGCAGAAAGGTGGGAAATCTTGGATTATATGTGCATGTGAGTATTAGCTAGAGTGAGCAAGCATTTAAGGAAGGCAGAGGAGTTTAAAAACTGCCCATGGATTGCATGAGTGCATCACGTGGTCCTCTTATAGTCCAAAGAGTGGAGCCTTTGCTATCCTCATCTCATAGGCCAGCAAGGAGAATTTGACCTCTGTGTTGTTAAATGACAGTTGTACAAACAAAAGCTCTGTAATAGCTGGTAATTAAAATACTTTTAATTTTTTTGACTGGCAAAGGATCTTAGATTTATATTTGTCAAAACACACATATATACATGTATGTGGACACACACATTCCCCTCTAGAATAAGCCACTTAAACACCTTTACTTTCTTTTCCCGAGCCTTCGATAGCTTCCAATTACTGAAGCCATAAATGCCCCATTTTACAAAATAATACTCTTGAGATCTGCACATTTGGTTCCCTTACTACCTGGGAAAGAATAAGTCTCTAGTTATAATAGTAATTTAGATTATATTTAGTTTGCAGTGTCATTCCTACAATGTGAGGAGCAGATATGGGTATTTTCATACACTCTACAAGTTGTCTTTTCTCTTAAATATCAAAGGCTGCAGTTAGGAGAGGTCATTCTCATAATTTCACAAGAGAACTATTTGACTACTTTCTCATCAAATACAGACTCTTTCTCACTTATTAAAAGAGAAATTCACATGTGTGGATTAATTACAGCAGGTAAATCACATTCAGTCTGTTCTCTTTTCCAACTATCTAATGCATAACTCACCTACAGCCACCTCTGCAGTCACTCTCAGATACCTATCTCAAATACTTCATTTAGTTTATTTGGCTCATTCATTCTGGGTTTATTGAGCTTTACTAGGTGCTACACAGACTGCAGCAAAGAAGGCTAGACCCAGCCCTGCTCTCACAGAGAGGATGGTGCATTGGTGGATTAATTGGTAGACAAATTGATGGACATTGGTGGACAGACAAATGGCTACTGAAATAAATGCTGAAATGGTGTTGATTACAAGAGCTTCTATCAGTTGAATTTTTCTTTTTAATTTTCCTTACTTCCAAATAACTTAGTTGCTTATTCTAAAGAAGCACAACTGTTCATGGTTTCTCTCTTTGTCCAATCATCCAGTGAATTTGGGCACTTGTCATTTCCACTCATAAAATCTCTGCAAGAGGTAAAACATATGGTTCTGAATTATCTTATTAATTGTCACTGCTCTCTTTCTTTTGGCTGGGAGTAACTAGCCTTATCCATGAACTGAAACTTGTGTAATTCCAGTAGGAATTCTTTTGCTTCACTCTCTTGAGAGCTTTTTCAATGGACCATGTGTAAAATACACCCATCTTAGCACTGTAAATTCAAATTCTTCCTCTGTCATTTGCTATGTGACCCACAGATATTCCTTTTATGCCTAATTTTTAATATGTATAAATTGAGATTTTCTAGTTCTGATTCTAAAATGCCAGGATGACTTATTTTCAAAATTACTTGAAACTTACCTCTTTTATTCCACACACTAAGAACATCTTCCCTCTGTCTCTGCTCATTTCTATAATCCAGTAGCCATCCAATATCGTTAACACAATTACATATAGCCATGTGTGTACTTACAAATGTTTCTAATTCAGACATTTTGGTGTTTGATTGAAAATGTTGCTCTGTACTTTTTCTAAGATTGTAAAAATGTGAAGCAGTAGTTTTTGTTTTTTTTTCAGTTAATGTATCTCCATAACTTTTGTATATAGTATACAGAAATAGTGCTGATCAAGTGATTTTATTCTAATGGCTTCATAGATAGATAAAAGAATTCCTCAGTAGTACAATATGTTTGGGCATTTCAGAAATGCAAGCTGCAATTTTGGGTCATGTGATTTTTTTTTTTTCACCAGACAGACCTTAAGATTGAGGGTATGAACTGTCCAACTGAATCTGTTTTCCCTCTAGTTTTGCTGTGTGGAAACAGCCTCACCTATGAGCTCTTTCTTGGCTAATTCCAGTGAAGTCCCACTGGGAGGATGGCAAGAAGAGAGGAGCGATGCAAACAGACTGGAGAGCTTTAATGCTGCTGGTGATTGCGCCATTACCCAGAAAATGCAGGTTAATGTGGAGAAAGGGAGGAAACTGTGGGAGGCAGCAAAGCAGACCCAACAACACCTATTAGAACAGTCATGCATCATACAGAGCAGGAAGCAAGGATAAGGGTGAAATAGGCATAGAATTGCCCCATTCCTTTATCCAAGAAAACACGCTAAAGACAAGGATTAAAGAAATAGCAATAGAGGGAGTGCTGAATTAACTCTTAGATTCCAGCCTGGCTCAGAATTACCTGATGAAGCTCTATGTCCTTGTAGGACTAATAGCTCACACTGTTCCTAGTGAATGTGACAGGGGGCAGAATACACTGTTCCTAGTGAATTTTGGGTCAGCTGCATGTAACTACTAATTTGGGATAGGTAAATAACTTGCTTATAAAGCAGAATGTTAAGTGAGATCCGATAAGATATAAATACAGTAAAAGTATGTGATAATTCTGAGAGGGGAGAATTCAGATTCAAGTATGTATATTGTGTATGCATTGAGTCTAGAAATGTTTCATGAAAATAAAAGATTTAAAGTCAACCTTGTAGAGCTGGAAAGACTTTTTCAAGCCAATATTGTGGGGGTAAGACAAAAGTAGTAAAAGAAAATGGAAAAGGAGTTAGGAAATGAGAAGATGTTTGGAGAACATTAATTGTCTAGTTTGCCCAAAAGATGAGATGCAAGATGGGTGTAGAAAGAATTGAGGCTGTAAAGGTAGGTTAAAGGTAATCCAAGAAGATCCTAGATGCCACCCATAGCTTTGTTTTTCCATTCACCCCCACTTTCTCAGGGGGATTCTGTGGTTGTCTCCATCTGGGGTCTCAGGCCAGAGCCAATCTGGTGTAAGGCTTCTTTATCCATTTGGATCTGGATGTGCATGGTTAGAATCCAGAAGGCCAACCTCACAGGGTGGCAGCGTTTCCAGCTCTCCATCTTTGTATCTCCTCTGTTGGCACATGGCCCGGATCCTGCCTGCATCTCTGTGACCAGCCAGCCCCTGGGTCTCAGTTCTCCCTACTTCTTCTAGCCCTACTTGAGCTTCTCTTTGCTTCCGTTTCCAGATTCTGCCAAGCTGTTGTGCCTACAGGCACAGGGACCCTCTAGAAATGAATCTCAGCCTACTTAAGCTAAGTCCCAGAATCCCAAAGAATTCTTAACAGGGTTCTTACCCCTTTCCCCCAAGTGAGGTCTTATTGTGGACTCTCACTTCTGTGTAACTTCTTGGCTGGATTTGTACCTGACTTATGCTTATTTTCATTTCACATTCATATATTCTTGTCTTATTAAGAAATAATCTGTCCAGTTATTCTGATAGCTTATATTTCTAGCTAGTGGATATAAGCATACTTGAATATATAAAAGATTTCTCCATTGTACACAATTGCACAATGTTGGGCCACTTGTTTGAAATACATTTTTAGAAGGAACATATGACCTATTCTACTTGTCTGTACTCCCTTCCAGTCCTTAAACACCTTTCCCAGATTGAGCCCACAAACCTATGACCTTTTTTGTAATATCCCAGCTCTCAGTCCAAGGATTCAGGTGCATGGAAGGGTTTGAACCTTGAATATGCTTAAAAATGCTGACCTTCTGTAGGGAACCTGTGTTGTGGCTGAGGATCTGCCTGAAGGGCCCCTGTGACCTCGTGACTCTTTCATCTGTGAGCATCTGTGATGGAGCAGAAGGGCATTTAGTTACAGGTAATCCATGAAGTTGGCAAACCATCTGAAAAAAACCCAGTTGCATTCTCATTAATGATCCTCTTTCTTGCAATATGTATTAGAATCCTTCCAACTGCCGTTTTTCCGACTGGAGTTGCAGTTATAAGAGATCAATTGTACTTAAAAACAGGCAAAAACTGAAGCAGAAACTTGTAGGGCTTCTTTAAGTTCTGCTATCATTGAGTTTCTTCATCTCACACTAGAAAAAAGAAAGGGGAAGGAATGTGGAATGTGAAAATTAAAAGGCTGAAGAGGATAAAAATTTATGAGTTTGGTTTCTGGAGTACTCAGATTCATAGACATACACATTCACACACACACACACACACACACACACACACAAAATAAATACTGGTAGGTGTGAGTGTCACCTAATGGACACAGAACCAAAAGATATGTGTATAATTCTGACCTCAGTAATGCCAAATCCCAGTCCTTTAGGGTTTAATACCATTTCAGAGTTTGTGCTGTTAAATCAAAAGGTTATCTATAATACATCTGGTGCTATTAATGGGAAAGATCAGGGGTATTCAAAAGACATTTATTCATTATTAATATAGATAATAAAGGATCATTTATGAGGCTTCAGATGAGATTTTTATCATCAAAAGCTTAAAAAGGGAAATTTATTTTTGCTCCAGGACAGACTCGAGAGGTGTCTATAATGGGAAATGTGAGAGTCAACACTAAATTGTCAGATTCACTCTGTTTCTGAAGATGGCTGATACTTTATAGCAACAGATTAAAAAGAAAATAAAATCTTGTGCTTTAAATTTCTATTGACAGTGACTTCCTGATTTATTCTTGGTTTGTCCTTTATCGAGATGTCTTGTTGATATTCTCTGCTTCTGTCTCTTCCATTTGTGATGTTTGATGGCTTAGGCAAATTGAATGGGGAGGAATCCATCAAACCACAAAATACAGTGGACCCTCTAGTTACAACTTTCCTGATATATGAACAACTTGAGTTTTAACTGGAATTTTAGTTTTAACTTTCAAACTCTTGAGTTGTGACTCGAATGCCAGCCACTTGATAGTCTCAGATACAGATTTAACCCTTAAAGAGTTCTGGCAGGAACATTAGAACATTCTTTCCTGTGTGGGGTTAATTGAGAAATCCTGGGCCAAATGTCTCTCCAAGGTCACTGAGACCTTGTATAGAAGGAAGAGAGACTTTTGAGGGCTGTGTAGAGGAGCCTGAGCCTTCAGTTGACCAACTTGACTTACAACCAGCCTTTGGGAATGAATTGAGTTTGTAAGTCAAGGGTCCACTGCATTTGGGACTCTTGGAAAATAAATGAGTTTGACTCCAGAATCATTACATCTTTGCAAGAACCATAAATCCAAATTTCATTGAACACAAGAGGTAATGAAAAAGGATGGCTTGAAAATGTATTATTTTGGAGGAAGGTCACATAAGCTTTGGAGACTTAAAAGAGCTCTTAGACATTGAATATAGTGTTATTAGTCACTTCATCTTATGCCATTGCAGCTGATCAAAGCAGATTTAAACTGTTTTTAAGGAAAAGAGATTTTCAGAAATCCTCTGACCTCAGTTTTGCATATAAGCTGCAATTAATTCTCCAGTCAATATTATGACTGAAAACTTACTGGATTTTGATTTGGAATCCATGTAAGTGAGAAACAGAAAACTAAGGATGCTTCACACACACAGTGTCAGCTACAGACCGGGTCCTCAGAAATATTTGCTGAATAATGAACATTTCCTGTTAGGTCCAGGTACCACAGGTGAAGTTATTTTACACCAGAGGATACTGCACATATTCTGATGGTTTTTATTTATTGCTAATATACAATATTAAAAACCATATGTCTAGAATTTTGGATGAATTCTCTCCATTAAAGAAAAGAGAGAAGATCCAAGATCAAATGTACCTAGATTATGCTGATACCAATATTTGTTAATAATTTCAATAGTAGAAAATAAGGTAAAACTTAATGAAATCACATGGCTTCACCTGTGCTTCCTGAAGGTAAAAGGACAATCGGAGGTCATCGAGTCCAATATCTCACTCAGAGAATTCACAAATGGAGCAAAACACATGACCTTAGAGCACTTGTGCATCAAAAAGAAACACAAATCCAGCTGTCAACACTGAGGAGAAATGGGGATCCTTCCAGTGTGTGGCTAGAATGTGGACAAGTGTGGGAAGGGGCTTGGCCTTGGGTGTAGGATGGGCTCTCAACATCCAGCCATTCTTCCAGTGTTCCCACATATGCCAGAGAGGCTGCAAAGGTAAAAGCACATTCGCCAGACACCTTCGCACTTGTATTCCTTCCAAATGCAATTTAGGTTCTGATGATCGGGTGTACTTGGGAGAACTTGGAAGATGCAAAGGCACTCGTGTGTTATTTGTTCCTGGCAAACACAGTCGTGGTGGCAGTATGATTTCTCTGCAGTCATCAGAGGTCTCCCCTTCAGTCACTATGCTGGGTCAGAGCCAGGGAGCTGGGGTTCTTTGGAGAGTGCAGATTGGAGCAGGGAAAGCACAGAGAGGAATTGGAAGCAGAAATGGTGGTTTCCTCCTTGTGCTGGTGAGGGTAGGTTTGGAACTGGCTACTTAACCCTGGGGGTGGGAAACCACTGCTTTGCTGAGCTAAATTGCCCTCAAAGTTGAACCTACTGAAGTTGGTTTTTTTTTTTGGTACCAGGGATCAAACTCTGGACCTTGAGCTTGCGAGGCAGATGGCGGAACCATTGAGCTAAATCCTCGGCCCTGAAGGTGTTTTTTGAGTCTTTCCATAACTCCTAAAGCCACTGAATATGTTAGGTGGACGGATAAAAGTATCCTTTCTCAATCTTTTACCATTAAAATGCTTGAGATAATTTTCAGATCTCAGAAAATGTAAAATACAATTTTTTATTGTACAAAAAGGTAGTTAATTTTTCCTTTGCATAATAGCAATAAATTCCTGCTAAATAAGTGGATGCTCATTTTTTCAATGTAGGCTTGGAAATTTTATATATAGGTGGTTTGTGAATTTATTTTTATTATGGAAACCTACTGATAATGTTGAAGAGTAAAGCTTCTGAAGTCATAAGCTAAAGAAATATGAATACAAATAAAATATACCCTAGAATATAATTTTATATTAGACTTTGAAACATATTTTTTAGAAGAGTGATATGATCAAGCTCAAACATAGGTGTAGACATTACAAGATGATTCCATGAATGTATTGATCTCTTTTAGAAGTTTATATATGCATAAAACATTGTATTTTTGAAACTAATAGTGCAGAGTAAAATTCACTCCTTTAATGTGAAACCTGTGTTTGTTTTTTGTTGTGAAAAATACTCAATTCTGACTTGAACATCAGATAAACACATACGGATTTCATTTCCAGTTGAAATGAGATGATTTCTGTCTTTGCTCATGAAGCTTACGTAGCAGTAAAAATCTTGCTCACATATGAAAAAAGTTGAAAACTAGCAAACTATTTTTTCTGAATGGCATATTCCTTTGTAGAAATAGACAACCAGTCTAGGAAGATGTTGATAAACCTCATTTGGAATATACACAATCTTGCAGCTTACAAGTTCTTCTTCACTCAAGTTAAATTCTTAGCTAAAGAAAAGATTCAGAGATGGATTCCTCACCAGTTACATGCTCGTATTGAAAGGGAAAGAGAACATTGTCCAGTTTTGTGGAGTTCTTCTTGGAGGATTCAGTAAGTCTTCAGTCTTGCTGATTTTCTTCCACACTCTCAAGTTAGGGCTGATCTCATAGAGATTGAGAGCAGAATGGTGGTTACCAGATGCTTGGGAGAGTAACGGAGGGATGGGAGAACCTAGTGGGGGAACCTAGTGGATACTAGGTTACAGACAAGAGGAAAGAGCCTGGTGTGGGGCTGAGGGTGAGAGAGAAGGGCACATTCCAGGTTGAGACCCTGAAAATAACCCATTCCTGCCTCTGTTGCTAGCCTTGCACTGTGTAGTAGAGAATTCTCAGTTGTGATTTTTCAAAATCTGCGTTTGGATTCTTGGAGCAGCTGAATTGCTATTGCTCAAGCACTCTGTTTTCCAGCACTGGAGATTTGGAGGCTTCTGATCCTCAACAAGTTCTTGCTGTCCTCATGGCTTCCAGTCAGAGGAGTCAATCTGGTGAGGGTTCAGGCTCCTCGCAGGATGCACGCTTCTCTCATGTCCTGCAAAATGTGCTCCTAAATGCCAAGTTATATAAGTTGGTGTCATTTCTGCTCCACAAGAATCAAAAGAAGGAGCAGAAATGCTGCATGTTCTGCCCCATGATAACTGTAACAACTTCCCTCTGAACTTTTGGGAACTCTGTGAGTCCATGTATCTGGGCTTTGGCATTAAAATCAGGAAAGTGAATTACTCTGGCAGTACATATGAGCTAGTCCCCATTTTGGGTCTTACATACAGTGGGATACTAGATGGCAATGATGAAAGAATCATTCTCAAAATCGACATCATTGTATCCGTCCTGTCTCTAATCTTCATAGAGGGCAACCTTATCGGTGAGGAGGACCTAACTGAAAAAGTGAAAAAATGGGTCATGTTAGCTCAGTCTGAGCGTATTCATTTTGAGGAAGCCTGGAAATTCATCACTGAGGATTTAGTATGGGAAGAGTACCTGATGCACCGGCAGATTCCTAACAGTGATCCTGCTCGCTATGAGTTCCTGTGGGGTCCAAGGGCCCATGCTGAAACCAGCAAGATGAAACTCCTAGTTCATATGGCCCATTGTAATGGAACAGATCCCCAGTCTTACCCAGAACTACATGAAGAGGCTTTGGAAGCAGAACTAGGTATAGACCCAAGGTTCCTGAGAAATGGGATATTGCCCAAAGGTGTCAGTGAATTTGTTTTCCCCTGAGAAGAAATGAGGCCCATTTTCAGTCTCTGTGGAGAGCAGGCAGTTTTCTAAGTAGTGAAGGGCCAGGGGAGGGGTGAAATAGCACACATAGCATCTTGCTGTCTCTTCTACTGGGTCACTTGGAAATGGACAGGGGTTTTCTTTATGGTGTTTTGAAGTATTGGTCCTTTTTGGGGGAGACTGAAGTAGCTTGCATATTTATTGATTGGTATTGATCTCCTGTGTATTTTTAGTTTTGTGATGTTGATGTTTGTGTTTTCTGAAGGGAATGTGATTTTGTATGACATTGATCACAAATGGAGTGCCTTTTCCATTCACATGTAACAGTCTTTCCTGTTTTAACATACAAAGAGAAAAACTATTCAATTTATTTATGATAAAATGGGAATGGAATAGGAATTTCCTTGAAAATTGTAAGTTTCCATCAAATTAGAGGGACCCTAGAAAAAGTGATAAGGATGAAAATCAAATATTGGCTACTTCTTATTTCTTTTCCCCTGTTGATCTGTACTATTAAACTTATATTTATTGCAAAAAAAAAGAGTTCTGGTGTGTTACTGGACAGTGGGGTGGCCATGGAAAATGATAGTATATGTACAATTCAGAAAGCTAGAGGAAATATTTTGAAAGTATTCACTAGAAGAAATGATAAATATATGAGGAAATGGCCATGTTTAACTCAGTACATGTATATCAAAACATCACATTATATTGCATTTGATCATGCTATAGAATTTCTAAGATTTATAAATGATGATGAAATTCCAGAAAACTATTTCTGCTGTGAAGAAATTTCTGAGCAAGGAATGGGCAAAATATATTCAAAGTTTGGTCTTCCTACTTGGAAACCAAAGGTCTGTTTTGGAGGAATGATGTTGGTGCTGCACCATCAGGGGTTGGATTTGGGAAAGGTTTGTCCTCTCTTCTGTGAAAGGAAGTCCACTGTAGCCCATACTGTGTTCTTCACACCACCCGGTGTGGGAAAAGCACTGGCTATTCTACTGTGCGAAATGATAAGTAGCTTTTATAGTCAGATGACTTCTTTGATGTCTGTTGCTTTCATGCAGTGAAATGACTCAAAAGATTGTGTTTCCCTACCATTAGCCTTATTAGAATTACTCATAAACATAGGCCGGGAATCTTCCATTTTATCTTCAGATACCTCCACAATGTGCCATTCGACTTGTATGTAAAGTACAAGTGGTAATAAAATGTAAAATGGAAGGTCACAATAATAAAAAAGTATTAAAAATGTAAAACCTCCATAATATAATTCATTTTTTGGAGTATTTATTTGCGTGGTGCTTACAAAGAAAGCTAATTTTCAGGGAAGGGAAGAAAAGGGAAGTTATTTGTGGCTTGTAAAAACTTCTTTTTACTAATAAAGATTTCCAGTGATTTCCAGTGACATGGGCAGAGCTGTTCTGTTCCTATGCCTGTCAATATTTAAAGGGAGTTTGGGGGAGGTGATTTTAAGGAGAAAAACCATTGCTATAAGCTTGTCCTCTTATTCTTCATGCAGTAGAGCACTTATCAATTATCTATGACCTTCCCCCCATTTTGTGAAGACACTGAATCAAATAAACCAGGTCCTAGTGTGTCCACCTATAAGAGCTCTAAAGATCCTTAATTAACTAGCAAATTGGGTTGTTAGGTCATTGTCCATAACTATATATGTTAGTCTCCCATGGCATTTCAAATATGATGTTTGTTTTGGTCAGTGATGATCTAACAAAATCCCTACAAATGCTTCTCAGAAGGCCAGGATTCTGTGGAATCTTGTTGTGAAATATGGGCCCAGAGGAGATTTTATTTTCTGCAAATCAACTTAGATCACTACAGCATATAACAGGGTCCCTTATACAGGCTGAGAGACAGAAAAGACTTCCCTAAAAATTTGATATGAGACATAAAATCTGAAGAAATAGTAAGATAAAGAAAGAGAGTAGGAAAAAGGGGCAAATTTAGTGAAAGACTGCATCTTTCTGTCTTTGTTATTGTAATAGTATACCTGTTTACATTAATTCTTGGTTACATATCTGTTCTCCTATGTTTGTTCATATCCTTTCAATATTTTGAAATGGGGCATGCAGTGTTGGCATGACAATGAATTCCAATAGGGTACGTAATGGCAGGCAAGATTCCAGCAAACCCCAGGTACCATTCAAGTTTGTCACATTCCATAGAGAAAAACTCTCTTACTCTTGGTGCTTGTGTAAAATATTATTCTGCTGTGGTTTGAATGTGTCCCCCAAAGGCCCATGTGTTAAAAAGACTTTGTCCCCAGCCTATGATGCTCTTGGAAAGTGGTGGAACTTTCACCAGGTGGAGCCTCTTGTGGTCCTTCCAGTCACAGGAGTGTGCCCTGTAAAGATGACTGTGGGCCCCAGGCCCTTCTTCTTCCTTTTGTCACGACCAGTTACAATGAGGTAAATGGTTCTCCTCTGGCCCATGCTTGTGTTATGATGTACTGTGCTGCTGCAGGCCCAAACAATGTGGCCAACTCATTGTGGACTGATATCTCTAAAACCAAGAGCTAAAATACACCTTCCCTCTTTTTTAAAGTTGATTTGTCTCAGATTTTTGTTACAGTAACAGACAAATGACAACAAATATTCCATGCATAAGTGTGCACATGTTGTGTTTAACACTATTTTGCACATAAGGTTTTTCTCTTAACAAATGCTATGTGACTGCATCTCTCAGCTCTGTCACCTACTGGTAGCACAATTGGCAGAAAGCCCAGATGCTGAGTTGTGAAATCCACTATTGTATTCATTTAAAGACCACACTTCCCAGGGGCTGCCTCCTGGAAGGGATAAAGTGAGGCAGAGATTGTAGGTCTGAGAAGGAGAGAGAGAGAGAAAGAGAAAGAGGGAGGGAGGGAGGTTGGAGAGAGAGAGATTGAGAGAGAGAGAGAGAGAGAGACCACTTTAGCTGGGGGACCCTTGATAGCCTTTCAAAACAGGGATTTTAGAACATCAGAAATGAGAATAATGAAAAGAGAAAAATTGGGGCAATAAAACACAGTTTATATCTGTTCTTGAGTTTTCTAAATTACATTAGATAGTGCAATAAAATTATGTCTTAATTGGTTTAAATTTGGTGATAAGGATACCAAAGACAGTTGTAAGTGGAAAAGAATAATGGAACATGAAGTGAGGTAAGGTTTATACACCTCACTTGAATGGTAAAATGTAGACACCGGTAATGTAGACTGTGATAAGTAATATAAAATGTAATGCTTAGGGAAACCACTATAAAAAGCTATGCAAATCAAAGTAGCATTCTAAAAGAAAATTCAAGTGACCTATACTAGGCTGAAAGAAGGAATTAAAAAAAAAAAAGAAAAAAAGAAAAGAAGAAGCCAAAAAACCTAAAATGCTAGGCTTGAATCCTAAAATATCAATAATTACACTGAATATAAATAGGACAGATATATCAAGTAAAGACAGAGATTAGACAAATAGATTTAAAAAGTGATTTAATGGTTTATTGTCTACTAGAAATTCACTTCAAATATAATGATCTACATAGGTTGAAAGTTAAAGGATGAAAATGATTTACCATGCAAACATTAAGTTTAAAAAGCAGAAATTGCTCTGTTAATATAAGATAAATTAGACTTCATGCAGAACAGGGAAAATTAACAGAGACAGAGGGAATATTACATAATAATAAAGGGTTCAATGCACCAAAATATATATCAGTCAGTATACACTAAACAGCAGAGTTGTAAAAGAAAAACAGACAAGTCCATAACTGTATTTGGTGACGTCAATATTGCTCTCAGCAATGATGGAATAACTAGATCAAAACAGGAATCACAAAAACTAAAATGGTGGACTTGAGTCCCAAAATATCACAATTACAATTTCCTGTAACACTTATCCTTAGGCAAGATCTTGAAACATATTTAGCCTTTATGAGGAAGCCACAGCTCTTGAAAGCTTCCATTCCGGATGCAGCACACAGATTCTACTTCTTTAAAGAGATGTATTTAAGATGTCATGGAAGCATGTTATGGTCCTCACAAAACTGAAAGTTCCTTTTGTTGCTTTTATTTTTTATTTTTTTTGTCACTTTCCAGTCCCCTTGCTGCCTGTCTATTGCTCTTGGGTTCTTTCCTCTCTCCCTTAAAATCCTACCCTTAGCAAAGGATTTGATAAGCTCATTCACAGTGAGGTGCAACTAAAGAATAAGAGTTTAGCTGTGACTCTTCTAGAAGAGTTTGCATGGGAACCTACTGAAAGTTGAATGTGAGGAAGAAAGCTGTAATGCTGATGTTATATGATATGCATAGCAAAATGGAATGTTAAATGTGTCCCTAAGTAAAAATTTTACATTCTAGACATCTAAACATGGAAGTGACACATATTTTCTCTATTCCTCTATGGCCAGGCCTTTGTTAAGGACAATTGATGAAGTAAGCTTTTAAGCAAGTTTGGGAGCATGGGTTGATGGACAGTTAAGGAGTGCCCAGGGTACCCTTTTTATATTCTATCCAAGTCATAAATAGATAGACGAAGGGAAGCAGTGATGGTCTATTAAAAAAATCTCCCCTTGCAGTTATACTGATTGGTACCGCTGACGGTGTTTTTCTTCCTTAATATAGTGACATTCACTCATAGTTTCCTGTATTTTTAGAAAATACTATTTTTAGGAAATTCTATTATAACTAAGAAAGGCTCAAGCAAAATAAAAGCATTACTTGCAGTATAAAAATAAAATTTGTAAATGTGAACGGACTGTCCTAGTTCATTTGTGGAACTGTTGGTTTACATACAACAGAAACGTGTTTCTGACAGTTCTGGTGACTGGGGAGTCCAACAGGAAGGCGTGAAGATGTGTCTCGTGAGGCCCCACTACCCGGGGTAGAGGTGGCACCTTCTCTTTGTGTCTTCACATGGGGAAGTGGCAAGGGCGTTCTCTGGGATCTCTGTATGAGGGCTCTGATCCCACTCATGATATTCTACTCTTACGACCCAGTCGCTTCCCAAAGCCTTCACTTCCTAATAGCATCTCCGGGGGTGAGAATTTCAACTTACAAATTTGGGGAGAACGTAAGCATCCAGGAGAGCAGAAGGATCAATTCCAATCATCAAATATAGCATTTCCTCCTTTTCCATTTCCATGAAGTTATTCCCTTTGTTATAGGCCGAGTCTTCCTTTCCGTCACGGACATCTCGTAGTCAGCTTTAATTTATTTTCTCGACAGCATTTTCCTATTTTGGCTCTTCTTCCCTTGTTCCATTTTCCAGATGGAGTCCTGTTTTTTATTTACTCACAGCTAGCTGTTTATAAAAATCACATCAATTGTTTCTTGCTTTTTGCCTCCTCCAGAGAAACTGTAATTTGCAAAGGTTTAATTAGGTTCTTTCAGGATTCTCTGCACTTTAGGATTTTAATATGTAGCATTAGCACAATATAATCCCCAGATTTTTTTAGTTCTTTCAAATTCTTTTCCCCAAATCTAGTTTCTCGATATAGTTATGGTTCTTAAAATATTTCTTTCTAAACGAAGTCTGAAAGAGAACCAGATAAACATTATTATTACATCAAAGTTGCAAGCTCTTCCCACACCACCATTTAGCATTGTGGTTGAAGTTTTTAAAAAATCAAATGCTGAAACTCATTTGGATGCTGTTTTCATAATAAGCCATTTTAATGATCACATATGTTGTTGTTTTAAGGGCCCATTGTATAATTGAAAGAATACACTCTGGACTATCTTGGGGATTTGATTCATGCAATTCTTTCCTCATTATGCACTAAGCTGTTTATTAATCAGCCTGACTACATGGTCTGTTTTTGTTCACTTTGATTTCTTTTGTGTTTAAAGTTCAGGGTTTAAATTTTTAGTACTAAAAATGAAGATGACTGCTTTTAGTTGTTTGTTTGTTTATTACTTCAACTAGATTTCTAAACATTTCCAGGCTGCAAAGGGAAGAAAGAAAAGAAAAAGATGAGAGCGATATCCTGTCAACACATTTGCTTCTTAAATGCGAGGCCTTTGCAATGAGCAAAGTAGGCTGAAAGTCCTGCTTGAGATTGCATTGCAAAGGCATTTGTTTGGCAGTATATACTTTTTAAGTAAAATTTTAAGTGCTTTTTTGTGATTCAGAGAGGTTTCTATCTATTGTTTTCATCCAATTGTATGTTTTCCCCTCCTGTTGGACTTGAAAGATATTTAAGTCTTCTGTCATGCTAAGGATTTGGGTAGCAGATAGACGTTTTAGCCCAAAACATTCACATGCAAATGATCTCATGGTATTTATTTTTAATGTAACTTATCAATTTTCAATTTGCCTTGCTGAATTGACAAATTCACTAGACGCTCCACCATGCTGGGTAACAATTTAGGAGGTGGTGGTGCTTAAACACTCCATAACTTTTAAAGAAAGTCCTCTATTCCTCTGCCCAACAGGGCAGAGAGGAAGATATACCTATAGTGGTAAGAAAAAAGTCACAATATAAAAGCTCAGTCAATTAGTTGCTTGGACTGTTTTATTCCTGTATGAATAGACCTCAGGAAAGCAGAGAACCCAAACCAAAATGGGGGAAAGTAGAGAACCATTCTCTCTGAATCAAATATCAAAAGCAATTAAGTTGGAGGCCAGTGTGGATGTCTGATAAAAGGTAAAAGTGTCTGCTTGAAACATAGAGAGTTGTCTGGTGGAGTTTGAAGACTGAGAGCTGATGACCAAGCCTATGATCATGTCCTCCCATTTTTATCCATCAGGGGGATGCCTTAAGTATCAGTAGCCATTGGTTATGCCTAGCACCTCCCACCTGCCTGAAATTACACGTGTTACTTATGCCATGTGGATGCTTAGCAAATGCTAACTTCTTTATTTGTCAATCTCTGACCCAAAATTTCTTTTTTCTTTTTTTCCATTTAGTTTATTGGTACATTTCAGGTATACAATACAGTTACATTCATCTTTGGGATCTTGTACCTTTACATGATGCATCTCGGTTCTTATTTATTTATTTATTTTATTAAATTCTTTTATTGGTACATTGTAGGTATACAGCACAATTACGTTTCTCATTGGGAATTGTACCTTTACATAATGCATCTTGGTTCTCATTTTTTCCCCATTCCTAGCCCTCCCTTCATGCCCTCCACCCTTGCCTATTTACAAAGACTTTATTTCCATTTCTCATCATTTTTCCTTTCCCTTCCTTCCTTTCCCCTACCCCTCCCACTACCCCTACCTCTTTGGACCTTTTCTTCCTATTTTGCATTATCGATTATTCATTCTAATCATTGGTACATTTTAGATATACAATATAATGACATTCATCATTGGAAATTTGCACCTTTACATAGTCTCTCTTGGTTCTTATTTTTCACCCTTGCCCAGCCCTCCCTTCAACCCCTCCATTCCTCCCTATTTACAAAGATTTTGATTCTATTTTCCATTTTCTCATATTAATCCCATTCCCTTCTATCCTTTCCCCTAGCCCTCCCACTTCCTTCTCCTTTGCCCTTTTTCTTCCTATTTCACATTACCTATTATACATTTAGTCCTTATTTACACTTTCAGTTTCTCACACCAGAGAAACTATTCAGTATTTATTCATGTGTGTCCTATTTATTTCACTTAAGAGTATCGCCTCAATGTGCATCCACTTAGCTATAAATGTCTCTAATGTCTCATTTTTTATGGCTGAGTAGTACTCCATTTTATAAAAAAAAACACATTTTCTTTATCCAGTCTCCAGTTGATGGGCATTTGGGCTGTTTCCAAGTTTTAGCTGTTACAAACTGTGCTGCTATGAACATGGGCACACATATATCACTGTGGTATGATTCTTTTAATTCTTTGGGGAAGATCCCCAGCAGTGGAATAGTGGGGTCAAATGGGACTTCCAGTCCTAGTTCTTTGTGGTATTTCCACACTGATTTCCACAGTGGTTGCACCAGTCTACACTCCCACCAGCAGTGGAGCAGGGTTCCTCTTTCCCCACAGCCCCACCAGCATTTGTTACTGGTTGACTTCATGACAGCAGCCATTCTTTCTGGAGTGAAGTGGAATCTCAGTGTTGTTTTCATTTGCATCTCTCAAATGAACAGTGATGTTGAACATTTTTTCATGTATTTATTTGCTATTTCTACTTCTTTGACTGAGAAATGTCTGTTCATTTCAGATGCCCATTTTTGGATTGGGTCTTTAAATTTGGGAGGTCTGATCTTTTAAAATTCTTTATAGATTCGAGATAGTAGACCTTTGTCTGAGGAAGAGCAGGTGAAGATTTTTTCCCACATTGTGGGTTGTCTCTTCACACTGCTGGTGGTTTCTCTTGCTGTGCAGAAGCCTTTTAATAAGAAGAGATCCCACTTGTTGATTGTTTGTGCTAGTTCATGGGCAACTGAGGTTTTGTTCATAAAATCTTTTCCTACACTGATGTCTTCAAGGGTTCTACCTAACCTCTGTTCCAACTGGTTTGGCGTTTCTATTTTAATATTTAGATCTTGAATCCATTTTGATTTTAGTTTAGTGCATGGTGAGAGATACAGGTCTAGTTTTAATCTTTGGCAAGTTGAAGCCCAATTTTTCCAGCACCATTTATTAAAGAGGCTATCTTTCCTCCAGTGAGGGTGTTTGGCTCTTTTATCGAAGATGAGATGGCTGAGTGTGTCTGGTGTTGTTTCTGCATCTTCTAATCTGTTCCACTGGTCCTCAGGTCTGTTTCTTTGCCAGTACCATGCTGTTTTTATCACAGTAGCTTTGTAGTATAGTTGGAGGTTGGGGATTGTGATACCCCCTGCCATGTCTCTGTTACCTAGAATTGCTTTTGCTATTCTGGGTCTCTTCTTGTTCCAAATGAATTTTTGGATTGTTTTCTCAAGGTCTATGAAGTATCCTGCTGGGATCTCAATTGGAATTGCATTAAATCTATATAGTAGTTTTGGAAGTATGGCCATTTTCACTATATTAATCCTTCCTACCCAGGAGCAGGGGATGTCTGTCCATTTTCTGATATCATCTTCAATCTCTCTTTTCAGAGTGCCATAGTTTTCAGAGAAGAGGTCTTTGATTTCTTTTGTTAGGTCGATTCCTAGGTATTTCAGTTTTTTAGATGTTATTGTGAAAGGAATTGTTTGCCCTATTTCTCTCTCAGTGAGTCTGTCATTGGTGTAGAGGAAAGCTATTGATTTTTGTGTGTTGATCTTGTAACCAGCTACTTGACTGAATTTGGTTATTAAGTCTAGAAGACTTTTGGTGGAGTTCTTGGTGTCTTCTATATAGAGCATCATGTCATCTGCAAATAATGACAATTTGACTTCTTCATTTCCTATGTTTATTCCTTTTATTTCTTTCTCTTGTCTAATTGCCATGGCTAATGTTTCCAGAACTATATTGAACAAGAGTGGTGATGGTGGACATCCTTGTCTTGTTCCTGATTTTAGTGTGAAGGATTTCAGTTTTTAACCATTTAGTATGATATTGGCTGTTGGTTTTTCATGGATAGCTTTTATCAGTTTGAGGTAGAGACCATCTATTCCAATTTTTTGTAGGGTTTTTATCATAAATGCATGTTGAATTTTGTCAAATGCTTTTTCTGTGTCTATGGAGATAATCGTGTGGTTTTTGTCCTTGGCTCTATTGATATAGTGCATTACATTGATTGATTTGCATATATTGAACCATCCCTGCATCCCTGGGATGAATCCCACTTGATCAGGGTGTATGATCTTCTTGATGATCTTCTGCATTCTGTTTGCCATTATCTTATTGAGGATTTTTGCATCTATTTTCATTAGTGAGATTGGCCTATAGTTCTCTTTTTCAGTTGGGTCTTTCTCTGCTTTGGGGATCAAGGTGATGCTTGCTTCCAGGAATGAATCTGGAAGTATTGCTTCCCTTTCAATTTCATTGAAGAGTTTAAACAGTAGTGGCAGCAATTCCTCTCTAAATGTCTTGTAGAATTCAGCAGTGAAACCATCAGGGCCCGGGCTTTTCTTAGTTGATAAGTTTTTAATTACATTTTCAATTTCATTGGTTGATATTGGGTTGTTCAGAATTTTAAGGTCTTCTTCGTTCAACTTTGGTAATCCATATGTATCTAGGAGTCTGTCCATTTCTTTTGTGTTGTCCATCTTATTGGGGTATAGGTTCTGGAAGTAGGTATTGATGATCCTCTGGATTTCTGCTGGGTCTGTTGTAGTTTCACCCTTTTCATTCCTAATTGCATGGATTTGGACCTTTTCTTTCCTTTTTCTGACAAGGTTGGATAAAGGTTTGTCAATTTTGTTGATTCTTTCAAAGAACCAACTCTTGGCTTCATTGATTTTTTGTATCATTCTCTTAGTCTCGATTGCATTGGTTTCTCCTCTGATCTTTATAATTTCCTCCCTTATATGAGCTTTGGGTTTGTCTTGCTCTTCTTTTTCTAGAAGCTTGAGGTTCAGCATCAGGTTGTTTAATTGGGCTCATTCTGTTTTCCTAATATGTGTATTCACTGCTATGAATTTCCCTCATAAGACTGCTTTCATTGTGTCCCATAGATTCCTATATGTTGTATTGTCATTGTCATTTAATTGAAGGAACTGTCTGATTTCTTCTTTAATGTCCTCTGTGACTCATTGGTTATTCAGAAGTGTGTTGTTCAATTTCCATGTGTTTATGAAATTTTTTGAGTTTCTTTTGCTATGGATCTCCAATTTCATCGCACTGTGGTCTGATAATATACAGGGGATAACTTCAATTCCTTTGCACTTACTTAAACATGTTCTGTGTGTGAGTATGTGGTCTATTTTTGAGAATGACCCATGTACAGCTGAGAAGAATGTGTATTCTGATTTTGTGGGGTGGAAGACTCTGTAAACATCTGTTAAGTTCATTTGTTCAAGAGTTCGATTGAGTTCTAGTATTTCATTACTTATTTTTAGTCTAGTTGATCTATCTCTTTGTGACAGTGGGGTGTTGAGGTCCCCCACTACAACTGTATTAGTGCATATATGACTTTTCATCTCTGATAGTCTTTGTTTTATATAGTTGGGTGCACTAGTGTTTGGTGCATAGATATTTATGATTGTCATCTCTTCCTCTTGGATTCTTCCCTTTACAAGGATGTAGTGTCCTTCTTCATCTCTCTTAATCAGTGTTGGTTTGAAATCTACTTGATCTGCAAAGAGGATAGCTACTCCTGCTTTTTTTTGGGTTCCTGTCACATGGAGTATTGTTTTCCACCCTTTAACTTTCAGTCTATGAGTTTCCTTTTGAATTAAGTGTGTTTCTTGTGTGTAGCATATTGTTGGATTTTGCTTCTTGACCCATTCTGCCAGTCTATTTCTTTTGATTGGTGAGTTGAGACCATTAACATTGATGGTTATAACTGAAATGTATTGACTTGTCATTGCCATGACTTTTTCTTTTTGTTGGGTTCTCCCTCTTTACATTTAATTTCTTGTCATGCCAGATGGGTTCATTCTGCTTTGCTTCCTGGGGCTGTGATCCTCCATGTCTGTTCCTAGGATATTGTGTAAAATTCTCTGGAGTGCTGGTTTGGTATTCATGAAGTTCCTAAGGTGCTGTTTGTCATGAAAGTATCTTATTTCTCCATCAATTTTGAAAGATAGTTTTGCAGGGTACATCAATCTGGGTTGGAGGCTGTTTTCTTTTAGGGCTTGGAATATGTCACTCGAAGCTCTTCTTGCCTTGATGGTTTGTGTTGAGAAGTCTGCTGTGATTCTGATGGGCTTTCCTTTGTATGTGATTTGTTTCTTTTCTCTGACTGCTTGGAGAACTTTGTTCTTCTGTTGAGTTTCTGGAATCTTAACAATTATATGCCTATGTGTAGATTTTTTTTTTTGATCAAGGCTATTGGAGTCCTATATGCCTCACTTCCCTGTATGTCAAGCTCTTTTCCCCTGCTTGGGAAGTTTTCTGCCATTCTTTCTGTGAAGAGATTTTTTTATGTCATCTCCACTCTCTTCTGTTTCTTCATTGAGCCCAATCAGTCTTACGTTATTCTTCTTTGCATCATCTCGCAGCTGCTGGATTGATTTCTCATGTTCCCTTATAATTTTGAAGCAATTTTTCTTTTCCTGGTCACTAATTGCAATCTTATCTTCTATATCTGAAATTCTGTCCTCACATTGGCTCATTCTACTGTGTAGACTTTCAATGGAGTTTTTCATCTCCTGGAAATCTATTTGCATCTGTTTTATGGATTCCATTTGTTTCTTGTGTTGGGATTCCATCATGTTCTTGAGCTCCTCTCTAGATTTATTAATCATGTCTTGCACTAGGGGCACAATTTCTCCTGTTACCTGAGAAATTACTTCTGAATTCATTTTTTCCAGATCCCCTTTTGTTGCCAGTTCAGTGGGTCCAGGTGGTTGAGTATCAGAGTGTTCCATCTCATTTCCCTTTGGGGTTGCCATAGGTGATCTGGAAGTCTAGTTTTGAGACTTATTTACGTGTTTTCTCATTTCGACTGGGGCAGGGGGCTGTTAGCACCTGCACAGATTACCTCCTCTGAGCTGGGAGAGGTGGGACAGGGGTCAGGAGCAACGGTAGGGACGGTGGCCCAAAAGCCCTTTCCTGTGGGCTGGGAGCAGCAGGAGGGATGGTGACCAGGAAGCCCCTTCCTCTGGACCAGGAGCAGTGGGACAGTGGCTCAGAAGCCCCTACCTCTACCTTGGTCTGGTGGTCAGGTGTCCTTTGTGTCTTTGTAGTGTGGAACCAGGTGGTTGCCTGTCTGTAGCGGGGTGATTTGGTGTCTTCCTCATGACTCAGGACCTCGGTAGGGCATGCACAGACCTTCCTGTGTGCAGAGGGCTGATTCGTCGTGTTCTGCATGACTGGGGACCTCGGTAGGGTGTGGGCAGACCTGCTTGTCTGCAGCGGGGTGATTCGGTGGCTTGGTTCTTAGTTTATCCCCATTCCCCTGCCCTCCCTTTATCCCCTCCACCCTTCCCTATTTACAAAGACTTTGTTTCCATGTTTTTCCTTTTCTCATATTTTTTCTTTCCCCTTCTTCCCTTTTGCCTACCCCTTCCACTTCATCTACTCCTTTAGACATTTTCTTCCTATTTCCCAGTATCAATTATACATTTTGGTTCTTATTTACATAGCTTTTCACACCAGAGAAACTATTTGGTATTTACACATGCATGTCCTATTTATTTCACTTAAGAGTATGGCCTCAATGTGCATCCACTTAGCTACAAATGTCTCCAGTTTCTCATTCTCTATGCCTGAGTAGTACTCCATTTTATAAAAGAACCACATCCTCTTTATCCAGTCTCCACTTGATGGGCAATTGGGCTGTTTCCAAGTTTTAGTTATTACAATCTGTGCTGCTATAAACATGGGTGTGTATATATCACTGTGGTATGATTCTTTTAATTCTTTCGGGAAGACACCCAGTTGACCCAACATTTCTTAACAGCATTTAGTAAGGATGGTGCTGGTAGAAAACATTTTTGAAATTTTCAATTTAGCTCCTTGTCTGATTCCTTCACTCTAATAATTCATGTTAACAATTTAACTCTGGCTCTTAGTATTCTTTCTCAGTCATTTAGATTGCATTCCACTACTTTCCAAGATAGCATGTAGGGGATGTAGTTTGGGAAAAGGAGTGGGGGAGGCTTCCATGGCCACTTGTGTTTGGAGGAAGCAGTTACCTGGTTTTAGTGTTGGTTTTTGATGCATACTATAGCTGACTGTTCTGTGGTACCCACCAGTGACATCTCTGGCTCATAATCTTGTGATCTGTTGGTTTTCAAACCTGGCCAGGGCTTGGCCAGCTTGCTCTTAGCATTGACAGGGTTCCTGACAAGACTACCTTGAGATATATTTAAAAGTTATAAATGAAGCCAACACATTTTCAAATATGCTGTATTCTTTTACCTTGGCAAGTATACCTTAATAGTGACAAAACTGAAAATATGTTTAAAAATATGGCTTTTATATGTTTGAAAAGTTGGCAAAATATCAAAGACAAATTTATTTATGATTATATAGTGCTGAGGGTTCTATGGATGGTTGATGATATTTGGATAACTAATCAATTCCAAATTCATTTCATGAATTTTTAACATTTGAAATAATTGAAATGCAAAATCATTAATTATGTTGTCATGATGAAGATTTTCACAGTTTGGCTCTATTGACAGTATTGTCAAGTGAGATAACCTTTCCTGAATCATAGCTTTTGTGAATTTTACAAATTTTATTTTAATTTGGAGAAAATTTTCTCTGTTAAAGAAGTAGCAACTAGGCCCACCAGCTGATGGATGGGCCGAATGGAGCCGGTGGGGCCGAGTGGGACCAAGCGGTTGCAGGCTGACTGGGACCTGATTGCTCCAGCTTGCTCCACCAGCTTTCCACCAGCCACCAGGACAGGGTGAGGAGGACCCCCCCCTCCCGCCCCAGGCAGACCCACCAGCTGACAGCTGGGCTGCACAGGCGCCTCCAACAACATTCCTCCCCCATCCCTCCCATCCCCCCCATCCCCGGCCTCTGGCCTTTTGGTTGCGCAGCTACCTGGTTACACACTGCAGAGACACAGGGGGACAAAAGCCATTGTCCTGAGCTCCAGAAGTGAACAACAGAGAGAGTGCCTGTCTCAGGCTCCCTGATGAAAACAAGCCCTCCGGAAAAGTGAAGGGAATCTCTGCAATAAAGGCACACCAGATCACTGTGATTGGTAAGTTGGAGGGATTATCAGCTCCCATTGAAAACTGGAATTTCTACAGGGGAGAAGCAGCTGAAACCTGCAGTAGAAACTTGCAAAGTGCAACCCTTCAGGAGGACAGGGAGCTCAGCTGGGGACTTGCAACCAGAAATCTGCCTGAATCTCACGGGTCTGGGACTAGCTTACTGAGACTCATTGACTTATAACTGCACACTGCTGCCCACATTGTGTATTGTGATAGCAGAGACATACCTTGAAGGGGGCCCTTTATTTTTTAAAGGTGATAGATTAATAACAACCACAAACTGTCATTCTTTAAGAGGTATTTGATGGTATGGTGTTGCTGATTGTATGACTTGGGCTAAGGTGTCGTGATTGATCTAAACAGTTTTCCTTTCTGGTATAATGAAAATGAGACAACCTCAGAGTCATTAGAGACTCAAAACCTAAAGAACAGCTATATCTGGTAGACACCTCTGAGAAGCAATCATTCCATAAGAGTTTTAAATAGATCAACAAAGATACTTACAATAAACAACTTCATAATATCAACCCAGGAACTAAACCAGAGACAGTACCAAAAACAAAAATGAGAAGGCATTTAAGCAAGTCACAAACCCAGACTTCCACCCCACAAAAGGCAATTTCTGGGGAAAATGAGGTGCAAAAGTCTGATAATCAATCACCTGGACACCCTGAACTGATAGCACAGGAAGTAACAAAACAGATGAATGAGGCTCTCGAAAAATTCAAAGCAGAAATAATCTCCCAGATAACTACAGAGATGGTGAGCAGAGTGAAAGACATGATTAGAGGCTCTAGAACAGAAACTGATAAAAAAAATAGATGAGCTCAGAAACATGCTGGAAGCCAGGAATGCTCAGCATAAGAAAGAAATGGAAACCATGATCACCCAACGTAAGAAAGAAATGGAATCCATGAAACAGATTCAAACATATTCAGGAGATTAAAAACTCCATTGAAAGCATGCAGAGCAGATTAAGAGAATATGAAGATAGACTATTAGATATAGAAGACAGGATTGTGGTGAAGGACCATGAAAACAGAGATTTCTTAAAAATAGTAAGGGACCATGAGAAATCAATTCAACAGCTGCTAGATGATGCAAAGAATAACATAAGACTGATAGGAGTCCATGAAAAAGCAGGAGAAAGTACAAATGACATAAAAAACTGTTCACAGAAGTAATAGTAGAAAACTTCCCAGACAGAGGAGGAGAATTGGACATACACATAAGCGAGGCATATAGAACTCCAACTAGCCATGATCAAAAAAAATCTACACCTAGACATATAACAGTTAAGGTCCCAGAAACCCAACAGAAGGACAAAATGCTACAGGCAGTTAGAGAAAAGAAACAAATCACCTATAAAGGAAAGCCCATCAGAATCACGGCAGACTTCTCAACACAAACCCTCAAATCAAGGAGAGCCTGGAGTGAAGTATTTCAAGCCCTAAAAGAAAATAACTTCCAACCTAGACTGTTGTATCCTGCAAAATTATCTTTCAAAATTGATGGGGAAATTAGATACTTCCATGACAAAGAACACCTGAGAAATTTCATGAACACCAAACCAGCACTCCAAACAATTTTAAACAATATCCTAAAAAATGACAATGAAAGTCACAATTTCATGAGGCCAACAGAACAAAGCCACCATGCAAGGTAAGAAACTAAAGGGAAAGGGGGAAAAATTAAAAATAAAAGAGCCAACAAAAGTGAAAAATTATGACAAAGATGAGTCAATATTTATCAATTATAACCATCAATGTTAATGGCCTCAATTCACCAATCAAAAGAAATAGACTAGAAGAATGGATTAAGAAACAAAATCCAACAATATGCTGTATATAAAAAACATAACTAATTCAAATCAAAATTCATAGACTGAAAGTAAAAGGATGGAAAACAGTTTTCCATGTGAGAAAGGGGTAGCAATCTTATTTGCAGACAAAGTAGATTTCAAACCAAAACTAATTAAGAGAGACAAAGATGTTCACTACATCCTTGTGAAGGGAACAATCCAAGAGGAAGAGATGACACTCCTAAATATATATGCACCAAATATGAATGCCCCCAACTATACAAAACAAATATTAATGGACATGAAAAACCAAATAAGCACTAATACAGTTGTAATAGGTGACCTCAACACCCCACTATCACAAATCGACAGATCATCTAGACAAAAAATTAACAATGAAATTCTAGAACTGAACCAAGCTATTGAACAAATGGGCTTAACAGATATTTACAGAGTTTTCCACCCCACAAAATCAGAATACACATTCTTTTCAGCTGCACATGGGTCATTCTCCAAAATAGACCACATGCTAGCTCACAGGACATGTCTGAGTCAATGTAAAAGGATTGAAATTACCCCCTGTATATTTTCAGACCACAGTGCAATAAAATTGAGATCAATAACATGAGAAACTGCAAAACTCGCACAAACACCTGGAAATTGAATAACACCCTCCTGAACAACCAATGGGTCCCAGAGGAAATTAAAGAAGAAATTAGACAGTTTCTACAAGTAAATGATGATTCCAGTACAACATTTAGGAATCTATGGGACACAATGAAAGCAGTTCTACATGGGAAATTCATAGCAGTGAATGTCCATATTAGGAAAACAGAGAGAACTCAGATAAATAATCTAATACAGAACCTCAAACTCCTAGAAAAAGAAGAGCATAACGAACCCAAAGCCCACACAAGAGAGGAAATTATAAAGATCAGAGCAGAAATCAATGCAATGGAGACTAAGGGAACAATACAAAAAATTAATGAATCAAAGAGTTGGTTTTTTGAAAGAATAAATAAAATCAATAAACCTTTAGGCAATCTTATCATAAAAAGGAAGGAAAAGACTCAAATACATGCAATTAAGAACAAAAAAGGGGAAATCACAACAGAAGCAGCAGAAATCCAGAGGATCATCAATACCTACTTTGAGAACCTGTACTCTAATAAAATGGAAAACACAGAAGAAATGGACAGATTCCTAGATAAATACGAATTGACAAAGTTAAATGAAGAAGATATAGAAATTCTAAACACCCCAATTACAATGAGTAAAATTGAAAATGTAATAAAGAAATTTACCAACAACGAAAAGCCCAGGTCTTGATGGCTTCACTGCTGAATTCTACAAGACATTTAAAGAAGAACTAAAGCCATTACTCTTTAAACTCATCAAGGAAATTGAATGGGAAGCAAGGCTTCCAAACTCATTCCTGGAAGCAAGTGTGACTTTGATGCTAAAACCAGGGAAAGAGCCAACCAAAAAAGAGAACTACAGGCCAATCTCCCTAATGAACATAGAGGCAAAAATCCTCAACAAGATACTGGGAAACAGAATACAGAGGGTCATCAAAAAGATCATACACCCTGATCAAGTCAGATTTATCTCAGGGATGCAATGGTGGTTCAACATACGTAAATCAATAAATGTAATACACTATATTAGCAGAGTCAAGGACAAAAACCATATGATCATCTCAATAAATGCAGAAAAGGCATTCGACAAAATCCAACACCCATTCATGATTAAAAACTCTACAGAAAATTGGAATAGAAGGTCTTTATCTAAACCTGATTAAGGCTATCTATGAAAAACCAACAGCCAACATCATACTAAATGGTCAAAAACTGAAAACTTTCATGCTAAAATCAGGAGCAAGACAAGGATGCCCACTATCACCACTCCTGTTCAATATAGTTCTGGAAACATTAGCTACAGCAATTAGAAAAGAGAAAGAAATAAAAGGAATAAAGATAGGAAAGGAAGAAGTTAAAGTGTCATTATTTGCTGATGATATGAGAATTTACATAGAAGACCCAAAAAACTCTACCAGAAGACTTCTAGACTTAATTGACAGATTCAGTAGAGTAGCTGGATATAAGGTCAATACTCAAAAAACAATAGCCTTCTTTTTTTGTTTTTGTTTTTTCTTCCCATTAAGTTTATTGGTACATTTTCGGTATAAAATACAGTTACATTCATCATTGGGATCTTGTACCTTTACATGAGTATCTTGGTTCTTATTTTTTTCCCCTTCCCTTGCCCTCCCTTCACCCCCTCCACCCTTGCCTATTTGCAAAGACCTTGCTTCCATTTTTTTTCCTCTTTTCATATTTTTTCCTTTCCCTTTTTTCCCTTCCCCTACCCCTCCCAATTCCCCTGGTCTTTTAGACCTTTTCTTCCTGTTACACAATATCAGTTATACATTTTTAAAATTACAATATTAAGATCTAGGAGACATTACCACAGATTTTACAGAATTTAAAAGGATATAGAAAGCATATTACAAAAATCTGTTTTGAAATAAATTTGACAACTTCTAAGAAGTACCTTGGAAGACAAATTAATGAAACTAACTCTGGAGGAAATATCAAATTTGAATAGCACTTATTAAAGAAAGTATATTCCTAGCTTGAAAACCTACCTATATTACAAGAGCAGGCTCATATACATTTTAACTGGTCAATTATATCAAACAAAGCAGAAAAAAGAAGGAACACTTCTCCCCTCATTTTAGGAACTCAACATTGTGCTAATCCTAAAACTGGATAAAGATAATAGAAGAAAAAAGTATGAACATAGATAGAAATTTGTTTAACAAAACAAACCATTAGAAGTCAGATCTGGCAGGATGTAGAAAGTGTTTTTGTTATAGGGATGGCAGTGTTGGTTCAGCATTGGAAGATCCACTCCCAGAAATCGTCATTTTAAATGAGGAAAGGAAGAGGCCATATGATCCTGTCACTAGTTGGAGAAAAAAAGTATTGGACTAAATGACAGCTGTTCATGGTAAAAGCTATCAGGAGACTAGAAGTAGAACAGAACCTTCTCAACAGATTAAAGACATATACTCCGTACTTCCAGTGAGAATGCCTTATATAAATGGAGAAGATACAATGCTTTCTCCTTAAGGTGGGGAACAAGGGCAGATATGCTTACTCTTTATCTGTCTATTAAACTTTGAAACCTAGTCCCCACCAAAATAGTCTGGCAATAAAATGACACAACTAGGATAGGATTGGCACGGCAGAAGCAAAATCTTTACATGTAGATGAAATGATCATCTACAGAGAAAATACTAAGAAATCTCTAGGAGCCCCTAGAACTTGTACTTGAATTTAGCAGGATTAGAAAACACAAGGTATATATAAAAATTCAGGTCTGTGTATACTTGCTATAAATGAAGAATTGGATATTGAAATTTAAAGGTTATGTAGGAGTACAAAGGACCTAGAAAAGTTAAAAACAAAAACAAAAACAAAAACAGTGTTAGAAGATGTTTAGTACCTAATTTTAAGACATCTTCTAAAGCTACAGTAATCAAAACAGTGTTAGTGTAAGGAAAGACCTATAGATCATTGGAATAAAACAGAGAATCTAGAAATGGAACCACACATATATGGTCCACTGAGTTTTGAAAGATTATTTAACATTAGCATTTTATAGACTATAAACTCAATTCAAGAGCTGAGGAAGAGACAGTGTGTTCAGCAAATGGCGCTAGAACACTTGGTATCCCTATATAAAAATTAACCTCAACTCTTTATTTCCATACATGAAAATAACTTGAAGGGATATATGAACCTAAATATGAAAGCCTAAAAGTATAAAACTTTAAGAAGAAATTATAAGGGAAAATGTTTATGAATCCAGAGTAGGCAAGAACTACCTAGGATACAAAAACCATGATGTATAAAAGAAAAAAATTGATAGATGAGATTCCATCAAAATTTAGAACTTTAAATGACATCATTAAAATGAAAAGTAGTCCTTAAACAGACCATATTTATAATGCATATAACCTATGACAAGAATATATAAAGAACTCTTACAGCTCATTAATAGATAACCCAATTAAAAAGTAGACATAAGATGATAAATAACCAGTATAGTACAAGGAATGGTGTGCAACACTAGAATCAGAAAAATACTAATCAGTACAATAACAACATTGAATTATGCACTCATTAGGGAGATGAAGTTAAAAGTTTTAAAAGCCTTGTCATGACTTTTTCTTTTTGTTGGATTCTCCCCCTTTGCGTTTAATTTGTCACGCCCAATGGATTCATTCTGCTGGGTTTCCTGGGGTTGTGATCCTCATTGTCTTTTTCCTAGGGTATTGTCTAAAATTTTCTGGAGTGCTGCTTTGGTATTCATGAAGTTCCTGAGGTGCTCTTTGTCATGAAAGTATCTTATTTCTCCATCAATTTTGAAAGTTAGTTTTGCAGGGTACAACAATCTGGGTTGGAGGCTGTTTTCCTTTAGGGCTTGAAATACATCACTCCAAGGTCTTCTTGCCTTGAGGGTTTGCATTGAGAAGTCTGCTGTGATTCTGATGGGCTTTCCTTTGTATGTGATTTGTTTCTTTTCTCTCACTGCTTGTAGAATTTTATTCTTCTGTTGGATTTCTGGAATCCTAACTATTACATGCCTATGTGTAGATTTTTTTTGATTAAGGCTAGCTGGAGTCCTATATGCCTCACTTCTCTGTATGTCAAGTTCTTTTCCCCTGCTTGGGAAGTTTTCTGCCATGTCTTCTGTGAACAGTTTTTTTTATGTCATCTGCACTCTCTCCTCTTTCTTCATTGACTCCAATCAGTCTTATGTTATTCTTCTTTGCATCATCTAGCAGCTGCTGGATTGATTTCTCATGTTCCCTTATAATTTTGAAGCAATTTTTCTTTTCCTGGTCACTAATTCCAATCTTATCTCCTACATGTGAAATTCTATCCTCACATTGGTTCATTCTGCTGTGCAGACTTTCGATGGAGTTTTTAATCTCTTGGAAATCTGTTTGTATCTGTTTTGTGGATTCCATTTGTTTCCTATGTTGGGATTCCATCATGTTCCTCAGATCCTCTATTTTTTAAATCTGTTTCCTCTCTTGATTTATTAATCATGTCTTGCACCATGAGCAATATCTTTGCTGTTATCTGAGTAATTATTTCTGATTTCATTTTTCCCAGATCCTCTTTTGTTGCCAGTTCAGAGAGTCCAGGTGGTTGAGTATCAGATTGTTCCATCTCGTTTCCCTTTGGGGTTGCTGTAGGTGATCCAGAAGTCTGTTTTTGAGACTTGTTTATGTGTCTTCTCATTTGCACGGGAGGGGGTGTTTCTGGCACCCGAGTGGCTCACCTTCTCTGACCTAGGAGCTTGAGATGGCAGCGGGGGATCTTCCTTCTGGGTTCTGGGACCGGCTCAGCTTCTCTGCCCTAGGAGCTTGGGATGGTGGTGGGGGAGCTTCCTTCCGGGTTCTGGGACTGGCTGAGCTTCTCTGCCCTAGGAGCCTGGGATGGCAGTGGGGGAGCTTCTTTCCAGGTGCTGGGACCAGCTGAGCTTCTTTGCCCTAGGAGCCTGGGATGGAGGCAGGGAGCTTCCTTCCAGGTGCTGGGACTGGCTGAGCTTCTCTAACAATAGCCTTCTTATACACAAATAGCAGACTCATTGAGAGAGAAATTAGGTGAACTATTCCTTTTACAATAGCATCCAAAGAAATGAAATATCTAGGAATCAATCTAACAAAGGAAGCAAAAGACCTCTATGCTGAAAACTACAACACCCTGAAAAAGGAGATTGAGGAGGATATATGAAAATGGAAAGACATCCCTTGTTCCTGGGTAGGAAGAATCAATATAGTGAAAATAGCCATACTTCCCAAACTGCTATATAGATTTAATGCAATGCTGATTGAAATTCCAACAATATACTTCACAGAGCTAGAGAAAACAATCCAAATATTCATTTGGAACCACAAGAGAACTAGAATAGCAAAAGCAATTCTGGGCAAAGAGACATGGCTGGGGGTATCACAGTACCCAACTTGAAGCTATACTACAAAGCTACTGTGACAAAAACACCATGGTACTGGCAAAGAAACAGACCCGAAGATCAGTGGAATAGATTAGAAGATGCAAAAACAACTTCAGACATACTCAGCCACCTCATCTTTGACAAAAGAGTCAACAACCCTCATTGGAGGAAAGATAGCCTATTTAAGAAATGCTGTTGGAAAAACTGGATTTCAACCTGTCAGAGATTAAAACTAGACCCATATCTATCACCATGCACTAAACTGAGATCTAAGTGGATTAAAGATCTAAATATTAAGACAGAAACCCTAAATTTGCTAGAAGATAAGTTAGGTAGAACTCTTGAAGATATTGCATAGGAAAAGACTTTATGAACAAAACCTCAGTAGCACAGGAACTAGCAGAAAGAATCAACAACTGGTATTTCATCTTATTGAAAAGCTTCTGCACTGCAAGAGAAACCACCAACAGAGCTAAGAGACAACCTACAATGTGGAAAAAAAATTTTTAGCAGCTGTAACTCAGACAAAGGGCTACTATCTAGAATATATAAAGAACTGAAAAAAATTAGACCCCCCCCCCCATTCAAAGACCCAATTCAAAAATGGGCATCTGAAATGAACAGATATTTCTCAGACAAAGGAGTAAAAGCAGCAAATAAACATATGAAAAAATGTTCAACATCACTGATCATTCAAGAGATGCAGATGAAAACAACACTGAGATTCCACCTCACCCCACAAAGAATGGCTGCTATCAAGAAATCAACCAATAACAAATGCTGGCAGGGTGTGGGTAGAAAGGAACCCTTCTCCATTGTTGGTGCGAGTACAAACTGGTGCAACCACTATGGAAATCAGTATGGAGATAACTCAAAGAGCTAGGGCTGGAGGTCCCATTTGACCCAGGTATTTCCCTGCTGGGTATTTTCCCAAAAGAATTACAAGAATCATACCACAGAGATGTATGTGGACCCATGTTTATTGCGGCACTGTTTGTAATAGCTAAAGCTTAGAAACAGCCCAAATGCCCATCAACTGGAGACTGGATAAAGAAGATGTGCTTTTTTTTAATAAAATGGAGTACTACTCAGCCATAAAGAATGAGAAACTAGAGTCATTTATAGCTAAATGGATGCATATTGAGGCCATACTCTTAAGTGAAATAAATAAGACACACATGTGTTAATACCGAATAGTTTCTCTAGTGTGAGAAACTGAGAATGTAAATAAGGGCTAAAAGGGTTAATAACTAATAAATGATACTTTGAAATTTGAAAAGGTCCAAAGAGGTAGGGGTGGTGGGAGGAGATGGGGAAAGGAAAGAATGGAAAGGAAAAATTATGAGAAAAGAAAAAAAAAATGGAAACAAAGTTTGTAAATAGGTTAGGGTTTAGGGGTGAAGGGCGCACAGGTAATGGGGAAAAAATAAGAACCAAGATACATCATGTACAGTTACAAGCACCCAAAGATAAATGTAAATGTATTGTATACCTAAAATGTACCAATAAAAGAATTTAAGAAAAAAAAAAAGAAGTAGCAACTAGTTGTCAATAAATAAAAAATGTACAGCAACATTTGATTTGGGAATAATCCATCTTTTTTTACATATATTAAGATGCTGTAATAGAGAACTGCAAATAATAACACTGGTATAATAGAAATTATTACAAATGATCAACTTATCATATATATTATTATATATGCTATTCATAATCATCACCATCTTTTGTTCTATACAGTTTATCTTAAATTTTCCTTCTTTTGAATTTGTTTTTTTTTTGGTACCAGGGATCAAACTCAGGTCCTTGTGCTTGCGCAACAGGCAGCGTAACCACTGAGCTAAATCCCCAGCCCTTCTTTTGAATTTTTAATTCTTGGATATTATATTTTAAAAAATAAAAATACACCCTACTCACCAGGTTCAGATGATATCTTTATTTAAAACTATACTTTGATGTAGGAAGGCTAAACAGTGGTCTCTGTAGAAAGAGTTTAGTGATTACACCTACATAAATCTTCACAATTAAACAGATTTGTTTCTTTACCTCAATTTTCTTTATTTTTATTGAAGTGTCATAATTTGGGCATATTTCACATGTAATTTATTTCGATTTAGGCAAACTATATTTTTCTAAAATGAAAAAGTTAATCTTTAAAAAACTAAAATTAGGCTTTTGTCTTTGTTTTACTAGTATTTATTCCAAACAACAGTTCAAACCCATACTGTAGTTGGAAAATTAATTTCATTTTCCTGCAAGAACATTATTTGCTGTTTGAGTATTTTCTCTCCATCCCGTGCTGATTTGCTGAACAGTGTGTGCACTAAGTGGTTGCATGGACAAAATTAATGTGTTTCACCAAGATATTTTCCCCCTTTGGTCCTATTGAGAAAATACTGAATGTGATCTATGATTGTTCCAAAGAATGTCATTGCCATGACACCGCTGAAGTCCTGTCTCCCATTCATCACACACATCTGTTGTGCATCATGAGCTTGTTTCTGAGCAGCCCGGAGATCCTGAATGAGAACGTGAAGAGAAGCAAGAAAATGGACACTTAGTTCTTCTAGGAAAATTCTATTGTATTCTTCCTGGAAGGGAGGATTTTATACACTAAGTGTGTCCTTTGCTCGGAGTCTCCCTGCTGTAAAGTGGTGTCCATCTCTGACATCAGCTGAGGCGTTCATCTCTGACCTCTACCCTCACAGCGTTGGGAAACAGGAATCTCGTTCTGAGGTTCTGGACAAAGCCTATGAGTTGTATCCCTGGCACCTGAACAGTGTCAGTCCCAAGAGTGGACACTTAGGTCATGGGTTCACTGTGCCAGCCCCGAATGTTACACCTCAAGTGATGTAGGTGCCTGGATGTTCTTGTCTCACAGAACCGTCCACGCAGGCGCCTGACCTACTTTGACCCTGGGAATGTGTCTTTGGAAGAATTAGGTGCAGTCACGTGTTCCAGTTTTTCATTCCTGTATTCTATGTCATGTACATCACATATGCTTGGTTGTATATGTTACTGTTAAGAATGATTGTATGTGATTTCATTCTGAATGCTTTACTTTTATTCCTTGTTTAATGCACCTGGCTGAGTGTTTTGTGACTTGTTATGCTCAGTAAAATATAGGATTTAGGACCAGGTATCTCTTATCCGGGTCCAAGGTCAGGGTCCGAGACCTTCCCCATGGACTCAACCTGTCCCTGGCCTTATGGATGTTACAGATCCTTCTAAGCAAATGCTATGTCCTGGGAGCCACCCTGTAGCCTGTGGTTACTTTGTTCTCTGCCACAATAGGCCCTGTGGAAGGCCTTTTGACTCTTAATCCTGTGTCAATGCCTTGTGAAACCAGGGGCAGCCCAGGAACACAAACAAGACTCTCCCTTCTTGGGCACAACTGTCCTGCCTACAGTGGCGTCAGTCCAGATGGCAAGATGATGTTGGAAAACAAGACCATGGGGCCCTCAGCACTTGAAGTCTTCCACAGAAGGGCTGGCATCGTTATCCTCAGAGGTACCCATGCCTCCTCTCTTCTGCCTGACTTACTGTTTCCATTATCTCTTGGGTTATGAGGAGAGAGATTTTTTTTGTTTGTCTGTTTCGTAATTAGAAAGTCAGAGTTCTATTCATTTGGCTAAGCTTATGTTAAATGAGAGCTAAGGAGACTGGGAAAATCCTTTTGGGTCTATCATCCTACTGCTTTACTCTGTATTTGTCGTCAGTAATGAAGTAGTCATTCTCTATTTCCTCCTCCTTTCTCTTTGATTCTTTCTATAGCAGCAGGCCTCAAGCTGAGGGCCCATCAGAATCTGTATGGCTCACTAAAATCCAGGATACGGGGCTTCACCATCGGAGTCTTTGATTTGATAGGGCTGGGGTGGTGACTATCAATTTTCATTTCTAAGAGGTTCCAGTGATGCTGAGGCTCCTGGTCCTTTGAGCACAGGTGGGGACCCACTGGTCCACAGTCGCCCTAATCACACTCGACACCCTCTCTTCAGCAGATGGGTGCCTTCGGTTGACCAGAGAGATGGCTGACATATGTGGGAAAGTAAAATAGGAGGGTACATTAAGTTTCTTCTTCTTTTTTTTTTTTTCGTACCGGGGATCAAACTCAGGTCCTTGTGCTTGCTTGCACAGCAGGTGGCAAAACCACCGAGCTAAATCCCCGGCTCATGTTTCTTCTTCTAAACCATAATTTCCCTTAACAAATTCATTGAAAAGTACTAGATCTAAATATATTCCTCACTGGATATTACTGGGGATGGGTTCCAGGACCCCTAAGGATGCTAAAATCAAAGAATGCACAAGTCATTTCCATAAAATAGCAAAGTATGTGCATAGCCTCTTGAATATTTTATAGTATCTCTTCATTACTTATCGTATCTCTTACAATGCAAATGCTATGCAAATAGTAATCATGCTGCATTGTTTAGGGAATAATGACAAGAAAATGACATGTTCAGTACTGGTGCAACTTTGTTTTCCAAATATTTTTGATCCCTGGTTCATTAAATCTATGGATGTTGAACGTGCAGATAGGGAGAGTTGATTGTACCAGATTGGATGTGTACAACAATATGAAATTTAAAAGGAAGCAACATTTTTGTTTTGTAGCAGGCCCTACTTAACTATGCCAAGAAACAGGTACTTTCCTTGCATACAAGAGATTTCTTTGACATATTCTGTCTCCACAGTATTTACTAGTTGCAATGTTTTTCAAAATCTCAGCTTTTCCTAGATTTCATTTTAAACCACACTTAACTGAAACTTAGCAAACAAACTATCCTGCCCTGGAAGGTTTCCTTCCACACTTTTTCATGTAGCAATAGAACAACATCATTGATCACGTAATTATGACTCCCTGGGGGGGGGTGTTAATGAAAATACTTAGATACACCAAGAAGCATTTTGTTCAGATGCAAATGCAAAATCACAGTGTAGCCAATCTATTCTCTTAAAAAATGGAATTGTGCCCCGCATTAAATCGTCCTATGAATGATTTTTGGTGTTTCCACTTCTAAAGGGATTTGTGTAAACAAGTACATTTTGCATCAGTCTTGCTCTATTGTCTCCCTAATAATACACAATTATAGATGTACAGACTTTATAAATCATATAAAATGAAAAGCAGGGCTAAATTACTTTTTTAAATCTTCTTTATTAAATTGATTTTTTTTCAGCTTCCTAATTGAAACAGGGGCTTCTCTTCCTCATTGGGTTAGCTGAGACTGGGGCAAACTGTCAGCTCCTTCTAACACTGAGTGCTTTTGCATCTAGACCAATCAATAATCGTGATCATGATTTGGAACCCATTTTTGTCTCCCACCACTCTGCTTTCTTTCCTCCTTTTGTCCCTGCAAGCGATATGTTAATGCATCTCATAAACACAGGGCTCTCAGCTGCAGAACCTCCTCCCACTGAAAAGGCAATGAGCTAATTAACACAGCCACCCGGTTGGCATCTGCAGCAGGCACCCCTGGATGCCTGTTAGGACACCTTCAAGCAACGATGAGGAGTTGCAGAGAGCACTGGCCTCTAAGAAAAGTAAAAATGCCACAGAACATAATGAAAGATGTGAGTTCAGCATCCTGCAATGCAACTTGGTCAAAGTAAACATTGTCCCAAAGATCAGATGGCATGCCCAGTACACACCATTGCTGGCTCCTTAAGTATTCATAAGGAAAGAGATTGATAAGGGAGGAAGAGAGAGAAATTGATAAAGAAGATACAATCACGACCACCCAAACCGTTAATACAGGCAGACAGCTAAGCTAACTTGCTCCTGGCCTATGTAGAATAATATATCACTTCTGGATGTTCTGAAGACATTTGAATATTTGAATACATGTGAGGGAATTTACAAGTCCAAATTTGAAGTTATTTTCATGACTTTAAAAGGGTTTGCAAATTTGTAGAATTTTGTAACTACTTTTCTATTTTAATCATATGGGCCTTCTCAGGATAGGATTTGATATTGGATAGAAGTGTGATATTAAAAAATTTAAATCATACTAAAGTTGCATCCCTTCCTTTCCAATTAGGCACAGATGAAAATCTGTTTCATGGTTCACATGGAAAGATCTCTATTCGTGGTTTTAAGTGACCGATTATTTCTCTCTTCACATTTTGGTAATTTTATTTCATCACTTCTGGACACCCTTTACTCTTGGAAGTTCTCATGAATATCTCCTTTGAATTCAGTTAAAATGCAGTCTGTATTTGGTCCAAATCTTCAATTATTGAGCTACTGTCATTATGAAAATCTTGACATATCATTATGAAAATCTTTTCGGTAAGGGAAAATAAAAACCCTAGTAATTGTCAGCGCAGAATTTACAGTATTTAACTTTCAATGGAAGATGTAGGTTCTGTTTTAATTTTTGTGGAAAACTTTTGTTAATTTTGAACTGTGTCCCAAGTATCCCAAAGAGAGAGGTGAAGAAGTGGAAGGCGGGCAGGGAGTGACTCACAGGAGTCCCAGCTTCTGCTCCACAGCGTGGGTGCCCAGCAGGGTGAGCACGTTGCCTCCTCCCAATTCCACCCTGGAGAGCAGGGGTATTTGGTCTTTGCTACATCCGGAGGATCTCCTACTTTCAGAGTGTTAAAAATTAGGGACTTTTTATCCCATGAGACAATATTAAAAAAGGTATGAAATTTAGTTTCCTCAGTTAAAATAAAACTCAAACCCTATAAACCTATTGAACTGAAGTCAAAGTCAAATATTCAGCATTTTTTCCCAGTGCCCCCCTCAAAAAAAGGTAGTAGGGGAAAGAGCACGAGATAATAATAAAGTCAGGATACAGAAGCAAGGGCCTTAGTTTCTGTCCACAGGGACCACCATCTTTTAATGCAGTCACTTAAAAATACATGCATTGCTACATTTTTCATTAGCCTTAATTTTTTCATCAATCATGTTAATTTATACAGAGGGCACTTAATAATAGCTAATTAACACTTATGACTTTTGAAATTAAAAGACCTTTGGAGAGATTAGTGCTGATTGGGGAAAGGATTTTTTTTTTGGTTCCTCTCTTTTTTAGATAAAAGAGAGAAATAGCAAGAAGGTATTGGGCCTTGGTGAGTTGAGAAGAGATTTTCTTCCCTGCTTCAAGGGCCATTCAGCAGTCAGACAATGATGTAGCGTGGGTGGGCACAGTGGTGTATTTTGATGCCAACTTTGGATAAATGATCCAATTGAGCTTTTATCTGCCTTGAATTAAATAAAAAACCAAATAAATAAAAATTCAAGATAATCTATAAATAGATTGGGACCAAAAGGAAATTTATAAATGACCCAAAATTATGTCAGTAAGAAATAAAGAAACAGTAATTTGGGGGTAGCGACTCTGTTGGAGCAACATAAATTGCATTAAAAACCAGAATTTGCAAAGTTGAATTTTTTAGTGAGAAACCAACTGCATAATTACCTTATCCATCAACAGAAGTTTCTGAGTTTATTCTCTCTATGTCACATTAACCAACTGTGCTTGCCCGTATCATCCTTTTGTATCTTACTGCTTCGGGTCATAGTCTCTGTATTCAGAAAGTAGATTTTTAACTGTCTATTTTAGTATCTACCAAATGCTTTTGGTTGAGTATTTTTTTTATCTGATTAGTATGTGTTTGTGTGTGAGTGCATGCATATAATATATAGAAATACTGTATACATAGCAGCACAGCCATAATTGTTATTTGTATATGTTTATGTATGTGTTTGTAGTGTAGGCATAAAGACTTACAAGCTTATGCTAGGTTTATATTTATAGATTTATGAAGATATTGTATATCTACATCCATCTGTATCTTTCTGTTTCTCTGTCTCTCTCATCTCTTTTTTAGATTATTTATTTTGATCACCAGTAGATGTCTCCCTTCCCTGACTAAAGGTTGACATCTATAGGATTGCCTGGGGTTTTCACCAAAAATCTAGTTTTGGTATGAATGGAGCCATCATGGTTTTCATAAAAGTGAAATTTCAGTATGAAGTATTTTTTATTCAAATGAATGTCTTAAATGCCTACTGTGTATGCTGCTTCCTTCGATGGAAAAATTTTGCATTGGGGCATTTTAATTTTAAAGAAGATTACACAATCAACTCTCTCAGATGCTTTGAGTATTTCCATTTTGGCTAAAGGTTTACACAGAGCCTTGGGTGTGTTAAGAAATTTCTCAAAGTGCCTAAAGTAGTTTTAAGGATGTAAGAATCAAAAAGATCTAAAGTTAAATTAGAGAATAAAATATATTTCTAAATCTAAATGTCTATTTTAAAATCACATGAATTTAGCTATATGTAAGAACAAAAAAGTTGACTCACTTTTTGAGAGATGTTTTAGTCCTCAGGGTAGTGTAAGACATTTTGAATGGTATTTGTGCTGTTTGCATTAATGTGCTAGTTGTTCTTCAAGGGAGAAAATCCGCACAGTGAGACATACTCACATGGAAAATTTCCTGCAGAAAAAATTTCAGTGATTAGGCACAACTTTTGAGTCATTCTTCTGGTGCCTCTGATATATTCTCCGGTTTCCTAGTTTGGTTTTTTCCATTTTCCTTGAGTTGTGAGTGAGGTCTTTATCTCATCTCCTTGTTTTTTAACTTTTGAACTCATCTTATTATATGGTCTTTAGGAGGCTATGGGAAACTCTGTGAAAGATTATTAGAACACTGTGCGGCCTGTTCATTGTGAATTTCCCAGGTTCTTTGATATATCTGAAAAACGATACTTACGGGCCCATTCGGTCATACTCCTTTATTTTCCCTGGTGACAGTATTGAGATGTTCTATGCTTTAAGAAAACTGGCCTGGCATTATTCTGGAACCATTTGAGGTGCTTAAGGGCTACAGCTATTTCACACTGAGTCATTTAGATATCTGATTCCCAAAACCCTTTTGCCATGATGATGCTCCTTCTAGGTAGCTAGATTTTGAGTTTGGGACTTTCTCATGGGTAGGGTGGGATATAGGTTACACCCAGCTTCAAGCTATGAGATGTAATCCTTCCATTTTCTTACTACTGATTGAAAGACACTAGTGTGTGTCTGAGAACCACTGGTCTAGGTAATTCATTCTCTTTTTTTCATATATTGGACTATAGCTCTACAGAATTCTTAAATTACTGGGCTATTAGATTACTAGTCTGTGAAATGGCTGTTAATCCACAGGAGAATATGTGCATACAAGTATATATTTAGTTTAATCAATTTTCAAACAAGTGAATCTACTTTTTTAATAACAGTTTTTATTGTGGCATAGTATGCATAATATAAAATTTTTCATTTTAACCATTTTAACACTTTAGCAGTATTTAGTATATTCCTGATATTGTACAAACATCACTTCTGTAGAGTTCCTATACATTTTCATCACCCTAAAAAAAAAATCTTCTACCCTCCAGCAGTCATTTCCCATTACCCCCTCTTCCCAGTTCCCTGTAGCCACCAACCTGCTTTCTGTCAGTACAGGCTTGCCTACTCTGGACATTTCATATACATGCAATCAGATAATATGTGACCTTTTGTGTCTGACTTCTTTATTTAGCATGATGTTTTGAAGGTTCATCTAGGTTGTAGCATGTGTCAGTATGTAGCATGTGTCAATGTGTCATTCCTTTCTATCGATGAATAGTATTTTGTTGTATTAATACAGTGCTATTTGTTTATCCACCTTTTGGCTACTGTGAATAATAATGCCATGAACATGCTTGTACAAATTTTTGTTTGAACATATATTTTTTAATCTTTTGAGAGGAACTGCTAGGTGATAGAATTATCCTTTTTAACTTGCTAAGGAGCTGTCACACTATTTTGGGTGTCCCTTTTAAGAGGCGAATGTTTCTTCAGAGACTCCTTAATGTGATATATGGGAGAACTGTGTTTTCAATAGAAAAGCAGGGCTGTGCATCCCAGGACTAATCTCCTCATAATCCTGACTGTAGTTTGTAATCTGACTCATTTTGCAATGAGCCAACCAAGCTCAGGAAGATTCACTATCTTAATCTTACAATGTAAATAATAAGTACTGTAACCAGGCCCAGGATACAATCTGCTAGTTCAATGCCTTTTATAGTATAGTATAACATGTACTAGGGTGTTTTTGTTTGTTTGTTTGTTTTCACTATATTGGCAATGTTGCTTCCAAATCACCCATTTGGCTGCTTATGACTAATGGCATTTTTGGTACTGAGGAGACTTGGCTGGGCTTTTGTAGCTAGTAGACGAAAATGCTATTCAACTGTTTGAGGAATCACTGACAATATTACTCTTTGTATCAGTCCATGTTTGTGCTGCTGTAACAAAATACCTGAAGTTGGGTACTTTATGAATTGAAGAGATTTATTTGACTCATGATTCTGGTGGCTGGGAGATGCAAACATCATAGCACCAGGATCTTGGTGAGGGGCCCTTGACTGACTTTCCCAGTGAAGTGGAGAAGTGGAACGACAAACAGCTGTGTGCAGAAGAGACACTGTGCTTGTGGGTCAGACTTGGCTTACTAGAACTGGATCTTGTGAGAATGAACTCCCATGAGCTCCAGCATGTTCTGTGAGACCGATATTAACCCAGATGACCTGATTACCTTCCACTAGACTGCACCTCTAAAGGTTCCACCCTCTCAGTGCCACCACAGGAGGAACCACACTTCAGCACATGAAACTTTGAGAGGAACAAGCCACATCCAAACCCCAAGACCTTCTATATTTTGCAACTACTCCTCTCTTCTGGACACTGGCCAATTTAGTGTGCCTCAAAAAAATGGCCCTTTCACCTTCAGGTTAAAAAATAATGACATTGATGCACTAATGGGGTCTGATTTGTATTTTATAATCTGCAGCTAGACGACTATGCTAGTGATTTTTTCTCCCCTTGGCATCGTATTAAGTTCTAACCTTGCTTTTATGCCTTTATTCACAGTAGGATTGGAATGGAATCTCCACACACATGCATTTTACCCAGTGAATACCTTGACTTTCTAAAAGAAAAGGTGGCCATTATTTCCTGTAATTTGATTCCTAATTTTTTAAATATGCAGAGCAGCAGTGGTGATCAATGGAGATACTCCTAGAAGGACAACTTTGCTTTAGGTGGTATTTGCTTTATCTAGCCTGCTCTAGGTTTTATGCCACCCTAATCAGTTAAATCAACTGATTAGGAATTATTATTGGCACACACTAGCTACAGTGCCTGGCAATTTATTTCCAGCATGACTCCAAGTCCCTCTCTCACCCACATAGCCCTCCCAACACCGTTAGATGCACTTTTGATACCAGTAGAACATAAAGCTAACTTTTCCAGAAGCAATTTTACTTGACAGTGAATCTCACTCATTATTCATCTTGTGTAAAACATTTTGGTACCTAATGTACTCAAGGTCTGTCTGACTCTTAGTGCTACTACCAGCCAAATATAGCATGTAGTATATGCTATTCAAAATTAATTTGGGTTTGAAACTTTTTGAGAATTTCATGATAATCCTTTAGCTGTACTTTCTAAAACAATAGCTTCCAGCCATATGTGGGAATTTAAATCAATTGAAATGAAATAAAATTAAGAATTCAGTGCACCCATGGTACTGGCCACATGGCTAGTGCTCAATAGCTGCATGTGGCTAGTTGCTATGATACTGGATGCACAGATATTGAATGGTTCCATCCTTACAGTATATTCTATTGGAAAATATGGCTTTTGATAATTTGGGACAAATCACCTGAAGTTCCAAAACCACAATTTTGTACTACAAAGGAATGGTCATTTGATTCATAGCCTAGAATTCTTTCCATATTTTAATGGAGATGTAGAGAAATATTATGAGAAAAATGATTTGGGATCAAATCTTTACATTTCCACACATGTTTGCACATGGTGTCATGGCCTGTTTTTCTTCCACTCCCACCTCAGCAGGTCTCAGCTGACCCACGATTCATAGCTCAGCTCCTGTATCATCCCTATGCCACAGATGGTAGAAACTGTCTTCTTTTCATAGTGGTCAAAACCAGCTGGTTTTTTTGGGGGTGTTGAGGTCAAGTTTACTTTGTACAAGGTTCTCCATGTGACTTAGCTCATAAGGACTGGTCAGGGGGATGCAGGAAGCCCTGCTCACGTTTATATCAGTAGTGCCCCACATACAGCCACCTGGTGAGGTCATGGATATCTCATGTGACAACCAGATAGTACAGGGATCACAATCACATTAGAACTAGATACACAGGGAGCTGGGTACATGTCAGTTTTCATGCCTCATGGATTGAGGATATTAGCGGCTCTCATCGCATCCTCTTTGTTGAGGCACCACACACGTGTGATCATCACCACTGAAACATGGCTCTGGTCACATCCACATTGCAGAGGATTTCCATACTTCTGAGCCAGTCAGAAGGAGGTGGCGCTGCTGTCCTGTCCATGTGGTACAGGGCTCCATATGTGACCGAGATGGAGCTGCCTTGGTTGTGCTCGCCTGTTGTAGAGGGATCACACATACCCTGATTGGCAGGACATGGAGGGCCACTCTTTACATCCGTGTGTCTCAGATCTTCACAAATGCCTGAGTGTGGGGTCGTATGTGGGGTCCTGCTCACATGTACACTGCATGGGCTCCTCACGTTCTTCAGAAGTCAAGTCACAGTGTGTGTGGGGGGGCTTCTGTTCACATTCACTTTGTGGATTCCTTGACCTGAGCCTGATTTGGTCCTCTGGCCACATTCAGGTTGAAGTGGGCTCCACACAGATTCGTAATGTAGTCAGGACATGTAGGGGGGCAGTTGCAAAAGTCACATTACAGAGAGGTGACCAACACCTGAGGTTATGAGGATATGGTGGGTAGTTTGTGTTTACAGCACATGGTAGAGGTCTCCATGGTTATCGGAGAGTTTCAGGTCATGGGGCCTGTGCTTCCACTGCTATTGGAGAGGGCTCAAAGTCACAATAGAAGTTTGCAGACAGGATTCATGTTCATTTTCCCATTTTCTAAGGCTCTGTACTTGGAGAAATGATCACACACACACACACACACACACACACACACACACACACACCCCACTGAGCTCCACCCATGCCTGAGTTTGTCCAGACATGAGAGGGCATTTCCCACACTGTATTGTATAGGGCTCTGCACATGCCTGAGGTGGTCAGCATTTCTGTGGGGGCACTGTGCCCATTCTCTCATAGAGGCTTACACATTCCGAAGGCAGTGACCCAGTGGCCTGCTCTGTTCATATTCCACAAGGAAGAGAGCTCTGCGTGCATGAGACAAGCACATCACGGGGAACGTGGACCACACACCACACACAGCTCATAGGTCCTGCTCACGTTCTCATTGTAGAAGGTTTGCACCTCCCTGAGAGCATCAGGAAATGCTGGGCCTCTTCTCACACCCACCTTGTAAAGGGGTCCGTGCACGATGCAGCTATCATGAGTGTGTGAGGTCTGCTGAGCTTCCCATTGCAGCAAGACCACAAACACCCAGTTTGTCAGTGTGTGGAATGGCAGCACTCACATTCATGTCATCCAGGGCACCACCAATGCCTGAGGTCATCAGGACATGGGGGAGGCTCTGCTCATAATCACAGTATGTGGGGCACCACACATGCATGAGTTGCTCAAGAGTGAGAGACTCTGCTGATATCTGGTTTTTAAGGGGCTGCTTGTACACCTGTGGTGCTTAGACAAGGGTGGGGCTCTGGTAACTTACATTGTGGAGGGCTAATATATACCTGAGGTAATCAGGACGTGGGCAGAGTGTGGGGGCTCTGTTTACAGTCCTGTTGTGCAGGGCTCCAAGGATGGAGTTGGTCTTGATATGGGGAGCTCTGTGTACATCCACATTGTACTAGGCTCAAATCGGGTGTGAAAATGCCAGAGTGTGGGCTTGGGTTCCTGCTCACACACACATTTTATAGGGACACCCTCTGCAGACAGGATGAGGACCTGGAGGATGGCTCTGCTTCCATGTTCTCTTTTCAGAGGCCCACACACAAGTGATGTGGTCAGGAACAGAGGCCTCTGATTCACAGCTACATTATAAGGTTCCTGTGATTGTCAGGGAATGAGGGCTGTGCTCACATTCCCCTGGTAGAGGCCTCAAAGTTACGCTAGGTGTTGGGATATGGCAAATCTGTTCACATGCCAGTGTTTAAGGCTCTATAGATTAAGAAGTGTTCACCTCAAAGAGGGCTGAATTGACATCCACTTTGTACAGGGCTCTACACATGCCTGAGATTGTCCAGTCATGAAAGGGCACTGACCACATAGAGTTGCATACCTGCCTAAGCGGTTGACCCAATGGGCTACTCTCTTCAGATTCCATGTTGAAGAGCTCTCCACTCATTCATGAAATGAGCACAAGACGGGGATGACACTGCTTACATCCATATTGCAGAAGGTTTGCACCTACCTGAGGGGGTCAGGAAATGCTGGGCCTGTTTTCACGTCCAAGTTCTAGCAAGCTCCGCACATCATGGAGTTATACTGACCATGGGGGACTCTGCTGTCATTCGATTTGTAGGGGGACCACACATAGCCAGGATTATCAGGACATGGAAGGGCTCTGTTGACATGCCTATTGCCCAGGACTCCACCAATGCCTGAGTAGGTCAGGACATGAGGGTGCTGGGTTTTTAACCCCATGCTACAGGGCCCCACATGGCTGCAGGGGTCAGGACATTCAGAGGCTCTGCTCACATTCACATTGTAGAGGGTGCTGGACACACCTGTGTTTGTCAGAAGTGGTGATTCCTGGTTAAACCCACATTTTGGAGGTTTCTGCGCTTGCCTGAAATTTTCAGGGCCTGTGGGGGTGCGGGGTCCATGCCCATATATAGGTTTTTTAATGCTCCACACCCCCTGAGACCTTAAGCTTTTTTTTCTGTCTTATCATGTACTTGTGGTAAGTGATTCAAACACCTGAGGTGGGCTACATGGGGAAGTTCAGCTCATATCATTGTGTGAGCACCCCACACACCTTACATAGTCAGAACATGAGGGGCTCCAGTCACATCCTCTTTGTACTGTGTTCTATATGGCTGACAAGATCTCCTTACAGGAGTTCTTCTCACCTCCTCATTTTGGAAGGCTCCATGTCTGAGGTAGTGAGAAGTGAGGCCTTTTGCTCATTCATGTTGTAGAAGGCCCTATACCTGCCCGACCTTGTCAGGAGATGGTTGTTGGGGTGGTGTCTGCTCACAGCCATGTTGTAGAGATCTGCATACATGTCTGGGATGATGGATGGGACTTCCCCTCACATCAGTATTTTAGAGAATTCCACACATCTGATTTGGTCAGGATTTATGGGGGTGGCTCTGCTTTCTTCTGCATTTTAGAAGATTTCGCATACATCTTCAATGGTCAGGACTACAGGATCTCTGGTCACATGTACGTTCTAGAGGACCCTACTCATGCATGAGATCAGCTATGTAAGAGGGCACCACATCCCATGCACATTGTGGGAGATGCTTGAGGTATTCAAGATGTGGTGGGATCTGCCCGTATCCCATTCTGGAGGCCTCATGTATATCCCTGAGATGGTTATGACACAGGGGGCGGGGCTCCACACATGGTGCAGGGTGCCTCAAAGGCCTGAGATTGTCCACACACTGCAGACGTGGGGGCCTCTCACATACTTGGACCCACTCCCTGGTCAGGACCTGTGTGCTCTGCTCACATCTGCATTGCAGAGGGCTCTACATACCAGAGGTGCTCAGGATGAGGGGTGGGCTGCTCACAGCATTGTTTCAGAGGGCTCCACAAACAGCCTTGGCTGTCATGACCTGGAAGGCTCTGGTCACATCCTCCCTGTGAGCAATGACTCCACAGACCTGAGTCTGAGGTTGGTGAGGCCTGGGAGGCTCGTCTGAAACAGTGGCTCCCATGCTAGTCCGCTCCTGGTGTTCTGCGGCATGCTGAAGGGGAAGATGAGCTTCAGTCCTGGCCACATGAGACCCAGTATCTAGTGCCATCTTGTGTAGTCGTGTTTCTCTGAAATCCCAGTCCTCCGGGAGACTGAGGGAGAAGAACCAAAAGCTTCAGTTGAGCCTGCACAATGTAGCGACTTAGTGACAGCCTCGGATTCCAGAAAAGCAGAGCCTTGAAGGCTACTGCATGATGAGATCACCTCCCCCAAAGCAGGAGCAATTATCCTATGATGCAAATCGAGGCAGCAGTCCTTGCTGAGTAAGGAAGCTCATCTCGTGGGAACTGATTGCCCCTCGAGCCATAAGGATTCCTCTGCACCTGAGCTGCGGCTCTTGCAGACACATCTTCACTTTCTTTGGGTAACACTGCTGACATTTTAAATGATGACGAGTGCTAGTGTAACAGTCCCTATTCTGTTTTTGTTTTTTACCATCCATCCTTCTGTACCCTGGACTTGAAAAATTCAGCATGAGCTGCAGGCCAACCGCGAGTGCCCACCTACTTCATGCCCTGGGTGGACCTTCTCTCCAGCCGGGCAGCCCACGTCTGCAGAAGGGCAAGTTCCCGTGGCAACCAGCTGCTCTCCCCAAAACCAGCTATTTTTAAAGCTAATTCCACTTTGGATATAATTTCTCTCCTCTACATTTGCATAGTACTTTATATGCATCTGTTAAGGTATTTCTCATTCCCTTATTTTGTGCATACCACATTCTTCTGCCCACATATATCTTGGGACACTCTTTCTGAATGACTTCGTCATGTTTTTCCACTCTCCAGTAATTCAGGTTGGATTTTCTAGGGGTCAGCCTAGAGTCTCTGCTTCATCGCATTCCAGACTTTCTCTTGCAGTAATCTCACGCTTGCCTATAACTTCAAATAACCTCTGTATGTGACAAATAAAACCAAATTTATATCCTCATCCCAGACTCTTTTATGCTCAGACCTATGTATCTTACTGCTTGCCTGACATCTCCCCTTCAGTATCATATAGCATCTCAAATTTCACAACTTTAATGCTTCCCAGTCCCTTCTGGATTTACAATTACTCCTGTGCTGCATCTCAGCAAATGGCACTGTAACTTTCTTGGCATCTCATGCCAGAAACTGAAGTTGTATAAAATACTGTTGGTTGTATTTTTTTTATTTATTTATTTATTTATTTATTTATTTATTTATTTATTTTTTCCCCATTAAGTTTATTGGTACATTTTAGGTATAAAATACAGTTACATTCATCATTGGGATCTTGTACTTTTGTATGATATATCTTGGTTCTTATTTTTTTCCCCTTCCCCTGCCCTCCCTTCACCCCCTCCACTCTTCCCTATTTGCAAAGACTTTGTTTCTATTTTTTTCTTTTGTCATATTTTTTCTTTTCCCTTTTTTCCTTTCCCCTACCCCTCCCACTTCCCCTGCTCCTTTAGACCTTTTCTTCCTATTACACAATATCAATTATACATTTTTAAAATTATAATATCAAGATCTAGGAGACATTACCACAGATTTTACATAATTTAAAAGGATATAGAAAGCATATTTCAAAAATCTGTTTTGAAATAAATTTGACAACTTCTAAGAAGTACCTTGGAAGACAAATTAATGAAGCTAACTCTGGAGGAAATATAAAATTTGAATAGCACTTATTAAAGAAAGTATATTCCTAGCTTGAAAACCTACCTACATGACAAGAGCAGGCTCATATACATTTTAACTGGTCAATTATATCAAACAAAGCAGAAAAAAGAAGGAACACTTCTCCCCTCATTTTAGGAAATCAACATTGTGCTAATCCTTAAACTGGATAAAGATAATAGAAGAAAAAAGTATGAACATAGATAGAAATTTGTTTAGCAAAACAAACTATTGGAAGTCAGATCTGGCAGGATGTAGAAAGTGATTTTGTTATAGGGATGGCAGTGTTGGTTCAGCATTGGAAGATCCACCCCCAAAAGTCATCATTTTAACAGAGGAAAGGAAAAAACCATAGGATCCTGTCACTAGTTGGAGAAAAAGTATTGGACTAAATTCTACAGCTGTTCATGGTAAAAGCTATCAGGAGACTAGAAGTAGAACAGAACCTTCTCAACAGATTAAAGACATGTACTCCATACTTCCAGTGAGAACGCCTTGTATGAATGGAGAAGATACAATGCTTTCTCCTTAAGGTGGGGAACAAGGGCAGATATGCTTACTCTTTATCTGTCCATTAAACTTTGAAACCTAGTCCCCACCAAAATAGTCTGGCAATAAAATGACACAACTAGGATAGGATTGGCACGGCAGAAGCAAAATCTTTATATGTAGATGAAATGATCATCTACAGAGAAAATACTAAGAAATTTCTAGGAGCCCTTAAAACTTGTATTTGAATTTAGCAGGTTTAGAAAACAAGGTATATATAAAAACTCAGGTCTGTGTATACTTGCTATAAATGAAGACCAAGGACTGCGTGGTGGTGGAGATCACCCGCAAGCAGGAAGAAAGACAGGAGCAGCAGGGCTACATCTCCCGCTGCTTCACCCGGAAGTACATGCTGCCCCCTGGTGTGGACCCCACCCTGGTCGTCTCCTCCCTGTCCCTTGAGGGTACGCTCACCTTGGAGGAGGGATTCCCAAGGTCACACAGTCAGCGGAGATCACCATCCCTGTCACCTTCGAGGCTCGCGCCCAGATTGGGGGCCCAGAGGCTGGGAAGTCTGAACAGTCTGGAGCCAAGTAGAGGCTGTCCCCGCGCTGTCCACCCCTGGTAGCTATCACTGGCCATCCGCCTCCACCCACCTGTCTGCTCTTTTGATACGTGTATGTCCTGTTTTTCTCAAATAAAGTGGAAGCAAACGCTTAAAAAAAAAAAAAGAAAAAAAGAGGGGAGGGGTTGCGGCGCGGGGTGGGAACTTGGAGAGGGGCCTCAACAAGGGCCAGGCCGGGGTATTAGGCTGAGGAAGAGACCTGGGAAATGAAGTTTCTTCCAGAGTACACTGGGCATTACAGTTGCTGAGCAGAGATTCTGGACAGCCTTGTGTTCCTGAGCCCCTGGCACGGCGGGGCTAGAGCGCCGGGCAAGCCGGTGTGGCCAGAAGAGCATGGCCAGCAGGAACATGGGCTGTACAGACTGCTCCGCATGTTTGACATCGTGGGCACCCACCTGACACACAGAGATGTGCGTGTGCTTTCTTTCCTCTTTGTCGACGTCATTGACGATCATGAGCATGAGCGTGGACTCATCAGAAATGGACGTGACTTCTTACTGGCTTTGGAGCGCCAGGGCCGCCGTGATGAGAGTAACTTTCGCCAGGTGCTGCAGCTGCTACGCATCAGCACTCGCCATGACCTGCTGCCCTGTGTCACCCTCAAGAGGAGAAGGGCTGTGTGCCCTGACCTTGTAGACAAGGATCTGGAGGAGACATCAATTCATCATATGACCCCAAGAACCCTCAGTGATCCAGAACCGAGGCCTCCCCAGCCCCCAAAACAGTGCCTCCCCATTATCCTGTGGTGTGCTGCCCCACTTCGGATCCTCAGATGTGCAGTCAGCGGCCAGGCCAAGGGAGAGCCACACTTGGGAGCCAGTGAAAATGCTGGAAGTCAGTGACACCAGATCCCACGGAAAAGCAGACATGTGACATCAGAGGCGGGTTCGGGCTGAATACTGCCAGCATGACACTGCTCTGCAAGGCAACGTGTTCTCTAACAAGCAGGACCCACTTGAGCGCCAGTTTGAGCGCTTTAGCCAGGCCAACACCATCCTCAAGTCCTGGGACCTGGGCTCCATCATCTGTAACATCAAGTTCTCTGAGCTCACCTACCTCGACACATTCTGGCACGACTACATCAATGGCTCGTTACTAGAGGCCCTTAAAGGTGTCTTCATCACAGACTCACTCAAGCAAGCTGTGGGGCAGGAAGCCGTCAAGCTGCTGGTGAATGTGGATGAGGAGGACTCTGAGCTGGGCCGACAGAAACTCCTGAGGAACTTGATGCTGCGAGCATTGCCCTGACCTTTCCCCTTCTCACTTCTCTGGGGACTGTTCCCCCCACCTGCCTCTGGAGCGTACATACGGTTCTGGGGTTTGTTCTCTGCCCTTCCAATCACATCCCTGCTTTTTTTTTTTTTTCAAGGAAAAGACAAAGGAGCGTGGAAGTGGAGTTCCTGGCCCTCTCCGCACCCATGTGCCTGGGCTCACCCTGGTCCCCATTCCCACTACCCCAATGTGTGTCTGCAGCCGCCTCACCACTGAGCCGTAAGACAAACGTGTAGGGAGATGCAAAGTCTATAGGACACAGTCTTTGTAAGGGATTGAAGTGAACACTGCTTTTGGGTGCATTGAGGGGTTATCAGTACTTTTGGCTTTATGAGGGCTCTTAAATTTTGTCTGAAAAACCAAGGGCTCTGAGTAAGGGAGCTGTATGGAAGGTGGGATTTGGAAGTGTATTTTGGATTAATCACTACCGTCTTCCAAATTACAGAATTTTGGGCCGGGGATTTAGCTCAGTGGATTTGCCGCCTACCGCACAAGCACAAGGACCTGAGTTCGATCCCTGATACCTAAAAAATGAAAAATTTAAAAAAAATAAACCAAATTACAGAATTTTTAAGGAACAGAAGCTGTGGCCTTTTCCACTCTCTCTTGGCCTCTGGTGCTGCTCCTCTCTGCCGCCTTTTCTCCATTCAAACTGCTACCTGGTGTGGCTCCTTCCTTTCTCCCCTGTGTCAACCCCTCTTCAAGGGAGTAATGTCAGAGAACTTGGGCACCCTCATCACCCCTCCCAACTGTGGGGTGTGTGCGCGCACAAGGGGTGGGTGGCGAAGGGGCTGCCGATTGAAATACACTCCCCCTAAAAAGGGGAAGGGGAAGTGTGACACTTTGCACTTTCACGTAAAAATAAATAACATGCCCTGTAAAAAGAAAAAAAGATTTTAGAATCACAATGCCTAGGCCCAAATACCAGCTCTGCTACCAATAGCTGTAGGATTTGAGGTGAGCTACTGACCTTTGTATGTCACAGCTTTCCATCTGTATGGAGCAGATGATAGTAGTAACTTACTCAGAGTTGTTGCATAGATCCGATGAATTAATACAGATAAAGAACAGCATCTGGTATATGGTGAGTGCTAAGTAAATATCAGTTATCATTGTTCATCTACCCTTTCTGAAAAAAAGCCTGTTCAATGTCACATACCAAGAGAAATGCAATGAAAATAAAGAATTCTAGAAGAGAAAAGCATATTTATTTAAGTATATATTTACGTATATACATATATACGCACACATATTTCATATTTTATGCATGAAGATTAATAAAACCAGAAAACATAATTAAATATATTTTAATACAATTATAAAATTTAATTCAAACATAATTCTAAAATAGAAGATATACAACATATATATGAAAGTTATATAGGTCTAAAATTCCAGGTTATATCAATAAAAACTGGAAGTTCATAAAAGTGGTAGGATAAGGAGCATAAAAAAGTTTTAAATTTCTCATCTCACATTTTGGACAGTTAATTAGAAATGAAGAAGTCTGAATATGAATTTTAGATAAATTATACTCTATCTATAAATGAGATATGCATCTTCCCTAATCAAAGTATATTCCTTCTACAAATGAGATAAATCATTATATATTCTTTCTCTAATACAGATTTCCCCAGATATTTAACAGTATTCTATCATTTTTGTTTTTTTAATAGTATCCCTGAAACTTTACCGATACCTAAACCTAAATGAATGAACAATGTAGAATATATTCAACAAAGTTGAAGGAGAGAGGGGAGTAGGTTGCATCACTGAGAAAACAACCCAACAAATCCCAAGTAAACACCATACATCTGAATAGGAGATTTCCTCTTTTTGACCCTTTTTCCTCATCCTCTTCCTTCTTCCAAAGCAGGAAGTGCCGGAGGTTCACTTCCATCCCTCTTGAACCTGCCAAAACACACTTTTGATTAGGATAGGCTGCTCTCCCTTCCTTGGATTTTCTGTTAAGGAAACACATTTCATGTCATTAAGTCACACATTCATATGCGTAAACTATACACGCACAGATAATGAAAGCTCATTGGGAAAACAGCACCACATCTGCATGTGCATTATATACATACACTTATGCATTTCTGTACATATGCCCACAAACATGCATGTGGAAGATGGGAAGAACAGCACAATGTTAGTGCTGCTTGTCTCTGGGTGAGATTGTGCAAATTATTTCATTTTTTATAATTTCCAAATTTTCTGTGATACATATATTTTTAATCCTAAAAAAACAATCAAATTTAATACATGCTTTAAGTACATTTGCCACATATGACCTCATGGAAACCATCCCATGATTCCCTGTGGTCTGCAGCACTACACTGGACTCTGACTGCAAGAGCCTTCCCTGGCCTCACTTCCCACCCTTCTCTGACTCATAGTTTATACCCAAGTAACACCAACTAGGGACTTGCCTGCAACACCAAGCTGATTTACCCAATCTGCTTTGCCTCCAAGTGGAAGATGGTTTCCCTTCCCCTGACTACCTTCCCTCCTTTCTCCACTTCCAGCTGGTTTTGGGTGCACCAGCTCCCCCAAAACCTTCCTCTTGCAGACTTCCAGGGCCTAATAGCATTTTACTCTTGAAAATGCTCCTTAAGATCAGGAGCCATGTCTTACTCATCTTCATTTTAAGAGCTTCTAGAATGTTCTTCCAATGTGATACAAGTTGCAAAAATGAAACTAAACTCATACGACAACGGTGGAAGAGTTTTAGGCATCAGCGGTTACTATGTAATGGGAGTGAACCTTTAGCATAAAAGAAATTTCTCTTTATTCTCTGCATGTGTAAGAAACTACTTTGACTAAATATTAAATAGTTGGAATGCCAACCACCATGGTGTAAAAATATTTGTCTTTTGAGACCTGGGGCTGCTAATGGCCATTGATACTAACACCCCTGAGTGTTGGGTCTTTGGTACAAGAGTTTCCACCGTTAGCTCTACCAACGGCTAGTGTGGGGAGGTGGGAAGGCTGTAGTAAGGGAACAGATGGACGTTTCAACTTCTCTTCATAGTGTGTGTAGGAGAATATCCTCAGCCAAAACTGCTGAGTACAGATAAAATACTTTGCTGCTCTTTAAATCACCCTAATCTTGAAAGCAATTAACCGTGCTTTGATAATTGAATTGATTTTTCCTTCCTCATTGAGGAGCACTGACATCGACTGGGGAACCGAACAAAAAATCTCTTGAATATCATTAAAAATTAGCTTTATTGAACAGCTTAGCATATATTTCAATTTTTTTAAAAAGTGAACTTATAAAGTAAAGTAAAAATTAGAAAAAAATTAAATTCAGTCAAGTGTGCTACTACCTTATAATGCCCTAGTTAAAAAGAAATGAAGAATTCTGGACATTTTTTTTTTTTTATAAAGGGAAAGTGTAGGGTTTTTTTTGTTTTGTTTGTTTTTTTTGAAGCCAACATTCACATATGACTAAAAGTAGTTCTACTAATTCTGGTCAGTCTTTCCAGTGCATTTGGCTTTGGGCTGAGAAAAAGAAGGATAAGCTACAACAGAACAGCATTTACAGCTGGATGGATCAGAGTGATTAAAATGGATGAGGATTGTCCACTTAGGTAACTGTAAAATGCTTTATGACATGCATAGAAATCATCTTGTGGCACTGGGCAAAAATGAGAGGCCACAGAGTGATTCTTATTTTTGTAAGATTACAGTAACTACACAGAATGTGACTTGACACAGAATCTTCCCACACCCAGGATGCCCAAGGCTGGATCCCTGGCAGAAATGCCCATCTTGGCAAAACCTGCTGCTCTTTCAACCCACTTCCTGACTCTGAGTTCATTGAAGTCCACTCAGAATGATGTGGTGTCCTTTAAATGTTCCTTCAGGCTACACTGGTTTCTCAACTTTGTTTCCTAACAGAACTTTCTAACATGGATTTAGAATCCCGTCGATTCAGAACTCAGGAAACCAGCAAGTTTAAATACACAGACTTCCTTTTCTTAGAAACACATGATGATAACACACTTTTATGACCACCAAAGAAACCATGAAACCACTTCCTTGATAGGAAAACAAGATCCTAGGGTGAGGTTTGGTGCCAAGGTTAATTTTCAATTTATTTTCTTTGAAAACTGCTGATCTCCAGATGGTGTAAAATTTTCATGTATATTATTCAACCAGCCAGATTCTCTGATGTCTAATGAGTCTAGACAAATAATCAGTTGCTGTACAAATGTTAAAATTTCCCTCTTAAAAAGCAAATGGCATGGTTGTTAAATATAAATATGTACATGAAGGAATCTAAATCAAATTACCAAAATTAGCTGATACTTTTAATTTTATAAAAGAAAGATACAATTTAGGGGGAATTTTTAAATAGCAAAAATATTTTTCAAGGGCTTAATCAAAAACAATTTAATATTTACATTCATTTGAAAATTTAAGTTTTCATTTTCCCTGAAAAATATCATTTAACAGACATTTATTGAACATCTACTCTATGCACCACCCTCTAATAAATTCTTTTTTTTTTTTTTTTGGTACTGGGGATTGAACTCGGGTCTTTGAAATTGCAAGGCAGGCGCCAGAACTACTGAGCTAAATCCCCAGCCCAAGAAGGAAAGTTTTAAAAAGGCAAAAAAGAATACTTATTGTATCTTAGCATATACCAGGCACTGTGCAGAGGCCATGGGATCAGGGAGACGTGAAAATCTCTACTTTCCATTATTTGGGTGACCTAGGGTGCATTATTTAACCTGCTTAGCCTCAGCATCAGAATCTATACCATAAGTATAACAGTGCTTTGCTTTATAGGACTGCAGATAGACTGCAATAGGATGATGGATCTAAAGTATTTTACATAATGTCTAACACCTGGGATTTAACCAATGAAGGCCAATAGTATTTTATTTAATATATTCATAACAAGTGATTCTCCCTTCTCTCTCCCTTCCACCATTATTTTCTCTATTTCATTATTCTTACGCTGTGTCACTATTCAAGCACTTAGTATTTCTCCCATCTGAAAGGAATGTTGACTTGACCCCACTTTTTACTCCCATTACCTTGTGCTTCCTTTTGCAACTAAACTCTTCAAAAGGGGAAGTTAAAGAAAAGAAGCAGACCTCAAGCTTGACATGACATGGCAGCTCGGGTCAGCCAAAGGGATCAGACACACACATGCACATACACATATACACTCTCACACAGGCACACACACTCCACACATGCTGCAGTTTGGATAAGTGTCCCCAAAGGCTCATGTGTTCAAAGTTTGGTCACCAGCCTGTGGTGCTATCGGGGGATGGTGGAACCTTTAGGAGGTGGGGCCTAATGAGAGGAAGTTAGGCCATGGGGTCATGGCCTTGTAGGAGACATTGAGAACTTGACCCCTCCTCTCTCTCTCTCTCTCTAATATATATATATATATTTATATATATAATATATATATTTATATATTATATATTATATATATAAATATATATATATATAGCCTTTACTGATTCTTTTCCTCTAGAGAACCCTAACCAAAATAGAGGCAGACTTTTGATAGTGTTGTTCAGGCTAATGTTGAGCTTACCTTTTTAAACCTTAGGAACATCCACATAGATACATTCTGAGTCATGCCCCTTTCCTTCCTCTAAGACTGGAGAAAAAAATAGATGAAAATATAGGAGGATCCTGCTCTTAACACAATCTAACAAACACCATCTGTGTTAAGAGGGTTACTTCTCTAGGGACAGCAAACTTTGTGAAAATTTCTGATCAAACTCTTCAACAGCCACATTTAAACTCACCTGGGTATTGCCATTAGGGAAGTAAAATTAGATCTTCATTTTCTGACCAGACACGGAGACCAGAAGCAAAAAGTCCTTGGCAAAATCATTTCATTAGAAGAAAACAGCAAACTTAAAATGTGTATATGTTTAAGCAAGACTGGCAGTTGCTGAGACAGTGAGGGAAGTATCATTCCGAGAACAGATCAGACAGTCGAGTTATAGCACAGCTGCTCTGGAGGGCAGGTAGGCAGATAGAGTGCAGGGCTCAAGTTCACTCAGATGGGGAAGGCACATTGTGGAATTGCAGACACGAGAACCCTGCACATCATGAGAGAGTGTACTTGGGTTATCTGATTTGAAAATAAAATGAAAGCCAGCTCCCCTCCACATGCACCTTATTACAGAGTGCTGCTTTATTCCTTCTGCTTTTTATAACAACAGGAGGTGTCAAAATGACTGATGTTGAAGTGGTTATTGGAAAAGTGCCATGTAGTACATTTGTGTGGCATAGTTAAAATGTAAATCAAGTCAGCTCCATCAGAATGCTTAGGAGTTTCAAAAGCAGACCAGAGTCCTTTCCTCGGCTCAGGTTTCCTCTGCTAAAAGAGAAGTTTCCCCAGCACAGCTGTCCCTGTTCCTAATTGTTCTAGGCAAGAATGGCACTTGAATAGAGATTTGAAGATAGCGAGCAACTGATCACAATTCTCAGCACATGTTTTATGAATTTTCCACATTAGGAAAATACATTTTGTGCATTCATCTGACCTTGGTAAGAGTTTAAGCTCTTGGAGGAAGAGATGGAAACATCAGACGGTGCCACTGTTCTCACTGGTGAGGCCTTGACCTTGGGTTTCAGTTAGGCAGAGCCCTGAGCACAGGGTCGGACAGCCTTAGGGTGCAGTGCACACTGCGGAGACAGGTGGCGCTGTTCCTCCCGCGGCCTGAGAGTGGTTTTATCTGAGGAGCACAGGGCCAGCATTGCCAGGCTCCATAGGGAGTCACATTGTGATTTTTTTAAAAAGTAGGGCTGGGAATGTAGCTGAGTGGTAGAGAGCTTACCTAGCGTCCAGAGGGTCCTGGGCCTGAACCCCAGCACTGCAAAAGGAAAAGAAAGCACCAAAGCTTGGTAGACAACAGGATCACAGTTGCCAGGGGCTGAGCACACATACACACATACTCACATACAAACACACAAAACAGGGACTGATGAATGAGACAAAAAAGGAATAAGATAGAGGTGGGATAAGCAAATTGATTTAGTAACATGAAAGTTAAGCTTACGAGGGAAAGTATGCTCATTGGTATCAAGGGTTGCAGAAAGGTCAAGGTAGAGAAAACACTAAAAAATGGTCCTTGGATTTGACAATCACGTGATCAGTGACCCTAAAATGGTTTGCTGCTGTTTTTTTATGGTGCAGAAGTGAAGAATGCTTGTGTGTGTGCGTGTGTGTGTTACTGTGGACTGAGCACAGGTGCTTCGCACTAAGCGGTATTCTCAGCTCTTTTAATTTTTATTTTGAGACTGGGTGTCACTAAGTTGTTAGGTTATCCAGGCTGAACTCAAACTTGTGATCCTCCTGCCTCAGCCTCTCAGAGTGCTGGGATTACAAGCATGACTAGTTTTTACATTTTTAAGTATAAAGTATGTAACAGTGATAACGGCTGCTGGAATAGTCGATGGCATTGTCCCTTAGCCTGGAAAGCTACAACATTTACTGTCTGACTCTTTACAACAAAAATTCATTTATCCTTGCTCTAAAATAAGTATTTTAGTAGAGTGAAGAGGCAATCTGAAGAATCCAAATGTCTTTAGTCATCTCCACAACCAAGGAGGGGCTTGTTTTGCTTCTTTCACAAGTCAGTGATGGAATTCAGACTTCTATACCATGGCTATACACCTGAGAATTTCTTGGGAAGTTTTTACAATACTGCTATCTTGGTACAAACCTCAAGCTATTTCTGGTTGAATAACTGGTTGGTTTAGGATGTAACTGGGGTCAGAATTTTTTAAAGGTAAACAAGGTTGAGTATACATTTGTTATGCTCCCATTGGAAGTCACTACCAAGTCATCTGGCACTGGATGGAAGGATTTGGAGGAAGTTTTACTGGATTCAATCAAGACAGTTGTATTATTTTCTTCACTAACAAATAGTGGTAAAGAAGAAGGACAATGAGTCAATGAGTATTGAAGGGCACAACAGGACAGTAGACTGAGGTATCCTGGGAATATTGGTGAAGACACCCTAAAAAATCGAATTATTTGGTCCACATTGTAACAGGAGTCAACTAAGGTTAGGAAGGTGAATGGGTGGGTGGAGGAAGGGTGGATAAGTGGATGGATATGTAGATGTGTAGGTGGGAGAGGGATAGAAGAGTGAGTGGATACATAGATGTAGATGGATGGAGAATGGATGGTTGATTGGATGGATGGATGGATGTACACATGGATGTATGGCTGCTTGGTTGGCTGGTTGATCAACTGGAAGACAAACAGTTGAATGGATAGATGTGATGTTTAGGATTAGAGGAGTGGAAGTGACTGAGAGGGTAAGAGAAGATTCAACTTGCATGAGAAAAAAGAGAAATGTAAGGTCGTATAATAACAGAAAAAATATTCCAATTATTCTTCACTGCAGAGCAGGTTTGGGTCATTAAAAGATCCTCAATTGTAAGTTTTTAATCTAATTTAAAGAATACTTATGAATTTTTTCTATTTTTCTTTAATTATTAACATTGTGATAGCACTTTCTCCACCATTTTTATGGTCCATATATTTCCTCTATATAACCTTTGTGAACATCTTACCATTTTATGTTATTACTCTTAGAATAAAATATTTTTTATTGAAGTGATAAATGTTTTGAATGTATTTGTAAATTGAGATTTTCCTTAAGTATGCAAAAAACACAGATTCGCAAGCAGTTTGGGACTTCCCAAACATTTAAAGAAATTTAGTAGCCATAAAGCATCACCTTTGGTAATGTTTTGCAGATCAATGAGCTCTATCAGAGAGAGCAGCCACATACGGAAGGAATGCAGGGATTACAAGAGAATTTTCCATTTTTATTAAAATTAAGTCTTTTTATTTATTGTCTGACTTCTTTTATGTTTTGATGACATTTAAGCCACATGATGACAGTTGTTGAATTTTTCTTGTTGAAGACAGTAAAGTGGGTAAGATATATTTATTTATTTATTTGTTTGTTTGTTTGGTTTTAGACAGGGTCTTATTATGTAGTTCAGGTTGGCTTTGAACTTGCAGTGATCCTCATGCCTCAGCCTCCCCAGTGCTGGGATTATAGGTGTGTGCTACCTTTTGTGCCTGGCACAAAGTAGGTAAGGTTAGAAAGAACCACAGCCAGAAAAATTATGACTTTGTTACCTGCTTGTAGTTGTCCCTTGATGTCCAAGGGGAGTTTCTCCTAGGACCTCCATGGATACCAAAATCTGTGGATGCTCAAGTCCTTTGATTGAAATGGTGTAAGAAATCCTCCCACATACTTTAAATCTTATTTTCTAGATACCTAATGCAATATAATGCTATGTAAGCAGTTTTTACATAGTGTTGTTTCAGAAATAGCCTCAAGAAAAGTCTGTATATGTTTAGCAGACAATTTTTCTCCTCATTTACAATCTGAGGTTGAATGAATCCAATGACGTAGAACCTGCAGATAGGAAGGGATGACTGTACTTCTTGTTTTTTGAGAAAAAGATAATTTTCTAGTTTATTTTTTAACTACAAAACTAAAATGTGCCAATTACAAGCCAATCATTGCAGAGGCACATGAATATGAAGTAAGAGTCACCCACTGTTCTGCAGGATGGCCCCTTGGGGCTGTTCACACTGGCAAGCTGGTCTATGTTCTTCCATACTCTCTTGAGTGAGGCTGACTAGGTCTGTACTGTTTCCTGTTTTAAAACTTCCCCTGTACAGGTGACGATCAGCCTCAGATTCCCGAAGATGGAGCTTAGCCCCCCATACAGCAGGACCAGGGATGGTGGCAGGTCCATGTGCTGTGTGGAGCCAAGTGTCTCATCACACCCCGGCTTCCCAATAGCTTGGGTAACCTTCCTGGATAACTTCAGTAATGATTCATCTTTCCTTTATGTCAACTGACTAGTGTAAGTGGACACATTAAAATATCACATAAGGATCAGTACATGGATCAAGAAGTTGATAGTATACGGTAGGTAGCATGCACACCATTTAGTAAGCACTAACTAAATGTAGCTATTATCTCTCTAGTGGGAAATACAAAAACGACAAGAATGATCCTCTTGTCATTGGGGATCTGAGTATATACAAACTGAACCAGTGAAAACCACAGTTACCAAAAACTGCACTACTGTAGGCATAGTGTTGTTACACAGCAACAAAACGCTTCACCACCCACGGACTCCACCACATAGATATAATTCAACATGAATTTCTTTTTTAAAGGAGTGATAAAGAACATCAGTAACCATATAGATACATTTTAAAACAATTTTAGTAAAGAATAATTCTATATCGTACAAGTTACCCATTGTAAGTGCACAGTTACGTGGATTTTAGTAAGTTGACTGAGATGTGCAGCCATCATCAGCACAATCACTTTAAGAATATTTGCATCACCCTAATAAGACACCTCTGCCTTTTTACAGTCAACCCCACTTCCTACCCTAAATTCCAGGCATCATTAATCTTTTCTCTCTCTGACTGAATTTTTTGGGACATTTCATGTGAATAGATGATACTTTATCCAGTGAACATAATGTATCTAAGATTCATCCCCATTATATTATGTATGAGTATTTATTCCCTTGTATTGATTAACAATATTCCATTGTATCAATATACCACATTTGGCTTATCTAGGCAACACTTGATGGACATTTAAGTTGCATTTACCATTTGCTACTATGAATAATTTCACCATGAATATTCATGTGAGAATTTTGGGTGGACTGATGTTTTCATTTTCTGGGTAAATATAAAAGACTGGAAGTGTTATTTGTATGGCAAATTTATATTTCATTACAAAATTTAAATTTTTATTTATTTTTGATTGACACATAATCATTGTACGTACTTGTGAGGTATGATGTGATGTTTTGGTTCATGGGTAATAATGAAGTCAGGGTAATTAGCATAGCCATCACCTTAGAACTTTGATCATTTCTTCATGGTTGAATACATTCAACATATCTCCTCTAGATATTTTGAGACATCCTATGCATTGTTGTTAATTGAGTTCACCGACTGGGCCTCAGCACATCAGAATCTATTTCTTGTGAATAGGGTTGAGGAGAGATTGAACAATGCAAACAGTGACTGTTATACTGAACTTTAAAAATAAACCTCGAATCTGTTTTCCAAAGGGCCTGCACCATTTTACATTTCCACTAGAAATGTATGAAGCATCTACAGGCATAACTTAGAAAGGTCAAAAGAGAAAGGATATCTAAAAATATACAAATACAAATGTTTAATTCCATTCTCTGATTTTAATTATTGTCTATAAGCTCCCTTTAATGGAAGGACGGGGGAAGAATACTTCTCTTGCCTTCCTAGGGTTCTCATTTCCTACATTTTGCTCTCTGGTAGATGAGAGCTTCTCTCACCAAGGCCTGCAAATTTAGGGAAAGAAACCCTGTGCTACCCCACTCCTGGGCAGCCTAAGAGACGTTTAACAAATGCAAATTCACTCCTGGGGTATGGCCAAAGAAGAGTTAATACAGTTCGTAACACTTATTGACTACAAGATCTGCAAATGATTGCATAAAATTTCTAAAATATGCCTGCAAGCTTCTATTATTGATGTGTTGCCCCTAGGGGTGCACATATGGGTTTAAGTGTCTAAACTGTTTTATTAATTAAATTGCTATGATTTACCTCTCCCATGTTAGCATTTACAGTTTATGAAACAGCCCTGTAATTAGAAAATGACGTACCAGTGTTGCTTGTTTACTTTGTGGGTAAAATTACACACGTGCACACACACACACTCTATTTTCCCTGACTAACCCTCATAGGCTCCTTTATTTCTAGTGCCATTAATAGGCAACCTCCAGTGGTGCATTAAATTGCTTTTTAGGGGGAGGGGCAATGACTGAGTCTTCTGTGTTCATTGTTCCGCTGAGGTGTGTGATGACATCCATGTTTGTTTGTTTGTTTCTCCTGTATAGACAGAAAATTTAAATAATCAGATTTTATCATAAAAAATCTGCCTACAACAGTCCTGAGAAACCCAGCAAATCCTAAAATTGTAGACCCATCTTAACTGTACAGCATCTTACAATCTTCACTCCCCATTTTGAAGACATATCTAGAATATTTAATACAAATTACTCATGGAAGATAGGGAATACCTTAACAGAGTTGTTGGAGTACATTTTGTTTGCTTTTAAAAAAATCTTTATATTCATCTCACTTCTGGACCATAAACTGCTGCTGAATCCAATGTTGGGTACATTTTTTTTATCATGTTTCTTTACTGTGAGGGATATCTGATTTTTAAGTATGGCAAGTCTGTTTCAGCATCTTGGAAGATTATTGAACTTCACATTGGAGGAATGTTAGGGGTTATATGTTCATTTTCCATGTTTATAAAACATTTCTGTTTCATGTGAGTCCATCATTATTGCCATTCAGATTTCCTTAGTGGGAGGTAATGAATGCAGCAGCCTTCTTATCTGAAAGGGATACATTCCAAGACTCCTGGTGGCTCTGAAGCCAGGGATAGTACTGATCTATCTAGATACCGTTTTTTCCTATATGTACACACCTGTGATAAAGTTTAATTTACAAAGTAGGCATAGTAAGATATTAACAACAATAATTAATAAAATGGAACAATCATAACAATAGACTATAATCTTATTTAAAACTTATGCACTTTTAAATTTCTGTAATCTTCCACTGAATATTTCTCAGACCACCATTGACTGCAGGTGCCTGAAACTACAGAAACCAAATCACGGGGAGGGGGGACATTGTCATTTTAAGAGTCTCAGAGATACTAGAGGCAAAATGAAATAATGATCTTTAAAATATGGTAATATACAAGGAAATAGATTTTCTATACATAGAAAATATCGATTTGATTAACAGTCTAATAAGGCAGAAATTTATGTGGAAGGGTTGCCTGGCTTCCATGGCTGAGCAATGTATTTTCATTGCACTATGGAACAGATATATCTGTGGGTGTCAGAATGGAACAAAAGAGAAGTGGTAGATAATATAGAGTTAGCACAGGGCTGATTTACACATAAGCACTTTATACATTCACCAAGTATTTATGAAGAGCCTAGGCTACACTTGTAGTATACTATGTGGTTCAGAGGATGCAAAGATTTTAAAGCACGGTCTGTGCTTCAGGAAGCCCAAAGTTACACAAAAGGAATGCTCTGCTTCCAAGTATTAAGAAGAATGTGTGAAACATCAGAAAGGTGGCCTGCACAGAAAATGATAGGATTTTAGAAGAAATTTCTCCTGGCTGGGGTGATCAGGAAGGAGTTCTTGGCATTAGGGTTGAGTTTTGATGTATGGAGAGAATTTGAATAGATGGGAATTTTTAAGGTGAGACATGGAGAATGGAATGCATACAGGTGCAAAAGTTGGAAAACCCATCATCTGTGATGTTATACACACAGATAGTGTAAAGCAATTTCCAACTTTCCATCTGTGTAGACATGAAATACAGAAGATGTTCTTTTGGTAATCATTCCTCACCAGTCTTTGAGATCAAGCAAAGTTCCAGCTGGGTGTAGGCCCGATCCTTATTGGTGATTCTTATTTCATATTAAGGCAAGTGGTGGATGATGCCAGCCTCTTCATCACTCATCTTGCAATTGCATGAGGTGAGTAACTAAGGTGAATGAGAGTGAAGGCATCATAGCAAGTAGTCAGCAATGCTGGCAGATGGGTGCAGAGGGAAGAAGAGACAGAGAGAGCGGCAGAACAGTGGACTTGCACAATGCTTATGGCACAGAGCATTATATTCTTTAAAAATAATATCACTAAATTAAAAAGCAAGACTCATAACAGTGTTGAACTGTAAGCAAACTTTCATGAATAAAGGTGAGGGTATCTTCTTGCAGTCATCCCTTGGTATCCATGGAGACTAAATCCAGGACCCCCACAGGTATGAAAATTCATGGATGCTCAAGACTCTTATATAAAATGGCATAGTATTTGCATATGGCATATGCACATCTTAAAATACACTTTGAAGTATTTCTAGATTACTTATAATACCTAATGCAATGTAAATGCTATGCAAATAATCATTACACTATTGTTTAGGGACTAGTGACAAGAAAAATTCTGTAAATATTCAGTACAAATGTGTTTTTTCCTCAAATATTTTTCATCCTTAGTTTGTTGAATTTTCTAATGTGGAAGCCACAGATATAAAGGGATAATCTTGAAAGAAAAACACAAAACTGGTAACAATAATTGTGTGTATGTGTGTGTGTGCGTGAGTGTAAGAATTTGCAGAATGGACAGGGGTGGAGAAGATGTCTTTTCACTATGCACACACACCTGGGAATGCTGTGAACATCCATGTTTATGATTTCTGGTTTTACTTCACAAAAATAGTCCTCCTTAGTGTGGTCTCAACAATTCTCATTCATGAAGTCCAGGTTAAAATTCTTGTCTTCATTTTACCTGACCCTCAAGCAGCCTTTGGTAGATTGGAACATTTCTGTTCCCTTTTCTTTTCTTCTCTTTTCTTAAGTGCACAGAATATTCATTTTTATTCTGGCTCATAAATCAAACCTCAGTAATCTTAAACAGATTGAAATAATACATAATACATAACCTTATCAGAATTAAATTAGAAATCAGCCACAGAAAGATATCAGTAAAAACTGCAAATATTTTGCTGTTAAACATTTTGCTTCTAAATAACTCAGGGGTCTGAGAAGTAATCACAAAGGAAATGAAAACATTTTGGTTTAAATTTTTAGTTTTATTAGTACATATTTGCAGTACATGATGATTATGGACCTAACACCTCTTAATTCTTTTCTTCCTTTTCCTCTTCCCTCTCTCTGGTCCACTTTCTTGAAACTCTTCCCTTGTGTGACCACTGCCTCTCTCCACCAGCCCCGTCACCTGTTCCTTCTCAGCTGGGTTGCAGCCCCTCATCCTATGTCTGACCTTGAATGTTGCTGTTCTTGGGCTTTCTGTGTGACCTTGTGTCTTCCTAGTCCTCTCTCTCTCTCTCTCTCTCTCCCTCTCTCTCTCTCTCCATGCCTCACAGTTCAGTGACACATGCCTTCTAATGACTCCTCAGTGTGTCTTCAGCCTACACTTCTTTTTTTGTTGTTGTTTTGTTTTGCTTTTTGGTACTGGGGATTGAACTCGGGACCTTGCACTTGTAAGGCAGACGGCTGAACCACTGAGCTAAATCCCTGAGCCTACAATTCTTGAATCAGTTTCAGACTCACACATCCAACTTTCTACATCAGTATTTCCATTCACAAGCTCTTAAAATCCTAAAAGTCCAAAATGGAACTCATGGCCTTTTCGCTGGTATTTTACCTGCTCTCTTTCAGCACCCTTATCTTTGTGAATGCACTGCCATTTTCTCAGTTCATTTTCTGTTGGTAATGGCACAATATCATTGAGTTAAGTTATAAAGAAAAGAGCTTTATATATTATGGCTTACAATTCTGGTCCTACACTGAGGAGCTGCATCTGGTGATGACTTTCCTGCTGGCAGAGTCCCAAGGCAAGCCAGGGCACCACCGAGCCAGAGACAAGGGTCATCATGTGGGTTTCTTCTTATAGAGCCACTGGGATTTAATTTATATGGGCTCCACTCTGCTGATTTTATCCTCATCATTTCCTGAGGGCCCCACCTCAAAACTCCAGTCACATTAAGTTTCCACTCTCTCCCTTTCACAGGTTACACTTCGACATGAGTTTTGGAAGGGAGAAATCATAGCACGCTTGCACTCCTGTGCTCATTCCAGAGCTCCAGCTGTCACTTCACACTCATCTCCATCCTCCCTCCGCCGACCCATCACCAATGTTTGTTCATTCCACTTGCACAATACTTTCTGAACCTGTCTACTTCTATCAAGCACTACTGCTTCCATTGCCTCTCACTTCACCTAATGAGAAAGCTCAGTGCACCTCCATAAATCCAAAGGGCCCCATCCTCTACTTGGTAACTAGAGTGATCTTATAGAAACATCTAAAGATGAAGTGCTCCTGTCCTGAAAACCCTATCCCTTTTACCCGATAGCCAAAGTCCTTGCCATGGTCCAGAACACACCATGAGACCTGGCTGCATCATCTGCAACCGTTCTACCTCTTACCTCTATTCATACCTCTTGTATGTCATTGCCTGATCGTCTACTTGTTTAGAAGTAGCTACCCTAACTACTATTACTCTGGGTTTCAAATTAAATGATCCTTCATCAGCCTTACTAGACCTGCAGAAAAGTAAAATATCCCTATTCTGCACATCCATTATTCACTCTAGTCCTCCTTCATAACATTAAACACAAATGTGATTTAATTATTAGTTACATAATTATGAGCTTACTGTCAGTCTCCTGTATTAGACTGAAGGTTCTCATGCTTAACACATTGCCACTGCCTGACACATAATGTCCACTTAATTGATATTCTGCCCCATAAAGATGACGTAGGCACATAGAAGAAGGTGCTAAAAAAATCGTTAAGACTGATATCAAATGTTGCTGATGTTCAAAAAATTAAGGACTGGGGTTGAATATGAACACTGAATTTAACATCTTAATAATATCTCCCAGAACAAGTAAAACAACAATAATGAGCTGGTAGGTAGTTTTGCCCACCCCAACTCCCTGCCCCTAGGACCTGTCCCCTGCCATTTAAAATCTGGGACATTCTTTTTCCCAATTTTTATTTTTTATTAGAATATCTTTGCAGTTGTTGCCTTCACTCCTGACATGCTTCATTAGCAGTGAGCTGGAGGGATTTGGAGGGTTTTAAGAGGTTATTTAAAAAAATTTTTTTGCTTTCCTGAGTAAAGGCCACAGGTTAGAAGCCAGGTGTCAGATCTTCTGAGTTTGAATTTAAAGTATTTAAAAGCAAGTTTGAGTCATTTCATAACAAGTAGCTTTCTTTTCTATGACCAAATGTACCCTATGTGAGGGTGTGGAGTTAGCTACTCCTCATAATTCCCCCAGTTCTGGCAACTCTGTCTTAACAAAGTATGTAGTCCAGCATGTAGACTTATTTCCAGATTCACAGCTTTCTGACCCAAGGTTAATCAGGTGTCAGCTTCCCAATCCTGGTTTAGCAAACTCAAAACAAGATGAGAGTTTGCTCGCTTAACTACCAAAACGGCAAAAAGAGTGGAAAAATATTTTTAGCAAGATAGGTGACTGTGGATTGCTGAAAAATGGAAGCTGTGGCTTCTTTATCATGGCCACATTGCCCTGGCCTAGAGGTGTGTGGTGGCTCCTCCACCAGGTATGCTCGATGCAGATGCCCCAGTCACATGAGTTCGCCTAGTTTTGCTTCTACAACCTGTTGCAAACATGGGAAAGTCTGCAGGTAGCAAAGCCCTAGAGCCTTGCAGGTGTTCCTGGCCACATTGCAGAGAACTAGTCTGTGGCAGAAAGTTCAATAAATACATCCTATATTAAATTGCAGTGAGGCACTTTTGGTCCTATTACAGAAACCATGCATTTAGAAATAGACTAACAAGATCTCTTTGGTGGTAGAACTTTAAAATACATATTTTTTCTTCCTAGTTCTATTTGTAGATGATGCTAGTAGCTTCATTTATGAAATGCAATTGCTCTCTCTGAGAGCAGCATTAATATATGCAACCTGGTTCTCCAAGACTTACTGCAAGCAGGGTTTGTGGCCCTCAGTCCTTACTGTTGATATTAATCATGTGAGTGACCTCAATTAAAATTAGCAGGCCATGATAGTCACAGGCAATTCAGACAGCTAATTTTTCTGGGCAGCTGCTCTTTTCCTTCACACAGGCCTTCCCAGTTGTACCTAGCAGGGCCTGCTCAGGAGATGTGAATTCCCTTGGTGTTGATGCCACCTGTCTGGAATTGCTGACGAACACCAGCTGGGCCCACCAGTCACACTTGCAGACCCAGGCAGATGAAAAGTGCTTGTCTTTCCTGTTACCTAAGCAGGCATTATGGGTGCATCAGGGTTGGATAAAAGCAATCATCTGATTTTCTCCAAATTAGTTTTTGTGTTTAAATGCATTCTATCTTTGTTTTAACTGTCAGAAGCTGGTAGTCTGATGTTTCATTGTGTCTTCTGGTTTCTTCCAGTGAGTTCCTGACCCTCATGACATGGCTTCTGCCTCTCTAATTTGAAATTGCTCTGAAAGCTCACCAGTGACTTCCTAACATTCAGATCTGTCCTTTGGCCTGTCCTTTGTTTTCATTTCCATTACCTCTAGAACGTGACTCTACAGATGGTCAGTTTCTTAGCTAGCTTGCAATAGAGGGAAGGTTTGTGGTCATCCAAAATTCATATATTGAAATCTAACCCTCGAGGTGATAGAATGAGATTGGATGGAACCCTCACCAATGGGATTAGTGTCCTTAATAAAGAGGCCCCAGAGACCTGCCTTGTCCCCTCTGTCCTACGAGCACATAGTAAGAAAGTGCCATCTGTGAATTAGAAAGCAGCCCTAAGCAGACACTGGATCTTTTGGTGCCTTGATCTTGGACTTCTTAGCCACTAGAACAGTGAGAAATAAATATTGGTTTTTCAGAGTTATCCAGTCTGTGCTATTTCATTATAGTAGCTTGGATAGTCTATGACATATTTCTCTCTTGATTTTTACAGCACCCCATCAACATGGTCTTGTTTCTGCCTCTCTTTCATTTTCTCGGTCTCACTTTCTTTTGCTGTCAGGTCCTTCTGTACCATGACTTCTGCATGTTTCTTTAACTTCTGTTCTAGTGGAGCCGGTATCCATCCTTGGGACAAAGATGTACAAACCTCTTAGTCTACGATGTGTCCTTGGACTAAAAAGTCTTTCGTATTAGTCTAGTTTTCATTGCTAATATATGAGAAAAACAACTTAATGTAGGAAAGATTTATTTTGGCTCACAGTTTCAGAGGTTTCAGTACGTGGTCGGCTGGCTGTAAGGCAGAAATATCGTGGTGGGAGGGGATGGTGGAACAAAGCTCCTCACCTTGTGGCAACCAGGAAGCTAAGTGAGAGAGGTTGGGAAAGAGCCAGAGAGAAAGAGGCCAGAAACAACATATGGTCCCCAAGGTAACAAAACCATAAGGCCCCACTTCCTGTTTCAATTAGGCCCCATTTCCTGTTTCCATCAGCTTCCAATAATGGCATCAAACTGTGAGCTCATCAGTGAAAGAATCCTCCCATGAATCCTATCTACTGGTCAAATTATTCTAGAACTAGTTGTGGTGTATTGTGTGTCCTTACCATACCAGGCAGTGTGTCATGTTTCTACATTCAAGCATAGCACTTGGTATTATTATCCTCTTGTACAAGTGGCTCTGGGGTGTCCTTTAAAATGAAAATAAGGAAAGTTTTCTCTTCAGGATTCAGAGCAACTTGCTCCAAATCCCATCATAGAGGTGGAGCTGAGGTACCAGCTAAAATTTACATGTCAACAAAGTCTGTACTATATATACCAGATCCAATGAAGCCAAGAGACCTGTGTCCTTTTATGGACAGACAGGCCTGGGTTCAGGGAGTAGCTCAACTATGACTCCTCCAGTGTTCAGGACTTTAGTTAGAAGATTGGAGATATGATACTATCTGCCTTATACTGTTACAGTTATAAAGAAACTTGGTATAATACTTGGTATATAGTTCCCCTTGAATTTATTGAAATTATTATTATTTTTATTACAAACTGATCCTATTCCTAAGCCAAAAGTCCTGTTTGTAGCCTAATAAGTCACATTTCTTCCATAATCATTCTAATTGTGATATTTCCATTCTAGGAAATTTAGTTTCAATTATAGTATATACCACACCACTTAAATTTGATTATTCCCTTGTTTTGTTCTAGTATTTTCAAACAGTTGTGTATTTGTTCACCCTAGTGGGTTTTATATTAAATTTTCAGGGAACTGTAGGCACTATTGAAAGGTAACATTTTATCTTTGCACACTTCAGTTATAGCTTTATATGACTTCAAAGACATCCCTGCTATCTACCCGTAAGCCAGGATCTTTCCACTGTTTTCCGTTGTCTTTTTCATCCCTCCCCCAATACATTACTATAGTTATTTCAGTTCACCAAAACTTATTTGGTGTTTTTTTCCTCTTGTTTTCCTCTCTCCCTCACTTTCTCTTTTTGAAGCATCAACAGTATGCACTTAAAAACCTGCCGAGTGTCAAGCACTAGGAATTCAATAATGAACAGAGCTCATCAGACTCAAGATCTGGTAAGGAATTGAGATGGTAAGAATTTACTACAAAATCATGCATTCAGTGTCACTATAGAGTAATATGGGTATCAAAGATGCCACTGAAGGGTCCTTACCTGAAGCTGGAGAATTAAGAATGGTTTATGGTGGAAATGATTCTGCTGAGACCGGAGGACTAAGAAGGCTGGGTGTAAAGATGTGACAGGTAGAGAGAAATGGAGCTAATAGCTTATAAAGGCTTATAAGCAAGAGCAAGCTATGAGGTCAAGGAACCAAATGAAATTCAGCCGGCCTGGCTCACAGGTCACAGCAGGTAGGGAAGCACATATCTGGTCACCCAGGCCTTGTGAACCATGTGCAAGTGTGAAGACTACATGAGATCATAGAAAACATTTATGTCTCCCCAATATGGCAAAACACTTGGTGGTGGGAATAGTCAAAAACAAATTCAGAGAGATTCATTATGAGCAGTTTCAATAATCTAGGTAAATATCACCTAGGAGTAGGAAAATGGGTGAATTTAGGATTATCTAGGAAGTAGCGTTTATAGGAATAAATGATAGAATTGGTGGTTGGAGGGGGGAAAGAGAGACTGAGAAAAGAGTTAAGAATGATCTCAGAGGAGGAAAGGAATTGGATTTGAGGAAGATTTTGGTTAAGTTAATCTTGAAGTACCTATGATACAACCAACAGAAGTGTCCAAGGAGCAGTTTGTGTGTGGGTAAGGCTCAGGAGGGAGACAGGCTGAATTTAGACACTGTCATATCGTGTGTGTGTGTGTGTGTGTGTGTGTGTGTGTGTGTGTGTGTGTGTGTGATTTCCCCTGAGTTGCTCATTTCTCTTGGGCCCAATCATTTGAGCTCCAGGTGCTCTTTAAACTGAGGTCTGGTTTCACTCCCATGGTGAGCCCTTACCTCTCTCATCGTGTCTTCCCCTCACCTTTACTCTGCTGTCCTTGTGTGCCAACCTGCAGATTGCACTTACCAACTTGCTCAGTGACTAGTCCCCTCTTCCTCACTTTAGCCTCTAGTCTGTGTGAAGGCAAGGATTTTGTTTTGTTCATTTGCATAACAGGAATATGTCCTGACAGATGTATATCTAATGTATGTTTTTTGATACCCTACATGTAAAAGGGTAGCCGTGGTCAAAAGGATGAAATGACAGTGTGGGATTTGGGCCCCTCCCATTTTCTCCCAAGGCATCTTATTTATGACACGTCATATTTTTTTGTTAAGGCATCTTAATCTCAGCTAACTTTTCCACACTTTTTGCCTTATTCCCTTCTTAAATACACCAGTCCTTTATTGAATCCCAACCAATGTGAGATGCAGTGCTAAGCTACTGTGAAGAAACTAGAAAGGAATAGACACATTCTCTGCCATCAGAGAAGACATAGGAGTAGAATGAAGAATGAAAACTCAGTGCAGGCCTATGCAGCACCTGCAGGCAAGAGGAAGAGGCTCCATGTGTCCAGGATGCTCCTTCCAAGGGCAAGGCTTTCACCTAAACCCTGGAGCTTGTCCCAACCTGCCAGGAGAACTTGCTAGTCCCCCACTTGTCAGACCCAGATGCCCATAGATCTCTCTTAAGAAGACACTGGAAGACAGAATATTAATAAGTCTGTTCTAGAAACTTACTCAAAATTCAAATTTAACACGTGAGATTTTAGAAAGTTTTCCTAAGTTTGTCAAATGAACTATTTCTTTTTTTAAGTCATGCTCTATTTTTTAATTAATTGTTAATTTTGATTAGTACATGTATATAGTACATAATGTTTATATTCCTCGTGTGGAGTTGGTATATGTATGTGGTGGATTAACTAATGGTCAACTTGGAACAGCCAGCTGAACTGAGTCAGCGTGGTTCTGCATGTGGAAGACCCACCTGAGGATTGTTGCCAATGGCATAAAAGGAGAACTGGAGGGAAAGATTGTATGCTGTTGAGGGAGAAGCTTGCCACAGCTGGTTTTTCTGAAACACAACTCGGCTGTTCTCATCCTCAGATACCCTTGGGTCCTTACTGACTCTGGGGATGGCTGCTGTTCTCTCCCAGGGAGCTCTGGTCTTTGCCTTGAGCGTTGCTTCCTGGCTCCAGTACAGATCTCTCAGCCTGGTGACACAGACCCTACACCCCACCAGTGCAGACGTTCTGGCTCCCTCCACTGGCCTTTGGGCCTTCCTGGTGCAGATCCTTGACACGGACTTGCATGAGACATTGCCGTAGGCTCTAAGCCTCTGGCTGGACTTCTGTGGGACATTGCTGTGGCATCCAGGCTGTCGGCTGGATTCTCCAAGTTTCTAGCATGGACAGATCTCTTGCACTCTTCTGCATTTGACTTTTTGGGTGAATATTATAAAATAATCCTCTAATTTATGTGTCCTATATTAAATGTGTTCCCTTGCAAACCATTGACTACAAAAATGTACTCGACACTTCCTAGTTCCTTTTCTTATGCCCTCTCCCTTCCTTCTCTCTCCCTCCCTCCATCTCTTTCCCATTTGAGAAAGATCTATCTCCCTACTTCCTATTATTTATCTTTTATTGAATGAATAATTTCAATGTGCCTCTTCATATTCTTGCCTGCTCTACTGCAGATCAGGAATCACAGTTATGACAAAGATAGGTAATAAAGTCAAATGTATGATACTACCTCCAGTAATAATCTCTGAATCATGGTTTCACTTTCTGCAGTTTCAATTACCCATAATCAACTCCAATCCAGAAATACTACTATAGTGCAATAAACAATTATGATATTTTGAGAGAAACATTCACATATTTTTATTATGGTACATTATTATAATTGTTCTATTATTACTTATTGTTAATCCCTTCCTGCATCTAATTTATAAACTTTACCTTGGGTCTGTAGGTCTAGGGAAAAACATGCATATATAGGGTATGGAACAGTACTGTCCCCAACTTTAGGCATCCACTGCAGGTCTGGGGATATATCCCTCATGGGTAAGGGGAAGTAACACTGTTCCTACCATGCAACAAGAGATATCTTGAAAAATAACTTTCACTAAAGGATTCTACTCTTTTAAGGATTTTAAAGCACTTTTCTTGGTTTCTAGCTAAGATGTCAGTATTCCAGACAAACTGTGAATGCGTGGCAAGTTTAAGTATGCATGTGACTGTCATGGGGTATGGTGATAGACTATGTCTGTTTTGAATTTTTGTTCTTTGCTGCTACAGCAAAGGTGTCTCACATTTCCTGTATGTTCTACCGACCCCATGTCAGTGGAAGCAGAAACTCAGGCACTGTGACTGCAGACTTCTTCGGGGGATATGAGCAGTTCTTGTCACAGCATACACTAGGGCTTCTAGCCAGGGTCCTAGGCAGGTTGGATAAGATAGGCGAGCAGCCTTACAGACCAGCACATGTGAAAGATAGGCCTTAATTCTTCATACTGAGGCTGCTGGGAGGAAGTAAAGAAAGCTCTAACAAGAATACCTTCACTTTTGAAATTCAGAAAGGTAAATTTCCCAAGGATTATAAAACGACTCTTGTCTCCTATATTGATATTTTCCTCTGAAAAATAAATGTCTTTTTGCATTATTTAAATAGCACATAATTAAGTACTAGGGGCTGTCTGTTACTTGTATCCAAGGACTGTTGATGAGCTATGTAGGCCTAGAGGGCTGTGGAGAGGAATCGTCTCTCAGAGCAGGAGAGAGGAAAAACAATAGAGAGAAGATAGACAGAGACCCAGGGTGGGAGGAAGAGAGAGGAGGTGTTTAACATTCAGAATTTGTCCACAGCTGATAATTTATTGGAACTCATCTGTAACAAGGCCTGGCACTGATTTATAAGTTGATTTGAAAAATAAATAAAAGTGATAGAAACCTGCATTTGGTTTTAATGATAGACTGTTGCAGCGTGAAAAGTAAGGATATGAAACATTGCAAGGAAATTAGATATTATGCCCTGCAGACAATTGCAGCTACCAGTCCATTAATTGTTAGATATTTATTATTAAAAATTTCTTTTCATGAGTGACTGCAGAATATTTGTGCTACTCAAGCTGTTGAGTTCTGACATGAATGAAGTGTGGGGAGCTCATTTGTTTCTTTGTGTGTGTGTGTGTGTGTGTGTGTGTGTGTGTGTGTGTAACACTGACAAGGCAGCTGACCAAAAGGTTATAGATCTCTTGACAGCAAAAACACAAACACAGAGGGATTTTCTCTTTAAAAACTCCACACAGAATTAGGAATGTGGGAGCACTTGTCATTTCTGACTCCGTTGTCACCATCATCATCATCATCATCATCATCATCATCATCATTTTTAATTCATGTGTGAATCCAAGGGCAAGCACACATTAGATCTTTCTACATCAAAAAACACAACTCAAAAGTCACTGGTCAGAGCCTCCCAGGGGGACTCAACTTATGAATTAAAAAAGTAATTGTGGTATCTCACCAGCATTTTATTTAAAATATTTTATTTTTGTCTGAAAGATATAGAGAGTTGCCACTTGAACATATCTCAGGTTAAATTATTCCACACAAAGTGTGCAACAAAAACAGGAGCATGCAATCATCAAGTAAAATCATGTCTAGAAATTGCCTTCTTAAAAAAATAAAGTAATGTGCTCATTTTCTCATTGAGAAGAAACTGCACTTTACTCATCATTATGGACTGATGAAAATTACTCATCATTAAAGACTAATATTGTAAGTACATTTTGTTGCATTTTATTCATATTTAAAGGTTTATGTTTTTGGTTCCCTTATTTTCCATTTAGTTTTGGGAAGATGCTAAATTTGGATAGATTTCCACTTATTTTAAATATGTAATTGACTGGCCCAGATACATATTTATTAAATCAGAAGACCATTTATAGCTGGTTTTAATTCATAATTCACTTTTAGGTTTCTTTTTAACTTTTCTACTGTGCAGTGAGGAAACACAGGGAAATAATTTTCAGTGAAGATGGTCAGTAGAGTGAAGATAGAATTGCTCATGCAATGATGTATTTTAAAATAGCTGTGGTGAGTTGCAATTTAAACCAATACCCTTAACTTCCCATTATTTAATATCTAATTAAAACAGTCTAAAATTATCACATAGGTGGACCACATGCTACAGTAGCCAGCTTTGCTACCAAGCAATCCATAAACACTACTCTTGTATAGTTGATGTTGTGACTGGCTTTTTCTCCAGTTTACTGAGTTCTGAGGTAAACTACTAAAGACCAGAGCAAGTACTTGGGTTTAAATTTTAGGTGGACAGTAAGCTTTCTGAGGGTGAAGACTGTGTCTATTTCCATCTTTGTAGATTCAGAGTTTCACCTGGTACGTTCTGAACCTTTGATTCATAGTGATCTAAATCAGAATATGTTCAGGAGGTAACCCTTCTGGATCCTCCTAGACCATAAAACATTATAAACTAAGTGTGAGTGAGACACAAAAACTGATTTTCCTATTCATAAGTTGGTTTCTTTTGGAGAGCTTCTGATCAGTGAAGCTTGACTTGTGTTTCTGACACAGGAAGATTTAACTTGTGCTTACACTGGGTTTCTGCCTGTTAGGGTTTGAATCTAATGTCCCCCAAAAGCTCATGTGTTGAAGGCTTGGTCCCAACCTTGGCAGCGGTATTTGGAGATGGGGCTTTTGAAAGATGGTTGTATCATGAGGATTGCGATTCCACTGGTGGATTAATCCACTGGTCAGTTTGTAATTTGGTGGCATTATTGAGAGATGATGGACACTTAGGAGGAGCCTACTGAAAGGAAGCAAGTCATGGGGGTATGTCCTTGGGGACTATATCTTGTCCCCAGACCCTTCTTCTCTGTACCTCTGTCTCTTGGCTGTCATGAAGTGAGAAGCTTTGCTTCATGACACTCTTCTGCCATGATGTCCTGCCTCAGTATAGCACCAGAAACAATGGAGCCAGCTAACCATGGCCTAAAACATGTGAAACTGTGAGCCAAAATAAACCTTCCTTCCTTTAAGTTGATTATTTTGTCATAGTGATGGAAAGCTAACCCAGCACTTGAGTGAAAATGATGATGATGGGTTCAGAAATGAGAAGTATTCCAGAATTCCTTGCCATGTTCTGAGTTGAATATTGATTATTTTAACTTACTCTAAAGGCTTCATTTCTAAGGGTCTGTAAAATCAATAACACACATCTGTTGAGACTCTTCTGCTTCCTCAAGGAAAATGGACAATGTTTCAGATATAGATGTACAAATGTTGCCCACTCCAATGAGAACCAGGGTTGTGTCTCTCAAGGGCAAACAATACAAAATGCATGTAAGTTCTATAAGAGCTCTGTCTGTGCTTCTGCTCTTTCCATTCCTTTCCAGCTCCAAATTGTACTCTTATCCTTCCTAAACTCAGCTTATCTTTCAAACTATCATCACTATTTGTCCACTTCTTGAAAAGGCAGTTCATGTTGGATGCCATCCACATTGGTTACCTCTTCCTTGCTGCCATGATTCCTTATTTTTTGTGAAAGATAGTTTATAGCACAAAACCACCAAATCCAATGAGTTTTCATATCCTTCTATCCAAGACTTCTCACTCCCTGACCAAAGACAAAGCTTTCCTTGTAACCTTTTATTTCTTTGTCTTTAACTAAACTCCTCAAGCATTGATATGACTCAAAAGTTGGCCCTCACCTCTCATCATCCTACACCTCCTTGGCTACCACCTCTGTGTGGGTGATTCCAAAATATTGATTTCTGGCCTCAGAAGGTCTATCTTGTCATAGCTCAGCTTAGTTTTTTTCTTGATCCCTCACTAAGTCATCCTTTTATTATTTTTTTCTATTTGCTGATGGCATTACCATATTTGGTCCCAACAACCTGGGCTAGAGCATGTTCCAGTGGTGTGCGGGTTAATGCCTCCCACCCTGTGTTTGCTTCTGTCACTATAACCAGACACCTAAGAATATTAAGTTATAAAGAGAAAAGTTTATTTGGGTCTGTAGTTTTGAGGTTCCAGTCTATGCCCCTGTTGGCTCTGTTGCCTTTGTGTCTGTGGTAAGGAAGTATACCATGGTGGGAGTGCATGGCAGAGCAAAACTGCTCACTTCATTGCCAGAATGCAAAAGAGAAGAAGAAGGGATCAGGGCCCCATGATTCTCCTCAAGGTCATGACCCTGATGACCTAAGACCTCCCAGTAGTCCTCACATCCTAAAGTCTCCACCTCCCATTATTTCCATGATGGGACCAAGCTTTAACACATGGACTTTTGGAGGATGAACAACATCTAAGCTGTAGGACATCCTAAAGCCCTAATAGAATTTGCTGGTTTCCATGGTATACCAGAAGTTGATAAACTTTTTGTATATAGACAGCGACAATAAGTATTCTAGACTTCAGGCCACACAGTATCTTTTGCAGCTACTTAACCATTGTTGTAGATAAAGCACCCACAGATAATACATAAATGATTATGTGTAGCTGTGTTCCAATACAATTGTATCTATGGACCTGAGATTAAAAAATATTATCTTATTTTTTAAACTATTGAAAAATTTTAAAAAATCATTTTACCTGGTAGCTATACAAAAACAAGTAGGTAGGACTTTGCCGATCTCTGGGGTCTGAAGTCCCACCATGGGAGATTTCAAACTAATCTTGATTGTTGCTCAAAAAACCTCGTGAAAATTTAGCTATTGGTTCTGGGTAGATGGTAAAAGCTTGCTCCAGCAGGGTATTCATAGGTGTTAGTGGTTTTTCAAAAGTGTCCAGTGTCAAATAAGTTTGTAAAGATTATCACACATCAAATAAAATGTTTGTTTACATGTGAATTTCTCAGAACCTTGAATTTCTGCATGTGTCATGATTCACCAAAAGGAAGTCTAGACCACAGTGGTTCCTAATGGGGTCAACCAACAACTGGAATAATGATTATCTTAATTTGATGTAAGATGTTCCTCAAGACCATGTGCTAAAGGCTTGGTTACCAGCTGATGGGCTTTTGGAAAGTTATTGGATCACAAGGACTCTTAAATTCATCAGTGTATGGATCCATTGATGAGTACTTATCTGAATGGGCTAGTAGGCAGTGGGGCCCAGTTGGAGAAAGTAGGACACAGAGAGGACGTTAAAGAGTATGTCTCGTCCCCAACCTCTACCTCTCTGGGTCTCTCTGCTTCCTGGCTGCCATGAGGCAAGCATCTTTCCTCCTCCAGGCACTTCTGCCATTCTATTTCTGCCTCACCAAAGACCTAAAAGAATAGAGCTAGTTGATCACAGACTGGAATCTCTGAATCTGTGAGACAAAATAAACCTCTCCTCCTTTAAGTTATTATTCTTAGATTGTTTTATCACAGCAGTGGAAATGACTAACACAACACTTTTTTCTGAGGATCAATTCAATTCTCAGGGACGCAATCTGGAGGGTGGCATTTTGGTGCCATCTCATACTCCTGTCTTATCCAGTCCTATATCTTGTTTGCAGTCAGGCGCTGAGGTCGGAGATGAGCACGGGGGCAATCTGGACAAACAACTGGGCAGAATGTGTCAGAGGTCATAAAGTCCCAGGGGACACATGCGGAACACAGGGCCCCAAATGACTGCACAGCTCCTGAGCACTGTACATGGAACCAATCAGAAAGCAGTATTTTCAATCCCTTATTTGAAGCAGATGCTGTTTGCAGGACCAATGAGAATAGTGTTTTTTTCACTCCTTCATTTACATCAGGCGGGAAGCCAAGCAAGTCTTTCAATAGGGCAATTTAAATCTGGCATGACACCAAGTGAGTTTTCGACAGGACAACTGTACCCATGTCTTATTTGTATGAGGAGGAAGCCAATCTGGGACTTTTGGATGCAAAAGACCCCTATCCCTTATCCTTAGGGCCACTGTGAGCCTGTTCACCAGTAGGCTCTCTCCCTAGAGAGTGTATCTCTTTTCTGCCTCTTTTTTTTTCTGTCTCTTTTTCTGTCCACTTTTACCACCTTTTCTGTGTGTCTTGGTGTTCAGGACACCAAGAACCTGGAAAGAATCTCCATGGGACCCTCCATCTAGTAACAGTACCAAATCCTGTTATGTCTGTCCCTTCGTACTGAGGGTGAGAGGGTGCAGGACAGAGATAGTTATGCTCCAGGTCACCTGCCTAATGTCCTCCAAGCCTGGCTGGGCCATTCTCTTTTCTCTTCTCTCCCCAAGGTCTTGGGAAACCTGATTCATTTTTCCCTTCCTAACTTGCACTGCCCAGTGTTTTGGTTTGTGTCTAGATGTCTCCCCATAGCCTCATGCAGTCATAGGGCTTTTTGGGAGGTGGCTGGATCTAGAGAGTGTGATGCTGGAATTGATTCATGATTCAGTGCTAGGCTCAAGGGCACTAGGATTAAGGGTGTGAGTGCTGCCTGCCCTAAGTAGTCTGGATAAGATAAAAGGGGCAGCAAGACACTGTTAAGGTCTCTTGTTACTTTTCCTACCTTCCATGGCCATAAATAGTTGTTCTCCTCTGAGATGCCCGTCTGCCACGTGGCCCTCTGTCAAGAGCCAGCCAACTATGGACTGAGACCTCTATGAACTGTAAGCTAAATAAACCTGTCCTCCTTTAATTTTGGGTGTTTGATGTTTTGTCTCAGTAACAAGTGAAAAGTCCCTAAAACAACCAATTTGTGTCTATTTTCCTGGAGGAATTATCAATGGATTCCCTTTATATCTTAAAAGTATGTAGGTTTGGATGGTAAGTTATTTGATTACTTGATCTTCACTTCTTTCAAATCCCATATTTCAATACCTTCCCACTCCTATGCTACCTGTCTATCAAGACTCTCTTCAGCTTTTCCACTGGCTGTGATCTGTCTCTTCCAAAACTACATCATTTTTCTTCTTTCTTTCCTCTGTTGTTCTCCTGGGTATAGTTATTTACAGTCGTCACTTTTTTTTTCTTCTAAAGATTTTAGACTTACCTTTATTTGGTGCCACCAACATGCCTAGAACAGGGCATTGCAGAGATATATATATACTCGTAACTATGTGTTGAATGACAAAGGATTGACTAAAAAATTCAAAAGAAGGACATGTGACCAGGGTAAGGGGTTTGAGTGGCAAGAAAACCATTCCTGTAGTTTCCTTTCTTCCTGAAAATTTTTACAAAATTTGGGTGAACTTTTCCCCTAAATGATGAAGTGGAGGAGTTATATAAGAATATATAAACTACAAAGTATAAAAGCATTTGTTCAATCAGTTCATTTAAAATGCGTTTTGTAGGATGTGTTCCTGAGAGCACTAGCTCAGCAAAATAGTGTAATATTTATCAAACTAGGATTGTGTAGTTGGGAATTTAGCTCAGTGGTTCACTGCCTGCCTTCCCCACAAGCACAAGGACCTGAGTTCAATCCTTGGTTAAAAAAAAAAAAAAAAAAAGAATTAAGATGTGCAGTATTATGTATATGGGCCAATTCCCCATGATAAATGTAATTATTTAATGCAAACATGTACTAATAAAAATTATTCAATTATTACACAATTATTGTGTAGGCAAATAAGGAAATGCTCATCAGGATTTTATTCTCAGGACATTGATTTGAAAATCTCTAAAGAGAGGCTATAGTATCTGACATTTTCCAGATTAACAGATCATGATACCCTTTCTGAATTCTCTACTCATTTTTTTTGGTGGAGTCTGTCTTAAAATAACTAGGGAAATTGTGATTTTAAGAGTCTTACAAATAAATACTCACAATGATACTTGCAATATATTCATTTCCTAGGTTAATTCAGACCAAAAGTTTTTAATGTACCTTAAAATCTTCTGGACCCATTTTCCCTGGCATCAGGTTCATAGTGGCAGGTTTCTGGTAAGGACAGCTGGGGGAACTTCATTCATGCCCTTGCCATACAAAGCTTGGTGGGAAATTCAGTTCCCAGCCTTTGCTTTAAGTGACTTGTCTTGCACAGAGCTTTATAACCTTATGCTGAATTGGTGCTCACAATTCTTCCCTCTCTGACTCGTATCGCATAAGCTCCTGTTTTCAGCTTCCCTCACCACTGCTTTCATCAAGGTGCACACACTCCATAAATCTCCGTTGCCGTCTTCCTACAGAGTCACTTCTTACTGACTTGCCTGGAAGTCTGGCTGAAGAACACTGTCGAGTAATCAGCTATTTAATCCCATCAAACACATTAAGAATCAGATTGGAGGAGGACAAGTTTCCATTGCCTCCAATACAAAAATCACACGAAGAACACGTTGTCAGAGTAGGCACATTTCTTCTGGAAATGTCTTGCTGCTTGTAATTTCATTTTCATGAAGCGTGAGATTTTCAAAGAACATTTTTTGAGGAGAAAAATTTTAACAGAGATAACCCTACCAAATTTATTCAATTGGTTTTCTGTGAATGGGAAAAGTATCACAGCTGCTTGGCTTTTGCACAGTAATCTAACTCACGATTTGTGACAACACCACAGGGTCAAATCCTATCTCGTAGCCTGTTCCTGTCACATTTTAACACCACACCACCTTCCCCCTGCTCTGCTACTGTCTCTTGCATCCTCGCCACTCAGTGTGGTCATGGAGGAACAGCATCAATGTCACTTAAAGGACATTTTAGAAATGCTGATGCTCAGGTCCTGCCCCACACCCAATCTGTGTTCGAACAAGATCTCGAGGCGCCCAGTAAATCTGAAGGATACTGATGAGGGGCAGGCCGTGCAAATCTCAGTGTTCTGATTTGTAAAGAACAATCTCTTTCTCACAGGACTGTTATGAAGATAAAATAAAACAATGTATTCCGACAACAGCAGAGAATGCCACTATTTGGGCTATCTTATGTGGCTTTACCCACTGTCCCTGCCCTCCTGTGTGCCTCTCTATTTTTTTTTTTTTTGGTACCGGGAATCGGACTTGGGACCTTGTGCTTGTGAGGCAGGCCCCGGAACCACTGAGCTAAATCCCCGGCCCCCTATTTCTGACCTTCCCTCTACCTGGAGCATCTTCCTTCCTTTCCCTCTAAGTATCTGAGTTGCATTTGTCTATTTCAGGGTGAGTCCTGTCCCCATCCAATTCATACCTAGAGGTCCTAACCCCCAGTATGTCAGAGTACGACTGTATTGGGAGCCGGGGTCTGTAAAATTAACTGAGGCCTTCAGGGTGGGCCCTGATCTAATCTGGATGTATCTGAGAAGAAGACACCAGGACAGGGACACACAGAGGGAAGGCCACGCATGGTCACAGGGAGGAGCTGACCACCTGCAAGCCGAGGAAAGAGGAGGCAGGAAACCAGCCCTGCCCACCTTGGCATTGGCCTTCAATGTCCCTGGAGCTGTGAGGGAGAACATTTCTATTGTTTCAGACCCAAGCGCTACTCCGCTGGTTCTTCCCCAGGAAACTAACTCATGTACTGTCACTCCCCATTTCCATTCCATGCTCTGGCCCCAGCCTCCTGCTGGCTCTGCACCATGGCCGTGGGCTCATGTTTAGCTAACTTGATGCACAAACTTCCATATGACTTCAAAATGCATTGTAATTCTAGAGACTGGGAAAACTCTATTTAATGCCTACTGTCTTTGCCTGTGAATGTCAATTAGCCACTGTTTCTTTGTGGATTATTTTGGGAAAAAAGAATACAATTTGGGATTTCATAGTCCAGTTTAGGGTACAAGCTGGTCCGATAAACATTGTTCCGGCTCTGGACAGGCAAAGCCAATTTTGCTTTCATCCTGCATTAAGCGTATAATGGAGCTAGTTTCGAGATTTAATGTAGTGTTCTATATAGATTAAATGTGGACAACCCAAACTGTGGGAACAAGTTAGTCTTATTGCTTATTTCAATTTGCTTTGAAACTTCCTAAATCTGTATTTTATTTGAGCTCCCAACCACACTGCACCCACAGCAGTGTGAGGTAAGCAGAGAGGATTTTATGGCTCTTATCTGAAAGACGAAAAAGCTGAAGTTAAGGAAGATCAGAAGGACGGGGATGTAGCTCGGTGGGAGAGTGCTCGGAAGCATTCGCAAGGCACTTGGCTTACTCCCTATCACTGAGCATATGCACACGCGCATGCACACACACACACATACACTCATACACTCATACAAGAAAGGTCACGAGATTAATGTGGTAACTCTAATCACAACATACTGAATGATGGAAAATTACTGAAAGAGTAGAAAAGTGTTCTGCTCACAAGGTAACTATGTGAGGTAGTGCTTACACTAATTAATTCAATTTAGCTATTGCACAATGAATACATGTCTTAAAAATCCTATTGTATGTAATAAGTATATGCAAGTTTTATTTTTCAATTTAAAAAAAAACTCAGGAGGCTTAAGCAAGAATCCCAGCTAGCTAGTAGCCTAGCTTGGCAAATTAGAGGCTCCTGGTGCTTTGAGAATGAATCAATTCGGTGATGATATGAATGAGTGGTCTTTATCATAATAGATCAAAGAAAGGGCTCTTTATACCCTCTCCCACCGAGGAAGGAAGGACAGAAGAAAGGGAGGAAGGGAAAAAGGAACAAAGAAGGAAGAAAAGAAACCAAAGAAACCAGAGGTTGCATAGGAAAAGAAACGGAAACCTTATTTTATAATTCTCTACGCTGAACCTTCTTAGATATAAAACCAAAGGGGGAAAAAAAGCCATCTCTATAGAGTTTCTCTGGGGAGAAATGACCTACTTCAGCTTGCATTACTCCCTGTAGTTGCTCTGAGCCTTGGGAATTGCCTTGTCCATGTATTTTCATTCAGAGTGAATGCTTTAATATATTTCTTTAATCATCTGTTGCGTCAGAGAATATTGTTTCATGCATATTAAAGACCTGAGCATGTAATAGACTGGTATTTTGACTAATAAGTGTGCTCAAAGCATGTCACTGGTCTTATTGCTTTCCTTAGCTTCAGGATAGATGTGTTTTATTTGGCAAATGATAATAATAATGACGAAGAAGATGATGATGATGACAGTGGCTTCTATTAAACAAAAGGAATTATTTTACTTAAAAACAACGGCCTTGCTTGGATGATTGTTCCTTTCAAGTAGTCAACTCTCTACCCTATTTGCAGAGTCTTTTATTCTTCATTAAGGAAAATCAATGAGTGTTAAGAACTTTCTATTTGCCCCAAGTGAAGCTGAAGTATTGATTTGCAACTTCTCCCGAGAAGGTCTTCTACTATGATTTGGGGTTATAATATTTCCACAAAATAAATGTTTAAAAGTACGAATTACATGTTTTAGGAAAACAAGGAAGTGAAAGAGGTCCATAGAGGGATGGAAGTTGAGTAAGATTTGGGTTAAAGAGAAAGTTTCCAATGGGTGGTCAAAATAATTTCAGAGAAGGAGAGAGACAAGGGCCAAAATACACCTTTCCAGGGTACACCCCCATTGATCAACTTCCTCCAACTAGACCTCCACCATCTAGAGGTTCCACCATGTCCCAATAGCCCATTAAATTATGAATCCACCATTGGATGAATCCATTGATGAGGTTAGCATCCTTATGATGTAGTCACATCTGTACTTGCTGCTGTAGTGGGCACCAAGCCTTCAACATATGAGCTTTGAGGGGACTTTTCATAGCCAAACCATAATAGTAACCTTTGATTTGACTTTCATAAGGAATCTGGGGTTGATCCAGAAGGCAATGCAGTCACTGTAAAGGTTCATGTTCTTGTTCCGACATTTATTATTGTGAGGCTCATTTGATGTGAATCTCAAGTGCATGATAACATTCAGTCAAAATGATCGAAACAGATTGTACAAATCAGGGCAAAGTCATCATCTCTGATGTAGCCAGCATCACATAATGATGACAAGTGGAAAATTAATGTTATTCCCTTAATGATCCGAATTAATGCCAATCTATCTCAAATAATTAGTCTTCCCCCTATTTCTAATATGTTTACATTCTTTGTACTATGTAGAATAAGTGGTGCTCAATTTGATCTGGACATCATAACTAATATTTTTTCTGTATTTCCTATTTACAGATTCAAAAATCTCAAGGAATCTAGCAGTAACCTAGCAGTAAGCTAGAACTGTGAAGGCTGTGGACATTGTCCTCCTTCCTAGATTTTGATTGGTCAAGAATATTTGGATGAGTTTTAACAATAAAGTGGTGGAGAATGTTCACAGGAGACTAGGAATGAAATATTTCATTGTGATCTTTGTACTTGATTCTGAAAATAAGTTCACACTCTTGCCATTCAGTTTACCATCCTACAAAGTGCCCTTGAAGCTTTCCCAGACAAATGCTCTAGGATGATCCATGCAACTAATGTCAACTTCTTATTTTACTGCAGAATTTATTGATGAAATGCAATATTCTGTAATTTAGGGATTTTATATATTCCAAGAATAAGTAAACAAGTATTGCCAGTATGGATGCTTTTACAGCTTAGGAGATGATGAAAGAAGAGATATTAGAATCTCTTTCACATGTTCATGGAACAGCCAAGAACTTATTTTTAGGAAATCTTAAAGAATAAGATAGAATAAAAATTAAACTTTCTAAATTGCATATAATCAAAAATTTATGTAGCACATTAAAAATTATTTGTTTATTTAATCATTTATTTTACGGAACAAGGGAGTGAACACAGGACCTTCACACTGAGCTACATCCCCAGACCTTTTTATTTTTTCTTTTGTGATGGTTTTGTAAGGCTTCCCAGGCTGGACTCAGACTTGCAATTCTCTTGCTTCAGCCTCCCAAAGTGCTGGGATTATAGTCATATGGCCCCAGGTGCAGCTTATTTTTTAGTTTTTGATTGGCATGTATGGATTGTATATTTCAACACAGTGCTTAAGAATTTAAGACAAGTAGATGAAATGTTACAATATTTGATGAAATCCCCAAACAAACGGTTGGGAAAGATAATATCAAAGGTGCTTTAATGGTAAAGTGTTAGTAAATGGTATGTCTGAAATAAATATGAGGTAAACAGGTTCAAACTGTCCTTGGTTGTTGAAAAATCTAGTAAGAATTTTCATGGGAGAAAGTGGCACACACAAACACCTACTTTAGAAATGTTCACAAGTGCAGATGTTTGAGCTGGGGAGGTACCTAAGTGGTTGAGTACTTGCCTAGGATATGCAAAGTCCTGGATTTGATTCCCAGAACTGTAAAATAAACAAACAAAAGTGCAGACATTGGGGAATAACAATAAACTTAAACATACATGTTATAGTAAGTTCTAGAGATATATTTGTAATGTCTCTCATTAGAAAGCATGTTTACCATCTCTCAACACATGGCATAGTCTTGCTCATTCTGCTACTGCACTGGGGCTGCCCCAGTGGAAAACTATAGACTGGGTGGCTTAGGAAACAGACATTTATTCTGTCACCGTTCTGGAGGACAGAAGCACAAGATCAAGGTCCCCAGGTTGGTTTCTGGCGAGGGCTCTCTTCCTGAGTCACCATCTCCTTTCATGCTCACTTAGCCTTTCCTGTGTGAGGAGAGGGAGAGCACACTCTGATTTCTCTTCTGCTTTTGAGGGTACAATTACTATAGGACTCATCATTCATGCCCTTGAACTTTCAACGCCTCCTCACAGCCCCGTCTCCAGATACAATCGCACTGGGGGTTAGGGGTGCATTGGAGGAGGGGACACAATTTGGTCCACAACACTTACCGAAATCAATTCTGAGAAGAGCTAACCCACACCTTTAGTTATTAAGAGTCTTAGACACTAATAGGCATTTGCTGCTGTCTTACATATTTATATATAAAAATATTTTTAGTTTCATAAATATTTACACTGGAATTACTATGTACCATTATGCATATATAACCTGAGATGTATTTATAAGATTAGTAGTAAGGCTGAAATATTCTTTTGGACATTCAAATAGCATTCGACTGGGGCAGTGGGTAGGAAGTCTAGACTGAGTGTCCAGGTGGTAGAGGAGACAAAGAAATCTAGCTAGCTCTGTGTGGGAGTCAGCAGCAGGCTGAGAGGTGATGAAACCCCGCTCAGATTTGTTTCTTCAGGGAGAACAACAAATCTGGCTTTCACCAAGAGGTGAAAGAGGAGGGGAAGAGGATGTAAAAAGAATTAAAATGTGTCATGTACATGTATCAAGTTCCCATGATGAATGTACTCAAACATGCACTAATAAAAAGGAAAAAAAATTATTTAAAAAGTTGAAATGAAAAAAAGTTCATCTTGACTATTTGTCTCTTGTTCAGGGCCTTTCAGTAATTTCATAGAAAGAAGCTAAGCTGGGAGAATGCAGGAACCAAATTCTCCTCCAGTCTAGTCCTGCAAAATACTTAGAGCAAAACCTCAGAGAGAGGCATAATCCCGAGTGCCCTCAGTTTCCTCTTTTATAGTGCAAGGTATAGAGTGGTGTAAGACCCCATTCTACTTCCAGCTTTGGTTTCCGGGACTGTAAGGCTTACTTCTGCAAAATGTACATGCTGCTCCCAGTTTTTGGGACCCTTGCTATATGCTTAATGGACATCTTCCTTCCCCTCTTGGAGGTAGGTGGTTCTGTAATGCCAAGCTTTAGCCCAAACTTTAATAAATTTTGAGGTACAATCAGGAAACCATTATAATCTGAGAAGTAGTATAGAAGGAAAATGTGTAAAACCCAAGCGAATGGCTTTGTTTCCACAGTGCCATTATGTAGTTAGCTCATTTATTTAGAAATAGTTTAGTTTTAATTACCCCAGTGCAGTTTCTGTAATGTTCATGTTAAAAAGGATAGACTAAATTTAAGTTCTCTGTATTCAGGATAGAATATTCTTTTTACTAGCTTGGAGTTTTCCTTAGCAAACATCCATGTTAGTTTATTAGATGATTCAAAATGTGTGCATTCCATAGGACATATCCTACGGTCATAACAGAATTACCAGGTAGAATCACTTCGCATCATTACATGGTTGTTATTCATATTTCAGGGAGGAGATTCTATACATGATATCCATATAGGGTACATACTAACCAATTCCATGCCTTATTCTATCTCTTTTTGGGAGGGTCTTTCCTTTGTCAGAGGATCTTTCCCCATAGTCCCCACCAATCAGTATTATTTGAGGAGCTCACTTAAGGCAAGTTAGGCTGATCCCCTAATCTGACCACAGAACTTATTTAGATTTATGTAATTTATTTGTGTGATTCCTGGCACTATGTAGATTTAGGAGGTGGAAGGTCTGACTTAGGGATATTCCTGATTAAGGAGTAGAGAAAGCTGCTCTGCAGGAAGGAAATGGGAATAAGAAAGGGAAAGGGACAGAGTAAAAAAAATATATGTATACATATATGTATGTGTATACATATATATGGAAAGAGAGAGAGAGAGAGCGAGAGGAAGAGAGAGAGAGAGACAGAGAGAGAGAGAGACAAGGAGAGAAAGTAGTCAGAGATAGAGATCCTAATGACTTATTTTGGTTCCCCAGGAGGTCATATGCATTCTACTTAAAAAAAAAAATCTCAATGGGCTGAGAACAAATTTGTTCTTAATCTCCCCATCAAAGACTTTTTTATACTGAATATTGAACCCGGGGCCTTTGTACTGAGCTACAACCGAAGGTACATATGAATGTATGTATGTATGTATGCATTGTGATATTGGGGGTTGAACCCAGGGCCTTCTCACTGAGTTCACAGCCCTTTTTATTTTGAGATAGTATGTTGCTAAGTTGATAAATTTCCCAAGTTGGGCTCAAACTTTGGATCCTCCCGCCCTAGTGTCCCAGAGTGCTTGGATTCCAGGCTTGTACCAAGTGCCTTGCTCCCTCAAAGCATCTTAAACATATCTTAAAAGTGACTTTGACTCAACAATCCCTTATCACTATACTTTATCTTGTGCCTTAGCTACTGTTCTCATTGCTGAGACAAAATACCCAACATCCAACATTAAAGGAGGAAAGTTTTATTGTAACTTACAATTTATAGAAGTTGTATAATTGGTTGGCTCAAAGGCAGGGTGACATGGCAGAGGGGCATCACAGAGAAGAAACAGTTCATGGTGTGCAGAAGGCAGCAAAGCAGCAAGCAGCAAGTGAAGTAGGGAAGAAGTACCAAGTGATGACAGTAACCCTTTTTCTGTCCCTTATATTCTATTCAAGCTACATACTCTTAGGACAGGTAGCACTCACACTCAGAGTGGGCCTTCACATTGTCCATGCCCAGAACAATGCCAAACCAATCAGTGGACCAATTTAGTAATCACACACCCTTGATCCCAGCATCACACACTTAATCCCAGCATCATACACTCAAATCCAGGATCACACATTCTAGATCCAGCCACCTCTGAAAAGCCCCACCTATGACTGCATGAGGCTTTCAGGGAAAGTCTAGACACAAATCATAATGTCTAGGTAAACAGTTCTAACATTTAACCAAATTTTGATTACTTTTTAAAGCCAGTGCCTCCTTATTTGCCCCTTCCCAAACCAATCATTACAATTTGCTCAAATACTTAGCAATATTATGCTGCTCTAGCCAACTGTGAACAGAGACTGAATTTTAATGAGCTTTGAAGCCCTGTTAGTAATCTAACATAATTTCTAACAAACATATGCTGTTGATTAAAAAGGAAGATTAGGTTTTAGGACACACATTTCACTGCAAACACATTACCAGAAACGCAAGTGAAGACATCCAATGATTTCAGGCCCGTAGTGTCAGGGTGGGCAATGATTATGCTGTTTGTTATATCTGCCTTATCCACTACATAATTTACATCCACAAATGCTTGCCAGTGATTCCCAAATCCCACCAAGGTAATACAGCATTCTCTTAGGCATGGGGCCTGCAGATGTCCAATTGGTAACTAAAAGCAGGATAAAGCCCAGAATCTCTGTCTTCATTTTATTCCTCTCTTCTTTATTACCTTAAATTTTAGGTCAGATCCTCATTCACTTCTTCATGTAGGCATGTTAATCACTTAAGGAATGTCTGTCTAAAAACTAGCAATGCAAGATTCGTTAGCCCTGAATATACCTGGAATTATCCAGCCATTGTAGTAAAGCTATATTCACCTCAGATTGCAGGGTAAGCAGAGCCTCACAGATCACCCCATAAAGAGCCCCCCCCTCACCTCCAAGCTAGGGCAGTTATATCTTGGGAATCACATCATCCCCTCAAGCCATGGGACTTCTCTGGAGCAATTTTGCAGAACTGGTCTTGAGGTGATGAACAACCAGACCTTGGCCTGACCACTTTATCTCCATTGCCAGCCATCCAAACCCCTCAGCTATGCAAACCCCACCTTTTGCCTTTGTTCTCCTTTTCTATAAAACCCCTAAGTTTCCAGTAGCCCCTCAAGGACAAATCTTGGTCCTCTTTATCTGACCGTATTGATTAAGTTTCCTTTCCTTCCCACTGTTGTTGCTCACTTCCTTGACTGCCATTTGAGGATGGGGGGCAAGCCTGTCCCACTGGGATCCCCAGAACTGAGACTTTCACTGTAAACTCTAATAACAGCACAGGTGATTTCCAAGCCTTGCTAAGCACTGAGGACAAAATTTTCCAGGAAGTGTTAAAATATAAATTCCTAGGCTTACACCAGAAATATGGAAGAAGAAACTGCAGGTGAGGTCTGGGAATCTATATATTTGCATATTTATAATTCTCTAGGTGATTTTGAAGACCAACCAGATTTGAGGTCCACTATTTTAGAATACCCAGCACCAGGGGGAATTTGTAGTTGAAAATAAAATTCTAATCAATATAGTAAAATCAAGTGTATTTCTATATAAAGCAACAGACATTTAGAAATTGAAATTTTAAAAAGTACAATTTACAATAGCATTCAAAACAAGACGTGGTTAGGTATAAAGGTAATAACGTGTAAGATATATAGGCTGAATCCTATAAAATATTGATGAAAGAAATCAAAGAAGACCTAAATAAATGGAAATATATACAATATTCATGGACTAGAATATTTAATATTATTAAGTTGTCAATTCTTCCAGAATGATCTATAGTTTCAACTCAATCCCAGTGAAAAGTCCGTAGCAATTTTTTTTTAGAAATTGAAAAGATGTTTCTAAAATATACTTGGAAAGACAAAGGAACTCAATTAGTATAAATGATTTTGAAAAAGCAGAGCAAAACTACAGGATTCACACAAACTGGGAAAGACTAAAATGTAGAAGCAGAAAATATCAGTTGCTTTCTAGAAGCTGATGGACTCAAAGGGTTGGATACAAAGCGATGAGGACAATGTACTATTTGTCTCTTTATAGTAATGGTCTATATGTTACTTACTGTGTGTTTCTCAAGATGCATACAATTAAAATGGAAAAGTGAACTTTACTAAATTATGTATATGCCTCAATTAATCTGTCTAAAAAGAAAGCCACAATAAAAAACAAAATTGCAGTTAAGTGTGTCAGGGATATGTGTTTTGTTTTCAGATCACTTCTAACAACCAAACTATCTGTTTCTTTCTCCCTCAAAATGACTAAGGAATGGGGTTCCAGCTTTCCTTGCCATGGAAATTGTGAGAGAACAGCATGTAATATACCACTCTGCTGTTCTGATGGGCTGTATGCATCTTCCATTATTTGCTACAAAGGCTTAGGATGTAATGCAGTAGTTACCTTCCAGTCCAGTGAGATATTTACAGACTGAGGTCTGTGAGGGAGAGGAAGCCTTTTGTTGTGTTTTTGTTACCTATTAGATAACTTGTGGCATGGACTAAACACTAAACAAATAAAAAATAATGCTTTTGGGGAAACCTCATGTTTTGATAAAGTCAATGATACAATGAAAACATTAAGTTGCATTCCAATAATTTTACTTAAAATGGCCATTAGGAGTTCTCAGCCAACTGACCACTGCATGCATTTGTGACAAGAGCTTCATAGAGAAGGGAGAAACTTCTGTGATCTCGAGGTACCTATATGCTGCCTGTGACGATGTGTTATGCTAAAAAATTATTTGTTAATGTCCAGAATACTACAATGTTTCCTAATTTGGATGTATGTAGTGAATACAACAAGGAATTGATGAATGATAATTGAATTATAAAAAGTTATGCTTAACATTTAATTTTTAGAATTTGCCTTCTCTCTTTTGGACCTCAGAAAGGTTAAATGCTTTGCCCATAGCTCTTAAGTGACAGAATCATATTTAAACTCTGGTCCTGAGACTCTGAGGCTGGTGCACCATTATATTGCTTTACTTTTCCTCTCCTAAGTACACAAATGTATAAGCCATGGTGGTGTGGTAAATCACGCCAAGAGATGCCAGCAGTATTTCTTCTCTTAGGCTCCATGCTATGAAGTTGGATACAACAATTTTTAAATTAATTCTTACTTGGCACTCCATTATCATTAGATTGATTTAACTCAGCCACATTTTTAATATTTCAAAGTTAGAAGATATATGGCACACAATTTCATTTTCTTTTATGACTTTTTAAAATACTGTAGAAATGAGGAAGGAAAATACTTGGTGCCATTCTTCACCAGAACATACCATTTCTTTTCTGTTGCTGACCATGGCACCAGCCTCCTGAATCTTTCTTTCCTGCTCTTTTGGACTCCTTGGAGGATCATTTCCCTCTCCTTGTGCATTAGATGCTGTTATTTCTCAGGTTTCTCACAGAGCTGCCCTTGGGTCTCCTTCCTTCTCCATGGACATGAAAGGATCATGTCCTACCTGACCTCATGCACTTTCCACTGCTGTGTGTAGACTGGCCACTTCATGTCTGGTACAGACCATTTGCATCTGCAGAACCATAGATCCCATTCTTCTTACTGGACAAGTTCTGCCTGGATAACCTACAGAAAACCTGATTCCAATAGGTCCCAAATTAAACTCATTGTCTTCCCCACACCCTGCTTTCTGCACCCCTCAGCTGTTCCCTGTCCTTCCCCAGGGTCCCCATTTGTACCTGAGTATTATTCCCAAACCCTTTCTTCTCTCTCCTCATTCATCCAGTCTTACTGTTCTCTCTGTCTTGAATACTTCTCAGAGAGGAAACTCTGTCTCCCTTCATTCCAGGCCTCATTAAGTCTAATCCACATTATTCTAATACATTTCCGCACGCCCTCCTTCAGCCCTGTTCCCCTCTCATTCCTGAGGCACACTGCTGAAATCTTGGCATTGGCATCTTACTCTCAAAAGGCCAGTCTCAAACTCCAAGACCCTCTGCTTCTATCTGCGGCCACCCCCCCACCCCCTGCATTAAAATCTGATTTTCAGGTGCACTGAACTACCTGAACCTCCTTTGCTCTTCATTTTCTGCAATTTTATGTTGCTTTTTCTAACTGTCCAGTCTCTCCGTGCTGGCTTGTTAGATCTTAGCCTTTAACATCCTTGTCACTATGGATTTGCATATCTTTTTACATTTAGAATGATTTTAGTTTTTCATTTTCTTCCTCCTCAATTTTTCAAAATAAGAATTAGATCTTGTAAAATGAGAATATCTAACCTTTATTTAAAAACCTATAGGATAAGGACTGCCTTTTCCTCTCTTGTATTTTATTTTTCTGATATGGTTCAGATGTATATAGGAATCATAAAACTTCAGAAAGTTGTTATTGTTTTAGTTCTATTCATATTTGCAAGGTTTTCAATGTTACCCATAATTCACAAGATTTGAGGGCAAGCTTGGGGGGTGTGGGTTTCCATCCCGACCTTGCCTATGGTGATAGGTTTCTTCATTCCTAGCTTCTTCTTCCTTTTCTATTTATTTATTTTATTTTATTTTTATATTTTGGTACCGGGGATCGAACACATGACCTTGCACTTGTGAGGCAGGCGCGATGCTACTGAGCTAAATCCCCAGCCTTCTTCTTTCTTTTTTAAAACAACTTTATTAAACTAAAGTTTACATACCTCACAATTTACAAATTTAAAATGTAGGATTTCAGAGATTTTAGCACTTGACATAGTTTTACAATGATAACCACAATCAGACTTAGGTCATTTTTGTTATTACAAATCAAAACACTCTGCCTATGGCCTCCTAATCCTGCTCCTCTAAATCTAGATAACCATTGAGCTACTCCTTATTGTCATAGATTCTTCTCTTCTGGGAATTATTATTTTTTTTAAATAATAACTAGAGTTTTTAAAGGTGTAATTTTAGATTTATAGAATTGAGCTAGTATTCAGAGTTCCATACATGTACCCTCAGCCAACCATGTACAGTTTCCTTATCATCAATGTCTTTTATTAGTGTGGTGATTTGTTGTAATTAATACACCAGTATCAATGTAGAGTAATTAATTTTCATCAAGTTTACATTCATTTTTGGTGTTATATAGTCACGGGTTTTGACAATGTACAGTAACATGAAACTGACGTTATAGGATCACTAAGCATGGTTTCACCTATGCTTTACCTGTTCCTCCTGCCATCTCTTTCCCTTCTGCCCCACTCCTTGGCAAACTCTGATCTTTTGGATGTCATCATTGTGTTGCTCTAACATTGTATTTTAGGCTGAAGAAGTTTCTATCACCTTTTGAGAAAGACCTCTTCCTGCTGTCTTAAGGTGAAGAAAGAATGTCTTCACGAAATTTGAGTTATTTGGCCTAGTTAGGAAATATTTATAGATTGAATTTTTGGTTAGTAGAAGTTTTGTTTTTTGGGGGGAGGTCCAGTCTGCATTTCCTGCTCTCATGAACCCATAGTAAATAAATCTTTAGGGAATAAATATGGGTTCTTATGCACCCAGGGATGCACACAAGGGAAATAATTTGTCTATTGGCACTGATGTTGACATCAGGGTAAGGGGTTACTGGTTTCCATATGATGAGGATAAAATGATCTTATGTACAATCTAGCTGAGTGACATGGTCAACATGATCATTTTCTGTACTTTTCCTAGAGTTTCTAATTGCAGGTCCCAGCATGACTCATTTTTAGATAGATGCCGTAACTCATTTCTTAATGTCCCTCTGATTTGACAGCACTCTGATTTGATACTGAAGAATGGGGTGCATGCTTATCACAGTTTTGGACTCAGCCTTCACAGTACCAGTTTATGAAGCAGGGAAAGTCTCAGTGCGTGACTCTGAATGGAACTGTGCCACAGCTCACACTCAAGAAGCAGTGTCACTGCAGCCATTTAATGGAAAATAATTTTAAGAAAATGCAGAAGGATCAGGTGCGCACATGAGATGTAATAAAGTTTAATGAGAAATTCCACTGAAATAGATGAAAGCAAGCTATTTTGGTCAAGCTCCACTTTGCCAGGAAACAAAAAGGGGAGCTTTATATCCAGTATTCCTGTGTTAGAAGCAGAGTGGATATCATCACCAGTGCAAGGGAAAGGTGTGGCCAGACAAAAGCTCTACAAAGATGTGTATTTTATAGTGCTTCTGGTTTTTAAGCCTCTTTCCTAACTATTTTGATACAAGTTGTCTTTATCAGAATATTAGTATGTCATTAATACAGCAGTGTTTTACGATACTGAGTGTCTGCTGCCAAGAGCAACATAGTATAGAGTGATCAAAACTGAAGCTGTAGGGAAAATACAACAGTTTTCCTCTCCAGCTTTGCTGCAGTGAAATACTTGAAAGTCTTCCCTTTCTGTGAGCTGCAAGTATGATTTGCAATTCCGAAACGATTTTAGCCTCAGTGGAGATGGCGTTTGCACATGCATTTGCTATAACTAAGGCTGATTTCCATTAGGGTAGAAAATAAAGTATATGATTCATAAGAGATTGCTGCCTTTGAAATCACTTCCTACCGTAATACTGGACACTTCATTACAGTGGTAATTAGAAAGAAAAAAAATCAGAAAAGGCCATTTGAGGGGAAATTAGTGCTTAATTTCCAAGACTGTTATCTTTTAATGGATGCAACTCTGGCAAGATTTTATACTTAAATTGGCAACCTAAGAATGATAAGGCTAGTTGTTTAGATCTGTCTTCTAAATGGAAAACACTTAATGCAGCCCGTGATGAAAAAGTATCTAATGACTGAATACATCCATTAAAGTCAAACATACTGTCTCTGCAGGAGAGTTTAAAAAATAAATTTTTAGATGTAGGTAGGCATGTGTGGGTATAAATTTCACACAGTTAATCAGTTGCTGCTGTCTTTAGCAAAGAACAACTCTTTCAATGTACACCTTGAGCTTGCTAAAGATACTTGCTAAGATTAAAATAAAGCACTGTCAAAAAGAAAATTTCATTGTATTAAAAGTGTCTGATGCAGTCCAAAAAGAATAAGTCAGTTTCTTCTTAGAAGAGGAAAACAAGACTTTTAAGACAAATAACCACAGGTTGATCTAAGGTACTCCATGTTTTAGAGAGCTGGTGAGATACCGCTAATGTTTAAATAAAATTTATTTTATTTTATTTGTTATTTCCATTTCCTCTTATATTGGTCAGCTTTCCCATTGCTGTGACAAAATACCCAAGACCCACAGTTTAAAGCAGGAGAGGTTTACTTTGGCTCACAGTTTCAAAGGTCTCAGTTCATGGTCAGCTAGCTCCAAGACAGAAACATCATGGAGAACATGATGAGCCATCTAGACACACAGAGCTGTGCTTTACTAAATTATTAAGCCAGTTAAGCTGACAATGAAAACTGTCACACTTCTTTTAGAAGAGACTTTCATTGTGCAATGTGACACATGTGCAGAAAACAATACCCAATGAAAATGTACAGCTCAATGATTTATCTCAGTGTGCAACCGAACATGGGGTGACAGAACATTGCTGTTATGGCTTGTGTCTAGATGTCCCCTCAAAGCTCATGTGGTCATAGGTGGGGCTTTACATAGGTGGGTGGATCTAGAGTGTGTTCCTATGAGAACAGCCAAGTTCACATCAGGAAAACCAACTGCAGGAAGCTCCTCCTAAAAAATCAACACCCACGATGTTCCCCTCCAGTTATCTTGTTATGCCATTGGCAACAATCCTCAGGTGGGTGTTCCATGCCCAAACCACTCTGATTCAGTTCATCTGGTGATCCAAGTTGACCATTAGTTAGTTAATCCACCACAAGAACTTTTTCCTATGTTGATAGCTACTTGGCTATCCTCTTTTGTAAATCACCTCAAGTCTCTTCCCAACTGTGTATTAGGCTATCCTTTTGCTTATTGATTTGTAGTTCTGTACATATTCTAGACACAAGCTTATTTAATTATATATAGTAATAAATCTCTTCTCCCACTCATGACTTACATTTTTACTTAGTAATATCTTTTTGCTGAATAGTTTGTAAAATTTTTATTGTTGTTGGTGGTTATTTTGTTTGCTTTTTTTTTTTTTTTGGTATCAGGGATCCAACTTGGGTCCTTGTGCTTGCAAGGCAGGCGGCAGAACCACTGAGCTAAATCCCCAGCCTTTGTTTGCTTGTTTTTTTGAGACAGGGTGTTGCTATGTAGTTCAGGCTGACCTTGAACTCACTGTGTAGCCCAGGTTGGCCTCAAACTCATGGTGATCCTCCTGCCTCAGCCTCCCAAGTGCTGGGAGTACAGGCGTGTGCCAACACTCCAGGCTCTAGTTTTGTGAATTTTGAAAATTTTATTGTGAATTAATTTAAATTTTACAGAAAGGTAGAAAGTAATAGCATTCCCATATACCATCCATCTAGCTTCCTTTAGTGTTAGTATACTGCATAACCATTTATAACATATCTAACATCAAATTCAGAAAATAACAGTGGTATGATGCTATTAAGTAAACTACACAGTTTATTCTGATGTTATCAAACCTCCACTACTGTCCTTATTCTTCTCCAGTATCCAATCCAGGATACCACGGTGGATTTACCTCTTGTGTTTCTTGGTTTCTTGTACTCTCTGGCAATTTCTTAGTCCATATTTTTTTATGATATTGATACTCTTAAATAGTTCTGCTCAGGTATTTTGTAGAAGGAACCTCAGTTCAGATGTGATGTTTTCTTGTGATTGGACAGATTTATTAATTTTTAATATACTACAGTTTGTTAGTCTTCTTCAGGTAATGCTTTTTGTGTTCTTTAAAAAATCTTTTCGTTTCCGGAAAGCCTGTTTTGGCTTTCATACCTCCTGAAAGCCATTAAAAATGAAAGCCTCCATATTTAATTTATAGTTTTAGGTCAAGTTCTAAAGTTTTCATAGCTAACTGATCCAGCATCCCCACTGACCAGTAGCCCCACTTTTGAGGTAAATCAGGCATCTCTGCGTGTGGATTTGCTTCTGGGCTGACAGGCTACTGCAGTAGTCTGTCTGTCTCTTCAGGCACAATGCTGTGGGGAGCACATCCACCCACCACTGTGTACTTCTCAAGAGATCATCAGCTACTTTACCCCTCTGTCCTTTCTTATAAACTTCAGAGTCTGCTTGTTGGTTTTTGAACACACATATGCATGTATGCACACACACACAGGCATGCGGGAATTGAATTGAATCCATAAATCATTCAGGAAATGACAATTGACAATATTTTATCTGTCAATCAGTGAGCATTAATTCTTTAACATAGCTATTGTTGAATTTTCATCAGTAATTTGTAATTTTCTGGTAGATATCTTGAATATCTTTTCTTAGATGTATTCAGAATAATTTCATGAAGTTTGATACTATTGTGAATAGCATCATTTTTAAAATTCAATTTTTCTAGTTGTTACTGTTATATAAAATACAATTGATGTGTGAGTGTTGCTCATATCCAGAAAACTTACTAAATCCTTTTTAAATTTAATGGTTTATGTGTACATAATTGTGTCATTCATGAATAAAAATTTTTCTTATAGTTTTCTCTTCCCTCTTTCCTCCCCTCCCTTCCTCCCTGTCCCTTCTTTTTCTTCCTTCCTTCCTCCCTTCCCTCCTTCCTTCCTCCCTTTCTTTTCTCCTTCCCTTCCTCCTTCCTTCCTTCCCTTCCTCTTCCTTCCTTCCTTCCTTCCTTCCTTCCTTCCTTCCTTCCTTTCCTTCCTTTCTTCCCTTCCCTTCCTTCCTTCCTTCCTTCCTTCTTTTTTTTTTTATACTGGCTAGGACTTCCAGTGCAGTGTTCAATAGATGTAATGATAATGCCCACTTGTTCCTGACGTTAGAGAATAGTTTTGGTAATTTATCATCAAGTATCATATTTGAAGTAGGCTTTTTGGACGTACTTTGCTAAAGATATATATTAAGAATAAATAGTGAATTTTATCATGTAGTTTTAATGCTTCCTATTAAGGTCGATTTTTTCTTTCATTTTATTAATGAAGTGAATTGCACTGATTTTAGAATGTTAAGCCAGCTTGAATTCTTGACAGTATCTCAACTTGATGATGGTATATTATCTTTTTATTGTACCACTGAACTTGGTTAATATTTTATAGAAAATTTGTTTTTGTTCACAAGGCCACTGAAAAATAATTTTTCTTACTATGTCCTGGTCAGGTTTTGTTTGTAAGATCATGCTAATTTCATAAAAAATACTAAAGGTTCATTGTTTTGGATTCTCCAAAAAAGTTTTGTAGGTTTGTATTGTTTCCTTTCTTAAATAAATGTCCCGTAGAGTTTTCTTGTGGGGAAGCTTTTAATCACAAACACATTTGTCCTTTCTAAACAATATAAAAAATAATAGACATAGAACTATGAAGATTTTTTTGTCTTCTTGGGTTAGTTTTAGTAGACTCTATTTTTGTAGAAATTCATCGCTTTCATCTAAATTTGGAAAATTATTGGCAAAAAGTGCTTCAAAATAATCTTTTCTTACTTTTAAAAATATCCACAGGACACGCAGTAATGTCACCTTTTTCATTTAGGATATTGTTAATTTTATTTATCAGACAAGCCAGAAGTTTATTTTAATAGTTCCCTTAAATGAACTTTTAACTTCCCTATTGTAAGCTTACTTACTACTTAATTTCTGCTATTATGTACTACTTTCCATTTTTTTGGACTTCAATAGCTGAATATTTTCTTAACTTAAAATAGGAGCTTAAAACAATAATCACGTGCAAATAGACTATTATGTATATCTCTCTTTGAGCTTAAGATCACTTTGCAAAGAAAGTGTACTAAATCCATTCTTTTTGATAAACAGGATAAATAAGTTGCTCAGGGTTAACTGTGAAGCTGGAATTCAAATTAAGTCTATTGACTTGGAAAGTCTGTACTCCTTTTGAATATCTTGAATTTAAATACTAGTAATATAAAATTTGAAATATACTTTTATTTCCCTCAAAAATTATCTTCTATAATGGAAGGAAAACTTAGAATATGACAAACATGTCATTTTTGTAATACAAAGAATCTTGGATGGACAAAGAAATTTAGTTGTTTAAAATACATTTTATTGCTGAGTGTGTTTAGAAAAAATTTCCCATTATCTCACAAACAGAGCAGATCACTAACTCTTTGGCTTCCTTGAGCTCAGTCTTCTCCTCTGACCATACACTGTCCCTCTCTTTGCGGCCCTCTTACTCTGTCCACCATTAAATACCCATCTTTGCAGACCTCCCTCTGCACGCTCCTCACTCACACAAACTCTGCTTACACTCTTACACTCATTATTTTAACTATTCCCATAAAAATGCCACTCAAATCTCGATTCCCAAACCTGTGCACTGCCTACTGAAACTATTCACCTAGAAGCTCCCAGGGCAAGACTTTAAGCTCAGTCAGGTCCAAAGCTATACTTTAACATCACCACAAGTTTACCTTTTCTGCTGACTTGCTTATCTCAGCATATAGCACTTATCTAGTTTTCTAAGATAAGACCTAAGTCATTCTAAAATACTTTCTTCCCCTCAGGAGCCTGGTATTAATCACCTCCTAGATTTCTTGGTTATCAGTTTCATCCTCTCCTGCCCCAGTGCCTGAGTGCTCACTTAAGTTCTTGTAATTTCTTACCAGGATTTGCTTAACTGTCGCCTCTTGGGAAAATGCTTTCTGAACAGTCCTATTGTACTTCATACATATTCACATTATAGAAACTACAGTACCATAACTCCATGACTGCTTCTCTCCTCACTAGGCTGCAACACAATGGTGCAAAAGATCTATGGCACATATGTATGTAAGCATATGTGTGTGTGCGCACACACGTGTGTGTCCTAAGAGCCTTGTAAATTGACATACATTATTTGGTCAATGGATGTCCCAGAAGGAAGAAAAAATATAATATTTTTTTCAGTGGTTACAACTGGCCATAATTCATCATTTTCCAAGGAGAGGTTCTGAGTTCATGGATTGTTATTCTTCACCTTTCTGCAAAGCCAGTTAGTGCAGATGGGACTATTAATTTGAGTGGAGGTGTGGTGATGTCACTTTAAAATAAAAATAATACTGAACAATTTACGATGGCTCTTGGCTAGCCAAGAAATCTGTGTTCAGGCAGTTCTAACAAAGCCTTCTGATATCACAGCCACTTCATTTGAACAGTCATGATGATTTGGAACCTAATAGACACAGCTACTACTATTGAAGTTGTATGCTTAGAAACACTTGAGATCATATAATGAGTATTGAATTATAATTTCAAGTCACATACTATCATTAACAAAACTATCACAAAGAAGTCAGTTCTATGGAGAGGTATTTTTCATTGTCCATTTTTCAGTGTGGTGAATGAATCCAGTAAAATCAAGAATTTATTGCATGGTGATAGATATGGGTCTAGTTTTAATCTTTGGCAGGTTGAAATCCAGTTTTTCCAACACCAGATAATGTGAAAAACGAAGAAAAAGTCTAAAGGGGTACAACTTCTGATCTGGCTCTCATCCCAAATTAAAAATTTTCCCCCATTGTTCTGATTCCTGCCCCAGCATCAGGTTTAATCCCACCTGGCTTTTCTTGCTGGGAGGACAAAGGTCCCTGGAGTTCACAGCTCAGCAAGCCAGATTCCTTGCTTCTCCTCTGATTTTGGAGCCTACATTCTTCATTTTTCCTTTGTGATAATGCTTCTACCTGGTATTCATTTCCAACAACTTCTGTCTTGTCTATATTTGGCTTGGCCCCTGCTGTGTAACCTACATCTACAAACTCAGATCCTCATTGGTCTGATTCTGTTCCCTCCCCCAGTTGCCCATAAACACCTATGGTTCTTAGAACCAAGATATATCACGTAACGGTACAAATTCCCAATAATGAATGTCAGCATATTGTATACCTAAAATGTACCAATGAAATTACTGAATGAAAAAACACCTACGATTGTGCTCATTCCTGCTGGTAGTCTACTGCAAGTGTCTACCTGTATCTTAGGTGTTTTTCTTTTGTTTTTGTTTTTTAAATCAGGGACAGCAGGCAGGTGATCCCTTCTGTTTTTGTTGTTTTTTTTGTTTTTTTGGTACCGGGGATTGAACTCGGGTCCTTGCGCTTGTGCAGCAGGTGGCGGAACCACCGAGCTAAATCCCGGGCCCAGTGATCCCTTCTTTCACCACTGTATGCCTGGTTGAAGAGATCAGCCATTTAAGTGGGTTAATAGGTACACCGATAGCATTGTCCACAGAAGACCTTTGAGTCTCATCAGCTTAGATGGGGCAGAGAAGGAAGGCTGTGGTATGGCCCTGGGAGGATAAACACTGGGAGAGGTTGTCAATCCTAACCAGCTTGTGTGGTGGCCGGGAAGGGAAGAGATTCCACCATATGGGAGTTGCCAGATAAGCACTAGGGTCCAGACTCAATGAAATGGATTCAGGTCCATTCTGCCATTTGCTACATGAAAATCTCTGACACATCTTCTAACTTCCTGGGGCCAACTATCTACAATTTGTGGACACTTTCCAGTAAATTTCCTCCAGCTCCATTCTCTTAGATAAAACCTTCTTGAGAGAAGACATTTCAATCATCTTCTGTGATTTTATGACAGGTGTCCAAACATCCAAATAGTCCCAGATTTTAAGATTCTGCATTGCCTAGCACAGATATCATCAACCAACATTATCAGTTAAAATATAGACACTAAAGAGACAATTACTTGCCTTTGTGAATATTTTCTGGTTACATACACAAAAATATTTTTCAAAATTAATGCTCAAATAATTCCTAAATGCTTATATATTGAGTCAGAAATGCAACAATTATTCCTTTCATTGTAACTTGCAGTGAAAAACCAGAGATCTAGAATGAGCTCTATAATAATGACACTCCAAAGTCTTCTAGCTATCATAATAATCCACATTTACTTATCTATTTAAATCTTATCAACTGTGTTAAACCTGATTGAAATGGTCTCATTAATTATGTTTTAGGAATTTGGACGCATCATAGGATTAAGATATTTAATAAAACACATTTTGTGATATAAGTCACAGAAGAATTCCCTAAGTGTTAAAGCCTACTTCCCTAGCACCCTGTAATAAATACACAGTTCATTGTGAAAGAGCAGCAAGCCTCTGAAGTGAACATTTTCTCCATAATATTACTACCAAACAGCATTTTAACTGCATGCCATGAAACTAAAAGAACAGACCATGACTGGGAGGGAGTTATGGGCTTACCTTACTTTTGAGATTCTAAAATGGTAATTTCTGGAGAAAGTAATGAATATTAAATCCTTCACACACCTGCCATGATGAAAGAACTCTTTTCACTTAAGCCAGCAACATAAGGTTTCCGTTCAGTTTAAATAGAGATGCAGAGAGATTAAATGCAGCATGGGAAGTTTGGAAGTTTCTTCCAAATGGAAGAAAATCAGGTGAAAATAAAATTTCCGATGTCCCTCCACTGGAAAGCATCTATCGTTTGTACCCTCCAACCTCGATACTGCAAGTGTGGTCTGCAGATGGGTGGCATCAGCTCTCCTGGAGCTCGCTGGTGCCAATGTCAGGCCACCATCACCCTCCCGCTTAAAATCTACGGTTTTAAACAAGATCCTTCAGGTGGCTCAGATGTGTTTACAGATGTTTCTGTAAACATACTATAATGATGGGGAAATACTCTGAAAAATGAAGGCTAGTAATATGACAACCTGTGACTGCAAAGAAATCAACCCAGTCTACCTATTCCTGTGTAGTAATCATAGCAAATCATCTCAAGACTGGGGCCTCTCATGATGGGGGTTGTATGTTGTTGTTGTTATTATTATTATTATTTTTGCATCCTCAGAATTTAGTGTAATACCTGGTTTATAGTTGGCCCAGTAACAACGGATGGATAAATGATATAGTAATAAAAAAGCATTCATTTTAGTAATCCTACCTTATCTGTTAATGCAACCTAAGATGGTTGGTTCAATGGACAAGTACAATGACATTCAATAGAAACAAATGAAAAGCAGAAAAAATAAAAATAGGAAAAAATTTTTGCTCAAACTAGCAAGGAAAACTGGTCATATGCTTAATAAGGAAGCACATAGCAAAGATTTTGAGGGTGAAGATGTACAATGTGATAGTTTGATAACCTTGTAAAGAGTAAATGTGATTTAGCAATTCATAGGTATTTTTTAGTATGCTAAACTGTATTATTGGTCTATCATCCTGTTCACATTTTACTAGGATTCTTCCTGTATTTTTTTGACCAAGGAAGAACCTAGAAGTAAAACAGGTTCAAAATCTAGAATATGAAGTGGGTTTAAGATAAAGATCACTTGGAAAAATTGAGAACATTAGGTAACAGCCAGAGAATGCAGTCATTTAATAACTGTTGAAAAGCATGAACTCTGCAGTGCAAATCTGATCCTGGCTACCCAGATGCTATGGGAGAAGGGGACTCTATGTCTCTACGACTGCCTGCATTGCAGGCAACAGTTGCAAGCCTCAGGGTTCCTGGCCACTCACACTTCAGATCACATACTCTCCTGTCCAGTTCACTGAACAACGCCTGGAGCTCAAGGCAATGCCCACTTTCCCTACAGTTTTACTGTAAAGGACAGAAATTGAGAGCAGTCAAAAAGAGACCTAAGTGGCAAAGTCTGGAAGGGCTGTTCACACTCAGCTCCCAGGGTCCTTCTCGGCATCAGGATGTGTTGTATCACGGGAAGCCTCCCCAAGCGTCAGTGTGAGCTTTTATGGGAGAGCCACTGTGTGACCCATATAACTGGTTTCAATATTTTACTTTTAGTGGGGAAATATTTCGATCACAGGACTTTTGACATCAATTTGGGTTAGTGCTGTAGTTAAATGTTCATAGTGGGGTACAATGGACAGAAAATATGAAGCTGGATTTGAAATCCAGTCTGTTACTATGTAGTAGTGTGATTTGGAACTAGTAAGTACTGAGTCTGGTTCTTCACTCTTTGCATTTGCAAAAAAAATGTAAGCATGAAGCAATACACACAGGCCAGTCTGAAACCAGACTGCTTGAGGGACAGTAGCTCTGGCACTTTCCAGCTACGCAGGACCAGGGGCGTCACTGACCTCTCTGGCCACAGCTTTCTCATCTGTGAAATGAGATGGAAATATTCAAACAGAGACATTGTGAGGGTTAAATAAATTACTGCATGTAAAGCACTTATAATAGTGCCTGGCACCTAATAAACACTTAAAGATCAATACTTGCAGTTATTATTTTCAATTCACTTATTTCAGTTGTTGAGATGAAATAATATACATAAAAGATCACATAAAATCTGGCCCGAAGTTTAATGTTGATTTTCTTTACCACAGAAATTATTTTATTATTTCAGACTTCACTACAAGTGAGTGAGGAGAAATTTACCTCTAATGGCCATGGAGTATAAAGGGTAGAGCTGGCAAACAGTGATTTTTTTAGAAAACATTGTGAAATTGTTTAAAACTGTGAATGGGAGGATGAGCTGGTAATAGGTTTACAGGCAAAATATTAGGAAAATGTGGGGGTAAAGAATGCCTTGCAAGTAAAAATTGTATTTTATCAAGGATTTGGGCAAGTTACGTTTTCTTTTCTTTTCTTTTTTAAAGCTCAAATCCCTACAGTCTTAAGAGTTTGAGGCAGCATAATGAAATACAAATTAAGAACCTTTCCATTTAAGATATGGAAAATTAAAAAATGATTACCACAGAATGTGAACAAAGGAAACAAAGAACATTTTGTTATGATAGGCTCCGCCGTACCAACAGTTGCATAGAACAGGGTAAAGTGTCCATCAGAATACAGTGGAACTTTAAGAATGAGACTAAATACTTCTATTATCACATAATATAGAAGCATCTCGAATAGCACAGTTATTAAGACTCTGACCACTGTCATTTATATTGAAAATGAAGATTAATAAGATTTTTAAAAATATAGTGGGAGCAATTCCAAAAATCACTACTAAGAAGGAGGTTTTAAATCTTTACCAGTTTAGACTGAAAACTACATAAGCAGTTTTGCTATGGTCTGAATGTGTATCCTCCCTCGCCATTCATCTGTGGGTGACAGTATTAGCGGGTGGCCTCTGCGAGATGATGAGGTAAAACTCTCCTGAATGGGGTTAGGACCCAGCACATGAGGACACAGCAAGCAATGCTCGTCAGTTCCCACCCTGGCCAGCACCCTCATCTTAGACTTCCTAGCATCCAGAACCATGAGAAAAAAATGGTTGTAAAGTATCCAGTTTATGGTATTTTACTGTAACAGCCTGAATGGATCGAGAGAAAATATTGTCTAAATAAATCTCTTGTTAAGTTTATCCTACTTCATCTTCAAACTTCCAAACTGAATTTCACTTTTGTAAGAAAAACTAGGGTATTATTTGATAATAATTTAAGGCATCAATTACTTTCTCTTCAATTAGAAAAATCCAAATCATTACCCTTTCAGTACTTCTTCTGTAATCAGTAGCAAATTATTCTTGTGATGTCCACTTACTTGGTGCAAGACAGTAATGGCTTTTACTGTCGTGCGTACACTCTACATAAAACTTAAGCTGTATTTTTCCCAGAATATTTTCCTATTATGAGAACAAAACTTAAGTTTTAAAGCACATATTAAGCTTACTCCAATGTCCACCTCCCTCTATAATACAATTCTATTAACACATTCTTTAAAAATATCACAGGATAATTTTATTTATAATGAATATTCTTCTCTCCAGACTTCAATCATCAACTTGCTCTTATAACAGAGAATCAATGTAAATAACACCACCAAAATGGAATGAAGATAAAACAATGTGTTGTTGCATATCAGCATCTTTGATATGTCATACTGACATCCAACTGGTCTTGTAACATGGTCCACTGTTAGTGAAATTCTCAGGAAGCTGCTAGGACGACCTTTCACGTTGACGTTTACTAGCAGCTATGCTAGATGCAGCTCTCGAGTGCTTTCAAAGCCAAAGAGTAAAACAAGTGCTCTGAAGAAAGGCTGATGGCACAAAACCACTTCACATGTAATCCAGCCACAAATGGACAGCACGCCTTCAGGTCCCTTGGTTTGGATCACACTCTTTTGAAAAGTTAATCAATGAAAGATTTTTCCCTTAAAATTTATTATTTTTTAAAGAGGACAAATCAGTGCTTACACCGTTTGTGCCAACGTCCTTGCCTTTCTCGATTCTGCTGCCTTGTTTATCAGATCAAACGGTGACGGCAGTCTTATTTTATCCATATTCTTGCTATACACATTGAGAAATATGCCAAGGACAACTAACAAGCCAGCCCACACATACCTATAAGAAAAATGGAAGAAAATTACCAAAATTAACAAGGTAACAGTTTATTGTTCACAGAATTTATGATCAATTCATAGTAATAAAAAAATAGGATAAAATTTTGCTATTAGAGAACCAAACATTATTAAAGTAAAAATAGTATTCTTTGGTCAGATTAGATAGAAGATAACTTCATATCTTTTATGTTGAATATATATATAGAAAATGTGTTTTACAAAATATTACAGAAAACGAGGTTCATTTACACTTTGAGAATAATAGTATACGCTAAGTCCAACCCCCACCAAAGACCTGAAACAATGGCTAAGTAAATGCACCACAGGCCATCCTGGGAATTCAACTTACAGTCAGTGAGTTATCCCTTTTGGGTGGAACATAAAAGGATAAAAAAGGATGAGGCATCCCTCAGGGAGCAGGCCAATCATTGCAATTTAATTACTATAACATATACCTCGCTCATGTAGAAATTAATTTGTAGACAACCAATGATCTACAACACAGTAATAAAAATTTTATTGCTACCTGACCTATATATTGCTAAGTTTAGGTTTGAAACTTCATAATTATCAATCAACGTAAGTTTAAATAATGTCAACTTCAAACATCAGACAGTTCTGAAAAGAGTAAATGCTTTTACAAAAAGTCAAAACCAAAATGAAGTCAGTAGGTCACAACTCACAGAATACTTCCTTACTGCAAATCCTTTGTGGAAAGTGGCCACATATAAACAGATAGTATTCAAAGCATGTCCTGTAAACATATAACTAATATATTTGCACCCAAGCAAGGGCGAGTTCCTTATTCTCAATAGCTTACATGTCACTTACATTTATTCCTATTGGAAACATCATTCTGGTTACGCACTTTAAATATCGAAAACAGTAAGCTCAAGATGGCAAATTATAAACATTTCCCAGACAGAAGACCTATCAATAGATATAAGGTCAAGATAAATAGGATTCTTATAGAGCAACAGGGAAAAATACACCTTAATTTACATAAAAATTAACACATTGCAAAAAGTAAATGTTGAAAATAAGGCTGTTTAAGGGGAAATGGGAAATAGTATCTAAAAATTAAGAAATGAATTAAATATTACTTACTGAAATGTGAAAGGTTTAGCAAAGAATATAAATGAAAGAACAATGGTCATTGCTTTTCTTCCTGTTGTCACTGTAGGGGCAAAAAACTGGTTTAGAATGTGCTTACTTCCTTAGTAATATTTTGGAAATCATTTCTTCGCTAAATATTTTCAGCCAACTATATGCCAGATAACCTATGTGAGGTGCTAGGAACAACAAAAGTAAAAACCAACTACCAATCAACACTAACGGTTCCTGCTGCTGCACAGTTTATAGTTTTACCTTATTCATCTGTATTCATCTGTATATCCCCAGGCTCTACAGTTCCAGGCACTTAATACGCAATGCGTGAATAAATGAACACTAAATGAACAAGTGGTTCTGGAAATGTGTTAGGGCCTGATTCCAAATATCAGTTTTAAGTAGAAGAGCACCTATTTTCAGCTGGGCATACCTTCCTTCTAGCCCCTCCTACAGGTGACTAGGTTGTGTCCAGTGGCCTGTGAGCAGTAGCGCTGTTTCTAGGAGTGTGGCTTTTTAGGAGGTTTCCAGAAAGAGAAAGGTTAATGTCCTCTTCTCCCACTCCATCCCACTGCCTGGCAGGAGGGGGAAGTTAGCACTGGAGGAAGGAGGAGCCTGGGCAGGTGGCAGAATAGCATAATGGGAAGGACACACAGTCTTGCTGGAATCTTGACTCTAGGTGATCAGCAGACAAGTCACTTAACCTCCCCATACCTCAGCTTACCCATGTGTAAAATGGAACAGTACAGTGCCTACTTTTTAACACTGTGGTAGGATTAAAATGATTAATATACATAAAATATCCAGAGTGGCTTTTGGTACATAATAAGGGCTATGTATGTATTGGTATTATTATTACCACCTCTGGCTTTCTTTTACAGGAGTGAGGAAAAAACCCCAAACACACGCACACACAAACCCATCTACACTGTCGAGACAAGGGCAACATCCTCCAGTTCTAGGAAGTGACACAGCACAGCCAGCCATGGGGGTTCCGCCTGCGCTGTTGTACACTCCTGCAAAGCCAAACAAGTACAACTTTCACTCCTGTAGAGTGCCGAGCAAAGTCCCTGCCCAGAGCAAGGGCACGCTTATCACCAGGGAAGAGTGAAGCTAATCTGGTGGCTGTCCTAAAAAGTGCATGAAATGAGAAGTCCAAAAAGCTTTGTTTAAAATGCACCTGTCACACTCTAGAAGCAAGATAACTGGAACAGTAATAAACTAAAAGTATGTAAAGGCAGCACTTTCTTTGAAGGCATTCATCCCATTGTTCTTGAACAGCAAGTTCTTCTAATGTATTTCAAGACTGACATTTGACCTTAAAATCAAACCTTTAAGACTGAGGGTGCAGCTCAGTGATAGATCACTTCGCTAGCATGCGTGAGGCCCTAGGTTTGATTTCTAGCAACAATTAAAAAAAAAAGTTTAAAACTTCAAAACAGAAAATTAAAATAGAACATCACTTTCTGTAGAGTTTTAAAAAAACACCAGAAGCCAAAGAATAAACTGGTAAAATATAATTTTCTTTTTAATGAAGAGAGAGTATTGCTCTTATCTTTTGGAAAAGATCATCAGAGAAAATGCAAATACCTATTTCATAATCTAAGCAAGTAAATCCCTCCTACCTGTTACAGCAAGAAGTGCACCAAAAATTTTTATCAATGCCAGGACAAAAGAGATTCCAAAGTACCCAGTGAGGGAAAAAAGGAATGCGTAACCGTAGGTCCGAATTGGATTCTGCAACAAATAAAAAAGCTTGTTAGATGAATACAAAACAAACCCTGAGGTATTATAAATGAAATAAAACCACAGATTTTAATCAACTTCTTGAGCAATAATAAGCCATTCAACAACACAGTCAAGCAAAACTATTTAGTTTTGATTTAATGGAAAAATAATGATGTTAAAAACCCTCCACTTCTATATCATGAATCACTTAAAAATTAACTTAGGGTAGAGCAAGGATAAAATAAATTTAAATATCAATCATTTCATTTCTGAAATAATTTCTGATCTGCAGTATTATATTTGTGGAGTTATCAAATTATATCAACAATAGCCTTTTTTCAACCAGGGAAATTAGAAACATAGAGAAAACTATTTAATGGAAGATGTTTATTGAAAAAAAATGCTTTTAACATTTACCTTTGAACAAAATGTCACTGCAGGGCCTAATCCACTAGTGCATGTCAATCCCAATAAAATGTACACGAAACCGATTGAATATGAGTACAAAACCTAGAGTAGAAAAAATAAAGTGTATAAAAGTACTATCAGATCATAAGTGGAAAGCTGAGAGCTTTAATTCATCTACTCAAATAAGTTCATAGAATGAAATAGTTTTCCAGTAAAATCATCATTTCCATACGGCCTAACTTTCTGGAAATGAAGGTTGATTCTAATAGTTTATAAGTCGATTCCTTATTTTAGGTACCAAATAACAGCAATATGGGTCTTATAATATGCTTACATAATTATTCACTTCTTGTCGGACTTAATTATTGAATTCGAACCAGATTTTAATGTCAGCATTTGAAAAATGTATACAAGCAAAAGGAAACTCTTAGAAACTACTTATAAAACATAGAACTCCTAAATACTAAGTTTGCGAAAGAAATTGAAGTATAATGAAAATCAGAAGTCTATGGCACATATCTATTGCTTTATTTCCCCATTTCCCTACCACCCTTTGTACTCCAGTTCATTACAGGGCTCGTCAGTCAACATTGTTAGTGGCAGCAACAGCAGCATCTAACTCGAACACCTGCTGCGGGCTAGGTACTGTGCGTCAGCTGTGGATTTCTAACAACCAACCTATGAGATAACTGTTCTGCTCCCATGTTCATTAACCAGTTTTCAAATGAAGAAACTAAAATGCAGAGTTGAGAGTAGTAAAGCTAGGGCATGAACTGAGGCTAGCTTTTTCAGAGCCTACCATCTTAAGTATCACAGTACATTAACTTCCTGATCACAAGCAATTCTTTACTTCTCTCTGAGGCCACCCTTGTCTGATCTAGAAGAGTAGTGATGATGCTCAAGAAAATTCCTATCAAGATTAAAGTCCCCATGTCACTAGGGTTTTACTTAGGACACCTCACTCTGTGCTGAGGAAGCAACAGGGAGGAATGTACCCACATGTCCTTAATGCCATACCCAGCAAGGGGTTGGTTATAAAACTAATGTAAACACACGCATGCACACACACACGCACACACACACATACACACTCTTACATAGAGAAAAGATGCTATTTTAAATAAGAAATGTGTGGATTCACTTGAAGAAAACTTTAAATTCTAATAGACATCAAAAAGAAAAACACTTGAAGAAAAGGAAAGCCATACCTTATTCTTGGACTGAAAGAATCAAGTGTATAGATGCCATCTCCCTAAATTAATTTATAATTCAATGCCATACCAATCACAATACCAATGAGATTTCTACTGTATTTGGGGGTATGAGCATCAAGAATAACTACTGGTAGTAATATTCTGAAAAAGAAAAGGACAATGGTGGCTAGTCCTAACAGATGGTAAATGTATGATAAAACTGCTGTTGTTATATGTACTGGTGCAGAAATAAATTCAAAAGAATTCAATTCCGAACACTACAGTAGAATGTGATATAAGAAAGGAAGCATGTAAAATAAGCTGGAAAAGTAGATTATTCAATAAATGTTATTGGGACAAATGGGTGCCATATGGAAGGCACTTTTTTTTTCTTTTTTCTTAATTTTGGATTGGAGTAAGTATGGGTGAAATCTGTAAACTCAAGAGGTGGGAAAGACTTTCGACCATGATATGTAGCCAGAAGCTATGAAGGAAAAGATGAATTGGACAACATGAAAATCATAAATCTCTATATGGAAAATAACACCAAATACAAAGAGAGGAGGAAATGACGTAACAAAGAATTTTTTCATAGATAAAAATCTATAAATCAATGAGAAAAAAATCAATCAAATATCAAGAAAATTATTAGGAATGGAAGTGGCAGTTTCTCCTTTTACTTTCCCGTAACACTTGAATGTATTACTTTAATGAGAATAATGATAACCTACTTTTTGCTACTGTAATTATTTTATAAAATTAGGCACATCACCATTTTTTTGTCTGTCTGATATGAAGAAAAAGCATGAGAGTATTTACCATTTCGGAATTAGAAGCGTTATGCAGTTTCATAGCTTTCTCTTGTACATTTCCAATGACAGCATCTGCACACAGTGCCAGGGAAATAAGCATCACACCTTCAAGAAGGCACAGAGAAACGGTGTCCTTATTTAAGCCTATGGACTATAATCAAGCTCCATAAGACGTTTAAATGGTCTGAACAAGAAAAGCAGATCTTCAACCGCATTTGTTCCATGATGCTGACTATTCTTACCCACAGCCAGTGGCAATGAGCACACAGGTGATGATATTAAAACAAACAGAAGCTAACACTAATAAAATGAAATGCTGTCACCATCATGCCACTTTTACCCTACATTATATATCTGAGAAAAATACATTAAACAGTAGAGAATAAGTTCTTAGAAGAATCTAATGGGATTCCGAGCTAGTCAGCCAGGTGGGGAAAACAAAACAAAACAGAGGACAAGGAAGAAAGTCACGAAAAAGCTCTATTACTAGAATGTTTGATTTAAAACCATAAACATGCAGATGGCTGCTCAAGTCTTTTTTTGGCTACTGAGTAGAAGTCTACACTTTCTCTTTCTTCAGTATAAACCATACTGATAATACACATTATCTATGTTTTCCAAGTTGTTTTTGTTTAAAGTTGCACCAAAAACCTAGGAACAGGAGTGCAGAATCCTTTGCATTTAAATGAGTTCCTTCAATTTTCAGTTGTTTCATCTCGACACATAATTCAATAGTGATATATCGATCTGTCAACCAAATTGTTTCAATTAACTCAGTTTTTACAGAAACAATTTTTTATATTAACTTTTGAACAGTTTGACAACATTAAGTTATCACACAATTGCATAAACAAACGCGGGAGCCAACACACTGCTTCCTGCAAAGACAGAGCGTGCTGTGCACCCGAGAACAGGTACTATAGGGACCAAGTGGTCGGGATGTCTGCTCATCTGTCACTGCACTTCACAGGAAGAGCAAACCACCTGTGCATCTGATGCATTTACAGAAGTTTTCTCTTTTTTCTTAAGCTTTAAGTGATCATCGAGAGCAAAGAATAGTGTATGCCCACATATGTATGTCCCTCCGTCAATTAAGAATTTTCAAGTTTTCATGGCTATTCGTCAACTTGGTTTTTAAAATTATTTTCTATTATCTATTATCTATTTATTGCCTAATCATGTACTTTTATTCACCAAACTTGACTCTGAATGCTCTTTTTCTTGTTTCAAATAATGTCTCTATCCTCAAAAGAAAAAGTCATGTCATGTTTGAAGATCCTTAAAGGAACATCCTAACTGTTGAAAGGGAGTTCAAAAATATTTCAAATCTTTTCAACAATGAAAACAGCAGGGAAGCACCAAAATTGTATCCTAAGAAGAATATTTTAAAGGGAACATTTATTTAGGTAAGTGTGGATAAATAGTTTATACATTCAAAGTGTTATGTATGTCTCTAATCACTGCTTTAATATCATTTGGAATAACAGAACAAAGGAGGAGAGTATGGGTAGGTGCTTATCTAGTATTCTTCATGATTCAGTATGGCTGGGTTCTCATTCTCTTAAATAATATGCCTCTGGATCTCAGAAGAGTGAGGCCTATAGAGCCCCTGGGGTGTCTCTTCTCATTGCTGCCATCCTTGCCACTCCTCCTGCAGATGTGACTTCACACCTGTTACTCCAGTCTCATTCTATCCCCTACTGAGTGACATGTGAGGCATCTTCTAATTGTTTGGTTTTATTGGCAAAGTTTAACGGGGTCTGGCAATTTATTCATGGTTATATTTCAAAGAAAATCAAAGAATTTGAATCTATATCTCTCCTTGCAAATCCAGTGCCTTCTCTAAAATTGCGCTGCTGCTTCATTAAGTCAATTCTCTCTGTTTTCAAGTATCGTTTTTTAATAGTCTGACATGTGAGGATGAAGCGTTCCTAAAAATTCCAGACCATGCCAGAAACAGCTGAAAGCACAGCATAAGTTTTCTCCAAAACCAAGCAGGGCGTGCCTGCACTCTAGTTTGAAGAGTGGGAGGTCCTACGAGACTCTTGTGGATATTAAAGGGCTGCTCCAGGAGGCAGGACTGATTATATTCAAATTCGGTAACTCAGCAAGGTTAACCAGGTGAGTAAGGAAGGCTGACTGACAACTGATAAGACAGGAATCTTAGGAGGGACAGTGAAACTAATATAAATGAAATTTTTTTCATTATCTAATGGTTTAGTTTTTTTCTCACAAATAATCGCGCTTTGTATTTGCTGATATTACATTATTATTACTATTATTATGTTTTCCCAGACTTTCTTTGAAGATCTAGATACTTTTAATACTATTTCTGTAAGATTAAGAGACTGGATGACACTAATTTAATCTTATTGGTAAAATGCTCTCAATCATTTAGAATGATAACACTCTACATGTAGTATGTATCAAAAGTACTCCTAAATATACAAGTTTCAAAGCTTATTTTTAAAAATGAGAATAAAGCCAATTATTACTGACTCCCCGATAACCCATTTTTACACTTCCAATTCAACTCATGAAAAGTTAATCATGTAGTTGGTAAAGATTTTGACTAGACAGCCTCCTGTCATTCTGGTACAAGGGTACTAAAAAATGTCGTATTTCAGGTTGTTTTATTTTTAATAGAACTTACATAGCAACTCCAAAAAACTTTTAGATATGAGAATCACAGATGCCATACTATCAGTTCAAATCCTTAGGAAATTTCAGAAAATCTTACTCTAAAATGTGTATAAAATCTAGGGAGATAAATGGCTTGCTTACCTGTCAGGTCGAAGTTTGGTGCAACTGTGCTGTCAGCAAGAGTGAACCAGATCAGGCCAAGACTCATACAAACCGCAGCAGTCACGTCTACAATATTATACCGCTTTCCTATGAGACACAAAGGTAAGCTTTGCTTCACTATGCAGACAGTGCAGTTCAGCGTTAGACCCATGTGTTTACTCAAGTAGATCAGGGATTTGTTTTTCGTATCTTATGCCAAATGTGAAGAACACTTAGACCAAGGCATGAGATAGTTACAGAAGAGCTTCTGAAGAGTACAATACCAACAGGCACCAACATGGCCTTGTGAGCTGGAAACGAGATCAATTTCATCTGTGGTAAGATGTGTGTAGATGTGTGTAGTCATGCATCACTTAATGACAAGAATACATTTGGAGAAACACGTCTTTAGGTGACCTTGTTGCTGTGCAAAAACCACACAGTATACTTACCAGAGTAAGAGCTATGATGTCACTAGCGATCTATTTTAGGGGACCACGGTCCTATCTATGCGTAGTCTGACCAAAACATCGCTATGCGGTACATGATTGTTTTGGTGGAAACTGACATGAACAACACATATCCACAAGCATTTACAAATTTTGTAGTTAAGTGCAAGGTCCCGAGTTTGATCCCCAGTACCAAAAAAAAAAAAAAAAAAATTTTGTAGTAATAAGTGCTTTTTTCATTTAATGGGTAATAAAAAAAGGCTACAAATTTTCTTATAAGTTTACAAAGGAACTAAAGGGTGATTCTGACTATATAAATACTGCTTAACTATTATATACCATAATAATAACTTTTAAGCAGGTAAGAATTAACTCATTTTACTATGTCTGCATCTTAATGAAATGTAGCATTCCTTTTTGTAAGGAAATGTATGTGCCCACTTAGGGCTCTAAATGTGATTTTTAGTAGGAATTGGGTGAATTTTTTTTTCCATGTGAACCATTATCCTGAAATGATATGTGAAGTTACTGCTGTCCACTTTCATTTTCACAAGTTATTGTGGGAAGGCAACGCATAAAATGACATCAGGCTGTAGAAGAACTTTAGTGACACAAAAACACTTGATTATCGAAACACAAACACTGCTCAAGGCAGTTAATATGAAGAATAAAAACAACTTGTTTCACTACTTGTTACTGTTTATGTCCCCCATTCCTCATATTTCCACGTAGATTATAGCTGAGCTGGAGCTCTAAGATAAAATAAGCCTGAGGGGTTAGTTAAAAAAAAAAGCAGTTCTACTCAGATTAGGCTGTATCTTAATACAAAAATTGCACACTGAGCAATGGAGGTAGTGTGGAGCCCTGAAGGAGAGACTGACAGAACTGGAAAAGCAAACTTTGAAGGGTGGGACTTTTGAGTTCGGACTTCAATATGTGAATACTGAACTGGCAGAAATGTGTTAAAATGCTAAATAAAATAACATACTAATTTCTTCCCCCTCACCCCCAAGTCCAAATTATTGATCCTGAGGAATATCAGATAAATGTCAAGGTTTTTACAATACCTTTTAGTATTATGTAATAGAATTGTCATAATGTCTAGAAAGCTCACTTAAAATATTGTAGATGTTTAGTTTCTCCTAATGCTAGATGCCATAAAATACCCTATTTGTTTCAAGTAGTATGGAAATATATCATTACTATACCTTGGATAAAAACTCCTCCTACCATAACAGGAATCAGTTTGCAGCACTTGAAGATGACTTGGGTAGGGTAATTCAGGTAGCCCAAGGAAGTGTTTGATAGCCCCATAGTACCCACAGTTAGAAAAGCTATTGTCATGTAGGTTTTTCCTGGTATTCTGTAAAAGACAATTTTTAAAATCTTCATTTTGGGACCTGATTCATAATGCTTTAAAATAGTATTTACCATGCATAAATGTTGAATTCCTTTTCTAATTTTTACTTGCCGTTTCTAGAAATATCAGTAAAAATATCACTATTCTTAAAGCTGCAACACTGTTCAAAAGAATGTTGCTGAAAATAACAATTTACTTTTATTTAATCAATCATAAAACAGGTCTCTAACTATATGAAAATATATTAAGAGAGTTACTGAGATTCTTACTGAAGGTATACACGCTGATGAAAGAATTAACAGCAGTTCTAGCTATAGATAAAAATCATCTTGACTAAGTTTAGGAAAAAGATCTTGTTTTAAAGTAATGGGAAAAAGCACCTCATAACTGACTTTTTAAAACCATTTTAAATGTTTAAATTGCTCCTAATGTTTCCACCTAGCATCAGGAAATACATCTATCCCTTCTAGTAGAATAACCTAAAAGTTTCTCCAGAAAAAGTACATGGGCTTTAAAACTCTAGACATGATTATTATTACCACAATCTTACAAATCACTTCTCTGCATACAATGCTGAAATAATCAACTTTATGGTGAAGTATCTGTCTCTCTCCTCATAAACTCAAATCTTTTAACTCTGGCACTATCTGGACTTCATTAAGGAGATTCTCTATTTGGCAGCTTTAGAATTTTGAGCCAGTGTAAGCATATGCTCATTTTGACTGATATTTAATGGTCTAAAATAGTAATTCTATATTTTGGTGTGCTGAACACAATGAGATACTATTCACATAATTGCGTATGCTATTGTGTACTTTTATATAATTTCCATTTTGGGATTTGTAATGGTGTTTAAAGTAACAAAATTCCTCGGTATCTTTTATACAATTAGATATAAGGTAAAATCTACTGGAAAAATTCAATTCAAGTGCAATATTTACATTTCAGTTTTGAGGACCTTCCACTTAATTGCTAATAAAAAATCCACTGGAAATAACTTGTCCTGCCTGTCTGCAGCTTCAATGCACATGAACATTTTCACACTGTCCTCATCAGTGAAGGACAACAGCATACCTGACCACAGTTAAAGATAAACTGCAGACACTGGTGGTCAGAAAGTAAAAATTCAAGTCCACAGAATTACAAGAAATCATTAGAAAGCAGCACAGTACAGGCAGAAAGAAAATGAGGCTGAAACTCAGGGAACCTAAATTCAAAGATTCCACCTGAGAGCAGCTTGCTAATGTGATCTCATAAAACTCTCAGCACTCCTTTAGGTCTTTGTTTTTCTTGGTACAATGAGAAGGTTGGGTTTTTATCAGCTTGCCTCCAGGTTTCTCACTGTTTCTCTTTTATTTAATATCTCATTTGTTTATTACTTTTTTCAGAATAATGGGGAAATTATAATTTAAAAACCCCTTCAAAGCCATTTTGATGGATCTCCTTTATTAAAAAATTAATAAAGTTACAAGGTAATACTTGGTGAACAACAGAAAGTGCCATCAGGTTATTAGAGTTTACATACAATATGTTTCAGCATACATTACCGTTAGCAAGTTAGGACTGAGAAAAGTCAGAAACTTTCCAGAGGTCTTAACAGGCCTAGTAAGAAACAGGCCAAAACCAAAATCCATGTTTTCTAACTTGAAATCCTGTTTTCTTTCCAATGAATCGCTACTTATTTAAACTTATGACAAGACGGGGGAGGGGGTCACTATGCAAAAAGCTAACTGAAAGTCTAAAGAGCAACACCACTTAAGTAAATTCAGAAATGAGTATGTATTAAAAAAGGAATCCGAGATTGGGCATATTTTCATTATAACAAAATTTTAATATGACTTAGAAAGAATAGGTTTTGATTCATAATTACATTTAAGTCTATAAATTCTCCCAAATTCTTTCACCTATATTTAAATCAAACACAAATTATTTCATTTTAAAATATGCTGTGATCATATGTGGAAAAAAGGTTGGGATAAGCACAGCCCACTGCTCCCCACCTCATCTGAGTAGCAGCTTGAGTAACAGGTGGTACAGCATCACCTCACCAAGACAGCACTAGTGCCTTATCTTAGCAGCAATCAGAGGCCCAGTAGTTTGCTTGGTAATGAATCAGGTTTCCTATGTAACAGTCCTGACAGATATATTTATTACTTTTTATTCTATCACCCATGGATATAACTTGTCGTTTTAAAGTATGAAAATGATATTCTCGATTCAAATATTTTCTACATAATGGCTAAAATAAAGTATTGGCAATAAAGTGCGAGAAGCAAAATTAGATCCATGAAGAAACGTGTTACAGATTCCTTATTCCAGGAAGAAGAATCTTGCACCATAGATCTGAATGATTAAAATTGTAGAATTACCTTCATTCAAAGTTCAAAACCATTTTATGTAGAAAAGTAAGAATCTGTGAAAAATTGCTTTTAAGGAATAAATAGTTACATATAAGAAGACAATGTCACTACTATAGTCTTTATTATATTTTAACTGCCCCATATACATGCAGCAGTCTCCAGCATTTTGGCTGCAGGGACCCATCTGGAAGACAATGTTTGCATGGGGACAAGGCAGGATGAGGATGGAATTGTTTTGGGATGATTCCTCACAAGCGAGTGCAGTTCACAGTGGGGTTCATGGTCCCATGAGGACCTAATGCCAGAGCTGACCTGACACGAAGCAGAGCTCGGGCTGCAACACAGGGAATGGGAGTGGCTGTAAGGACAGAGGAGGCTTTGCCTGCCCGCTCCCCTCTCACCTCCTGCTTCCTAACAGGGAATGCTGCACTCGGGTATGATACGTTAGGATGACTACACTTGCTACATTCACCAAAACTTAGGTTCAAATTCCTAATCACTTCCTGTTTATAAACAAAGACCATGCCATAAAAAATGCCATGAGACATTTTTTGAATCTAGATGGTTGTTAATTTAAGAGATATTATCAAATGAATACTTTCGATTTTAATAAAAATAAATGAAATGCATTTCTCTAATGTTTATGAATGCAGAGCTCAGCTATTGAACATTTCCTGATAATGTTAGTTGGATAAATGCCATAAAACATAAGCTTCACATTTAAAAAAAAAACACCATAAAAAGAGATACTGATTATTTCACTTCAGCATTTTGATGTTAGCTGCACTCTTTCAATAGCCGCACTTACTTTAGTGAAGTTTATAAAAACATATGCATATCTGAATACTTTCTCATGTTTTAAGAACATATACTTTACCATAAGTTGAGCCTTTTTTCTTATAACATCACACTTTGAGACCTTGCGTTTTTCAGTGTATAAACATTATTATTGTTGATTTATGCTCATAAAGAGGTCATTAGATATATTAGGAAATGTAAATTTTATGCATATTCAGCATGGTAAAAAGTTGTTTAAAAAGATGTAACTAATACTAGTAAACTTAACTAACAAAAAACACCAAACAAACGACATACCTTCTCCTTTTGTCCTGAATAAGTTGAAGTTCTATTAGGCCAAATATGGAGTAAAATGCAAACTGCACTAAAGTAAGGTACCAGCCATAGGGCTTAAAACCTTCCATTGAAAATATTAATTCCTGCCAAGACACATAAACACTGTTAATTAAGTTCAAAGGGGCAGACCAACTTCCTCACAGTAAATTCTTACACACACAACACCTTAGAGGAAACCCAGCCACACTGACACCAATACAAATCAAGTCACGAGGCCTCTTATAGGTAACTTTAGAGAGGTTAGAGGTCCTCCCCAAAGAACTGACACTAGATACCCAGGTATAAAAATCAACACAAATTAACTATAAAGCAACACTACCTATGCTTTCTTATTTAAAAAAATAGAGACCAAAATTGAAAGATTTGCTAAAAACGAAAAAGGTGGCTTATTCAAACTGATACAAAGAGCATATTTTATTAGAAGTCGGACATCTCAGGCATGTTTTTCTGTAGAACACAGTCAGTTCATATAATAATGTTAGTTTTCAAAAATCTTGTACCATAGATTATATATCATCTATCTTTTTTTTTTTTTGGTACTGGGGATCGAACTCAGGACCTCTGCTTGTGAGGCAGGCGGCAGAACCACTGAGCTAAATCCCTGGCCCTCATAGATTATATAAAACTCTTCCTTATATAGAGAATGCTTAATTTGCCTAAAAATAGTATTTTATTATTAAGTAACATTCATATCAATTATTAAGTCATTTTAAACAAGTTATTAAGAAATATTCTAATAAAGATATCTGGATTAATAATTGAATAAAATAAACTTTTTACCTTGTAAGTGTGTGGGCATGTATATATCACTTATATTATCAAACCCCAACCATTTCCTCAGAACTATTTTCATATGTGATTATACATAAGAGTTAGTAGCAATGTCAGTTTTCACATGGTGAAAGTGATAAAGCTACAAACAGTAGTCTAGCAACGTATCCAATTTGAAATAAAACTTCACACATCCTAGTTCTAAAGTAAAATATCTAATCATTAATCAAACAGAAAAAAATATGCTATATCTAATGAGATTCAGAGGTTACATTTCTAATTCATTTTCCTTTGCTACGTTTACTGAAGGAAAAAAATATTTCTGAACAAAAAATTTCAATCTCTGTCTAATCATTATTCATTGTGATATCTTATATATTATATTATCTTCCAGTGGGAAATGAATTATGAATATTAATATTTTAAAATCATGCTTTTGTTTTACGTTAATATTCTACATGACATTTTTATACGTTAGCTAAAAAAAAAGCTGCAATTCTACCACCTTTATATTTACCTTTATTATTCATCTCTATAAAACAATGAAAAAAAAGAGTAAGGTTTTTAAGATCATCCTAACTTCTCAGAATATTGGAAATATTACATTAATATTTCTATTAATGAATATCAGAAATATTATGTTTTAAGAAAATGCATCATTTTACTTTTCTTGAATTTACAAAGGTTCTCTCATGCAATTGTATAAAAAAGCTAAGTGCTAATACTTGAAGATACTTAAATGGCCAGTAATAACATTAGTCGCCATTCAAATATTCCTGTTTACACTAGATTCTATCTTCATTCAGCCTGAAGGTCAAGATTTGCTGCTGGCCCAATTTATAAAACTATCACAATATACAATGGAAATAGACAAACTGTTGTGTTAGAAATGTTTTGCAGGGGCCAGGGATGTAACTCAGTGGCACTGCACCTGCCTGGCAAGCACAAGGTCCTGAGTTTGATCCCTGGTACCGGAAAGGAAAACAAACAAGAAAAAGAAATGTTTTGCACAAACAAAAAATCAGAGAAAACAGATTCTGGCAAAGCTAGACAGAAAGAGAAAACCAGTTAAGAATGAAAATACAATAGATAAAAATGAATAAAAAAAGAGTGATTCAGATTATTACACTATTAAAAAGATACCTTTTGAGAAACATAAAATATCCTGATATATTTTTGTAAAAATGGCCTTTTATTATTAAGCTCTAAGACACAAGAGTACACTGTGCTATCACTAGATTGCATTGGAAAATTATATTCCCAGACACTAGTTAATATTTGAATAATTCTTTCTTTTAAACTATAACACATTTGCAATGTAAAACATTTAAACATTCATTTTCATTAATTTTGCAAGACCATCTCAAATGCCCTTATTCTCCACTTAAAATTTAACTCTGAAATTTTGATCTTTGTTTTCAGTAAGCTTACTTTTAAGAAACCTCGTCTTTACTCTATAACTCCAACATATAAACACTGGCATCCTATAGGAAGTGCCTATAGTGGCATTAAATACTATCAGTAATTAACATATGACAAACAACAACTATCTTTTACCTGTAAATATCCATAAATTAGGTAAAATACAAAAACTCCAGCAACACATATGAAAAATTGAGTAAGTTTGTTAAATTTGCTGAGATTTACGCCAAGTACTACAATGTCATCAATTGACTTGATGTGTGGTGACATTGTTTGGGTTTTGGATGGCACACTGATAGAGATATATTTCCTGGAGTTGTTGAACTTGAGATCCATTGCTCTTATTTTGCTGCATTCAGGGCTTCCAAAGTTATCTTTGTTGGTTTCTTCTTTTTTGTTCAGTCTTTCTTTTGCTAGCTGAGCCAAGTTCTACAGAAGAAAATAAGCAATTAAGATAAAATGTTTAGATTCTAAAGTATCATGCTTTAAATAATAATCTAAACTTTACTTTAAACTTATACAGATAAAGCTGATTGTCTGTATATTAGTATATTATTCCAGCTTCCAAACAACCAACAGTAACTACTTTCCAATTTACCTCTGCCTGATACAGACAGTAATTGGATATGTACATATTTCCACAGCAACAACTCAAAAGCTAACCTAGTATTCATTTCATCAAACAACTAAACATGACATATGCTTTTATATCTAGTAAATATGTAATTTTTAAAGCTCACAATGGTTTATTCATTAAGGTCAATCTTGTAGAGAGTAAAGGCTATGTGATGTTCCCTTAAATACTAAAACAATTATAATATATATTTGCTAGTGATGTTTTAAAAATAAAGCCACATAGCTGTTAAGTTTTGGAAGCTAGATTTTTCAGAGCTATAGAAAGGATAGTATGCTTTAGCAATAGCATCTCTTAGGCTAAAAGAAAACTTTTCCTCCCTCTTTGGAAAAAATCATTTTAATTTTAAAAGTCTTTGAGGAAGAAAAGGCTAGAAAATGTGTCATTCTGTGGAAAAAAATTGTTTTTTTAAATATGAAGGACCCTAGATGACTCAATTTCTCTCTGGATTTATACAAACTGAAAAAATACAAAGGTTAAGCAAAGCCTAAAGAATTATAACAATTAAAGAACAGAACACGCTTATGAAGAAAACATATTTTTCTAGAAAAAACTCAATATTACAATTCCAATGAGAACAAAAAATTTAGACTGTGAGGGCTGAAGCCATAAGAGTAATTTGGAAAGCTTCCCTTTAGAAATCTTTCAAAAGAAATTGTCATATGAAGGCAAAATGGTAGGAATTGTAGTTGTGATTTCTAATTTGCTGATTTACAGAGATTAGGACATAGTAACTCAAATGAGGAGTCAAGCCTCTGAATTTAACTTGTAACTAATAATATTCAGGTACAAAAACATTTGTTTTTTATAACTCCTTTCATATTTCTAAACAAAAATGTGTAGTTTTAAAAAGTTTTGCTGCTTCTTTTCCTCTATTATTTTCCTTTGTTCTTGCTTCCCACACTGTATTTCAATCATTGTTACCTCTAAGACTTTTACACCATCTTGTAGGTCACCACTTTCTTTATAAACAACGCTTTACGTTATCTTTTCTAAGCACTTGATCAGACCTGTGCTTTGAATACAGAAGGAACAAAATCCCTAACAACAATTCCCTATGTATAAGCACCATTTAAATAAACCCAGCAGCACATTGGTTTCTAAGCTTTTCTCTCTCTTTCCCATTTTCTCTTTCCATTTTGGAAATATACCATGAACTTTCAAACACCCTTGTTTTTGGTGCAGCCTTATGTCTTCTTTCTCTGGGTCAGATTTTGAAGTTAAGCTTTAATGTCCCTTCCTCTGTGACACCTTCCCTAACTTCCCCAGCTGGGAGACTACAGAACTTGAAAGGCAAGACTCAGATTCTATTGTCTGATTAACAGAAATTAACTGGTCTCTCTTCAGTAACTCAAATAAGGGGTCAAGGTTCTGAATAAAACTTGGACCTAATAATACTCAGGCATTGAAATATATGTGCCTTTTTATCTGTCAAATACCCTGCACCAATAATCAATGAATCAAACTGAAACTTCCTCTGGGTATTTTCAAACTTCTGCTGGAATCACTCATCCTCTGCTTGGATATGATTTCTGAAATGGACAATGGTGTGGGCTTACTTTATGGGTAAATCTGAAAATCTTGCAGAATATAGAGATTGGGAGAAAAGTGTAAGTAATGATTATATATTTGCACATATGTATAGAATAAAACCAGGAAATCTCTTTTCTGCCTTTATTGGTATTAAAACATTTCTCCAGAAGGCAACTCTTTTACAAAATCACTTTTTTTCTGTGATGTTTGCAATTTAGCAAAACACCAAGCATATTATAATGATTCATTACAATAATGGCTAATATTATAAGAAAGTAGTATGGCATAGTACTTTCTCCATGCTTCGAAATTTAGAGCTGAATTCAAGATTGCTTTTGTTACTAATTAAGGTGTCTTGGTGGAAACTATTTAACCTTTCTGAGCTTTAGGTTCTGCATCTCTAATGAAAAGGAGTTTTAAAAATGAGCCTATCATAGGATTTGTGTTGGGACTATATGAAATAAGTGTAAAAGTGCCTACCATATACTATGACAGCCCATATATGTTATCATTATTGAACTTTTATTTTAGCCTGGTATGGAGTGCTGAAGCTGATGCACCTTTTTGATGTGCTGCTGGAGATATGGACCAGGATTTCCAACCCAGACTTCTCTCCAAATGCTTTCATATCTCAGTGAAGCACCACTGGCACCTCATATTAAAAATATTCAAATAAAAACACATGATTTTCTCCTCTCTCTTTTCTACCTATCTTTTACCCTGTTCAACACAAAATCTGATTATGCTGCACCATTAAGTCCGTATACGTTTAAAACTGACTAATGTCCTAGATTCTCATAGCACATTATATGTATTTTAACAGATAACTATACCACAATGACGTAACTTTTTTGTTTTCATTAAGTACTTCTTCTATAAGTATATGAATTCCATAAGGCAAGAGACAATTCACCTTCTTACGAATTAGCACAGAACAAAAATGTAAGCTATTAAATAAAGGATTCTTTTGTACTCTTGTAAACAGCATTTTTTACTGCCAACTAATATTGCAAATTATGATGTATCTGCATCCACAAGCTGACAGCAGAAAAATACTTAACAGAGCTGGATATGGTGGTGCATGCCTGTAATCTCAGCACTCGAGAGGCTGAGGCGGAGGACTGCCTTGAGTTTGATGCCAACCTGGGCTCCATAGCTCCATAGTGAGTTCAAGGACAGCCTGAACTACACGGTGAGACCATGTCTTCAAAAAAAAAAAAAAAAAAACCCACAAAAAACTTAACAGAAAGACCTGATTAAGGGACTGAAACTGATTCTGCTATTATTATTATTAGGGGTGGGCTAACAATGCAAACTTGTTCGAGCCCAATGATATATGATGCTCATCAAAATCTACAAAGAATAAAGAAATGTTTTATGAAGAGCAAATGTTTTAAAATTGAATTCTCAAAATGGGCATGATTATGCAACAAAAGAAATAAGTCAGTAGAAATAAAATTTTACTCATTTGTTTGCTTTACTTGGAAGATTTGAGTATAGAGTATTTCTAAATTATTCTCCCTCATATGGCCTCTTGTCTAAATGCTAGTTTGAGGATAAAGAATAGCGGTAGCCTGATTTTTAAAAACACCATTTCATCAAGATTGTTCTGTTCCTTCCCACCATTTAACATTGTTACTCCTCCTGATAATCACATGAACTGCAGATCTAGGCCACATGTGGAATTAAATCACTCCAGCACTAGGCTTTCTAAACATGTGTGCCAAAATACCAACTCTCTCTTCTGACTTTCCCACAAAGCATCTGAAATGAACATGGAAATACATTCACTTCCATTGCTTTTCTGAGGTATGAGTACCACAAAACCTGTCGCATAAAGTCCTACATTTAGAATGCAGTTTTGTATTATTAATCACCATATCACTGGCCAGAAAGCATGACTGATGGAGACCTCTGATACTGAGAAACTCTGATCTCTAATGTCTGCCAGCTAATGTCATTTCAAATGCTGATAAGTGATATTAATTATCACTGAGAGAAACAGGGAAAGTCGTTATGGTGCAGGGGAAAAAACTAAACATGGAATTAAAAATAGTTAACAGTTTGCTTTCCTATGAAGTTCACGATAACTCTGAAACTAAAATAGAAATAAATCACAGCTATGAACCACTTCTTCTTACATACAACAGAAGTATTTAACTGGCCTCTTCTTACATACAACACAAGTATTTAACTGTAGTTCTTGAGGTTCAAATAATAGCTAAAATGGAATTAAGGGCAGAATGTCCAGCACATACTGAACATTTAAAAGTTTCAGTGATAATACTGACTTACAATGACCTACTGTGATTTCAGTTTATTTCTCAGTCTAGGCTTTTCCAGTCTAAAAGATTCCTACCACAAAGATAGACCGTGAGAGCAACCTGAAAAAACGCGATTCTATTCATAGTCTGACTAATTCAATGTTACAAATAGAAAGACCTTATTATTATGCCTTGATTAATTGCACTCTATTAATCATGGCCTGTGGCATACGATTATAAAATAGAAAAACAAAATTCTATCTCTTCTTTTTTGTACCTATATTATAACCTACTGTAGAAGGAATGCAAATCCACATTAAAAAAAATTCTGTTGCACCCCAAATCGTTCCCTCTCCTATTTTCAATACCTCTTCAAAAGCAAAAAAAGGGATGGAGGGGATTCAATTGTAAGGACTGGAGGAACCTGCAGACTTTTGGTGACCAACGTAACAGTTTGGTGAGAACAGTCACCTTCCAGGGCAAGACCAACCGACTGGACATCTGAGAACAGTGGAACGCCCTAAGCCAACACAGAATCCGGAAGTCGTTTTTAAACCGCAAATGCAGTCGCGGGGAATCCCGGAGAGTCACAGTTCGCCACAACCGCGAGGACCACCCAAATGACCCCTGAACGTGGCCTCGTCCACTGACCCCACAGATGGGGGCCTGAAAGACATCTCTTTCGGCCAAGGGGGTAAAGGGACGAGAAGCAGGTGCTCTACCCTGGACGCCGTGCGAAGCAGTTTTTCTGCTCTTTAAGAAAGGAAGTCACTCGCTCCTGCCATCCTGGGCTCAAAGGTTTTGGCGGAGGGAGATGGACAGTGTCAAGCATCTCAGGATCCCCAACACTGGAAAGGTGCCGAGGGGACGCCCACCCGAAAGTCGGTATGTCACCTGGAAGAGTGACCCTAGCCGGGTGGCACCGCCAGACCGAGCCTCTCCCCCTCCCCAGGTCCGTCGCCATCACCTCCTCTTCCTCTGCCTCTTCCTCTTCTCTTACTCCTGCACTTTCCACAGCTGCAGTCGCTGCACCGGAAGGTGCTCGCATTGCCGGGGACCGCGCGCCACTTCCGCTTATGTGTCCCGACGCGCGTGCGCAGGCGCGCTGCCCCGCCCCCCTACGGTCTGGAGCCCAAGCCGGCTTGCTCGCTGTTATCTCCTGCGCATGCTCCGTGTGCTCAGGGACGTGAGAGGAGCGCTTGCGTAGAGGATCAAGGCCTGTGATGGTCGCGCTTCAAGAGGGCCAAGCACAGACGGATCAGTGCTCCCAGTGTTCCTAGGTTCAGTACCAGGATACTGCCCATGGGTGCCTAGGAGGGAGGCGACTTCCACGCCAGTGGCCCTGTGCTAAGATTTGAGAATGCGGCCCCGTGGAGAATGTTGGACCCGGAATTAAAAGTCCTTCTTGGACCAATTTGATCCACAGAAGACGAGGCAATACCATGGCCTCTTTGTCTGTTTCCACGTTTTCCTGAGCCCAGCCGCCTTTTCCAGGTCGACACTTGGATTGCTTCTGAAGTTGAAATTCAACTAGTAATTATAGCGACAGCGGTCCTTGGAACATCTCAGAAATGTTACCAATACTGTTTTGACGGTGCCGTTTGTTGTATGGAGCATAAATCCCAAAACTTGAAGGCTAGCCGTCACATCTTAACCTAAACTTTTCCCCAGCGCGGAGGGCAACATCACTAATCACTGAGACACAGTGAAGTAAAAACCAAGATAGAATAAGTGGTGAGTGTTTTTTTAGATAATTCTTAGAGATGGCAAAGCACAAGATTACCATAACGAAGATATATGGAGATAGAACGTGTTTGAGAGCCTGCTTTGGATATCAAGAAAGGGATGAGTTGGCTTAACACAAAGGATAGAATCCATCCAGTTATGTACACCTTTTGAAATTTTACAGGCCTTTTTGGAGAAGGAGAACCATTTGTAGTGAAGGCTGTTGGGTATGAGGGTTCATATTGAAGTAAGGCAGATCGCTCCTACTTTGAGTAGTGATGAGAAAAAATGTCTGGTTTGGCATTTTCATTTAATACCAAATTTGTCAGTCCCGTGCCGTTAGCATTTTGTGAACGATAAAACTGAAAGAGAACTTAAATTTCGTGAAGTCATAGTGGCAGTCTTTCAATGATGCCATATTGTCACTGAATAATGTGGATTTAATACTACTATCAGTTATTTATTATTTATCAAGCCCTTGTTAAGTGGTTAGATGTACAGGTCATAATAATATTCCATAAATTACAGTTAAGAAGTCCCTGCCCTGAAGGAGTTACAGGATACACCTGAGAAGGTAAATGGTAGTATAAAACAAATTACAGTACAAGTCATGTTATAAAGTACCGTCCACTCATGCTTTGTGATCACAGAAGCCTTCAAACAGAGCTTTCTATTTTCCCGGTATTTCTTTTGTAAAACAGCCCCACTCAACTTCTTTTTTTTTTTTTTTTTGGTACCGGGAATTGAACTTGGGTCCTTGCGCTTGCGCAGCAGGCAGCAAAACCACTGAGCTAAATCCCCGGCCCTCAACTTCTGGAGTGAACCATTTAGAATTTGTGACAGCTATGTTACTCCTCTACTCTGAAACATTTAATGACTTACCATTTTACTCGAAAGTTCAAACACATGGCTTATAACTTGTTTTTGATGAGACCATCCAAGCTGGTCTTCAGAGCCCATTTAACCCTCTCCAAGCATACCAAATATGAGTGCTTTTTACCCACTGTCCTTTCTGCTTGGAACACTGCCCTGTTGCATAAATCCACAGAGCTCCCTTCCTAAATTTCTTCCAGTCACTGCTTATATGTAACCTGATTATCCTATCAACAGAATACTTCAATATGTCAAACAATGACATGTAAAATGTGTGAGATACTTTATTTTAGAGTAGATGTTTAGTAAATAGAGATCTCAGTCATTACTACCTATTTACTCTTGTAATAATTTTATGGTAAACAAAATTAAGGACTTTAAATCTTTAATGGGTTTTAAATTTCTAAGAAACTAACAATCCTGTTGTATCCAAAGCTTTTGGTGTCCCAGTTCACATTTTCAGAGGATCACCTCTGATTTTTGATTAGACTGGAGGAGACAGTTTCATATAAGGTTCCATGCATTTCATGCTAATATCTTCTATTGTTTTGACATTACTAGACCTCTGCCTTCTCTCCAGAGGGTCTTCTGACTTTGTAGATGCTATCAGTAGCTTCCTCAGCTCATGCCATGCACAGCTGGAGTGTTGTTAGGTTAACACAGTTGGGGCCCCCAAACCAAGGGGCAACAGTACCAAGCCAATTATGTAGGTTATTGTGTGTGCATCAGAAGAAATCCTGGTTAAACTGAGTTCTGGTTCCCCACAATAGTAACTTCAATAACACACTCTTACCATCTGCATTCTTCTCCTTGTTCCATTCTTGCATATGAGGATTACTTCCCAAATAATCTGTCTTTACATAAGTAGTTAATTGAAGTTATGCTTTTGGGGAATACAAAGGTAAAAAAGTTTATGTAAGTAGAATGCCTGAAGTGCATATCCTCAGAACTCTGGAACTGGATTGTCTTAACTCCGTTTTGTTAAATACAATGATGATACCTTCTCGTGTGGTGTGGCATCACAGCTACTAAGGTTCTTACCTGTGTTGTATTGAGGATAAAGAAGAACCATTAAGAGATGTTTGCACAGACCTAGGCTCCCTAATTTTAATAGGAGTGATGTAGGTGATGGGATACCAGAATAGTGGAAGCTTTTAGTGGGAGCTTTTAGTGGGAGCTTTTAGTGGGAGCTTGTAGCCAACAGAAGGAAGGTCAACATAATTACTATGGCCACCATGAAAGCCAGAGTAGCAACCAGGTTGCCCTGCCTTGTGGACTCACATCCAATGTCTGTTAAAGATGAGGTAGGTGAAAAACCTAATCCTTTTACTTTTCATGACTAGACAGAAAAAAGTACTAGTAAGTAAAAGGCTGACATCAGCTACTTTAAGAAATATCACCTCAGTTTTGCACAGTGGAAGTATCATAGCCAAAGAGGTTTATCTGAGGCAGGATTATTGATAATTGAAAAGAAAGATCACCTCACACCCAGATGTATCAACTAAGGGAAAGCAGATCCTTTGAGGAAGAATCTTATAGTGCCATTCCAATTATCTTCAATAGATGTTCCCCAGTACATCTCCCAAAGGGCCTGAAGCCGTTTTACTACAGACTCATAGACTGTGGCAAGAGAATCACCAGTTTTTTAAGGGATTTTTAACCCAGGAACTGAGTTGGTACTGAGAGGATGCCAAAATGGAGGCCAAGTGATAAGAGGAGTTCTTGCCCTAGTCTGTCTTTCAGTGTGTCTGTTGGGTCTGTGGACTTCCAGAAGGCATGGCTGGTATACATATACTCTCTGATAGGATAGTCTGTGATAAGAGTTATGATGGTAGGAAGGTCCAAGTGGAAGCTTCTGAAAGCATCTCTCTGGCTTGGTGAAAGGTAGGAAATCAAACACTAATTGCACTTAGGAGGACTTTCAGAGATCGAACTACCAGTGGAGGCTTTTTTAAAAAAAACTAGAGATTGATCAAAGGACCTTTACACTGAGCTACATCCCTACATGTCAGCTATTTTATTATTTTTATTATTTTTATTTTGAGACAGGGTCTTGCTTGAGCAGAAAGACAAAACCAGAACTTATTATGGAGATTTTTCCACTGGGTAGGGTACAATTCCATCAGGACTAAAAGTCAAAAGGAGATTCCTGGAAAGAGCAGTAGTTTGTACTTAAAGAATTGACATGTCTCTTGATGGGAATTTTTCCTGTTCACAGAGTTTTACTAGCACAACCAAGTGATAGACTTACAAACACATGATTTTTCTAACATATTGCCACTTACTAAAGAAGACACTTTATGGTATGGGAGGCAGATCACTTGGCACTTGACTAAGGATCTCTGGTCCTACCATATACTGTACATTCATTCTTTTTTCCTTTCCTTAAATTCTTCTATTGGTACATTTTAGGTATACATTTATATTTATCATTGGGAACTTGTACCTTTACATGATGTATCTTGGTTCTTATTTTTTTCCCCTTCCCCTGCCCTCCCTTCACGCCCTCTACCCATCCCTATTTACAAAGACTTCATTTTCCATTTTTTCCTTTTCTCATAATGTTTCCTTTCCCTTCTTTCCTTTCCCCTACCGCTCCTACTTCCCCTGCCCTTTTGGACCTTTTCTTCCTATTTCACATTGTCAGTTATTCATTTTAATCATTTAATCCTTATTTACACTTTGTTTCTCATACCAGAGAAACTATTCGGTATTTACACGTGTGTCCTATTTATTTCACTTAAGACTATGGCCTCAATGTGCATCCATTTAGCTACAAATGTCTTTAGTTTCTCATTCTTTATGGCTGAGTAGTACTCCGTTTTATAAAGAATCCACATCTTCTTTATTTCCAATTGATGGGCACTTGGGCTGCTTCCAAGCTTTAGCTATTACAGACTGTGCCACTATAAACATGGGTGCACATATATCGCTGTGGTATGATTCTTTTAATTCTTTTGGGAAAATACTCAGCAGAGGGATAGCTGGGTCAAATGGGACCTCTAGCCCAAGTTCTTTGAGGTATCTCCATACGGATTTCCACAGTGGTTACACCAGTCTGCACTCGCACCAACAATGGAGAAAGGTTCCTTTCTCCCCACACCCCACCAGCATTTGTTATTGGTTGATTTCTTGATAGCAGCCATTCTTTTTGGGGTGAGGTGGAACCTCAGTGTTGTTTTCATCTGCATCTCTCGAATGACCAGTGATGTTGAGCATTTTTTCATATGTTTATTTGCTGATTTATTTCTTTGAGAAATGTCTATTCATTTCAGATGCTCATGTTTGAATTGGGTCTTTAAATTTGGGTGGTCTGATTTTTTTCAGTTCTTCATATATTCTAGATAGTAGTCCTTTGTCTAAGGTACAGCTACTAAAACTTTTTTCCTACATTGTAGGTTGTCTCTTAGCTCTGCTGGTGGTTTCTCTTGCAGTGCAGAAGCTTTTTAATAAGATGAGGTCCCAGTTGTTGATTCTTTCTGCTAGTTCCCGTGCTACTGAGGTTTTGTTCATAAAGTCTTTTCCTATGCCAGTGTCTTCAAGAGTTCTACCTAACTTATCTTCTAGCAAGTTTAGTGTTTATGTCTTAATATTTAGGTCTTTAATCCACTTTGATCTTAGTTTAGTGCATAGTGATAGGTATGGGTGTAATTTTAATCTTTGGCAGGTTGAAATCCAGTTTTTCCAACAGCATTTATTAAATGGGCTATCTTTCTTCCAGTGAGGATGGTTGGCTTCTTTGTCAAAGATGAGGTGGCTGAGTATGTCTGGAGTTATTTCTGCATCTTCTAATCTATTCCAGTGATCCTCAGGTCTGTTTGTTTGCTGAGACCATGCCGTTTTTATCACAGTGGCTTTGTAGTATAATTTCAAGTTGGGGATTGTGATACCCCCTGCCATGTCTCTGTTGTCTGGAATTGCTTTTGCTATTTTAGGTCTCTTCTGGTTCCAAATGAATGTTTGGATTGTTTTCTCTAGTTCTGTGAAATATATTGTTGGGATTTCAGCCGACATTGCATTAAATCAATATAGTAGTTTTGGAAGTATGGCCATTTTCACTAAATTAGTTCTTCCTACTCAGGAACAAGGAATGTCTTTCCATTTCCTTATATCCTCTTCAATGTCTTTTTTCAGAGTGGTATAGTTTTCAGTGTAGAGGTCTTTTGTCTCCTTTGTTGGATTGATTCCTAGATATTTCATTTTTTTGATGCTCTTCTGAAAGGAATTATTTCCTTAATTTCTCTCTCAGTGAGTCTGTTATTTGTGTACAAGAAAGCTATTGATTTTTGAGTGCTGACCTTGTATCCAGCTACTCTACTGATTCTGTCAATTAAGTCTAGAAGTCTTTTGGCAGAGTTGTTTGTGTCTTCTATATAAAGTATCATATTGTCAGCAAATGACTTTCACTTCTTCCTTTCTTGTCTTTATTCCTTTTATTTCTTTCTCTTTTCTAATTGCTGTGGCTAATGTTTCCAGAACTATATTGAACAGGAGTGGTGATAGTGGGCATCCTTGTCTTTTTCCTGATTTTAGTGTGAAAGTTTTCAGTTTTTGACCATTTAGTATGATGTTGGCTGTTGGTTTTTCATAGATAGTCTTAAGCAGGTTAAGATAAAGACCTTCTATTCCAATTTTCTGTAGGGTTTTTATCATGAATGTGTGTTGGATTTTGTGAATGCTTTTTCTGCATCTATTGAGATGATCATATGGTTTTTGTCCTTGACTCTGTTAATATAGTGTATTACATTTATTGATTTACATATGTTGAACCATCCTTGCATCCCTGGGATAAATCTGCTTGGTTAAGGTGTATGATCTTCTTGATGACCATCTTTGTTATGTTTGCCAGTATCTTGTTGAGGACTTTTGCCTCTGTGTTTATTAGGGAGATTGGTCTGTAGTTCTCTTTTTGGGTTGGGCCTTTCCCTGGTTTTGGAATCAAAGTAACACTTGGTTGCAGGAATGAATTTGGAAGTATTACTTTCCTTTCAATTTCATTGAAGAGTTTAAACAGTAATGCAGTAATGGTGATAGTTCCTGTCTAAATGTCTTGTGGAATTCAGCATTGAAGCCATCAGGACCTGGGCTTTTCTTTGTTGGTAAATTTTTAATTACATTTTCAGTTTCACTCATTGTAATTGGGGTGTTTAGAATTTCTATATCTTCTTTATTTAACTTTGGCAATTCATATGTATCTAGGAATCTGTCCATTCTGTGTTTTCCATTTTATTATAGTACAGGTTCTCAAAATAGGCATTGATGATCCTCTGGATTTCTGTTGGATCTGTTGTGACTTCACCTTTTTTGTTCTTAATTGCATGGATTTGAGCCTTTTCTTTCCTTTTTTTGATAGGTTGGCCAAGGGTTTATCAGTTTTATTTATTCTTTCCAAAAACCAACTCTTTGATTCATTAATTTTTTTGTATCATTCCCTTAGTCTCCATTGCATTGATTTCTGCTTAGATCTTTATAATTTTTGTCTTGTAAGAGCTTTGGGTTTGTCATGCTTCTCTTTTTCTAGGAGCTTGAGGTTCAGCATTAAGTTGTTTATTTGAGCTTTCTCTGTTTTCCTGATATGGGTATTCACTGCTGTGCATCTCCCTTGTAGATCTGCTTTCATTGTGTCCCATAGATTCCTCTGTGTTGTACTGGCATTATCATTTACTTGTAGAAACTGTCTAATTTCATATTGCATTATGGTCTGATAATATGCAGGGGGTAACTTCAATTCTTTTGTATTTACTTAAACATGTCCTATGAGCTAGTATGTGGTCTATTTTGGAGAATGACCTGTGTGCAACTGAGAAGAATGTGTATTCTGATTTTGTGGGGTGGAACACTCTGTAGACATCTATTAAGTCCATTTGTTCAAAAGCTTCATTCAGTTCTAGAATTTTGATGTGGATTTTTTTGTCTAGATGATCTATTTGTGACAGTGTGGTATTAAGGTCCCCCACTACAATTTTATTAGTGCTTATTTGGTTTTTCACATCCATTAATATTTGTTTTATATAGTTGGAGACATTTGTATTTGGTGCATATATATTTATGATTGTCATCTCTTCCTCTTGGATTGTTCCCTTCACAAGGATGTAGTGAACATCTTTGTCTCTCTTAATTAGTTTTGGTTTGAAATCTACTTTGTCTGCAAATAAGATTGCTACCCCTTTCTCACGTGGAGAACTGTTTTCCATCCTTTTACTTTCAGTCTATGAATTTTGATTTGAATTAGTTATGTTTTTTATATACAGCATATTGTTGGATTTTGTTTCTTAATCCATTCTTCTAGTCTATTTCTTTTGATTGGTGAATTGAGGCCATTAACATTGATGGTTATAATTGATAAATATTGACTCATCTTTGTCATAATTTTTCACTTTTGTTGGCTCTTTTATTTTTAATTTTTCCCCCTTTCCCTTTAGTTTCTTACCTTGCATGGTGGCTTTGTTCTGTTGGCCTCATGAAATTGTGACTTTCATTGTCATTTTTTAGGATATTGTTTAAAATTGTTTGGAGTGCTGGTTTGGTGTTCATGAAATTTCTCAGGTGTTCTTTGTCATGGAAGTATCTAATTTCCCCATCAATTTTGAAAGATAATTTTGCAGGATACAACAGTCTAGGTTGGAAGTTATTTTCTTTTAGGCCTTGAAATACTTTACTCCAGGCTTTCCTTGACTGGAGGGCTTGTGTTGAGAAGTCTGCTGTGATTCTGATGGGCTTTCCTTTGTAGGTAATTTGTTTCTTTTCTCCAACTGCTTGTAGGATTTTGTTTTTCTGTTGAGTTTCTGGGATCTTGACTATTATATGTCTAGGTGAATTTTTTTTTTTTATCGTGGCTTGTTGGAGTTCTATATGCCTCACTTATCTGTAGGTCAAATTCTCTACCTCTGTCTGGTAAGTTTTCTGCTATTACTTCTGTGAACAGTTTTTTTTTTTTTGTCATTTGTACTTTCTCCTGCTTTTTCATGGACTCCTATCAGTCTTATGTTATTCTTCTTTGCATCATTTAGCAGCTGCTGGATTGATTTCTTGTGGTCCCTTCCTATTTTGAAATCTCTGTTTTCATGGTCACTAAGCACAATCCTGTCTTCTATATCTGATATTCTATCTTCACATTCACTCAATCTTCTGTGAATACTTTCAGTGCAGTTTTTAATCTCCTGAATATCTGTTTGAATCTGTTGCATGAATTCCATTTTTTTCTTATGTTGGGTGCTCTTGATTTCCATTTCTTTCTTATGCTGGGGATTCATGGCTTCCAGCATGGTCCTGAAGTCATCTATTTTTTTAAATCTGTTTCTGTTCTAGAGCCTCTAATCATGTGTGTCACTCTGCTCACCATCTCTGTAGTTATCTGGGAAATTATTTCTGCTTTGAATTTTTCTAGAGTCTCATTCATCTGTTTTGTTACTTCCTGTGTTATCCGTTCATGGTGTCCAGGTGTTTTATTGTCAGACTTTTCCACCTCATTTCCCCAGAATTTGCCTTTAGTGAGCTGAAAGTCTGGGTTTGTGTCCTGCCAAGGTGTCTTCTCATTTTTAATTCTGTTGTTGGTCCTTTTTTTTGCTTTAATTCACAGGCTGATACTTGAATATTTCTTATTGTGCATATCTTTATTACTTGTGTTTAGAGCCCCTATTGAGTAATTGCTTCTCAGAGATATCTTCCAGGTATGCCTGGACTTTTTAGGCTTTGAATCTCCAGTGACTCTTAGGCAATCTCATTTTTAGTATACCAGGGAGGACAACCAATTAGATCAATCATGACACCTTAGCCCAATTGACACAATCAGAATCAATAATAGTATCAAGTACAGCTTAGAAAATAACCATTTATGGTAGCAGTTAATTTGTCACCTTTAACCGTGCAAACTAGATCAAGGTCTAGGGCCAACCCAAAATATGTTTGTAGTAAGTAAATCCTTCAATATGGCAAATTTTCCCTTTGAGATAAATTTTTAGAAGGGGTTGGGGGAGGGAGCAATAGAGAGATAGAGGGAGAGGGAAAGGTTAGCGGTGAGGTTAGAGGACATGGGAAGATCATGCAAATTGTGGGAATCTGTTGAAGACAGGAGGAAAAGACAGTGAAAGAACAGAGATGATTACAGAACAAACCAACAACAATAGCGAAGCTGAAATTTGTATTCACCTTCCTATAATAATGACAGTCAAGAGGACAGACAAAGAGGAACAATTCAAAATGGGACAGGAACAGGAACAAAGAGGGAGAGAAATATGGAGCCAGTAGGGAGGAGAGAGAGAGAGAGAGAGGGAGGGAGGGGAGGGGAGGTGAAGAAAAGAAAAAGAAAAGAAAAGAAAATATATATCAGAACAAAACAAAAGTTCTCCCTTAGAATATGTCTCTGCTGTCCTAGTAGACAATGTGGGCAGCAGTGTGCGGGTCTAAGTTGATTAGCCTCAGCAAGCCAGCTGTAGTCTACTGAGATTCAGGCTGATTTCTGGCAGCAAGTCCCAAGTTGAGGTCCCTGACCTCCTGCAGGATTAAACTCTACAAGGTTCTACTGCAGGTTCTAGCTGTCCTCTCCCCTAAGCGAGTCCAGGTTTCTATGGGAGGTGCTGATCCCACCAACTTACCAACCACGATGGTCCAGTATGCTTTTATTGAAGAGATTTTCTTTACTTTCCCAGTGGGCTTCAGTTTTCATTGAGGAGTCTCAGAGAGGCCCTCTCTGTTGTTTACTTCTGCTCTATCTTCTGGGGCTCGTAACCATGGCCTTTATGTTCCCCCCTGGCACCTCTGTTGTGCGGATTCAGATAACGCACAGCCTGTGCATTGTGGTCTTGGCCCAGGTGGTGGCTGCTGGTGTCCGTGGGACCAATACGCGAAACTTAAAGGAGGAAGAGTTTACTTGGGTTCATAGTTTGAGAGAGTTCCATCCATGGTTGGCTGGCTCTAAGGCAGGAACAGCATGGTGGTATACATTCATTCTTTATATAAAGTCTTGGAAATCTGGTATATAGTTCACAATTCTTTAGTGAAATGTTTGCTCAAATCTTCTGACCACTTTTTAAAAACTGGATTTTTAGTTTGAAAAATTTCCACTATTTTTTCTTTTTTATTATTAGCACAGTAGTATGCTTGTGGTACATAATAACTACACTCATCCTGGGGGAATTAGTGTGCATACATTTCACATCTTGAGTTTTACTTCTCTCCTTACCTTCACCTCTCTCCCATCCCCAGATCCCTTTTCTACCTTCACAAGGTCTCCCTCCCTGTTTCATATATCATCTCTTTTCTATTTGACTTTTAAAATTATTTATATTTGGGGTTTTTCATATGATATTTAACCTTCTGTGTCTGATTTATTTCACTTAGTCTCAAGGTCTACCCACTTTTCCCAGTGGCTAAGTAGTACTCTATTTTGTATGTAAACTACATTTTCTTTATCCATTCATCTGGTGATGGACATGTAAGCCACTTCTATAATTTAGCTGTTAGGCATTGTGTTACTGTAAACATGGGTGTGCATATATCATTGTAATATGATGTCTTTAACTCTTTCAGGAAGATGCCAAGGAGAGGTATAAGTGGGTCAAATGGAATATCTATTTTTAGTGTCTTGAGGAATCTCAATACTGATTTCATAGTGGTTGTACTATTTTATTTTCTCACCAACAATGCAGAAAAGTTCTTTTCTCCCCAGAACCTTACCAGCATTTGTTACTGTTTGAGTCTTTGATTATAGCTATTTTTACTGTTGTACAGTAGAATCTCAGTGTTGTTTTGATGCATTTGTTTAATGGCTAAAGATGAAAATTTTTTTCATGCACCTATTGGCCCTTTGTACTTCTTTTGGGAAGTGTCTATTCATTGAAATTGCCCCTTTTTTATTATTGTCTATATTTTAGGTGGAAAATGTGATGTTTTCATATATATACAACAATAGTGAAATGATTATTATAGTTAAGCAAATTAGCATATCCATCACCATATATTGAAGTTCTTTTCCTTATATTTGCATTTGGAGAGTTCTTTGTATATTCTAGATGCTCGTCCTTTTATCAGAAATACAATTCATAAGTATTTTTCTCCATGCTGACACTTTTTATCATTCTCTTCACAATACCTTGAAGAATAGAAGTTTTACATTTTGATGTGCCTTAATTATTTTTGGTAGATTATACTTTTTATGCCATATCTAATTTATTTGTGCTTGTCTTAGTGTCACAAAGATTTTTCCTGTTTTCCTTCATATATTTTCTAGTTTTGGGTTCTACATCTAGATCTATGATCCATTTTGAGATTTTTTTCTTTTTGCATATGTTGTAAGGTCTTTTCCTTTGCTTGCATTGTTTCTTGCATTTGCTTTTTAAGACTAATGAAAGATGAAAATAATTCCTCTGGGTTATTGTTCATATATTTCTTGGACACAGATTATGACCATTTGGCAACTGGGAATACATGGATTTTAAAAAACAGTGAAACTTAAATTCCTCTTTAAAAATTATTGTTTTATATTTTCAAATAAATTCAATAGAAATGATATTCCAGGTATATAAAGGAGTTTTAATCTTTGATATAGTAGCTGAACTGGGACAACATATTGCACAGTTTGAAGAGCTCCATGTGGGTGAATTAGCAGACACTGCTGTAGCAGAGATTAGGTGGCTACTCTGCATCTTTGGAATAAAACAGTTGCCACTGAGTAAAACTTAGGGTTTGACAAATCATTCTTGTATTTATTCCAAGGGTAAATATCAATTTGTTATTTCAAAAGTAAATATCAATAAATTTCACTGAAGATGCTTTTATGGAAATGAAAAGTTTCAATTCATGTACACAACTGAATAAAGTAAAATTTATTCTTAGTTTTAAAGCTCTCATTTGACTATAGAATATATAATTGATTATTTTAGATTTTTTTACAGTAACTTTTGTAAGGAGCCAAGTAAAAGATTTCATTATAATGCTATCCTGAAATGTGGAAATCACACTAATTTTCAATTAATTATCATTGCAGTTCAAGTTTTATATTTAATATTAGAAACATGTCAAACTGTTAGCTGAGTGTGGTGGTGCATGCCTATAATCCCAGCACTGTGGGAGGCTGAGGCAGGAAGGTCACAAGTGCAAGCCTAGGCTGAATGACTTAGGGCCTTAGCAAGATCCTACATCAAACTAAAGACATAAAGTAGGGCTGAGAATGTAGCTCAGCATGCAGGCACTAGATTCCCTAGTACCAACAAAACAAACCAGAACAACCTCAAATCGCTTGAAGTGCATTCTGAAACTCTGGAAAGAAATTAATAGCATAACACGAAGATACATTAAATATACATAAAATAAAATATATAAATCATAATATCTACAATATATAATTGATTTAAAACTACATGTAAAATACATTGTGTTTTTACATTTCCTGAAATGAAGAACTAATAAGAATTAGTTCCATTTTATTTTTATTTATAACTAGTATTAACTAATTAATAATAGTGAATACACTGAGATGAATGATAAAGACACCTCTTTATATTTTATCTGTACCTTAGAGAAAAAATTTCTGCAGTTGAACAATACAATTAAAGCCTTAAAGATACATGAAGGGGCTCTTTCTTTTAGTCTTTTAAGATGTTGTATATCAAGGAAATAATTACTTCTCAAAAGATAATGTCAAACTGAAATATTATAATAAATAACCAGAAAAGTAATACAAAACTTTAATATTAATAACTCTAGAAAAATATCAGCTCACATTTTTTAAGTGAGTCACTTAGGTTACCGATGATCGAGTACATTGTACGTTGCTTTCCTTTACCATATTAAAGTATTATGATACATTTCTACATATACACCTGCCTAAAATATTCATATGCATTCTTATTATTCTTATACAGAGGAGGAAGAAAATATAAGGATGAGGTTAAATGTCAACTGTTTCTCTCAGCTGTTTGATTTACTCTTAAAATCATAATTTTCTCTTGTCTTGCAAAAACATACTCAGCTGCTCACTGTGTATTGTTTCTTCTTTAAATTATGTATATTATATCTCTTGTTGCCAGTCTGATTATGCCATATCATAAAAATTTAGTGTCTTTGTACTGGAGTTGTTACCATTTTGAAGGTATAATCAGGTCTATAAATTGTTAACATGACTATTGAATTTAAAGCAACTAACATACATCTCTTTCCCCCAAAATCCTTTTAACAATTCCCCTTCCCAACTCTGAAATTCTTTTTTTTTTTTAAGAGTAGGAAAAATTTATTGAGAGAAAGATAGGTTCTGTCCAAGAGACACAAAAGGTGGACCGGAAAATGGGTTGCCCCATATCTCTGAAGTTCTTTGAATGAATTTTCATCACAGCTAAGTAATGGATTATTATGATTCAGCTTCTTTTAATATCATTAAAAAGTTCCAAAAACAAAGTCTGTGTGTGTGTGTATTATGTGAATACATGCATGTATACATATAGTCTTTCTCTGTTTGTACTATGTATGATTATTTTGATGTAATCTTAGCAACAATGTGAAGCAAATTTTATTTTAGAAATAGAATGGCTAGCTTTTTGTGTATTGGACATTTAGGATCCATGATAAGGCTAATATGGAAAAGGAAATATTACTTCAAATGTCTTTTTGTAACAATATTATGTTGTATTCATTACAAAAAACCTATTAGAATCAACATAGTACTTTGGTTCATTCCACTTTAGCATGCCATGATGTTGAAGATGGTGTTTATCTTTTTTTTTCAGTTTTGGGGTGTTAACATTGATAAAAATAATGGAAAAAAACCCAGTGTGTTTGCTGGGCTGATGAGATAACAGGAGAAGTTTTCTTTACACGTGTGACAGCATCAGTAGCTGAGGGCCTGGGTCATGAGATGCACTTTACATAATGGTGAAGCTCTATTTTCAAGCGCACACTGGTGAACAGAACATCTATAAAGAATACCTAATTCTGGGGAGAGATCCACTTCACTTAAATCATTCTCAAATTATTTTAAAGGACATGCTTGACACAAGCTTTGAGAATACTAAGAGTTGTGGAAAACTGTAGTTCTCATCTAAGATTGGTTAGGTGGCAGTATCTGTTGATCAGTATCTGCCGTGATTGTGAGTGCTGTTGTCTCTGAGACATGAGTACAGTCTTTCTTCTTTGAAAGCCAGTGGACTTCCACAGCTTGTTCAGGTACCTGAAAGAGTATGTGTTCTTACAATGGCAAGGTTGTCTTTTGTTACCTGTTGGGAATTTATATGTGGCGAGCTCTAGTACTCTTTAAACGTAACATCTTTCTAAGGTTTCAGTTGTTTTGCTTACATTGAAGAGGATAGTATATTTAGATCTAAGTAATCCAGTCAGTCTCTGTGGAATTAGCTGCATTAGATCAAATAACCCTTCTGAAACACATTCTGTTCAATAAGAGAGGCAGCAATAATGAAAAGATTCATCCTTAGTTCCAAACCAAGCATCCTGCTGGGATAATACTTTTGGAGCAGCACAATCAGACTTTGGTTAGTTAATAAACTTTTGGTATAAAATGACTGTAAATAAACTGAATTGGAGTTTTGGTTTTGAAATAGTACTTATCACCAGCTATGGGTATCTTTTAACTTGTATGTGAAAATACATGCAAATACACATGTGCATGTGCACACACACAGTATAGGAGTGTTAAGTCCTTTAGATACAAGGTTAGAGTTTACAAATTCTTCATTCTGTGGAGTAGGTAAATACATTGCCTAAACTAAATCTCACATATGTGTATACATGCAGTAGCTAGAGTATTAATAATCTTTGATCAAGCTGTTAGAGTACAGTGTTGCAAAATGAATACTACATTGAATCCAGAGATTTGAATGCAAATGAAGGATCTTACCCTTGTCAAGTGTTGCAGCTCATAAATGTGGTGAGGTGCAAAGGATGAGAGATTTCTTAGAGTCAGTGTCCAATTCAAACTCCAAGAAGGCCCAGAAAGACTGTCCTTAACTGAGACCCCCTCAGCATGAGAAAGTCTCATAAAGACAGCCATGAACTGAAGCTTCTGTGGCTTTTTATGGATAGAACCAGGAAGCAAGGGTAAAGGACAATGGCAAGAGTCTATGCGGGAATTCATGCAGGAGATGTGAAGGATGGGGAGAGGTCAGGGTGGTTTGGTACCTGATTGAACTTAGGGCCAATCTGAGTAATAAATCAGAGTATGGAGAGGAGGGGGCCAGAGCATCCTTTCCTTAAGGCAATGTGTTTTGCTCTTACTTAGTCTTGTGGTTCTGTAGGGTATCTTTTAATCTCTTAACCTTGCATTCCAGGAGTTTTGGGGATGTGGCTCCAAAAGTTCCTTACTCTGCGTATCTGGGTCATACATAGCTCTGGAAAATGCCTCCACCTATCCCCATTCTTTGCTTTGTACACATGTTTGGGAAAAAGGGACAGGGTGAAGGGAGGAAGGATATTGGGCTTGGTGAAGAAAGGTCATCACGACTTCTACTGAAATAGTGTACAGAGGGCTCTTAGGGCTGCAAGACAGAGCAAAAAGAAAATTATTCCAATAGCTATAAGAATCCAAATGCAAAGATTAAGACCAGAAAACCAACTTTTTGAATTTAACCAATAGATGATATCATTGAGATAACCTAAAGTAATATTACAAACTTCTGGTTGAAGTGTATGTAACTGGACCTGTCTCAGCATCGGAGAGTGGAAATCTCCTGGTGAGATCAGTATGAAGAGCATCATGGAGCACATACTGGACTTCACCCCAGGATTCGGAATGATTAAATGGAATTGGAGTGAATGGATATGGCATGCTAACCAGCCTCACAGCTGAGCCTACTATGTCCAAAGAGCTTATTGATGTTTGCTGAGGCATCTGACAGCTGCCTCATGGGTGTCATGTCTTTGTAAAGATTCCTTATCAATATAGGTTTAAGTTAAGAGCTCAGAAGTAGAAAATAGTCATACATAGTTTGGGCTGTTTGGATGGAATGAGTTAAGGCTACACATGCTATGGCTGCAGTAGCTGCTAGTGCTGTTGTTCCTATACTGCCCCCAAACTGCTTTTAGCTGAGATATTCAATTGCTGAGGTTATTTGTTCAAGAGCAGAGTCTCCCTCTCAGTCACATGTGAGATTGTTGGGGAGGCTAGGCATTAGCCCTTAGTCTAAGCACCATAATATGAGCCATACAGTATTTAATTTAGAAATATTATTATTATTGACACATGGAGTGAGCCGTGTGGAATATGCAGGCAAGGTAATATTAATGAGAGCCTTAAAAAGTTGGTACCAAGGAGTGGATAAATTGTAAACAGTGAAAATAGGTTCTTCATTAGTGAGGACCAAAACAGATGGGCAGGAAGTACAGATCATGACATGATCAGACATATCAGAGCAATCCACGTGAGCTTATCTATATGTTGATAGTTGGTGATTCTGAGAATGTGAGGAAAGAAGGAATAGCTAAATGCCACAAGGCTTTGTAAAGGAGATATAAGTAGATGCCAGAAAAAAGATGTAGTAAAGGTCAAGCAAGCCCAGGATTCCATAAGCGGGGGATGCCAGTGTGATTAAAAGGTAAACTATAATTTCAGGTTGAATCAGACTGTAACAGCATCAGATTATGGGATCCATAATTTTCTAGGATTAGTTTATAAGCAAAGTGAACAATGGAGAGATTGGCAGACTAATGTGGCATCCACCCCAGATGTAGGTCATCTCCTCTAGGCACCAGCAGATGAGAACATATGGGAACAGTAGGTTTTTGGAATTTGCCACCATGTGGATTTCACCAACTTTGCCATTAGGCTGTGTTCTTTTTTTTTTTTTTTTTTTTTTTTGGTACCAGGGATCGAACTCGGGACCTTATGCTTGCAAAGCAGGCAGTGGAAACACTGAGCTAGATCCCCGGCCCAAGGCTGTGTTCTTGATGAGTGGTAATGGTGTGACCCTACTGGGACTTGTGACCCTGTAGGCTTTCTTTTAATCTCTAACCATGCATTCCAGGAGGTTTGGGTGTAGGGCTCCCAAAGTCCCATATCTCTGCATGTCCCACTGATAAATACATCTGGCCAACGCTGCCACGGTCAAGCTCTGTAATTTGAGAAGTCTGGCTCTTCTTAAAGCTCACTTCTTATTCTCCTCTTTGAGAAGTAATTAATAGCTACCTCTTTTGGGCCACTGCAATTCTCACACCTACACTGTTTGCTCCTTTTAGAGCAGTAATTACAATGCTTGGCAGTATTTGTATATTTCTCTAAGTACAATTCTGTCTCCTTCCCTGGGCTGAGAGCTCTTAGAAGGCAGTGACTGTGTTTTGTTTATTCTCACTGTGTGTTATGGTTTGGATCTTGTCCCCCATGACCCATTTGCTAAAGTCTTGATTACCAGCCTGTGAAGCTATTTGAAAAATTTTTAAGAAGTAGAGCCTGCTTGGAGGAAGTTAGATTATTGGGGGTGTGCCCTTGAAAGAGATATTTGGATTCAGATTTGTCTCTCTGTCTCTGTCTGCCTGCCTACCTCTCTCTCTCTCTCTCTCTCTCTCTCTCTCTCTCTCTCTATCACAGTGGCAGGAATCTAACACACTGTCTAAAAAACTACTTGACTCATTGAGGGGGCACTCAATATATGGTGAATGAACAGATTTGTATGTGAAGAAGCTAGAATAGAATATTTTTTTTCTTAAATTCTTTTATTGGTACATTTTAGGTATACATTACATTTACATGTATCATTGGGTGCTTGTACCAGTACATGATATATCCTGGTTCTTTTTTCCCCATTACCTGTGAACCCTTCACCCCCTCCACCCTTCCCTATTTACATAGACTTTGTTTCCATTTTTTCCTTTTCTCATAATTTTTCCTTTCCCTTCTTTCCTTTCCCTTCCCCTACCCCCACCCCTACCTCTTTGGACCTTTTCTTCTTATTTCACATTATCAATTATTCATTTTAATCATTTTAACCCTTATTTACACTTTCAGTTTCTCATACTAGAGAAACTATTCAGTATTTACACATGTGTGTCCTATTTATTTCACTTAAGAGGATGGCCTCAATATGCATCCATTTAGCTATAAATGTCTCCAGTTTCTCATTCTTTTTTTTTATTCTTAAGTTCTTTTATTGGTACATTTTAGGTATGCAATATGTTTACATTTATCATTGGGTGCTTGTACCTGTACGTGATGTATTTTGATTCTTATTTTTTCCCTGTTACCTGTGTGCCCTTCACCCCAACCCTTCCCTATTTACATAGACATCATTTCCATTTTTTTTCTTTTCTCATAATTTTTCCTTTCTCTCTTTCCTTTCCCCTTACCCTCCCTTCACCCCTACCTCTTTGGATCTTTTTTCCTATTTCAAATGATCAATTATTCATTTTAATCACTTTAACCCTTATTTACACTTTCAGTTTCTCATACTAGAGAAACTATTCAGAATTTACACATGTGTGTCATATTTATTTCACTTAAGAGTATGATGGAAACAAAATCTTTGCAAATAGGGAAGGGTGGAGAGGGGAAAGGGAGGGCAGGGGAAGGGGAAAAAAATAAGAACCAAGATACTCATGTAATGGTACAAGATCCCAATGATGTATGTAAATGTATTTTATACCTAAAATGTACCAATAAACTTAATAGGGGAAAAAATAAATAAAATGATAAGTGATAAAAAAAGACTATGGCCTCAATATGCATCCATTTAGCTATAAATGACTCTAATTTATCATTCTTTATGGCTGAGTAGTACTCCATTTTATAAAAAAAACCACATCTTCTTTACCCAGTTTCCAGTTGATGGGCACTTGGGCTGTTTCCAAGCTTTAGCTATTACAAACTGCACCGCTATAAACATGGATGCACATATATCGCTGTGGTATGATTCTTTTAATTCTTTTGGAAAGATACCCAATGGGGAATAGCTGGGTCAAATGGCACCTCTAGTCCTAGTTCTTTGAGGTATCTCCATACTGATTTCCATAGTGGTTGCACCAGTCTGCACTCCCACCAGCAATGGGGAAGGGTTCCTTTCTCCCCACACCCCACCAGGATTTGTTACTGGTTGATTTCTTGATAGCAGCCATTCTTTCTGGGATGAGGTGGAATCTCAGTATTGTTTTCATCTGCATCTGTCGAATGACCAGTGATGTTGAACATTTTTTCATATATTTATTTGCTGCTTTTACTTCTTTTTCTGAGAAATGTCTGTTCATTTCAGATGCCCATTTTTGAATTGGGTCTTTGAATTTAGGGGGTCTGATTTTTTTCAGTTCTTTATATATTCTAGATAGTAGTCCTTTGTCTGAGGTACAGCTGCTAAAATTTTTTTCCCACATTGTAGGTTGTTTCTTAGCTCTGTTGGTGGTTTCTTTTGCAGTACAGAAGCTTTTTAATAAGATGAGATTCCAGTTGTTGATTCTTTGTGCAAGTTCCCATGCTACTGAGGTTTTGTTCATAAAGTCTTTTCCTATGCCAGTGTCTTCAAGAGTTCTACCTAACTTATCTTCCAGCAAGTTTAGCATTTCTGTTTTAATATTTAGATCTTTAATCCACTTCGATCTTAGTTTAGTGCATGGTGATAGGTATGGGTGCAGTTTTAATCTTTGGCAGGTTGAAATCCAGTATTCCCAACACCATTTATTAAATAGGCTATCTTTCCTCCAATGATGGTGGTTTGCTCCTTTGTCAGAGATGAGGTGGCTGAACATATCTGTAGCCATTTCTGCGTCTTCTAATCTATTCCAGTGATCTTCAGATGTGTTTATTTGCCAGGACCATGCTGTTTTTATCACAGTGGCTTTGTAGTATAGTTTCAAGTTGGGGATTGTGATACCCCCTGCCATGTTTCTGTTGTCTAGAATTGCTTTTGCTATTCTAGATCTCTTCTGGTTCCAAATGAAATTTTGAATTGTTTTCTGTAGTTCTATGAAGTATATTGTTGGAAGTTCAATCGGCCTTGCATTGAATCTATATAGTAGTTTTGGAACTCTGGCCATTTTCACTATATTGTTTCTTCCTACCCAGAAGCAAGGGATGTCTTTCCATTTTCTTGTATCCTCTTGGATCACTTTTTTCAGAGTGCTGTAGTTTTCAGTGTCGAGGTCTTCTCCTTCCTTTGTTAGATTGATTCCTGGATATTTCATTTTTTTCAATGCCATTGCAAAAGGAATTATTTACCTAATTTCTCTCTCAGTGAGTCTGTTATTTGTGTACAAGAAAGCTATTGATTTTTGAGTGCTGACCTTGTATCCAGCTACTCTACTGATTCTGTCAATTAAGTCTAGAAGTCTTTTGGCAGAGTTGTTTGTGTCTTCTATATAAAGTATCATATTGTCAGCAAATGACTTTCACTTCTTCCTTTCTTGTCTTTATTCCTTTTATTTCTTTCTCTTTTCTAATTGCTGTGGCTAATGTTTCCAGAACTATATTGAACAGGAGTGGTGATAGTGGGCATCCTTGTCTTTTTCCTGATTTTAGTGTGAAAGTTTTCAGTTTTTGACCATTTAGTATGATGTTGGCTGTTGGTTTTTCATAGATAGCCTTAATCAGGTTGAGATAAAGACCTTCTATTCCAATTTTCTGTAGGGTTTTTATCATGAATGGGTGTTGGATTTTGTTGAATGCCTTTTCTGCATCTATTGAGATGACCATATGGTTTTTGTCCTTGACTCTGTTAATATAGTGTATTACATTTATTGATTTACTTATGTTGAACCATCCTTGCATCCCTGGGATAAATCTGACTTGGTCAGGGTGTATGATCTTCTTGATAACCCTCTGTATTCTGTTTGCCAGTATCTTTTTGAGGATTTTTGCTTCTATGTTCATTAGGGAGATTGGCCCGTAGTGCCCTTTTTGGGTTGGGTCTTTCCCTGGTTTGGGAATCAAAGTCACACTTGCTTCCAGGAATGAATTTGGAAGTATTGCTTCCATTTCAGTTTCCTTGATGAGTTTAAAGAGTAATGGCATTAGTTCTTCTTTAATTGTCTTGTAGAATTCAGCAGTGAAGCCATCAGGACCTGGGCTTTTCTTTGTTGGTAAATTTTTTATTACATTTTCAATTTCACTCATTGTAATTGGGGTGTTTAGAATTTCTGTATCTTCTTCATTTAACTTTAACAATTCATATGTATCTAGGAATTTTCCCTTTTCTTCTGTGTTTTCCATTTTATTAGAGTACATGTTCTCAAAGTAGGTATTAATGATCCTCTGGATTTCTGTTGGATCTGTTGTGATCCTTTTTCATTCTTCATTGCATATATTTGTGCCTTTTCTTTCCTTTTTTTGGTAAGATTGGCTAAAAGTTTATCAATTTTATTTATTCTTTCAAAAAACCAACTCTGCGATTCATTGATTTTTTTGTATTGTTCTCTTAGTCTCCATTGCATTGATTTCTGCTCTGATCTTTATAATTACCTGTCTTGCATGAGCTTTGGATTTGTTATGCTCTTCTTTTTCTAGGAGCTTGAGGTTCTGCATTAGGTTATTTACCTGAGTTCTCTCTGTTTTCCTAATATGGGGATTCACTGCTATGAATTTCCCAGGTAGAACTGCTTTCACTGTGTCCCATGGATTCCTGTATGTTGTACTAGCATTATCATTTTCTTGTACAAACTGTTTAATTTCTTCTTTAATTTCCTCTGTGACCCATTGGTTGTTCACGAGAGTGTTACTCAGTTTCCATGTGTTTGTGCGGGGTTTCCGGGTTCTTATGTTATTGATCTCAATTTTATTGCACTGTGGTCTGATAATATACAGGGGGTAACTTCAATTCTTTTAAATTTACTTAGACATGTCCTATGAGCTAGTATGTCGTCTATTTTGGAGAATGACCTCTGTGCAGCTGAAAAGAATGTGTATTCTGATTTTGTGGGGTGGATCACTCTGTAGAGATCTATTAAGTCCATTTGTTCAATAGCTTGGTTCAGTGCTAGAATTTTGTTAATTTTTTGTCTAGTTAATCTATTTGTGCTAGTGTGGTATTAAGGTCCCCCACTGCAATTAGTGCTTATTTGGTTTTTCACATCCATTAATATTTGTTTTGTATAGTTGGGGACATTTGTATTTGGTGCATATATGTTTATGTTTGTCATCTCTTCCTCTTGGATTGTTCCCTTCAGAAGGATGTAGTGATCATCGTTGTTTCTCTTAATTAGTTTTAGTTTGAAATCTACTTTGTCTGCAAATAAGATTGCTACCCCTGCTTTTTTCTGGGTTCCTGTCTCATGGAGAACTGTTTTCCATCCTTTTACTTTCAGTCTATGAATTTCTTTTTGAGTTAGGTGTGTTTCTTGTATATTACATATTGTTAGATTTTGCTTCTTAATCCATTCTGCCAGTCTATTTCTTTTGATTGGTGAATTGAGGCCATTAACATTGATGGTTATAATTGATAAAAACTGACTCATCCTTGTCATGATGTTTTACTTTTGTTGGCTCTTTTATTTCTTATTTTTCCCCTTTTCCGTTTAGTTTCTTACTTTGCCTGGTGGCTTCCCTCTGTTGGGCCTTATGGAGTTATGACCTTCATTTTTTTTTCTAGGATATTTTTTAGAATTGTTTGGAGTGCTGGTTTGGTGTTCATGAAATTTCTCAGGTGTTCTTTGTCGTGGAAGTATGTAATTTCCTCATCGATTTTGAAAGATAATTTTGCAGGGTACAACAGTCTAGGTTGGAAGTTATTTTCTTTTAGGGCTTGAAATACTTCACTCCAGGCTCTCCTTGATTTGAGGGTTTGTGTTGAGAAGTCTGCTGTGATTCTGATGGGCTTCCCTTTGCAGGTGATTTGTTTCTTTTCTCTAACTGTAGGATTTTGTTCTTCTGTTGGGTTTCTGGAATCTTGACTATTATATGTCTAGGTATAGATTTTTTTTTTATTGTGGCTAATTGGAGTTCTATATGTCTCAATTATCTGTATGTCCAATTCTCTACTTCCGTCTGGGAAGTTTTCAACTATTACTTCTCTGAACAGATTTTTCATGTTGTTTGTACTTTCTCCTGCTTTTTTTGTGGACTCCTATCAGTCTTATGTTATTCTTCTTCACATCATCTAGTAGCTGCTGGATTGATTTCTCATGGTCCCTTACTATTGTTAAGAAATCTCTGTTTTCATGGTCCTTAACCACGATCCTGTCTTCTATATCTGATATTCTATCTTCACATTCCCTTAATCTGCTGTGAATACTTTCAGTGGAGTTTTTAATCTCCTGAATATCTGTTTGAATCTGTTTCATGGATTCCATTTCTTTCTTATGTTGGTTGATCTTGGTTTCCATTTCTTTCTTATGCCTGACATTCATGGCTTCTAGCATGTTTCTGAGCTCATCTATTTTTTTTTTATCTGTTTTTGTTCTAGAGCCTCTAATCATGTCTTTCACTCTGCTCACCATCTCTGTAGTTATCTGTGAAATTATTTCTGCTTTGAATCTTTCCAGAGCCTCATTCATCTGTTTTGTTACTTCCTGTGCTATCAGTTCATGGTGTTCAGGTGTTTGATTATCAGACTTTTCCACCTCATTTCCCCTGGGGTTTACCCTTGGTGGGGTGGAAGTCTGAGTTTGTGCCTTGCTTAAATGTCTTCTCATTTTTGTTTTTTGTACTGTCCTTGGTTTAACTACTGGGTTGATACTTTGAAATTGCTTATTGTAAGTATCTTTGTTGTTTGTAATTAGAACCCTTATGGAATGATTGCTTCTCAGTGGTGTCTTCCAGAAATAGCTGATCTTTAGGTTTTGAGTCTCTAATGACTCTGAGGCTATCTCATTTTCATTGTATCAGGAAGGACCACTGACTAGATCAATCACAACACCTTAGCCCAAGTGATACAATCAGCAACACCATAGCATCAAGTACATCTTAGAAAATGAGAATTTGCGAAAGTTATTAACCTATCACCTTTAACTGTGTGAATAAAATCAAAATCGAGGACCAACCCAACATAGGTTTATAGTGAATAAAGTCTTCAATGTAGCAACTTTACCCTTTGGGATAGGGAGTTAGAAGGAGTTGGAGAGGGAGGAATAGATAGGTAGAAGGATAGGGGAAGGTTAGTAGTGAGGCCAGAGGACACAAGTGGGAGAAGGAAAAAGAGAATAAAAGAAAAATAAAGAAGAAATCTGAATTATGGCCAGAACAGGAACAAAAAGGGAGATGAAGAGCAATGTAGGACAGCAAGAGAGTGAGTGAGAAAGAGAGCGAGAAAGAGAAAAGAAAGAAAAAAAGAAGAGAAAAATAAAAATTTGAAAAAAGTAGGAAAAAAATTAAAAATAAGAGCACCCCCCCCCAGTAATACTAATTTTGGAAATAAAAAATAAAAATGAAAATAAAGGGCCTCCTTCAGGTTTTGTCTCTGCTGTCACAATAGACAACAAGGGCAGCAGCGTGCAGTTATAAGTCAGTGAGTCTCAGCCAGCCATGTGCAGATCCGTGGGATTCAGGCAGATTTCTGCCTGCAAGTCCCAAGTTGAGCTCCCTGTCCTCCTGTAGCATTGAACTCTGCAAGGTTCTACTGCAGGTTCCAGCTGCCCTTCCCCTTAAGATAGTCCTGGTTCTGATGGGAGGTGATGATCCTTCAACTTACCAAGTATGGTGGTCTGGTGTCCCCTATGGCTTTGCAGTGTGGAAGCAGGTAGTGGTACAGCCAGGAGGCCAGAGGCAGGGGTGGGGGCATGTCTTGCAGGTGGTCCCTTGGCCAAGGGGATCGCCGCCATGGGCATGGCTAGTGGCGAGGGGTCCTCACCTTCTGGCTGGTCCCTGCAGGTGTGCTTGGCACAGGCTTATGGAGCGGGGCTCCTGACCACCCGGGACCTCTCTCTCCGGTGGGTTAAATGCTAGAATAGAATATTTTAAAACAACCCTTAGGTTTATCTGCTTCTAACCTGTTATTTAGTGGGTAGAGTGAGGTGATTCACTCGGTAATATATTTAGTTGAGAGAATGAGTTCTAAAGTTTTCATTGGATTTTACCAGATTACAAGTTCCTGGCATGACTGGAGTGGACATCTGAAATGTGTTATTCATTGGCTTGTGAGTTATTGAAACATTTTATATTCAGTTACATTCTGTACCTCAGCAGAAGAAATGTTTTTATTTTTCATGGCTATTCATGAAAAAACTCTGTATAATCTGAAGGTTAATTTGATTTACCTTTAGAAATGTATTTCTGATTATTAATCTTATCAGATGAGTGAACATGTTATTTACTGACGTTACTAAACTGAGCAGTGATACTGTATCATAATTTAAATTTTTCTTGAAATCTTCAACCAAGATTTACACATACAGTTTAATTCTGGATAAAATATGTAAAGGTGTGAAAATTTAAATATAATATATTTAATATGGAAATGTGATTTTAGACTTGAACATGAGGATTATCTTGCTTCCTGCACGTCTGTATGAATATGGGGTGAATCTTGGCCTGGGGTGCACTTTCAAATAGATTCTTGGACCATGCCATTTTCCCTGTGACTAATTAATACATTATGCTTCATACTCATGGTCAGAAAAATAATGCTTCAGATATGTTTTATTCTGGCCTTTTGGGGATTCTTTAAGTACTTTTTATGTTTTATCTTCTTCTTATGTTTTCATGTTATTTATAATCATCAAATGTATTTGCATGGCTAAAAATTCAAAAGTTAAACTTATGTAGAAAAAAGTTGAGTCCATACTTCTGGACATATTCACCAGCTCTTCTTTCCTAAGGTGATTAACACATCTGGAAGGTTATTGTACAGATTTCTAGAAATAGTGCATGCATGAGAAATACATGCACACATCTATTTTTCCTTTTTAAAAAATTTAAGGTGGTAGTATAATATGTAACTTTCTACATCTACTTTTATTTTAATTAATTAATTAATTTATGGTTCCAGGGATTGAGCTCAGGACCTTGAGCTTGCCAGGCAGGGGTGGCACTACTGAGCTACATCCTAGGCCACCTATATCTACTTCTAAAATTTAATGTTATAGCCTCTTAGGTTTTATAGTTGAAAAAACTAGATTCATCCAAAACGGGCTCAGGCTGCATGCACAATTTTCTCTTTTGCCTATTCATGTATATTTATATTTTACTTATTGGTGTTATTCTTACATTTCTCTTTTATTGATGTATTTATATTATGCGTATTTTTGGTCTATTTAGTCATAGTACATTTAGCCATAACATTTATTCAGGTTGATCTGTTTTCCCTTTGAAATTGATTGTGGGGTAGGAAGCAAAGTGCAACTGTTTGTAACTATTGTACAAATATAAATATAGCCTTCCAAAAACCAGTTTTTATGTAAAAGAGAATTATATTATTCTAGCATCTGGAAACTATAACATGGGGAAGAAGCACTGAAAGAAATAAGTATGCAATTATTGTCAAGTAATTAAATGTCTATTATATAAAAATGAATTAGACTTGTGTGGCTCTGGAAGGTAGAACTAGACTAAACTGCCATAGAAAAATCATTCCCCTGACCTTAAGCACAGTAACTTTCCACAGTGAAATGGAGTGTCTCATGCAGTGCACAGCAAAGACTAGACCACTTTTTCGGGATGCTGTTATATAAGGAATCCATGTACTGTAGATTTGAACTGGATCCCCTTACAGTTCCCAACTCTGGGATGCTGTCTTCCAGGCCAGGATTCTATGAGGCGCTCCAAGCCTTGGAGCTCCTTGATGGCTCAAACCACTCCTTCTTCTGTGGTCATCTAATCCCCATTCAAGAAATATTACCATGCAACAGCAGCTCATGCTGTTGGCCAAGGTGAATCATTACAAACCCTTATGCACCAACAGATAAATAGAATAAAAATTATGTATGAACCATTTCAGACCCAAACAACACCTTATCTGTTGTGGCAGGCTGTCTGTGGCAATCTTAATGTATACATTTTGCCTAGTTGGACAAGAAAGCCTGTTTTAGGCATGAGTAATTTCTTGATCTCATCTTTATTCTGTAGCATCATGTAATGTTATGACTTTCCAAAGTGGTCACATTTACCATTAAGTAAACTTCTTTAGGGCAGGATTGATGTCTAGAAACACCTGAAAACTTTGCACCCTATCACAGAGTTTAACAATGTGCATTTAAACTTCCCTCATGTCTTTTTTTGTGGCTTGATGGGTCATTTCTTTCTCTTTTTGTGCAATATTCCAGAGTATAGATGTTTCACAGTTGGTCTATTCATCTGTTGAAAGACATTTCTGTTATTTGTTTAAAGAATAATTTCCCCCTTATATTGCTTTACAAGACTGATTTAGTGCACAGATAGAATCTAGAGCTTATATATACAGAAAAACTAGAAATATGCCTTTAGTGGGACATTCAATTAGTCTCAAGTTTTAAGACCAATGCCTATATCAATGTATGACATTTACATTTCAAAACAAACACATTCACAATAAAAAATTTGTTGTCTTAAAAATTCATTTTCTGCATAATCAAGATCTCTGAAAGCAGAATATAGAAATAATTTCTCATAGATTTTATTGTTTATTATGTCCCATAAAAATTAAAACTTTTGAAATATCTATTTTGTTAAGGCTTATACTGTATTAAAGTCTCAGAATGTAAAAAGGGAGTCTAAAGCTGTCTGGCCCCATTAGTCTCCATGTCCAAATTTCTTGTCCAATATTGTGGGCTAGTCATCTTATAACATGTTTGAACATTTCAAATGATAGAAAGATTTCTCTCGTCAATGGACCTATTTGCCTTTTTAAAGATAACCACTTCTCAGAAAGGTCTTTCTTTTGTTCAACTAAACTCTGTTTTGCCATAATTGTTACTCATTCATTCTAATTCAACTCCATGAATTATAAAGAATAAACTTAATCTGTTCCCCAATGATAGTCCTTTAATATTTAAAAGATAGCTATAATGTCACTTTCCATATTAAACTTCTAAGGGATCTTATCATCTTAGGCATTTTCCTTTGAATGGTTTTGTAGCTCTTTACAAACATTTTGTGGATGTATATCTGTGTACTTTTATTCATCCATTAATATATTCATTTAGTAACCATTTTTTGAGTGCCTGCTGTTTACCAGACCGTGTAAGGAATTAGAGATGCAATAGTAAAGCAGCCACAGCTGGTCCTCTGTCAGGAAACATTCAAGGGGTAATAACCAAGATGAATGGAATAGGACAAGCCACTTTAGAGAGGTGTTCAGGGAAAGTCAGCCAGTGGAAGAACCTGCTAGGCAGGAATGTTCACATGTGAAAGAACTTGAGGTAGAGGGGACAGTAGCAAGTTCTAGGAACTGAAAGATCACTAGGTGGCGAATGCAGTGAGAACAGGTGCATATCGTGGTTTAAAATATGTAAACATTCTTTTCTAAGTTGGAGCCTAACTCCCTCCTAATCTGGGTTGGAATTAAGTGATTTCCTTGTAATGTAAAATGTGGCGGAAGTGATACTCTGTGATTTCTGAGGTTAGGTCATAGCAAAGAACAGCTTGTGTTTGGGTCATTCACTCTTAGGTCAGTCTGAGAGAAGTCAGCTACCGTGTTCTGAGTCCTCTCAAAAACCTGCAAAGAGTCATGGTTAGGAACTGAGGCCTCTTCCATCAGGAAATACCTAGTTGTGAGCGGACCATATCCTAAGGAAACATTTGGAAGGCGATCCTCCTGCCCCAAGTTGGCTGCAGCCCTTGTCAACATCATATCTGTGACCTCCTGAGAGACTGCACACCAGGGCCATCCAGCTAAGCCACTTCTGCATTCCTGATAAACAAGCACTGTGAAGGATACCAAATTTATCATCATTTTTAAGCACTGAATTTGGAGATGATTTGTTGTGCAGATAATAGATAGAGAAAGGATATATCTAGTAGATGGCTTTCAATAACACAAGACCCAACTCAAAGTGTCATGAAACAATGGTGAACTCTTCATCATTGCAGAGGCAGGGCAGCTTCTGGCTTGGTCAGTTCTGTGTCCCAGTCACATACCCAGTGCACACAGTCTTCTGCTTGGCCATCCTTGTCACTCTGGTGATGTCTCCTTACAGAATCTCAAAATTATTACCAATTGCAGTCATCTTCTGGATGAAAGAGGAGGCATTTTCTCCTGTGTGACTTTTTATAAATAAGGAAAATCTCCCTTCCACTCTTGGTAGCTAGAACAGGGGAGAATGCCTGCCTTTCAGCCAAATCAAGGATGACTAGACTAGGGTTTCTGGCTTAAGCAAGTGGATGGAAGGTAGCTGGATGGAATTTTTTTTTTCAGTGTGTGTGTGTGTGTGTGTGTGTGTGTGTGTGTGTGTTTAGGGAACATCAAGAGTTCTATTCTGTATTTGTTAAATCTTAGAGGTTTATAAGACATCTAAACTGAGATGTTAGGGAATAGTTGAGTATTTACATTTTGAACGGGAGGAGGAAGTAAACATGTAAGGATAATCAGCAAAAGATATTTGAGTGTGTGTGTGTTTTAAAAGTTATTGGTATGTGTTTGTAATATAGAGTGATTGCATTTATCTTGGGACACTGATACATACACCCATCACATCTTGATCATTTTTACTCCCCTGGCCCCACCCCTGTCCTACCCTCTCTGTCCTCAGATGATCCCCTTTCCTTTACCACAGAGTTCATCTCCCTGTTTCTTTTCTTTCTTTCTTTCTTTCTTTTTTTTTTTTGGTACTGGGGATCTAACTCAGAACCTTGTGCTTGTGAGGCAGGCGGAGGCACTACTGAGCTAGATCCCCGGCCCAACCTCCCTGTTTCTTTACATGTCTCTTATCTTGCTCTTTAAGTTATTTCTGCTTTGGGTCTCTCATTTTAGAGAAGCCATGTGATATTTGACCTTGTGTGTCTGACTTTCTTCACTTAGTGCTATGGTTTTTGAATTCATGTAGCTGATGACTTGACCACGGGGACATATCGGATGAGAGATGGTAGAGGGAGGACACCACTCGGCCTAGGGGTCTTCAACCCCTGAAAGGTGAGTCAAGGAGGAGGAGCCTGCAAAAGAAATCCAGGTGTAGGAGGAGGTAGAAAGAAAGGCAGAGAGTAGCAGTGGCAGGGAAGCCACCAAGGGAGTGATTTCCAAGAAGCCGGGAGTGGCTAATTGTGTCCCGTTTGGCAAAGGTTGAACAAAATGAAGACATAAAGGAGACCTTTGGATTTAGCACAGTGATTTCCGTGGAGTGGTGCAAAGGAGCAGATTCTAAGAGTCTGAGCAATGAACAGGAAGTAGAACAAAAGAGCAAGTGGGGGCAGTGCCTGAATACAACTCCTGGGAGAAATTGTACTGAAGGGGCAGGAGCAGCTGTCGGGATCAGCACAAGGAAGGTGGAAGTAGAAGGTGCAGCTGGCTCTCTGTTAGCTAATGGCAGCATTCTCACACAGAAAAGAGAAGGATTGATAATGCAGGAGTAACAAGGATGGCTGAAGTAGTAAAATCCCTGAGAGCAATACCCAGGCTTATGGATATTCATACACAACTTTGAAATTAGTCATGAGAGTACAAAGATAATATTCATAGTTTGGGACGAGCAATTTGAGTTGTATGTTGGCTGTATCATTAGATGTCTTTTGGTTAGGCAATTATACAAAGTGTCCAAGAATCCAGAGTCCCAGAGACAGACTTTTGGGGTTTCAAAATCGCTGTGTGGCCTTAAGGAATTTATTGACCTCTCTGTGCTCCAGCTCTCAGACCAATAAATAGAACCTACTTTATAGGGTTGTCATCTGGGTGACCTGAGTTGACCTATGTACAGCATTCCGAACAGTGCCTAGAACATGGAAGATGCTGTTTGTATCAGGAACCTGTTGGCTAGTAATTGCTAGGTTTGCTAAAGTTGGGCTAAAGAGGCTGTCTTCAGAAAGACATTACTGGTTTAAATCTTATAATGATTTGCACATTCCTCTTGGGTTGTTATGTGTAAAATTCTATAAAATGTGTCATATTCTGAGGTATAACTTCAAGAGATACTATTGAATTTACATTATGGAAAATAGTTGTCCAAGGATTAGTGAGAAACATGGCTCACTATTGAATATTTATTACTTTCACGCTTATTATTTTCTGTCTGTTGGAATTCTTGCTTTGAAACAGAGCACTATAAAAAGTGTGGTAGCTTGATACTCATCAGAAAGCATCCAAAGAATACTTTGGGTGGGGCAGCCAAGGTGCTGATTAAGCAACACAGTGTGAAATGGCAAAGGAAAAGAGACCGAAATCTTGTACTCTGTACGCAGCACTTCTTTCTCTTGCAGGAGCCTGTGAAGATAGAGCATTTAGAGGAATTAATGCTCTGTGGGTATACAAGGCAGAGACCCTGAAGAGGTGAAAAAGCATGAATAAATGTATTCCAATTATAGGCTAATGCAGGTCATGGGTTTACGGTACTTAGAGGCCAGGATCGGTTCTCTGACAGCCTGCAGACATTAGGGGCCCCTCATGGCTCGCTGCTATGCAGGCCTTATGGAGTGATTTTTACTTTACTGCCTTTTCCATCAGATCATCCCCTTTCTTTCACACACAAGGTTAATTCACTTCTTGATCACATTATTTCCTCGCTGCTCTTTGACAATATAAAAATTCTGAGTGGACAGCTCAATCCCTCTTCCATCTCAGATTTGATTGTTATGGTATTGCCTGGCGTCCCTCAGAGGCCTCCAGCAGCCTTTGCTGCACTTTATGACACTTAAATGGCTCGGCTACAATTTCTCCATCTATTCACGAAATGCTGTTAATAACTCATTTCCAAAGAGGCCCTTCTTTATGTCTTGGCATTAAAGGAATTTTTATTAGGTGCCAGGATAGGTGACACACAGCCCCAGTAACCAAAGAGTTAATTAATCTATTGAAATTTATTGCCTTTTCTACTGCACTCAGTGTGACAGTCCCTAAGAGAAACAGATACTATATTTACAGCCTGGGTTGAAATATTCAGTAATATAGTCTGCATACTGACCTACTCCATCAGTGTATGCTGGAACATCCATTAATCACAGAAGATGAATTTGTGTAATCTGTCTTCTTTCTTATTCTGAGATTCCAATAAATATTGAAATAATAATTTATTGATTACCTTGCAGTATAAATGTATAGTAAAGGCACCCAAGGCATTTGCATGGTAATGCATTTTGGAAGTTCTTGGCATTCTGTGGGAATGCAAGGAAAAACGGAGAGAATAGTGGTATGGAATACTCAATGGGTAAAATCCAATTAATTTCATTGTATGGAAAGAAATGAGAAGGTAATTTTTGAAGTACCAAAACCCAACAACTGTAGCTATGATCATTACATTTTCCAGTAAACACGAATATTTATTATCACATTATCACCTTCTTATTATCTCTAGAATATTTTAAGTCACAAATAATTTTCTTGTGCCACAATTTCTTTTGGAAAGCCACTCGCTTCCTGGACTTAATCCAGGCAAAGATGACAGGGGTATAGGCATGTCCCGTGCTATCTTCATGCAATACTAGTGGAATCTTCTGGGGCCATTTTATAAATATTTCAGAGTGAAATGTGTATTTCCTAGGACTGTACTTTGGATAGAGCACTGGGCTCTTGACATAAATCTAAATTCAGTTACACAATTTTCATGATTTCTTATTGTTCCTTGGGGGAGGTGTTAATTTTATTATGATTCCAGGACCAGAATAATTTTTGCATTGAATCTGTTTTGATCCAGAAACATTGGAGAAGGGCATGAAAATGATACAGAACTTTGAGATACCCTCATAGATCGAGCATCCTTGTTTTCTAAAACTCTAAAAGTCTAAATATATTTGTACCTGAGTATATTTCCAACATGCTTATGCTGTATTGGATAATGGTGACCTGAGCAACAAGCATTTTCAGGTCTGCACTTGTACTGCTGTCAACAGCATTACCTGCCAGGGCTTGTTATATGCTCAGTTCTTCCAGATGAATTCAATCATGAACGGTTAATGTACCCCATTTCTGGTCTCCATAATAATTTATATCAGTTTTGGGCAACTCTTTATGGTCAGGATAACTGCAGAATGGATGGAATTCTAATGTGTGGGATTTGTTTTGTAGTGCTTTGCTGATAAGGTTAACCAGATGGCAAAATGTAATAGCTTGGAAGATCTTGTTGTGATATACTACAGTAGATCATTTCCAGAATGATAATGAAAAAGCAAAGTGAACAGAGCTTTTTAGATTCTCTTCTTGGTCCTGAAATAAAAAATAGGGATTTTTAGAATATAGAGAAATGTCTATCATGATTCTCCTGACATTTAAAGCCACTTGGCTATGTAGCTATAAAAGAATAGAAACTATGTTGAAAATTTTGCCATAAATTTTTATATGGAGTAGATTTATATTTTTAAAAATGAAAAATTACAAAATTTTGTATGCCTCCTGAAAGTGTTTTTGATGTGAATTTCAAAAGAAAATATATTTTCTTCAATATTTTACAATGATGACACCAATTAATTCATTTCCTCTGTGACATTTCATTTTGATGAACCCTCAAATCAGTGCCTTACAAAATATTATAGAATTAAGCAACTCTGAGCTTTATTCTGCCTTGATACTTGCTAATTTGGCACATATCTTATATTGTCTTATGCTATTTTCTGTTTACAGTTTTATTTTTGCTGATTTGGATTATTTAAATTATGGTCATAATGTTTATGAATATCATAAGGATCTCACAAGGGAATTATATGGATGCAGTTGATATTTCTTTGGTGATGAAATTTTTTTTTTGGTACTGGGGATCAGACTTGGGACTTTGTGCTTGCAAGGCAGGCAGTGGAACCGCTGAGCTAAATCTCTGGCCCTGGTGATGAAATTTTGATGGAATATTATCATGTAATTGCTGCCACTTTTTTTTCTTTTTTTACTTGCAAGTATTAATGCTTGCTCCTTATTCTGTTCATATAAAGTTATATTCTGATTTAAGTTCTCCCTGGTGTTTGGCTAATTGGGCTATTCACTTAAAGTATACTATGTTTTATTACTTTATCTTCTGTGGTATTTTACATGTTGGAATGACTGATTCTAATTCCTGTTACACAGTAGCATAATTTCACAGTAACATAACCTTGGGAATCCATTAAATTTGGCCTTTAAAATACTGCTTTGTTTTTTTCCACAGAGTAGTGAAAAGCTGTAGCATTTTCTAATACCCACGTTGGCTCTACTTTTTTATAGTAATGCTGATTTCTCTTCCCTTCTTAATTCATATCAGTGTAACACTATTTATTAAGTACTTATTATCTGGCAAGTTTTGTATCAATTACTAAATACAGTATATGAAGTTGAATAGGCATAATGCCTAATATAATGTAAATGTTATGCAAATTATTATTACACTGTATAGTTTTGGGAATAATGACAAGAAAAACGGTTGTATGGGTTCAGTACAGATGCAGCTGTTTCCCATCTGCTGTTAGCTGAATATGCACATGCAGAACTTCAGATATGGAGGGCTGATTGCACTTAATCTGGCAAGGCTGTGAGGCAAATACTCTCACTGTATCATCACTATTTTACTAATGGGTGAAATGAGTTCCACAAATGCTGGCTGACCTGCTCTGGTCCTTACTCTACATACTTTGAAGAGAGATTGCATGCAGCCTACTTGACTATAATGATGGGGCCCTTAACACTCACTTTCCCTGCTTTGTAGGAAAACGGAGATTATTCAGAGTAAGAATTATTCATTCTTATTATTTATCAGCCAAGCACCATCTATGGAATCCTTTTTCCTAAGCTTTGCAATGCTTAGAAATATGATTTTGGTATTTGAGGGTGTGAGTGGTTATCTTGACACTAGTGCCCTCTGGATAGCTTTGCTGTCATGTCGTGAGTTCCCACAAAATATACAGGAATGTTTCTAGGTTTCACAGCTTTCATTGTTACAACTTTATAAAGTTTTAATATCATGCAATAGGTGCTTAATAAACAGTGTGTACATGGATTTGAATGGAGAAGGAAAAGGAAAGTAGTATTAGTGTAAAAACACGGGTGTTGGAAAATGGCACAGTTTTCATACACGAGTACACACTATTGATTTCTTATTCAAAAAATGTGTTTCCTGTTCTTGGACCCTTACTTTTTTCTTAATTTTTATTGTGAAATTTATTATGCATATAAAAGCATACATAAAACTTCATGTCCAGTGTAAAGAGATATAATAAAAAGGACCATCACGAATACATTATCCATTACCAAGACATAAAATGCTGCCTTGGTTTTATTTCTGTTGTGACCCCCCCACTTGATTGAATTCTCCCAACCACCTGCTTCCCTCTATAGCAGGATCATAATTTTTATGTTCACTTTTCCATTGTTTTTTTTATGGTTTTCCGTTATACATGAAGAACATGTGACTTAGGTTTATCTGTTTATCACATTTACATCATAGAAAAAATTGCACAATTTTTCTGTAATTTATTTTAATGTTATATTTTTGATTCATCTATGTTAATGTGAATAGGTATAGTCAATTTATTTTCATTGCTATATAATATTCCTATTTGTATTAGATAATATAAAATAAAAATAAATATAAAAATTATTTTCTTCTCTACTGTTAATTGACACTACACTCATTTCAGGCTTCACAATTCTGAGGAAGGGTACTACCTCCTATCATGCTTGTACATATAGTTTGGTATTCATGTGCAAGAATTTCCCCAGGTATACGCTTACTAGTGAAATTGCTGTATCACAGGGTAGGTACATGTTCAGACTTATTAGGAAATGTCAAATTGCTTTCCAAAATGGTTGGACTTATTTATACAACAGCCATCTGGGTTTAAGAATTTTGGTTGCTATGTTTTTCAAAAGCCTATGCTTTTGAATTTTAATATTTTCACCTAGAACATTGGTATAAAACAATACTGCATTTTGGCTAATTATAATTTTTCTGATTACTAATGAGGTGATAAAGTTGAACACTTTTGACATATAGATATATTCTGTTGTTTTCTTTTTTCTATGAAGTATCTGTTCAAGTCATTTTATTTTATTTATTTATTTATTTGGTACCAGGGATCGAACTCGGGTCCTTGAGCTTGTGCAGCAGGCAGCGGAACCACTGAGCTAAATCCCTGGCTCTGTTCAAGTCATTTTAAAGTGAGCCATTTGTCTTTATCTCCTTAATTCCTAGGAGTTTTTATATATTCTCAATAGAAGTTCTTTTCAGTTATAAGTTTTCACAATATCTTCTTTTTTGGAGCCTACATTTTCAGTCTATGGAAACTTTTAATGAGTGATCAGACCTTTTCCATTTTAATGTACCAGAATTTATCAATATTTTCTTTATAGATTATATTTTTTGAATGTTAAGTAATACTTCCTACCCTACAGCATAAAGTTACATTCTTATATTATCTTTTTAAAGTTTTATAGTTTTGTCTTTCATATTGATCTTCAATAAACTAGTAAGTCCTTTTTTTCTGTTACTTTTGGTGTGTGTGGTGTGATGTAGGAAATGGAATGAAATAGTTGGACAATGACAACTAAAGGGCACAGAATCTTTTTGAATAGCTTGTCCTTTCCCCACTGAACTGAAGTTCTAGATCTTTTATAAATCATTATAACTTTTTATGTGATTTGTTTCTAGACTTGCTATTCTATTCCATGAATATATTTATGTATTACTATGTTTATACTACATTTTAAATTATATAGCTTTATAATAAGTCTTCAGAGTCATTAGCTGAAGATTCCTCCCCAACTTGGTGCCTTTCTGAGGGCTTTTGCTCTTCTAAATGAATTGTACCATCAACTTGTAAATTGAACAGTAGAAACAACAACAACAATAAATTCTGTTGGGATTTGAATTACATTGTGTTGATTAATTTAGGGAGAATAAGCATCTCCATAATATTGAGTCTATGCAAGAACACTGCATTAGTCAGCTTCTGTCACTGTAAAAAACACCTGAGATAACCAGATTATAAAGAGGGAAGTTTATTTGGGTTCACAGTTTTTGAGGCTTCAATCCCTGGTCGATGGACCCATTGTTTGGGACCTGTGGTGAAGCAGCACATCATGGCCAGAACATTCACAGACTACAGGGGCCAGGGAGGAAAGAGAAAGAGGAATCTCTCATGATCCCTTTGGGGACACCCCTATGACCTAAAGACCTCCCACTAGGCCACACCTTTTAAAGGTTCTACCAGCTTCCATAATGCCAAGCTGGGGACCAAATCTCTAATGGTTGGTCCTTTGGGAGAGGATCCAGATCTAAGCTAAGCAAACATGGAATATCTGTCTATTTAGGAACCGTTAATGTCTCCCATTTCAGCTTTATGATTGTATCTGTATAGGAATTCATATGATTTTTTAAATTCATTTTTATGTGCAGTTGTTTTTCTTTTCCAAATAAATCACGAAATCAACTTGCAATTTCAAGCTATCTTGGGCCACCAGGAAGAAGCAAGACAGGAACCTTCCCTTTAAGTCTTCCAAGAAATCAGGGCCCTGCGAACTTGTTCTTCTCACACCTCTGTGCTCTGGAACTGTGAAAGAGATTGCAGTTACTTTAAGTTACCTAGTTTGTGGCACTCTTTTATGGCAGTCCTAGTACATAATGCAGTCATGTTTTACTGCTGAATTATATTAAATAATATTTAGTTTATTCATTTAGCATTGATATTCATAAGATTGCCTAGTATTTTGTATGTGTGTGTGTGTGTGTGTGTGTGTGTGTGTGTGTGTATAGAGCCATTACTAAAGTTGTATTAGACTCATAAATTGGAGGGAATTCCTGCTTTTACTTTTTGGGAAGCTTGTATTATGTTAGATTTGCCTTTTTCTTGGTGGAATCCCATTAATGCCATCTGGATCTGGTGGATTTGTGGATTAATGTCTTAAATATATGTTTTTCTTCTTCTGTTTGGTTGTATTTTTAAGGAATTTACCTATTTCATCTAGTTTTTACATATACTGGCTAAAATTCTTCATCATATTACTTTCTTATGTATCCTATCATTTCAGTTTCTCAAGTTATATCCCTTTTTTTTCCTTAAAATAATATTTAAAATCTTTTATCAGTGACTCTTGCAAATGGTTTGTAAATTAGCGTTTCAAAAAAATTTTTGTATTTCGTCTTCTGGTTAACAAAGCCTAAAGTTAATGATTTCTCTCTAATCCTCAATCATGTAAGTATCTTAGAATATGTTAATTTTATCAGCCCCTTTTGAAATTGTGCACAATAGTCAGTAGGTATTTTAGTTCTAGCTAAACTAAAAATTATTATTCTTTTGTTATTTTAAAACAAATTTTCTCAGAGTTTTTCAGTGGTTTTATTTACTAATAATTCTTTCCGAGCCAACTTCTTTTTTTCTGGAATTATTTCCCCCTCTACCAATAAAGTCCTGGGAATTTCCATTATTGAAAATACTGTATATTGTTTGTTTTTTGATAGGTGCTCTCTCTCTCTCTCTCTCTCTCTGTCTGTCTCTCTCTCTCTCTCATTATTGAAGGATAACTTAACTACAGAATTTTGTCTTTACAGTAAAGGAGACTATGTCCACAATGAAAGAAAACACTCATGATGAATAAAAATATAGTACATTTTATAAGATAAATAGAAATTGATAAAGAACTAAATGGAACATATAGAATAGAAAATATAATATTTTAATTAAGAATAATACTTTAAAGGTAGTAACAGCACATATGATTTAAAACATGAGTCGGTTTACTTGAAGATTGACCAACATTAATTATTAAATGTGGACATTAGAGGGAAAAATGATACAAAATTAGTCAATCCTTATGAGGCTGTTGTAGCCATTTTGAAATGACAGATGGATATCTTGACCCAAAAGTTGACTCAGATGTCAAGATTAATGATATCACACCAAGAGGGTATGAAAAGGCTTCGTATTCACGTAACGAGATATTCTGGAAGAACTAGGCAGGCCTCCCATCCTGGCCTGGAAATGGCTAATTAGAACAAGGAAGGAATTTTTTTCTGGGATAAAATTATGTGACTTTGAATATGTCTTATTCTTTTGGGGATCACTTTGAAGCATTGTTAGGATTGTTCCAGGGAGGCCTCTGGTCTAGGGAGAATTCAACCCTGTTCAAACACAGCACTCTCTTTAGAGACTTACATAATGCTCTGTATATCAGGATTTCTTCCGGCACGGGCTAGTGGGAAAATGAACTATTTTCAGCCCTCTTTACACTTCAATGAATTCTTCTTCCTCCTACTCCTTACAGTTGGACCTTTTCCTGGGTCAGTGTTCCTCAGTCCTAATTTAGAAGCTCTAGATACCAACCGGGTCTCATTGCAGTCAAGTTAATGTGGATGTCTGTACCTTCAAACCCATGCATGCATCAGTTTGGCCAACATCTTTAGACGACTCCTCTTAAAATCTCTAGAGGGAGCTCTTTCTCTGCCTTGTTCCCTCTTTGGCATCCTCCGTATTCTGATCCCACTGTAACTTTGCACACTGTCTCAACTGATGAGATTACGTTTGAGTTTCTCCTGTGCTGCAGCTTGAAAATTCTTAACAGTCACTAATCGGGGGGAAATTGTAGGACTCACCTTCTTTGTTTTCCTGTTGTTTTGTATTTCTACCATTGCTAGGTAAAAATGTTACTTCTGTTTTATCTTCTACAGTCTCTAAAGCAGAAATGACACAGCATTGCTTTCATCATATTATAAAATTAAAGATGCTGCCTTGTACTTAGCAAAGTGGCCGCAATGAAGTAAGACACTAAAGTAAAGTGCTTGTTGAATAACTAAATGAGTGATTGGCGAGCACTATACAAAGAGGTAAAAATACTGGAAAAAATTTTACCATATTTTTTTGTACATCACAAAGTCAAATAAGGAAAAATTATTATAGCAAAAGTGTTAAATTTTTAGCTTAATTTAACCCATAATTTGAAACTTCATGACCAGTCAATGAGGTAAACTAGAGATAGAGCGCAGCACTCCCTAAACATTTTGGCACCAGTGACTAGTTTTGTGGAAGACAATTTTTCCACAGACTGGTGAGGAGAAGTTTAACTTACTTTACTTTAGTTTCCTTTTTGTTAGTATATTTATGCAATTCATAGTAATCACACTCCCCAGCACACTTCACTGCCTCAGCTCTATCTCAGGTCATGAGGCGTTAGATTCTCATAAGAAGCATTCAACCTAGACCCCATGGCATGTGCAGTTCACAGTAGGCCTTGTGCTTCTGTGAGAACCTAATGCCTTGGGTGATCTGACAGGGGATGGAGCTCAGGTGGTAATGAGAGCAGTGTGGATGGCTGTAAATGCCCTGGTAGGACAAAACTCCACTTGCTCACCTGCTGCTTACTTCCTGCTGTACACCCCAGTCCTTAGCATGCTGCATACTGCTACCTGTCCATAGCCTAGTTTGGGCCCCCTGATATAAAGAGTCCAAGGAATATAGTGGGCAAAGGGAATTGAATAAGTACACATGGAAACAAGTAGCCAAGAAAAGTAAATATGCTTCTTGGTATGTTAATAGAACATCTATAAAAATTGATAATAACAAGTCCCCAAAGACTGAACCTTTTCTCATAATATAATCAAAATGAAAATTAGTAACAAAAATTTAACTCCATCAAAGCCATGTTTTATTTAAAAACTAGCTTACTTCTAGTTCTCTTAGTTATTAAGTCAAAAAGAGAAGAATAAGTTTTATGTAATAATACTAATATCAAAATTAGTTTATAAGAAAAAGTATTGCTTTGGCTAACTTCACCATATAAATTAAAATAATCAAGGAAAGTCAATTTGAAACCATATAAAGGTATAAAATAACTTAAAAAGGAATAGCAGGAATTAAATGTGAATTAAAATATTGAATTTCAAAGTAGAAAAACATTTAATTAATAAAAATATTCTAATATTCCAATTCATAACCAAGCCTACAACAGACTTGCAGGAGAAGTAGAAAATACAAATCTATAATATAGTAGAGGTAAAAATGGTAGCATTTTTGCTAATAACAACATCAAAAATATTACTGATTTAGTGAGCACTTACTATGGACATGATACCATGCCATATATATATATATATAATATATATATTATATGCACATGTATACTCATATACACAATATGGCTTTATATATAAAATTAAGAGCTTGGAAATTTAAGCCTTATATTTGTGATTTAAATTTTTTCACTTATAAATTATTAACTGTTTCTGTTTTCATAAAACTAGATTAAAATATGATAAAATTGTAAAATGCTTACAGCAATATGTAATGTATAGGAAGCAGTCAACAAACAGCAATTAAAAGTACAGTGTATTATTTGGAGCTGTATTTGGATCAAATAACTGTACTCTCTAGAGTGGAAAAGAGAGTGCATTCTATTTTCTTTGTGAAAAGTAAGCCAGCTACAGCTGGAATAACAGATCAAGGCTACCATCAAGCACAAAGATGTCTTATAGTCACAAGACTGTTCCTACAATTGTAGGCATTTGCATGTACATTACATTTAGAAAGAAGGTTAATACCTTTATTTTCATGAAGTTGGGCTTTTGACTTGAGAAACAAGCTTTCCTCACTGACCAAACATTTTGTATGTTTAGTCATAATTGCAAAGGAGGCTGGATGATTACACATCTTTAGTTGAGCACAATACCATGCCTAAAATTGTTTTAGTAAAGATGAAAAAGTAATAGACTTTGTGTAAGTAATCATCAGTGTCTCTCATAGGGAGGCATAAAAGTTTTAATGTGGCCTAGTAAATTAAAATATGTTAATAAATTACACGATTCTCAAGGAAATATGTATATATGTATAATATATAAATACATGAATATATATTTATATATTTATATTATATTATTTATATTATATTTATATATATATATATATCTCCAAGAGAAAAAAGAAATTTTGATGAATATGATTTTTTTTTAATCTGTAAAATTATATTGGAAAGGACACCAAGCTATGATGATTGTACAATTTGTTTTTTAATTCTTTTATGATGCAATATTTTTAGTAGTTTTAAAAATGTTCCAGGGGATACAATGAGATAGGAAACATTATTTGTGTGACAAAGACAGCAAAACTTTGCTACGTAGCAAAAATCGCTCAAAGGGAGTAGGTCAGTACAGGAGAAGGGAAGAACAGAGGAAAAAAATCAGTGAAACCAAGAGTTGGTTTTTTGAAAACAATAAACCTCTACCTAGACTATCTAAGAAAGCCACAGAGAGGCCTCAAATAAATAAAATCAGACATGAAGGTAGAGACATTACAATAGGTGCCTAAAAAATAAAAGAGATCATGACAGAGTATATGAACAATTATATTGGGTAACTTAGCAGAAATGGATAAATTCCTAGAAAACTATAACCTCCCAAGATTGAATCAAGAAGAAAGAGAAAGCTTGATCAGACTAATAATAAAGAGATTGAAGAAATAATTAAAAACTTTCCAACAAAGAAAAGCCTAAGGCCACCTTGTATCAGGACAGAATTCTGTCACACATTCAAAGAAGTATTACTAATACTTCTGAAACTCTTTTGAAATATACAGCCAGAGGGAATACTTCCAATTACATTCAGAAGGCCATTACATTGAGACCTAAATCAGACAGATACCACACACGTACACACACACACACACACACACACACAAACAACAACAAACCACAAGCCAGTATCTCTGATGCACATTGATACAAAAATAAACTGAGTCAGCAACATATCAAAAATATACATTGTGACTAAGTGAGATTTAACCTTAGAATGCAAAGCTATTTTGACATATGCAAATTAATCACACTAATAGAATGAGAGTTAAAAACCCATGATCATTTCGGCTGACACAGAGCAATAATCTGACAAAGTTCACCATTCTTCCTTGAAAAAACTCAGCAGTTTAAGTATAGAAAGAAATATTTTTTTCAATATGATAAAGGCCAAATTTTGGAAAACTCATAGCTAACATAATCAATGAGGAAAAACTGAAAGCATTTCCACTGAGATCTGCCGAGGTAAGGATGTCCACTCTTAGTGCTCCTACTCAGCATAGTGCCAGAAGTACTAGCAAGATAAATCAGATAAAAAACCAAACTAAAAGACATCTACATTGGAAGGGAAGAAGTAAAATTATCTGTACTTTCAGATTACATGATTGTATAGGCAGAAAACCCCAAATTACACACACACACACACACACACACACACACAAACACATACAGTGTTAGAACTAATAAATGTATTCACTAAGGCTGCAGGATACAAATCTAACACACAAAAATCAGTATAATTTTTTACACAAATAATGATGTAATTAAAAAATCAAGAAATATACCATTTATGATAGCATAAAAATTAATGTTTAACCAAGGATTAAAATAACTCTATGACAGAAACTGTGAAACAGGTAAAAGAAATTGAAGCAGACACAAATAAAAGAAATTGAAGGAGACACAAATAAATTCTTCCCATGTTCACAAATTAGAACAATTAATATTGTCAAGATGTCCAGAGGAAGCTTCCCCGCCGCCATCCCAAGCTCCTAGGGCAGAGAAGCTGAGCCAGTCCCAGCACCCGGAAGGAAGCTCCCCTGCCACCATCCCAAGCACCTAGGGCAGAGAAGTTGAGCTGCGTGGGTGCCAGAAGCACCTACCACCCCCCCCCCCCCCGTGGAAATGAGAAGACACGTAAACGAGCCTCAAAAACAGACTTCTGGATCACCTACAGCAACCCCAAAGGGAAACGAGATGGAACAATCTGATATTCAACTACCTGGACTCTCTGAACTGCCAACAAAAGAGGATCTGGGAAAGATGAACTCAGAAATAATTACTCGGATAACAGCAAAGATTGTGCTCATGGTGCAAGACATGATTAATAAATCTAGAGAGGACACAGATAAAAAAATGGAGGATCTGAGGAACATGATGCAATCCCAACATAGGAAATAAATGGAATCCATAAAACAATTGAAAACAGATTTCCAGGAGATTAAAAACTCCATCAAAAGACTGCACAGCAGAATGAACCAATGTGAGGATAGAATTTCAGATATAGAAGAAAAGATTGTGATTAGTGACCAGGAAAAGAAAAATTGCTTTAAAATTGTAAAGGAACATGAGAAATCAATCCAGCAGCTGCTAGACGATGCAAAGAAGAATAACATAAGACTGATTGGAGTCAATGAAGAAAGAGAAAAGAGTGCAGATGACATAAAAAAACTGTTCACAGAAGTGATGGCAGAAAACTTCCCAAGGAGGAGGAAAGAACTTGACACACAGATAAGTGAGGCATATAGGACTCCAGCTAGCCTTAATCAAAAAAAAAAAATCTACACCTAGGCATACAATAGTTAGGATTCCAGAAATCCAACAGAAGAACAAAATTCTACAAGCAGTGAGAGAAAAGAAACAAATCACATACAAAGGAAAGCCCATCAGAATCACAGCAGACTTCTCAATGCAAACCCTGAAGGCAAGAAGAGCTTAGAGTGATGTATTTCAAGCCCTAAAGAAAAACAGCCTCCAACCTTGATTGATGTACCCTGCAAAACTATCTTTCAAAATTGATGGAGAAATAAGATACTTTGATGATAAAGAGCACCTCAGGAACTTCATGAATACCAAACCGGCACTCCAAAAAAGTTTAGACAATGCCCTAGGAAAAGATAATGAGGATCACAACCCCAGGAAAAAAAGCAGAATGAATCCATTGGGCATGACAAATTAAACACAAGGGGAGAGACTCCAACAAAAAGAAAAAGTCATGACAAGGCTTTTAAAACTTTTAACTTCATCTCCCTGATGAGTGTATAATTCAATCTTATTATTGTACTGATTAGTATTTTTCTGATTCTAGAGTTGCACACCTTTCCCTGTGCTATACTGGCTATTTATCATCTTATGTCTACTTTTTGATTGGGTTGTCTCTTAATGAGCTCTAAGAATTCTTTATATATTCTGGTCATAGGTTATATGCATTGTAAATATGGTCTGTTTAAGGACTACTTTTCATTTTAATGATGTCATTTAAAGTTCTAAATTTTGATGGAATCTCATTCATCAAGTTTTTTCTTTTATACATCATGGTTTTTGTATCCTAGGTAGTTCTTGCCTACCCTGAATTCATAAATATTTTCCCTTATAATTTCTTCTTAAAGTTTTATACTTTTAGGCTTTCATATTTAGGTTCATAGATTCCTTCAAGTTATTTTCATGTATGGAAATAAAGGGTTGATGTTAATTTTTTATATATGGATACCAGGTGTTCTAGTGCCATTTGCTGAACACACTATCTCTTCCTCAGCTCTTGAATTGAGTTTATATTCTATAAAATGCTAATGTTAAATAATCTTTCAAAGCTCAGTGGACCATACACATGTGGTTCTATTTCTAGATTCTCTGTTTTATTCAAATGATCTATGTCTTTCCTTACACCAACACTGCCTTGATTACTGTAGCTTTAAAAGAAGTCTTAAAATTAGGTACTAAATGTCTTCCAACACTGTTTTTCTGTTTTTGTTTTTTTGTTTTTAACTTTTCTAGGTCCTTTGTACTCCTACATAACTTTTAAATTTCAATATCTAATTCTTCATTTATAGCAAGTATACACAGACCTGAATTTTTATATATACCTTGTGTTTTCTAATCCTGCTAAATTCAAATACAAGTTTTAGGGGCTCCTAGAGATTTCTTAGTGTTTTCTCTGTGGATGATCATTACATCTACATACAAAGATTTTGCTTCTACCTTGGCAATCCTATCCTAATTGTGTCATTTTATTGTCAGACTATTTTGATGGGGCCTAGGTTTCAAAGTTTAATGGACAGATAAAGAGTGAGCATATCTGCCTTTGTTCCCCACCTTAAGGAGAAAGCATTGTATCTTCTCCATTCATATAAGACGTTCTCGCTGGAAGTATGGAGTACACGTCTTTAATCTGTTGAGAAGGTTCTATTCTACTTCTAGTCTCCTTATAGCTTTTACCATGAACAGCTGTAGAATTTAGTCCAATACTTTTTCTCCAACTAGTGACAGGATTATATGGCTTTTTCCTTTCCTCTGTTGAAATGATGACTTTTGGGGGTGGATCTTCCAATGCTGAACCAACACTGCCATCCCTATAACAAAACCACTTTCTACATCCTGCCAGATCTGACTTCCAATAGTTTGTTTTGGTTAAACAAATTTCTATCTATGTTCATACTTTTTCTTCTATTATCTTTATCTAGTTTTAGGATTAGCACAATGTTGAGTTCTTAAAATGAGGGGAGAAGTGTTCCTTCTTTTTTCTGCTTTAATTGTTTGATATAATTTATCAGTTAAAATGTATATGAGCCTGCTGTTGTCATATAGGTAGGTTTCCAAGCTAGGGATATACTTTATTTAATAGGTGCTATTTAAATTTTATATTTCCTCCAGAGTTAGTTTCATTATTTTGTCTTCCAAGGTATTTCTTAGAAGTTGTCAAATTTATTTCAAAACAGATTTTTGTAATATGCCTTCTATATCCTTTTAAAGTCTGCAAAACCTGTGGTAATGCCTCCTAGATCTTGATATTGTAATTTTAAAAATGTGTAATTGATATTGTGTAATAGGAAGAAAAGGTCTAAAGGAGCAGGGGAAGTGGGAGGGGTAGGGGAAAGGAAAAAAGGGAAAAGAAAAAATATGAGAAAAGGAAAAAAATGGAAACAAGGTCTTTGCAAATAGGGAAGGGTGGAGGGGGTGAAGGGAGAACAATGGAAGGGGAAAAAATAAGAACCAAGATACTCATGTAAAGGTACCAGATCCCAATGATGAATGTAACTGTATTGTATACCTAAGATGTGTCAATAAACTTAATGGGGGGGGAGAAGATGTCCATACTACCCAAAGCAATATATAGATTTAATGCAGTTGCTATCAAAATTCCAATGGCCTTTTCACGGAAACAGAGAATCTTGCAATTCATTTGGAACCAAAAAATCTGCTAAATTGCCAAAGCAACATTGAGGAAGAAACACAAAGGTAGAGGCATTGCATTTCCTGATTTAAACATTATATTGCAAAGCTGTAGTAATCAAAATGGTGTGATGCTGTCATTAAAACAAATAGACCAACTGAAGAGAAAAAAAGCCCAGAAAACATTGCAAACATATGCAGTCAATTAATTTTCAACAAACAGACCAAAATGTTACAATGTGGAAAGAATAATTTCTTCAATAAGTGTTGCTGAGAAAACTCGAAACTGACCCCTTTTCCTGTACCATAAACAAAAATCAATTCAAAATGGAAAGAGACCTAGAAGAAAGACCTAGAAGCATACAATTCCTAGAAGACAACATAGGGAATCAAGAAATTGAGTTTGCTCCATCTCTACACTACTATTCTCAGCACAATGACTTTCATCCTTACAGTTGTATGGGCTGATTGCTGAATCTCCATGTTTTGTAACATCATTACAGGCAGGAAGAAGGTAAGTGGTGAAGAACTCCTTGGGCCTATGTGTGTATTAGTGCCAACTCTTGGAGATTGGGCTCTGTTCATTTCTGAAAGCAAGGAGATGAAGGAGTAGGAAAAGGAATGAGAAAGGGAGGAAAGAGTGTATTAGGGTACTCTAGAGAAATAAAATCAAGAGAAAATATATGTATAATTATGTAAGGGGATTTATGAAGTGAATTTATAGGATCAGAAGGAGGAGAGTCCACAGTAGTCCTCAGAGGAATCAGAGACAGAAGAGTCCGCAAAGGTCGTCTTAGTGCTGGAGAGCTGGAGGATCCAGAAGCTGCTCAGCCCAAGAAGATGGGAGTTGCAAAACAAGAGGGATCAAGGAGGCACCACCAGTCTGGAAGGTCATTGTAGAGTCTCTGGTGCTAGTGTGCACAGGAAAGCTGAAGAAACTGAAATCCACACACTTCCTTCTTCTTTCCCTTTTTATTCCATGCAGGCTACAAGCCTATTGGTTGGTGCTACCTACATCTAGGGTGGGGCTTCCCCCCTCAGTTTGCTGGGCTACATGTCAATCATCCACAGACATTCCCAGTACCATTCTTTACTCATCTGCTAGGCATTTCTTTCTTTCTTTTTTTTGGTACCAGGGATCAAACTCAGGACCTTGTGCTTGTGAGGCAGGTGGCAGAAACACTGAGCTAAATCCCAGGCCCTGCTGGGCATTTCTTAATGCATTCAAATTGACATTATCATGATTAACAGTGAGTGATGAGACCTGAGCAAGACAGGAAAAATGTAGAAGTTGCAGGAGTTTCAAGCTTCCAGAGTGACAGATAGCTAATAGGCACTTGAAGTTCATGTGTGTCGCAGCACTTCTTCAACTTCCACTTGCACACAGATCACTTGAGGCATTTTAAAAACATGATGTAGTACATCTGGAGTTGTCTGCATTTCTAAGGAGGTCCCACCTTGATGCTAAATCCCCTAGATTGTGGACCATACTTTGAGTCTAGTAATCTTTTACGCTATGTTCCTCCATTATAACACTTTTTTAGAAAATCTTTTATTTCAATTTTTAATAGTTTTAGAGGTGAATCCCATGTCCAACTTCATTTAAGCTTCTCTCTCACTTTCCTCTAAGGACACTAAAATAGGGACTGCAAGGATTTAAACTGAGTGGTTCTTTTTTATGAGTTTTGTGCAAGGATGTCCCTCCATGTCAGCTTGGCTTCTCTCTTTCCCCGTAAGGCCACCTTTCTTCACAAGGCCACCTTCTGATCTAGTGACCATTGGGGCTGGCTACCTTCTGTCTGGGTTTCTTAGGCAAAACTGAGAAAGTCCATTTTGTTAGCAGATCAGCCTCAGGTTCTTTCTTTCTCCCTTCCAGGAGGGTCCGTCTACTGGCTCAGCATCTAGGATGCTGTCAATAGACTGTTTCTTAAACCTCATGTGGTCCGTAGGAAAGACTTCAGTCACTGTTTGCCCAGACACATTCTGGGAAACCAGGCCATTTGTTCCCTACAGAGCAATGTTTCTTTGGTTCACTGTGGAGGGCCTGTAACCAGTCCTTTTTTAAAATTTAATTTTGTGTTATTATATGTTTGCAGTATATGATGATTACATACTCTGTGGTGACTTGATACATGTACATGACACATCTTAATTCTTTTTTCATCCTCTTCCCCTTTCTTCCCTCCCTCCTTTCTCCATCTCTCGGTTTCTTTCCCTTTTGCAAAAGATCTATCTCCTTATTTCTTATTATATATCTTTTATTTTTCTCTTTATTTGTATTTTGGGTTTCTTATATAAGAAACCATGTGTCTTAGTTACTTTTCTCATTGCTGAGACTAAGTACCCAACATCCAAAGTTAAAGGAGGAAAGGTTTATTTGGCTCACAGTGTGTAGAGGTTTCAGTGCATAGCTGGCTGGCTCCAAGGCAGGGTGGCATGGCAGAGGGGTATTGCAGAGGAGAAACAGTTCATGGCAGGCAGAAGGCAGCAAGCAGCAAGTCCAAGGGACCTTAGCAGCTTTTTTCTGCCTCTTTTATATTCTATGTAGGCTACTTGGATAAAGCAGGTGCCAAACCAATCAGTGGACTGATGTAGTAATCACCCACCCTTAATCCTAGCACCCTTAATCCTAGGATTGCATCATGAACCAGTCACACACTCTAGAGCCAGCCATTTCTGAAAAAGTTCCATCTATGACTTCATGAGGCTTTGGGGGTACATCTAAACACAAGCTGTAACACCATTCAACATTTAAGCTTGTATATGGTGAAAGAGTTATATTTTCTTTAGTAATAATTATATGTTCTACATTAAAATAAAAAATAATGAAACAGTCAAAATTTTAGCTTGTGTCTGACTTAGTTCACTAAACATTATGATCTTAATATGTATCTGTTTGCTTACAAATGACTCAAGATTATCCTTTATGGCACAGTAGTACTCCACTGTGTGCATGTGCACCCGTAGTTCTAGCAGCACAATTCACAATAGCTAAATCTTGGGAGTGGCCTGAATGTCATCAACAGATGACTGGATAAAGAAAATGTGGTATTTACATATAATGGTAAGCAGTCTTTGATTCTCATGCTTTCAGTTTCTCAGACTTGAGGCAGACACTAACCCACTGTGAACCCCAGTCTCCACACGGCCCTGCTCAAGTGTCTTTCATCTGGCTGAAAATATGACGTCAACACACCTCACCTTTCCTGTTGGGTGGGACCTGCACAACTCTCTCCATGAAAACTCATTTCAAATTTAACAGCTTCTTGAGTAATTCAGATGTTTATATCTGGGTTTCCAACTGCCACGTTGCAGTAGTTGGCACAGGGCATCCATGTGCAGTTGTGTACGCTGTGCATTCTAAAACTCTGGGAATGTCACTCACCTCCAAGTCACTATGGATTTACACAGTGATGATGATGACTTTTGTTAATTGCATTTTATGCAATTAAGAAAAAGGAAAGGTTACCTTTTTCTTAATTGTACAAAATCCCCTCTTGGTCTAGTGGCAGCTGCTTTGGTACTGATTGTCTCAGAGACTTTGGAGAAACTGAGCAATTCCTTATTATGAAGAGTGTTTAAAATAAATGTATGATTCTGCATGAACTTGTAGGCACATTTTCTTTACTAGTATCCCTTGAATATCAGAGCAAGTTAATTTTGTTGATTTTGTAGTCATTCACTTGCTTTTTTTGAGAATTTTAAATTTAATTTTTAAAAAAATTTAATTTTTAAAGAGTCAACATGAAATACAGGCATTTTGTGTTCAGATAGTCTAAAATCAGGAAACAGAGTTTCTTTAGTTGCTTTATATTTCTTATCACTATTTCAAATCACATGTGTCCAGAAAGTTAATAGAATTTATTATTCTAGGCTTCATTCCTGTGTCTATAAAGATGGCTGTTATGCATATAGATTGATCATTCTATAAATTAGGCAAAGGACATTTGATGAAAGTCTTTTTGTAAGAGTTTATTTTCTCTTGACATTTTCAGTAATACAATTTTTGGGTTTTTTTTAAAGGAGGGGGTGGCCCAAAATAGAAAGAACTTTTGGGAGATTTAAATTATTCCAATGAAAGGAAATATTTTTGAGTCTCTGAATCTGATGATTTAATCTTGTTGTTGCCCTTCATAAGACTTGCATGGCTTAGCAAGATCATGAAGAGAAATTGCATTTTATTCTAGAACCTGAGGTGGAAATCTCTGGAGTTTTTATTATTGTAATTTCTCATTTTTCTCTGTGAGAACCACCCATCGTCATTCCACTCTCTATGAATAATTTTAGTTGACAATCAAAATATATTAACCCCCAGTGACCTCAGAGTCCTGAAACCCACTGTGCCTGCTGGGAATGCTGCACTTCAAAGATTCTTACCAGTGAAAAGCTCCATGGAGTCTCCTACAAAAGTATTCCTTGATATTTTAATCTGTGCTCCTTGAATTACATTGGATTGTATTTTGCTCAGAGACAAATTAAATACTCATTGCTGAAGACCTGGTCTGAGGGCTGACCACAAAGATGATAAAAGCCAAACTTCTCCCCTCCTTCGGCCAGAAGAGGGAAGCAGTGGGCTGCATCTGAGGCGTTTGTGCAGAGACTCCAGCAGATTTTGCTACTCCAGAGTATCTACTATTCAGCAAAATAACCGTTAAGATAAGACATGGCTTGCAGATGTCACTTTGGAAGATTACAGATGTATCAGTCATGTTTTTTTCATTCATTTACTCCTTGAATAACTTAGTTTCTCTGGATTTGTGAAATTTAAAGAGTGCTTGCTGATAATCTCTGCTTTGAATCAGAGCTTTCTGAATGGATATGAAAGCCAATACAAAGCAACCAGAAACCCTATGTGAATGTTGTGGTTATAAAATTTTACCTCTGATATGAAGATATTTTTCCCAACTGATGTACATGTTTAGGTGCAAGTCCATGGTAAGTGAGGGCGATATATTTTTACCTTAAAAATGGTTATGTTAATATTAAACTATTGTATTGTTTTTATCTTTTTAAAATTAGGCCACCTTATATGGCTCTTTTATTATCCTGTACTTTCTGGCATAGTTAATAATACTTCAAATTTGTCTAAAATGTTTCCCTGAATTTGTGATCCAAAGCCTGTGTAGAGCAGTGAGAAAAAATTTTTGGGATAATAAAAAAAGAAAAACAAATTGTGCTTCTATGATTGAGTAAACATAGGAATCTAAGACTTTCTATGACAGTAATTGCTCACATTGTCTTCTTTATTTTGAGTTGATATAAGCTGTATTTATATAAACAAGCACTTTAAGTGTGACAACTGAATGGTGAGAATTCCGTTCACTTGATTCCATGATACACTGTATTCATCTGATTTTATCCAAATGGGGATTACCAAATGACCCACAGTGATACTTTGCTCATTATTTGTTTAGTTCCAAACCTAATTTTAGTAGATGATGCATGTATTTGATTGCACTGAGCTACATCTTCAGCCTTTACAGTCTTTTAAAAAAATTTTGAGAGTCTCACTAAGTAGCTAAGTTACCCAGATTGGACTTGAACTTATATTCCCCTGCCTCAGGAATCCAGAGTACTGGGATTACAGGTGTGTGTCACTATGCCTGGCTATTTTTAAAAATTCTTAAATATATTAGAATTTAATTGTGAAATTTTTTATTTTACTGATTAAATTTTCAAATAAGAACACCTTTATAAAGAGCCTAAAAGAAAAACATATACCCAAAGAAGCCTCAAAATATCATAAGTTCAAAATCTATCCTCTATTTAAGTGAATTTTAACAATTTGTGGCAAAGCAAAGAAGTTTATAAGTTCTTTGAGATTCTTCCCAACAAGAGATGGGGTGTTCCTCCTCTTGAATCTAGGCAGGTTCCATGGCCACGTTGACCCATAGCATATGAGAGTGGAGCCATGTTGGTTTCGGGCCAAGGCTTTAGGATACTGGAAGCTTTTGCTTTGTGCTCTCAGAGCATTTGCTCTTGAGGTCCATGCTATGTGGACACATCCCTGGGATGGGAACCAGGGGCTCTGCTGAACTTCTAGTTCAGGTCAACATCGTTTTACCAGCCATGGGAGCAGACCCGTGGGAAGTGGTCTTTCCTGCTGCAGTCCAGTGGTCCTCATGTGGGGCAGAGATACACTGTTTTCCTTGAGCTCTGCTCATTGCTGATTTATGAGCAAAACAAATGATTTTTGGTTCAAGCCAAAGAGTTTTAGCATGGCCTGATATACAGCAATTCATAGCTGACCGCAGTTCTTCAACAAAAACACAATCTTCTTTCAAAGAAGTTTGTGTATAATAAATAACATAAAGCCGATAGCATCATCTTTGAAAGCTTCTCCTACCATTGGGAAAGAAAATGACACAATGCAGGCTTGTAATCAGCATTAGGGAAGTAGAATGCCACTGCTAAGTTTTAAGCCTTGTGTTCTGCAACACCACTTTGGGGTCGGAGTGCTAATTACTTCATGCTACTGAACAGTGTTAGTAAATTTAGAATCTGTACAATGTGCCAAGCATGTAATTGTGTCGTAGCAGCATTTATGCACTAGATCAGCAACACTTTACGTGGACAATAGACTTGGGATGGATTTTAGAAACTCTAATGAGCAAACCAAGTTATTGAATAATGATATTCCAAGCTTGCTTTCAACCACTTTACTTGGCATGGCACAACTAAAACAAAGAGCAGTGAAAGTTGGATAAAATGTTTTATTTTTTTCCATTTTGAATTCAAAATGCCTGCAGATGAAAACTAGAAGACAGATAGGAATTGTTTTGATTCTTTTAGAAGACATCTTTTCATTTTTACCCTTATTTTTTATAATACTGTTCTTTTAGGGAGTAAAATTTATGTTCTGATGAGAACAATTTTTCTAAAGTTTAGCAGGCATGAGAATCATTTGGAAGACTTGATTAAACATAGATTGTATGCTGGGTGTAGTGGTACACACATGTAATCCCAGCACTTTGGGAGGCTGGGGCAGGAGGATTACAAGTTTGAGTCCTGTGTGGCAATTTAGCAACACCCTGTTTCTTTTTAATAAAGAACTTGCATAGATTGTAGAAACCCAACCACAGAGTTTCTGATTCCTTCATTATGGGGTTGGGCCTTGAATTACTGTTTCTAACAAGTTTTCAGGCAATGTTGATGTTGACCTGAAGAATTCATATGGAGAAACACTAGATTAAAGAAGATAATGTATAATAAATGCTTAGCAAAGTATAAGTTATCTAGAAATTGAAACTTAAAGCCAGACATTGTGGCACACACTTGTAGCTCTGGCTGTTAGTGAGGCTGAGGCAGGAGGATTGCCTGAGCTCAGGACTAGCCTGGTCAACAAACCAAGACCTCATGGCGGGGGGAAGAGAGAGACAGATGATGATGATGATGATGATTATTATAGTAGTCAGTAACTTTAGAATTATACATACATAGTTCAACTGTAAATATTTATTGAATATCTGCTATGAGCTAAGCATTATGCTAGGTTTGAAGAGCTTGTACCATGATTAGAGAGAAACACAGGGTCTTATGGGGACAAATAGGAGAGGAATAGCCTACTCTTGGGGTTGATAGAGACTTTTCTGTAGGAGATGACTGAGCTAAGTTTCTGGGGTTTTTTTTTTTTTTTGGTACTGGGGATTGAACTCGAGTCCTTGTGCTTGCGCAGCAGGCGGAGAAACCACTGAGCTAAATCCCCAGCCCCTAAGCTAAGTTTCAATAAGACCAAGAATTAGCTAGGTCAGTAGAAGCTGGAACATTCTTTTCTTCTTTGTTATTTTCAACTGCACATGTTTATTGAGTACAATGCATTTTGATTCATGTATGTATTGTGTAATAATCAAATCAAGGTGATTAGCATATCTGTTACCTTAAGCTTTTATCACATATTTATGGTGAGTGCGTTCAAATTCCTTCTAGTTACTTTGAGATCTACAATACATTATGGTTAATTATATCCACTTTACTGTACGAGAGAACACTAACATTTATTACTCCTAATTGTAACATCTCCATTCCCCATGCCTTACTTCCCCCAGTCCCTGGTACCCACTTTTGTATTTATAGACATAGCACATAACACCAGGAAAATGAGAAAAAGCTGGAAAGAACTTTACATTAAAAACGTGAAAATTGGAGGTATGGAGAGGTAATGATGTAGTTTTGTTTTTGAGAAAGTAAATTTGAGGGAAGAAAGAAGGGAATCATATTAGAGTTTTGTTTATGAGAAATGTTTGTATTATCACCCAGTATATGGAAGTGGGGTTTTTTTGTTTTTGTTAAAGAAGTTTTTTTATTGTGCTTTAAAAATATTTTCACGTTATTAATTAGAAAAAAGTCAGAAATGTGGAGAAAAGCCAGCAAGAATAACTATTTTAGTGATTTTAAATAGTCAGTTTGTACACCTAATGAACTTGAACTATACTCTGTGTGTTGTCCTATTGTATCATTTCTAAACTTTGAGTTGATACTGGGTTTTGAGAGTCCTTTTCCTTAACTAATGCTTAACTGAATATATAGCCTAAAATATGAATGGAAATTTAAAAATTTTCAATATCTAGAAATGTGAAATCATATTAATCAACTTGAATGTGTTAAATACTAATTATGTAGTTTTTGTCTAATTGTAAGTTATTTTGAGGGCAACAGTGGGAAAGTACATCCCAAATTACCACTTAACCCAAAATATATTGCTCACTACAGAAAAACAGCTACTGTGTCCACTCGAGATAGAAAAAAAATCTGATAATTAACAGGAACAAAAGATAGAGATATAGCTCCTATTTAAACAAAGAATATAAAAATCTATGAAACAAAATAATGAGCACCTTGAATCAACACGTTTCTTTTGTATGTGCATGATGACACTAGAAAAAGTCACATATATGATTTTCATAGTTGTATATGAAACAAATATCTTGAATAAGAAAGCCATCTTGATTTTGAAGTAAGTACATTCTTTTAGGTAAATTCAGGAAACAAGAAAATGGTTTAGAGAGAGATCTGTATTTCCAACAGAATATAAAGACATATAGAACAGGAAAAAGATTGGACAGAAAAGGAGTTCAGTGTTATGAAAGAAAGTCTTCTGCCTTAATAACTTAACAAGTCATAATCATCCCATCAGGAAGCACATGACCTTTGGGATATTAATATGACCTTGTTTAGAGCCATTTAAATCTTTTATAAAAATAATTAAATATGGGCACAACAGCAACATCGTTCGTAATCTTTCTGACTCAAGGAATATTTGCATCTCTCTCATTTGCTTTTTGTGGCTGGAGCATGCTCCACTCTTCAGTGTCACCTTGCAAGCAGAACAAATAGTAACATTTCAAAATCATGAAAACTATTTTTTGAAAATGTAATTAATTGAATTAGAACACCCAAAGCAATCTTAGAAGAGGGCAGAAACATTTCCCTGTAGCATCTATCTCTGATGAAGACTCTAATCTGGTGCTGAATCACGCCTGTGTTAGGAAGTGAACTGACTTTGTGTGAAGGGCGCCTGCGAACTGGTTTTGACTTGCGGAGCTGTGTTGTGTACTAAAGTGTCCACTTGTCAGGATGCCACCCTGAAATCCAGATGCGTAACTGGGGAGCTCATTCTCCTTGCCCTCGGGACAGCTAAGCCCCACATGTGTGATGACAGTGGAATGCAGTAGTTTATGTCAGGGTATGTGTGTGTTGTGAAGCTTCGGTTTGAGGGTCTCCTTACTTAATTACAAAGTGAGCAGGAAGCAGGAAGTGCTCCTTGCAACTACTCTGTTCCTCACATTAAGGCCTTGTGTTCTGCAAAGACCTGATTTTCTCTCCACTTTACTTGGACGCATAATTAGTATGCATAATTAGTATTTCTATCTTGCTTTAAAGATAGAAATGCTACATTTTTTATTTCTTATTTTCTATTGCATTTTAGAATTTAGGAAAGCAAAAGAAATATTGAAAGTCTTCCATGGATGTCCTATTAAATAGTTACAGGTCTTGGGAAACTGACTCTGTGGGTAAGTGTATTAAGAATACTAGTGACAAAAGTTTTACATTCACAAAAAAGACATAGTGATGATTCAGCTTGAGATATTTCTTGTTTAGGAGACTTTTCCGATTAGAAGTATTAACTGATATCATTGACCGAAGTGGTAGTTCCTTAAGCAGTTGTATTAAGTAATATATTTTACAATGCTTAAGTAAAAAGTATCTGTATCATGAACCTTGGTATGCATTACTCAGGTTTGTTTCTGCATCTATATAGTAATGGAAATGAAACAGGTCTGTAAAATTCAACTTCTAAAAATTCTATGACTAAAAAAGCAAATCATCTCAAAGAAGGGAAAACAATCTAATAAAAAATTCAGGAAATTTGATTTCTCTTCCTCCTTTTTCTTTTTCTTTCCCTGCCTCTCTCCCTTCCCTTCCCTTCCCTTTACTTCCTTTCCCTTCCTATTCTTTCCCTCTCCTCTTCTCCCTTGCTTTCTCTTTTCCCTCCCTCCCTCCTTCTTGTCTTCTTACCTCCTTACCTTTCTTCCTTCCTTTTGTAGCTTATAAATCTTACCTTTAATAAAAGTAAAGAAATTAACACTGACCATGTCCAAGTTATGCTGGCAGCTTAGGAGGAGATGGACCATGTTAATGATATAACTCTAGAGTGACCATTGTCTGGAATTGGGAAATGAGGTTTCTGGTGACGTATTTATTATATCATCACCAAGACCAAGACAGGGAACTTTGAGCTGAAGGACACAGTCAGAGTGTCAGAGAGGCTTTGGAAAGAAGCACTAGTCGATAACATTAACTGAGCAGTGGGGTCAAAAATTACGTTTAGATATTTAGAAGCACCCAGATCAGCATAAGCCCAATGGGGGCTGCACTTCAGAGACACTTTGTTTTTCTAATAATTCAGCTTTTCTAGAACGCTCTTCTCACCAGGTGGACTCCCTTGAAGATAAGTACTTTTATGTTCATGCAATAAACTTTGTGAGAGAAAAAACCCAAATAGATCCCTGGTCATGTAGAATCAAGGGGGGAAGATGGGAAAGACAGTGTAGTATGGTAAAAATTCACAGACCAGACATTTGACTCTTATGGACTGTTAGACATACGGCAAGTTTCATTAAAAAGTCTTGTCAGTTCTTAACGTTTTCGTGCATAACAGAGTTTATACCAATCTTCATGTAACAGTGATGTGAGGATTAACTAAAGCAAAACTTGTAAAGCATCACATAGAAGCTGAAAACTTTAAGTGCTTTCTTTTTAGTTTTTCCTTCTCCTTTCCCTCTGCTTCCTCTTTCTTATTTTTCATTTTTTCCCATTCTCTCAACATGGAAGAGGTAGAAATTTCTAGCTCACAGATTCTCTTAAAACCCATGTGGTCTTGATTTTCATTTCTCTAATGATCAAAGTTACTGAGAATTTTTTTTTTCAAGTTCTTACTGACAGTTTCTACTTCTTGAAGAATGGCTACCATCAGAGACTCTCATAATAACAGACACAATTGAGGTTGTGGGGAAAAGGGACCCTTCTGCATTGTTGATGCAAATGTGAACTAAAACTACCACTATTGAAATCAGTATTGAGAGTCCTAAAAATACTAAAAATAGAATTTCATTTGATCCAGCTATACCTCTTCTGTGTATCTTCCCCAAAGAGCTAAAGATATATTACAGTGATTCATGCATACCCATGTTTATAGCAGCACAATTCATAATAACTAAACTATAGCAGTGGCTTATGTGTCCATCAACAGATAAAGAAGGATAAATTTGAGACATTTTTAGGAAAATGTATGGATCTTGAACCATGATGCAAAGTAAAATAAATCAGACACAGAAGGTTAAATATTGCATGCTTTCTCTTATATGATAAACCCAAAATATAAAAAATATAAAGAATAAAATAGAAGAGAGACTGTAAGAAATAGGAAGATCCACTTTGTAGAGATGATAAGGGGATTAGAAAAGGGGGGAGAGAAGGGAATAGGGGGAAAAGGGGAATACAATGATTAAAACGTGATATATGTATGTACCAATTCCCCAAGTGAATGTAGTTATTACATATTTCAAGCATAAAATAATAATAAAAAGATAGAATTTTTTTAAATGCAGAAAAAAATCCAAGTGGTCTGTTGGGTTGCTCCTCATGGTCTGGGGTCTTAGAGGTGACCAGTTCTTCCTAAGAACCATGAACCTAGGGACCTAAGAACCTTCGAACATGGCTTCCCAAGGCACAAGTGCTGCTCTCCTGGGTGGTGTTGAGCATCTTAAAGGTTCTGTCCTTGACCAGTGGTCACCTCCCTGTGGGCTCTAAAGAACTGCCTGGAACCAGGGATTCTGTAGTGATATCTATTGGCAATGACAGAGACATATGTAGACATACTTTTCAAATTGTGCTGTACCAAGAGGGCACTATGTGATCATGACTCATACTGGAAAGGCAAATTTTGATTTATTTTGTCTGCTACTGCAGAGCCATTTGGTTAACATTGAAGTTAAATTTTTTCTGAGTTATTCCCTATGTTTACATTACATGTAAAATTTATTCTGAAACTTGCCAATGGTTCCTCTGAGCTTAATCCAGATTGGCACATTTAATGACCCCAAAAAGGACTCTGCCCAGGATATATGCATTAAATGGGTTTTAGAAATACTGGAGAAGTGGAGAAGTAGGGCTTCATTTGGATCCAGCCATTGAACCTGTCCACATGTTCTTCCCTGAGGGTCAGAGAGGCATAAGACACTTTCACACCATTTCAAATCAGTTCAGTGTATCAGGGTGACAGCCATCATATTTTTGTATATTAAAGAGTGCAAAACACAGATTCTGCTAAAGACAGTGGTGTCTTGAGCTAGGGTGATGTTCCAAAACCAACAGCTTTAGGAACTAGGATTAATTTTTGAAGGTGCTAGAGATCAAAACCCAGGCCTTCATATATGCTAAGGATATATGCGGACCAGTTTTGGGCCTGTATCATACTACATTTAGAGGCATTCAGAAAATTTATAGGTAAATTTATCTTTCACCTTCTTTTTCAAAAAATTTTGTCTACTTTTATACATTATTCTCCTAAATGAACCTTAGAATAATTCTGTCAAGTTCCTATTCTATCTTCTAAAAGCTCAAAGTTTGAATAAAGTTGTATTAAGCCTGAAAGTAAACTTCAGTTAAGGTGACCAAAAATCACTAAAAATCATTGAATCTACATACAAATGTGTACCCTATATAGTATTTAAATGATACTTGAGTGAAGTTTCTTTTTGAAAAATAATTTTTCTATCCAGCAATATGTTCTATTTTTATTTATTCAGGTATCTTAATGCTTTTAATACTGTTTGTTAGTTGCCTTTACTGCTAATATGTTTTAGCTGTTAGTCAGTTTTTTTAAAGATGGCCAGTACTGTAGTGAGTTCCTGTTTCGGTGGTTGAATTTCTAGGACTCAGATCTGAAGGGCAGAAGGGTCCAGTGGCATCAGCTTGATCATGCACCAGGGCATGGGTCAGTTGTAAATCCACCAGACCATCCTCCTGTAGGGCTCCTCTGTGCCACTGTCTCCACATTTGGACAAGTACATAAATGTGGAAATCAGCAAGGGATGAGAGCACAGAGTATGGAGAGGACATGGAGAATAGGAAATGGCACATACCACAAAGGTACGATGATTGAGAATTTTTAGAAGTTTGTTCTGGCCAACTGAACAAGACATGTCGGTCATGTAGATTCAGCCTACTGGCATCCACTTTGCTACCCTTTCTCTAGGGCCATCTTAAGTTTGTGTTGGGTCACCTGCCCTGAGGACTTACCAGAACCATATATAAACAGAAAGGGCACAAAATTATTAGGATGTAGTAACTGCTGAACTGGAGTGGGCTGCTAATCCTCCACAGGCTCCCATAACCCAGACTAACTTTTACAGGGAAGACATAAGAAGAATCTAGGAGGGTGGGTTGTGTGGATGGCTTGAATATCCTATGCTGGACTGTCAAGTCCTTTTCTGTTCTGGTTCCAGGCAGATGTTATTTAGTGTGAAATTAACTTGAAGTGGACTCTGTGGGAATGAGGGATTCTTTTGTTGTTGCTCATTCTTCACTAATTTTAGTACAACATCCTCTAAGGGTGTATTTGGAAAACTTACTGTGTATTCTAAATTTCAAGTATAGAAGATGATCAGCTTTCAAAATGTACTTCTTGACAACATATAATTACCAAAATAAATTTATTTCTGCTAAAAAGTGGCAAAATTTTTGTAATGTTTAATGAGATTTTATCTTACACATGGCTGTTTTGGTTTTAAAATTTTATAAAATAGAATTATAAAAGAAAGCTAATTACTTGTATCTTTATAATATACTATCCATCCCTTAATTTTCTATTAAAATTCACATGAAAATTTCTTTTTTTTGTCAAAGACTCTTGCCCAATTACTTAATGAATAAAAGAATATTAATAAATTTATATATATTTGTGTTAGTGTGGCTTTGATTAAAACAGGCTTGTATCTCATAGTGATACATAATTTCACTAGATAAAACACTAATCTTTAGTTCAATCATATAATCTTTGATAATTAAAACAATGCTCATTCTTGACTTAATAGTTTCAAGACAAAACCTTTAGTTTCTATAATTTTTCCCCCCATTAAGTTTATTGGTACATTTTCAGTATGCAATACAGTTATATTCATCATTGGGATCTTGTACCATTACATGAGTCTCTTGGTTCTTATTTTTTTCCCCTTCCATTGTCCTCCCTTGACCCCCTCCACCCTTCCCTATTTGCAAAGACCTTGTTTCCATTTTTTTTCCTCTTTTCATATTTTTTCCTTTCCCTTTTTTCCCTTCCCCTACCCCTCCCAATTCCCCTGGTCTTTTAGACCTTTTCTTCTTGTTACACAATATCAGTTATACATTTTTAAAATTACAATATCAAGATCTAGGAGCCATTACCATGGATTTTACACAATTTAAAAGGATATAGAAAGCATATTACAAAAATCTTTTTTGAAATAAATTTGACAACTTCTAAGAAGTACCTTGGAAGACAAATTAATGAAACTAACTCTGGAGGAAATATAAAATTTGAATAGCACCTATTAAAGAAAGTATATTCCTAGCTTGAAAACTTACCTATATGACAACAGCAGGCTCATAAACATTTTAACTGATAAATTATATTGAACAATTAAAGCAGAAAAAAGAAGGAACACTTCTCCCCTCATTTTAAGAACTCAACATTGTGCTAATCCTAAAACTGGATAAAGATAATAGAAGAAAAAAGTATGAACATAGAAATTTGTTTAATAAAACAAACTATTGGAAGTCAGATCTGGCAGGATGTAGAAAGTGGTTTTGTTATAGGGATGGCAGTGTTGGTTCAGCATTGGAAGATCCACCCCCAAAAGTCATCATTTCAACAGAGGAAGGGAAAAAGCCATATAATCCTGTCACTAGTTGGAGAAAAAGTATTGGACTAAATTCTACAGCTGTTCATGGTAAAAGCTATCAGGAGACTAGAAGTAGAACAGAACCTTCTCAACAGATTAAAGACGTGTACTCCATACTTCCAGCGAGAATGCCTTATATAAATGGAGAAGATACCATACTTTCTCCTTAAGGTGGGGAACAAGGGCAGATATGCTTACTCTTTATCTGTGCACTAAACTTTGAAACCTAGTCCCCATCAAAATAGTCTGGCAATAAAATGATACAACTAGGATAGGATTGGCATGGCAGAAGCAAAATCTTTGTATGTAGATGAAATGATCATCTACAGAGAAAATACTAAGAAATCTCTAGGAGCCCCTAAAACTTGTATTTGAATTTAGCAGGATTAGAAAACACAAGGTATATATAAAAATTCAGGTCTGTGTATACTTGCTATAAATGAAGGATTGGATATTGAAATTTAAAAGTTATGTAGGAGTACAAAGGACCTAGAAAAGTTTAAAAAAAAAACCAGTGTTGGAAGACGTTTAGTACCTAATTTTAAGACTTCTAAAGCTACAGTAATCAAGGCAGTGTTGGTGTAAGGAAAGACATATAGATCATTTGAATAAAACAGAGAATCTAGAAATAGAACCACACATATATGGTCCACTGAGTTTTGAAAGATTATTTAACATTAGCATTATATAGAATATAAACTCAATTCAAGAGCCAAGGAAGAGATAGTGTTTTCAGCAAATGGCACTAGAACACCTGGTATCCATATATAAAGGATTAACCTCAACCCTTTATTTCCATACATGAAAATAACTTGAAGGAATCTATGAACCTAAATATGAAAGCCTAAAAGTATAAAACTTTAAGAAGAAATTATAAGGGAAAATATTTATGAATTCAGGGTAGGCAAGAACTACCTAGGATACAAAAACCATGATGTATAAAAGAAAAAATTTGATGAATGAGATTCCATCAAAATTTAGAACTATTAAATGACATCATTAAAATGAAAAGTAGCCCTTAAACAGACCATATTTACAATGCATATAACCTATGACCAGAATATATAAAGAATTCTTAGAGCTCATTAATAGATGACCCAATTAAAATGTAGACATAAGAAGATGATAAATAGCCAGTATAGCACAAGGAATGGTGTGCAACTCTAGAATCAGAAAAATACTAATCAGTATAATAATAAGATTGAATTATACACTCATCAGGGAGATGAAGTTAAAAATTTTAAAAGCCTTGTCATGACTTTTTCTTTTTGTTGGAGTCTTACTCCCTTTGTGTTTAATTTGTCATGCCCAATGGATTCATTCTGCTTTTTTTCCTGGGGTTGTGATCCTCATTGTCTTTTCCTAGGGTATTGTCTTAAACTTTTTTGGAGTGCCGGTTTGGTATTCATGAAATTCCTGAGGTGCTCTTTATCATCAAAGTATCTTATTTCTCCATCAATTTTGAAAGATAGTTTTGCAGGGTACATCAATCAAGTTTGGAGGCTGTTTTTCTTTAGAGTTTGAAATATGTCATTCCAAGCTCTTCTTGCCTTGAGGGTTTGCACTGAGAAGTCTGCTGTGATTCTGATGGGCTTTCCTTTGTATGTGATTTGTTTCTTTTCTCTCACTGCTTGTAGAATTTTGTTCTTCTGTTGGATTTCTGGAATCCTAACTATTGTATGCCTAGGTGTAGGTTTTTTTTTTTTTTGATTAAGGCTAGCTGGAGTCCTATATGTGTCACTTATCTGTATGTCAAGTTCTTTTCCCCTGCTTGGGAAGTTTTCTGCCATCACTTCTGTGAAGGTTTTTATGTCATCTGCACTCTCTCCTCTTTCTTCATTGACTCCAATCAGTCTTATGTTATTTTTCTTTGCATCATCTAGCAGCTGCTGGATTGATTTCTCATATTCCCTTACAATTTTAAAGCAATTTTTCTTTTCCTGGTCACTAATCACAATCTTTTCTTCTATATCTGAAATTCTAACCTCACATTGGTTCATTCTGCTGTGCAGACTTTCGATGGAGTTTTTAATCTCTTGGAAATCTGTTTATATCTGTTTTATGGATTCCATTTATTTCCTATGTTGGGATTCCATCATGTTCCTCAGATCCTCTATTTTTTATCTGTGTCCTCTCTCGATTTATTAATCATGTCTTGCACCATGAGCAAAATCTTTGCTGTTATCTGAGTAATTTTTTCTGATTTCATTTTTCCCAGATCCTCTTTTGTTGCCAGTTCAGAGAGTCCAGGTGTTTGAGTATCAGATTGTTCCATCTCGTTTCCCTTTGGGGTTGCTGTAGGTGATCTGGAACTCTGTTTCTGAGGCTTGCTTATGTGTTTTCTCATTTCCATGGGGGGGAGGTGTTTCTGGCACCCACGCGGCTCACCTTCCCTAGGAGCTTCCTTCTGGGTGCTGGGACCGGCTCAGCTTCTCTGCCCTAGGAGCCTGGGATGGAGGCAGGGAACATTCTTCTGGTTGGTGGGACTGGCTCACCTTCGCTGCCCTAGGAACCTGGGATGGCAGTGGGGAAGCTTCCTTCCAGGTACTGGGACTGGCTGAGCTTCTCTGCCCTAGGAGCCTGGGATGGAGGCGGGAAGCTTCCTTCCGGGTGCTGGGACTGGTTCACCGTCTCTGCCCTAGGAGCCTGGGATGGAGGCGGGGAGCTTCCTTCCAGGTTCTATAGTTTTTATAATTATTAATGGGCCAGTAAGTTCCATAAAGTAAGGTGAACTTAAAATATTTTCTTAATTTATGAATCTTTATTTTAAAATCTTATTTAACATATTTTGTATATTATATGAATGGAGTAATGGTGATAGATATGCCTAAACATCATTAGAAATGCTTATTTTCTTGTGAAAAATTTCAAACAGTAGCCCTGTATGGTAGTGCACATCTGCAGTCCTAGCACTCCAGGAGGCTGAGACAAGAAGATTCAAGTTTGAGCCAAGGCTTATTAACTTGGTGACTTAGTGAGACCTTGTATCAAAAGAAAAAATTAGAAAAGAAAAAAAATGAAAAGGAAAAATTTCGGGGGATATAGTTGCAAAGGCTACAGCCCTAGGTTTAATCCTAAGTACTGAAGAAAACATCCCATACAATTTCTTAATATGTTATTACTATCATTATTTTTATGATTCCTGTTCTAATTTACCTAACTGAATTTTATGCTTGTCTTATAAATGCTTGTCTCTTAAATCTTTTCCAAGTGCATAATAGTCTAAAGCTTTTTATTATATGAGATGTTTCATATAATTAATTTTAATTAATGAAACCTTTAACCAAAATCTTCTGTGAATCACTAAATCTTTAAGATAAAGTTAAACATGAGGTTTCACATTTAAACATCTTAGGATTCATCTTCTACCAAAAATTCAGTTTCCGTAGAACTACCATAATGATAATGCTGCTTCTTAATTCATCATGTTTTTTTCTAACAGATTAATAGGTAATAATTTGTAATCTCCTGAGTTAAATTTCATAATCATGATAAGTTTCCAGAAAGTGAAACTGAGTTACTGAGTAATTTTAAAGAGTTTAACCAAAGTTATAGACAAGCTACTTTCAGAAGAAAGTAGGAGCCAAGGACCTATGCTAGATTTGACAGGAAGAGTGTCAACTATTGTGCTCATAAAATGACAAATTGGGGCCAGAAATGTAGCTCAGTGGTGTAATGCCTGCCTCACAAGTGCAAGGTCCTGAGTTCAATCCCCAGTACCACTCCCCCCCCCACCCCGCCAAACCCCAAAAACATAAAATGACAAATATTTCTAAAAGGAGAGCATGTCATTATCATCATCCACCAGCACTACTACCACCCCACACTACACTCATTGCTGTTCAAAAACTTAAAAATGTGAATTCTTCATATTAAATGACATCTTGAAGAAGTCCCCTCCTTAGTCTCTCCACTATCCATCAAGACACAAAGGTATTTCAACTCTAGTAATTAGTATTTGCTGTTGGCATCATGCTGACATTATTTTCCCCATAGAGACTTTCATCCAAAATACTTGCAGGCTCTTAATCAGCTGTTAGTTGTCAGTAGCACAGCTGTTTCTTCCTCTTCCTCTGAATTAAGGATTACTCCCTAAGTTAAAAATAGGGAATTCTTAATCACAAAGGATTTGGCATATTTTAGAATGTAGCAAGACAGCATCATAATTAATTTTTAAAAGTTAGAACAAATATTTTGTCAGATCATTTTGAATAAATGAAAGTTTCTAAGATAGTAAAATTGATTGTTTTTGAAACTACCAAATAAGAATTCAGAGTATTTTCCATTTGATGTAACTGTCTGTAAAAATTAGATAAGGTGAACTTTGCCCCAAAGAAGTTGGTAGCTAGAGCATTAGTAAGAAGTCTGCTGTCACTGCCAATGGGTATTTTAATTAGGATGGGGAATCACTGCTTAGGGTTTGGAACAGAGTTTTCCTCCATGTGTAGCATTCTTCAGAAATAACACTTAATACCTAAGACACTGTTATGACTATCATTTTCAGTAGGGAAAGAGAAAATTCAGGAAACCAATACTATACCATCAGTATCTCTCCATAGCTGACAAAATCCATCCAAGTTCTGCTAAGTTCTGCATCAAGTATCATGTAAAATAATATGAGGAAGAAAGGAAGGAAGTCTTCCTTGAGGAGAGGAAGAAACTTTGAAACACAAAGAGATTTTCTTAGGTCAAAGCAAAGAATAATAGGTAAATCTATAAAATATGCACTAAAAGTACCATGGATATATTCATAAAATGCCTTAATAGTTTTCATTAATTGATTGCTTGGTATTGAACTTTGTTTTTGATTCCTTGAATCATCAGTTTTACCAATAATAATGTCTAGTACTTATTGTATACTTTGTATACATGAGGCTATCTTAGTTACTTTTTCTCCTTGCTAAGACAAGATACTTGGCACTCAAAGCTAAAGGAGGAAATGTTTGTTGTAGCTCACAGTTTGTAGAAGTTTCAGTTCATAGTTGGCTGGCTCCAAGACAGGGTGGCATGGGAGAGGGGCATTACAGAGGAGAAACAGTGCATGGTGGGCAGAAGGCAGCAAAGCAGTGAAGTAGCAAAGAAGTAGCAAGTGACAAGCAGTGATCATAGCCACCCTCCTTCTGTCCCTTATATTTTATTCAGGCTACCTGCTTTGTGGGGAGGTAAGCATTTACACCCAGGGTGGAACACTTTTTATCCTAGCATCACACCGTGAACCAATCCCAGCATCACACACTCCAGATCCAACCACCTCAGAAAAGCCCCACCTATGACCATATGAGGCTTTGAGAGGACATCTAGATACAAGCCATAACAGGTGCACTATAATGTATATACACATTTCATTTAATTTTCAGCTGTTCTTCCCAGAATAGGGGAAATAACATTTATAGACCTTGCATAAAAATTAGTAAATGGTACCGATTAGATTCAAATCCCACTCTCTTTGCTTTTTACATCAGAAAGATTTAAAAATATTTATTTCCAGCCAACATAGAGTAACAGGTACAATATTCTCACCTGGAATAATCCCCCCAAATCCAAAAAAAATTTCTACATATAATGAAAATCCTATATCTAGAGATACAAGATGAACAAACATACATTTTAAGCACAAGAAACATGAAGATAACTTCTCCAAAGTAAACTGCTTAAAACCAGCAATAAAAGAAAACATTATAAGTAGGCAGAGAGGAAAAGAAACATGCATGAACAGAATAAAATGAGGTAAGAATGATGACATTTCTTATCAGAAATAACACCAGATAGAAGACAGTGGAGCAATACTTAAATCACTGAAAGAAATTGTTGTTTTAGAATTTTCAATCTAGTGTAAATATTTTTTTAAAAATGAGATGAATTTTTCAGATATAGCTATTAACCCATATTATAAGAAGTGTTAAATGAAGTCCTTTAGAAGAAGAGAACATTACTGTTTAAAAATCTGGATCCACACAAAGGAATAAAGCACTCTGGAAACAGTGAATATGGAGTATGATCAAAAGATATGGTGAGTATTTAAATAAAAAATTTATTATAATGAAAAGATATACCACCATAATCCCCCTCAAAACAGTCCTTCTCAATTCAAACACACTTATCTCATCCTTCTTGCCACTTTCTGAAGCAATTATGGAAGTCTTCTTTCCTAAGTGTCTTTAGTTGTGCTGTGTTGGCTGCTTTGATGTCCTGAGTCCATTCAAAACATTTACCTTTCATGGTCATTTTGACTTCGAGGAACTGAGAAGTCATAAGGTGCCAGATTCAGTGAATAAAGTGGATGAGAACACACTAATGTTTTTATGACCCTGCCTTTCTATTGGATGGTATTCAGAAGCAACATTCATTGTATATTGGATCACACCTTGTAAAGACACTAGAAGACAACTTCCAGAACTGCTTCAGAAAGTGGCAAGAATATTGAGATAAGATATGGTATGTTCATTGCCTTGATTGTGGTAATGTGGTAATGGTTTAGCTGGTATATACATATATAAGGAGTTATTGTATTGTGCATTTTAAATATGGGAGTTGCTATATGTTAATTTTATTAAATAAAAATTCAGCTAAATATGTAAGAACATATAATACAATATTTAAAGTAGTATTTGAAAATCTTGAATTGTAACCTTCAGTCTGTGTGACTTGAGTTCCCTCATGTCTTTAATCACAACTGCATGATATATCATGAAAAGCACCAGACAGAACCAGCAAGAGTCAAGAGCATCTCCCCAAGGCAGGAGTCAGGCTAGATGAGAAGGTACTCAGTTTTTTGGGAAGCTGCTCATTTTAGTTTATTTATTAGTGCCCATCCTTGAACAATGCTATGTTTGAGAGAGTAATAATTATTTTTAATAATTATGAGATACCAGTTAATACTTCAAGAGGAATTTTTTTTCGCACTATAATTACTTGATTAAAATGGACATTATATAACTTTTGCACTTCACCCTAAAACAGTCTTTTTGAAGAAGCTTTTCAGGATCAGGACTCATGGTGGTCTAATTTTGTTCTCTGACTCACTGTATGACCAAGTCAAATTTATCTGACACTTCCAAGACATCTCAAGCCATTGTAGAGAGCTTTTGCTTCCCTTTTTACAAATAAACCATAGCATGTGGGAAAAAAAATTCCATACTGGGATTAAGAAATTTGACTCTGGATTAAAATGTGTCTATTTCTGCAAGGAATTATTATACAACAACAAAAGTAAAGCAGGGACAAATATTTCCTGGTGTTGACATTTTATATTCCTACAGCTTCCTGAGAGGGAAAATTATGTTGACAATCGTGTTTTGATGATTATTAAATTTTAAATAGAGAACCTCACCCGATAGCTATCTACAAATGATTATCACACTTGAAATAGAATTTGAACATCTTGCCCCAGTCCATATTACTTGTTGTCTTAATGGGAAGATCCCTGCAATGAAACTCTTCACACCTGTGACATTCTGAAGCCGATGCCACAGACAGAATTTAGTGGAACTCTCAGTTATTTTAGACCTGTGCTTCTCAGGTTTAAATGTGTAAATATGCAGATTCATGTTTTGTAAGGAGAGTCTGGATTTCTATTAAACTTGTAGCTGATGTCACTGTAGCTGGTTAGTGGATCCCATTTTGAGTAGCAAAGTCTCAATTTTTTGTTGGATCTATCACATAGACTTGAAGGCTTGTTTTTTAGTTCAGGAGGGTGGCCACAAGATTTGTGGAGCTAAAATTACCAGTACCAGTTAGGGTTAGGATGGGCTGTGTGCCCCTACTAATGGCTTAAACAAGAAAATTTCTTTCTTGAGGTAAGCAACCCAAGGATGGTAAGATGGCTCTGTGGTGTCAAAGATCCATTTTCCTTCTTTGGGGCTTGAGATGGCTATTAGGATGACCGTTGTTTAGTTATAATTGAGCCAGTAAGAAACATCCAGGTGCTAGAAAAGGGCATGTCTTATACCTCTAAGCATGATTCTTGGAATCCACACAAAAGTTCTCTTTACCTCTTATATGCCAACTGGTCTCACAACCACAGCTAGCTGTAAAAGAGACTAAGCAGTAATGTGCACATCTAAAAAATGGAATTCAGTTTGAAGGCAGGGGAGGCTGGACTTTGGGGACAAATAAGAAGCCTCTGCTACAGGATTTCTGAACTGATTTTGAGGACAAGGCCTACAGTTCTTCATGCATTAAAGCTAGGTCCAGCAATTAACAAAGTAACCCTGGACTTAACCTACATAGATCTTAGCATTTACACAACGAAGGATTGAGACCAGATGACAAACAGCAAGAGTCTAAAAAGGAAGGAATGAGATGGCCACCTGACAGTAATGACAGTTCTGAGAAAACTCCGGTCTTGTCAGGTGAGAACAGTCTCTACTTCCACACGATGCAGGTTTAGAAGTTGCTCTTTTGCGGTATTTCCTTTTATTCTCTGGCTCAGCCTGAGATGTTCACTATGATTTAGGGTGGGAATTATGCTGTTTTATTGTCCTATTTCTTTTCCACTTCTGAAAGTGTTTCCATAGGGATAACACTTTCAAATTATTTAATAAGTAGCAGTGAAAGCATAAAGACTAAAGTTTGAAGAATGCTGTTTTTCCTTTTTTCAGAAGTTACTGCCAGTGTAGGGCACCTGTTTCTAATTCCGATTTTAATTGTTCCTTCAAAAGATCAAAGGACATATGTGCTCAGCTTCAGAGAGACACAAAGTGTGCGTAGTGTTGGTCCAGTGACACTATCTCTCCAGCTAGGTGAAATTACAAGGCTGCTGAGTATTGAGAATCGCACATAGCTTATGAAAGTCGAGAATGGGGACTCGTAATAATATATATGCTATCCAACTGAAAGAGTTCTTTTAAGAGAAAAAAAACTTTGTCACATGAAGCTTTATTGTATATTTTCCATTAAAGCATGTAACATCCCACAAGATTCACGGGGTCTATAGATGCCATATTCTAACTAGAAAACACCCATGCCTAGTCCTATTTAAGCTACTAGCAGTGAATGTGCATGGCTCTCTGATGGTGTACAGAGCAACCATGTGTAAGGGGTGCATCTCAGTCTGCATGGGGGCATCTTACGGATCAATTTTTATCCTCTGTAATAAACAAAATTGGAATCTGGGGATTTGTGTGGTTATTAAATTCAGTTTCCTTCTCTCACTCGTGAAAAAAGAAATCCATCTTTTTAAAAAAACAATCCTATGCATAAAACTAGAAACTAAGGAAATGTACCTTGAGACTTTAGATATTTCTGTGTTTTTTTTGGCATCTTAACTTAAAAAGTCTCAAAATTATAATAGCTTCCCAAACTTTACAATATGCACATATAAATATTAGTATAATAGCATATATATTAATTTTTATTAAAAAGTTTAAAAATCACTATCATTCAGAGTCCAGCCAGGAAACAAAACAAACAACATCCAGTAATCAGAATAAGCAAAGTTTAAAAAAATTTAAATAAGAATCATTAAGTAGTAAGTAGGGATTAATTATGAAGCCGTAAAGAGCGCAGGAGAATACAGTGTCTGCAGAGAGTGAAGCTGCTGGCTCTAGCGCAGACAGATGCCAAGGAAGGGGAGATCAGGGAGTGGTCTCCACCCTTCAGTGGTTGGAGGAGAAGCTTGCTAAGGTGAGGCTGACTAGCAACTAGTGAGGAGGAAGTCTCCTGCTGGGTAGATGCAAGTGAAAGTGACTGGGAAATCAGCTAGAACACAGGTAGAACTCTCTCGGTAAGTGCATGCTGGGTCGCCTGCCAGACATCTGGGATGCTGGCTCTGGCACCCCTGAGCTTGATACGATGGTGCCTAGAGGGCTGTTGCTGAATCTTGGGAAACTGAGCACTACTGGTGTCCCACACGCCCGGTGTTCGAGGAAAATACTTCTAGTACTGTACCGAAAGTAGAAAAGACACTATTTTCCTCTCCACTGTCTCTCTGTTGCCCTCGAAGGATGATGTGTAGAACTGCACCTCTTGACTGAGGAGAAGTGTTTAGTGGGTCCAGTTTAATTATCACAAGGCAGGGCAATGAAGGGTGGTAGATTTGGACTTTGGGAGCAAAAAAATACACTTTTTAAATTTAAGTAGTTGAACGCATATTTGAATTATTAAAATGGAAAAATAGGATATTTATTGCAGCTTTATGGAAGTTAATTATGATTGAGAAATCAGTATTTGTCTAAGGGAATTTATGGAAACATTTTGTAATTTAGAGAGAAAAGTCTGTGGATCAAATTAAAACACTTTAATCAAATTAAAATGATTTCATCTGAAGGATCTAAGATATTATTTTGTCTAATTACCCCATTCTAGAAGTCAGAAGGAGACAGAAACCCAGAAGAATTCAGAGACTTGTTGAAGGCTTAAGAGTTAGTGAAAGAGATAAATCATTTGATCAGTGAATACGTACTTACTATTCAAATGTGACCAGGTCCCAAGTGTGTCCAATGTGTAGGAGCAGAGTAGAGAACAGAATGGAGATTGTTCCTGTGCCCATAGAGCTTAGATTTTAGTAGGGGGAAATCAAAAAATATAGAAGCACAGGCTTACATAGCAATTCAGGTAGGTTGGGTATTAGATGTACTATGACAAAAAAATAAGCAGATAAAAAGATATAAAATATTGTAAATGGAATAAGGTGGAGAAGGCCATCCCATTTATATTGATATTATATTTATGTTGATGCCATTTGAGCAGAGACCTGAAAGGTGTTGTAACTCCCAATCTAAAATATTCAAATAAGCAATAGTTATAAAAATCAAATTTAATAAACCATTTGTATTGGTGTGAATGCTTTTCTGAATATAAACATGTGTGTCCAGTTAGTAAGCCAACTTGACTAGTGCCACAGTCCCAGTTCTGCCATCTTATTTTTAGAAAGGGAATTACAGGGACCTATTTGCACTATGTTTCAGTTGATTACATCTCAGGAAACAAGGGAGATGTTGGCAGGAAACCTGGTTACAATGGACACTAAGCTACATTCTGCCTTTTCAAAAGTGAGACTGACCACATATTTTGACAAGTTTCAACTGGTTACTAGATTTCTGACTGTTCAGATATTGCAGATCTCCTAAGGGCAATGTTGAAAATCATTCAACAGTTAGTGCCCCACTAAGATGATATTTCAGCACTGAGATATTTCTTAATTATGTGTTTCCACTGTATGTGTAAATAGGGAATAAAAGTTGCTGAAATGCCATTAACAATAGCTGTTGAAATTTTGCTCTTTAGAAACTGTATGCTCAGAAAGGGAGTTGAACATTTGATGGTTAATATGTGATCAGGTTATTTCCTGACAAATACAGCTGACTTGAAATTCATATAATTCATATCCTTGTCAAGCTTTGAAAACCTTGTCTTAAATAGCCACTGTAGCCATAAACATGCAATGAAGATTTAGAAGGTAGAGGAAAATTTTTTTTCATGGGTATTTTGAAAATGTTATCAAAATTTTAATTGATTACAATTGACCCTTTTTGAAATATAACTTGAAAATTTAGGACTTAGTGCTAGTCATCATGGTTTTTAAGATTTGTAACTCTGGGGCCAGGGATTTAGCTCAGTGGTTCCAGCACCTGCCTCACAAGCACAAGGTCCCAAGTTTGATCCCTGGTATCAAAAAAAAAAAAAAATTGTAACTCTGTTAATTGATGTAAAATGAATTGGGTTAATGTTTTGATTTGCCAAAATTTTGATTCTTTCAAAAGAGGCTGTATTGAAATTTTGCATTGATCAAAACAAAATCATTTTCTTGTAAAAAAGTTCTTTGGTTATTGAAATCACTTTAGTGACTTGCTGTTTAACAGAGTATAGATTAATGAATACAAGTGTTAAATTTAGTCAAAACTACAATACAAATGGACATATTTTAAATGTGTTTATCTTGTTAATATCTCTCATAATTATAGAAAGACATTTTTTCCTTAAATCAGCACTGTACATGGAAGATTAAACTGAAAGAAATCTTTAAAAATTTTAAGATATTACATAATTGAAATAGTAACTTTAAAAATTCTAAGGTTTTGTATCTTTTCACTCAGAGAAGCATAAAATTGAGCAAATGCATCTCAATGATCAAAAAATTTAAAAAATCAGATGAAAGAAGATTTTCTTCCCATATTAAAAAATACACATGCAGTATAAGACATAGAGTGCACCATCAGATAACTGTCACGTGTAATTCTCTGTTATATTTCATCTTAATAAGTTTTTAGTTAGTTTTCCAAGCAAAGCAGGTGATAATTAAATGTGCCTGGAGGCCTCTGGGGAACTTCCAATTACCGTCCTCACAAGAAAACTTTTCCCTCAGTTCTGTGATGAGAGACAAGCACCGACCCCTGGATTTATGTTCGCCACATGAAGGAAAAAGAAATATTTTGTAAAGAGCAATGAATGAAAATGGACAAAAGTTTTAAACAAGTTCCTTATCTCTTTTTAGTCCTCAGATACCTTATGTTGAATAGCCAGATCATTTTATTATTGCAAATGCCATGGTTGTAATCTTTTATTGCTTGCAGTATAGGCCTACAGCATTAAGTTACTATAAAATTACATATAGTTTAATATATCTGTACAACACCTTTAAACAAGCTTCTCTAGGCAAGAAGGTTATCCGTCTTCTAAATCTATTATTCCATTGTACATCTTGATAGCCTACCATTGCTCCTAGCCATGTTTAAGCATTAAATAGTGCATTATTATTTCACATAAATCAACTAGAGATGTGTGAATTCATAAATTTTGCATTTGCACAGACAGTATTTTAAACGTTTTACTGCTTCGTGGGAACTCAGTGCACAAGCCTGTACACAAATCAGAACCTGAGAAATTTCAATAAAATTTAATATCACAATTACATCTTCTAAAAGCCAGTGCATACATATTTTAGGTGTATTTTAACTGAGTCCAAAAATAAAAGTAAAATTGAAGAGTGGATTTTTTGGTTGGAGTTTAGTCAGCTTTGTGATAATAGGCTAATAAGTACTTTGTTTTTTAAATTCATCATTGCAAAATGATATAAAGAGAATCAAGCCTTATATAAAGGTAAGATGAAGGAAAGATATATCAACACCAGAAATCTTAGCAATTGCCTTTAAGTTGTTTAATGTAATGCAAATAAAAAGTAGTACAAGGTTGATCAGCCTATGTTACAATTAATATATAACGTTATAGTTGAATAAGAAATAATCAAATATTCATAATTTTGGGGTTCAGTTACATGTGGTTAACAATTGTGACTTTTCTAGGGGTCTTTATGTGATTCTATTCAATTCAGAAGATAGCTGTATTCTATTTTCTAGGGATTTGTGAGGAGTGATAGTTTACTCCTTCTTTAAAGCTTTCATTACTTTCCCCCCAATCGGTTCATTTTGAGGTTTCCACTTAGTAATGTCACAAAATTGAATGCATATGAGTGATATGGTTTTGGGAAGATTTCTACTTTAGTATATGTGTGGTGAAAATTATATTTCCCTTGAAATAATTTCTAATGCATATAATTAACTGCACAAATGACACAATAATTTGAAAACGACATATTTATCACCTAGAAACAAGTGATGTGGAAAGATAAATTGCTGTGAACATAGAACTGGCTTGTAATCATGGTTCAATTCTGGGCAGAGCTTAAACAATAAAAGAGAAAAGGGGAAAAAAGCATTTTCATGAATTTTTTTGGACTTTTCTCATCTGAGACTCTTACCACTAGATAATTCCCCAGGGTAAATAAGTGAAAAAGGTAGACAAAAACAATACCATACCACAGGCCTTTCCTTCTTATGTTTTCATGATGAAGACTTATTACAATAAGAGATCAGTTTCTGGTTTTTAAAATACATTTAGATACTTTCTCTGACATTCTGCAGCCCGCCCTTTCTATTTTGATGAACTAAAAAGTTCAAATCTAAGGTTAACAGTACCAGAAGATCATTGTTTAGAGATTAATCTCCATCGGGCAATAAGCACCAGACAGAGTGAGTCTTTAGAAGCCTACAGCTACTCACAATAATGACAGCATTACCATACCCAGGCAGGCTCTGGAATGTTAAAGCAGATATAGTTACCATCCATAAAAAACTAATGGAAGCTTCTCTCTTTCTCTGATGAATGTTGAAAATGGAGTGGCTTAAATAAAAAAATCACTTCCCTTATTATGATGTTTGACTATTTAGCATTCGTTGGTTTGGGGTCTATTTAGTTTTTGATGGTGTGTCTACTCCCTAGTTTTCTTTAGTGTGTATGAAGTTTTATCTTATTGTCTGGGTGTTGAATTGGAAGGATATAAGGAAAAAAAGATTCATTATGGAAATTACATTTTTTGAGCTGAGCCAGAAGGCACAGTCTTACTTTAGCTCTTGTACAAGCAAGACTTAGTGTTATGCATGTATATTATGTGTATATAATGTTTACATAGCAATATATATATTTATACCACACAAGTGGCCCTACTACCATTCTTCAAATCCCTCTATGTTTCAAAGAATGTGTGGAAACAATTGATGGCTGTAGAAAGAGCTAGTATAAATAAACATGTTTAAAAATTCTAAGTGTATGTCAGCACCATTTAAATAAATAGATGTATCTTTTTTCATGACACTAACTTTCCCTGTTAGAGGGTAAATTAGAAGAAAAAGATGAACAATGAATATATTGAATTCTAAAACAATGAATTTGCTTCATCTTTAAAAAATATGATTGAACACATGAATGTTTTTATTTGAAAGAAAACGGATTCTTTTGATTACAATACTCAGCAGTTCACTTTTCACTGGATAAACCACAGTTAAATATTCTTAATAAATATTAGCACATTTTAGCACTGACTTTGTTTTATCTTCTGTTTGCATGTTGATTAATTCACCTTAAATAAAATGTTCAGGCTTAAAGAGAAATCTAGATGGCAGGCCAAAAGTACGCAAGAATTGGTTGATCTTAATTTGTGTAAGTTTTGACTCTATTTTGTTTAATATGCTCATTAAAGATGTAGTATAAACTATTATAATGAAAAATGCCACGTCTTTGACACCATTTGTCTCCTCAAATGAACTATAGATTAATATAATTTAGATTTTATTAGTATCTGCGCAACTAATAACAATGTGACATTGCCTTTTCTTAAAAACAAAATACCACATTTCATAAATAAAACTGAATGAAATGAGAATGTGTGCAGTAAGACATCCTGTATTCTCTTTGTAAGCTACTTTTATCTGCTGAGAGGCAAAAAAACAGTGTAGTGGAGATTGCACAAGCTTTAGTGTAATAATCCCTTACTTGGAAAAGTAACTCTACCATTGAACCCTCCCAAGCTAGATGGCTTACTGTCCCTGGACTTTCCTGTCATCTTTCATATCATAAAATGATGACTGTCGTTTCACTTGTAGACAGATGCAGCCACGAAACCATGGAATCTGAGCAGCGACAATGGATGTCAGCTATATTCACCAGTATAAAAGAAATCTCATTAATACTATACTTGGAGTTCCTCTCTTCTAAATTATTCACCACGGTACCTTAGACTGTTGTGAAGACTAATTAATGTACTATGGCCTTTTCTATTTCATTGGTTTTATGGACAACTGTTTTGTGTTAGACCTTGTATGGTGTTATGCCATTTCAACAGGAAGAGATAGAATGTTTATACCTGAAGAAGTTAAGGATCGCAAAGATTAAATAAATTACCAAACCATGTAGCTGGGAAATGGTATGACTGGGACCCTAACCAGGCTTATTTCTAAGCACTGTATTCTCACGTACCAAGTAACTAATGCAGTTTAGTTCCTTGAATCCAAATGCATGGAAACATCAAAGATTCTGTCTTAGCCCAGGTTTTTTAAAAAAAAAAACAGAGTCCATGACAAAGATTGCAATGTTGGGACTTGATTTGAAAAGTACAAGCCTAGTCGAAAGAAATAAAGGTGAAAACAGGGGTGGTAAGAGAAATAAACAGTGACAGGAAATAATGTAATAGATTTATCACTGTACTGGTTCTTGTTTCAGAACAAGCCACAAAGAGACATTGTAAGTAACTGGGCAAGTGCATCTGTCTGGCTGGTACAAGATTTATCTCCCAACAGGTTGCAAGGAAGATTTCTACCACCGAGTATTTGAGGGGCAAAGAAAGAGAAAATGTTGCTGTCTTCACATTTCCTTCCCTCCTCATTTGTTTCCTACTGCTCAGAGTTCTTCCTCAGGTAGGAGTTTTCTTTTTCTTTTTGTATTGCATTCTCTAGCTCATTGGTTGATCACTCAGAATACCAGGTCTCTTATCATGTGTATAGTGTTTTATCCATATCTGGAAATAACTTACAGGTATGGCTATAAATTGAGAGCTAAAAGGTAGGACCTGACATACTCAGAGCTTAAATTTGGAAGATAAGGTATAGTTTGAATTGCAAAAAAAATGGAAGATGGTACTAAAGTTCTAGAAGGCAGACAACACAGAAAAAAGATGAGGAAACATGTAGGATATGTGTCTGATATGGAACCTTTAAATGATTCGTTCGGTTAACATTTATTGAATGTTAGCAGCATGGTAGGCACTGTTCTATATACTGGAGAAACATCAATGAAAAAGTTTAGGAATCTCTGCTTTTATGAAGTATGGTGGTGACTCTTAGTTGTCAACTTGACTGGATTGGGAAAGATCTAGAAAACTGGTAAAGTACATTTCTGGGTGTGTATGTGACGATGTTTCCAGAGAAGATTGGTTAGCTGAGTTGGGTAGACCCACCCTGAACATGGGCAGCATAATCCAATATTCTGGGACCCCAGTGTCACCAAAAAGAGAGAGAAGGTCACCTGTGCATGCACTCAACCCTTCTTGAGCAGGTGTGTTTTTGCTGTTAATGTCGTATGGACATCAGACACCATATTTCTCAACCTTTGAATGTGGACTTGCACCAGCCACTCTCCAGAAAGCTTTGAGGCCTTCAGCATTGGACAGGGGCTGCATCAATGATTCCTCTTGTTCATGGGCTTCCAACTCTTGGACTGAGTAGCTTTGGGTTTCCCTGGCTTTCAAGCCTGCAGATAGCCATTGTAGGACTATTTAGCCTCATTATATAAGCCAATCTAATAAATCTCCTCTTATAGTTATATATATTTCATTGGCTGTGTTCCTCTGGAGAACTTTGACTATGCATGAAGTATAGGTTCTAGTAACAAGAGAGAAAAAGTGAAATATATATTATATAAATTACATATATAACTATATAATATATAATACATTATACAATATATTGACATATAATATTAATATATTATATATAGTATTATGGAGGAAAACAATGCTTGAAATGTGGATATGAGGTCCTTGGAAACAAGAGTAGTCGAGAAAGTTGTTATTGATAAGACAGCATCTAAATAAAGTCCAAAAAGAATGCAAAAGCAACCACGACTGGCAAGGGATAAGCTGCACATTCATGTAGCAGCAAGGCGGTGAGTGGGGCTGGAGAGGAGTGTGTGGTAAGAGACTAACATGAGATAAAATCTGGGTCATGTGGGCTCATGTAGGTAAAAGTAAAGACTTCATCTTTTGGATTAGTTCAGCATTGTTGGTCTGGTTGACTAATTTATTCATCATAAGAACCCCAAAAGAGAGACAGCATTATTCCCATTTTATGGATGAACAAACTGAGCCTCATACTGCTCAAGAGAATTGTCCAAAGTCATAGCTAGTAAAATATCACATAGGAATGAATTCATAAAAATTTTATTAGGAATGAACACACCTGATCAAGGGAAATCTATGCAATTCTGATTAGATTTCAGAATCAAAATGCCTGAGTATTAGCAAGCACCAGGAATAAAGTCATTCCATAGTTCTCTTGAAAAACAGTTCTCATTTACTCCTACAATAACTCACTGATGTAGGTAGTATTATTGTTTCAAGTTTATACGTGAAGAGCTTTAGATATTTGAGAAAATTACCTAAAGAGATGCAGTTGGATAGTGACAAATGAGGAAATGAATACATACATTCTGTTTTTAGAGTCTGTGCTATTAATTAGTTACCATTACTATGTGTCATACTTTCTTCCTCAAACTTCTTCCAAGTCTCTCTCTCTCTCTTTCTTTCTTCTTGTATTTTTAACTAACACATAGTAATTGCACATATTTATGAGGTAGGCGTGATACTCCAGTACGTATATACAATATATAATGATCAGATCAGGATAATTAGTGTATCTCTTACCTCATTTATTATTTCTTTGTCTTGGGAACATTAAAAATCTTCCCTACTAGCTATTTTGAAATGTGCAATTAAATGTTGTGAACCATGCTGTAGAACATAAAATGTTATTGCCACCATCCAATTGCATTTATCTTCAATTTTGAAATGTAACCATACCTTTCTTGATCCTTTCAGATAACACCTTTTGTGACCTATTATAATATTTTGTCTTTGAAATGAACAAAATAGTAACAACTTCTCATATATTTTTGTTTCTTATTGTTTCTGTAAGGTTGTGCCAAGATATCTTTTTTTTTTTGTATTTTTTTTCCATTAAGTTTATTGGTACATTTTAGGTATAAAATACAGTTACATTCATCATTAGGATCTTATGTATCTTGGTTCTTATTTTTTCCCCTTCCCCTGCCCTCCCTTCCCTATTTGCAAAAACTTTGTTTCCATTTTTTTCCTTTTATCATATTTTTTCTTTTCCCTTCTTTTTTCTCCTACCCCTCCCACTTCCCCTACTCCTTTAGACTTTTTATTCCTATTTCACAATATCAATTACACATTTTAAAAATTACAATACCAAGATCTAGAAGACATTACCACAGATTTTACAGAATTTAAAAGGATGTGGAAAGCATATTACAAAAATCTTTTTTGAAATGAATTTGACAACTTCTAAGAAGTACCTTGAAAGACAAATTAATGAAACTAACTCTGGATGAAATATAAAATTTGAATAGCACCTATTAAAGAAAGTGTATTCCTAGCTTGCAAACCTATCTATATGACAACAGCAGGCTTGTATACATTTTCAACTGATAAATTATATCAAACATTTAAAGCAGAAAAAAGAAGGAACACATCTCCCCTCATTTTAGGAAATGAACATTGTGCTAATACTAAAACTGGATAAAGATAATAGAAGAAAAAAGTATGAACATAGATAAAAATTTGTTTAACAAAACAAACTATTAGAAGTCAGATGTGTGCCAAGATACCTTAATCTCCACTTTTTAGTAATTTTTCAACACTGTTGTTTGATTTACTTCATTATTAATGAATTAAACTATTTGTAAATTGTTTGGGAAATATCAGTGAATAGGAAATTCCCTCAGTTTATCTTCATGTGAATTTGTATTTATTTTGTCTTTGCTTTGAGTGTAATTTAGCTAGGTATAAAATTTTATGTTACAGTTCTTTAGTTGTTTTCTGGTATCTCTTTTTACTGAAGAGAATTATTCATCATTCTTCTTTTTCTTCTAGATATTTTTTCTTCATTTTAAAAATTCCATATTTCACTATAATATATTTGAAGAAAAATCAATGTGCTCAGATTTGTTTTCTTTTTCATATGAAAGTTTGTTTCTTTCATTGGTTGTGAAAAATTCCATCATATTCCTTTGACTATTGCCTCTTCTCTGTTTTACTGTCTTCACAAATTCTTATTAAATGCAAACTTGATATTTTTCTATTTTCTCCATGTTTTCTTATATATTTTCCATATTTTGTCTTTCTGATTTACCTTATGAATCCACTCTCCTTTGTATCCAATCAGCTATTTAATTTATGTACTGTGTTATTTAAAAATCACATTAAGTGCTGTAGAAATTTATGTGAGACAAAATGCATACATTTTAAGTGTAGTTTGATAGAAGTTGAGACACGTTTTTAGCTGTGTAACTGTAACCTCAATCAAGATAAAGAATATTTTCATCACAATAAGTTCTCTGTATTCCTTCGAAGTGAATTTCCTTTACTGAGTATCCCAGGGAACACTTGGTCTTATTTATAGAAGAATAAATTGGTTTTTCTTGCTACAGAATTTTATACAAATAAGAACATTTAGTATTTATACTCTTCTGTACCCAGCTACTCTCAAATGAATATGTTTTGGACATTCTTTCACATAATGTTTATTACAAATCCATTCTGTTTTAATGCTGTATAACATTGTATTTTATGAATACAGTACAATGTGAATAGTGGATGTCTGATTTTATTTCTCTATATACATTTTCCTTCAGTAATATGTAAACTGCACATACCTAATCATACTTTTAGTATTATAGGTTAAAAAACCCCAAAACTTGCAAATGACCTGTAAGTAATAAAACGAATTCTAGGGTGTTTCTACTGTTATACTAAAAGTATGGACATAGGGGGAAGTGAAAGTGTAAAAGATTCCATGAGAAGGGTAAATGGATGGAGATGCTTACATCAAGCACAGAAATCACTCTCATAAGAAAAAGTCCAAGAATAAGCACCAAAATTCTGAATACTGAGCTAAGACTTGGTAGTTTATTGTACTATCTTCAGGGAAAGAAATGGTGTTTTTGGAGAAGCACTGCCTTAGGAGAATCAGATATATGGAGAAAGGGTAATGACCCTTGGAGATGTGATAATGAAGGCAAAGAGAGGAACAGAGGGAAGAGTTAAGGCTCTTGAAGAAAAAAAAAGTGAAAAAATTGGCAATGTCTTCTCTTCCTCCCTATGAATGTCCATTTAAGTATTTGTGTTTTATCGAATTAACAGAAGAGGGCACTCTTGAACTAATAACCTTGTCCATGAATTGCTTAGGAATAGAAAAACAGCAAAAATTTCATACAAAACTGATGTAAGGAGAAAACAGAAAATTTGAATTAATAATTTTAACTGTTGACTATTTTCCCTCTGAAACTATTACAAAGCAGAAGGAAAGCATAATACAACACCTCAAGCTAAAGAAAATGTTCTCCAAGAAGTATTTGGAGATATTCTTTTAAATATACAGTTTGAATCAGAAGTTCAAAAACTAAGAAAATAAGTACAAAAAACAGGTTGATTTTTTTACAAGTTGATTTGTTTCAGGAATTACAAGAAAAAGAAAAATGACAGAAATATAGATTACAAGGTACTCAAAGGAGAATAGACCAAAGCAAATATTTATAGTTAAAAATATTATTCCATTCTAACATCTGCAAAACATTACAGTTCTAAAGATGACTCTGTGAAGGCAGCCAGGACTAGAAGTGGTGCTGGGAGACATCAAATGTACATAGCACTGCAGTCATGGCTGAAGAGATAGGAAGATAGGAGACAGTTTTCTTTCCAGTATCTTGTATTTATACCAACACTAACACCTCTAGAGGTCTGCTGCTTCTGAAGGAGGGGACATTCTTGCCTAAGAAAACCACAGACACAAGTCAGAGTTTTGTTGCCATGGATAACAGAAAAAGCCACGTCTCAGAGACCTTGGTGTCCAAGAAACTCTACATTTTCTGACAAGAAGATGGATTAACAACAGTAGGGAAGGTGAGTGAGAGCAGAGAAAGAACCATTACATGGGACATGTGTAGATGGATCACTGAAAGCTGAGGTAGAGTAAAGACTAAGAAAGCTTTTTGCATGTAACATCTTTACTAACCTTCAGGCAATAGCAATACACCACTAGAAGAATTTGAAGACTGTGGTGCAAAAAGATAGTATAGCAGTATGAAAACCAAAACACTTCTCACTAGTTTGGCTCAAGTCGCTCCACTAATACACTGATGGTTGCACATCATGTCTCTATGATGCACAATATTCAATAAAAATTTTAAGGTATACAGAAAACAAAGGGCAAAAGGTCCATTGTCAATAGACAAAACAATCAAGAAAAGCAAGCTCAGAGTTGAATTGGATGTTGGCACTATCAGAGATTTAAGGACAGCTATGATTAATACAAGTAAGGATTTAATGAAGAAGCTGAACATCGTGGAACTTTGACAGAGAGAAATTAAACAGGGAAAGAGAATGGCTAGAATATACACAGATACATAAACAAACATGCACACATGCATATATATATATATATGTATATATATATATTCTGTCAGTGAGATACTGAGATATATCTTGCATAGCTCAGCAAATAGCTTGATACAGCTAATAAAATATCAATGAGGAAAGCATCAGGAAAATATTATTTTTCTTTCATTGAATGCTAGAGATAATAGAATGAGATAAAGAAAATGGATGAGGTACCTGGTGGTTGGAGGTCCTTAGAGAGCTTCAGAGTGGGGCTGTTCATCAGAGAGCCCAAGGCATCACATTGGATTGGAACTTTCAGTGCCACCCTACGACTTCAGGGGGGAGAAGGACTGAAGGTTGAGTTATTTACCAATAACCAGTGGCTTTATCCATGACACATATATATACCCTATTAACATAAAAATGACACTATTGTCTCTCGGGTGATACTAAGGGTTTTAGAGTTTATGTGCCAGGAAAACAGATGAAGACTAGATAAAGCTTGAAATCAATCACAATATCATACAGACACTGACACACAAATTGCAGATAATGAAATAAGTTTAAATGTAGACACAGAGAAAATGTTCTCAAAATCTTGTCTCACTGAAGGGAAAATGATACTCAGGATAGATTACTTGACAAGATTTTTGTGGTAGATTCTCCATGTCAGCCCCCTCCCCCCCATATCCTAACCCTTCTAAAAATGCACAACTAAAATTTTTTACAAATTAGAAAAATAATTACATTAGATTATAAGTAATCACTTAAAAATTAGAGTTAAAAGTAAAAATAGCCAATAAATACATGAAAAATGTTCAATATCTCTGGCTATTACAGAAATGCAAAATACAATAAACTGAGATTCCATCTTCCTCCAAATGGAATGACAATCATCAAGAAATCAAATAATAACACATCAGCGAGGGAGGATGTGAGGGAAATGGAACACTTGTACAATGCTGGTGGGAATGTAAGCTAGCACAACCATTATGGAAATCAGTGTGGAGATTCCTCACTAAAAAACTAAAAATAGAAATTTCATTTGGCCTACCCATATCTCTTTTAGGCATCTTCCTGAAAGAGTTAAAGACATCATATTATTGTGATGCATCCCTACCCATGTTTGCAGCAGCACAATTCATAATAGCTAAATCTTGGAATGGTTCCTAAATGTCTTTCAACAAATGAATGGATAAAGAAAATGTCATATTTGTACACCATAGAGTACCACTCTGCCATAAAGAAGGATAATTTTGAGTCATTTGTAGGAAAATAGCTACATCTTGAGACCATATGTTAAGTGAAATAAATATATAAGCTTAAGTGTTGCATGGTCTTTCTTATATGAGAAACTGAAAGTTTAAATAATTTAAAGAGCAAAATAAAAGATAGATAATAGGAAACAGGGAGAGAGATATTTTGCAAATGGAAAGGGCACCGAGAGATGGAGAGAGGAGGGAGGGAAAAGAGGGAAAAGGGAAGTAAAAAGAATTAAGTTGTGTTAGGTACACATCCCAATCCCTGCGATGATTGTAATCATTATGTTCTGCAAATGTGTACTAATAAAAATGAATTAAAGAAAAATTACGGTACTCTGTAGGGTTTAAAAAACTTCCTTAAAGTTACATGCATATATTAGTATGATTTCATTTCAAATACCTAACAGAGGTCAGCCCTGCTGTATTGTTTGAGGTGAAAATTTGTTAAAAACTGGAGATCAGAGAATAGATTATTGCCATGAGAAGATTCGGTTGGCAGGAACACAAGTATGTGAGTCTATAAAGGAAGCTTTGCAACATTGAGGAGGTCACTGAATTTTCCCATTCTTTGAACTTTATCAATGTTCCTCACTTCCTATGTCTGCTCTCAGAACACTGAATTCAAACCAGCCTATTAACTAACAAAGAGTGGGGAAGTGAAACAAACATACTGAGCCCTTATGTTGCAGAAATCTCGGAAAAAAATACACAGAGACACAGAATTCGGATGAAATAATAAAATTTCTTCTCGCGAGCGGACGGGAACGCCAGAAACCAGTCTGGTCAGTGTCCGCGTCCCCTTTTTTTTCAGCGTTTCCCTTTTTATATCCTTTTTAGCCATTATCTCATCCCTAGTGGTCTTTGATACGTAAATACAATTCCAGTTCCTATTTACAAGTCACAGACACAAGATAGGCCATATACATTGTAAATTCACCCTGGCATGGTAACTTTGTTAGGTTAATGAAGTTACTGGTTAGAGTCAGATAATCCTCACCTTAAACAAGGAGTTACAGGAAAAGCAAATCTTAAAAGAACACATTACTTATTTTGCTTCTACAACTACCTTAATATTCAATCTATTAAGTTATCTAAAACTTTTCCTTATCACTTACATTCCATAGAAAAGAATGAGAATCTGACCTGTACCTAAAACCTAACTGCTTTCTATTATCTTACAGTATTCTTATACAAATTTAAATATATAGGAAAAATGAGGTTTACTCCCATAAAATAAAGTTGGCATGCTATACTTACATTTGTAAATACTGTACTGTACTATTTCTTATCTGGAAAATATGCTTTTTCTAAATTCTAAGTAATGTACAAACAAATCTTTGAAAGATGAACTATTTGATTGTCTGTAGTTGCATTTTATCAGTTATTTGCAAGATTGAAGTAAGTACTTTGTGTGATTATTTCCTTAAGGAAATTTCCATATTATTCCAGGGAGCAATAGTGAATATTGCCTTTGGGGCAATACACTTAACACTTGTTTTTCTATACTTTCTCTGCCCTTTAAAAACTCACAAGTTAAATCGATCAAATAAACAAAAATGTCTTCTCCTTTTCACAATCCCCAGATATCACCCAGAGGTAGCTTATAACTTTTTGAAATGCTAATCAGCAATTATACCTATTCCTCGTATCTGCTGGGAAATCATACCAATTCAATTCACCAACCAAGTAATAAAATAACCTGGGTGTGATTTTTCACTAGAACTATGATATATGGAACCAAATTGAAGCAGACTTATATAAAATGTGGCGTGTTTTCCTGTAGATTTTTCAAGGAACCTCAGAAAATTGAAAACATCTCTAAAGAAAAGAATTGTCCTTGTTTTAAGATAAATGTCTTTGATTGGGATGGATGTTTATGCATTTCCTATAATTGCCAAAATGCAATATCCTTATTTGTTAACTCAAGAGGTAAATAAAAACTTTTTGAATATCTTTTCATAGAAAAAAATGAAAACTTATTCTAGATTCAAAACTTGAATTCCAGGAATTTTTTTTATATGAAAGCATTGAAGAACTTGACTAAATCTGAAAAATAAAAGCAGTTTGAGATCCATATCTCTAACTATATTTCTAACCTGAAGGGGGAGCTTCATTCTCTGCAATGTAGTGAAAGCCTATCATTTTGTTGACAAAGGTAGTTTTTTATCCTCCATCTTGCTCTTAATAACATACAGGGGCTTTGACGATTTGAAATAGAGGTAATTTGGTGTTTAGTTCATGGAACGTCTTGAAGTAGGGAGTCCAAAGACAAAGTAGAACAAGTTGAAAATCCACTGGAAAAGTGCAGATTAACTGCTATGCATTTTCTACCCTCTCAAGTGTACTTACACTGGGAGGACTAGTAGGGCATATTCTTGTATCCCTGGTTGGTTAATTTCTAGGTGTAAGCAGAAAGCAAAAACAGAGTGATGAGATTTGGGAGGCTATAAACTGAGGCTGCATAAACTAAGAAGTCAAGGATAGCTGCTAGAGAAGGCAGAATCTTGGAAAGTTCATGGAAAATACCGTTTTCCAAAGGGCTGTGGATGCTGATGACCACCAGGTAACTGCACACTCCAATCTCAGTTTTATCTGCATAACTACAAGACCAGTTAACTGGCCTTTTGCCTAGGTGTGATTCGTTTTCAGGGCCTTGATATTTAAATCTACCATTTATAACTGGTTCTTTGAGTTGGGGGTGTAGCTCAGCTGTAGAATGCTTGCCTAGCACATATGAGGCCCTGGGCTGAATCCCAACTTGTCATTCATGATCAGGCCCTGCCTACGTTGCTAGACTGTTTGGAGCAAAACTTCTGAGCTCTCTTCTCTTCAGCCAGCTTTCTTATAAAGGACACAACAATTCTGCCTGGATGCACTTTTTCTTCTCCCTGATTTCTAGCCTTAGGATTCATCTCAAATGTCACCTCTCCAAGGAGACTTCCCTGACCTCCAGGACCTCCAGGATCTCACATCCTTCTACCCTGAGCTCAGGCTACATCATTTTGTAGAACAAACTGTAACTGTAATAGATACTTGGCTGTGCAAGTATTTACTGTCTCCTGTATTAGAACTTCAAGCTCCTCTTGGGTAGGGACTTGCCATTGTAGATGCTTGTTAAATGTTTGTTGAATAAATGAATAAAAGGACACCAGTCTTTGGCAATGATTGTCCTGACTTACATCAGATGGTAGGATTGTTTGTGAATATTTCTAACTGGGGAATTTTCTTGGGCCCTGGGCTCGGTATATGCATTCTTTCCTCTGAGGACCCTCGTCTCCTAAGTTTTCCTTTCAATGTGTGGTTACAGCCTTGTTTCCATAAGTTATAATTTTCATCTTCTATGTCAGGCTGAGGTGATTCTGAGCCAGGTAGGGTTATTCAAGCTACTTTGCTATGATGGAAGGCTTTTACTCTCTATTAGGTACTGAGCGACACCCCCAGCCCTCTCTTGTCCCATATTGACCATGTCAAGGTGGAGTTGTACCTGCAAACACTGGTGAATGCATCTTCTGCAGGTACACAGAAATATGCTTTGTTTCTGCCTAAACTCCCTCAGTCTCATATGACTTCTTTCATTCCAAGACTCCCAAGGCTTAGTGTCGACTAATGAAAAATAGCCAATGTAAATAAAGAAGATAGCAGCAGCAATCACAAAGCCCATCTAGTGCATGCTACTGAAGAGCATTACAGTAGGGACCCTGACTGTTGGCAACACGAAATGATGGTACAGATGTAGAACTTGGAGAGGATTTGAAGAGATACATCTTGTACTGGAGGTCGAAGAAAGAATTAGGTCCTTGTTGTGGAAAAACATTTTTGTTGTGATTCCAGCACTCTATCAGCTTTGTCAGCTACAGTAGTTCCATTACACACTTGTGTGTTTTTAGCCTCAGCTACCATTTTTAGCAGTGATGCCAGTGGGAGCCAAACTATGTGTTTAGGTCAGAGACAGTACTGACTGGGACACTAGGCACATCTTCTGGACAGGTGAAAGGTGGGGATAAAGTAGGTTTTAGAATGAAAGTATACACACTGCAACATTAAGTATTGTGTTTGCAAGTAGTTTTTTATCTACACTTTTCTTTCATTTCCCTCCAGGTATAGCTTGGCTTACCCTTGCAGACCTAAATTAGCTAATTAATCCACATGAATTTACATCCAAATGAGGCTTTCAGGATGATCTCCAACTTGGCTGTTAGGTTTTATGACCTGTGACTGGTTAAATTTGGCACTTATATCCTATGAAAATATTGTAATGCTTCACTGAAAATTGTGTATTTCATTTTGGTGATATAGAAGGTACAAAATAAATCCAGAGGGCATATAGAGTTATTATTAAATATAATATTCTTTTTTCATGTAAGAAAAGAATAATTTTGGTATATCTCAGTATGCAACCTTGAATTTCTAGGTGATTCCAATATAAAGAAAGGTTCAATTCAGGACAATTATTTGTTTCTGGTAAAAGTTATTAATTTTCTAATCTATACTAGGAGGAGTCATTTGCTCCATTGGGTTGTTTGTTAAAATATGGTGAGTGGGAGTCATTAAAATGGAAGCCATATATAGTTGTTTCTTAATAACAATAAGAAAGAAGAATAAAAACAAAAATACAAAGGGCCAAATACTAAACATTACTGTCACCTGAATAATGTTTTAGTAACAATAATATATTGTACATATGTATATTTAGGGGTAATGCTACTTGAAATCTGACAAAAAGCCATGACCAGAATCAGTCCACTCATCACAGTGATTCGTTTGAACAAAAACAAAGGACTCAGAATGTCATCTTGAATCTTTGCACCTTATTTTTCTAGGATAATCCAAATGCAAGGCAAATGAAATTGCCTTTGTGAAGTCATAGTTTGATAAATACTGTGTGCTATAAACACAACTTCCTTTTCCTTTAATTATGGCAACATTACTTATTTAGGTAATTAAATGGGCCATTCAAGTTGAGAATCTTAAATAAATTTTAAGTCTCATAATTTAGCACAAAATATGGGGGAAACTTTTGAAAAGGATTCATCACACCGTTTTAACTTACTTTTGTTAGCACTTGGCTAAACAATATTAAACTTTTCTTTCCACCATTTATAGCTGCTTTACAGTCATTAATCAGGTTATTATTTTATTGGGAAGACAAAGTTGACTGTGCAAATTTTGAATAAATTATTCAAATAACGTGTATGATACTTTAAATATGTGGGTCTGGCCAAAATTTTACTCTATTAAATAGAAGTGCTACTAATAGAGGAAAGAAATTTCCTGTTTTATTATTTTTTTCTGCTGAAAGATAATCTTGGTGGCCTTTGTTACTTGAGATTCAGTTTAACTTTCAAATAAAACTTAGTTTTGTATAAACAAAACATCTCCCTACAGGCTAATTGCATATATTTTAAGGGGACTTGATCTTTTTTCATTCTTTAAATTACAACCCATTTATTTAAAGGAATACTTGTCAAAAGAAAGCTTTAAGTAGTGAGTTAAAAAAGCAGTGTTAAATAATTGAACTGACTGTGATAAAATTGCCTTAGTTTAAATAGACTAGTCTGTTTAATGAATTGTGCTTTTATAGGGTGAGATAAATCTATGTGGATTCAAGTGATTCCACCAGAAACACTGAATTTGGATAGACTAGGAGAGAGCCAAGAAGAGGCACTTGTAATAATACAGTTATATTTTATTTTATTAAAATTACACCAAGCCATGAAACATTATTTTCTGCCACTTTAATAATAATAATCATAAAGTATTATCAAGAACCTTGTACACATATTGAACTGCTCAGATTATCTGTAAAAGAAGTACTCTATTTGTTTTTTTTCTGAAAAAAGAAATCATAATGAGGCTTAATTAGGAACACAGCATTTAATTTCCAATCTTTAGGAAAAGACTCAACTTACAAGCTTTCAACATTGGATGAAGTTATTTTGGCAGTGAGACTGCAGAAGGAAATTAATTTCATATTTTCGAGTAAATTTGGCAGGTTTACTTTCCTGTTTAGTGTTGAAAAGAGGTTTCTTTTCTTTTCTTTCTTTTTCATAATATGTTATTAAGCCACCATGCAGGCAGCCTGTGTAGCAATTGGTTGGTTATCACTTCAAAAGAGAAATTTAGCTGGAACATTTTGTATCCCTTGATTACACTTCTTGTGATGCTACGTGTTGAAGTGCATTTTACATGCTTAAAAATGGAGAAGCAACTTAAAGGGGGAAAAACTAAACTAAGACAAGTATAAACATAAGGATCTGTTCTCATCAAAAAAGAATCAGAAACTAAGACTGTGGATCATGTTGTATATTGGCAATTATTTTCCCATTGCTGAAAGGTGGAAATCAAATTCTGTTACATAGGTCAAAGCTAAAAGAAAGGAATAAAGAAAGATAGTATTAGCTCACACATGGCACTGAACCATTTCATGATTTAAAGAGTTATCTCTTCTTTTATCTGACCCATGAAATTCCCATTTTAGTACTTATCATCTGGAAAGTAGATTCTTAACTTAAGGCAAAGTTCTTTTCAGCATGCACATATAGACTTCCTGCTTGGTGTTCATATTTACACATTGAGGAGCTTCTAATGATTGCAGTGAAAAATGGCAACTAAAATTCAAGTTCAAAATAAGAAATGGTGATATTAAATTTTGATTTTTAAAGTTATGATCTAGTTTATCTTAGCAAGCAAAATGGAATGTTGTTATAACCTGAATAATTCACTTGTATCCTCAAATATGATGTTCTTTAGTTTTAGAATATTTTGATTGGATATATCTATAATTAAATATTTTATTTATATGTAGAACTTATATATGATTGCCATAGAAACCTAAAAGTTAAGAAGTAAAAAATTCCCCTAATTCTACCAATTCATCATTCATTCAGCAACAATTTACTGAGTTCCTGATAGCTGAAATACATAAATCTACCTTTATGAAATTTATTATCTTCTAGAGATAACAGACATGAAACAGTCACAAAATAGCTATGTGATTACAGTAATTGTAAAGACTATGAAAACAGAGTCCAAGGGTCTCTGAGGTTGAGTGATGGGGTACTGATTAGAGAGTGAGGGGAGGGGTAGCGTGCTATAGAATATGTTTCACTCAGAGGTGTAAAGGAGAGTCAGTGGAAGGTAGGATGGCAAACGGAAAAAGAATATTTCATGGAGAGAACTACAGATAGTCAGGGCCTAAGGCTTTCAAGCTAGTGCCACTTTCCAAGCTCAAGGAACAAATGACTGGACAGTTGTGAGTAAAATAGAAAGTGGCAAAGAAAGTGTGTAGGACTTGGACCTTTCACATCATACTAAGAAGCCTAAGAACAACTAGAAATACAGAGTAAAGTTTCTAGTAGCTATGTCTCTGTTGATCTTTCTAATATTTTAAGAGAATTAGGCACTATCTTAGTCAGTTTTCTGTTGTTATAACAAAATACCTGAGACTAGGTGATTTATAAAGAATAGAGGTTTATTTGGTTCATGGTTCTGGAGGCCAGAAAGTCCAAGAGCATGTTGCTGGCATCTTCTGAAGGTCTTCTTGATGTATCATACCATGGGAGGACAGAGGAAGCACATGTAAGCTTGAGTTCCTTTTCCTGCTCTTATAAAGTTATGAGTCCCATCATGCGGTTCCCAACCTGATGAATTCATCTAATCTTAGTTATTTTCAAAAGACACCACCTCCAAACACCATTGATGTATGAATTTTGGGGTTAAGTTTCAACATAGGTTCTGGAGAGGATGTTCAAATCATGGATAATATTTTATGCTTTTTGTAGTAAGCTATTTTTGTTTATTTTGTAACTTATTATTTCATATTCATTAAGTGTTCTTCTAAATTCTATGGTTAATTTCACTACATGGATTTTTCATAGTTTACTTAAGCACACTCTCTTATATCTTTAGATTTTTCTTTCACTGTTTTCAACAGTGATGTGATAGGCATCCTTGCAGACAAATCTTTTTACTGATCCATAGTTATTTTTTATGAAAAATTCAGAAACCACAAATGGAATTGCTGGAGACCCCTGCAGTTAGGTTCCAGCATCCACCTGCCTAGTATATGATGCAGGCCTGAGAAAAATAATACACTAAGAGATAGAACTAAGAGAGAAAGTGGGGTGCCAGGACAACCAATGCTGGAGCAACTGACAAAGGCCTTGGCCAGTCCAAGCCACTGATTTTATTGGCAATCAATTGGGGTGAAGGCAAGCTATGTGCAGTTTCTATGGAAATTAATGTAAACAAGACTCATAAAGGACAAGACAAAACATTCTCAAATTAGGAGCAGAATAGACAAAATATATAGTTGCAATTGGAACATTGTCCTTCTAGTCAGAAGGTTTTAGTTGTGGGAACGGAATTTGGGTGCGAGTTACTCTGACCTTGGGACATAGGCTTCGGCTGGACTCACTTCTCTAAACAAGTTAATTGTGGGGTTAACTCTTTACAGCTTGCTTTGGGCATAATCAGTATTATGGTCCTCTGCACAGAATTGCCCCGTCAAAAGGTAAGGGTATTTGCAGGTTTTTAATATGAATTGCCAAATTATCTTCCAGAATGTTTGGAACAGTTATTCAATAGACCATTACTGGTAAATACATTTCTTGTGCCTAAATTTTAAAGATGATTGGGTGAGGATTTCACATTCCATCATGTAGACTTAAATAGGTATTTAAAAAAACTAGAATCGGCTTGAAGATTCTTATTTGGTAGTTGAATTTGAGCCATGTGACTGAGAGTTACTCATTTCCTGTTTTCCTATCTGGTTGTTTTGAGTGAAGAATGACACATTGTGCTGTGATGTCACTATTGAATGATCACTAACCTGTGTTGTCAGTTTTATTTTACTTTCTTTTTTTGTGTTGTCAGTTTTAAGGTTTGTGAGTAATGTATACTTTTTAAACATTTGTTAAGCTAGTGAAAGCACATTAAAAAGGCATATATAGAGACTCTAAAACTTTGAATTTGGGGAAAATTATTGAAATTAATAATGGTCTAATGTTACAAAGAATAATACAAATAAATATAGAAGCAACCAAAAAAGTCCCAAGGCAATGAGAAAAATGTCTTTAACTCAGTTATGAATCAGTCCAGTCTCAGATTTTTCTGGGCTATTTTTAAGCAGTTGCTTGAGTTTTTCAACACTAAGACTAATATGCTATCGTCAGGTTTCTCACTAATCCCAGCCTTGACTCTTGGCCATATACACCAGCTTTGATCCGTCTCGGGCTCCTTGGCTTCCATCTCAAATCTTTCCTTCTCTTTTACTCATTGCTTCCCTTAATGGATTTTGGCTTCTCTTGAGTTTCTCGATTTTCTTTCTCTGTGTGACCTCTGATGGACAGAACTCACTCCAATGCCTCAATTCATCCCTCCGTGGATACTTGGGAAGCATCCCTGGCAGACTTTGCTTAGGATGTTCCTGATGATACCATCCTGGAGTTGGGGTAGAAATTTGAACAAATTGCATATGTATGTTTAGAAGTTATTTAAATAATTGTTAAATTTCTTAATCATTGATAATTACTTTTTATGCAAACAGGGTGAGAAAGTTGATAAAATACACCCTTTGCTTCTCCAAAATACTTAAATCTATGTTTAAATGGCTTACAATTTTGAACTAATGAATTCCTATGTTAACTGAGTTACTAATGGCCATGCAGTAGTTTTACATGCAATCAACTCAGAAGTGGGCATATACGTTGCAGTGATGTGGCCATCTTTCTACACTGTGGTTACTGAGAAATGAGAGTTTTTTGTGATAAGTGAGTGTATTTATTCCTTACTCTTGTCTTTCTCTGTTGAACAGTCTTGTGTGCTGCTGATCTATAAAATTAAGAGTTAAATTGAGTTGCTAAGTCAGGAAGGGGTCTAGGAGTTCAAGAACAGGGGGTGCCTCATGTGTTTGAGCAGTTAGGGGAAGTTTCTCCAAGAAGGGCCTAGAAGAGTAAATACTATTGATGTAAGTGGAGAGAAGAACCCAGGGTTCAGAAGAAGGGGGTCATTTTGGCCAAATGAAGGAAATGCAGGGGCAGGCATAGCAAGGTGAAAGCGTTTAAATGAGGCTTCCAAGGGTTTACCATGCTTTGTGCTGTGATGACTAACAAAGTCTCATTTTCTTCAGACACCAAGTTAATACACTCACTGACCCACTTCTGTTGGGATATACCCTTCTTAGTTGTGCTTTTCAATGAGGATGATGACTTTAGCTGGCCTCACATCTTTCATTCTTACTTGAGAACATGTGAGGCTTGCCAGGGAGACTTTGGAAAATGATGCTTTCTCTAGCAACCAAATTTAATGGAGAAAATAGTGTCTAATCCTCCCATTCCTTCAACTTTTTGGTTATTTTCTTCTTTGAACTTTTTTCTCCATTGCATGGTAGAAGCAAATATTTACCAACTTCTGTTGAGGTTTCCTCTTTTGTTTTCCTTGGTGTTTCTCTTATTCAGGTTCCTACAAACATGGAACATTAAAATCTTTTCTTAAGTCAGCCCTCTAAATACCATTCCTTCTTGCTCTTGTTCATGTAAGACATCATAGTAATGTATTTTTAAAAAACTGCTTTCAGCTATGTGCAGTGGAGCACACTGTAATCCTAGCTACTCAGGAGGGTGAGGCAGGAGGATTGTAAGTTTGAGACCAATCTGAACAACTTAGTGAGACACTCAAAAAATAAAAAGGGTTGAGAATGTAGCTCAATGGTAAAGTAAGTACAACACCTTGGGTTCAGTCCCAAGTGCCACAAATAAATTAACAAATAAAAATTAAGAAATTAAAAAATTGTTGCAGTCATATCATTTCCTTGATCAAAATCCCTACATTGTTTTGTCACCTGAAAAGTAAGGTTCTTCAAAGCTCAGCCGAAATGCATCTCCCACAAGTACCCTCCAAGATTCCTTTAACTCAAACACTGTTCACCAAACCTCACTGAAGTAATGACATCTGTCTTTATTCCATCCCCCATTGTGGAATGCTTCTGTCTTCTCCCTGAATTCCTCACGGTCAGTTCAAATTTACCTCTTTTTTTCACTAAACAGAGCTATTTAGCGTCTATAGTTTGGTTGATGCTTTCTATTAAATTTGATCAAAGAGTTTCTTCCTTGTGTTTAAACTTTTTAAACTCTTGTGATACTGCCTTTTTAAACTCTTGTGATCTATCAAGTAGTATTATTTATACTTTCTCATATATCTGTTGTTTCAGCTAAAAGATAACTCCTTTGAGGACAGAGACTTTACTTCTATTTCTGCACTCCTGACCAAAGAATGTTTTCCGACATGATTGGACTTATTTATGATATTTATATGATATATGATATTTATAACAGTGATGATGACAAACATTTCCATGTGACTACATGCTTTAGAAAAAGTAGATTTCTAGGTGAAAAAATTAGAAAGTTCCAGATTCTACTGCTTGTTTCTTAGGTAAAAGCCTTGTGCCTCAGCAAAAAGGAAAAATGAAATGAGTAAGGAACAAGATCTCCTTTTCATATTCTAGATATCCAATTTGACACATTTTTTTGAGAAGTCCATACTATTCATTGATCACCATCCATTTTTATTTCTTCAGTAGCATTTCAGAAGTTAAAACAACAATGTATTTAAAGATACTTATGGGACAGCCATTATACCAAACTGCATGCGTTATTTTGTTTAGCATATGTTATGCCTGTAAGATAGACATCACCATCTCCATTTTGCTGACATGGAACTGGACACTTAAGTATCAATATCAAAGACTAAATCCATGATAAGCTCAAGATCTTAATTCAACGTGGAAATGGATTAAATACTTTATCTTTCTCAAATTTGTTATCAAGATTCCTTAATATTCCAGTGTAGAATTTGAGAACATCTGGAAAGGTGAGCTAGAAGAATGTGTTTAATTAGGATAATCTTTTTCCATTTTGGAAGAAACATATTTCCTTCACTACGTGAAGTAAGGGAAGGTAGATGAAACAGGCTGGCCATAAAGCAAGGTAAGCATTTTCTCTGACGGTGTGGATTATTGAAAGTGACAGGTTTTTATAGGTAGACATGATATGTGTTGGCACTTGTTCTTCTACTTCCAAAAAGAAATAGTTCTTATTTTCCTACTCCTAGATTATTGATTTTCATAAAAGATGTGGAACACAGGAAGTTGAATGCAGATTAGAAACAGAACCATTTAGAACCATTACAAATAACTGATGAAACAAAGACTTTTATTATCTTGCTTATTCTTTTTCTGTCACCATGAACTTTTTTCTCTCTGTAAAGGAATCTATCTTTCCAAGTAGGGAAAATGATTTTTAAAAAGATACGCCTGAAAAAATTAATTTAAGCTTAGCCATATTAGGGTAGCATTAAGGCACTCCCGGGTACATTTTATTGGTCCATTAATATGGGCCCAGAGTGGTTGAATACACCTAAGGCATGTACTGTATTAATGAACCAATAAAACATGCCCTGGAGTGTCTTAATGATATATTACAACCATTTCTATTATATACATAAATGCACTATTTGCTGGCTGTCTTGTATAGTTTTAAAGAAAATCTTCAATTAACCAAAAATATTGCATCAAGAACTCTTACCCACAATAAAAAAGAGCAAGAAAGAATCTTGTAATTAACTTCCTGGTCTAGTTACCCATGAGATGATTCTTCTGGGGTGATTTAGTCTTTGGCACTATTTCACTGTTAATATTTTGGAAGAAATGGTTCTTTGGATCTAAAATTGAATACTTTCCAGAAAGGAAATAGATGAAAACTGACAGAACTCATACTCGTGTCCTTCTTAACTTAAAATATGCGGCCCTGGATGGTGGTTATGAAATTAATTAGACATTAATGCCTGGATCCAAATGTTACCTCTCTGTGCTTACATTAAAAAGATATCTTTTAGGCATCTGGGGAAAATTTCTTCAGCGTGATGAGGAAAATGCACACTCATGTAAGGAAACATGACAGGTTGAGACCAACACATGAGATTATGTAAAAATATCTTTTCCTGACAAATGTTGGGTTCTATTGTATCAACTTGATTGGCTTAGAAAATTCCTAGGAAATTAGTGGAGCACATTTCTGGATGTGTCTGGGTGGGTCATGGAGGTGTGACTCATGTTTCTGGTATATGGTTCCTGGTCTTTTGATCTCTGGCTCAGTTTCTCTGCTCTGCTTCTGGCTGCCATAAACTAAGCACTTCCACTCTTTCATGCCTTCTACCTCTGCCTTAGAGCCAATTTACCATGGACTAAATCCCCTGAAACCATGAACCAGGTCAAACCTTTCCCTTTTTAAGTTGTAGGTATTGAGTATTGTGTCCGCATCAGGAAAGCTGACTATACACATTCTTATTTAACTCAGTGTTAACCTTGCTATATTTTTCTTGGAGTCACAAAGATTGATGCATTCCTGTGAGTTAAGGGAGCAAAAGAAGGGATGGAGATACAATAATGATTATCATTTATTGGGCAATTATTATATATACCATTGCTCTAATCATTTTTATGTTAATTATCTCCTTTAATCTTTGCAAAACCTCTAAAAGGGAGATGCTGTTATGCATGTTTCATAGATAACGTGTCCAAGGTAAAGTAGAAATTTTTCCAAGTGATGGAGCTTGGGATTAAACCCCATCTACCTGAATCCAAAGTGCACATTCAGTCGGATAAACCTTGATGTGGTAACTATGAGGGAAGGAGAGAAAAACATTAAGTTTGTGTTCTTTTTAGGGTAGAGGTCTCTTCTAAATTCTGTATACCAACTGATTACATTGTATATTATATTTTCCCACTTCATTCCTTCTTTAAAGGTGCATAAGTAGAGGAGAGAGAGAGCTGATGACCTAGAAATGAGGCTGATGGCCTTATAATAGGGGCTTAAAGGATGCAAAATAACATGCAGTAATCTAAGATCCCATAGGAATGGATATATTGCAGTACGGTTGGATGCCAGTGGCCAGAAACAGATAAAATGTTAATATATCATCATGTGACCATGAAGAGAAAAGATGCCACCTTCCAATCTTCATGACTGATGTGGGACTAAGTAGACTTTTTGAAACTAAGATGGCTACCTCTGGAATAATGTGTGAGTGGAGAAAATCCTCAGGCTAGTCACAAGCTGAGACAATGCCCCACTCAATAATTAGTCCTAAATTTAACCATAGAATAGAATGGAAGAGTCAAGGTATAAATTAATTGTTAAAGATAAGATAAAATAATGTATATATATAAAATAATAAAATAATATTTTATATATTATAAAATAATATATATAATAATGTGTGTATATATATATATATATCCTGAGATTTAAACCGTTATTTTATTCATAAATATTTGCTGCAGATTTGTATCCAAAGAGAACCTGATTCTGAAACGTTTATAAGACCATTAAAATGACCGTAATAATTGTTTTTTCTGGGTTATAGGTTAAGTGTCAAATCTCCAAAAATTTGGTTTTCTGAAGAATTATATTTTAATTTAACTTCTTCTTTAAAAAGATCTATAAAATACTAGGAACTTCATTATTTTGTAAACACATTCTGAGCCAACTTCCCCCACAGATTTCACAAGCCTGAGAAATCATTGCTGAAGTATTTTCTGTCCCTGTTTGATTTTTACTCATGATTTATATTTGCTTTGATCATTTTGCAGTCAAATGACAGAATGCCTATTGGCTTCATTTGCTGAAGGGCTTGATCCTGATGTTGAAACTCACAATGCAATATTTTTCATTTGGCCATTGGAAGGCAGGAAACTTGATAAAAACAAGGGCTAGTTAAAAAAAGAACTTGGGAAAAACAATTTTACCACAGTATCTTAAAAATCCCACATATACTATTTATAAATAAGTGACTCCTCATCTAAGTAGTTATAGAAGATTGTTTTTTAAAGATCATATGTTGGTGTTATTTATGATGAAATAGTAATTTAACACTACTTAGTAAATCCATCATGCAATTTCAGTAGGCAAGTAGCTGCATTCTGTAGGTGGACTGTGTCTATTAAGTAACACATCTATTGGCTTATGTTCAATGTAGAAATCAAGTCATCAGCTTTCTATAAAGTTGACCACGCAAATCACCTCAGAGTGGTCTGCATCATATAACAAAGCAGCACAAACATGTGGGAGTTCATAATAGCAGCACATTTACAGTGAGCAATTTAGTGGACATACGATCTCACTTCTGTTTAAAAGATTAAACACTATAACACTAGTTTTCTGATGATGGCTTCTTTTCTGTCTTTAATAACAAATTTAATGTATATGGTGCTTTATAAGTTTCCTAGGCCCCTTCACAGGTAATAATCCCCTTGGAGACTCACCTACAACCTTATGACATGATTGTCCTCATTTTCAGATAAAGAAATTATTACTCAGTTTAGTAATACATTTGAAGTGGCAAAATGTATTAAAACCAGATCTTTTTACGAGTAGTCAATCGTCCTTATTTTCTTCATCACAGCACATTTTGGACATCAACAGGTCAAAGCATTAAGGCAAAAAAGTTTATACTACACCCAGGGCACAGATTTTTAAATTTTTGATAATGCCATGGGATGGACTGAAAATGCTTTTAAGTGAACAAATTTTATAGATCAGAGTTACAAGTGAACCTGAAAACAAAATGGATGCCTGATTTGAAGGTTAAATGTGAGGTTTTGGCTTTGGTTTATTCAGAAAATTTAAGCTATCTTGACCCTCTGGTTCAATCAATGTGAATTTTACCTAAACTTTACAAAATACTTTGCTTTGCAATATAGGTAATGATTCACAATAATAAAAGTAGGAGGACCTCATAGGACACAGGGGAATGCAGCTGACATTGTGTCGAAAGGTCTGACACCAGATTCTCCAGGATGGCTTGGAACTGGCATTGAACCCATATTCAACTTAATTTTCCTAATTTAAAGAATGAGAATAGCAATACCTATCTCCTAGAGTTGTTGTGAGGATTAACTCGTAGAACACAGACGTTATTAACCCTTTGGTGGAGTTCAGTATCTTAACGAACACTCCAAATTGAATGCAGTGGTTGAAGTATAGGTCCATGTACCCTACTCTGAGGATAGTGTTCATCATGTCATCAGATTCTTAAAGGACTCTGTCAGTTGTAAGTGGTTCAGAACCATCACTGTATATAAAAATTCTTTAAATTGTGAAACAATTTATAAATATTGCAGTCCAAGGTTAAAAAAGTTGGGCCCAGGAAGGGGGAAAAAGCAGTAATTTTCAAGAGAAGAAAATGTTTATCTGTCTCTAACAAACTTGGATTGGGATTCTATAAAATGATTTGGTAAGTCAAATTTACATAAAACAAATTATTTTCAAAGGCAACATCACTTTCATATATAATAAGTTTAAGTATAGTCTTGGTAATGGTGCTTTTGAACATATTCCATAGATGATAATCTATAATTTATTAGTTTCTCTCTTTTTGAAATTTTAATATATGTGAGATCCTTTCACGATTTTCCTTAGGTGATGTCATGAAATACTTTTGTGTAAGATGAAACAAGTTTTTCCTGGATCCAAGTAGGTAAACAACCTGTTCACCTGTGACTTTGACTAAACAGATGGTTTTATTCACATACTAGAGGCACGTCGATCCTATCAAGATCCAGTATTTGGAATTACTAATCATGTCTCTATGAACATTATTCCTACACCTATTTTCTTTTTAATGCATTAAACAAAAATAAACTTACTCTGGAAGATAATGTGAGGAAGAAGAAATAATACCAAAGATCTTGCTTTGGAAAATTTCCCCTGAAGGACTAAATAATCAGCATTGTGGTCTTAAAATAGGCTAGGGTGTAATTTAGATGTGCTAATGCTCTCTCAGACACAAAGGCGCTATTGTCGGGGGGACATAATTCTATTGTATACACAAGTGTGGAGAGGAGAGTGGAATTTGGATCTCCCAACGTCCTTCTTGGTTTTGGCAAGGTTGAGCACTGAGGGGACCGCAGTTGCTCATGAAGAATGCTGCGTGAACAATGTGACAGTGTAGTGATAGAACGGTGAAGCCAGAAAGAGTAGAGTGAAATCAGCATCGCAGGAGGAAATACACGCTGTGCCCCAATAGAGGAGTCCAAGGTATATGTAAGACAGAGCACTTGCAAAGATGTAAGTGCAAAATAGGAAAATAGGGTGACTCTGTGGCAGAGTGTGGCCCAAGACCAGTAACACAGGGTCCTTTTCCACCCGTGGGCTTGAAGGGGTGAATTACTTGGAAAGATAGAGTCTTATAGGAAGGACACTTTCACAAGAGCTGTGCGTTGTCTTTTGTTTATTCGTCTGTTTTATGGTCTAGGGGTGGAACCCGGGCTGAGTGAATGCTGAGCATGTGCTCTACCACTGAGCTTGAAGGTGTGGGCTTCACGGAGGGATCTTGAAGCTCAAGATGACACAAGAGGGAGGGAGTTAAGGGAGAATACATACTCCTGCCCTCTTCTGTCCTGCCCTCTTCTGTCCTGCCCTCCCCTTCCTTCACTCCTTTCTCCTCTCCTCTCCTTTCCTCCCCTCTCATCTCCTCTCCTCTCCTCGCTTCCCTCTCTCTAATCTCCTGCTGGGACTCTTTAATGGTAGGATTTAAGCAGGAGTCAGAAGCCAGGAGATATAATAGGTGTACTCCTGCTGCAGTCTCCCTGCGGAAGGATAGTGCGAAGAGTTGATCTGCAAGAACAAACGAGCGTCTGGACTTGGTGGTTTACAGTCCCAAAGGTTTCCTTTTCTTTGGTGTTCTGTGTCCAACATGGGCCCATAGACATTGTTTCCCCTCCATGCCTTCTCACTTGGAAACTTTGGCACAGAGTAGATACCTTTCTGGAATATAAGCAGTTGCTTCAGTAGAGAGTAAAGGAATTGTGGATGGCCTCAGGCCATCTATTAAATACATTGGTCTGTAATAATTCATGCTATTTATACTTAACCAGAACTGGGTTTAGGGCACTACCGAAGCTCAAGGGAGCCAAGAAGTTCAGTTGTACCAGGTGCCTGAATGGAGAGAATGTGATAAAGCTTAGCAGCATGAATAACTATGCAGATAACTTTTCTACTAAAAGCACACATTAAAGAAAGATATGGATTTGCAAAGCAATTCAGGCAGAATTTACCTTACAAATAATGTCTGAACATCTGGCATGATGTTCAATAGGGCCCACGCATAAGTCATACCAGAACTTGAGGAAACCAAATCCATACTGTTGACTATAACAAGACCTTAGAGGAATTTTTAAACATTACTAGCATCAAAATATTAGTACTTAAATTTGAAAAAGACTTGTTAAGTGCATGATATGGTATTAAACTTTATTCAAGGAAATTTATACAAAATTGTTCACATCCTCCAGGCACATACAGTCTAAAAGAGACAATTCTGATGTGAAGAAATGCAATTTTTTAAAAATTACAATATTTTTACTTTTTGGATTTCAAAAATTATTTTAGTTTGCTAATACATGGGTATAGCATATAAGGTGTACATTCCTTGGGGGAAATCGGTACATGTACATAACACATCTTAATTCCTTTTTTTATTCCCTTTCCATTCCCTCCCTCCTTCCTCTATCCATCGCTTGATCCCCTATTAGTCACATATTAGTCACTTTAAAATTAATCTACAACGATTTTAGAAGGACCGAATTGTGCTACTCATGATGTAACTTAATTATGTTCTTTTTCCTTCTTGCAGTACAATATTGCTATTTATAAATACACTAAAACAAACATTAGGAATATCTATCACTTTCAGATTAAATCTCATAATATAGCACAAACATAATTGATGGGACTAGAGGTAGATGGCAACATTATCTATACTTAGAAAAAAGTAATTTTCTCCCAAGTTGTTTTGGAAACTGTTTGTTGGAGTCTATTCTGGATATAAAATATGACATTATCTAATATTTGGTAGTGAGAAACTAGTCTTCCATTGGAACCCAGAAAAGCAGTGACTGCCAAGAATACATTCCAAGCATTAACCAGTGATGTGTTCTGAATAGCTCAAGAATGCCAATGGGAATAGAATTTCAGATATTTTAAGCCTTGCAGTTTCTATCTATGTGTACTTCCTCTGATAAATTCCATTGTGGATAGAGAAAATGATGCTTTGCCAATCTAGTTATTCCCATTTCTTTATTAGTCACCTTTCCCAATTCTGGGCCACAATACTCAACACCCATAACTTAAAGGAGGAAAGGTTTCATTTAGCTCATGGTCTGGGGGGGGGGTTGGTTTATAGTCAGCTGGCTCCAAGGCAGGAACATCATGGCAGAAGGGCCTGGCATGCTTAATTCATGGAGGCTGGGAGCAGAGCAGGGGAGCAGCACCAGAGAGGAAGGGCAAGGGACCGTAATACTCAAGGCTACAGCTCCATTACAGACTCAGAAACACCCAGAAGTGTGCTCCAATAATCTGGTATGTGTTTCTTAATCCAATGAAGTTAACATATCAAGATTAATAGTCACACCGAGCAATGAAGTTGATGTTCAAATGTTGGCAACTGTGCCCTTTTTCTTGAGGGCTTTCTCTGGCCAGTGGAGCCGGTTTTATCTGGATATGCAGCAGTCTGGGAGTGTTGGAGAAATAATGCATCAGAGGGCCATCTTTAGTGACTGACCTCAAGGAGTTGGGTCTGTGGGTTTCCCTGGATGGGAAAAACAACTCCCCAAGAGTACTAAGGAATGACTACATAAACACATACATTTGTATGTTTGTAAAAGGCTTCATACTCTACTCTGACTTTTTAATATGAAAGATTACTAATTACTTTTTAGATTGCTGAATTATTTTCAAATTTCTGCCTCCTCTACTCCAACCAACATGTCTTAGAACACAAATACAGGGCAATTGTAAAAATACCCACCCCGCCCAGGAAACAGAAATTGCAATATCCAGTGGCCAGTTGCACTGATGAAATCCTGTGGATAGCTGTTGTCAAGTCCTGGCAATGAAGGATGCTCCATGAAGAGAATTTGATTCTACTCTCAAGGAAGAATTTTCTTGTCCATTGTTGTCTGTGGCTTATGGTTTTGCAGTCTGGGAGGTTCTGGCTTGGTTTTTTATTGCTATGGCCACAGAAGGAGATGAAGAATCTAGAGGTTTTGCTGCTTGCTCCCTGACTATGAGTTTGGTGACCTAAGAGTTGCTTTAATGCTCAGCCAAAGGCTTTGAAATATTAACGTATGGTTGTTTTGGCAATATAATTTTTTTTAAATTAATAAAACTTTAATCTCTTTGCTTGCAGCTGTTCAGTGTGCTAGTACATACATGCACAATTCTTTCTCAGATTTCTTAAAGTTATATTATTTATTTACCTTAAAATTGTATCATTTCTTTACCTTGTCATTTCTCAGCTTGATAACATCTATCTCAAGGCCAAGAGGCTTGGATTCAAGGCTGGCTAAGTTTTGTCACATAGCTATATCTTAGGACTCTTCGTTATTCAACTTAAAATTTCATTTCCTAATGTGTGAGATAAGCATTCTAAACTTTTTCAGGCATAAAATTACCAGGTACCATAATACTTTCTTATTCCCCTTATACATTTTCATGTGTATACTGGATAATTATTTCCTGCCATCATTTCTTCTCCTAAAATTTTGCCAAATACTCCTAATAATGTTTAATATGTGCTCATATGATTCTATTTTTCAGTTACTTTGCTGGAGCTACAGGTTACTGAGATTAGTGGTCTACCTTCCAATTCATCGTGGGTGTCATTTCATTGTTAGTGAACATTTTAGCACTTCTGAACTTGGGCTTTATATTTCCAGGGTCTGAGATTTTCTAGTTAACATCTACCAATGCCAAAGATTTTAGATGTTTTGTTACTTGATAGTGATTTCTGTTTTAGATAACACTTGTTGAAGAATGAAATACACCTTGAAATCCAAGTGACTTAACACAAGAGGTTTGTGTCTTCCTGATGTAAAATCCCTCGCTTATTGAAGACCTCTGTTGTATGCCTGAACCATGAATAGTAGCAAATCTTAAAATACCACATTTCCCCCTATGCATTTATAGAGAAATGTAGTGCCTTTCAATCTTATCTACATACACCTTGTCTGCTTTGCAGTTTGATGTACAATAGCAAAAATTGCACACATTTTTTCCTTCACTATTTCACTTTCAGAAGATTTATTCTCACTGTAGATCCTACCAGCCTCAGCATATTTTTTTGGTTATTAGGTCAAGAACCTTCACCTTTTCATGTAAAGGAAGCACTGTACAGCTTCTGGTTGGCGTATGCAAATGGCTGGCATCACCACTCTTGTGCTTCAGGGCCATTATTAAATGAAGTAAGAGTTGCGTGAACACAAGCACTGCAGTACTGCCACAGCCTGCTGATGGCGGAGATGGCTAGGAGGTGACTAGCTGCTGGTTAGTGTATTTAGTCTGGGGGCTCTGGAAAAAGGCATGGTTCACATCTCACGTGGGATGGAGTGGGACTGCATGGGATTTTCTCATGTGTCTCAAACTAGTGCATAACTGAAAACTTATGAAGTACCCATTTCTGGAATATTTCATTTAATATTCTAGGACCACAGTTCACCTCAGACAATGGAAATCTTGGAAAATGAAGCCATGCATAAGACAGGACCACCACAGACAGAAAGGACCAAGGATTCTGTCCTAAGCATTCTTCTAGAGACTTAAACAATCAAAGCACTGTTTTTTTCAATTTGTAATTTTCAAGGCCCCGACTTCTAGCAGGTAGAACCCTCAGTTCCTCTGGCTCTCCACTCTGCCCACACTGTCTTCTTACATGCCCTATGGTTTTCAGTATCATCCATTTCCAGATGACTCCCAAACACTACCTAGCCCATAGCTTTGCATAATTCCACTTGGATGTCAGTTAGATATCACAATATTAATATGTCTAAAACCAAATGCTGATTTCCCCCAAAATTTCTGTTCCCTAACATGATAAACCTTATTATTATAAATATTTGGCATAATAATTCACCAGTTATTTAGGATACAAACCTAGAAGTGATCTTTGAGTATTGTCTTAGCATCATATAGTACAAGAAATCATGAACAAATCCTATCAGTGATACCTTCAAAATACAAGTAGGATGCAGTCATTTCTTATAGCCCTACAGTCATCAGTTTCTACTTATCTTAATATAGTAGTGATCTAACAAGTATTTTTAGATTGTATTTACCAGCATTTGCTAGACTAATATTTTAAAAAATACATTAGATTATGCATAAAATTCCACAGTAGGATCCCATCACAATTAGAATGAAAATCAAAGTCTTCCCTAAATACTTATTTAATGTGCTTTGTAGCACTTATCATCTGACATTTTAGCAATTGCATTAGGACTTTGTTCAGCTGTCTGTCTTTTCAACTAGAAATAAATCTCTATGCCAGAGACTTTCCTTTATTCACTGTTGTTTCCATGACACCCAGAATGTTGCCTGGTACACTGGAGATGTTTGACAAGCACTTTGAGTGAATAACTGAGTGAACTAATGAATGATGTTGTATTTCCTTTTTTGGTACTTTAATCTCTTTATATTTATTTGTATGACCTTTTTATATTGATACATGTATATACAATGAATTTCCAAATTTTCACTTTAGTTTAAATATCCATCCATTCATCCATCCATCCATCTAGTTTGTATTGAGTTTCCCCCTCAGAATATTTTCCGTTGTTCACTTACTTAGTGATTTCTTTTCTATTAGGAGCTTGAATGTATTCATATGTATTTATCCAGTGTCTTCAAAGTGTCGACTGATTTTAGGTAACCTTGATGATCAGTCTTCATTCTGATCTATCCTAGGGATTACAGCAAATTCCTCAGATCAGATTCTGGAGCCAACATACAAAAGTACTACCTGCTTGAAGCTTCCTATAAATACTTAGTCTATGAATATTTTCACTAAAAGTAAAAGACCAAATTTTGTTTCTTCCAGGGATCTTTCAAAATGTATCTGAGATGCTGCCCATTGGCCTAATTCCTTTTCCCCTTGCTTTGCTTCCTAATGGAAGGGAAAGAGACTCTTCCAGAACTGACAGTATACTTTTCTTTCATTCAGTACCTGCCAGACCCAAAAGAAAACATATAAGATCTAATACATATTTCCTGGATATTACAGAGTTAGTGAAATGTTACAATTTTAAGGGGAGTCCAGAAAAAAAATTCCACCATAATTTAAAAATTTCACGGAGATTCATTGATATTTGAAAGCTAGTGTCCCTGGTGTGTGTGTGTGTGTGTGTGTGTGTGTGTGTGTGCATGCATGTGTGTGTATTGCTTATAGTTATGCAGATTGAACAACTTTTGAGGGGCCATTTACCTGTGATCATTTGTAATAATTACAGCAAGTTTTTCAGCACATGAAAGTAAATTATCTTGTGCTTTGCCTTTTGCTTGACTTACATAAAGTCAGCAATGGGCCAGCTGTGGGTTCCTGTGGGATTGGGTATGGGGAAGGAGGAGAAGAAGAAATGGGAAGTGATACCGTGGTGGGGGTGAGGAAGGCAGTGGCAGTGTGTGTTTCAGGGATTTGAGGTTACCTTGGACTTGGAAAAGGATGGAGAAATCACTGAAAGACTCCAACTCTCCCATGAAATAGTGGAGAAGAAAAAGTAGATAAGAGCTTCACAGTACTGAGATGAAATAGCAGAAATAAGAGCTTTTATAAATACTTTATTCTTTTCATAGTACTTCAAGTATTTTTCTAGAGTGTGGAAAAGAAAATGTAGAGAACTTTTTTTAAATTTTAGAATATTGTGAAAACTCTAATTTTCTGATATTTCACTTTTAGATAAATATTGTAAACTTCTTCATCACAAAGTTCGCAATCCAAGAAGCTTGTCAGTTTGATGAGGGAACAGGTTATCCTAGGACAGGTGACGTAGTGGGACAGAGTATAAACCAGACACCTCGATTTATGGCTCAACGCTGCAGGCAGGCAGAGGTGAACAGCCACAATTACCCTCAGCTCTACTTTTGCAAAAACATTGCTTTCTTATAAAAAACATAATAAATTATCCATATCCAGGAATGTGTTTAACAATAGGGATGGCAAATTCCCATAAAACTTGGCTCTTCAGCTTTGTGGGCTATTCATTTTATGTTGTGAATTACTATCGTAGTTATCATAGTTTTTCTCTTACCTTTTGAATATTTTGATTTGAAAATATTCTTGTGACTCTCAAAGTCCAAGTTGCTTTTCAAAAAATATCTATTTCCTTCTTGAAAATGAAAATTATCCTAGGAATTCAGGATGTGAAATTTCATCTTTGTCCAGAGATCACAAAGTTCAAATAAATTCAACTTTCCTTCTGTCATTTCTTATGTGTGTAAATATTTTAGCAAGCTCAATTTAGAAATGGCTAAAGCTTTCTACTTTAATTTATTTACTTCCAGTTTAGGTATTGATTAGTAATAGAGTAAAAATTTATTGTCACATCCATATATTACGCATTGATTATTCAAACAAGTTCTGAGATAATGAACTATGTTGATTACTAGCCTAGTGCTGGATTTGTAAAGATAAGGGAATATGTTTTCATCCTTCAAGTCCGGTTAGAGAGCAAGATATCACATCATCTTTAATGGAGCAAAGTACAAAGGATAGAATATTGCAACAATGTGAGAAGTTCTTAACAGTTTTCCTAGAAGTAATATTGGAACTGAGTCTTAAAAGATAGGTATGTAGTTTCAGTTGGTGAAGTAAGGACCATACAGGGAAGAGAGCATGCTTATTATTGCAGTGCTTAAAACATGGTGAGGAGTCTAGTATAACTGCAGTGAGGTAGAAGAGTATTGTGATTTAAAGGAAGTGGACAAACATTTGAATAGAATTGGCAAAGGAATATGAGGCAAGAAATAGATTGGAAGGGCTTTGGGAATCTAAAATTTTGGTTTAATTCTGTAAGTATTAGGAATCGAGAGGTGTTTTAAAGCAAGTAAGTGACATGATCAGATTTAACCTTTAAGAAAATAGCTGGTGTCATTTTGCTTAGGTAGTTATGAGATAAAAAGCTGTTCTGAAAAATTGAGAAAGATAAAGTTCAGAATTAAGTCACCGAGGATGGGATGGAGGACTGGATTTAAGATACTTTTGCTAGACATGTGAGAATAAATAGAATGTTTAGGGTTTAATTACTTTTAGAAGGGAACAGAGTGAAATGGTATGTGAAGTTCATACTGAGATTAAAATTTTGCAACTGCAACTTAGCTTTTTACCAAGAGAGCATAGCATCCTTTGAAGTCTTGACTTTTTATCTACTAAGTTGTTTTTCAATGTTAATAGTCTTCAAGTAAGAAGAATATCTTGCTTCTGAAAAGCACTACTCTAATGCCTTCTTAAATATCTATAACATTAATGGATCTACACAGGCTTATCTGGATCTCCTGGAACCATCAATGCCTTTACTAATATAGGTCAAAGCTGTCCAGTAAAGCACTGTTTCCAAAGTTCTTGTGAAAGTTATGACTCAGACAGCACATGTAATGGATATTTCTTTTCTGGGCTTTATTTTTTCAAGAACATGATAAAGGAAAACAAGCTTTCTGGTAAGCCATATTTATGGCCTTATGGACTGTAAAGGTTTCCAAGTTTGTAGCAAGTGTCTTTCTCCTTCAAAGCTAGCATATTTCTTGAACACCAAAAGTATGGAAGGCATAAAACTGTAGAGGCCAGGAAGTAGTGTAAGATGGTGTTAAAAATCATGGAACACATGGTTCCTGAGGGCACCGTGGCTCCTCATGTCCACAGGCAATCTGTGGAAAACTTTCCAATGCCCTGAAATTCTGGGAACCACTGTGATGGATGCAGGGATAGTATTTTTTTCTGAGGAAATACTTTATAGCTTTCATCACACTATACATCCTTAAAGAACTTGCAAGCTGTGCCTATATGATTAGACACATAAAACTAGTGATTATCGATATAGATTAGCATATGGTAAGAGCAAAAATACTCAGGTGTCCTCACTGTGATGCTGTGTCTATGACAGGCTATGGAGAAAAGGAAGTCATTATATTAAATCCATGGTTTGAGGTTCAAAGTTCAAATAGTATTTGCAGGCTTGGAAGCCCCCTGCAGGCTGCATCACCTTGTGGTGTGGAAAGCAATGGGGTGAGCATATTGGAGCCAGTGGTCACATGTTGAGACAAGGAGCGGAGAGAAAGGGAGAGACTAGGAGTCTCACAAACCCCTTCACGGGACACCCCAAATGACATACGGTCCTTCCACTTGGCCCCATCTTCAAGATCTGCAACACTTCCCAAGGTCATCACCATCTTGGGGAGCAAACCTTTAACACATTGAGCCTTGGGGGACCCTCCACCCTCAAACCACTGTAAGAGTGGCCTATCTGGTTCTGTATGAACTCGGTTTAAATGTCTTCAACTTTGAGAAAGTCTTCTTCAGTTTGTTATGCAGTAACGAATGTAGAACAGTTTTCACAGAAACTTGTAGAGAATGAAGAATGTAATTCTATGTTTACAACAAACATGGATATGAAATTTGTTATACATCTGTAAGCATAGCATCTATTAATAGAAAACATAGGCACAGTGAATTGTTCAAAATTAGTCAAATTTCATTCATAATCCTTTCCTTTTGAAACCTAAGCAGGAAGACCAAGTCACCTTTATTTTCTGTAAATATTATTTTTAAGAAGGTAAAAATTGAGTTCTGGTGTTAACCACATATCGCCATGCTATAAATGAAGAAAAATTTGAGTAAATGACAACAAATCTCCAGATCTGGAAAACTAGGAATGAAATGAGTCAAACTGACTTGATGAAGTAACCAAGCTTTGGGGGGATGCACTACCTATAATGACAGGTCCAATTTCTGGTATGGATGTCCTACAAAAAGACTAATTGCTGGTCAAAGGCCAGAGTTTCTACTCTTCACACCCAGCTTGTTGGATGATCCTGTGAGATCTAACTTGATTCTTCAACTTCTCCCACTGAATATGTTTGAAATGTGGGACAAGATGTGCCCAGCATCAGCAGGTCATGATCTGAGAGGGTGTGTTCATGACGGGCCCTCTTGTCACCAGCACACTTAGCTAGTGAAGGACCCTACCTGGCAAAGGCCTTGCCTTAAATATGGGCAAAGCATTAAGTAGGATGGTGGCTTCTACAGGCCCTGTCCTTTGACGATTAGACTTCTCCCTCAAAAGCCTGAGTTTTGAGGATTAAATTCAATTGGGAAGATGAAAGAAGTCATCCATTCTTTTTCTTCATTCACTGTGTTTCAGGCTAGCCTAGAGGTCACCTTGTACATTTAATGCCCTTTGATTTGATTTTTTGTTGTTGTTGTTCTCTACTATTTTCAGTCAGGCAGGAAAGCTCTTAAGATATTTTGGTGCAACAATAAACCAAACAAAACATTCAGTCAGAAGACAAACTGTTTATTATTTGAAGATATGATTGTGAGATATTAGCTAGCCCTGAGGCTGAAGCACAACTTTCTCCATGTTTTCCTGTAATGGTATTCTTAATATCATGTGCAAGTTGGATAATTTGTAATTAGCAAAGACTAAGAAGAAAAAGTGTGCTGCTATGGAAAGAATACAGCTTTTACCACCAGGCAGACTCAACTTGGGACTGGGCTCTTGGTGTGACAGTGGACAATTGGCTTAATTTCTTGGAAATGCTGTCTTTTGTGAAACAGAAGTGATAATGTTTCTGTGGATAATTTTAAGGTTCCAAAATAAAATACCTAAAGAGGTTAGCACCAGTGACTACTGAGTAAATTAAAAGTATTTAAGTGTTTTGTTAATGTTCAATTCTTGGTCTATCTTGAAGGTGCATATCCATTACTTTATTCTTATGTATGCAACACATTTTTAATCATTATATACTTCATCCAAAATGCTATGTGCTGGGAAACAAAGAGGAGGAAAGCAGATCTCCTATGTTCAAAGAGATGATTACCTAGCTGCGTTTGGTATGCTGATGTAGGTGCCCAAAGTGTGGACCAAAATAATTGCTTGTTTGGCTGAAAATTCTGCTCAAATGAAATGAAATCTTTGAGTTGATGTTTTAGGGTTATCTGTATGACACAAAAATATGCAGATGGCTCTTCTGTAGGATTGGATGGTATGGGAATTCTAGAGAGCTGAATCTGGAACACTAAGAACACAGAATCAATGAACTTTAGGTTTATGTGAGTAATTTCCTTATGGTATACTCCATTTTTCAATAGTAGGTTCAACTTTATCATGCTGGACTTTATCTAAAGTTAATCTGGCTTTAATTTTCAATCTAGGATATTTTTCACTCAATTCTCATCAAAACACCCGATGGCTAAGCCAATCAACTTCCAAAGCAGATTTACAAATTTTTGAAAAGATAGTATCCAGTGTTGGTTTGCATCTGTGTTTTGCCTCTTTCTCCCAGTGTTCAAGAAACTTTGTAACACTTGCTTTGCAAATGAGCAAGTAGTCATCTGCTTTAGGGACAGAAAGTAGAGGAGGTTGTGAGTGAAGTGAATAGTTTAAATTCATGTCATTTGGGTATGGAGTTATTTGTTAACTGATTCTTGCCACAATCATAAAGCAACTTTGGCACTGTAATGGCTTCTTCTCATGTTTTGGAGAGACAGGAAAGAGAATATGGCACTCAAAATTGTGTTTTAATTTGAGGTGAATATGTGTATATTTGTGCTGAGTAGGGCAGAGGCATTACTGGAATAAAAATGTTTTAGATACAATTTGGGAGATATAAGATAACACACTGGAAAAAAATGAATCAATAACTTTATTTTATAACTGAGAGGAATTTTAGGGATCATCTTGTTTAACTGCTAGTGTTTACAGGTAAGAGAAATCATATATTTTGCCACAGTAGATCATGCAAAGTAAAATGTCCTGACTTCTAAAGTAAGGCTTTGTTCCCTCCTTACTATTAATATATGATTACATTGCAGGATGACCTACTAGATACTGTCATGTTGCTGTCACAGCTTGAGTGAACTGGGTGTGTGTACAAATAAGGTTTACATACACCTGATGCAGAAATCTTAGTGCCCAAAGTAACTGTTTAATGATGATGCTTTTGCTCTATTCAGACCAGTGAAATGAACACACATTTCTGGCTCCATTTAATAAATTGCCTCCTTGAGGGCACTAAATCCTGCTCTTCCGGAAAAGCTCATTCACCTCATATGGGTAAACATTTTGCTTCTTTATGAATTCTATTGTTTACTCACAATCCATAAACAGAATAAAGGGTGTTTTGTGTTATTACTGTTATCATAAATTTCGACAGACATCACTGCAAAAATGAAATCTGGTGCTGTGAGACTGTTGCTAAAGTGCGTACCAGCTCTGCCCAGCTTAATACAAAGAAGAAAAGGCTGACCAGACATGTTATACTCACAGCTAGATGAGTTTATTTAATTGCAGGAACTTTGAGTCCTTCCCTAGAAATGGAAAGCTTTTCAAGTTTAGTTGATTTTTCTTTTCAAAGACACTGTGGATGTTTCAAAAATAAAATGGTCCACTTTATAATTTTTGTAATAGTTCCTGAATTTTAAAGATCATGTCAGGATTTTACATTGGTATCATTGACATTCACTTTGTACCTTTACTTCGTTACCTTCTTCAACACACTGCTTTTTAATTTTTTGTAGAGGTGGAATATTAAGATGGATTATACAAAAGCAAAATTTGACAGGATGTCAGTCAAGACAGTTCTATGAGAAATAACAGACTTTTGGCAGCAAGATGTCTATAGATGTTCTTCACTATTTTTTATATAATTTTCAAACAAAATTTTCTAAATATTTTAAATCAAGCTGGTTAGCTCAGTGGTTATGATATATATACACATTATATATTATATATATTATATATTATATATATTTAATCCCCACTGCTTAGCTTTAAAAAAATTTGATTACCCTCCCCATAGGAAAAGAAGAAACAGTAAGAGATGACGATTTATATTCCTGTTATTTCACTCAGGAGAATTGTTTCTTCTTTCTACCCGTGCACTAACCAAAAGCTACATATTAAAGATTTTTTAAAATTCATGAAAATCTGTGAATACTTAAACATTGGTGGATCCAATATAATTTTGAATTATTACTTCCTCATGTAAAACAATTATAAAATTTCCTACTGGGTCATACAGAGTAGATTTGCTTCTAATGATAATGCGAATAAATGTTTTACATGGGAAATATTTGTCTGTAATTTAAACCTAAAATGTGTATCATATATATTCTGGAAGTTTTAGGTTAATTTAATGTGGAATTATGGGTGGATCTATTGTTTATTATTTTAAGTACTCATGTAGGCAATCCATTTTCTGTTTTTTTGTATTCACAAATTTCTTTAATCTTTAAGAAACAAAATAGAATTGAATTCTCTCCCATATCAGTCCACTTGGGCTGCTTTAGCAAAATCTGATAAACTGGGTAGAAGATAATAGATCTAAAATTCTTTTGCCAACATTCTAAAGGCTAGGAAGTATAAGACCAGAGTCCTGAGGGTTTGGTATCTGGGCTATTTCTTGGCTCTCAGACTATGCTCTGCTGCCTCGCATTAGGTCCTCACAGCGGGGAAGGGGCAGGGTTGCACTCTAGAGCCTCTTTTATAAAAGCACAAATGCTACAAATAGGCTCCACCCCGCTCAGCTAATCCTCTCCCAAGTCCCCACCTCCTAACATCAGCACATCGTTGATTAGAATTTCAACATATACATTTTAGGAGGAAAGAAACATTCAGACCATAGCACCTTCCAGTATCACTTTTTGCCATTTAAAAACTTTGGTTTGATTGGCCTTGTTTTTATCTTCAGATGCAGGAGTTTTATTTTTAAAAAGCATTCTCACTGTGTGAAAATCTCTCCATTTCACTAGTAAATTTTGTGGTCTTTGCCTGGCCCTTCTCCAAATCTCATATGGCCTCTCATATAGAGAGATATATATAAAACTGTCTGGTTGAAGCCCATTCTGGAGGGTCTGTGATTTTTTTTTTTCTTAAATTATTTTATTGGTACATTTTAGGTATACAATACATTTACATTTATCATTGGGTGCTTGTACCCATACAGGATGTATCTTGGTTCTTATTTTTTTCCCCATTACCTGTGTGCCCTTCACCCCCTCCACCCTTCCCTATTTACATAGACTTTGTTTCCATTTTTTTCTTTTCTCATAATTTTTCCTTTCCCTTCTTTCCTTTCCCCTTCCCCTCCCACCTCCCCTACACCTTTGGACCTTTTCCTATTTCAGATTATCAATTATTCATTTTAATCATTTTAATCCTTATTTACACTTTCAGTTTCTCACATTAGAGAAATTATTCGGCATTTTCACATGTGTGCCTATTTATTTCACTTAAGAGTATGAGCTCAATATGCATCCATTTAGCTATAAATGTCTCTAGTTTCTCATTCTTTATGGCTGAGTAGTACTCCATTTTACAAAAAAAACACATCTTCTTTATCTAGTTTCCAGTTGATGGGCACTTGGGCTTTTTCCAAGCTTTAGCTATTACAGACTGTGCCGCTATGAACATGGGTGCACATATATCGCTATGGTATGATTCTTTTACTTCTTTTGGGAAGATAACCAGCAAGAGAATACCTGGGTTGAATGGGACCTCTAAGCCTAATCCTTTGAAGTGTCTCCATACTGATTTCCACAGTGGTTGCACCAGTCTGCACTCCCACCAACAATGGAGAAGGGTTCCTTTCTCCCCACACCCCCACCAGCATTTGTTATTGGTTGATTTCTTGATAGCAGCCATTTTTTCTGGGGTGAGGTGGAATCTCAGTGTTGTTTTCATCTGCATCTCTCGAATGACCAGTGATGTTGAACATTTTTTTCATATATTTATTTGCTGGTTTTACTTCTTTTTCTGAGAAATGTCTGTTCACTGCAGATGCCCATTTTTGAATTGGGTCTTTGAATTTGGGGGGTCTGATTTTTTTCAATTCTTTATATATTCTAGATAGTAGACCTTTGTCTGAGATACAGCTGCTAAATTTTTTTTTCCCAGATTGTAGGTTGTCTCTTAGCTCTGTTGGTGATTTCTCTGGCAGTGCAGGAGCTTTTTAATAAGATGAGATCCCAGTTGTTGATTCTTTGTGCAAGTTCCTGTGCCACTGAGGTTTTGTTCATAAAGTCTTTTCCTATGCCAATGTCTTCAAGAGTTCTACCTAACTTATCTTCCAGCAGGTTTAGTGTTTCTGTCTTAATATTTAGATCTTTAATCCACTTCGATCTTGATTTTGTGCATGGTGATAGGTATGGGTGTAGTTTTAATCTTTGGCAGGTTGAAATCCAGTTTTTCCAACAGCATTTATTAAATAGGCTATCTTTCCTCCAATGAGGGTGGTTGGCTCCTTTGTCAAAGATGAAGTGAGTATGTCTGACATTGTTTCTGCATCTTCTAATCTATTCCTCGGATCCTCAGGTCTGTTTCTTTGCCAGTACTGTGCTTTGTACAAAGACTGTATAATGTTTCAAATTTTATTCCAATATAATTTCTGATGGTCTTTTCTTTTTTTGTTTAAAAAAATCTTTTTATTAGCATGTATTTGCCATAGAGAACAGATACATTCATCATGTGAAATTGGTACACATACATATCACATCTTAATCTTTCTTACTTCCTCTTCTCCTTTTTTCTTTTCATCTCCTCCCAACCCCAGGTCCCTTTCCCATCTGCACAAAGTCTACCTCCCCGTTTCTTATAGTGCATCTTTTATTTTGTTCTTTAATTTCTATTTCAGATAGTGTGAGAAGATAGACTCTATATGCCAAGTATCAATATATAGGTGCAAAAGTCTAGGAATGTGCTCACATAGTTATATGCTGTATGTCTCTTTGTGAGGTTTTGTTCAACGTCACTGGTTATTCGAGAGATGCAAATGAAAACAGCACTGAGGTTCCACCTCACTCCAGAAAGAATGGCTGCTATCATGAAATCGACCAATAACAAAGGCTGGCAGGGTTGTGGGGAAAGAGGAACCCTCCTCCACTCTCGGTGGGATTGTAGACTGTTGCAACGACTGTGGAAATCAGTATGGAGATACCTCAAAGAGCTAGGGCTAGAGGTCCCATTTGACCCAGGGATTCCCCTGCTGGGTATATTCCCAAAAGAATTAAAAGCATCATACCACAGTGATATATGTGCACCCATGTTTATAGCAGGACAGTTTGTAATAGCTAAAGCTTGGAAGTAAAGCCAAATGCCTATTAGCTGGTGACTGGATAAAGAATATGTGTGATTTTAAAAAAATAAAATGGAGCACTATTGAGCCATAAATAATGATAAACTAGAGACATTTATAGCTAAATGGATGCATATCGAGACCATAATCTTAAGTGAAATAAATAGGACACATGTGTGTAAATACTGAATTGTCTCTCTGGTGTGAGAAACTGAAAGTGTAAATGAGGACCAAAATGATAGATAATGCAAAATAGAAAGCAAAAGTTCCAAGGGGAAGGGAAAGTGTGGGGGGGTGGGAAGGAAAGAAGGGAAAGAAAAAAAATATGATAAAAGAAGGAAAAAAATGGAAACAAAGCTTTTATAAATAAGGAGGGGTGGAGGTGTGGAAGGGAGGGAAGGTGAATGGGAAAAAACAAGAACTAAGATATATCAGTGAACTAAGATTTATCAGACAAATTCTCAGTGATGAATGTGATCATAATGTATACCTAAAATGTACCAATAAAATAAAAAAAAAGAGCAATCATTTCTGTTTCAAAAACCATTATAGAAAATTCTCTTTCATCACTCTAAACAAAATATTTAAAGATAACTAAGATATGACTAGGAAGTACAGGGAAGACTCAGATCTAAATATTTTATATAGTCTTTTCTTATGGTAGCAAATGCAGTAACTTGGGACACAGAACTTAGAAGAAATATGAACTATAGAAATATGCATGCCAACTAAAATGACAGGAATTAAAGCATAAATAGGAGTTCAAATAACTATTTTTCCTATTTTTCTCAATTAACATTTTAATTTTAAAAATGAAAAGAAGACATAAAATACATAAATGAAATTTAGATTACATTATTTGGATTACATTTGAAATAATTTTTAAACTTCTTTTAGCCCCTTTTTAAGCCTTCTGTCCTTGTTTCTGATCTTTGGCGTCCCCTTGACACTATGCTTTCACTGACGATTATCTGTGAGACTGATTATCTCTTGTTTTTATATCTCCTTGAGTGCAGAGAATTTCCAGCTTCCACTTTTCTTCTTCATCAATGAAAATTTTAATTAGAAATTATCACAGTTGTTTGAATGCTTATTTATCTGAGCCTTTCAAAAACCCACAAAGGCAACATTTCTTTCTTTTTTCTTTTTATTCCCAGTCTTAATAAAGTGCCTAGCAGGCAGTGAGAACTTAAATGTTTCCATCAAAAAGCTCTGTGTACCCTGAATACCAGTTGCAAAGGATTTATCCCTCACTTCCAGAATCTGTGGAAACATGCTAAGAATTGGCTCATAAAATAGGTTCACAATTCATACATTGTGTGGGACGTTAACTGTAGGCATCGTTCTACCTATTTTCAACACTTTTAGGTGAAGAAATTGAGATTGATCCAGGGAAGATAGAAATAACTAATCCATTTTGTGCTTCTTGTTTGTACACTTTAAGATAGTATAGATGATGATATTAATACATAACAAATTATACTCACAGCAGAGCCACGTGGCATAATTTCCCATATCACTGGGCACCAACCATATGGCTACTCATAAATCAGAGCACTTTACCTTTCAGATGGCATTGTTATGTTATCTCTGTTGTTCCAAGTGTACTCACAGAAGGGAATTCTGACACCCCAGCTGGCCACTGTGGTGACAGAGATGGAGGTGGCAGGACAGAGCACCTTAAAAATGTGGAAGAGGGAGAGCAGAGATCATCGTCTCTAGGATCATCCAAAATTGGGGCATTTGAGGAAGATGTAGCCCAGAGAATGTAAAATGGCGGAGCCTCACAGGCTTGAGGGAAAGAATCGTCCTTTTTTCTTAAAGGTTGTTATCACAGAAATGGAAAAGAAAGAGCACCAGAGTATTTAAGAAACTCAGCAAGAAATGAACCAGGTAGATTGTTCAGTCTCTTTGTGGGATTCTTGGAAGGAGATGCTGTTTTTAAAGTGCAACACCTGTGCTGGACACACCAGCCCATGAATGATTACCAGAGCTTACTGAGTTGAGGGGTAGGAGTCCATCGATTGGACTGTCACTGAGAGATGTAGGAAGCTGTAGCTTCTGAATACCCAGAATGAGATTGGGCTCGCATGCAGAGCGGTGCGCGCGCACACACACACACACACACGCACATACACGCGCACATGTAGAATATATTAATGTTTTGATTTTTACAATATTTGATTCTTACTGTTGCCGATAGAGAGAGAAATACTACAGTGAAAGTAAGTTGATTAAAATGTCTAAATTATTTGGAAAAATAGTATTTGTAACATTTTGAAAAATATTCCGATAAGAATCTAGTCCTTCTTCTTTAGAACTAAAAGTAAACAAAAGAAAACAACAAAACACACAATCTTATTCCTTTGCAGCAGGTGTTCTTGTTAATTTAGCATATCTGTAACTATTTCAATATAGGAGGATTCAGAAAACATACGGATATTTTCACTATTTCTTTGATGATTCAGTTATCTCATAACTCAGTTGTTTATTTGTGTGGCTGTACCTTTTGCTACCATTTCATTCAATAAATTTATCCCAGAAACACAGAATATGTCTACTTGGTTCATGAGTGTCTTGAAACAGTTGGTATCTCAATAACTTTATCCTTGGCACATATAACTTCCTGCCTTAAAAGAAAATAGCTTAGAAGTTCTCATAAGGGAGACTCATAAGGCTTCTTGGAAATCAGACTGTTCTTATAAAACATTTTGATGTGTTTAGTACAGAGGAATTAGGAACATGTGGGTTGCATTTTCTTTAAAATGTACATGGTTTTTAAAAATTAAGGGGTAATGTTCTTGGTAAAATAGGTTTTGCCAAACCAAAACTGTTTAAAAAATTGTTCAAGATGTTCAGGAAAGCCAAAAGGCCCCAGGCCTCCACAGTCCTAATAATAGAATCAATCAGGAAAACCAGAATGAAGTCACTAAACTCATTTTAACAGTGTCTTGAAATAACCAACCAATATAAATCCCGATGTAGTAACAATCACAAGCAATTAGAATATAATAACTTTTATGTTCATACTGAATAAAACCCCAAGCTAGTAGTTAAAATGTTCTAGGAATTCTGGAAAGTTGACAGTGTTTTCTTTGACTGAAATAATTGATTACATCTATAAAAATGATGAAGAGACTAGACGGGATTGAACAGATAAAGTACTTAACAGAAATAATTTAAGAATTTTACCCTGGTTTCTCAAGGAATGGAGGCTGATGTGCTTCTTTAAAACCCGCACAATCTTTAGTAAGGTGATCTATGCGGTGGCAATGACCACAAAAATTTCATTAACCTGGTGTTGAGCACCACTTTTTTATCTGGAAAAGTCTATTAAATTGTTTGTGATGTTCCCAGAGATGATGAGGTGAAACAATCGGGACATCAGACTGGAGGCGGGTTAGGTATACAGTGAGAATCCCCTGAGCATAATGTCAGATGTCAGAAAGCAAATCCAGCCTCGGTATGTCAATATTTGCTTCCCCAAACTACTTATTTTGCAATGGTCTCATTAATTTGCACATAGTAGGGATTTGGTAAAAAAAAATATGTTGATTGTGTCTTGTTTTTAGTCAGCTTTCCCTCACTATAGCAAAATGCCTGAGATGATTAACTTACAGAAAGAAAAGGTTTATTTTGGCTCACAAATGTAGTGGTTCCAATCTGAGTTGGTCTTTTGATGGGGGTGCTGATGGCTGTGGTTTGGAGAACATGGTAGACCAGAACCTCTCCCCTCAGGACTACTGGTAGGAAGGAAAAGGTAGTCCTGGGTTCTCAAAAGCCACTTTGAGGGCAGGTCCTCCCACTAGGCCTCACCTCCCAAAGGTTCTGCAACTCCCTGCCAATGGTGCCACCCTGGGGACTCCGCCTTTAATACTTGGACCTCTGGGGAACACACAGCACCCAAACTATTTCATAAAGATATCTTCCGGTTATCAAGATTTTATTTTCTATTCTTGACTTGCCTTTGGGCATTATGAATAACCAGCAGGGTTCCCTCTGCTGGCTGCATCCTTGGTGTTTTAAGAAAAATTACAGAATAGTGTAATAAAAATTGTTTTCTTCTGACTCACACTGCACATCATCACTTCTGTCTCAGGAAAGAAATATCACATCTATCCACGGGGCCAGGTGAGCCAATAGCAAAGGGGTCTGGACTCTTCCAGTTTTCTCCTCTCCTTCAGGATTCCTGGACTTCTCTCCTGCAGAGTGAGGTGCTAATTGCTAGGTGGCTTAGGAACGAGGCAGGTCCTACCTTAGGCTTTTGCATGGGTGGTGGCATTGTGAAGAGTCAAATGCTCATACAAGTGGCGTTTGTGTCACACCCTCCCTTCCTGTCCCACCAGCTGTAGCAGACTCTGTTTTGGAAGGTGAGGTAGTAATGTCTTTTAAGTCACAGAAGAGGAGTTGGAGGATTCCTGGTTATATATTATGAATTGTGGGGGTGTTTTGCTGACTTGTATCGAGACTTAGGCCCATAAAGCATTGAGGGAGCATGTGGAGTGTGTGAATGTGTGTGTGTGAAGTTGGCTTTATGAAAATTACTGGATGGTAGTATGAGAGAAAGAGATTATCTAAAGGGCACTAAAACATAAAACAAAGACTATAAATTGGCTTTCTCAGGATTCTTCAAGAACCTGAATGAATCATTGGGTTGAAAGAAAAGTTTACATTCAAAGATCACCAGGACGTAGGTAGCAGAGAATAGAATGGCTCAAGGACTATGAGGACAGATTACACGTGGTTAATGAAGCTATCAAAGAAAACCAAAGTAAAGATGTGATGTTGAGCTCCTCTGGCCTCTGCCTAAGTGGGAAATGCTACTGATTAGTGCTTTCTGGTAAACAATTCAAAGATAGTGTTTTGACCAACTGGAAACATCCAAGTCAGATAATTACGAGCTGCCAGATTAGAGCCTCCTTTTCTTATTCAATAGGGTTAATTCTTATTGGTCTATTATGTAAGGTAGTTGGGTTGAGATAATTTCTAAACTACAAAGAGCTATAGAAATATAAGATATTGTTACACTTCAATATAATTAGCACCTTGTCAGATGCAGTGCTTGTTAGCTAAACTTGTTTAAGGCAAGATGAAAGCTTTGCTTTGAGATCATTTTTATGGGTGCTTATAAATTATGATTCCAGACTTATGTTTTCAGAAACACTCAAAAATATTACACCATATGCCAGAATGGGTGAGTCATGTCTGTGATGTTAACTTATGTTTGTTTTTGATGTTCTGAAAAGAATGAGGTTAAATCACATTGTGATATGATACCCCAGAACAAACTGTGAAATTACTTCTTCAAATGGTAATGAGATGAGTAGTAAGGAAGAACAATGTCCTAATTGGCGAATAATTTCAGTACCCAGGTATTTGAGAAGATGTAGAAGAACTTTAGAAAAATCCATTTCTAGAATTAAAACTGCATTTTATTCTGGATATATTAAAACATCATTAAAATTCAGTTTGCTAAAATCATGAACTTACATATACATAACTTCTGTCCTTTCTACAAACATAATTTTATTAAAAACCTAAAATATTATGGTAAATATACTCACATTCTCTAACATTAGCATTTGAACAGCGCTCCCAAACCCTGCCAGTGGAATAAAATAGCTATGTCTTTGTGGGATCTGTTGAGTTAACCCGGCAGACTATTTGAACACCTCTATCTTCTTATGCCTCTGTTTGGGCTAACCTATCTACTAATAGGAAAGAGGAAAATTTAAAAGTATAGCTCAGTTTTTTAAAAGATTTTCTAGGATTCTCAATGGCTAGAACTTCATCACAGAAAGTGGGCCCTCAGAAAGCTGTGAGAAAAAGCAGCATTTAGAAATGTAAGAATTCAAAATTTAAGGCCTTGACTGCTTAAACCTTCAATGTTTGCTGTCTTTATTCAAATAGGCAAAATTAGCTCAGAGGACAGAATCAAGGGTTCCTGCTACTTTCTAGGTTAAGCCACTGCTGTTTGATATTTGTTAAAAGTCCTTCAGATGCTAGGGAAGAGCGCCCAACTTACGCTCGTTGATGCAAAAGCAGGGTGCATGGGTGGTGGGTAACTTGCTGGCTCTTGTCACTGAATTGTCCAGGGTTATTTGGAATTCAGATGTGTCTGGATCCAAAAATGTAGGCTACAGACTTAAATGATATTAAAAACATCATTAATTATCTCTCTACTTTCTTCTTTGTGGTTTCATTATTTTCAGACAGTTTTCTTAAAAACAGACAAAATGGCTGTTCTTGACTCATGTTCTCTAAGCTCAGCTAGTAATTCTCAGCAGAAAAGTAAAATCTCGTTCATGATCGTTCCAGTGAAAGTTCTAGGATTCAGTTCCTACTGTATCACCAAACCAACAACTGTTGGCAAAGGGATAGAATATTGGTTAGTTCTGGCTTAAAATTCCATGTAGTTTGGAGAGATTGGAGTGGAGATCAGACTGGAGATGGTGGTGGTTTTAGGAGAAATGACAGGAACTGCGAGTGGAGAGATCAAGGTGCCCTTACTGGAAGGAAGGAGAGCCAGGAAAAAATAACAGACGCTTATGGTGCAAGTTCATAAATTGCATTAAAATAAGAGTTTCCCATAAATTGACCATCTTCACATTCCTATGAATAGAATTATACAAAAACCATACCACTAAGAGATAAAATATCAGAATCCAAGGGCCAATGTTGTTACTTAGGTTGCTAAAAAACTGAAATGTTTTGAAACTATAAAGTGTAATGCCCATTTAAATTCCATGTATAGCTTTTTAGTTGCTCCTCTGCTATTAATTGTTACATCTCAGTGTAATAAATTCAAGTAATCATAGTAAGGCAATAGCAATGTAATAATTACATGATGCACTATAGAAGATATATCCCTATATTTGAAACAGGAGTTACTGTGTGTTATGACAACATTGAGATACAGTTTTAAAGGAGACAAAACAAAAATCACAGATCATGAAAGCACTTAATACTTTGAAATAATTTATAAGGAAAAAAATCTTGCTTTTATTTTTTATTTTTGTTGTTTTTTTTGGTACCGGAGATTGAACTCTGGTCCTTGCGCTGCACAGAAGGCAGCAAAACCACTGAGCTAAATCCCCGGCCCCTTGCTTTTAAAATATTGTCTAAGACTTACACTCAGAGCCATATCTGTAAATACGTTATTTATTATTATAAAATTATGTGAAAAAGAGTATGTATAAAACATTAATGTGCAAAACAAATATAGAAAACATTGGTAAATTTCACTTATTTAAAGCATATTATATTTTCATTAAATTTGGAAAATAAAATGTAGAGATAGCTAGCTGTGGAAACAAATCCATTTTGCTTGATTTTCTGTTCCCAGTGTTCATAAAGGGAAATTTGACTGTGGTCCAATTCCCACTGTGTCACTAATTATCTGTTATGTTGGGTTGTCACTTAATCTCTTCAGGCTTAGTTTCCTCATCTAAATATTGAAGATATTTAATTAAATTCCTTGTGAGGCTGCCTCTAGCCCTAAAATTCTACAATTTATGCAATCTTTGGAAATACCAAGTCCTAATATGTTATTCTGGGTGGTGGGGGCATGAACTAGTTAAACTGCCAAGGGCAGAGCCACATTATTTTAAATGATTTCTCGCATCTAGTATGGTTACTTGATTCTGTTCAAATTATGGTGAAGAAAACCAGGTCAGAGTGTGAATAGTTTTGTGACCTGCATTTTGAAAGTTTTAAATTCTCTGATGTTCCCAGAACACCCAGGTGACTTTGGACACGATGTTTGATTCAAATTTTCTTCCCAACTCTATAATTTATGCAAGATTTGGAAATAGCAAGTCATATATATCATATTTTTTAACAAGTAAACTGTTAAGGCCACAACACATTATTTTATATACAATTCAAAGGCAAGATTCAGATGACAGTGGGCTGTGCGTATTGATCAATGTTTCAAAAGTACACAGGTGGTTATTTGGGATTAATTTGGGATTAATTAATTTCCTGATTCCCTGTATGCTAAATACTCTGCCCCTGTTCTCGTGCCACCTTCTTCCCCTTCCTATCTTCTCTATTCCGCCTCTTCTGTAGTAATTGCAGGACAAGACTGCAGAATTATTTTCTTCTTCACAATTTATTGTCTCTACATGCTCCTACTCAGGCATAGACCCTGAAAATATTTCTCAACCAGAAAAAAACAATAACAGAAATGGCTGCAAAATATAATTAATTTTTTGTCTATTAATGCAGGAGGAAAATGTCTATGGGTTGCAGATTTCCTCCTATTTAAATAGCATGACTGTGACCAATTCAAAAGGAACTTCTCTGTTGAAGTTGTATTTCCTTAGTTCTCCTCCATCAGGGCAGGGCCTGGTCTTGGGTGCTGGCTACCTGGTGTTTTATGTATGGAAAGAGAAATAATGTGCACATGGGGAGAGCCTTTGGTGACGGGAAGGAGAGCAGTTTTTTAAACCATTATTAAGACTATGGTAGCAAGACTGAACTTGCCTAGCTAACTGTTAGGTATTTTTGGTTGTCTGCCAGCAGGCTTCAATATTTCTTTGAAGCTTTCTTTTACTTACTACAGTGGAGTAATTAAAGTGTACCTTTTCATCTTTACTTACATACACACACACGTACACACACACACACACATCCACTTATTCTGAGACAGACACTCATGGAGCTGAAGATTCTTCCTGAGCCTCTTCCGGAGACCAGGGGCTGCATCTAGGGACATCTCAGGGGCAGGACCAGAGAGCTGGTTCATGGAGCTCCGTGATGTCTGCATTTCTGTTCTTAAAACATCCATACAACAGAGGATGTTTCATAGGTAACTGGGAATTGGTCAGATTTTAAAAAGAAACTCCATCCTTTGAGGACAATTAAAAATGGAATAAAAATCATCTTACCTGACTAGATAGGCAGTTGACATTTTTGCTTCCCAATTTGCAGGTTAGCCTCCTACATCATCGTATTTCTTTTGGAATTGTACAAGTTCAACATTTTAAAGAAGTGAAATATAACATAGTTAACATATCTGGACAAAAACATTCATACATAGACACAGTTCCTTAAAAATTACCAAAAAACCTCCCTCTGGAAATAGAGTTTTTATCATGATCACATATTATCTGATTTTATTTTTTAAAGAATACCCAGCAATGAAACTTCTTTTATCTCCCCTTTCTCTCTAGGATACTAAAAATACTTAAACTGTCACCCACTTCCACCTCCACAATAATACAGAAAATCTCAAATTTTCTTTTCTGTTAGGATATCACAGCTTCTGCATCAACATTCACTTTGATGCCATATTCTAATATTTCAGATTAAGTAGACTTCCTGATGAAGAAAAACACAACAGGAAGAAAAATATAGACGATAAAGCGAAATTGTGTATAGAACATGAATTTTTTCTACTGACACCAAGAAAGCCACACAAATTTTATGAAGCTGGACTTTGTTCTTATGATTTATGTTAGAATTGTGCTTATCCCTAAAATAATTATATGATAATAGCCACCCATCTGACTTTCATCATGAGACTAGACAATCAGTTGTTACTATTGCTCCAAGGAGAAACAGGAGTTCAACTTATTGCACAGCAAAAGATGCCCTGTATTGCTCTGGAGGAGAATTTCTTGCCTTTCTTTCATACCCAGGTATGTTCAGGTCTGAGTAATGGTCTGATGGTTTTGCACATATCAATAGCTAAAATGCAAGATCATCGCTGGTGGATGAGAAATAGACTGAAGGAGAAACAGGGAAATTCCTAGGTAGGAACTCTGGATTCCCTAGAAACTATTATCAACTTTCTCCAGAATCCAAAGGTTCTCCAAGGTGGTGACAGAATAAATTACACCTGTAAAAAATTGCTTAAAAAGACAAGCTACAGCACATTTGTTTTGGTGATTCTAAGTGTTGGATTTTCCACCAACAGACAGAGGGCTATGTTTTGCAGAGGGTAACACCAAACAATCTGCTTTTTGGCAGCTGCCTAGAGGTCAACCTGTTTCATTGACACGTTCATTAATATTAAGTTTTCTCTGGGACTTGAGCCACTAAATTTGTGGCTTTAAAATTTCCAAGAGGGTTGATTGTGCTGTCTAAGGTCTCTTCCAAAAGGTTGGCTTGACCACCATGAACTTAGGCCATGTCCGAGTAGATTCTACATACCCATGAATGGCTTACATTTCAGGTGCAGTAGGTAGAGTTTGTGGGTTTCTCTATGGTACTTGGTTTTGACCTTTGGCGGCACAAAAGAGACCATTGTAGTTCACACTTCAATGTGAGCAGTATTTTGTTTACATGTTTCATTTACAAGATGAAGCCACCAAGAAACAGTGTATAGCTGTAAAAACCAAACCCAACCAGCATTGAATTACCAACTTTGAGATATTGTATCAGACAGCTTTTCATTACTCTAATGAAGTATCAGATATGCAGATATGAGCTACTTATGCAGGGAAGAGTTTGTTTAGTTAATGGTTTTTTACTGTCAAGCAAGGTTCTTGTGAGGGCCTCATGGTGGGTGGTGATGACAGTGTTCGTGTGGAAGAAGGATCCCTACTCTGACAGAGAGAGAGAGAGAGAGAGAGAGAGAGAGAGAGAGAGAGAGAGAGAGAGACAGAGAGACAGAGACAGAGAGACAGAAACAGAAAGAGATACACACACAGAGAGAGGAGAGAGAGACAGAGAGAGTCTGGAGTCTCACAATCTTTTTCAGTCTTGTCACTAATGACTTAAGAACTCCCACCATGCCCCACCTTTTAAAGGTGCATAGCACCTCCCAATGCCAACATCCTGTGGACTAAGCCTTTATCACATGATCTTTTGAGGGGATACAGACTGTATTCAAGCCACAGCAAATGTGTTTATACTTTTAGATTTTTACTATTTTGAGTACATTAAAAAACAACTGAGTTGTAGGTGTGTGAATGCTTTCCACTGAAATCACATTAATATAACAAATTCTAATACATGAAATACCCAGGACTTACCTAATAGGTAGATAGTCCCTTCTCACAGACTTACTCTTCTGATTTCATAACCAGTTTTCTTACTACCATACTATGCACATATGCATAGATATGTGTATCCTATATTCCATGGGGCTAAAGTTGATGGGATATCCTTCATTTTGAATTTTTGCATTTCTGTTCATGTGTGAGACTGACTTACGTCTTCTTCTTTCATGCTATCTTTGCTGGTTTGATAGCAAGTTTATACCAAATAGTTAATAGCTTTCTGGGTGATCTCTTGCTTATTAATTTTCTGTTATATTTATTTTGACTCTATCATTGTATTTACTATTTTTCTCTTGAATGGAGTTTATATATACAATTTGAGCCTGGAAATTGTTTTCTATTAGTCTTTGAAGATACTATTCCATTATTTTCTGGTATCTGTTGTTACTGATAAGAAACCAAAATATCATGTATTTGTAGTTTATCTTTTCCTTCATAGCATTTAAGATTATTCTTTTTCTCTTGTTTTCTAGAGTTTCAGTACAGTGTTTCTAGGACTAAAGTTATACTTATTTACCTTCCTTTACATGCTGAATGCATTTCTAATCTACTGACAAATGTTTTTCTTTTATTCTGGAAAATTATCGTGTATTATATCATTAAAATTCTTCAAAATTTAGTATTTCTCTTTGTGCCATGTTATAGGATAATCCTTTAGTGCCATAAATCAACTCTGAAATTTTTTCTTTATCTGGATCCAATATGGAATCTAGTTTGCCATCTGAAATCTCTAATTTACAGACCACATATTGGAAATGTTTTTAGTTTTTGTATTCAAAGCAGGTCCTGGTCCCTGGCATCATAGCAGACGCAGTCCCCACCTGAAGTCAGCAGCAGCTTTCTCAGCTTCCTTCATGGGTGAGGGTGCTGAGCTCCATTCCTTCACCTCGGTGGAGCCATTTTGTCCCCAGTCCCCAGGTCCCCAGGTGTCCAACTCCTGGCCCTCCACTTTCTCTCTGCTGTTTGCTCTCTCTCTAGTCCACAGAGATGGTTGTGAGCCTGTTATGTCTTTCTTCGTGTGTGTGTGTGTGTGTGTGTGTGTGTGTGTGTGTGTTTGGAACAAAGGGAGATTGTCAAATACATAATGAGTTGGAACTTACAATTCACTAAAATGTTTATTTAATGACTCTTTCATTTTGTACACATGTTATAACAGATCAAATCATTTCTCTTAGTCCTATATCAACTTCCTGCTTGGGTGTCAGAAACCTAAATTTGGAGAGAAATCTTCAAGCAGAGGTGGCATTTTAACCCACTTACGAAAGTATCAGTTACTAAGTCTCCATGGTTAGAGATTAGCAGAGAGTAAAATAAACACAATTTTTTAAAAGTTAAAATCTTTCTTTGTTGACTTACTTCCTGATCATAGGCTCTGCCCCATGTATACGAATTATGATATTTGGCATGGAACACTCCATTCACTGCTGTGGTTTTGTTGGGAAGACAGTCTTGCAGTTTCTCAGATTATATCACATTGTTATAATGACAAAGTGAATGTGTCTATTAAAATTGTGAGCAAATCAGTGAATATAAATAAAAGGTAGGAAAACATTTTTATGAAGCAGTTGGGTGTGAGGTATAATTTATTCATATTTTTTTCAGTTTTAGAATAACTCAACTTAATAATGCAAGCCTAGGAATAGTGGTACCAAGATTCTGATAGTCTTCATTGTGAACATATGAAATTAAAATGAAAATGTTTGTGGACCAAGAGATGGAGGGAGAAGGGAGGGGCAGAGAAGGGGATGAGAAAAGAACTAGGGTGTATTATGTATGTGTACCAACCCCCTAAGATGAATATGATCATTGTGTACAGCAGACATGGACTAATAAAAATTTAAAATGTTTAAAGCTAATTTTTCCAATATTTAATTTACTTATGTCCCTATTATGCAAAATGTAAAGCCCTTTCTTTGCCTATAAATGAACATGGACTCGTGGTGTAGAAAAATAGGATGTGAGGGAGGTCCATTCACTCACCACATCAGATAGAATTCAAGGACCGAGCCGTAGGCATCGCTCAGCTCAGGGTCCTTGCAAGGGGAGGCGGAGGAGGTGCCTCTGGTCCATGGAGTCTGAGCATATGAAACTTACTTGGATTTTCCTGCTCAAACAGCAGACCTTCAAGAAAGTCATTATGGATGTTCTGCATGAAATTCTAAGAAAATTTGTCCATTTTAATTTTTATCTTTAATTTTATTTTTGTTGGGCTAGGCAGTCAAAACCAGTGCTCTGTGAATACTACCACTGAGCTACTCTCCCCACATACTCATTTTACTCTTTTTTCAATTGAATTGCTATGGTGTTTTTCTATTAAGTTTTAGGAGTTTTAAAACATTTTGGTTTTTTTGAGAGAGGGTTTAGCTCTATTTCTCTGACTGACCTGAAACTCCTGCCTCAGCCTCCTGAGAAAGAGAGATTACAGGCATGTACCACTGTACCTGGCTTAGAAATTGTTTCTGAAATTAACACCTGTCAGGTATCTATTTGTCATTATTTTCCATTGTAGAGGTTGCTTTTCATTTTGTTGCTGGGCTAAAGACTGGAATAGACTTCTCTGAAGAAGGCACACAACTGGCCTGTGGGTTTATGAACAGAGGTTGGAAATCCCCACGATGGAACATCGCACCAGACCTCTCTCACCTGCTAAGATGTGTATGATCACAAAACTGAAGCCAAGTATTGGTGAGGGTCTGGAGAAACTGCAACCCTTGTGCAGTGCTGGTGGAAATAGGAAATGGTGCAGCTGCTATAAAAAGCATTTGGAGATTCCTCATAAAAACTTAAAATAGAATGACAATATGATCCAGAAATTTCACCTTAGGTGTTTATCCAAAAGAACTGAGGTCATTGTTTTGAAGAGGTTTCTGTATTCTCATGTTCACTGCAGCTTTATTCACAATATTCACTGCAGCTTTATTCACAATATTCACAATGTAGATATGGCCAAAACATCAATCAGACAATGAATAAATACAGAAAATACGCACTATGCAATGTTATTTGGCCTTATAAAAGAAGAAAATTGTATAATATATGACAACATGGATGAACTTTGAGACATTATGTTAATTGAAAGGAACTAGTCATGTACAGACTAACACTGCATGATTCCATTTATGTAAAGACCCTAGAATAGTCAGTCATGGAGTTAGAGAGTAGACTACAGTTGCTAGGTGCTGGGGAAGGGGAAAATGAGAGGTTGTTAATCAATGGCTTAAAGTTTCAGTCTGGCAAGGTAAGTCTGTAGAGATCTGTTACACAGAATTGTACCTTAAATGCTGCATTGTACACTTAAAATTTTTGTCAAGACCATAGATAAATGTTTTTACCTCAATAAAATAGAATAAAAATCCATGTTGTGAAGTCCTTCTTCCAAATAAGATCAACAGTATAATTTCTGGTACTAAGTATTACTGAATAAATATTTATTTCATCTAAAAAATAAATTAAACCAAACTTGTCATATTAACACACTTCAAGTGATATCACCCCATTGACTTTAACTTGTACTTGTTTTTTTTGTTTTTTTTTTGACAAGTACAAAGATTGGAAACTATATATTTTCTTCTGCTTAAGTCCTGATTTATGGCTTTTTTTAAGGTTTAGATTTCTCTAAAAGCCAAATAACAAAGTATAGTACTGACTATATTCAAACGTTCTTACTGACATTTATACTCACATTTTAATAGCTGGTTTCCATAGAATTCCTATATCTCTAACTTATTTTTCTCTGCATGTCTATTTGCCATCTCAAACACGATGTGCTTATAGTTGCTTCAGCACAGCCTATGGTGTTCCATTGAGGACATACCTTACTTGGGTGTGAAGCCACCCTGATCCATGTGGGAACCACATTCAGAGTCCCTTCCATTAGTGGGACCCAGGCTTTAGGGCTGAAATCTTTCCACCCTGAAACTTCTGTTAGAGGCATCATCACTGTTCAATGTTTTTTGTTTTGTTTTGTTTTAAGTTCTTTTATTGGTACATTTTAGGTACGCAATTCATTTACGTTTATCATTGGGTGTTTGTACCTGTACATGATGTATCTTTGTTCTTATTTTCTCCCCATTACCTGTGTGCTCTTCACCCCCTCCACCCTTCCCTATTTACATAGACATCATTTCCATTTTTTTTTCTTTTCTCATAGTTTTTCCTTTCCCTCTTTTCCTTTCCCCTTCCCCACCCTTCACCCCTTCATCTTTGGACCATTTTTCCTTTTCCAAATTATCAATTATTCATTTTAATCATTTTAATCCTTGTTTACACTGTCAGTTTCTCACACTAGAGAAACTATTTGGTATTTACACACGTGTGTCCTATTTATTTCACTTAAGAATATGGCCTCGATATGCATCCATTTAGCTATAAATGACTCTAGTTTATTGTTCTTTATGGCTGAGTAGTACTCTATTTTATTAAAAAAACACATTTTCTTTATCCAGTTTCGAGTTGACGGCACTGGGCTGCTTCCAAGCTTTAGCTATTACAAACTGTGCCACTATGAACATGGGTGCACATATATCGCTGTGGTATGATTCTTGTAATTCTTTTGGGAAGATACCCAGCAGGGGAATAGCTGGGTCAAATAGGACCTCCAAGCCTAGTTCTTTGAGGTCTCTCCATACGGATTTCCACAGTGGTTACACCTGTCTGCACTCCCACCAACAATGGAGAAGGGTTCCTTTCTCCCCACACCCTCACCAGCATTTGTTATTGGTTGATTTCTTGATAGCAGCCATTCTTTGTGGGGTGAGGTGGAATCTCAGTGTTGTTTTCATCTGCATCTCTCGAATGACCAGTGATGTTGAACATTTTTTCATATGTTTGTTTGCTGCTTTTACTTCTTTGTCTGAGAAATGTCTGTTCATTTCAGATGCCCATTTTTGAATTGGGTCTTTGAATTTGGGGGGTCTGATTTTTTTCAATTCTTTATATATTCTAGATAGTAGACCTTTGTCTGAGGTACAGCTGCTAAAAATTACTGCCCATATTTTAGGTTGTCTGTTAGCTCTGTTGGTGGTTTCTTTTGCAGTGCAGAAGTTTTTATTTTTATTTTTTGGTACTGGGGATCAAACTCGGGTCCTTGAGCTTTCGAGGCAGGCGGTGGAACCACTGAGCTAAATCCCCAGCCAAAGAAGCTTTTTAATAAGATGAGATCCCAGTTGTTAATTCTTTCTTCAGTTCCCATGCTACTGAGGTTTTGTTCATAAAGTCTTTTCCTAGGCCAATGTCTTCAAGAGTTCTACCTAACTTATCTTCCAGCAAGTTTAGTGTTTCTGTCTTAATATTTAGATCTTTAATCCACTTTGATCTCAGTTTAGTGCATGGTGATAGGTATGGGTCTAGTTTTAATCTTTGGCAGGTTGAAATCCAGTTTTTCCAACAGCATTTATTAAATAGGCTATCTTTCCTCCAATGATGGTGGTTGGCTCCTTTGTCAAAGATGAGGTGGCTGAGTATGTCTGGAGCTGTTTTTGCATCTTCTGATCTATTCCACTGACCCTTGGGTCTGTTCCTTTGCCAGTACCATGCTGATTTTATCACAGTAGCTTTGTAGTATAGTTTCATGTTAGGGATTGTGATACCTCCAGCCATGTCTCTGTTGCTTAGAATTGCTTTAGCTATTTTAGGTCTCTTATGGTTCCAAGTGAATTTTTGGATTGTTTTCTCAAGTTCTGTGAAGTATATTGTTGGAATTTCAATTGGCATTGCACTGAATCTATATAGTAGTTTTGGAAGTATGGCCATTTTCACTATATTGGTTCTTCCTACTCAGGAGCAAGGGATGTCTTTCCATTTTCTTGTATGCTCTTCGATCTCTTCTTTCAGAGTGCTGTAGTTTTCAGTGTAGAGGTCTTTTGCTTCCTTTGTTAGATTGATTCCTAGATATTTCATTTTTTTTTGGATGCTATTGTAAAAGGAATTGTTTCCCTAATTTCTCTGTCAGTGAGTCTGTTATTTGTGTACAAGAAGGCTATTGTTTTATGAGTGTTGACCTTGTATCCAGCTACTCTGCTGAATCTGTCAATTAAGTCTAGAAGTCTTTTGGCAGAGTTTTTTGGGTCTTCTATGTAAAGTATCATATTGTCAGTAAATAATGACAGTTTAACTTCTTCCTTTCCTATCTTTATTTCTTTTATTTCTTTCTCTTTTCTAATTGCTGTGGCTAATGTTTCCAGAACTATAATGAACAGGAGTGGTGATAGTGGACATCCTTGTCTTGTTCCTGATTTTAGCATGAAAGTTTTCAGTTTTTGACCATTTAGTATGATGTTGGCTGCTGGTTTTTCATAGATAGCCTTAATCAGGTTGAGATAAAGGCCTTCTATTTCAGTTTTCTGTAGGGTTTTTATCATGAATGGGTGTTGGATTTTGTCAAATGCCTTTTCTGCATCTGTTGAGATGATCATATGGTTTTTGTCCTTGACTCTGTAATATGGTGTATTAAATTTATTGATTTATGAATGTTAAACCATCCTTACATCCCTGGGATAAATCTGACATGGTCAGGGTGTATGATCTTCTTGATGACTCTCTGTATTCTGTTTTTCAGTATCTTGTTGAGGATTTTTGCATATATGTTCATTGGGGAGATTGGCCTGTAGTTCTCTGTTTTGGTTGGGTCTTTCCCTGGTTTTGGAATCAAAGTAACACTTGTTTCCAGGAATAAATTAGGAAGCCTTGCTTCCCTTTCAATTTCCTTGATGAGTTTAAAGAGTAATGGCAATAGTTCTTTAAAGTCTTGTAGAATTCAGCAGTGAAGCCTTCAGGACCTGAGCTTTTCTTTGTTGGTAAATTTTTTATTACATTTTCAATTTCACTCATTGTAATTGGGGTGTTTAGAATTTCTATATCTTCTTCATTTAACTTTGGTAATTCGTATGTATCTAGCAATCTGCCCATTTCTTCTGTGTTTTCCATTTTATTGGAGTACAGGTTCTTGAAGTAAATATTGATGATATTCTGGATTTCTGCTGGATCTGTTGTGACTTCACCTTTTTCATTCCTTATTGCATGTATTTGTGCCTTTTCTTTCCTTTTTTTGATAAGGTTGGCTAAAGGTTTATCAATTTTATTGATTCTTTCAAAAAACCAACTCTTTGATTCATTGATTTTTTTGTATTGTTCTCTTAATCTCCACTGCGTTGATTTCTGCTCTGATCTTTTTAATTTCCTCTCTTGCATGAGCTTTGGATTTGTTATGCTCTTCTTTTTCTAGCAGCTTGAGGTTCTGCATTAGGTTATTTATCTGAGTTTTCTCTGTTTTCCTAATATGGGGATTCACTGCTATGAATTTCCCAGGTAGAACTGCTTTCATTGTGTCCCATGGATTCCTGTATGTTGTGCTGGCATTATCACTTACTTGTAGAAACTGTTTAATTTCTTCTGTGACCCATTGGTTGTTCAAGAGGGTGTTATTCAGTTTCCAGATTTTTGTGGGGGTTTTGCAGTTTCTTATGTTATTGATCTCCAATTTTATTGCACTGTGGTCTGATAATATACCAGGGTAACTTCAATCCTTTACATTTACTTAGGGATGTCCTATGAGCTAGCATGTGGTCTATTCTGGAGAATGACCCGTGTGCAGCCAAAAAAAATGTGTATTCTGATTTTGTGGGGTGGAACACTCTGTAAACATCTATTAAGTCCATTTGTTCAATAACTTGGTTCAGTTCTAGAATTTCCTTGTTAACTTTTTGTCTAGATGATCTGTCTATGTGTGATAGTGGGGTATTGAGGTCCCCCACTACAATTGTGTTAGTGTTTATTTGGTTTTTCATGTCCATTAATATTTGTTTTGTATAGTTGGGTCAGTTGTATTTGGTGCATATATATTTAGGATTGTCATCTCTTCCTCTTGGATTGTTGCCTTCACAAGGATGTAGTGACCATCTTTGTCTCTCTTAATTTGTTTTGGTTTGAAATCTACTTTGTCTGCAAATAAGATTGCTACCCCTGCTTTCTTCTGGGTTCCTGTGGCATGGAGAACTGTTTTCCATCCTTTTATTTTCAGTCTATGAGGTTTTTTTGAGTTAGGTGTGTTTCTTGTATACAGCACATTGTTGGATTTTGCTTCTTAATCCATTCTTCCAGTCTATTTCTTTTGATTGGTGAATTGAGGCCATTAACATTGATGGTTATAATTGATAGGTATTGATTTATCCTTGTCATGATGCTTTACTTTTGTTGGCTCTTTTATTTCTTATTTTTCCCCCTTTCCCTTTAGTGTCTTACCTTGCCTGGTGGCTTCCCCCTGTTGGGCCTCATGGAGTTGTGGACTTCATTGTTTTTTTCTAGGATATTGTTTAGATTTGTTTGTAGTGCTGGTTTGGTGTTCATGAAATTTCTCAGGTGTTCTTTGTCGTGGAAGTATCTAATTTCCCCTTCAATTTTGAAAGACAGTTTTGCAGGATACAACAGTCTAGGTTGGAAGTAATAACTTCTTTTAGGGCTTGAAATTCTTCACTCCAGGCTCTCCTTGACTTGAGGCTTTGTGTTGAGAAGTCTGCTGTGATTCTGATGGGTTTTCCTTTGTAGCTGATTTGTTTCTTTTCTCTAACTGCTTGTAGGATTTTGTTTTTCTGTTGGGTTTCTGGGATCATGAGTATTATATGTCTATTGTAGATTTTGTTTGATCATGGCTAGTTGGAGTTCTATATGCCTCACGTATCTTTATGTTCCATTCTCTACCTCTGTCTGGGATGTTTTCCAGTATTACTTCTCTGAACAGTTTTTTAATGTCAATTTTGCTTTCTCCTGTTTTTTCATGGACTCCTGTCAGTCTTATGTTATTCTTCTTTGCATCATCTGGCAGCTGTTGGATTGATTTCTCATAGTCCCTTACTATTGTTAAGAAATCTCTGTTTTCATGGTCTTTAACCATGATCCTGTCTTCTATATCTGATATTCTATCTTCAGATTCCCTTAATCTGCTGTGGATACTTTCAATGGAGTTTTTAATCTCCTGAATATCTGTTTGAATCTGTTTCATGGATTGCATTTCTTTCTTATGTTTGGCGATCATGGTTTCCATTTCTTTCTTATGCTGAGTATTCATGGCTTCCAGCATGTTTCTGAGCTCATCTATTTTTTTTTATCTGTTTCTGTTCTAGATCCTCTAATCATGTTTTTCAGTCTGCTCACCATCTCTGTAGATATCTGGGAGATTCTTTCTGCTTTGAATTTTTCTAGAGCCTCATTCATCTGTTTTGTTACTTCCTGTGCTATCAGTTCAGTTTGTCCAGGTGGTTGGTTTCGGACTTTTCCACCTCATTTTTCCCTGGGGTTTACCCTTGGTGGGGTGGAAGTCTGTGTTTGTGCCTTGCTTAAATGTCTTCTCATTTTTGTTTTTGGTACTGTCCTTGGTTTAACTCCTGGGTTGATACTTTGAAATTGCTTATTGTAAGTATCTTTGTTGCTTATAATTAGAACCCTTATGGAATGATTGCTTCTGAGAAGTGTCTTCCAGATATAGCTGGTCTTTAAGTTCTGAGTCTCTAATGACTCTAAGGCTATTTCATTTTCCTTATACTAGGAAGGATCACTGACTATATCAATACCAACACCTTAGCCCAAGTGATACAATCAGCAACACCATTGCATCAAGTCATCTTAGAAAATGACATTTTGTGGTAGTTAGTAATCTATCACCTTTAGCTGTGTGAATTAAATCAAAATCGAGGACCAACCCAACATATAGTGAATGAACTCTTCAATATAACAACTTTACCCTTTGGGATGGGGAGTTAAAAGGAGCTGGGGAGGGAGCGATAGATAGGTAGAAGGATAGGGGAAGGTTAGCAGTGAGGCCAGAGGACACAGGCAAGAAGGAAAAGGAGAATACTAGGAAAATAAAGAAGAACTCTGAATGAGGGCCAGAACAGGGACAAAAAGGTAGATGAACAATGTGGGAGAGGAAGAGAGTGAGTGTAAGAGAGAGAGAAAGGAAAGAAAAGAAAGAAGAAAATAAAAAAAGGAGAGAAAAACAAATATTTGCAAAGAGTAGGAAAAATGAAAGATTACAGGAGAAAAAGAAAAGAGAAAAAGCCAAACCAATAATAATCATTTTGGAAAGAAAAAATAAAAAGGCAAATGAAGGGCCTCTTTCAGGGTATGTCTCTGCTGTCAAAATAGACAATGTGGGCAGCAGTGTGCAGATATAAGTCAATGAGTCCCAGCAAGCCAGTTGCAGACCCGTGAGATTCAGGCAGATTTCTGGCTGCAAGTCCCAAGTTGAGCTCCTTGTCCTCCTGTAGGGTTGAACTGCAGGTTCAGCTGCCCTTCCCCTGAAGATAGTCCCAGTTCTGATGGGAGGTAATGATGACTCCAACTTACCCAGTACATAGGTCTGGTGGTCCAGTGTCCTCTGTGTCTTTGTAGTGTGGAACAGGTGACAGTACAGCCAGGAGGCCAGAGGAGCGGGGTGTGGGGTGTGGGGGTGGGGGTGGGGTGTTCAGTGGATTGCTGCCTGGGCGTGGGCTGGATCAGCGGGTTGCGCACGGCTCTGGACCTTGCCATGGTGTCCGCAGACTGGCCTACTATTTGATGTTTTTACCTGTCAGGCTCTGCTCATTTTGTTTGGTTTGATTTATGGCTATGGTCCCTTATCCTCTTCTCCTAGGGTGAGGAGACTGGTTCAATGATATGTACTACTGGATCAGTAATTTGTATAATTCTTCCTTGTTTGTAGTGTGGCTTTTTATTACCCAATCAAATGGCAGCAGTGAAGTACCTTATTTCCACTAGATCTGTGCATAAAGCCAACACACCTTGCTATCCTCTTCCATCCCTCTTCTTTACCCTTTTCCTTTGTGGCTGTTCCAAAGTATATCCAGTTTTGATAAAAGCCAAATTCCTCTACAACCTTCTGAGTACAGTAGTGTGGTCAAGATGGTGGCCACTTTGGAACTCAATGTTTTTTTTGAGTTATATATATTTGACTATATTGAGTTCTAGGAAGTTAAAATTCATAGAAAAGAAGGAATATTACCCTGGGATAGGGGTTGGGAGATATAATGCAGTGTAGTTTTAGAGAAATATCAGAAATAATTTCATTCTATTTAGGACAGAAAGATTTTAAAATTTAGTTTAAATAATTCTTAAGTTCTATTAAGATTTTTGTGATGTGTTTGATTAAAAATACAATAATGAGTTGTTAGTTTAGACAATCAGAAGTATTGGTGGTTAATCTGGTATTTTAGTCTCCTCTCCATTGCTGATCAAAATGACTATGTGGTGAATGTAGCCAAAGGGATCACTCATGTGGTCAATTTGAAACAATGTTGTGGTATAGGCTGAAAATCAAGAGTGGAACTTTATCGCATTATAGTGTCATTGAGAAAAAAATAGATTCAGGGATCTGTTTTACTTTTTAAACTATAGGTTTACTTTTTAGAGCAGTTTGAAGTTCATAGCAAAATTGAATGGAAGACACAGAGAATCCCTGTATAACCCCTGTCTCCAACTCATGCACAACCTCCCCCATTACCGACATCCCCACCAGAATGGTTCATTCGTTATACTCAAGGAAGCTATAATGACAAAACATTGTCTCTTCCAACCCATGGTTTACCATAGAGTCACTCTTGGTGTTGTATATTCTCAGGTTTTGACAAATGTCTGATGTCTATGTCCACTGTATGGCATCCTACAGAAGAGTTCCATTGTCCTAAAACTCCTCAGTGCTTTGCCTATTCCCACACCTACCCCTTGACAAATACTGACCTTTTTATTGTCTCCATAGTTCTATCTTCCTCAGAAAGTCATAGAATTGGAATTATATATGGTATGTAGCCTTTTCAGAAGAGCTCTTTTCACTTAGTAATATGCATCTAAATTTACTCCATACCTTACCGTGGCTTGATAGCTCACTTGTTTTTAGTGGTGAATAACATCTCATTCTCTGGGTGTACAACAGTTTATCCCCTCTATTCCTTCACCTACTGAAGGGCATAATGGTTCCTTCCGAGCCTTAGTGATTGTGGATGCAGATCCTATAGAACCATTGTGAAAGTTTTGTGTGGATGTAGATTTTCAACTTATTTTGGTAAATAACAAAAAGTGCAATTGCTAGGTCATATGAGGTGTCTCACATTTCAATTCTAGATTGTAAAGGTTTATAAGACATGCTGTAGGACATGATGCTGTGCATAAAATGGGTAGATAAAAGTGTGCAACTCAGTGTTTTTGAGGCTCATTTATGTTCCTGTTTGCTTCTGCAATCCACAGAAGAATCCCTATGATATAGTTAGGCTTATAACAATTGAGAAGTTTCCAGAAATGGAACAGTTTTGACCTGTGTCTCTGACACTACTGGTACACCTTTAAATTCTAGTGAAGAGGGGGAAATTACCTTTGGACAGGCCCTAGAATTGCTTTGACAACCTGATAGTATTTGTGATGGATAATAAATTATAAATAAACACTATAATATTTCATATTCTGACTTTTTAGAAATTTTATCTTTCTATTAAATATTAAATGTATTAATAACCATCTACCTATCACCTATTTTGTGGTCCTGGAGATTGAACTTAGGGCCATTCTATCACTCAGTTAGATCTTCAGCCTTATTTATTTAATTTTTAATTTTAAAACAGAATCCTTCTAAGTTATCCAGGTTGGCCTCAAACACGTGATCCTCCTGCTTCAGCACTCTACAGTGCTGGGATTGCAGGTGAGTGCAACTTTGCCTGGCTACACTATTTTATTTGATCAACATTGAATATAGCAAAATATTTTTATTATTATCTATGACAAAAAACTTATCTCTGAATGCAACACTTAAATGTTCCACAGGCCATTAAGGTTAATATTATCAGGTCCTTTTTGTAGAGAAATTTTACAAATGCAAAAGCCATTAAAACAATAACAAATTTCTCTGGGTTATGCTATTTCTGCAAGTGTCTTAGATCCTGAGAACAGCTATACTGTTGAATCTAACTAAAAAGCATTATAAAATGCCTCATACAACTTTCCTAAAGAAGAAAGTCCTGAAATAATTCTTATACTTTCCATCTATGGCTACTCCTCTTTTGTTGTATCTTTCCTTCCTTTCAAGAAAAGGAGTACTTTGGAACAAATTGATTTTGTTAGATAGTACATTGATCATACTCCTAGCCTGAGGTTAGCAGATAACTTCAAAAACAATAACTAAGACAATCATCTAATTTTACTGAAATAAAACTGAAAATGTACACCCGACATAATCATCCCTGAGACTACTTTAGGTGCATTTGTGCTTGTACTTTATTCTCAGTGACATAGTCATCTACTAAAGTTCTTCCCTCGATTTTTCTCTTTGCAATCTGGAAGAACAGATTCACCAGTGATTGTGCTCATTTATAAAAGCATCCAAAACAAAATTGAACCCCAAGGCTGATAAGCTATAAAGATGCTGATCAGATCTGAGCAGAATGGACCATGCTTTGGGGCTTGCTCAGCTAAAGATGGTTCGAGAAGACTGATGGCTTTATATACACAATTACAAACACCACAGCTCAGTCAGATGAGTGAAAACACATGAAATATGGGGCTGGTCCTTTATTGAGTAGAGAATGGCATTTTGTAAGAATACTTGCTAAGATTTAGTAACTTTTTGGAGGTAATTCAATTCCACCCATTCCTTGGCAGAAAACATATTCAAATGATTTTTTAAAAATGGTCTTACAAGAAAGAACTATCCAATATGCTACACATAAAATAGTTCTACAAAACAAAGATTTTTTTAATGGCTGAAAATGGAAAACATAAACCTTGTCAAATTTATATCATTATTATCCATCCTGACTGGGAATTATAATTATTAAGTAAATACAAATATATTCTTTCCAGAGTTCTTCTCCAAAAAAGAAATCTGATGTCAGAAAACAACTTGGAATTATTTTGTTTTCAATAAGACAAGTAGTTTAAAATGTAGATACACTGAAACAACACATTAAAAAACAGGATTGACCTATAATAGGAGATTAATACACATTTTTCAGGGATGGTGTTAGTCCATGAGATGAAATTTGGATAGATTTGCTGTTGGTCACATATCTTAGCCAGCCTCACGAATTTTCAAACTCAGTTTTTAAAAAATGAAACTTTGAATTTATATTGCTGGAAATACATTTTGCCAATTTAAATTTTTGTTCATTGAATAAATGCATTATTATAAATACTAATTTAAAGTTTCCTGCATTTCTAGGTCTTTATTTCATAATTCTATCAGTGCAACAATGATAAAAATCTGTTAACATTCGAAGGAGTGGTGAAATTTATGATTCCTTCCCATAGCTGCTCTATAGTAAATCTCTATGCTCACAGCTCATCCAAAGTTCCCAGGGTTTGGATGCCTTCTTCTGGCTTCCCTGAAAGAAGAAAGTAACTCACACCCATTATCTACACAAATATGTATATGAATAATAGCATCATCTTGTGGTAATAAAAATAAACAGAAGCTAAAACCAGGTCCGCCAAACACCAAATTTAACAAATTTGGGTAGCCCCTGAGATTAATTTGAATTAAGGTACAGGAAATTAGGTACATCAGAAACTGATTTTTTTGAGAGATTAACTTGTAAATTTTATTTGAATTAAAAATGTCAGAATAAGACTGTATAGAACAGACTTGTCCCTAATATTTTCAAGGCCTCAGACAAGAATGTACAAATGGATGTCCACATATACTATGTGTAAATAAGTAAATAAATACTATGTGTAAATAAAGATGAAATGAGGTCATAAAGGTGTCAGTCAGGTCCAATAGGATTAGTGTCCTTGTAAGGAGAGACGCCAGAGAGCTCAAGTGCTCTCAAATAAATATGCTCCACCGTCCTGCTTTGATGAGTGTGATACAATGCCTGGGAAGCCAAATTAGAATTTAGATTCTGGAAGTCTTGGGAGTTCTGTGGTGTACTGTGTCCATGAGGGGTAGATTCCAGCCTCCGATTCTGCCCACTGTCTTGGCTTCCATCTTTCCTCTCGTGCATGTGTGGTGATGCTAACCTGTATTGCTCTTATCACTCCATAGTAAGCATTGTTAGTACTTTTGTAGGAACAAAAATATTTATAAGAAATCTGTAGTTTAGATTTGGGAGGAGGGTGGTAGGAAGCTTAATGCCATCAATCTCTTCAAAAAGTCCACATTCTAATTCCTGGGTTCTGTGATTATGTTACATCACACAGTACAGACACCTTAATGTCTAATTCCACGTGAAATTAGCTGAGCTTGAAATGAAGTAAATATCCTGTATTACTCAAATAAATCAGATATAATCACAAGGATGTTTTACATTGGAAGAGGGAGGCAGAGTACGGCAGAATGAAATGATCAGAGAAACACTTAACCTGCTATTGCTGACTTCGAAGCTATAAAACACAAACTCCTTTCATTTGTGACAACATGGACTGATCTGGAGGACGTTATGTTAAGTGAGATAATGCAGGCACAGAAAGACAAACAACACAGTCATAGTTAACTCTCTTAGATTCTAAGACAATTGATCTGACAGCATTTGAGAGTAGACTAATAGGTTACCAGATGCTGAGTGGCTTAGGGAGAAGCTGAGATGGGGAGCAGTTGATCAATTAATTAATATTACTGTTAAGTAGCAGAAAAAGTTCTGGTGAATAGAGTTAAAAATGATGCATTGTATGACTCAAAATAATTAGAAGATTTTGAATGTACTCACCATAAAGATTTAAAGTGGTGGATATGCTAGTTACCTTGATTATACATTATACTGTTGCGGCAGGGCAGAGCAGCTCAGTGCTGTAGCCAAGCGTTACAGCTCAGTGTCACAGCTCACTGCCACAGCTCGGAGGCATGGCTGAGTGTTACAATTCAGTGTTGAAGCCAGGGGCCACAGCTCTGAGGCACAGCTGAGCTTTACATCCCAGTGTGGTGGCTCTGGAACACAGCTCTCAGTAATTTGAAGACTGGAGAATCCGATGGTCAATTGACCAGGTGGAGAAAACAATTTCATTATGCCAACAAGCCTCCAGTGGGCTCAGAGGAGTCTGAGCGCTCTATCAGAAATGAGAGCCTCCTTATATAGGGATCTTCAGGGTAGGTGAGCATGGTCAGTGAAGCAGGGGGGCGGAGTTACAGAACATTCCTGAAGCAGAGGGGCAGAGTTACAGAACATTCCTGAAACACATGCCCTGTGAGCATGCTCACTGAAGCAAGGGGGCAGAGTTATAGAACATTCCTGAAAGGGGGAAGAACTTAGCAGAACCTTCTTGTCAGGGGGCAGAGCTTAACGGACCATTCCTGAAAGGTCACTCAGTTCAAACAGTCACAAATCATTTTGATACACTGGGCCGGAGCCAGGCAGCACAAACTTACATTTCCAAAACAAAATATTCTGTGGGAAAAAAATGGAGGCAAGGCAAGGACCTGTCTTATTGTATAGCACTTCTCTATCAATACATTACCCATGTATACCTAAATCAGAGATCCCACTGTACCCTGTAAATGTGTACAGATATCATGTCAATAAAAAAATTAAGTTAATTTTTAGAAATGGAGGAAGATGGTCACAAGCCCAAGAATGTGGCAGTCTCTAAAAACTGATAAATGCAAAGAAGAAAGTTTTTTCCCTAGAGCCTCCAGAAAGAATGCTAGCCCCATCCAAATCCTGAATATTAGCTGGGTGAAATCCATGTTTGACTTCAGACTTCCAGAACTCAATGATTTTAAGATACCAACTATATGGTAATTTGTTACATTAGCAAAAGAAAATTAATGTAGGGGATGAATGCAGGTGAGTCTTTGAAAAGCTTACAATGCTACTGAAAGCTTCATAATGTGTAAAATGCTCTATGTTGTTGATTCACATTTTACATTGATTCAAATTATAGATAATTCATAATTAGGGAAAAATATTGTCAGCTATTAGGTAGAAAATTATTATAATGTACTTATAAGAATAGATATACAAATATAGCCATCTGTAGTTGGCATTTGTTTTGCTGATGGAGACATTAATTACATTTTTTATTTTTAAAAAAATGAATTAATTTTATTGGTACATTTTAGGTATATAGTATGATGACATTCATCATTGGGAATTTGTACCTTTACATGATATATCTTGGTTCTTATTTTTTCTCCATTCCCCTGTGCTCCCTTCAACTCCTCCACCCCTCCTTATTTACAAAGACTTTGTTTCCATTTTTTCATTTTCTCATATTTATTCTTTTCCCTTCTCCTACCCCTCAGACTTCCCCTTCCCCTTTGGGCCTTATCTTCCTATTTCACATAATCTATTGTACATTTTGATCCTTATTTACACTTTCAGTTTCTCACATCAGAGAAACTATTCAATATTTACATATGTGTGTCCTATTTATTTCACTTAGGAGTATGGCCTCAATGTGCATCCATTTAGCTATAAATGTCTCCAGTTTCTCATTCTTTATGGCTGAGTAGTACTCCATTTTTTTTTTTTAAAACACATCTTCTTTATCCAGTCTCCAGTTGATGGACAATTGGGCTGTTTCCAAATTTTAGCTATTACAAACTGTGCCACTATAACCATGAGTGCACATATATCACTGACATTATTTACATTGGTTGTCCCTTAGGGAATTTAACTTAAATTCAGAACCTTAAAAATGTCTTCAAAAACAGTACTCTAAAATGCTATCCCAACATTAAAAAATATTGTATATAACAACTTACGAAAGCAGTACAATTATGAATTACTTTGGAACAGCTTGCAGAACTTTCTGGAAGTATTGTGATATAATTAAGTGTGAAGCATTTTTCAGCAGCTTCATATTCTTTATCCTAAACCCCTTCTTACTTTCAAGGGAAGCTTATCTAAATGCTGATAATATATATCAAGTAAGAAAGAAAAGATGAGTTTAAACAAATAATAAATACATAGGAAGTATCAGTGGTCTTCAGAAGGTGTAAAATACACACCGTTAATCCTACAGTTAAAAAAGCTGACAAAGTTTGAATGGATAATGAAAAATGGCTTGCCTCGGTGATGCTCTGTGGAAGTACAGGTATCCAGGTTGGGCTCAAGAGAATGTTCTCCTTCCCCTCTCCCCCCCCCTTCCTTCCTTTTCTCTCTCTCTCTCCCTCCTTCTCCCTCTCAAATAACTTGCTGCCAGTTTTGAATCATGATTTAAATTATGAACACAGTTGTGTGGAAATAGTGATGAATATATTCCATAGTTTGCCAATTCAGAGGTTATATATACTTAAAATACTGTTAATTTTCCCTGCAAAGCTGTTAAGCTATTGTTAAATCCTATGTGCGTATACAAACATATTCAATTATACTGAGAATTACAGTGTACAAAGAGGGAGAAGTGCAAAATATCCACCCAACGTTCAGTTTCTGCCTGTCTTGTCATGTATGGAAGTTCTAACAAAAGCACAATGTCCACTGAAAAAGTCAGTAATATAAAGATGAAGATAAAAATGTAAAGCAAAGGACTCAAATTGATATTAGAATCTAAATTCCTTTAAGAGTTTTGCTTTAAAATCAAGTGTAAAAATCAGAGGATTCATATTATAATGAGAAGACTGGGTTCACTATCCAAGGTATGTCTTAACCTGAATTTTCCTCATGCTAGATGGCTTTTCTTTCCCCACCTCCCACTTTATTTCTGTCTTCCTGTCTTTTAATCAAGTCTAAAGAAACCTATGTGAAGTTCTTTAATAGCAAAGTATAATGGGGCCTCCTATCATTGTATGGAGAGGGCTGTCTGGTCTATTTTTAAAAGTCTCTGGGGAGGGAGCGTCTACAACTTCCTTGTGAATCCCTGACTCTGTACCTGGCAATCTTCCCCTCCCAGGGTCCCCAGGCTGGTCTTCGTCCCTTGCTTAAGAATTTATTATAGATCAAATTATTTTAGGGTTCTGAATATATTGTTATATTTAAATGATAGTTTCCCCCAAAGGGGCTCAATTAAAAGAGTGCAGGATTTCTGTGAGGCAGAGAAAGGTGTTCAATTAATAGAAGTGGAGGAGACCCAGGCGATAAACAGACATTGGAAGCTTTTCTCATCTGGTCCTTCAAACTTTTTATGAGCCACTGGGACAGAAGGGCATCTTCTCTTTCCCTTTGATTCTTTCTGGAGTCAGAAAGGGCCGTGATGAAGACAGACCAGGGCAGCCCAGCCAAGTCCTTAGACCAGAGTTATGGCCACACAAGTTCTTTATCCAGACAACAGTGCTCGCCTTCCTCATTCTTAAATGGGCATTCATTGATGCTGAAGCAGTATTTTCAAAGATGCTAAACCTCACTTAGACACTCTAAAGGTTTGATGTTATTTCTCAAACTATTATTATTTCCCACCAAAAATTGCACAGAACTGTAGGTAATAGTGGTATTTTATTCTTGCTATATAACTATGTGTTGGCATTTGGACAAAGAAAGAAATCCATTTTTAAAGTTTCCATTTTATTCTCTAGTGTTCTTTACTATAGTTACATTGGCATTCTGTCTTAGGAAAAAACAAGAATATAAATAGAAAAAATTTATATTTATATTGCAATTTAATACTATCCATAAACTTCTAATTAAAACATAATTGTAGTTATTTAATTTAAATGGTCAACTTGTATACTTGTGCTATTTTTATTTATCTTGCTTTTTAGGGAAACTGCTATACCCACTTTGTGTATCATAAACACTTAGAATTCAGTTAAAATATTTTTTGAAACATAGTCTTACTACATAACCCGGTTTGGTCTTGAACTTGTTATCCTCCTGCTTCAGCCTCCAGAAGTGTTGTAATTTAAATCATACTTGGTTTAAATATTTTTATATCTAATAAAAATATTCTAATGTTTGTATTATAATTTCTTTGGTAGAATGAGAATAAAAGCACATTTTAAGTGATTATACTTTACAAAGTTTCTCTTGCTTTCTGTTAAGGAGAATGAGAAAATTATCTATGATGAGCAAGTTGTTTTTGTTTGCTGATATATTAATAACAAAATGACATGTTACTTTTGATATTCAAGACCATATTATCCTCCTGTTTGTCATTCACTAATTCATTCACTCATTTAGGGAGGGGATTTAGAGGCCTGTTTGTCTACACAAAATTATTGTGGGTCTTACTGGGACTCCACAGGGAATGGGAGACTTTTGATGTGTGATTTGTCTTTCATCTTCTGACACTGCTCTCATTATCTCATTTTAGAAATAGAGACACACAGTTCACAAAGGTGTCAAGCATAAATCATAGAAGTTCCTACTTATCCACAGGGGATACTTTCTAAGATACCACCCAATCCCACCATGAATGCCTAAAACTGTGGATAGCACTGACCTGTATAAATACTATGTTTTCTCCTATATGTACATACCTATGACGAAATTTAATCAATAAATTAGGCCCAGTAAGTGAGTAACAACTAATAATGCAGTAGGACAATTATAGCAATGTGCTGTAATAAAAGTTATATGAATACCCACACACCTGCTACTTGAACACACACATTTGCCTTATTACACTGCTATAGTGGCTCTGCTGACCAGGATAGCTACTGAGAGACAAATGAGCAGGTAGCATATACAGGGAGGATACCCTCCACAAAAGGGAGATTCATGTCCTGGGCAGGATGGAGCGGAGTGGCACTTGAAATCACACCACATAGAACCATGCACAATTAAAACTCACTAATTGTTTATTTCTTAAATTTTCCATGTAATATTTTTGAAACATGGTTGCACTGAGGTAGCTAAAACCTCAGAAAATGAAACTGGATAAGGGGGGACTATTGTATAGAAAGAATGAACTTCTTTTTCCAGTATGGCTCTATTTTTAAGATTATTTAATTAAAAATGATTCTGATTTTTAAAAAAATATCATCCATATCATCCAGATAATTCTTTCTCTTCTTTCATTTGCATGAGGAACTCAAATCTCACAGTGTTGGCTACAGTGAAAAGAACAATCGCAGAGTTTCTAGGTGCTATCTGCTTCTCCTTGTCCTCATCAGCTCCAGAAAGGGGGAGTCTGAAGGAGAGTTAGGGTGCCAGTTGTCCCTCTTGCTCTCTGGGAAGGTCTTAAAGTAAGGGAGGAAGGATGACTATTATCATTAAAAGTAAAAAGCACCACGGGACTGTGGTTCATTGTACCAAGATACAAAGAATTTAGCTGAAAGTTATGATAGCAAGTAATAGGCACAACATTTCTTTTATTTTTTTTCTGTAATTCTTAGCTATTATTTATCTTGGGTCTCATACAATTTCTTTAAGTCCTGTTTTTCATTTTTAATAAAGGATAAAAAGAATTTCTAGATAACATTTTAAAATATTTTCTATTTCTTAATGAAATGTGTCACATTAGTTCAAAAGCTTCTTGGCTTACTATTCATATTGTTTGGTCAGAGTTTATTTTTGTTTTTCTGTCAGTAATGATCTATCTAGTTTTTAATAGATTGGAATGGAATAACAGTGCAAGAGGGGTGAAAAGGTAAAATATTTTGTGCTTTGTTCTATATAACTTATGTATGTGATGTATGCATATGGGGGAAGTGGGTTTGTGTTACTTAAAGTAAATTGCCTTACTTTGAAGTTATGACTCGCAATGGATTGTTAATTGAACAATAGGGAAAAGAGATTACATTTTTTCAACCATTAGAATGCCGTTAATAAGTATTCTTGATTTCAGTGATTTTTGAGAAAATCATTTATAATTCCTCACTTTGTTACTCTGATATTATAACTACGTTATCAAATATTTCCTTTGTTGTGACAATGGTGTTGTGTCCCAGAAAGTATAATGTATGTAGGCCAAAAGTCATAGTATGCATTATTTACTTAAATAATTATTTAAACCTTATTTATATTAGCTATGCTTTTAGGTTTAAAGTAAATATTAAAATAAATATTAAATAAATATTTAAGTTTAAAATAAACAGGGTTTTGTTTGCTTGGAATGTAGACTCAGTGTAAGATATTTGATCTTGCTTTAGGGAAGAAACCATTAAGAATGTACATGAAGAATCTATGGCATTTTTGTCTGTGAGGTGAGCAAACGCAAGTCTGCTGTTGCACATGCTGCTTGAAAGCTTCTTGCAGGAAATAATGTGAACATTTTCTTTATTTCTGATCAGAAAACTGATTTTAAATGTTGGGGTTAGAAAACCTACTCAACATTATTTTAAGTGCTCTAGCTTTAATTCATAATTACAAGCTTATTCCAATCTCTGCATAATGAAACCACATTTTAGACCAACAGCTGTTATCTACTTTTGCTGGTAGCCTTGGGGTATGAATATTTTAATATTCATTTTCTATGTGCAGATAAACTAAATACTTCCTACTGGAAGTCTATCAAATTAATCACAAAAAAATCTTAGTTGCTGTTCTTTCTTCCATGCAACTCATTTAAAAAGAACTTCTCACTTTATGCTCCATTTCCATAAATCTGAAAATGATTTTTTTGAAACTTACAAAGGAGAATATGGAGAAATACATGAATATAAAGGATCATGGAAAAGATTAGAGCAATAATGTTTGTGATCTGCCCTTCCATCCCTTTCATTTTGTGCAAAGTCAGTTTGAGACTCAGTATTTTGCTTATGGCAATGTTTTAATAGCTGGTTTTGTGTTGGAAGGCTGTGATTTTCACTTATTTAAATGATATTAGGTCATCATATGCAAATAATATGGCCCAAAGGTAGATTTTCTTTCGGATCTTCCAGGCATAATATTATAAACACCATTGTGATACACAATAAAACATGTGGCAACTTTGTTTATGGATTACAGTGAATGAATGTAAAATAAAAGTTTTGTAGCCCAGGAAAATTTAAAAGTGTGTATTGTGAAGTGCTAGAGAAAACAGCAGTGGAAGATCTCTTTAATGAAATATAGATGAATTTGTAGCTCAAGTTTGTAGATGTTAATACTGGAGGTAGTCCATATGGCTTGTTCCTATCTTTATGAATTCTATAGGAAGATGTTTAACTCTATTCTTCATTTCAACAAAATACTACTATATACATAACATAATAATCTTTTTATAATTAACAATCAATTTAGTATTATAATAATACAATTATCAATATTTTTAAAATCAATAATCAATCATCAATATTAATACAAAGATCAATAATTGATATTTTAATCTGTACCATTATTCTGTAATCTTAATCTGATCAAATATCTCATTAATATTAAGCCATGCTCATTTAAGGGTATTGGAGAGGCCTGCTCATTGTTACAAAAGAATATTAGTAGAAGTAAAACAAGTGAAATAAAATGGTTGAAGTAGTGTTTTTCTAGTCAGAAGGATCAGAATTCTGAGCGAGCACACATGTGACTATGCTCCTGGCTCTTGGAAAAGTAGAACACACTCAGCCCATGGGTTTTCAGGAAGCAGGTGGCTTTGTCCCCTTTTGCTAAGTGGGAATGTTTCCTGGGTTTTGATGGTGAGAGGAGATATAAACTACTAATCCTTTCTGGTGCCCATGACAGATAAGATTTTCATCTTCTTCTCTTCTTTGTTTCTTTCTCCACCTCGTTGGCATTTCCCCCTTTTTTCCTCTATTTCTTTTGATTGTGACTTATAAAGTCTTTGATAATGGGGAAATCCCACTGTTCTTAAGATTACTCTCATTTTCAATTTTTCCCTTGCCCTCAAGACTTAACTGACACTAGGCTTTCCCCTGCCATTTTCTATGGAGTTCTAACTTTCTCCAAGATCTTCTGGAATACTGTCCCCCCACTATTCTTTATCTTTCACTCCCCTCCGTGCCTATTTATGCTCCTTTTCTCAATTATGACTGCTGCCCTGGAGGGGTCCCCACATTGTGTGTGTGTGTGTTCACTCCTAAAGGCACTTACTGGCATTCACTGAAGAATTACTCTGCACTGATTTTATGCTAAACAGTTTGCATGTTTTACTTCATTTATCCTTTATAATACTTTAATTATAATACTTATAATATTCATTATTTCCACGCTGCAGTGGAGGAGAATGAAACTTATAGGATGGGAGTGTGAGTAACCCATCCAAAGACAAACAGCTATTTTGTGTCACCGCTGGTAAATGAACTTGGGTCTGTTCCAGACCTCACATTATTAAGTCCCTATGAATATGTTTGATTCTTAGCCTTCCTTTCTCACCATTGTGCAGGGAAGCACTACGAACCCAGAATTTCAATATTTTCAGCATGCCACATCACTGTACGGCTACCACACTCCAGAAGTGCCCACTGCATCACACCTTTCTACCTCCGAAGTCTCAGAGTTGGTGGGCTTTTCAGGAGCACAACTCCTTGGCCTACCATTGCTCCTTCTTTACCCCATTGAATCTAGTTCTTATTGTCTCTTACTTCCAACCCACATCTCTTCTACTTGGACAAATCTTCTCACTGTGCTTGACTATGTTGTCACTGCCCACCTCTACAATGAGTTGTTCTCCACTTCCAGAGCATCCCACCCACCATTTTAGACTCCTTCAGCCCCCTGATTTTAGAGAAGCCTTGAGTATCAACCTCAATCAAAAATCATTCTTAAATCTACTTTGCCCACACGTCTCTTTACAGAACAATTTATGTGTAGGAAAAAAAGATTCATAGAGTCTTTTCTAGCTTTCAGTTGTTTCTAAAAAGATGTAGGCTTGAATGGCAAACAATGCTTCCAGCTACCAGTGGTACTTGCTACTTCTTGGAAGCTCATCTATTAATTCCTCTGATTCCTTGTTGCTTTCACTGGAGCCCTTGTTCCAAGCCAACTTTAACTTCCTCCTTTGTCACCATCCTACCTTAGGCATAACAGATGAATCCACTTTAGTCCCCTTCTGCTTCATATCTCTTCCCCACGTGCGGCTTTCGTACTGAGTCTTATTCTCGACAGCAGTCACTTCTCAACAGTCACTTCTGCGGTCAAGGTTTTATCCAGTTTTAATTTTCTGACATCTCACTTTGAGTTTTCTTCTTTTTCCTTTCCATGATTTAAGTCTTTGTCATCACAGTGACTCCTTTCTTTGTGCCCTCAGACACACCTGTTGCTTTCCTCTCTTAAAAGTTCTTTCCTTGATCACGTACCTCTTCATTTTATGTCATTTTAGTTTAACTGCTTGCTGTCTTGCAGGTCTTTAACGAATGCTCTCAGCTCAATGTATTCAGCCTCTAACAATCTTTCTTTTATCCTTCAAAATTTGACTTATGCACACCACAGTTTGCTGCAATTACAGTCATCAATGTTATTCTTTCTAGATGTTTCTCCTTTCCCCCATTGTTCTTTTCTATAGAATTTGGTGCTAGTGAGTTGTAACTCTTTTCTTGATTTTCACAACATATGGTTTGCTTTCTTCAAGATTGCCCATTTTTCTCTTCCCTTTAGTATTTTTTGAAGGTTAACCCTGAGTGCTCCCTTCAGCAACACATACTAAAGGTTAACCCGGAGAATTCTGATGAATACTGACCTTAAATCATGACTTCCTTTCCCAGCTCTCCAGTCATGCTCTGCACATCACAACTTCGTTTGTAAATCACCATCTCTTTAAGGTTTAGGACGGAAATCATTCAGAAATCATATTTTATTCAATGATTTTCAAAAAGTATGTAGCAACTGTTGGCCACATGGCAGGCACTGCTATATGTTGGTATGACAATAGGACTGGATTAAAAACTGTTTGTTGAGCAGCTAGTAAGATACTCTGTAGACACTGTGTAGGTACCTTATGCAGGGGTCCCCAGCGCTAGGGCTGTAGACCAGAACCAGCCTGTGGCCTGTTAAGAAAAGGGTGAGACATCAGGTGGTGAGCAGCAGGTGAGCAAGCTAAGCTTCATCTGTGTTCACAGCTGCTCCCCACTGCTCACATCACCATCTGAATTCTGCCCAGTCAGATGAGCTGAGGCATTAGATTCTTGTAGGAGCACGAACACTACTGTGAGATGCACACCAGAGGGATCCAGGTTGCTGGATCCTTATGAGAACCTAATGTTGGATAATCTGAGGTGGAACTGAAACACTGCTTATGAGCAGCTGGAAATGCAGATTAACATGAACAGAGAAGTTTGACTACACAGAGACCAAAATAAATCAATTGCCTGATGGCTTATATCAAAACCCTGTCAGTGAGTGACAAGTGACAATTAAGCTTTGTCTGGTGGCAGTCTTTGAATTGGATTCCCACACTTACAGTGCTGTATTTACCACTCCCACCTGTGCCTCTTTCCCATACTGCCAACTTCTGTCAGTCACTGTCAGTGATCCCTCAAGCTAACCCTAGCAACAATGAGTAAAAACCAAAGTCACTGGAGAGCTTTCTTGTAAAGGGAGAAAGAGGCAATGATGAAGCAGCAGAAGACTCTAAAACCACCCACAGAAAGAAAACTACACTGAAAAGAAAATACCAAAAGTCTTACTTAAATCATGGTTTCACTGCAACAAGTGATTAACATTCTCCAGGTCTACTTTGTGTAATATGCAGTGACCAGCTATCCAATGAAGCCAAGAAACCTTCAAAACTGCTTTGCCAGATGAAGACCAAGCACCCTGCATTAAGAGATATGCCTTTGGAATTTGTCAAAAGAAATAACATGAACAGAAAGAACAGAAGCAAATATTGAAGGCCACTATTTCATCAAATGTGTCTGCACTGAGAGCATCGTTCGTAGTGACCAACCACATTGCTAAAGCTGAGAAGCTCTTTACTATTGAAATGTTGATCCAGTCTGCTGCTAAGGACATTTGTCAAAAACTCTTAGGAGAGGTACAGTTCAAAAGGTAGCATGTCTTTTCTTTTTGGCTATCACCATAGCTAGACTAGTTGATGAAATAGCAGATGATATAGAGGCACAGTTGTTAGAGTGAATTAGTGAGTCACTGTGGTACATCACTCAGGTTGATGAGTCTACAGATGTTGACAAGGCAACAGTGCTTGTTTTTGCACAATACCTTTTTTCAGGGGGATGTGCATGGGGCTATGTTATGCGTACTTTTGTTGCCAACCAACACCACAGCTGTAGGACTATTCATGTCACTGAATGATTATGTATCAGGAAAATTGAAATGGTCATTTTGTGTCCATATATGCACAAATGGAGAGGCTGCCATGACTGCAGTTTTCTGCTTTCATTAAGTCAGAAAGGTTGCTTCTGAATGTGAGCCTATGCACTGTGTCATCCATGGAGAAATTCTGGCTAGCCAAAAATTGAATTGTCACCTGAATTTAACAATATTTTGCAGGATGAGATTAAAATTATCAACCACATTAAAGTACATGCCCTTAACTCATGTCTGTTCATGAAGAGATGGATGTAGAATGCATGCAACTTCTCTTAAACACACAAGAGAGATGGCCTTCTAAAGATAGATCACTGACAGATTATCCAAGTTATGAGAGCCACTCCAGGGATTTCTTTCAGAAAAAACAGTCACCAGTGGGAGCACATTTCAGTGATACAGAGTGGGTTGAAAAACTTGTTTGCTCTTGTGATATAGTCAGCCTTCCCAAGAAGCTCTATCTTCAGAGGAGAACAACAGATGTGTTCAAGTTGATAGATAAACTGGCTGCACTAAAAGCCAAACTGGAAAGATGGAGATGATGAGTGAACACTGGGCTTTTGGACACATTTCACACATTGGCAGAGATTTTGAAAGAGACTGAATCAGGACCTTCTTTCTCCTTGTTAGTGCATGATCACTTACTTCAAATTTCAAAAGAGTTTGAGCATAACTTCAACCACACAACACCCCATAACTAGGAAGGAATGGGTCAATGACTTCTTTGTGAAGAAGCTGGGTGAGTCTACTTTGTGCTAAAAGAGAATAAACTGCCTGAGATCACAAACTGTGGTGCCCTTAAAAGTAAGTGTGAGACAATGTTAAATCTCCATATATTCTGAATTAAAATCAAGGCAGAATATCCTGAGATTGCTGCAAAAGCACTGAAAATCTTGCTTCCATTTCCAATGTCCTACCTTTCTGAAGCAGGGTTTTCTTCAATAATAGCAACCAAAAGAGATTATGGAATTAACTGGACATAAGCAACACACTTCAGATATCATTGTCTGCCATTTCCCCTGATGGGACCTTCTAGTTGTATGAAAACAAGCTTAGGGCTTCCACTGATCCTGAATTTTGGTGAGTTGATAATTATCTCATAGTGTAAATAAAGATCAAAAGGTATAGTACATCATGTGAAAGAGGAAGAAAAGGACAAAAGGGTAGGGGAAGTGAGAGGGGTAGGGAAAGGAAAGAAGGGAAAGGGATAAATATGAGGAAAGGAAAAAATGGAAACAAAGACTTTATGAATAAGGAGGGGTGGAGGGGATGAAGGGAAGGCAGTGGAAGGGCGACAAATAAGAACCAAGATGCATCATGTAACTTCCAAAATTGCTATATAGAATCAATGCAATCCCAATTGAAATCCCAGCAGCATACCTCATGGACCTTGAGAAAACAATCCAAAAATTCATTTGGAACAAGAAGAGACCCAGAATAGCAAAAGCAATTCTAGGTAACAGAGACATGCCAGGGGGTATTACAACCCCCAACTTGAAACTATACTACAAAGCTACTGTGATAAAAACAGCATGGTACTGGCAAAGAAACAGACCTGGGGACCAGTGGAACAGATTAGAAGATGCAGAAACAACACCAGACACACTCAGCCATCTCATCTTCGATAAAAGAGCCAAACACTCTCACTGGAGGAAAGATAGCCTCTTTAATAAATGGTGCTGGAGAAATTGGGTTTCAACTTGCCAAAGACTAAAACTAGACCTATATCTCTCACCATGCACTCAACTAAAATCGAAATGGATTAAAGATCTAAATATTAAAACAGAAATGCTGAAGTGGCTGGAACAGAGGTTAGGTAGAACTCTTGAAGACATTGGTGTAGGAAAAGATTTTATGAACAAAACCTCAGTTGCCTGTGAACTAGCACCAACAATCAACAAGTGGGATCTCTTCTTATTAAAAGGCTTCTGCACAGCAAGAGAAACCACCAGCAGTGTGAAGAGACAACCCACAATGTGGGAAAAAATCTTCACCTGCTCTTCCTCAGACAAAGGTCTACTATCTCGAATCTATAAAGAACTTGAAAAGATCAGACCTCCCAAATTTAAAGACTCAATCCAAAAATGGGCATCTGAAATGAACAGACATTTCTCACACAAAGAAGTAGAAATAGCAAATAAATACATGAAAAAATGTTCAACATCACTGGTCATTCGAGAGATGCAAATGAAAACAATGCTGAGATTCCACTTCACTCCAGAAAGAATGGCTGCTGTCATGAAATCAACCAATAACAAATGCTGGTGGGGCTGTGGGGAAAGAGGAACCCTGCTCCACTGCTGGTGGGAGTGTAGACTGGTGCAAGCACTGTGGAAAGCAGTATGGAGATACCTCAAAGAACTAGGACTGGAAGTCCCATTTGACCCCGCTATTCCACTGCTGGAGATCTTCCCCAAAGAATTAAAAGAATCATACCACAGTGATATATGTGCACCCATGTTCATAGCAGCACAGTTTGTAATAGCTAAAACTTGGAAACAGCCCAAATGCCCATCAACTGGAGACTGGGTGAAAAAAAAAAATGTTTTTTTTTTTTTTTTAAATAAAATGGAGTACTACTCATCCATAAAAAATGAGAAATTAGAGACATTTATAGCTAAATGGATGCACATTGAGGTGATACTCTTAAGTGAATTAAATAGGACACACATGTGTAAAAACTGAATAGTTTCTCTAGTGTGAGAAACTGAAAGTGTAAATAAGGACTAAAAGGTATAATAGAATGTGAAATAGGGAGAAAAGGGGCAAAGGGGAAGAGGAAGTGGGAGGGGTAGGGAAAAGGAAAGAAGGGAATGGAATTAATATGAGAAAATGAAAAAATGGAATCACAATCCTTGTAAATAGGGAGGGCTGGAGGGGTTGGAGGGAGGGCAGGGGAAGGAGGAAAAAATAAGAACCAAGAGAGATTATGTAAAGGTGCATATTTCCAATGATGAATGTCATTATATTGTATACCTAAAATGTACCAATAAAAGGATATACAGTTAAAAAAACAGATACATCGTGTAAAGGTACAAATTTTCCAGTGATGAAGGTCATCATATTGTATACCTAAAATAATATACCAATAAACTTAATGAATTTTAAAATATGACAGTGTACTAATAAAAGAAATAAAGGGCACAATAAATGTAATGCACTTGAAATCCTGAAACAAGACAAAAAAAAATTGTCTTCCACAAACCTCGTGCCAAAAATGTTGGTGACTGTTAGAGGAACTTTTTAATATTCTCAAAATTTCCTTGGGGAAAATTTCTGGGCAAACTCTGTTAATTGTACAACCCAGTCTTTACCAAAATTCCATTCTCTCTAGTCACAATCCAGGAAAGGTTGGCCGAGTGATGCATTTCTGAATAATAAAGTATAACTGAAAGTTTAGAAGATGGGTCTTCCAGAAAAGCTTTGGCCTTTCCTATACAAAGAGACATGCTTAACTCCCATGCCTGTTCCTCCTTTGTCTTTCCTGTCTGTGCTTGACCAGAGATTCTGCAGCCATCTGTAATCTTCAAGAATACAAACAAGAGTTCAAAAGAAACAACTGAAGATAGTGCAGAAAAAAGAAAAGCTTAGATCTCTGTCAGCATTTATGAGGCTGTCTGAATTCCTAGCTTCCTGCTCTGAAGTGTCTTGTGATATTAGATGAATAAAATTTTATTTGGTTAATTCTGTGGATGTCAGATTTTCTGTTTCTTGCAGCTCAAGATTTTCCTAAAATTATTAAGTCAATGATAACACCAAATTAAATAGGCTTCTCCCAGCATCTCATATTTTGATTTTTTTCCTTTATAGCTGAGACTTCAGTCTTTTCCTGCACCCTTAAGATACCCCTGCAAGTATAATGTTACTCACAACACCCTCAGAAGAACAAATGGCCAATAAATTGATAAAAAATGTTCAACATCTCTGACTATTAGAGACATTCCATCTTATTCCAGAATTTATGGCTGGTATGAAGAAATCAAATAATAACAAATGCTGGCAAGGCTGCCCGGAAAAAGGAATGCATCTACATTGTTAGTGGGAATGTAAACTAGCACAACAACTATGAAAATCAATATGGAGATTCCTCAAAAAACTAAAAGTAGAAATTCTATTTGACCCAGCTATTGTTCTTCCAGGTATGTTCCTAAAGAGTTAAAGACATACATCACAATGATCCATGTATACTCATGTGTATAGCAACACAACTCATATAATAGCTAAATTTTGGAAGTGGCCTAAAGTCCTTCAACAGGTAAGTGGGTAAAGAAAATATGATACTTATACACAATAGAATACTACTTTGCCATAAAGAAGAATAAATTTGAGTCTTTTGTAGGAAAAATGGATTCTCCTTGAGACCATAATGTTAAATGAAATAAATCAGGCACACAAGCTTAAATATCACAGTTTTTCTTATATGAGAAATTCAAAGTATATATAAATTAAAAAGAAAAATAAAAGATAGATAATAGAAAACATGGAAATAGATTTTTTGTAGATGCAAAGGGGAAAGGCACAGAGGAAGTAAAAAGAATTAAGATGTGTTGTGTACATGTACCCACTCCCCATGATGAATGTAATCACTCTGTAATGCAAGCATGTACTAGTAAAAAATTTAAAAGAATACGATTTTAAATTTGTAGAGAACATCTATATAAATATACGTAGAGCTTATATATAGAATTGATGACTACTTTTTATTTTAAAATTAGATTTGTGTAAGATGGGGTGCAGTGAGATGAGCAAATGAAAGGATAAAATTTTATAAAGACAGTCAATAAAAAGCATTAAAAAGATTTTTATGCAATAATAATCTTTCTAAAACAGAGAAAAAACAATACGAGATTAAATTTGATGCAATGGATTGACCTATTTTCTAGTATGAGTAACCATAACCAGATCCCACGTTGCGAATGATATAGATCCTTTTAACACTGGTGGCTTTTTTTGGTCACATGAAGTCTAGTTCTTGTGGGATTCTCCATCATCATGATTGCTCCTATTGTCCTCTCTCTTCAGGGAAAATGTGTGTATTTACTGCATATCTTTAGTTGAGTGTTTTTGTTAGGGCTTCATGATTCCTAGGGGTGGAGATGACTCTTTATGCTTCCTGTCTTATTGTTTGAGGCACTTGCTAATTAAATTCATCAGCCCTTCATTGGAACCCAACAGTCTTACTGAATGCTTTAAATAATATGGAAACCTCCCAAAGCCACATATATGTCCATTTTCCTGGAAAGAATATCCAGAATTTTCCATCCCTTTTTCCAAAGTATCTGTGCTTCTACAAACATGGTAAATATGACCATGTGTAGTGTTCATTGTTCATGCTTTTCCGGCAGCCACTAGTTATTTTTATTTTTCCTGATTATTAACTACTGCGTCAGCCTCCATGTTAACCTACAGCCACCAGTAGCAAGCTGATGAAAATTCGCTGCACAGTTTTGTTATAACTATGCTTCTTCATGTGGAGTCACTTGACTTGTTCATATTCACAGCAGGTATGGTCAACACACTTGCCATTTCCTCACGTAGAAAGGAGATGTGCCTGTGTCTTTTGCATTCACCAATTTTGGACAGTCTGGGGCACAGCTGGAGTCTGAGGCTGTGGAGGCACTCATAGTGACTCTACTGTGAGGAGCACTGATATCTAGAAGAAAGTCTGTGGCTCAGCCTTCAAACATTATGTTGGATTAGAGGTCTTCACTTGGAGCTGAGGAACCTATTTATCCCCACCTGATGGAATTTTATCTCTTGGGGTTCTGACCTCAGAAGAAGGAGTCACCACTGCAGTGTTTCTGGCAGTGTTGATTTGAAGATGCCTCTTAAGTATGTAGTAGAGGTTTTCTGCTATGCAAAATGAGAAGATAGGAAATGTCTAGATGAGTGATACAAAATTGAGTCATCTCATAAAAACAATGGGGTAAAAAAAACCAACCCGATGGGGTAAATGGGATCAACTAAATACTAATAAATAGAAGAATAGATCTGAAGGACTCACCTGAAGGGTCTTGGGATCTTCAGAAAGATATCTGAAGGGTGTGGAGACATTACATCAAAACTAAGGAAATAATCCAGTGAAAAGCTTCCAGAAAATTTGCCATGTTTTCTGCCTTTCTCCTGCATCTACCTTCAACAACAGAATGCAACGCTGAATCTTGTTTATGATGGTGTTTGAAATTGTTAATACGAACATGTGGTCTCCTGATCCTGTATGCTGTCCATCCTTTTCTGGAATGATCAAAAACAGAATAAGGTCCCTGACCTACACATCTTGGGGATCATTCAAAATGCTATGGGTTTTATCTAGGCAAGTGGGATAATTCTTCACCCAGTAGAGGCTTTCAAGCTTAGAGGCCATGTCTAATTCCTAATGTTGGCATTTGTCTACCTCCAGGGTTTTCCAAACATGTTTCTGTGGCATGGTTGATTTCTAAGATCAATATAGTTTTATTTACCTGTAGAACTATCTCCTTCTGGTTTCTACAGAAGTTTTAAAACTGTGGTAACAGCCATATACCCCGGATCTCACATTTGCTGATGCATTAGTATGGAAACTTTTAAGTAGCTTGAGCTTATCTGCCACCAAGCTTCTCTTTCTATCCAGAAATAACTCGATTTCTCAAGGCACTAGATTTCTGAGAAGTGCTGGTTAAAACTGATATTTATTTGCAGTGTTTTAAGGAGCTTGTTAAATGTTCACAATTTAGGAAACTCACTATAGCTATGGACTTTTGGGTCTTATCTGGCTCATTTGCCCTGCAGAACAATTTCCCCATCTTCTACTTTTCTAAAAATTATAACAGATCTTCATGGGATGATTCATTTACCTGTATACTACAAACTTTACAGACAGGTAATCATAAAATCTCAGATGTTATTGAGAGCTCATTAAATCCAAGTCTTAGCCTTTATCAGCCTGTAGTCTCAAAATAAGTCTGTGCAAAATTGAGCTGCTTCTTTAGTCATTTGTACATTATTAGATTCAAAAGTAACACTGGGCTGGAATCCAAGAAAGAATGGAAAAAGCAATTAAAATCTAGATTATAGGATCTGTATTAAATGGAGATTATATTACATAACACAGAGTAAATCAGCTTAAAAATTCTGTATACACTTTTCAAAGGTTACAAACATTTGTTGATATTATGCAATAAGAGTAATTAACCCCCCAAGTCAAAGAAAAACATTCATAAAAAACAGTAAAAACATCATCAGTAAGGTTGATCTGACTAATTTGTAACACAGTAAGCAAATGTTTCACATTTTATTTCAGAAAATACATATTATTTGCAGTAAGCAATTTTTTATAATATTTGGGGCTGTGGAAAGTTTCACTTGAAAATGTTTGAAAATCACATATTTTGATCTTTAGTGGCTACTTCTTTAGGATTGTTGTAAAAGTTTATTTTGAATACATGAAAATTGGTCGCAATTTATTTGGACCAGTTAGCACTTAAGTTTATAATTAATGAACAGAAGATGATACAATAAATTTGTATTGGTTTCTTTTCAGAAGTCTTTGCATTGATTTGTTTTGTAGGATCTCAGTGGTGAGGAAAGTTTTTATTTTCTGTTCCCCTTCAGGCTTCCACTTGAGTGTACCCCATATTCCTTCCTCTCATTTAGCAGCACCTCCACCTTTAAGCTGAACAACTGGCATCCATTAGGCTAGGTCAGAGGAGTTGAGGATTGGTGGCAGGTTATGAACTGAGTGGATAATGAAGAAGTAGGATGGTGAGGAATACAGGGCAGGAGGTAAGAGTACACGAAGTGTAATTGAACCAATGGTGAATGTTTAAATTTCTAAAAAAATTACTACTGTAAAAGACATACACTGTTAATCCCCCTCAAAATATTTCCTATTATTTGGAATACAGTTACTGTAGCTATCATTCTTGGCACTTTCTGAAGTAGTTTTGGAAGTCCTCTTTCATATGCTTAGCTGTGCTGCAGTGGCTGGCTCAATGTCCTGAATTCAAAATGTTTACCTTTCGTGGTTGTCTTGACTCCAGGGAAAAGACAAAAGTTTCACTGTGCCAGATATGGTGAATAAGGTGGACAAGGACACACCTTTATTTTTAACAAACCTGTCTTTCTGATGGGTGGCACTCAGCAGCAGTATTAATCATATTTTTTATCATGCCTTATAAAGATATATAGGAAAGAGTATTTGTAAAACTGTGTCAGAAAGTTGTAAGAATGTTGAGATATGTGTGCTCAAAGAGAGGTAATATTTTGAGGGTATAAATGGCCATATATCTTTTACTGTAATAAGTTTTAAAAATTTAAACATTCACCACATATTTGATTATATCTCATAGCAGAATGTTCTGGACAATGAAACCTTAAGTAGACATTGGCGAGACAAAATTAATTGGAATTGGCAGAAGAAATCTGATCTAAATGTCAACAATTATGTCTTTAGTGAAGCCCTGAGTATGCCATGCTAACCCACAAATTCTTGACTTGCCTTCAGCTGAGAGATATATGTTTCACTTTGAGTTGACCTCTGTGCTGCTTGACCAGTAGTGGAAGTCATGCCATTCTGTGAATTCAGGTCTTAAAATACTAGCAATTTCCATTCCTGCCTTAAAATGTCCACTTAAATCCAACTGCCATGTTGGGAGGAAGCCCAAGAAGTCAACTGAAAGGCCACATGCAGGGGGATTCTGGGTCCACTTTTCTAGTTGAGGTTCCAGCCACCAGATATGCATGTAAATGAGCCTCCATATGATTCTAGTCTCCAGATAGTCAGTTGTGTATTGCTGTGGTTTGGATTTCAGGTGTCTCTCGAAAGTTCCATGTGTAGAACGATTGGTCCTTAAAGAGGTGCTCTTAGGAAGGACTTGGTAGAACATTTAAAAGGTGAGGCATAGTTTGTGGTCTTTCAGTGATTGGAGACATAGCCTTGAAGGAAATTTTAGGATCCTGGCTCCCTCCTCCCTCTTCTTTGCTCCCTGGTCATGAGGGGAGTGGTTTTGCTCTATCCTGTGCTCCTGTCAAAATACACAGTTTCTTGCCTGGGGCCCGAAAGCAATGGACCAAATGGATCCTGGACTGGAACCTCTAAAACTGTGAGACAACATAATTTTCTATCTTTTTAAAGGATTATCTCAAGTATTTTATTACAGTGATGAAAATCTGACTAACACACCTGTAGTGTTGAGTCTCCCAAGTTGGGTACCTAGATCATGGACAGATGCAAGTCATTCCAGCTGCATCCTTTCTGAAATTCTGACCCACAGAATTCTTGAGCATAATAAACATGGCCCTTATCATCTGTTAAATGTGGAGGGGAGTGTGTGTGTGTGTAAATAGTAAGTAGAAAAGCATTATCAAGCCCAAGTATAACACTACTGAACAAGAGTTCTTTTTCTTAATTGATATAAATCATATGTGATTACTAAGAGTATACTGTGCATCAAGAATGAATGATTTAAACCCTTAAAAACAATCATTATCAATGTTTGATTGAGAGCAGGCAAAACTCTTGTTGAGTTGAAAAAAATTTCCTAAAAATTATGAAGTTGATTTTTTTTCTTCCTTTCAGGAAAACAAATCAACTTGTAGAAAAGATTTTCAAGCATGAATGTATTTCTTTGAATATACCTTGTTACTTGCATTGTTTGAACCATGGACTTGACTTTGTTCTTCTGAGCATGTTTTGATAGGAGGAAGTTCTAAAATCAGTAGATTGCAGCTTGTGGCTGAGGTATCCAGATAGTTGAAGTGGCCAGCTTTGAACTGGCATATTGTTGCAAAGTTGAAAGAAATTGCTTTCCTTCCACCAGTAAAATCTGCCAATTTAACTTGTACATTTCTACAACACTTACATATCTTAGAGGATTAAAATTAAAAATGAGATTAAAACCTTTCTCTTGGCTTCAAAGAGAGAATCAAAATCTCCATAGAGCCCAACTGACAGCCTCCCTTGCTGTTTGCAAAGGGGAAAGAAAAAAGAATTGCTTGAAGTATTTCTTTAGTTCTTAACCTCTTGTTTTCTAGCCAGTGTTATTCTGCAGTAGATATCATAATGTTACAGTGAATTGTGATTTTCTTCGCTTTGGCTTTACTGAAATCTGCAGTGAACTTTAAAAAATTGATAATAAATATTTGTCCATTTCTGAACTTGCCTCTGCCTTCAGTCCTTAGGAGAGGGGTTAATTTGACATGTAGCAGAATTAATTTTGTTGCCATTACAGTCACTTTTCCCTAATAAAGCTTTCTCTCTAGATATGGCAACACTTCAAAAGATGATACAGCACACCTTTTGCATACTAGCGGATGATAAGGTTTCATGCAGGCAGTAGAGCCAATGATTATTTCTGCACCCCAACATGTAATTATGGAGTAAGATGAGGGAACTTTCAACATGCTTGCTAGTGGAAGAACTGAATATGGGGAGAAATGTCAAGCTGGGGTTGAGGTTCAAAGTTAGGAGCTGGTTTCCAGCTCTGCAGCTGCTATAATTACACAATTCTGTACATTGGAATCATTTATCTGCTGCCAACTCTGGTAATTAATTTTGTCTTCAGTCAGTGAAGGGGGGATTGATCTTCTCTTTATGAAAAAGTTTCTCACGCAAATTTTTCCAGTGTTGAAATGTTGAATGGCTTTTCTCCTGTTTTGCAGGTATTTACTGGAATCTGAGCCCACAATTCTCTGAATCCATGACTAATGCAAGTCAGGACCAAGTTTATTGGTGACATCCATTTTCCTTCTTAGGGATCAAAGTCTCTCGAAGTATACACTGATTAGAGGTCTTAAATTATCTCTAAGCCTATTTGTATGTAATGCAAGGATAGCTACCTATGCAGGCAAGTACCTGTTAGCTGCACAAAGAGTGTAATCTTGTGCAGACTTAGAATGTAATTTTTAAAAATCCTATAAACTTATAGCCTATGCATCTATCAGAAATCTTTACCCCAAATATATACCTACCAGTGCTCTTGTGGGTTTAAATTACTATTTATAAGGAACTTTGTCACTGGGAAGTTCTGTGTCAAGTTTCAGAAAATTTTGGTCATGTCTTCAAATATTTCATTGCCCAGAGTTATTTAATTTGATTTTCCATGAATGCCTTTTGATGTAACTTCCTATGGAGTATGGATATATATATTTTTAAATGTATTATATATATATATATTTTAAGAAGACAGTTTCAAGGAAAATTAAAAGACGTCAATAAACTTATCATTTGTATTTTGGTTTTTACAGAAAATCATTGTGAATTAATGACAGCATGTAATTTTCATTTGATTTGTTTGTTGAGTCTTCAAATCCTATGAAGTAGACCCATGTCAGTATGCTCAGGCTTCAGTAGCAGAATAGCATAGACTGGGTGGTTTATAAACAACAGAAATTTCTTTTAAACAGTTATAGGCTAGAAGTTTAGGATCGAGGTCACAGCAAATTTGGTGTCAGATGAGGGGTTCTTTCTAGTCCATGGATTTTTCTTCTTTCTGTGTCCACACTTAGTAGAAAGAGTGAGAAAGTCCCCTTCAGCCTATTATATAAGGTCATTGATGCCATTCATGAGGGCTCTGCTTTCATACCCCAAAGCCCCACATCCCAGTGCCACCTCATTATGGGTTTCAACATATGAATTACTGGGAGGGGCACACAACATTCAAACTACAGAAACCCATAAAAGATCACAATGATTGAGCAAAAATGAAATTCACAGTGGATTTAATCTGAGAAACTGGATAAATCTAGGCATATGCATGATAGGCACAATGTTCCTGGGCTCAAGAATAAAAGGGAAAATCTAGGTGTGGCTGGAGATGAGAGGATAGTAAGGAGAAGGCAAAATTGAATAACTTATTTTTAAAATTAATTTTATTGGTACATTTTAGGTGTACAATATAATGACATTCGTCATTGGAAATATGCACCTGTACATAATCACTCTTGGTTTTTATTTTTTCCCCAATCCCCTGCACTGTCTTCAGCCCCTCCATCCCTCCCTATTTACAAAGACTTTGTTTCCATTTTTTCATTTTCTCATATTAATCCCATTCCCGTCTTTCCTTTCCCCTACCCCTCCCACTTCCCCTTTGCCCCTTTCCTTCTTTTTCACATTATCTGTTATACCTTTTAGTCCTTATTTACACTTTCAGTGTCTCACACTAGAGAAACGATTTGGTATTTGCACGTGTGTCCTATTTATTTCACTTAAGTGTATTGCCTCAATGTGCATCCATTTAGCTATAAACGACTCTAATTTCTCATATTTTATGGCTGAGTAGTACTCCATTTTATAAAAAAACCCACATTTTCTTGATCCAGCCTCCAGTTAATGGGCATTTGGGCTGCCTCCAAGTTTTAGCTATTAAAAATTGTGCTGCTATGAATATGGGCGCACATATATCACTGTGGTATGATTCTTTTAATTCTTTGGGGAAGATCCCCAGCAGGGGAATAGCTGGGTCAAATGGGACTTCCAGTCCTAGTTCTTTGAGGTATCTCCATACTGATGTCCACAGTGGTTGCACCAGTCTACACTCCCACCAGCAGTGGAGGAGGGTTCTTCTTTCCCCACAGCCCACCAGCATTTCTTATTTGTTGATTTCATGATAGCAGCCATTCTTTCTGAGATGAGGTGGACTCTCAGCGTTGTTTTCATTTGCATCTCTTGAATGACCAGTGAGGTTGAACATTTTTCATATGTTTCTTTGCTATTTTTACTTCTGTGTGTGAGAAATGTCTGTTCATTTCAGATACCCATTTTTGGATTGGGTCTTTAAATTTGAGAGGTCTGATTTTTTTTAAGTTCTTTATAGAGTCTAGATAGTATACCTTTGTCTGATGAACAGCAGGTGAATATTTTTTCCTACATTATGGGTTATCTCTTCACACTGTTGGTGGCTTCTCTTGCTGTGCAGAAGCTTTTGAATAAGAAGAGACCCCACTTGTTGATTGTTTGTGTTAGTTCATGGGCAACTGAGGTTTTGTTCATAAAATCTTTTCCTACACCAACGTCTTCAAGAGTTCTACCTAACCTCTTTTCCAGCTGGTTCAGCATTTCTGTTTTAATATTTAGATCTTTAATCCATTTTGATTTTAGTTAAGTGCATGGTGAGAGATATAGGTCTAGTTTTAATCTTTGGCAAGTTGAAAACCAATTTTTCCAGCACCATTTATTAAAGAGGTTATCTTTCCTCCAGTGAGGGTGTTTGTCAAAGATGAGGTGGCCAAGTGTGTCTGGAGTTGTTTCTGCATCTTCTAATCCGTTCCACTGGTCCTCAGGTCTGTTTCTTTGCCAGTACCATGCTGTTTTTATCACAGTAGCTTTGTAGTATAATTTCAAGCTGGAGATTGTGATACCCCTACCTTGTCTTTATTCCCTAGTATTGCTTTTGCTATTGTAGGTCTCTTCTTGTTCCAAATGAAGTTTTGGATTGTTTTCTCCAGGTCTGTGAGGTATGCTGCTGGGATTTCAATTGGAATTACATTGAATCTATTTATCAGTTTTGGAAGTAAGGCCATATTCACTATGTTGATTCTTCCTACCCAGGAGCAGAGGATATCTTTCCATTTTCTGATATCCTCTTCAATCTCTTTTTTCAGACTGCAATAGTTATCAGAGTAGAGGTCTTTGATTTCTTTTGTCAGGTTGATTCCTAGGTATTTCAGCTCTTTGGATGGTACTGTGAAAGAAATTGTTTGCCCTATTTCTCTCTCAATGAGTCTGTTCTTTGTGTAGAGGAAAGCTATGGATTTTTGTGTGTTGACCTTGTATTCAGCTACTTTACTGAATTTGGTTTTTAAGACTTTTGGTGGAATTCTTGGGATCTTGTATATAAAGTATCATATCATCTGTAAATAATGACAGTTTGATTTCTTCATTTCCTATCTTTATTCCTTTTATTTCTTTCTCTTGTCTAATTGCTGTGGGTAATGTTTCCAAAACTATATTGAACAGGAGTGGTGGTAGTGGACATCCTTGTCTTGTTCCTGATTTTAGTGTGAAGGATTTCAGTTTTTGACCATTTAGTATGATATTGGCTGTTGGTTTTTCATAGATGGCTTTTATCAGATTGAGGTAGAGACCATCTATTCCAATTTTTTGTAGGGTTTTTATTATTAATTCATGTTGCATTTTGTCAAATGCTTTTTCTGCATCTATTGAGATGATCATATGGATTTGTCCTTGGCTCTATTGATATAGTGTATTACATTTATTGATTTGTGTATGTTGAACCATACTTGCATCCCTGGGATGAATCCCACTTGGTCAGGGTATATGATCTGCTTGATGAACTTTTGCATTCTATTTGCCAGTATCTTATTAAGGACTTTTGCATCTGTGTTCAATAATGAGATTGGCCTATAGTTCGAGAGTTGGGTCTTTCTCTGCTTTGGGGATCAAGGTGATGCTTGCATCCAGGAATGGATTCAGGAGTACTGCTTCCCTTTCAATTTCATAGAAAAGTTTAAACAGTAGTGGCAGTAGTTCCTCTCTAAATGTCTTGTAGAATTCAGCAATGAAGCATCAGGACCCGGACCCCCCCCCCCATTAAGTTTATTGGTACATTTTCTGTATAAAATACAGTTACATTCATCATTGGAATCTTGTACCTTTACATGAGTATCTTGGTTCTTATTTTTTTCCCCTTCCCTTGCCCTCCCTTCACCCCCTCCACCCTTCCCTATTTGCAAAGACTTTGTTTCCATTTTTTTCCTCTTCTCATATTTTTTCCTTTCCCTTTTTCCCCTTCCCCTACCCCTCACAATTCTCCTGCTCTTTTAGACCTTTTCTTCCTCTTACACAATATCAGTTATATATATTTTAAATTACAACATTAAGATCTAGGAGACATTACCACAGATTATACAGAACTTAAGAGGATATAGAAAGCATATTACAAAAATCTTTTTTGAAATAAATTTGACAACTTCTAAGAAGTACCTTGGAAGACAAATTAATGAAACTAACTCTGGAGGAAATATAAAATTTGAATAGCACCTATTAAAGAAAGTATATTCCTAGCTTGAAAACCTGCCTATATGACAACAGCAGGCTCATAAACATTTTAACTGATAAATTATATCAAACAATTAAAGCCAAAAAAAGAAGGAACACTTCTCCCCTCATTTTAGGAAATGAACATTGTGCTAATCCTAAAATTGGATAAAGATAATAGAAGAAAAATTATGAACATAGATAGAAATTTGTTTAACCAAAACAAACTATTGGAAGTCAGATCTGGCAGGATGTAGAAAGTGGCTTTGTTATAGGGATGGCAGTGTTGGTTCAGCATTGGAAGATCCACCCCCAAAAGTCATCATTTAAACAGAGGAAAGGAAAAACCATATGATCCTGTCAATAGTTGGAGAGAAAGCACTGGACTAAATTCTACAGCTGTTCATGGTAAAAGCTATCAGAAGCCTAGAAGTAGAATAGAAACTTCTCAACAGGTTAAAGACATGTACTCTATACTTCCAGCAAGAATGCCTTATCTAAATGGAGAAGATACAATGCTTTCTCCTTAAGGTGGGGAACAAGGACAGATATGCTTACTCTTTATCTGTCCATTAAACTTTGAAACCTAGGGCCCACCAAAATAGTCTGGCAATAAAATGACACAACTAGGGTAGGATTGGCACGGCAGAAGCAAAATCTTTGTATGTAGATGAAATGATCATCTACAGAGAAAATATTAAGAAATCTCTAGGAGCCCCTAGAACTTGTACTTGAATTTAGCAGGATTAGAAAACACAAGGTATATATAAAAACCTCAGGTCTGTGTATACTTGCTATAAATGAAGAATTGGATATTGAAATTTAAAAGTTATGTGGAAGTACAAAGGACCTAGAAAAGCTAAAAACAAAAACAAAATCAGTGTTGGAAGATATTTAGTACCAATTTTAAGACTTCTTCTAAAGCTACAGTAATCAAGGCAGTATTGGTGTAAGGAAAGACATATAGATCATTTGAATAAAACAGAGAATCTAGAAATAGAACCACACATATATGGTCCATTGAGTTTTGAAAGATTATTTAACATTAACATTTTATAGAATATAAACTCAATTCAAGAGATGAGGAAAAGATAGTGTTTTCAGCAAATGGCACTAGAACACCTTGTATCCGTATATAAAAAATTAACCTCAACCTTTTTTTTCCATACATGAAAATAACTTGAAGGGATCTATGAACCTGAATAAGAAAGCCTAAAAGTATAAAACTTTAAGCAGAAATTATAAGGGAAAATATTTATGAATTCAGTGTAGGCAAGAACTACCTAGGATACAAAAAACATGATGTATAAAAGAAAAAAATTGATAAATGAGATTCCATCAAAATTTAGAACTTCAAATGACATCATTAAAATGAAAAGTAGTCCTTAAACAGACCATATTTACAATGCATATAACCTATGACCAGAATATATAAAAAATTCTTAGAGCTCATTAATAGACAATCCAATTAAAATGTAGACAGAAGATGATAAATAGCCAGTATAGCACAAGGAAGGGTGTGCAACACTAGAATCAGAAAAATACTAATCAGTACACTAATAAGATTGAATTATACACTCATTAGGGAGATGAAGTTAAAAGTTTTAAAAGCCTTGTCATGACTTTTTCTTTTTGTTGGATTCTCCCCCTTTGTGTTTAATTTGTCACACCCAGAGGATTCATTGTGCTGGGTTTCCTGGGGTTGTGATCCTCATTATCTTTTCCTAGGGTAATGTCTAAAATTTTTGGAGTGCTGGTTTGGCATTCATGAAGTTCCTGAGGTGTTCTTTGTCATGAAAGTATCTTATTTCTCCATCAATTTTGAAAGATAGTTTTGCAGGGTACATCAATCTGGGTTGGAGGCTGTTTTCCTTTAGGGCTTGAAATACATCACTCCAAGCTCTTCTTGCCTTGAGGGTTTGCATTGAGAAGTCTGCTGTGATTCTGATGGGCTTTCTTTTGTATGTGATTTGTTTCTTTTCTCTCACTGTTTGTAGCATTTTGTTCTTCTGGTGGATTTCTGGAATCCTAACTATTATATGCCTATGTGTAGATTTTTTTGATTAAGGCTAGCTGGAGTCCTATATGCCTCACTTATCTGTATGTCAAGTTCTTTTCTCCTGCTTGGGAAGTTTTCTGCCATCACTTCTGTGAACAGTTTTTTTATGTTATTTCCACTCTCTCTTGTTTCTTCATTGACTCTGATCAGTCTTATGTTATTCTTCTTTGCATCGTCTAGCAGCTGCTGGATTGATTTCTCATGTTCCCTTTCAATTTTAAAGCAATTTTTCTTTTCCTGGTCATTAATTGCAATCTTATCTTCTGTATCTGCAATTCTATCCTCACATTGGTTCATTCTGCTGTGCAGACTTTCGATGGAGTTTTTAATCTCTTGGAAATCTGTTTGTATCTGTTTTGTGGATTCCATTTGTTTCCTATGTTGGGATTCCATCATGTTCCTCAGATCCTCTATTTTTTAATCTGTGTCCTCTCTAGATTTATTAATCATGTCTTGCACCATGAGCAAAATCTTTGCTGTTATCTGAGTAATCATTTCTGATTTCATTTTTCCCAGATCCTCTTTTGTTGCCAGTTCAGAGAGTCCAGGTGGTTGAGTATCAGATTGTTCCATCTCATATCCCTTTGGGGTTGCTGTAGGTGATCCAGAAGTCTGTTTTGAGACTTGTTTATGTGTCTTCTCATTTCCATGGGAGGGGGTGATTCTGGCACCCATGCAGCTCACCTTCTCTGCCCTAGGAGCCTGTGATGGAGGGGGGAGCTTCCTTCCGGGTTCTGAAACTGGCTGAGCTTCTCTGCCGTAGGAGCCTGGGATGGAGGCAGGGAGGTTCCTGAGGACCCGGACTTTTCTTAGTTGGTAAGTTTTTAATTATGTTTTCAATTTCATTGATTGATATTGGGGTTGTTCAGAATTTTTAGGTCTTCTTCGTTCAACTTTGGTAATTCATACATATCTAGGAATCTGTCCATTTCTTCTGTGTTTTCCATCTTATTGGCATCTAGGTTCTGTAAGTAGGTATTGATGATCCTCTGGATTTCTGCTGGGTCTGTTGTAATTTCTTCCTTTTCATTCCTAATTGCATGGATTTGGGCCTTTTCTTTCCTTTTTCTGATAAGGTTGGCTAAGGGTTTGTCAATTTTGTTAATTCTTTCGAAGAACCATCTCTTGGCTTCCTTGATTTTTTGTATCATTATCGTAGTCTCCATTGCATTGATTTCTGCTCTGATCTTTATAATTTCCTCCCTTGTATGAGCTTTGGGTTTGTCCTGCTCTTCTTTTTCTAGAAGCTTGAGGTTCAGCATCAGGTTGTTTAATTGGGCTCTCTCTGCTTTCCTAATATGAGTATTCACTGCTATGAATTTTCCTCCTAAGACTGCTTTCATTGTGTCCCATAGATTCTGATATGTTCTATTGTCATTGTCATTTAATTGTAGGAACTGTCTGATTTCTTCTTTAATTTCCTCTGTGCCATTGGTTATTCATAAGTGTGTTGTTCAATTTCCATGTGTTTCTGAAATTTTTGCTGTTTCTTTTGCTATGGATCTCCAATTTCATTGCACTATGGTTTGATAATATATGGGGGATAACTTCAATTCCTTTGCACTCTCTTAAACATATTGTATGAATGAGTATGTAGTTTATTTTGGAGAATAACCCATGTGCAGCTGAAAAGAATGTATATTCTGATTTTGTGGGGTGAAACACTCTGTAAACATCTGTTAAGTTCATTTGTTCAAGAGTTTGTTTGAGTTCTAGTATTTCATTGCTTATATTTTGTCTATTTGATCTATCTATTTGTGACAGTGGGGTATTGAGTTCCCCCACTACTACTGTATTAGTGCTCATTTGATTTTTCATGTCCATTAGTATTTGTTTTATATAGTTGGGCACACTAGTATTTCATTCATATATGCTATAATTGTAATCTCTTCCTTTTGGATTGATGTCTTTACAAGGATGTAGTGTCCTTCTTTGTCCCTCTTAATCTGTGTTGGTTTGAAATCTGCTTGATCTGCAAAGAGGATAGCGACTCCTGCTTTTTTGGGGGGTTCCTGTTGCATGGAGTATTGTTTTCCACCCTTTAACTTTCAGTCTATGAGTTTCATTTTGAATTAAGTGTTTTTCTTTCATGCAGCATATTGTTGGATTTCGATTCTTGACCCATTCTGCCAGTCTATTTCTTTTTTTTTCTATAAAGATGATTTTATTCAGTATATTTCTTTTGATTGCTGAATTGAGACCATTAACAATGATGGTTATAACTGATACGTATTGACTTATCATTGTCATGACTTTTTCTTTTTGTTGGATTCTCCCCCTTTACATTTAATTTCTTGTCACACCCGATGGGTTCATTCTGCTGTGCTTCCTGGGGTTTTGATCCTCATTGTCTGTTCCTAGGATATTGTCTAAAATTTTTTGGAGTGCTGGTTTGGTATTCATGAAGTTCCTAAGGTGCTCTTTGTCATGAAAGTATCTTATTTCTCCATCAGTTTTGCAGAGTACATCAATCTGGGTTGGAGGCTGTTTTCCTTTAGGGCTTGGAATACCTCATTCCAAGCTCTTCTTGCCTTGAGGGTTTGCATTGAGAAGTCTGCTTGTGATTCTGTTGGGCTTTCCTTTGTATGTTGTTTCTTTTCTCTAATTGCTTGTAGAACTTTGTTCTTCTTTTGGGTTTATTGAATCTTAACAATTATATGCCTATGTGTAGATTTTTTTGATCAAGGCTATTTGGAGTCCTATATGCCTCACTTATCTGTATGTCAAGTTCTTTTTCCCTGCTTGGGAAGTTTTCTGCCACCACTTCTGTGAACAGTTTTTTTTATGTCATCTACACTCTCTCCTGTTTCTTCATTGACTCTGATCAGTCTTATGTTACTCTTCTTTGCATTGTCTAGCAGCTGCTGGATTGATTTCTCATGATCCCTTACAATTTTGAAGCAATTTTTCTTTTCCTGGTCATTAATTGCAATCTTATCTTCTATATCTGAAATTCTGTCCTCACATTGGCTCATTCTGTTCTGTAGACTTTCGATGGAGTTTTTCATCTCCTGGAAATCTGTTTGCATCTGTTTTATGGATTCCATTTGTTTCCTATGTTAGGATTCCATCATGTTCCTCAGATCCTCTATTTTTTTTATCTGTGTCCTCTCTAGATTTATTAATCATGTCTTGCACTACGGGCCCAATCTCTGCTTTTGTCTGAGAAATTATTTTTGATTTCATTTTTTCCGGATCCTGTTTTGTTGCCAGTTCAGTGAGTCCAGGGTTATTTCCCTTTGGGGTTGCTGTAGGTGATCTGGAATTCTGGTTTTGATACTTGTTTATGTGTCTTCTCATTTCAACCGAGTGGGGATGTGTGTGTGCTGCTGGTGCCCACGTGGCTAACCTCTTTGGTGGTGGTGGTTGGTCTGCCCCTTTGTGCTCAGGGCAGTAGTATGCAGCCCATCAGGTTTACCTCCTCAGCACTGGGGGCAGTGGTATGGCATCCTGGCAGTTTCACCTCCTCAGTACTGGTGGCAGCTCTCCTCCTCAGTGCTGGGGGTGGTGGTATGGCAGCCCAGAAGCCTCCTCCTTGGTGCTGGGAGCAAAGATACAGTGGCTCTGAAGGTTCATCTCCTTGGTGCTGGGGATGGATTTGCTCCTTGGCGCTGAGGACAGTGGTAAGGCAGCCCGGAAGGTTCTCCCCAGACCAATATTAAGTTCATAGATATTTCAGTCCATAATCAGCTGGCTCCAAGGCTGGGATAGCAAAAAAGCCTCACAGAGGAGAAACAACCAAAATGGAACAATTTAACTAAAAATTTTAGTTAATTTCCATGTATCCTTCTATCCATTCAATACTAGGATTTTAGGCCAGGAAGGGGCTTTAGGGGATATCATTCCTGCATTTGACTTGTTGAACTTCAGGTGAATGTAAATTTCCTGGGGATTTTGTTGGATGTAGATTCTGATGCAGGAGGCCTGAGGGTGAGGGACTTGAGGGTCTGCATCTTTTAATCACTTCCTTGGTTCTCACTCTTGAGTCCGAGGATCTAGTCTAGTCTCCATTCTTCCTTCTGTTTATAGGAAGCATGGGAGATGCTGGAGAGACTGACCTCCCAGGCCATCCAGCTCCTCAGTAATCCAGAGGAGGGTAGAACTAGGTTCTCAGATCCCCAGACCAGCATTTTCTACTTTCAACCAGGGTCTTCCAGTGTTGTTTGACCAGCAGGAAGTCACAAAATTTCATTGCTCTTTGTAGAATGCCCTTAAATATTCATATATTCAATTAATAGTCCTCAAATTTGTGTTAAATAAAATAGTATCTTATAGAGGATTCTAGCAGTTTGAGGTCATTACTTAATTTCAGTAATGATCACATAAGTTAGCTCAAGAGGATCTAGATTTTATATGTTCCAAAGCTTGTACAAATTAGAGACAGTTCCATTAAAAAGGTATTCAAGATTACAAATATAAATTAATATGAAAGTCAGTGTTTATGTAGAATGGGATAAGAAATGCCAGGCTGTAAGTGGAGTGTGAAGGTCTATGGCTCTGTCTTCTGAGACTTCCTGGGGCAATTTACCAGAAGGGACCTGGAAAGAATGTGCTTCCTGTTTGCAACCTGACTCTGCCACCTAGCGCTCCCTCCCTAGACTTACAAGAGACAAGAGCGTGTGTCAGAGAGGGGTGCTGAGGCTTAAGCTTTGTTCCCTTCACCTTTGGGCTGTGACATAGTTTGGGAAGCATTGCTGTCTGCTTAAAGTGTGACTTCTCTATGCTGTTGGTACCTGGGTTGTAAGGCTGAATAGTTCTTTGGATCCTTGCCACACCCAGTTTTTAGAGGAGATAATTGGTTTGCTTTTCCTGCACAAGATTAGATTTCTTGAGATTTCAATCTAAACATACCAGGAATGGTAAAAAATGTGGTGAATATTTAAAATTTAAAAATTATAAGAAAAGACATAGTGCCATTATTCTACATTAAAGTACTCTCTCCTGCTTTGAACACACTTAACCCATCATTTTTGCCACTTTCTGAAGTATTTCTGAAAGTCCTCTTTCATGTCTTTAGCTAACTGAATACCTTGAATCAATTAAAAAAAATCTTTACATTTCATGGCAATTTTGACTTTGGGAAAGATCTAGAAGTTGCATGGCAGTAGATTCTATGATTAAAATAGTTGAGGACACACCGTAATTTTCAACCTGCTTTTCTTTTGGATAACATTGGCAAAAACACACCTTGTAAAGACACTCACTAAAGAGGGCTTCCAGCACTGCTTTACTAAGTGCCAAGAACAATGGTAAATGTGTTGGAAGTAATGAAAGAACTTTGAGGGACATTGATAACATTGTATACTTTACTATAATAATTTTTTTTTAAATTAAACATTCACTCTATGGTTTGGTCATCCAGGTAGTTGGTGTCAGTATAGCAAACAGCATTGTGTTAATATACACTTAGCTTCATTGCCTATCAGGGAGGCAGAAAGAGAAGTCAATAGAAAAACTGAGATAGGAAACACAGCCTCCCACCTCCATCACAGAGATTAGTTCTCTCATTTCCATCGTGTCCTTTTATCATCATCTGAACCATCCCAGTTAGGACTTAGCTTTTGATCCTTTGTTAATGTTCAGGTCAACAGGAGATTATAAAATATATAACCAGAATGTAGCTGCAAACCATAGGCATGTGTTCTAGTTCTTTTGAATGTTTTTTGAAATAGATACTCTGAATGTGAAACTATTCTAAATTTACTTTTAAAAAAATACACAAGACATTTGTTCCAAAAGACACTTGTGTTTTATTTTGATATGTCAGCTAGATAATCGCTCTTGTATTGTACTTTAGTATAGTTTCAACACAACAAATATGATTAAGCTAAATTTAGTAGAAAGCATAATGGATATTAAAAACTTTCTGAGAGCTAAAGTTAAGAACATTGCACATTTATTTGGTGTTGCCTTTATATGATGAATCATAACACATCTCAAATCATTAATCTTGTCTATTCATATTTATTTAACTAGGATATGTATTTTTGTTATCCTCCATGTTTATGCCAGTTATGGTAGATGCTATTTTGTATATATCTGGAATTGGTCTATATATCAGGATGATTTATTTAAACTAGACCAACACCCACATTCATTTATGCTATGGAAATCAGATTTAATTTTCTTTGTAGCCAAGTTGGAAAAATGTGGTGAAATAATTTAGTCTCAGAGTTTGCTTTATGAGTGATTTTCTCGGGGAAAAGAAGGGAGGACCTTCTGCTAAATTGGGGATCTGGGTAACCAAGCATCTCTGGGAGGAACAAAGGAAAAGAACAGAGGGGCTAATTGTTTAATTAGTAAATGTCTGCTTGGTTAATGACATATTAATGAGTTTTTAAGACCGTCATATCATTTACCATAAAAGACCCATGTGCCTATCCCTGGATGTACTGTGTAATTAAGTAATGTGGCCCAGAGGAGTTAATCATTTAAAACCCTGTCATCTCTCTCAAGTTTGCAGATAGAAAAGCCAGCACAGAAGGCACCTGCCAGGTAGAGTCAGGGTGGCACATAATTCTGAACTAAATTGTCTCTCTGCAACGGTTGCACAGTCAGATGTCTGCCCAGAAGCAGAAATTTTTTTTTTTCTTTTGACAACTGAAACAACTACTAAGATACTGCTGTGTGCTCCCTGGCATTCAAATACTGGCAAGGAGAGTGAGCTTGTGCAGAAAGGGGGCTGTGTGAGCTGCTTTTGAGTACTTAAAGAGGGTGGTGGCTCTAAGGACTGTCTCATTCTATCATGGCTCTCCAAGATGGCAGCCACTTGTCACATGTAGCTATTTAAGTGTAGGTTAATTAAAATCAAGTACAATTAAAAATTCATTTTTCCCAGTCACATTAACCACATGTCAAGTGCTCGCTAGCTGCATGGGGCTGGTGGCCATTGTACTGGTAGCACAGATATAGAACAGTTCCATTGTCACCAAGAGTTCTCTCGGACCAGGTTGCTGAATGCCAATGATGGCAGCTGCCAAGACATGAGCTTACTTCCAGTTCCGCTTCCAAACACTTGAAGACAGAAGGTATTCTTCAAGCCCTGAACTATAGCCTAGCACTATAGGACTAGATCACACTCTCTTTTTTTCATGGCCAGGATCCATATGTTAACGTTTACAGGCATTGCTTAGACCAGAGAGCGAAAGTTTACCTTACCACACAGTTTACATTTTGGGGGAGACAAATTATGCTCCTCTTGGGAAGTCAGAGATTAGTACCTCAATCAGCACTATGGAATTTTCCATCCTGGCTCCCTGTTCTACCGTACTTCCCCTAGACCCTCTAGATCTGCTCATTTCAGACCCACAGAACTGAACTAAACTTAGAAAGTGTAGTTCCACTGCTTCTGTAGACAGATGTGGTTTTTCCATAAGGTAAACTCTGTATCTAAACATTTTTAGTTGCTTAAATTTTCTTGGAACTTCTGAATAAATAGGAGTTCATCAAATGGGTTATTTTGAACAATTTACTTACGGTCCCCTTTCCTGAGTTCTGCCCTACAGCCTCGCTTGCATTATTATGTTCGTGTGTTAGCCCCTTTCACCTCTCCTTGGCCCCTATTCTCATTTTCTTTCCTCCTCTTTTTACATCAGGTAAGGAAGATTTGATCACTGTTAAGAATACTCACTCTCTCCCTCTGCATCTGTGGAGGGTGCATACTTCTGCTGCCCTTGACCCCATGAACTGTTTTACCTCATGGTGGTGGAATGTTATTTTCACCTAATCTTTCTTAATCTAGGGCTTGGGTCTGTGTTTTATTTTGCTCAAATGGATTTTATCAGATATAATTCTAGCAGAGGCATCAGTTGTGTTGTCCTCTTTGGTTTCCATACTTTGTCATGAGAAGAATATCCCCTAAGTAGCCATTTATTGCAAGAGGATGAGAGACATGTGGACCAACTGGTATCCAGGCTGAAACTTGGCCTCAGACCCAGCTGAGGACAATGTAGATCAGCTTGCAGATGTGTGAGTGAGAAATGCATAGTTATTTTTACATGCCACTGATATTTTCATTCTGCCAATAGCTGAGATATCAGCCAAATCATTCCAGTGAGACCATGATAGTTGTGTGTGCAGCAGATCATGTGGCAACTGGAGCTATGCCAGCATGATCATCAGGTCTTTCTGGCTTTATATATTCCTCATTTAATGACCTATCTGTTTAGTGACTATTCAGACTTACAATTGAGGCGTGTTGTTTGGACTTACGACCTGCTGCCAAACCTACTACCTGTATTTGGACTTAAAACGCAGGAATACGAGTGGCAGTACAGTCTTATGGTGGCTCTCCTATGGTACTGTACTGTAATTTTTGATGATTATACTAGTGATTAAGAACTTAATTATAGGAATGGAACTCAGTTGTTAAATGAAGACTGATTGTACATTAATGGTTATGAGACATTTGGAGCCAGAGCAGGGGAAGTGTTTGTCTCCTTGGTTCTGCCTTAAACACCAGCTTTGGTAGAGAAGTACAAGAAGATGGCCAGCGGGTAATGTCTGAGATGCAGAAAAAGCCTGAGTTCTCATAGTGCCTGAAGTTGCTAACATGGCTAGAGGTAGTCATTGGGGAATTTTCTAAATATCCTGTTTCTTCTCCTTTCAGAACTAAAGTGCATCTGAATGTCTCCATTGTTCTTGAAGTTATTCCTTACAAGTTGGTTGATTGGATAATTATGTGTGAGCAGATTTGACATGTGCTATATGTTGCTTCTGGGTAGCAGTTGCAAGTATTTATGCTCACTTTACCTTCTCTTTTTGGTTGTTACTATCAGGAGCTACTTTTTAGATGGTGGAGGTTCGTGTCATGGAAGCCAAGTTCAAAGCCGATCAACATTGTAGCATGAAAAAGAAATATATGTTCATTTTTGTAACTCATGGAGAATTTTTTGTTATTGCACCATAATCTAATCTATCCTGACATTGACACCTAGTAATGGAGAGTAGCCAGATTATTATTAAAGGCCACATGAGAATAGCACCAAATACAAAGCTCATAATAAATTTTATTATAAGTTTTATCTGAATGTTAAAAAAGACAGAAATTGCTTTTGACCAAGGTGATCAGAAAAGACATGCTCAAAGATGAACAACATGAGCACTCACCTGAAGATGAAAGGCTCTGGATAGACAAATGATGGGAGGAAGAATCAAAGAGGGATGGAATGGGAATGGAGCTGAGGGCCCAAGGGATGTTCAGACCACGAGAGTGAACAGATGTGCAGGCAGCCGTGCTTTTCAAGGCAGGGTCACCATGCACAGCTGAGCAGGCTTTCAGTACAGAGCCTTCTTCTTGGGCCTGGAGTAAAAGGGCCAACTGACAGGAAGACCAGAAATGTGGACCAAGGTGGAGGTAAAGAACCTTAAATGTCAGACAAGAAAAACTGACCTACATTCTCTGGGCAACAAGACTCATCAGTGAAGTGTGCGAAGTAGGTGTCAGAGCACAGCAATATTTCAAGATAACTACAGCATGGCCTACATGATGAACAAAGGCAATAAAGAAAGTGATTTTGAGAACTTTCTCTTGGTTTAGCTAGAAGATCCAGTGTGAAAATTAGAAAATTAGATGACAAGAACATGAAATAAGATTCAGAAGGTGGGAATATAAAAAATAAAGAAGCACTGAAAGTGGGAAAAGTATATTCTGTGATCTTCAGCCCTGGACTCTGCTTATACACTCTATACTACAGGCAAATGGATAGGAACCTACTCTGAACTCAGATCCCTAATCTATAACAGGGTGATCACACTGGTATGCCTTTCACAGATGTTTGGAGGAGAATAAATGGGAATTTACTCATCACAGTGCCTGTTTAGCCTAAATTATAAGTGGAGGCCATTACTCTTTAAAATAATGGTCATTTTAGTTTCTTTCAAAGAGTATTATGGTATATTTTTTCCCCAATGAGCAATCCCTTGACTGTTTCTATGTGATCCTTTAAACAGGAAGACAAATTTCCTCAAAATGTTAAGCTATCAAAATAGAATTTTTTTTTTTACAAAGGCACTTTTCTGTCATTTCAGCTTCACTCTTCCGTTAGACCAGAAACACCAAGTAAGCATGACCATCAAGGCATTTCTTTGTACAGTTTGCTAACTCCTTTTAAGGCCCCAGGGGCAGTTGGTAGGAAAGAATACTGAATAGGAAGGCAAACAAGATTAGGTCAGCACCCACCCTTTGGGGAGATTCACAGTACATTTTTGTTTGAATAAGCAAAGCTTTTGCAAAAGTTTGGTTTTGTATTGAAGCCAAGGTTGTTTCCTTATCCTTTGGCTAATATTTTAAAAGATAAAAAATATTCAAAAAGGTAAAATTATGCTTTAAATAGAAGCTGAAAAAACTTTTTAAAAAGTAGAGAGCCTCTCAGCACAAATTTTAAAAAATCCTTGTTGTACAAGTGAAAAATGGGTGAATTATAGCCATATATATGTGCCTCTTTATTGCCAGGATCTATCTTGGACACTTCCATATTCACGTTATCAAAATTAGTAAGAAAGTTATTACCCAATTTTACAAATGAGGAAAGAGCAATTAAGTAAATTAAAAAGCCTGAAATAAAAATGTGATTTTATACATTGATTAAGCACAGATTTATGAGCACATGTTTTATGGCAGACACTGTTCAAAACACAAGGCTATAACCTTGACCAAGACACATGCTCTAATCTCAAGCAGCTAGAAGTTTAGTGGGGATAAGCCAAGTAAATAAGGAAATAGATTAATGAAGTCTTAAAAATTTTTTTAAATTTCTTAAATTCTTTTATTGGTACATTTTAGGTATACAATACATTTACCTTTCTCATTGGGATCTTGTACCTGTGCACAATGTATCTTTGTTCTTATTTTTCCCCCTTCCCCTGCCCTCCCTTCATCCCCTCCACCCTTCCCTATTTACAAAATTAACTTCAACCCTTTATTTCCATACATAAAAATAACTTGAAAGGATCTATGAACCTAAATATGAAAGACTAAAAGTATAAAACTTTAAGAGGAAATTTTAAGGGACAGTTTTTATGAATTTAGGGTAGGCAAGAACTTCCTAGGATATAAAAAACATAATGTATAAAGGAAAAAAATATTGATAAGTGAGATTCCACCAAAATTTAGAACTTTAAATGACATCATTAAAATGAAAAGTAGTCCTTAAACAGACCATATTTACAATGCATATAACCTATGACCAGAATATATAAAGAACTCTTACTGCTCATTAATAGACAACCCAATAAAAATGTAGACACAAGAAGATGATAAATAGCCAGTACAGCACAAGGAAAGGTGTGCAACACTAGAATCAGAAAAGTACCAATCAGTACAATAACAAGATTGAATTATATACTCATTAGGGAGATGAAGTTAAAAGTTTTAAAAGCCTTGTCATGACTTTTTTTTTTTTGTTGTGTTCTTTCCCTTTGAGTTTAATTTGTCACACCCAATGGATTCATTCTGCTGGGCTTCCTGGGGTTGTGATCTTCATTGTCTTTTCCTAGGATATTGTCTAAAATTTTTTGGAGTGCTGGTTTGGTATTCATGAAGTTCCTAAGGTTCTCTTTATCATGAAAGTATCTTATTTCTCCACCAATTTTGAAAGATCATTTTGCAGGGCTCATCAGTCTGGGTTAGAGGCTGTTTTCCTTTAGGGCTTGAAATACATCAGTCCAAGCTCTTCTTCCCTTGAGGGTTTGCATTGAGAAGTCTGCTGTGATTCTGATGGGCTTTCCTTTGTATGTGACTTGTTTCTTTTCTCTCACTGCTTGTAGAACTTTGTTCTTCTGTTGGGTTTCTGGAATCCTAACTATTATATGCCTATGTGTAGATTTTTTTTGATCAAGGCTATTTGGAGTCCTGTATGCCTCACTTATCTGTATGTCAAGTTCTTTTCCCTTGCTTGGGAAGATTTCTGCCATAACTTCTGTGAACAGTTTTTTATGTCATCTGCACTCTCTCCTGTTTCTTCGTTGACTACAATCACTCTTATGTTTTTCTTCTTTGCATTGTCTAGCAGCTGCTGGATTGGTATCTCATGGTCCCTTACAATGGTGAAGCAATTTTTCTTTTCCTGGTCACTAATTGCAATCTTATCTTCTATATCTGAAATTCCATGCTCACATTGGTTCATTCTGCTGTGTAGACTTTCAATGGAGTTTTTAATCTCCTGGAAATCTGTTTGTATCTGTTTTATGGATTGCATTTGTTTCCTATGTTGGGATTCGATCATGTTCCTCAGATCCTCTATTTCTTTATCTGTGTCCTCTCTAGATTTATTAATCGTGTCTTGCACTATAGGCAAAATCTTTGCTGTTATCTGAGAAATTATTTCTGATTTCATTTTTTTCCAGATCCTCTTTTGTTGCCAGTTCAGGGAGTCTGGGTAGTTGAGCATCAGATCGTTCCATCTCATTTCCCTTTGGGGTTGCTGTAGGTGACCTGGAAGTCTGTTTTTGAGGCTTGTTAACGTGTCTTCTCATTTCCATGGCGGTGTGTGGGGGGGGTGCTGCTGGCACCCACGAGGCTCACCTCCTCTGCTCTAGAAGCAGTGGAATGGCGGCAGAGGAACCTCCTCCTGGGTGCTGGGATTGGCTCACCTCCTCTGCCCTAGGAGTGGAATGGAATCCATTTCAATTTTAGTTTAGTGCATGGTGAGAGATATAGGTCTACTTTTGATCTTTGGCAAGTTGAAACCCAATTTTCCAGCAACATTTATTAAAGAGGCTATCTTTTCTCCACTGAGGGTGTTTGGCTCCTTTATTGAAGATGACGTGGCTGAGTGTGTCTGGAGTTGTTTCTGCATCTTCTAATCTGTTCAATTGGTCCTCAGGTCTGTTTCTTTGCCAGTACCTTGCTGTTTGTAATCACAGTAGTTTTGTAGTATAGTTTCAGGTTGGGGATTGTGATATCCCCTGCCATGTCTCTGTTACTTAGAATTGTTTTTGCTATTCTGGGTCTCTTCTTGTTTCAAATGAATTTTTTAAATTGTTTTCTCAAGGTCCTTGAGTTACACTGCTGGAATTTCAATTGGGATTGCATTCATAGTATATAGCAGTTTTGGAAATATGGCCATTTTCACTGTGTTGATCCTTCCTACTCAGGAGCAGGAGATGTCGTTCCATTTTCTGATATCATCTTCATTCTCTTTTTTCAGAGTGCTATAGTATTCAGAGAAGAGGTCTTTGATTTCTTTCACTAGGTTGATTCCTAGGTATTTCAGTTTTTTGGATGCTATTGTGAAAGGAATTGTTTGCTCTATTTCTGTCTCAGTGAGTCTGTTGTGTAGAGGAAAGCTATTGATTTTTGTGTGTTGACCTTGTATCCAGCTACTCTACTGAATTTGGTTATTAAGTCTAGAAGACTTTTGGTGGCATTCTCATAGTACATAGATTATCATGTCATCTGCAAATAATGAAAATTTGACTTCTTCATTTCCTATCTTTATTCTTTTTATTTCTTTCATCTAATTGTCATGGCTAATGTTTCAAAACTATATTGAACTAGAGTGGTGATAGTGGACATCCTTGTCTTGTTCCTGATTTTAGTGTGAAGGATTTCAGTTTTTGACCATTTATTATGATATTGGCTGTTGGTTTTTCATAAATGGCTTTTATCAGATTGAGGTAGAGATCATTCATTCCAATTTTTTGAAAGGTTTTTATCATAAATGCATATTGGATTTTGTCAAATGATTTTTCTGCATCTATGGAGATCATCATATGGCTTTTGTCCTTGGCTCTATTGATATAGTGTATTACATTGACTGATTTGCACCTGTTGAACCATCCCCACATTCCTGGGATGAATCCCAGTTGGTCAGGGTGTATGATCTTCTCGATGATCTTCTACATTCTATATGCCAGTATCTTATTAAGGATTTTTGCATCTATGTTCATTAGTAGATTGGCCTATAGTTCTCTCTTTCAGTTGGGTCTTTCTCTGCTTTGGGGATCAAGGTGATGCTTGTATCCAGGAATGAATTAGGGAGTATTGCTTCCCTTTCAATTTCATTGAAGAGTTTAAACAGTAGTGGCAGTAGTTCCTCTCTAAATGCCTTGTAGAATTCAGCAGTTAAGCCATCAGGACCCGGACTTTTCTTAGTTGGTAAGTTTTTAATTACATTTTCAATTTCATTGATTGATATGGGGTTGTTTAGAATTTTTAGGTCTTCTTCATTCAACTTTGGTAATTCATATGTATCTAGGAATCTGTCCAATTCTTCTGTTTTTCAGTTTACTGGCGTCTAGGTTCTGGAAGTAGGTATTGATGATCCTCTGGGTTTCTGCTGGGTCTGTTGTAATTTCACCCTTTTCATTCCTAATTGCATGGATTTGGCCCTTTTCTTTCCTTTTTCTGATAAGGTTGGCTAAGGGTTTGTCAATTTTGTTTATTCTTTCAAAGAATCAACTCTTGGCTTCATTAATTTTTTTGTATCATTCTCTTAGCCTCCATTGCATTGATTTCTTCTCTGATCTTTACAATTTCCTCCCTTGTATGAGCTTTGGGTTTGTCCTGCTCTTCTTTTTCTAGAAGTTTGAGGTTCAGCATCAGGTTGTATAATTGAGCTCACTCTCTTTTCCTAATGTGAGTATTCATTGCTATGAATTTCCCTCATAAGATTGCTTTCATTGTGTCTCATAGATTCTGATATGTTGTATTGTCATTGTCATTATTTGAAGGAACTGTCTGATTTCTTCTTTAAGTTCCTCTGTGAGCCACTGGTTATTCAGAAGTGTATTGTTCAATTTCCATGTGTTTAAGAAATTTTTGCTGTTTCTTTTGCTATGGATCTCCAATTTTATCACCCTGTGGTCTGATAATATACAGGGGATAACTTCAATTCCTTTGCACTTACTTAAACATGTTCTATGAACGAGTATGTGGTCTATTTTGGAGAACGACCTGTGTGCAGTTGAAAAGAATGTGTATTCTGATTTTGTGGGGTGGAACACTCAAACATCTGTTAAGTTCATTTGTTCAAGAGTTTGATTGATTTCTAGTATTTAATTACTTATTTTTTGTCTATTTGACCTATCTCTTTGTGACAGTGGGGTGATGAGGTCCCCCACTACTATTTTATTAGTGCATATATGACTTTTCATGTCCCTTGGTATTTGTTTTATATAGTTGGGTGCACTAGTGTTTGGTATGTATATATATTTATGATTGTCATCTCTTGCTGTTGGATTGTTCCCTTTACAAGGATGTAGTGTTCTTCTTTGTCTTTCTTAATCAGTGTTGGTTTGAAGCCTACTTGATTTGCAAAGGGGATAGCTACTCTTGCTTTTTTTGGGTTCCTGTCACATGGAGTATTGTTTTCCACCCTTTAACTTTCGGTCTATGAGTTTCCTTTTGAATGAAGTGTGTTTCTTGTATGCAGCATATTGTTGGATTTTGCTTCTTGACCCATTCTGCCAGTCTATTTCTTTTGATTTGTGAATTGAGACCATTAACATTGATGATTATAACTCATATGTTTTGACTTATCATTGTCATGACTTTTTCTTATTGTTGGATTTTCCCCCTTCACATTTAATTTCTTATCATGCCCAATGTGTTCGTTTTGGTGTGCTTCCTGGGCTTGTGATCCTCATTGTTTGTTCCTAGGATTTTGTCTAAAACTTCTTTTGAGTGCTGGTTTGACATTCATGAAGTTCCTCAGGTGCTCTTTGTTATGAAAGTATCTTATTTCTCCATTAATTTTGAAAGATAGTTTTGCAGGATACATCAATCTGGATTGGAGGCTGTTTTTCTTTAGGGCTTGGAATACCTTACTCCAAGCTCTTCTTGCCTTGAGAGTTTGCATTGAGAAGTCTACTGTGCTTCTGATGGGTTTTCCTTTGTATGTGATTTGTTTCTTTTCTCTAACTGCTTGTAGAACTTTGTTCTTCTGTTGGGTTTCTGGAATCTTAACAATTATATGCCTATGTGTAAATTTTTTTGATCAAGGCTATTTGGAGTCCTATATGCCTCACTTCTCTGTATGTCAAGTTCTTTTCCCCTGCTTGGGAAGTTTTCTACCATTACTTCTGTGAACAGGTTTTTTTATGTCATCTGCACTCTCTCCTGTTTCTTCTTTGACTCCAGTCAGTGTTATGTTATTCTTCTTTGCATCATCTAGCAGCTGCTGGATTGATTTCTCATGGTCCCTTACAATTTTGAAGCAGTTTTTCTTTTCCTGTTCACTAATTATAATTTTATCTTCTATATCTGAAATTCTGACCTCACATCAGCTCACTCTGGTGTGTAGATTTTCAATGGAGTTTTTCATCTCCTCGAAATCTGTTTGCATCTGTTTTATGGATTCCATTTGTTTCCTATGTTGGAATTTCATCATGTTCCTTAGCTCCTCTCTAGATTTATTAATCATGTCTTGCAGTACAAGCACAATCTCTGCTTTTATCTGAGAAATTATTTCTGATTTCATTTTTTCCAAATCCTCTTTTGTTGCCAGTTCAGGGAGTCCAGGTGGTTGGGTATCAGAGTGTTCCATCTCATTTCCCTTTGAGGTTGCTGTAGGTGATCTGGAAGTTTGGTTTTGAGACTTAAGTGTCTTCTCATTTTGACAAGGTGTGGGGGGGTGCTGTTCAATCCCACGAGGCTCATCTCCTCTGAGCTGGGAGTGTTGGAACAGCTGCCCAGAAGCCCCTTCCTCTGGTCTAGGAGTCATGGAATGGCAGCCTGGAAGCCCCTTCCTCTGGGCTGGGAGTGGTGGAATGGCGGCCTTGAAGCCCCTTCCTCTAGGCTGATTAATGAAGTCTTTGAGAGCCATCTTCCCATCAGACAGCTTCCTGGAGGATTAGATCTCAACCTGCAGTCCATCTGGTGAATAAGGGTCAGTGTCTTAAGGGCAACAGGTTAGGTCAATGGGGTAGGGGATCAGCCTGAGCAGGATACATGAACAAAGGCCTCAGATATGAAGTTCCCTGTACATTATTGTATCTGAACATTGTCCTGTTGGTTTTATCAGAATCTGATGAAGCTTTCTACTACAGGCACTGTGATCCAAACCATTGTTATTCTTTTCTAGGATTGTTGTTTATCTCTTGCTGGGTCTTCCTGTTTCTGCCCCAATCTTAAAGCTATCCTAACATTACTAGGACACTTCTGTTAAAAATACAAGTTAGACTGTATCATTGTGTTTAAAACTATTTCCCACTCCTATGTTGGGCAGAATGTTCAAATTCATATATCCTCGCTGCCTTTCCTGGATTTGCTACCTTCATCTACTGTCAGGAGCAATGCTACATAATTTTAGGGAAAAATCATTTGGTTAGCCTAGTTCTCCTGCCTACAGCCCAGCTATGGAATTCCCAGACATAACTCCATTTTAGTCTCTGGTCACAACTGAGACCTCAATGATCCGGTGATGCTGTGATTCTCCAGGACAAGAAACATCCTGGGAGCTGAAAACATCCTGGGAGGAACAAATGTCTGCTCAGCTCCTCTTTGTTCTTGGATTGTTACATCTTGTTTACACATGATGTACTGAACGCTCTGGAAATCATTGTTACATTTGTTTCTCCCGATGTACTGAGTACTGACTAAAAGGTGCAGTAAGCTTGGGGCTTTCATCTTTGCTGCCCAGAGCAGCACTGATCAGATCAGACCCAAAGCTCAGCTTCTTCTCAGTCTCATTTTCCTACCTTTCCTGTAATTCGCCTTGTGCTGCCATGGCTCGCAGGAGACTAGGACTTACTGCAGAGGTTCTGGTAACGTCCCCTTTCCCTCTTCCCTACAATCTACCTCTCACTTCCTGACTCCATCAGCTCTCTGATCTCAGTTCTATTTTTCTTCCCCTTCTCACCTGGGCCATCAGTGCAGGCCTCCTTGATGCTCCTACGGCACACTCATCTCAGGACCTTTGCATGGGCTAGTATCTCTGCTTACCATATTCTTTCTGATCTCCTTAATATTTTTATTTAAATGCTATCTTGTCTCCTTAATGCAAAGTTGTAACCCATTCTTCAACCCACGAAAATGATTCCTTTCATCTAACTCACCATCTAACACACTTAGGTTTTAGGTATTTATCTTGTGTATTGTCTATATCCTTCTCCTAACATGTAAGTTCAGGAGGAATGGCATGTTTCCCTGTATGTCCACTTCTGTATCTCTAGGACCAACAACAGTGTTTGTCCTGGAGGGAGTTCTCTCTTAATATTTCTTGACTAGATGAGTGAACACATCTATGCACAGCTGGGGCAATTTCCACTGCCTTCTGAAATGAGCTTTCATTTCTTTGTGAGCACATGACACATAGGAAATTTTGGACTTCTGGGTGTCACTATGCAGACCAGGTTTAACCTGAAGGGTAAGCACAAGGATAAAATAATACTAAGTTTTATAATCTGGGGAGCAGACATACAAACAAAACCTAGGCAACTCAGGTCAGGTTATTCCTCTGACATTCAGAAATAGGAGTGAAATATATCATAATCCAGATTGGTAAGAGGTTTTAATAAATATAAAATGACTGGCTCATGCTAGGTTCTTCATTCCTGGTAGTGTCTACTTTTGCTTCTCCTAAAAGCATGTAAGATTCATTCAAGCTGATCTTTCAGCCTTATCAATGAAACACCACCAAATCTTTTCAATAATGCTTACATTTTGGTTACGCTACCAGTTAGAATTCTACCAGCCCCAAGGGGGCTTAAGAAAAATGGCAATTTTCTGGTTCTATTAACTCTAAAGTTTGTGATATGGTTAGGTCTAACCAAAATCTGTCCAGATCCTCAAATGATATTATAATAAGAATTCATTTTTTTCCTTCTCCTGGCTTTGTCTTTCCCTGAATTGGTTCCAGAATCAGTCTCTCTTCATGTTGGCAAGATGGTTGCAACAAAACAAGTTTTAATGACATTTAAGTATCTGTGCCTGAAACATCCCTTGAGGATCACTGATTTGATTGGCCAAATTATTTGCCACTTTGATCTGTAGGTAGGATTGGTTCATCTGTGGGCTTTACTTTAGTGTCTGTTACAAGAGAAGGTCACTGGGATACATGAAGAGGCAATAAATAAATCTACCTCCTGGTTTCTTTTAAAATTTTCTGAACATCTTCTTTCTTAGAAATCTTAGCAACCAGTCTTTCAGTTTAATATGAAAATGAATAAAGTGATGGCAGCTATGACTTTTACATAAAATGTTGCCATATTTTAAGAAAATTAGTTAAAATACATGAATATAAGAAATTATCAAACAGATGACAAAGGATTATTGCCTCTTGGAAATTTAAATAGATATTTTCCTTAATAGAAGTAATGATGGTGACCATAATGACAACAATGGTGGTGATAACAGATAATATTTATTCAATAAGGCAGAAAGGTTATCTCTGTACAACTTAACTCACCATTCACAAAAAGATTGACTCTTTGCCTCTCTAGGCATTTGAGTTTTTCATTGGGAAAGTGAATTAGGACATTTAAGCAATGTATGTGGCAAAATAATGGGAAGGATCATTCTGGCACATCATTCAACCAGCCAACAGTAGTTTCATATTTGTTTTTGGCAGAGTATTTTATTATTCTACTCCCTTATTTCTCCACACTTCTTTCCAAAATATAAAATCACGAAGAGAAAGTTTTAGGAACATTCTCAAACTATAAAAATTGCTGAGATAATTCTGTCAGCCTCAGTGCTGTCCCTTCTGGAAGCCAGTCGAGCAACTTATGGCAGTCACACAAAGGAAGTGTGTTTTGCATAACTTGTCTTCCAAACAGTGATTATACCCTGCAGGCTGTGTGTTTTTCCAAGTGGTCCTGCTGGTTGGAGCACTGAGGGAAATCTGTGCTGCTTGATAACCTGGCTACCTTGGCTTTCTGCTACATTAAACCCGTTTGGTCTGCTTTTAATGGGTAGCACTAGTGCCTTTAGACTCACCGTGCCTTCAGACACTGTGTTGCCATGCCAAGAATTAGCTTGCAGATCATCAAAAGGCATAAATATGTGTTGGCAATGTTAATATCAGGATGCAACTTTTGAAACTATAGATTCTCAGTAGTCTATCAAATATTGCAGACTTTTATAGTTAAAATTTCAAGTAATTTAGTGAATATTTAATGAATGTTGTTCATCATCACCATGTTCACATAATCAATGCCCCAAATTCTCTTTCAAAGCATAATATTTATATTTTTTCCAATAGTAAAGTGAAGGGTAGAGTAGAAAAACCCAGGATAGAACATATTTTAGAAATGTTTGTACATTCATCATTTACATTAACACATTGACATTTTGAAATATCATTCAACATCTTTAAAAGTTATCATTTGCCGACCGAACCTCTTTTGGTCCACATGACAGCATTTAACATTCCTTGATCTTAATTTCCATGCAGCATTATAGGACACTAATTCAATGAATGCCTACATGAGCCACACACTAGTTCTGTTTGTAGGATACTTGTCTCTATTTTACATAAGGATTTCAGTGTTCAGAAAAAGGCAATAAAAGTCTTGGATCTTCTGCTCTATGACAGGAAATTTTCTGTAAAGAGTCATGCAATAAATATGTTTGGCTTTGTGGGTCATATAACACTTTGTCACAATTACTCAATTTTCAGTTCATGCCCTTTTAGCATTCAAGCAATCACAGTTAATATAGAAACATAAGTGAGTATAAGAATGTTCAAATAAAATTTATTGACTGACGTCAAAAATTTAAAAATTGATTTTTACACATCAAGAAATATTCTTCCCCTTGTGAAATTTTGTGATCATGTAAAAATAGAAAAATCATTCTTAACTCAAGGATGATGCAAAAACAGGCAATGTATTTGATTTGGGACAAGGACCATGGCTGGCCAGCTCCTGCTCTAAGTCAGAGTTTATCAACTTTACAAAGCCTATGGTTCTTTTTACACTTGCCAGAATGGCTTTCTACACTCATGTTTTCTTAATTTTATTTTGTGCTTTTGTGAAAATTATGGAGAAGACAAATCTTGTAAATCTTCACATTCCTCAAGGCTCAATTTGGATTGGCTAAATTTTCCTTGATTACTTCTTTCACATAGGTTTCTTTATACCTGGACCTCTTTTGAATAATGTATGTCTGGCCCTATCACTGGTAATTTCTCTTCTATTTTCTAAAACTACATATGCTTAAAGAATAAAAATACTTTGTAGTTCCCAGACTTTTTAAAAAGCCTTTTTATGGCACAGATTTTATTTATGTTATTATGTAGTATCACTTCTGAACCAAGCTAGCGAATAGTTGTGTGTCTTTGGAGCAACTGATCAATATTTGTTATAGTAAAATATTCTATAAATCATGCAGGATTGGATGGTAATTAGACCTGTATATTTAGAATCAATATTAAATTGTCTGCAATATTCAGTATATGGCACATTGTAGTTTATAAGAAGCAGTAGTTACTACGAAGAATGTTACTATTGTGTTTGAGGCAATAGAATTTATTCTAAGATATGTACTTAATGAATAGGGTAATTGACTTATTCATTCATTTGTTCATTCAAAAATGCTTATTAGTTTCTTGTATTACAATGATCTGTGAGGCTCTCATCTCTTCACTCAACTATACATATTTTCTTCTAGTCTGCCTTGTTTTCCACACTGTGTATAATTATCAGAGTGATGTTCTTATGCAATACAACCTATCATGAAGGTGTTGCTAATTTCCTACTTGCTGTTGAAAGATTCTCATGGCCTGCTGGATGTGCAAACTCTCCAGATGTAGAAACATCTCATGAAAGGCCCCAATGTTCCTCCTTGGCCCCATCTCCTATGAGTCCTCCAGGGCCACCATAACTAAGTACTGTACCATAGCCTGGGGGCTTAAATAACACACTTATTTTCTTATACTTCTGAAGTCTGGAAATCTAAATTCAAGGGGCCAGCAGGGTTGGGTTCTCCTGAGGCTTCTCATCTTGTCTTGAAAATAGCTGCCCTCTTGCTACTTCACATGGTCAGTCATACATGCACATGTTTCTGTGATATCTCTATATACCCCAATCGTTTTTTTAAAGGACACTAGTCAGATTGGATCAGTCCCCCCACACTTCAGTTACCTCTTAAAGATGTTATTTCTTGGGCCGGAGATTTAGCTCAGTTGTTCTGTCGCCTGCCTCAAAAGTGTAAGGTCCTGAGTTTGATCCCCAGTAACCCCCCCCAAAAATAATATGTTATGTCTAAATACAGTCACATTCTGAAATATTGGCGATTAGAGTTTCAACCCACCAGTTTTAGAGGAACACAATTCAGCTCATAGCAGATCTCTTACTTTCTTCCTTTTCTCTGACAAGCACCAGCCATACTTGGTAATGCCTAATTGCTTCAAAGCTTTCTATACCTCTAGCTTTATTTAGTCTCTTTCTTTTTTGTGACAGGCCTTTTCTTATCTGGAGCTTTTTTGTCTCATGAAAATTGATAACATTTCAAGACTCAAATTCAACATAACTATTTCCTTCTTGTTTTTTCTGATTTCTTGGTGTTTATCAAGCTGTTCATTTATAACATCTGTGGCAGGCATTGTAGTGATGTGTATGTATCTGTCTCCTGGACTTTTTTTTTTTCCAGTACCGGGGATCAAACTTAGGACCTTGCACTTGCAAGCCAGGCACAGCACCACTGAGATAAATCCCCAGTTCTCCCTGGATTTAAACATAAACCAGAATCCAAGTTTTGTTACTGCTTGATGAAGATTTGCTGAATAATTGACCTACAAAATCTCTACTCACCTTTTCCAATTTTAATTGGTTGGATAAATTGTTTAATCATAAAGTGACAGAAGTGCTTCATCCTCGGATACAAAAGGAGTATTTATGAGGATACTTAGCATGATAAACTTAAGAAATAGAAAGGCTAGCCAATGACATCATGATAGGTAACATTACAGTCCTGCATAATAGTGAATACACATTGAACCAGAAAACTTTTACTTGAAACTAAATAATTATTATCTTAGATTTATTTATAAGAAAAGAATTTGATTAAAAGTTTTGCTTTAAAAAATCACTATAAACTTTTTCTTGAGTCTTTTTTGTTGTTTTTCTCACAAAATGAAGTAGAGTATCTTTTCCCTAGAGAAGTTTTCCCGATGATGTACTGAGATATTAATCATACTTATATTAAGATTTTCATTTGTTTCATAAGTTCCTTAGAACTTATGAATACAGTTTCCATGGGAGGAGGTTGAAATAGAAAACGTCCAAGAAAAAAAGTGTAACTGTTTCCGAGTGAAAATCATAGAACTTTTCTAGAAAGTTGTTGAAATAATTCTTATAAAATTCTCACCTAAAAATAAATAAACACAATTCCTACATATGTAATGAAATAGTTTGAATAAGTGTTCTCTAAAGATCCACTGTTAAAAGCTTGGTTGCCAGGTTAGCACTTCTCAGAAGTGGGTGGAGTTTTTAGGAGGTGGGGCCTAGTGGAAGGAGGTTAGGTCATTGGAGGCATGCCCTAAAAGGCACTGTGGGACTCCAGACTTTTCTTGTTTTCTTTTTGGCTTCCTTGATATAGGTGAGCATTTGTGCCCCATCACATTTTTCCACTATGATGTGGTGCTCTGCCACAGCCCCAAAGCAGTGGGGGTACTGATCATGGGCCCGAACATCCCCAAATTGTGAGCCTTTTATCTATATAAGTTGATTAGCATAAGTGTGTTTTATAGTGGCAGAAAACTAATATAGTAATATGAAAAAATATTTAAGATAGTATTAATGAGTATTTCTTCCATAGATGTTAGAAAACAAAAACAGATCTATAGTCTGAAAAATATTTCTTAGACATGCCAAGCTCCAGGAGTTGTGTAGTTTCTCCTTTTTTAAAGATGTAAATAAAAATTATTTTGTATAAACCATAAATTATAGTTCGTTATAAACTCTAGCTTCTAGCAAACTCTAAACAAGGATGACAAACTAATGTAATTTGAAGGAGAGAAATCCCTGGCCTGTTGGTAGGGATACAAAAAAGGTTGATAATTATCTATGTTTCTTTGAAAGACTCTCAACTGATGCCATTAAAAATGGCAGCACTATACATATATCCTGTGTTTTGACCTTTTGTAGGGTTTTCGTTAATTAGTAAATCCATCAGTTTATTCCCTCAGTCATTCAATTTGTGTTTCTCAGGAGTTTGCTGTGTGCTAGGTGATTTGCTATGTTAACTATGTAGTGTCATATTGGATGCATTTATTTGCCCCATTTATTTTTATGATCAGGTTACAAAAGAAAACTCTGAGTACATCCGGTGAGGGCCTTTCCACTTCAGAAAATGCCAAACATTTAACCTGACTGAAAATGTATCACCAAAGTGCTTGGCTGCTGGCGTTAAGCAGGGACTGTGTATAAACACATCATAAAAATAGATAAAACGAGAGCAGAGAGCCCAGAAGGGTAAAGTTGTCTTTTAGATACAGTCCTGGTGACAACCCAAATAGTGCCAGAGGATAAAGCAAACTGAACCAGACTTCAAGTCAACAGACATTTATCGAACTCCAGTTCTGCATCCAGCACTGTGATAGTTGCTTTTGGGGATACAAAGATGAGTGAGACATCGTTTCTGCCCTTAAGGAATTTATGAGGGGTGACAGAGATATACAGAACTGCCACACAAGGCAGGATGCATTAAGTGCTTGAAGAGAGAGACAACAAAAGTGCTTGGGGAGATTGCAGGAGAATGGTTAATTTTTACCATAAATAACAGGGAAGGCTTCATGCAAAGGCTGGGACTTGAACAGTTCCTATAAGTTTAGATAAGATTTTGAGACGTAGATATAAGGAAAAGAGCAAAGTAAATAGCACAAGAGAAGAATCATGAAGATGATTTCAGTGAGTGCAGCATTCAGAGCATATCCAGCAGGAATGAAAGCTGGTCACTGTGGGCTGAAAGCTTATATCCCACAGAATACACACATGAAAGTTCTAATCCCCAAAGTGATTGTGTTTGGCAGTGGGGCCTTTAGGAGATAACTGTGTTTTGGGGGTCATTGGGTAGGGTCCTCATAATGGGATTGGTGCCCTTATAAGGGGGTGAAAAGAGCAATTATCTCTCCCTCTCTGGCTTGTGGTGATGTGCAGCAAGAAGGCTGCCATCTGGTACAGGCCAAGAAGAGAGCTGTCACCAAAACCTACACTGTCACCCTGATCTTGGACCTTCCAACTTCCAGAACTGTAAGAAAATATATGTCTCTTATTCAAGCAGCTGGATCTATAGTATTTGTTATAGCCACTTGAACAGACTAAAATGAATTCAGCAGACCATGTGAGGCTGTTCTTTAGTGTGAAGTATGAGTGCTTCAGGTCCATAGGGTGGGGAGTTGGGAAGAAAAGATCGTATGAAATGATGGAAAAGCATAGAAAGACTGGAAATCCTCTGGACTCCTCTAAAGGACCAACTGGGACTCTTTTGCCTTTCTTGCCCCCTCTTGGCTGCCATCTTTGATGAGAAATGGCTTGGATAAGCTGGGGCCCTTCTTCATGAAGTTAAATATGTTCCTGCTGGTTGCATGTAAAAAGCTGTAGGAAGAGAGCAGGAAATAGTTGAGGAGCTGCAGCTGGTGCTAACTCAGCTTACCAGCAGAGCTGTGTCAAGGTCAAAAACACAGAGGTAAGTCTCCAGTAAAGGAAATTTGGGAACAAAGAACATAATTGCAATCTATGACACACATGCACAGGATGGGGTGGCCTCTGGTAAATCTGGAGAACAAAGGTAAATTTGGGGATTTCACTACAAGTTGTTATGAAAGACAATATTCACTTTTGGTGCTTGGTAAGATGGCGAGCTCTGATGAGTGATGGTCACAGTTGAAGGACACAGTTGGCAGTTTTGTTGGCAGTTACTAAGAAGGTAAAATATAATCCTAAAGATAAGGCAGGCAGTTTCACTGGTTGGGTCTAGTCACACAGTTCCCGGACTAATCTTGGGATCCTGAGTGGTTTTTTTTTCCTATGGATTTCAGCTCTATTTTAGATGGGTATGGTAAGAATGTTATCATATATGCTCAATTTCCATAGCTGAAAAATCTGAGTATAATCTGGAGCCACCTGTGACTTCTACTGCCTTTCATAGTGTACACATAATATGTCTCCTGCTTCACCTTCACCTTCCAAATCTCCTGCAAATTGTCTCATGCTCTATCCCTAACCCAGAACTCTGCAGAGAAGAAAATTCTGAGAAATTAAGTTTCAGTTTATCTAAATGGGCGCTTTGCAAAGTTACCCCATGGGATCCATACATAAGCCAGGATTACACTCTACCTGTTCATGCCTTTTGAAATATTTCCTCTTCTCGGAAAGCATGAAACTCCTTGAGAATGCTACAGTAACTGGAATACCCATCAGAGCTAACCTACCTGGCCTATTATTTATTATTAACTATTTAGCAAATAATTCGTTTGCTAGAAATTAACACAAGACAGGTAATAGAATCAGTGTAAAAAGAGAGTTTGGAGAATTTATTCTTTTCTGTTTTAATGTAGGGATTATTTATACCATCAAAAATAGAGAATCCATAACAATCTAATTACAGAGTTATTTCTTAAGGAACACAAAATAAGCGTTCAACCTGTGGCAAGTTTACATTTTTTTCCTTGAATTACATTGCTTTCAAAGAAGAAGGTTGAAAAGGACAAATCAAACATTAAAACTAAAACTAAACTAAATGAAAATAAAATAGACAATGTCTCCTATTAAGTCATCTTCACAATTGGGTCGCCATATTTATGCATCTTAGCAGCCAGAATTGTGTCTTCAGGGGATAAACTATGTTTCAAGTAGCTCTGAACTCAGATAAAGTGATAAAAAAGATAATTTGAAAGGTGATACAAATGTGACCATTGAAAAGAAGTGATTGAATTTGTATTTTAGGGTCAAAGATGAAATTTGAAAGGAGCTGACAATGTGTAGAAAAGAAGTGCTAATAAAGTTGGTTTATTACTTTACTATTTGAAGCAAGAGTTAAATCCAGCAACTCTAGAGCAATGATCATAATTCTGTGCAGTTTTTTTTTTATGTTTTAGAATTCAGTGTGCTGTTTCTAAGAGCTTGGCAAAAAATACGAGAGTTTGACTCTAAATCTCAGAGTCCTGATGCACTAGCCCTGTGATAGGCTAAAATAACTACTAATACCTTTTGTTCAAACAGCACTTTATCAAGTGACTTCACATAAAAGATCTTTTCTGATGTAACTATTATGTGGCACATCTTCCATTTTATGGACAGTGTGAGTCTTTTGATGTGTAAGATGAGCTGAAATAGGAAAAGTGACAGAAAATTTACAGACCTATGGAATAATATTCCACAATGGAGTATTCTTTATAATTATCCTGGCTGAATAGCACCATCCCAAGTTCTTAAATCATCAACAATGCCATTTTTACTGTAGAGGATAAAAGTTATGATCCTTTGACTCTTTAAATTTTCTTCCTTGACAAAAGTGATCTACCTTCTAGCCAACATGTCTTGATGATCCATAATGTTGCTAGCCCACTGCCAGAAGGATATGATAGAGGGCTCCTAAAAGGCTCTTGGTATGAGAAAAGTGTTGCTTGCATACAACCAGATTCTTGTGGGATTTGAAAGTAGAAGATGCTAGTTTGAATCATTAGTAACGTAATTCCATTGAACTTGCTTCTTACATTGTTTGCCTTGTGATTTTGGTTTATGTAATTTATAAGAATGGTTACCTTTTCATATTGTCTCATGTCAACAGGACATTGTCTTAATCCAATTCCGTTGAGAACTTGAGATAGGTATCATGGTATAGAGCTGTACAGTCATGACAGAGTCATTTGTCTGCCTGTGGACTAATCAACCATAATGTTTAGTCACTTCTTATTATTCTAGTGATCACTTCTTACCTGTTGCTGATGCTCAGCTCAAATGCTTGGTTACCAGATTAGTTATATTTCAAGCAAATCTCTCTCAGCTATCTACTAGATTTCATATCTTAGATACCCCATGGGTTCATTAAGATTAGGTTGTCCAAAAATTAATTCATTATCTTCTCTCACAAACAGTCCTTTTTTTCTCCTAAAACTGTTCCTTCTGTCTACCAATGGTATCATCATTCACTGATTTCCCCTAAGCCAGCCATTTTGGAGTCATCCTTAATGCTATACTTTATTAATCACTTTTTTCATGTCACATCACGAATGTGTTTCTCATCAACTGCCCCAGTTCATTCTCACAGATTCTGAGCTATCAAGATCTCTTTTATGGGCCAGATTTTCCCTCATTTTTCTAACTGGTTTCTTTGTCATCAATCTCTTATTAGTCTTGCTCCCATGGCTGCCAATTACCTTCCTTTAATACTAGCGAAGTAATTTTGGGAGAGTTGATGTTGCTGAAAACAACTCTCTTCTTTGCTGTGAAGGTAGAACAACCTTAGACTGTTTATTAGGGGAAAAATTGACCCTTCACATTCTAGCCCAATATGGATCCTGCCCATGAGGCAAGTTCAGTAAAGTAGAGCAATGGTCATGGAGGTGATGTGCAGAGAAGGGGAAGGACATCAAAGCACTGGCAAAGTGAGGAAGGCTGTTGATACTTATTAATTACCTGACCCAGCATGTCTAGACTATGGCTGAAGCACGGAAGGACATGGCTTTGACAGAATGGGGCATATTATCTGAGTAGTGATCCCTGTATACAGACAATCAAGAATGAAGTGACTGCAGAGTGAGGCTGTTGTAACCTTTTGTGTGGCCTCCATGTGCCTCTTTCCAGTCATGCAACAGTGCTTGGGGTTAGCCAGGCAGTTTCCCTTTGTTGTCATTATTTACTTTTTAAATTGACAAATAATAATTATATGTATTTATTGTGTATGATGTAACATATCCACAGATGTATACATTGTGGAATGGCTATATCAAGCTAATTAGCACCTGCATTAACTCATTTTTTGTGTGTGTTTGGCAAGAACACTTAAAATCTACGCTCTTAGTAATTTTCAAGTATACAATTCTTGTTATTAAGTGTATATCACACCATACATCTCTTGAACTATTTCTTCCTGTCTAACTGAAACCTCACACTATTTGACAAATCACTTTCCAGCCTCCTACCTCCCAGTTCATGTTAGCTACCATTCTACAAGTACTTCTGTGAATTTGCCTCCTTTAGATACTTTAAGAATTTGCGTCTTTTAGATACTTCTTCAGTCTTTGTCCCTCTGTGATTGACTTTTACTTGGAATAGCATTCTCAAAGTTTATTCATACTATTGCAAATGACAGGATTTCTTCCATTTTAATGGCTGGACAGTATTCTGTTGTTTACACTCATGATATTTTCTTCATGCATACACCCATTGATGGACACTTAGGTTGATTCCATCCCTTTCTTTTTGTGATATTGGGATTGAACCCAGGGCCCAGGGCCTTAGCTACAGGAACTTAGCTACATCTCCAGCCCTTTGAAAACATTTTTGTTTGAAGACGGGGTCTAGCTAAATTGCTAAGTTCCCCAGGCTGAGCTCAAAGGTGTGATCCTCCTGCCTCAGCTTCCTAAAGTGCTACAATTACAGGCATTCTTTTCAAAATCTGATATCATGTTAAAATGTCACACACCAGACTCTAGAATGCAAATTCCATTTCCCCTAAAAAATACAAGGGGGAGAATACAGATTGTTAGTATTAATTGTAGTAATGACTATATTTTTATACACTCCGTGAGAAAAGGGATAGTGCCTGCTTTTAGCTCCTATTATAGTATCTGAGATGTAACTAGAATTCAGGAAATTTTTGAATATGTAAATTAGTAATGATTTAGCTTGTTTTTTAAATTTGTCTCGCTAATGAGGCAAATATTAAGTATCAAATTAAAGAAGACAAATGTTAAAAGATAATTTCATATTAATTAAGGTCCAAATGATAGGCAGTCCGGAGCAGTATTTAAATTTTATGCTTCAGGTAGGAAATGACCAAAATTGTGACAAATTCACAGCTTAGTGAGATTCTGTAGCAAAATAAAAAAAAATGTAAAAGGACAGGAGATATAGATCAGTGCAAAGGCTCTGGGTTTGATCACTAGTATTGTAAAAAGTGTGTAAGGAATTACATAGTGAATCATTGTTATCAACTATTTTTGGAAGTTTTTGCCTTGTATAAGGTGATTTTAGACCCTTTACTTTGATTTTTCTATTATGCTTGGTCTACCTTCATCATTCTGATTTATACTTGTATTTGTCTAATATCAATTTTTTTGCCCTTTATTTTTCCCAATAATTTGAAAGGTAACTTCTCTATGTTTTCATTTTACCAGTTACTATCTCAGTCTTTTTCAAGAAATTGTTAAAAGTGTATGTTACTGTCCATACAAGGAACAGCTACAACTTCTAACTCCTGCTTTGGGAAGTTGAGGAACTGAACACTTTTATTTTTCTCTTTCCTGTCAATTTAGATCTTGATTAATGCACCTTGGCATTTTCAAGGTGTATGTGTGTGTAACACATAGTCTAAATGTATTGGTTTAAAAGACCAGTAAGTGCCTGGTCTAGGTGCAGAGTAGACAAATTTGTATTAAGTTATTTCTTATTCTAAGTTGTTAGAAACTGGGCCAGAGACTGTGTTGCCCAATACCTTCCTGGGCTGCTTTCTATTGTGTCCAGCTGCCTCTCATCTTAGCCCTAAGCTTGTGATTACATAGCAAATACGTTAAAGCTTTCACTTAAAATCTAGATCAGTTCAATGTGGATCAAGTCATTTTAAACACTGAATTTAGTAACCAATTAGTAAAGCAACCTGATAAATTTAGCCTCTTCTCCCAACATTAGCTAACCCAAGTGTTTTTGGCTTATTGAATGTACATGCAATTTCCAAAAAGAGTCCAAATGATGATGAACCCTAAGCAATTCGCAGTCTTTGAACAATCTGTTTATCCATTTAAGCAAATACAGGCAAGTTGTCATCTCCCTGATAACTCTGTTGCATGAAACATAATTCTTCTTGGCCTTCACTGATACAATGGGTACATTAGCTTTTATGCACCACATTTCATTTCCCTACTCTGGAGTAATAATACTGCACATTAACATTAAACCTCAAAAACATTCATGGAAAGGCATTTTACCCTGCATTAGCAGCATCTTTAGATAGCCATAAAGCTTTTACTTTATCCCCGCAAGATAAATAATCAAAACCTCAACTAGTTGAGGCATAGCAGTGTTACTGAGATAAATGGATACATATACAGATTGGGTCTTCCTTTTCTGAATATATGCAAACTATGTTATCTAATACAGAGTCTCTTCTCGAAAGTAGAGAAATCTTACGTAGACTTCCTATGAAAAATACTCTTAAAAATTTTAACTCTTTAAAAAACTTTTGTTATTGGCTCTTAGCCAGTGATCACTGTAGTGGTTTGAAGAGATGCGCACAGGTCAAGATGAGGTTTCTCTGTTCTTGCAGGGATGCTTGGGTTATTAAGTACCATGTATCAGTGGAATAATTACTTGTGTTTCTCAGTAGTTGGTAACACAATGAATAGAATCTTGTGAAGCAACTTGTTTGGCATATAATGGATTCAATTACACTTATTAAATTGTTCAGAAATACACTGGTGACACTATAAATTAACAGTGGTGAAGTGACCCAGCTCTGAATTTCGGAACTCTCACAGCAAAGTGCAGGCCAGGCGTCAAGAGTGGAAATGTCCTTGTGTATGAATTTGCCCAGCACTGTGGAATCAACATCCAAGGAGCAGAGCTCAAAAGGGATGCTGAAATCCTTAAAGAGCTATCAGCAGAGGCATGAAAGCTGGAAGGCCTGTTTTGAGAAATAATAGCTATAATGAGCTAAAAGAAAGCAAATCCCATGAGCTGTAGCTCTTTTGTAAATAAAGAGACCACCTTTCCCCTGGGAGTAAGGCTGAAAGATAGCTTCCCACTTAGAGGTGCTGCTGCTGTCACATTTGATATGCAAAACTAGCTCGTCTAGATGCACTGCATTACTTATTTTTTTCAAAGTGGTGACCAGACACCACTTGAAATGTCTCTTCTACATGGCCAAAATGTGGTCCGTTAGAGATTTATTTGGATTTCCGAGCAAATACGCCATGGAAAATGAAGGGTAGATAATCATTTTTTACCTTATGACAATGTTGCTGCCTAACTGAGCTGCAAGAGGGAATAGAAGTTTCCTGGAGAAACAGAGTGAGGCAGCAGAGAATGGATATGAGTACTCCCACACTCCCAGGGAAAATAGAAGAGAAATGAAGACTGTAGGAGAAGAGCTAGGAAAGAGAGGCAGAGGGGTCTGTATTCACAAAGGGGTATAACTAGTAGTTGGGGCTCCATGAATCACCTCAACCTACAAATTCTTCCTACTCTATCTCTATGGGCTGAGTATATGTAAATTCCCAGAATTTATATGTCAAAGACTAAATACTTAGTGCAATGGTATTTGGGGTAATGTTTAGGTCTTGATAGTGGACCCCTCATGAATGGAATTAGTGTAAGAAGAGAAATGAGTGATATGATCACGTTTTCTCTGCTATGTGGAGACATAGCAAGAACATGGGTATGTGGGAACCAAGAAGAGTGCTCCCGCCAGAACCTGACCACTGACACTCTGATCTCAGACTTCCCAGCCTTCACAGCTGAGAGAAATAAATTTCTGTTGTTTCAGCTACTCAAGTCTGTTATATTCTGTTAGAGCAGCCTGTGTGACAGATTCCATCCAGTGTAGCCATTAGTAAACTTGTACTTTGTTCTCTAGTCTGTCTTCCCTGACACACCCATTTTCTTCCCTGTGTTCATGGATGATGCTCCATATTGATGAATGTTTCAGAGTCAAGAGGTGACTTGAGTTTAACCATGACACGTGAAGTAACAAGCGTGTTGAGACATTTTGAATCTCACATTACCATAGACCCCATATTTGTCTGTTTTTCTTATCACTATAACAAAACCAGAAGAGTCAATAGAGAAAACATGTTTATCTATCTCGTAGTTTTGGAGGTTGAAAATCCGTGATCAAGTGGTCCCATCAGTTTGGTCTCTGATGAAGGCCTGATGGTATCACGGAGAGATCACATGTGAGAAAGGGATCCCATCACCAGACAGAAAGCCAAGAGGAGACTGAGACATCACAGTTCCTCTCAAGGACCGACTGGAGAATTTTCTACCAGACCCCACCTCCTAAAAGTTCCACACCACCACCCAACACTACCTCCTTGGTAACCATGCTTCCAAGACATAAATGCTTGGGGGAAAACCACATCCAAACCTTTATTCCAGTTCGCTGGATGGCTCTTATTCTTCTCCTTTATATGATCAGCTATCAAGAGTAGTCACCAAGTCTGTTTTTAATATTTAAATGTTTTTCCTTCTTCATCCATAATGCCAGACCTAAAGACACCACTGAAACAAACAAAAACAGCAACCACAGGGGTGGTGTAGTCCTGAAGGTTTGTGATATTCACTTAGGCGTTTCTTTCTCTAGTCCACATGTACCAACACTCCATAATGAGTATAATCATTATGTAGTGCAAACATTTACTAATAAAAATTACAAAATTAAGAAATGATCAATGTGCAATATATATCACTTCCTCAGGATGTACATAATTGCTATGCACCACAAATACATGCTACCAATAAAACAAAAAAATGAGAGAGGGGGAATTTGATAACAATACCAATGTTTGATACTGGGCCTGTGACTTTTAAATTTAGTAAAGAATACAAAATATGTTTTTTAAAAATTCTCTTCTACATGGAAAAGGAAGTAGAAATTCAAAGGAATGAAGTGACTCATTCAGGATCTAACATCTGTGAAAGTCTGTGAGAGATTCACATTCAATATGTTATTCCAAAATCCCTATTAATGATCTTTCTGACTGCATTCTCTATCTGATTTTATAATCTTTATGGTACAAGTTCTTATAAAAGAAAGTCTAATGCATTGTTGAAAGGAACTTATGTAGATTGAAGGTCAACAAGGTGCAGTAGAAATAAATAATTAATATTCATGGAAAATACAGTTTTATCAAAATATACTATTACTATTTCTAAGGAATTATACGCCATTATTTTTGATGATTTCTTATGTTTTTGTGTTTATTTTTAATGATGCATTTAAATCAGAATAAAAGTGAACTTCTCTTTCTAAATAGTATCCATAGTAAATATACTTTCCTATTGTTTCAGTGTGGACATAAAAGGAATAAAATATTGTACTTAGCAAAGTCTGATTTATTTGCTCTAAGTAGAGTACATGAAAAATTATTGGTAAGAACAATGCCAGCCTAGACTGTTAAGTTTTAAATCTTAACTGTAAAATGTCCAATTATTCATGAGTTCTTTTCTTTTCAGTTATCATTTTAGGGCAAGTCAGAAGATGTGAAGATTTATAATTAGCATTATTTAAATAACTTAAGAACCATGAATGGTTTCTTACAGGTTATGCAATGTACTCCCACTTTTAAATTCCACCCGAACTAAGTTAATCACAAAGTCAAATACATATAGCTGAGATTATGTTTTGTTGTTTGGGCAATTACAATGAACAGAACATAAAAGGAAAAAGAGATCTATTAAAGGAGGCAAATTCTGACGACTTCCCATTTATGAATTTCTTTGTGTTCTCGACACGGGCAGTTTGTGCTTCCTGATATGGTATTTGCTGTTAAAGTTGATGGGGAAACCCCATATCTTAATGCCAATAACTTGTTTTATTTGGAAAGTTTCATCTTTTAACGGTATAAGTAGTACTATGAAATAAAAGTGCATTTGTCCTGTCCTATTCTTAGATTAATTCTTAGAGGAATATTGAATTTATGCCCATTACCCAATAGTATATCATGCTGCTTTAAAGAAAAATGTCTTTATTCTTTTGCAACTTGGATAATAACTAAAGCTGGAATCTGATGAATACTCCCTTTGTTTCTTCTCAAGGTGAGTGAGAAATATTGACTTTTAAGAAATGTACCTGCTTGGGGCATTCTGCCCAACAGACTGTGGGATGATCCAAGGTCAGGAGGCAGGAGCCTTGGGCCCTCAACCAGCTGATGACTGGAAGGGCCCTCACCCCCATCACCGTCTTCCTGCCTGATTTCTCTTCCATATTTGACATGAGAAAGAAGCAAGAAGTTGAAGATGTTATTTATGGTTCGAAGTAGCTGAGATTCTTAGCAGATAGAGTAAGGAAAGGGATTTTGGCTTTTAATTCTATTTAAAAATATAGTCAAACTGGAATGCAGACATATGATAATGGACCACATTTATTCTCTATGATAGAAACAGAGTGATTGCTTTATTACTATTACTATTAATTTCCATACTAGTAATTGAACCCAGGGTTTTGCACTGAGCTACACTCACAGCCACTTTAGAAAACTTTTTCATTTTTTTTTTTTTTTTTTTGGTACCGGGGATCGAACTCGGATTCTTGCGCTTGCACAGCAGGCAGTGAAACCGCTGAGCTAAATCCCCAGCCCGAAAACTTTTTCACTTTGAGACAAGCTCTTGGTAGGTTGCTAAGTTGCCCAGGCTGGGCACAATCTTGCCGTCCTCCTGCTTCAGCCTCCCAGAGTACTAGGGTTACAGGTGCGTATCCCCACACTTGGCTGCTTTTATTAGTATTATTAATAGTTCAGAATTTTTAAAATCACATTTTCTCCATTATCAAGATGGAAAAATTGGCCTTTTAACAGAAAGTCAATGTTGTGTGGTGGTTAAAAGTGTAGCTCATTGGTGTCACAAACCTGGCTTCACTTCTCTCCAGCAGGTTATCTTCTGATCACATTCCCTAATGCTAGCACCAAGGACTTGTGCTTCAAACAATTTATTTGCTATGTAGGGCATTGGCATAATGAAGGTAGAGAAAGTCAAATTAAAAATGAATTGGAATCCAGTTCATCTTGGATTCTGTTTCTAAGGTAGATTTCTCTTACTGGATTTGGTCCTGACTATAATTTAGAATATTTGGTAAATCTTTCTCTCTCAAACAAAGAATATATATCCCTTTTCTCTTTGATCACCTTTTGGAAAACATCATTCCACACTGTATCAATAAGGAGCACATAATATGTCATTTAAATACAAATACAGGGGCTCAGCAGTGCCTACCCACTGTTTACAGATCTTCCTAGGTTTGAGTCTGGTCCCCAGCTCTGTGCGTTTACGTGTTCACACTGCAGAACTAAGTGCACAGCAGCAATGCAATTAGCAAGCTCTCTGAAAAACTACCTCCGTTTGTGGCTGCTAATGTATTTGCTATAGATTTTAGTGACAGAAATAGTGATATTAATGTTGTCAACATCTATGTCACTGCTCGCAGGCATCATGTAAACCAAAAGGTTACATTTTAAATTATGAAAGGCTGTGTTAAAAAAAAATCCTTCATTTTTCTGACTTGTCACGTTAGAGTTTAAGATTATGTTATAGTTACTCAGAATTAATCACAGCATGTTAGGCTGGGTAAAAAATAAAGTATAATCTGGAAAGCTTATATAGCTGATTTAAAGTTTTTTAAATGTTATGCTATAGTCTCAATAATTAGATGAAATTTCATTTTATGAATGGTCTCAAAATTGAGCTGTATAATTTATTTTTGTTATTGGATATACCTTATTTCTTTGTACATTTCTCTGCTTTGGAAATTTTGAGTAACACAAGAATAAGAAGTGAAGATTTTAGGAAACAAATTATGATTTTTAAATTGCTCAAAGCAATACACACATATATGTAAGCAGACAGTGTATATATTTTACACTTCTAATGCTATTTAATATTCCTAACAACCTTATGAAGTTGGCATTATTATTTCAACTTTTAAAAATGAGAACATTGAGTTTTGCAGATTAAGCAATATGCCTAAGATTGCATGACTATAAACTTGTGGCACTGGAGTAAAACAAAAGGTTGTCAGTTTCCAAAATCAGTGCTTTTATCTACAATTCACATCTATAGTCAGACCTATCATCTGTTAACTATTGTTTCTATGGTTTTGGGCACCAGTTTTCTTCTTATGAGAAAATGCAGACTTGTTATTGTTTTATTTTCCAGAGTAAGTTTGAAAGTCATTCCGACTAATCCTTTCCATACTATGTGCATGTGCTTGGGGAAGCAATGAGGACATGTACCGTGGCTCCCGAAGATGTAAGGCATTTTCCTCTGTGTTCCTGTCCATTGCCTTCTTTATATCTGCATCATGCTTGAAGGTGGAAGCATAATTGGCTTTTGGGCTCTTCATTTTTTAACCCCTTCTAAAACTCTCAGTACTTAAATAAATGATGACCTCATCACCAATGAAACATGATGTTTTGAAAAGATTAAAAACTGAACCTACATTTTTTATTAAGTAGGAAAATTAAAAAAAACCTGAATCAGAAGTCTTGGAATACATGGTTAGGTTTGCACTGGAGAGATTTTTGTTTCATATCCTAGTGAAATCAGTTTCATATTCCCACATGAAATTCAGAGATCATATCCTCTGCATTTGAGTGGATTTCTTTGCAAGGATATGAAATCACTTGATATTGAGCAAGGTTAACTAAGAACCTCACTCATTTCTTCATTTTATATGCTTATTCATTTATCAGGTACTTGCTCAGTACCCACTGAAAACCAGATATCCTGTGTGCTAATGCATATTATTAAAATAAAATAAATCAGAAAAATCTAATTTGACACATTTTATTACTTAGAAATAAATAACTCTTAATATCTAATCATATTCACTAAAGCAGAGGGAGATTTCTTTAGCTTTGTGTGAAATCACTGAAGATGGTGTTTTAACACCTGGCTAATAGTGTAACTCAATACAATTCCACCAGGAAAACTCATCCCTACACTATGGAATCTGAAAGGGTTTCCTCTGGTAGGGAGTGAGATCTCCTTATATTTGTCTTAAAAGTCAGTAGTTCATTTTTTATCTCAGACCAAAGATAAATTTGAGGCTCCACATGGGAAAGCAAAAATGCTTTTGTGGTTCAGGGAAAATACTTTTAACTCATGTTTCAAGTCAGGCTTTGGTGAGTGATGACAGAAAGCTATTTCAGAGTCCTGTTGGATTCTTACATTAGATGCTGTTTCTTCTCAGTGAGATATTTGTTTTGAATGAGGTGAGCATGAACCTCAATAAATGAGGTTTTTTGACTCCTGTTTTATGAAGTAACTCAGCTATTAAGACAATGTGTGAAGTTGTGGAATTTATCAGCCCATATTGGAGGAAAAAATATTTGTGGAACAGTTCAAACACCAATAATGTTAGAATTTTCCAGTTTGGACAAAAAAAAGGTAATAAGAAATGCACACTATTAACCGATTAACTGGAATTCTTCTAACATTCCCAGAAACTAAATAAGAGATCACAGATATTTTAGTGGTTACTTTTACAAGTCAATCAAATAATAATGGCGATTGTAGCACTGGATACTTAAATGGTATTAACTTTTTGGCTGTTGCACTGATTTCACTAAATTCAAAGAGATACTTGATTTGCAGAAATTGCCAAAGAAAAATTTGCATGCCAGAAAAAGTTGTCATAGAATTTAATTTTTAGTTTTTTTCTTTTTGCGCTACACTAAAGGTCTACAAATGCAAAGGTTTGAGTTACAGTGGTGTAGTGTTCATTTAGATGTGCTACTAGGAAGGGCATCTTTGCATTGCAGGCTCCTAAATTTGGAAGAATTTGGCTTTATTAATTTTACTGTTGTTCTTTGCTGATTTATACTGAAATACAGTGGTCTGAAAGGCCAGATATACACAGAATTTCACCACTCTAAGAGCTACTGAATTTTGCAACTTCAGATCAGTGTAATCCATGTCAAAATTACCAGGAAACCAGTTTTCTGAGTACTTAGCTTTCCGCCATTCACCATGCAACATTTGTGTATGTGTCGGTGTCTTTTCTGACCATGGCATTTCACTCCTAATTAAATTCCTCACATCCCTGCTGATGATAAGAATGAAAGGAAGTATGATTTTAGCCTTTGGGTTTTGTTGATTGATTTAAAAATGACAAGGTCTTTGTTACTTAGATGGGTTGACCCTTAAATTATTATTTAAAATATATTTTTCTTCTTTCAAAAGTAGCCTGAAAATAAGAAACCAAAGATATCTTTGATATTCTTGATGCTTGTCATTAAATGGAAACTGAGATCTGTCAATCTATACTTATCTTACCAAATTCAATATAGACTATATCCTTTCATTTTTGAATTAACATCATTAGGCATATCAGTTTTTCCCAGTGATAATATATATGTTTACTTTAGAAAAGTTTTTGCATTTTTTTCAGGAAAATTTTTTTTCTTTATTGTCATTATATTTGAGGTCTTATTTAATATGAAGGGACAGCTTATTGACAATTAAAGTCCATTTATTTCATCTTTTATTTTCTTAATCCTCTTTTGGTTTCTGAGGATCAAACCTAGGGCCTTATGCTTACTAACCACACATTTTTCCCCTCATCTCTACTCCTAGTCCAAGCCCATTGCAAACAGAAGAAGCAAGACACAACCAGCTCACTTCAGCTGTCAGATTCACAAAGTAGGCTGGAGAGAGTTAATTCCAAAAGGGGGCTGAGCCGGCTGGTATCTTATGGGCCAAGGTTCCATACAGGGAGATGGAAGAACCCGGCGGAGGAACCATGCACGACTTACAATACAGGAAAGGCAGAATTCTATGCCTGCAGGTGGGGGCAAAGATGAGCTGAGGAAAATGGGGCAAAAGGGTTGCCTCATTCAGGGTTGGATGTCAGGACCCCAGGTTCTACCCTGTATGTTTTCTGACCCTATGTTACCCGGTTACCAAAAAGGCAAAGGAAATTAGGAAGGGTCTGAAACTCCATCAAGTATGGTAGAGCAGTAGGGTTGGCAAATTCTAGTTTTGAATTGAGTAGCATAACTGAGCATTAATTTTCTTACTATTTCTGTAACTGCAAACAGCCCCAATCATTTGAGCAAGTCTGTGTCATGACTTTGGAGGACCTGGATATTCTTGGCAATGTTGGTGTGCTACAGATTTCAGTGATTCAGGAGTACACTGTACCATTCTAAACCCCTTGTCTTCAATTTGTCTCCCAATAATAAATAATGTAAACAATACTAAAATTAAATGAAAGCCAATTTTACAAGAAAACAAACAAAACCCTAAACATTAAAATGACAGAAGAGTCCCCAAACAGAATAGAAAGCCCGGGAGTAGTGGCCTCACCATGGTAAATCATCGGTACAAACAGGTTCTAATAAACCATTCAGTGTGATAAAGGGGCACTATTAAGTTACAAAGCCCAGAAGGCTCTGCCATTGCTTCTACCATGGAGTGAATAGGTTAAAAAACTTTAAATGGGATTGCCAAGGCTTTCTACAGTGAAAATGTTGTACCATCAGCAGATAATATGCCTTTAGTAATGTATCCGAAAGGACACTAATACAAATTAGAAGTATCTATGAGGTTAGACAATCTGGTTTGGCTCATTCAAAAAATTAGAGAGGCATAGCTGGAAAGAAAACAAGTTTTAGAGAAAAAGATCCTAATAAAAGCCTTTTTGGGATAATGGCATTAAATTTTCCTATTGAGTAGAAGCTTCTAAAAGAAAAGCAACTTGTCAATGTTCGTTTAATAACATTTTTTGGTACCTCCAGTGTGCTAGACACTGCTCAGTACTGCTGTCCTGTGAATGTTGCTGTGTTTGTTCATAATGTAAACTACTATACATCCAAACTGGGCAGTTACTGTTTCTTTCATGTTGTTTCATGCAATGCTTCAAAGTAAAAAGGCCACTCTAAAAAAAGTTTTGATTCATTATTTTGACATTCCTTGTCTGTATGATTTAAACCCCTTTCTAATCTTTAGCTCAAGAAGGTCAACAGAAAAGAAATGCATTCAGGAAACTAACATTTTTATATCTGAATTGTTAGTCTTGTCAGCATTATGTAAGAGATAAGACAATTTATCTCTAAAATTATCTTATAGGTATTACCTGATGACCTGACATGGGATTTAGTAACAATATTTGAAAATGAAGTTAAGAAAGAGTGTGAAATACTCTGTATTATTTTTATATAATCTCCTGACAATAGATCTCCAACACCACACTCCTGTCATGCTTTTAATTATGTTAATTTAAGTCTAATGGAAAATGAACTCTTATTTCCATGGTACTCTGTACTATTGTTTCCTTAAATGGGGTTCAAGAATAAAAGCACAAATTTCACTGGAAAAAAGTTATTTATGATATTATACTCTTTTTTGTGCTTTCTCATAAAATCTAATTTTTTTTGCATTTATTTTTACTTTATGCATGTTTTATTTTAGTAGTTGAAAAAAACTCAATCATAATGACAAAATTTCCTGGTGTGACTCACAACATTGCTTGGCATCTCTTATGGTAAAAGTTGATGCAACTTAGAATTGTCCCTGAAGGTGTCTTTTACTTATTTTCTTGGGATGACCACCAAAAGGGGTTGGGTTTTGCAATGGATTGGAAATGTTAATAATCCTGACCTTGCTTGGGAATCTGGGATTAACCCTGTGTGTGCATATGTGAGTTTATGTGTAGTTTTTGTGTGTGTGTGTGTGTGTGTGTGCTGTGTGCGTGTGATGGGCAGATTCACCAGATTAAGTTCTTAGTATCTCTTTTTCAGAATAGGCATAGGTCTAAGTACTTACCACATGGTATGAAGCAAGATCAAGAAGTCTTTTCGAAAGTTTAAAAGGATAAAATCTTAGAGAGAAATGCATTTCTACTGCTTTAATCATAAGCCTTTAGCTTTGTGGATATGAGTCATTGAGCAGCAAGATGCCTTCTGTATTTGAATCTAGTTTTGGATGATTTTCACCATGCTCTCTGCTCACGTAATTTTTAACTAGTTTAATATGGTAGCTTACTTTTAGCAGGCTTTGTCTAATCACAAGAGTCAATAAAGTTATTCTTATGTGTCTAGCTGAATAAATGGACCTTAAATTTAAAAATCTTCTCTCTTCATACTGAAATAGCATATAGCTAGCATCCCTGGTATAATTTTTAAGTAGACTCTGTGAAAATATTGAAAGATCAAAATTGCCAAAAATAAAAAGACTGATAAGTATACAAACAACAACAACAACAACAACAACAACAACAACAACAACAACAACAGCAAGCAATATCAGCACTAACCTAGTTCCAGAATATGGAACAATATTGTAATAACCACAAGGATGATGGAACTGAATGGGAAAAAACCCACTATAGCCCAACCTTTATAAAAATAATTCTCTTCAAAGTGGGATGATCTACTTTTCTCCACTATCTACCTACCTCCTTGCTCACTGGACAGCTGTTCTGTAGGAATCCAAAGAGTTTTGTTATGGCAGCCTGAGCAAAATAAGGCAATTAATTAGTACAGTAATCTTCACTAGGGTAGGTGGAATTTCAGCTTCATTCACTTCAAATATTTCAAAAGTCCTGAAGCCAAACATTTTAGATGGGGCCTCAAGCTTGGCCCATAAATTTTGAATATACCCTAGCGTTGTGTCCCTCCCACTATAACAAATGGCTGAATGTCCGATACCAGCTGGTGGGAATCGATACAAAATGGAAGAAAGAGAAACAGAAATGTAGTTGATTTCTTTCTAACTTTGGTATGCTGAGTTCCTCATCTTGGATGCTTAGTGTCCTTGATGACACTTGTTTTCCTTTCTCACGTGTGTCCTGGGAGGATTAAATGAGATCATATGTGTGACACTGCTTTGCTGACCTCAAATTCTGCATAAATGTAAGCAATTTATAGAAAGTGCTGGTCCTAGACCTGGGAGAGGAAGCCTCCCACTAAATGAACAGGTTTCAGAGGACCCGTGCTGCCTTATTCTAGCCTCACCTCTCCCCATGGAAGGAAGAAGCCCTGGTGTCAAGGAGAAGTGCTTCCTGCACCCCAAGTTCCAGGCCCTGCAGCCGATATGGGTGCCTGGGACCCTCCAATCCATTCCCAGTTCCCTTCCTCTTCTCTACGCCCACCTCCTAGATGTACTACTGAGTTACTTTTAGTCAAGTGTTACACAAGAGAGGAAAGAACAGGACTGAGGAGCTTGGTGCACGGATGTGCTACAGGGTACACGGACTTCTTTGTTCTCTTCCGCCTGTGTATGGATCTGAGATTCAGCCTGTGATTTAGAAATTATCAAATAAGCATATCTGGACATTATCAAGTAAGCATATCTGGACCTCGGTTTCCTCAAATATTAGATTAAAAACCAGATTGTTATGATTTAAAACCAGATCTACAGATTTGAGTACACACAACTGGTACTATTTATAAAGTTTTGCCTCAGTTATATTTCTGATGAAGTTCTGGTTTGGATATTAATTTATGAACTCGTTTATAAAATCTGTATATCAGTTATATTGGCTTTCCAGTATCCACATCATTACTTATTTAAGATCATCCATTCTAACTCACAGAGGTTTCCAATGGAATTTATTAGTGATCTTTTTTCTCACCTTACCTAATATAAATTTTCTCTTATTTTTCTTTTCCAGATTGTATAATTAATATTGAGAATTTTTATTGTATATCTCTTCATTTTTATTAGTTGGCTTTATATCTAATTCTTTTGTTAATTTAAGAATAAATGACAGTGTTTACTCTCAGCTAAATTCATTTCACCTTTAATTTCATATTTTAATCAGATTTATGCCCACATTTGAATATACATATTAGTATAGTTTGTCTTTAGTACAGGTCGTTGTAACCCACTCAAGATTGGAGATTTCAAGAGGTGAGTTGAAATTGAATTTGAAAAAAATTGAATGTGGCTACTATAACTGAGGATAATGTATGAATAAAATTATCACATAATCAAAAAATGTTTTAAGTGGGTAACTTTGTTTTAACTTAAATTGACATGAGGGAGTCGAGGAGCCAGCCTAAGATTCATAGCATTTTTTCTCTAAGAGAATCCCAGGAGGGCAGTTCATAAACAAGTAATAATTGAACACACCCAGGAGGATCTGGGTCTTATTCCCAGATCTACCATTAAGCAAATTGCTTAATACCCTTGTCTTCATGTGCACAAGGTTTCACTGAGGATAAAGTTTGGAACAATAGATGAGACAAGACCTCAGAAAGCCGGAGCACTCTGATTTTAACTTGTCACTCTTATTAATAATAAAATTATTACATACAGCTCATAATGCATAATTTATACAGTGTGAAACTAATATTTTCATTGTGAAAATCTTTAGGAAGCTAAAGGCCCATTGTTTTATATATAATGGAGTTTGTAGGATTTCACGACCAGTTTCCTAACATAGTCTAGATATTTCAGAGGGAGCTTGCCTTAAAGGGAGCCACTCTGTCCCCTCTTCATATAAAAGTGAAGATTACACTGTTAATGAAGCTACAATTATTTTGATATATTTTCACTACACCTACAAATTGGTGGATAAAAGAAGAAATGAAATAATACCTGGCAGATGTGTGATCTTGGGTAAAGATTGTATCGATTCAGATCTGGAAAGGTGTCCAGGCTTCAGCTCTCAGCCTTCTTGGGGTCAAAGCTCTGGTTCTGCACCTGTAGTCTAGGTCTTTCATGGCCTGGTCCCACTTTTTCACTGCTGCTTCCTCTCTGTCTTCTAATAAACATGCTTTTCTCATAGAAGGGCAGAGCTGCTTGGAGGTCCCAGATAGTCAGCTCTTATTCTCATTCTTCTTATTTTTTGAATGCAATGGGAATTGAACCCAGAGTCTTCACCCTGAGCTACTTTCCAAACTTTTAAAAATTTTACTAAATCTCTTAAGTTTCTCAGCCTGGGCTTGAACTTGTGAGCCTCCCGCCTCAGTCTCCCACAGTGCTAGGATTCCGAAGTGTAGGCCACAACACCTGGCTTGCTCATCCTTATCTTACACCATTCCAGGAGGTGGCGGAAATGTCACCAAATAGGATGTGGATTCTAGTGGAAACATCCAGTAGTCAATAGCTCAGCAGAGACTGCTCAGAGCTCGGTGATGAAAATCTAGTGGAGGTGATGTGCTACTTGGGTTGTTACATCTGACTCACTGTGCTCAGGGAAAACTACTCTCCTCCTTCCTTGACAACAAGCTTTAGTAATTGCAATCTGACAAATTTGTCTAATGTATGTATATATACAAACACATAAATGCATATGAACACACAACGAGGTATGTGTGTATGTGTAGTACTTTTCTCCCAATAAACAAGCAATGATTGAAAAATTTCAGCAGCCAACACTGGTATTGTGGCCATCATGTCATCAAGCTTTGGATTATTTGCAAAAAGCAAAAACATACTTCCAAAATGTGGGAAGATCTGAATTTATGAATGTATTTTCCCAAGGGTTTGTCAATTATTCATAGGCCACAGTAGGGAGTGTAACAAGTATGTATGAAAATCAACTTAAATCTATAAATCTTGGACCTATTTGCTTAGAATTTGCTGAGCACAGACTTTATGTTGATTAGCCAACTGAAAGAAAAGCAAGAATAGGACAGAACACATGGAACGCTTAGGGGTACAGATTGCTCATAGTACATATGAGTGACTTGGTTACTAACAAGGTAGTGTGATGAAAAGAGTTTCTGGTAATTATTTCTGGAAATTTTAATTTCTTTTCCTAGGGGAGCACTATTCCTGTTTTCAGATGCACATCAAGGGACCACCAGTGCACTCTACCAGCAATGCCTTAGTTCATTCACTCATTCCACAATATTTATTGGCTGCCAATTATAGGCTTAGCCTTGTGAAAGTTTCTTTAATGAAAAATATACCTCTTATGCTTTCACATGCTTTGTAGTTTAACAGAGAATACTAACGAACATTTACGAGATAGTGCTAAAGTAGGACAAATTCAAGTGTTTTGAAAACATTCAGACAGGGAACCTATTTGGATTTATAGGAATTAGTGAGGACTTCCTAGAGGAAGCTGCATGTAACCTATCACCAGAAACGTAAGTAAGAGCCAAAAAGAAAGAGGAGAAAATGTTTCCACAGAAGGTAACAGCATTCTCAAAAAGTTGCAGAGGTAATAAAAAGGCATAACACATACAGAAAGTGAATATATTCTAGACACCAGTCCTTTGCTGAGTATGTGGCTTGCAAATGTTTTTACCCAGTCTGTAATTTGTCTTCCCATCTTCTTAAGAGGTTATTTTACAGAGCAAAAGATTTTGATTTTGCTGAAGTCCAGTTTACTAATTTCTCCTTTTATCTTTAATGCTTTTAATAGAAGTCTAAGAACTCTTGGACTAGCTCTGAATCTTGTAGCCTTAGACCCAGATTTTCTTACATTATTTTCTAAGAGTGCTGCTGTTTTCTATTTAAGTTCATGATCCAATCCATTTTGAGTTTATAGGGTATGAGACTGCGGTTGAGATTCTCTGACTCTGACTTTCTTTCTCTCTTTTTAAATATTTTTGAGATCTGGAGATCAAACCCAAGGCCTTCCCTGAGCGACGTAACTTCTAATGATGGCATTTGGTCTTAAACAGCACCAGAGAGGAGGGACATTGATAACATTGCAAGTTAAAAGGGAAAGTTCACAGAGAACCTCAAAGAAGAAATATCTGCAAATTTAGGCTTGACAGGAATTCAAGCCACACAGAGGAAGCCTCTTCAGGATACGTGAGCGTCCCATATTCTGGCTGAGCCATCTCTTCAAATGGACAACAGAAGTCTGTCCTAACACCCCCAGATCACATCCTTTTCTTCACTAAATGAAACCTGTCACACCCTCTCCAGCTCTTTGTTTCCAAATTGATGGCAGTGATTTAAAACACCCTTGATCAAGTGTTTTCTCATGACACTCACATTAAAGGTGGGAGTAAAGTAATATACACTCTTCCCATGACTCCTGCTAACCATACAAGTTCTATTTTTCCTCCTGTATTTGTTAAAGTCAATCTGCATGTAGCAGTTCAGCCCCCATAGAATCCTGAAGATAAACAGAATGAAAAGGACACAGTACTGTCCATTTGGTGAAGTGCCCACCTTTAGCAATCTTAAATGTGGGAAATATTACAGTATCATCAACTTTCTGTTTAAAATTGTATTTTCTAGCAGTTCCAACTCATCTGTAGTAATGTCTTGTGAAAATGGGTAAATTGTTGTAGCAACACTTCAAAACAAGGCTAATAGCCTAGTGAGAATTCATGGGGAGAATTCCACTAATCATAATTATTTTGGAATTGATCCATGTTTCTGTCCATAAAACAATGAACTTTCATCTGTAGCAGGTAGGTTGAAAGACACTTGCTTTCTGCCACAGTCTTCCTTGAGTTCCAAGAATCGGGAAGGACATGGGAAATGGGAAAGGAATAGATGGACTCACAGGCAACAGCACAGCTTTAACCCTAGCAGAAGTAGTGGGAAGGGAGGAGGTTTGGACTCACTGCACTGGAGCCTGAGAAAGTCTCAGGCAGGAAGGCAGGGACCTCAGAGCTGATTTCCCACTGCAGCAGGAATGGTGCAGTGCTGGTAGCTCCACTGGACTCAGCATTGGGGGAAAGAATGAGGGAGCTTGGCCTTGGGGTGGACCCAGAGTGAATCACAAAGGTGTGGCTGTTGGAGGGTATCGGCTGACTACAGTCCCTGCAGCAGGTTCTCTGTGAACTCCAGGGCTGCCACACAGCTGGACTCTACCTATGTGCATCACTGCCAGAGTGGATGGAATCTTCAGTTTGCTTAACAGATGTGCATTGATTTTCTATTGCATGTTACATATCGAGCATATATTGTATGTTGTAAGTACAAGGGTTATAAAACAAATGTGTTCCCAACTCTCATGCAATTTGCATTCTAGTGCAAGATATATACCTGTACAGACAAACAAATGTGTAGACAGAATATTTAGAAAGTGAGTTATACATCATCCTAAGTGCTAGAGAGTAAACATATAAGAACTGTAATTATAATAGAAAACATTAAAATGTATTATGTATGATTATCAATTAACTAATTATTATTATAGTTGACTGTAAGTATAGTTGACTGTAAGTATAGCTGACTGTAAGTTGAGGCTTCTGAAACTGTGGATTCCACTAAAATAAGACTAAAATTATTGACTCTATACTGAACATGTATGGATTTTGTCATTATTCCCTATACAATATGGTATAATAACTATTAAAGGAGAATTTACAGTTTATTAGGTATTGTGAGTAGCCCAGAGATGATTTAGAGTATATACACATGCACAGGTTACCTGAAGATGCTATGTCATTTTCCAAAAGGGACATGGCATATGGAGGCCCCAGAATCAATCCTTCACAGATACTGAGGAATGACTGAACTTAATTATTGCCTTGTTTCAATCTTACAGTGGCCCTGTAAAAGGAAAATTGTCATACTGACTTTATTTTATTTTATTTTTAATTAATTTTATTGGTACAGTTTAAATATACATAATGATCACATTCATCAAAGGGAAGTTTTACCTGTACATGGTGTATCTTGATTCCTCTTTTTCTCCCAATCCCCTCCACTCCCTTCACCCCCCCTCTTTTTTTTACAAAAGCTTTGTTTTCATTTTTTTCCCCTTCTTTTCTCATTTTTTTTCTCTTCCAACAACAAATGCTGGCAGGGCTCTGGGGGAAAAGGAACCCCACTCCACCATTGGTAGGAGTGCAGACTGGTGCAACCACTGTGGAACTGTGGAAATCAGTGTGGAGATTCCTAAACAAATTAGAATTAGAGGTTCCATTTGACCCACTTATTCTTCTGCTGAGTATCTTCTTGAAAGAATTACAAGCATCATACCACAATGAGGTATGTGTACTCATGTTTATAGCAACACAGCTTGTAATAGCTAAGTCTTGGAAACAACCCAAATGCCCATCAACCAGTGAATGGATTAAAAAAAAATGTGTGTTTTTTTATATAATGGAGTACTTCTCAGCCATAAAGAAAGATACACTTGAGACATTTATAGCTAAATGGATGCACATTGAGACTATACTCAAGTGAAATAAATCAGACAAATGTGTAAATATGGCATTGTCTCTCTGGTTTGAGAAACTGAAAGGGTAAATAAGGACCAAAATGTACAATAGATACTATGAAATAGGAGGAAACTGTTCAAAAGGAAAGGGAAACTGTGAAGGGGAGAAGGGGGGAAAGGAACCAACTATATTTTAGATCCAGACTGAGAGGGGATGAGTGACTTGCCCAATGTTGGAGCAGTGATTGCTTAGCCTTCATTCCTAGAAAATAGTTGTTACTTGTTTCTCCAAACTCAACCCCTGATGTGGATGTATAAGAATTTATGTGACAATTTAAAGCAAAGAACTTGTCTCTGGTCAAAGAAGAATTCTGAGTAGCTTTTAACTGAGACCTAGGGTTGAGATGATGTAGCCATGTAAATGCCCCAGGATAAGTATTTTGGGCACAGGGAGCAGCAGGGATGAGAAACCAAGGGGGAAATGCTTTCTTACAGGCTAAAAAGTTTGGAAAATGAATGTCATCTGTGCTCCATCCATTCCAGTAAAGGGAAAATTTTAGCATTCATGCTGTTTTCGCTACTTTTCTCATTGCTGAGACAAAATTCCTGACACCAAAAATTAAAGGAGGAAAGATTTATTTAACTCACTGATTGTGGAAGTTCATAGTTGGCTGGCTCCAAGGTAGGGTGGAATGACAGAGGGGCATTGCAAGGAGAAATAGTTCATGGCAGGCAGAAGGCAGGAGGGCAGCAAAGCGGCAAAGTAGCGAGGAAACAAGCAGCAAGTGCCAACAGCAGCCCTCTTTCTGTCCCTTATATTATATCCAGGTTACACACCCTTACGGTGGGTATCACTCACAACCAGGGTGGGCCTTCCCCTTATCCACACTCAGAATTATGCCAAACAAATCAGTGGATTAATTTAGTAATCACACACCCTTAATCCCAGCATCACACAATCTAGATCAAGCCACCTCTGAAAAAGCCCCACCTATGACCACATGAGGGACTGGGGGGACATCTAGACACAAGCCATAACACAAGGGAAGAGACATTAATTCCCCATTGGGGCTAAAAATCACTTAGCAATGTCACACTAATTCTGCCTTTAATCTCTTAAATGAGCATCCTCCACATTTTTTGAAAGCAATCATCTCCACTGTTCCTTTTCTTTCCCATTCTAATCCCTGTCCTCAGATTCCTTAACTCCTGATATGCTACCTTGTCCCTTCCTACCAGCATTCTCCTTGGGCTGGGCTTCAAGCCATGCATTACAGATGCTCTTTCATTTCTGAATGTTGCTTCCAAGAATGGTTCCCAAAAATGAGCACGAGATAGCATTCAGTGTTCCACCCAGTAAGGATTCTTTGTTCTGGCCAAATGTGACATCTGTCAATCTATTTTACATAAAAGCAGTTTCTTTGTCCTACAAAATGTTTCATGACTTCATTAGCTTTCATTTATCTGGATATTCATGCTGTATTGAGTGTCCAGGATGCATTAGGTTGTTCTGTGGTCAAATGAACAAAACAATCTCCAGGGTTTTGGATCTTATTTTCTCACACATGACACAGACAATTGAAAAAAATTGTACTACTTGTGAAGATGACAAAAAAATACAAAGAAAATAAAGATAGTTAAAGAAAGGAGGGTGATACAGGGGATAGAGACAATAACGGTTATTTGAAATAAAATGACCTTTGTTTGAGGAGAACAGAGGTATCAAAAATTAATTCTTCTTGGGTGAAGCCATTGTTTTACTTTTAGATAAACGTTCCATGTCCTTCTTTGATTGAGATAGCTCCAAGGTGCATGTCTTTCAGAATCTCCCAGTGAGATGAAGCTGGGAATGTCTACAGTGACATCTTGCCTAACAATGGACTTCATAATGATCTCTTGCCAATCTTCATCCAATTTCTCTATCTCTTAAAATGTTTACTTTTAAATCCTTGTCTCTGTATTCTTAGAAAAGCTAAATTAAAATGGTAAGGAAGACACTAAAGAGGTTCATGAGATGTTCAGTCTTTCTCAATGTTTCAAATATCCACTAGGCCCTAGGTATAATTTTTGGTGAGGGCAGAGAGTACCTAGAGTAGCTTCACAGGTGGTAGGACAAAGTCACAGCTGCATCTGTGAGCCTGGGCCTTTCTTTGCTCTAGTTATTTACTCTCAGGCATTATACCATCTGGTTACATGGAATGCAGGAAGAGAGATCATTTCTGCCTCACATCATCACTTCTTTCCTCATCTAGGAGCATGTTAGACTATGAAAAATAAAATTCTTCCCTTAACATGGAAGATAAGTCTGACCAGCTAGTAACTAACTACATTTTATAAGTTGAAAGAGTATTTTGACCACCTTCTATTCATCCCATTGGTGAAAGAGGAATCCTTCATTCAATATTGCAAGGTGATCAAACCCATGGTACACAACTTGGTACAGATGAGATTAACAGTAGCTTCTTGGTCACATATATTCACACTCCAGGAGAGTACATCACACAGAGCTATACAAGCTTGGAACTCGGAAGCAGAATGACCACGAATTGGCATGAGGAGTAGGCTTTGTAGAAGCAACAGGTAGAAATGAACCCTGTTTTCCATGGAAGATGTGATTGACTTGTTTAAGTGGTTTGAGAGGCTGACAGGGGAGTGAACACTATAAGATACAGGACCAGGTGGAGTGGAGCTGGTCCACCTAACAGGAGAACTGGCTAGTGGGGATGCATCCCACTGGAGGTGTCCGATGTGATGAGGATGGAGAAACTCACATGAGGCACAGAGATGTCCAGCTGACACATGAAATGTTTGAGGTTATTACACAGAAAGTTGTTAAGAGTTTAGTTGAGCTGTAAATAAATAGACAAAAACAATATCCATTTGAACTATGGCTTAAAAGCAGTGAGATGTGACTAAAATGTTTAACTGGAAAATTTAAATTTTTCAATATGTATCTGTTTATGTTGTTTAAAGCAAGTCACCATTCAGAAAGTGGTTGACCATACACTTTAATATAAAGTGCTTTTTATATAAAGAAAATGGCTATACTGGTAAATATTTCATATTGTAGATAATCACGACAATCTGTGTTTTCTAATTTGAGACTTAAGATCCAAAAAGATTAGACTCTATGACATTGAGAAATTGCAAAGGCCTCCAGGGATATTTCAGATATAAGAAAGTGCAGTGAGCTTGTCTGTATAACTGATCACACCTTAACTTGGCTGATTATTCAGAAATCAATGCCACACACAGATACAGGGTCACAGTTTCCTACTAGAAGAGGATGCGATCCAATGTGTGTTGTAGATATGTAATGGTGTTTAGTTTCCAGATCTATATGTGACAATTGAAATGGATGCTCCCCACAATGAACATAAATATTATATGTCAAAACCATCAACTAAAAATAATAACAGTAAGAATAAAAACGGGAATGGGAATTTAGAGATGGAGGGAGGTTGGGGGAGGGAAAGTGGATTAAAGATGAATCATGATGTGTTATGTATGTGCACCTACCCCCTAAGGCAATGTAAACTTCAAGTACTGCAAATATGTACTAATAAAATTTAAAAAGACAGAGAGGGAGAGAGAGAAAGGAAGTCCAGGTCATTGTTCTTATTATATTAAGTAGTTTATTTGCTTAGATAAGTTCATCAATAAAATGAAAAATTTTAAGCTCCCCCACTGCCATCCCAAGCTCCTAGGGCAGAGAAGGTGAGCCGTGCAGGGACCAGAAGCACCCCCCACCCCCACCCCGTGGAAATGAGAAGACACATAAACAAGACTTCTGGATCACCTACAGCAATCCCAAAGGGAGACAAGATGGAACAATCTGATACTCAACTACCTGGACTCTCTGAACTGGCAACAAAAGAGGATCTGGGAAAAACGAAATCAGAAATAATTACTCAGATAATAGCAAAGATTTTGCTCATGGTGCAAGACATGATTAATAAATCTAGAGAGGGGCTGCAGACAGGCAGGTCTGCAGACACCCTACCAAGGTTGCGAGTTGCATGGGACATGCTGAATCAGCCCGCGCCCCAGCAGCAATCCACTGGACACCCCACCCCCGCTTCTCTGTACAGACACCTGGTTCCACACTACAAAGATGCAGAGGACACCAGACCACCAGATCACAGTACTGGGTCCTGCTGCTCCCAGCCCAGAGATAGGGGCTTCTGAGCCACTGTCCTACCGCTCCTGGTCCAGAGGAAGAGGGTTCCCTGCCATCATCCCCCTCATTGTTCCCAGCCCAGAGGAAGGGGCTTCTGGGCCACCATCCCTATCACCACTCCTGGCCCCTGTCCCACCTCTCCCAGCTAAGAGGAGGTGATCCTCATGGGCACCAAGAGCACTCTCCTGCCCCTCCCCAGTTGAAATGAGAAAACACATAAATAAGTCTCAAAACCAGACTTCCAGATCACCTATAGCAACCCCAAAGGGAAATGAGATGGAACCCTCTGATACTCAACCACCTGGACCCACTGAATTGGCAACAAAAGGGGATCTGGAAAAAATGAAATCAGAAATAATTTCTCAGATAACAGCAGAGATTGTGCTCATACTGCAAGACATGATTAATAAATCTAGAGAGGAGCTGAGGAACATGATGGAATCCCAACATAGGAAACAAATGGAATCCATAAAACAGATGCAAACAGATTTCCAGGAGATGAAAAACTGCATTGAAAGCCTACACAGCAGAATGAGCCAATGTGAGGACAGAATTTCAGATATAGAAGATAAGATTGGAATTAATGATCAGGAAAAGAAAAATTGCTTCAAAATTATAATGAGAAATCAATCTAGCAGCTGCTAGATGATGCAAAGAAGAATAACATAAGACTGATTGGAGTCAATGAAACAGGAGAGAGCACAGATGACATTAAAAAATGTTCACAGAAGTAATGGCAGAAAACTACCCAAGCAGGGGAAAAGAACTTGACATACAGATAAGTGAGGCATATAGGACTCCAATAACCTTGATCAAAAAAAATCTACACATAGGCATATAATTGTTAAGATTCCAGAAACTCAACAGAAGAACAAAGTTCTACAAGCAGTTAGAGAAAAGAAACAAATCACATACAAAGGAAAGTCCATCAGAATCACAGCAGACTTCTCAATACAAACCATCAAGGCAAGAAGAGCTTGGAGTGACGTATTCCAAGCCCTAAAAGAAAACAGCCTCCAACCCAGATTGATGTACCCTGCAAAACTATCTTTCAAAATTGATGGAGAAATAAGATACTTTCATGACAAAGAGCACCTTAGGAACTTCATGAATACCAAACCAGTGCTCCAAAAAATTTTACACAAAATCCTAGGAACAGACATGGAGGATCACAACCCCAGGAAACAAAGCAGAATGAACCCATCTGGCATGACAAGAAATTAAATGTAGAGGGGGAGAACTCAACAAAAAGAAAAAGTCATGGCAATGACAAGTCAATACATTTCAGTTATAACCATCAACGTTAATGGTCTCAATTCACCAATCAAAAGAAACAGACTGGCAGAATGGGTCAAGAAGCAAAATCCAACAATATGCTGCATACAAGAAACACACTTAATTCAAAAGGAAACTCATAGACCGAAAATTAAAGGGTGGAAAACAATACTCCATGGGATGGGAACCTGAAAAAAAGCAAGAGTAGCTATCCTCTTTGCACATCAAGTAGATTTCAAAGCAACACTGGTTAAGAGAGATGAAGAAGGACACTACATCCTTGTAAAGGGAAGAATCCAAGAGGAAGAGATGACAATCATAAATATCTATGCACGAAACACTAGTGTGCCCAACTATATAAATCAAATAATATCGGAGATGAAAAGTCATATATGCACTAATGCAATTGTAGTGGGCGACCTCACCACCCCACTGTCACAAATAGATAGATCAACTAGACAAAAAATAAGTAATGAAATACTAGAACTCAATTGAACTCTTGAATAAATGAACTTAATAGATGTTTATGGAGTCTTCCACCCCACAAAATCAGAATACACATTCTTCTCATCTGCACATGGGTCATTCTCCAAAATAGACCATGTACTCATGCATAGAACATGTTTAAGTAAGTGCAAAGGAATTGAAGTTATCCCCTGTATATTATCAGACCACAGTGGGATGAACTTGGAGATCCATAGCAAAAGAAACTCAAAAAATTTCATAAACACGTGGAAATTGAACAACACACTTCTGAATAACCAATGGGTCACAGAGGAAATTAAAGAAGAAATCAGACAGTTCCTTCAATTAAATGACAATGACAATACAACATATCGGAATCTATGGGACACAATGAAAGCAGTCTCACGAGGGAAATTCATAGCCATGAATACTCATATTAGGAAAGCAGAGAGAGCCCAATTAAACAACTTGATGCTGAACCACAATCTTCTAGAAAAAGAAGAGCAGGACAAACCCAAAGCTCATACAAGGGAGGAAATTATAAAGATCAGAGCAGAAACCAATGCAATGGAGACTAAGATAATGATGCAAAAGATCAAGGAAGCCAAGAGTTGGTTCTTCGAAAGAATCAACAAAATCGACAAACCCTTAGCCAACCTTATCAGAAAAAGGAAAGAAATGGCCCAAATCCATGCAATTAGGAATGAAAAGGATGAAACTACAACAGACCCAGCAGAAATCCAGAGGATCATCAATACCTACTTCGAGAACCTAGATGCCAATAAGATGGACAACACAGAAGAAATGGACAGATTCCTAGATATGTATGAATTACCAAAGTTGAACGAAGAAGACCTAAAAATTCTAAACAACCCAATATCAACCAATGAAATTGAAAAAGCAATTAAAAACTTATCAACTAAGAAAAGCCCAGGCCCTGATGGTTTCACTGCTGAATTCTATAAGACATTTAGAGAGGGACTGCTGCCACTACTGTTTAAACTCTTCAATGAAATTGAAAGGGAAGCAATACTCCCAAATTCATTTCTGGAAGCAAGCATCACCTTGATCCCCAAAACAGATAAAGACCCAACCAAAAAAGAGAACTATAGGCCAATCTCACTAATGAAGATAGATGCAAAAATCCTTAATAAGATACTGTCATATAGAATGCAGAAGATCATCAAGAAGATCATACACCCTGATCAAGTGGGATTCATCTCAGGGATGCAGGGATGGTTCAACATACACAAATCAATCAATGAAATACACTATATCAATAGAGGCAAGGACAAAAACCATATGATTATCTCCATAGATGCAGAAAAAGCAATTGACAAAATCCAACATGCATTTATGATAAAAACCCTACAAAAAATTGGAATAGATGGTCTCTACCTCAAAGCGATAAAATCCATCTATGAAAAACCAACAGCCAAAAAATGAAATCCTTCACATTAAAATCAGGAATAAGACAAGGATATCCACTATCACCACTCTTATTCAATATAGTTCTGGAAACTTTAGCCACAGCAATTAGATAAGAGAAAGAAATAAAAGGAATAAAGATAGGAAATGAAGAAGTCAAATTGTCCTTATTTGCAGATGACATGATACTCTATACAGAAGACCCCAAGAACTCCACCAAAAGTCTCCTAGACTTAATAACCAAATTCAGTCAAGTAGCTGGTTACAAGGTCAACACACAAAAATCAATAGCTTTCCCCTACACTAATGACAGACTCACTGAAAGAGAAATAGGGCAAATAATTCCTTTCACAATAGCATCCAAAAAACTGAAATACCTAGGAATCAACCTAACGAAAGAAATCAAAGACCTCTTCTCTGAAAACTATGGCACTCTGAAAAGAGAGGTTGAAGATGATATCAGAAAATGGAAAGACATCCCTTGCTCCTGAGTAGGAAGGATTAATATAGTGAGAATGGCCATACTTCCAAAACTACTATATAGATTTAATGCAATTCCAATTGAGATCCCAGCAGGATACTTCATAGACCTTGAGAAAACAATCCAAAAATTCATTTGGAACAAGAAGAGACCCAGAATAGCAAAAGCAATTCTAGGTAACAGAGACATGGCAGGGGGTATAACAATCCCTAACTTGAAACTAGACTACAAAGCTACTGTGATAAAAACAGCATGGTACTGGCAAAGAAACAGACCTGAGGACCAGTGGAACAGATTAGAAGATGCAGAAACAACACCAGACACACTCAGCCATCTCATCTTCGTTAAAGGAGCCAAACACCCTCAGTGGAGGAACGATAGCCTCTTTAATAAATGGTGCTGGAAATATTGGGTTTCAACTTGCCAAAGATTAAAACTAGACTTATATCTCTCACCATGCACTAAACTAAAATCAAAATGGATTAAAGATCTAAATATTAAAATGGAAACTCTGAACCCATTGGAACAGAGGTTAGGTAGAACTCTTAAAGACATCAGTGTAGGAAAAGATTTTGTGAACAAAACCTCAGTTGCCTGTGAACTAGCACAAACAATCAACGAGGGGGAATCTCTCCTTATTAAAAAGCTTCTGCACAGCAAGAGAAGCCACCAGCAGTGTGAAGAGACAACCCACAATGTGGGAAAAGGGCATATGAAATGAATAGACATTTCTCAGACAAAGAAGTAGAAATAGCAAATAAATACATAAAAAAATGTTCAACATCACTGGTCATTCGAGAGATGCAAATGAAAACAATGCTGAGATTCCACCTCACTCTAGAAAGAATGGCTGCTATCATGAAATCAACCAATAAAAAATGCTGGTGGGGCTGTGGGGAAAGAGGAACCCTGCTCCACTGCTGGTAGGAGTGTATACTGGTGCAACCACTGGTGAAATCAGTATGGAGATACCTCAAAGAACTAGGACTGGAAGCCCCATTTGACCCTGCTATTCCACTGCTGGGGATCTTCCCCAAAGAATTAAAAGAATCATACCACAGTGATATATGTATACCATTGTTCATAGCAGCCCAGTTTGTGATAGCTAAAACTTGGAAACAGCCCAAATGCCCATCAACTGGAGACTGGATAAAGAAAATGTGGGTTGTTTTTTTTTTATAAAATGGAGTACTACTCAGCCATAAAAAATGAGAAATTAGAGACATTTATAGCTAAGTAGATGCACATTGAGGCAATACTCTTAAGTGAAATAAATAGGACACACATGTATAAATACCAAATAGTTTCTCTAGTGTGAGAAACTGAAAGTGTAAATAAGGACTAAAATGTATAATAGGTAATGTGAAATAGGAAGTAAAGGGGGCAAAGGGGAAGGAAGTGGGAGGGATAGGGGAAAGGATAGAAGGGAATGGGATTAATATGAGAAAATGGAAAAACAGGAACAAAATCTTTGTAAATAGAGAGGAATGGAGAGGTTGAAGGGAGGGCTGGGCAAAGGGTAAAAAATAAGAACCAAGAGAGATTATGTAAAGGTGCATATTTCCAATGATGAATGTCATTACATTGTATGCCTAAAATGTACCAATGATTAGAATGAGTAACTGATAATGCAAAATAGGAAGAAAAGTTCCAAAGGGGTAGGGGTAGTGGGAGGGGCAGGGGGAAGGAAAGAAGGGAAAGGAAAAATGCTGAGAAATGGAAAAAATGGAAATAAATTCTTTGTAAATAGGGAAGGGTGGAGGGGGTGAAGGGAGGGCTAGGAATGGGGAAAAAATAAGAACCAGGATGCATTATGTAAAGGTACAATTACCAATGAGAAACATAATTGTGTTGTATATCTAAAATATACCAATAAAAGAATTTAACAAAAGAAAATCTAGAGACTACACAGATAAAAAAAATAGAGGATCTGAGGAATATGATTGAATCCCAACATAGGAAATAAATGGAATCCATAAAACAGATGCAAACAGATTTCCAGGAGATTAAAAACTCCATCAAAAGTCTGCATAGCAGAATGAACCAATGTGAGGATAGAATTGCAGATATAGAAGAAAAGATTGCAATTAGTGATCAGGAGAAGAAAAATTGCTTTAAAATTGTAAAGGAACACAAGAAATCAATCCAGCAGGTGCTAGACGATGCAAAGAATAACATAAGACTGATTGGAGTCAGTGAAGAAAGAGGAGAGAGTGCAGATGACATAAAAAACTGTTCACAGAAGTGATGGCAGAAAACTTCCCAAGCAGGAGAAAAGAACTTGACATACAGATAAGTGAGGCATATAGGCCTTCAAATAGCCTTGATCAAAAAAATTCTACACATAGGCATATAATAGTTAGGATTCTAGAAATCCAACAGAAGAATAAAATTCTACAAGCAGTGAGAAAACAGAAACAAATCACATACAAGGGAAAGCCCATCAGAACCACAGCAGACTTCTCAATGCAAACCCTCAAGGCAAGAAGAGCTTGGAGTGATGTATTTCAAGCCCTAAAGGAAAACAGCCTCCAACCCAGATTGATGTACCCTGCAAAACTATCTTTCAAAATTGATGGAGAAATCAGATACTTTCATGGTAAAGAACACCTCAGGAACTTCATGAATACCAAACCAGCACTCCAAAAAATTTTAGACAATACCTTACGAAACGACAATAAGGATCACAACCCCAGGAAACCCAGCAGAATGAATCCATTGGGCATGACAAATTAAACGCAAAGGGGGAGAATCCAAAAAGAAAAATTCATGACAAGGCTTTTAAAACTTTGAACTTCATCTCCCTAATGAGTGTATAATTCAATCTTGTTATTGTACTGATTAGTATTTTTCTGATTCTAGAGTTGCACACCTTTCCTTGTGCTATACTGGCTATTTATCATCTTCTTATGTTTACTTTTTAATTGGGTTGTCTATTAATGAGCTCTAAGAATTCTTTATATATTCTGGTCATAGGTTATATGCATCTTAAATATGGTCTGTTTAAGGACTACTTTTCATTTTAATGATGCCATTTAAAGTTCCAAATTTTGATGGAATCTCATTTATCAATTTTTTTCTTTTATACATCATGTCTTTTGTACCCTAGGTAGTTCTTGCCTACCCTGAATTCATAAACATTTTCCCTTATAATTTCCTCTTAAAGTTTTATACTTTTAGTCTTTCATATTTAGGTTCATAGATCCCTTCAAGTTATTTTCATGTATGGAAATAAAGTGTTTAGGTTAATTTTTTATATACGGATACCAGGTGTTCTAAGTGCCGTTTGCTGAAGACACTATCTCTTCCTTGGCTCTTGAATCAAGTTTATATTCTATAAAGTGCTAATGTTAAATAATCTTTCAAAATTCAGTGGACCATACATGTGCATTTCTATTTCTAGATTCTCTGTTTTATTCCAATGATCTATATGTCTTTCCTTACACCAACACTGCCTTGATTACTGTAGCTTTAGAAGAAGTCTTAAAATTAGGTACTAAACATTTTCCAACACTTTTTTTTTAACTTTTCTAGGTCCTTTGTACTTCCACATAACTTTTAAATTTCAATATCCAATTCTTCACTTATAGCAAGTATACACAGACCTGAATTTTTATATATACCTTGTGTTTTCTAATCCTGCTAAATTCAAGTACAAATTGTAGGGCCTCCTAGAGATTTCTTAGTATTTTCTCTGTAGATGATCATTTCATCTACATATAAAGATTTTGCTTCTACCTTGCCAATCCTATCCTAATTGTGTCATTTTATTGCCAGACTATTTTGGTGGGGCCTAGGTTTCAAAGTTTAATGGACAGATAAAGAATAAGCATATCTGCCCTTGTTCCCCACCTTAAGGAGAAAGCATTATATCTTCTCCATTCATACAAGGTGTTCTCGTTGGAAGTATGGAGTACATGTCTTTAATCTGTTGAGAAGGTTCTGTTCTATTTCTAGTCTCCTGATAGCTTTTACCATGAACAGCTGTAGAATTTAGTCCAATACTTTTTCTCCAACTAGTGACAGGATCATACAGCGTTTTCTTTCCTCTGTTTAAATGATGACTTTTGGGGGTGGATCTTCCAATGCTGAACCAACACTGCCATCCCTATAACAAAATCACTTTCTACATCCTGCCAGATTTGACTTCTAAGAGTTTGTTTTGTTAAACAAATTTCTATCTATGTTCATACTTTTTTCTTCTATTATCTGTATCCAGTTGTAGGATTAGCACAATGTTGAGTTCTTAAAATGAGGGGAGAAGTGTTCCTTCTTTTCTCTGCTTTAATTGTTTCATATAACTTATCAGTTAAAATGTATATGAGCCTGCTGTTGTCTTATATGTAGTTTTTCAAGCTAAGAATATACTTTCTTTAATAGGTGCTATTCAAATTTTATATTTCCTCCAGAGTTAGTTTCATTAATTTGTCTTCCAAGGTACTTCTTAGAAGTTGTCAAATTTATTTCAAAACAGATTTTTGAAATATGCTTTCTATATCCTTTTACATTCTGTAAAATCTGTGGTAGTGTCCCCTAGATCTTGATATTGTAATTTAAAAAATGTATAATTGATATTGTGTAATAAGAAGAAAAGGTCTAAGGAAGCAGGGGAAGTGGGAGGTGTAGGGGAAAGGAAAAAAAGGAAAAGAAAAAATATGAGAAAAGGAAAAAAATAGAAACAAAGTCTTTGCAAATAGGGAAGGGTGGAGGGGGTAAAGAGAGGGCAAAGGAAGGGGAAAACAAAAAGAACTAAGATATTCATGTAAAGGTACAGGATCCCAATGATGAGTGTAAGTGTATTTTATACCTAAAATGTACCAATAAACTTAATGGGAAAAAAAATTTAAAAAAATAAAAATAATAAAATGGAAAATTTTAAGACAAATCAACAATTGCTTCCCAGTCTTTGCTCCAATATTGCAACCATATAAAACTGAACTTTCTGTGTTTTTGTAAAAAGGAGTGTAGACAGAATGATTATGGTTTTCATCAACATGTTATTTTATTAACTTCCCGATGTAATGATAATTAGCATGTTAGTAACATCACAGCACATATGGCAGTCTTTTCTCAGTAACTAGTAGTACTCTTTCCTCTCTGTCTTAATTTCATTAGATTCTGACTTTGGAGTTTTCACTATATTTGCTGGAAGTGTAGGGCAGCTTAAAGCATTTGTGGTCATTAATTTTACATAGATCGCATATTACCTAACATTAATGCATAGGTGGACCTGACTTACCTAACCAATGTTTCTGGAAAGTTGCGACATGAGCGATCTTTTAAACGTAATAAGGAAACCAATTATTTGAAAGCACACTTGTGATGAATTCTTTTGTAATCCAAGTATTATGTAAACTTGTGTTACTGAGAATTGGATTTTATTAAAACAGGGCCTCAGTGCTAGCATTGAGGAGAGAAATCATTTTCAGTAGGGAAAAAATGTTTATTGGAAATATTTGAGTGCAGATTATTTAAAGAGGAAAAGAAAACTTTCACCTTTCAGGCATATTTAAATACCTTCTTGTATTAAAAAGAAACAATGTCAAAATTCAAGTCTGTAGTCAACATTTCTGATTTTGAAAATTTCTTTCTAGGCGGGCTTTTGTATACTTCCCCCAAGACAGAGGGATTGCCTAAGTGAATTTATTTTAAGGCTTTTTGTAATTTTTTAAAACCACAGTTCAGACAAAGGATTTTTTTTTTAAAGCCATCTTTTCACAAGGCTGAAGAGCCAGAAATCAACTTCTGAAATGGCATCTAAAATAGAAAATAAAAAAAGAATCCTTTAGAGATCATTGTTCTCATAATTTTTATTTCATCCCTACTTTATTGACTAAAATTTGTTTTGTTGCAACTAGATTGCAAAATCCTTAAAAAAATAACAAACTCTTTTCAGAACCGTGGTCACTAAAGGACTGAAAAACATTAATCTGTACACCACCACCACAAGGGACAATGGATTTGGGGAAAGATGGCTTTAAAAGTTTTTATTAGATCTGTCCATATTTATCTCACCCACAATATGTAAGAAATACGAACACATTACAATGATAACTAGAGGATCACTGTATTTGCAAGTTCTCTTAATTTAAATTTTCTTTTTCAAGGGAGAACATATCAATCCATCCAACAAATATTTGTTTATATGTAGTTTTCTGTTACTTCTTAGAAACAGTAAGCCACACTGTGAATATGGCTGTACAACCCTGCCTATTACTATTAGAGGTATTAGTATTGGAGAGGCTAATAGAATGACCGAGAAGGGAGAAATTACCTGTAGCTGCAGGACATGAAAAAGTGCAAAGAAATCTGTGAGGAAAACATTGACAGGGTAAACGTGAGTCCTTCAGAGAGTCAGTCTGTTTCACTGAGGTACTGAAAACCTTGAAAGTGGGAAGGAGAAGAATGTTCAGGCCACCTGGAGCCTTGAATGGCAGGCCGAGCAATTTAACCTGAATTTTCTATGCTATGGGAGGCCGTAGAAGGTTTTAGGATCCCAGTATTTAGAGAAGCTGAGACAGGAGGATCACAAGTTTGATTCTTACCTAGGCAATTTAGACAACTAGACTCTGTCTCAAAAAATGAATAATAATAATTTAAATCTGGGTAGGGGTATAGCTCAATAGTTGAGCACCCCTGGGTTTAAGTCACCCATAGCACAGACATGGAAAAGAGTCATTATCCTTGCAGGATAACAAGATAAACATCAGAAGAGTAAGAAGCGGCTGGAGAATGTCAGAGGACAGTTGGGGGAAAAAGCTAACAGTCATTTTGGTATTTGTCCCTGTGACTGGGACAGTGAAGGCGGCATTATGTCACTGGAAGTGTGCACCCCAAAGTGACCTTAAAATTTGAAATCTTGGGTTATTTGCCCTGCAAAATGTTTGATGTAGGTATTTAATAGTTGCTGCACAAAGAAAAGAAAAAAAAAGTTTTTCATACATATATAGGTCATTAAAATTTTTCTAAAAATTACATTAAGATTTACAGAGCTTGCTAAATTACACAGCTGGGATATTGCAATCCTCACATGCCGGGAACTAATACTTTTGCTCTTTACAGGTATTTATTCAATGCCCCAAATCATGACAACTATACCATATATATGGTGTGTGTATATATATGGTATGTGTATATATATATGTATTATATATATGATGTATATATTATATATATATTTTTTCAGTATATGGGATTAAACCTGGGGCCTGGTGCATGCTAGGCAAGCACTCTACCACTGTGCTACGCTTCCAGCTCTTTCTTTTTTATTTTGAGACAGGGTCTCGCCAAGTTGTTCAGTCTGGGTTTGAACTTGCCTCAGCCTCCAGAGTAGCCAGGATTATAGGACCATGTCCCTTTGCCCAGTTAAAACCTAACTTTTTAACTAGAGAAAAATTAAGCAATGCATATCAATCACATTCAACTTTTTGGAACTTTGTAATCAATGTACAATGACCTTTTACTTTGAAATTATTTAAAAAGTGTGTGTAGGAAATACACAGAATAAGCCTTTGATGTGTGAATGTATGGTAGATTACAAATATAAAGTAGAACAGAGTCTCTTAAATTTTTCAGTAAAGAGGATAATTTTGATTTCTGGAATTTTTTGATGAGTGGAGCATGGGACATAGGGTGGAAGGTATTGATAGTAAAAGTAATATTGCATTACAAATATAATTATCACAAATTTGATGAATTCCCTTTCATTTGGTATAAACACTGGACATGAACTTTCATGTTGCTTTGTATAAAATAATAAAGAAAATGCTATATATCTAATTATTTAGCAAAAACCAGAGAGCTGTTTGAAAGGGTCGGCTAAACATATCTGTAAAGACAAATTAATAGTTTTAAGTGTCCCTGTGAATAACTTCAGTATAATTAAGTAAATCAGAAGCACAGGGATTTTGTTTATTCATTTAAATTTATGTACGAAAACACAGATCAGCCAATGGACTTTCTTGATCTTGATAGGTTGCCTGCCTTTTTCTTTATCTTTCCATTTTTTCTCTCATCTTTCATTTTTGAAATTAACCATCCTCCTTTTCATGGTCACATAATGACTTCAATGGGTCAGTTTCTAACCCTGTTTCCAGTACAGGAAATAAAAGCAAATTTTAAGATATTTTCCTAATCACACATGTGATCCCTAGACTATGAATTATAGTTGCAAAGGTTTTCTGTGAAATCTTAGACAAAACTTACTGAGCCACATGACTAGGATTTGTAGGATCCCCTAAGTCATCTTTGGGGTTAAGATAGTGCCTGGTATTTTATGATAACTGATTCAAATCTCCTATATGTGTATCTGGGCCTGAAATATCTTTGTTTGTATTTCTTGAGAAATTACAGCTATTTCACAATTAATTTCATGGGGAAAATAGGGAAACATGTAAGTGTAATTTACAAATATCTGTTAAGTAACTAGGGTTCACTAAGACACTTTCAGAATCATAGGCTAATGGGCTTTTATTAATTTAATAAATTCCACTGTTATATTTTAACTTTTTTTAGTGTTTGCTACCAACAATTAAGAACAATACTAACAAAACTCACCACAGGTTGAAAAGCATAGAGTTACTCTGGTATTGAGCAAAATCCAATGTGTTTCATAGATAATGTATTTCATTGCTGAAATCAGTGATCTTATGGTGAATACCTCAATGAATATAATGTTTTTTTCCTACTGTTTCAACTATATTTCAATATTGGAAGAGACTGTCAATTCTGTGATGAGCAAACTTAATTCCATATTTTAACAGCCATTGTATCGTATGAAATCTGGTAGAAAATGTTTATAATGTCATTTATTTCCACTCTTAAGCATTAAAATAAAATAGAACACATCAACATCCTTCTTAAAATATACTTGATTTATGAATTAAGTACAAAACTTGAATTTATGGTAGGATATTTAAAAACAGGGTACTATAAAATCAACAAAAAGGCAATAATGAAGCAGTATCAGTTTGAGGCTTGGTTCTTTTTTTCTTCTTTCTTTTCCTAAAAATCATTTTGAACTCTTTTACAATGTGAGGTGGTACACTCTGGAAATAATAAGCATCATTATTTAGCTATTAGGCAACATGTCAAAATAATTGCTCTTGGATTTAGACACATATTGAAGAATAAAATACTAGATTTACTAGATTATTGCTGCCATATAATTTTTTTAATTTAACTTTTGTTTTGAGATAATCGTAGATTCACAGACAACTTAAGATGTATTACGCAGAGGGTCTAGATACCATTTACATCATTTACCTCAATGGCAATAGCTTACAGAATTGTAGTTCACTCTCAAAGCCAGGTTAGTAGCATGGATATATTGATTCAGTGCCATCGCCACAAAGTCTTTTTAGCACATTTATACCATCCCCATTCCCTCTTAATCCCAGGAAGGAGTAATAATATCCTTTTCTCTATAATATTTTCATTTCAACCATGCTATATAAATATGATTATATACACTATAACCTTTTGGATTAATTTTTCAGCAAAATTTTCTGGAGATTTACCCAGGTTTTTGTATAAATCAGTAGTTCATCTTTAATTGCTTTGTATGCAATATATGATCCAGATGTTCCATAGTTTAAACACTGCTTCTTTGAATACAGCCTGGGTTGTTTCCAGGGTACTAGGTATAAAGCTCTTATGAAGAATTGAATTCATATTTTTGCGTGAACATGTTTTTATCTGAAATAAGTGCCCAAAAGTACAATCACTAATTGTAAGGGAAGTTGCATGTTTATACTTTTAAGGACCTGCATTTTTCCAAAATGGTTGTACCATTTTACAATCCAATCTGTAATATAGGAGTGACCTGGTTTCTCAGCATTCTTGCCAGCATTTTGTTGCTATTTTGACAATTCTGATAAATTTGATATCTAATTTTGATTTAAAATAGAGCATTCCAAATGTATAATGATACTGAAAATTTGCATTCTCTTCAGTATATATATATATATTTTTATGTCTTTGCCCATTTTACAGTTGGATACCTTAAATTTCTTTCTGTTTAATTTTAAGACTTTAAAAAATTATGTTCTAGATCCTAGTCTTTGCCAGATGTGAAATGTATAAATAAATATTTTTATCTCATCTATAATTTGTGTTCGCATATTAACAGGATATTTTGCAGAACAAAATTTTTAATATTGATGATGTTCAATTTATCAATTTTTCTTTTTATATTTTATGTTCTCAGGGTTAAGTCTAAGAAGTTGGTCTATTTATGGACCTTGTAGATTAGATCCAAATGATTTTCTTATATTTGTTTGTAAGAGTGTCGTGGTTTTATATTTAAGTTTATGATCCAATCTATTTCGAGTTTATAGGATATGAGATGGGTTGAGGTTCTCTGTCTCTCCGTCTGTGTGTGTGTGTGCGCGTGTGTGTGTGTGTGTGTGTGTGTCTCACTATCTCAGTATCTCTCTGTGGGTACTTATTTATTTGTTTGTTTGTTTGTGCTGGGAATGAACCCAGAGCAAGTGGTCTTCCACTGAGCTATATGGTGACTATTTTCCTCGCTCTCTCTTATAATTTGTTTATGGATCTCCAAATGCTCCAGCACCTTTTGTTTGAAAGGCCATTTTTCCATTGAATTGGTTTTTCATCTTTGTAAAACATCAGTTGGGCAAATATGTGTGGATCTTTGTCTGAGGCTTCCATTCTATTCACTGACCTAGGTATCTATCACCTGCCCATAACATACAGTGTTAGTTATTATAGCTATAAAATAAATTTTGAAATTTAGTAAACCAATTTTTCCCACTTTATCCCTTTTCCTAAATTGTTTTAGGTTTTTTATATTGGTTCTTTTGGCTTTCAATATACATTTGAAAATTACCTTGTATATATCTACAAACAATTTTGTTTGATTTTGGTAGGATTGTGATTTGGTAGGATTTTGGTAGGTATGTTAATTTTTGCTATAGCTAATAATCTTCCATTCCATGAACATGGTGTGCTTATTCATTTATTTCCACTTCCTTTGTTTTCTTTCATTAATTTTCTGTATATTTCAACAGATAAGTCCTATATATGTTTTATTAGATTAATAAATAAGTATTTTCTTTGAGCAATTGTAAATTTTATTTGATTTTAAATGATAGCATTCAATGCCAGTGTATAGAAGTGTATTTGATTTTTATACCTTGATCCTGACAAATTACTGGATTATTATTAATTCTAAGAGGCTTTTTGTTTTTATAGATTTCCTATGATTTTTCTCTAGAGATGATCATGTCACGTGCAAATAGGGACTATTTCACTTCTCTCCATCTGATCAATATGCACTTTATCTACTTTTCTTGCCTACTGAACTGGCATTATGCTAAGAAAGACTACCAAGAGGGGCTATCTTTGCCTTCTTTCTAGCCTTATCAGGAAACCATTTGCCATTAAATTTAATGCTATTTGTAGATTTTTTTATGATATCCTTTATTATGTTGGAGAAATTTCTATTACTATTTTTCTGAAAACTTTTCTGTTCTGTTCTTTGAATGTAAGGTCTCCTGCTCTTTCTTTGCTTGTTTAATGGTGACCAGCTTCTGCAACACTTGTGACCTTGTAAGTCAAGGTGAACTGTTAGGAATGAAGCCTTCTATAATCTTCAGACAAGCAAGCTAATTGAGCTGAGGTGCTAGCTGTAGTGAAGAAAAGTTAGAAGAGGACATAGAAGAGGGTTAAGATGAATACTGGACCATACATAACAGGGAACGTACCTTGTTCAACTAGGTCTTTCATACACAATCCTTGGAGAATGTGCCTGGCCAGCCCCACTACCATGTGATGGATCAATGTAATAGGGGTATGAATGAGTTTGAGTAGTATAAATAGTAGACTACGTTCTAACACTCAAGATTTTTTAGACTGGACCTCTTCTGCCTGCTACCGTATTGACACCGATGGACCCAGAAATTATCCATCACTTCAGCTTAGCTACTTGCTCAACTCCTCCCTTGACACCTGCTCTGGTATCCTCTAATGCCTTGGCAGGGCATGGTCTTGAGAACTCTTTTCACACTAATACATGTGTGATCCAAGTTAGGATCACTACCACCTATGGGGCTCCCTTAATCTCCTTTGTCTTCTAGTCAGACAATCTTGTGATTTTTTTCAAAATTACCTAAGGAAATTTTGGGAAGATCAAGGACTGCTTGCTCATAGCACCTTTTAAGAGATAAAGCATTCTTGCATTGATTTTCCTCTTCTTTTTTCTTGTTTCCCAGCATGCAGTTCTCACTGAAATCACATTCCCCAATCAACAAATGCAAGCAAAGCCATGTCTTAGTCTTTACTATTGGAATAATTCTGTTTCAGAAAGAAATACCATCTGAAGATGCCTTTAACCTGGGAAACACCATTGCAACATAAAAGCTTTATCTTTCAACATTATAAATGATCTTTCAAAGATTCTTATAATTAATAAATAAACATTAAATTGAATTATGTTTGAACTCTTGGATCCCCAAATACCTAAGGTCTTTAATCAGAGAAACAAGGGTACCCTGAACAAGTGGGAGGAGACATAGTCAAAAGCCCAGGAAGTTCAATAAGTAGATGACAAAATCGGTTGTGACTCTCTGCCTCCTTCTATCCGCATCATTTACAACTTAGCACTTCTACGTCAACAAGTCTGTTTCTTCTGCCCTTCAATTTGGTCTAGACTTGTGACTTGCTTTGGTCAGAAAAATGTGGCAGATGAGACTCTGGTAGTTCTAAGACCAGGCCTTAGGGCACGCTGCTCTGTTGAAACTCTAGGCCAGCTGCTATTGCATGAGATTATGAGAGAATGTGGGGTGGAGCTGACCGAGTACTGCAGAGCAGCCCCCTTATCACAGAGGAGAGTTTTCAAGGCCTCCAAACGGTGCCTGAAACAACAAATAGTACCAAACCCTACATATACTATGTTTTTCTTATACACACTGACATGATATAGTTTATATATATTAGACACAATAGAGATTGACAACAATAACAAATAATAGAACAATTATGATAACATGAACAATTATGATAACATGACCAATTATGATAATATGAACAATTATGATATGGAATGGGTGTTATGGTCTCCTCTTCTCTCTGTAGATTTTTTATTTAATATTTTTTGACCATGATTGACTACAGTAGCAGAAATTGTAGACCATGAAAGTATTGATAAAGGGGGGGCTACTATATTTGCAGAGCTGCTATTTCATAGAGTACAATAGAAGATAAAAACACTAAACTTGTGAATGTTACATAGCCATCACTTTTTAAGTCATAAAATATATGTCCATTTAAAAATGATGTCACCTACAAGTACACGACTTTGTGTCTTATGGTGAGAAATATATCAGTTTGAATTAAGCTTCATTATGTATGAAATACAAAAATAATAAAAGAGACTTAAAGTGTATGGATTTGTTTTTCACAGAATTAAATGAAGATGAGTACCTTTGCTGGTCATCAGGGACCTAGTTTCTTTCTATCTTCCTGCATTGCCATCCTTAGCAGGTGGTTTCCACTACCCAGCTTGTTTCATAGTTCTAAGTGACTGATGGGGATCCAGCTGTCACATCCACACCTCCTAAGTCTCAGCTCCTTTTACAAGCTGACTCTTTTGCAGTTTCAAAGAACCACTAGGGAGACCGATAACCTATGCTATGGGTCAGGTGTTAGTCATTTTCCTATGTGCAGCTGCAGAGTAAAAATGTAGGCATAAAGTTCACAGTTCAATTACTAGGGGAAATTGATATTGGATGTGGGGTGACAGCCTTCTCTGACAACGGGCCTATAAATGATTGGTAAATATTTTATTTAGAACTAGAAATATCCACATGTACTGATTGGTTTACATTCTCTGTTAATGGTAGATATATTATTAATATAGTTTACAGAGAATTATGAGTTTACATTTCAAAATTTTCTAGTTTCTACATGTTTTGATTTAACTTTCAACAAAGATAACACAAACTGTTAGGTCTTAAGAATTCACTTGCTACTCAATGTAGCAGCATGATGTTTCAATATTAGAAACTAGGAAAAAATTAAAAGGCTTTTGTGCATTTGTGGTTTGCATTTAGTAAGTTAAGAATATATTTTTCCATTGGTTATTGGCCATTGTTAAAGTAATTGAATTATTACACACTTATCCATCATGCAACATACTTGCATTTATAGGAGAGTACAATCAGACAATGGATAAATATGAATTTTAAAAGAGAAAAATCAAATCTTCAAATAACAGAAATAACAATTACCTGATTGTTATGAACCATCTGAATATGGTTTTCTAGAAATTGTTCACTGTTAACAGACAAAAAAATAAAATGACTCCCATGGGTAAGAAAAAAAAGCAATAAGATTTAATCTTAATCAAATGTTGTTCAGATCTCTATAGGTAGGGGCTGGTTTTGCAGGAACATTTAGAAAGTTGTTTTTTTTTTCATCCAGGTCTCAAATGCTGCTTTACCTCATGCAGGATACAATTACACTCAATAATTTCATATTGTTTAACTAGAAATTCAAAGCCAGCAACGAATATTTTTATCCTCTTTTCAAATAAAGAATAATATCTTCATTGACAAAAGGGATTCTTCTGAGTATGGAATATGCCTGTAGGCTCCATAAAGATGCCTTTTGAGTGTCTACATGCAAACTTTAGTTGAAATTATGACCCTAATTGACAGGATTTTTAAATTGAGCACCCACAGGCCACGTTGCTACATAGTATATCGTCATTTTCTTCTCCATTGAATTAATTTTCAATCAACATTGCTAGAAAAAATGAGCCAGAGTAGAAACTGGCTACCAATACTCTGAAGCTATTTCAAATCCCAAAGCACAAAGATTAATTAAGAACCAATTAATACAGAGCATATACGTCAAAAGAAGATATGATGGGGTCAGGTTAAAAGTCGTTACTGTTTTTTCTTTTGATGCGTAACTATTTCAAACTGCGAATAGACAGAAAATAAAACATACTACGTTACTAATCATAAATAATGCCGAGTCTGCATTAGTTTAAAGAAATAAAAATATCTTTGAAGTTACTTACCCATAATCTTACTGCAGGAGAGAAAGCATCAGACACATTTGAGAAACACTTCTTACAATTTCTTAGGGAGTTAGCAGAGCAAGTGAATGTAGACCTGCGCGTGAAGCCCGCTGAGGTCAAATCCCAGCTCTGCACATGTGATCTGGAGCAAACACCTTAATTTCTTTGTGTCTTGGTCTTTTTACTTGCAAAATGTCATCATAGAAGTTTTTACCAAAGAGTTTGGTGAGAATGCAATGAGATACTACATCTGATATGTTTAGATAAAAACTGATAGAATAGTAAAACTCTAAGTGGCTACTGTAAAATAATAAATACTATATTTGTCATTAACTAATTCCAAAATGTCGGTGGAATGAGAACCATGTAAAGATATTACACGGAGGTGAAGCAATTTCACTGCAGTTAAAAGGGCATAAATTTAATATTAAAATTATTGAGATTTTAGTGTGAAATATTAGGTAATCTATTTTAACGTAATTGTGAATATAGTGTCATATATAGACAAGAAAATGGTTAAAAGTTTTAGCAAGTTCAGTTCTTTTGTTACTATTTATCAAAGAAAAACATTCACACTAAACTGCACAACTGAGGAGCTGCCTCTCAGATAAGGATGCCAGCCCTGGGATGAAGCAGAAAATTTAGCTTGTTTGCAAAAATGTGTGGCAAAGTCAAGATATTAAAAAAGGAAACAAAAACATGACTTGAAGTAATGTGGAAAAAAATAAGATTGTGCTGTGAAACAAAATTTCACATATTCAGTTTTTGACTAAAGATGATAGAATCTTTCAACATTAACAGACTGCAAAAAACACCTGGGTGGCACTCTGTTTTCATGAGAAGAACACTGGACTCAAAAGTCTCTGCTTCTTTGTTATTTAGCTGTAGGTCTGTGGATAAGTCTGTTCTCTGAACTTAAGGAATTAAAACAAATTTTAATCTTTAAAGCAAGACTTTTTAACTTGATAATTTCTAAGTTTTGGTATTTCAATGGAAAAAGAAAAAGAAATACTGACGTGCAATCAAATCCTTACTTCTCCTTTTCTCTTGAAGACATAGCAGTCCCATTGGTGATATCCAGCCTCATGAATGCCCCGAAGGAAAAAGCTACTACCCAGATTGGGAGCCTTAGGGCTGCAGTGGTGGTGGAAGGAGATGTGGTCAGAGGCAGCAGAGAAAGGCCAAGCATCAAGACATCATGACATGCCATGTTAAGTCACTGTGCACAAGGCCAGCAGTGGGCCTGGGTGCAGTCTGTAAATGAAGGCTTTGCCCCAGAATAGGCTGAGATTGACTGCAATAGACAAGCCACATGCAAGGGCCACATACCTATGCTTCTGTAGCATCGGACAGAAAGGGTTTTTCTCCCTCAGTTATTTTTCTTGGTGATGCAATGATGCCTAATTATACACATGCAATTACATTCCAGAAAAGCTATGTGTCAGGATACATTTCCCTCTACAGCTGGCATTCCCATGGCTGATGCCCTTCTGTCTTCTCATCTTTTCTATCCCCAATGATTTCTAGCTCCCTTCTTAAATATTCCTTTGCTAACTCTTCTCTAATAAATATCTCTGATTATAGGTAAAAGTAAGTTTCAGTCTATGTTTTTCTTTCCTGGCAATGTTCTGCTTGCTTTCAGCCAGACATTCAATTGCTATTTATAGAGTTCTGACTCTTGCTACTATTTGAGTTGCACCAAGAAACTGACTTTGAGTTGAAATGTGAAAGGGAAGATGAGTATGAAGTGATTAAGAGGAGGGAGAAGAGCACAGTAGCTGAACAAATAGTGCAAAATCCCTGTGGTAGGAAGTCTCAAGGCAGGTTGGAGGGATGGAGAATTAGGAGAACTGAGAGGAAGGAGAGAGTAATAGAAGTTGAAGCTTACCAGGTAGTCAAGAGTTAGGTTCCCAGGGTCTGTAGACAATCCTACTCTAAGATAGTGTGAAACCACCAAAGAATGTCAAACAACAGTGTGACTGGTTGTGGCCTTCTACAGTCTCACTCTGATGGTTGAGCAGAATCCATGGGAGTAGGGAGAGGGAGGGTGAAGGTGGCTGCAGGGAAGCCAGTGGGTGTGCGATGGCAACTTTGCAGGAAAGAAATTCATTTGATCAAGAATTTGGTGATATAGTGGAGAAAATGGATATGCTGGAATATTTAGGGCTACTGAAATTGTATGGCCAGATGGACTGGACATTTTAAAACTCATATTTAATTTTTACTTTTTCAGTAACTTTCAATTATCAGTGAGTAGATGTGTAGTCTTTATTTTGATTGAACTAGCTATTTGTTAGGAAGAATTTCTGGATGCTTCAAAATCAAAAATTACCCTGAGGATGGAGATATACATATTTGCATTCATGAGCAGGCACTCTCATGACCAAATCACTTCCTAAAAACTCCAACTCAATACTATTGCATTGGAAGTTAGATTTCAATGTATGAAGTTTGAAAGGGCACTACCGTTCCAACGATAGCATCTAGTAACATAAGACCTGAGAGCTAGTGCCTGAGTCTAGAATGTGAAGATCTTTGTTGACCTTGAGCAGTTGTGGTAGAGAAATATCAAGTGTAGAACTTGAGTGAAGTAAATACAACAGAGATGAAGTAGAGACAAATACTCTATGTTTTATAGATTAATCATTTTTCTGACAGACACATATATATGTGCTTAAATAAGTGACTGTGATAATATGGCTGGTAACTATTTTCTCCCATTCCATAAGTTGCCCTTTTCACTTTGTTGATTGTTTCCTTTGCTGTGTGGATTTTAAAGTTTGATGTAAGTCACACTTGTCTATTTTTGTTTATGTTGCTTGTCCTTTTGGTGTCATTTCCATAAAATCATCGTCAAGATCAATACCATGAAGCTTGTCCCATATATTCTGGGAAATTGAAAGCTTCTGGTCTTATATTTAAGTCTTTAATCTATTTTGAATTGATTTTGGGGAATGTCCAAAGTTATTCTATGGCATGTAGATATCTGGTTTTCCCAACAGCATTTGTTGAAGGGATATTTTCCTTTGTGTACTCTTGATACTATTCTATTGATTATATATTTATTGATTTATTTCTGGACCCTCTATTCAGGTTTAATTGTCAGTATTGATGTCAATACCATACTGTTTCGATTACTTTGGTTTGCGATGTGTTTTGAAATCAGGAATTGTGATATTTCCGAAGACATACAATGGGCCAACAGGTATATGAAAAAATTGTTCAATATCACTACTCAGGAAAATGCAAAGGGGGCGTCAACTCATACTAGTTAGGATAAATGATACTAAAAAAGAGAAAGCATGGGTCAGGATTTGAATAGGTGGAAATGCTGGCACACTGTTGATGGGAAAGTAAAATGATGCAGCCATTACAGAAAACACCATGGAAATTCCTCAGCAAATTAAAAATAGAACCACCATGCAGTCTAACAATCCCACTTCCAAGTATTTGTCCAAATGTTGAAATCAATAAGATATTAAAATCAAAAAAAGATATTAACACTTCTATATTCATTGAAGCATTAATCACAAGTGCTAAGTTGTAGAAACAACCTAAATGTCTATCTACAAATAAATGGATTAAGAAAATATGTTATAACCACATAGTTGAATACTATTTGGACTTACAAAAGAAATAAATTCTATAATGACAATATGAATGAAATTTGAGGACATTCAGTTGGGGGGGGGAAGGCAAGCAAATAAACAGATAAAAAAGTGGTAAATAAATATGATCTTTTCAGGCATAGATAAAGATGGCCAAACTAGAGGATAAGACAGAATGTTACCTGGTATAAAACAGTTACATGGGATAGCAGTCATTATTAAATACTCAGCTCAGCTCTTTATCTTTTTTGACCATTACAGTTGCCTGCAGCTGGGTACAGTTACTGACAAGCAGTTGGTTTTCTGTATCAGGTATATGATGGATTTTCTTTTCTGTACAGGAGGGCTGTCTCTAGCACGGTGGCAGCTACTCCAGCTATGGGGGTTCAGTGACCCCTGGCGCCACTGCTGGCATAACATTACTGGCTAAATACAGCAGATCTCCCCACCCTCTAAAGCTTCTACAGCCTCCACAGACTCCATAGCTTCTACAGCCTCACAACTGCCATTGGAATGATTTATGGACCCTTGTGGCCATTGCAGGCTACAACTCCGTAATGTAGAGGGACACCATGTAGCGTTAAGGCCTGTGGCCCACAGCCACGATGAGCCCGTCAACAGCATTTTATCTTCATCTTTGTTTCTCTTTCACCTCATTTTCATTTGTGAAACTTGAAATCAACTCAAATAACAAACTACCTCCCCAAGGCCTTGTCATAGGGTCTACTATTGAACACAAAGTAGAACATGTGGCTAACGATGTTCTTCCCAATCTGGCCTTTATTTCTTTCTCCACTTCGTTTTCTTAAGTGGACCAACCACTTCCTACCCCACCTACCTTGTTTGTGGACCATATTCATCCCTTAAGTCTATCATGCTCTTCTTTATTTTGTACTTTTCCTTACACTTTGATTGTTACCTCTGCACCCCACTGCAGTGCTCCAAGGGCTTTGTTCTAACAAGTGTTCAGTGAATGTTTGTTGATGTTATTGGAGTCAGAAATTTATTCTTCTCATATAATTTCATTTAAAAAATCTTAAAATATTTCAGTTTCATTTTACACAGTGTCATATGGGATATTGCTAAAATTTGAAAGACATACAAACAGAAATAGTAACATAATTTTAAAAATAGTGAATATGTGTTTTCCTTTTAATAAACTTTGAATTAACCAGGTGTAAAATGTCTACTACTTTTATTCAGAAACAAGGGAGTATCCATCTGTTCAGAGAAAAAATATTTTAAAATTAAACAACGTATGATTTTTTAAAATATGCCAATATTAATTTTTTTAGAACAAGTCAAGTTCTTATAAGGTGGATTATCACTTTATTACTGTTAATATTGCTCTTATGGCAAAAGAAGTTCCCTGAAAATAGCATTTGCTTGGTTCTAAGCAAACTTTAAAGTTGTATAGCCAGAGCCAAAGTGATGATAGAATTAGACTCATTAGGCTTTTATTTTACCATAATACTCTTTGCAAGAGATACATCTCATCCTAAACATATAATTAGAGCATTTGAGTTAATCTGGGCTTTAATATGATTTGAGAAGATAAATACCAGTTACAACAAACATGTTACTGCTCCTTTAACTGTTATGGGTTTCTTTTTTCCATAATGTTTTAATTTTGATACAAAGCAGCAAAAATTGAGAGTTCCTGTAGACCAGTAATATCTATTGGCCTGAAACATTTAGAAAAACATGTAGTCTTCTTGCTCCAGGGTCAAAATCCACTAGTTATATACTATACTCACATATTATACTACACACACACACACACACACACACACACACACACATATATATATACACTATTATACTATATTATACAGTTATACTATATTCACATATTTCATATACATAGGTGAATTTTCAATTTCACATTCTCACCTTTACAACTCAGGTCTGAATAATTCCTACTTACTGTCCAAAACTCACAGAAACTTTCCATGTTTGCCACACCACAGCATCCCTGTGTTTCCATCCATTAACTGTTGTAAACGTGGGGAATTAATGTCTTTAATGTAACTCTTCTCTACTTAGCTCCAAAATGAAGATCTAATTGTTTCTCTATATTTTTTTTAACCATCATACACCTACCTCTTAGCACAGCATCTCAAACAGTACTAAAGATGTTTTAAATTTACCCTAGGACACATCTATTGTTTATTTTTTCAGCAAAGAACTTTGGTTGATCACTTATGCTTTTATGCATTTACTTTCATTTAAACATTTATTTATTCCACAAACTTTTTTTGATCTCCTGGTATGTGCTGGTAAATATTAGGGCAGATACAGTTAGAACTTTATTCTCTTTTCTTTTAAAAAGCACATATAAAGGTACACAACAACAAAAAGTAAAGTAGGGAAATTAAATTAACTTTAAAAAATTACCTGACCTAAACTTCTCATTCACTCCTTCTGTTTCTCCTACAGAGACTGAGTTTTTTCTTGTTTTCAGTGATTCCACAGAGAAAACAGTGACTAACAGCTGTACCTGGTTGAGGCAGAGAAGGAAGTAGTAGGTTGCTGAGATATTTCATTGGTATCTGGAATGGTGGTGACATTATCCAGCCTAGCTTTGTGGCCTAGTCTCTCCAAAGTGCTTATGCCCTAAGTCAGTAACACTCAAAGTGTGCGCCGGGGACCATTTCCTGGGAAGTTGTTAGAAATTCAAATACTAGGATCTTCCTCAGACTTAATGAGTCACAGATTCCAGGATGGGACCCAGCACTTTGTGCCTCAAGCCATCCCTGGGATTCTGAAGCCCACAGTGCAATGTCAGAATCGCTGTTATAGATGCTGTTCCACCCTCCTCCCCAATGCAGCAGATTTCCTCCTCCCTCCCTCCCTTCCTTTCTTCCTTCCCTCCTTCCTGTCTTTCATTTTTTTTTTTTTTTGGTAGAAGAATGGTTAGGATTTACGTTCTTAGGAAATTTCAAATTGTAGAGGATATTTAAATGATACTCTTGCTCCCTACGATGCAGGAAGGGAAAGAATCAATGTCTCCATTTTCAAACAGTGCAACTGTGGGTCAGATTTGCAGACACTAAGTAGCAAAGCCATACTGAATAATTCTTTGTGCTGCTAATAAAGAACTCATTCTGTGACTTTATGTTGGCCCTTACAGAAAAACAAAACAACTAAGAGTTGATACACGATGGATTTGTAATATAACAATATACGCAAAATGCTTTTTTGTGCCAGTGATGGCTGGGAATTCCTTCTAGGAAGGATAATGCATCTATACAGTTTGGGGCCAACACATCTAAAATTGAAAGAACCTGCTCTGGGGCAATGATCTTACCAATGCAAAAGGAGGAAAGGAGTGAGGACCAATGTCAGCACAGATTCTTTTCTTTCTGGAACTCCTGCACACACTTACGAGTTCACAAATACTCAACTATTTTTTTCTTGAATATTTAGTATGTAAATATTTAGAATGGTTTTCTAAGTTGTTTTGAAAGCTGTTTGCTTTGTAATAGGTAGCCTAAAATTCTAAGTTTCACCATTCTGGGGATGTTGCCTGTCCCTCCAGGCTCACAGTGGATGAATCTTCCGTTATATGTGAATGTGCCCTAGGACTTGGACTGCCTTGCAACATTGTCTGGCCCTCACCATTTCATTTGTTTGCTGAAATTCTTGTTAGCTGCTGAGGCCCAGTGTGCTTAGAGCTTGAGGGCCACACTGATGCTAATGAAGTCCAGTTCAAGACAGCTTTGTTTTTCCACAAGTAAAACAAAGTGACAGTGAGTCTCAGCCAAGATCTCTTGAGTCTGTTTTGCCTGGATGCTATATGGCACTTCTGTTCATTGTTTTGAATCAAGAACTAGAGCTATTTTTCTCTTTCACATGAAGCTAATTAATATGCTTTTGGTCCACATGTACTTTGCATGACTGCAGAGTGAGAAACAGCATTGTTCATGGATGTAAAACAATCAGACTTGATGACCATTAAAGTCGGATTCTGGAAAGTATGTCCACGAACAACATGCAGGTCTTCTGTGTGTTGCTTCCCTCTCCTTTCCTCAGAGTGTGGAGCCTCAGACAGTAGATGGCAGTGTGAGATGGGAAATTTAAGCCTTGGCAGCGATTTGCTTGAAACTAGCCCTGTGAAACATGGCTCTGACTTGGAAGCATCTGTGAAATGAAATTCCAGGCAGAGTTCTGCCTGGAGCCAGCACCCACTTTGGAAGGCTTTGCAACCGCAGGTGAGGCTATGCGAAGGAGGGAATTGTTTGAACTGGGACTGCTGTCCCGCTCAGCTCCTACCAAGGCAGGGTGCTTTGGTGCACAGTTCATTGTCACGAGGCCAAACAAACCTCAACCATCTTGGCAAGCCTGTGCCCCACCCTGGCCACGCTGGCATCTCCTCCCTTTGACTTCCTGGGCAATTCATGGTGTTTGAATGTAATAAATAGAAGCTTTCATACATCCAAGATATTTGTGAAGTTCAAGTTTTTACTTAATCTTCACTGTCTTTCTTAAACCCCTTAAAAATCAGAGGTACAAAGAGGGAATTTCCAAACTGAAAAGCAAATTAAATTATTTATGGAAGAATCACTCACTCAATTTTAAAGGACATCACTCCTCAAGGCTTATCCTGTCATAGAACCTACTCAGAATTTTTAAGAAATTGTTAAATAGCCAGGGATTTAGCTCAGTGGTACCACACCTGCCTCAAAAGCTCAAGGCCCTGAGTTTGATCCCCAGTACCCGCCCCCCCCCAAAATAAAGAAAGAAAGAAATTGTTAAATAGAGGTCAGCAAATTGGTTTGTACTTCTCTTCTTTTATAGACTTAGTAGGGTTGGGTATCCATAGTTACTTAAATTTGTTTCCCTTTAGAATGCTTTAGAATAAGAAATCACATTTTAAGCACGGAAGGGAAGGGTTAAAACATTTGATTTATTCAATATTGTATTTAATAGAGAAGAGATTAATAATTTCAGGAGGATCTTTGCTCTGCATGCATTAACTACAGAATTAAAACAAGGTGCATAATCAGTGTATCCTAAAGTTAGTAATTATTCCTTAACTTTAGGTGTAATTTCTAGTTTTGTTAAATCTCAACTCTCGTATGATCAACACATATTACTTAATCTTGCTGAGCTCCAGGATTCCCAATTGTGAAATGGCAATAATAAAAGTATTTATTTCATAGAGTGTACAGTATTATACTGTTACAGTATTAGAATATATCCAGATATACAATAAATATTAACACACATATACTTGAGTGTAGGCATATTTTTGAACAAAATTTATTTCTTCTACTTTCTAAATTTAAAAAGGTGATGAATACTAATATTATTCTAAATCAAGGAAAATTAGGCAGGTACATCTGTCTAAAATATAATGCATACAAAATCAATTACAGGAAACTTTGAGATCATCTATAATATAGTCATTTTCTTCAAAATGCTCATAGTGAGAAAAAGAGATGCTATCCAAGTCTCCACACAGGCGGGGTATGTGTACACATATGCACATGTATTTTAATTCATTACTTCAACCAGTGCTTTGGGTAAGCAGGTAAGGAGGTGTGTTTTCAGGAAAAGAACTACTAAAAACAGGAGATTAAAGTATTGTCAGACAGTGCATCCATCTCTCAGTTTTAATGGGTAGAGGTTTTTATCAGTGAAGCTGGGGGTCAGGGAGTGAAACGGTAGGAGTTTGAGCATGTAAATAGTTATCACCTTCACAAATCTAAATCCTTCTTTTAAGAAAGATGCCTGGTAAGCTGCACCTATGTTCATCTGGGAGAAAAAGAAGTTGAGAAAGGTTAACTTACTGAGATGTACTTAATTATCAAGAAGTTATCTCTCAACTCCACTATTTTCTATGTTTTTATCTTCCTCAAGTTGTTCATTTCTTTGTTTTGTGTAAATTAACTTCATTGAGGAAATAAGGCCAGTTTCTTCTCCGGGTTCTGTCACTTTCAAGATTTGAGATCTTGGGCAAATTGCTGAATGTCTCTGTGTTCTCATGTGTGAAAACAAAGAATAGTAGCAATTTGGGTGGTGTGAATAAAATTATTTCACACAGGTGCTACCCACCAGCTCTCTTTTGGGCAGATGGTAAGTCCTTCTTTAATACAAAACCAAAGATAAAAGGATTGCTTAACTTGGCAGTTGCAGAATTAAAAAGTATAAAATACCATGGTTACAAGGAGCTCATAATTAATCAAATTCCTTTTCTTTTGCAGATGAGGAAACTAATGACTAGAAACTTACTAGTCAGGATTCTCCAGAAAAGTGGATATTTATTTCTTTATTAAGAATTCACTCACACAATTACAGAGGCTGAGAAACCCCTAGACCTGCAGCCAGGAAGCTAGGGACCTAGGAAAGTTGATGGTGTCACTCCAGTCCAAAGGTTGGCAGGCTTCTGATTCAGGCAGGAGAAAACTGCCAGCCAGGTGAAAGCAGTCAGGTCAGAGGAAGTCCTCTTCCTAGCAGAAGAGTCAGCCTTTTATTTCTACGCAGGCCTTCAACTGATTGGATGAGGCCCACCCACACTGGGGAGGGCCGTCTGCTTTACTTAGTGTACAAATTCAAACTTTGAGCTTGTCTAAATCACTCTCACAGGAGCAGTCAGAATATTTGATCAAATACCTGGGCACTCATGGTCAGTCAAGTTGACATAAAATCATAATAGTAATCATCACATTGATGTTTATGCTGGCATTTTAGAAGATTTTCTGATACAGTCAACTCGGAAAATTTAACAGAACACTGGATGTCCCATGTGTATTTTATCCTAAACAAGTGTAGGCTTTTCTCTTTCTTAAGATAAATTCACATCCTGAAGCTTGACGATGTCTTGTTAATAGCTTCCTAGGGTGTGTGCTTGTGTTATGTGGCCTTGAAGTCGGGCGGATCCTGTGTAGAGGGGCTTCCCTTAAAGGTCCCTGTCTGAACATTTCTGTACTGTCTGCCTCCACAGTGGCATAAGGCAGCCACACCTCGCTGCTTTTTCCCTCTGCCTTCAGGAAAACTAGGAATTGTTACCTGTCTTGAGCAGACTATGGGATAGGACTCCTGAGAATCTAGGAGCCCCTCTTCTGGAGCTGAAAGCCTGCTCTCGGCTTGAGAAGCAAGTGAGATAGGGTGTGAGTTTGGATCCCCCAGGGGAACTAAACTATGTTGACTTTTGGGCAAAAGAAACTAAGCTGGACACAAAAATCAGCAGAGAAATAAATGGCTTGATCACCAAAGAAAAGCGGGAGATGAATGTGGGCTCACTGTTGGGCCGGTGTGTGCATAACTGAGCGGATCTGCGAACATCTCGGCGGACTGAACCTATCTCTAGATCTTTGAGAGAAGAGAAATCCAGTACCATCCTCTAATGCATGATGATTCCACCTGGCGAAAGTGGTGCCAAGTTTACTGAATTCCTTTTTCTCTCTTCCTTCCCAGCTGTTGTGATTATTAAGTTATATTTATTCTGTGTCTTTAGGAATTTTTAATTATTCATTGTTTTTCCATGTTATCATGCCTATCGATAATAAAATGAGCTGTAAATCTTCATAAATTCCTTGGGATTTTGGAGTTTTGATCATGTTTCTATTTTGGTGGAAGATCTGTCACCATAAAAATATTATCAATAAAATTTTTCTAAAATATTTAAGTGCTTTTATCTAATGAGTAATATTTCTTTTAAACAAATGGAAGTGTTTCATGTATTGTTTGCTATATTTTCAGCTATTCACTCCATTTCTCATCATTGTACATGTGAATAAAATGTATTATTCTTTGGATCATTTAAAACTCATAACTAATATTAGAATTTATTTTAAAAGTTAACTGATTATAATCTTAGATTAGATTGCTAAATATTTTAGAGTGAATCTTATCACTATTTTAAAGTAATTATTTAAATTGAGGTAATGACAGGTGATTCTATTGTTAATGATTGCTATGAAGTTCATTTTAATTTTTTTAACAATATCTATTTTCATTCTTAAATTATTGGTGTCAATTAGATAATACATACTTAAACTTTATTGGACATCTAAAATCAAATGGCACATTCAATACATTATTTGAATATTTAATAGAATAATACTTTACATTTATATGACTGCTTTATAATCTTGAAAGTCTTTTCATTAAATTCTTTCCTGAATATTAATGCTTATTTATAATGAGTCACCATTTCTTCATATTCCAGATTTAGTAATGCTGCATAAGACATTGCTTCTGACTTTAAGAAGTTTGTATTCTACTATTGTGTACAGATAAATTACTATGGTGATTTGAGAAGACTAGTATAATAACAGATATATAAGTAAAATATTTTAGAAGCAGGAAAGAAAGCCACAAATTGTACATCAGGCAATAAGGAAGTCTTTGAAGACAATTTTATATTTTGTTCTGAACTGGAACATTTGAGGTGCTATTCAGGAGGAGAAACTGGGGGAAGAAATTCTAGGCAGAGAGCCCAACAAGGATGCAGCAGGATGTATACACACAGGGTGCTGGAAAAGAAAGAGGGGGAGATATTTGGAAACAAAAAGAGAAGATCTAAATCTGGGTGGAGGGGAGCTGATCAGAACTAGGTAGTGAAAGGCATTACAGATTATTTTAGATTTTGTTATATTTTCCTACAGGCAGCCCCTGAAAGTTTAATTCTCATTTATCTTGCAGCTACTCAAAGAGCTAGGAAGTACAAATGATCTCAAGTTTACAAAAGCTCATCCAGTTAAAAGCTGTTCAACTTAGTGCTGGTTTCATTTCCAATTCTGCACAAACCAATTATCTATCAAAGAATTCTGGGTCTACTTGAACCATTATTCCAAGGACTCAAATAGTAAGAGTAAGTTGCAGTGGGGCAGATTTTTGTCCATTTTGTTCACTGTTGAACAATTCCTAAAACAATAATTCTTAAAACACATCTACTTCCAAACTGGTGGAAACAATATACAGCAAACATTTATGCAATATCAGATACTCTTTTAAATATCTTTATATGGAATAAAAGATTAAATCTCTCACTATTAGAGAATTGTGTTGCATTTTTGATACATTATTTTACAAATTATTGTTAAAAAAGGAAATAGCAATGTGACACTGAAGATTCTGGAGAATATCATCAAATGTGGCCTAAATTGACACATTTTGTAAAGAAAAGGAGAATTTGTTAGAGAATGAGACTTGTTTTCAAATATTTGAAAACCTATCATGTAAAAGAAGTAGAAAAGTTTATGAAAATAATTTCCAGACAGTTTACACAAGGTCAGTGTTAGGTATTATAAGAAATTATATTTAGATATAATATATAAAATATTTTTGAACATTTGATTTCATCAACAACAAACCAATTAACTTGTGGTGAAATAAGCTCCCACTATTCATGATTTTCATCCAAAACTTGAGGGCCTGGATCCTATATGATAGATTCATGTTTTGAATAACAGATAGAGCTATGACTTATGTAAGGTTCTGCATGTCTTTTAGAAGTTGGTAGACCAGTTGGATGATTTTGGTTCCAATGAGGAGTGTACCCCTCTATTATATGTATGTCTGAAAATGATTGTCCTGTTTCAAATCTTAGAACATCAATTAAAGAGAAAAAAAAGATTCTTTGCCATTTTTTCCATGTACTTACCAAGTCAAAGCAGATTATTCATACTTTCTTTTAATATCTGCTCCTCTATTTATGAAGAATGACTCAAGGGAAGTTTCCTTTTAATTCAAAGCAAACAAATTGCTGACATGTTGAATGGCTGGCCAATACTTAGATGTTCCCTGAGAATGTTTACTGCTTGTTGAGTGTTACCTGCACCATGGATGACTTAAAACAAAGGACAGATTCAGGCCATGAACTCTGGCTGCTGACTTTCAGATCACTCTATTGGACGATAACGAATTTTGTAAAAAAAAATCTTTATAAAGCAGCACAAACAGCTGATAGTTTAGCAAGCCTGCAGGGTGGACTCTCCTGGCTTGGGATGCTAGTTACTAGGCAACCGTATCTCTCTGGAGGTCCTTGGAGTAGGTGTGGATAACAGGGCCCCACTATTGCTTTTTTTAAGAAGACACACAGACTAGGACTTGTGAGACATCAAGCTTAGGTAACACTTTTTTCTTCCGTTTCCTATTTTTCATTGAACTCTTATGAACACTGTGAGCTTGCTCACCTTTCTGGCTAAAGGAAAAGAAAGCTAAAAAACTGACCCTTCTCAGTCATGTGGACACTTCAGAGATGTGACCCTAGCCACCCTCCTGTCCTCAGCTACATTGTTTAATATAAAATCCCAAATTCCCTGATAAGGGGAGCTAAAGCTCAAATGCCGATATTTTGTGTTCTCTTAAAGGTGAGTGGAGGAGTTCAACAGTTACAGAACCAGACAGGTGGATTGGCCCCATGGCTTAGGGACCTCTGACTTAGTGAAGTCACCATCTTCTTCAATATGCCGAGAAAGCTCTGCTAGAACATAATATATAGTTTTCTTGACATGGAAATGCAATTTTTACAAGAGGAAATTTTGAATTCTTAAATGTCTTGTCTCTAAAGTTCCAATTGAGATGTAAAGTGAAGAAATAGGCTTTGAAGTTTTGGGATTTACAAAACAATGGCCTCAGTCTTCTGAATCAAATTTGGATCAATTTGTTTATGTTCGAAAGTGGAAACTATAAACTCTCATGTCATTAGAACAACAGGTTCAATATGCTGCAAATTGCATTAAAGGCTTATGGGTGGAGTTGAGAAAAGATTTGGCAAATACATTAAAAAATCAGCAATTTTTAAAAAGTATATATTTTTGATAGTATCTACAAATATGATCTTCATTCATTTGTTCCTAAAATAATCGACTTCATTTTAAGATGTTATATGAATATTTCAAGGCTAAACTCCTGGCTTTCTATTACACACTGGCTGGTAATAGTTTTATCCTCTACATTTAGGGAAAAGGGAACCTTTTTTTCCTGAGGGCATTTTCTCTAAAGTTCAAGATTGTTGGGAAATATAGTAGTGTAGTGGCTAGTACTCAGGGTATAGATTCACTACACATGGATTCCAATGTCTTTTCACAGCCAGTGTGATAGGATATCTATATCTATATCTATATCGATATAGAGATATCTTCAGTATCTCTCTTTGTTAGTATTTATATATAATATAAAATATAATATATAAATAATATATAATAAATATATAATAAAATAAATATATAAATAAAATATATATAACTATATATAATAAATATAAAATATAATATATAATATAATAATATATATCCTCTCTATATATCTACAGTATCTCTCTTTGCTAGTATTTTTTCAACAGGAAAAATTGAAAAGTCAACAAGATGGATTTTAAGGTCCTAAAGCCTCTAACATCTGTTTTTATATTTATAATATTTTTAGTAAGTATGAATACAATGTATGATATATCTTTTAGAGAAAAAAAAGAATGTGCCTATACCTAAGTAACATTTAAACAAATAGTGCTTTTCCAAGCAGTAAAATAATAATGAAAGAGTTTGTCTTCGGAAATAAATTTTCAGATATTTTTCGTTTCATAGATTTCTTTTCAGAAACATTTTTAGTAAAGTACATCCATAAAAGAAATGGAGAAAATTAAACATCCTTTCAGAAGTTATTATTTGTTGAAATTATGATTGAGGGCTGACAGTTTCCTGAGGTTATATGCTTTTAGAGAATTTTGTTTGGTTCATTATTTAGGTTTATTCTCCTAAGCTTCTCATCCTGGGAAGGAACAATTGAAAGGAACAGATAATTATCCAGATAAAAACTCCCCTTTTCTTTCTGAAATGTTGTAATAGTTTGCTGTAACCTCTTACTTTTACAAATATGCTTTTGGTTTTTGTACCAATTATCTGTCCTGAGCCTCTTTATTTTGTTTGCTTTTGAGACTGAAGACATTATTCAGCATTGACAGCGGGAGGAGATACTCTCCAACCTCCTCTTGGAGAATACTATAGTGTGAGGGTTTAAGCAAACACACACACTAGATCTTGGATGATGTGGCTGACAAATACCTATCAAGAACAAGAGCTCCTGTAGTTTTCCATGGGAACTTCTCCTGGATTTCCCCTCTGGCTTTGCTCCTTAAATTTAGCCATGTTCTTTTATTACCAAATCTCTGACTGCTCTTTGGTAGTAACTTGCCACTCAAATGCAAATGTGATTTGTGGAACCCGAGTATCACCTGTATATTGATGTGATGCCTTTGGATCATCTGACATTCTGTTATTGTTATCTCAAGTTGTCACTAACACCTCATTTCTCTGCCTTAATTGTCAGATTCACTTGGAGTTCACATCTGAACAAAGAAATAGTTCTGGTCCCCACCAGTGCCAGATTCCTTCTCTGTGTTCAGCATCACGTATTTCATCTCCAACTCAAGCTGCCAACGTGCACATGGCCTGTGCAACTGCAAAAAGGGAAAAGTGGGTGAATTGGCTTCAGGGTGGAGGAAAATATTTTGAATAGATTCGAACAAATCCACCAGTGCACCTGAAAAAACTGTATAGTAGAATGCTCAGAGAATAGGTATTAGAATTTGAAACTAGCAGAGGAATCTAGACTTCACAACATATTAGCTGTTTGTCCTTAGGAAGTTGTATAGCTACTATAAAAATTCAGTTTCTCCATGTAGAAAACGTAGACAATAGAAGCAATCTAACTGGAGTACTGTACAGAATATTTGAGAGAGCCACTGAGTGAATTATGTTAATTAATACTGCTAATACTACAATAAGTTAATAATATTTCTTTATTTATGATGAAACAACACAGACTTCAATGCAGTTTGACAGTTATTCATGAAACATTATCTAGACCCTCTTGTCTGGGTATCAGGATTGGTAAGTGGTATAAAAGTGGTATAAATTGCAACTCTTTTAACATCTCCCTCATCTTCACCTCTGTGTGCTGTGTAAAGAAGCTGTTCCAACTGGCTTCAGCTAGCTTTTCTAGATTACCCTTCTTCCACTCACTTCCATAGTTCACATTCTTGCCAAAACAGGATATCTATCTATCTATCTATCTATCTATCTATCTATCTATCTATCTATACATTGTCTTTTGGCTAAAGAGAGACCAGAATGAGGCAAATTTTCCTCATTTTAAGACCCTACACATAATGTCCCTTGTACAGGCATTCTGTACCTGCCTTTCTCCCTTACCCTTACAGGAAGTATGATTTTTATCACATACACAACACAGTAAGCCCTTCGTAAGTATCATTCCCTTGCTTTCTCTCTTATCTATTACTATTTCAAATTTCAGCCAGTAATGTCCTTATATTAAATAACTTCTTTACAAGAAGCAAGAAGAGAATTCAAGTTCCATTACAGATGTTCCTGTACATACCATAAGGTCATGCCTAGATAAACCATCATTAGATGAGAACACCTAACCTTGCAGACCTTACCTAGCTTAGCCACAGAGTACATGAGCATGGTGGACATTTTCCTTCATGATCCCATGGCTGGCTATACTTGCTGCTGCCACCCAGCAACCCTAAAGAGAATTGGATCACATTTTGCTAGCTCAGGAACAGATCCAAATTAACATTCTAATTATAGTTTTTACTGAATGCATGTTGCTTTTGCTCCATTGTAAAGTGAAAATATCCTAAATTGAACAAGGGTGAGTCAGTGACTGTCTATCTTGATTCGCTGTAAGACTTGAACAAGTTTGGCATCTGTTTTCCCATCTATAAATGGAGCACTTACATAACTGAAAAGATGTAGAAAGCATTTGGCAAACAATGGGGGATTTCTTCTTAAATATGATAACAATGCCACCTTTGCCTTGATGTATACATGGCTGTGTAGGTGATTGTCACTAGATTTTAGCTCATGAAGACCAGGGTCACTTTAGGTATCTCCATTAAAACCACAGTGCCTACTAGCTACTGGTTAAATGGTAGCATGCCTTGGTGTCTTTCATTCATCTTTTGGGGAATATGATTTCATACAGGGCTCTCGTACTGAGGTGGCTCTAGCTGATAACACAAGATGTCCCCAACCTTACTACTTCAACTTGGCTCTGGTAAGCTCAGAACTCATCACGGAGCATTTACATTGTTGATGTCTCTTAATAATTCCCAAAATTAAAGTAAGAAATTTAAACATTCCTTATGTTATCTTTTGGTTTGTTTATTTCCTTCATTAAAGGAGTCTCCTTTTTGGTTCCCTAATCAGGGTTTGTGCATCTAATCATATATCTCCCATTTCATGGAAATAAAGTTTGGTGCAAGCCAAATAATAGGCTGTGATGGAGAAGTATCATTCAAAGTATAGGAAAAGCAGCCTGATTGATTACTCTCGTTTGTCATGATAGAAATTTCAAAACAAGATTTCAACAAAAGCAAAAGAAAACACAAAACAAAACAGAAAGATTGTTTCCTTCACTCTGGCTCATGAGTTTTATGCTTCTGCTTTGGCTTTTTGAAGAGGGGGTCACTAATCTAAGAGGAATATGGGCAAATAAGGAAAATGTTTGCAAAAAATAACCAAGAACACTTTAAAAGAGATGCTTAATATAGAGTTTGTCTTTAGATCTGTGGTGCCTGATGCATTCACTTGAATTGGGTCATACATTTTCAAGATGTCAGACTGTCTTTCTTGTAAGTGGAATTAATGCAAGGAGTGAAGCTCTAAAAAACTCTGGTAGTTTCAACTTCCATGTTTTTCATCAAAAGACTTGAGTTGATTCAATTAATTGTGCCCCCCTCCTCATCGAGTTCCATTTTCATCTGAACCCACATGGCAAAGTTGTAAATGATACGTGCAAATAAGGATCCACCCCCCGGGAAAGCCTTCCTGCAGCAAAGCCTGCTCCCTCCCTGAGATGCTGACAATGTGTGAGGCTGGGTTTCAGGGCTGTGGCTTCAAGAAAGGGTGGTCACCTAGTCTTTTCTCTTCTCTTTCAATATTACTCCCAAAATACTGCACTTTACAAATATTTCAACAGCAAGGCCAGATTGCGCCATGATGTTAAAGTAAAAGAAAAATAAAATGTTAAAAGTAAAGGACTGTCTATTTCAGAAATTCTCTCAGAAGTCCATTCAGTACACAGCACATATTGTAACGGCTCCAGGACAGGGAAACTCTGGGGTAAACCCGGCTCTGTTCCTTGGGAACTCTATGAACTTGGTCAGGTTCCTTATTGTCTCAGGATTTTTACCTTAACCAATGTCAATGGGAATTACTGATGCAGAGTGATTTTGAGAATTAAATATTTTATGGTATGTAAATTTTTGCACAAAGTGGCATTGCACACAGTAGAAGGCAATTCTTGTGTTAGAGTGTGGCTTTTGACCAAGAGCCTGGGCTTCCTCTGGGAAATTGTCATAAATACAAATTCTCAACTCTCTTACCAGAAATACTGAGTCAAAAATCTTAGAGTAGGGCCCAAATATTCATATTATAATATGACTTCTGGGTTGTTGTGATGCATGTTCAAGTTTGAAAAACTGTTTCAGTGCTTGATAAACTATATAAAAATATTTCTTTGGATAATTAAGCAGTAATTTAGACTTATTCCAGACGCTCGGTTTATATAAGGCAGCTCATACTTTATGAATTTCGTAAGAGGAAGACAAATCTTCTCTATAAAATCTTTAGGTATGGATAAATATAACAAATTATTATTCATCTTTATTATCTTCTAAGCTTTGTGAGAAATGCAGTACACTAATTATTTAATCTTTACAGTAACTTCAGAAGTGGAATGCGTTTTTAGTAGCCACTTTTTCTAAGCAAGTGATTAGAATTATTGAGGCTACCTCAGAAAACGTGGTGGAATCGAGTTTGCCACTCAAATTTCAGAAACTGTGGGATTATAAAACGCTCTATGAACTCAAACTGACCATAGCAGTTTTTTCATTTTGGCAGAATTGCTAAACATTTATAATTGTTTTCCAATTTTAAAAATTTTGAATCACCAAACAAGCTCTTCTAAAATGTCTTTCTCCCTATTCTGGGTTATAGTGACATTTCTTGTCATCTATTACAATTTGTATTGCATATGAGTGTTTACATGTACCTAAATGCATGCATGTATGTCTGTAACGTCAGGGGGACAGAATCATATTTATCTTCTTCATCTTTTTTTGCCCTGTGCTTAGAACAGTGCCTGGCACAAAATTGGAACTGCACGGTTACTATTGAATGAATGAGTGAATGAATCTCTAGAAACCACAGCTCTACAAACCAGCATCTTTTATTTTACTTATTTTTAGTTCTGTTGAACCAACTGAAGAATTTATTTATGGCTGAACCTCTATTAGAAAACAGATATTCACATTAGTATTTTTTTTAACATTAGCTCAACCAACACACCCTCAAGTCATGCCATCATAGTGATGTTTCTTTCGACCATTAATCACAGAGATATAGTTTGGAGCTGAAGAAAACCTTGGAGATCATCTAATCTTTTCTTGTGTATATTGGGAATTTGGGAGCAGAGTGTAAGTGACTTGTTCAAGGTCAAGCGCTAGTTAGGGGCTGGGCTCGAAGCAATGATGGAAATCAGGGTTGGGTGATTCCTGGCCAGCACTTTTCTAACTCAAGACTGTCTTAATATAAGTACACTGGCCCCCCTGACTATGTTTTAGCACATAATACTTGAAAGATAGCAAGTTCTCTACTCTCCTACAATACCAATTGTAATATGACTGGAGAATGTAGATAGATTTTTCTACTAAATTGACAGTTGCCACTGAAGAACTGTGTAATCTTTAGGAAATTACTTCAATGTCATTGTGCCTTGATGTTCTCATTTCTATATCTTTTGGAAAAAAATAGCATATACTTCAGAAGATTATTACGAGGATTAAAGGAGATAAAAGATGTAAAGGATTTAGAACCATGCCTCATGCGTAGTAAGTGCTTTACAAGTGTTAACAATTCTTACTCATTATTTTGAGGAGGAAAGTTTGTCATGGGACATTTTCTTTTGAGTTGCAGTGATGAATGGAGGAAGTGAAAGCTCAGCTGATTGATGAGTTTACATAGAATTCAGACAAGCAACACCTTCTTATTTCCTATCTATTGCCAGATGAGTAGGCAGTACCTTGCTTACTTTTTACTCCCACTTGACTCTTGTGAGTTGAGAATATTGGTTCATACAATTTGACAATTTCTCACATGACTGCATTTTAAAAAATTAATTTCATTGGTACATTTTAGGTATATAGTATAATGACGTTCATCATTGGAAATTTGCACCTTTACGTAATCTCCCTTGGTTCTTATTTTTTCCCCATTCCCCTGCCCTCCCTTCAACCCCTCCACTCCTCCCTATTTACAAAGACTTCGTTTCCATTTTTTCATTTTCTCATATTAATTCCATTGCCTTCTTTCCTTTTCCCTACCCCTCACACTCCCGCTTCCCCTTTGCCCCTTTTCTTCCTATTTCACATTATCTATTATACCTTTTAGTCCTCATTTACACTTTCAGTTTCTCACATTAGAGAAACTATTCAGTATTTACACATGTGTGTCCTATTTATTTCACTTAAGAGTATCACCTCAATGTGCATCCATTTAGCTATAAATGTCTCTAATTTTGCATTTTTCATGGTTGAGTAGTACTCCATTTTATTTAAAAAACACATTTTCTTTGATGGGCAATTGGGCTGCTTCCAAGTTTTAGCTATTACAAATTGTGCTGCTATGAACATGGGTGCACATATATCACTGTAGTATGATGCTTTTAGTTCTTTGGGGAAGATCCCCAGCAGGGGAATAGCTGGGTCAAATGGGACTTCCAGTCCTAGTTTTTTGAGGCATCTCCATACTGATTTCCACAGTGGTTGCCCAGTCTACACTCCCACCAGCAGTGGAGCAGGGTTCCTCTTTCCCCACAGCCCCACCAGCATTTGTTATTGGTTGGTTTCACTGCTATATAGATTCAATGCAATCACAATTGAAATTCCAGCAACATACTTCACAGACCTTGAGAAAACAATCCAAAAATTCATTTGGAACAGGAAAAGACCTAGAATAGAAAAAGCAATCCTAAGCAACAGAGACATGGCAGGGGTATGATGCTGGAAAAATTGGCTTTCAATTTGCCAAAGATTAAAACTAGGCCTATATCTCTCACCATGCACTAAACTAAAATTGAAATGGATTAAAGATCTAAATATTAAAACAGAAATGCTGAACCAGCTGGAACAGAGGGTAGGTAGAACTCTTGAAGACATTGGTGTAGGAAAAGATTTTATGAACAAAACCTCAGTTGCCCATGAACTAGCACAATCAACAAATGGGATCTCTTCTTATTAAAAAGCTTCTGCACAGCAAGTGAAACTACCAACAGTGTGAAGAGACAACCCACAATGTGGGAAAAAATTTTCACCAGCTGTCCCTCAGACAAAGGTCTGCTATCTAGACTCTATAAAGAACTTATAAAAATCAGATGTCCCAAATTTAAAGACCCATCCAAATATAGGCATCTGAAATGAACAGACATTTCTCAGACAAAGAAGTAGAAATAGCAAATAAGCATATGAAAAAATGTTCTACATCACTGGTCATTGGAGAGATGCAGATGAAAACAAAGCTGAGATTCCACCTCACCCCAGAAAGAATGGCTGCTATCAAAAAATCAACCAATGACTTGAGCATATTTGACCAAACACAATAGAGGAGAATAAATACAGTGACCTAAGTTCTTACCGAAAGTTTTGAGTGATAAGCACAGATTCCATTTAAAATGATCAGCTCATGAAAGAGAAATCTATGTTGCTATTACATAGTTGATACCTGTAGAAGTTCAAAGTCTCCTTAGTATAGCATACAATCAATAAGGAAATGCAGTAAGGAAAGCAAATTGAGGTAAAGGTTCCTTGGGAAAATAGACACGTTTCTGAACATTTGTATAAATTCAAACTTTAAAATATTGGCATTTTAATATTCTTATGAAAGTGTTAATTAAGAAATCATAGTAGAAATAGTCTATCATTTTCTCTCCATTCTAGAATTAAATTAAATTAAATTTGTTTGAAAGATTATGAATGTCCCTTTTGCGAAGCAAGTATATATGTAATGTGCATATTATCTGTATGCATGTCTGCTTTGATAACACATACATACATATATACACACATTTTTGTGTTTTTTTCTAGTTTAAAAATACATCCACATTCATTGAAAAATCATTTCCTAAACTGAACTCAGACCATGAGTTTACATTATTCACTGATTACTAAACAGATTCATAGCAAACATTACCGACTGATCAGTCAAATTGGCAGCAAACAGGCTAAAGCAGTCTGGTGTCATTTGCCATTGCCATTACATCCTCCTAATTAGGAGATTTTAACTAAGCATTCACAGAATGGTCACTAACGGCTTCCACATCAGGAGAACTTACTGTAAAACGGGAATTACATTTGGAGCACAGAACGCTTAGTCAGAATCTATCATAATTCTTTTTGTTTTGAGAACAAAGAGACAAAATGTCAGGTTTTCTTGTTGGTTTGTTTTATGTTTTGATTATGTGTGGAGGCTTGATTTCCTTCCAAGGACACAGAAAAATGTGCTTGTGTTTCTTACAGGCAGATCAAGTTTGCTTTTCAAAATAGAGAAAAAAATCTGTACTGAAGGCTGATACTGGCTACACTGGCACAAAACAGGTTGGCTCTACAGCTTCCATTAGAAGAAGAGGATCGTCAATTATCCATCATTAGCATTTACTGAGGACTCCAGGGGTTGTATTGGCTATGAGGGAATGTCAAACACACCCACAAAAAATTATGTTATTTCAAGTTAAATATAGATTTAACCACAATGTTTTCCCACTAGTGCCGTATTTTTTTCATTCCTTTAGCAATTTAGTCATATATTTTTAAAGAAGGGTCGACTGTATATTCTTTCACTTGTTTCTGTTTTACTTCTCCCTGTGGCAAAAAGAAGCAACGGCAACAAAAATAAAAGTTTTTATGATCCTGCTGAATCAAGATACTAAAACATGAGTTAAATGAAGAGGCGTGGTGGTTTTAATGAAGAAAAATAAAACAATTTAAGCATTGCCAGGTGGAAAATGAGACAATCTCTTTATATGGAATGTGTAGAAGGGAGATGAGGCACATGGATGCCTGGGAAGGCAGTTTCCAATGTCAGGAATTTTTTGCCATGGTCTTTGATCTGTAGTCCAATTTCAGTCTTGGTCTAAAAGGGAAAAAAATGAAGAGGAAAGCTATTACTTGCTTTAATGAAAAAAGTCTCAGTGAACAAAGACTGACTATGGGAAAATAAACCAGGAAAAAGGGTGTTGATTTTAAAAAGCAAACAAATCTTAAAAACAAAAATCAAAACAATACAATAATATGCTTCCCCCACCCCACTGCTACAAACCAACTCTCAAACATCTCCACCACCAAATACTCAGCACGTCATCCATCCGTGGTGTACTAGTATTTTGGTATCCATATTTTGGTAACCTGTGACTCTTTTCTTTTCAATAAGTAGGACTTTCTCTCTTTTGAGAATTAGCCATTAGTTCTATGCAAAAACCTCATTACAGATATGATTCAATTTCTACAATTATGGAACTAATCCTCTGCAAATGGAATATGGCCCTTGGAAATATTCCTGTCACTATTTGGCTATTGGGATATTTTCTGACAGAATTTTCACAAATGAAAACTGCAGTGGTGTTAAATACTAAGTGGCAGAAGTGTGGTTGCCTATCTGGGGTGCCCCGTGGCAGATAAAGCTTCTAAGAAGAGGACCCTCTATTCCCAGACAGATAGAGATTTTGGACAAAATAGGACATGATTAAAATAGAACAAGACAGCTGTCTAAGCGCAAAAACATGACAGAGAAATCTTGAGTTGCCAAAAATTAAAAGGAATTCAGAGCCATGGAGCTGAACCATAGTCTGGGTGGGGTGTTTCAGAGATTTTGAGCTGGATAATTTCCTTAGGTATTTGGATTTTAATGCTAATAGAGACCAGGGTCTACGCAACTCTGTGCAACCAGAAAAGGTTGTTTAATCAAAAGGCCCAACTTAATCCAATGGAAATTCTCCTAGAATCCATACGTCTACCATTTATCATACACAAATGGAGAGTTCCCTGTGAAAAACTACAACATGTTATGCTCTGTGAATACAGGTGGAAAGAATTAATCACCCTTCCAAAAAGATGAATACGTAAAACTGAAGCTAAACCATACACGAACATAGCTCTAACCCAGATGCAACCAACAAAAAAATCTGTAATCTTGAAAGTACATACAATATGGAAATAGAATATTTAAAATTATTATAGATGAAATAACAAATAGATGAAAAGTAGAAACTACCTATGCTATGGAAAAAAGCAGATTGGAAAGTGAACCAAACAGAAACTGTAAGAGTAGATTTAAATTGAAAAATCTAAGAGAGGAAGATAGATAAATTCCTTTGTGTCAGGCATGAGTGAGGGTAGTAGAATTAAGCTATGATTTAGTGAAGAGTGGCTCCAATGTAATAGGCCAACATTTTCTCAACTGAGAGCTTTTCCTTCATAGTCATCTAAGCAACAAACATATCCAAATTATTTCTTTCTCTTATAGCCTTTAAATATTAAAATGATTTCACATAACTTTAATTTGTAGTGTTAGCTCTAAAGGAAAAAAAGAGAAAGGCAATTTGCAGTCAGATGATTATTCTATTGTGTTTCTTCTCCTTCACTTCTGAGTGTCAGTCTGGGTTTGATTTTACTCTACTCAGCAAGCGCTAACCATTTCATGGATACTGGCAGCATACATGAGATTCATGAGTCAGAGGTAAGGAACTTTATCACCCACAACACAACAAGTAAAATGAGCACCAGTGTATTTGCCTCAGTCTTCCCAGAATGAGCAATGCAGAGGGCCAGGTTGTATCCCTGTCAATTCAGTGTCCTGCAATGCAGAGGAAGAAATCTGAGCTTAAGGAAGCACAGTTTTGTGGCAGGCAGCAAGCAGTCCTGTTCTTTGTCTTAGTTCCTTATTTCTCTAAGCTGTTTCTAGCAGGGGTATCCCTGTGAACTGACCAGGGCAGGAGCGGTCATGTTCTTGCATTCTTGATATACTCAGAAAGATCTGTAGGGGCTCCAGATACCCATGGAGAATTGTCTCCCACAGGGCCAAGGAACATCCTTAAACTCTCAGCAGCTCAGTTCTCATATTGGTTAACAAGTGAGAATCAGTCACCTTCCAGAAATTTCATCAGTTTTCATGTTCTATGAATCTTCGTTGCTAAGAGGGTTTTACATGACATATATAAAATACATGTTAGAACTAGCAATGGAATTTCGAGTTTCTGATTCCAGTGTGTGTATTTCCTTGTGACACCCAAGGGTCATTGTCTGTTGGAGTTGACTTAGGAAGCAGAAAGCTGCCAACTCTGAGGAGGGAAATGTCTTGAAGACAGGATGTTTTGCCAGTTCAGGCAGAGATGGACCTTGGGGGAAAAACAAGGAAGCACTGAAGGGACAATCAAATAAAAGTTAATTATTCACCTAAACTGTCACCCTGCCTTATTGGCCTGCTTTGCTACCTAAAACATCTGTGATCAGCAAAGCCCTATACCTTTGTTGTTTCTCAATAAATCTGGGCGCTTAAGCAATCTGGGGCTTCACTCCATTCTGGTAAAGACCTTTGGCCACCTGGACAAAGATAATCTCTCTCTATCTCTTGTGTCTTCATTCATCTCTCTACCAGGGTTTGCTGGCTGGAACTGGCAAGTGGTACTTGAACAGGAACCTGAAGCTGCTGGGATGGCAAGCGATGAAGCCAAAGAAACATGAACCTGGAAGGAGGGTTCTTAAATGGACATTCATTAGGAGAGTTTCATGCCTTTGGAGCTCTTTCAGTCAAGGAAACAATGGGATGGTCATTAGCAACAGACCAAAGGTGTTTCATCAGGGTTTTCACCAGCTGTTGAAGGCAATGGAGTTGCTTCGGTCACCCAAGAAGAGCTTGTTAAGCTTTTAGTGCTGATGCTGGAACATAATCTGTGGTTTCTTTCCTTCGACACATGGGATAGAGTGGGGAAAAAATCTGTGGAGGGCTCAAGGACAAGGGAAACAAAATACTATTGGCCAGTTCAACAACGGGGCCTTGTCTGCTCTGCCCTGGTCCTGGTTAATCAGATGAATGAAACTAAGGAAGCTAATTAAGTCCTCTGACCCTCTGACTGGTGGTCCAAAAGATCTTGAGCGATGGTTGACTCTTCCATCCTTACCACCTCCACCCCAGATGGTCCATTGTGCACTTACAGACTCTCTATGGGAGGTGGCCCTTGGGAGGATATAACAGCTTTCTCAGTGCAAATACAAAATGGGAACAGGGTATATGCCCCCCTACAATTTGAAATCTATGAAGACATCAGAAAGAGTATCAGAGAAAATGGGCCAACTAGCCCTTTTACTAACAGGCTGATTGCTGCTTCAGGCTATGTTACTTGCTTTCAATGTGGAAAACCTGGTCACCTTAAAAAGGACTGCAGGCAGAAGAGAGGGGGCTCTTTGTCTGCTGGGCCAATTAACACTTTTCAGGCCCAGGGCCTTTGCCCTCTCTGTGAAAAAGGGAACCATTGGGCTAATCAATGCCACTTTATATATGATAAGGACAGCCACCCTCTCTCTTTGGGAAACTCCCAATGGGGCCTGCTCCAATCCCCAAAAATAATGGAGGCGGTGGCCTTTGATCAGATGGGAAAACAATCATCCTTTCCCTCTGCTTTTACACTCGGGAAGCGCTGGATTGGACTTGCTCACTAGAATAGAAGTTACGCTGTTGAAGAGAGAAGCTCCTCAAAATGTCCCCACGGGAGTCTTCAGGCCCTTCCAACTGGGACCATGGGACTAATTTGGGGAAAATCTGGACTAAATGCTCCAAAGGTAATGGCGATTCTGGATGTTGCTGACACAGATTATCAAGGGGAAAATTATGATATTAATGCAGGAAAAAGAATTCAAATTTTACTCCTGGAATGAAAGTTGCTCAACTCTTCCTCTTGCCATATGGGATTTCTCAGTCTAAAGAAAGGGAGAAGGGGGATGAGGGGTTTGGTAGCACCAGAGATTGGGGGTCTGTTGGGCCCAGCCCATCACAACCTCTCAACCTACTTTGACTGTTCAGACAAAAATATAAAACCTTCCTAAGCCTGCTGGACACAGGAGCAGATGTTACTATTATTCTAAAAAAGCAATGGTCCCAACTTGGCCTTGCTGAAGAAGCTCCTCTGGGTTGGTAGGCATTGGAATCCAGTCCTTTGTGCTCCAGAGCACTGCTACCCATTCTGTGACTGGCCCAGACAGCATTCATGCAACCATATATCGCTGATATATCTATAGATCTTTGGGGAAGGGACCTATTATGATAGTGGAATTTTAATTAGGTAATCCACCTCTTTCATAGGCACCACTGCTGTTACTCGCCCTGCTCTCACCTACCTCACACAGTAGCCCATCTGGGTTGAGCAGTGGCCAATAAAAGGGAAGAAATTACCGCAGGTTCACCTCCCAGTACAGGAGCAGTTACAACAGGGACATCTAGAACCTTCGCAGAGTCCTTGGAATTCCCCTATTTTTGTTATACAGAAAAAGTCAGGGAAACAGAGACTATTTCATGACCCTTCCTCATCTATGATTCCCCAAGATTTGGCATTAGTAGTGATTGATCAAAAAGATTGTTCCTTTACCATTCCTTTGGCCCCTCAAGATTGCAAAGGTTTTGCTTTTACCCTTCCATCAACAATTCGGCTCCAGCCCAGAGATTTCACTGGAAAGTGCTGCCACAGGGTATGCTTCATAGTCCTACTACACGACAAGCTTTTGTGGTTCAGGCACTAGCACCCATCAGGCGACAGTGGCCTCAGGCAAATATTTTTGATTACATGGACGATATCTTGTTGAGTACGGTGAACCCCCAGGAGCTTTTAAAGCTATATCATCAACTGGTAGAACAAGTACAAAGTTTCCGGATGATTGCAGCACTTGATAAAATACAAAAAACCTCCCCCTAGAATTACTTGTGTTATATTTTAACAGAGCATACAATCAAATCCCAAAGGTCCTCTCTCTGAAGAGTCCAACTGACCACTTTAAAAGATTTTCAAAAAGTGCTAGGTGATATTAATTGGCTCCATCCCAGTTTGGGAAGTCCCATTCATCAACTGACACATCTATTTAATATTCTTCGGATTATCCCGATCATTCCTCCTCTTGTACCTTAACCCTGGAAACCAAAAAAGAGTTAAAGCTAGTAAAACATGCTATACAACAGCATCAACTGGATCCTATGGATCCATAATTTCCTGTTCAACTATTTCTTTTGCCCACTCCCTGCTTACCTTCTAGACTTATTGGACAATTGACCTCTATGCCAAGAATTTTAGAATGGCTCTTTTTGTGCCTTGGAGGCCATAAAAACCTCACACATTGTGCTAAGCTCCTAGCTTTTTTTTTATCATCTTAGGCAGAGAGTTGAGCAATTATCTGGCTGTGTTTCTCAGGTTATTTGGAGTTCCATTCCTCACGGGGAATTTGAAACTTTGCTTCACCAGTCTGTGTCACTGCAATGTGCATTATGTGATTTTACAGGAGAAACTCTTGGATCTTGGCCTGCTGATAAGCTCTTGCACTTTTTTAACTACTACTCCTCTCATCCTTTCTAAGGTTGTTTGTTCTAAATCCATTCCACAGGTGTGGACTACGTTAACTGATTGTTCCGGCCACCCTAAGAAGGCAGGTATAATGTCCGCATCACTAAAATTAACTAGAAGCAGATTCTCTTCCACTCAGAAGGCAGAATTGGGCACTATCATATTTGCTTTACAAACTTTTGCTCAGGAACCTTTAACCCTAGTCTCTGATTCTCAGCGTGCTATGTATTCTGTACAAAATATTGAGATTGCCCATGTCAAACCCTCTATCACACCAGATCTGTTCTTACTTTTTATACAACTTCGGAAGTTAGTCCGAGCACGCACATATACTCTTTTTATTAACTCCATTCTCATTTTAGGACGCCTTAGACTCATTTCTAAAGGGAATAAAGCAATTAATGCTTTGGTTGGGTTTTTTTGCTTTTGATGAAGCTCATCTTTTTCATGAACTTTTGTACCAAAACTGGCATTCCCTTTGCAAGGATTTTGCTCTAAACAAAGATTAGGCCCAAAATATTGTATGGCAATGCTCCTTATGCTAGAGGGTGGGGCACTGGCACCTGTAGGGGGTTCATCCTGAAGATTGGGACCTAATCACATTTGGCCAGTGGATGTCACTCATGTCCCTTGTTTCGGTCTGCTGTTGTATGTATAGTCTCTCTTGATACTTATTCGGGAATGATACATGCAACTGCACAGCAGGGAAAACTACTTCTTGTGTTATTCATCATGACCTTAGCTGCTTTGCTCGCATTGGTCTCCCTGAGCAAATTAAGACACACCATGGCCCTACATATGCCACTTCCTGCATTCAGGCTTTTTGTAAATAATAGAATATTTCCCACACAACAGGTACCCCTTATAGTCCCCAAGGTCAAGCACTTATTGAAGAGTTACCAGACCTTACAAAATATGCCAAAGAAACTGAAGGGGGGGGCGATGATGGAGATACAACAGCAACTCCACAAATGAAACTACATAAAGATCTGATTACTCTTAAAGATCACCCCCTACAGAATGACTTTGGGCTTCTAAGCCCCTCCCCACAATACACCCGCTAGTTCTATAAAAAGACTTTAATACAAGGCTTTAGGAGGGCCCTGTTTCTCTTGTTACAGGAAGAACCAATGCAGCTACCTGACCAGTTGGTGAAACCTTATCTTGGCCTTTGGAGGAAGAGATCTTACTCCACAGATTCAGAACCTCTACTTGGAAAAGTAGAAAGACCCACCTCCCTTCCTGCTGCCAGAGGAAACTCAGGCTCCCTGGGTGACCTGGGGAAGCCAGAAAAGAATGAGCCAAGGAGCAGATGAAGTCCTTCAACACATGGGACAAGAGAAGATTCCCCAAACCCTCTTTGTGGCCATGCATACCGTGGTTACCGTCATTGTTGCCTTGCTATTAATTGATCTTTTTCTCCTTTGTCTAGTCTGTAAAATCAAAATGAAGGCATTGGCAACTCCAAAACAACAGCAAGTCTGGCTTACTAAGCAGCTGCTTAAACAAGAAGAGGAGAGATGCGGAACTCCTTGTGACATCTGAAGATTAATGTCTGCTCGAGTTGACAGGGGAAGTGGAAAACTTCTAATTCTGAGGAGTGAAATGTCTTGAGGAAAGGACATTTGGCCAGCTTGGGTAGAGATGGACCTTGGGAGAAAAATAAGGAAGCTCCAGAGGGGACAATCAGACAAAAGTTAATTATTCAGCCAAACTCTCACCATGCCTTGTTTGCCTGCCTTGCTACCAAAAACAAACATCTGCGCTCTGCAAAACTCTACTGCCTTTATTGTTCCTTAATAAATCTGGGGATTTGAGACAATTTGGGGCTTCACTCCATTCTGGTGAAGATCTCTGGCCCCGGACAAAGATATTCTCTATCTCTCACATCTTCATGTATCTCTCTAACAGGGTTTGCTGGCCCAAACCCAGCACCAGTGTAGGAAGTATATAAGCATTGCTAACATAGTAGATTCATTAAGGGGAAGAAATCAAGTAATTTAAAAACATGTTAGTAGCCAGGCATGGTGCCACATGCCTGTAATCCCAACACTGTGTCAGGAGGATGAAAAGTTTGAGTCCAGTCTGGGCAACTTAGCTACTTAGTGAGACCCTGTCTCAAGACAGAGAGATAGATGATGAATAGATGATAGATAGATGATAGATAGATAGATTGGTTGACTAGTAGCTCAGTGCAAAGACTTTGGGTTAAATCCTCAATATCACATACAAGAAAAACCCAATCAAACAAACAAAAAAGTACAATCGATGATGTCAAAGGCACAAAGGAAAGAATTATAATAGTTACAAAACAAAAACGAATGGGTGGGCATGTAGCTCAGTGGTAGAATACTTGCCTGGCGCATGTGAGGTCCTGGGTTTGATCACAAGCACTGAAGAAAGAAAAGCAATATATTTATTTTCATATTGATTGTTATTTAGAGATATATACTTTGATCAATCAGTAATAATAGGAAATGTTGTTTTGGGGGGAGACCTAAAGACATACTTCTTATTTGTTCTGATTAGTCTATTTTGCTTAACGTGAAAAAAAGACATTGTGACACTAGGCTTATGCAATGATTTTAGGGTATTATTTTGCATGGTTTATGCAATTTTTTTCTTTGCAGCTGTGAAGCTGCAGGTCCATGCTACCATCTTTTGCATTCTTGGCGCCCTTCCGATTCCTTCAAATATCATGGTTTGGGAGGGCCCTGATGCCTGGGGAAGAAAGCTTTGTTGCTTCATCCCAGTCACATACCTACCCTTGCTTTGCTTTACCAATGACAAAGTTACTCTACCTTCCTCCAACCTGACGCTGCTTCTGTAGGATCTGTGTCACGAGGAGGAATTTCTCTAAGTTGAGGGTGGTGCCACTGTCCCCAACCTTTCTGAGAGCTGGCTATAATTTCTCTTTTTGTTCTACAATGCTATAAAAATGTGCCCAGGAGGTTACTATGAATAGTCTTTCTGTTCCTTTCTAACAAACAAGGTAAGTGAAATAAAGCTAATTTCCTGACTGCATATCCAAGTTCTGTTATGCCCATTTTTATACAAAAGTTCCCTGCATCACTTACCTTCAGTTCTACGTTATAATCAGTGTTAAACCCCTCCCTCTAACAGCTCTCTGCTCTATGCAGTTTCCTTTTTCCTGCTGTTTTTCTGTTTGGAGTTTTTCTCAAGGCACATTCCAGAGTCTGCTCTCACTTTTTTGAATACTCATAGGTTCACTCTAAACAACCATAATGTCATTTTCCCTGGACATCCATAAATCTGATATATTTTGACTATTTTTCTTGCGGGCAATAAAAATCCTTTAAAAAAGTGCATTTTGTGAATTAGCTCAAATTACATTTGGGCTGCTACAGTGCTGCAGAGAAAAGGTGCCAGTCATTTGACACACACAACATTGTATTTAACTTCAGGGAAGAATGGAACTTCTGATTCTCTCATTAAAAGTAAGGATAGAAAAAAACCTTAGTTTTGTTTAAAAAAAAAGCTAAGCCATTTATTTTAATTTATGTGTCACTTTTATTAAAGGATTTCATGGTGATGTATATTTTCTGAAGTTTAGGTGCGAACCAATATGAGACAATGCATTTAAAAATATACACAGTTCACGTTTTAGATGCTTTGTTGTCCACTATTGATTATGAGCTATTAAAAATGAACATGAAAAACCAGAGAACATTGCTCCAAGCCAGGGCATTAGCATTTCTTACTTTGCTTGCTTTTATCATTGTCTTCTCTTCATCAAATTCCTTTGATGGTTCCTGTCTCACCATAGAATATTTTAGTTGATGATACTGAGATGGTGAAGTTAGCTTCCAGTTGGAATTTAAAACTTGCTGTCATGATTTGTTTTCCTATAGATGGGCTGTAATAGTCAGTGTGCAGTTACCATAACTAAATACCTGAGACAATAAACTTATTATAAGAAAGGGTGAATCCATGACACAGGATGGCAAGGAGTGACTGGTGGACCAAAGCTGCTCACCTTATGTCCCAGGTGTGTGAAAGAAGGGAAGAAGGGGACCTGGGATACCACTATCTTATTCAGGGACAAGCCCCCAATGACCTGAAGACGTCTCACTTGTCCTTGCCTTTAAAATTTCCACTACATCCCAACAGTGCTTAGCTATATCCTTTAAAACATGGGTCTTTTGAGAACATTTCAAATTCAAATTGTAACAAGGGCTTCATCATTTCTCCACCTAACTTTTTCTATATGTGGCTGCTGAGGTCCTGTTGTGAGAAACTCTCTTATGAATAAAATTTACCCTCTGAGTCTGGGGGATGTGTGGGTTGGCCGGCCGAATTCCTGGCTTTTCTTGTGTACCTTTTCCCAATAACTAGATTCCACAAACGAAAAGATTTGTCAGCAGGTATTTCCCAGAAAACAGGAATTAAAAAATGAGTTCTCTCTGATATTATATGTACTCTTTTGATTTTACAGGACTTTTGCAATCTGCATTCTCCACCCTTTTTCATCACAATCCTCAACTGCAATGAGAGTAATGGACCAGGAAACTTGAATATGAGTCAGTCATGTTCTAATCTCTGTGAAAAGTGAACATAAAAATCTATGCTGATTTGACTACAGTTCATTCAAATGGCATATTTTTTTCTTCAATAATTTGAAGATTTGTTGATATTCCCCCACGAGGAAATCACTATACTTGTTGCTGAAGAAGAAAAAGTCCATGCGCTGTGGGCTTTTACCTACCAGCAACTTTGCTAGGCATGGGACTACATTCTGCACTGTGGCTGTCAGTATGGAGGGATAGCCATTCTCTTTTGGAAAGAATAAGCCAGTCATTTGAGTAAGAGATTTCAATTATATACCTGAAATCTGTTTTGGGAATCATATCCACAATGAGAAGAGCGGTATATTCTGACCATCTTTAGCATCACTGCATGTCATTTTAAGAAAACATCCTTGGAGGCTGAAGCGGGAGGACTACAAATTTGAGCCCAGCCTGGGCAACTTAGCCACTTAGAAAGACCCTGTCTCAAAATAAAGAAAATAAAAAAGGGCTGGGGATGTAGCTCAGTGCAAAGGCCCTGGATTCAATTCCCCAGACTGAGGAAACCAAAGAAGGAAGCAAGAAAGGGAGGGAGGAAGGGAGAAAGGAAGGAAAGAAGGGCAAATGTGCTTGTTTGCCACTGGTCCCTGATATAGCCTTGGGAGCCTTTGCCACAAACATTCCTGACTTTTTTCTGAAATAAATATAATTGGACAAATTGAGTAGTATTTATTCTTTTGGTATTATATGGAAAAATTTACAATAGGTTTATTTCTTTCTTAAAGGTTAGAAAAAAATTCACTGATGAAGACTTATCTGGATATTTCCTTTGGGGAAGAATTTTAATAGAAGTCTTTTTTTTTTTTGTAAATACAGCAGTACTCCATTTTGCTATTTATTCTTGTGTTAATTTTTAAATTGTGTTTGTCCAGGAATCTATTTTAAATTCTTTTCAAAGTTGTTGACACAAGTGTTTGGCACAATAACCTATAGTTTTAATATATTTTTAATACCCATAGGACTGCTATGAAATCCTACTTGTTATTCTTTCATAGCTAATAGGTTTTTTCTATATTACTTTTTTTCATTGATCTTCTTTGCATTCAAACTGGTGTATATTATACTTATCTACTTTTGTTGTCTGTTTTTGGTTTTTTCAGATAGGGTCTTGCTATGTATTTCAGGGTGGCCTTGAGCTACCTATGTAACCCAGACTGGCATCAAACTGGCATCGATCCTCCTGCCTCAGCCTCACAGAATGGGATTATAGATGTGTGGCATCATGCCCAGCATCAACATTTTAATATTATTATTTAAATTATTGATTTCAATCTCTTCTATGGATAGCAACTTAAATTGATATATTTTTATACTTGAACATATATTTATGTTTATATATTTATTCTACAGTCAAAAATGATATATACTTAATGATATATAATAAAATGAAATACTATAATGAAATAAATACACTCACATGTTTACTTACATTCATTAGGTATCAATATTATTTTAAACTATATAAATGTTTAAATGTGCATAGTAAGTGTAAACATAGTATGTTTATATTTGTATTTTATATTTTATATAAAGTTTTGATATATTTCTATTTATATTATGCTTTCATATTTTATTTTTACGTATTTACATACTCATTAGCAAAAAACACTGAGATCAATTTTTAAAATATTCATATTAACCATCATTATAAAGTACATAAAATAAACCTGCCTGCCTATCTATCTATCTATCTATCTATCCAGCTATCTATCTATCCATCTGATCTATCTACCTAAATTGTGCTAAGCAAAGAAACCTTCTGTTTCTTCCGGTCAAGGAAAGACAGCTGCCTTGAGTTGCACTGCAGTTTTTCTCTGGCTCCTTCTGACTCTGGTCCCTCCGTCTCCCTGGGTAATTACCAGAGATAGGGATGTTTAGTAATGTCCTGACTTCTTGATGGGCTCAGTGTGACAATACTTATTTCCTGAGCCCTACACAACTGCTGAAAACTTGCTCTTGGCCTCTTGCCTTACAGCTAAAGAATGGGGTCAAGACCAGGAGGAGAAGACCACAAAGTTCACACTCACTCCTTCATCTGTCCGCTGTCTCCAGGATCTCAGCTGCCTTGGAGACCCTGCGTTCCAGTCTGTGTCTCCCCACTGCTGTGAGCTGGACGGACAGAAGCCCTGGTGGCCTTTCAACCTCCTGGCCACGGCTGCAGGCAGAGTTTTACCATTTTACCCAGTGTCAGTAATCAGTAAATGCCCAAAGGAAAGGATAAAGTTACTACTTTCTTCCTGGTTCCCTTTCTCTAACATCTCCACCCTCATTTTTGGTTGTCTAGCTGCATCTTGATGCCCTCTAAACTTACGATTTTTGTGTTTTATCTCCTTTTTTAACTGTTCTTGGCAGAGGTATTGTTCATCATCTGACTTGTATTCAACACAGATAGTGGTGAAAATCCTTGTATTCGGCTTTTTTGAATTTTTTTTGCACTGTTAAGACTTCTTTTTAATTAACAAGAGAAAATTGTTGTTTGTTAATTATGAGGATTGCATTGTACATAATAACATATATACATTGTCTAAGAAAACTTACTTATGCATAGGTTTCAAAATACTCTCGTATTTGTAAGACAGAAATCCAAGTATGTGAAAACATTCTAGTTACAGAACTAATTTTATGAATGTTAACTTGTATTAACAATCTACCTACCTTTTACTTTTGTGTTATTATCCTTGTTAAAATATTATTACTAAGCATCTTTTTTTCCTGTATAAAAATGAAGTATCTTTTACAAGCTCACTGGTGAATTTAGAAACTCTCAGAAAAGTGGTAATCAAGGAATCAATCAGATTTTCAAGCCAATTAGATATGAACTGAGAACCTGGAGATAAAACTAGTGGCAGAGATTAAACATCCTCACATTAATTCAGCCAGTAGCAAAAGCCCTACTGCCTTTGTTTGAAACATATTGATTAAAGCTGATTGATGGGCTTCATGGATGGAAGAGAAACCGATTACGGGACCTGGAGAGATCAACTCATGAAGCTTGGTTCATTCATTAGAGATGTAAATAAAGTTGCCCTGCTTATATGTACTGACTGGCTGGCCTACTTCAAACATGCTCTTATCTTGGTATTTTTGCAGAATCTTTCTATTTCTATTCCACTAAAAATGTACTGTATATGCCAAAAAATTACCCCAATGCATAGAAACTGTGGGGGGTGGTTATTCTACATTGAATTGTCCCTTTGAGCTGGTTAAATACCACCACAGGGAGGTGTCTCCTTGTGCTCACACATGCGTGCAGTATATGTTCATTTATCAACACGTGTCTCTTAATTATGCTATTTCTTTTGACAGCATTGGGGAAAATACCAGTAATGTAACTATTAATATACCTGTCATGGCATTTTGAGTAAATACAACATATTATGATTATGAATGCACTAAAGCGATCAGTATTGATAGATTATGGAGCATCTACTATGTACGTAGAATATTTGTGCAGACCCTGAGGAAAATACAGAAAAGGAACTTAAAGCCAGTTGCATCCAGAGGAAACCTCTGAATGCTCTACCCTCCTATCAAAACCACATCTTGGCTCTTTGGAAAATTGGCTTTTCCTATTCTTTATTCTCAACATCTGATGCCATTCTCAGCTGCAGAGGAAAAGTAGATAAGTGAGCCAATTAACTGCAACTCTATCTAAGTCACAAGGTCTGTTTCTTTTGCACATTGAAAGCCTGGCCACAAGGGTTATTTGGAGAAGAAACAGGAATGAGTTTCTGATAAAGGAGGAGAAAGGTTTCGTGAGCTCTCTCACTGTGTAAATGGTGTAGCTTATGGGCCACTCCTTAGCTCACTTCACTTCCTCAACTGCTGCTCTGTTTAAATTTCCACTTCTTGTCATGAAGGGGAAAATAACTTCCTGTTTAGAGAGCTGCTCTAACCATTGTCAAATTGTGATCTGATGAGGAATGCCAACAAAATTAAAAACATCAGAGAAGGAGTTTACTGAGGATGAAGGAGGCAAGTTTTTTTTTCTTGTCTCATACATCTTTTACCATACCAGACTTCAGGGCAAGCCTTAGACAGACAAAATCACTGGAAAGGTACTAGGAGTCAATTTGGTACCTGCTTTTTCTTCTAATGCCAGCACAAGCCCTACTCACTCCAGAGAGCCATGCTTCACCTGTAGTGTCCCATTGATACCTACCCATCTGTTCCCAGACTCTCTGAATACACTGGGAGAGGTCTCAGGCTTGGAGGGTCCATTTGGGATGATATATTTGGCAACTGAAGTTTGTACGAGTTTAGATTTTTTCCCTTATTAGTTTGGGTTGCTGGTGGATGACCAGCAAATGAATGAAAGTCCTAGAATAGAAAACAAACTAGTTTGGGATATTTCTGTGACAGACATTTGTTTGGGCCCCCCAAATTTATATCTTGAGTTCCTGACCCCCAGGGTGATGATTTTAGGAGGGGAGATCTTTGGGAGGTGATGAGGTCATGAGAGTGGAGCCTGAGGAATGAGATTAATGGCCTTCAAAGAGAGGCTTCAGGAATCCCCTTTGGTTTTTCACCACTTGTGAACGCAGTAAGAAGGGACCATTTATGAACTGCAAAAAATGAGCCCTCACCGTACACCAAATCTAGTTGCATCCACCATACATAACAGTGTAATCCACTTGGTCGGTGGTATTTTTGTTGTAGCATCCCAAACAGGCTACAACAGATTTGCAGGAGAGTTAAGGTCCAAGTATATGCCTGCCACTTTATTGAATCAACACTTGAATAGAGTTATTGCCATGCTCTGTTCTAAACAACCTACAGAGATTAACTAGAGACCAGTTGAGAAGACTGGTTCTGGTTCTGGTTTTGCCCTTGTATACAGAGAGGAAGCTGGTGAGCCAAGAGGTTAAGTGACTTCCCCAATGTGCATGGCCAAAAAATAGGCCACGTGTTGCCAGCCCTTACACACTCTGAGTCACCATGCTAGGCCTCACGTAAAAGCACTGCACTGAAAGTAGACCATGGAACCTGACTTCAAAGAAAGCAGCCACAGCTTCTCCAAGACCAGCCATTCTCAGACATTTAGCTCTGCTTTGGATTTGGGAGTAGAAAAAGGTTGGAATGTTAAAAAGAATTCTCTAGCATCAGATTGAGAGGATGGAGTGTGATAAAGATGTGAGTGAAGAGGAACCCCACACCTTGGGGTGACTTAGGAGTAACCTTTTGTGACAGCTGTAAAAGACAAGTGGAATGAAAGAACAAATATACTTGAAACCAAAATAGATCATCTGGGAAGACACACCCCTGGGTGAAGTAGGAGAAAGGTGGAGAGCAGAGCTGGTGGAAGGCATCAGGATTCTTCTCTAGTAGGACTGCTCCCCAGCACTGTCATCTTACTCCTCCCTTCTAACATTCTTGTCACTGCTACGGCTTCTCCCTGGGACAACTGCTCTCCAAGCCTTCCTCCAACCCGACAGCGTTCTCCTTCATCTGCATGGCTGGGACTTGGCTCTACACAACCACAACTATTTCTCAGACAGATAATGGATATATAGGGATGCCTTAGGAAAATGAGAATTACATTTAATCCACAATGGACCCTTAGGCTGATCCAGTTTTTGGCTGGTATGATTGGTGCTGCAGTGAACATGGGAAAGCAGATGTTTCTTCAGTCTACTGATTTAATTTCCTTTGGATATGTACCCAGTAGATCAGAGGCTGGATCATATGGTAGTTCTAGTTTTAGTTCTTTGAAAAACATCACATGGTGGCTATTTTATTGTTTTGTTATATCAGTGAAAAACACTAACATTGTTTATAAAAGGGATATAGATATATATATATATAGAGAGAGATTAGTTAAGTAAATAATAACAAAACAGTGATGCCCATTGTATTATTAATCATATTGTTGCTGTTACTGTTATTTAATAGCCACCTTTAAGAATATTTACTAAAATTGTCTGATACTTGACAGTTACTCTGCAATAACCCCAGGTGAGGGGAACACTTGTGTTTCAGATGAGGACACTAAAACTTAAAGAGATTAAACACTTGCCAGGGTTAGAAGTGAATGAGCCACATTTGATATCAGGATTAACTTATTCCTAAAATTTTGGTCACAAGCACTAGGTAGAACCAGTTCAGTTATAAGTTTAAACTGGGAATCATATGGATGCATGTATAGAAGACTTCTGATTTTAAGTAAAATTTTTAGTTATTTCCATTATATGAATGTAGTTCTTACTGTTGATAAAATGATGATGAGAATTACCTAGCTCATTAGGTTCACATTAGACACCTGTTTATGAAATTGTCCTCTAAAACATAAATGATTCCAAAATGCTCCTCCAATGAATTGATAGAGATTATGGAAGGCAGATGATAGAAATCCATGCACCTACACAGACCAGCATTAATGTACAACTCTCTTGAGTGTGTTGGCAAGTCATGCAGAACAAGCCAATGTAAATCCATGTGTGACTTAAGCACTACAAGCATATTATGGAGAAAAACTGAAAAACAAAATGTTAATGAAGTAACAAAGAATAGTTAGCAAGTCAGGAGAGAACACTAGAAAGTATAAACTTACAAAAAAGGTTTTCCTAATCTTTTTAGATAGATTACTGCTAGATAATGCATCCATTAATACTTGGGAAAGAAAACAAGACCAAATTTAACTACTTCATGAGAAAAACCTTTGTGATATTTAAATTTATATAATACATATGCAACCCTGGGACTCAGAGCTTTCTTAGTTTTCTTGACAGCAAATGATACCAGGTAACTTTGAAGAACTGATCAATAGGTGGATCTCTCTTCCAATTCAGAAAACCCTTTGGATGATTTTCACCTCAATTCAAAATGTGTGTATTTACTTCTTATTTATTTATTTATTATTTTAAGGATCAAAATCTACTATGGGAAGTAGAAATAGAAAATTCAAATGGAATTTTAATAAAAACAACTTGAATCCATATTTTTCATTTCTCGGGACAGAACAGGAAGTTTCGAGTCAGCACTTTCCAGAATGCTCACACCCAGGATTGTTTCCTGGTGTCCAGCCCCACTCCTGGTAGTGAATCTTCCTCTAACAAACCTGAATTCCTTCAGTGAAGGCTCTGAGGTATGAACTGAAGGCCACAGGAAGCTGCAGGAGCACATTCCTGATGCTTGCTATGCAACGTTTTCCAAACTGACCCAGACCCAGGAAAGCCTTTACTTCCTGCTAACCAACCATTTTTGCTGGCAACTTTGCCCCTCTCTCCCCTCTTTTGGGTGCTGTTAAAAATGCTTTCCAAAGCAGAAGTTAGTTTTAAATTGTTTTCTGCCAAACCCAGCAAATCTAACAAATTTTGACTGATGCCTGCTAAGGACAAATGGTAAGAGCAGCATGCAAATCCAGAGATTTTCAAAGAGGGATTTTGTAAGTAGCATGCGGTCCTGTTTCCTTCCAGCAGGTAGTAAAAAAGAGAAACATCTAACAGTGGGGTTTACATCTCACCAAATATCAAGCAGACCTAAATTACACGTTAGAATCTTGGCTTCTCTGTAATTCTGGGGGAGATGTTGTACTTTTCCCTCCTGGGCATGGAGAAGAAAATGCTCCTCTTCCCAGGGAGGAGTGGAGGCGGTGGCTGCAGTTTGCCTGGGGCTTGCAGTGTGGCAGGCAGGAGCCAGTCCTCACTGGGAGCTCAGGTTGCTGCAGAAGACTGCAGTGAATACATAGGAAGGACAGATTTGGAAGCTGCATGTGGAACTTTCTTCCTTGTAATTCTAAACTGTGTGTCTTTGATTCTCAAAATCCCCTTCTGAACACAGAGTGAGTCACTGCCTCTGACTGTGGCCTGTCTGCCGCGACACCGTGAAACTGCTTGACTCTTGGAGGAGTATAGGCATAAGTGTCATGATGGTTTTAATTAAATTTTGAAAAAGATTCAACCATATCCTGCTTCTTCCTTCCATCAGGGATCCTACAATGATTAAATTAGGCTGGTGGTGTCTACTTTCAGAATCATGAATTTTTACCAGCAGATAATTTCTCTTTTCTATTGGTGGCTATTTTCTTGGTGCATTTTACGGCTATCATCTTTGGCAGAGCTAATCTGGTTTGCTTCAGCCACAGTTCTGCTTGTTAATCCATTTAAGGATTTTTGCATAGTTTCTTCTTGGATGGTAAATGTTTTACCTCCAAGGATTCCTTTCGAGCCTCTTAGTAGATAAAGCTTGCTTCTCATTTTTCTGGGCATAGTATGTGTATGTCCCACCCTGGCCATGTTACAACTTTCTGAAAATTTATTTCAGGGTCCAGATGGGATGGTGTTAGCTGGACATGTTCATATTTCCCAAAGTTTTGTAAATTTAAATTGATTTACTTATCTTTTTAAAAATAGTTTGTGTTCTTGATTCTCAACTTAGCATACTTTATACATTCTTTTTTCCCATTTTTGGTGCCCTGTAAGCAAACACATACATGCACACTCCAAAACTGAAAAACATTTGAATTCTACCAAATGCTTAAAAGAATTAATGCCAATTACTTAAAAATTCTTGTAAATAATCAAAAGAGGAAGAAACACTCCTAACTCATTTTGGAAGTACAGTAATACTTTGATAACAAAACCAGACTAATATATCATAAGAAAAAAACACTTCAGACTAATATTCTCTATGAATAGAGATGCAAAAATCTTGAACATTCTACTAATAAAGTGGTTCCAACAGCATATTAAAAGAATTATTCCAAATCACCAAGTAGGATTTATTTTAGGAATGCATGGATGGTTCAACACATGACCACAATCAATGGAACACACCACATGAATAGAGTGAAGAGAAAAATAACTTGTGATCATCTCAACCACTCAGAAAAAACATTTGACAAAGCATAACACTCTTTTATGATTTAAAAAAATTTAACAAAGTGTGATTAAAAAGGAACTTTCTAAATATCATGAAGATCAATTATTAAAAGCTCATAGCCAACATCATGCTTAATGGTGGAAGAATAAAAGCTTTCCCTGTAGAATCAGGAATAAGACAAGGATACCCACTCTCACTCTTTCTATTCTATAAGTACTAAAAATTCTAGACAGAGTGAATAGGCAAGAGGAAGAAATAGAACATAACAAGATTGGAAAAAAAAAAGTAATTTCTATAGAAAATGCTGAGAATCCAAGTGTAGGGCCACATGCCAGTAATCCCAACATTGGGTGGCCGAGGCAGGAGGATCACAACTTTAAGCCTAGTGTGGGTAACCTAGTGACTTAGGGAGACCCTATGTGAAAGTTAAAAAGTGAAAGGAGCTGGGGATGTAGCTCAGCTTAAAAGTCCTGAGTTCAATCCCCATTTCCACAAGAAAGAGATAAGGAAAGAGAATATGAGAGAGAGAGAGAGAGAGACCAAAGTGCAATGCAAATTTTATATTCATAATCATTGTGACTTGCATCTTGACTTTTTAAAGATAACTATGTATTATGATGCACTCCATCCTTCTGTATAGAGATGGCTGTTTTATATATAATATAATTTTGATTCAATAAATAAATCAATAATAAAAAGTATTTCTTTTTATTTTTTCTTTTATTTTTTTCCCCTTCCCCTGCCCTCCATTCACCCCCTCCACCCTTCCCTATTTGCAAAGACCTTGATTCCATTTTTTCCCCTCTTCTCATATTTTTTCTTTTCCCTCTTTTTCCCTTCCCCTACCCCTCCCAATTCCCCTGGTCTTTTGGACCTTTTCTTCCTATTACACAATATCAGTTACACATTTTTTAAATTACAATATTAAGATCTGGGAGACATTACCACAGATTTTACAGAATTTAAAAGGATATAGAGGCATATTACAAAAATCTGTTTTGAAATAAAATTGACAACTTCTAAGAAGTACCTTGGAAGACAAATTAATGAAACTAACTCTGGAGGAAATATAAAATTTGAATAGCACCTATTAAAGAAAGTATATTCCTAGCTTGAAAACCTACCTATATGACAACAGCAGGCTTATAAACATTTTAACTGATAAATTATATCCAACAATTAAAGCCAAAAAAAGAAGGAACACTTCTCCCCTCATTTTAGGAACTCAACATTGTGCTAATCCTAAAACTGGATAAAGATAATAGAAGAAAAAAGTATGAACATAGATAGAAATTTGTTTAACAAAACAAACTCTTGGAAGTCAGATCTGGCAGGATGTAGAAAGTGGTTTTGTTATAGGGATGGCAGTGTTGGTTCAAGTATTTCTTTTTAAATATCATCAAAAATAAAATATTTGAATATATTTAACTAAAGATGTGTAGAATTGCCACACTGAAATCTACAATAGTGCTGAAAGAAATTTAAGAAGACCCTAAATAAATGAAACTATATTCTGTTAATAGACTGGAAAACTTAATATTAGCTGGGCATGGTGGCACACATTTGTAATCCCAGCACTCAGGAGGCTGAGGCAGGAGGATCGCTGTGATTTCCATGCCAGCCTGAGCTACACAGTAGTTCAAGGACAGTCTGAATTACATAGTGAGATCCTGTCTCAAAAAACCAAAAAAAAAGATTAAAAAAGAGGAAACCTTAATATTGTTACAGTGGGAATACTTTCCAAATTGATATATAAATATTATTTTCACCGGAAATAGAAAAACTAATCCTAAAACTCATATGGAATTGGAAGAGATTACAAAAACCCCCCAAAACTTAAAAGATAAGAAAGATGGAGGATTCAGCTCCATTTCAAAATTCATAATGAAACAGTAGTAATTAAAAAGAGGAAGCACTTGGGTAAAGGTAAACATGTAGATAAATGGAAAGATTTGAGATTTCTGATATTTGCATACAAACTATACATACATAGCCATATCATATAGTGAAATAAACTATACATACATAGCCATTTGAATTTTGACATATGGGCCAAGAGTATTCAATAGAAAAATAAACAAACCCTCAAAAAATGATATGGGGAAAACGATGTCTACACATTAGAGAATGAATTTAGGTCCTTATTTTATATTATACACAAACATTAATTCACACTAGATTAATGAATTTAATTATAAGGGCTAAGGTTATAAAACTAAAGAAAACATCAGGGGATATCTTCATTGCCTTGAAATTGGGGATTTTTTTAAGATATGATGCTTAAAGCCGAAACAATACAATTAAAAGTAAATTAGTTGGACTTCATCAAGGTTAAAATTCGTTGTACGCCAGATGGTACTCACAAGGAAGTGAAGAGACAGCCAATAGAAAGGCAGAAAATACTTGCAAATACAAAGCTGGTAAAGGTCCCTCATTCACAAAACAGAAAGAGCTGTTACAATTCAACAAGAAAGAAGTGGTCGGGGATTTAGCTCAGTGGTTCCGGCGCCTGCCGCACAAGCACAAGGTCCCAAGTTTGGTTCCTGGTACCAAAAACAAACAAAGAAGTAAATGACCCAATTAAAAATGAGCAATGAGCTTGAATAGACTTTAATCAAGAGATATAAATTGCCGACAAGCATATGAAAACTTGTTAACCATTATTAGTCTTTACAGAAATTCAAATCAAAACCACAAATATCATATCACAGGCCCTAAAATGGCTAATATTAAAAATAAAACCTTGAGAACCATAAGTGTTGTCAGTTATGTGGAGAAATTTGGACCCTCACACATTGTTAGTGGGGATGTAAAATTATGCAGTTGCTGTGGGAAACAGTCTGATGGTTCCTCAAGAATTTCAACATGGAATGAACTTATTACTCAATAATTATCTCCCAGGTATAGATCCAGGAGAATGGAAAATTTATATTCAAATAAAAATATGCACACAAATGTTCATAGTAGCACTCTTCACAATAGTCAAAACATGGAAAAAATATTGAGCATCTATTGAATGGATAAATAAACTATGATATATTCCATGTTTTGGGTACACATTCAACCATAACAAGGAATGCAATACTGATCTATGATACAACATGAATCTGGAAAATGTCTCACTAAGTGAAACAAGATAAATATAAAAACACATATTACATGGTTCTATTTATATGACATATCCTCAGGATGCAAATCTGGAGCTACACAAAACATGCATTAGTGGTTGGCATAGAAGAGGGGAAAATGAAGCGACTAGTTAATGGTTATCAGTTTTCCTTTAGGTATGATGAAAATGTTAATAAACTAGAGTGATGATGGCTACGCAACATTGTGGATGTACAAAAGCCATGTGTTGTATATTTGAAATGATTTAAAAGGTGAAGTTTTTATGGTGTATATATTTATTTTTCTGAGACCAGGTCTCACCACTTTTCCTCGGCTGGCCTCAACCCCCCAGGTAGCAAGGATTATAGGTATGCACCACCACAGCCAGCTATTATGTGAATCTCACTGCAGTTTAAAAAAGTGTAAGTAAAAAATATCATTTATTCTCAAGTGGTTTACAACCTAGCTGGGAGAAAAATGGGACTAACATATGGGAAAGGTCAAATAGAGCCAGTTGGCACTTTGAAGGACAGTGTGGAGCCACGATATATGAGGTCATGGGTAACCAAGCAAAAGGAACCAAGAAAAAGATATTTCTTGGGAAAAATCATTATTGCCATAACTTTAAGAATATTTGTTAAAACACTGAAAATTCCTACATCATTCTTTAGAAATGTGAAAACATTTGTAACACATTACAGATAAGAGGAAAAAAATAGTAAAACAGGTATTTATTTAGTATAGCATAATTTAAAATATAAGAATATTAAGAATTAAAATGTTATGTTTTTATGAAAGAGTATCAAGAATAGTTTGGATAGTAACTGTTCTCTGTGTGATTTGTGCTGTGGAGAACTGATCTTTTCTATGCATTGGTATATTTTCAAGCTCAATTGGTATATTTTCAAGCTCAATTCTCAATTCAGATCAGCTTCTGACATTTTTGCCTTTGCATTTTCAGAGTTATGAGGAACACATGGAGTTCTGGGATGCTGTTTTGTTTGGTTTGCTTGCTTTTGCTAGCATATTCATCCTTTTCATTAAAAACCACTTTCATTTTCTTGGTCGAGTTCACTTCATGAGAGCTCTCTGGTTCTGCACTTAGAATCTCAAGACCGGTAACAGCCTTATCGCTCCCCATCAAGTTTCTTCTTTAGCTTCTTGTCCATCTGATTCTACTTTCTCTTCCAGTGCCACTACTTTTCATTTATTTGCTGCATTTTCGTCTTTGTAGATTAATAGCATTCTTCAATGATCTTGTTTTGTAAAGTGCTACCTGGATTTACTGCTAAAAGAAGCCAACACAGCTACAAGTTTTACCGTCTTTGTACGAACTTACAGAGGCGGAGTGACCAAGAGGCTTTGAAGGAAGTGATACAGTTGATACAGTTGCTCACTGATCACGGTGTGCGTCTTTACCTGAACTTGAATGGAGGAGTTAGCAGCAGAGTTTCACTTCGTGCAGTTACTCACAGTTAATAGACCATGGTAACTGAAATTGGAACCATATTGTCAGGGGAATTGATGTTATTTAACTAAATCATGATAATTGTAACTTGTGCAAATTGGGACCATGCAAAGCAAGGACTCTACTGACTAAAATTATGTGGTATTGAGTAACATTGGGATAGAATTTTAAAGGTTGAATTAACTGGCTTGCAAACAATGAGCTGGATTTATTTAAGAATTAAGGGACTTCTTGTACGGCGATGACGTGAATACAGGCATGCAAGAGGGAAGAAACCAGGGGAAAGTGAGTCTTGAGCAGGATTACCCAAACATAGCAGCAAAAGTATGGGGTTAGTAGTGGGCAGGCAGACAGGGGACAGACTACGGCAGGGCTTGAAATGTAGAATTGAAAATACTTTTTAAATTTTTTCCTGAACTGTAAACTGGGAACAAATTCTACCTAAATGAAAGCTCATGTTTAGTAGAGGCAGAAAAAGCTGGCCTAGACTTTGTTGCCAATTCCTGACCAGTTATGGTATCCTGGAAGATAGGTTTCAAGGAGAAATTATGGCATTTATTATCTGTAGCATGCTCATTAGTACTTCTCAAACTTTAATACAAAGTTTGGAGTCATATAAAAATGCAGATTCTGATTTAATAATTCTTGAAGGGGACCTGAGATTCTATATTTCTGTAACATCTCACAGAGAATGGCCAAGTTGCTAATTTATTGGCTTGGTTGCATTTGAATAGCAAGGTGTATTTTTCAGATGCTTTCAAGTTTAATAACTTCTCAGCTCCAACTGAACTGCTGGAAACAATGTTTGCACTCTTTGTGGGAATCATAATGGAGAGAAAATAATTAATTATATTAATTTTCACCCACTATTTTTCTAAGACTAAATCAGAGGTAAAAAACCTAGTTCCTTAAAATGTTTACACATATCCTGTTCTTCTGTTATTTATGTCTCTTTTTTACAAATGTGAAATAATAATTTCTTGCATCTAGTTGCATAATCAATTGTAAAAAATTGATAATTGCTTTCTACTAGACTATTGACATATTATTCTCTTTGCCTTATAAAACTTGACGAAACATTTGTGGTAGTAAACAAAAAAATAAATTTGAGAAAAAAATTGAGAAAATTTAACTTTACATAGATTAAATAAAAAACAGGACATTATACTTGAAAGTTTTGGTCTTTGATGGCACTGATTCTTACTAGAACTGTTGAGGGTAATAAATGAACTGTATGCCATTTAAAAGAAGCCTTTCATACAGTTCATGTGCAATGTGGATTTGTAAAAGTGATTTCGTGAATGACAGGGCCTTGATATTAACAGATGAATGTAGATTAAGAAAAATAGAATAGTAATAGTAAGAGTGTAATGTTATCAAATTCAAAGAAGAAAGGTAATCTGGTCATTTGAAGAAGTAAAAAAGTGATATATAAATCAGGTTAACATTGGAAATGGACTTTAAAGGATAAGGAACACTTTGCTATGGTATTTAAAAAGATCATTATAAATTCATGAGTTTCTAATGTATTTGATGTGGCAACCCCTAGTAGGAGTTGCCTCTTTGACAAGTTATTCCTGTGCCTATAAAATAAGACCCAATCAACTTCTCATGGCTTCCCTGCTTTCCTAACAAGATGTTTAGGCTCCTGTTAACTATTTCTTGCCCTAGACTTAGAATTATCGTGGCAACATTGTTTTAAATCTGAGGTTGTTGGGGAAAGCTTTGGAAGGTAGAGGAAAGGACTTGAGCAAAGGCGTTTTTAAATGTTGGGAGGTGGTTGAGATGAGGAAACACGTTTGCAGGATAGAGTTGTCGAGGCAGGCCAAGGATAGAGAGGAAGTAGACTGACAGCAGAGCACAGGGCTACGCAGTGAGTCCTAAAAGCTGTAAGCGATAATGAATTAGGGTTATCTCACACTGTTCAGACAATGGATGGTTTGCTTGCAATTGAATTTCAGTCAGACAGACTTAGAGTATAGCAGATGAAAAGACACAGTGGTGAAATCAATTATGGGCTGATGAAAATGAATAAATTAAAGTTGATGAAAGTTGTAGTAGAATTGGGAAGGATTGGATATGTGTAAGAGATATTTTAGAGATAAAATACATAATACTTGACCACTTGGCAACAATTAGGAGTAAAAAATGTTAATGAACTTTGATAAATTTGACTAAAGTAGGCTTTCAATAGACTCTTGGAAGATCAGGAAGACAAACTGGTCTTGTGGGGACACTAACTTCTGGACATAGCAAGGGAAGCAGGCACCCAAATAAAAATGTCTAGAAGCCAACTAGAAATCGAAGTCTGAAGCTGAGGAGTGATAATAAGAAAAACACTTGGAAGTCTTTGATATTGAACTTGCAATAAATCCATAGGAGAGGAAATTAATTTGAGAGATTAAACAGAAACAGAAAAATATATTTTTGATATGGTTTGACCCTCAAAGTTTCATATGCTGGAAGCTTGGTCTCCAGTGTAACAATATAAAAAATTGAGAGATATTTAACAAGTAGGACCTCATGGGGACACTACCCATTGCAAAATTAATGCTGAGTATGTCAGGTCTTACAGAAATGAATGAGTTACTTCCAGAGCAGGGTTTTATAAAAGAGTGAACTTGGCTTCTCCCAGATCACTTGACTATGTTCAATGCATGTTCCTGGCTGCTTTTACACATAATCCTGCCATGATGCCATCCTCCATACTGTGACACAGTAAGTCCTGTCAAACTGTGGCTGTGTGCTGTTTGAATTTTTCTGCTCCCCAATTCATGATATAAATAAATCTCTTGTTTTTATACCTCATCCAGCATCATGTGTTCTGTTAAAGCAACATAAAATGGATGAAAACAGATGGCGTCTTAGAGAATCTTTCATAGTCCTTATCGCTCAAGAGGAAGGAAGACTATGGAGAGCTATTTAAGGGAATTTACTAAGAGTTAAGAGGAATCAAGATAGTTTGGTAGCATGCAAGCTAGCAGAAGAGGCTCTCCAGGAAGAGGCAGTACTGATATGAAAGGCTAAGTGAAAGAGCAAATTGGGGAAAGAAATTTCAGTTTGCTGTTGTGTACTTCGCAACCCAAGGTTGGAGGTGGCACAGTGGAATATCTCCAACACGGAGTTGGTCATGAATGCCATGCCTTGGTTAATAGAGCTAAAAAATTGAAATAAGAAGCTTTTTGATGACAGATCAGAGAGGAGAGATATGGCCTACAAAGGTGTTAAATCTCATAGTCTTCTTCAGCTCCTTCTCCCTTCTCTAAGCCTCTTAGTAAAATGATTTGATCCCCACTTCCCAAAAATGTCCCTGGAGCCAAACAGGATCTGAGAGACAATGCACTTGGGAAGGCTTCTAATAGGAAAGTTAGTAACTCTTATGTATGAGCAGCATCCAAAAACTAGATTCAGGATGTCAACAGATGATTAAGTCCATATACAAGCAGATTCCAGGGCAAAGTGTAGATAGGTGAAATGATTTATTATTTCAAATGACTTAATTGGAAGTTCTTCAGTTGTCATTTAGTGACAATTAATTGAAGCTTTCAATTCTTAACCAAAAGTTTGGAGGTGGTAGAGAGGAATTCTACCAAGTGAGCAAATGAGAAACTAGAATTGACAGAACTGAATACCTCAGAAAGAAATTTTAGTGTTCAGGGAGGGGGAGAGAGTAGCTTCATGATGAAGTAGTGCTACAGTTTGAACTGGAATGTCCCTCCAAGGCTCATGTAGAAAGTCCTTGTCCTGAAGGTGATGCTTTAAGAGTTGAGGCTAGTGGAAAGCCTTAAACCACTGAGCTGTTCCCTTAAAGGGGATTGTGGAACTTTGTCTTTTCCTCTTTTTCTTTGCTTTCCCACCAGGAGGCAAATGTCTCACTCTGTCACACACTGCTGCCATGATGCACTGCCTCACCAAACACATGGCCAACCAACCAGGGGAGAAAACTCCAAAAGCATGAGCCAAAATGAATCTTTTCTCTTTATAAGTTGATTTTCTCAGGTACTTGCTACAGAAATGAAAAGCTGAGCAACACAAGGAGGTTCTAGAAAAGACATTTATTTACATTAGGTTGTAGTAGAATTGTACATGTTTATAGGCAGAGGGAAATAATCTTGGAAAACAGAGTGGGGATATGAGGAAAGAAGCAAGAGGAAACAAGTTCAGAAAGAAATAGAAAGAGAAGAAAAAAACCCCAGAAAAATATAGCCCAAACCAGTAAAATCTTTAAAACAACATTAGGCTCATTTTCTAATTTGGTTTCCAAGCTACTATGTCATTTATTACACTGAAGGACATGATTTGTGAGTATTCTTAAAGTTTACATCAGTACAGTAGACAAACAAGTGGCTCAGAATTCATTTGAAATACAGCAAGGTTTTCATTTGCAGGGATGTCACCAAATGCTCCTTATTTTTGGTGAAATTGCTTTGGGTACCTTTACAGCAGTGATGGTTGGTTTGCATTGAGTCAGCCATACTTTCTTATTCAATTTCTTTTTAAACCATGGGTATGAATTTTTCTTATTATTTCCAGAAAATTTGTGTTCACTCCATTGCCAGGGAAAAGAGAGAAATTTGTGCACAGATATCAGGAGCATGATGTCTCTCCCACCAGAATGTTTTTTATGGGGAAGTGGGAAGTTATGTTTTCAGAATCTCACCTTAACAACTCTTGTATATGTCAACCAGAATCATTATTTATCTGGGCCAAAATTTCCAGTAAAACTAATGCATTAAATGCTCTTCTCATTTTCCCTAATTCAAATATCTTGAAGAAAAGTTCTCAGATCAATCAATAGTCTTGACACTAGATTTTAACTCAACCACATGAGAAATAACTGTCTCTAATCAGGTTGGAATATTTACCTATGTAGTTTGAATGTACCGTTTATTTGATAAGAAAGCAAATGCTATTGGAAAATATTTTCATGAATAGGAAATATATTTTCTCTTAAATTTAACTTCATATACATGAGATGTGATTGAAAAGTACAGTAAATATTTGTTTTAGAAAATTACAATAAGACACACTGCCATTAGTCCCCCTTAAAATACTCTCTCGTGCTTCAAATTCATTTATCCCATCGTTCTTGTGACTGTCTGAAACTGTTGTGGAATTCCTCCTTTGTGTGCACCTTTAGTTGCTCTGTGGCAGCTGCCTCAGTGTTCAAATCAATTCAGAATATTTACCATTTGTGATCATACTGCCTTTGAGGAAGATTCAGTGCCAGATCCCGTGAATCAGGTGGATAAGGGCACACAGTCATGCCTTTCTTTTGGGTGACACTCAGAAGCAGCATTCACCATACTTTTGATCACACCTTACAGAGATACCTACTAAAAGAGGACTTTCAGAACAGTTTCAGAAGATGACAAGACCTGTGTGATAAATGTCCTTGAAGCAAGGGGAAGGGGAGAATTTTGAGGAGATTAATTACAATGTGTCATTTTAAAAATAATTTTTTATTTAAACATACTGAATATTTTGATCATACCTTCTCTATCTAACATTTCTGCTCTGTGCTTACTTGTTTTTACTGGATCAGTCTTTCATATTACAAGAGAATCCCAGTATCCAAAATTGCTTGCTGGAAAAACAGCACCCTACATACATTCTCTCCAGCAAGTACATAAAACACATTGAGAGAAGTGAGGACTGCAGACACCTTTTGAGCTATGTGATGATCTCCAAGAATCACAAAGGATATAAAAGTGAAAGCGTGCAGGAAGAGGTCTTCTTCCTCCACTTACTTTGCTCGTTTCTCTTCAGTCAGTTTGAGCTGAAGTTGCTGGTGGGGTTAATTCCTTGACTGTTCTGTCAAATGTGAGGCTCCAGTACACATACTTGTGTATATATGAACAACTGTTTTTTAATAACCTGCCAAGAAGCTATAATCCTCCCTTGCAGTCCCCTTGGGATTTAATTAGAATGGTTTTCCACAGCCTGACATGTTTATGGGGCATAGGTAAAGAGACAGTTCATAAAACTGTCAATTTTCTGAGAAATTAAAGAAAAATTGGGCTGCTTAGTGCTTTGGCAATTCTGTGCTGCTGATACGAGCATTGCAAGCAATGAAATCAAAGGAAACATAACAAGATACTGATGCATTAGGTATGGGCGGATTAAAAATAATGTACAAGGGCATTTGTCAATTTGAATGCATAAAGAGGCAAGTGGAGAAAGCAAAGTCAAAAGTGGAGTAGCCCGACTTTGTGGTGTTTTGGAACAAGGAGAGGGAACCCTGAACCATAGTTTATTTGCATCAGGAAGATCTATACTTTTGCTTTTTCATAGACAAGATTGAGAGATGGATTCTAAGGAGGATAACAAGTCTCCCCAGGGGAATGGTAATGTGATGAACAGTGCTCTCTTTTGAGGATTCCTCTTTTAGCCTAGTTTTGCTCCTTTTGTAAGGAGAAGTTATCTCACAAAGATTTTGTCTTCAAAGAAGAAGTCTTGTGGAACAAATGAGCCCAAACTGGCGAGTTTCTTTTTGTACCCAGTCTTTCATAATGTGTTCACTATTTCCTGGATCTTCTCTATGCGGCTATTCATGATCATGGCCCTGAACTTGCCCAGGCCTAGTGCTTGGCCCGCCATAAGAACCAGAACAATGGAGCTGCACCACATGATCAGAAGTGTTGGGCACAGAAAGGAGTATTCTTGGGGTAATTTGGGAAATTCTAGGAGGAAAGCTGAATTTATCTCACGGACTATTTTGGGCAATTTCCATGCCTTCCTCTGTAGGATTCTCCCAACTCCTTTCTGAAGTATGTATTATTAATCTCAATTTATGTGGGAGTACAAAGGATACATCTTAGTCTTACTTTCCTGTCACCGAGACACATACCCATCGTCTACAGTTTTAAGGAGAAAAAGTTTTCAGAGGAGTTTGTCTTTTGTGGCCAAGACAGGAAAGCTGCTCACATCATGGACACAGGAAGCAGAGAGTCAAGGGAGGAACCAGGAAGAGAGCTATACAGGGCTCAAGCAAGAGAATAATTATATTCTGTATTTTTTTGGGGGTACTGAGGATCGAACTCGGGTCCTTGCTCTTGCGCAGCAGGCGGTGAAACCACTGAGCTAAATCCCCGGCTCTATATTTTGATATTCATGATATTCATGATATTATACTCATAATATCATCTTGCCTTTTTCTAAAAAGTGTAACTATAAAATGCAAAACATACAAAATAGGTGGGTTTACAAGAAGAGCAAGTTGAAAATATTGAGTGTTGGCAATATAGCATTGGCTTGAGTAATGAAAATCACCCTTCCGTAACCATCAGCCACTGTGACAGATCACTGGAGCGGCCTCCTGGAAGTGAGTGACATCACTGTCCTGTCACACAGGCCAGGAGGGGGCTGGTAAAAAATAAGAGAACTCAGGTGCTAGAGGTCATCATGGTGTTCTCACCTTGCTCCCAAAGTTTTCCATCCATACCATATCTACGTAGTCCAATTCATGTCCTATGAATTTTATTCATCCATAAATATAATATATATTCCTTTCTCAATTTATTTTTTTCTAGATATTAGGCAAAGACTTGAGGTTCAAAATGGACTACAACACAGCCTTCCTTACAGAGTGGAAGGTAATAGGGTTTATGGTCAGCTGGGGCTGAGGTTCCACCTCTGCCACTTAGAACCGATATGACTTTCATTATTACTCAACTTCAGTTTGATCACAGGAGAGAAAGGGAAAATAATACTTCAAAGTTTGATTCTTTGTTTTTTTTTTTGGTACAAGGGATTGAACTTGGGTCCTTGCACTTGGAAGGCAGGTGGCAGAACCACTGAGATAAATCCCTGGACCTTCAAAGTTTGATAGACAGCTAAAATATTAGTTTATCTTCTTTTCTTGTCTTTCTAAGTCTCCTGAATTAATGATACATGTAGAAACAGTAAAAAGAAGAAAAATCAGATTTTAATGTCAATAGTTAACGGAGCTGAAATCTGGACCTTATAGGATGCTACTGTTTGGATCCCAAGTGTTCTCCAAAGACTGTGTGTTAAATCTTTCGTGCCCCGTTTGGTGCTTTCGGGAGGTGGTAGAAGCTGTAACAAGCAGTCACTGACGTTATGGCCTTGAAGCGGTACTCAGATTCCAGCCCTTTCCTATTCCTCTTTCTTTCATTTCCTGGCTGTGAGGTGAGTAGTTTTAGTCTGCCAGACACTCCACCATGATATGCTGCCTCCCCACAAGCTCAAAGCAACAGGGCCAACTGACCATGGACTAAAATCTTCAAATCTGTGAGCCACAATAAACCCTTTCTCTTTATAACATGATTATCTCACATACTTGTTACAGTAATAAAATGCTGACTCACACATAGGGAAGCATAAATAGATTCTTCCTGGGATATTAAGCAAGTCTTTATGACAGAGAACAGCATGGTTGGAGATGGAGACTGAGAAAGGAAGTTTATGGGTAATCAAGGGAACATGGGCCATTTGTATTCTAGAAACAGTGTGTGTGTGTGTGTGTGTGTGTGTGTGTGTGTGTATACACTTGTATGGGTGACATGGGGAAGTGGCAACATGGAAAAGCATCAGAAATTTAAGACAGCATTTGTCTTGAGGATGAAAGCTCTTCTACACTAACACTTTATTCTACTGAAATGAAAATTCATTAAGGGATTTTAATTCATAAATTTAAGAGAAAAGATCAGTAAAACTTAAACTAGTACTTCTTTTTTTTTTGGTACTGGGGATTGAACTCGGGTCCTTTAGCTTGCGAGGCAGGTGACGGAACCACTGGGCTAAATCCCCGGCCCACTAGTACTTCTTAATGACAATAATAATTTTGTTCTAAGCCACGTAACTTAGGTGTTGATGTCATTGACTCCACAGGTAAAGAAAACTGTAGTGGAAGAAACATAATCAGTGCTAGCAAACATGGTAAAAAATGTAATCCATGAATTACTTCTTATAGCAGAACCCCACTGAGTTATTTAGAGAAGAAATTTCAGGGAAAAAAAACGCTTGTTGAATAATGGACCATCTGGTAAAACATGGTCTTTTTTGTTTGTTTTTTTGAGACAGGGTCTTGCTATGCAGTTAAGGCTAGTCTTGAACTCACTATGTAGCCCAAGGTGCCCCTAGCACCATTCCTCCTGACTCATCCTCCCAAGTGTTGGGATTGCATGCCTGTATTGCCCTGCTGGGCATGAACACAGGGCCTTTGGACTAAGATACACACCTAGCCCTTTTATTTTATTTTTTTAAATTTTGAAACAAAGATATTGCTAAGTCATCCAAATGACTCAAACTTTTAGTACTCTTGTCTGTACCTTCCAGAGTTCTGGGGTTATATGTGTGGCCCCCATGCCTGGGCCAGAATATGGTCTTGATTTCCAACAATTTAGGGATGTTTTGCCAAATTAAGCTCACCACAGATTAATAAAAATTCATAACCTAGCATAGTCTAGGAACACAGTTTTGCATATCTTCACCAATCAAGAGGCTTACCAATCCTGGGAATTATCTCTAGAGCTAAATGCCTCATAATTATAGTCTATGTAAAGCCACGATCAACGTAATGTTATATTTATAATTTTGTAGTGATAATAATAATTTAGCACACTTTAACTTCTTTCATCTAAGGGTCTACAAGTGATTCATAGTCATTAACTAATTAAGAATCTTACAGCACACACAGGATAAACTAAATGGGATATTCAAATCTTAACACGATGTATACTGTAAATTTACTCTCCATTGAAAACTTTTGGAAAATAAAGAAATGATGAGAAAAGGAAAAATAAAATATGTTTAACTGAGATTGGTTGAGAGAATTGTTAACTTATTTTTCAAAATGTACTTATATCAAATGTATTGGCCCATATGTGCCATTTCCAGCCTTAGGACTTGTACTGATTCTGGAAGACGAGTGAGCTCATGAAATAGTGACTGGGCTACTAAGTGTTGTTAGGCAGTCACCTCTACATATGACAAACAAATAAGTCCTTGAAGGAAGTCTATTGGTAATGATCCTGAGGAAAGCAGAATTTTATTCTAGATATTTAATTGTATTATATCATGATGTATTATATCAAGTCATATGGAATTTTATTTTTGAACTGCAATATATCACCAAAAATGTACTAGGCTTGTAGAGTTTGTAACTTATTCCAGCACAGACATTGTAGATGAGTTATAAGAATGTTACTGTTTTGAGTTCATTTCAAACAGAAATGATTTTTCCCCTTTAGAAATCTTTTTTAGCTTGTTAGAGTCATTTAAAAATGAAAACCCATTGAAACCTTTAAACATATTTAATCTATTTTGAAGCAAATAGTTTCTAAGCACAGAATTCTCACTTTAATCCATATTTTTGAACTAAGGTGTTATAACCGGATAGTAATGTACTCATCATTGCTTTATATTATTTTTAAACAATTGTTTGCAGAAAATTGATATTAGATGTAACAATAAAATATTTTAAATCTTGAACCCATGGGATGTCAAGTTGTCTATAGAATACAACTGTTAAAGTTGATTTTAGTATATGCAGAATAAATTATATTATTATTCTGCAATCATGATACAGAAATTTGATAAGTACATTTACTATAAAGAACTTAGTAAAATAAACTTTTATGTAATAAAAATATTCCTTTTGAAGGTTTCATATCTTTGCTTAAAGATGAAATACTAGAATCCACCTTATTTGCTTAATTACATCTTTTCTCCTTTCTTTTTTTCTCCTATTTATAACCTTACTGTTTTTCTTTTCCACAGAGTAAGCATTTATTTTCATTATATACTTTCATTTTTTCCTATGTTTGGTCGATCTTTTTCTTCTAATTCTTCAAAATCATTATTTTTACTTCTGGAAAACAATATAAAAAGTCATTAGATACAAGTTTTGTGTATGTTTTGCCTTTTATAAGCCATAAATTCTCAAAGAGAGACTATGTTAGCAGTCCAGGACATTGTGTTTTTATTTCTTTCAAGATTATGTAGATTCTTGTATCTTTAGCATTTTTTAAATTAATAAAACCTTACTAGTTTCTATACAATTATACAATAAAACCAAGTAAACATCGGATCTCTCTCTCTCCTCTCTCTCTCTCTTTCTCTCTCTCTCTCTATATATATACATGATGAAGAAGTAATGTTTATAAGTAGAAATAGAATAAAAGAGGAAAGCATGGAAGTCAAGGAAAGATGTACTAAAGGTCACCAAAGTAATATACAGAATTCATTCAGATCAAAGAAAGTTGGGAATTATTTGACAGCGTTTAATATGAAGCAGCTGCATTGGAAAATCTTCTGTAATAACTTATTCTTCTTTTGACTTGCAGAGTACTGAGCTGTCTCCAGGGAGTTCCGATTATTGGATGGGGCCACCTTTCCCGATTTCCTTTGCAGATACACTTCAGGAGACATGATGCAATGTGAAGGGTCACCGTGCGCGTGATCCAAGTGTCAGTCCCTATAAATGCTCTGCTCGTGATCTCGGGGTGGCGTGGTAAGAAGCACATTTTTGGTGGAAGAGAAATAGCATTCCCTTTCCTGTACTTCCCTCGGCCTGTGAGGCTGGAAAGCAATGAATTGTGAATTCTCAAGTGAGCCAAGCCATCTTCTCCTCAGCCAGCTTTGCCTCAGGCACCCCGGGTGTTGCCACATGAGCTATATTTCATTTCTCCTCAAATCTTTACAGCGAATGGGCCACTCTGAAGACTGAACTCTCTGCCACACAGCCAACCTGACCAGCTTCCACTACCCCTAAAAAATTTATCCATCACAGGGTCCTAGAATTTATCACAAGAACAACCTCTTGTTTCATAAGCTAGCAGTGATATGAAGCCCGGTTTGATCAGCTACCCAAGGAAAGTAATAACTTCAAGTCCTAAGCTAATAGTACACAAACATCCATAATGGGTCAGCCAGAGTTCTCTCCATCACCAGAAAGTGACCCTTGGAGTACATGTGTGAGAGATTTTACTAGATTGTAAGAAATGGGAGGTGCTATAGTTAATGGTGAAAATAATCACTGGACTTTGAATTCGTTAAGGTAAAGTCTGAAATTCAAGAGCTATGGGATCTTTTTCTCTGTCACTGACATCAGAGAGAGAATATAGCAGAACTAGGAGAAAAGATGTGGAAATGATCTGGTTGGTCCCTCCCCTTCATTTATTTTATTTGTTTATTCATTCTTTTTTGTTTATTTATGTTTGGGGTGCTGGAGATCAAACTCAGGGTCTTGGACATTTAGGGAAGTGCTCTACCACTGAGCTACATCCTCAAACCCAAAATGTTTATGGTTTTATTGCATAATAGATTTGTCTCACACTGCTAGACAAGAGCTCAGTGAGCTATGCCCCCTGTACCTTACTTTTCCCCAGAAATAATGTAGTTAAGGGAATTGTTCAAGGCTTTCCTTATTCCTCCTCTTTCCCCAACAAATAGATGTGGCAATATCTTCACACATTCTTCCTTTTTTGTCTCCTATTTCAAGGAAGAAATGTCTTTTCTCAGGTGCAGAGTGTGATGCCAGTTTCCCCACTGGGCCCTGATTCCATCCTTTCCTTCTTTCTCGGGGGCCTTCCTCCAACAATGACCTTTTTTTCATTATTGAATTTATCTTCTGTTTCCCATAAGAGGAAATCAGGTTGGTGTTCAAATCTCCCATCAACTTTATGATCTTTGAAAAATGTTTTTAACATTTTCTTACAGAAATTTTCATGTATATGCAAAGTAGAGAGAATAAAATAAAGAGCCCCCAATTATTCAAAACTTAGCTCTCACAGTCACCAACCCATGGCCAAACGTGTTTCCATTTTATTCCCATATTGTTGCCTTCCCATCAGATTACTTTGAGTAAATCAGACATTATCTTATCCATAGTATTTAACACTAAAATAACAAAACATAACAAAAATCTCATCATCATACATAGACATTAACACTATGCTTTGATACAATTAAATATTCAGTTGAGATTCAGATTTTCTCAGTTTTGTCAGATAATTTTGTTGATTCAAATAAGATCATTGTTTGCAATTAATTGAAACATCTCTTAAGTGGACTCTTTCTGCATTGTATTTGTTGAAAGTTAATATCATCTGTTGTGTGGGCACTCACACAGCATGGAGTTTGCTGGTAGAGAGCACAGCAGGGGTGGCAGTATCAGTATCCTTCATCCTAAGTAGCTTCGGAATGCTGTATGTCCTTTAAAATTGGTGGGTGAATCCAGAGTTTCGAGCAGATTCAAGCTTGTTTCCCGCAAGATAAGTGTTTTAGGCAGTGTCATGTACAGACAGTTGCAACTCACAATGATTCCAATTTGAATTCTTCAAATGTATGATGGCCAAATATAATGGGGCAAGGTGTGCTGGGCCAATGCATGACATGCATTCAGTACAAATGGTGCTTTGTAATTTGACTTTGGATTTCTTCCCCTCGGCAGCAAAAGCAAGCTGCAGCTCCTAGACAGGCTTGAGGCTCGAGGGGAAACAATGGATGCTTTGGTGTGTTGTATTGCTAACCTAGGATGTTTATTAGGTAAGGTGCATGAATGCATTTCTGATTTAAGATATTTTCAGCTTAACGATAGGTTTATTGAGATGTCACCCCATCACAAACCAAAAGACACGTGTGCTTTAGTTGTAGGAGGTTGATCTCGTGTCTCTCTTGTGATGTTGAAGCCAAATGAACAGATCCAGGGACACAATTTTGGGACTGGAGCAATTGAAATGGGCTGTATTGAGGTGCAAGTAAGAAGGGATAATTTTGATTACAGTAATTTGAATCCTAATTAGAATTTAGAAACAATAACAAAACTAATTAAAAGTGAGTATACTTTTTATTATCACCAAGGAGGCCAATTGGAAACAATATCTTTAAAAACTCCCTTTCTTTTCAATTACATTCTAGACAATTGCTGTGGTTGCCATTGAATTTTAATGGTATAATTATCAGATTCAAATTCACACATTCTAATTGTTGTTCCTGTAATAAGCATCCTATTCTTTGGAGAAGTCCAGTTATACAGACACACAGAGGCACTGGGTAAATGTTTTAATTTTAAAAATAATTTCATAAGATTTTGGATTCATTAGAGCTTATATCAGGTACAGTCTGTGTTTCAGTCCTTCAACTGCAAAATGGTTCTCTGTTTAAATCTAAATTTATAATAACATAGTCATCATAAAGAGAACATACAGAAAAGAGGCAGTACTTCAATTCTGTCCTTTTGTAAGACTTCTTGAGATTGTTTTTGTTTTTAATTTATAAGTCTACAACTGTGAATTTCAAGGTAATATAGTTTTATTTGGTAAATACAAATTTCAATTCTTTTTATATTTTACTGTATTTGATTCCTATATTTAAAATGGAATTCCTTCTTTGTACAGTGGTAGTTTTAAAACTAAAGAATAGAATTTTATAGAAGATTGGATGGATACCTAATGATTACTGTATTTACTGATTTTTATAAAAATGCATTGGTTCCCTATCAATATCCTCCAAAGGTAACTAGTTATTAGGAACTCATTGATTTAAATACATCAGCTATATTTAATGTTTAATTTTGTAATATATAAATTACAATATTAAATCATTGCAATGAAATTGTAATTGTCTTTATTGATGCCTCAAATGTCCATTTTTGATTGCTGTAGAAGTCCTTTCAAATAACCTACTGAGTTTCTCCCTTTTTTCTTTTTGACTCTAAAAGTTTTTGATAACTTTCTGGCTTTTTGGGATAAGAGTCCCATTTTGTATGTTCCTTGTCACAAATGTGGTAGCAGTCACTCTCCAAAGAGCACTGCTTTCTGTTAGCATGGAATAGTGTTTAGATACAGTAATCCGGGTACCAGTGGTGCTTATTGTTATTGTGTAGATAATGGTTTCTGGGAATTTTCAGTGGATAATCCTAGGAAAGCAGTTCTAAGGTGAAATACATAGCACGTTCATCCCTATCTTTCCAAATCAAATTCAGGTCTCCAGATTTTTTATTTGCCCTCATTTGATATCATATCTCTTGTAATACAATGAAAATTTCATTTTGGAATAAGGCTAACATAGATACTAATTTGCTTTATTACATAATTCATGTACAACAGTATCAGGATAACAGTACCTGTGCTACTACAATTGCCACTTAATAAAAATATTTTCAATGGTTATTTTTGTCCATGGTGTATCCTCCACTAGAAATGAACAATTACACATTATGTTTTAAACTTCTTGAAAAGTTTTTTATTTTTCTAATTGTATCAACTCAATATTTGTTTAGATTCACTTGCTTTATTTCACTTTAGATGCTAAAGATAATTTTCTAACATTTAATTTTGGTTGACGACTGTGAAAACGATTTCCATGGTTCCAAAATAAATTCTACAGAACAAGGCACAGCCAAGGAAGTCTAGTTTCCACTCCTGTGCCTTTGTTCTTTTCCTTCTATCACCTTTGACCTTTAGGCGTTCTTTATTTAAAGAATTCTTATTTATGCTCCACTTTTGGTTTAAGAAAATACTGGTTTGTGCTTCCATTTTAATATATGCAAATATAAACAGAATAAGAAGCTGTTTTCTGCCCCTTGGGTATGTTTCTTACAGTGTCTCAATGGATCAGGTCATTGCTAATACAATAATAGCAACTTTGAGAATTTCAGTGTATATTAAATGAAACAATCTGCATGAAACACTCACCTCTGTCCCTGGCTCATTGTATGGACACATGGATTGTTGGTTTTCTTTTCTCTCTGAAATCTGTCAATCCAAACATTCCTCACATCTGAAGGACTTCCTCCACAAAGTTAGCCCTGCTTCAAATTTTGGAATGTTTGGAAACTGAATTTTTCAACTTCAATCTTTCTTGCTAATGAAGCCTTTTATAATTAATGAGATACAATCAAATTTTCCACCAAACTTATTCAATAACTTGGAAAAACAAGTATTAAATTCATCTTACTGTATCTGAAAAACTTATTTTAGTTTCCCTGAAAATATGTGTACAAATAAGGGTAAAATATCTCTGAATATCAGAGCCCTGTTTTAAAGTATTCAAAGGAACTGGGATTCCAATTTGGGCTTAATGAACTTCTTAAGGTTTGAAATTTCTTAAGTTAAAAGTTGAAATGGGACTATGAACTATTTTTACTATTGGTGGATTATGGCTCTTTAGGTAGCTTTTATTCTTTTATACAGTTTGGTCCATAAATTCTTCCAAAGCGTGGGGTAAGTGTAACAATAGACATATTCTTTAATGTCTTGGTGCATGTAACTGGGAACCACTGTCTCAGAGTCAGACTCCTTCTCTGAGGCAGGAACAGTGAGACCTTCTCAGCTCCTTTTCACAGCAAAGGGGAAAATGACACCATTCTACTCACAGTGGCTTCACAAAGCAACAGTAGAGTACGACTGGAGGTCGAGGACTGTGTGTCTTTGACAATGACACCTACTCACTCGGCTGGTGCCTCTGATGCTCACAGAATGCGTGGTGTTGTGACATGCACTTATATATATCCAAGCACTGCTTAGCAAGTCATAAATCCAAAACCCATTCGGTACTTAGGGAGGACAGGACGGATATGCGCCCCTCGGCAAGGCCCCGAGCTCTTCTGGGACAAGGCTCAGCTTACTTCCTCTCTTTGACATTTACTTTTCTTGTCTGTAAAATGCAGCTGTAGGACAGGTACATCAGATTTCTCCCAGCCCCTGCATTGTATGACTCCCGGCCTAGCATGAGCCTAACTAACATCAGCTGGTGATTATACTGATGCAAATTGTAACATAATATTTATCTCAGAAGATTACTTTTGTTTCAGATTAATAAGTATTTTTCTGTTTGGAAAGGAACTTTAAGGGTGTGGGCATACTCCTATCCCTATTGTTTTAGTCTAGTGTGTTGAGGAGAAAGAAATATAAAAATTAAGAAATAGGTAAATGTGAGGAAAATAAATTGGATATTTTGGGTTGAACTTTAAATTTGCAAACTCTGGTGCTTTTAAATATTCAGGAGTGTGAAGTTACCCTTTTATAAGAGGATACTGAAATATTCAGCAATCGCATGGAATTTTTTTTTTTTTTTTTTTTTTTTTTTTGGTACTGGGGATTGAACTCAGGATCTTGCGGTTGCAGTGCAGGCACCATGCCATTGAGCTTAATCCCCAGCCCTTGGAAAATATTGTTTTGAAAGTTGGAAATCATAAATATTTACTGATCACTTACATGCTGCTTACCTTCTTCACATTTTAAAATTTTTGATTTACACATATTAATTGCACATATTAATGTTTAGTGTGATATTTTCACACATGCGTACAGAATACCTTGGTCAAAACCAACCTCTATTTATCTGTACTCTTTTTCCCCATGCATTCTCAACCTCTATTAATTCTTTCAGGTCAACGTTTTTCAGCCTGTGCACTGAGAGAGAATATCCAACACTTGGCTTTCTGTGTTTGGGTTATTTCACTTAACGTCCTCCAGTGCCATCCATTTTGCTGCGAATGACAGGATTTCATTCTACTTTATGGCTTAGTAATACTTCACTGTGTATACACACCACATTTTCTTTATCCATTCGACGAACATCTAGGCTGATTGCCTATTTTAGCTATTGTGGACAAACACGTTTACTTTCAAATGAGTTCTCCAAGTTCACCCTTATGCTAACACTGTGCTTATGTGTTATCATCCTTGTTTCTAGTCTGAAGCTCAGATATTAATGTCTTGCCCAAGATCATGCAATTGTAAGAAAATTATACAACGATTGTATGTCCTAGGGTTGTTACAAATTAATGCATTCAAGGATCTTAGGTGAATACTGAATACTGAGAACGCACTATACCTGTGACCTATAATTCTTTCTCATCTTTGTGTTTTCACCTAGTGAAAGACACTATAGTGACCTCAAGTGTGAGACGAGGTTGCCTGTATTTCAAGTCAGACATGGTGTTCTCTAGATATGTGGATGAACCTGCTATCTCTCCACATGCTGTATCTCAATTTCACATCTATAAGATAAAAATAGATGTATATAATATTTTGTGAGTCCATCTATTTAAAAAATCTTAGAACAAAACTTGACATATGCTACATGTACAATAAATATAAACTTGCATTATTGACATATTCCTTCTTCCACACGTTGGATTTGCAATAACAATTCTTTAGAAGCTACCATTTATGGTGTTAATAGTAAGAGAGAGAGTAGAACAGATAATAATTATGAAAGTAGAAGATACTGTTAACAACCACTTTTTTCATGGTCTCCCTTGATATAAAGAACTGCAAAATGACTTCCTGTATTTATCCTTGAAAACATAAAATCAATTTTAGGCCATTCCTTTCTTATTACTTCTGAGAACTAGTTACAATGATGAAGAAAAGGTGTCATTTCTAAAACAAGGTCTACATATTTACTTATTTTAAATGAGAATACACATAGTTCAAATGTAATACCCTTAATTCATTAATCCCTAGATGCTTATCCATCTGATTATTAAATTGTTTTTTATTAGTATTGAGAATTGATGCACACAGAGAAAAAGATAAGCTTCAGAATCACATATTTATATCAAAGTGACATTCTGACTCTTGCTATCTACATGATGTTGGAAAATTTACCTCACTTCTCTGAGCCTCAATACTGAGGAGTGAATAGCCCAATTGATAATATCTTCCTTCAGGTTTTCCAACCAATTCACAAATGTATGAGGGCAGCAAGTTCATTTTCCTCCAGAAATGGTATGAGCACAGTCAAACAAAGTTTTTCTGGATCATATTTTAGCTGCCAATGACTTAGCTCATGATTTGGTCCTGTTGAGAACAGGAGCATCTGAGACTGGAGAACTGAAAATGACAGTAGATATCATCCTGTCCACGTTTCTCACTTAACAGATGAGAAAATTTTGGTCCAGACAGGGTAAAAGACACTTGCCTTAAAATCAAATCTGCTAAAGTATAATGCATTATATTGTTTGTGTCTTGATTTTTCACTTTCTCCTTTCTTTCCTATTTCACAATAAAAATGAGTACCTTCACTTATCTATCTTTAGAAAATTACCTTTCCTTGACATTCAATATTCAAGAAAGGTATATATTTTTCTAATCCACTTTTTTCATAAAACAGCATATCTTGGGATATTGAGAATATCCCATTTTTGCAGATAAATCTATAAATTTAAAGAAATGCCAATTTAAATCTCCAAAATATACTTTATAAGACTTTATAAATCAATTATAAAGATTAAGTGAAGGAAAGAAAGTATAATAATAAATAAGAAATATTTTAAAAGAGGAATGGCACAGAACTTTTTCTACAGATACCAAAATATAAAGCCACAGTAAGTAAAATTATGTGATTTGGTATGGAAATGGAATACTATATCAATAGCATAGACACTGGTTCCAGAAAAAGACTATGATGATAATAAAGATAATATTTTAAACAGTGAGAAATTATTTAACAAATGATATTTTGGTAATTGGATGCAAGCATGGTTAAAAATGTAGAACTCTGACTTAGAATACATATAGTATACATAAAATAATCAATATGCTGTAAAATATAAAACGTGAAAGAAAAATTTGTCCTATATATGTAATGAATCTTACAATTTCATGTGCTTTTAAAATGTGTGTGTGTGTGTGTGTGCACCTGTGTGGGTAAAATTCCAGGAAAGGAAGAGATTGGAGTGAAGAGAAGGGGTTAAGTTTTATTTATTCAGTTTTTAATTTTTATGTGTGCATTTTGAATATTTTTAATTTTTCTAGATTTTATGATTATAAAAAATTGTTCAAGTGAAAAAATTCCTTATTGAATTGCCCATTTTCAAAAACTTTTCAACAAATTGTTTGTACATGCATTTTAAAGCAAATCATATTTTAAATTAAGTAACTAGACTATGACTTATCAAAGTGAGAATGCTTTCTTTAAAAACCATGAGAATCATCCCCTAATCTCATCAGTTCTTAGGTTTAGGATTTGGCACATCTGGTTTTCTTTAATCCTGCTTATTTCTGTTTACTCTTGCAATCCGGGTGCCCTGACATAGATTAACCATGTCATTCTGACTTCTGAAAGATGAGGTTTTCATGGACTCTGTTACCTGCTTCTGCTTAAACTTTTGTCAAGGAAAGGTTTCTTCAAGAGAAATGAAGTTTGAAAATTTGAGGTCTACTGATTTCCCAGGTGACTTAGCACAGAATAAGAAAGTTTTGATGTTCAAAGATATTCCTTCACTGTCGTGAGAGATGAGTATACTGGTAATAACAGGTAGATGCTAAGTACAATTATTACAAATAATACTGAAGATTTCCATGTGGGAGACTTTCAGTAACACTTCAATTGTATGAACTCACTTAATCTTCCCAGGTATAAACACAGAGAAGCTGCCAACTTGCCCAAATCAACAGAGCTCATATTGTTGGTACCAATATTGAGTCTAAGAAACCTCCTTCCTGAATCTATTCTGTAATCAAGGCCAATAATACAATAAACATTTTATCAGGATATTCTCATATCCACAGGCACAAGATTTCTTTAGACAAGGAAATTGGGGCTCTTGGTTACACCAGTCTTCACCTTTACTAGGTGTTGCCCATTTCTTTTATTTCTCCACATCCTTTCTGAAACTTTAAAACAATCATTAATATTGATCAGTCTGATGAATATAAAAACATAGATCATTGTGTTTTAAAATTTGATTTCACTTATAATTGGAGAGTTTGAATGTTCCCATTGTGTTTTTCATACATATATATATATATACACATATTTTTTTCTAAGATTTCTTTCTATATTAAGAGTAGCAGACTATACATTCTATATAAATATTCCTGGGTTGTGTGTTCTGTTCCTCTATTCTGTCTTCTTAGCCCTGCACAAGTGCATGTATGTTGTCATAGTTACATAAATTTTTTTCTTTTTCTCTTTTTCTTGTCTTCCTCCTTCTCTTTGTCCTTCTCTTTCTTCTAACCCTCCTCCTCCTCCTCTTCCTCCTTCTCTTCCTCCTCCTCCTCCAACATTGTGTATGTGATAGGATAAATCCCTACCCACTTTTGCCTTTAAAGTTGGATTAACCATTTATGGGTCATCTTTTAACTTTTTCATAAAAACATTGACAAAGTTATCAAATTCTAGGAAGAAAAAGTCTGTTGCTCTGAGTACGTGGATTAATTTGGGAGAATAGATATGCTAGTTCTACCCACCCTGCATTTTGTGCAAATGTAGGACCCCTGGATTAAATTAGTTGCTAAGTGTTTGTGGTTAGTTCATTTTACAGGCTTTGCAGTAGCTGGTTGCCAAAGGAATTAACATCTAAAGTACCTGCCTAGAAGCATGACCTTTGCCAGGTGTCAAGGGCTATGGCTAATGTTGAGGTCTTCCTATATTGTGTTTTTAACTGGTTGTATTGTTACTATTCCTTGAGATTAATATATATGTTCCAGATGATGTGGCACACTATTTGGACATAGCTGACTATGATTTTATACCCGAGGACAGATGCTTAGCATCCTCTAGGAATTTTCCATTAGATCCTGATCTGTAAACCTGGGCCAAGGCTCTCTGAGTTGGGATCAGGTGTTGGAGTGTGTGTTCCAACCACTTGTTAATGTTGAAGATTCCAATGTAGGATTGAATTTTTGTGTGCACTTTTCCACTTTCTGCAGGTTTAATCTATAGTCCAAAAATTGTGGCAGTTCAGTCAGATATCATTTCAGATGAATAGGCTGAAAAATCAGACAAAAGTCTCTGCAGAAGTTTGTACAGCTTGGTTCTGGTGTCTTCAGAATTCTTGTAGAGAAGCTCAAATTATGGGTTTAATGCTTTTTATTTAGACTGATAAATATCCCTACTTTTGAAAAAACAAAGGTGACCATACATACTTCAATTGCTGATGTCATACATATCACTCCTCTTCTAGCTAACCTTGGGTCATAGCTTTTATAAACAGCTTCTGCCACATGCCATATATTAGGTTTGACCATTTCACATTAATTATCTAACTTGTTTTTCATAGCAGTTTTATGCATTACATATTTATTCCCAATTTATGGACAAGAAACTGAGACTTAGAGAAGTTCCTAAGGTGATATAGGTAGAAGGGTCAAAACTGGGTTTCAAGCACAGTTCTATCAAATTCAAGTGTTTTTTTCCACATTATCCTATTTGTTCTCTAGTATTTAGAATCTGACTGAGAAAAATTAAGTAGGAATAAAATGATAAAACTTACCTGTTGATTCTTGAATTCCCTACTGAGTTCTAAAATTTGAATGAGACTAGTGATTATCCATTTATTTATTATTCTGCTAATTTTATTACTGGAATTGTTGCAAAGCCTAAACATGCTTCTAAAAGCAAGGAGAGTACACAGTTGGTCATTACTGAAGTTAATTGCATTTGGAGGTGATCTTATTTCTAAACATTAATAGTGTGTTTTGAGAACTTTATGAAGTCCTAACTTTTAGCAACTTTACCCTATAGACACTGTTAATAAATTATAAATATATATAGTCAGATTAGCTATGGCCAGGGTTGATACTGGCAAACAGGAATCTTTCCATTTGATTTTTCTCTTTCCACCTTTTTCTGTGACTATTAATCCTGATATATCAACTTGATGAGACTAAGAGATGCCTAACAGATCTGCAAAGTATGCTTTTGGATGTTTCTGAGTGGGTCATGGAGGCCTGGGAAGGGGTACTGTATCTGGACATTAAGGTCACTTATACAGAATTATTACCTAACTTTGTGATTCAATTTGTACTTCACAAGTTTTAACTGACAGAAATCTCAAACTTCTCTAAAACATCTTCCTTAGAGTCAGAACAGAATTGTGCTAGAAACTGGTGTAAGAGTGCTCTCTGTGAGTATCTGGGACTTACCTGGGACACAGGTGTGGCTGTGCCTCGGTTCCCTGGCATTGTTTAAGGTGAAGTGTACCAATGAAATGTTCTTCCATCATAACATCGCAATCTGCATCTTTTCTAAAATTGGCCCTTTCCAAGCCTCTGTGATCCTGAGTCAGACTGAGCACTAACATAAGGGTAGATTTCGGAGGCTGTGTCTCCCAAAGGCTTATGTGGTAAAAATAAAGGTCTGGTCCCCAGCATGGCGCTACTCAGAGATGATGGAAATTTTAAGGCTCAGCGCCTAGGGTGAAGTCTTTAGAGCATTCGGTATCTAACCCCCCCCCCCCCGCCCCAGGAGGCTGTGGGGCCCACGCACCTTCAAGTCACCTCCCTTTTTGCTTCCTCCCTGTGACGTGAGTGACTCTACCTCACCACACATTCCTGCCATTACCATCTGGTGTCCACGTCCACCACGGGCCTGAAAGTAATGAGTCTTCCTGATCATGGACTAGAACCCCGGAAATTGTGAGCCACAATAGAGCCTAAGTTAATCATCTTGGTGTTTGTTATAGCCAGAGACTAACACAAGTAAAGTTAATAAAAATGAATGATACTATCTCCTACTTTCCAATTAGAACACCATAAAACATCTTTTTTAAGTTAATCTGACATGACAGTATGTATCTCACAAAAATGCTATAGTGAATCATTGCCTCTACTTTCCCAGAAATAAAGGGCAGATTTTAATGGGCTAGACAGATTTAGGTGCAAATACCAAATACTAAATATCTTAATTCTGCTTCTCTCACATGCATATTGTATGATGCTGAATGAATCATTTAATGCCTCTAAATTTGTTTTCCAACTGCAAGATGAAAAAATTGTATTGTGTGATTTATATTTTTCAGCATCTAAAAACTTAAAAAAAACTCAGCTATTTTGTATGAAATGATGATAAGTTTTGGGCAGACTATTAGTGGTAGCTGCTAAATAAGAAGGAAGATCTAATTATATTAGAGGATCTAATTATACTGGAGAAAATCAAAAAATACTTAAAGTTAAATGAAAGCAGGTTGTCAGACAATTTACCATATGCTTGGCATAACTTGCCAAGCCCTCCTTAACCTGAAAAAGTATATCTGAAGTTTGCAGGATTATAATAGATATCTATAAAATCAATTTGTTCAAGAGCCTCTCAATTTTATTGTTTAGATTTGCTGAGATTTTTTTGGAAATATACATAGTTCACATGGAAATTATTTAAACATAAGGTAGGCCCTTTTCAGGCTGACATGGTTTATCTATAGCTCTATTTGGAAGCTGGGATGTGAATTATATAACTTCTGTAGGCCCTTGCATGTCCTAGGAATAAATGGGTTATTGGTTTTAGCAGCATTTGAACAGCACCCGGTTTCGGTATAGGGGAGGCAGATTTTGACCTCAGGAAAACAGAAATAATGTTTTTTTTTTTTTTTAAATAAGAGCACTTGAAGAAAGCCAGAAATAAATCCAGAGTTACTATGAACAAGGCAGAGGGAGGCTTACTCATCATGGGGAAAAGAAGTCAGGCTCATTAAAGAAGGTAATTATTACCTCTGACATACAGAGCTGTGTGCTGCTTTAAATTAAGGTTCTTAACGAGGCATTTCATTGCATATCCTTAACCGAGGGATTTAAGGAGGCAGCCTTTCTTCCGCAGTGAATGTGAATGAGAGTTCTATGTTTAAGAGTTCTACTGGAGAATACGTCAGGAATGAATCCCTCAGGAACATGAAATACACAAATGCACATGCAATTTCAGAACAGATTTTTGGGGTGCCCAACACTCTCCATGCCACATGCTTATAAGTGGAAAATTTAAACTTTTCCATACACTAATGACATGCTAATGAATTTTCATGTTAGACAGATGACAAGAGCGTGGTCCTTGTCCTTTCTCTGCTAATATAATGAATGAGCTTGAATAAGGAGTTTCAAAACAACATTGCAAACAAGTTGTAAGTGTGTACTTTCCCCTTCACTTTTATTAGTTTTTATTTCTCTCCTCTTACTCAATTAATTTATTTTTTTCTTTCTGTGTTGTACTGCTTATAGGGCTTAATAATCTTCATTTTTCTTGGGACTTAAACACATTTTCTCACAATATGAGAGTTGTCTTCATCATCCAAAAGAAACTCTTTATACCTGTCTTTGAGCTGTCCCTTTACCATATAATTGATATTGGGCACCAACATCAACTCTTTATGATACTCATATCCAGAAATGGGTTATGAGTTGAGAAAAATAAATTGCTTTTTGGTGAATACATTTATTTAAAAAGATACATTTTGTGGCCTTGGTTTTTCACATTTAAAAATACCTCACCAAACCACAGTGCTATTATAAGAAATGGAACGGGGTGTTGCTCAAATCTAAAGTTTGTATTCCAACTCTTTTCCCAAGCATACAGCTAAACTCTACACAAGCTAGAGCTCATTAACATGATTTCCCCCGAGGATTTTTACCGGTTCCATCTAAGAATAAGTGATAATTTAGCAATTTTGTAGCCTAATTTTCTCTATCTGAAGAGTAGCAATGTCTACTAAGAACCCAAGAGACTCGCAAGTCCAAGAGACAATCTATGATCTCTATCTACCATACAGAAAAAAGGTTAAATCTTTCTAAACTTTAGCATATGTGAGCATTTGAGTGTGACCCATAATATTACTACCGGGTTAAAATCCATTTCCAGTTATATTACAAAGTGCTTTTGGTATTCACATGCACCTCACCAAGGGACTTTCAAGGTTGGTTCATGTCCTTGATAAATGCTCAACGTGTTCTCTAAGGTCAAATGTCCCTTGACATGAATTGTTATGTCAGTGCTTGATGCGGATCTAACCTCAGTCAGTTTTAATCATGATGTCATGCTTCAAATATATGTTTAGTCTGTTTTTAAAATAAATACATCATTTTCTGATTCTGTTACATGCTATCATCCTGATCTTGACAATTGTGCAGTCTTTACTCTTTTCTCTTTCTCTCTCTCTATTATTTATAGATCACAGGAGAGATGTCTTACCATTGGCTATTTCAATAAAAGGTCATCAAATTTTGTTGTTCCTTCAGCTAACTCCCCCAATTTTTCTCCATTTTCCTTCTTTGTTTATTTGATTATATTAGAGCCAAAGTCATAAATGCCTCACATGCAATATATGGGTAAATTAAAAAAAATTATCACCCCTAATCATGCCATCTTAATTACAACCATTTATTTTTTTAATCATCTTCCCAGGAGTCAGTCACATGTCCATACACTCTCATGTGGCAATTTTATTTTTAAATCATGGTAGCCTTATGTTTCTGCATGCTGACTTTTGCTTTATCCTTTCTAAAAATCCAAATAAGAGAGAAAAGAGTAAGGAATAGACGAAAGATGAAATTAAATCCCATCACCCTGAGGAGTCATCTCAACATTTTATTCACTAGGATTTTATATATCTCTTTTTTGCTCGTACACATATATAATTTCATATGGACTGAATTAGTGTTTCGGTATTTTAAAATTATGTTCATACAGCTGAAGCCATTGTAAATCTAAAAATTTGAGGAAATCAAACATATATTAAGTCAAATTTCCTCCCACTTGGTTTCCATCTGAGTCTGATGTGGCTTTTTCTAAGTCTTTTCCAACACGATTGTGTATAGGAGTAAATATCTACATAATTTAACAACATAACTGCGACAGCAGTAAATGAATTTTTTTGTTGTCCACTTTATACAACTTAATATGTTTTGCATACAATATCATGTTGATGTATAGATATTTATTTCATGCAATGTATTCATTTTCAGTTTTTAGCTAAGTATATAGATATACTTTCAAAAGCACTTACTAATATAAGACTTTTAAAAAAATAAGAGTTAATGGCCCCATTCCATTCTAACCTAATCCTCAGAAATTTTTTTGGACATTTCTTTTGGATCAGAAAATCTGTTTTGAAACTAATATATATATATATAATGCTACATGTAGGTTTCCTCATTTTAGACATGGTATACTGATTTCTTACAGCAAAAGAATGCAACGTTCAAAACATAATGGTTAGAATGAATGTAGAAATGTTACTTGGAATTTTGAATTAGGGTCTTCCACCATGCAGGGCAGGAGCAGCCAGCCATAGCTTTCAGTCAGCTCTGAGATCCCCAGGGGAAGAAACCAGTGCTTCACAGTGCTCTGTGTTGTTAAGCTAGGACATTTGATAGACTAGGTATATTAAAGGCAAAATCTTACAATTTTTTCAACTTGTGGATGGGTTTCCTGGGACATCCATCACCCAGTTGTAAGTCAAAAAGTATGTGTAATTTACCTTCAGATTCACAAGACAGGACTTTACCTTTCAATATGGTGAAACTCAATATGGAAACTTTTAAAGTTTCCTTTTGTCCCGGAAGTATAAAATTTTATAGTGATAGGGTTTGGCGAGGTTGTTTTTTATTCATGGAGCTGAGTTTGTTTCATGGACCGTTCAAGCTGACAAAGAACTATTTGGGATTCATTTTAGTTATAAAAAATCATTTGCATTATTTCTTTGAAGAATTTCTTCCTCTGATTTTACTGTTCTGTTGGTAACTTCTAAATGATTCTTCTCATACAAGTTTTCATTTTCATATGTTTTATACCTTTTGAGCATTTTTTTCAATTTTATCTTCTAGTTTTTAAATAAAATTTAAAATTTTTTGTTGTACTAATTATTAGTTTCCGAGAGCCTCTTGTTTTGAATGTGAATTTAGTAGTAATGCCTTTGTTTCATGAATCCTCTCTTCCTTTCTTACTATTTTTTAGGTTTTCAATTCCAGGGTTATTTTGGTATTTGAGTGTTTTTGTTTATAAGGCATTTTTTTGTTTAAATTTTTACTTCCCTTCTGAATGTTCTCATTTTCTCTGAGTTTCTTTTCTCTATCTTATTTGATCATTGTCTTTCATGCTGGAAGTTTTAAAAATGTTTCATGTCTGGCTTCCTGTGCATATTTTGAAACAAGGCATAATCCACTTCACAAAGTTCTGGGTAAAAAATGAGTGAGATGATCAACTGTGTGGAAACTTGCTGTTTTATTTGAGGGCTTCAAAATGCCAGGTGATATAAATATTTTCTCTTAGACAGGAAGATTTTTCCCAGAAGCAAACCCTCAAATTTTTGTCTGAGAGCAGAATGAGGGTGATGTGAATGGAAAGGTTTGTACTTCGCCTGGCTGCTAGGACTCTGAATGCCAGGCAACGGGTGGGTGGATGGTAGGTGTAGGTTTCAGGGAAGAAAATCAAAATGGAGTAATATTGATTTAGGGGAGTTAAAACTATTTTGAGTCTGAAGGCCTTTGTAAGCCAGCTTCAGGCACATCCACAACTGAACTTTCAATGGAGCTGATTGTACATACCCTCCCAGGTACATGCTAACCTTGTGAGCTGGGCCCAAATACAACTTCTGGAGTAAAATTCATCAGCCTCTGTAACAGTGTCAAACTATCTGCCTGGTTTCCTGAATTTGTACCCAATTCCTTTCTTGCAAGACAGTGTGATCTTTAGCACATGAGTATAATTCTTGACAAATAAGAGATGTACGTAACAATTTTGCTTGCAGTTTAAACTACAAAAGTAGCCACCATCTTGCAAAACCTTAGAGCACATTTTTAAGACTATGGGAATCCTGCCTTTCCTGGATTACAATTCTAGTAAGCCTCAAATACAGGTAATTTTCCTTCGTTCTCAACTAGGTTGATTTTATCTTAGTTGACAGGGATTTCTTGGTTTAGTCATTCCACTCACCCTCCTTTTTGTTTGGAGTATTCTTTCTGTTTTTTGGTATTTCACTCTTGTGCTCAACTTTGTCTGTTATCTATAAACCCAGTGTGTCCCTGGTTTACCATTTCTACAATAAAACTCCCATCTCCTTTGTGTTGGTAGTTACCCGGCTGAATCAGAAAGAAGAGGGTAGTGGGGTGTAATTATGACGCATAGAGATATCCAGCCAGTTTCCTCTTTTCCTCAGGTCTGTCTATACCCTTACTTTCATACGTTCCTATGGCCTCCAGTTTCTGAGATGTTTGGGAATTATTTGGTGAAAATTAACTTGCTTCTTGTTGGCTCTTAAGAATGGAGACTAATACTTAAATTTCGTATCGCACAGCTATCAGCTTTTCCTCTTCCTGACTATTCTTCAAATCTTTCATCTGCTATCATGTTTTCTCCAATACTTTTTATTCTGAGGTATTTTTCTTCTTAATCTATCTTTAATCTCTTCCTTTTTAGTAACATTTCATAAGCGAGCAAAGATGAATATCTGTGTTAAATTTGCCATGATTAATCAAATACTTCCATTCCATTTCTTTCTCAAAAGTCAGTGGGGGCTTTTGTCTCCTCAAATCCTTCCTGATTTACCAGCTTAATCCTTGACTATTTTTCCCATGGAACTTCATATTACTCACTACTTGCCTTTGAGTTGTATGGACCTGTATGTTTCCTACTGTCCTTTGTATCTGTTTGTTCTTATTATCTTTTGTCTATTTCTATTCAACTGTCTATTCTCTTAATATGAAAGTTTCCAAAGACTGTTTATATCATCCTCTCTGCCAATGACTAAATTTATGTTAGTCACTCACTGAGCCATGTAGCATAAAACAGGAGCTCAATAAACAACTCGGGGAAATTACTGCATGCAAACTTCTGCTTATCCTTGGGTTGCTTACCACATTGAATTGTGAGTTCTTTGAGGTCTGGATCTAGGTTTAATTTTGTTTTGTGTATAACACCTGAAATCATGTCCCATATATGTGCATGTAAAAACAGACAAAATGGAATGGATGGTTGTAGCAGGAAGAAAAGAAGACAGGAAGACACAAGGGAAGAAAGAAATTGATGTTACTTGAGGTAATTTATAAATTAACTATACAATAGTATTATGATTTCTTTGGTCTAATGAATGACAATGATGAGAGAAATATTACATCTTGAAATCTCTATTTCAGATATAGTAGAGTGTATCATTATATTTTAAAATAATAAATGACCTATAAAAAGAAAGTGAAAGTTTCCTTCAAATTCACAGTTTGCATATTTTGTTGACTTCACTGCCATAATGGGTTTTTCTCTGCTGGAATAACACACACATAACACACACACTCAATATAACTAAAACTTACTGGGAATCATATATTTTCTTCACTAGTGTTTTAGTAAGTAAAATCCACGAAAAATATGAATAATTACATAAGTATAGTTTGTCTTTTTAAAAAATGCTTTGAAATGGCTGGCAAAAAAGAATACCAAAAGATTCTTCCCATTTCCCACCCTCCCCAGAAGGAAGTCCTGGAATTAGTCCTACATAGGAGGCATGGCAAGGCTGGGCCCATCAGTGTGAAGAATGACAGAGAAATTGGCAAATTTATGAGGAAATTCTACTCTTTGATTTAAAAAATGTCAACCAACAAATATAGGGAAACTTTCACTTTCCACCTACATCCACCTAAAGCACTTAGAATTATCATTTAGAATGTTCTTTATATTTTTTCATTATTTATACTTCATACATCTTTTTCTAGGAAGTATCTCTAAACAGCAGATTGCTTTTTAAATGTTAAACTAATACATGAAAATCTAACAAATTAGCCAGCCATTCAGTATCCTTCCTGGTTGCCTGGTAGGGAATAGTTGGAATATCTCTCTCCAGTTTCTGGGATAAAACATCTTAGAAATGGAAGTTCATAGTATCTGTTAAAGCAAGTGAATTGTGTGAAAAGAGCGATTTATAAGAATATCAAAAACTCCTGCAATGGGATTTCTTGTTCTCAGAATCAAGTCAAACCACTGATCTCTCCCAGTAAGCAACTTGCCATGCCCTGATGTTGGTTTCAGGGAGATGACATGGTTGGGATCCTCTAATGGTTCTAGGGCGGATGTGTAGAAAACATTCAGCAGTCTCAAGGGGTTGTCTTGTTTTTCCTGACCTTTTTATTTTACAACTTCTCAATCAAAACCATCTCAACATCTATTGTATTCAGTGTTATTTTTCTTAGCAACATCAAAGTATGGAGGGATTAGGTTTAGGATAGGTCCTGAGCAGGCTTGCATTTTTCTGATTTAAGACTGAAAAGAAGTGCTAAATAGTCTCCTAAAAAATGGAAAGAAGGTCTATTTGCTTTTCTCTGCCCATGACATTTTACAACATCCACAGAATCTAAGTAGGAAGGCAGATGAAAGATGGATGTACCTATTAAAAGAGAGGTCTTACGCTGATTTTCATATCAATTTGCCAGATTTTGTAGGTTGACCAAGAAGCTGTGGATCATATGTAGGCAGCATATTTTGTACCTTGTTGGTCTACAAAGTTCTGCAATTTTGGAGTTGAGTTGATAACAACAGGTTGCAGCCATGTCCACTTTGCCCAAGGTACCATAGAGGACCACATATTTCTGGGGAAGGGGCTCAGCACACATGCTCCTAGGAATTCAACTTCATATCAGTGGAGGGAAAGTGGATAGAAGAAAAATGCTGTGTGTGGAGAGCATTAGGGAAGGTCATATATTTCAAAAAAGAATATTGTTTACAAGGAGTGTTAATAGGTTTCAGGGGAAATGTTAATTTTTTTTTTCCTGGATGAAATAGCTACTGTAAGTTTTTAATGGTTAATCATTCATTCCTGAATTTTTATATTAAGCATTTCATATTACTTTATTGACTTAACTTTTATGCTCTTCTTCATTTTGACAGTAAAGAATGACCAGGCAATACTCCTTGAAAATTGGAGACCATTTGCAGCTGCTCTCTGTTGAGGGGCGTGAATAATAGGGTGCCCTCAAGGAATTTCAAAGGTATCACTCAACAGAAACTTTTGTGTCTGAAGAAAACTAGATCATTTTATCATGGTAGGCATACTGATATGTTTGCTTTAATAAAACGCAGTATTTCTGCCTTTAATCTCTTGTCAACTTGCTATTAAAAAGCCCCACAGTGCATGCGTGCAGCACATGTAAACACTTGTGGTTTTGAGGTTAGCACAGAACACACTAATAAAGCATGTAATTTGTGTTTTGTGCACAGACTGTAATAATTTATTGAGTGGGAGAAAGAAGCTAAGAAAGAATTTTCTCTAACATTAGCCAGCAAGTCACTTTGATTTTAGTGCTCCATGCAGAGGTGCATGTATCCACATGTTCATAGAATGAAATCATGTTTTAAAAGCATCAGGAAGCCTCTATCACAAACACAAAGCAAAATGTAAATTCTTTTCACACACACACACACACAAACACGGAGGGCATTCTATCAAGTATGTTAATGTGGTGACTTTGAGTTAATCAGCTTGGAAATTCTTCCCCACAGGGACTTGAGTGTGTGTCAAACACCAAAAATGCATTAACAAAATGCAGATTAAGTTAATTCAAATAAATAAGACAAATCACTTTTATAAACTTTATGAACATTATCCCTATATCCCCTGGGGAAAGAGGGCAGAAAGCAACGCAGTTCCTCTTTTCATATGGAATAACAAAATTTGGAAATGTTAAATCACTGCGTGGAGTCCTAGGAGAGTGCATGGTCAGAGGACAGCCTGTATCCTGCCCCTCTGAGTAGCCAGTTGGTCTGTTCAGGTAGGAACCCAAGGGTAAGGAGGGTCTGCACTTACTTCATTGTCTTCCTTCTCCAATGAGCACCTTGCACACAACAGTCATCTACACTGGTCATTTTTGTGAAAAGACCTCAAGTCTAAGGAGGAAATGGTATCCTTTGGTATATATGAAAATTTCTGGAAAAAACTTTATGCAATTCTGTAATTTGGGAATGAAATCACATTTTATTTAATCAAACAAAAATATGTTCAGGTAAGAGGAAATGTCTGTGTCCACAGGAAATGGTTTTCACAAACTCTAGATGCAAGATGTCTCTCTCAGAAAACCATGCAATATTCTCAATGCTTCTTTTGTTAAAAAGCCTATGTGTGTCAATTTTCAATGTGCGATAGATCTTTGGTGGTATACAACTTTTACACCAGTGGCTAATGAAAACGAATCCTTGGTACCATCTTTAAGTGACAACTTATTTCTTCATTTTATACATTTCTCTCTCTCTAATCAGCCAGTTCCATATTACTACTAGGGATTCAAGAGTTTCCTGTGGCTAACACATTCTGACAACCTAGAAGTGAGCAACAAGCAAACAACAATGTGTTCCTGAATGTCTTCATATTTGGAGATAAAATCATAGTTATACCAGGCTGATCCAACTTAAAAGGGAATTATGTACAAGGAACTAAACCAGTTGTTCAAGACCTGAGAAGAAATCCATGCATCTTGTGATCCTGCTATCATTTCTGTGGTGGAAATGCTACAGCATTTAATAATTTGCTCCTATAAGGCAGTTACAGAGAGAGAGGAGAGGAGAGGAGAGAAGGTGAAGGAGAAAGACAAAGAAAACAGAAACATAAAGAAAGAAATTATCAGAACGATACATCAGCCAGATATTTATACTTTTATCCATTGGCTGGCAGTATTTTGTAGTATAACTGGAGTCAGTGTTAATAAAAAACCAAGAGAAAAGTATTCTCAGATCAGTAAAAGTTATAATTTTGAGGGCTTTTTGATTGGTACAAAAACTAACAGATATAAAAGTAGAGATTAGCTATTTAAGTAGTTAAGTTAAAACAAATTTACCTGGGGTTCCTTTGTTTATAGACTTTTTGGTATTCATCAGTGGGTTTACCAATCTTACATTGATGTCAAATTTGACAGAGCCAGTTTCTTTACACACACACACACACACATGCTCACACACATGCACGCACATGCACACACACAAGGGGGAGGGGTAAGAAGAAATAGATACAAAAGACTCAGTCAAAACAAAATTAGTTTCCAGGGTCATGTTTGAATTTGTAACTCTGTAAGGCTGCAGAAATTCATACATATCAAGCTTACTTTATTCTATGTTAATGTGGTAATCAAAACAGCTTTTGAAATGTTTGATATATAGACAGGTTTGGAGAATATTAACAAAGGTGAATCTATTTAGAACATCAGGTATAGAATATACTATAAGTTTAAACTATTTAAAAATTAAATAAGCACCCACTATTAGCTTCTCACTAGGCTTTTGTCTTTTCTGAACAAAATGTTATACCTGAAGGCTATAATTTATTTAGTAAAAAAATAATAATGATAGCAATAGAACAATAATTGATATTGAAACACACAGCATGGATATCACATGAAAGAATCCAGGTTGTTAGTCACTAAACTTCCTTGTATTGCCTAAATATAAAACTTCTCTGGTTTCCTTTCCCTTCACCTGGATCAAGCCATGGACACCTTACGGTTAGTATCTGCACAGACATGATCCTAAAGTGGACATGTGCTGCTTCTCCAGTCAGGGCCTTGCTCCTGTTTGCTGTTTTAGGGCTGTATGGACTACGATGTCAGAAAAAAAGAGATTTTTATGGAGCATTAACAGGTTGAAACCTAAGAAGAAAATATTCATCCATTGTTTTCTCCAAGTGTGACTGGAGGTGTCACCCATTTACCATGTGCCCATCTGTGTGTGAATATCGACAGGAGGCACTGAAGGGTCCCGTCTTTGATACCGTATTAGAAAGCTGGCCAATGAGAAATTAGAGACGTTTATAGCTAAATGGATGCACATTGAGGACATGCTCTTAAGTGAGATAAATAGGACACACATGTGTAAATATCAAATAGTTTCTCTAGCATGAGAAACTGAAAGTGTAAATAAGGATTAAAAGGTATAATAGATAATGTGAAATAGGAAGAAAAGGGGGAAAGGGGAAGGGAAGTGGAAGGGGTAAGGGAAAGGAAAGAAAGGAATGGAATTAACATGAGAAAATGTAAAACGCAAACAAAGTCTTTATAAATAAGAGAGGGGTGGAGGGGTTGAAGGGAGAGTAGGGGACTGGGGAAAAATAATAAGACATATATAAAGGTACAGATCTCCAATGATGAATGTCATTATGCTGTATATCTAAAATGCACCAATTTTTAAAAATTTTACATGCACCAATTTTTTAATTTTTCTAAAAGGCTGGCCTTACAGAAAGAGGAGAAACCAAATTTTGTCTGCAGCATCACATTGCTCTTTCTTACATTTTGTGAAATAGGAGAAGCAAGTACACTCTACAAGTACACTTCATGAAATCATATTTGATGTTTCTAATAAGAAAATTTGTTGCTCTAAACCCTGTCAGAGATTTCCCTGACCAGGAGCCTCGTGGAATCATAGCTGAATGGTAGGGAAGGATCTGTGAAAATATAAAAAATAACCAAGAAAGAAAGAAAGAAAGAGAGAAAGAAAGAAAAAAAAAGAAAGAAAGAAAGAAAGAAAGAAAGAAAGAAAGAAAGAAAGAAAGAAAGAGAAAAAAGAAAGAAAGAAAGGTTTCCATCTGGCAAAAAGGCTGGTGCATGGCAGGGAAGCCAGGTCTTAGGGGGTGGTATGGTGGCCTCAGATGTTCCCAGTGGCAGAAAGCTCACCTCACGAGTGGCTCATCTGTGCTTGACTTCTCTCCTCTGAAGCTGTGAACAGATAGTCTGTGGAGGGTTTAAGATTACAGAAAGTTGGCTCTAGAGAATTTTAACAGCTTCAACCCAGGTAAACCGGATTGTCTGCCCCGGGAAGCTGGAGTAGAATATTGACAATCGCAGCCAGTATTTGAGCACTAACTGTGCTTGGAAATGTTTCAACTGCTTTCCTTGATGAACACTTATAATCTCTGAAACAACTGTAGGTTAGATCTTTTTATTCTTCTTCTTTGGTAAACAAAGGAACAGAGGTCCTGAAAGGTTATTCATTTACCTAGTGTCACACAAAAAAAGTGATAGAGCCACAGTTTTAATCAGATAGGAAGAGAAAAATTGATGAGCCACTTTCCTGGCACCCAAGGAGTGTTTGAGGGGTGAGGGGAGAAGGACTTAGCTTTGATGTATGGGGAAGGAATTACTGAAATAGCAGGGAGAAATGTGAAAAGTTTGTTGTTGTTGTTGTTTGATCTTTGGTCAGTGTGGGCTGAAAATACCACTCTGGAAGCAGTGGAATAGCAATTGGCCTGACTCTACTGAAACCCTTTGGGATTGTAACTGAACACAGCTGCTTTGTCCCTCAGTGAATGCAAGGCAATTAACACAACCAAGATGTAAAAGAGCAGAGAAAGATTTATTACTTGTAGAAACAAGGACAGCATAGGGGCTATTTCCCAAAGCTGTGTCTCCAAAGTAAGGGTACACTGTTGGGAAAACAGTGCATACTCATATTCAAAGACTCCTCACTGCATATAGAGAAAGGCCCATCCTTGAGCATGCGCATTTGGAGATCATGCTTCTTTATACATCACTTGTTAAAAAAATCACTGATTGGAACGTCTTCTGGGTGGACAATTTAGCAATATAATGAGATTATAATGAGCAGAGTTCACGCTAGGCCACCAAGAAGAGAGACTCAAAGTGACTCAGCAGTGTTGGCTTGTGGTTTTCTATGGAGGGTCTTGTCTGAAACAGACAATTTGAAGGGCGTTGGGAGCCACTTCAAGGGGTACAACTACTCCCTCCCCACCTTAGCCATAGGAGTTTGCCTTAAAAGTTCCTGCCCAGCAGGTTATGGAACTCACACTCCATTAGTGCCCAGAGGAAAAGGCAAGACAAACCTGTTTGAAATGCCTAAGTCAGACATCGTGTGTGTCATGGGCCATTTTCATGTTTAGTTTATAATTTAGGAAACAGGCTCAGAGAAGCAAAGCCCATTTCTCAAGGTCCTACAGCTACAAAGTTGCAGAAATTGGATGCAAATGTCGGTCTGAGGCATCCTAGAGATCATACTTTTTGCAGAGTACCACGTTGCTTCTTCCCAGAGAAGAGATGCACCAGTGGGGAAAGTGGATTTAACTCGTGCTTTTAAAAATGAAATTACCTACTGCAGATATTAAATTTGTAGACTCACTTGAAATAAATATTGCCAAGGACACAATTGATTCAGATCCATTCATGTATTCACGAATACTAGGAAACAAAATCTTGAGCAGCACCTGAAAGTACTCAACCATTAACCTGGAGGTTTTAACTAAATATATCTGTTCTGCTTTTGATTAGGACAAGGACAGATGTTAAATGAGTTAACTTGCTCAAATTCAGAGGAACCAGTTTGAAAACAGCCCTGTAACTATTTTGTAGAAACTGGTAGAGTTAGTCAAAACTTCTAATGCACAAAGCACAATATGAGATTCACTCACACAGTGATTTTCCTAATTAAATGGCATGCTGCTTCTATAAAATGTTTTTCCTGTAGCCCAAACACCATGCTAAATATCAGGTACAGCAATGCAGAAAGCAACCCTTGATTCTTGTGAATTGTATTCAGAATGGCTCTTAGAAGTCAAATTCATTGTCTCAGAAGATAATTGTTATACATGTGACTAAATTCTAAGATAGTCACCTTGATTTACCTGGAAGATTAAGTGAGCATACCAGGGCACTTTGAGAGAGCAGAGAGAAGGTAAGTTTAGTGTCATGAGAACAAGGTTATGAGTCTTCGAGTGAAGGACTTTACCCTTTCTCCCTAAATCCTATATTCATTTGAGTGTAATGGAAGTACTGGCAACCTCCTCTGGCTCTTCCTACGTGCAAATATGATTCCAAGTAATTCTGTTTATAAATTCTTAAAACAATTCTCTGAGCTAAGCGCTGTTCTTTTACCAAAGAGAAGACACAGAGAGGTTAAATATTTTTCCCATGGTCACATCATCTGGTAAATGGAACCAGAATTTGTAACATGGGAAAAATTGTGTCCATCCTCACAATTTTGAAATTTATTGTCAAAGTTACATGTGCAAATGTTTAATGAATTCGTAAGGGTGATAGAAATTATTGTTTTTAAGTTCTGACTCAAAAGAGTGAGGAGAACAAGGAACATTTTTTTTTCCCTGTTTGGTGCACACAGGAGAAGCCCTACAGACAAAGTGGGCAGGAAGCTTGTCTTTAGAAATCTCACTTCGCCTTCTTGGCATTTATTTCATCTTCAAAACTCTGAGCTTCCCTGCTTCCTCTTTATGATCCTCTCCACCTGGGAGATTCAGTGGGATGCCAACTTGAACTTTCAGGGGGACATATGTAGGCTGGGGGAGGGCTTAGGTTTTCTTGATGCGTTGACATCAGTAAGGACAGGAAGTACTACTCAGTGGCTGATCAGCACAGTCCCTGGCATGGTGTCCACGTCACCCACCACCAGCCTTTATTCTGCAGCAAGGTTTGTGCTTTTCTGGAAACAGTGCCGAGGCGCAGGGGGGTCACTTAGGTCACTTGTAAGTTAAGAAATACAAGTCATATTTCCAGCTAATTTTCATGACTCTTTGTGACTACTTAGAAAGTCAACTATGAAGTGAAGATGATTTGGAGAACATTATTAATACAATTGATCTTGGAGCTTTCACCAGTCTTAGCTCTATGAAAATTTGACACTCATACAGTGAGTGACATTTATAACTCCAGAGACATGGTATTGAGGAAGAAGTAATCCTCTTTGTTCCAACTAAAGTTCAACACATATAAAATATAATAATGATATTTTTTGACCACTAGTAAATTTCGGCTTGCCACTTGTTGATATCAAGATGATCCTACTGGTCAACACAGTGAAAATGTTAGAGTTAGAAATGTTAGAGTTAATTATTGTTACACATGAATGGTGCTTTAAAAAAACGCTGGAATTTATTTTCTTGGGTAATAATTGCCAAAACCAGAAACTCCATTTTTCTTTCTAGATGATACCAATTACAACGTTTTTGGAAAAAAAGCACACTTCTTACAAACCATAATCTCTAATCTTTCCCTAGAGAGAGAAATGGAAAACTATTAAAGATATCTCTGGCCTTTCTTTGAACAAATGACTAAAGGTTAAATACATCAACTCAGTTTTTTCTGAATATCAGATTAGTGGAAAAAAATGTTACCACAGATAAGGTAGGAAATAGGGGCTTTCCCCCTTCCTTTTTATTTTTAATAGTATTGGTACAATTTAGATTTATATAATGATCACATTCATCATAGGGAATTTGTACCTTTACACATTGCATATTGATTCCTTTTTTTCCCCGTACCCCTCCCCTCCCTTTCAAAAACACCTGTTTCTATTTTTCTCTTTTCCCATTTTTTTCTTCTTCCTTCCTTCCTTTCCCCCTCCCTCCTCTCTAGTTCCCTCTTCCTTTTGAACAATTTTTTGCTTATTTCACATTGTCTATATACATTGCGGTCCCTATTTGCATTTTCAGTTTCTTACACCAGAGAGACAATATGATATTTACACATGTGTGTGGGATTTATTTCACTTCTGATTATAGCTTCAAGGTGCATCCATTTCACCATAAAAGCCTCAAGTTTATCCTTCCTTGTGGCTGAGTAGTACTCTATGGCATAGAAAAACCACATCTTCTCTCTCCATTCATCAGCTGATGGGCATTTGTGTTGTTTCCAAATTCAGCTATTACAAACTGTGTTGCTATAAACATGGGTGTGCACATATTGCTGTGGTATGACATTTTTAATCCTTTTGGGAAGGTACCCAGCAGGGGAATAGCTGGGTCAAATGGGACCTCTAAGCCTAGTTTCTTCTCACTTAGCTCAGCCATAAACAAAGAGGAAAAGACAAAAAATAAAATTGGAATAAGCAGAAAATTTTCTTCATTGCAGTAGTGAAAACCTGAGTACCTGCAAAAGGCTCTAAATCAGTTCAGATGTTTACATAAACTCTAATATAAAATGAGTAGCAACAACTGGTACTCGCAGGTGAGTCAGGCAGTTATGAAGGTCTGTAGATGTCTATATGATTTGGTACTGTGCTTCGAAAGAATGATTTATATGAAGGGTTAGTAAACATTTGAAAAAGAATATTTGTCTACTAAAATTTTTTCAGAGATCTGCCACTAGGTGTGGAAAAAGAAGGCTGACTTGAACACAATAACCCAGGGGATTTGGATGGGACTGGACAGAGGAAGGCATCTGAGCTCTTCGCTCACTGCTTGCCACACACAGTGACCACCCTCCATGAAGGGGACACAAGACTGAACTGAGCCCTGAAGGTGGGATGGGTGACTGCCCAATGCTAAGAGCTTCTGAGAGATGCCAGTCACCTAAGGGATGTACAACAAGGCCCAGCTCTACCTGGTGCACATCATTTTGCAAAGATTTCTCACACATTGCTGGGTACAGATTGAATATGGCATAAGGACTTTGTAGTAGCTTTCTCTAAACCTATTTTAAATGTTTCTTTTTTGCTTTTCCCTACTAGAACTTTAAGGCTACCTTTTTCCTATTGCATTTCTAAAAAAACTAAAAGGTAGATTCTTATCTTTCACCAGGGAGCCTTTTGGGCATACAAATAATGGTCACAGCCATGTGTATTTGATTTATTGCTCAGCCCTTCGAAGCATTCCACACAGCCATTGATCCTCAAGGTTTCAGTCTGTCCTGATTCCTAGTGGGACTATTTTATTTTAAGCATCATTCTTATAATTCTTTTTTTCTTCCCCATGTTTAATCTCAGATTATACCATAAAGGTAACCAGCTGCAGAAACGGAAGAAACCCCAAAGTTCTGTGGAGTGGATAACCTGGAAAGACTGATACCATCTTTCCAGTCTCAGCTGAGAAGGCCAGAGGGCAGTGTTTGGTATGGTTTATGCTAACCAAGGTTCTCACTTTTCATTTTGCAACAGTGTCAGTCCTGTGATGTTGAGGACACAGTCTACTAAAACAAGAAAAGCTGTCTTCTTTTAGTTTTTACGTATGAGCAGACCTAGCAGGCTTAATCACAAAAATATGATGATGTCAGAAATCTGATAAATCATTGAGATTGAAAACACAGTTTCAGGCATGTCTATTTCCTCTGATGCCTCCAATTCTGCAGGAGGAACATGGTATAGATAGGTTAATCTGGAGATGCCTCTAGGCAGATTCAATCCTTTTCTTAGTTTCTTCCAAACATCAGGATCATTTTGTACCCATGGATTATTTGTGCAATACTTTCCCTCCATAAGTTAGCTAATGAAAGTAAAACCTCTAGAGAAACTGCACTTACATCTTGTTTCTATATTGACCCATTTAATATCTATTCCCTCTCCTCTTTGGGAACTTAATCCAGTGTATGGTGTTTTTGTCTGTGACAGGATGGCTAAAATACATCTCAGTTTTGGGTGAAGGACAGAAGGTTTCTGGAGACATTAACCCTCACTCATCCTTTCTCTGCTAGTAAAGAACTGTTTAATTTAAAAGAGGTATCACACATTCTGCTCCCATTTGTCTATTCAAAATATAGATCATTCTTGTGGCTTAACTCCTATAAAACACTGTGATGCTTTACACATGGTTGGAGTGCACTTGTTGAATAACCATCTTGCTTGTACCCACACTGATCACTTATCCTTCCCATTTCTTTATTCAATGCATTAATTCATTCTTTCCTCAATTTTTTTTGTATTCCAATTAGGAGCCAAGTTCTGTTCACGCTGGTGGAGAAACACCATTCGTTTTGTCACAGAGCTTTCATAAATGAGGAAACAAAAGTGCCAGGGAGGTTGGGATGATACAGCTAGAAGAAAATGGCCTTTTCCACCACCTTTTTTTCCTACATTGGCTGAAGTTATTTGTGGTTTCTAGCATTCCTTTTGCCAGAGACAGAAGTGGAGAAACCATGGAACAAGGGAAGATACATTTTTTTATCAATGAAGATAATCAAATACATTGATCAAGTAATTGAGCACTAGATGCCTTTACACAAATCATATGGTATGTTAGAAGCACATAGCCAGTCTATATAGTCTAGCAGAGAGGAAGTCTTGGAGAAAGACATTTTAACGGGAGGTGAAAGGTGAGTGAGACACAGAGAGAGGAATACCTCAGGTTGAGGGGTACAGGCTGTGCACATGTGTAGGGTGAGAGCCCACAGTCAGGAAAGCACAACTCTAAAGGAAGCCAGAAAGCCTGGACAGCAGAGTGTAAAAGAGAAGGAGATAAGAGATGGGGTTGGAGATTATCTGAAACGCTATGGTAGTGAGAAGCCTTTGAAGAGTTGAACTAGAAAGTGGAACTGAATCATATGTACAGCTTAGAATGCTACTTCTGGTCACAGTGCAGAAAATGAATTGGACAAGCAGGGAATTTTGGGGGTGCTTAACAAGTATTTGTGGGTGGAAAATCATATTCTTCAAAGCCTAGAGACATCAAAATGCTACTATTCCTCGCAGAAGAGTCATTGAAGATGTATTCTTAGTCCAGTTAATGTTATATCAACTTCTTAGGAAAAGTGTTTTATATGAGTGTTTCTATCTTTTACATGACACCACAAAAAGATGCTCAAATGAGAAGTAAATTTCCCAGAGCACATGTAAGTTTATTAGTTAATTTGTTTACAATCGTCATCATCGTCATAATTACCTACATTGTGTGTTAGTCAATTTTCCATCAATGTACATAAGATAGAAAATGAGGGCTCATGGTTTCAGGAACTTGAGTTCATGGCTACTTGGCTGCATCTGAGGTGCAGCAGAACATCATGAGAGTTCATGAGAGTTGGGAGTTCATGGTGGAGAAGGCTGCTTTCCTCAAGATGGCCAGGAACTAGAGAGGAGAAGGGGCTGAGGTCCAGATATGGCCCTCGAGGGCATGCGCCCAATGTCTCACCTTCCTCCCATTAGCTCTCCCCCTGCCCCATGGATCTCCCACTTCCCAACAACACTGCAAAGGCGACCAAGCCTTTAACACACGGTCCTTCAGGGGACACTTATCCAAACCGTAGTATACGGGCAGCAGGCCTTCCCCTTGGGAAAGATAGGCTTTTGTGACAAACAATGCCTGTTAATTCTCATTATAGTTCCTTTCTTTTTTTCTCCTGCTTATTTAATATGTGGGTCAGGACATTGTACCTGAGAATGGGAGTTTTAGAAGTTCCATGGTAGAGAAATGTTGTGAGCGTTTGGCCAGCTGTCCTCCCTTCTTTTGTGGGATGGTGTTTTCCACCTGCCTTACATAGCCATGCATGTTCACCAGTTTGGGTAATAAGTACATTCCTGCTTTATCAGGTATCCACTGAAATCTGGGTTCCCCATTTGTTTTCCTTTAAGTTAAATCTGGGCCCAGTCATACTATCTATCCCATGTTGTGTGGAGAAGCTGGTTCCTAGAGGGGCAACTCAGGGAATTATTCTCATTCAACCTCTAGAAATAAAGAGACAAAAAGAACTGAAGAAAATGGTTTATTCACTCCATACTTTTGTGTTTTTCCATATCAGCCTGAATTGTTTGTGTCCCATGAAGTTTCTTTTTCCAAAGACGGAATTGTAGGAACCATGGAATATGTCAATGTTTTTAAAAATATAAGTAAAATAGATTTAAGTAGTAATGGAATGAATTGCTCACAGAAAATTAACTTTCTTACAATTCATCAAAAAATAATTTTTTTATTAAAAATATGTTTAGAAACTACAATGTTCAAATTTTATTTAAAAGTAAGTATAGACATATTTTATTTTAGGTCATGCATATACAAATAAGTTTGTAATTGAAAATTATGTGAAATAGAAAATATAATATTAACTGTTTTGATTGCTTCATTTATTTTATTAGCCTGAATAACTATGAATATAAACACACATGTACATATATGCATATTTGAATGTCTTTCCCTTTCTACTTTTCCTACTTCATCTAGTTGAAGATCTCTTAACAGATGACTTATAAAATCCCAGGTTAAAATAAGAAAATTAGAAGTTTCATATATACTGCCAAAAGTATCATCTATTTATAACACAAGGGACTGAAGACTTGTTAAAACAAAGTGAATCCTAAAGGCACTTAGAACATTCAGTTTGCTTGTTTTATATATCAGTTTTCCACATATAGGGTCTCAGATTCAGTATGAAACTTTAAGACTATTTAGTATTCAGCTGTTTTCAACCACTTGGTTTTCTTTCTGCTTTCTAAGAGTTTCAGAAAACAAATCTAACTTCCCTTCTTTCTGTTCTTTAAAATATTTGTAGATGGCGTTAATATCTCTAGTATTCCAATCTCCAAATAAACATCCTCAAAACTTTCTCCTGTAACTGAGATTTTTGATGTTAAAGACTTGTTGCACCCAGACATCCAGACCTGAGAATAGTGATACTTGTGTGGTCAGACAAGGACAGAATGGTGCTGCCATCCTTGTTATTTAAATAATGAAATCAATAACAAAAGCAGTTACCCTATCTTCTCTAACAACTTGCACAAGGTGGACATTGATTGACATGTGTCCCTAAATATTTTTTAGTTCCTTTTCAATCTATTCAGATTCACATTGCAAATGCATAGTACAAACTGGGCACTGTAATGCACACCTGTTAATTCCAGCATTCAGGAGACAGAGGCAGGAGGGTTGTGAGTATAAGGTCAACCTGGACTACAAAATGAGAAGGTGTGAGAGATGAAGAAGAAGAAGGAGAAGGAGGAGGAAGAGGAGGAGGAAAAGGAGGGGGAGGAGGAAGAGAGGGAGTGAGAGGAGAAGAGGAGAAGGAGGGGGAGAGAAGGAGGGGGAAGAGGAAGAGAAGGAGAAGGAGAAGGAGAAGCGGAAGGAGAAAGAGAAGGAGGAGAAGCAGGAGGAGGAGCAGGAGAAGAAGGAGAGGCCCAGGGATTTAGCTCAGTGGTGCTGCCACCTGCCTCACAAGCACAGAGTAGTGAGTTGGATCCCCAGTGCAAAAAAGAAGGAAGGAAGGAGGAAGAGGAGGAGAAGAGGGAGGAGGAGGAGGAGGAGGAGAGGAAGAAGAGAGAAGAGGAAAAGAAAGAAGTGTGGTAAACTGTACAGAAAAGGAAAAGGGAATCAGAAATAACACCATATTTCATATTGAAAAAAGTATAAATTATGACTCAGATTGAATAACATTATCTATTCTTTTAAATTATTAAGTGGGCAATAGGGCAATGTGAAATCATCTGATGTAAGTATTTCAAAACTTTTTCTTTATAACTTTGCTATTCATATTGCACCTCTTTAAACACATTTTGTTTCTGATTTAATTGATAACATGGTAGGCAAATGATTTTTATTCTCTTTTTTCCTCAACCACAATTGAATTATTTTCCAAAGACAAGATATATTCTTAAAATTCCAAGTTGAAGTATTTGTGCCATGCTAACTTGCCTTACTAACTTGAAATGCAGTGAAGTTCTCTTTGCCGTTCCAAAAATATACACGTAAATTCTTTTAAAATTGTCTTTATTTCTTTCTCAATCAACTTTTTGGACAGTCTTTTGCTTTCAGGACTTGTCAATTTCTTGTTTAATGTTTCAAATTACAGTCCAGTACATGCAACACAATTCTACTGTAGGGATGGCATGTAAGTTTTCTACCAGTTTTACCTTTGGAAATGTAATGTCTTGCTCTCCTTTGGTTTATACCTAAATTTCCATGGAAGAAGAAAGGGAAGAGGATCAAATGAGGGCACTATATAAAAAGTAGACTTTTTAAAGACAGAAGGATGTATGCATAGAATGTTGATACATAATAGGTAAATTAGTGAGGAAATGGCTTTAATAAATATTACAGTCATATTTTAAAGGACTTTCACATAGATTGTGTGAAAATAATTATACATAGTCTTGCAAGGAAGAAAGATAAATAGATAAAACCACCTACAATATCTTTAAATGAAAAAAATCATTAGGAGAGCATTGTTATACAAACATACTTAACGAAGACATTTCTATGTCTACTTTTGCCATCTGTTTTATAAGCTCACTACACTTTTGATAGACTGTGTTATTAATGGCCAATACACTCACTCCTATGGAAAGAATGAATTTGAAAGAGCTCTCCCATTCTTTTTTTTTTTTTTTTTTTTTGGTACTGGGTATCAAATTCAGGGCTCCCATTCTTTTTTAATTTCCAGCTTTCTTTTACATACTTGAGTGTTCTTCTTGGAGAGGGAATAAATAATTTTTCTATGCCTTACACTTCTTCATTAATTTTAATTTTTATTGTTAAATCAAAAAACTAACAAAAAATTATTCACATCTAAGCATGGAAAAATCATAGAGCATATAAATCATATTTTTATTAGTATATTGAAGGATAACATCAGAGATAACCAAATAAAGAATATATACTGACTCTACTACATTTGCAACATTTTATTACTCTAAAATTATTTTAAAATGCAATATTTAGAATATTAAGTAAATACATTTGATATAAAGCTAATAAAATAAAATATATACAAAGCTATTTAAATTTATTTTTTTCTGAGTTTTCTATGGAGGAATTCCAGTGCACATTTATTATTTATTTCTCTTATTTTATTTTTATCCTTATTTTACACCTTACTTGTGGTTTGTGCTTATTTCATATTAATAGATAGTTGCATAGAATCCTGACTTTGATGTGTGAGAGAATTTAAATTCATACAGTTTAATCCCTTCATTTTTCTATATGATAAAACTGCCATAGCTTGGCTGTAGAGGGTACCTCACAAGTATATATGGAAGGCTTGGCTGCCAGTGTGTGGTGTTGCTAGGAGGTGGTAGGACTTTTAGGAGAAGAGGCCTTGTAAAAGGAAGTTAGGTCACTAGAGGTGTGTCCTTGAGACGTCCACCCCTCTTGTCTCTTTCTGTTTCTTGGCCATCATGAGGTGAGCAGCTTTACACTACCACACGTTCCCTCCATGAGGCTTCTGCCTCACTACAGTCTAGAGAAAATGGAGTTAACCAACCATGCACTGAAACTTCTGAAATCAAGAGCCACAAAAATGTTTTCCTTCTTTAAGTTGATCTACTCAGGTGTTTTATCACAGTGACAGAAAACTAACTAATATGAAAACTCAGCTGGAAGTAGCTCATATAAATGAGGAAACATTTCACAGATGACTTGGGGAAATAAAGGAGTTTAGTTTGGCACTCGGGAGCCCTAACTCTTAGTGTACTGCTTTTTCATAGCTTTCCAACTCCAGGCTGGGGAGGGGTATTAGGAGAACTTGTGATTTAATTACGTCACAGTAATGAAAGTAATTAAAATCATTTAAGACCTACTTCATACCTATAATCTACTCAGAACCAGTCTGACTTCCTAGAAAACTGGCCCCTAGCCTTGTGTTACCAAATGAAATACATCAGTGACATAAAAACATATTTACCTAGGGCAAATGCCATTTCAATTATTAGTGATCACAGATGGCTCCTAATCAAAGTGTAATCTATTGAATCAGACAAATTGCTTTTTTCTGTTATTTCTTTTCTATTACTTCTTTAAATTATGAAAAAAAATTGTTAACAAAGCCTACTATTACTTCTAATGTATGTATTTACTCACTTATTTTTCTTTTGCTTAAAAATGGCAATGGAACAATTAAAGTAATTTCCAATATTTCTTCAATTTTTGCCTGGATCATTTGACAGATCTGTGGATTGGTTATTTCTTAGGTATATTAATGTGTATGTGTGTTTTAGTATCTCCATCTTGAAAGGAAAACATTTTATCTCTTTTATAAAAATAAAAGCAAAAAATTAAAAATTAAAGATGCTCCTAATGTACTATTGAGTCAGCTGCTAGGCTATTAATTTACAAGAGTACCTGGTTCATAGAAGTTTCACGTGGTATTTAAATAGTCATGTTTTAAAAAATGTAATGTTCTACTAATATTAATGTTATGTGTCTTCGTTCATGAATTGGAGTTGGCAGGGGGCATTGGTTATTTAATAGAAATAGTCATCAATACCATGCAGTGGCATACTTGCTCTCATTGGGCCTTGCTTATTAATTTTACTAAAATATTACTAAACATGGGAAAGAGCTTTTGTGCATTGAGTTTGGTAGGTTTTTCCAACTGGATGAAGCTTGTATGTTTAATGTTAATTGCAGATAATCATGTCTCCCATGGAGGCTGCCTGATATGTAATAAAAGAGAGGTACTCTTTTATAAAAAGCTGGAATGGGGGATGGCTCTTCACATAATGCAGTTATAAGAATACTTTGTTTAAAGATTATAGAAGTTTAAAAGGATCAGTAAAGTCACTATGCCTATATTCAGGTTAAGAAAAAAGTGGAGATGAAACAAATTACTAAAATCACAAATGAGAGATGAAACAACCCTATAGATCACACAAAAATTAAAAGAATAATAAAGGAATGCAATAAGCAAATTTGTGCTTATAAATTTAATAACACATAGAATGAATCAATTCATTATTAGACAAAATCTACCAAAACTGCATAAAAACAAATTAACAACCAAAATAAGATTCTCTATGTTAAAGAAATTGAATCAATAATTAATAACCTCTAAGAGCAGAAAACACCAGGCCCATTTGACTTTACTAGTAAATTGTACTAAACATTTATGGGAGATATTATACTAATTCTCTACAATTTCTTCCAGAAGACCAAATCACAGGGGTATTTCTTAACTCATTCTACAAGGACAGTGGTACCATAATATAAAAACCAGATAAAGACATTGCCAAACAATATCTCTCCTGAACATAAAACTTTTGAGCAAAATATTAGAAAATCAAATCCAACATTCTATAAAATTAATGATTATCATACTAAACTGAGAATTAGTCCAGGTATGCAAAGCTAGTTCAACATTCAATATCAATTCATGTAACCAATCAGAGCTACAATCACATCACAGACTAAAAAAGAAATAAAACTGTCTTTTTTCATGGAAAACATAAACATTTATGCAAAAAATGCAAAAGAATCAAACAAAAACATAAATATAAAGACCTTTCAGGAATAAATAAGTGATTGCAACAATGTTTCAGAAAATAAGGCATAAAAGTCAACCACTTTCCCATATAACAGCAGTGAACATATGGAAATTGAAATTAAAAGTGCAATATTTATATTTGAACTGCTAAAATGAGATACTTAGGCATAAATGGAGAGATATTCCATGTTCATGAATAAGAAGACTCAATATTGTCAAGATGTCAGGTTTTTGCAACTTGATCTATTCAGCCAACACAATTCCAATCAACATCTCATTGCATTTCCTTGTTGGTAGCAATAAAGTGTTTCTAAAGTTTAAAAAGGATTTAAAAACCCAAAAAGGCTAACATGGTAGTAAAAGTAAACCAATTTACAGACAGAAGCCAACTTCAAAACTTAGTACAAAGCTACACTAATCAGGACTGTGTGGTAATAATGAAGGAATAAAAAGATCAATGGAGCAGAATAGAGATCTCATAGAACCACAAAAATACAATCAATAAATCTTCAACAAAATAACTAAAGCAATGGAAAGTCAACAAATTCAATAAATGCAACAGGAACAACTGGACACCTATAAGCAAAAATCTGAATCTAGATGATGCCTTTGCATACTTCACAAAAATAAAGCCAAAAGGGATAATAGGTTGAAATGTAATGTAAAAAATATTTATCAAAAACATCTAATGCAATATACATGAGAAACTCTTATAACTCAGTAATAAAATAAACAACTTCATTTAAAAATAGGCAAAAGATCTGGATAAACACCTCATCAAAGAATAAATACAGATGGCAAATATGCTTATTATGAGGTGCTCTACATCATATGTCCTCAGGTGGACTCCAATTACAACCACAGTGAGATGTCACCACACATCTGTTAGAATGTCCAAAGTCCAAACTGGTGAGAACATGAAATACTAATGAGGATATGAAGCAACAGGAACTCTCACTGACAGTAAAAATGCCAAATGTTGCAGTCACTTTGGAAAACAGTTTGGCAGTTCCTTAAAAATAATAACCATGGGGCCAGGGATTTAGCTCAGTGGTTCTGCTGCTTGCCCCGCAAGCACAAGGACCTGTGTTCGATCCCCATTACCAAAAAAAAAATACTAAGCATAATTTTACCATATAGTCTAACAACCATATTTCTTGGTATTTATCCAAATGAGTTGAAAATTATGTTCCCACAAATGTCTGCATCTAAGTGCTTATAGCTGCTTTATTCACAATTACTGAAATTTGAAAGCAAGCAAGATGTTCTTCAATTGGTGAATGGATAAACTCTTGTAGATTCAGATAATGGACTATTTTTCTGCACTAAAAAATGAGCTATCAATCCATAAAAGACAAAGAGGAGTCTTAAGTGCATATTACTAAGTAAGATAAGCCAATTCAATATAGGCAGAGCATAGAAGATTTGGGGGGGCAATGAAACTACCCTGCATGATAGGATAATGATGATTAAATGTCATTTTACATTTCTTCTAACCCTTGGAATGTATGACAACAAGATCTAACTCTCATGTAAACTAGAGACTTGGATGATAATCGTATGTCAGTGTGAATTCTTTGATTGTGATAAATGCACCACTTGGGCGAGATGTTGGCAATGGGGGAGGCTGTGTATGTGGATGAGGCAGGAGGTACAGGGGAATCCTCTGTACCTTCCACTCAATTTAGCTGTGAACCTAACACTACTGTAAAACATGAAAGCTGTTGAAAAGGAGAAAGAACTGGGAATGAATGACTGATACATTCAACAACCTGGATGTATCTCAAGGGCATTATGCTGAGTGACAAAAAGCAATTTCAAAAGGTCACCTGCTGTAAGATTCCATTTATATGACATTGTACAGCATCTGGGAAATGACAAAATTATAGAGATAGACATTAGTGGTTGTCAGGGCTTAGAGATATTGGAGGGGGAGCAATAAGGACTCACTCAGCAAGGAAGACCTTTGTGGTGATGGAAGAGGACTGCTTCTCATTTTCACACTAAAGTGTGACGGAATGGCATGGAACACACACACACACTCACACACACACACAGAGTACCAATATCAAGGTCCAGTTTTGATACTGCATTATGCTTCAGGACATTACCATTTGCAAGAATAAGGGGCAGCACATATGGAAACTTTCTACATTATCTTGAAATTTCTTTCAATCTATCATCCTTTCAAAATCAAAAATTTATAAAACAGAACAAAGAGGAATACTTAAAGTCATGACTAGATGTGACTTGGTAGGGTTTGAGGCACCACTCAAGGCACTGGGAAAGCTATTCATGAAGCCACCAGTACCCTAATTTCTCTCTCCTGAGCAGTCTGTAAGAGAAGCCCAGCATGCTGCCTATGGGCCTCAGGACAACAGGTCTCTTCTGAGGAACAATGATACAGCAAAGCCCTGCCCAGGGCCCTCAAGGGCTCAGAATGACCTGGATTGTGGATAGACTGATACCTGTAGTGGAAAGTAGGCACAACTATCTGACATATGCTATTAATTTAATGGAATGCTTTTTTGTGTTCACACTTTTACCCTCTTCTTTCTTAATTAAAGAAGCTATGTTTTTCTCTCACTTTCAGAGGTAGTCAGTGATATGGTTTATGTCTAGATATCCCACTAGCCTCAAAGTGGAGATTTTATCATGGGTGTGTGGCACTGTTTCATGGGTGTGAGGTATTGGATTTGTCCAACAATGGATTTATAGCTGGATGTGATGTTGGGAGGTGAACCCTTTGGGAAGAGGTGAGTCACTGTGAGTATGGCCGGGAAGGAAATATATGTGTGTCATTTTATATATCCCTCCTGCTTGATGGCCTATTTCTGCCTCCTGCCTACCCTGCCATGGTCTGTTTCTCCTCTGCCATTCCCCTCTGCCATACTGTCCTGCTTTGGAGCCATCAAACTATGGACTGAAACCTCTACAAATTGTGAGTTAAAATAACTTTTTATCCTTTAACTTGTGGGTGGCAAGTATTTTGCCCCAGCAATGAAAAAGAGCTAAGCCAACCAACTTATGATATTCATCTTACCGGACAATCTGATGAATTTAAAAGTGTAAATTGTTTCTTGATGTGCATTTCCAAGATGGCACAAATACAACTGCCTATTAAAATTTCAAAAAGAAGAAAAAGTTAAATCCCAGCACCCATTACTCAGAAAGCAACGAACGTCTTCTTAAAAACATAATTATTAACTAAACAAAGAAAAGCCAGAGAAGTACTTGAAGATCTCATGTTTGAAGTAGCAAATAATCCTATAATTGCTACTTCTCAGAGAAGTTCTGTAGATATGTGGGAGAAAGCTGTTATTTAAATCATGGATCAGTGTACTTCAAAGCTGCTTCTGTCAAGGATGTTTATTTTCTTCATATGTATTAAAAAAATAAAAGGACATGACTTCGGACAGAGAGTTTAGCTGGAACTATTGAGGAAAGGAAACAGAGAAAATCTCTTCGTATTTGCAAGGTTATTTGTTTCTATCACAAAATAAATTCAGTTTGATGAACAGTGCTCCTTTGTGATGAATTCAGATGAAAAAGATTCATTTCCTTGCAGGAGGCAAGTGTATTTCTTCATCCTCTTCCTGTCTCCTGTGGAGGCTCCCTGACATAGAGCTGCCACTCAGCCAGAGATGTGCATGGGAAGTACACATGCACTAATGCTTTTCTTCTCCTTAAAATTCCCCCCAAAACTCCACATCATGCATTCTTTAATCTTCAAATTTCTTAATACAAAATATGCGCACATATAAGCCAAAATATCTCCTCTAATTTCTTTTTTCTTTCTAACCTGGTACTTGAGTAACTAAATTTTTAAGTTGATCTGAGATTCTCTGTTGTTTCCACACTACTGTGTTCGGGTAGGTTGATCCTTTTCTCTGAATTTCATGCCTTCCAACACAAGAATACACTTACTGTGCTTTGAATTTGCCTCCCTCCCCCAAGTTCAAGGTCCTCAATGTAATGGTATTGAGCTGATGGAACTTTTAAGAGGTGAGCAGAGTGGGAAATAATCAGATCACAGAGACATCATTTTTGGAAAAAGATTGATGTACATCAGCCTCTCCCATCTCTTGGAAATGGCTTATATCTTTTGTGATTAGCTTAGTTCTTCTAAGAATTTTTTTTTTTTTTTTTTTTTTTTTAAAAAGACCACCCCGTGTACTTAGCCATCTTTTCCTTCTCTGCCATGTAGTAATACATCTGGGGACTGAGAGGACAGCAACTTTTCCAGGGACACTTCATATGAACTTTTCATGAGTCAAACACCTTTTTTCTTAAAGTCCAAGTCTCAGGTATTTTGTTATAGCAACATAAAAGAATTAAGGCATCATTACTCTCCTCCCTTTTAACTTGATTAACTTTTACTGATACCTCAGACTTAGTGAGCTATCCTATAACTTCCTGGGTGGGGCAGTGTTCCTGGTGCATTTCTACTGAAGCCTTGATAACTAGGAAGAAGAATTACTTGTTGGTTTACTTTTACCTCTTTGGGCTGAGCCAACCCACATCCCAAGCAAGGACCTCTTGTTATCCTCATTTCTCAACAGCTCAGACACAGTTAACACTTAAATTATGAAATGGCTTCTTCCAATTATGTATCTTTACTTTATTGACTCAAACACCTATTATTGAGACCCAAGGAAATCTCAGAAATTAAAAAATTTATATTTTATTCCTGAATTTCCTATAAACCCTTAAGATATTAGTCATGTGATCTCGATGATGGTATTTGAAGCAGAAATGGGAGTTAGGATCTAATTTATTTGCGATTTATTATATTGTATTTATTTATTACAGCTGCCTTCTCTTACAGTATTAAAGCATCTCCCAAAGTTTTGAGAAATTTATAAAACTCACAAAGTTGCCTTTATGATTTTTGATTATGCACATTTTGGGGGAGAGAACCAATAATATTCTTGAGATCTTTTAACTTGCCTGGAAAGAAAAAAAGAAGTAGAGTTACTGAATGAGAGTGAAATATAAATATTTTGGAAATGCAGGGCAGAAAGAGAAAAGATGGTCAAACAAAGTGAAGTGATATTAAGAAGGCAAAAACTCACAGTGCCTTACACAAATTTCATTTAATCCAACTTTCTCCAGGGCTAACTTAGAGGGAGGATGATATTTAGCTCCTCTTTAGGGAAATATGTATAATATTTCATTGTGAATATATTTATCCCACTAGAGTGAAAAAGGCCAATATAGGGTTTTTAAGAAGTTTAAGGTCTTGGCCAATTAATATTTTTCCTGTATCATAATGTTGATTGGTTATTGCTAAAGTTTGGATCTTGAGTGTTCCCCAAAGACCCATGTCTTAAAGTCTTGATCTCCAGGGTGACTTCATTGTGAGGCGGGGGATGTTAAGACGTGGGCCTAATGGGGTTCACCATGGCACTGTGCGTGTGCCCTCAGTATGAAGAGTGGGACTCTCGCTCTGTTCCATTTCTCTTTTTTGCTCCCTGACCATGAGGTGAGCAACTTTGCTCTGCCGTAAGCTCCCTGCCCTTGCCCTCTGGCATCCCCACCAGAGGCCTAAAGGCAACAGATTTGTTCAGTCATGGATCAGAGCCTCTAAAACCATGAACCAAAATAAGCTTTTCCTTTTATAAGTTGGTTACCTCAGGGATTTATTACAGCAACAGAGGCTGAATAGCATAGTTATGGATGAAGAGACAGACATATTTTACAGTATTTGTCACAATGTCACTTTTCCTCCAAATGAACATAGGAGCATTATCTCAATCAGGAAGATATTTCATTAAGAATGAACTGAATTTGAAATACACAAATCTTTACTATCTTTCTCAGGAGAAATTTTTATGATCATAAAAAAATTTTCTCAGGAAGAATTTTTATGGGGACAAGAATCCCATAGTTTCCCAGTGAACTGATCATGGCTATTTGTGAGCCCATGCAAGTGTGACATTTCAGAATCTTATTTTAGAAAAATTCCTCAGACCTGAAACATTCCAGTGTGATGGAGGTACTGCTTATAGGATTTTTGAATTCTAGAGAAAAACAGAGAAATGAAAAAAATTCTCAGAAATCCATCTTAATTAAATACTATTAATTAGAAAACAAATTGAACTAAATGAACTATCAATTTTAATTCATCTTTGAAAATATCCACAGATTTCCAAGAGTCTGACTTTAAGAAAAAAGATAGTATCTATAAATGAAAGCTCATTCATTTATTCAGCCCCAAAACACATTGCTGAGTTGCTTTGTGCACATTCACTGTGCCTCCTGTTTGGTTGCATGTAGGTCAAAGATTTCTGACCACTAGATTTACTTTACTAGATTTGCATATGTGTCAGTCATCCAAGTCAGGAGGCCATAGAGAAGTATTTTTAGCAAGCATTCCTAGGGTGAGCACCTTAATTTGTTGTCTGTAAAGGATCAAGAATGGCAGCATATGTTCGCAAACATTCAAATTTTACATGCATTTTAATACTGTGTATTTCATCAAAATCAAACAGAGTGGTTACATCTTGTTAGTAATGGTCCTTCATCCCAAATCCCTGGAGGGTTCTTTATTCTGGGGAAAGAGTATCTAGGCACCCCCGGGTACTATTTAGGAGAAATGACTGCCTGATCATCTACTCTCGTGTCAGTTCAAGTTAAAATATTTTATGGCACTGTCAAAATTTGGTCAATAGCAAATAACTTATTGTCATAGTCTATTGCAATAACAAGTAAGTATTTGTCAATAACAATGCAAAGAATGGCTTATCCATCCTCAGTTTCTGTGTGAGTGAAGCTAAATCAAATGTCTACAAAGAGCAGAGAGAAGAGGGTATTCTACGATTAAATCTGGTTATGGGAGGCATTTGATATCTCTGTCAATGGGAAGATTCATGATCCTAAATAACAGAGGAAGGAAGCTTTGAAGAATGAAGAAAAATAAGGATCTGCATGAAGATTTTCTCAAATAGAGTAAAATAAAATTTTTTCAAAAGATCCTTGAGCAGAAATTATCTCTGAATATTTAACAGAACAAGTTAATATTTTTTTCTATATATAAGGTTTATGCTGAGGCTGTCTTTATAGTGATAATTTTAATGAAAATTGGTACATTTTGCATTTGCAGTGGCCAGGGATAGAGGAGCATTTTGTCCAAAGCTCTTACTATCTTCATGCATGCTGCTGCTGCTTTGGCCTTTTCACTTTGAGAGGGTCCAGGAAAAAACCTCTGCACCTGAGCCACAGCAGGGGCTGCAGAACATGAATAGGCTGAGTGCACTTTCCTTGCCTTTGGATGTCAAATCTATTTGGCAGTGCTGTTTTCTGAGATTCAGTGAAGGTCTCAAAGGGATGAATTCCCTAAAACATGATCAGATCATAAAGGCGAGAGTGAGAATGACATTTCGGGCCATTTAATTCCACACCTCTCCTTAAAATAAAACTCTCCACTCAAACCTCTACACTGGCACCATCCAGCCTCCCGGAAAGGGAGCTTTCTTCTCTCTGAGGCAGATGTTTTCACAATGCTGGTACAATAAGTGTTGGGAAGGTGTTCTTTTCCTTGGTGCTGGTTCTGACCATATTTACATTCTCTTTCCTACCCTTTTAAGAGAGCTCTCTCTCCTAGACATTTCCTCCTCATTCTCCTTGTAGTGGCTTTTTATGTCATGTAGCTTCTAGAGCCCTTCCCTCTTGGTGACCACCTTCCGTGCATGATTCACTTTTTCATGGTACCCATTTCATCTGGAGCCTTTTCCTCCAGATGAATTTTGACCATTGATTGTTAAAAGCATCCTCACCTTAATCTGCACACAATAATTGCCTTGATATAATATAAGTTGTACCTTATCTTATTATTACTTATGCATGGAGTGCTGGTAGCGTAGACTGTAGAAATGTAAGCTAGATACCCCCCCCCCACCCTGTTTTTGAAACAAAAATTGGAACACTGGGAATACCACCAATAACAGCAACTATAGAATATAGGTACAGAGCACAAACCCCATTAGAAGTAGCAAAACACATGATACACTGGAACCAAGGAATCATGCACCATCTGTTGTAGAAGAAATGGAATATTGCTTCAGGCTGACTGGTATAAACATTAGTATTATTCACAACACCAATCAATTGCATTTTTAATTCTATGTTAAGAATTTCATGTACTTGATTAATTTAATCCTTATAACTATTTTAAGAGGTAAATATTGTTATCATTATTTAGATAAATAAGAAAAGTAGAGCTCATAGTCACTGAGTACATGGCCAAGGTTAAACAGCTATTCTACAGCAAAACTGGAACTGAGGCTGTAGGTTGGCCTGACTCCAGAACATGTGCTGATATCCAAAGTCACAAAGCCTCTTGTCTACAGCTTCCCGGCTTTGGGATTAGTCCAAGAATGCAGATAGAGCTCAGAGGTCTAGACAGAGTTGCACAGAAGGGGTTGGAATTTACAACTAACCTGAAAAGTAATTTGCTATCATATTAGTCAAGGTGACACACCAGGAGGGAGAGTACAACATAAGTGCTCTGTGTGCGACAGTCTATTAGGCCACCTTTTGCTCCCTATCTGCCCAGTGACAAAGAATGTTAGCTTTAGTAAAATAGATGGACATAAAACATAAAAGTCTTCTTTATCTAACCAAAAATAATTAGAAATTGAAAGACTTTTTGAAAAGTGTCTGAAAACCGACAATTCACTGTTGAAGAATGGCAATGAGATTACTATTATTATTCAGCTGGCAGTTGTTATGTATCTTCAATGGCTCTTTGTGCTTCTCATATATCAATACTTTAACCCTGTGATCATTCTATTTGAAGTTTTGGTAAATGGGGCCACGTGTACTTGAATCTGTCAAAATCAGTTAGTAAGTTGCAGAGCCAACACTGGGATCCAGGTATCTTTCGAGTCCTTTGCCCATTTAAAGCCCTGTATTATAGATTCTTCTATTCTGTGTGATTATGCTTTTTGATCTTGTGCAGGAAATCTCCTTGGAAAACACTCTTGTGGGACACCAAGCTAGACTACTGCCCTGGTGTTTGAGTCTCCGAGTTAAAAGTGAAGGGTTTATCTGTCTTTTGGTGATTTGGGACAACCTACTAATGATTCCTACAGGGAGAGGGAGATCTGGCTTAGGGCTCATTATTTTAGGCCCTGAATGTCATCTAAATTTTCCTCTAATAATATTTTAACAGACATAATAAGTAATAAAACTTTCATCATTTCTTGTAATGGCTTTCACATGAAGAAACAATTAGTGTCTGAATTGTCTTGCTTTTGCCTCAGGAAATTTACTGCACAGTAGTTATGGATGCCCTGGACATTATAGAACTTGTTTCCCCCCTATAACTAATTTACAGCCAGTTTTTAAAATTTCACTAGCTTCAATATCCATTAAACAAAACACTTCCCCTGAAAAATAATTCATCTACTTATTTGGATTGTTATTATTCAAAGAGTATTTTGAGGAATTATTCTGGTAATATAATAATGATATTTTCATCAGAAACTAGTAGGTAAATAGTTTTAACTTTATTTCGTTTGCTATTTTCTTTCTTCCTTGCTTCTTTCTGGACCTATGTTTATTGAACTCCATAGAATGCCAAGACAGCATTTGTAAAGGGGAATTTATTTAACTCTGAGTGAATTGTACAAATGCAATAATGTGGCCGAACTCTTGTTTAATTTTGAAGGCTCTCTCCTAGACAACATTGCTCATAATGGACGGTTCAAGCCAAATTATCCATTATTGTTCCCAAAGTTTACAATTAAACTATCGATCAAATCTGGCAGTGATTTCTCCAGCAGGGTGAGTTTAGAAGCCACTGAATTACATCAGACCCTGAGCAGGCAGGGCCAAAAGAAGTTGGTGCAGACAGACAGATACCAGACAGACAGTCGCTTTCCACCTACTACCCTGGGGTCCAGCCTTTGATAATTTTCCTTGAGCCAAAAAACAGGCTGCCACTGTGGCTATGGAGAGTGGGCGTGTGGTTTTAATAGCCAGAGGTGCCCGCAATTTGTGACCCCTATCCCCGGCTGTAAAAATTGAAGTTTAACAGGTTTGGCTCCATGGGGAACCAACCTCAGCTTTTAGGCTCCTTCAGACACTGCAGAATGCATCTTTTCTGGGGAATTCCACAATAAAATGACTGTTATTTATCATTACAAACCTCTTTATCATTTAGTCAATAAAAGGCCTCTCTCTCTCTCACTTTTTTTCCTGTGGCATGCTCAGAGTCAGAAATCGGTATTAGTCTCTCCTGGCCCGAAGGCAGGAGATGTCAAAAGCTAAATCATGATCTACCCTGGCTTCCTGGCTAAATTGTGTATGAAGGCCTCAGGCAAAAAGGTACACATGCTCATTATTTGAAACCGAGATTTTTTTCACCCCACTTTTAGTTTTTCTTTCCTTTTCGCTTTCTTCTTTTTACATGTTGAGACATACACACCGTATGTGGCAAAAAGACATCAGACATGAAACAAGGTAACAGCAGCTTCCTGTGTCCCTTCATGTATTTTCTGATCAAGAAATAAAAAATGGGTATGTCATTATAAAATAAAACAGGACAGAGGATTTCACCTCTTGAACTTCTTGAGCAGGATGTGATACAAAAAAAAAAAAAAAAGAAGAACACGGTGCCTCAGTAATGAGACCTCAAGAAAGGCAGATTTTAAGTTCATGCAAAGCCAGCTCTCCTGAATAACAACTTCAGATTTCAACAGAAAACAAAATTTGGTGACCATAGGTCTCCTCTTAGTTAAATCGCTGTGGGTGTTTTCTCTCCTGATTTCTACCTGTACTCGGTAAATGCAGTCGTTTTCATTGCTTCAAGGCTTTATTTATCCACTGCATCTTCTGAGCTCAGCCTGTGTGCCAGGTACTCTGCCAGCCAAGGGATGAGAGCTGTGAATTAGTAAGGATGACTGAGCATGAAATGTGCCTGAGAAAAACTGTTATGACTGAAATTATGTATATCAATGTTTATTTTTTTCATTTCTAAGGGGTTAATCTACAAAAGATGAAATAAAATTTCATGGTGTCTCTGTTGCTAAAACCTTGATATTTTCCCTTGTATATGTAATTCCTGGAGGAAATAACATTTAGAAGCATAGAAATCTGTATTTTTGGAGCTGAAAATACTTCAGAGAGAATCTTGCACAAAACTCCTGGAAGGAAATTAAGGATTAAAGAGATAAACAAAACCAGAAATAACGATAATAATAAATTGATGGAACATGTAATAGCATGTGCCATTTCAGTAGGAACTGAAATGTGGATTCCTTTTCATATACTGATCCTCTCTCTATGTAGTATATTCAGTCTTGTCATTTGTGTGTGTGTGTGTGTGTGTGTTTCTGTATCATTTACCAAAGATATGTCTGTGGATTACATGGCAATTACAAGAAGAGAAAACACATTGTCCCAGTGGTATTAAATACTTCAATTTATTGTAATTAATTGCTCATCTGTGATCTTAAATACAGGGAAGACTGTCCTGCGGTCTAGAATGCATCAGCTGGGGAGTTTACTCTGGTTAGAGAACCAAGTGAAGTTGTCCTTTGGTGTTCATGGAGCATCAGTTCCAGGACCCCCGCAGATGTCAAAGATGCTCAAGTGCCTTACATGATACAGTTTTGTGTTTGCATGTAACTTAGTACATCCCATACACTTTAAATCATCTCTAGATTACTTATAGTATCTAATACACAGTACATACTACATAAAGTTGTTATATTGTGCTATTTAGGAAATAATGACATGAAAACGTCTGTCCATGTTCAGTAAAGACAGTATTCATTTTCTAAATAATTTTGATGCAAAGTTAGTGGAATCAATGAATGTGGATCCCATGGACATGGATGGCCGAATACACATAACTGTGTATACAGGTAGATCTAAATATATATAATATTCATTTCTTTGCTATCAGGCTGGCCCCTGAACATGTTGATGCTCACTTATTATCCCTGGCCTTCTAGCTTTCTTTCATGTGTCTCAGATCTGCTGTTCCGTGGAATCTCAAGATGAAGCAATTGTGTAGAGTTTGAATCTGCAAGGTGGAACACCTCAAACTCCTAAAGGAACTAGTCAACAGGGCCCTGTTAAGCAGGGCCCTGCTACACTGTATAAACCCATGTGTGTGTGAAGCAGAGCTTCCACACGGATGCCAGGTTAGCTGAAGAAATGTCTTCTGCTTCTTCCCCAAGCTGCAGAACTGTGCCTAGGAAATCAGCTGCACTTTACAGACTTCCGATCAATATTTATATCCAAAATGGTATGGCATATTTTCATGAGATTCACCAAAAAAAGATTGCTTTGAGACTGGAACCTTATTTCTCATCTCAGAGTAAAATCTTAAGACAGACTAGACTAGGAACCACAGAAAAGAGAAGAAAGTCGATGGTAAGGATACAAATGGAGGCCCTGGTGGCATCTTGTTGACACTTTATGCCACTATAATAAAGAGAACAATGTCACATTTTACATTCTTCAATCCTGAGCTGGATATTTAAAGTAAATCCTACCTGTAAAACACAGGTTTTAATAAAGAAAATTTAAAAGTGTGTATTCCCATTCTCAACATTATTTCATTTGCTTTTTGCTACTACATTAGAAAAGACTCCAATTTAAATCTGCTTTAACTTGCAAGCTATAATAATCTCCAAGCTCAAAATAGCTTAAAATTATTTCCAAGCCTTTTATAATTATGCCTTTTTTATCATTTAATGTTAAGTGCATACCTTCTAGTGATACCTGTAATGGAAGCTCTTCCATACAACTCATAAGAAGAAAAAAGCTATAAGAGCATCCATGTAGCTTATGTGTGTCTCACTTTATATCTCAAGAGTTCATTTCTCCCTATGGTCGAACACTGTTTTTCTTGGCCTCATGGGCTTGGTGTTTACATATAGGGGCCCTATTTCCTACTGAAGTGGGCAACCTCAGGTGTCAGACTGGACAGTGGCCTTCGTGAGCCCTTTATAAAATGGATGAGGTTTTATAGTGGACAAAGGGCAACAGCGCAGTGGTTTTGCATGGCGGGGAGAGACTGCCTGTCTGGCTCCAGAGACTGCAGACTTTGGTGCTCAGCTTTGCCTCACTCAGCACATCTCGATTCTCTTTTGAGAGTGTGAGTTCCTAGAGAGAAAAGTGTTCGACAAGTACATTTTGGAATAAGTCAAATTTGGCATCTTGTGGTGCAAGGGTGGACTATTTGTACTGGTGACATTCTGGCCCCCTGAACACAGATGCTATTCTGAGTATTTTATCTTGGACCATACTTTTGAAATTGATGAGCAAGTTTTTGTGTGTGTGCGAAATTTCCCAAGATGGAAATAAATCTTATATGTTTTTAAAATCCATAGCAAGATTTTAGGCTCTTATTCTGAGTGGGTAGATTTTTACATTACGTACAGATAGAATCTGCACATATATTTTATTTATTTATGTGTAAAAGATTTTACTCTTACTGGAAATTCTCTTAGAATGGAACACACACACTCTTTTATAGATGCTATGATTGCTCCTAATCATTTCTACCTCTTCCAGCAAAGCGGTATGCTCCCATGCAGGCACAGCCCAGGGGACGTTTCTGCCATGTAATTTTTTTCCATGTGACTTGCCATGTGACACGTGTGGGTCCTGAAATTGCACTGGATCATGAGATTGGTTTGCCCATGACAAATGAACAGAAGGTCATAAGACATTTATGGTAGAACACTGATAAGAACTGCATGTTTTCCAATTCCCTTGTACTCTGCAATGAGAATAGCAGATGCCAAATAAGGTCTTTCCTCTTTTAGCCCAGAATATTATGTCACATGGAGAAGAACCCCAAAAATGTTGGTCTCCAGCATTTGATACAACTGTAAGTGAACAGTTGTTAAAGGTCATTAGAATTTTTATGCCACTTTTCTTATAGCAGAAATGACTAATATTTTATCAGTATTTTTTTTTTTTGGTACTGGGGATTGAACTTGGGACCTTGCGTTTGTGTGGCAGGCACCAGAACCAGAGCTAAATCCCCAGCCCTATCAGTATTTATTTTTAAGGGGAGAATTAAATTTGTCAGTAGACAGAGATACAAATAAAAACAATAAATAAAAAGGATATCTTTTAACACAGATGACTTTTGTTAATATGTATATATACTTTAGATAACTCAAACTGAACAGAAGCACTGTATATTTTCCATTATACTGTAAATGTGCTGATATGTACCTTTCTTTTTAGTTTTTTAAAAAATAGATTACTTGATAGTTAGATATCATTTCAAGATTAGCCCTCATGTTTCTATGTATAGATTACCTGACGTTCTTATTGATGGTTAGTATTTCAAAGAGATAAATGACAAATGGATATTTTGCTACATTTCTGATGTTTTCTCATAACTTCTCAGAACTATCCATGCATATATAATCTACATTAGGGAAATATGTTTTTCTACAAAGAAATAGAGAAACTGAGATTATTTGGATATTGTTTTGATTATTTTCCTATAAGGTAAATAAATTTCCACTTTACTATTTTTTGGTTTTGTTTTGGCAAGTAATCATTTGATTGATCTAACAGCTATTCTAAAAGGTGGATATCTACAGAGAAGTCTCTCTACAGTTCCAATCTTAGCCCTACATGCAAATCTAGGTGAGAGGTTTGCAAAGTAAGACCAACAGAAAGTCTTTGCAATGCTTTATTCTTTAATTTCTTGTCATTCTTCATATCTTGTTTGTCAAGACAGATTTAATTATAATGCATTTCATTTGGTACTTGCATGTTCTTTCTGTGGTTCTCTTTCTGCACACTAAAAGGGCAAAATATCAACTTTGAATGTCAGGGAGCACAGCTGATATTATGCCCTTTTACTAATGAAGAAACTAAGAACCATCAGAAGAGAATGAAGCTAAGCCCAGGTGACGGAGATCATGGTAACCCTGTTACTTCACGCAAATCTGGTTCTGGTTCACTTCTGGCTTGCTAGGCTGTCATTTTTAGTTCACTACCACTTGACTCTGACATAATTTCAGAAACTTACTTCCCACAACTTTCTCTGACATATTTGGGTGTATTCAAATTATGTACTGCTCTTCAAAGTGCTTGAATGAGGAGCATTAGTATGGAAGACACGGGCAGCACTTGTCAACTCATGTGCCTCGATATTCAAAGTCCTGTTACTTAAAATCTACCCTTGGCTGGCAGGTGAAACTTAGTGGTAGGCAGTATGCTTTGCATGCAAGAGGCCATGGGTTCAACCACCAGCACGAAAGAAAGAAAAAAGAAGGAAGGAAGGAAAGGAGAGGGGGAGGGAGGGAGGAAGGAAGGAAGGAAGAAAGAAAGAAAGAAAGAAAGAGAGAAGGAAAGAAGGAAAGAAAGAAAGAAAAGAAGAAAAAGAAATCTTTCCTTTACATCTTGTTTGTTGCTAGGAACAGTCTGCTAAATCAAGTAGTACTGTATTGGAATTATGCCACACTTAGATACTACTTGCTTTTAGTAATGGTTGCTTTATTAATAATTGAAAATTATTATGCAAAAAATGTAAGAAAACTTCAGAGCCAAAGTCACAACATCATTTCTATGTTCATCATGAGTTATGCCTAAATCCCAAAAGAGCTGGAACCAAGGACCAGAGTCTAAAGCCAAACTGAATGGTGTGCCTTCATAGCTGAGCAGACTCAGCACGAGAGACTAGATCTTCTAAAGTATTGTAACAAAAGCCAAGAAACTCAAGTTTTGCATCTAGAAGATATTATAAAGTTTCAAAGTCTGAGGTCTAATATAGAAGAGAAAATCTTTCATGCTTGCAAATAATATCTGGGTGTTACTATGTGGAATTTTTATTCATTTTTTGTTGTTTTTGTTGTTGTTCTTAAACTGCATGTGTGGATTTTGATCTACCAGTACCCAATTACAGTATATCAGCCATCTAGGATCATAGTTACTATAATAAAAACTGAAAAAAAGAACAAAGAAAACCCCTTTGTTAAAGCTGTTTGAATGTCTGGTTAAAAATAAGAGTTTATTCTTTAATCCATTGGCTCTTTGTAGTAGGCTTCATGTTCCAATTTGACAGTGATCCAAATATTAATTTCTGTTCCACAGTCACTTGTTCCTCTCTCAAAAGAGCAGAAAACAAAAAAAATTATGTTGTTCAATATATTTCTTTATTTGAGCAAATTTTGAAAAGTTTATTATCATATTCAGATTATAGATTGAAGATAATTTGGAAAACAGAAACTATTAAGAACACATGAAAAATTAATCATCTCAAAAATCACAAATTTCTCCTTTATAAAAATAATCCCTTACTTGAATATAAACTTCTGGTACATCACTGTTAACCATAACATAGTATTTCATCAATATAAGATTTTCAATTTCTTGAACCAATCTATTATTAGTAACCATTTTAAGAATTTAACTCTCTTATAATAACCAGGTTTATAATTTATTTACTAGGATAGGTGACACTCCTGGTAAATAAATAGGTGACTGCCCTAGTAGGTAAATCTCCTTCTAGTAATGTGCTTAAACATTTTAGCATAAATTCTTCAAGTATTGAGATATTTTTATACCACAATGGTTGAGATGTGGGCTTTTAGAGTGAATAGATTTGACCTAAATATGGGAACTACAAAAAAAAATCTCAAAACATTAAGTGAAATCAACTCATCCTTAATATCTCCATGCTTCAACTTCATCATCTATAAAATAAATATAAAATAGATTATACTTTTCTAAGAGGATTATTGGGAGAATAAAATGAGGAACATGTATAGCTATGTGTGTGTGTGTGTGTGTGTGTGTGTGTGTGTGTATATATATATATTTATATATGTTTTTTGATACTACTCTTCCAGTATTGTTTTAATTATATTACAAGGAAAATCTCAATAATACTAATGATCACTTTTAGTGGTACTGCACCTAAGATTATTTCTTTTAATAATCTTTATTTAAAAATAGGAACTTTAAATGTTATGATAGGTATATCATCAAAAAATCCATTACTTCACAAGTCACAAAACTCTTTCTTAAGGTTGTCAAATCCTTTCCTTGCTTCACTCCTGTTTGTAAGTCTGTTCTCTGGTCATGGCTCTCTCGGGTAGCACTGCCAGACTTAGTGAAAGTGAATACAGGTGCTCACTTTAATTTGAATTTCAGGTATCCAGCAACTAGCTACTTTAGCAAAATTATGGCCCGTGAAATATTTCGTAATTATTTTGTACAGGAATATTTTGTTCTGTGTATGAAATTTAAATTTAACTGCTTTATTTTAGCAGATAGCCTAGCTGGGTGCAGATTCCAACTGGAAGTCCTTAGTGTAGGTCTAGGGGCATGCATGGCCCAGATGAGCCATGGGAGTGACAGCTCTGGAGACTTGCAAGGACAGGGCACTTCAGTACAAGATGTGGTTACAAATACAATGAATGCTTCTGTTTTAAAAATTACAGTGAAAGACACATTGCCATTAATCTTCATAATACTTCTCTGCTCTTTGAACAATTTATCCCATTATTTTTGCCACTTCCTGAAGCATTCTGGAAGTCCTCTTTCATAAGTGTCTTCAGTTGCATTGTCCTGGCTGCCTCCATATACAGAATCTATAAATAATATTTACTTTTCAAGGTCATTTTTACTTTAGGGAAGATCCAGAAGTCACATGGTGCCAGATCTGGTGTGAATAAGATGGATCAGGTCACAGTCATGTTTTTACAAGCTTGCCTTTTGTTGAATGGCAAGTGCCAGCAGGAGTCACTGAATTTTTGATCATGTTTCCTAGAGTTACTCATACAAGAGGACTTCCAGAACTGCTTCGGAAATTGTCAAGAATGATAGGATAAATTTAAAGCAAGGAGTATTTTGAAGGAGATTAATGACAATATATCTTTTAGTGTAATTACTTTTTAAAAAATTTAAACATGGACCCGTTCACCATACATTGTGATCTCACCATTTAAAATAGAGTGTGGATAAGATGCATTTCATGCACTTCACCCCTTGAACATTCTAGCTTAGCTTTGACTACTTCTACATGCTCAGAAAACACACTATCTTACAGTTGGGGGAAATCATTGAATGCTTATTTTTTAAATAAAATGTGGGCTATCTCTGGTGATTCATTGAATACCTGTGTCTAGAACTTGCCAGCAACACAGAACATTGTAGAGTGAGATTTGTTTCTTTTCATGTTCCCCCGGCTGAGTGGCCCCTGTGGCTCATTGCTACTTTGTAGAATTGCAAGAGGGGAAAGATGAGAATACAAAATTCAAGGTATGATTTCTATTTAGTGTGCATCATTTTTGCACTGGCATAAAATTTTTATGAAAAAAATCATAAGTCAAACCATGGTCAGTTGGAGACTATATAGAGAAATACACATTGACTTGCTTGGGCACAAAGAGGCAAAAAAGTAGAAAAATATAAAAATATGCATGAAGAAAAATAGAGAATATCTCTGATTCCATCTTGTTAAAAAGTATTAATATTTTCATATTTCTTATAATTTTAATGTATAAATATATGCATGTGATAACATATATAATTTTTGACCCTCTTGTTCCTCTTATTATGGCAGTCTTAATGAAACATAAGATATTTCACATAAGGATACACTGTACAAAAAATTCATTCTGGTTTCATAGTTGAACAGTGTATCTTATTATTAATGTAAATAATAATATACACTAGCTATTTGTAGTTATTATTTGTGAATTACCTCTATGTGTCTGGCTCATTTCCCTTTGGAAATGTTAGTAATTTTCTTCTTAATTTCTCTAAGTTAATTTTATATTAGGGACAGCAACACTTTGTCAAGTTCGTTGCAAGTAAATTTCTTCTTTTGAAATTCTCTCTGCCTTTAGTTCTCCTGCTATGTGTGTGGCCATTTGGTCTGTTCAATTTAGAGTCATATTTCTTGCTAAAAAGATTTGCAAATATACAAATAGTGACTCCTTACTTTGGGAGAAACAAGTTCTCTAAGTCTCCTGGTCTCTTCAGGTATCTGAAAGCCAATGTTCAAGATTAGTTATTTTCATCTTAGAATCTGTAATTCCTAAGTCAAAAGAACAACCACAAAAATAACAAAATTATTATAAACAACAGCCAACCAATCAGACAAACACACAATACTGAGTAAACTTCACCATTACAACTTTGAGTTCTTCTGGGTTTCCGTGTGTGGTGTGTGTGTATATGTGCGTGTTTCCCTTATATCTTTGTTTAATCTAGGTAGGTCTTTTTCATGTTGTTGAGTAGACTAGTAGGTTTCTAAAATTGCTGAGGACCGTACAGAGATAGAGATGAATGTAAACTCTGGGAAGACCGAAATCCTTTCTTGCTTATTTGTGGGTTCCCAGCACCTAGTGCCTCACACATTTTCAGTCTTCAGTGCTACATAAGTTAATGAATTATTAAATGGCACATTGGCCTCAGATTCATAAGGGAAGGCATCTGAGAGAAATGAGAATTTGAAAAGAAGAAAGAAGGACTTAAGAGAGAGGCAGAAAGGTGACAAAGAGAATCTTGACAATTTTGCCTAAAGCCAAGTCTACTCAAGTTTTAACATGATTTTCTTTTACTGCCCAAATTCCTAGGATTCTATTTCTAATATTTTTGTTTTGTGTAAATAGTTTCCACTTGGGAGAGGGATGAAATTCACTTGAATAACAATGAAGAGACTTTAATGGAAGATAGTTTGGCTCCTGCTTTACTCTGTAATTTATTTACTATCCTGTGGGATTGTCCTTATAAATTATTCCATACCTCTTCTCTGTCCTTTTTATAATGTAACTTTTGTCAAAAATACACAGTTTTATAAAGTTTCCTGATTTCCATCTCCATCAATTTATTTTTATAACACCATTGCTGATGCATAGATTCTACACAGAGCTACATGATGGACGTGTGCCATGGGGCGCTGTGCTTGGTAGTGAGGGAAGGAGACAATCCATTTCCCTAAGCATCAGGCAGCTCAGAATCCTTCTTGAAAGAGAATGTCCCCTTTACCCAGGGAAAATGCCTTTTTGGGATTGAGGGTAGTGCCATGGGAGGCAGACTCCGTTTTTCACAGTTCCATCCAAGCTCATCCTGGAAGAGAGAAGTTAAATTGCTGTGGGTTGTAATAGTTTTGGATTGCAGCTAGAAGGAAACTGCTTTTGAAGGACTAGTGGAGGAGATGGGAACTATAGTGAGACCTATGACCTAGTGTTCCGAGAAGACAGAAAACAGAAATGGCATGAGATGATCAGGGTACTCATTTGGCTCATACTGTGTTCCAGACACTTTTTTGAACACTTGGGATGGGCTGTTAATTGAACATAGTATTAATACTATTAGGACATAATATTATCTTTGCCCTACAGATAAGAAAGTGGAGGTACACAGAGCTTAAGAAGTTTATTCAGAAATGCACAGCTCCAAGTAGCATATTATAGATTCACACCCAGTCTGTCTCTGAAACTTGCTTTTCAACCACTATGCTAGACTGCTCTGAGCCATCCACAGTCATCTTGGGTAGAATGTAAATAACCTCATTGTGTGTGGAATGGCAACTCCAGTTATTTTATCATGATTGTAAAAGGATATGTAACTCCAAATGTCTGGAGAGCTTGGGACTAGCCAGAGAGTAAGTAAGAGAATCATTAAATTGTGATGATCATAAATGAGTTCCTTCCCCACTCAGGTTTAAAAAACAAAACACATATCAAATGCAAGCAATTCCATTGAAAAACATTATTAGAAACACTGCTACACTCAAAATGGTTACTAATAATATAACGAGCTCCTGGACTTTGGTTAAAATACATGATCTGGTACGTCCCAGCTAGCTCACTTACACAAATCACAGAGATACCTGATCCTTGTTTTTAGTGAATAGTAATAGAACTTCCCTCTTCTGGAGTGACAGTCTGGTGGCTCCTCACTCTATGCTCCTTGAGAACGAGGCTGGTGATGGTGGTGCTGATAGATTGGGTGATGATGGCCATGGTAAGAAGGAAAAGCGTAGTTTAAGTCACAATTTCAGAAGTTTCAGGCAACATTTGGCTGGCCCTGCGGCATTCAGCCTGCGGTGTCACTGTACATCATGGCAGAGGACACATGCTGGATGAAGCCTGTTCACCTCCTACAGGCTGGGAAGCAGAGAGAGGGTGAAATAAAGGAGTCAGGGTCCCTCTCTCCCCTCAAAGGCACCACCACAATACCTTCCTTCCTCTAGGACTCGCATCACCAAAGATTCCGCAACCTCCCCACAGCCTCAGTGGCTGCTGACTGATCCTTTGGTGCGGCTCTCTGGAGGGATTTAGGGTCCAAACCACAGCAGGGTCAATGGCATTTCATACCTCTGTGTCTGAACACACGGGCCACCGCTATTGAGAGAGCACCCACCTCACCCTCCATCGCCTGCCTGAGTCCTCCTCTGTACTCTCTAGGTCTGTGTTTGCTGCCACTTCTGATGCAGCTTTCTATTTCTTAAACTGAATGAAGTGCTCCTCTTACCATTTCTCTTGGTAAGCTCTGTGTGCCTGTCCTTCATAGCACTTTGTACAAATTTAAAGATCTGTTATTTACAAATGTCACTGTGAACTATCCCTCAACCTGACTGTGATCCAGTGCACACACCTCTTCTTCTTCATCTCCACCATCTAGGGCTGCACCTCACCTAATCCCAAACCCTCAATAAGTATTAATTAATTAAATGAGTAAAATGACAAATATTCCAATTCCTCTCCACCTGACAATAAGGAAATCAACATCTTGCCTGTCGTTGAAAGGGCACCCCCAATAGGAGAGAAATGTTCAATAAGAGTTAGCCAGTTTGGTACAGTAGAGTCCCAGATGAATTCAGGCCATGTATCTAAAAAAGGAAGAAGAATAAAAGGAAACATACTGATAGAGGAGTGCAGAAAATTTAAAAACCAGCTCTCTTAACTGTTCGTTCCCTCTGGCTCCCTGCGGTAGAGGAAGGGACGCTAGAATGAGACCGGTGAGTGGCGGTGGGCGGTGATGGGCACCCGGATGAGGGGCTCGATGCTCTCTTGTCTTAGGCCACGGTTCCTGTGCAGGACAAGAAAGGGCCATAAAGATGACATGTTTGCTTGGCGGCTCCCTCTTGGCGCTCCAATGTATTACCTGGATCTAATTATCTCGTCTCCAGCTGACAGAGGAGTTTCCATGGAACCTGTCCATCATCGCTGCCTCAGCCCTGCTTCCAGGGCTCTGTCTAATAGCTTGATATATTTTTGGATCCCCTGCTCATTGGATGAACAAGCTGAAGCAAATCATGTATTGACCTCAAAGCATTTATAAACTGTAGAACATTATATTCTCATCAGAGCCATAGGGGCAGTAAACTATAGTTTCTCTGCTGTGAAACATGGTTTTGGTTATGCACTGTGTTACCGAGGTTGTACCTAAACAATAATACATCATTTGTGGCACATGTCGCCTTCTTTATTGAAAGGCAAAACAAAGAGTTGAGGACAAAAATCATTACTTCTTTAGCAATTTTTCACAAAATGCTTTTCTTTTGTACTTGACACACAGATGGGACATTGCACTGCGAGGGAAATGATGTATGGCAGCTTGACAAATTTCATTTCCTTTCTAAAACCAGAATCAGAGGGATGCACAAATTTGGGACAGTTTGGTTTCTTTTTAAAAAAGAATAAAATATGCTTTTTAAAAGGAGGAGAGGGGACTCCAGTGAGTCTCCCTGAGAAAGCATTTGTATGCTTTAATTGACTCATCGGGTATTGATCAGAGTGCTTACATGAAAATATGGGTAACAATAAACCAGCTCATGCAGAGCTTTTGTGTCCTCTCGGAAATGGTCAGTCATGACTGAGGCTAGAATTGGCAAGTCGGGCGTGGCCAGGAGGAACTGGACAGAGAGTGCTGACTGGGTCAGCACTTCCGGGCCCAGCACAGTTTCATGCATGAACTGGGTGCAGGTGAGGAGAAACCGCGCAGCTGCACGTGGTTCTTGCCCCTTCCTGTCCTAGTCTTTTTCCTCCACTCCATTCCCAAATGCAGTAACCCTCAAAGCTTATCCAACAACCACTGGCACCTGAGTCACTTGGGTGATTCCTAAAAGCAGGAGAGCTCTGGCTCCATGCAAATGCAGTCTGGACATGAAAATCTGCATACATCACATGGCCACGAGGTCGTTTCTCTGAAATCACCGACTATGCCTCTCATCCAGAATGGGGTGAGGATAAATCCTCATTAGTATCTGCAAAGGACTCAGTTTCTTTTTCTAAGTTTCTCTCTCGGCTCCCTTTCTATTGGGTGACTGTGTAAAGCATTTGCAGCTATGATAATTTAGAATGAATCTCTTTGAGATAACGTATTTGCATGTTTGCATAAGGGGATGAGCATTTCTTTAAAGAAAATAAATAATAGGTTTGGATATTTGAGAAATGATGGGTTAAACTTATTTTTAAGTTTAGTGAAAATCTCTTAAATTTAGTGAAATCTCCTGACTAGAGGACTTATGGGATCTTTAACATATGAATGTATACTGAAATTCTCCAAATAGGAGTTTCTTTGCTGTGCTTGATGGGAAACTCGTGAGATTTATGTTTCAAAGAACAAATCTGGATAATATTGCCTCACTCAGAAGAAATATTACAGACTAAGTGGCAATTCTAGAGGTGCCAGTAGAGGTGGGTCCTAGCAGAAGATGTCTGATGCCTTTTAAACATTACCACACACGTGATTGTTTCCTGTGCTCATAGAAAGTTCTGCTTTTATGGGGGAAAGATTGTTGGATACTGAGAAATGACAGTTAAACATCAGAGAATTTAATATTTATTCACAACACTAGAGAATATTTGCTAGGCCATGTTACATTTATTAAAAAATCAAGTTGGCATCATTTATCTAAATTGAGATCTATAATAATTGAGCCTACTATGATTTTCCATGTATTCTTTAGTTTCTTAGATTATGAAAAAAATCAAGAAACTTTTTCAATGTCAATGTAAAGAGAGGGTGAGTGGGTGTGTTTCTCCTCATCTCTGAGGTGTTTCAGCAGATTACAGGGCTCCCTATAACTTCAGTAGCGCCTAGCTATTTGGGGTCATCACATACTCTTTTGAAACATTCTATATGAGCTAAAAATTTACTTCTCCCTAAACATCTCATGTATAGATGCAAAATAAATTTTTTTCTAAAGTTTCATGAGTCATCTGAAGCCTGTCTCATTACTGTTAGGACCATAGGTGGATGCCTAGGCTAGAATCTCTCTCAGAGTCCTTTCTACCGTGACATCCTGTGAGTCTAAAATCAATTTCCTCCCTTGCCAGAGTCTATAACTCCCTGTACATGTGTCTTCCTTTTGGCAATTTCTGGCCACAGTGGACTTGAATCTATAAATGTCCAGTTGCAATAACTGGTTAAAACTTTAATTCTGATAATCCTTTGCTTTAGAAAATATGTCAGTGTGCTCCCACTTATACAAACTTACTTGCCATTTCTTCTAGGGTAGTTAGTATTCAAAGTTAGAGACTGGCCCACAGAAGTCATAAACCATGAAAATGTTTCACAATAGTTCCTATGGCCAAACTACTTTCCTGACCTGTCAAAAGTGCATGAAATCAGCTATTCACCTTGTAAAATATAAGTCACAGTTCTACTTGTGATATAAAAAATAAAATTGTAAATGTTCCATGAAAATTAATATGACAAGCTGTTATAACCGCCTACAATCATTGCTGCCTCGATCTCTACATTTTTTCATATATTTTATTTTTTAGAGTTTGAACTTCACAGCAAATTGAAAGGAAAGTACAGAGACTCCCCAGACAATACCACTTATCCATACAGGGCACACTCGAAAATGCTGCAACAAAAAAGGTGCATTTGTCAAAATTAATAGTTATTGTACATTCTTTGGGTTTAGACAAATGGACAATGATATGTATCTGCAGTTATAATATCATACAGAGCAGTTTCACTGCCTTTTGTGGGCTTTGTATTTATTTCTTCCACACCCTAACTCTCAGCAACCACTGATTTTTATACTGTCTCCACAGCTTTCAACTCTATGACCTTCCAGAAAAGGCAACACAGTGGAAACAGTATATGGAGAAATATACAAGGCAATGTAAAGATCAGAGTGTATCCTTTTGAGTGTGGCTTACATCACTTAGAGTGCATTTATCTTTCCTGCACAACTTTTCATGGGTTGATAATTTATTTCTTTTAGCACCAACTAACATTGGCTAATTCATTCCTTTGTGTTTTCTGCGGCATATTTACCCATTCACCTATGGAGGCACCTAGGTAATTATGAATAAAGCTGCTGTGAATCTACCTGTGCATTTTTGTGTGGATATGTTTTGAAGTTATTTGGAGTATGATTGCAGTATTATTGAGGTATTATTTAGTGAGAGCATGTTTAGTTTTTAAACTAAAAAAACCCCGGCCTTATCACTTTGCATTCCTAACATTGAATGACAAATCCCATTGCTCCATATCCTTGCTAGTATTTTGTATTGTCAGTGTTTTTCATTTTGGTCTTTTATTTGGTATGTGGTAATCTCTCATTATTGTTCTAATTTGTAATTTCCTAGAATTAATTGTGTTAATTATATGAGAACAAGAGGACATATGGTATTGAGCATCTTTGTATATGCTCACTTGACATCTGTGTATCTTCTTTTGTAAGATGTCTGTTCAGGTCTTTAGCCCAATTTTTTAATTGGGTTGTTCATTTCCTTATTGTTGAATTTAAGAGTTCTTTGTGTATAATGTCTTTTATCAGATGTATTGCTTGCAGATATTTTCTTCCAATCTGTGGCTAGTCCTCTCATTTTCTTGACACCCCTACACAGTTTAATCATGGCATACTTGTGACATTAGACTACTTTAGAGATGTTTTTGCAGTTCCTTTTTTTCCATTACTGGGAATTGAACCAAGGGCCTCACAAATGATAAGCAAGTACTCTACCAATGAACCATGCCGCTCCTCTTTATTTTTATTTTTATTTTGAGATAGGATCTTGATATGTTGCCCAGGCCAGCACTGAATTTTGGATCCTTCCAACTCGACCTCTGGTAGCTGACATCACAGGTCTGTCCCACTACATCTGGCTTTGTTTTGCATTTCTTGACAGAGTTTGTGATACAGAGCAAGTTGTTTTATTTTGGTCCTTTGGTATTATTTTGAAAAGAAAGACACGTATTTTCATAAAGAAGAATAAAAAATATAGTGGTCCTAATTATCTCTAGTGCTTCAGGAAAAAAAGAAATTAAGAAATTGAATAATCTAAAGATTTTACTACAAATAAGGGACTGCCTGTCTTCCCTGGTGAGAAATATGAATGTGCAAAACATATTTACATAATCGTCCCTGTCGTTTGAAATATAGCTTTGTGTTATAGTTATAGAACCCCACAATCCTCCTTAAAGGAGCTAGAATCTTTAGTGTCTTCCTTGAAATCTGAAATCATCTGAATATCAAGGTTTACTGCATTTGGACTGTTGTTACATGCCACCTTTTCTTCTCTTTATTTGTAAACAAAGTAAATACAGTACAGTTGAGGCAGATGAAAAAGATCATGTCAAATTTTGTGAATTATATATTTTTTTCATCTTCAAGATAGACAACTGATAGTATGGAATTCTTAAAGTTAACTTTATGATTTACCCTGATTAGTTGTCTTGACATTGATTTTGCTTTTACTATTTGCCATAAATGTTTTCCATGCAACAAATCTAAACCTGATGTCATTTCATCACACAGAAATGATGAGAATTAACATTATCAGATAGTGAATATTAGCACTTACCTTCTGATGACTGGTGCATGGCCACATAGAGACCTGGCCAAAGCTCACCTAGGGAAATGCTAAACTTCCTATCAGGAAGTTTCTGTAACTTAACAACAGCAACACAGAATAATTCATAGGTTCCTCTCTGATCTGTGTTCCAAAGGACAGTTTCAGAGGAGTGGTAGATAGTTCAGTTTTGGGTAAAGCAATTAAATTTTCACATAAGTAGTTTGCTATGGCTCTAGTGGGGATTCTGATTCTAGGTATCCAACTTTACCTTCCATATCCATTTATTGTGGTGTCATGGACCATTGAGGGGGGCTATCCTACTTCATCTACTCATCATTGCTCTCAAGCTTATATCAGCAAAAGTAGGAATGCATTATTTTTTTTGGCTCAATCAGTTGAAAATGCCTCTAGCATCTGAGTGGTCAGCTGTGCCCCAAACAGCCTCTTTCTAATTCCTGCATGAAGGTGTCCATAGAAAAACTAGAGTGCATGCATGCATGTTCATTTCTTTTTTAAGGTCCCATATCTACTTTCATCTTTGTCACATTTATTCCGGATTTATTAGTCCTGACATTTCTTTTGGTATGCCATCATTGATTAAAATCGAAGGAATATCCTGATTAACAGTACATTTAGAGATGAATCTTTAAAAAATGCATTCAGTGTTATTTTTACCTCAATTAAGCCATTTATATTTGTTACAAAATAAATGGAAATGCTAAAGGGTTGGCCCAGAAACACATGCTGTTTGCACAAAGTAAAAATGTTTCTTCTTCTTAAAAATATTAAAATATGAGCTTTTCTTGCCATATTCATGGTCCAACTAGTGAGCTATTTATGGTTCAGTTAAGATAAACTGTATGCTTATTATTCCTTTATCTATCGGTTAATAAAAATTAAATCCATTAAAATATAGCATTTAGACAAGAGAGAGTGATATTTTTTTAATGTCACACTCAAAACCACATTTCTTTTAATCAACATCTGCTTTGTATTAAGCTGCCTATAAAATCTAGTGCCCTGTTGACAATGGAAAATGAAAACAAACAAACAGGAAAGCTACAAAAGACATGGTATTAACATCAAAGTAGAACAACCCAGTTCTCTGTCTCTGGCATTTGAAAAACATCTTTATTTTGACCCTAAACAACTGGATTTTCTTCCCACCAATCTTGCTTTGGGAGCTTGGATTCAGAAGTCTTGCATGTGAACTGAAACGTGAGAGTACAGGAAACCAAGAATGAGCAAGGAAATGTTTGAACAAATCAAACATTTGCAATTAAAAAACCCTTTTCTTGTTTGGGACGACCTGAAGACAGCACCATATATGTTTTTAGATTAAATTCATGATCTTCAGCTATAATTGCAGGTACCCAACAGAGGACAGCCGACGAACTGACCCGACCATAGTTATGCAACTGCAAATCAAATAATTCAAAAGTTTAAAATCATAGAGACTGAGAGGTCTCTTGATTTTTTTGATGGATACTTGAGTTTGAGAGTATCATTCCTTTTACCTTATTTTTTTTAAGAAATGATCTAGATGTGTCCTAATACTTGTTTTTTAAAAATTTTTCTTTTGGTACTGGAGATCGGACTCGGGCCCTTGCACTTTCGAGGCAGGTGGCGGAACCACTGGGCTAAATCCCCGGCCATGTGTCCTAATACTTTATAATGAGTTCAGTGTCTGCATTTTAAACAAATTTAGTAGGTAAGATATCTCACTTGAGAGCATCACTGATTTCCAATAGGTCTATTCTCCAGAGATTGTGTCTATTACAAAAACTCTAAGTACAGTATTAATGTCTCCCACGGATACATTCGCTACTATGTCTTTATATTAGCTTAACTGAGTCTACTACTTGCCAGGTAATACAATATGCACTGGGGACAAGGGGGATATAGAGATAAACAATCAGTGTCTGAACTTCTACAGCCAGTGGGAGAGAACAACAAAAGAGGAAGAAAGTTAAAAAGGTTTTGCCATCTGGCTTAAGAGGAGGTAGGGACAATGTCCTGCTACCAAGCATGAGATTTCTCAGGAGGTGACACACACGTAAGGATTCATATTAAGAGAGGATAAATTACTCACTGAAGAGAGTGAAATCCAATGACCATTCTACTTTGAAAGATAAATATTTAGAAAATTTTTCATTTTCTTTATTGATAACAGCATTTCAATGTCCACTGGTAGGCTCTCACCACTATACATGAGTAGTATTTATTATTTACAGTTTTGTTCCAAATTTACTATGCTTAGGGTCACTAAATTCTAAGATGATTCTGTTCCTCTTCTTTTTAATTTCTTCAAAAATCTCTTTTGTAAAGACTTCTACAGATTGTCAATTGGAAGGCTATAGAGAACTCAGATGTTTGGAATCTTTTGTGGTTTGAGGAAAAATCTTCCTGGAGGAGGGTTGTGGAACCATGAAAAAATCCAGGCCTAAATGTAGATTTTGAAGGCCCTCGTCTAAGATTTCTCTCCTATCATTCACTCTTTTCCTTCTGGTGCCAAAATCTTACCTATCCATGCATCTCCAGATTTTCTATTACACACATGGGTTTAAGAGAGGGCAGTGGGAGAAAACTTTTGAAGCTTCAAGCTGCGATCAGGAAGAATGGAGAGGATGCAGAAACTGTCCTGATATGTAGAAGAGACAGAGTGAAGAGTTGTGGGTGATCAGAAGGGCAGAGGCTCTCTGTGTTGCTTGCTTCTTGCCTTTGTTGAATTTCACTCTTGAACAACTCTCTAGTGAGCTAGTCATGTGATTATGTTAATTCATGCTTACCACTGTTTGCATTCTCCAGTTTGGAATCATCCTGCTTCAAGTCTGAGTGTTATGGGAAGGAATAGTAGGTAACTGAGCAGGAGGAAGGAGGAGAAGGTTCGCAGACCTGTAACAGTCCTTGGTGTGGGACCTATAAAAGTCACCAGCAGAGCAAGGGCTGTAACTGAACTAACTGTGCCAATCCTTTTGGATTTTCCTACTACTTTTTACAATCACTGACCTCTAAGTTTATTGACTTTGGGTGCATTGGAGTCACACTTCAGCGGCTGCATTTATGTTGCTGAAGGAGGCCGATTCTGAGGAGCTGCCCTGTGACACAAAAGGATGTGTCTTTGTGAGGTGTTTATTTTCTTTGATTGCAGATTTTTCTTGTGGGTGGAAAGCTCCAAGTTTGAAAACAGGCAAAATTATTTGACTCTCATATCTTTTCACTTGTGAAAGGAGAGGAATTTAGCTTTGGTAAGAATGGCTTACAGCTGTGAATAGATAAATCTATAGAGTGAAATAAATATATAAATAGTATCATGTGAACTGTGAAAGATAGCAAATCTGTCTGTTAATCCTTTTCATATAAACACATAGGAAACATATTCGTAGGTCTGTTCAGGGTATGCAATTCCTTATTAGTGAAGGTTCGGAAGTAGTTAAAATCAGGACTAATAACAAAATTCCCTTGGTGAGATAGAAGCCATATAACCTCTAATTTCTCACTCATAAAACCAATGTAACCTTTAAAACAATCTATTTAACTTCCTTTATTTCTTCTCTCGTTTACCTGCCTGGATTCATATTTTTGCTTTTCTTCTCTATATTCTTTCTTCTTTTTTTCTTTGTTCTCATTAATTAGACAACAGCTATGTGGCAGATAAAGAAATCATGAAGTCCAATTCTAGTTTTGCAGCCTGTATTAAGAAGATATAAATGATAGTAATATTTTACAGGTGAATGTTGTAAAGTAAAAGGTTAAATTGCTTCACTATATGTATAGTGAGACAGACTGTAAATTATGTTCTAAGATCTCTTTCTGTCTCTATATAAATATAAATAAATATATATTTGATAAGTCTGTGTGAGCATTCAATGGGTAAAAATACTCAAGAGGTTTTCCCACTTAATGGCACAAGTATAAGCCCCTTTCTAAGATAATCCATTTTCTTCATGCTATTTAGAAATAAAACAGGGTGCATTTTTAAATTGTGCAGGCGAAGGCAATATTCGGCAGCTGCTTAACATTCAGTGGGGATTTCTGTGATCCACCCTGTCATTGCCTTCCCTGCCCTCACTCGGCAAAACGAGGAACCACTGTTATTTACCCTGGGACACAGGTGACTGAACTTATAAAAATCACTACAAGACAAGATGTATTGAGGCCTGGCATGGAATGACAAATTCTGGTGAGGTTCACCAAGAAGAGACATATTGATTCTTAAATGATTAATAAGGAGAATATAATTGTATTTCATTAAGATGGATGGGATTTCATTTAGTCTGTCTTCTCTCTTTCCAGTTCAGATGTGAGAGGAAATCGAGTCATCATCAATGGCACCTCATGTTAGCCTGCCATGGCAACAAGCCCATTGATTGAGTAATAGAACTTTCAGATGCACTTCCTGGTCATTAATGTGCTGCTGAAACACACGGAAGATGGTCAAGGGAGCCGACTGAGTTTCTGTACATGCAGAAAACAAATGATAGTCTCCATCTGACTCTATCGGTTTCTAATAGGACTTGGTCCTTTTATAATTCTATAATGGTGCCTGCATCATTCACTTTTTCAGAGCTGTGCAGGGGGATCGAGTCTGTGTTTTGGTAGAGCACTTTGCAGTAGGAGTTTGCTCTAATCCATCACACTTGTATGACAATATAGCTAACAGTGAAGATTTATAATTTTTTAATCACCTCAAATATTTTTCCAAACAGCTTTTAGTGCTAGGTTCTGTTAATATCACCATTTTACTGCTGAGGAAGCTGAGGTTCAGAGTGACATTTGCCCACAGAGGGCTGATTTCGGCCTTGAACTTCTTACGAAACAGTCCTGCCTCCTCTTCCCAGTGGGTGCAAGAAACCTCAGAGCCCCAAACCAATATATGTTGTATTTTTCTCATATGTACCTATAGCAAAGTTTAACTTAAATTAGGTGCAAAAGATCAACAACACCAACAATAAAATGGAATGATCATAGCAACACAATGTAGTAAAAGTCACTTAAAAGTTATAAATAACTTGGAATTTTCCATTTAAATTTTTGGAACATGGTTCGCTGTGGACAACCTCGGAAAGTACAACTGGAGGGAAAGGGGACAAGAGTACTCTGTTCTCATTTGAAAAGGAGCTTAGGGTTGTCTCTGAAGACCTTTTAGTGATTGGAGAAAACAGTGTAAGTGCAGCAGTGAAGTAGGTAAGTGTTTGGACCTTGGAGCAGATTCTCTGACCAGCCCCATGTGATAGCTACAAAGGAGAGCTAACACCCATGCCTCCCTCTCTGCATCTGTAGCAGGAGCTGGAGTGAATGTTTGTGGGCAGAGTGCTGAGAAGGCACTGTCTTCGTATGTGGGACAACATGGCACATATGAAATAGGGAGAGCTAGGTGTGATATGGTAGTGTGGACCTGTAATTCCAGGGCTCAGGAAAGCTGGGGCAGGACAATCACAAGTTCAAGCCCTGTTTGGGCAACTGTGCAAGGCCCTGGGCTGGGAATGTAGTTCAGCACAAGGGCCCTGGGTTCAATCGCTCGTATTGAAAAAAGAAAGAGAAGAAGAAAGATAGGAAGAAAGAAAAGAAGGAGGGACAGAAGGAGGGAAGGAAGGAAAGAAGGAAGGAAGGAAGGAAGGAAGGAAGGAAGGAAGGAAGGAAGGAAGGGCTGGCACACGGCTGGCTGACACCCAAAGGGACAAGCTCTCACTGCCAGGACTTTCCAAATCCAGCTTCCTCCACCCCATTCCTAGCAAGCTCTAAGGCCCAACCAATTGCCAACAAGCTGGGAAAGCACATGCTGCCCTTTGTAGGTGGAGTAGTGAGAATGTTTGTTGAACAATGATTCAAACCATCCTTTTGCTTCAGTGCGAAGACCCTGAGTTCAAGCTCCACTATTGACAAAAAGAAAACGACAACAACAACAATAACAAAAGCAAAATCCAAACCATCATGTTGCTTAACTGTTATAAGATTAGTTTTGTCATCTGAGAAATTCAAAGAAAGTAAATAACCAATTCACAGCATATTATGAGGCTCACATCAGACGAATCATATAGTACTCAGCTCTGCACTTTGGACATAAAGAGCATCCCACAAACATTAGCTCTTAACATTACTATTGTTATTATTAAGGTAACCCAGTAAATAGTACTAGTAGCAAAGCAGAAACACCTACCTAATCTAAAATTCTACTTGATAAAGCAGAATTTTACATCTAGCCTCTATAGTTTCAAAGTTTCAAAGAATTAGCATATAATAAAATACATTCAGCATTACAACTGTACATAATAATTAGATGATGCCAAAGATACTTGAGATTCCTCAATTATCATTGTACTTTAAGTATTCAAAGGTACAACTGTAAAAATATTCAGTAGATAAAATACTGACTGGGCCAACTTATAGTAGAAATACTATTTTTCAGATTCTCTCAAAGTCCAAATTAATAATAAAAATGGAAGTATTTTAAAAATCATTGAGCAGCATAGAAATAGTACTACTATTATGTTTAATATGTTATAAAATCATTTAAAATGGAATGCAAAGAATAAAGTGGCAGTAATGGTCTTTTACTGAAAGGGAAACTGAAGCAGGGAGGAAAATGATTCCAGTCTGCTTTGAAGCCAAGGAATCCCTATTTTCAGTGTTGGTCTGAACTCCCAATGGCTGTGTCCAATACAATGGACTCTTGACTTACGAACTCCATTGGTTCCTGAGGGCTGGTTGTAATTCAAGTTGGTTGTAGCTCAATACATCTGAGATCTGGAAGTTTATCTGGGTACACACTGTAGATAACAAGAGGCACGTGAATCTTCCATTAACCTAATTAACCAAATTGTATGTCAGGCTGGTTGTAATTTGAGGGTCCATGCATATGCCCTGAATGTCACCATCTTCAGAGGCAGGAAGTGTTGACCACTAGAGTGATAAGATTCTGATTTTTGATTTATTAACCATGAGTTTGGATGGACCAGTGGCTCTTATTAACCCCTTGGGTGGTAGAGGAGGAGCGGAGTTAGAGTTGGCCATGGTGAGGTTCACACCCTGACAAATGGAGGAAAGGGCATCTTGGTGGAGAGCAGAGTGCTTTGGTATCCATGATGGCAATACAGCCCTGCAGGCGTCTTACTGATGTCCTGAGCAGTGTGGTGGCCCCACAAAGGGAGTGAGGAGCATACAGGGTTGATTAGAGAATGGAGGATGCATCTGTGTCCAAACATCTGCCCAAGTGAAAACAAAAGGAGCTCACAGTTGCCTCCTAGTTCCCATGTTTGGAAGAAGCATTTCTTTGTCAGGTGAGAAGAAACCATCCAGGAAGGGAAGTTTGTACTAGCATAAAAAGCAAACCTATTTGGATGGCAGAAGGGGGCTTGTCCTGAACTTCAGGGCATATTTATATTAAGCAACAGAGAAAGCATTTTCTAATAAAAATAAAATGAAGCTTAAATGGCACAGGAGTCTCCTTAGATTTAAAATGGTTCCTGTAAAGTAACATTTTGATGATTTAAATGGAAATGAATCAGAACATATAGATTAAATTTCATTGAAAAACACATTGGCTTGTGTATATTTTTTATTAAATTTTCGTTTCCAATATCCTGAAGTAGGCTCCAGAAAAAATTAAAAAGGAAGGAACAGTAATGAAAACACGTATTCAGCTCTGAGCATGATGTTGTTTTATAATATTTTAAGTAAATAAGAGAAATTTAAAAAAATTAGAATAGCGTGAGTGCTTACTGTGCAACAGATACCGAGGATTTTCTCTTTGAAAACAAGATGGGTTTGGGTTCTAAAAGGAAAAGAATAGCTAAAATATAAATTTTCATATATAGTATTCCAGAAACATATAAATGACCCTACTAATTCAAGATATATGTTTTCAAGATATTCCTGTATAATGGAGAATTTTTATATACTATCTGCATGACAGTTGGAGATACAATTTCAATTTGAAATCAAGTTTTAAGGAGTGAAGTGAAATAGATATAGTGATGATTGTTAGTTTTGTTTTGTTTTGTTTTGTTTTTGGTACCAGGATGGAACTCGGGTCCTTGTGCTTGCGCAGCAGGTGGCGAAACCACTGAGCTAAATCCTCGGCCCAATTATTAGAAAAGAATTTCTAATAAAATAGTCTGACAGCCTTAAAGGAAGGGCTTACTAAAAGAAATAAGACTATAGTAGAATCATCAGTATTCACAGCATATTAACTTTCTGAAAGAGAACTCTGTGCTATCTCATTTCCCAACAGTCACGGGGAACATTGGAAAGGAATGTTACCTATCTCACTTTTGTAGAACAGGAAACCTAGGTTTATGGAGGTATTACAATTGGCCTGTGTTTGTATACAGAGCCAGGGGTACACTGTATAATCCTACTTAATGCCTCTCCTATTCTACCACTCTAACCCCTGTCTCCATGCAGTTCTTTAATTTGGGTAGAGAGGAAGCATGTTAGATTTATCAGAAAGGAAATATAGGAGACAAATTACTGAGTCTTCCAAGTATGAACATAACTTTTACTGTACTGCTTGACAATTTGTGGATAGTTTATCAGGGTATAGAATTCCAGCTTGGAAATTGCTGTCCTTCAGAATTTTGAAAGTACTGTGTTTTCTTGTTTTCTATCTTTCAATACCATTAGAAAATTCCAAGTCCATCCCCTGGTTTCTGAGTATTTTTGTGTGATATTTTAATTGTTTCATCTCTGAAAGTGTTTTAGTATTTTATTTTACCTCAATGCTCCCACAATTCCATGGCAATTCACAAAAATGTTGGCTCTTTTGTATTCTTTGTGCTGAGACCTTTGTAAGCTTTTATAACCTAAAAATTGATGTCACTCACTTCTGAAAAATATTATTTAATTCTTTTGATCATTTTTTGTTCCATTTTTTTCTGTTATATGTATTTTTGAAAGCTTAATTTTGGGGAGTAGTAGATTTCCTATAGTAGATTTAAAAAGACTAGAGCCTTGTCTTTTTAAAATTTTAATTTTTATTAGATCATGTTTGTGATACATAATGATTACATTCATCAGAGGGGGTTGATTCCTATACATAACACATCTTAATTCTTTTTTTGCTTAGCCTCATTTCTAGGCTCCTGTTTTTTACCTCTCTTTTCCCTCCCTCCTTTCCTTTCATCCTTCCTTTCTTCCTTTTTATTTCCTTCCTTCTTCTCTTTTTTTCTACTTTGTTGAAATTATCTTAAAACTTCTTGAGTTTTTTCTTTTCACCAATTTCATATTAACATGTAAAATTTTTGAGAACTCTTTGCATTTCCTCATTTTTCTTTTTGGCTAGTATTCCATTCTTGTTTCCTGGTTGAGAAGATTCTTTTAGAATCTTGCTGAAGATATGAATGATATCTGTTTAGGGAAGATTTCTTCTGTTTGTACCATCTCAATTTCCCTCAGATGCTGTTCAACTTGTTTTCCTGTTTGTATTCATCTCTGTCTTGTCATTGCCTTTTCCTTTATATTTGTTGAAGTTTATTGTTATTGTCTCCAAGCATCATTCTCTGTTGGTTCATATTAGCAGTTGAGACTCTAACCAGGATGAGAAAGGTGTGACTGCTCATTTTTAAGGCTAAGACCTAAAAATCCAGTGCACTAATCATTGAAGTTTTTAGATCACCAAACACATCCTGCTTAAACTTGTATTCCTATCACTACATATACTCCCATTTGGTAAGTGAACAAATTGATGAAATGCATAATTTATCCTCCTAACTCAGTCTTGTCCAATGAAAGCTGGGTGATCTTTTGAAAGGAATTTTGGCTTAGCTCTGTTATAGCAATCCCACTAGAAATCCTCTAGTATAGTGTATTTGAAAAAGGTGAATAAATTAAAAATCCATATTCAAAAACATTATAAAGTGAGTTTAATAATCTTTTCCATAATGACTTTTCCTTGTTTTCTAGGCTTAGGAAAGCCCATAACAATCATATTTGAGGATGTCCTTTATTGAACATAAGTAGGACAAATAACACAGAAATTATAGTAACTCCCCCCATAATGGTGGCTTCTTTTTCTATGATTTCAGTTACCCATATTTACTAAGGTTGAAAATATTAAATAAAAAACTTACAGAAATAAATAATTCCTGAGTTCTAAATAACTTTACTATGGTATAGTCTAATAATTGTTCTATATAATTATTAAGTATTGTTGTTCATCTCTTACTGCATCAAATTTGAGTTAAATTGTATTGTAGGTAGGTAGGTATGTATAGAAAAAGACACTATTGGGGTAGAAATAGTATATAAAATAGTACATGGACGTTTTAGGCATCTACTGAGGGTCTTAGACTATATCCCCTGTGGATAAAGGTTACTACTGCATTGATGCTGTCCATTTTCATTTTCCTTGAAATTTTAGCAATTTTTCTAGTGTATGTATACAATAGAACAGTTGAACTATCTTTATATGTCAATATTTAAAATATACAATATTGTACTTAAAATAACAAACACCTTATATATCCTGGGACATGTTTTCATCACCAAATCTATAGGTGAAAGAAACAGGAAAAACATACAGTGCACCCTGCAAAGGAGAGATTTCACATAGTTTCTTTTTCTGTTTTTCATTATCTTTCACTATAGTTTCACGATGAAATTCAGTTACTTTTCTATGTGTTCCAAAGATGCTTTAAGAGTCATTAAGATGAGGATGCTTTACTGTGAGGAGGGACCTTATTTTTACTAAGAACAGTTAGAATCTTTAAAAATACATTTGCTCTTAAAAGATAGGATTTCATCCTCTTATATTTCTTAACAATGGCAAAAAGGATATCATATGGAGCTCACCCAGGGCAAATCTTCAGTCTTAGAACCCTAAGACAAGTGAGGGGGAGAGACAAAGTCCCCTCCAACCTTGTGTGTCAGTTGCAGAAGGTTTTATTCCAAGTGTGGTGCTGGATAAACCCTACATGACGTCCTACAGGAGTTCTACCACGGCCTCTCTTTGTCTTATATTGGGACTCTGTAATTAATCTGTTTAATTAACCACATCCCAGAGTATCAAGTGTTTATTGAGCTGCAACTCTTATATTGAAGCAACAAAAACAGAAGAGAATTATAGAGTAGAACTTCTTCAGTGGAGGCCATTGGCTTGTTCATGTTCTCATTACTAGAATAAACAAGACACAGAGTAGGTACTCAAAATTAATATATGTTAAGTCAGTGAATGAGTTTTTAGCTTCAAAAATCTTAGAACCTAACTAGGAAGACCAGCAAGAAGTCCTTCAGATGTAAGTGAAGTCAGACTTTCAGGTGGTTTAGGGGAGACTGGGAAAACTGCAGAAGTGACAAGATCTCTGACAATCATTTAAGGAATTCCTGACTTCTTTGGACTTCAAAGGCACTTAAAAATATAGTAGGAAAGATATTTATCAAGCATACAGAGTCTACTCTTTACAAGACAGAAATCACCAAAAAGTCTGATCCTTTAATTTAACTGTCTAAAGGGCATATTCTTAGAATGTGCTGTATCTATGTGGGGAGAAACACAAAATAAAACAAATTAATCAGATAAGTCTTGGTCATCATCATCATCTCAAACAATGATGAAGACCAAACTGACCGAAATATACTCCCCGGAGGTAGGGCTGGTATCTACAATTTTCATGGTGTTATCCACACTTTGAATTTCTAATGTGAATAAAGAAAACCTTTTTGTGCATTCTGAATGAGTGGTATTTTTGGAGATGCAAAACTGTTTTAATGTTTTCTGAGGGTCCAATATGAGGAGGACTCATGGAGAAAGCAGAAAGCTTAACAAGACAAATGCAGTCATGAAGAGTCTTACAAATACAATGAAAATTGCCTCACATAAAGTATATATTTACTAAAGTCTCTTACCCTTGCCATTTTAACAAAACAGAGGTAAACAACCATGATGATAGAAAACAAGGAGATAGCTCTTTTGCAAAAGGGAAAGGGACCAATAGATAGAGAGTGGGGACAGGAAGAAGATGCAAAAAATTAAGATACGTTCTGTACATGCACCAACTCCCCATGATGAGTGTAATCATTATGTACTACAAATATGTACTAATAAAAATGAAGCATGCAGAAGTGCAAAAGAATAGCATGGGCCTTTTGTGGTGTTATCACTTGGACCAGTACTTGCGTTGTTTTGTTGTATATTCCCCAGTGCCAAAGGCTTTTGGTTGGTCATATCTTGTTATCCTTTGGTATATTTATCTTTATGGACTGGACGATCACACAGACATTGGATAACAAATGATCAAATACCATTCAAATGAGCACAAGGATCCTTATCTCTAGAAGTGAAAGTGGAAGAAGTATTGAGCACTCACAAAGGGTCCTGAACAGTGAGTGAATCACAGGATGTCTGCAGGGCAAGAGTGAACTCTTGAAGCTGCAGATTATCCTCTGGGCTGTGACCTGACTTCTCATGCCTTCAAGTAATTTCTAATTGATGGCCATATTTTAATCACCTATGCAGTTATGCAGATACTCTGTACTCTGTCTATGCCTGGGAGATGGGCAATCAGGAGTAATTAGATGCAAACAAAGTTTCTGAATGGGCAGTGGAAATGGGAGTTTCAATTATATTTTAACAACTTGTTTACAAATTCTCTGGTGTTCAGTATTTTTCAGGGTTATGAGGATCCTCACTTACAGCTTCAGGCAAGAAAAGTTGATGGAGGGGATCAAAGATGCTCTGGTCCATAGGCAGTATTCTCTCACTCCTGAGTGTGGTTACAGCCTTCAAGTTTTACAGAGGCTTTAAACACAGGTGCGGGGCTTTCTGCTTGTTCGAGCACAGAAAGTACTCCATTTGATTAAACAAAAATGTGGTTCTCATTTGAATGAAAGTTCTTGGCTTGACATAATCATATGTTTTACCAAAAGTGCAGAAAATGACTATTAAGTCAAAACATAGCCCACTCAATGATGGAAAAACGGTGTTAGTTATGCAAAAGCTTTGCCTATCAGGTTAGACAGGAATGAATTTTATATTTAAATAATACAAACTATTTTGAGTGCTCTAAACAGAAAAAAATGGTACTATTTTTTTTTAAAAAAGAATAATAGTTATTTAATGTAAAAAAGTGGCGTACACATAATCATTCCAAGCAATAATACATATGCTGTTTGAAACATATATCTCATTCCCTTTGAAGAAATTTAAAATATTTTACATACCTCCTTATATTTGTGTTTGCTGCCTTAGTAAATTTGCCTGGTTATTTAGAGGTATTATTATTTCTATTTTATAGATGGCCAAATGGAGGAATTGAGTGAGCATTTTTTTATTATACTACACGTCAAAAGTCATGGCACACATAGGAAATATAATCTGAGTTACTTGATTCCCAAATGAATGTTCATATGAATAAATAAAGCACAGAGAACTAATGTTTTCTTTTGTCAGCATCAATAAGAGTATTTTTCTCTTTGTTAGCACTGAAATGAATATGGTAGTAGGCAAATTTGAGTTCTTAGGTTACCCAGTTCTTAGATCATATGGGCCCTTTCTTTTATTATGGATTTTCTTTACCAGTCACATGGAACACCAGGGTATTTTGTGATGACCAAGCAGGTCCCTAGGGTGGCAGAACCCACTGAAGCTGCATAGTGTGCTAGCAAATCCTCACCCTGCCTATTTCTGATATCTGGCAGGGGAGGTGATCTGTACTGAAAGTGAGCTTGGAGTTGGAAATTAACTCCATAACCCTGGTCGCAGACCTTTTCTACCATTCTGGCTTTTCTAGGCTTCTACTGTCAATCAAGAAGAAAAAACATGACGCGGTTTGTTTCCTAGTACTCTATTCCCTGAGATTAAATGCATCTCTTAATCCTTCGGTGGAACTCCCCTCTCTGCACACACAAGCTTTCTCCTTTAGTCAGTCATTCGTTTTATTGGTTACAGTGCTAGTACACTACTTCAGCCTTTTCCACAGCTGAGCACAGCTGCTCGCGTTGCCTATTGATTCCATATGTTAGCTCAAAATTGTATAATAGTCTCTTCTAATAGTTGCCTTTGGCTTTTCCTCTCCCCACTCGGAAAAACACTCTTTGCCCCTGGCCTGGCATGCCAATAACTAGAAATGGATCCTAATTATATCAACCATTCATCACCAAAAAGCCCAAAGAGCTGTCGTGTGTTTGAACAGCTAAGCATGGTTATGGTTTATGTAGCTTCCTGTGCTCTATGGAAAACACTTTAAGAAGCCAATGTTATATTTGTTGGTAGGAAGAAAATGTTGCCCTTATGGAAGGTTTAGTGACCTCTAACTCCAAGAAAATCCCTTTATTAAATTATTGCAGGAGAACTTAAGTTTCTCTTTTCTTTATGTTGTTTGCATATTCTTCAATTTTCTTCTCTTTTTAAATCATGTTCCTTTATTTATTATGGTGTGCTACATATTTAAGTTGTACATTAAGCATAAAATTTTTCCCAGGGAAGATAACTTGATAAACTTCATCTCTGAAAGCTTTTCAGAAGCTACAAGTGGTTGCACACAGCTGACAAACTAAAAAGTGCCCAGGGTTGCTGCTTTGAAGCTCTGAGCTTCTGAATGATCCAAAGTTGAGAATCTGACAAACAGCCTTAAGGACATCTCCTTATGACACTCCAGGAGCTCATTGTATCATGTCTAGAAATAAAACCAAGCAGCTCTGCCCTTGATCTTGCAACCAAGGTACTGAAAGAACACGGTGTGACCTCTCTCTAGGTAGGGACAGGAGGATGTGCTCATCAGACACATGAGAATTCTGAGTTCCCATAACAGCCTTTCAAAACTTCTGTCAATGCCAAAGAATTCTCACTTTCCTGCTCCCGAGTCAAGCAACTGAAAAAGATGATGCTTCAGTTGAAGAGTTTTGCAAGCGAACATAAATGAAGGAAGAAGTTACCAAGGTTTAAGCAATAAAGCTCCACCTTTCTGAACTGCTTTTAGCTCTCTTGTACCTCTCCCTCCCTCTGGCCTCTGAATCCAAGTCTTGTGGATTCTGCTATGCTTCACACCAGCTTTCTAGTATGTATATACATATCTTGAGACAGTCTAATAACTAAAAACTTTCCAGCACATTCTCTCATTCTAGTCTCATTCTCCTTGTGTTAATCTCAGGGTGGGGGTGGCCTGATTAATATTCCCACAATGTCCCACTGATTTCACCACTACTCTGCCAAAAAAAGAAAAATAAGCAACAACAAAACCAAACATACAAATAAAACATCTTCAAAAGTGTCCACTGATACTTGTACACGTGTAAGATTAAGCAAGTTGCTCTGAGGAACCCGAATCAAGTGTAAAATGTTTTTTAATTCTCCAAATTGATGCCAGTCAGATGTCACTTACATTCTCTTGTTTAAGAAACAGCTCCATGTTTATTCTGGGGCCACACAGACTGTCTTCTCTCCTTTCCTCTCCTTCCCTGCCCACAATGTGTAAACTTCAGTCTTAAAAACCAGATTCTCTCATTTGACCCTCAAGTATCTATATAAATTGGTCCAGCAAATCTCTTGTCCACCCAATAATTTACTTTAAAATCCCTGACTGTTCTATGCAAACCTCTTTATCTTTGCCCAAGTTCAATTCTGCTGCTTAAGTTTTATTTTTACTTCTGCTAACCATTTTAAAATAAAAACTGCCTTAATTATCAAAGGGGATATGCTCTAACCTTTGACATTTATTTTCATAAGAATATTGACCACACCTAAAGTGCTGACCAACTTACACAGGTTCTGGCACATCACAAAAATTTTAAACCATGTTCATGCTCCTACAGTCTCGAAGATTAAGGGGGATTCTGTAATAAAAATACATTGTTCCATGTTTTCATTCCCGTAATCAAGTCCTTATATTGCTCTCCCTTGTGCTGCCACAGCTCCTTTCTAAATTCCTAGCACTCTTTATTTTTCTTTGTCTTCATCATTGAGCATGAGTTGACCAGCTTCGTGTTTAGCAATGATAGGTACTTAATAAATATACCCCAAATACATTAAAGAATAACTATGACCATAGTTGCACGGATGTATTGTAAAAGTTATGGAATGTTTCAAAATTGGAGTATAACTGATAACCATCTACCTGCTTTTAGAATCATGAAATTAGAAATTTTATCCACAAGGAAGATTGGGAGTTCAGTGAGAAGGAAGGCTGTTGTTCATAGGACCAATGCACAGGTTAGATATCTAGCTGACAAAGGTGGTAGGCTTCTAGAAGCAGAAAATAACCAAAAGCCTCTTATAAGATTTTTAGGAGAACCAAACATTGGGGGATCTATCTTCCCAAGTAAATCTTCACTTAAACAGTACGAAGCCTGACTTTCCTAATCCATTGCCCTCACTTCCAAAATACAATTTGATTTGGTTTTATACAGGATTTTCCATAAGCAAGGTAATTAAGGATCCTGCTTTTTCAATTTCGGAGAAATTTGAAATAAGCATTTTATGAGACCATGTGGGTACAGTTTGAATGTACTAAAGAAGGAAATTGAACATTAAGCATCAACACCCTGCTCCTACTCCACTGTACCTTCCACAGGCCCATGTACGGAGAATACTTGTGATCAGGTGCCAACTCTGCACCCCTCTGCATAGCCAACTTACATTTAGGGCTCCTATAACCTGAAAGAGAGTTCCAGGTGCATTCAAGTTCCGCTGAAGAAATGGAAATTTGGAAGCTTTATTATTAGCTTAGACCATTTCAACTCATGTAAATAAGAGATGAAGAAAATTTGTTAGAATTGATTTTTTTTTCTTTTTTTGCTCTAACTGCATTTTTAGGACTGATATAAAACTGAACGTAAATATAGATGCTTAGAAAGAAGTGTAGGGGCTGTTTCTCTTTGTGTGACCAAACAAGGAGGCTTCCCATTTCTTTGTCAGCACAGACCTCAACAAAATTTTTAAAATAAATGTTAACGTAAGTGTGAAGCTTCAGCTATTTTGCTCCAATGTGGCAGGGATCCTTTGGCATTAGGAAATAAAAAACCATTCTAATAAGCAAAATGGAGAATTTTTTGGAAGTATATAGGAATGGCTCACAGAACTTGAGGATAGAAGATGGAACCAAAAAGCACAGGAGTAAAAGGAAGCACACAACCACCGACATTTCTACTTCCTAAATGAACATTCAGCACCTTAATCTGGCTACACTGGTGTCATGGTTTGGGTCTAGATGTTCCCCCAAAGCCTCATGCGGTCATAATTAGGTCGTTTTTTAGAAGTGGCTGAATATAGGGTATGTGATGCTGGGATTAAGGGTGGGCAATTACTAAATCAGTCCACTGATTGGTTTGGCACCACCCTAAGCCTGGTAGCCTAGAAAGAGTATAAAAGTGGCAGAAAGAAGCTGCTAAGCTTCCTTGCTTGCTTGCTTTGCTACCTTCTGCCTGCCATGAACTGTTTCTCTTCTACCAGCCTGTCTCTCATGCTACCCTACCTTGGCCCAGCCGATTATGGACTGAAACCTCTACAAACTGTGTGCTAAATAAACCTTTCCTCTTTTAACCCAACTTGGATGTCAGGTATTTTGTCTCAGTAATGAACAAAGTAACTAAGACAACTGGGAGCTTTTTTCCACAGTGTGTTCACATACATCACTAATAGGGTTGCCATGGCATCAAGTTTACTAGGCCACTTAATTTAAGGAAGTGGAAACACCATCTTCTCTTTCTTTGCCTCTAATTCCATTTTCTTTCTTCCTTCCTTCCCTTCCCCCTCCCTTCCTTCCTTCTTTCCTCTCTTCATCTCACCCTCCCTCTCTTTATTTAGTTGCAAGTGCTTATTCTACCAGGCAACCAGTGCATAATAAATCTGCTCTTTGCAGGATCAGGAATGCTGCAGGCAAGCACTGAGGCCCACTGATGTTTTCAGAAGGTGGTGCTCTGCATTCCCCGAGGACATTTATTTTCTCTTTTGCAGCTTCCAGTATCCCTGTGTGCTGATGACATTATTCTTATTCCTTTTCTCTACTCCTCTCACTGTTGTCTCTCCCTTCTCCCTGTCAAGGGAAATAGTACTGTTACATGCACTAGACCACTGATTCTTAGACCCAATCCCAGATCAGAGGCATAAGGAGGACCAGTGAGAACAGAGTCTCCAATTAGGTAGTTCTGAAGTAGGACCTGATAATTTCATTTCTAACAAATTCTTAGGTATTATATTTTTGCCCTCATTTATATCCTGAAGCCCTACCCTTAATGTGATTATATTTGGAAATGGAGCTTTTAAAGAGGTAATTACAGTGAAATAAGTTCATATGGAAGAGACCCCAACAAATGTGACTGGTGTCTTTATAATTAGAGGGGACTAGGTCACAGACACACACAGACAGAAGACTGTGTAGGACACAGGGAGATGATGGCCGTCTATAAGCCAAGGAGAGAGGCCTGAGAAGGAGCCACCCCTGCCCACACATTCATCTTGGAATTCCAGCCTCCAGAAGTGTGAGAAGTAAGTTTCTGTTGACTAACTCCCGCGCTCTGTGGTATTGTGATACGACAGCCACAGCTGACTAACATCAAGTACTGCTGGTGCTGCTGGTCTGAGTGTTGTACTTGGAGAACCATGAATTAGTGCAATTTAATCTCATTGTCAAACCACTAAGGTTTATCCAGATTTGTTTCCTGCTTTTCAGGTTTATCATCAATAACAACTGTGGTTATCATCAATAACAACTACTGCATTAAAGTCAGCAAATCTGCCTGCAGGAATAAGATAGGAAGTACATAAATGCTTGAGCTGGAGAAGGAGGGCAATAGCTGCCTTAGATGATGGTGGAGTGTAGGTCAGCTATTCCTTTCACTGTCTTGGGCATTGTAAATGAATTATTTTGGCTATAGGCAAGAATGCTAACATCATATGACTTTACTGAGCTACCTTCAGGATTCAGGGAGATGGTCTAATAAGCAAAATGTAATATGTGAAGTTTAAAGTGCCATAAAATATTAGATATCAGAGCTTGCTTTAATGGGCTTGGAGCATTGGTTTTTAGAGTATGGACCACTTATGTCTTCTCTCCAGTCAAGAGTCCATCTTCCTGTTTCCCTGGATGTTGTACACTAGGGGACTTTCTGATACCCCAGAAACATTTTCCAGAGTTGCTGTAGCCCTGGATTTTTACCATATCCATTTCTCTGCCCATTATTGTAGAACTCTGAAGCCTTGGTCTTCTTTGAATTGCTAAATTTCATTCATATTTGCTTATATTCTCTCTTGCTTAAATTATTGTTCTTTTTTCTTTGAACTGCATCCATACAACTTCCAGAACAATCATTTTAGAATACAAGTGAGATCTTATTACTCCCTGATATATCCCTTTCAGTGGCTTCCCCTTCAGGGCCTGCCTGGCCTCCCTAATTTGTCATTTCTCTGAACTCATTCTGTATCCTCTTCTGCTCGCTCCTTGTGAGCCTTCTGTCACTAGACCATGAGCAACCATTTCCAACTCAGCTGTCCTCCTGCCCGGAAAATTCTTTTCCCAGCTGTTACCATAGCTGACTCATTCTCTACCTTCGGGACTCAGTTCAACCGTCACCTCCTCAGATGCTTCCTCTATCATATAGCAGTGTTCATTTCCTTTATGGGCTCATATCATCTGTTTTTATTTGTTTTCTCTGTTTACTTATTTACTTTCCAGCTCCCCTGCTAGACTATGAGCTCCCATGAAAGCTGCTATCAAGTCAGCGGGTTAGGTCACAGGCACATGGCCGGCACTCTGTGTTTGTGTGCACATGAAGGAAGGAAGAATTTCCTCTCAAGATGGGACATCCCATTAGCTGTCTAGACGATCTCCTTTTTTCTGTTTTGTTTCTTCTCTTCTCTAGGAAAACCAGCCTACTATGATCAAATTCACCTCCCCACTTTAAAAAAATGTATGGCTTTTAACAGGTATTACTTTTGTACAAAGGCCTTCTGAAATCTCTCTCTTTTAACTCCCATGTCAAGTCCAACCTCTCACAAATTCTTTTTTTTTTTGGCAGTATGTAGAAAGTGGTTTTATTATAGGGATGGCAGTGTTGGTTCAGCATTGGAAGATCCACCCCCAAAAGTAATCATTTTTTTGGGTTTTTTGGGGGGTACTGGGGATCGAACTTGGGTCCTTGTGCTTGCGCAGCAGGTGATGAAACCACTGAGCTGAATCTCCAGCCCCAAAAGTAATCATTTTAACAGAAGAAAGGAGAGAGCCATATGATCCTGTCACTAGTTGGAGAAAGAGTATTGGACTAAATTCTACAGCTGTTCATGGTAAAAGCTACCAGGAGACTAGAAGTAGAACAGAACCTTCTCAACAGATCAAAGACATGTACTCCATACTTCCAACAAAAACTCCTTCTATGAATGGAGAAGATACAATGCTTTCTCCCTAAAGTGGGGAACAAGGGCATATATCCTTACTCTTCATCTGTCCATTAAACTTTGAAACATAGGTCTAAACCAAAATAGTCTGGCAATAAAATGACACAACTAGGATAGGATTGGCATGGCAGAAGCAAAATCTTTATATGTAGATGAAATGATCACCTACAGAGAAAATTCTAAGAAATCTTTAGGAGCCCCTAGAACTTGTACTTGAATTTAGCAGGATTAGAAAACACAAGGTATATATAAAAATTCAGGTCTATGTATACTTGCTATAAATGAAGAACTGGATATTGAAATTTAAAAGTTATGTAGGAGTACAAAGGACCTAGAAAAGCCAAAAACAAAAACAGTGTTGGAAGATGTTTAGCACCCAATTTTAAGACATCTTCTAAAGCTACAGTAATTAAGGCAGTGTTGGTGTAAGAAAAGACATATAGATCATTTGAGTAAAACAGAGAATCTAGAAATAGAACCACACATATATGGTCCACTGAGTTTTGAAAGATTATTTAACATTAGCATTTTATAGAATATAAACTCGATTCAAGAGCTGAGGAAGAGACAGTGTCTTCAGCAAACGGCACTAGAACACCTGGTATCCATATATAAAAAATTAACCTCAACCTTTTTTTTCCATACATGAAAATAACTTGAAGGGATCTATGAACCTAAATAAGAAAGCCTAAAAGTATAAAACTTTAAGAAGAAATTATAAGGGAAAATATTTATGAATTCAGGGTAGGCAAGAACTACCTAGGATACAAAAACCATGATGTATAAAAGAAAACAAAAGATAAGATTCCATCAAAATTTAGAACTTTAAATGACATCATTAAAATGAAAAGTAGTCCTTAAACAGACCATATTTACAATGCATATAAACTGTCACCAGAATATATACAGAATTCTTAGAGCTCATTAATAGACAACTCAATTAAAATGTAGACATAAGAAGATGATAAATAGCCAGTATAGCACAAGGAAAGGTGTGCAATTCTAGAATCAGAAAAATACTAATCAGTACAATAATAAGATTGAATTATTGACTCATTAGGGAGATGAAGTCAAAAGTTTTAAAAGCCTTGTCATGACTTTTTCTTTTTGTTGGATTCTCTCCCTTTGCGTTTAATTTGTCACACTCAATGGATTCATTCTGCTGGGTTTCTTGGGGTTGTAATCCTCATTGTCTTTTCCTACGGTATTTTCTAAAATTTTTGGAGTGCCAGTTTGGTATTCATGAAGTTCCTGAGGTGCTCTTTATCATGAAAGTATCTCATTTCTCCATCAATTTTGAAAGATAGTTTTGCAGGGTACATCAGTCTGGCTTGGAGGCTGTTTTCCTTTAGGGCTTGAAATACATCCCTCCAAGCTCTTCTTCCCTTGAGGGTTTGCATTGAGAAGTCTGCTGTGGTTCTGATGGGCTTTCCTTTGTATATGATTTGTTTCTTTTCTCTCACTGCTTGTAGAATTTTGTTCTTCTGGTGGATTTCTGGAATCCTAACTATTATATGCCTATGTGTAGATTTTTTTTTATTAAGGTTAGCTGGAGTCCTATATGCCTCACTTATCTGTATGTCAAATTCTTTTCCCTTCCTTGGGAAGATTTCTGCCATCACTTCTGTGAACAGTTTTTTTTATGTCATCTGCACTCTCTCCTCTTTCTTCATTGACTCCAATCAGTCTTATGTTATTCTTCTTTGGATCATCTAGCAGCTGCTGGATTGATTTCTCATGTTCCCTTACAATTTCAAAGCAATTTTTCTTTTCCTCCTCACTAATTGCAATCTTATCTTCTATATGTGAAATTCTATCCTCACATTGGTTCATTCTGCTGTGCAGACTTTTGATGGAGTTTTTAATCTCTTGGAAATCTGTTTGTATCTGTTTTATGGATTCCATTTGTTTCCTATGTTGGGATTCCATCATGTTCCTCAGATCCTCTATTTTTTTATCTGTGTCCTCTCTAGATTTATTAATCATGTCTTGCACCAGTAGCAAAATCTTTGCTGTTATCTGAGTAATTATTTTCTGATTTCATTTTTCCCAGATCCTCTTTTGTTGCCAGTTCAGAGAGTCCAGGCGGTTGAGTATCAGAGTGTTCCTTCTCATTTCCCTTTAGGGTTGGCGTAGGTGATCCAGAAGTCTGTTTTTGAGGCTTGTTTATGCGTCTTCTCATTTCCATGAGGCGGGGGGGGGGGTGCTTCTGGTACCCACATGGCTCACCTTCGGAGCCCTAGGAGCTTGGGATGGCAGCAGGGGAGCTTCCTTCCGGGTGCTGGGACCCAATGAGCTTCACTGCCCTAGGAGCTTGGGATGGCGACGGGGGAGCCTCCTTCCGGGTGCCAGTTTTTTGTTTTGTTTTTTTTGTTTTTTTTTTGGTACTGGGGATTGAACTTGGGTCCTTAGCTTGTGAGGCAGGTGGTGGAACCACTGCTAAATCCCGGCCCCTTAGTCACTTTCTTGTTACTGGGACCATACACCCACAACTTAGAGGAGAGGTTTACTTTTGTTCATGGTTTTTTGGAGGATTCAGTCCATAGTGAGCTTGTTCCAAGACAGGAAGGGCATGGTGGAACGGTCTGGCAGAGAGCTGCTGCTTATGTCATGGTGACCAGGAAGCAGAGGTTTTTTTGTTTTCTTGGTTTTTTTTTTGGTACCGGGGAACAAACTCGGGGGGTCCTTGCGCTTGCGAGGCAGGCAACGGAACCACTGGGCTAAATCCCTGGCTCTCACAAATTCTTGATGGGTGAGAATGAGGGGGAAGTACTGACAGTGAGGTTACTAATTCTTCGACCTCTTGCCAATCATATAACTTCAGTTAATTTCAGTTCCTTTCTTCATAAAGGGTAAATACAGGATATAATGAGGATTGAATGAAGGAGACATTTGTAAAATACTTAGCTTGGTGCTGCCAAGCATAAAGTCAGGGCACAACAGATATGAGCTGTGTACCTAGCACACATATGTACTCAAGTCTTCCCACTGTGCAGGTGTCTCATTGCACTGTCCCTGTAAAACAGACCATGCACTAGATTTCTGCTGCCATGGACCATATTCTTCACCTCCTGCCTGCTTTTCTAACTTCTACCCATCCTTAATCATGCATTCTGAAGCCAACCTAAGGCTATAATGAACATTCACCACAAAGACAAGCAACAAGTCTGGTCAACAGGAAGAGCAGAAAGAGCTTTAAATATGAGCAAGTAGTTTTTCATTTACCTTATCTTGTATATTTCAAGGAAGCTTCCCAGTAATCATATCTAATCATATCTTTTGGGTGCTATTTTCTCTCTTTCCAAATGTGAAAATTATCCCTCAAGAGATAAATTAATGAGTTCCAGCAGATTTTTTAGACCAGATTTCTCTAATAAATATAATAAATGTATCATGTAAAGGTATTGTGATTTAAAACAAATAAACAAAAACCCAGTCTAGCCGAGAGCCAAAAATTCCATGTATTCACTGACTCTTGATCCAGGGGTCTTTTCTCAACCTTCCCACACTGGGCCCTGGGCAGGGGAAGTAAGGGTGGAGAAGGGGTCAGGTAAGGAGATAAAGTAAGGAAACCAGTAGGAAGAACCTTGTGGAGAAGACCAGAAGTCAAAACACTGGGAAGGAGAGAAGCATGTTGAGCCCAAGATGAGGGGAAGTAGGGCTGAGCTCAGAACAACTTTGTAAGAAAGAAAGAGAACAGTATGGAATCATATTTGTGGGTCTCATCTATGGGAGAATTACATAAAATGTGAATTTCTGAACCCGGCAGCAGACAGACACTGGTTGACTTACTTTGGCTTAGAGTCCAGATGTGATATTTTTTTAAAGTTCTCCAGGTGATTCTAATGAAAAGTTGGTGGGAATCTTTGGGTTAGATAGAATCCAGTCCAATGGTTCAAAGACTGATCCTGAGACTAATAGCATTAGTATCATATGAGAATATTTCAGAAATGGAAATTCCTGGCCTCATTCTAAGTCTACCAGTTCCAGAACCTCTAGAGCTCCAGGAGCTGGGTTAAGAAGGTCTATAGGTGATTTGGATCACTTGGAAGCTGGAGCACCATTGCTTTAGTTGATGCCCATGGTGTTTGAACGCCATATTTCTTTTACATTTAATAAAAGTTGCAGTGTTCTTCTCTTCACTCTAAAATTTCATGAAATTCTTCATTAAAATGTTTCAGGTAAGCACAATCTGAACAGATAAGACATATACTACTTCCTTAAACTGCATTCAACTTTCCTGATAACATCTTTAGAGTAGAATGGCACCTGATAATCAGAAGAGAAGCTGATGGTATATGTAGTTAAAAGTAAATTATCTCTACAGTGCCTCCCTGAAAATCTTTAACTTCCTGGTTTTGGCTATCAATATGTGTGACTCTTCTCTCCTATTTAGCAAGGAATTTGTGAGGTGACCATAGATGCCCTGTATTTGAAATCTGCATATTGTTTGTTACACCCTATAGCTGAGAGCTGAACTTCTTTTGACAAAGGTTTTTCTCTGTGTCCTCCTGTCTCTTTACTGACTATAATACTTGATTTTATTTTCACTTAGTGTGTATATAAATATTTCCTCTTTAATTTGACTTTCCTCTTCATTAAAATGGCAATCCTACTAAATTTTTAATGAAGAACATTTCAATCTTATAATTGGAAAGATAACTTTTTAGTATCAAAGCCTACTAAATAATGTATTAATAAATTTTAAAAAAATAAACAGATGATAAAGCTTCAGAGAAATTTAATATCCTGTATTTGAGATCTGCATATTGTCAAATTATCATGATATAATTTATCATGAAAAGTAATAAAATGTGATCACAAAATTAGCCTGAAAATTGAGCCAAATTTTGTGTTGCAAAGGAGTTGGTGGCAACTCTGAATCTAAGACTTGGAGACTGAAGAAGTTGTAGTATATTCATAGGCAGGGAAATATCTTCTTAGACTTTTCTTTCTCTTTTGTACTTCCATTAAACTTCACTACATTACAGGATTAGGCAGATTGCCCTTTTAGATAATAACAAGATTATGTACACAAAAATTCAGAAAATGCTTTTGGCTGCACATTACTTAGGCAATATATGTTTGTTGAATCCGATTTTAACAAACATCATTCTTGACTTTGCAAAACTGAACTATCAAGAAAAGAAAGGGCCATGGTAATCCCATATTTTCCTTACTTGTACTTTCAGTATATTTTAATACTCAAAATATATTAATAGCTACTGTGTTGCAAGATCTATGCTGAGTGCTTGACTTCTGCCCTTAACTAAAGGCTGACATGCATGTGAGGTTGTAATTGAACTGTGATTTTTTTTTTTTTAAGCTGCGCTAGGGCTCTCCTTCCAGTGGAAGACTTTCAAATTGCCAGTGTCTAAAAGTACAAGGAAGCCACATGATAACAAAATATATGGTCATGTTTTTCTTCTACTTCTTTGTTGGTGAAGAAAAGGAAATGGTCAGGTGGTTCATCTTCATAGATACAACATGACTTCCTCTATTTCTGTGGATTAAAAAATACAGCCAAAGATTTCTTCTACTCCAGAATGGAATGTGTATACATAATGTGCCTTTGCTGTTCTTTCATCCAATAGTGAATTTTTGTGCTCCACCTCTTCAATTTCTGGCCTCGTGACAGCTTCGACAGAATGCAGCAGAGGTGTCACAATACAACTTCCAAGTCTCGACTTAGTGCAATGGTTTGAAGGTGTCTCTCAAATTTTGTATGTTGGAAATGTAATCCCCAAAATCTTACATTAATCTATTTGAATAGTGGGAATCTGGGCAGTGATTGATTCATGAAGGTTCTGCCCACAGGGTTGGGTTAATCCATTCATGGATTAATGAATTAACAGATTAATGGGCTCTTGTGGGAATAGATTTGTGATAAAAGGAAGCCTAGTCGGACAAGTTTGTTCACTGTTGCCATAAATGCTCTCTGCCATACAATGGTGCAGCCTGAGGACTTTCACCAGATTCCAAACAGATGGCAGCACCATGATCTTAGATTTTCCAGCCTCCAGAACTGTAAGAAATAGATTTCCTTTGTTTATAAAGTATCTATTCCCACATGCTTTGATTTCCAAGACAGAAAACAGACTAAAACACTGAGAAAGAATTTAGACAATCTGAGAGCTTTTGCCTCTTTAATTCGTAGAATGCTAGTTCAAGTCCACCTAGTCTTCCTCTCCCCGCCCCTCCCCTCCTCTTCCCTCCCCTCTCCGCTTCCTTGTGGAAGGAGCCAAGTTCAGCCTACTGAGAGAAGAGAAGCCATATGGTTGGAAACCAAAACACCACAACCAAAGGCTGGCACCAATCACCATGCATGAGAGTAAGGCAACTGGAACCTCCCATTGCAATTGACCCTCAAGTTACTACGTCTAGCCACACAAGGAAGGCCAAGCAAAGGCAGCAGAGGGATTGACCAGCAAATCCACAGAGTGGTGAGAAAAAAATAATATAAGCTACTACATTTCAGGGTGGATTGTTATAAAACAATAGTTAACTGTTACTGACATTCTCACACTTAAGGCTAGCTGTCATTTTGAAATCAATCTAGCCTGGCACAAAACCCTACATCTCTAGACTATAGCTGGCAATTCCCACTGCTTCTGTAGCACCACCTTGAGTAAGACAGCTGGCAAAACGAATCAAAGCTGACTGGTTGTGTACATACACATCACACCATGGCATGCACTCATGGCCATGTACATGTGCATGAATGTGGCAATGAGTGACCAGCTGCAATTTAGAGAAGCGAGACTTCATAGGTTTAAAAAGCCCAGATAGGTTTTTTGTGGGATGTCAGTGGTTGTGATCTACTTTTCCTCCTCATTTTTGCTTCAGGATTGAAAATAAAAAATGATGTCCATATCACGTGAAATGGACTCTTTGATGAAGACATTGAGAATTCTGACCTATGTCTACATTGCAAGAGTCTAGGCCACATTTATTAAATGCAACAATAGTGGGATATATGAAGACTTGTAAAACACATACCAGGGCATCGTTCACTTTCTGTAAAAGGTTGAAGTCCATTTACACTCGTCATTTAGCTGAATGAGAATGAGTCATTTGCTTAATGGATAATTTTAACTTGATTTCCAATAAGTGGATTAAGTAATTGAATAACTTTAAGACATTGCAGATTATTTGTTGAAGCCTTTGAAAAGAAACAAGAGCCAGGTCTGTCAGCATCTTAAGATGGAAAATTCCTGTTAGTCAACCTATCAGTAAGGCTCCGTTATTAAGCAACATTCTAATGGCTTGGCTTTGGTGCTGACATGTTCTCAAGCTTTGCAGTGTTGCACCAAGGTTGCAGCTACCCTGATAGGCCTCCTGCTGTTAGTCCACTTTGTTAAATAGAAGTTGATTTTATATTTAGCTGTGCATGGAGTGTACAGATGAAACAAATCACTTCTATAAGCTCAACAAGATGAATAGTTGCTGCTGAAAGCTAGCAAAGAGCTGGATGCAAGATTAATATTCAGTCCCAAGTTCCACTTCCCACAATTTTTATTGATTGTGTGAAAAAGTACTAAAATTCATGATTTCTTAGGTGAGTTAGATTGAAACTCTTGCATAGCTATAGTAGATGTAATTTTTCTGAAATGTACCATTTGTCTACCGATATAGCTTTTGGTATGAGATCATGTGCAATGAATTCTATAATGAGAACAAAGCCTTTCTGATGTGACTCTTGCCACAAGTAGTTTCCAGTTAGTTCCCAAACTAGTCTTTGCTCTTTGACCATTGTCGAATTGCCTCCTTTGGAGAATTTTCTAAATGTCCCCTCCTGCTGTGGTCTAAATACCAGGACTTATTTGGTGTTTGTTTTTCCATTCCCACAAACCACAAAAGATTGAATGTTGATGTATCTTAGCAATAAGATCTTTCTAGTAACATCTGAATGGCATTCCAGCTAATTGGACACAGCATTCCATTGTCTTTCAGTAGGTTTCAGGAAGAAAGGAAAGCTATTAAAACATACCCTTCATTTGTTTTCCTTTAATAGTTTGTAACCTAGATTTTGGTAGAATGAGAGGGAGGGTAGGATCAGATTTGGTTCAGAGTATACATTCCATGTCTTTGTTCTTCCCCATGTCATATGGAAAAACATAATCAAAGAGAATTTGGGAGGGACTGTTTTTCCTCACTTATTGAAAAATAATTAGTGTTTGATTCATATTTATCAAAGCATGGCTGCATTACCAAAGGCTCAACCTACTAATATACATTAAGCTTCTTGACTCTTCAGGCCAATCAAGTGTTGCAACCAACTTGGAATACGATCCTTTAAAATGATTGTTCACTTTTACTGTGAAACCTGATGCTCAAGTTACCCTTTCAGCTCGAAGTCCAGCTAACATGTTTACTTTTCCTAAAGTTTCAGCTTTGACAAGGTAACCGTTTTATTGTAAGGTTTTACTTCCAAAAATATTGAGATGTAGGGACTATAGTTACTATATATCATGAACTCTAAGTTCAGTGGTGTCTTCCTTTATGCGGGATGGCCTTTTAAAACCTTTTAATTATACATTTGTGTTTTCTCAAAGGCCTAAAGACCAAAGCAAACTCCAAAGCAAGTGATCACAAAATCTGATAATGGAATAATGTGCTTTGAAATATGAAGAAAAGAAACTACAGTTGTCTCCAGTATTCTTGAGGGGTTGCTTCCAAGATCCCGAAAGATAGTAAAAACTGTGACTCTTCAAGTCCTTTCTATAAAATGGTGCAATGTTAGTATGTAACCCACATATATCATCCCATGAACTTTAAATCATCTATAGCTTAATTTATAATACCTGATACAATGGAAATGCCATGTCAATAGTTGTTATGCTATTGACTATAATGGGGAATAATGACAAGAGAAGAAAGTCTGCACATGTTCAGTAAGGAGGTAAATTTTTTTCAGAATATTTCTGAGTCCCTAAAATTTGAATCCGTGCATGGGGAACCTACAGATATGGAGGGGTTGGATGCATTTAAAGAATCACTGGATGCTCTTTTAGCATCTCTTCTGCACCAGGGTGTTTAGTGTTACCTTGAATGTGATTCAGAAGCCATCCTCCCTCCACTGGAGCAGTGGCAGCTGAAAGGGTTGGCTACCTAGAGCACCATGGCAGGGCTTCGCCGCAGGGCTCTGGCATTCAGCATCAGAGCTGGGCTCTGAGCTCTGAACAAGAAGCAGGCTGAGTTGTGCTGGAAGCTTGATCCACCTCCAGAACAAACAGGGAGCTGGAGCGGGGGTCCACACTGAATCTCCTCTGAAGACTGACCCTCTTCCTCAGGCCTGCAACCATGTATTTGGGGACAGACATTTCTGGTAACTTCTCCCATTCAAAATATCTGTGCTCCTGTGGCTTTTTAGTATTCACATTAACAATTTTAAACATGTCCTATGCATTGTAGCACTCTGATTTCTGAAATTATTAAAGCCTAGTTTCTGACTCCTCTAAATATTTACTTCATTTGATTGGGTTAATGGCCCCATAGTATCCTGTTAGTGATTCTTGTTATTTAACACATACAATAACACAGTATTTCTTGTTATAATTTTTGATGCTGAATGTACAGACATTTCTTTCTTTCTTTTTTTTTTTTGGTACCGGGGATTGAACTTGGGTCCCTGCGCTTTCGAGGCAGGCGATGGAACCACTGGGCTAAGTTCCTGGCCCTTGTACAGGCATTTTATAATAGGATCTTACATGAGGATATAATTCTGATGAAAAACATTGCCTCTTCTCCTTTCTACCCTCCACTTTGAATTCTGTATTAAAATTAAATTCTATTTTGTGAGCATTTCCATTTGGCCATCTAGTTGAAAATCAATGGACAGCATAGAAATCATTTCAAAAGTTGTCTTATTTCACATATTATCCCTACTATGTATTTCTGCTTGGTTCTAAATGATTGTTTAAATAGGGCCCTATTTATATGGCTGTAAGATGAAGCAGATTAGTTTGAGCACACATTTATAGAAACGAACAGGCACTTAAATGCACATCATAGGTGGATTTTTGTTACAGATATACAACACAAACATAAAACACACAAGTTGAATAGGCCCCTGAAGAATTCTAATTGTCTCAAAATACATTTAGGCACAAGTATCACTTTGAATGTTCTCTGTTGACAGTACCATGTTCATGTTCTTCTTAGCAACAAGTTCCTTTGTTATCCCACTAAACTAAGATCAAGCATTTAGTTTTTTATATATTCATATGCTTCTATTAATTGTATGACATAATAGATAAAAACATATTGCAGTCACTTGTTAGGTGTGGAGAACATGCCTATTTAATTGTGGACCTATCATGACAGTGAGAACATAGACAAACATGATTCAGCGGAAAACCTCTTGGGATGTAAGTTCCGTGTATAGCCCGTGAAAGCCGAGCATCCTACAAATGAGACTGCTTTACATCCCTCTCCTTGCCATATTGCTTTTTCCTGAAATGTTGATATTACTACAACTGTCACAAAAATGAAAAATAAATATGGTGGCTTGTAAACACAATTATGTTACCATAAAATTATCATGATCACAAGTGGGTGTCAGAAAAATCTGTCCTACTCTGTGTTCTTTTGGGTTCAAGGACTGTGGTACCAAGAAGGGTGCTATGACTCTCATTTATTTGCTTGATAAGTAAACATTTATACACATACACACATACACAAATGCACAGACACACACGGATCAAGCCTGAGCCCTTCTGCTACATGAAATTTAGCAGCCATTAAACAAATAATTGCTGTATTTTAGAAGCTTGTTCTAATTAAACATTAGTCACACACTCCCCCTTGACCCCTACTTTCCGTGTTGAAAACAATCACCATCCTAAAAAGCTGATTTTATGCATTCCATAATTACTAAAAGTCCCCAGAAGAAAGCAATATTTCACTGTATGTTTGCTTTTTGCAAAATAAAAAAATAAAGATGTATATGTATTTATAGATGCACAAATTTATATGTGTGAAGATCCATGGTTGTATTTCACGAAATTTTTGTAGCTGTAATCCATAAGCATAGGGGAGATGAGAGAATATGGGTGACGGTGGGGAAGCAAAGCTGGGAAAGGGAAAACAATAGGTACAAATTTCTAGCAGTTTCCTCAGGCATCCATAGCAGCTGCTTAATGATACATGTATCATTATATCCTGGAGTAGTTGGAGGGCAGAAACAGACTTGATTACACTACAGACAATTGTTTCACAATAATTCTGGGCCATTTTTCATTAGCTGTCTCCCCTCACAGCAAAACAAGGGGTAATTTTTTTTAAGGAACATAACAAAACAAAACAAAACACCCTTCTACCACAGTAAGGTTGTCCAGCAGTTAAAGATTTTTAATAATTCATCATGTGAAACATTTTAGACTAAACGCTAAATTTCTCAACTATGACAACAAAAGATGAGGAGTGGAAAAAGAAAACAGCTTAACTTGATTTGATAAAAACAATAGGGTAAATAAAAGAAATTACATGCTCACTTTTCATGATTGCACAATACATTTTTTTTTATTACCTTGCTTTGTCTGGCAGGCTTTGTCACTAGGAAGGTGAGTGAAGAGAGGTTGTTCTGAGCAAATTGATTAAGAAGCTGATTTTGTTTTAAAAGATGCACAAAAACTATCTTTTGCTTATCATGTTTGTATTTTCACAAACTGGCTGAGTGATAACACACCCAAGCCCCTTGTAGGTTTTCTCTCCGAGGAAGAGGGAGATGATAAGCATTGGTTTCTGAAGAGCAGCAAGAGGCACATTAGCACTCTGTCCTGCCCTGAAACTGCTAAGAATAGTAAATAATGATTATAAGAAGCTATATCTCTCAAGTCACTGTCCTAAGTACTCTAATAGCTTATTTAATCATCACAATATCTTAAAAAGAAGGTACCACTCTTCGTCCCATACAATAGACTCCAAGTCAGGAGCTTTCAGTCCTTCTTGTGCATACTTCCTGTGGACGGTCACTTGAGGACCCAGGAGCCTGTCTCAAAACTGTTGTTAAATGCATAAAAGAAAAAAGGCCACAAAGAAAATAGCTAAACTATTTAAACATTATTATATAATTAGATGTATATTTCCTCATTCATGCATGCAACAAGCATGTCTATGGCAGAAGTCTAGTGACAAATGTAACTTCAGCATCGTGATGAACATAAGCAATGGCTGACTTTAACTTCAACAACTCTTAACAGTAGAGACTGTGTTTATACTGGTGGCAGAATCACAGTATTGCTAATCTTACTGTGATCTGTTGCCTACCTTTACAATCGATGGGAACCTAAACTTTTAACAGTCAGTGAAAATAAAGACATGCTCTTTTGGTTGCCATGTGAGTTCACAGACACCATAGACCATCATCATCTCATTCCATGGCCTACACTGTAACTGCAGGCTCAGTCCTTCGCATCCTTAATGAAGAACAAGAGAACTGGACATCATATTCATTAGAAAGACATGGCATCCAGAGCACACTTAGAGAATTCAGAGCCCAGTCTCACACCAATGTGGCAACAGCAGAAGCAGTTCTTACTCCTCCAGGAGGTTTCAGATTCTAATCTAAAACATATGATTTTGTTTCCTTCTCTTCTTATATATGCATGAAATCTACATGATTTGGCATTGTAAAAATATGGCAGTGAAGAAAAGAAAAGACAGGTTTGAATGTTGAAGGTCAAAGGGTCAATGTTGATCGAAAGAGTTTCCATCTGCAGCAATGTGGCCCCCGCACATTTCTCTCGGGCTGCTGACTTCCTGGTCAGAGCCCCTCTACTCATTCTCACCCCTGCAGGGGCCATTCCCCTCCGCAAAGGCCTCCCTGACCATCTCTCCTGCCTTCCTGCTCTCCTTTTCTCACATTCTTCCTGTGTGGATGGCATGCTCTGTTTGGTAATATGGTCGTCTGCTTTTTGCCTAATGACTTCAAAACTTTTTGAAGGGATCCATCAGAGGACGTATTTCTTCTACACAGTCAAGGCACAGGGTGTTGCATAACAGGGAGTGCTTGTCAAAAATTGAGTTTATTTGCAAAGAGCAGAGCATTGCAATGGGAACAGATGTGTCATAGTGAACCATGAGCATATTCAAAGAGGCTGAGACAAAGGAAAGCTTTTAAAGATGAAGTGAGGAAGTTTGCATGAGATATATTGAAACATTCATCCCCGGCTATACAGATCCACAGCAAGGGTCCTGTGAGTCCAGGATGAAACAGGCAGTTGTGGGTCAGAAGTCCTTGTGGAAGGACTTGTGCAATGCTGTGGTGGCCTTGGTGCAGTCTTTTGTGAACAGTTCTTATGAGGGATACACACATGTGTAAGATCTACTCCTTCATAATCTTTGAGCTTTATTTATCATCTTTATCATGATTATAATTAGTTAAGGCTTGACAAAAGTGACTCCATTCTGACTCTAACAACTCTCACCCAGGCATATGGAGATTTCTCACTGAACTCTCTCTAGGTCCCTGATATTCACAATGAACAAAATCTTACCCAATTTTTGATTCAGTTGAAGAAAGATACAATCTAGGAGGACAATTTTGTAAATTTTGTGCAACTTGAATGTGTATAAAGATTTCCTCAAATTTCCCATAAAATTTTTAATTTTTGCCATTATTAGATGTGAATATTGTTTCTCCCTATAGCAATATTTTTTAAATACTAAAAAAAAATCCAGGGCTGGGGATTTAGCTCAGTGGTTTTGCCGCCTGCTGTGCAAGCATAAGGACCTGAGTTCTATCCCCAGTGCAAAAAAAAAAAAAAAAAATCCATCTAGGTTATAAAATATCCCACAAGAGTTTTATAAGAGTGTCACATATCTGTTGTTATAGTAATTGAACTTTTATGAAATTTCCTTTTTGAAAATTTAAACTTTAAGATTCAAATTGTACTGCTCTCACTCTTAAAATTAACTATGAAGATGACTCAGTTGCTAAATGGACGTGAGCCTTTCTAAGAGTTTCTAGAGGATAGATAGAGGAGAAACAATGACTGAAAAATAGAGTAGGCTGTACTGAGGCAAACATTCCCAGGAGCCTCCTTGAAGGCTCCTGCAAGATCTCAGATTCATGAAACATTAAGATTCACAATTGATGTTCTAGGTATGAAAGTTTTGCCTGTCTGCTTTTAGATGTACTGCTGGGAATAGGCATGCCGCTAGTTAGAAGGATAAGGGACACTTACCCTCTGCCCTTAAGAGTAATGACTACAAGGGCAACAGATAGAAAAACAGACTATCAGACTATTACGGTCACACTAATGTCAACACAGAAAGCACAAAGATGCATTTGACAATGACAGGGCTTTGAAATCATACACCTCCATGTATTTCTTAATGATAGAGTATGTTCTGAGAAATGAATCATTAGGCTATTTTGTGGTTTTGCAAACCTCATACCATGTGTTATGGCTAATATCTAGATGTCCCTCCAAAGTCTCATGCTATCCTAGGTGGGGCTTTTCGGAGGTGGCTGGATCAAGGCTGTGTGATGCTGGGATTAAGGGTGTGATGCTGGGATTAAGGATGTGATGCTGGGATTGAGTGTGTGTCACTGGAATTAAGGAAGGCCCACCCTGGGTGTGGTTCCCACCACCCAAAAAGTGTCCTGGAAGGGACAAAAGGGAGAGGCAGGCTTCTGCTGCTGTCACTCTATGCTCCTTTCTGCCTTCTGTCTGCCCTGCTTTGCCATGGACATCCTCTGTGGTAACCCTCTGCCATGCCAACCTTTTTTGGATCCAGTAGAATATGAATTGAAACCTCTATAAACTATGAGCCAAAATAAACCTTCCCACCTTTAACTTTGGGTGTTGGGTATTATGTCTCAAAAATGAGAAAAGTAAGACACCATGTGCTTACACAAACTAAGATTGCTGGTGATACATTCTTATGGGACCACTGTCCTATATATGATTTTTTGTTGTTGACAAAAATGCTGTTATTCAGTGCATGTGTATATACAATTTATGTTTCTGAATTACATATATAATTTTCTTAAATGAAATAGCATCTTCAAGTTTAAAAAATGTGGGCCAACCAAAGCTTAACTGGGAAGTGGTTAATTTTGTGGCTATAAAAATGGCACCTGAGGTCATATGGAGTAAGTGGGAACACCCTTCTAGAGAGGGCCCCAGGCCAAACTGTGGAGAACCTTACAGGTCCTGCCAAAGATTTTGGCCTTTCTTCTACAAAAACAAAGTCTGATTACAGATCTTCAAATGGGAGAGTAAAAATCAGATTTGCTTCGTGGGAAGATGCCAGCAACTCTATATTCAAACATTTAGAAAAGGATTTCTCAGGCACATTGTCCCAAAGTTTTCAAAACTAATTTGTTCTGAGGATTTCTGTTTTTATTTTGTTTTTAATTGACACATAATGTTTTCACCTATTTGTGAAGTATCCTGTGATGTTTTGTTACATACATACATACACACACACACACACACACACACACACACACACACATATATATAAAATGTAAGAATTAAAGCAGCTTATTTAGCAAACCCATCCCTTCATATGTTTATTCTTTCTTTGTGGTGAGAACATTGAAAATTCTCTCTCTTGGCTATTTTGAAATGTTCCATACAATATTGTTAACCTTAGTCACTCTAATATGTGATCAGACACCAGCACTTCTTTACCTAACACTCTCTTTTTCCTCTTCCTCTATTCCTGAGGCCAGCAGCAAACTGCATATCACAACAGAGGGGAAGTCATTATCTTCCACAGAAAGGCAATTTTCCATTGTCCCTGCTGTTGAACCCATCACTGTCTTAACCTATGAATTATAGTCCATGATTGGGTCAGCAGCTGTCAGCTGAGCAACCACCTCTATCTATTTTGTGTGGCCTGATACAGTCTGGAAAGGCTTCCAGGCTTGGCTAATGGAATTTGGGCCAAAGGAAGCTTCTTTGTAAATGGAATATGGAGAAACTCAAGGGACAAGCATCCTGAGTTATTTTCAATGTTTCCAGATAAAGTTCTGGGACTAATTCTTCATGAAAGATAACTAAGTGGTAAATCTTTGTTTCAAGGAACTGAACCATAAATACCCTGAAAAAGGCAATTCTTAAAAGCTTTAATGTGAAAAGGCAATTTGTACAGACATGGAAGACTAGCTAGAAGATTTGGAATGTCAGAGATGGTATGATAAGAGAAACATCCTTTCTAACTTTATTCATTAATTTAGGACATCTTTTTTCACATGCTCCAGATGCTAAAAGTCTTATTTCTTTCAAAACAAATTTTAAAAAAATTTAAACTTTTCTAGCTAAACCCAATGACTGTCCAGAATACTTAACTAGATATATTAGATACAGCAGAATAAGAACAAATTAGCTCCAGTTTGTCCTTAATTGACCTCAACATATTGGTACATACCAGCCAACCCATCCATGCAGACTCTTAAAATACACAACAGATAAGAGAGAAGAAAAACGCCTGGGTGGCAAACCTGTGTTCAGCCCACAGAAAGCTTCTGATGCCCATCCTCCTCTGTGAGTGTCTCTTTTCTAGTGGAAGCAGAGTCTTAGCTTTAGTAATATAGGTCACATGGCCAAAGGACCAAAGGAGCCTGGTTCTTTGCAGTGCTACCCCTGTGGAGTAAATGTTAGGGGCTCTGTGTTCATCTGCTTTCTATTACTGTTACAAATACTTAAGACATTCAGATTATAAAGAGGAAAGGTTCATTTGGGCTCATGGTTTCAGGGATCCAGTCCATGATCAATTGGCATTGTTGCTTTAGGTTTGTGGCAAGGCAGGACATCATGGCTGGAGTCTGTGAGAGAGTAAAAGTGCTCACCTTATATCCATGATGCAAAGAGGGGAGAATGGATAGTGTTGGCGTCTCAATGTCCTCTTCAAGGGCATGGCCCCAGTAACTAGAAGACCTCCCTATAAGTCTCCCATCTGAAAGAGTCCACCACCTGACAACAGTGCCTTAAACCAGTGATTAAGCCCTCCACACCCTGGGGATTGGTTAGCAAAACCACAGCAGCCCTAATAGAGTAATTAGGACTCCCTAGGACACCAACACATACTGAATGATCAACAACAGAAGCAATAAAAATACCAATGCCTGAAAGTACCATTGCAATGCTCAGAATGAGGAACAGAGTCTTTGGAAACAAGGTGTGGGACATGAGGGAGAATTCTGAAGAAAACACCATGTTTGGTATTTGCAACCCTACTTCCGCTGTTTATGCTACTCTCTGACCTACATACCACATGTTACCACCCAAAGACCACAAGCATCTGGATTTCTGAAATCCAGCAGTGGGTTGTCTGGATACCCACCCACCATACTCAACATTCTTGATGAGGCTTCTGCAGAAAGGGCAGAGTGTGTTCTGCATGGGGGCTCAGAAAATTCTGAATTCCCTGGAAGAAATATAAATGAATCTTTCATCAGAATGTTCATGTGCCAATGGGGAGATTACTGCAGGCAGACATCATATTGAACTTGACTCAAATCCTGACCTGGGGAAAAATGTTTTAATGGGCAGCTCTAAAGTTTGCCATATTCTTTGCAGCTTTGCATATTAAGTCTCTAAAATTAGAAAAGCAGGAGGAAGTACATGTTACAGAAAGATGCACCAACAGGAAATTTCTTGAAGCCACATGATACAGAGTGAGCTGAAGTTATTCCTGAGCCATCCCAAGAAATCAGCTTCCTCTTTTCTTATTTAATGGATTTACTAATTATGAAGGTTAAACTTTATTATCAACTTGACTGGTGTTACTGTTTATATCCAGATGTCCCTCATGTGCTCATAGGTGGAAATTTTAGGAAGTCCTTGGGTCATGGGGGTGGATTAGTCCATCCCATCAGTGTGGATCAGTCCATGGAGAGTCTATAGCCAAATGTGATGTTGAGGATGGAGACAGGTGAAGGAGGCAGGTCACTGGGAACTTGGCCTGGAAGGATATATCTTCCTCCTCCTTTCCTCTCTTCACTCACTCTGATTCCTGACCTCTGCGCCCTGAGCAACTCTACTGCCCTGTGCCCCTTTGCCATGCTGTCCTGCCTTGGAGCCAACCAGCTATGGACTGGAACCTCTGCATTCTGAGCCAAAGTACACCTCTCCTCCCTTAATTTGTTGGTGTGAGATATGGTGCACCAGTGATGAAGAAAGTAGCTAATACAGCTCAGTTATGAGATTCTTGAACAGTGACTGGATCATAGGCACGCTCTACTCATCAGTGGATGAATCCATTGACGTTCATAGCTGACTGTACTCTTAGGAGCTGAGTCCTAGTTGGAGGGGGTCATTGGGGACAGGCCATTAGAGGGCATAGCTCGTGTTGTCTGAGAAAGAAGATGGACTGGGGACACAGAGGATTTGAATACTGTGTAGTGATGAATGCTAGAAAGTGTAGCTTTGTGTCTCCATTCTGCAGCCTCATAACTCTGGATAAGTGATTTAACTGGAAGCTTATTTTCCTCATCTGCCAAATGGGGACAATTAAATAGGTAACACTTTTTTTGAGCATTTACGAAATAGTAGACACTGTTCTAAAAATCTTTACACGAACTGAATTATTTGTCCTTACAACAGAGCTATGAAGTGGGTGTCTTTTTTGTATTAAATTCATTTTATGTCAGAGAATCTGGGAAAGCAGGCAATTCAGGCAAAAATGGACTACTCAGGGGTGGAGCTGGGATAGAGTCCAATTCAGGACAGAAAATTAATCCTCTGGTGTCATGAAGCAAGGTGTGCACAGCCTAAGGCCTGTGAGATTGTAGTCGGTGCCTACTCTAAGCTGTTCCCAACTGTAGCACAAGAGTAGCTACGCTTGATCCCTGGAAAAGTGAACCAGGGATTGGGGAACCTGGCAGGGTGAGTGGTTAAAATCCCAAAGGGGATCCCTGCGATTGTCACTCCCCATGCTATACCCCTTTCTAGCTGGGACAGAGCAAACCCAAAGAGCTGACACATTCACTCTGCTCTGCTGACTTGAGAAGGATCCAGGGTGCTCTGAGGCAGCTTTAATTGGGATCCCTTTCTTTCCTGTAGACTAATGGGCACACTCCATCAGCATGATGCTTCTAGCTTTTTGCTGTTGCTGCTGTTTACTTGTTCATTCCTTTATTCAAGTGTATCTATTGAGCTTCTTCTATGTTATGTTTGTTGGTCTGTTGGTCTGAGAATACCAGCACCTTAAACACACAGGGGTGGGGAGACAGATTCCTTCCATATATGATCCCATTTCAGGATGATGCAGCAGCAGCAGTGAGAGTGGGTCGGAGTTCTGAGGGATCAAGCCTAGAGGGTCAGGGTAGGTGATGAGATCAGAGGAGACCTCAAGGGTGAGAGGACAATAAGGCTTGAAGGGGGTTATGTAGTAGAGGACATTTATATGCTTTACTATGGAGTAGGGGCAAATCTAAGGATTTTTGTATGTTAAGTCATTTAATGAGGAAGGCACTACTGTAATCCTCACAATGATGGAAAACCAAGTGCAAGTAACTTGCTTAAAGTTACATGGCTATTATGCAGCTGAGATAGGATTTGAATCTAGACACCCAGCATCACAGTCTGTGATTTACAACGCTATGTTTTTCTATTCAAGTAAAGGATTTTCTGACCAGAAAATGAGGAGAAGCATTACAGCCAAGGACTAAACAACACAAATGGTGAAGTGTGGGGAGACAGTTTAAAGGGCAGAGCAAGAAATTGAAGAGGGATGCCGTGTAGATCTCTACTAGCAGGGAGCACTTGGATTTTAATTTGTAAACTGTGAGAAATTCTGGAAGGGCTTGAAGCAAGGCATGAAAGGATCACTTCTACATTTAGAAAGGGAATAGCTAAAACTTGGAAACAGCACAAGTGCCCATCACCTAGAGACTGGATAAAGAAAATGTGTTTTTAAAAAATAAAATGGAGTACTACTCAGCCATAAAGAACGAAAAATTAGAGACATTTATAGCTAAATGGATGCCCATTGAGGGCATATGCTTAAGTGAAATAAATAGGACACATGTGTATAAATACTGAATAGTTTCTCCGGTGTGAAAAACTGAAAGTGTAAATAAGGATCAAAAGGTATAATAGAAAATGTGACATATGAAGAAAAGGTTCAAAGGGGAAGAGGAAGTGGGAGGGGTAGGGGAAAGGAAAGAAGGGAATGGAATTAATATGAGAAAAAGAAAAAATGGAAATAAGTCTTTGTAAATACAGAGGGGTGGAGGGGTTGAAGGGAAGGGAGGGGAATGGGGAAAAATAAGCAAGATAAATTACGTAAAGGTACAAATTTCCAATGATGAATGTCATTATATTGTATATCTAAAATGTATCAATAAAATTAATTTTTAAAAAAGAAAGGGAGCTCTTCAAAATAAGAAGGGTGCAGTGGTGGAGGGTGAACCTGGAATCAGAGAAACCAATTAGGAGATTCTTGCCATGGTCCAATTCAAAAGGGATGGACTCAAATATGCCTGGATAGTTTTCTCGGAGTAGATTGAATAGGGAGAAGTCTTGGTAGGGGTGGATTTTGTTTGAAAGAGATATTAAAATGAATGGAAATCTATGTGAATTTCTTGGCACTTCATTTAAGAATTCTCCCTCCAGGTGTTAATGCAATTAATTTTAAGGCAAGATGATCCAATCGTTGAAAATGAATGCTATGGGATTTTGTCCCAGTAAACTAAAAACCCAATAATCCTTCTTAAGTGTAACTACAAACTTTTGCTTTTCAATAAATATTTAATAATACAGAGCTGCTGAGGGAAGCTTTGCTTCAAAAGTCTTAATTGCACTAATGAAAGTGTCTGCAGACAATTATTGCTACAATATGTTTATCAACTGAGAAGATCAACTGAGATTCAAGCAACGAGGTTTTTAATTTCTGGGTGGGTAGGGACAGAATATAGACTGCTTCATTTTTCTAACTCAGCCTTTTCATATCTTGTCTCACACTTTTTAGATCCTTGTTATCTTTCATCTCTAAGCTGTGTACTCTGAAAACCCGGTTCTTTGCTCCATTAGTAGGTTTTAGAATTTTCCATTTCTGCCTTATATTTCATTTTTATAATTCACTCTCATTTAAAAAACTGTGACTCTTGATGTTTTGTCTCTGCCCATCAATTGTTCTAGGCATTAATTAGTTAATTAACTCAACAAATATATAGTCAGCACCTATTTCAGCCCAAATATTATTCTTTTCCCTCAGAAAACTAAAGAATCAAAGAGATAAGTCCCAACCTTCCATAGATGTAGAAGCTATTCTGGAAGACAAGGGAAACAAATTCAACCCACCAAACCATCAGAGCCAGACTGCTCAAACCATATGAAAGGTTTTTAGTTATTCTAAGCAAAATGTGCACAAAATGAAAGAAACAGTTACCAAAACTAAGATAATCTTCCCTGGACATTCCTCTTGATTTTACTCCATTAGTGAAATGGTGCAAATGGCCTGAGGCAAGAGAAACAAGTTCCAGCCCAGCGTGGGCAACTTAGCAAGACCCTGTCTCACAAAGGCTGGGGACATAGATTAGTATAAAGGCCTGATTTAGGTTAAATCCCAGGAAACAAACAAAAGAAAACAAAACAAAAAGTCTGCAATTGGTAATAGAGAATTGGGAGGAGTATAAAAATGGACAAAAATCAAAAGACTCAGCTTTTTTAAACCAATGATTTCTGGTATTTGAAAATAAATAGTATTTTATTTAAAAGTAAATATTGTTCTAACCTTCTCAGATCCCATCTAAATGACAAATCACACATAAAAAGGATCAAGATGTATGTAATATGTGGATGTACCAATTCCCCACAATGAAGGTATTATTATGTATTGCAAACATATACAAATAAAAAGGGAAAGTGCTTACATTTCTTTCCCATTACTTTCTCTATAAGTAAGCATCTACTACATTAAATTTGTAAAGCTTTGCTTATAAAAAAAAACTTTAAACCTCTGTTAAGACATGAAATGGCAACTAATACGTTCACAGAAACAATCAATTTTTTTTTCAGAGAAACTATCATGATTAAAAGTTAATCTATTCCAAGAAAAGGAACTGGAATTGGTTACTGACAAGCAATCATTCATTTCTTATTTTACCAACAGTAATTAAATTGCCCGGAACTGTTGTCATTTAACAGCCTATTAATTGACTAATGTGCATTACTTGCATTCCGAGTATAGGTAAAATCCAGGGATTAAGCAAGAAGAAAAAGAGATTTGCAAACTCTGTTTGTCATCATGGAAGGGGTAAATTTACCTGATATTGCAAGGCATTTATAAATGCACAAGTGGCTTATGTTTCAGAAGGGGGCAACTTGTCCCCCTGAATTTAGGGGAGGGACAGGGGCCTGCAGCCTCTTAGTGACTGTGGAAGTTGAAATCTTGACCCCTTCCTCATGAGTCCTTCCATATGCAGCATGGCTTCTCCTGTCTTGATGTCTTTCCTCCTGAAAGTTCTTGTTTGCCATTGCAATTCTTTAGAGTGCCTATAAGACAAGGTATTTACACTTCTAGTTGGTGTCATTGCTATTTTCTCTAACAGTCATGTCAAACTTTGTCTTGCACCCATGTTTTGTCTTCTTATCCAACTTTAGCAGTTTAAACATAATGGCTTCTAGGAAGGCTACAGCATGTTTTGAGGGTCTGGACTGCTTTCTCATCAAAGCCAGAGGTTTTCCCGACGCCTTTACATCTTTGAATCTTCAGCATATTGAATAGGTCTGCAACATGAGAGATGTCAAATAATGCTTGGGGCATTGAATTGGAATAGGAAAGAGTTACCATAAATGGGATTAAAAGGACATTTGCTAACATTATTAAGTTGCAGTTCTAGATTCTCATAATCTTAAATTGCCAGCAACCCAAAGACAAGCACGTCCTTTATTCATGGAATTCTCTTCAAAGGATCTTATCCCCAAACTACATGTCCATTAGATCACCTTAGGTGCAATGAGGATTCATGTCTCCTTTCAGAAACCAGAAAACTTTTCCTCTTTTTGCACTTTGGGCGGGAAATCAGTGCCTTTTGTTTTCCATCACTCTGGCCAGGGCATCTTTTTATTTCTAGATCCATTAAAGCACCAATATGCTATGCTCTACATCAGAGTTGCAGGGTTTTCTCTCCTTGCCTAATTTCTCCCTAGAGCCCAGTATTTTTGCTTCCCTTTGCCTCCATTTACTCTCAGTGAACTGGAGATAATAACACCTTTTTAGGTTACTGACACATAATTCAGTCGGAGAATTACCTCGGCAAGGCACTGAGCGTATAAATGAGGTAGAGAAACAAGATGTCATTGTCCTTCTTTTCACATGGACACCTAGATAGCCCATTCTCATTTGCTTTTCTTCCTTTGCGGATGACATTAAACAGTCTCACTTTTTCTCTAGTAGAATTAACTCATAAAACATTCTAGTCTCTCATTTCTAAATATTGGCTCTTGGGTGATAAAATTACTAAAATACCAGTTAAGTTGTATGCCCCCAATCATAAACCAAGAAATAGCTTATTTCCCTTTAGTTAATTATCAACTTTTAGTAAAAAGAGATTGTCCTTATAAGTGAATAATTTGAGTAGAACTAGCTGTATGAATGAATGGAAAGTGAGATTATAAATGTATTTGCATGCACAAAGGCTTTTGGGTGAACTTGGGTAAGTCTGGCCTCAGTTTATTCATCCATGAAGTGGTAGGGTCAGTTGACCTCTAAGGAATTCTACTATGAGTTTAGGTAAATTAAGTAGAGCCAATTATGTAGATGGAAACTGGCTTCAATTAGATGGATACATTTCTCTGAAATCAAGACCAATTGTAACTAAACTTTTCTAAAGGCAAAATACATTTCTAAATTCTATACAAAACATTTTAGTATTTCTTACTTTCACCAAACCAAACTACCCATAAGATTAACTTTAATTAATTCTGCATCTAGGTATGCAATCTGTTAGCATTTCTTTTTAAGGTGAGATCTGCATGGCAAGGTAAAATTCCTAGCAGCCATTTACAAAACAGTTTTTAAAAAGACTCGTAGAAGAGAGAATAATGGCTACTTAGTCCCTATGGATCCTTTCATGTCATATTTTAAGAGAAGTCCTAGCCACATGCCCTAATATGAATAGATTTCCTATGACATTGTCACTGAGTCTGCTTCAGTGACATCTTTCCATTAAACAATATCTTGCAAGCATATACCTCTAACTAGCATAGAGACACCTACTTACAGTCTATCTTCAGTTAATGTAAGAGAACTTTATTCAATGCCTTCCACTGTATGCGTGCAACACTGTATCAAAGTGCATCACAGATATTGTCTCTGCTCAGCATCCAGAGGATGTAGAATTATTGGTTAATATAACATCAAAAATACTATGAAAGCCTCAATTCAATATGTTTTTTCTCTCAGAGGCATTTGATTCTAAGCTTTACTTATATTATAGAGTGCAAAGCCTCATTTCATGGTAAAGAGATAGCTGTCACCCGGAGAGAATCAGGAGTTTGGGACGGGCTAATGTGCTGGGTATTAAGGAGCATAGATTCTTTCCTTTGCCAAAGGCCAAACAGAACCCAACAGAGGGAAGTGCTGCCTGGCACCACGCAATCCCATTAAAAGCAACAAACACATCCAACTAATATCTGGATGATATTCTCCAATCTGAATACAAAGGATAGCACAGTGCATTTTAATAACAATTTGCTGATCTGAGAATTTTTCAGGAGAATCCATTGTGTATCATACGTTGATAGCTCAACTAATGCCTCTATAGACATCTGTAGACAGAACAGCCAGACTAGCTGGCTTACAAATTGCAGCATTATTTTTCCTAAATCCCCAACATTCATGATTTCATTTCAGGAAAGCAATAATTTAAACAATGACTAAATGTGTAAGAAAAAATATATTGAAGGCTACAGAACAATTTATTAATAATGGTAGGACATTTTCTGCAGTACTTTTAATGGATCACTTAGGACTGTATTGATTCAGCATCAAAGTTCTTGGAAACAAGCCTCTTACCAATATCTAAGATCCTGATGTTGTAATTGAACTAGAAAATGTAAGATTTCCACTGTTCCTGCTGAGAGTTCTTCCCAATAAATGTATGTTTTCCACTGGGGCTAAAACCACTGCTACTTGTGTTTTTAATTTTTCCTCCTGTTTCTTTTTCATATTATTCAGTTTTCTTTTTTCTCTCCTTTACCAGAAAAAGAATCAGACATATTAGACACTATTTATTCCTCTAAGACAACTTGTACTTTGGGGGATCATTTGAATGATAAACTTCGTTATAACTTATAGCCAGAAAATCACCAGTGTGCAGTATGAAAGAACTGGAAAATGCATTCATGTTTAACCCTGCGAGGTGGTGGAGTGCAACTCTTAGCAGAGATGAGCTTTCATGATTTCCCCCATTGTTTTACATGTTCCTCGGCAAAACGTTTAAGAAATGCCTCAGTTTAGAGCCTAACTGAGGAAGCAGGACAGAAACCTGGAAACAGAAGCAGTGGTATACTCTAGCCTGGACATAACAACATCATTTGCTGGGAGTACAAAGAACACTCAGATAGGTATAGTACTGATTTCAGGGCTCAGCAGCAGTACAGCTTTGGAGAAGACATTTCTTTTCTTAGGACATCTTAAAGGAAGGGACTGGGCCAGTCCATCTCTGAGGACCTTGTGCTGTGTGTGGAGCACCTTGCTTGCATGTTTTCAGAATCTTAAAGACTAAAGAGCTAGTTAAAGACAGCAGACTAGAATATCTATATGGTATAGATATGGTCTGTCCTCACCAAAACTTGCATTGACGTCTGATTCCCAGTGTCATGAGGCTGAGAGGTGGTAGGGCCTTTAAGGGATAACTAGGTCATGAAGTTCCACCCAGGCTTAGGGCTCAAGGGGGTCTGATCTAATTCAATGATGCAGGACCAAATTAACCCAGGATTAAGGGGCTGGATTAGGGGCAAAGGACTGAACTAATCAAATATTGAGGGACTGGATTAGTTATCATCAAAGTGGGTGCTTATAAAGGAAAATTGGGTAACCCTGGTGTTTGGGTCTCTTCTGCACATGCCTATTTGCCACCTTTGCACAAGTTCCTGCCATATGATGGCATCTGTCATGTGGCCTACACCAGAGGACAGACAGATGCTGTCACTGTGATCTTGGCTCTCCAGAACTGTGAGATAAATATACCTTTGCTCTTTATATATCTCCTAGTAACACAAAATGAATCAAGATGATGCCAACATTAGGAGAAGTAAGTATTTCCCAACTGAATGGAATCGTTCTTATAAAGAGTGCTTAGGAAAGGAAGCATTTTGAGTTTCCCTGGAACTGGCACTGTACATCCCCAAGGTGGATGGATGCCGTGGTGTGTTACTCAGATGCCTCATCCAGGAAAAGGACATTCATTCTCCTAGAAGCTGAGACTGTTGGCTTTTGCTGTCCCACAGCCAAATCCCTTTCCTGGAGTTACTTTTTGCTGAAGGGACCAACTTTGCACTCTCTCCCTGGTGACAGTCTGCTCTTAATGACCAGGTAGCAGAGGGACGGTACAGCCTCACCCCTGGCCTCAGTTCGAGACAATTCCAAGGTCATCTCAGTTCAGACTCGGCCATGGGGTTGTGGGGTCCTCTGAGATCTCCGTTGCAAATGCACCTTAGTTGGTTCATGTTCTCTCTCTGCTCGGTTTTGTTTCCTTTATTCCCTTTTGATGACGATCATGAAAGTTTCCCCAATAAACTTCCTGCACTCAACCTTGGAATCTGTCTTTGGATAACCCACTCAAGGTGCCAGAGGGGGAAATAAAAACTTCTGTATTAAAGACCCTTTGAGAGATGTGTGAGCCTGGCTACAAAGCGGTGGTAGGACAGAGAAGGATAGGGCAAAGGAAAACTGAATAATGATCAGATTCTACCAGGGTTGGGGTACTGCAGATGATATTTTGGAGTAAATTACTTTCTCTGTCAAAGACAGAAATAACCTACTTAGGTAAGTCCATTTTAGGGGGAAGGGAACAGGCTTAGCAGAAGGAAGTAGGTATTTCAATTGAGGAAGTGAGGTAGTAGGTTCTGATGATTGCACATTTTTTTTCACTAATGGTGAAGTAGTCAAGTCACTGGATGAGCCCAGGGTTTCTTCTGGAGAATGAAGCCAATGGAAGCACATGCCATTCTTAAGAGAGAAGATAATCTAAACCAGGGTGAAGACAAGAGATTCTAGAAACCCAACTGCAAACAGTACATCTGGAAAGACCTTGGTTCTGATGGGGAGCTGTCTGTGAATATTGGGTCAAAAGGATGTGTTTCTTAATGCAATACCTCAGGAGACATAATTGGACATTTCCTTCTGCACTTTCCTTTCTGGACAGCTCCTCAGAGAAGTTGGTTGAGAAATCATATTTGAGCAGTAAGCAGCTCAGGGAGAGGAGAGATATTGTGTTGATACACTCAAGGATTATTATTCCAGTCCAATCCCCAATATTTCTGAAAAAATACTACAATTGTCAATAAATCCTGCTCCCTCTCTTCCCACACCTTATCTCCATGCAGCTGCTTTTTGATCATGTGGTGCTTCATATTTACACTTACTGTGTTTCACTTGTACTTGTACTTTGATTGCATCCAATTGTGAATCTTCCATTCCGAGTCAGTCATTTATTGTTGCTCATAATCTACTCTACTCCTGCTTTCTCCTGTATCTGCTTTCTGTTGTTCATTATTGTGTGAAGGATAAACAACTGGTAACCTCTTTCTTTTTTTGGTACCAGGGATCGAACTCGGGGACCTTGAGCTTGAGAGACAGGTGGCAGAACCACTGAGCTAAATCCCTGGCCTGGCAACCTCTTTCTTAGTCTGTTTAGGATGCTCTAGCCAAATGCCATAGAATGGGTGGTTTACACACAACAAAAGATATTTTCCACAGTCCTGAAGCTTGGAGATGCTCAAGATGTCAGATTGGTCAGATTCTGATTAGGGCCATCCTGCAGGTTACAAAGGGCAATTACTCTATCTTAGTATCACTTGTTCAAGCCTTGAATTCTTAATGTGGTATCTAATTGTTCTATACAAGGCAACGTTCCTGTATGTTTGTGCCTAGGGGTGGAGAGCTGTAGACTCTCGTGTCCTTTGCCATCTAGGTGGGAAGGTATGGCTCCTCTTAAACAGACTCTCACAATGGAGATTCCCCTAAATGGAAACAAATTTATGTTCTGGGCAGCCAGATCTGATCATACTCACTCTATGGTCAAATACTCCTATTGAGGAGGGGGTGATAAGCTGTATTACTTTCAAACTGACAATAATAACTACTACATTTTAGTAATGAACCATCAAGTAAGTGCTGTTGAGGTGATTTATCATGTTTACTACAAGTGTGTCCACCTAAGACTAGAGACCAGGTAATATAGGATCCTGAGTCTTCTTTGTGTTTGTTCACCTTGTATCTACGTTAATTGGGCAAGTATTTTTTCAGTTTCACAGGCCCCATGAAGAGGGCTGGAGTCTTAGAGTGCTAATATCTTACTTTCTCTGGGATAATCTTATTTTTCTGGCCAAGTTTGGGCCTGGGTGGCAAGGGACTGTGGAAGGTCTGGCCTCTTGGCCTTGCATATGGCCTCACTGAGTTGAATAGAATAGTATTTTGTAGGGGGACCCAATACACACTGACTCATAAACTGAAGATCTATATCTCAGACAAATGATTTCAACTTGACTTTCCCATCATTCTCCCATGATGCAAGACTGCAGTGGAGCCATGCTTGTGATGAGAGACTAGGGATAATTTATTTAGTTGCAAGCCCTGTCAAGATGGAGGGTAAGGGAAGCTTTGATAGCAAATTCTTAGGGTGGGAAAGAGTAGGTGCCATAAAAATTCAATTTTACCAAAGGCTAAATGAGTGCTTTTTTTTTCTTATTCTGAATTAAGTTTGTTCTGAAATAGAAATCCTTTTCTTTTTCCTTTTACTTCACTTCCATTCTCAGCTCTTGTCTAGGGACCCTATTTAGGATTAAAATAAATGGACCATTTCAGCATAAATGTAGCAGTGCAGGAAAGAGTGTGGAAAGTGCTTACTGCATAAAACACATCCTTTTCTGATTCATTACATCCCTTTTCTGCTGTGTATAAGTGGACACCTTTCACTAACTCACTACAGGGTAGCTGAGCACGTGTATTTTGAAGTAAGGTGGAACCATCTTCCAAGATATGTAGGACTACACTTCTCATCTAATGGACTAATCGAAATAATTTAACAAAATAGGCCTTAAGAACTTGTCCTAACTAGTTATTTTCTGAGAACACATAAGTTTTTATAGAAGACTATCAACTCAAAAGATGCTCTGAAAATAGGAACTAGTTTATGCAGGAAAACCCACTCATTGACAGTAGTTAGGCTATTGAAAGAGAATCAAGTTTTTAAAGCCTGGAAATTGAAGCATGAGGTGAGGCTGAATTAAGTGAGCAGAGGCCTTTTAAAATTTATTATCTGTTATTATCATTTTCAAGCCTATAGATTTTTAAAAAGTCTTTGGGTATAATTAAAAGGACAGATCTTAGTAGATGCATTCATGACCAATTAACACCAAGCTATTTTACTGAAGAATTTGTAATGCACAGTGAAAATGGTATAAATTGATTTTTATTTAAGATGAGAGAGTATTCAAATGTAAAGGCAGGGGCCAAAAATAAACTAACAAGAATGTGTCATGTGCTTCGTAGTTTCCAAGCATAAGCTATCACATTTTATAGTTATTGCTAGTTCTTAGAAATCACGAGTATTATAACAAACCAAAAATTTGCACTTATCCAGGCAGGTAGAAGCAAGAAACCTGAAATGGATGTTTTTAAACTTCCAGCTAGTCAGTGGGCTACATTTAGAAATGTGCTCAGGAATTACTGAAGATTTTCAGTATTGCGAAGTTTACATAAGCCATGGAGGTTTCAGGAAACTGTCATTGATAGTTACTTTCAAAAGCAGATTTCCTCTTTTATCTTTTTAATTTTATTTGACACATAATAATTGTACGTATTTATGGGATACAGTGTAATATTTATGCATAGATACAATATGCATGGATCAAATTAAGGTAATTAACATTTTCATCATCTCACACATCTATCATTTATTTTCACTGAAAACATTGTAGATTCTCTCTTCTAGTTATTTTGAAATACAGAATAACTATAATGCCAACTTACTGAGTTATTGAACACCAGAACTTACAAGAACTCTATTTCTCCTTTCTAACTGTACTTTGGTTCCTATTATCCAACCTCCAGCTATTGCTGCTGTGGTTCCTAGCTCATAATGACCATTATCCTAACTCTCCTATAAGATTAACTTTTAAAACTTCCACATGTGAGTGAGAACATGCAGAATTTGTCCCTGACAGGCTTATTTTACACCATGGCCTCTAGGTGCATCCAAGTTGCCAAAACTGTAAGGATTTAGTTCTTTTTTAGGACTTGAGAATATTCCATTGCTTGTAGGTCCCACATTTTCTTTATCCTTTCAATGCATTATGGACACCCAGGTGAATTCTGTCTTGGCCATTGTGAACAGTGCTGTAACAAACATGAGAGTGCAGATATCTCTTCAGCACACTGACTTTAATTCTTTTGACTAGAAAACCAGTAGTGGGATTGCTGGATCATTTGATAGTTCTATCTTATACTTTTTGAAGAATCTCCATACTGTTTTCTATAATGCTTGTACTAATTTCCATTCCCACCAACTATGCTCAAGAGTTCCCTTTATGCCAAATCCTCAAAAAGATTACTAATTTCCCTTTGGATGAGAGTTTGTTCTACTGCTAGTCCCAAAGTTGAGAAAAATAATTTTAATTTATATGGCTCTTCATCTTTCTAATGGCTCCCACTTCTATACAAATTGGATGTAGTGAGTTACATATCTCTTTTTAATCATAAGCTTCCACGTGGGGAGCATAAAACTCATTCACATGTGCAAATATCCCTCACATCATCTTTCTTTAGAAATTTGAAAGCTTCCTTTATAGGTTAAATATTGTCACCCTCATTAGTTAGAAATTGCAGTTCCTTAATCAATACTATGCTTCACTCCTGATTGTCTACAAATATTATTAGCACTTAAAGAATGGACAGCTATAGAAACATCAAAATATGTTAAATTCAGCTTTTTAAAGTTGATATTGTTTCTTTGTTAACATTTTGTTCCACAAAACTGCATACCATGTATTTATGCCACATTGTGCATCTTTACTTCATCTGTGGTTAAGCATTTCTCAGTGACATCAAAATTGCTAGTTCTGTTTTACTTTAAAAGTCACTGAATACTTGAGCCTAAACAACCTGGAATAATCAACTAATCTCTCATTCTGAACCCACATATTCCAGGCATCTGCCATCCTAAATGTTGGATCACTCTCACTCATATGAGTACTGTGTATGGAACAATGCATCGGCAGCTCTGCTACTTGTCATTTTTATTATCATTTCACACTATGCTTTTCTTTCCTTGCCCTTCTTAAAGTTGATGTTCATTAGCTCCACGTAACTATGTCAAAATACTGTATCTTTTTGTGTTTGTGCACCTGTATGTGAAGTAAGGAATCATGGTGAACACATTAGTCTTATATACAAATTAATTTATACCCATGTGCTTTGGTTGAGTTTTATCCTTAGGAAGATATACTGAAGTGTATTCCATGGTATCTTAAATGTGACTTTGGTTGAAAGTAAGATTTTTGTGGATATAATCAGGTTCAGATGAGGTCATCCTTGACTAGGGTGGCTTTAATCCAAAACGATCAGTGTCTAGAGGAAGAGGACAATGCCCCATGGAGTCAGAGACATATAGCAAGAATGCTGTGTGACAACTAAGACAGATATTGGCTTGGCATATAAATAAACACTAAGGAGTGCTGGCCACTGCCAAGAGCTAGGAAAAGGCAGCGAAGGATAATGTCCAAAGTCTCAGAGGTTGGATGGCCCTCTTCGTACATCAGTGTTGGATTTCTAGACTTCAGCACTATGAGAGAATGTAATTCTGTTGCTAGAAGCCACCAAGTTTGTAGCACTTTGTCACAAGAGACCTAGGAAATCAACATATCATGAAGTCACCATTTGCAATAAAAGGTCAATTAACACTTATTAAATGAATACGTGAGTGAATGGATGCATGAATAAAATGATACAGGGCCTCTATAGGAAAGTTTACAAATATGTACACACCCAAATGAGTTTGCTTATGAGGTGATGTTAAGTTGCTAAATGAGTTTTAAATTCCAGGGCAATTTCCCTGTTGCCTCAAATCAGTTTCTACATTTGTCTTACACGTTTTATATATTCTTTGGCCTCTTAGTCTGATTTTTCAATCTGGATATGTGATAATTAACTTTATAAGCTCTTATAAATAAATGAATCTGATGCTGGAAAAATTAAGGGGAGTAGAGAGAATGGGAAAAAAATAGTTGAAATGTACTATGTAGATGTACCAATTCCCTACAGTGAATGTAATCATTATGTGCTGCAAACATGTACTAGTGAAAGTAAAAAAGAAAAAAAAGGCAGTTCCTGACGTGCTTTCTCTATATCTAAGTAAGAAAAGTAGATTTTAACTTTTGGCTAAGCGAAGTGTAATTATAAAATGAAATAATTGTCAGAACATCGCATAATGTTCTCACTCAAATAGAAATGGAAATATATATGAACTATTTTCCATGGAGAATATGAAAGATATCAGAGACATCTAATTGGTATCAAGGTAGTGAATGGTTTGTCATTATTATTTTACATTTGTCTGTGATGATTTATAAATGTTTCATTATACAAATCATTAAGGAATTCTTTGGAATCCTTATTTCCATCTTACAGGTAGTGTATCTAAGGCACTTTAATTTCTAAATGAGGAACTGAAAATGTTGAAACTAGGTCACATATACCTTCTGACTCTGACTCCTATACCACAGCAAGATGTTTGCTAGGAGGGATACATTAGAATCATTGAATCTCCTTTAAACTACAATTTTAATTGTTGGACAAACAATAAATTTCAGTAAAAAAAAGCTCTGATGACGAGGGGGGGAGAGAGAATTAGAGCAGATAAAGGTAGATATGATGTATATCCTATATTTTATGTTTTATATTTTATGCACATATAAATAAATGAAAATGAGGATATAAAGGTGGAAAAACTGTGTACATACATTTGCTTAAGAAAACAGATTTCTAGAAAGCACAGCCTATGTTGGAATTTGTAGCTCCTAAATTACAATGTGTCAGGGATGTTAAACAGTGAGGTCCACTTAGCAATGGTAACCTGCATATCAGTGTTCATATTTTATTTTATCTCTGCTTTTTCTCTTTGAGTAATACCTGACTTACTGGGGATAGGTCAAAGTCTCTATTCTTGGTGTTATCATATGTCTAGTTTTTCCATTATTGTAATAACCATAAGATGCCCATTTCTTACAAACTGGACCAATTTCCCAATAGGGCCACAGAAATTCTACAACCTGTTTCTTTGCATGATAGCTTTTGAAAGTAAGTTCTCCTAAGAGGCTGCATTGTATTGGCAATGGGTGCCATGTTCTGGAGTAGCGCTGTTAGATCTGAAATTTCCTGAGCAGAAGAGACATTGTTGGTCTTTGGTTACTTTATAGCTGTTAAGAAAAGCTCATTCTTATTAATGTGCAAGTATTTGCAAGTCTATTTTCACTTGGAAATTTACTCTGTGAATTTTAGATATGATAACTAAGTAATCATAGGTATTTAATTAATGATTTTTAAACAGATACCAGTTGAACTTTTCGGAGTACTTAAAAATGTATCACCTGATTGGAATGGTTTCCCCAAAGGTGTCTCCCAAGTATAGAGCCCAGGACTGAGAGAAATTTTGCCTTTGTTAGGCCACAGATGAAAGCCTTTTTTCACGTCTCTTTCTTTCTCCTCGCAAATACTCTATGACATTGTCAGTTCACAGTAATCTCCCTCTTCTTATACTTACATTTTATGAAATATCCACAATTTGTGCACTGTTGTTACTAGTCACTTTTCTCATGTTCTGGTGGTTAGCTTAACTTCACTATGCCTCTGACTAATTTCTAAGTACAAATATTCATGCTTGTTGTGAATCCCTTCAGTTTTTCAGCTGTGTTGTGATGACTGAATATCATCATATAACAAGGTAGTTTGAAAAATGCGAAATAAGTAAGAAGTGTAATGCAGTGGATTACTTCTCACTTTCTCAAATTACATGTTTTATAAGATCTAGCAACAAAGCTATCTATTTATATCTCTCAACATCCATGGGTCCCTTATCTATGGGTTCAACTAATCTCAGAAAATACTCAGGAAAAATTATGTCTCTTCCAAACAGGCTCAGCCCTGTTTCTTATCATCATTCCTAAACAATATAGTGTAACAACTGTTTGCATAACATTTCCGTTGTATTTGGTCCTATAAGAAATAATGCTGATTTGAAGTATATGGGAAGATGTGCATAGGTATATACAAATGCTACATTATTTCCTGTAAAAGACTCAAGGATTCATGGATTTTGGTTTCTGTAAGGAGAAGGGATCCTGAAAACAATCTCCAAAGATATCAAAGAACAACTGTGTACATCACATGCACAAGCACATACACACACAATCCACACATGCACATACACACAGTCATTAACAATTACCATTGTGTTTGTTGTACCTGCCCATACCTACCTACATCTTATCATTCCAACCAGGTTATCAACTCTGTGGCCAATGACTTATAGGTCTCTTATGTCTCTCTACATGTGTAGCACAGTTCTGGCTGGAGTAGATGCTCCATAAATCCTCATTTAACGACCAACAGTAGTAACTATTTCTGATGATATCCACTTTTGTGTCACTGAGGTTTCTGTCTAGAAAGTCACTGTTGTTTTGTGGTAGCTTCAAGCAATTTGTTGTAGCCATTACCGGGGACATTGGTTGGTGCAAAGTGACAGGTCATCATCACTGCAAAACCCTCAGAATTTGAGGACCTTGTGGATTCCAATTGGTTTAAAATTTACCAGCTGGTTTGTCCTCGTTTATGTTTCCATGTGTGGCAGACTAATATTTCTGGGAAGTACGCTTGGAGGCAAGGCAGATTTAGGGACAACATTCCCTATGGTGCTCCATCTGCTGCTCTCCATGACAACAGCAAAAGCAACTGATTCATTATTGAAGGGCATGAATGGGTGACGTGCCTGCTTGCCTGAGTAGAAGCTTGGAACATACAGTACTCTTCAGTCCCTCCAGAGCCCACTCAGCCATGGATCTAAGCTCAGAGCACAAGGGGTTAAAAGCTGTGGCTTCCCCATTCTGAAATGGTTTATCCATTTCAAAGTACACAATGCAAGTCAACCATCATTTAATTTATTTTGCTTTGTTAGATGGTGGTGTTAATTAATTTTGCTGTGCTGCCTCGCTTTCCTCTTGATAACATCATTCTTTTTAATAGCAATGGAACCTTGCAAATGTCAAGCAGCTTGCCCCAATCACAACAGGCTGCAACATAAAAACACATTAGGGTTTGGAGGCACCACAAATAACCACTTTAGGAAAAAAATGTAACAGCTGTAATTATGTTTGTGCCTGCCAGTGAGCTGCCCTCCTCCTTTTTCTCTCTCTTTTCCAGTGTCCTTAATGGACTTTTGTTGTACCAAAAAATCAGTGTCTTTTGTCAAATGATTGGTGGCCTCTGCCTTTCAAACAGTTAGCTGTTTCTATCTGAGCTGACCCACCTGCCATGTGGTTATGCTGTCTGATGCCCTGGATGCTCTGACTTTCCATACTGGATGTGTTTTATTGACCTGCATCTTGGAATAGTATCTGTGGTCTCCATAATTTTTGAATTATGTGTTTTCTTAATGAGGTTAAAGTCTGATCATATCTCCAAACTACGCCTCATAGCCTGAGCTCGGCGTCAGGACTAAGCTGACCTTTCCTCTCAGCCTAAGGGATTCTAATGGGGTCCTGTGTGCCTAGCATGTTCTGAGTGCTCAGGTTGTCCCCTGGAAGTGAAAGAGAAGTATTGTTTGCTTCACACCCCATCTCCAGTGATTTCAAGTCCTTCCCTAGATTTACGCAACCCATTCTAGCCTTGTATACCAGGAGTGCCTAAAAGGTGATAAGAAAATTAAATTAGTAAATGGTATTATGGGTTCCTGAGATGTCCATATGGCACCCCTATGCCAGTGTCCTTCTGTGGACTTTCTGGTCAGTGTTGTGCATTAAAACAGTGCCTGTGATCATAAAGACCTTCAAAGAAGCCTTGTTTTCCATTTTCAGGCATGAAACTTAATGGAGATGCAGAGAAAAAAGAACTCGTGTGTGTCTGTGTGCGTTCAGTGCCAGTGACCTTGTGTGAAGTCTGAGGCTGTCTCCAGATTTCACGTAAAGACAGAGAAGATCATTGCGTGTTAAAATGAAGTGTGCTCGTGCTTCCACAGCTGTTTCCGAAGGGGAACCTGAGAGAGAGAGAAGCAGAGTCCTTCAGTCTGCGGGCAGAGTCGCTTTGGAGCAGCCTAGCTCTCTATTGCCAGTCTGTGTGACTCAGGTACTATGTGCCTCTCGGGTTCTCACCCATACAATGTGGGTAAAAGTCATGCAATTTCCAAGGGTCACTTTGAAGCTTGAAAGATACAATTCATGAACGACTCAAGAAGCATTCCAGAAATATTTAGGAAGGTAGTAGATGACTGTTTCTCTTAGTATTGTTGGTCTTCTTTCAAAATCCAGGCCTAAAATCTTTATCTAAAAGGTTATCTTTGACCAGGACAACTCACAGAATCATCTACACCTTCAAATTCATTGACTTTCACATGAATCATTTGGTATTTATAATACATCTGATGTTACATAGTCAGTCATTCATTGTGTGTGTGTTTCCTCTGTACATGTGTGATTTCTTGATTAGATTCTAAACTATTTCAAGGTGGAAGGCTTTCATAGAATTTTCTACAACTTTTAGGGTATCCAATATATTCATTTCCAAGTACCGTAGTAGGCTCTCGATGGATTATTTGTTGATAAGACATTAAGAAGTGTTCTGAAAAATAGTTTCAGTAGTGTCACAAACTATTTAATTAGGTGTAAGCAAAAATAAAAAAAGTAACTAAACAGGAGACTCTGAGGAGGTTATTCATCAGTCCTTTAAGAGAGATTGTCAATTTACCACATCTGCTTAAGATTTTGGTATTTGAATGAAAGCCTTGGGCAATAGAAATAACATGCTAGAAGGGACAGAGACATGTACTGCTGTTACTTGACAATTGCAGTATCCTCGATCAACTTTTGAGGTCAGCTAGGCCATATCTTTCTCTACTCATCTACTTTTTAATGCCCTAAAGAAATCTATTCTTAATAATCAATTGGAATTAAAGATGAGCACAGACCTTTCAAGCTAAATATCTTAATTAAATATACATCCGAGTACCTTAATTTAACATATTACCTAGAGCTCCATGCTCTCACTTTACATCTTACTTTACAGTGAGTGAAATTGTACCTCTTTCTTCACGCAGAAAATGGAGCAAGTGGCTCTTGTGTTCTTTTTGGAAAATTTTTCTATTATACAACAACACTGAAAATGTAAACAGTTTCCATTTATGTTCAACTCTAAACTCTTTATACAAGGCAAGTCATTAAGACTTTTAAAAAAAGTTTTGAGATGCTCAAACCAAGTCATCATAAACACAAAAAAGCTGAAGAAAAGCATAGATTATGATTTTAGATGCAGGAATAATTGATAATTATTTAGCTTTCTTGGGGCTAAAGTGACCTGAAAAATCCAATAACACTAAAAAATAATCATATTACTCTCTGAGAAATAAAAAGAAAGTCTTTTTCTATTGACTGGGAATGTAGTGAAAGGATATCCCTAGGAAAATAAAGTAAAGCCTGTACTTTCTGTTTTTCTGCAGTTTCTCTGAAGTTAATTTTGCATTATTATGCTGATTTAAAAATCACAAAAATCTTTATATTTAGTATTTTTAAAAGTAGAAAATTTTAATTCTTTTGGTAAAACTTCATTTTCTTCCTCACCTCTCTCCCTTCTTTCCTTCTTTCCTTTCTTTTTAAAAAATTTACTTACATTTCTTTCAATTTTGCACCTAATTCAGTAAGTCATTTGGAATAATTTCTGCTTGGGCAATAGGAAATGTTATTTTATATTACAAGTAGTTGAAAAAATAGAATTGGAAAGCAAGGAAATTAAAGATTATACTCAAGTATGATACAAGAACTTGGGTAATTTGGAAGAACATCCTGAAAACTTGTCACACTGCCTTTATTGGACCAATAATTCTTCAGTGTCTTCTATCAGAACATTAGGAAACAAACAACAAATGATTTTAAACACCCCTCAGGTATTGGCTGCCACAGAGAAATGTGTTAAAATAACAAAAATGTAAAAAAAATTTGGATGTATTTATTCTCACATAATGAATGCCACTTCTAACATCCATGTGGCCGTATTCCATACTTAGTATAAAATGATGACACACACATACAATTTGAGAACTGGACTGTATAAGGTGAAAGCCATAGGGAATAATGATGCTTAAACAAAACAGAGAAAATCATTTTTACCAGTTTAAAATCTCTTCTTCTTTCTCCTCCAATGCCAGGCCATGCAATTCATTTAGATAGACTGACTTACCTCATTTATATGCAGCTGCTGTGTTTATGGGTGATGGGGAATTTTTTTCCTCAGTGTTCCAATGAGCTTTAAAAAAGAAAGCTAAGGATGATGTTTAAACATGGCTTTCTCAACATTTATCTCTCAGTGATTAAATTTGAGTATCTCCTAGGAGTGAAATATTTGATTACAAAACTTCCAGACTGCATTTTAAATGTCACCATATAAACATTTCTCCCAGCCCTTGTGACAGCTAAACTGCTCAAACAGGTACCTGGTGACTTTAGGGGGAATATTTAGCAGCAGTAGCTACAATAACCCCTAATGCAAAAACCTAGAAATGTTACCAGTGAATGGAGGGACATCCTGGACCTCAGATTGACTAATCAAGACTCATTTTGATGCCTGTCTTTGAAGTCCTTCATTTGGTTTCGGCTCCTGAAATATGTGCCACCTTTGTACTCAGTATTTCCCTCAGGAAGGGAGCAGCCCCATGCTTATAGGAAATGGACAGCTAATACTTCTTGAAAATGACCGATGAATGTACGTCTTAATAGGCTGAAAGTAATCAATGGGGCATGAAACGTGTTGGACTGGAACTGCCTGACAATGCCAATACTAAAACAATCCTACGGCAGCGGCCTCAAAGAAGAATATGGCCAAATTGACCATGTCCTCTTTGGTAATCAGTTAAGCGATATTAGTACACATTTCTCAAATAAAAATCATTACCCATCATTTAACAAGTCCCATCGTGAATTGGGTTGTTATTTCTCTAGCACAAACATCACACGGAATAACTGCCCTTTGTCACAAGTGATGAACACTTCCACACAAAAGAACATACAGTCAGTTGTCTCTGGAAATCCTCAAACATTTTCCATTTAAGAGGATACCCCAGACTCATTTGTGGAATGATGAGGTCATTGGTCTTGGGCTTTTACTCACTTTTTATTTCTCTTCTTTAATCTCATTTTCTTCATTTTCTTTATTACTAAGAGGGAGGCGAACTCACAAAAACCTGTTATCTATTATCCTTGTTCCAAATTTTGCTGGTTCTCAGTCCCCAGGGTTTGAAGTCAATATGTTTGGTAATGACTTTTTACAAAGAAAAAGGAAAAGAAACAGAGATTGGATTTCAAGTGTTATGATAAATGTATATCTGAACTTTCAGCTGGATTTGGTTTAAAGAACTCGGCATCAATTGCCTAGAAAGGCTCTCTCTCTCTCTCTCCACTCCCAAACCCATTCTTAACCTGGTAAAAATTGAGAAACCTTTTTACCCATATTGTAAACACAAAGAAATTGATCAAAGTGTTTGTGATCATTTGGAAAAGCCAGAGTTTATATTGCTCATGCCTTTTTTTTTCCTTCAATTGATTTACTAATTGGCTTCAAATTAGCTTTATTCCTCACATTTTGTTGGCTTATCAGGGTGAAATAGATGAAGAACAGTCTTCTGTATTAAAAAATATGCTGAAATGTGTTAAAAATCCCATTGGCAAATGAATTCTAAAATATAATCTGTTTTGGAAACACACATATAATAAAAATACTAAAACACTATGTAGTATGAGGTAGGTGAATAAAGTGGCGGTATTTCCTAAAAAAGAAAAATAAAATTTTAGAAATATCAGTTTCATCAATTCCTATCTGTAAATAAGGCAGCATTTTGCCAAACATAGGAAACTTTGGAAATTAATTTGAAATTTAAATTTGAAATGAACATGTTGTATAGATTGCCTTATACTCCAAAATTTCCTATTTTAATGTTTCCATTCCAGATGATTGTGTGAAAAATATATAGGATGAATGTGAATGTGTGTGTATGTGTGTGTGCATAGTTACAAGCGTCTAAGCCACATGCTGCAGAATTATATTTTCTTCAGCTGTGGACCATGCACATAGAACAGTGGTCCTGTGACATTGTGTCACCTAGTGACGTGATATGCATCTCATTTTATGTGAGTAGACGCTGTGATTCACATGATGACAAAATAGCCTTATCACACATTTCTAAGAGCTTGCCCCATCATTAAGCAGCGTACAACTTGTATGTGTACGTGTATACAATTATGTGCCTTTTTTCCTAGTTGGAAAACAAATTTTGCAATCATTCGAACCAGGCCAGTTCTCAGCATCTTTAAATATCTTTAAATAGGGCTGAAAAGTTTAAGACCATTGTGGAAAATTTCTACACTGATTGTATGGCATGTTTTTCCACTCCAAATCCAAAACCCAGAAGGTTTTCCAAGATGCACGGAGTGGCTGCCTTTGCTTTCAGAGGCGTTATCCTCAGCAACCTGGTTGCTTGGGGCTGCCAGACGCTTTGGGAGAGTTTCGCATGTCCAGAGCTGTTGAGATCACTGGGGCTGTGAAGTGGGGAGTGAGAGGAAAGAGGGTGAGGGGCGGCTATTTTCCCATCCTGGTGCTGATAGTTGTCTTGCTCCTATAGCTGGGAGCTCTGTTCTGCAGCAGAGGTTCTTTCCGCCGAGAGAGCCCGCCCCTGGCAAAGCGCTTCTGGTGCCTGCAAGTTCTCAGCTGTGCAAGTCGGGGGCACCTGTCCTGTCTTCACCAGCTTGTCCCACAGACCGGATGGCTTCTGCTGTAGGTGGGGTGTGTGGAGGCTATCTAAGCACCGCTGGTTGCAGACACTAACAAAGTAGTTCAGATAAGAAAAAAAGTCACCTGAAACTGCTAAACATACTTGAAAAGAGTAAAACCAAACAGCGTTTCAGCCAGGCACTCGCCAGATGTCTCTACTCCGATCCGAAGGCGAAGTGGAACACGGTGGTGACGCTGAAGGCCCTTAAGCTCTTGCCATAGATTTGTTATTAATTAAAAATTCAGCAAGGGAAATCTCAGGTTCTTTAAAGGAATGCTTTATCTATTTCCCCATATGAGAAGGAGCTCTTATAAATTCTATTTTGTGATACTCATAGCAGTGGTTTGGGAGAATGAATTAATTGTTGGGGGAACGAAGTGGGGGAAGTGAACACAGAAGGAAGTCTTATCCAAAGAACAATTAAATGAGATAGGTCATATGATCAGGGTTGAATATATTCCTGCTGATTCTCCAGGTTCCTTTCTTTCTGTAGGAGAGAATTTGAGGAAAGTCTTACTTTCCAAAGGATTATTATTTAAGTTTGTAAGTGTATTGAAGTTTTGAAGGTCTGGAAATCAAAATTTGACTGATATTAGGGAATTCCAGGCTCCTTCAGCTAGCTCTTGTAATTCAAATTGCCTCATGGTTCTACTCCCTGAAATTCTAGCAGTACTCATTTTTCTCCCTATAAATCACATTTTTCAACACTAGAATCTTGGGTGATATAATGAAGGAAATTAAAAGATCCAATATGCCAGGTGTGGTGATGCATGTCTATAATTCCAGCACTTGGGAGGCTGAGGCAGAAGGTTCTCAGAGGGATCTTAGGCCAGCATGGGCTACACAGTGAGTTGGAGGTCAGCCTGAACTACATAGCAAGACTCTGTCTTGGAAAAAAAAGTTATAGCAAAAATAAATAAATCCATAATATTTATAATACAGGTTGCTACTAAAGTAAAATGATGTTTCCTGATATCCATAAAGTGTGAAAAGGTTGTGGTATTTTTTTCTTTGTCCAAATTCGGCACTCTAAGTTTGAATACAATCTCTTACAGACCTACGCATGTGGTTTAAAACCTCGGGATGTCAAATTGTAACGTTTGGATACAAACACACTTTCTTTGGTGACAGCTTAGGTCAGGAATCCTGGCCTGCCAGTGTCCTATATCCAGCGATACCCTAATATTTGCTTGTCTTAAGCTTACAGAGTTGTATCAAAAATAGAATCTTACACACTGATGTATTTATGAGGTATATGTGGAATAGCAATATTTCTCCATGCAGGAATAGAGATGCTCCAAGTCATTAATGTCTAACCTACATCACGGAGAAGACAATTCTTTCCACACTGCACGTAGTGATGGAGAGGAAAATGAAGAAGGCCCACCATATGGAATAATGACACATACCGTTGTGGGGGGCGAGAGATTTCTAAAAGGTCTACACCAGAGTTTAGATATTATAAAACCTTATCCTAGCAAAGAACTAGCAGTGTGCTACAAAGTAGATGAAACTTACACAGAAATACACACACAGTGTAGATATGAAGAAAGCTGGCTGCAAAACAGTGGTTGTTGCATACTATAATTAGTATGAAAAATGGGACAATATATACATAATTGCTTCTTTTAGAATTCCCAGCATGAGGATAGAAAGATATATATTAACTAGCATTCACCTCAAGTCCACTCTAATCACTCTATCTTGAATGATGACCCATAGATGCAAGCAGAGAACACAGGACCATGGCCTAGAATATAAGCTCTTGATGTGGCCAGCCCTGGGTGACCTTGGAAATGAGCTTCTTGGGCTTTCTCCATGGGAACTTGCAGTGATGTGTGCAGCTAGCTGACAGGCTCAGGCTCTGCTGCTTTGGGGATGTGCAGCTCATTTAAGTAGAGGTCATTGTTTCCTGGGCATCACAGTCGAAGTATGAGCATGCCTCCATGATGGAGCCTGGCCATTTTCACCTGAATCTTTGTGCTGCTCCTCACTGAGTGACCTGAGAGCTTCTCCAAACTACACTGAGTCAGAGTCTTCCTACCCAATCCTTTTCACACCTGCTTATCTTTCACAGTTGTCAGGGTGGCTGGTGAGGTTACCTCCTCCTCATATACCCCTTCCTCCTCCTTTCCACTTTGTCTTTTCAGGACATAGCCCAAGTCTCCTTCACTTCTCCTTCATCTGGATACCTGCTTTCTACAAGATCCAGTCCTATACTTGGGGCCGGTATGTGTCCTACTTCTGACCCGGCATGATGATGCAGTCCTGTAATTCCAGTGCTCTGGGAGGCTGAGGCAGAAAGATCATCAGTTTGAGCCCACCCACCATAGGAAGCCTAGTGATTTAGTGAGACCCTATCTCAAATTAAAAATTAAAACAAAAAATGGGCTGGAGTTGTAGCTCGGTGTGAAGACTCTGGGTTCAATCCCCAGTACTGATAACAAACAAATAAACAAGCAAACAAACATATCTGAGTAATGTATATGAGACATTTACTTAATTTCCCTCCCACCATCTATATTTTTAGTTTTTTTTATTTTTCATTGACACATAATAATTAAAAATATTTAAGAGGTACAATGTGATATTGCATATTTTGAGAAATGGTCAAATCAGGTTATTATAGAAGAAATGTATGCCTAAAAAATTTCAAATAATAGGAAAATGTATGCATTTCTCTGGAGAACCTCTTCAATTTCTCTTAAAACAAATGTAGATAAAAATTCTGAGTTCTTACACATTGGAAAAAAATTATTTTGATGTTGCCTTTCATTATTAGTTCTCCTAGCTTCAGAATTATTAAGTACAGATTTATTTTTCCAGTAATTCAGAAACATTGATATCTAGTTTTCGTGTTCTCCAAATCCCTAATGACAATTTGAAACTTAGTCCATTGTAGTAAATTGTATTTACTCCTTAGATGTCTACATTTTTTAATATAATCTTAATTTAAATATGTCCAGACATGGGTTTATATTTGTCTTGCTGAGCACACAGTGAACATATTGACTTTTAAGACTGATACATAGCTATCAGCAGCTCTGGAAAACTTTCTTTTATTATTTCTTTGGTTATTTCCACCACCGCATTGGCTTCTACTCTTTTGAATCTCTATTATAAAACATGTTGGGTTTTATTATTGTTAATTTGTGTGTATTTGCCTCATATTTTTGAACAATTGTTTTGTGATGATTTTACATTTTGTATATTTCCTCAAATTCTTCTGTTGGCTTTTTTAGCAAGTGTAATCCTAAGAATTCTGTCGTTTTCCCCCTTTTGATAGTTTTGTGTTTATAGAAGCTTGTGGTGTTCCATAGATAATTGTCTCTCCAAATGAGTTGTAATTAATTAATTAAGATAATAAGTATGAGGCAAAGAAATATAAATGATTATCAATTGAGTTCTTTCCTATCATTTTTGTTAAACATCTTCTTAACATTTTCCTTCAAATTCATACTTTCCCAGTATCCACTTAGGATAAAATTCTCTGCTCTTATCCAAGGTTTAATAGCTGTAATCATTTAACTTGGGTTTCATTGGCTGCTTAAGTTTATACTTTTCTCCCTCGGGACTATAGCTCCTGTGCATACAAATCTACTTACATTTTAATAACCTAAGATAATATTTCCTCAAAAACTTCACCCACTCTCTGCTCATTTTTCCATGAATGATTAATGATGATAATTTATACAGAATCTTCTACCGAAAAGCACATTAAATAACAACATTGCCAGCACAGCCTCCTCATATCTCATCACACTGAGCAGCAACACTTAGAATAAATGTTGCTACTTTACCCAGTTGCAAATCATCAAAGTTGCATCTGTAAAGAAATGGAATAGGTAAAAAAAAAAGTATTTTAATAAATATGAGTGCTGACTATACTATCCTTTTTCACAAAGATGGCACCATTAAAAGTTCCAATTCTAGGAACAGCAGACTGGGTTCTGATGCCAGCTCAACTGCACCCTATTGGGCAGATCATCCAACTTCTTGGAGTAAGTTTGTTCCCAGGATGGATAAGAGGGCTAATAAATACAACACATAGGAAGTTTTAGTATAGTACCCCGGACACTGTAAACATTCAAAAATAATAGCCATTATAATAGATAATAGATGAAGACATTTCTCAGAGGAAAATTAGTCTGTTTTCTCCTAAAAAGAATTTCATTTTTGCCTTCTTTATGATCTCATTGCCTTTGGTTTAACTAGAATAATCCTGTGACTTGCAGCAAAATGGATGGAACTGAAGAACATCTTGTTAAGTGAAATAAACCAGACACAGCAAAAGAAGCACCGCACGTTCAAGCTAAAACCTTGACTTGAGGGTAGAAGAGTGATTATTAGAGATTGGGCAAGGGGTTTGTGAGGGGGCAGTTTGGAAATAGGTTGAATTTGATGAATGATGCTATACAATGTATGGAGAGAGCACACATGAAGCCCATGTACAGTTGGTACAGTGCTTAGCTAGCATGTACTAGGCCCTGGGTTTGATTCCCCGATCTCTGCTTCCAAAATGGTTATTTTATTTTTTTGGTGCCAGGGATTGAACTTGTGACCTTGAGCTTGCAAGGCAGGTACAGTGCCACTGAGCTAAATCCCCAGCCCACCAAAACGTTTATTTTTTATGTTCTTCCAACTGTAGTGTTAGAATCAAGCCACCTTAGCTTGTCACCACCATCACTCAGCATTACCAACAGGGACTTTGCATGTTGTACACTATCCAATGAGGAAATAGTGGAGGCACACAGGGAAGGGTTTGACTCCTACAGTGTCTAAAAAGTAAATTGTCTTCAAACTGCAAAGTTATTCAAACATTTAAGAGGTAGAATTCGAGATATTTTTCTGTGAATGAAAGGAGAATTGATGTAAGTAGAAGGTGAAACATGACAAGAAGAAGAGGCAAGCATGGAACCATGAGTGGCAGAGTCAAGAGGAAAAGTTCCCATGATATAGATCCAGTGAACGAAGCTATAACGACAAGAGGGAAGCCCTATAACCAGTGTGGTGTATGAATGTGCGGTATGACATTCATTTCTCTGGTTAGTAGAAAAAGAATACAGTGAATGAAGGAGGTTAGAGAATGTGAGAATGAAGATCATGTCCTTGATGGTGTGTACTCCTGGCCACTACGGGATCAGATGGTGGAAACCCTGAAGGAACAATATCCACTTCACCACTGGGAGTATGGATCCATCCAGCTGCTGTGGTCTGAGATGGAGCAGGGATGTGGTGGCCACCAATAATCTTCTTTCATCTCTATGGATAAAATTCTGAGCTTTCACATAAAATAGTGTATAAGAGATAGTGAAACAAATTTAGTCACCAGAGTAATGGAGAAAATCTTAGATTCACCTGGCAGTAACAGGAATGAAAATTCTGCAAATTACTCTGAATTATACCAGATCCACAACTTCTTTCCTGTGAGTTCAGTCCAATTCTAGACTTCTGAGACAGCTAGAATTATTCCTGGTCTTTAATGTGTACAGGATGCAACCCTTTTCAGATTTCCTTATTACCTTCCTCCTGAATTTTCATCAGAGAAACAAACTGGAAAATGAAAACAAACACAGCCCAAGCCAGGCCTGGTGGTGCACATTTGCAATCCCAGTACTCTGGGAGGCTGAGTCAGGAGGATCACCAGCTTGATCTCAGTCGGATCAACTTAGTAATGGAGTGAGATCCTATCTCTAAAAACTAAGAAGGGTGAGGTATGTAGCTCAGTGAGAAGACCCTGGATTTATTCCAGTGCCAGAAAAAACAAACGAACAAACAAACAAAAAACGAGCAAACAAACAGCCTTTACACAACAGTGTTAGTGCACATTTATGGATTTGGCAGAGGGGAAAAGACAAACATGGACTAAAAAGTTTAGCAAGTTTTGAGTGTATGTAAAGATACCTGGTCGGGCTCTCAACCATTAGAAAAGACTACAATTTCCTTTGTAATTTTATTCTAGGGTCAAAGTCTTTGTTATTCTAAACTCTCTGCGATGCCTGCCTTATTTACTAACCTGGATGACAGCTAGGCTGCCTTGAGATTTAGAAATCGCTGCTTCCCAGCGCGATTCCTGCCTGCTGCCTCCAGTGGCGAATTGGCAGAGTGGGTCCCTGTGGCTCTGCGGGGGAGTCTCGGATCTGTCCGTGGGAGGCGGGGAAGGTTGAAGCCGCAGACTCTGAGACCCCAAGTCCAACTCCGCCTGGATGGGAGGGAAGGAGCCCATTCGTGTCTCGCAAAGCTCCATCCTTCTTGGCAGTAGTTGTGGCTGGGAGTCAGCAGGTGCTTAATGCTGTTAAATTTATGAGTAGTGAAAGCCGTTGGATTTCTTCACACCTGGGTAACATAAATTAATCAGAATTTTTTTTTTTTGCCCGACATAGTTGGAAAGTGAGTTTGAAATCCATGGAAAGCCATTAAGTAACCTTTCCTGGAATGTGTTTATTTCTGAACATTTACCTCCGTGGCTGTAGGTTGTAGCTGACAGACGTGGACCCTCAGCAAGAGTCAGGGTTGGAAAAAGCTAGGCCAGAGGAAGGTCCCTCAGAGATCCCCAGAAAGACACAGAGAACCCTTAATTTAAACAGTTGTAGTTTTCAATTTTATAATTTTTTGCTCAGAATTCCCAATAAGTAAGTGTAAAGCTAAAGCATCAGTTTGTAAATGACTTTCATTGGTAATTTTTCCTTTTAAACTAAATGTGATATTGAGATCCGCCCTTTTATTCCCCTTCTTTCCTTTCTCTCCGTTCTTCCATCCCAATAGGTAACTGAGTGTATGACGGCTCAGGAAGAATTTTAAATGTGAATAAAATGGGGAGAAGGGAATTTCTCCTTTCCTGTTCAGTAATTGACTCTCCACGTAAAATTATCCATCCATGTTGCTCTTGTCTGTTTGTCCCTTTCCTGCGAAGTCTGCTATATGTATTTCTAAGACTCTTAGTCACTGGATTTTAAAAGGTGCTATGCATAAAAGTTGTTTTGCTAGTGTTTCCGTTTGCAAAGGGGGGCTGTTCTATCTTGAAATATACTGAGAGATTATTTTACTATCTCTTTTCTTTCTAAAAGGAATGGAAGCAGTTTATAATACTGGCTTGAAATATTGCTCTTTTTCATGCAACTTATATCAATTACATAACAATGATTGGATTTAAAGATTAAAGTGAGAAATAGCACAGTATAAAATATACTGACATGTTTCATAGTATAGCATAGGAAGGGTAATAGACCCTTGAAGATTGTTGGGTGAAATCTCAGCCTTCACTCTGCTTGCGCTGACTCTTAGTAAACTGTATAAAAGTCAGAGTCACTTTACCTTGCTCAGAGTAGAATTTGTTGTGAATATTGTAGATGATAGTCTGGCATCCACTGAGGCCCTAGCCCTACTGGGTAATAATGATGTAGTTTGAGGATTTGATTTTTAAAAAAAAGGGGTGGTGGTGGAATTTGATTCCCCCATACATTACCTTAAAGCCTTTTGCTGGTAATTTTTTATATGCCATATACATCTGTAAAATATAGTCTTAAGACATTAATTATTTTATATCTGTACATTATATGTATTTATACAGATATATCTTAAGGCATTACAAATCACAAACAGATTCATAAAATAGACACACCTGGGCCTTTTATGTAATATTTTGTTGTTCCCAAGAAATAATGCGATTACTCCAAAAATATGTTCAAGCAATGTTTTTACCTTACTGCGAAACTTCGGCTCTTCCAGATGTTCCATATTGACTACTTGGGGGAAATATGCACTTTAAAGGAGGTGTGTTTTTATCACAACACTTGCTCATGTGTGTATGGATGGCTTCTCCAAATGCAAGAATATTTTAGAATGTTTTCACAAGAGGAAAGCAAAACCTAAGGCTTTCAGATAGGATCTGTAATAATGCTTCATAACTGAAGACAGTTTTCTTAGGGTTTTTGCTCCTCGAAAAAAAGAACGATAATGCACCGGAGACCCCAAAGGGAAATATATTGTTAATGGAAAAAATTGCCTTCATTCACTCTTTCTATTTAAGGGAGCTCTTGCTGCCAGGTTATAATGAAAACATAAAGGTCTAATACAAAACTGATTGAGGAAGGAGGCAAGGGAAAGGGACCCAGAAAATGCAACATCTAATTCAGATGTTTGCATTTGTGGAGTGGCTTTTGTGAAAATGGCCAACAAACCTTACCTTCTTCATCATCCCCACATCCCTATTCCATGAGCTAAAGACAAACAATTAAAATCTTATTCAAAGCGCAACATTTTTTACATAATTTTGTTAAATTGTGTTTACGTATAACAGAATCTCAAGTATGAGACAATTTCTTTATAATGATTGATCTCATTGGTAGAAAGTTCTAGAAAAATACAGAAACATGCAACGTCCCAAAACAGTTTTGTTCCCACCAAGAAAAATGACCTAATCATTTTGTTATTTCTTCATCATTAAAATAAACATTTTCTTGATTTGATGAAACTAAGTTAAGGATAAATCATTAGATTTAGATAAAAGGCTTTGGTCCTGCTTAGGAAAAGTTATTTTCCTGGCTCCTGTGAAATAGAGGAAGAAGGATTTCATTTTTGTTTTTTGTAAGGAAAAAATTAGTCTCAGGGAAAAACCCAGACAAACTTAATAATTAAATAAAATAATGCTTAGTGACAAATGTTAAAAGAACACACATATCAGAGAAAGAAGTAAATAATCTTTCAAACCATCTGTCCTAGCCTTTTTCATAACCTTTGGGAACCCATTTTGGGGAAAGCCATCATAGTACTTCAGAGAAGTATAAATTATTCACATGGTAACTGCTTTGTGTATTCTATAACTTGACGTCTTTCTGGGAGATTATGCAGAACTGTGCGATGTGTGTTCTTCCCCTCGGGGCTAGTGAGGCGTTGATCCTATGGGAATTTGTATTTATCCTCTGCTTTTGCTGCCTGGAATGCCTTCCTCTTCCCTGGCTCTGTTTACAATGGCATTTTACCTCATAATTTGTGAGATGGCTTTGAGAAATCTAAGTACTGGACCGAAATCCCACATAAAGTAACATAATCCAGTAGTCCTACATTTGCAACATTCACAAATAGATGAGTACAAATTTATTAACTCTAAAGCTTATTTGGAGTTTAATACAGAAATGCATTATTTTTTGTTTCAGAAATTTTACCTTAGCTTGAATTCCCCCTAAAATGACTCTTAAGTCAAGGATTAGAGTGCAAATCCTTGATTTGAGAATTGCAGGAGTCATCAGTGGGGGTCAAGGGAGTGATACAAGAAATGGACCCATCCAGAGAAGGGTCCACGGCAGACCAGGGCTCATTTGTAGGGGGATCTGGAAATTAATGTGAGACACAAGACATGTACTTTGGAGTCATGCCTCTAGAGCGGTGGAGAGTTTTACATCAACTGATGCTAGCTATCAGCTGAGAGCTGCATTCCGTTGTCTAACTCAGCAGCATCTCAAGTCTATGCACAATGGCAAAACAGCAGCAGAAGGTCTGCATCAGTGACAAGATTATCACATAATTATCAAACAAATATTAATAGTGTTTGAAAACACAGTGTAAATTTAAATACATGAGAGCCAGGGATTTAGCTCAGTGGCACCGTGCCTGCCTTGCAAGCACAAGGTCCTGAGTTTGATCCCCCATACTGCAAAAAAAAAAAAAAAAAATCAAATACATAAGCAGTGCACACAAAGTTAAGAACTACTAATATAAAAACAGCACCAATAGCCATAATATAGGCAAAGGGATTGAACTTTTTGTTATCTTTATGGTTTTGTATATATCATAATACTACACTGTACTTACTACAGAATACTTTATTCTTGTCTGTACATTGTGTTACATTGGCTTCTTAGAGGAATATCTGTAAAGTTGGCTCAACTCAGGCCATGAACAGTTGGAAAGCTTACCTAATTCTCTTGCTTTTCAAAAACTAGACAAAATAAAACAACCTACAGTATATGTTTACCAAATAGTTGAATGAATAGAAATCTCTTACGAGCTTAAATGTGAGTTCCTTCTATTTGAGTCATTTCAATGTTTCATATATTTTGCTTTTGAAATTATAAAATGATCACATCTACTGTAAATGTTTGTGATTTGTATTTTGAATCTCTTATGCAATGACCATAAAGAAGAGAAACTATTTTATCTACAGATAGAAAATATAAAGAATCCAATTGTTGAGAGAAATTTTATCTACTATCATTGTATTTCAGTAGTCTATGATATATTAAATCTCAAAAGAAACATAAGAGAAATATTTTAAAGGTCCACATTGAAGTATGAGAAGATATAATTTAATACATATGCAAAATATATGTAAATATTTGTAATGTTTATATAAATGACTATATATTATTGCTATTTATTATTTATAAAAATATACTATAAAATATATCTATGTAACATCACACATACATGCAAGTGCAAAATATTGTAGTATATGATATATAGTATGGTTTAGAAAGTTAAAATTTTGATATTTGTAGTGAGAAATTTAAATAATTTATTAATATTTAATTTATAATTACAAAATATTATCAGTCTAGGACCAATTTATAGACAAATTTGGAAATTTATTAGGATAAGATGTTTGCCCACTTAACTTTCTTAATCTGGAGTGCAAATCTCACACAATTAAAAATGAATATCAGTTTGTATTACTGTCACAGTCTACAGGGTTCAGAAGCCTTCACAAATATGCAAATAATAAACTTTAAAGCTAACTTAAATGCTTTCCTTTATTTATTCTCTGTTACTGCCACCAAGGCAAAGATAAATGTTTTTATTTTACATTTATAAAATAAATGATTAAGAATAATTCATTTTTTATATCAAGTCCCACTGAATGCATTATTTCTGGAACTACTAAGGGGTTCTATCAAGAATTTGGAAAGAAATAAAAATTATACTAATGGAACACAGTTGTTGCCTACACAAGAGTTTAAAAATGATATTGGCTCTTTCAAATGTTTTAGATAAGATGATAAACTATTAATACTCATTGGTAAAACAGCCAATTAAAATGTTAAATACTAATCTGTACCCCAGGAATTTGTTTATATACTTTTAAAAATTCCATTTTTCAATCACCAGAAGATGAAAATTGACCAAGTCAATTAATGCCAGGGGGAGCTAACCCTTATAATGTTAGAACATAATGTAAAAGTATTGATTTAAAAAAAAAGTATGGATTTAAATTTCAAATTTTGCTTTAACAGGTAGACTAGTATTGTTGATAACCTAGATAATAGATTCTAGTATGGAGAGATACATCTCTGAAATATAATTAATGGAACTTCTGAAATAAATTTAAAATTAAAGTCTACCTTTCAGTTACATTTTGACTATGGCTGCTAATTGCTAGACCAATCTCTATTCTCTAGATTTGTCTAGTAGGAGAATCTCCAACTTTGGTATAAAAATGACCACCCAGAAAATTGATGACATTATTTTGTCTCACAGCTAGTGTGTTTATGTCCGCTTTGGCCGATACCATGTAAAATGATGAAAAGAATCTTTAAAGGCAGAAAGGCACATACTTCCAACTCTTTTCTATCTTCCAGGGTACAAACTCCATGCTTGGGATGGCAGAGATACAAGATAAAAGTAAATGTAGTTTTGCAAGTTTTGAGGTCACCCATTACTCCTCTATCTTCTACTAGTAGACTCCTTTTCCATGAAAGAAGAATAAACGTCCATCTTGTATAAACCACTGGTTTTATTTGTCTGATTTCTGTTTCATGTAGCCAACTTGACCTTAAATGGCCCACAGGTCCATTATTGCCATGTTACTCTTTCTTAGAAATTTTAATGAAAAAGTGTTTTGACCACTATAGCAGATGATATCACAGGGGCAAGGTTTGAAGACATTACAAACTTATCTTTCATAAAGTAAACCTTTTTAATGGCATGGAAGACAGCATTCTTTAAAAACTGTTGGCCAGAGATCATTTTCACTGTTCATCTATATGAATACCATGCATCTTATGCTTTTTGCTTTGATTTTTAATCTGCCAATTAGGAATTCTCTCTTCCAAATTTCTTGACCACGTAATAAGAAAGAAAATTTTGCGGTGACATGACCATCAATGTCAGAAGCTTTGAACTTATAAATACTCCATCAAATACATTTTGAAAAAATCCAATATTTGGAGACTTTTTTATTTTGAAATAATTACATAGTCAAATAAGTATTTATTCATGCCAAAAAGCTCATGTATTACCATTCTTGTCACAGAATATGTTGTTTTCCATTGGTCTTTAGTGTTTCATCTCTTGCAAATAAGAATTCTTTTTCCATATATGTATTATTTCATATTTTTGGTAAGGAACTCTTGGCCCAATAGGAATGTTCACTCAAAAGAGCAGAATAGTCCAGGTGTCCGTTTTTCTCTAATTCACTCTCAGAGTAAAATGCCAGCAAATTTCTGATGACAATATTATATCTGCTAGATAATAAATCTTAGCTTCAGTATGAGTTAAATTAAACTGCCAAAGTCATCATTAGATTTAAGCACCAGGTAGTTATTCCAACATGGGCTTCACAGGACTCAAAGTCTTCTGGTTTGGAACAATGAAGAATTATCTTACAGCCAGCACCATTATGGTGGTAGAGCTGGTCAAGAACATGTTTGCTTTCCACTCTCTGCTCCAGCACTGGAAAGTTGTGTATTCACAATTGCACAGCAACACTGGGGGCAGAGGTGGGAGGAACCTCTCCACTATCCAGTTTTCCCCTTCCCTGTAAGTCCTCTGACCTCGATCTTGGTGGGCTTTTCACACCACAAGCACAGAGGAGGGCAATCTCTTGGATCTGCTTATCGCTACCTTTCCTCTCTGTTTCCTAATCCGTCCTCTTTCCCACTAGGAAATGCTGGGTATTCTCAGGTCCCATTCTAGGCTGTGCCAGCCAATCAATCACACTGCATGGGTGATTTCATGGAATCTCAGTAGAGAACCAGCCCAGACCACAGTGGACCGGCAGAGGAGTCACTCCCAGCAGTTCCTTCTGATCTTCTCCAATAACAAAGCTGCTTCCTTCCATATTCTTTAGAGTTACTATTTTTCTCCACTTCTGTAAACACTCACACTTGCAGTTTTACAACTGTAATATAAATAAATGTGCAAAAACCCCTTGATGAGAGTATGATATGCTTGCATTTATGCTGTACATCAATTCAGGAAGGAATGACATCTATATCTTTACATCACTTTAAGAATAAATGACACATATTCCATATTAAGATTTCAAATCCATGAACATTACTTATTACTCCAACTTGGGATCTTCTTTTATTTCTTTAATTAGTATTTTGCAATTTTCAATATTTTTGAATTATACCTACTTCATTTTAATTGGAACAATAAGTGGTTTCCCTCTTTTATTTGGTTTCTGCTTGATCTTTGTTAATATTTACAAATGCATTGGCTAATGCACCTTGATCTTTCAACCTTATTAAACTCATTTACTTGTTCTAAGAAGTTTTTGTATAATTCTTTGAAATTTGTTTCTTTAAAATCTAGTTGTTTGTAAATGAAAATGGATTTACTTCTTTCTTCCCAATCTGCACTCTTTTTATTTCTTTTTCTTGTCTTATTGTGGTGAGTAGAATTTCCAATCCTCCTTTAAATAAGAATAGCCACAGCAGACATCCTTACTTGTTGCTGGTCTTAGAAGGAAAGCTGTCAAGTCTTAAACCATTAAGTTAACTGGAGGGTGTTTTTTTAGATACTCTTGTGAAGATGTAAAACCTTTCTCTAAGTTCCTAGCTTTTGAGAATTATTATCACAAATGGGTGTTACATTTTGTCAAATTCAGTACTAATAATTGTATGATTATTCTTTAACCTTTTGATGTAGTGCCTTATGCTGATTCATTTTCAAATACTAAGCCAGCTTTGCACACCAAGAATAGATCTTATTTGGTGGAAGAATATTATTCCTTTGGTGTATTACTAGATTCAATATGCAGATTTTTTTGAGAACTTTTGCCTCTCAGTTCACAAGAGATACTCAATTATAGTTATGCTTTTCTTCCTCTCTCCCTCTTATTCTACATTTTTTCCTTTCCTTCCTTCCTTCTTTCTTTCCTTCACTTTCCTTCCTCCCTCCCTTCTCTCTTCCATCTCTTCCTCCTTGTCCCTTCCTCTTTCTCTCTCTTCTCTGATTTCTGGTATAAAGGTAGTGTCAGCCTTATAATCTAAATTCAGAAGCATTCTATCTCATTTTCTGAAAGTGACTGTGTAAAATTGGCATTAATGTTTTAATAAATTTCAAAATTTCTCGTGAAATCATCTGGATGTGTAGATATCTCTTTTGGGAAATTTGAAATTATAAATTGTACTTCTGCAGTAGTTATAAGACTACTCTGGTAATCGCTTTCTTCCTGACTGAATTTAGTAGGTGGAATTTCCCATTGCTTCAAGGTATGGGATTTATGAGCATAAACTTGATGGCAATGTTTTTTATTGTCCTCTTAACAGGTTTCCTATATTATGTCTTGGTTTGCTACTAATAGTAAGGGTTTGAGGCTTCCTCTTTTTTTCAGTATTTCAAGACATTAATTAATTAATCGATTAATTATTAATTATTTGGAGAAGAAAATTTTGTTCTGTTATTTTCATGTGCTAATTTATTTCTGCTCTTATCTGTATACACTTTATTCTATTTAGTCTTCCCTTCCTTTGCTTGTTTCTTAAAGTAGGGATTTGTAGTATTTATTTGAGATATTTCTTTTTTTCTAATAAAAAGTACTTAATGCTATACATTTCTCTCTCGGCACTGCCTTAGCTGTACTCCATGCATATTTAATTTTCTTGTAGTCACATGCATTTTAAATTTTTCTTTGAAGTTTTCTCTTTGAGCCATGTGTTACTTACTCATGTTTTTTTTTACAGTTCTATATTAGAAGACTTTATCTTTCTGTTATTTATTTTAACACTTTTTTCATTATGTTTTGAAAGATACTCATTTTATGAATCATTTCATGGGTTATTTTATGACCCAGAATATGGTATATCTTGGTGAATATTCTATGGACTCATGAGAAAAACATTTTGTTGAGAGATCATATGTTCTATAAATGTCAGTTTGATTCTGTTGGTTGATAGTGATGTGTCTAGTAATTGTGTATCCCAACTAATTTGTCACGCAGGTCTAATGGTTTTGGAATGTTGGAATTCCCAACCAAATGTTTGGGTTTATCTATTTTTCTTTTTAGCTTTATTAATTCAGGTCATGTAATTTCAGGTTCTATGGTTTGGTAATACACATTTAGAATAACCATATCTCTGTATTGGATTGTCCTTTTATGACTATGTAATACTTTAATTTTTCTCTAGTAATTTTCCTTGCTCTGAAGTCTATCTTATATGATGTTAATATAGCCACTCCTGTTATACCTATTTTTAAAATTAATATTTGTATAGTATATCTTTCTCCTCTTTAGTTTCAATCTACTTATGCTTTGAAGTTCAAAGTTTGTTTCTTTTACACAACATATACTTTGTTCTTTTTCTAAAAGTCACTTTGTAAACATCTGTGTTTTAATTGGTGTATTTACATCATGTGTATGTAAAGTAATTATTGGTTCATTATAGTTTAAATTTACCATTCATTTTCTATCTATTTTTTCTGCTGCTCCTTCCTCCATTTATTTGTCCTTACATCTGTGTGGGTTATTTAAACATTTATTTAGAATTTCTCTTCTACTTATAATCTTTTTGAGTATATCTCCTTGACTTCTTATGTTAGAATTTGCTATAATTATCACAATATACACATATAAATTATCACAGGCTATAATGTCATATCTTGCTACTTATCACAACCCACTAGCATCAAACTTTTACCACTTGAAGCAAAGTATAGAAAATTTATTTCCACTTGCATCTGTTTTCCATTTCCACTTTACAAATATAATCTTAAATATTTCCTCTATGGACATAAGATCAAATGAGATTATGATATTTTTGTTTGAAATATAAAATGTATTTGAAAAATGTAGAGTGAAGTATATACTCTATTACATTCGCCTGTCTATTCATCTGTCCCTTTGAAAGCCTCAATTGCCTTCTGTTCTCGTTTTCTGTCTGGAAAGCTTCCTTTAGCAATTTTTGAAGAGCTGGTCTGATGCTGACAAATCCTCTTCATTTTCCTTCATCTGAGAATGTCTTCAGTTTCCCTTCAGATTTGAAGGATACTTTCACTGACTAGAGGGCTCTGAGTTGAATTTTTTCTCTTTTCCCATTTGAAAAATGCACTGGCCTTGCTTCTGGCTTCCATAGCTCCAAATGAGAAACTCAAAGCTATAGGAATTAATGTTCCCCTGTAAGTAATGTGTCACTCCTCTCGGGTGTTTAAAAAATTTGTCATTGTCTTTGGATCTCAGGCTAGTTGGTTCATTTTAATTTCATTGTGACCTGGTGCTTTTAGAAAGTTATTCTTATTTGGTGTTCATTCAGATTCTTGAACCTGCAGGATTCTATCATCCAATGTGAAAATATTCCATCTTAATTTCCTTAAATATATTTTCACCACTCAATCTTCCAATTCTTCTGAGACTCAGGTGTGTATAAACGTGAATACATTTGTTAAATTTTCACAATTGCTTGTGTGTTATTTCTTAGTGTATTTTCTTCTTTGTGTGTATATTGAATAAAGTATTGATGTGTCCTCAAGTTCACCAATTCTGTCCTCTCTCATCTCTATTACTTAGCCCATCTAAGGAGTATTTTATTCCAATTACTCTATTCCAATCCTGTAATTTCTACTTGGTTAACTTTTATAGCTTTTATTTTTTTGCTAAGATTTCCATGGAATTTTTTATTTGCTTAAAAAGAATTGATACTTTTAAATAGAATTGGATAATTCAAAGAAATTAATCATCTCTATTTTGGCTAATTATGTTCTCTTTTCTCCTTTAAATTGTGTTTTTCATGGTCCTTGGCATATTGAATGATTCTGTTTGCATATGAGTTGGACATTTTTAATATAAACGTAAGAGACTTTAAATTTTATTTAAATTTGTTTCAGATGGCAGGACTCAATTTAGAATATAATTCTTGAGTTACTTTTATGAACTGTAGTGGCAATGATAATTTAATTTTTTGAGCCATTGAAACTGTGTTCTTGTCAGGTTTGTTCTTCTGGCTCCACTGGAGTTCCTCTTCTTCTTCTTCCTTCCTCCTCCTCCTCCTCCTCCTCCTCCTTCTGCTTCTTCTGCTTCTTCTGCTTCTGCTTTTTTTTATTAAGTTTATTGATACATTTCAAGTATACAATACAGTTACATTCAACACTGGGATCTTGTACCTGTACATGATTTATCTTGGTTCTTATTTTTTCCCCTTCGCCTGCCCTCCCTTCACTCCCTCCATCCCTCCCTATTTACAAAGACTCTGTTTCCATTTTTTCCTTTTCTCATGTTTTTCCCCCTTCTTTCCTTTCCCCTACCCCGCCCACTTCCCCTATTCCTTTAGACCTTTTCTTCCTAATTCAATTATCAATTATACATTTGGATCCTTATTTACACTTTTAGTTTTTCTCACCAGAGGAACTATTCGGTATTTACATGTTTGTCCTATTTATTTCACTTAAGAGTATTGCCTCAATGTGCATCCACTTCACTATAAATGCCTCCAGTTTCTCTTTCTTTATGGCTGAGTAGTACTCCATTTTATTAAAAAACTACATCTTCTTTATCCAGTCTCCAGTTGATGGCCAATAGGGCTGTTTCCAAGTTTTAGCTATGACAAACTGTTTTGCTACAAACATGGGTGAGCATATATCACTGTGGTACGATTCTTTTCATTCTTTTTGGAAGATACTCAGCAGAGGAATAGCTGGGTCAAATGAGACCTCTAATCCTAGTTGTTTGAGGTATCTCCATATTAACTTCCATAGTGGTTGCACCAGTCTGAACTCCCACCAACAATGGAGAAGAGTTCCTTTCTCCTCAAAACCCTGCCAGCATTTGTTATTGGTTGATTTCTTCATAGCAACCATTCTTTCTGGGGTGAGTGGAATCTCAGTGTTGTTTTCATCAGCATCTCTCGAATGACCAGTGATATTGAACACTTTTTCATATCTTTATTTGCTGCTTTTACTTCTTTGAGAAATGTCTGTACATTTCAGATGTCCATTTCTGAATTGGGTCTTTATATTTGGGGGGTCTGATTTTTTGAGTTCTTTATATATTCTAGATAGTAGACCTTTGTCTGAGGAACAGCTGGTAAAAATTTTTTCCCACATAGTAGGTTGTCTCTTAGCTCTGTTGTTGGTTTCTCTTGCAGTGCAGAAGCTTTTTAATAAGATTAGATGTTGCTGATTCTTTATGCTAGCTAGTTCCCAAGCTACTGAGATTTTGTTCATAAAGTCTTTTCCTATGCCAAAGTCTTCAAGAGTTCTATCTAACTTATCTTCCAGCAAGTTTAGTGTTTCTGTTTTAATATTTAGATCTTTAATCCACTTCAATCTTAGTTTAGTGCATGGTGAAAGATAGGGGTCTAGTTTTAATCTTTGGCAAATTGAAATCCAGTTTTTCCAGCACCATTTATTAAAGAGGCTATCTTTCCTCTAGTGAGGGTATTTGGCTCCTCTGTGGAAGATGAGGTGGCTGAGTGTGTCTGGGGTTGTTTGGGCATCTTCTAATCTATTCCACTGATCCTCGGGTCTGTTTCTTTGCCAGTACCATGCTGTTTTTTTATCACATCCACTGTAGTTCTAGATGGATCCTTGCAAATGACACCCATGTCACTGAATGAGGGGTCCAGGAAATGTTGGTCATCATCACTGATGCTGTTCTGGAGGATGGTGACATTGCTACCCTGGAACAGGTCAGGAACCTTACTGACATTGACACTATGAGGGCTCCCCTATTCAGGGTATGGAACCAAGCACGCTTCTGCTTCTGCTTTGGGTCCTCACAAGAAGGGCCTTCTAACACTGAGTGTCAGGACTTCATGACTCCAACGGGTTCTGCAGGGATGCAGCTCCCTGTTAGGGTATCTGCTGGGCTGTCACTGTCCTAGTCCTTCAGATTCATGGAGCAAACTTTGCTGTCACTGCCTCTGGGAGGTCCAGGTTGCCATACGTGGGAGAAGCACAGAAATTCCAGAAACTCATTGAGATGCCTTTTCTCAAGTCCTGGAAGCTCTGAGTTCTTCTTTCCACCTTTCAGAATTCTTTTATGATCCACTATTGAATCAATTCCAGGGTATGTGTTTATATTTCAGGAAAGGCACAGGGAAAAGTGAGTCTAGAATATCTTCTTCCTTCATGTATTTTCAAAATAGTCATCTATCATTTTTTCTTGTTTTTTCAGCAAAAGTATTGGATGAAGAACTTAGTCTTAATCCTGGAACTGGATTTCTATGTAAGAAATATAAACATTTATTTTGCTATGCATAGATGATTACCATTAAATACTATTTATTAATGATTTTTAAGTCTTCCTCCCACTTCATTCGTACTATTTTCCTCAAACTCTTTACTCTTATGCTTTTAGTATCTACCTAGAAAACACACTAATTTCTACCTTTGAGCTTTTTTCACCATTTCATACCAAGTACAACTGCCCTTTACACCCGATCTCCATCCTTTGTACAAATCCATAACCTGGCTATTGCAAAGGCAAAGATACTGCCCATTATCTCAGGAGATTAATGCAAGTTAGGTACTTTCCTCCAAAATAATCACTATGGTATTTCAGGGAGCTGAAAAGCAATTGGAAAATTTCAAAAGATAAACCAAGGGTCAAATAAAAGCAGAGCTATAAAAGCACTACATAAATGTTAATTGTTATTAAGGCAATATGAGAAGATTTAAATTTACCTGTTTTTTAATTCAATTTTTGAGTGAGCAGATCCAAAAGAACTACTATAGACTATTATGCCAAATATTAAAAATAATCTTTCAAAATCCCCCTGCCATTGTCAAGCTTTTCCGTACAGTATCAGAGGGGTTTCTATATTAAATAATAGCAAATGATTTCAGATAAAATGTTTCTGCAATAGTTAATCATAAAAAATAATTTTTCATGATATGATACATTGGTCATTTAGATAAAGAAAATTTTGGGCTAATATGTCATTATGAAACTTTTATCTGCTTACTATCGACAACAAATATTACTAATATCCTAAACCTTTTTGTTTTAATTTTAAGAAACTCAATTTCCAATAATGGTAGCTTGTTGCATTCATATATCAACCACTATAACCTTTACATCAAGCTGGATTATATTTTATTATATTAACTTATCTATGCCACATCATCTGTTGCCTGAATGGATCATAATTGGTAAATATCCTCAGCTTCATTTTATTACTGATTTTATTCTTGAAATACTCAAGGAAAAAACTATCCTGGCCTGTCAGTAATTCTTTGAGTTTATGTACATATCCAGGTTTGTCTTCCTTGATGTGTGTAAGAAGGCTACTTTATTTTAGCTTTGCCATGTTCTAGCTAATGACAATTTATGGATTTTTAAAACTTCATTAGGTAAACTGAAGGCAGAGAAAATGACTAGACCAACTTCTCAAAATAAAGGGGAAGAAGACAGGGTTTGCATTGTTTGAGTCTTACACTGAGAGAGGTGTACTTTCTCTTACATGTTGTTTATTTCTTCAATTAATTCATCAGCAGATATTATTGAGTGTCACCCTATGTCTAGTAAGATGAATGGAAAAGCACACTTTTGGTAAATAAAGCAAATATGATCCCTAAAACTTGGTGTAAGAAAGTAATAACAAAGTAGGAAATGAACAAATAAATGTATAATGGTATTTTAGAAAACTGCAAATGGTGGGGAGCAGTAAAGCAGAGTGACAGAGACACCTGCAGGGGTGTTGGGGAGTGGAGAAAAAGAGGCATATTTTGTGGCTGTTCCCTGGGATGTCCCACTTTAGTAAAGACCAAAACAACAAGAGAAAGGCCTATTCACTAGAAGGACTCATTGCTTTGACAAAGTCCTCTGGGTCTCCCCTAAATATAGTCCTACAGATAAATATCTAGTGATATCTTTGCCCATGAACTGGGATGTTTTACTATAAATTCAACTCCATCATTTATTCTCACTGTAGGACAGTGCTTAAGATATTAAAGGAATTGCTATTTCCCATGACCCATTTCTACCTAGTCTAATTATAGGTTGCTGAATCACTCAGTGATCAATATGTATTTCAAAAAATGAATTTGAAATTTTTAATCTGCCATAAAACAATCCTTCTATGTCTCAACACATGCATAACCATGTAAACAGCAATGTGGAGCTCGAGGACATTGGGTTGGGATAGAAATGAGGACTTTGCTGCACCTCCACTGGTTTGAGTAAAACTGAGAAGCAGCAGTTGGGAATCTCCCCTTGGTCTGCAAGTGCAAAAAACTCTCATCACAGTATTTTCAAGAGCCCTTTTACTCAGTCATTTCTTCTCAACCTTCCCTTCCCAAATTGTTCCAGTGGTCCAAGAGACGAGAGGAATTATGGAAAGAACAGTAAATGATGGGGAAAAGTCTTTTATTAATTGGTTTTTGCATCAAGCCTTTTTAAAGCCAGTCTTCATTTGGGGCAGAAGAAGTGGGCTTTTTCCCCTTGAGTATTGCAAATTCCTTATGATTGCGGTCCATGATAGACCATCAGATGCTCTACGAGTGATGTTTTCCATGGTTTACACTAATAATTTCAGCATTTGAATTTAATTTTCCATCTTTAAAGTCACTAAAGCCCTTTTGGATCTAAACAGTAGCTACTGTTTATTATTTACTTATTACATGCCAGTGACTAATGTGCACAAAGATGGTGTTACATTCCTTCTGCAGATGAAAAGAGAAAAGTCCGCAGGTGTTCTGCATGTATAATTTTTTAAAGTCATTCCATTTCCTGGCTGTTTGAGCCTGTGGACTTGTGGGTACAGAGGGGCACCTGTACTTTTTGGAGATCAGGGAAAAAGCAGTGCACGGAATTTTGTTGAAAAGTCTCCATCTGGATAAAAATTTCAAACAAATATTCAATTGTCTTTAAAATCAATAGACTATTTCAGAAGATTTTGTTGTTTTGTTTTGTTTGTTGTTGTTGTTATTCAAAACAGAGTCTCTCTATGTAGTTCTGGCTGGCCTAGAACTCGTGGTGATCCTCCTGCCTCAGCCTCTCGAGTGCTGGGATGACAGGTGTGTATAACCACATCCAGCTCAGAGGGGTTTTAGCTTTCTGGAGATCTGAGCAAATAGTACAGAAATTCCTGTACAACCCATCTCTTCTGTACCTTTTCTCCACCAACATCTATTCATGTGGCATAGTTGTTAATACTTACAAACTTACACTGATACATTATGATCACATGTACCTATAGTGTGTAGCTCACACTAGAGCTCATTCTTTGTGTTTTCCAGTATTGCAGATTTTATGAATGCATGATATCATGTATTCACCAGTACAGTGTTACACAGAATAGTTTTTCTGCTCTCAAAGCCCTCTGTGAACCACTTAGTTTGTTGATGTGATGGACACCTTTCCCCTTAGTGTATTTTTCAGAAGGTTAGCTTTCCCCTTCCTGATGGGATTTTTCTCTAATCAGTATTCTCAGAATCTGGTCCTGGATAAAATTCATGATATAGATGGAAGTGTGAGCACCTCTATAAAAATGGATCCCTGCACTTATTTAGCTGTCAACTTGTCTGCATTCTAGCCATTTCTCAATTTCCAGTGTGGTGGTGCTGAGGGTGCACTAAGCATCAAACCCAAGGCCTCTTGCATTCCCGGCAGGCACAGTGCCACCGTGTTACAGTCTGGGGACACAGCTCAGTGAAGGAGTTCTCATCTCAGTAGCCATCTCAGCAATTCTACCAGGTCCTGGATCCACCAGCTTCTAACCCCTATAAACTGTAAGTCTCTGTATTTACTCTTGCTCTAGTTTTCCAGATAGGCGTTTACCCTGATCTCAATTCTGTAATGGGATCAGTAAGAGTTGTTGAATTTAAGTTTGTTCAACATTGTTTTTGTTAGGAGGGTAGAAGAGACAGATACCATGTCAGAGTGGAAATGAAGGTTCAGTGATTTTTTTTTGGAGAAAATTTATCAGGACATAGCACTTACATGTCTATGTGGGCACAACTTAAAGGAATTGAGTCAAGTAGGACTGCCAAGCTTTGCCTACCAGACTACTTCTTCCTGAGATACTTATGGGCTATTGTTGGAGTCCTGCTGTGAGTATGTAAACAGAAGAAAAGTAACCCAGTGTACAAAGTCCATAAATCACAAAAGCTCTGTTCTTTCGCATTACTCTGTATAAACGATGTCTGTGATTCCTTAGCTCTTCTGTATCAGAGAGCAGCTGTCTTCCTCATGTATCAGATCCCACCAGGAAAGAATAAGAGGAGAGACTTAGTTATACTTCCCCTCAGCAATTGTTAGAGTTTGGATCTAGAGCAGCTCCCAGAGCCCCATATGTTAAAGCACTGGTCCTCAGACCACAATGCTAGAGGAAGGTAGTAGCATCTTTGAAAGGTAAGGCCTAATGGGAGGAAGTTAGGTCATTTGGGGATGTGTCTTAAGAGGGGATATTGGCACTCCAGCTCCTTCTAGTCTCCCTTTGCTTTCTTGAAATAACAGGTTTCTCCTGCCACCTGTTCTTACCAAGATGTACCATGTTGCCATAGACCCAAAACAAGGAAAAATGACCCTCAGCTGAAACTTCTAAAATTATGAGCCAAGATAAACATCTCTTCCTTTTAAATTGATTATCTCAGCCACTTTGTCATAGTAATGGAAAGCTAACCCAGCACTGATATGCACTGTTTCCTTCTATCACTTCCCTGATGCATAAGTCCAAGATTGAAGACACATTGACCCCTCAATATCTTTTTTTTAAATTAAATTCTTTTATTGGTACATTGTAGATACACAACACAATTACATTTCTCATTGGGAATTGTACCTTTACATAATGCATCTTGGTTCTTATTTTTTCCCCATTCCTAGCCCTCCCTTCACCCCCTCCACTCTTCCCTATTTACAAAGACTTTATTTCCATTTTTTCCATTTCTCATCATTTTTCCTTTCCCTTCTTTCCTTTCCCCTCCCCCTCCCACTACCCCTACCCCTTTGGACCTTTTCTTCCTATTTTACATTATCGATTATTCATTCTAACCATTGGTACATTTTAGGTATACAATATAATGACATTCATCATTGGAAATTTGCACCTTTACATAGTCTCTCTTGGTTCTTATTTTTCACCCTTGCCCAGCCCTCCCTTCAACCCCTCCAGTCCTCCCTATTTACAAAGATTTTGTTCCTATTTTTCCATTTTCTCATATTAATTCTATTCCCTTCTATCCCTTCCCCTAGCCCTCCCACTTCCTTCCCCTTTGCCCCTTTTCTTCCTATTTCACATGACCTATTAAACATTAGGTCCTTATTTACACTTTCAGTTTCTCACACCAGAGAAACTATTGGGTATTCACACATCTGTGTCCTATTTATTTCACTTAAGAGTATCACCTCAATGTGTATCCACTTAGCTATATATGTCTCTAATTTCTCATTTTTTATGGCTGAGTAGTACTCTATTTTATAAAAAAAACCCCACATTTTCTTTATCCAGTCTCCAGTTTATGGGCATTTGGGCTGTTTCCAAGTTTTAACTATTACAAACTGCACTGCTATGAACACGGGTGCACATATATCACTGTGGTATGATTCTTTTAATTCTTTGGGGAAGATCCCCAGCAGTGGAATATTGGGGTCAAATGGGACTTCCAGTCCTAGTTCTTTGAGGTATCTCCATACTGATTTCCACAGTGGTTGCACCAGTCTACACTCCCACCAGCAGTGGAGCAGGGTTCCTCTTTCCCCACAGCCCCACCAGCATTTGTTATTGGTTGATTTCATGACAGCAGCCATTCTTTCTGGAGTGAAGTGGAATCGCAGCGTTGTTTTCATTTGCATCTCTCCAATGACCAGTGATGTTGAACATTTTTTCATGTATTTATTTGCTATTTCTACTTCTTTTTCTGAGAAATGTCTATTCATTTCAGATGTCCATTTTTCAATTGGGTCTTTAAATTTGGGAGGTCTGATCTTTTTAAGTTCTTTATAGATTCAAGATAGCAGACCTTTGTCTGAGGAAGAGCAGGTGAAGATTTTTTCCCACATTGTGGGTTGTCTTTTCACACTACTGGTGGTTTCTCTTGCTGTGCAGAAGCCTTTTAATAAGAAGAGATCCCATTTGTTGATTGTGCTAGTTCACAGGCAACTGAGGTTTTGTTCATAAAATCTTTTCCTATACCAGTGTCTTCAAGGGTTCTACCTAACCTCTGTTCCAACTGGTACAGAGTTTCTATTTTAATATTGAGATCTTTAATCCATTTTGATTTTAGCTTAGTGCATGGTGAGAGATACAGGTCTAGTTTTAATCTTTGGCAAGTTGAAGCCCAATTTTTCCAGCACCATTTATTAAAGAGGCTATCTTTCCTCCACTGAGGGTGTTTGGCTCCTTTGTCGAAGATGAGATGGCTGAGTGTGTCTGGCGTTGTTTCTGCATCTTCTAATCTGTTCCACTGGTCCTCAAGTCTGTTTCTTTGCCAGTACCATGCTATTTTTATCACAGTAGCTTTGTAGTAGAGTTGCAGGTTGGGGATTGTGATACCCCCAGCTATGTCTCTGTTACCTAGAATTGTTTTTGCTATTCTGGGTCTCTTCTTCTTCCAAATGAATTTTTGGATTGTTTTCTCAAGGTCTATGAAGTATGCTGCTGGGATCTCAATTGGAATTGCCTTAAATCTATATAGCAGTTTTGGAAGTATGGCCATTTTCACTATATTAATCCTTCCTACCCAGGGGCAGGGGATGTCTGTCCATTTTCTGATATCATCTTCAATCTCTCTTTTCAGAGTGCCATAGTTTTCAGAGAAGAGGTCTTTGATTTCTTTCCTTAGGATGATTCCTAGGTATTCCAGTTTTTTGGATGCTCTTGTGAAAGGAATTATTTGCCCTATTTCTCTCTCAGTGAGTCTGTCATTGGTGTAGAGGAAAGCTATTGATTTTTGTGTGTTGACCTTGTAACCAGCTACTTGACTGAATTTGGTTATTAAGTCTAGGAGACTTTTGGTGGAGTTCTTGGGGTCTTCTATATAGAGAATCTGCAAATAATGACAATTTGACTTCTTCATTATCTATCTTTATTCCTTTTATTTCTTTCTCTTGTCTAATTGCCATGGCTAATGTTTCCAGAACTATATTGAACAAGAGTGGTGATAGTGGACATCCTTGTCTTGTTCCTGATTTTAGTGTGAAGGATTTCAGCTTTTGACCATTTAGTATGATATTGGCTGTTGGTTTCTCATAGATGGCTTCTATCAGTTTGAGGTAGAGACCATCTATTCCAATTTTTTGTAGGGTTTTTATCATAAATGCATGTTGGATTTTGTCAAATGCTTTTTCTGCATCTATGGAGATAATCATATGGTTTTTGTCCGTGGCTCTATTGGTATAGTGTATTACATTAATTGATTTGCATATATTGAACCATCCCTGCATCCCTGGGATGAATCCCACTTGATCAGGGTGTATGATCTTCTTGATGATCTTCTGCATTCTGTTTGCCATTATCTTATTAAGGATTTTTGCATCTATGTTCATTAGTGAGATTGGCCTATAGTTCACTTTTTCAGTTGGGTCTTTCCCTGCTTTGGGGATCAAGGTGATGCTTGCTTCCAGGAATGAATTTGGGAGTATTGCTTCCCTTTCAATTTCATTAAAGAGTTTAAACAGTAGTGGCAGCAGTTCCTCTCTAAATGTCTTGTAGAATTCAGCAGTGAAGCCATCAGGGCCCCGGCTTTTCTTAGTTGATAAGTTTTAATTACATTTTTAATTTCATTAGTTGATATTGGGTTGTTCAGAATTTTTAGGTCTTCTTCATTCAACCTTGGTAATTCATATGTATCTAGGAATCTGTCCATTTCTTCTATGTTGTCCATCTTATTGGTGTATAGGTTCTGGAAGTAGGTATTGATGATCCTCTGGATTTCTGCTGGGTCTGTTGTAATTTCACCCTTTTCATTCCTAATTGCATGGATTTGGGCCTTTTCTTTCCTTTTTTTGACAAGGTTGGCCAAAGGTTTGTCAATTTTGTTGATTCTTTCAAAGAACCAACTCTTGGCTTCATTGATTTTTTTGTACCGTTCTCTTAGTCTCCATTGCATTGATTTCTCCTCTTATCTTTATAATTTCCTCCCTTGTATGAGCTTTGGGGCTGTCCTGCTGTTCTTTTTCTAGAAGCTTGAGGTTCAGCATCAGGTTGTTTAATTGGGCTTGTTCTGTTTTCCTAATATGTGTATTCACTGCTATGAATTTCCCTCGTAAGAGTGCTTTCATTGTGCCCCATAGATTCTGATATGTTCTATTGTCATTGTTATTATTTGAAGGAACTATCTGATTTCTTCTTTAATTTCCTCTGTGACCCATTGGTTATTCAGAAGTGTGTTGTTCGATTTCCATGTGTTTATGAAATTTTTTGAGTTTCTTTTGCTATGGATCTCCAATTTCATCACACTATGGTCTGATAATATACAGCGGATAACTTCAATTCCTTTGCACTTACTTAAACATATTCTATGTGTGAGTATGTGGTCTATTTTTGAGAATGACCCATGTGCAGCTGAGGAGAATGTGTATTCTGATTTTGTGGGGTGGAAGACTCTGTAAACATCTGTTAAGTTCATTTGTTCAAGAGTTCGATTGAGTTCTAGTATTTCATTACTTATTTTTAGTCTAGTTGATCTATCTCTTTGTGACAGTGGGGTGTTGAGGTCCCCCACTACAATTGTATTAGTGCATATATGACTTTTCATGTCCATTAGTATTTGTTTTATATAGTTGGGTGCACTAGTGTTTGGTGCATAGATATTTATGACTGTCATCTTTTCCTCTTGGATTCTTCCCTTTACAAGGATGTAATGTCCTTCTTCATCTCTCTTAATCAGTGTTGGTTTGAAATCTACTTGATCTGCCAAGAGGATAGCTACTCCTGCTTTTTTTTTGGGTTCCTGTCACATGGAGTATTGTTTTCCACCCTTTAACTTTCAGTCTATGAGTTTCCTTTTGAATTAAGTGTGATTCTTGTATGCAGCATATTGTTGGATTTTGCTTCTTGACCCATTCTGCCAGTCTATTTCTTTTGATTGGTGAATTGAGACCATTAACATTGATGGTTATAACTGAAATGTATTGACTTGTCATTGCCATGACTTTTTCTTTTTGTTGAGTTCTCCCCCTCTACATTTAATTTCTTGTCATGCCAGATGGGTTCATTCTGCTTTTCTTCCTGGGGTTGTGATCCTCCATGTCTGTTCCTAGGATATTGTGTAAAATTTTTTGGAGTACTAGTTTGGTATTCATGAAGTTCCTAAGGTGCTCTTTGTCATGAAAGTGTCTTATTTCTCCATCAATTTTGAAAGATAGTTTTGCAGGGTACATCAGTCTGGGTTGGAGGCTGTTTTCTTTTAGGGCTTGGAATATGTCACTCCAATCTCTTCTTGCCTTGATGGTTTGTGTTGAGAAGTGTGCTGTGATTCTGATGGGCTTTCCTTTGTATATGATTTGTTTCTTTTCTCTGACTGCTTGTAGAACTTTGTTCTTCTGTTGAGTTTCTGGAATCTTAACAATCATATGCCTATGTGTAGATTTTTTTTGATCAAGGCTATTTGGAGTCCTATGTGCCTCACTTATCTGTATGTCAAGTTCTTTTCCCCTGCTTGGGAAGTTTTCTGCCATTATTTCTGGGAAGAGATTTTTTTATGTTATCTCCATTCTCTCCTGTTTCTTCATTGAGCCCAATCAGTCTTATGTTATTCTTCTTTGCATCATCTAGCAGCTGCTGGATTGATTTCTCATGTTCCCTTATTATTTTGAAGCAATTTTTCTTTTCCTGGTCACTAATTGCAATCTTATCTCCTATATCTGAAATTCTGTCCTCACATTGGCTCATTCTGCTGTGTAGACTTTCAATGGAGTTTTTCATCTCCTGGAAATCTATTTGCATCTGTTTTATGGATTCCATTTGTTTCTTATGTTGGGATTCCATCATATTCCTGAGCTCCTCTCTAGATTTATTAATCATGTCTTGCACTAGGGGCACAATTTCTCCTGTTATCTGAGAAATTATTTCTGATTTCATTTTTTCCAGATCCCCTTTTGTTACCAGTTCAGTGGGTCCAGGTGGTTGAGTATCAGGGCGTTCCATCTCATTTCCCTTTGGGGTTGCTGTAGGTGATCTGAAAGTCTGGTTTTGAGACTTATTTATGTGTTTTCTCATTTCGACTGAGGCAGGGGGCTGTTAGCGCCTGCACGGATTACCTCCTCTGAGCTGGGAGAGGTCGGACAGGGTCCAGGAGCAGCGGTAGGGATGGTGACCCAAAAGCCCTTTCCTATGGGCTGGGAGCAGCAGGAGGGATGGTGACTGGGAAGTCCCTTCCTCTGGACCAGGAGCAGTGGGACAGTGGCTCAGAAGCCCCTGGCTCTGGGCCGGGAGCAGTGGGACTCAGTACCTTGGTCTGGTGGTCTGGTGTCCTCTGTGTCTTTGTAGTGTGGAACCAGGTGGCTGCCTGTCTCCAGCGGTGTGATTTGGCATCTTCCGTGGGACTCAGGACCTCAGTAGGGCGTGCACAGACCTTCCTATGTCCACCGGGCTGATTCTGTGTGTTCTGTGGGACTCAGGACCTCGGTAGGGTGTGGACAGACCTGCCTTTCTGCAGGGGGCTGATTTGGCATCTTCTGCACATCTCAGGACCTCGCTAGGGCGTGGGCAGACCTGCCTGTCTGCAGCTGGGTGATTCGGCGTCTTCCATGCCACTCAAAACCTCAGTAGGGTGTGCATCCTCAATATTTTTTAATTTCAAATTTTCACTACATTGATGGATTTTTGTCAGCCTTACCTTGATACATAAGCAAGTTTCCTGAAGTATCTGGTGTTATTCTGTTTCTGATTGACAACCATTGTTCACCTCTAGCATTTGCACCTGACTTTATTACTGGTCTGTTGCCCAGGACCATGATCCAAATCTGACAATGACCTGAATATGCTGAACCTTTTTAAAAAGAGTATGCAGTCAAAGGGCTGCAACTGTATCTTTACAATTAACTGCATCAAATTATGAATATTTAAATCATGTGGCAAAACAATGTATATGAGAAATGCTGGAATCCAAAGTCAAAATTATAAAATGAAATATCATGAAGATGTATATATATCTTCATTATATATAGTTATATTATATATACTCATTATAATATATATATATATTTATATATTTATATCTGTGATTTGATTGTTTTGGAATTTTTAATTTCATAAAATATATGGTAAGTAGGCAGTATAAAATTTAAAATGCATTTGTTAATTGCTAAACCTAATCAGACTACTGAACAACTACTGAAAAGCTTCGAAAATATTAAATGATGATAATGATGATGATGATGATGATGATGATGATGGTAGTAATGATGATCATGATGATGGCTGTGGTGGAAGTACAATGGACTGCCCAAAGAAAATGATATCTCTTTTCCTCTCAGTTTCTCTTCTTTTCTTTTCTTTTCTTTTCTTTCTTTCTTTCTTTCTTTCTTTCTTTCTTTCTTTCTTTCTTTCTTTCTTTCTTTCCTTTTCTTTCTTTTTCTTTCTCTTCCTTTCTTTCTTTCTTCCTTTTTCCTTCCTTTTATTTTTTTCTTTCATAAAGATTGAGTTGCACTATCAAGGCAAGCCTATATAAATATACAGCTATAAAACTTCTGACCTAGTATTCTTACTAATGTTAAATTTATTTGTTTGCTCATGTGTGTGTCTGTGTGTGTGTGCACATGCACTCACATCTCCCAACATTACAAGAGAAATAGAGAATGTTTTTCTATTTACCATATGTTGAAGACTGAGTCTTACCTCAATAGAACTGATAGGTGCTAGTCTCAATTGTTATGCCACAGCAACATTAATCTATTAAAAAGGCAACTGTATTGGGATCAGGAGAGCCCCAAGATAAAACATGATCTTCAGATCAGCATCTGTTTTCTAATTAGGATTGCTTAGTGACAACTTTTATCCAATAATTTAGTTAAGTTTCATTCCTAAAGTATAAATATCCTCTGAAGGCACATGGGTGAAGTTAAATCAATAACTGCATTGTTGTAAATTACTTCATAATTATATATTGATAAACAGAATAAGGTTACATGACACTCACTTTCTGCATCACTTCATACCTTAGACAACTTAGTGTCAAATTGCATGTTTATATTTTTTAAAGAAAGCTGTTTTATATAAAATATTTCATTATTTTAAAGAAATGTCATTTTTTGCATAACATTTCTTCCATTTTAAGCATATTTACAACATATATATTCAGACTATCTGACTCATCTTTTCTGTTTAAATTTTCTCAGATAATTTTATATGAAATAATTTTTAAGCAGAGCATGGTGGTACACACCTGTGATCCTGGCACTCTGGGAGGCTGAAGAAGGGATCACAAGATCTAGCCCTGCCTGGGCAATGTACTGACTTGGCTAGGATGCTGTCCCTAAATAAAAATAAAAACAAAGTTGGAGATGTAGCTCAGTGAGAAGATCTTGGTGCTATTTCCAGTAAAACACACACACACACACACACACACACACACGCGCGCGCGATTTATAAGAAAAAATGCGCTCTGTTCTGTTTTTAGCTCTGGCTAAAAAACACAGGAATACAAGATGTTAAGATATTTCTAGGAAGTTTGCTTCCCACATCTGCCCTAACACTGGTTGACTATCAGCTAGAATGTTCTCTTTACTGAGCTCCCTTTCATCTGTGGTCCCTCCCTCCCACGTGCTTTTCATCATGTACTTACTTATGGTAGCCGTGTGTCCTAGGATGTTCAGAAGCATCTAATTTAACATGTTTTGTCCCATTTTCAGTAAAAGTAGCCTAATTTGGGAGAGAAAACATTATCACTGATCAGATATCTGCCTACCCATTAATGCACTGTTCCTCTCTCAACCATGGCATATGTTTATGTCTCAGCTATCTCCTTAGCATGAATGTATTCTATGCTGATTGTGTTCTTCTCTAGGAAAAGACATAGCCTTAGCAGTACTCATTCTATGGTAAGAATTATGAATAACAACAATTATTGTAATTGCAGTATATAAATGAAATTGCCCTTTTGTTCATTATCACACTGTTGATCTCACCAGGTGTCTGTCATCTTCAAATATTGCTCATCATTTATGTGACATGAATCTATGTTTAATGATAGTAGTGTCAGCAAAAAACAGAATGTTACAAATACCCATGACCATCCATTAGTTATCTCTTCAAATTCACTGAGCAGAATTCTCAGTGTGACTGTGTTTATAAGCATTCTCTACAGGGATTTGGAATAGAAGCCTGGTTAAGAACTATCAAGCCAAACATCTGAATGGGGGTTGAAAGACTTACATCTAAAGACATTTCCTCCTCAATCATGGTAACTAACAGGGATCTACAAGGAAAGTTGTATTGTCAATTACAGGAAACCTGAATATCAAATGTTTCCCAAGGATCATTTCCAAGCAGCAGACACTATCCATGAATTTGATTTTTGAAATCCAAGCTGATTTTCAAATAATCCTTGTACAAAGGGCCTAAAACCAAATTAAAGAAACACAAAATATGTCTTACAAGCAACTATCAACTTAGAGATAGCCAAGAGGCAGGTTCAAGGGAGAAGCAATCAAACTATCAACAAATAAACTTAGCCCACCTCTCAGATAAGTAGCAAAATTTATCTTTTTGAATTTGTTTTATTTGTTCAGTTAGTTTAATGTTTCTGTTTCACAGATAATGTTATTAAAAATAATCAAGCTTTTAACTATTTTGCATTTATTTAGATGGAGTTCTAGGAAATGTGTAAACATTTTTGAAATGCACAGGAAAATCCAAAGCAAATCTCTATTTTGACCATCACAAGGGGCTAGCTTATGATGATAACTTTGTGCAAGTTATTACCTGTACTATACCATGAAGGATGTCACATTGAACAGATTCAATATATAGCAGCAAAGAAATCTCATGTCAGTGCATGAGTGTGTGCTGTGGCATCAGATGCAGAATAAATTAAAAGAACAATGAATTCATGCTTCAGTATTAAGGATTAATTATTTTTTTCATTGATTTAGTCACTCACACTCTTTGCAAACTTTACTGAAATCCCTTCTATAAGTGAGATTTGTCCTATCTGGAATTCCATGAAGGAAGAAGGCAGAAAACATCTTTTTTTCTCACAAAGCATGCATTTTAGGGATGGAAAGGTGGTTGAAAAGTGCACAAGTAAGAAAGGCATCAGGATCAATTAATCCCACCTAAAGCAGTTATCTTTAAACTGAAATCTTATTATGTTCAAGTGTAACAAGGAGTCACAAAATTATGATTTTTAAAGATAGGTTTTAACAGATTGTCAACATGGTAAAGTTATTCACTTTTTTCTATGTTTATAGAGAAGTCACTTAAACTCATATTATTAAAAAAGAAAAAAAAGTTATTCAATGTCAGAAATGTTGAGAAGATGGGTATTAAATACACTCTGGCAGAAGCAGCTCTTTTGGTGCCTTGCTGATTCAGGCTCCTCCTTGTTGGAAGGCAACTCCTTTCCTCTTTCTCTCTGAGCATCTGTTACCCTTTCATTGCATGCACTTACTGGGGTCACCCAGCTGGTTACCATTCTTTGTTCTGCTTTTGCAAGTGGGCACTTTCTTGTCCCCAGTCACACAAGAGAAGGAAGTGAAGGCAATTAGTCTTAACAACTACTGCAGAGAGAAAAGCACAGATGATGGGAATGCTCAACACTTGGAAATCCTTAGATTCGAAGTTGTGGGTTTTCTGCTTCTACAGACTTCTGGGAATATTGGCCAGTTCATTCATTTAAAATAAATTAGAAACACTGGTCGCATAAATGAATGCCAAAATATTTCTTAGGAAATGGCTTTGGTATGGGCTGGCCAAAATCAGTGAAACTAATATTTGAATTATATATATTCACTTATCATATCAGTGAGTTTTGAAGATCATTTAAATTATGGCCCAAATTTCTTTTCTGTTAATCTGAGCCAAATGTCCAGAACACAATCAGGCCGGATTTCATATCTCTGCAAGTGGTTTACCAACTATCTGCAAATGCAGGAGGGATAATCTGTTTTTGGAACTTGTGGGAACAATTTATATAAAGTGAACAGATTTTTTAAAACATGAACTACTTAATTTTTAGACAGATGATTCTTTCAAAGTATAAGTGATGGTATTAGTACAAGAGAAACTCCCAAAAGTGTATATCTACCATTTAAAGACCATTCTGATAATTGTGGATATTATCTGTGGTTAATAAGCAGTGATGAAAGCTAAGAACTGCCCAACTTGTACTACTTGTGTCCTATAATTAATCTGACACTATCCTGAATCAATTTGGTTCTTTTCTTGGTAGTGAAAGTTGTCTTGATTAAAACATCAACAGACTCCTTGACAGAGGGCAGGCACAATGATGTGCTATCTGACCACAGAATAGTAACAGGGCCCAACTAACTAAGGTGAAAGAAATGAAGACATGGATTATGAAAAGCATGAACTCTTTGGGGAGGTAAAGCATTCTTTAATGTTCCTTCTCTAAGATGTTGCAAAGTGATGCTTCCTGGACTCAGAACTTAATCACTAATGTGTAGTACAGGGTTTGGGCAAAAAAAAAAAAAAAAAAAGAATAAGAAAAGGGAGAAGAAAAGAAAGGAAGAAAGGGTGGGAGGGAGGAAGAACAGATGGAGGGAGAGAGAAAAGCAAATCTTGTCAAACTAAAATGTGACATGAGTTAATTATAACAAATACAGAAACGATCATGTACAATGAGACCTACTTTTTGAGGATAGACAGTGGTATATAGGGACCAATTTTATTATTTACTGTTAAATTAACACAAGCTTATTGGAATATGACAGCATCCTTCATACCTGGATGGGCTCTATTTTCTGGAAAATCAAACACTTGCCTGTGTCAGCTCACCTACCCAAAACTCTACACCAAGCAGGTTTGGTGCAACCACCCTGTTTTGAATCTTAAATTTTTTTTTGATTTTTCCGTGTGTAACTGGCATTCATGAAATTCTGTAAATTTACAAGCAGTAGCTATAGAAAAGTTAAAAACAGAGAGGAGTACTACAAGAAAACACTGACACTTATTAATGTATGAATATTGCTGTTTCACTTTCTATGAAATGAAAAGTATACTCTAATATGATACTTGATAATAGTTTTATCTTCTCTAGGAAGCCTTCCCGGATACTCTACACCAGTGATGGCAAACCTTCTAGAAACCAAGCGTCAAACTGCAAACCAAAACCCACTTATTTATCGCAGAGTTCCAACACTGCAATTAAACCTAAATACTGAGGTTTTAGTTCAGAAAAAAACAACTCTCCATTATCTTAGGAGAAAAACACAATAACACGCACTCCATACCACACATGCTCCTGACTGAACCAGGATGCCCTTGTTTTTTGACATGTTGTGTGTGTCTTTGTCACCTAGAGCAAATTGTACAGGATTGTGTTTGTCTATATTTCTCCCAATTGACCCTAAAAATCTCAAGGGAAAAGGACTATAGCTTATTTATACTTAGATCCTTAGTATTTATGACCATGTGCGGATCAAAATAAGCTCTCAAGAGATTAATGCATTGAACTAAAATGATCCCTACTCCTATTTCTGTAGTAGAATACTCATTACTTATCAAACTTACTCAGGGGATAATGATATGGTTTTATTTTTATTTGTGTCCTAGCTTTGATTTTGGGTACTGTCGATCACCAAGGAGTACAGAAATGTAAACTGTGCTTTGATAAGCCAGATTAGCTGGACCACAGATAGTCTCATCAGCAAAGACCTTAAGCAAGCAAGTCAGTCAGCTGTATGTCACAGTTGTCAAGAGCAATGACTGATGTCAATTTACCTTGCCAAGTACTTCCTTCGATTTGTAAGATATAACAATTACAAAAATGTTGATAATTAAATTTTTAATATTTCAAATGCCTAGATAAGTATAGTTTATGTTTTAATGATCTGAATAATATAAGCACACACTGCTCAATAATATTTCTATTCACTTGTCAAATTTTAAGGAATTTTGACTTACATTTGGCAGAAATCAGGCAATTAGTTGGATTATTCAATCCAAAATTATTTTTTCACCCTAGTTTTCTCTGTCATAAGATTTTGTTGTTTTTAATCCATTTTTACATCCTAAGAAGTAGTCAGGATTTATTGAAAACTTGGTATCATGCTAATTTATACTATAATGTACTACCATGGCTCACAACATTAACTCGCAGAATCTTCACGGTTGTCATTTAAAGTGGGACTATTATTTGATTCTGAAGAAAGCTAAGTAACACATCCAGAGTCACATTAACAACGTGGAATATCTTTTTTAATCATCTGTCTATAAAAACTGTTGACTCAATGACCAAATGCATTTTGATCAAGCATATGCTTATTTTAAATGTATCATTTTAAATTTTATGAGTATTTATTGATCATTTGGGAACATGTAAGAAGAAAATGACATGGAAAAGGTAAGACATTTGCAATCTTATGAATTTAACATGTGATTTATACATTCCAGGATTTATTCTATTTTGTGAATATGCAGGTTTGGCTGTAAAATTGACATCATACTGTACACATTAAGTATCAAATTTTACTTCAGTAATATTTCATTAATAATTAACCTATGTCATTAATAATCTTCTAATATATTATTTTAAAAGATAACATTTTTTCACTTCAAGAAGATTTTATAATTCACATAGTAGTATTCTGACTTTTGGACATTTTAAGCATTTATAACTCTTTTGGTGCTATGATAATGTAGCCATGAACATCACTGCACATAAAATTTTAAGCTCATCTATAATTTGCTTCTTCAGAAAAATTACAGCAAGTTGAATTATTTATTATGTCAAGGGGAAAGATACTGTTTTTATATAAATTCTGTGCTTCTTCCAACAAGTTTTACCCTGTTTATATTTTAGGTCTTAATTCATTCAAGTTTATGCTCAAATTTTTAAAATCTTTTAGAGATACTCTGCTCTTATTGAAGTACATTTTAACACATGTTGTAAGTATATGACACCATAAACATGAGTAATGCTTTGACAGCATCTATTAAATATTTTCTTTTTTATGTCACTACGTAGTTTTTCAGTTTGGTTTTGAAAAACAGACAGAAAGACAGATAAGGACATGGATGGACAGATGGATAGACAGATACAGAGAAAGGGGCAGAGATTATTACTGTTGTCTAACAAGCATAAGATTTTCTTTCAAGTACCTGAATTTAGAAAATTAATGGTATACATTATTGATGATTTGGAGTCAAACTAATGTGGCAATGTTATTTTTTCAGATATTTATGTGTTGCAAAAATATGATCTGAGCATTCTTCAGTGATTCTTTTCCTTTAGAGGTCTTGGTCATGAGAACTTGTCTTAAATCTCTCTGAATATGTAAAAAACAATAAGGGTGAAAAATAGTGGAAATGTGCATTACACTTTGCTTATAATGAATAATTATTGTATAATTTTACTTGTTTACATCTGGGAAATTTGCCTGTACAACATCAAGGAGAGCTAAAATATTCCCATGGTCTTTTCCTCAGCAGTCTAGAAGGTCCAAATGAAATGGAGTCAACTGTAGCAGAGGTAGGAGATACACATTCCCAACAATAATGGAGATTCAATAAATGTGTGCTGAATGCAGTAATGCACAAATGAGTTCCAGTTGCCTCTCATTGAGAAGCTGTCCCTCTGGTTGCACTGGACATAGCAAAGTGCACAGAGAGGGGTTCTGGAATCTTCTTGAGCCAACTTGATGAATTTGTACACCCCTAATGCTCTCAGCTTTTGCTTCCATGGTAAAGTAAGGTCAATAATGTCTGCCATGTTTATCTCATTGGATTTTCTAATGCATATGAATAAAATCTATGAAAGTCATTATGTACTATATGAATGTAGTATATACCTAATTAGTATGGAAATAAAATTAAGATACCATCAAAAACTCTGTGCTTATGAATTGCTAATAAATGAGGTCTCTATTAGGGCAGGGTTATATCTCTTCTAAGAGTACAGATTCAGTGAATAGAAATATCTTCAGGGTTAGCATTTCTTTAATGGATAGCAAGAATTCAGAATGTTAACTAGCTAAGTTTGTCTTGAGTGGCTTTCCCTTTCCTCACAATATTGCCTTGTTTATCCCCTTGATTTATTCTCATGTCCCACTTAAGTGGGCTATGCACTTTAATGCCATCTTGTTTATGGGGACTAATAAAAGAAAATTCTCTGCAATGGGAGATTTGCTTTATTTAAATGCAAATTAAAACTATATTCTTTCAGTTACAGGCCAAAGATTATAAATGCATGCTGCTTAACAATTTCAGGCAAAAGTAAGACTGCTTTCCCTTCCCATAATAATGAAACTGATTTTGTTTTTGTCAACATGGTGCAACTAATTGAGCCATGACATTTATATCATCTTATGTATGTATTGTACTGCTTTATACAAAGAGAAGGTACTATTTATATAAGAGGGAAAAAACGAAATTGCTGTACTAGTAAAGAAAATGACTAACTTGAAATTTCAAGAAAAGAGGAATGCCTTTTTTCTCATTCAACTGCTATAACTGAATAAATATAATCATTCTCTCTTCTTTATTGTATGCAGAAAAGAACAATATTTACCTCGACAAGATACCCTATGAAACCATGCAACAATTTTCCAAATGGATTTAAATTTAGGAAAGAGAGAAGGCCTGGTCATGCTCTGGAACCAGATATAGCCATAATCATCAAGTATCAAGAAAATAATTCAGAAATGGAGGAGGCAAAAGAACAGAACAATTAAATATCTATAGCTTGTCCAGAAGAAAATTGAGGTCTTTGAAAAAGATTAGGATCCTATGTGCCTAAGCCATGCAATTAGAGACATTGAAATGGATCAAAAAATTAGTGAAAAATATCTAAAGTATAATATTTTCCCATACCCTTCTTATGATTCAAAATGAAATATGGTTTCTGGAGGAAGAGAATTGACCTACTCTTACAGCTCCCACTGGTTTTCTGATTATTCCTTCTTTGAGTAGAGACCTATTTACTCCAGGACACGATGACTCACTTTCTTGCACATATTGCAGTGTTCCCAGCTGCCCTACCCTTCACTCTTATCTTTACATGATTGCTCATGACTGACCTAGGGGCCTACAGGCAAACTTCTCCAGACCAGGGCCTCCAGTCTTTTTTTGACTTATATCTTATACTCTATGGAAAACATTTTGCTATTATTTACACAGGGATAGTGATTGAATAGAATGAATTCTCTCCACCCATTTAATGTGAATAAGATCATTTAATGTGAATAAATATACAGATGAGGGGTAAAACTTAGAAGAATACACTCTCAAAATCAAATTTCACAATGTCCTAATGTATTGTAGGTTCCCTACATTTTATTTAAGCTCAATATTTGCTAAGTATTTGCTAAGCTCAATCATATATAGAGCTGATATGATTTTAGAGAAAATGAGGTACTGATTTCAAAAAATAATTCATCAGAATGCTAAAAATAGGAATCAAATTCAGTAATATACTAGTTTTTCAATTTACGTAATCTCTCCAGCCAAAATATTTGCCAAAAAATCTGCTATAATATAGACATGATGTTTAATCTATAGGCTTTTGTGACATTTCCCACAAAAAAATTCCAATTGAGAAATTTTACTTTTTAAAACTTCCATATTATTTATCTCTTTGTCTGAAAGGAAAAAAAAGTGGCCTTCATGATAATAGTACTATATTATATAAGTAGCTAATAAAAAATTCACTTCCAATTATGCTGGGAATAAACAGCTTCATTGAGAAAAAATATTTTCCAAGTGTCACTTTAACACTTAAAGGGACTTAGGGTGGTTTGGGAAAGGTAATTATTATTGATTGAGAGAAATTTCCATTTTAAACTGAAAAAAGAGACAACAAAAAGAATGAAAAGAATGAAATGTGAGTTTATTCTTCGGACAACAGAAAGGAAAAATAAAGAACTAAAGTGTTTATATATGCACAATGTGCTAGACATTTTACTTGGACATTTTCACCTCACTCCCACTGTAACACTGTGAGTTAAGTATTACTTGTCCTGTTTTCCTGAGTCAGAGAAATTAAACATTTTGGCAAATGTTGGCAAGTGACAGAGGCAGGACTGACCACCAACCCTGACTTCAGAGCTGAAGATCTCCGAGGAGAAACCTGTTGGACATCTAGGATGATGTGTAGTTGAGTGTTACATTCCAGAAGCAGTGCTAGCTTTAATTTCCATTTTGATGTGGTAGGTCTGCAATCTTTTCTAAGAGAGTACATAGAACTCAAAATATTACCCTGAATCAAATTGTTAGTTTGGATTTTTCAATATAGGACTGATAATTTTATCTTTGGAAAGCTGTAATTAAGGAAATACCTTGAAATAGACTTTTCCACTTCTTTATGTTGTACAGTATATCAGTTCATAGTATAAACATAGGTTTAGGACACTGTTGCATGGCACATATGCATGGCATGCCCATTTCTTGCCTTGATTATCTTATTATTCTACATGACTGAAGTTTTTCATAGGGAGAATCAAAAACTATTTCCCTCACTGAGGTGAACCTGTAAACTTTGGCAGCTCAAACTGAGCCAGAAACTTCCCTAGAGATGAAGAGAGACCTGGGGCCCCAGGACTTTGCTCCAAATGATGAAGTCAGAAAATTACCAGTAACTAGATTAACAGCCAAAGAGAAAGATGTGGGCACCTGAGTAAGAAGTCACTTTCTACTGACTAAAATTTAGGCCAGTATATCAAAGTTGTACTTATTTAGAATGACCTATGCTTCAAAACAAGCAATAACTAGGGCTGGGGATTTAACTCAGTGATTTCACCACCTGCTGCACAAGCGCAAGGACCTGAGTTCGATCCCCAGTAACAAAAACAAACAAACAAAAGTAATAACTATCTGTAAATATCAGATGAGCTATAATGTAGGCATCTGATTTAAGAAAATTTTGATAAGACAGTAATTGTGAATCTCCATACTATACTACTGGTTTCAAAAGAACTGAATTTACAGAGGTAACTGATAGATGCCTATTCTTTCTGCAAAAAGAAAAGTGAAAATTGCAAAAAATGCCAATTCGAGAATTGTATCAGAAAAATGTAAATGTAATTAACTCACTCAATAAATTAGAATCCATTGAACTAAAAATTCTGCTTGTAAAGCAAGGGAGCATAAAGGTATGAGCAGCAAAGAACACAAATGTGTTATCATTTTAGTTTGAAGATTAGAATTTCTTACATGTTTAAATCTTGCTAAAGAATACATACATATTTCTAAATAAATATTGTAAATGATATATATTATATGTATGTATATGTTATTGTGCATAATATATGTGTTTATATTTTAAATGTAAACATAGTCACAATACTGTTCTATATGTTTGAATCACTTGCTAATATTTGATTTTGGGATAAAGGCATAAGCAGTTATTGATGACATATACAGATATCCTGGAATATCATATACATTTAGTACTAAAACATTAAAAACACATAAAAATAATAAATACATATGTCATATTTATGATGTAGAAATTCCCAATAAGATTATTCTTAATGAATACTGAATTAATCAATCTGATATTTATGGTGAATAAATTTTCAAAATTTGCATTTAATTTACAATAGAACCTATAGATCTTTAACAGATGCTCTATGTGATAGTATGCACCTTATGGAAATATCTATACATTGGTTTAATAGATGTATACATTCCTAATCCAACTGCAAGCATATTTTCCAATTACCCATTTATGAAAAATAATTTGGGATGTTATTTATGAAAAATCAAAATATGAAATTAGAAATGTCTTGATTCCTTTTTAATTGTTTCAAAGGAAAGGAGGAAAAGAATGCAGAGATAATGTGGCTCTTTGATGGTTTCGTTAAGCATTCTAGTATTGCAAATCCTTTTTCCATGATTTTGTCAAATTTTTGCAGTTACAGAATTGTTTTTGATACTCACACAGAAATGATTAAGAGTGGAAAAGAGGATCAATAGGGAAAGATTAAAGGGACTGTCATTTTTCAGCCTAAGGAAGTGAGAGAAGGGTGTACGACTTCAAATATATGAGGCTTAAACATCAGACAATGATTAGTTGCTATTAACTTATGTCAGCAAAGGAGAAGAGTCAATGTGTAAAACTGCATCATGAAGAATTTAGATTAGACACCAAGAAAATATCTATGAAAATGAAGAACCAAGTGACACAATTTGAAGAATTAAAAAAAAATTCCCATTTGAGTGTATAATTTCCTGACGAAAATGCATGATCATTCCATACATAGTGTTTCTCAAAGAAAATTTGCAAGATATATGTTTATTAGGAACAAAGGAAAATGAAAACACAGAAAACACAATGTAAAAATCACATTTATATCCCTCTAAGGGAATTCATGACATTCTTTCAAATACTTTGTGTTTATCTGTGTGTTTAATAGAATAAAATTAAATAAATTAAATTAAAACTGAATAAAATTAAATGTTGAATTGCTGAAATAACAAAAACAAAATAAAAAATAAATGTAAATAATTTCCTTGCAGGGCCAAGGATTTAGCTCAGTGGTGCTGCTGCCTGACTTGCAAGTGCAAGGTCCTGAGTTTGATCCCCAGTACCAAATAATAATAATAATAATAATAATAAAAATAATAATAATTTCTTTGCAGCATATATAATCTTTTTCAATTAATGTTATATCACAGGAATTTTCATCTAATTCTTTCAAAACATCGTAATATTCCATTATATGGAATGGCTGAGATTAGGTCACTTTATTTTTAAACCTTTAGATTATTCTGTTTTGTAATTGTTAAGATAAATGTTATTGGATGTCTTTTGGTATATATTGTAAACACATTTCTAATGATTTCCTTAACCTATACTTTGATAGAATTACTTGAGCAGAAGGTATGAAAAATTTAAAGGCTTTTCAGAAATCCTGACAAATGATTCTACAGGAAAGATGTATCTTATTAACATTGGCATTTTAAAGTAACTAGTGACTAAATATGAAGATATTTGTTTTCTTGTATTTAGTCTGCCTATTATCAGAACCATGATAGACTAAATTTTTTCCTTTGGAATTTTTTTTTCTACTTCTAAAAAGGAACACTTATTAGAAAGGACCTTAAAACCTGGCATCAGCTGAGGCTGACTAAGCCATGTCAAGAAGATCATATCATTCTCAAGAAAAGCGTGTTTCAAATAAAAAGGAAATGTCAGCCCTGAGCGTTTTTATTAAGCAACTCCCCATCTGACTTCAGAGTCAGTCTTAGCTGCCTACTTCCTCTCTCTGGTTTATTTGTATTAGAAATAAGTGGATTCATTAACAGAGCCACTTGCTGGTCCGGCCAGAATTGCCAGTGTCCAGTAACAGGTAATCATTGTATTTTTCATGGGGCTGATGTTTACTTTCCTGATGGCCCCAGGAGCCAATGTAATCTGAGATAGGTCTTTGTTTATCCCTTGTTTTACTGATATGCTGACCCATTGAAGCCAGAGGGAAAGAATAATAAACACTGGAATATGGTACCTGTATTCACTCTTCCTTCAGTGGCTTTTTTGGAATCTCTTCAAAAGCTTTCATTAGGGGACTCTTTTCCCAGTGAAAATCCCTTGTCTTGTCCCCTTCTATAATTAAAACCAAAGCAATCAATCTCATACCAAATATTTTTAAAAAATTAAAAAGTAGAAAGTATTGAAATTACGACTTAAGAGTTTTTATCTGCCATCGAATTGTATGTGTACTCAGATTTTTAAAGACTATTTATTAATGATGTATACAAATAAAAATAATTCGATAAAATTGATACCAAGCCTCTTCATAACAATTCAATGTTTTTAGAGCATGAAGCTAGATTTTCCTCTGCTGCTTCATTTATTTCATTCTTATACATGTGTTAAGATGGTCTTATTGTTGAAGGCTTGAAAGTGAATAAGATATTTTTATCACTTATTCCATAGTTAATGGAACTTTATTATTGTGTCAGAATCCTTATTAAGCTATTTGTTATCTTACTTATAACACGGTAAATATTCATATTTTGTAGGTGAGGGAAATGGGACATAGAAAGTTAAATAACGCCCAGAAGGCAGAAGGCAGGGGACTAGTAGATGTCAGACATGGTTCTATCCTTGAGTCCTCATCCTTAATTGATAAACAACACTGTGCCTGTATTTAGATGCCAAATATGCAGACAGTTGACATAAACCAAATATTTTGGAGTCCGTATTTTAGTGAATGATGTCCACTCCTTATGCCAGTTATGTTCATATATCCAGCATCTAGCTAAAAACTGACTAATATTTCTTTCCATTAAGTTTATTGGTACATTTTAGGGATGAAATACAGTTACATTCATCACTGGGATCTTGTACCATTACATGAGTCTCTTGGTTCTTATTTTTTTTCCCACTCCCCTGCCCTCCCTTCACCCCCTCCACCCTTCCCTATTTGCAAAGATTTTGTTTTATTTTTTTCCTTTTCTCATATTTTTTCTTTTCCCTTTTTTCCTTTCCCCTGCCCCTCCCACTTCCCCTGCTCCTATACACTTTTTCTTCTGATTACACAGTATCAATTATACATTTTTAAATTACAATATCAAGATCTAGGAGACATTACCACAGATTTTACAGAATTTAAAAAGATATAGAAAGCATATTACAAAAATCTTTTTTGAAATAAATTTGACAACTTCTAAGAAGTACCTTGGAAGACAAATTAATGAAACTAACTCTGGAGAAAATATAAAATTTGAATAGCACCTATTAAAGAAAGTATATTCCTAGCTTGAAAAACTACCTATATGACAACAGCAGGCTCATAAACATTTTAACTGATAAATTATATCAAACAATTAAAGCAGAAAAAAGAAGGAACACTTCTCCCCTCATTTTAGGAAATCAAAATTGTGCTAATCCTTAAACTGGATAAAGATAATAGAAGAAAAAAGTATGAATATAGATAGAAATTGGTTCAACAAACCAAAGTATTAGAAGTCAGATCTGGCAGTATGTAGAAAGTGGTTTTGTTATAGAGATGGCAGTGTTGGTTCAGCATTGGAAGATCCACCCCCAAAAGTCATCATTTTAACAGAGGAAAGGAAAATGCCATATGATCCTGTCACTAGTTGGAGAAAAAGTATCAAACTAAATTCTACAGCTGTTCATGGTAAAAGCTATCAGGAGACTAGAAGTAGAACAGAACCTTCTCAACAAATTAAAGACATGTACTCCATACTTCAGTGAGAATGCCTTATATGAATGGAGAAGATACAATGCTTTCTCCTTAAGGTGGGGAACAAGGGCAGATATGCTTACTCTTTATCTATCCACTAAACTTTGAAACCTAGGCCCAAACAAAATAGTCTGGCAATAAAATGACACAATTAGGATAGGATTGGCAAGGTAGGAGCAAAATCTTTATATGTAGATGAAATGATCATCTACAGAGAAAATACTAAGAAATCTCTAGGAGTCCCTAGAACTTGTGTTTGAATTTAGCAGGATTAGAAAACACAAGGTATATATAAAAATTCAGGTCTGTGTATACGTGCTATAAATGAAGAATTGGATATTTAAACATATAATAGGATTCCAGAAGTCCAACAGAAGAACAAAATTCTACAAGCAGTGAGAGAAAAGATACAAATCACATACAAAGGAAAGCCCATCAGAATCACAGCAGACTTCTCAATGCAAACCCTCAAGGCAAGAAGAGCTTGGAGTGATGTATTTCAAGCCCTAAAGGAAAACAACCTCCAACCCAGATTGATGTACCCTGCAAAACTATCTTTCAAAATTGATGGAGAAATAAGATACTTTCATGATAAAGAGCACCTCAGGAACTTCATGAATACCAAAATGGCCCTCCAAAAATTTTTAGACAATACCCTAGGAAAAGACAATGAGGATCACAACCCCAAGAAACCCAGCAGAATGAATCCATTGGGTGTGACAAATTAAACGCATAGAGGGAGAAGCCAACAAAAAGAAAAAGTCATGACAAGGCTTAAAACTTTTGACTTCATCTCCCTAATGAGTGTATAATTCAATCTTATTAGTGTACTGATTAGTATTTTTCTGATTCTAGAGTTGCACACCTTTCCTTGTGTTGTACTGGCTATTTATCATCTTCTTATGTGTACTTTTTAATTGGGTTGTCTATTAACGAGCTGTAAGGATTCTTTATATATTCTGGTCATAGGTTATATGCATTGTAAATATGGTCTGTTTAAGGACTACTTTTCATTTTAATGATGTCATTTAAAGTTGTAAATTTTGATGGAATCTCATTTATCAATTTTTTTCTTTTATACATCATGGTTTTTGTATCCTAGGTAGTTCTTGCCTACCCCGAATTCATAAACATTTTCCCTTATAATTTCTTCTTAATGTTTTATACTTTTAGGCTTTCATATTTAGGTTCATAGATCCCCTCAAGTTATTTTCATGTATGGAAATAAAGGGTTGAGGTTAATTTTTTATATACGGATACCAGGTGTTCTAGTGCCATTTGCTGAAAACACTGTCTCTTCCTCAGCTCTTGAATTGAGTTTATATTCTATAAAATGCTAATGTTAAATAATCTTTCAAAACTCAGTGGACCATATATGTGTGGTTCTATTTCTAGATTCTCTGTTTTATTCCAATGATCTATATGTCTTTCCTTATACCAACACTGCCTTGATTACTGTAGCTTTAGAAGAAGTCTTAAAATTAGGTACTAAACGTCTTCCAACACTGTTTTTTCCTTTTTTTTTCTTTTTTTTAACTTTTCTAGGTCCTTTGTACTCTAATATTTCTTTAAATGTACTAAACAGCTCCCTTGCAAGTCCTGTTTTATTTCTGATCAAACCATTTTTGATATTCCAATTTTGAAACTAGAGTTGTTTTTATTCACATTTGAGTCACAAGAGTTGTTGAAAGTAATTATTTCATCAGTCATGGATTTACTATAAATGAAATTTTTACAGTTATAAACATACACATATTTAAACATTTATACTTCACACTAAAATCTAGTTACTATATTTGTTTCATATATATGAATATATATATTCAAAACATATTTTTAATGTTAAGGAATTACCATTGCTTCCCAGAGAATATTTCAATAGAATTTGAGGAATTGCAAAATTATTAGAAAAATGTAGTCTCTAAGCAACCACCCTGAAGGAATATTCATCCTATTAGGTATGAGCATTAATAAATTTGTGAAAAAGTAGATATCCATGAAAGATAGCTTCCAGGGTTCCCTTACCGATACTGAGTCCCAAGGATGCTCAAGCCCTTTATATGAGATACCATAGTATTCACAGAAAAACTACACACATCCTTTTGTATACTTTAATTTATCTATAGTTTACTCATAAAACTTAATAAAATGTAAATGTTACATAAATAAATAGTATATATCTGTTATATTATTTTGTTTTATTTATTTATATTTTTAAACAGCTTAGTTGAATCTGAGGATGTGGAAAATATGGATCTGAAGGGCTGATTGTACAACTTCAAATAGTTTACATACACTCACATGCATGATGTGGTCTGAAGACTGATAATTATGTCCCAGAAGAAAATTTATTTAAAACATGTAGTCCAAGGAGATAAAATAATAGGTACTTTGTTGGCATCTCAATGGTCTGTACCCTCTTCAGTGGGTACAGATAAGATCCTCTCCTGGTTTATTTGCTTTCAGTGAGTTTGGCAGGTAACCAAACAATATCCCAAGAACCAATTCCATACTTCATAGAAAGAAACTGGGAATAGAAGAGGGTTTTGGAGGGCATTTTGGAAAATAAATGAAATAAGGATGTTGCTGAAAGCTATCTGCTTGAGTCATAAGGCTGACAGACAAGTCAAATTGCAACTCACAAGAAGTCTGACCTAGCCGAATGGTCTGTTCTGTGGTAGAAAGCGAAGACGTTGGCGTGTGATTCAGCTGTGTTCTCAGGACTGGCATTGTTAAAACTCTGGCTAGATCTTCAGATAAGAAACCAGCTTCATGGGAGAAAATCCATTCTAATTATTGCATTCATTTCCAGAAATCCAATCCAAATTAACAGGGAGCATTTGGAAATAGTTCTCATGGGTTGTACATTGTTGTAGAAACTCTGAATACAAGAGCATGAAGGTTGAACATAACCCAAAGAGAAATATGGGGTTATCTACACTGGGCAACAAATATAGTATTCACTCAGTGTAGTTCAATGAAGAGCTTTAATGAGAAAGATCTTTAGGATGGATGAGGTCAGAACCATGTGTCAGATATCAATTCTGCCTCACTGATAAAACAGAAAATGTTCACATAGGTGTGACAAAGTACATTATCACTAATTCCCCTTCAGTGTTAATTTCACTTCTTGAATCTAATTTTACTCTTCCTTTTCTCTAGATTCAAAATTGTTATGTCAGCATGTGTTAGGAGCAGGACTGGTTTATAAGTGGGTACTATGGACGTAATTCTTAAGGCCTATGCACTTTTAATGGGTGTGTGGCTTGGTAAATGAGGATGAAGATATCGTGTATATTGAGTGCTTGCTTTCAAACAAGCATGCTATGAGGGCTTTCCATTAATGACTTCTCCTGATCTCACATCACTCTTGGAGTAGATACTTTAATTATCACAATTTATATGCATAAAATAGAGAAGATAAGTAACTAGCTCTAGGTTAGACAGGCAATAAGTGGCAGAGTTCAGAACTGGTTTGGGAGAGAATGCTTCCTCCCTGCACTGCCTTCTCACACGTGTGTGTGTGTGTGTGTGAGTGTGTGCACGAGTGCTCTGGGAAGTGACCCTCAGTCATTGGCTGTTCTGACTTTGCCTCTCTCTACCCAAACTCCCAGGCAGAGGAGAGAGCTAACATCTCACAGTCCAGGGCAGCCTGGCCCAGGGGAGGGAGCTGACCATGGAATTTATGAATGTAAAACAGAGAGGTGAAGGTAACAGGGGAAGAAGATCAGTCACATAGGGTTTTCCAGGCTAATCCATAGTTTGCTTTTATTTTTGCATAGATGAGAAGCCATTAAAGCATTTAACCAATTTACATTTTGTAAAGTTCACTCTGGGAGCAATTAGAAACTCAATCAGAAAGAGGCTGAGTGGATGCCAGGAGAAGATTAAAGTTGATTCAGTAGCCAAGGGAGAGACAAAGGGTGTCTTAGATGAAGGGGCTGGGAGGGGTGAGTGTACAATGCAGTTCCAATAGCCCAGCTCCTCTGCTGGCCCAAGCAGGAAAGCCAGAGGACAGGTTGTTGGTGAGTGGGATGTGGACAGTGATATGATACTTTACTTTAGGGCAGATATTTTTCTATTCTTATTTTTAATGTAAAATCCTATTCATTTTTTTTTTTTTTGTACCAGGGATTGAACTCTGGTCCTTGTGTTTGCGAGGTGGATGGCAGAACCACTGAGCTAAATCCCTGGCAGAAAATCCTATTAATTTTAAATGAAGTTCCCTATTATTCTTGAATGTGATTTGGGATATTGAGATTGATAAGAAAGCAACTTAGGGAAGAATGCCCATGTTAAATTTGGCATGATAGATAATGAGATTAACAGAATTAGTAGTTTGTTCTCTTGGATCTCTCTGAGGTTAAAAAAAAAAATCTGGTCTGGAACAATCATGAAAAAGTTAAACCAACACAAAATCATTAAGCTGTTTGTTTTTCTTGAGTTCAGCCTGACATATGACTTCAATATTTTTGCAAGGATTAGAATAATTTTCTATATAAGTCTGTATTGCATCATTGGCTTTCAGGTAGTTGAAAATCTCCAGTATAATATAAAATGATTTTGCTTTGATACAGTTCCTAGTTGTATCTAATTTGCTAGTTTAATTATATCTGTACAACAACTCCAAATTGGATATCCAATTTTTCTTAATAGCAAAAATACAACTTGTCAAAACTTCATGTATTCAAAATGTGCAACTTGATTGTAAATTATTTTTATTTATGTCAATTTTTATGGAAATTAAACTATGGGTTTCCCTTGCTACTTAATACTTAATAGCTGTAGCCCATGTTCTGACCTAACAGCCCACCAGATTTCACTTTAAATATACTTAAACACTTGTTGAAAGAAAGTTTATTGAGGTTTCCATTAGGAATGACTGCCACTGGGAAGTATAATTTATTAAACTGTCTGTCACTGGAATAAAGCAACTCAGATTGATCCTGGATTCCCAAGAACATTGTTTTTGTCCTCAATAAGCCAGTCAAATATTTCTAAATTGTCTTATACCTACATTTCCAATGAGCAGTTTTGGAAAGTTCCAAGAGATGTAATTTTTCCGTGCCACCATTGAAATTCAGGTATAACACTGGCACTACTTTTTAAAGGCATTTTTTCTTTCTGAATGATGTAAAAATAGTGCCCAAAATACTTACTAACTGAAATTACTGTATTTGTGGTCCAAGCAAGAGCGCTGGACAAATGAAACAAAAGTAGAAGATTATGATCTCAAATCCTACACATAACTTTGGAAGGAAGAACTGCTGTCTTTTTTTTTTTTTTTTTTTTTTTTTTAGCCTGTAGACTTCTCTAAAAGGCATATATTTATTTTTGGCCTACAGGGAATTTAGTGCCATTCAGTGTTTTTGAAAAGTTACTTCAGTGACTGATTATTATTAATTACCCTCCTGGAAGAATTTTAAGCCAGACAGGACTTGAGTTTCAAAATTAGCTTATGTATTAGCTCTTTCCTTGTGAATAGGATGGTGCTGATGGTGGCTTGTTTGTATCCACAGGCAAGACCAAAAGGACCACACCAGGGCCTGGCTTCTGGGGGCTGTCCACAGAGTTAAGAGAAAGGATTTTGCTTATCTGAAGGGTATTTATTTACTCAGAAACTTGGTTTAAGTGTTGTGAGTTTCTGGATTATTGTATGATCATCAACAAATGTGTGAATTGAAGATGGTGATGTCTAGAATCACAGAAAGTCAATATGCATAAACTTGGATTGTGCTGGGTAAATTAGAAAACATACCAAAGACCAAAAGCCAACTTACAAAGTCTCATGGACGCCTCAGAACAGCAGAAAGAAAGGAACAAATCCCAAGGTCTAGCTTATGATGAGATACTTTTGAATCTGTTCACAATGTGATTTCCCTTATTTTAGATAAAATTTGAAGAAATATTCTTCAACTTTATCTCAAATCCAGGGCCTGCTGATTGTGAAGTTGCAAAATTGAAGAGCAACATGGATTCTTTAAGGAGTAGCTATTGATAACCACTGGGGAAGTTTGAACAGAAAGCATCAAAACAAAAACAAACAAAGAAAGTACAACAAGTATTAATAGAAAACCAAAGTTTCAAAGTTTAGGGTATGTGGTTTATTTCATAAGTGACAATTTAGTGTCAAAATCTTTACCCTCTAGTGTCGGGTCACACTACCCAAAGTAGCAACTCTATTTCTAAGGTTTACACCAGAATATTCCAATCTGAATGGCATTTTATTTATTGTTAGAACAATTTAAATCAGTCCATACATATTTATCTTATTGTAAACTGATCTAGAGGTTGTGTACCTTTCCAAGTATCCTTAACATTTTTCTCTTAAAAATCATCAGGGAGAATTTGATTTATACTTTCAGTATAGACCTGTGATTTTTCTATACTTGGAAAAATCCATTTAAATAGTGTCATATATTCTCTTTTTCTTGAGACTTTCTTTATTTTCCATATATTTTTAAAAAATGCTGCAGGTTATTTGACACTTGATAAAATTTGCAAATAAAATAAATGAGGTATTGGAGTTTTTGTTGCTGTTTCCTTCTGAATCAACTGGATAATTATGAGTATTTTGATTTTATAATTCCCTTTGAGAGAAGAGGATCATGAATTAGTTTTTGGTGTGGTTATATCATGAAAAGGAAATAACCTTGAAAATAAGTGTCCCACAGATGGGAAATGGAATTGTTTTAAAGAGGCTGCTTAGCAAAGCTGACTCTACCTGCAAGAAGGAATGAAAAGGTCCTATTTTGTTATTAAGAATGGGGGGGAGAGGGAGAGAGGGAGAGAGAGAGAGACAGAGAGAGGGAGGGAGAGAGAGAGAGAGAGAGAGAGAGCCCAAGAGACCAGATAATCACTCATTATTACTAATATCCACATAGGTCATCTTAGCAGAAACCCAACATATGAGAATTCATGTTGTGCACCAAACTCCTCCTCTGTACAAACTGTAGTGCTGGTTTCCCAACATGCCATATCTTCTGGTGATGGGAAAAAAGTAGAAGCTAGATATTGGTCAGAGAAAAGAAGGTAATGAGGAGGCATGACAGCAGTAGTGCATTTTTGTGTTTGGGATGCTCTTTGAGGAAGGAACTGGGAGAAAGCTCAACCATCTCTCTGTGAAAGAGGTGGGCTGAGGCTCGTGCCAGAAATACTGCCCAGTGAGCACCACCATGAGGTTACCCAGGGCCTGCGGAATGAATTAATAATGTGCACTCACCTCTGGCCAGTAAACTAAACACAAGATTCTTATAGCACCTTAAAATCAAAGCTATTGTTTGTTTTAGGATCAGAGAGCTAAGATCTGAAAATTAAAACCCCAAATCAAAACATTCAGTAGACATTTTGATACATTTCCAGACACGGAAAAACATCCCCTAGAAATCATCTTCTCCAGATAAAGCAACACATTCAACAAGCATCATTTTGATATTATAAAAAAGGGTAGTTTGCTGAAGCAGACTATAGTCCACTAATTTAATTATGGGGTTTTATTTATTTTCATGCACTTACATATTCAATAATAAATATGGTTTCTCAGAGATCCATGCTTAACCCTTCCAACTGTCCCTCTAGCTTTTAATTCATTCTTTCCTCCTTTAATTTCCAAAAATGTGTTATTCTTACATGATTGGAAGCTGAACTGACTACAGTTTGCAGAAATTCTTTGAATGAGCAAGGCAGCATTGTTAACGCACTATGGATCACAGAAGTATTCCTTCTGAGTTCAGCGGTCCTTTGGAGAACACTTTGGCTTAGGTGAGTAGCTATCAGATGTTGGATGCAAGTCTTTTGTCTTCTGTGGCGCTCTCCTGTGATGCTCTAGACCTGAGATGTCAATGAGAAAACATGGAAATCATAGGTGTTGTTGCTGAAACATAATTACTCAAGTTCATTTGCTAGATATTGTTCTCTGTGGCTGCCACAACAAAGCCAGCACCACAGACTGAGTGGTTTAACTAACAGAAATCAATTTCATCACAGTTACAGAGCCTGGAAGTACAAGATCCAGACGTGGGGAAGGACTGTTTTATTTTGTTTTCTAAGCTCATTTAACCTTGAATACATCTTTCAAAACCATGTCTCCAAGTACAGTCACACTCTGAGATACGTCCTGGGCTTTCAACCTCAACGTGAATTTTGAGGAGACCCAATTCAGGCTGTACAGTCGACATATAACACTTCTAACATTAACCATTGATCTCAATTTAGGCTTACTTGGTAGACTATAAATTAGGCTTCCAAAATTATACATCTTGTACTATTTTACCAACTGTCCCTATCTTAAATCAACTTTGGTGAAACAACACAAAGGAACACCTCTCCTTCACATCCTACCAGGAGCAGACTCTCCGATGATGACAAATCCTGGAGGTCCCCGAGGTTAAAACACTGGTGCCCAGACTACAGAGCACATTAGCGTCCTGACAGCCATTTAACAAGTAATCTATTCCTTCCTTTGTAGGGCGCTGAGCTGTGCACACCAGGCGAACACAGTCCCAGGGTCCCTGTTGCGTTATTTACCTCTACTTTGAGCTGCTAAGTCCACCACAGCCATTTAGTAAATTATCAGTTTTCTTATTGGCCCTAAATCGTGCCTAATTAAAAATCTGACCTCCACAAGCTAGTCCTCTTCCTAAAGAGACAGAACATAAACAGGAAAAATCAACTAATTGCTACAAAAACTGCTTTTGTGGCACTGTAATTGGACCTCAGTGAAACAAATGGAGCCACTGGGGATTTCTTAATGAACGTTTAACTGCGAACGGTAGTCGGGCACTTAAGCAGCTAGGCTGATGGTCCCTAATGAAATCAAATAAAATCAAATCAAAGAATCTGGCATTTTTACTAACCAGATTTCTTGGCACTATGACATGAAGAATAATATATTTCCAAGTAAATAAATATAGGAAAAGTTATAAATGGAGCGGCGAAAACTTAGTTGAAGCCTCTCGGATTGCACTTTAGAAAAACACAACCCACCCCCCCACACAGAAGCCACCTCCAGAAAGTGACGCCTGCTGTTTAATTCCACACATGGATGTCGCAGACTTGAAAGCCACTTGGGGGAAATGCAGCGCTGAGTCGGACTGGTTCCTGTTGACGCTTACAGAGAGTGCAATGGCTTTGCCTGACCTCTCTTTTAAAAATATTTTGCTCCCAAAAGGACATGTTTGAATTGGCAAACGTCAAAGTCACAACTAATGATTTTATCAATGCACTTCCTCAGGGAGTTGATGACTTTCTAATTTATGATTCCCTTGCCTAGAAGATGATAAATGAATTCTAATGGCAGTGAGATAGCCCTACAATTTCATTTCTTGTGATTGTATCAATATGAAAGGAAGCCTTAATAAAGTGTTCTTAACATAAACAATTTAAGCATGTGTACGCACCATTTGTGACGGCCAGTGCACACTCTTTCCCCTTCACTGGCACCTCCTTAGCGGCCATCTTTGCATCTGAACGGGGTCATGTGTTCACTGCTGGTCATTGGGAAAGTGATTACTTCTAAGACTTACTCATGAGCACCCCAAGATCCTGCATGTAGTCTTTGTCTGTTGCTGTTGTTTGATGAAGGGATTTAGGAAAGTACAGGACTGTGGGGGATGGATAACAAGAATGACAACAGAGGATCTGCTATTGTGACCCTCAAATCTCCATCAGCATTGTGGGGCAACTTGACAGAAGTGAAAATTCTCAGGTCTTACCTCAGATCTGTTGAATCAAAGACCCACACTTGCTCTGGGAGAAAGTCGCTCCACAAGCTTTCCAGGTGATTCTGATGTGTGTTGAAGTTTGTGCACCAATGCCCCAATAGTCTCAGTGTGAAGGAACCCAGGTCCTTGAATGAATGTGCAGTGGAGAAACCGATCCATCTCCTCTCCTAAGACCCTTCACAGGAGCCCCAGAAAGAAATTCTCTCAATTATGTGAAAATTTAGGATCAATGTTTAAGGAGTTGGCATCTCTTCCTGCACTAATAGATGAGAAACCCTTCACCTAAATATCTCATTTTAATCCTTACAGGCATCTACATTTAGCATCCGCATTCTGAAAATAAGAAAACTGATGCCATCCAAGTTAAGCAATTTAGCAGAAATTACACCAATACTTGAACAGACAGTAAACCCACAAGTATGTAGAACACAAAGTTGGTTGTCATCATGCAACACTTTGACATTGAATTTTCCACAAGATTCGTCATATCATCTCTTCCTCATGAAAGTCAGTTTTTCTCTCTATGTATTTATTTCATTATGTATTTATATACCAGCTTGGATGCTGTTGCATCATTTGTTATTTCTAATGTTTCATTAAACAATAAAAATTTATTGGGCACCTGTTTTTTTCATGGGTTCTATCCAGCACAAGGTACTATTCCTTGCAAAAGTGTTCAGAATATGCCACCCCAAAATAAGCCTTTTTGGCAGAAGATTATGAACTGAAAACAACTGTATGAGAATAGATGTAGGAAGAATAGTTTTCCCTCCCCTTACCTGTCCCAAATGCAGGGTGCACATTTCTCTTTGTAAAAGTGCCCTACTTGTACTGGGGAGAGAAGAGCACACTTATCCCTGGAGACAGAGAATTGACCCCAGGAGGAGTCTGCAGGAACAAACTTTATAAAAGTAACCCTTTACTCCCATTATATTCTCAGTATATTCCCTAATCACTTCCCATGTAGTGTCATCCCTTAAACTCCAAGATCCTCTCTTGTTAAAATACTATGCAAGCCCCTAAGTCTAACCACATCTCTTAGCTTCACTTCTTATCTGTAAGTTGCAATGCATATACAGTTTGATAAAACTTATATTTCTTTCCTTTGTTCATCTGTCTTTGATTAAGTCAATTCATAGGCTCCCAGGGGCTGAACCTGAGAAGGTGGAGTAAAAGCACTTCTTTTCTGACACTTATATAAGCTTCACTTCTTTACTGCAGTTAAATACTCTGAAGAGAGTGTTATCTCAATCATTATTTGGATACTATTTAACAGATACTTATTATGATTCAGTAAATGATAGTTATGGCAGAGTGTTGCAGAAAAAGTCTGTAATAACTCAACTGGATCTATATTTTTGTGAATCTGGTTCTGCCACAAACCACTTGCATAAATTTTAGTAAGCTGTCTTAGACTTTGGCTCTCAACATCCTTAGATGCAAAATTAAGGTTTGAGTCACTTCCACTTCTGTGATTCTCATCCAAAACCGGGAAATTTAGAAACCAGGTAAGATTAGAGAAGCTGTTTAGTGGTTCCATTTTCCCCTCTCTTTGTAAAAGTGAACAAAACAACTCTTACCTCTGCACACTGCCAGTATGGAGAAGACCTTGGCCACGCCAAGAATCTCAGCAATTCTGAGATCTTCGCTATTGCAAATGGCACTGCACAGGGATCCTAAAAGCTCTAATTATTTGAAGCATAACCAGGCAGTCAGGATCACTAACTGGCTTCCTTCTTCGAATGAGGACCACCTGGAACTGTGCAGTGTGGCAACACTGGAAACAAGGTTGCTGAGAGAATTAGGGTTGTACCTGGAGTCCCAGGCTCAGCCAGCAGCTAGCTCTTCCAACTTAGCCTCTCAGGGCTCATCAACTTCCTTTTCTCAAGAAGCGTAATAATAACATATATTTCGCTGGCCTGAAATCAGGCTCACATTGGGTAGCATACGTTTTCTTTGTTAACTGTAATATCCTATTTGCATATTGGTGTCCAAGATATCTTCATTTTCCTCTCAAAATATTAAATTTGAATAAAAAAGGTAACAAGTCTGCAGTGGCAATCGACTCTCGGACGCGGATTAATTAGATAGATCTGTTGGAAGAGGTAACCTAAGTCACTGAATTAATTTAAACATACAGTTGATTATTTTGTGAGTGTACCTCGTACTTGAAATAACTGCTAGCAAATTGTGTTCAAGTAGAGCTCCTTAGGGACTCCTTAAATAAACAGTTAAGACTCATTTGAAATTAGCAGTCCTCATTTGCATACAAACAAAATAATGTGGTAAAGCCTTTAAAAACTGTTCAGTGGTATGAATTTAAATTCCAGGCCCCGAGGAACAGTATGTACACCTGTAATTCCTGAAGTCTCACTGTTTACCTGTAGCTCGGAGCCACAAACTCATTTCTTTCGCAGTGAACTGGTCCAGGATAATGTGTCTTCCGAGCTGTCACAGCTCAGTGCACTTTTGCTCAGCTTTGTAGTGTCTGGGTGCTCATTTCATCCCCATGCCCTGGTTTTATCTCTGTGTAATGATAAGGTGGAGTCTGGGGTCTGGAACCGAAGAAGAGCGACAGGATTCTCCATGCAGATAAGACACCAGCGGAACCAGTACGTCTTTCCACTAGGCACTGTCATACCTGCCAGCCTCATTCTCTTGTTTTTCTCTTTCATTCATATTTGTAATTTTTTAAAAAAATTGTATGTTTGCAATACATAATAAAAACATTCATTGTGGGGAATTGGTACATAGACATAGGGCTTCTTGGTGCTTTTTACTTCCTCTTCTTCTCCCCTCTCTTTCCCCATCCCTAGAGCCCTTTCCAATCTCCACATAGTCTATCTCCCTGTTTCCTATCGTATTTCTTTTATTTTGCTCTTTAAATTATTTATATTTTCTGTTTCTCTTATTAACTAAAAATTTCTGAATCCCTCCCTATCCTGCACCTTTGGAGACTGAAAAGTAGTTGTTAAAATTGGAGTTTATGATGAAATCTGACAATGGGCTAGGTCTTTTGCTATTCAGTTAATTCCTGTTTACTGAACACCGATTATCAAGACTGCTTGTAGTGCAATGCCATGTAAGTTGCTTTTATTTACCTCAAGCATGACAAGTACCAAGGAATTTTTGGTGAAACACACTAAGGACTACAGTGGGTTATCATGGTAACAAGTAAGGAGCTCTTAATTTGATAAGAAGGAATTCAAAAATATTGCCTGCAAGAGGTTAAGATCAGAAAGATGAGCCTTCTTAGAGACAGAGGTTGGTGTGGCTATAGCCGCTAGCCAAAGACTACTGGCAACACTCAGAAGTAGAAATGGCAGGGCGACAGATTTTCTTCTAGCGCTTCTGGAGGGACTGTGGCCCTGCTGCACCTTGATTTCCATGCAGTGACGCTGATTTTGGATTCTGGCTTTTAGACCTGTGAGAAAATCAGTTGTAAAAAGTTACCAAGTCTTGGGAAGTATTTTATAGTAGCTACAGGACACTGATACAAACCCAAACAAGATGTGATTTTTGTCATAGGAAAACCCATCCTTAAACTACATCAATACTAGAATTAACTTGAATCAAACGTAGCCTAAAATATATATATATATATATATATATATATATATATATGTAAAATTTGACAAAAATACTAGAGGAAATTTATAGAACTACAAATGAAATTCTAATTTCAATTCTATTGAGAAATTCTAATACTACTCCTTCAGAAATTTAAGTAAAATTAGCTATAATTTCAGATCTGAATTTCTATAATAAAAAAGTCCTTAATACAGACTGATTGAAAACACAGACCAAATAAGTTGAAGGAAATTCTAGAAATGATTTCAAATAATAAAATATGACTTCGTAGAAATTATACCAGGAAGTCTAAGATGGTTCAATTTACAAGTCCATTAATGGTTAAAATGTAACAAAAAAAGAGTAATAGTTTCAGTAAACACAGAAACCAAGTAGTCCATAATATACAATATGTTTTCATAAAACACCTTGGCAAAATTATATGAAGAGAGACTTTTCATAATCTGATTATAATTTATTTATTAATCATAAATAAATATGATTTTACTTGATGGCCAAATTTGAGAGTATTTTTACTAAAGGCAGTCATAATTTAAATCCTTCCTACCATTCATCATTATACTGCAAACTCCAGGCAGTGGAGAAAAAGAAGAAAAAGAAATGATGATTGGAAAGGAAAATGAAAAATACACTTTCTTTCTTTCTTTCTTTCTTTCCTTCCTTCCTTCCTTCCTTCCTTCCTTCCTTCCTTCCTTCCTTCCTTCCTTCCTTTCTTTCTTTCTTTCTTTCTTTCTTTCTTTCTTTCTTTCTTTCTTTCTTTCTTTCTTTCTTTCTTTCTTTCTTTCTTTCTTTCTTTCTTTCTTTCTTTTTTGTACCGGAGATCAAACTTGGGTTTTTGTGCTTGTGGGCTGGGCAGCAGAAACACTGAGCTAAATCCCTGGCCCAAAAAATATACTTTAAAGGCTGATAATGATTGTTACATAGGGAATTCATGAGAACTAATGATAAGCCTAGAATTAATGAGCACTCATCAAGATTTCTACATATACAGAAACCCAAAATTCAGTAGCATTAGTAAAATAAACAAATTGTTTTTTCACCTCATTGGTTTTTAATGCTAATGCACTGGGTCAAATAATATTGAATTAGAACTTCCCCTGATTGCAGTGGTAAGTTTTTCATTGTTGTTGATTTATATTTTATTTTTAATTTTTTTACTCTTTGGGATTTGAAAAAGGGTCAAAAATGCACTCTTAAAGAACAAAGCCAAGGACACAGATTATCTTTAAAAAGTTATGGACTTATAAAATTCTAACACTGATTTTTAAGAACTATTTTTGAAAAGGTAACAATAAATACCATTTAAAAAAAACTTCATTGCCTAACTGTTCCTAGTGCTCAATAATTTTTTGAAAGTATAATGCTCATTTCACACAACTGTAGAAAAGTTTACATTGTGGTCAGCTGAGTATCGTGATTGCCTTCAGAAGAGTAAATAGCAATTTGTTTTTGGATACCTCTTTGATCTATTTTAGGAGGTGAATTAATGACTCAAGCATATCTGGCCTTTTTTCTTTAGCAGTGGACCTTTAAACATCTCTGACTTTCTGTGATTAAAATCATCAAAGACTATTATTTACAATATTTTAAAATACAGAGATGGAGATAATCAATTCATGGGAGATCAAGTGTGTTTAATGTGGTGTGTTCTCAAGATGGCCCAGGAATGGCTTTGGAGATACTTTCCTGATGAATTACCTTTTTTTTTAATCAGAAAAAAAATATGGTGAAACAGTGAAAAATATTGAAATGACTGTATATTCTCCATATAAGCAGACATTTTCTGTAATTATTAAGTATTCTTTTCTTGGCTATATAATTGTTAGAGAAAATTTTAATTTTCTCTCCTTCCTTAAAGGAATGGATTGTTTGCCAGAATATATCTGCTTCTGTCTATACTCTAATATCTTAAGATAGTGTTTTTAGTCCAGAATGTGTAGTTATTACCTGCAAGAACTTTGCCCAGTAGAATCTAAGTCTAGCATGTGGAAAAAAGTTCAGGGATTTTTTTTTAAAAATGTAATTTTCTTGCTGTACATGTGAACTTTTTTCTTCTATCATTTCAGTAATTTCCTTCTCTCCCCATTCGTTTATTCCTTATTTCTGGATTTATTATATCCTAGTCTTTCTTTGCTTAATTTTCTATAACTTTTGTCTCAAAATTTCTTTTCTTACTCTTACCATGCATTCCATGTTTTTCCTTGACTTTCCTTTTAGCTGTCATTCCTTTAAATCAGTTTTAAATTTTTATTATTATGCTATTTTTTAAATTCCTTATTCCCTCATTGTTTTTTCTTTTACAACTTGCTGTTTTTTATGAATGAAACATGTTGACTCTTGTTGATCATGCTAGTTAGCATACTTACATCATTTCTCTTTTCTTTATTTTTTAAAATTATCTTTTTAGATTTTTTATGACCTTTTCTATTTATGTTGGCCACTACTTTCTCTTGGTACAAAACATCTTCCTTGATTTTCCATTTTTATTTAAATTGCAGCAGTAAAAGGGCTGATTAGATATATGTAAACATGGACAACCCTTAGCCAGTGCTTATCTGTTACTTGGACAGCAGAGAAGCCAGGGTTAAATATGTTACCACCCTCCATAACTATTACAGTTACATGTAGTTTCCTCAACAATTTCAGAGGAGAGAGAGAGTTTTCTAATTTTGTGCATGAGAGTAAATTTTGATCTTATTTGGATTTAGGACATTGGGATAAAGGGGTTGGTGAGAACTGTTGTGAGACACCACCCCATCTTCTGAAAACCATTAATCCTTCTACTATTTTCATAGATTTGGCCTTTCCAGACTTTCATATAGTTAAAATCATCAAGATGTAGACTTTTCATACAATGGACCCTTGACTTATGAACTCAATCTGTTCACCGAGGGCTGGCTACAACTCAAGTTGGTTTTAAGTCAATACAGCTGAGATCTGGATATTTGTTTACCTGGGTACATGCTATAGATAACAAGAGGCAAATGAATAGTCCATTAATCTAATTAACCCAAGTTGTTCATATATCAGGCTGGTCATAACTTGAGGGTCCACTGTATTTGCATCTTTCTCTTAGTAATATATATTTGTTTCCTCTATAGCCTTTCATGGCTAAATAGCTTATTTCTTTTTGTGCTGAATAGATTTCCACAATCCCACCACTTATTATTTGTCAAATCATCTACTGAAGGGAATTTTTATTGCTTCCAAGTTTGAATAATTATGAATAAGGTGCTATAAATGTCTGTGTACAGGATTTGGTGTGGACATAAAACTTTGCACTTAAGTAAATACCAGTGTATACAATTGCTAGATCATATGGTCAGGATAAATTGGCTTTATAAGAAACTGCTATCTATCTTCTAAAGTGTCTGTTGTACTTTTCATTCCTACCAGCAGGAAATGACAATTCTGTTGCTCTGGGTCCCAACTGCTTTTGGTGTCCTGATTTAGTTATTAAAATAGTCCTCAGTGACTTTCTTTGTTTCTTAATTTGTGAGGGCAAAGGCAAGGAAATGTAGGGCTGGGGATTTAGCTCAGTGGTTCCAGAGCCTGCCTCGCAAGCTCAACTTCCAGAGTTCTATCCCCAGTACCAAAGAAAAAAAAAAGGCAAGGAAATGTCATTCATGTGACTGTTTCAAATCTTACTGTCTTTGGATATTTAGCAATGTATTTATTTCTTCCACATTTTCTTCTTTCTATGAACTAATGAACACAACTTCAAATAAATAATTCTCCTTGAAAAGTTTTAAATCTGTTTTAATAAAAAGCTTGTTGATTGTAATAAGTATTCACATTTTAAGTGTTTACTTAGAAAAGTACTTTATGATGTTTAAAAATAGCAAAAATTACCATTAAGAATTAAATCACTCAACATTTTATCTTCTAAAGACCAATATTATAAAAATAAAACAACATTACAGCCCCCATGTATTTTTAGGATTTACTTTAACATAGAAATATATGTAGGAAAGTCTTCTTTAAGTTTACTAATGTGCAATATGACTAACATAAGGAAAATAAGATCTAACATGATGGGTTTATTCACACATTCAGCAGAATAAATAGGATTGCCCTACAAAGAGGTATATCGGTGACAGGGCAGAAGGAGCACTTTGGCAAATGCTCAAGGAAACTGTGGAAGAATGCCAATTGATACGGGCTTCCTTTGGAAGGTACAGAAATGTAGCTTCCGTACATCCTGTGATATTCCTGTGAGTGTTCTGAAAGCTCACAATCCTGTGAGCATCCTGAAAATCAGTCTTGTGTACCTTAAATAGATGAAGTGAGTGGGGTATGAATTATATCACAATAAAGCTGTTAATATAATGGGCAAAGATCACTGGAAAATATTTAATATCACCATTAGAGAGCTTTGTATATAAATCACAATCACGGTGAAGTAATGTGTCCACAAGATCGGCTAAAGGTAAAGCTATTGAGGAGAATGTGGGGTCACTGGATGTTTTGTATGTTTTGTTGGAAGATAAAATGATATTGCTACAGTGGGAGAAAGTATAACAGTACTTGTGAAGTTAAGTATATATTTCCCATATGACCTAGATGTTCCTTTGCTGGGTTTTCATCCTTGAAAAAGTAAAGCATATTTATACTGAGACTATCTCTATGAATGGTCAAATCATCATTCTTCATAACAGATAGAAACTGGAAACAGCTCAAATAATCACTGAGTGGTGAATGAATGCACAAATTGTGTTTTTTCAAAGCAGGGAATACTATTCAGCAAAAAAGGGAGCACAATAATATTTCACGTAATACTAGGGCTGTTTCACAAACTAGATGCTACAGGAAGGAGGTCAAACACAAAACACTATGTCCTACATGATGACAAATTCATGATTATGAAATTCTAGAAAATAGGAACCATTATTGGAGAAGCAGACCAGTCACTACACTGAGCACAACATGGAAAAAGGAGATGAAGTCCAAAGAGACAGGAGGAAATGTTGGAGATTGAAGGCAGTGTACTATGTCTTGCTTATGGAGGTATAGTTAAGTGATTGTAAAAATTACCAAAATTCATCAAAATGTACACCTAATGTTAAAGAATTTAAATATATAAATAGTACACCAATAAAAATGAATGAATCAAATATACAAAACATATATTTTGCATATATGATATATGATAACAAACTAAAATGATTTTGAATTTTAAAAATGTTATCACAGAAAACATGATGGATCTTACAGGCAGAACTGAAAAAGCAAGAACCCAAGAAATGTAAGTGGTCAGAGGAAGCCCTGATTATAAATACTGTTACTCAAACAAGAGCAAGTTTTCATGGAAGAATTGTTTATAATATGGTACAAAAAGTGAAGATGACTGGCAAAAAGATAATTTCCTAATTAAGACATCTTTGTTCTGGTTAAAGACATAAAGTACACATATGCCAAATAAAATAACCAGGTCATAGATGTATTTTTAAATTACAACTCAACATCCTGTAGAGATGCAACTCCTATCTTTATTCTCATTTCTGACCCTATCAAGTTAGTATTATAGTAACAATCCAGGTGTGGTAGAGATGCCTGGAATCCCAGGGCCCTGGGAGCCTGAGGCAGGAGGGTCGAAAGTTAAATCCAGATGTAGCTCAAAGTTTAAATCCAGATGTAGAACAAATGCTCTGGATCAACCCCCAGTACCATAAAATAAAACAGTGCCCATTTCCTAAAGGCCAGAAATTTTAGACATTCTTTTGTTTCAGCAACACCACCAAGATCAACAATATGATTAGCTTAAACAAAATGAGGAAATTAAAGAAGAAATCAGATAGTTCCTTCAAATAATAACAATGACAATAGAACATATCAGAATCTATGGGGCACAATGAAAGCACTCTTACGAGGGAAATTCATAGCAGTGAATACACATATTAGGAAAACAGAACGAGCCCAATTAAACAACCTGATGCTGAACCTCAAGCTTCTAGAAAAAGAAGAGCAGGACAACTCCAAAGCTCATACAAGGGAGGAAATTATAAAGATAAGAGGAGAAATCAATGCAATGGAGACTAAGAGAACGATACAAAAAAATCAATGAAGCCAAGAGTTGGTTCTTTGAAAGAATCAACAAAATTGACAAACCTTTGGCCAACCTTGTCAAAAAAAGGAAAGAAAAGGCCCAAATCCATGCAATTAGGAATGAAAAGGGTGAAATTACAACAGACCCAGCAGAAATCCAGAGGATCATCAATACCTACTTCCAGAACCTATACACCAATAAGATGGACAACATAGAAGAAATGGACAGATTCCTAGATACATATGAATTACCAAGGTTGAATGAAGAAGACCTAAAAATTCTGAACAACCCTATATCAACCAATGAAATTAAAAATGTAATTAAAAACTTATCAACTAAGAAAAGCCGGGGCCCTGATGGTTTCACTGCTGAATTCTACAAGACATTTAGAGAGGAACTGCTGCCACTACTGTTTAAACTCTTTAATGAAATTGAAGGGGAAGCAATACTCCCAAATTCATTCCTGGAAGCAAGCATCACCTTGATCCCCAAAGCAGAGAAAGACCCAACTGAAAAAGAGAACTATAGGCCAATCTCACTAATGAACATAGATGCAAAAATCCTTAATAAGATAATGGCAAACAGAATGCAAAAGATCATCAAGAAGATCATACACCCTCATCAAGTGGGATTCATCCCAGGGATGCAGGGATGGTTCAATATATGCAAATCAATTAATGTAATACACTATACCAATAGAGCCACGGACAAAAACCATATGATTATCTCCATAGATGCAGAAAAAGCATTTGACAAAATCCAACATGCATTTATGATAAAAACCCTACAAAAAATTGGAATAGATGGTCTCTACCTCAAACTGATAGAAGCCATCTATGAGAAACCAACAGCCAATATCATACTAAATGGTCAAAAGCTGAAATCCTTCACACTAAAATCAGGAACAAGACAAGGATGTCCACTATCACCGCTCTTGTTCAATATAGTTCTGGAAACATTAGCCATGGCAATTAGACAAGAGAAAGAAATAAAAGGAATAAAGATAGATAATGAAGAAGTCAAATTGTCATTATTTGCAGATTCTCTATATAGAAGACCCCAAGAACTCCACCAAAAGTCTCCTAGACTTAATAACCAAATTCAGTCAAGTAGCTGGTTACAAGGTCAACACACAAAAATCAATAGCTTTCCTCTACACCAATGACAGACTCACTGAGAGAGAAATAGGGCAAATAATTCCTTTCACAAGAGCATCCAAAAAACTGGAATACCTAGGAATCATCCTAAGGAAAGAAATCAAAGACCTCTTCTCTGAAAACTATGGCACTCTGAAAAGAGAGATTGAAGATGATATCAGAAAATGGACAGACATCCCCTGCCCCTGGGTAGGAAGGATTAATATAGTGAAAATGGCCATACTTCCAAAACTGCTATATAGATTTAAGGCAATTCCAATTGAGATCCCAGCAGCATACTTCATAGACCTTGAGAAAACAATCCAAAAATTCATTTGGAGCAAGAAGAGACCCAGAATAGCAAAAGCAATTCTAGGTAACAGAGACATGGCAGGGAGTATCACAATCCCCAACCTGCAACTCTACTACAAAGCTACTGTGATAAAAATAGCATGGTACTGGCAAAGAAACAGACTTGAGGACCAGTGGAACAGATTAGAAGATGCAGAAACAATGCCAGACACACTCAGCCATCTCATCTTCGACAAAGGAGCCAAACACCCTCAGTGGAGGAAAGATAGCCTCTTTAATAAATGGTGCTGGAAAAATTGGGCTTCAACTTGCCAAAGATTAAAACTAGACCTGTATCTCTCACCATGCACTAAACTAAAATCAAAATGGATTAAAGATCTAAATATTAAAATAGAAACCCTGAACCAGTTGGAACAGAGGTTAGGTAGAAGACATCGGTGTAGGAAAAGATTTTATGAACAAAACCTCAGTTGCCTATGAACTAGCACAAACAATCAACAAATGGGATCTCTTCTTATTAAAAGGCTTCTGCACAGCAAGAGACACCACCAGCAGTGTGAAGAGACAACCCACAATGTGGGAAAAAATCTTCACCTGCTTTTCCTCAGAGAAAAGTCTATTATCTCGAATCTATAAAGAACTTAAAAAGATCAGATCTCCCAAATTTAAAGACCTAATCCAAAAATGGGCATCTGAAATGAACAGACATTTCTCAGACAAAGAAGTAGAAGTAGCAAATAAATACATGAAAAAATGTTCAACATCACTGTTCATTGGAGAGATGCAAATGAAAACAACGCTGCGATTCCACTTCACTCCAGAAAGAATGGCTGCTATCATGAAATCAACCAATAAGAAATGCTGGTGGGGCTGTGGGGAAAGAGGAACCCTGCTCCACTGCTGGTGGGAGTGTAGACTGGTGCAAGCTCTGTGGAAATCAGTATGGAGATACCTCAAAGAACTAGGACTGGAAGTCCCATTTGACCCCGCTATTCCACTGCTGGGGATCTTCCCCAAAGAACTGAAAGAATCATACCACAGTGATATATGTGTGCCCATGTTCATAGCAGCCCAGTTTGTAACAGCTAAAACTTGGAAACAGCCCAAATGCCCATCAACTGGAGACTGGATAAAGAAAATGTGTTTTTTTTTTTTTTATAAAATGGAGTACTACTCAGCCATAAAATATAAGAAATTAGAGACATTTATAGCTAAGTGGATGCACATTGAGGTAATACTCTTAAGTGAAATAAATAAGACACACATGTGTAAATGTCGAATAGTTTCTCTGGTGTGAGAAACTGAAAGTGTAAATAAGGACTAAATGTATAATAGGTCATGTGAAATAGGAAGAAAAGGGGCAAAGGGGAAGGAAGTGGGAGGGCTAGGGGAAAGGATAGAAAGGAATGGGATTAATATGAGAAAATGGAAAAATAGGAACAAAATCTTTGTAAATAGGGAGGACTGGAGGGGTTGAAGGGAGGGCTGGGCAAGGGTGAAAAATAAGAACCAAGAGAGACTATGTAAAGGTGCAAATTTCCAATGATGAATGTCATTATATTGTATACCTAAAATGTACCAATGAGTAGAATGAATAATCAATAATGTAAAATAGGAAGAAAAGGTACAAAGGGGTAGGGGTAGTGGGAGGGGGAGGGGAAAGGAAAGAAGGGAAAGGAAAAATGCTGAGAAATGGAAAAAATGGAAATAAAGTCTTTGTAAATAGGGAAGGGTGGAGGAGGTGAAGGGAGGGCTAGGAATGGGGAAAAAATAAGAACCAAGATGCATTATGTAAAGGTACAATTCCCAGTGAGAAATGTAATTGTGTTGTACACCTACAATGTACCAATAGAAGAATTTAATACAAAAAAAAAAAAGTTCTATTGACAACATAAAAGTCAACAAAAAGAGGGGGAGAATACCAGAAAAACAAAACAAAAACAATAATGAAAAGCAAATACAATCAAGTTACAAACATGGTAGATATTAATTTATATCAATGAAACTTTATATATTATTTGTTTAAATACATAATTAAAAGAGATTGAAGTGTATTGAAATCTTTATATATTGTTGTTGGAAATGTAAGAGTGCACAGGTGCTTCAGATACTGTGTGTCAGTTTCTCAAAATGATAAGCATAGAGTTACTATATAGCACAGAAATTTTACTTCTAGGTATGTAAACAAGAGATAAAGACATGCCTCCACACAAAACAACATTTATGGTCAATCACAGAACATTATAGGTAATATTCACAGCAATATTATTGTCCAGAGATAAAAACAACTCCTCAAGTATACATCAACTGCTATATGAATAAAAACAAGATGGCAAATCTATATAAAGGAATATTACTCTGCAGTAAAAAGAATGAGGAATTATATATGATCCAACATGGATGAACCTCTGAAGCATTTTAACTAAGGGAAGGAATCATATCACAAATGATCACATAGTAATGCACCTTCACTTACATAACGTGTCCACTAATATTCGGCTCCAGCCTTTTCTCTTCCAGGAAGACATACCTTAGCCAGAAGGCTCTTGCTTTACCTGACTCTCTTGGTTTAGGGGTTTTCCCTTGGGACCTTCATTCTTTGATGGATCCAAGACAAGTTGCTCATTTTCAGTTATTACAGTGCTGTCTTGTAAGGACGTGTGTCATGACTTCCCCACACTTTACCTGGCACAGACTAAACCATAGGTCCTAGTCATGCCTTTTCTCCTTCAACCCTGGAAAGTCCAGTTAATTCCTTGTTAGATGGGTATTATCCCACAGCACTTGGGAATGATGTGCTTTCATTTTATTTTGATGTTTGTATTTTAGCTCATCTTCTTTTTTAAAATCTTATTTTATATTTTTTTTCGATATCAAATTGGATATTCTTTATTGAATTAGTTTTTAAGATCATTGATTCTTTTACTCTCTTTAGTCTACTAGTAACCCTGTAAGTAAAAGAAATTCATTGTCACTAAGTTTTATTTTTCATTTCTTGCATTTCTATTTGACTTTTATTATATAGCTGTCAATGCTCTATGAATAAATTTATATTGTGATATAAAAATTGCTCATTATTTAAGGCTCATGTGAAAGTTAGCTGAAACTAAGGACATTTTCAAACAGGATCTTTATTTTAGGAATGCCTAGTATTTATTAATAATATTTCCTTTTTAAAATAGTATAACCCAGCCACTCGTGGTGACACACACCTGTAAGGCCAGTACCACGGTAGGCTGAGGCAACAAGGACAAAAGTGTAAGCCCAGCCTGAGTAAGTTAGCAATTCAGTGAGACCATGTCTCAAAATAAAGTAATAAGAAATGGTATGGGCTATAGCTCAGTGCAATTCCTGCTACTGGATTCAATTCCCATTATTTGAAAAAGGGAACAAGGAACAAGGAAAGACATAACAGAAGAATTGGTATGTTAATGGTAAATTTACAAGTTATGGTTTTTGAAAGAAGTAAAGAACATTTATTAAAGAGGTCTACATTAGACTAGACTTGCAGAACTAGATTTTTTTTATATGTAAAAGGCTCACTGGATGGACAAAAACTATTAATGTGTTTGCTCTGACATTTTCTAGAGAAAACTTGGTCATTTCTGTTCAGCAGAGAAAGAATTTTAGAGCAAAAGAAATGGTGAAAATACTCTGCCTTTGGGGCAATTGTAAAAATGTTTTAATGTGCCTCAGCTGGAAATTTCTATGTTTTGCCAAATGAAATGATCATTTTCTCCCTGCAAAAAGTATCTTTTACTTTGGAAAGGATCTGAGAATAGAGTATATTTGAAAACTATATAAAACATCTTCCAATTTTCAGTCCTTGATATGAAAATGATTTTTCATCTCTACTTTATCTGCCAGTGTGAGAGTTCCTATGAATGAAAAATAATGCGCCCCAGTTTGTCAGAATGACCTTTCTTCAGATCATACTTTAACTTGTAGTAGAGCACACATGGTTGATTATGTGTCTTACCTGTAAAATATTAAAACAAGTTTCATTTCCTCACCTCTTCCAGTTGAATGAAAACCAGTATTTCTAAAATACAATGTATTAAAAATGTAACATAACTAGATTTTAATAATATCATATATTCTATTAAACTAAATAATAGCAAATTCATTAAGTCCCCAATTCATTTGCATGTAGTGGCATTCTTTGTAGATATTGTTCAGGTGTATCTAAAATTCATAACCCAATATTTTCATACTACAAAACTTATAATAACTTTTTCCAGTACTACTAAAGCTTAAGAGATTTTTACAAATCTTTAAAGATTGGGTCTCATATAAGTAGCTTTCAGTAGCATATCCAGTGTAATCAAAGACGGTCTGTTCCATTCAGTAGAGACAGATTTTAATGATTAAAAGAAAGTTTTAAAGAAGTTGATGTCAGTAAAGAAAACCATTGCATTATCAGGGTCTTAATACCACCTAAAAAGGTATGACAAACATAGAAATTTCATTAATTTTGCACATTTGATATAAGGTGAGCTTTTCAGTATACACAGTTAATTGTGATTAGGTATGGTTTATGCTAAAAAAATTTATGGTAGTGGAAAGAGATATATTAGGGTACTGAGGTGAAGGATTGATTCAAAGCTACACTTGGAAAGTGGTTTTGTCTCCCCTCTGCTTCTCTCCTCTCTTCTCCTCTCCTCTCCTCTTCTCATTTCTTTTGTTTTCTTTTCTTTCTGATGGGGATTGAACCCAGGGCCTGATACATGCTAAAAATGTTCTCTACCATGGAGTTGCATCCTTGACCTTAATAATAGATTATTTCCTCTATACCAGAAAAGGGAATTCAATGATTGCAGAATCTCATTACAAATTAAATTAGGATTTATCATATATTATAACATAAATCATTTTTATATAAATGCAATCTATTGATTATCACAAAGATATTTTTTCAAACCTATGGGTAAGCTAAAAATGTAATTTACAGTTTCATTGTATTTTGACATATTACTCATATTTATATATAATGCACATTTATTTATCATATGGGGGGACATCAAACGAATCAAAATTCACAATTTTTACAAAATATTCACGAAAGTAATGAGATACCTACTTGTGGTTCACAATTAATGAGACCAAATAGCTCTTCCTATGTCTCCACACTCTACTTTGATTTACTAACAACATATCCATTATCTTGAAAACTTTGCTAGTCATTTTTATTTGCTTTACTTATTTGATTTTTCTAGATACAGAAGGAGAGCAAAGAACTGAAAAGAGGCAAAAAGAAGGCAGCTTCTTAGACTTCACTGGAAAATTTTTTCTTAGGACACAACTGCCACAAACAGGGAGTCCGTATCTGACAAGTCCATCCTCAGCTTTACTCAAACCATTCCTATTACTAGCATAGAGGGAAACCTCCAGTCCTCATTTTAGAGGTTTTATTTTAGCTGCTTATATTAATAAGGAATGAGGACCTAGATAGATCAAATTTTTCATGTTAAAAGTTCCATTTCCAAAACCACAAAATAAATATAAAAAATAATTTGTGCAGGAATTTTTAATCAGCTCTTTTGCTTGTGAGTGTCACTGGATTCATCTAGAGTGCATCCTGGGTGTCAGTGTGTGTTACACCATCAACACAAACAACAGTTACTCAATGTGAAAGAGACTATGCAGAGCAGCGAATGCCAAGATTATACGCTTCCAACCAAAGGCAAAATGTTAATTCATTTGACATAACCCTAGCATAATTACTTTTTAGTCATGTGTGTTATAGAGCTAATACAACAGCTTGATTTTATCTAGTCGACATTTCTATCCTTCACATGTATTTGGTAATCAGAGGCAAGAAAGGAAACTATAGTTCCAAAAAATGGCTTTGAGAGTGGTCATACACCTTTTCCGCCTGACTTTCTTTTTTTATTGGTGTATATTATTAATACAGAAAAATGAGATTTATTTTGGTATATTGGTTTATGTATATAATATATTTTGATTATTTTCACTCCATTATCCCTCTCTCCCTTTTTCCCCCTTCCCCAACCCTCTTTCCCATCTTCTGGTTTCTGTCATCTCCTATCATCCATCTATCTATCTATCTATCATCTGTCTTCTATTATTTTTATATGGTCTATATAAGAGAAAACATGCAATACTTTTCTAAAACTAGCTTAGTTTTTTAATGAGATGATCTCCAGCTCTATCCTTTTCCTACAAATTATATGATTTTGTTCTTCTTTATAGCTGAATAATATTCATTTGGGTATATGTACCACATTTTCTTTATCTATTAATGGACACCTACACTCATAGCTTAGCTATTAGGAATTGTGCTTCTATAAAAATGGGTGTGCATGTGTCAGGATAGTGTTCTGTCTTTAATTTTTTGAGGATATACCAAGGAGCAATACAGCTGGATCAAATGATATGTCTATTTTAATTTTTGAGGAATCTTCATATTAATTTCAGAGAGGCTGCACTAATTTGCCTTCCCATCAGCAGTGTAATAGGGTTCCTTTTTCTCCACATCCTCACCAGCATTTGTTGGTTTCTGCATTCAGGGTACAGCAATAATCATTCTGACTGGGGTGAGATGGAATCTCAATGTAGTTTTGATTTACATTTCCTTAATGGGTAAAGATGTTGAATCTTTCTTCATATACTTATTGGCTTTTGCACCTCTTTTGAGAAATCTCTGTCTCTAGTCAATTACTTTGTTCATTTATTGATTGAGTTTTTTTGGTATGAAGTTTTGTGAGCTTTTTATTTTTTCTAGATATCAATCCTCTATCCAGAGAGTAGCTGGGAAAGGTTTTTCCCATTTGTAGGCTGTCTCTTCGCTGCACTGATTGTATCTTTTGCTGTGCAGAAGACATTTATTTGAAGTAGTCCCATGTGTTGATTTTCCTCCTCCTCCTCTTCCTCCCACTTCTTATTCTTCCTCCTCCTCTTCTTTTCTATGGACACTGAGCTACATCCCCAGCCTTTTAAATTATTATTTTTTTTTAGTTTTTCTGGGTCACTAAATTGCCAGGATTGGCTCAAATGTAATTTTGTTGCCTCAACCTGTCAGACGGCTGGAAATACAGATGTGACTCACCACGTCCATCTTGTTAATTCTGATGCTATTAGGGTCTTATTCAGGAAGTCTTTGCCTGTGCTTATGGCACTGGATCATATTGGATCATTGGATCATATTAACCATAAAGGAAGGCGTGGGGCATCAGATTTCCAAAGGCAGTCAGGCATGATCATTACCAGATCTCTGTAAATTATTTGTAGAAAAATGAATTTATCTTCTAAAAATAAGCTAGATAAGCCATGTTTGGGAAGTAATTTGCTTATGATTTAACTTCTGTGTATTTTATTCCATTTATCATAAAAGGTTAATCTTAGATGTTTTCAAGTGAATATAAGAAATATTTATTGAAAAAAATGGGAAATCAGAAAGAGAGTTTCTGAACCTAAAGAAAATAATTTAATAGAAATGTTGATAAGTACAATTTTGTTCCTTGGCAAGCATGTGAGCTTGGTTCCAAGACCCAAATCCTTGGGGTGCTGCAGATACCAAAATCCTTGTTGCTCATGTTTCTTATGTAAAATTATGTAGCATCTGATGTAAGGCAGCATATCTTCCCATATGCTTTGAGTCATCTCTAGGTTACATATAATAAGTAAGATAAAGTAAATGTGAGGTAAATAGTTGTTATACTGTATTCTTTAGGTTATAATGACAAGAGAAAAATGTCAGTACATATTCAGCAAAGATAACAGTATTTTTCAACTACTAACTGATGAGATTCATGGCAGTGGACTCGTGGTAGAACTGTATATGTATCATATATATTCACCCCATATATATGTCAACCAGAAATCTAAATATATATTATATACTTACAGATGTCCATATCACAGAAAATCACATGCTTTCCATATTTTTGCTGCATAATTGATCCTTTTACATTCTTTTATAAATTTATTATCCTGCTTGAAAATTTAATTCTCATCATTTATACCAGTAGTCTTCATTTCCTTTGTTTCATTTTTCTTTTTTTCTATTGTAGTTATCATCTAATGAGCTAATGTCTATGCTTATTTCTGATTATGTCTACTTTTCCCTGCTCTAGCATAAGCTTTACAAGAGATAAGATCTTCATGGTTTTAGAGATACACCCCAATTGTCTACAAGAGAACACAGTATAAATATTGTAGGTGCTTATAAATGAAGGAATATGTTACATATATTATATGTGTGAACAAATTTATGTGTAGTTATATATGTGGGGATGCATGTAGAGATATGAGTATGTCCATGTGTTCACACTTTCAAATTATACTTTTCATGTCATTTTTCTTAATTTTTCTTCTTTGTTAAGTCACCTTTCTCTTTTGTATCATTTAAGTAGGGTACAGATATGTAATGCTTAGAAGTTTCATTCAAAAGGTCCAACTTAGTTGCCTGATATTCTTCTGACTTCAGAAGCCTAAGATTTGTATTTTCTCAAACAAAATTTTTCAACATGATGTTTTGTCTTCATTTTTTCAACTTCACATTGCTTTCACAGCACTCTGAACTTGTTTGACCAGTATTTCCTCCAAATCAAATGAAAGAAAAAGCTACCCCTTACTAAATGAAACAATCTGAATTGATCCACATCTTCCAATGATGTGGTCACCATAGCTCAGCAGGCATTTGGCTGAGTTTGGGTTAAATGCAAACATTACCATCCCATATCAAAACAGGAAATTACTCTACACAATCAAATCATAAGTTGGAAAATATAAGGTCCTGGAAATATTTGAATATGTCACTACTGAGGGCAAACGAATTGGACATAAAACTTACGAGTTATGCAGGTGAATTTAACAGTATTGTGAGTTGTCATGTAAAAAAGTGTAAATTTCTGCTCAAATAATCTACTGAAAATATCCCTCCTCTGTGATATATAAGTAGTCTCCTCTTCAAATTATTTTCTCTGCCTATTATAACTTGCATTCATTTTGCTTATTTGCTTTTTGTGTCTCTTCCTCACTAAAATATAAGCTCTATGAAGGCATGGACTTTGTATTTTTTATTTTTAGAAAAAGTCCTAATGAAGTCTAAGTGTTCATGTCACGGTTGTTAAGCCAATGACCGAATAAAAGTGGGTAAGAGGAAGTGGGGTGTTGTTCTTTTAAGTGGGTATTAATGGAGTCTCCAATCCTCTTCTTTAAACCCATTCTAGGAAAGAATCTAAACGGCACCAGTAAAAAATACCTCTTCCAAAAAGTATTTTATCTTTCCTGGAAACATTTCTAAAGAGAGAGTTCAGAATCTGTTACGTTTTTCACAAGATAAATACTAGAGGATGCAGCACCTGTGATTTTATAACTATATGCTTATTCCTTAGAAAGGAAATTTATTTTTAAGTTATCTTGTGGTTGATACACTATGTTGAGTCTTAATAGTAAAACCAAAAGAGAATTTGAAGAATGAATATGTTTCCCAAAAAATGCACAGGTCAGGAAAACTGCAAAGGACATAGATCTGGATGGTGTAGTGCGAAAAGACGGAAGTGTTAATTTTAGGCATATCAAGTTCAAGGTGTCCCTTGGGTATTCAAGTAGATACAGACTGAGAATGCGGTTAAATCCCTGAGCCTGGAGTTAGGGAATTGTCATCATCTAGATACTTTACGGCATAAGAAAGGACGTGCACGCAAAGATGGAGCAGACATCTGAACAACTAGTCTCTGAGGCACATGAACATTAGACAGCTGGAGTCCTTCAATTTATCAAGTAGGTGTCTGGGAAGGAGTGGTCAAAGAGGTAAGAGAAAAAATAGACAGATGTCCTTGGAATCACAGCCACCAAATAAAGAAGGGGATTTGAAATGTCAGGATGGAAATGATGGAATTCTGCTACATTGTTGGAAATGATCTGGGAAATTATTTTAGATATATCTTATCATAAAAATAAGCACATGACAGAAGTATTGAAAAAGAGAAGGAAAATTAATATACAAGCTTGATGAGACAAGAGATTTATCAGGAGATCTAAAGTTTACTTAAATATTTAGGTTTGAATCCTTCTATCCTTTTCCTTTACAAGCATATTCTTAAATGCTGAATTTATATTGTGTAGAAATTTTTATCAGGCTTATTGATTCTTCACCAATCATGATTATTTTAAACACTGTCTACTGAATATTTTATTAAAGAAATAATATACCATAAGGGGATAAATTTTCTTAACTTCTTCCTGGTCGATATTCAGATTTTCATCTTTCAATCAAAAAAATATTTTTGAGAGTAAATTGTGCTAGGTGCAGTATAGAATAGTGCTCTAGAGGAAAAAGTATAGTACATGCAAACAATTTTTAAAAATACAAAACTTGGAACATATCACAGGCCATTCTGGATGGTTTTCATGTATTATCACATTTCCTTTTTATAGGTCCGTATGTAACAGGTGCTCTGTAGGACTGGAACATGCACAGAGGTATTGAAATACTTAAATAGGTCATGGGTAGAAAGCAGGGGCCACTTTATGAAGAGGTTGCTGTCAGGAGCCTGCCAGAGAGGTGGGCAAGCTTACATGGACAGAAAGACTAAGGCAGATCCACAGTGTCCATGTTATGAGAAACAGATCCTGAAGACAATGCGAGGTCTCCTACAGCCCTTAGAAATTGGAATGATATGAAAGGATTTATGATGTAGAAAAACTACTCTGTACACAAGACTGAAGCCACCCAGGCTAGGAAAGAAGTGTTCCAGGGACAATCATGATGTATAACACAATGCCGAGAGGAGCACTCTTCTTCTGCACTTGAGCATTTCTTAGGGGTGGAAAACTGGGTTAAAAAATGAATACTTGAATAGAATGTGGCTTTTGGAAATTTTTGTCCCAGAAGATCTGGTAAGCTTAGAGTCCATATGAGTGACATTATTTTTATTATTGTTACTTGTGTTTCTACCATTATTGCTGGCCAAATTTCTGTTTCTATTTTTTCTTATGCTTGATTGTAGTAGTTTTTAGTGTATGTGCTGCCAAAGCAAATACTTGATTGTAGTACTTTAATTATGATGTATCTAAGTTTGAGATTTACTTTTAAATTTTCAATTCTAAATAACTTCATGTTTTTAAAAATAATTATTATTTTTAGTATTTTTGTTATCATTATTAATTGTGAAGTCTTTGATTTTTTTCATCTCATGTATAGGGGCATTTATTTGTGTACATATTAATAAAAGCAGGTTTTCTTTTTAAAAAATATATCAGTGTTCATTGCCAATTATCTCAAGTGTTTTTGGTCTTTATTTTTTTAAACATTTTCAGAGTTATTTCTTTGTGAGTTTCAAGTTTCTGTCTGGTGACAGTCTCCTGTCTGAAGAATTTCCAATTAATATTACTTGACTTTCAGGTCTGCTGACCTGAATTCTCAAAGCTTCTGTTTGTCTGAAAAGCCTTTATTCACCTTTATTTTTGAGAGATATTTCACTGGATATGGAATTCCGTTGCCAGTTTCTCTTTTGTTTACTATTCTTAAAACTATCAGTCCATTGATTTCATGGCTTACATTGTTCCTGCTGTAATACACATCTTTATTCCCTTGTATGGGATATTTCTTTTTCTCTGTTTGCCTTCAACATTTTCTCTTCTTTCCCCTCTCCCTGGAACTTCCTGGACCCTGTGCATGCAGATGGCGTCACCTGGAGCTTGAGCAGCAGCCCAGGGATATCAAAGATAATGGCCAAGAACAAATTAAGAGGGCAGAAGTCCAGGAATGTATTTCACATAGCCAGCCAAAAAAACCTTTAAGTTCAAAAACAAAGCAAAACCAGTCAACACTACTCTTAAAAAGATAACAATTGTAAATGATGAAAAAGTTCTTAGAGTGAATAATGCTTTTGTAAACATTCTGAAGAAACTTGCAAATTTCTCAAAAAGACTTACTCTTGAACCACTGGAAAAAGAGCTGAATAATCAGCAGCAGCATGAAAATGAACCAGTTAATGTTGATGAAGCTGCAAGATTAATGGCTCAATTGTAATACTATGGAGATGTATCAAATTCCCCCCAAAACTCAATAAAATAAGTATTTTATAAAAAAGATTTTCTCTTATTTGGTTTCCATAGTTTGACTATTAATGTGATTTAATGCATCCTGGTTTTGTTTATTTTCTTTTGAGGCCTTCTGAGCATTCTGTATGTATGCTTTGATATTTTCAAATGTCAAGAGATGGAAGGAGTAGAACAGGAGAGAAGGAGAAGAGGAAGTGAAAAGAATTAATATGTGTTATGTTCCAACTCCCCACAGTGAATGTCATCACTATGTATTCAAAACATATACTAATAAAAGTTTTTCAATTGAATATAATATATATGTGTGTGTGTGTGTGTATAAAGAAGTCTCCTGGGTTCAGACATGGCACTTTTGGAAGGGTTCTACCTAGTCTCCTGGGTTCAGACATGGCACTTTTGGAAGGGTTCTACCTAGTCTCCTGGGTTCAGACATGGCACTTTTGGAAGGGTTCTACCTTCATCCTCCGAGGCTTGAAGAGCAGTTCATGGTGAACTGAAACCTTTGCACAACAAGTACTATCATGCTCAGTGTAAGATCCTGGGTCTAAGACTGTTTTGTGTCTTTCTTCCACAGGGGGACACTGTTTTACACTTTCCTAGTGGGACAGGACTTTTGTCTGTGCCCTAAAAGTAATCTTGTACTCCCTCAGATTCAGACTTATTTTTCTTCTAGTTTTGAGTCAGGACTTTAGGCATTTGGTTTGGAAGATGGGGTGTGACCGACTGAGCAGGTCTTATGCTATTGACCTGTGACACCTGTGCTCCTGAGAGGGAAATTCTCTAGTCGGCTGCTCAGTTGAGAGTCTTTCTGTCAAGTATATAGTAGAGACAGACAGGTAAAATCTTGGGAGTACAAACTTTCCTTGCATCTCGGGGACTTAGCTATTACAAATTAACACTAAGTTATTCATTAAAAATTTCCAGCCAGGTGTGGTGGCTCATACCTGTAATCTGAGCACTCTTGCAGGCCAAGGCAGGGAGATCACAAGTTTGAGATAGCCAAAGCAATTTAGGGACTTAGTGAGATCCTGTCTCAAAACATATCATAAGTAAAAACTTAAAAAGAGCTGGAAATGGAGGTTGATGTGAAGGCCCTGAGTTCCATTCCCAGTGCTGAAAAAATAATTGCTTCTTTCTTTTGCACCCACTTTTGTGGTGGTCAGTCGTTTTATGTCCCAAGGACATGGTCTGTGTGGCCTCTTTACCCTTAGACATGTTTATTAGTCTTTGGAACTAGGTTTACTTTGTTCTCTTGAAGCAGGTCTTTAATGAGTCTTAGAAACAGTGATCTTGTAGATAAGGACAATCCTCTAAATGTTTGTGTCTTTGAATTAGTGTGTTGGGATCTACTCCTCAGCATAAGATTGGGCTCTTGGCAGGTGATGAGGGCATGAAGATTCTATACTCATTAATGCAGTTAGGGTCTTTATAAACTGCAAAGGGCTGGCAATCCCCTTCTACCATGTAAGTGCAAAAGGAGAAGCAGGCAGTCTTTAACTGGCAGGAGTGTCAGTTCCTCCCCAGAACTGGACCATGTGGGCAGGCCTTGGTCTTTCAGCCTCTAACACCGTGTGACATGAATTTCTGTTCTTCATAAACTACCCAGTTTTGTCTATTTTGTTGCAGCAACCCAGCTGCACTAAGACAATAATCCATCTTTTTCTCCTTATTACATTTGGAAAAATGTTCTCTGCAGCCTTCTACTCATCTAGGAGGCAGGTGTAGAAAAATGGAGTATTGCCTAATGCAATATTCAGATGGAAGATCACCTAGAGAAAAGAACTTGTGTCTAATTTATTCACTTGACAAAGACTTCTTAAGCCCTATCAGGACAGAGCTAAGCCATGTAGTGAGTGCCCAAAAATGTGCAAACCACGTGGAAGAGTCATATTTATCTCATTGTGTAGGTATTGGCTAACAAAGTGTCTGCTTGTTTATGCCATTGGTAGGTGTATTATCCCATGTGAAGTGCAGTTTCCTGGGCTCCAGACTTGATCACTAATAACTCTGTGTTGGTCTTGAGATTCGAGTTCCTTGTTCTGTATCAGGTGAGCAATTTCTACCACCTTATTGTTGTGTCTATTGAAGCCACTCAGTGCTTCCTCTTTGTCCTGTGTTTTCTTACCAGCCAACTATAGGCCTAGATCCAGCTGCAACTGGGTCTCTTAAAATTATGTATCCCTTGGAAGTAAGCAGTAACTATTCTTGGGGCAGTTCAGCTGCTCAAAAGGTTTTTCATAAGCTTAGATCCTTCATATTTATGAGTGTGAATTTAGGAAGCTCAGGATTCTATCCTGATGACAATTTGTGACTTTCTTTTTTTTTGTATCTTCAGCAAGGAATGTGAGTTATCTAATTGAGAGTTGGAAAGGAGTACCATAATATACACTCCTGCCTTTTGTTGTCAATATGAGAAAATTGAGACTAAAGAAATTTAAATGATTTGTCTAAGGCCACACAGAGGTAAATAAAAAACAAAGGACAAGATTTAAGACAATACTGCTTGGACACAGGGAAAGCCCAGGAGATTGCTTAACGGGATGCATTAGATGGATTGTGTTCAAATCCTGTGACTTGCGGACTGATCTGTAAAACTTGGGCCAAGTGACTCTCTTTCTAACCTCCGACTTTCCTTGTGAACTAAGCGTGGTGATGATGGGATTTGTGTCCTGGGTTTACTCCGGTGAGCATGAAATGACAGTAATTATTGTTAAGAGGGTGCTCTCAATACATATATGAAGTCCTTTCAAACAGCGAAGAGAATTTATGGTGCGAATGCATAGACTTTAAGAAGGAGTGGAAGAAAGTGTCAAGTCACTACCTCGGGTCTCAGTTAGGTACAGGAAATTCACTCTTGAGCTCCAAGTTTGGTTTATGTTATTATGTTCAGAACGGGCAATTAAAATATTTAACTAACCAAGCGAACCTATCTGTTTGCAAGTATCGGGAAGATGCTACGTTCTGCCAGCACGGCCACCTTTGGGGCCCAAGTGCTGGTGTAAACGTGGCCCTGCGCGGTTGGGGGAGGGGATCAGATTGGGCTCCCAAGCGGGACAAGGGGTGTTTCCCTGAAGAAACAGCTGTGGGAGCGATCAGTGCCAGACTGGACTTTCTCGCGTTTCACTTCTACCCGATCCTATGATTTTTATTCCTGCTTAGTGATCAAGACCGCTTCGTTTACTGAAACAACCACGTCGTGAACAGCCAGGCAGGCGACCCTGTGGTTTCACAGCACGGGGCGCTGCCGGCAGTGCTCTCTACTTTCCGATAGATGGCGGCATTTCACAAACAACCCGCCACCCTCCTGCAAGGGAAAACCACTCCACAATATGTTGACAGGATTAGGGACCCCCGTTGTTTTACAGGAAGTAAATAAATCCTTATGGCCTTCTAGAAACCTCAGAAGTGTATGAGAGTGGTAAGAAATTGTTTATTCTACGGTAAAGGTATCAAATGAATATTTACCGCACTTAAAACAATTAGATCGGGTTGAAATAGACTAGTGTTAAAATTCAGCCTGTTTGCATTATCCAGTTTTAAATGTTTGTTAAACTCTTGCACAGTAGGTTTACTTTCCAAGTACTGGATTTCTTGCTAGCGTGGGTTGGTAGTGTAAGCGAAGTCTGAGAAGCTGATATTTTCTCTAAATTCAGATGAGGTATGTATAAATTAAAACATTACTGTGTGAAAATCATCGGGTAAAATATAAGCTACATACTGCTTGAACTACAAGGACACAGTAATAAACAGAATAAAGAACACGAATAGAGAATGAACAGTAAGATGCTGTGTATGTTTAAGCAAAGGTTATCTGAACTTCTCAACCTTAAGTAACATTTTAAAAGGTAAACATAGATATACATTCTTCTCAAAAATCTAGAAAATGGATATTTCATTAATAGTTTTCATTAGTATTCTTAAAAATGTTTCTGACATATTGCAATAATGACACAGACAAAAATGCATTCAGTGAGCTTTACCCAGGGGTCAATTAAATGAGTCTATTTCTTAGATTTTCTATTGCCTTAGGGAACACTATATTTTTTTTCTCCCTAATATTTCTGAAACTTCCCTTTCTCTCTATGATTTTTTAAGTACATCTGATTTGTGATCATGAATCATTACTAACTAGATTAATGATTATCACTTTGAGCTACATTTTCATATATTAACATCAAGATCTCCAATTTAAAACATAGTCACATAAGTGAAAATCTCTAATAAAATATCTGGTCCTTAAAAGTGTAACTAATCTGTAAAGACTAAACCAGACATAAAATTCAATATTTCTTTTTAAATTCTTTTAAAATTCTTTTAAAATTTTTAAATATTTAAGTTGTGTCTGCTATTTTAAATGATACTGCGATGAAATGAGATGCAGGCATCTCTTCAAGATTCTAATTTCAATTTTTTGAACAATGCCCAGAAGTGCAGCACTGGATCATATAATATTTCTATTGTAATCTTTTAAGGAATCTCCACTCTGTTTTCCACAATGACTATACCATTTTTCTTTTCTACCAACAGCACACAGATATCTAGAGTCTCCAGAGTCTCATCAACATTTTTTTTATGATGATGGCCATGCCAACATGTGTGAGGTGATATCTCATTCTCATTTCTGTTTTCCTAATGATCACTGATAGGGATGTCTATTCATGCACCTGTTAGAGATTGTCTTTTCTGGAGAAATTATTCAGGTTCTTTGCCATTTTTTAATCTGGTTATTTGCTTTTGCTCTTTTTTTCTTTCTTTTTTTGCTATTTAGTTACAGGAATTCCTTATGCATTTTGGATATTAACCCCTATAAGATACATGGTTTGCCAATATTTCCCCATCTTTTACTCCAAAGTTCTTCTGTTTGATGCAGTTTCACATGTTTACGATCTGTTGCCTATGTTTTCAGTATCATATCCAAGCAATCATTGTGAAGCTCAGTGCCATACAGTGTTTCTCTCATTTTTTCTTCTATAGGTTTTACAATTTCAGGTCTTTCATTTAAGTCTCTAATTCATTTTGAGTTAGTTACTGTGTATGTGGAGCATTGTTTAAAGTTGTCATTTTGTTTTAAATTTTATAAACAATCTTATTTGCAACAAATCTAAATATAGCCTGTTTTAAAGTTATCTTTCTTGACTTACAATAAAAAGTTATTTAAAGAACTCTAATTTCAACTCATTTAAAAGCAGTTTCATCAGCATTTAGAATTGTCTCTTGGAAATCATATGTTTACAAATAAATATGTCATAGGTCAATATTTTTGAATGACTAGTATACTCTCACAAAACAGGAAAAATATATTTACCTAACATGTAGTAAGAATTCTAAAAATACAGTTTTAGTGTATCTTGTAATCTCTGGATGAGGCCAAATAAAACCATTCTAATAAAATGGAATAACAGTACAAACCAGTAACAAACACTTATCTAAATGTGATTTAATTTCTCATCTTTGTATGACTGTTCACACAAGTATTTTAAAAATCAGAAGAAAACAATGTCCCCTTTTGAATTCTGGAAATAAGGTCACCATGGCTGACGGTCTACATTCCTGTGACTCGTGTCTAAATTGGTTAAATTCTGTAACCAGTGTTGCCAAAGCCAGCATCCATGCCTGACATGGGCTTGCTACTCCATTCTCTAACAAGCTTATGTGTCTGCATGTTGGCTTGGAAACAGTTCTGATCTTGTCCTCATTTCTGGAATAAATTAGGCGCTTATTATTTTAGGTACCTAGGTAGATTTCCTCCTAAGTAGCAAACACAATTTGACATCTTATTGTTTTCTTATTTAACATCTCTGGCATCTAGCCCTTCCTTTTACTTCCAACTGTCCCAAAATCATCACCTCACATTAGGATATACTTCATAACTAATGGGGTTCTGTTCCTGGTGTCACTGTGCTTTAATATCACCAGGAAATTCTTCTAAAATCTCACTGTAAGAGCCATCAGTTGTTCATCTTATCAGACCCCTGCCTGACTTCCAAGGCTGTACTGAAACAGCTCCTTGGCTGTGCGATCTGATTGGCCCAGCCTTCCCTGGAAGAACTCTGTAGTCCAGACCAATTCCTCGTACCTTAGACCACAGCATATGATTTGTGATTCAATGTCCCTTTACCTCATATCTGGAATTCTCTCACCTTTGCTGCCAGTGTCCAAATCCCATCCCCCATTTAACTGCACAATCCAGTTAATTTGCTGTTGCATCCCTGGGTGGAGCATAGGAGCGACTCAACGATTTCATCCTTCAGAGATTGAACAAACCCAAAGCCCTCTTCCTCTGTGATGTTTCTTGGATTTGTTTTCAGATCACAGTGGCTCCTTTCTTTCCTGAGATCATTTCATGTACATGGCCTGAATTACACTTTTTATATTTTTATATTCATCAGTAAATGAACACCCAATGTCATTTTGACAGGATTTTATATGCAGTTGGTTAAGCTACATATTGCTTGATAAATACTATGATTAATAATAACTTGCTGGTTCATGCCTGCAACCCTTATATTGAAGCTGTTGTCATGTGGCTTATCATCTGTACTATAAAGTGCACCCCCACAAGAAGGAGGCCTAGCATGGGAGCTAAACAAACCCATATTAAATTCAATCCAATGCAAGTGTGATGGTTAATTTCATATGTGAACTTAACTGGACTAAGGGATGCCCAGAGTGGGGACATGTCTGAGAAAGATTAGCAATTTAATCAGTAGAATCTATAAAGAAGGTCACTCTCTCTGATGTGGATTAATACACAGCACCCACTCCATTTAGAACATAACTAGGACAAAACGCCTGAGGTGAACTTGCTGTCTCTGTGTGAGCAGGCCAGCCATCTTGTCTTCTCATGTCGTCAGACTTGGGCGCTCCACATTCTCAGGCATGAGGACTGAGACATGCGTATCCATTCTGTTTGGCTGGAGAACTTTGACTAAATACAGTGAATTTGTATTCTATTTCTCCCCAGTCTTTTGTATTCTTAAGATTATTATGTTAGATCTTCATTTATGACATGGGGGAAAACAACTCTATATATGGTTAGTATAAATATTAAATGAAATGATGTGTGCAAAAAAGTAGAATGTTATTTACCATGTTGGGGGCAACAGAACATGGTAGACGCTACTGTTTTTGTTATTGTTGGCATTTCATTGATATACAGCTGGGATCAGTGACTTTATTACCAACTAGTGACAATGTGAGTTTCAAAAACGTTTGTGTATTTCAAGACACATCTCAGCCATGTGAGAACAGATTTAGGGAATAAAAAATTCAAAATAATTTAGCTCTATTCTCTTTGAGGGACGTATTACCTCTTTTCTTTTCTTTTCGGTACCGGGGATCGAACTTGGGTCCTTGCGCTTGAGAAGCAGGCGGCAGAACCACTGAGCTAAATCCCTGGCCCCATATTTCCTCTTCTCTGTGTTAGTTTTAGCTTCACTGTTCATGAAATAATTATCCTAATACTTTCATCTAAGGGATAATGTAGAAACCCAATTAGTTTTGATTGAAATTTAAAGTGCTTTGACAGTGCAAAGTACTGTACCCAAGTACTGAATATTTTAATAAAGGCTTAACTTGTATAAAGAGATGGAAATGGTCACTAAGGCAGCATTATTTGAAACTTGAGAGTTATGCATTCCCAACTGAGGCTGTTCTGAGCTCTGGAGTCAGACTGACTTGCATTTAAACTGAGGCTCTGTGTGGTTAACTTGGCTAACTTAGCTATTATGGTCTGCATTGGTTTTTTCCTCTGTGAAATTAGAGTAATCAAACTATTTTGTGCCTTCTTTCCGGGACTGTATGAGAGCAGGCCTGTACATATTAATGTTCAATAAATAATAATGGTGTACCATTCTTTATGTTGCAATTGAGTCAATACATTGAATCCACAATGACTTATAAATCAGTTGGACATTTCCATGAGTTAGGCCTTTATTTAGACACAGTGTTGGAATTTGAAAGCCATTCAACAAACATTTACTGAACGTTATGTATGTCAGTCAGTCTTCTGTTAGTATAACAAATATTTGCGATAGTCAACTTCCAAAGAGAAATACTTGCTTCACTTAGTTTTCAAGGTCTCATCAGTTACATTTGTGCCTGTGGCCAGGCAGCACCTCATCACAAGGAGTGCATGGTGAAATACAACTGCTCAACTCATGCCGTGTTGGAAAAGAGAGAAAGGAAGAGACTGGGCACTCAGCATCTCCTTCAAGGGTGTTCCTCTAGTGATCTGGAGACCTCCCCATAGGCCTCAACTCTTAAAATGTTCACCACTTCTTAGTAGCACCAAGCTGGGTACCAAGCCTTTAACATAAGAGGTTTTGGATGCCAGCCTAGACCCAAACTACAGCATTGTACATCTACCTATCAAGTGAGCTATTCTTTTCCATACCCCAATAGAGTGCTCAAAACACCACTCCTCCCTCTTAGAACTTACATTCCACTGGACGCAAAGTTCCACATGACATGCATAAAACATAGTGTAATTTACTTCAAGAGTCAAGTCACAAAAGCTTAAAGGATCAAGAAAGGATTGAGAATAATAGAAAATTTAAATAAAATTTCAAGGGAGCAATTAGAAAAATGTCCTAAGGGAGTGGATGATTAGTTACCAAGTGAATGGTATAAACATGTGTCCAAGAATTTTAAGGCATAAGCATCACTTTATATATGCTATGTAAATAATAAACATATTTATGGAAGTTTTCCCCAAACTAACTTCACTCTGAATTCAATTTGTGTGCTGAGTAAGCATGGGCTGGATTGTGTCCTTTGTGCACAGAAATGGTGGCTGTCTAGAGTCCAGTGTCAACAATAAGTCTCTTTTGGATCCCTAATAAATATCAGTCATTTCCATTGCTTTATTCTGCTAGCTAACTACAAAAATCATTCAAAACAGACTTTAAAATCAAACTGAAGTTCTATAAAATAAAACAAGATTGATAGGTTTTTCGCCTTTCTTTTGTAGGGAGGACTTCGATCAGATGTCTCACAGGACAGAATGCACAGAGCCAAGAGGGCTTTGTCAACATCAGGAGAAAGAGTCTCTTCTTGTCACTAAGTGAAAACTTATGATCAGGAAGGGGTTTTTTTGTGTGTCTCTGTGGAGGTTCCCATCTCTGCCTTTCATCTGTAATGAAAAGTAGGTGGCGTGTGAGATGAGATCAGAATAGATTCTTTATTGCACCTGCGTGTAGAGCTGCTGCTCCGGTTCACGTTTGCCTTTTATTTTGTTTGACACAATTGTCAAAATGTTTAACTCTTCTTTTTTCCCAGAATGTGTCATTTTTGTAAAGAGAATCATGATCTGAAAAGGAATTCCACCGATATTATTGAACACAGACCTGATTATGCAAGCTCGGAATTATTTTGAGATAAGTAAATTGAGGAGAAATAAACAACCTGACATTTTCCTTCCGTTTCAGAGTGTAGCTCAGACGTAAACCACATGAGTCAGGTCTCTTGAGTTAGAAATATGAAACATGACAAATCGCTGTTTTTTTAAAACTTGAAACCAAAGAAATTGTGTACTTCCTGAAGAATTACACACTTGGGCACTTCTAGGTAACCTCTGCATCTTCAGAACTCATTTTACGGCTTCAAAGGCTGTTAAAACAGAACTCAGTAAGTATTTATTGGGCTAAGGCATACAGCTTGAAGAAAACAACCAAGCAGGCTTGCTTGTGTGATTGTGTGGAATAACATTCAGGCAAAAGTGTGCTAGGGAAACCATTGGAAAGCCAGAGTATCGGTGATGATTGCAAGAGGTAGAAGAGCAAGTACCTTGCAGGTAGAGTGGTGGGGGACAACGGGGTCATTATCCTGTCGTCTTTTTTAAAAATTAATTTTATTGTTGCATGTAAGCTATACAATATGACGTTCATCATTGGAAATTTGCACCTTTACATAATCCATCTTGGTTCTTATTTTTTCCCCTTCCCCTGCCCTCCCTTCAACCCCTCCATCCCTCCCTATCTGCAAAGACTTTGTTTCCATTTTTTCTTTTTCTCATATTAATTCCTTTCCCTTCTTTCCTTTCCCCTACCCCTCCCACTTCCCCTTCCCCTTTGCCCCTTTTCTCCCTATTTCACATTATCTATTATACCTTTTAGTCCTTATTTACACTTTCAGTTTCTCACACCAGAGAAACTATTCGGTATTTACACATGTGTGTCCTATTTATTTCACTTAAGGGTATCACCTCAATGTGCATCCATTTAGCTATAAATGTGTCTAGTCTCTCATTTTTATGGCTGAGTAGTACTCCATTTTATTAACAAAAAACACATTTTCTTTATCCAGTCTCCAGTTGATGGACAATTGTCCTGTTGTCTTTTAAATACAGGAGTGTGGGAAACAAGAATGCTTGTGAATGGTTGGGGAGAATAAATCACGAAGGGTGACTACAAATGCCTTGTCTCTGTGCTTAGGTTCAGCAGAGACAAAGGTGATTCCTTCAGTGACAGAGGAAAATGCTCTCAGAAAAGGGACAAAAGAAGCAAGTAGAGAATGTCTCAGCCATGACCTACTTCTCCAAACGTCATTGAGTATGGAAGCATCCCAATGTTTGGGACCTTTGTGGCAGATAGCATGTGAGGCTGGTTATGAGGATGGATCAAATCTACAATGAGAGTTGAAAATTTTTATATTCATTCTTTTTTTTTTTTTTTTTTTTTTTTGGTACCAGGGATCGAACTCACGACCTTGCGCTTGTGAGGCAGGCAGCGGAACTACTGAGCTAAATCCCCTGCCTGGAAATTTTTAAACATGTAAAAGACAGGCTGTCATTAATTCCCTTCAAAATAGTCCCCCTTGCTTTCAGCACACTTATCCCATCTTCTCGCTACTTCCTGAAGCAGTTCTGGAAGTCCTTTCATGAGGGTCTTCATGAGATGTGACCAAAAAATGGGATGAATGCCACTGCCTAGTGCCACCCAGTGGAAAGACCAGCTTGTCCTCATCTGTTTATTCCCCAGATCTGGCCCCACCATGTGACTTCTGGTTCTATCCTAAAGTCAAAATGACCTTGAAAGGTAGATGTTTTGAATCTGTTGAGGACTAAGGCAGCCAGGAAGACTCTCACAAAAGGAGACTTACAGAACTGTTTCAGAAAAAGGCAAGAATGATGGGATTAATGTGTCTAAAGTGAGGGGGAATATTCTGAGGAGAATTAATGGCACTGTCTACACTTTTTTGTACCAGGGATCGAACTCAGGAGGCATTGTATTTTTTACTGTAACAATTTTAAAAATTTAAACTTTCACCATATTTTTCCACCACAGCTCACATATTATGTGCTTTTTAGCTTCTGCTTGTGAGAAGTGTGACCTGAATAAAGGACAGAGCAGGCTATTTTGGAGAAAGAGTAGCCAAGCCAGATGGTGGCCAGGTCCAGTGAAGGGAAACTTTGAGGACGAGCGCGACTAGAAACCGGACATCGGGCGGCTGTGCCACGGGCCGCTTTGGGTCACACCCTTGGCCTTTCCGTTCTGCCGCCCCTCGTTCTCACTCCCGCCTTCACAGGTCCGCTGTTCTCTCCTTCCTGCCCTTTCCTGCGCATGAGTCTGACATTCCCGGATGCTTTATCTACTGAGTGATTTCTCAGCCTCAGTACTGGTGGCATTTTGGGCCAGAACATTCTTTATTGTGTGAGATTTTCTTGTGAATTGTACGGTGTTCAGCAGCATCCCTGTCCTCTACTGACCGAACTCCCATAACATTTCCCACCCAGGATAAAACGGATATGCCAAACGCATTCAACAGAGGTAAAACTGTAAAACAGGAGTTAATGGTGTTCTAGCTTATCCTGTCCCACTGACCATATATTTCTGCCAGGAAAATTGGTTGTACCTGATTTTATGTCTTTTGATGGTGATACTTTGATGCCTAATTTTTCAGTACTCTCTTTAATTCATTTTCAATAATGATCCAGGCATTTTCCAAAGGGCATTTTCCCTCTTTTTTCAAGCAAATCCTATGTTTCCTGTTTAGTCTTCAAGCAATGCATAAAAATTCACAGATTTTCAATTAAGAATCGTGAAATATCCTAAAAATCCTAATATAGATTTACATTCTTCCTTGCAGAAATAATTAATATTGATTCATTTGAGGCACTTACCTTGATAATAACTGAACCCAATTCACAACAAAAGTAAGTCAATTGTTGTACTTAAAATTTTAATAGTGATCATCTTTTTCTTTTAATGCTATGCCTCACTGACAGTTAACTTTAGATGAAATTCATCTAAAATTTTCAAATTAGACAAAGCTAAAATATTGATGTCAATAAGCTTGAAAGAAATTGAAACTCTAAAATAAATGTAATAAAAATTAGCATAATAGGGGGGAATTATTGAGTATGACTCATTCTTCATAACTTTGAAAATGGCATATCAATTTATAATTTAAGTAATATAGTAAATAATGTTAAATGAAGAAATAGTATGATTTGTACAAAATTAATATGTGAATATCTGAATTAATCAAGAAAACACAAGGTTTCTCTTCATTTAGAGAAAAAATTCATTATATAGCTTCTTAAATTACTTACACTAATTCAGACAATGAACCAAAATTGTCACATAGTCCAATTAAGAAGCACATTTTCATCAATGTCAAATATTCTTTAAAATGTCAACAAAAATTGAGATGTTTAAAATATTCTACAAAATTGATCATTTTGTAGAATGGGGAAAAATAAATACAGTTCTAACTTTACTTATAATATATAGAATTTAGAATCAACTGTTCAGTAATACATATTATTAATAGACTCTAATGTGATTAAGATATGAAATTCTATTTCAAGGTCAACAGGGTTGGAAGGTGACTCATTTTGAAAAGAGTAGAAGTCGAATTGAAATTTCATTATTTTTAGTTGTATAGAATGGGAGAGACAGCACCTTCCCATTCAGAGGTCTCAAAACAGATACTCTGTAGGTTTGGGAACTGGCCAAGGTATTTCAGATTCACCCCAGACATTTCCAAACTCTATGGTCCTTAGCTAGCCACTCAATCATTGTGTGGCCTAGTTCAGATAATATGATGGGGTAATTATTTTTACATCTTTCCCCTTCCACTGCCCAGGATAATAAGAAAGCATGGTTTATACCGAGGAAAGTGGTTGCAGTAGAAGCTCAGGATAAAAATGTCCTATTTTTGACTTCTAAGTTCTAAAGTTACCCTGATAGTCAACTACCCAATACTATTATGAAAAGCCTGCGATAATTGACATAAAAAGAATTTATTTTGGGTCACAATTTTGGAGGTTCTGGTTCATAATAGCCACATTGCTTTAAGCTGTCAGGCAGTAGATTTTGAAAAAAGAAAATAACTGCTCACCTCATGGCTGGGATTCAAAAGAGAAAGACAAAGCAACTAGTGTCTCCCTATCCAAAGGTTCTACCACTCCTAATGGCACCAGGCTAGGGACTAAGACTTTAACATCTGAACCCTTTGGGAGAAATTCAACATCCCAACAATGACAGCTACTATCTTATGTAAGACAGAAAATATTTTTTAAGGGAATTTGCCACTATCTTCTCATTTCCTTAGATTAGAAAAAAAAAGTCTTCTATGGAAGGGGAGTTGAGGGAGTCAAGTCTTTTTGAAGAGGAAATTCAACATGGGACTTCATATAAGACAGTTGCATTATAGACTGAGTTCTAGGTGATACCTTACAATTGGTAAACAGTTTTGTTGTTGTTTTAACTAAACACTTACTGCCATGCTAGTCACTTCAAAAGTCCAGGAGAACGAAAGAAATCAGAACCTCTGCCCTTAAAGGGCTTACAATGGAGGGCTGACAAGAATTGCGTGTCATTTTCTAGGGTGAGAGCATCTCCGTAGATGTCACAGAGAGCAGGTAGGGCCGAGTTGCCTCCATTTTTCATCCAAAGAGCCTTTGCAAGTGCACTGTGAAGAATACAGGGTGTGACGTGTCTGGGCTGAGGTCCAGTCACTGAGGACCACACCAGCAGAGGGGCTAGTATAGACCGTACAGAGTCTACAGCAATACATCGATGGATCTTGAGTAAATGTCTGAATGTTACAGACGGGAATAACTCCTCAGCCCTCACTATCAAACAACCTATGCAAATAAATTCATTATATTGCTGAGATTTCCTGTTACCAGATGAAATGCCCGACACCTGTAACCTAAAGGAAGAGAGTCTAATTTGGCTCACTGTTTCAGAGGTTTCGGTTCATGGTAGTCTGGCTCCAAGGCAGGTATATTATGGTGGAAGGGTGTTGAGGAGCAAAGACATTCCATTCATGGTGGCCAGGAAGCAGAGCACAGAGGAGTAACGCCAGCAAGAGATAGATGCCCTGAGGCACTATCAGTGACCCACTTCCACCTGGGGCCTAACCCATAGCACATTCAGCTATGAATGTCAGTGGATTAATCCACTGATAAATAAAACATCCCCATTATCCAGTCACCTCACCTGAAGTCTCACATTGAAGTTGATAATTAATATTAACTCATCCATTCATCAACCCCCTTGGGAAGGGGAGAAATAGCTCTCAATACTAGACATAAAGGTTAAGTTTTGTACCTCATAAACCTGCCAGAGGAGATGTTATAAGAAATAAAGATAGGGCTGGGGATTTAGCTCAGTGGTTCCACCACCTGCCCTGCAAGTGCAAGGACCCAAGTTCGATCCCTGGTACCAAAAAAAAAAAAAAAAAGAAAAGAAATAAAGATAATGTACATCCACCTTTCACCCAATGGCTTTTATGTGTGCCTGAAAATCTTGTCAGTAAATAAAAATAAAAAAAGGACTTTTCTAAATTTAGTATTTTAACAAGATAAATTATGATGCAGTCCAGTCTAACCTTGGGCTACAAATACTTTGCATAAATTGAAAAATATATGAGTTGAACAAGCAAACAACATGGGGTGAGCAATAAAAACAATTTGAAATTAAATCAAATTTTGCTATAACCTAATAGAATGAAGAATTGTGATATTTGATTTCTTTTTTTTTCAGCTCTTTTTAAAAATCATTTTTTTTCAATTGTTTCAAGGCTTGTGATTACTTTACACTAAAACCGCACTTAAAAACAAAGAGCATAAAAATCACCTTTAGGGCAAAATAAAAGATAAACAAGGGAGCACTTTGAAAGAGATGGAAACAGAGCATGCACACAACACACTAGTGTCACAGAATAGGTGTGCTCCCTTCCTCCCAGGCCAGGAATTTGCCAGTAAAGCTTCCTAGTTTGTCCAAACCTAGTGGACTATTGAAATTTGTTTCATATAAGTTTTCATCCTATGATTAGGAGACACTGTGTAGGGTGAGTTAGAAATGTGTTTTTACCTGAAAGGGAATGTCAAAAATATTTCTTCTTACCGTTTATTTAATGGGAAACACTGTCATTATTCCAGAACGTAGAAAAAGGAAGTCTTAAAATGATAAAACTTTTCCATTAAGGTGGAAATGCTAATTGAAAAGTAAGTCAATATATAATACGCCTGATACATAGTTAGTGTTTGCTAAATGCTCTCTGTTGTCTTCTTTCTTCTGTCATTGAGCATCCCTGACCTCTTTCATTTCGAATCTAATCTCTTTTCCATTTCTGATTGATTCCCTTTACCAATGAGATCACTATCATCTTCAAAACCTAAGATTATCAGCTCTGTTAATGACCAGTTTTCTAGTATTGTAGTATACGGTGCTTCAAATTAAGCAATACCTCAATAATTTCATTATTTTTCATTTCATTGACATTTTCTTTCTTGCTATCAACTGTACTACGATTAAAGGGATCAGAAACATTTCATTGAGAACACAAATCTAGTTATGTTGAAGACATCTTCTACCCCTTTCCTTCCAACTGCCCTGGCCAATGGGATTATTTCACTTCTCCTTGCCTCACTTTCATTTTCTGAAAATCAAGAATGACAACAGTACTTATCTCAGAGGTCTTAAAGATGAATTAATTTATCCATTAAAAATAATAAAAAGGTTAGAGCCAGGGACTTAGCTCAGAGGTGCCACTGCCTGCCTCTCAGAGCAAGGTCCCAAGTTCTATCCCCGGTATCAAAAAAAAATAATAATAATTTTTTTTTTTAAAAAGAGGTTAGATTACAGCTTAGTGGTATAGCTCAGTGACAGAGTGCTTGCCTAGCTTGTGTAAGGTCCTGGATTTGATTCCCAGCACCACAAGACAAAATCAAACAAAACAACAACAACAACAACAAAATGAGCACAAAATCTAGCACAGTATGTAAACAGATAGGCATGAATAACTAATACTGACCCACTATTGATATCTCATAACTTCCTCTCCTTTTCATCTTTATTAAACAGAATTTTATAAAGCAAAATTTTTAGAGGATCTTTTCCAAATCAAGCTTTCAAATCCCAAACTTCTACAAAACCTTCCTACTTATGTCTTTGTCAAAATGGACACATTTTTAACCCCTTCCATTATAATCCACTAATTTTATATACTCTTTTGAAATGCCCTTACTCTGTCAAAATCTTAGTCTTCAGTGACAGAATAAATGCCACCTTTTCCAGAAAATTCCTTTGATATTCTAATCAAGATTAATAATGCTGTCATCAAAAATAAAAGTAAGCTTTGATTACGTTCTTTGTGTTTAATTTTTGTCATTTTACTTTTTACACTTAGTCAAGTAAGTTCTTTATCTATTAAATTGAAGTTGCTTACAGCACCATTAAATATTAGACATAGTATTTCTCCATAACACCCATAAAACTATATCTTGCTTTTCAAGTGGTATTGAGTAGTATTGTATTTTTAATGACTCTAGACAGAGCACAATTTATTTGAACTTCTTGTTTCCATTATAAAAGGAATGTAGTAGAATATCTGCATATTAGAAAAAATAAGAAAATCCAAAAATAATAAAGTATTATATTTATATCGATAGAATATCTCAAGAAGCTTAGTGAAATTTTCAGTTTTAATATTTTCATATATATAAATGCTGCCAATTAACAAACTTTTTTTAAAGTATGATTTTAAAAATTTCTTTTACACTCATTAATTTGGTGAATATAAAATGATAAATTTAAAATGTATTGCTTTAAATCCTTCTAATTGAAGAAGGTAAATGTTAATTGAAGTAAAAAATTTACAATTACAAAATATATTACTTATCCCAATAGCAATGAGTATACCCAGTATTTAGACCTTGGTTGCTAGTAGCATTCTTCAGTTTAAAGAATCAGTGTAGAAGTAGCTGAATCTAAGGCAGGGATAGATAAGGAATAATCAAAACAAGCTTGAAGCATCTCACAATACCAGAAGGCAAAGGAAAGGTGCAAAGAACCCCAAATGGTGAGGGCCAGGTGATTGTCCAATACAAAATAACCAAGTAAAAGCTTGTCCAGTTGGCAAAGTTGAAAAATGTTGAGCAATAATATTAGTAACTTTCTATTGTATTATAACATAAAGTATGAAATAGATATATATGAGTCCATATTAATATAAATAATGGAATAAATGAATAAGTGGAAGAGATACATCTACCTTGCAAAAGAATCCCAAGTGATCTATGTAGACACTCACTGCTTGAGAAGGTGGAGCTACTTCCCATCGCTTAAGTGTGAGCTGTCCATGGTGCCCTCTTCTAAAGAGGGAGATGGGAAGGCAGGTGCAGGGCCTAGTTGGTAACCCAGAGGAAAACCTGACCAGCACCACTATGGTCAGTGACCAAGGTCAACATCAACAGTAATAATTCTTGTTGATGACACGTGTCCTTAGTATGATTGGATCATGGCACTTTAGCTTTCTGGTTTCCTTCCAAATACTCATTGCTGGGTTTAATCATGAGAAAAACATCAAAGATCAAGAATATCCTAATTATCCAACACTCTGAAAATATTTGATCAGTAAAATTCCCTGAAAACAAGCAAAATCTGAGCAACCAACACAGTCAATGGGAGCCAAAGGAGATGTCATGACGAAGTGTAAGGCAGAGTCCAGGATGGGACTCAGAACAGAAGAAGAACTCAGGGGAAAAGCTAAGGAAAGCTCAGTAAGTTAAGGGCTCTAGTTAATAGTAATGTACCAGTATGGCTTCATCAGTTGTGACAAATATGCCACACTACTCTCAGATATTTATAATAAGGGGCACAAGGATTAGGATACATCGAAACTCTCTTATCATATTTATAATTTTTCTGTAAATATGAAACTATTTTACATTTATTTATTTATTTATTTTTGTAGTGGGAGATCAAACTCAGAACCTTGCTCTTGCAAGGCAGGCAGCAGTACCACTGAGTTAAATCTCTGGCTTGACAATTAGTTTTTACAAATAAAGACTGTTACATGGTTTTAATATAAAAGTTAAAATTTAGGTAAAACTAACAATTCCTGGAAAAATGCAAAGATAGCTTACCTCACAAAACCCAAAAAATGTATTATCCAATGTATTTACAAAAGTGAAAATGTGAAATTTTAAGTAATCATTCAAAAATTTTATAAATTGGTAGTAATTAGACTGATTTGGATCTCTAGCCTCGAAAATTGTCAGAGAAAAATTTATGCTGTTTTAAACCACTAGATTTGTGATAATTTGTTACAGAGGTAGCAGAAGGCTGAGATCCCATATCACCGTAGCCAGTTTAGACACCTAGATACAGTAAATATTTTCACAACATGAAGGCAAACATATTTTATAAATTGTTTTATATTTATTTGGTTGCTTGGTTGCAACAAGAATTGAATTTTATTGTATTTTTATTACAAGTTTTCTCTTCCAAGTTCTTTCCCATTTTTACTCAATTGGATTAGGAGAATCTTATTTATATTAATTTATAGTATAACAAGACTACTACCTTTAGTAAGTTTGTTTGCAAATTCCTGCATATAAATTTATCTAGATGTCCATTACATGAAGTTTTAATAGTTCCTTTTTGTCTGCTCATTCTTTTCATGGTGAATTTTTTACTTCTCTTTTGCTTAGAAAAATTCTACTTATCACTTGTTTACGATCCTTTAATTTTGTGTTTTAAATTTTGCTTCTTTGATTTTTTATGGTTTATATTTTTGTAATTATCTTTTTATTCCAGAAATAATGAGGTATAAATTGAAGTTCAAAATTTATTTTTCTGAAGATATTACCAATTAACTCAGACTACTTATATCTTATCATTGTGACTGTCTTTATAAATACTAATTATGTGTAGTAGAATTTCACTTGCTATGTTCTTGTGTTGCACTGTTGCTCTTGCCTCAGTAGTATTTTGAATTTTTAACTCTCTTTGATATAGTAATACCTACGAAAATAAATTTCTTCTCGTCACTCCTTTTTCCTAAAGGTCTAGAGTTTTGTTACCCCTTTATATTTCCAGATCAACTTAGATACTCAAGTTTCTAAAGAAAAATCATCTTAATTACAAATTATCTGGAATAATATTAAATTTATACACAAATAGAAGATTTGACATACAATTCGAGAACATGGAATACTTCAATTTACTCAAATTGGCTTCATTCTGTGCCTATTTATAATTCAGTTATCATGATGCATGAGGGCAAGAAAAGTTAACTAATAAAAAAATAAGCAGGTTTGAAACTTTATGTTTTGGAATGGATACCAAGGGACAAATGACTGTACAATGTCATATTGAGGCTCAATCAACACTCATAATTAGGTACTTAGGGACATTTCTCTTTACCAATTTTTGTCTCATTCCATCTGTCCCTCCGTGTCCTACAGGACTTGGTTCCACAGCCCCCACCAGACACCTAAATCCACATATTTTTGGGTCTCATATAAAATAGTACAGTGTTTGCATATAACCTGTGCATATCCTAACACACACTTTAAATAATCTCTGGATAAGTTATAATATCTAATGAGAGGTAACTACTGTGTAAATACAGCTGTTATACTCCATTGGTTAGGTAATCGTGCAAGAAGAAGTTCTGTGTATGTACAGTACAGATGGAAGTTTTGTCAAAACATTCTCGATTCACAGGTGTTAGAATCTGTGGATGCAGAACCAGAAAACATGAGGGCCGACTATACTAAGAAATGCCGAGTTGGAGGACACTTAGGGTCAATGGTCTCAGGAGCATTTATTAAGGTAAATAAGTAAATAAATGCATCTAATTCAAGTAGAAATGTTGAGACAAAAGGGGAAAAGCAGAAATGGTGGAATGGCATCCCACATCAAGGGTTATTGGCACCTTGGTGTATTGGGAATGAGAGAGTTAGAGGAAGGCCTCTTATTCTAGTTTCCAGGTCCTAAATTAAAGAGAATTTTGCTTTTATAGCCAGTGCACTGTTGAAGGAAAATCACAGTTATGACGATGAACTAAATATATGGTGTATCTGGGCATTTGTTTTGGCTTTTGAAGCTAGAGGAGGACGACTGGTCAGCAGACAAAGAAATGAATGTCAGTGGGATGTAATAAATCTGTGAACATTTTAAAAGTTAGATAGGTGGGAATAGAAAAAAATGACAGCAATAATGGTTAAAAAATTACTTAAGAAAAAATAGAACAGCTAAAACACCATGTTCCTTTCCTAGGAGAGGAAGTAAGGACATAAAGGTCTGAAAGTAGATAATTATAGTAAATCTATCTTAATGATGCAGGATTAAACTTTAGTTTATTTTCTTACACTCCAAGGGGAGTCAAGGTGACTGCTACTCATTTGAAACTGATAGAGTCTTGGCACTTTGTTGACCATTAACTGTCTGTCCTCTCCCTGCTTACAATGCCCTCTGCTCAGGTAGTACTACTGAAGCCGTGCCCACAAGTGCAACATTCATGTTTCTTTTATCCTAATTATGGAGGTGCTTGGCCCATGCCGTGAGGTAATATAATGGATAATAAGGCTCCACAAGAATTCTAATACAGTAAAGTGCAACAAGTCACATGGGCTAATGGAAACGTGGGAGGCTTCATGAGCAAAGTCCTCAAAAGCCAGTATCTAAGGCAATAACGAGGGAGGCAGTGTGATGCTTGGACTTCAAGTAGTAATTTTCAAGGATGAAGTAACTCTGGACTGACTTTCTATGAGAGAAAAGTGTACTGAATTCTTTATGCTGCATGAAAATACCAAAAATGATTTAATATATTAAGGAATATGTTTTTATGACCACTTTATAGGCCCAGATGGAAATATTTAGATGTCCAGGCCCACAGAATAAGCTTCCAGAGACAAGAGAAGGCAGATGAACCTCTCTGATTTATAACTAGGGAATGGTTCAGACCTGGAGATCAAAAAGTACAGTAAGGTAGGAAATTGTATTTATGAGGTCTCCAGCATGAGGCTTCCTGTTGTCACTCGGAGACTAGATGGAAACCTCAGAATACAAATTTTCCACTTAAAATTCACAACTTTGTGTGTTATAAATACCCACTTAATTGTCTCTGTTTGTCATTCACTATCCCAAATACAGGGGAAATGGGTCAAGACATAATCCCTCTTTCCAATGATTTTAGAGTATGTTGTGAAAAAATAGAAGAAATGATTACAATCCAATGAAGATGTTTTACAAGATATAGGAAGATCCTAGAGAAAATAGAGTTCACTCAGCTAGTTGTAGAAGGTCTTGCACATGAGGAGACATCCAAAATGACATGTGTGGTGGTAGTGGGTTTTTAGGTGGCTCAGAGGGAGGAAAACTTTCCTCAGAGAAGGAAGAGAGAAACAATGGCAAAGAACACATGCAAAGAATGGAGAGAAAATATATAGTAATGGACAGGTTTTGATGTGGAGTATGAGCCAGCTAGAAGACAAAAGGGAAGTTTGAATTGTGTCTTGCAGGACCTGGCAGAATATTGGAAAATATTGAGCCTAAAAGTCAGACCTGCATCATACAGACAGGGCTCTGATGGTCCATAGAGGGAAGATAATAAGGTTGCCTGGAAAGAGAGCAATGAGTCTAGAGGGGTGAAGTCACACTAAACTAATTGCTCCAAATTTTCAAACCAAAAATAGAAGGGACCAGAACTAAACACAGGGCATGGAGGTGAGACAAGAGGATGTATAAAATACTTGCAGGAGGCCGTTTTTATGCTATTATTCATTAAAGAAAAAGGCAAGGAAGGCCCTTAGATTCCTAACTTGAGTCATAGGATTGAATGAAAGTGGCTCTTGCCAGTCATCTGGCAAATTTAAGAGTAGGATTTAGATCTGAGGTACTGGGAGGGAAATAATTGTGGTTTTGTAAATTTGAGGTTGAGATGACTGTACAGATGACCAGAAAGACATTTGTTACTTTCTAAGATTGGGGATTTAATTCACTAAAAGATATGTAATTGAATTGTGAGAGTCAAACCCTGCTCAACTTCCTCCTTAAGTTTGTGACTGGTGCACCATTGTTGAGTCAGGTAAGCATGACTTCTAGCTTACTGTCCTATATGGGTATGATAACGTGGAGCGCACAATCATATTTGTTGCATCAAATTTCCCTTTAGTTTTTGTGAAGTGACTAGCTAGACCGGGTATTCAGACAGGAAGCAAGATGAGCTAACTGGTGCTGGTGGAAATAAACATATGACCTTGGTTTCAAAATATCCATTTTCTAATGTAAACACCACTGATAGTGTCACATAAAATGTGGAAAGAGTGATTCACTTGAATGAGAACATGAGACCGGGGTTATGCATTTAAGCTATTTTTAAGGGATGAAGACAGAGCAGACAGGCAACATTTGAGAATTCCTTTGTCTTCAAGCTGAAGAGCACAGAATATCTCAAAGAAGATTAAAACATTATCTCCAATCAAAGAACGTTTTTCCATGAAAACCTTTAGTATTCTGTTTATAAGTGCACATAGTACATTCTTTTGGAGGATATAGTCCTGTCTCACCATGGAGGCTAGTAAAACACTGGATATTCCTGAATGTTACCAGAGGTTTTTCAATTTATTGCAAAAGCTGGATTTGAAATGCTCAGACTTGGATCTCAAAGCATATGTGAAAACGACTGAGTTGAGATGGCTACTGATGCCAATTTGGAACTGCGTTCTCTTCTGGTCTTCTCCCATTCTCTCCACTTTTGACTTGTTTCTTGACCTGCTCCATGAAGGAAAACCCAGAAAGGGACTTCAGGATTTCAGTACAGTCACTTCTGTGTCTCTCATGGGTATCTCACTGAAGAAGTCATTCTTCTTCCCCAGTCTCTTCCTGACATTAAATTTTGTATTGGACAAAAGAAATTTTCTTTTGTAATTAAACAAAACAACATGACCTACATGTAAAGGCTGACTTCAATGACAATGTCTTTTCGTAAGTCTTTCAAACATGAGATTTTTGCTCAACTCCAAAATTCTGTTAGCTTTCTCAATAACACTTTCTGTAATTCATTTCATCTTGGTTTATCTTTCAGAATATAAATTCTGTGAAACCAAAGAAATGAATTTCATTCATTCTTACACACTCTGCAGTCTTTTGCATATTGCGTTTTTGTTACAGGTTTTTGTTTTTGCAGTACGGAGGATGGAACTCAGGATGCTAGCCATGCATGCTAGCAAAATACCGTACCACTGAACTACATTCCCAGGCTCTGCTTACCCTCCCACGGATACTAAACACTAGTCTTTGCTCATTTAAAGCACACCAAATCCCCCTATGATGTAAAGAGAAGAGAAATACGGTAATTATTCATTTAATTTCAGTTTCTTTACCTCCAAAATAGAAACAATCCCCATTTATGCAAGAGTGTTTGAGAAACAGTGAATACATGTGAAAGCCTTTGGTGCAATACAGATTCATGTGTTTCTGAGAAGTTGTTTACTTGTAGCTTTGCTAGTGATATCATCATATGAAAAATAAATGCTGTAGTTTGAATGTTCAGTGTCCTCCATAGGTTCTCATGTCAAAGGTTTAGTCTCCAATTTGGTGTTATTGCAAGGTGGTAGAATTTTAAGAAGTGGAAGCTAGTGGGAGGTTTTCCAGCCACTGGGGACATGATCTCCGAGGAGAAGTGGGAACACCAGCCTTTTCTTGATCTTTTCGCATCCTGGCCTTGAAATGGGTAGCTTTGCTATGTCACATGCTCCCATGATGCTTTCAGGCTTAAAAGCAATAAGTATGCCTGATCATGAACTGAAACTTCCAAAACTGTGAGCCAAAATAATCCTTTTCTCTTTATAAATTGATTTATATCAGGTACTTCTTATAGTGAGAGAAAGCTGAATGGAACAATGAAGTCCAAAGGAAACTTTACTTTTTTTCCTTGATTCTTAATGAGTTCATTTTTATAAGTTTTAAAACCTCAAGTGATTTGTACAATATGCATTTAACAATCACACAAATTTGATCAACAAAATAATAGAGTCAGAAGACTTTGTGTTCAATTATTTATAAGAACATTTCAGTGACCTATAATTTGGAAAACATCAATAAAACCAGGCTTCCATTATTCCTTTAAAGCCAACTTTAATACTTTTATTTATAATTACCTTTTTAAAAAATTAAATACTACTCTTCTTCATATAATTATAATGAATCACTGTTTCAAGGGCTAATCTTTGTTGGGATTAACATCTTTTCTACCTGGTTCTTCCCACTTGGAAATTTGTGCAGTTACTTTAGCACAAGATAATAAAAGATTGTCCTAGAATTCAGAATCCCCACTACCTCTTTGATCATTGTGAATAGGAAATGTCTTAGTAAATTATTTTTTAAATTTTATAATATTTTAAAATGTATCTTGCTATATTACATATATAAAATACATAATCTTGGGAAAATATTTTATTACCTCAGTCATTTTTATTATGTTATTCTCATCTTCAAAATAATAAAATTATATTCTGTAAATAAACATTTTGCATTAAATTAGAAGGTGAAGGAAGCACTACACTGGATGTCAATACATGTTGTTTTGGTTAATCACGTACTTTGAATAATGAGGAAATATTTATATATCATCCTCAAGTAATGAAGTAAACTGCATGGCTGAGATATTGCCCATCAGATATCAACATTTGATTTATGTTAACTGTTTTGATCACAATATTTCCAAAATAGATTACACATACATTTCGTGGGACTCTTTTGGGACAGATGGTAGGCTGGGTCATAGGACACAATGATGACTAAAGTGGAAATTCACCCTCTAGGAACACAGCTTTAGTGTGTTTGTATCTTCTTAGAAGATTATTTTTTATAGTTTTATTTTTCTGAGGCCTAGGTCCACTTTTAAGAATATTGGTTGAACCAAATAGCAGCATGACAGGTCGCTACAGTGAGCCCCACCTGTGAGGAGTTCTGGGCCCTTAGTTCAGCCCTAAGTGACTCAGTTGCAGCCCCCTCAATTGGTGCATACTTTCCTGGCTTTCTGCAGGAACCATTTTAAGCAGTAAGGATTTCCTTTTTCAACTGCAAGCGACTGTGATTTCAACTAACTCAAATGTGGGTATTATTGGCTCAATATCTGAGAAGGCTAGTGCAAACCCTTTGAGAGTTGGCTCCATGGCTTCAGCACAGACCTCAGCCCACTGTACCCTTCTGTGGCTTTGTTTGGCTCCATTCCCCATGTATTTTCTCCCTGTGTGGCAGACAGAACCACCATGCACATACATCTTCCTAGACTGATAACTCCAACAGGAAATGGAAGTCTCACTCTGAAGCCCAGAAATGTATCCCTGCATGAATCACTTGCCTATCCATGGAGCAATCCTTGCAATTGGGCCTACCCTGTGGTAGGGAAATGGAAAGCAGTGTGAACACCTCTACAAAAGTGACATGGAGTTGGACGGGAAGCTTTGAATGAAGCAAGAAAAAAGTGATTCAGGAATCTGGCTGAATAATACAGCATCCAAACTTGTCTTATACTCTGGTTACAAACAAATTAGGTACAGCAGAATTTAACCTTTTTCTTTATTAGACCAAGAGGTTTAGAAATTGGACTTGTGCTTCTTTGTATATTTTCCATTAAGTAGAGCAAAACTCTTTGGAAAATTTGCAACAGAACCCCAGGTCATTTGGAGCAGACTATTGGCCCATTACCCCTCCCTTTTGTGTCTCTGGGAATGCCTACCCTTGTACCTTGTACTGTCGGTCCAACCTTCCATACCCACTGGTTTCTAACAACATTTTCTTCATTAATTCTTATTTTCACTGTTCAGTGGTGTATTGATATTGGGCCATCATTTGATCTAAGATGGACAACTCTGAGGACAAAGATTTGGTTGACTTTTTGAAATAAAACTTGAGAGTCACTTCCTGTCCTTGAATTCAGCTGAAATGGATTGAGGACCATCTCCTATGCTGGGGACACTTTCAAGTTTGGCCTTCAGATGTCCAGCCCTATTTTTCCATTTACTTTCTCCTTCAAACTCAGTTCTTTTGATCCCAGGATCCTTTATAGGCAGTGTGTTATGTGAGTAGATGGGATGATGGGCTTCTCCCCATCTTAGCATAGTGGCAATCCTGGCTGAGGGTTTCCAATGCACTTGCAGACAAACAGCAGTGGTATATTGCTAATGAGAGCAGCAGGATGAAGTCATTTGTAACTAAGAAGTGGAAGGGGTGTGGAAAGATGGGCTAAGTTTTGCTCATGTGGAGTTTGGTTTTCCATTGAGACATCCTAGCCACATATGCTTCCAAATATAAATAATAACGAGTGGGACTTCTACTTTCTTTATATATCACTCTTGGCAGTTTCAGACTTTTCTGACACCTACACAATCTCGGCCAAGCAGATACCACCAAGTTTCTTGTCACTAATACACTCACAGATTCCTCACAGGATGTTTAAATACATCATGTAGTTAACTGTACCCAGTAGCCCTAAAGGAAGACACAAACAGTAGGAAAATATGAACAGATACAGATATAGATAAAGTACTCTGATAGCTGTAGTTACTGCTTTTCTCTAGGCTAGTCAAGTTATAGCAGGGTCTCATAGTATAAACATTTTCCATTTATGTGCATCTCAATTTAGGGCCAGTTTATCCATTTTGTATTTCTAAGTCTTCAGGATTTTGAACTTTTATTTTTGATTTGCAAAAGTGTGTGAAGTAAACTTTGTATGGTTCCTCTTACTTACAATTGATACAAGATGTCTGACAAATCTTATTTGAATTTTTATAACTATAACTTATTACAATATTATTTTATTTCATGCATTTATTTAGTTACTTCAAGAGATTTAGAGAAGATTGAAAAGTATTTATAATAGAACAATTTCACTTTAATTTTACCAGTAGATTATTGATAGATGAGAAGTCTGAGCTAACTCTTAGGAGATGTTATTTTAATATTTAAAATTTTTTTTATCATACCACTGAATTCAAGACAGCTTGATTGGCTATTGCTTTTATACAATCTGACAATTTCTGCCTTTAATGGCAATATCTAAGTAATGCATACTTAACATAGTATACATATAGTTGGATTTAATTTACCATCTTGCCGTTTATTTCCTGTTTGATCTGTTTTGCACCATTTTCTTCATTTTTTTTTCTTTTGGAGCACTGAAGTATTTTTATGACTCTATTTTTATCTCCACTACAGAGTATTTTCTTTATTTAGTTCTTTATTTTCTTTGTGTATGTGTTACAATGCATCTTTGCTGCCATCAAATAGCAGTAAATTCTACATAGTATGAAAATTTGCAACAGTATATTGGCATTTCTCCCCAACCATCATTTTGCTAATGATTTTACAGATTTTTATTCTGCATATGTTTTACACATCACAATGCATGGCTACTATTTTTTTGTTCATTAGACAATAATCTTTCAAACAGATTAAAAATAAGAAAAAATGGTTTCAATTTTTACACTATAGATTCTGGAGCTTATCATCTCCATGTGCAGATGCAACTTTATGTTTTGCATCATTTTCCTTCAATCCAAATAACATCTTTTAAGATTTTTTGTAGTACTGATTATTCAGCTTATATTTGGTAAAAGTTTATTTAACCTTTAAGCTTGCAAAACAACTTTAAAATATATTGACTTTTAGGCAACAATTTTCTTTGACTACATTAAAGATATCTCTCTACAGTCTTCTGGCTTGCATAGTTTCTGATAAGAAATCTCCTTTCACTTTTATCTCTGTTTCTCTGCCTGTCATACACCTTTAGCTCTGGTTGAGGACAAGATTTCTTGTTTATCCTGCATAGATAGCAGTTTACCAGGAAGTGCATCTACCTGTGTTTTTCTTTGTATTCTTCTTGCCTGTGTTTCTGTAAGCTTCTGGCCTCTGTGATACGTTCTTTCATTACAATTGGTTAAATCTTTTATAAAGTTTCAGATGCTTCCCTCAGGTCTACAATATGCATTTTAAATAAGCTAAGTCCACTTTTAAATAACATCATACTCTTGAGGATGATTCAGGCACCTTATAACATTATTTCCAGTTCCTCTCTCTCATTCTTTGTATATTGCTGCCATTCTTTTCATGTCTAGTGTATTATAGTTACATAATATATTGTTAGCTCCTTTTATGGTTTAGATCTTGAATGTACCTCCACAAAGGCACTTGGGAGAAAGGCTTGGTTCCCAGCCTGTGGCACACTTTGAGATTGTAAACTTTAGGTGGGGCCAGGTGGGAGGAAGTGAGGTCATTCAGGGTGTGTCCATGAATGGAATATTCAGACCTCAGCCCCCTTCCTCTCTCCTTTCGCTTCCTATCCTCCATGAGGTGAGCATTTCTTCACTGCCATTCTTTGCACTGTGATGTGCTGCATTGCCACAGGCCCCAAGTCAACAGAGCTAAGCAACCATGGACTAAAACTGAGGCAAAATAAACCTTTTCTCCTTCAAGTTGATTACCTTAGGTGTTTTTTCACAGTGACAGAAAACTGACTACCACACTTCTATTCATTTAAATAGGTTTTATGTAAAGAATATGAAAAATTAAAACTTGTATTTTATTTTCACTTAGTCTTTCTTTGACATTTTTCCATCCAAATTCATGATCTATAACATTTTCCATATTTTTGGATGTACTTTTCTTGACATTTCTTACAGTGCAGGTCTGCTGAGATGTTTCACTTTCTTACTAGTTAACACTTTTGCATTAGAAATTCATCACAACTACTGGTTGTGATGGTTAATTTTATACACGAGCTTGACCATGATATCCAATTGTGTAATCACAGCCTAAATTTCACCGAGAAGGGATTTTTTTAGGTATAGATTTTAGGTATACAATACAGTTAGATTAATTATTGGGATCTTGTACCTTTACATGATGTATCTTGGTTCTTAGTTTTTCCCCATTCTCCTGCCCTCCCTTCACCCCCTCCACCCTTCCCTATATACAAAGACTTTGTATCCATTTTTTTCCTTTTCTCATATTATTTCTTTTCCCTTCTTTCCTTTCCCCTTCCCTACCCACTTCCCCTACTCCTTTAGACCTTTTCTTCCTATTTCACATTATCAATTATACATTCTGATCCTTATTTACACTTTTAGTTTTTCTTTTTTTTTTTGGTACTGGGGATCAAACTCAGGTCCTTCTGCTTGTGAAGCAGGAAGCAAAACCACTAAGCTAAATTCCAGGCCACTTTTAGTTTTTCACACCGGAGAAATTATTCAGTATTTACACATGTGTGTCCTATTTATTTCACTTAAGAGTATGACCTCAATGTGGATACACTTAGCTATAAATGTCTCTAGCTTCTCCTACTATATGGCTGAGTAGTACTCCATTTTATAAAAAAAAAAAACACATCTTCTTTATCCAGTTTCCAGTTGATGGACAATTGGGCTGTTTCTAAGTTTTAGCTATTACAAACTGTGCCGCTATAAACATGGGTGCACATATATCGCTGTGGTATGATTCTTTTAATTCTTTTGGGAAGATGCCCAGCAGGGGAATAGCTGGGTCAAATGGAACCTCTAATCCTAATTGTTTGAGGCATCTCCATACTGATTTCCATTTCCACAGTGGTTGCACCAGTCTACACTCCCACCACCAATGAAGAAGGGTTCCTTTCTCCCCAAAACTCTGCCAGCATTTGTTATTGATTTCTTGATAGCATCTTCCTTTCTTTCTTTCTTTCTTTCTTTCTTTCTTTCTTTCTTTCTTTCTTTCTTTCTTTCTTTCTTTCTCTCTCTCTCTCTCTCTCTCTCTCTCTCTCTCTCTCTCTCTCTCTCTCTCCTTAAATTCTTTTATTGGTACATTTTAGGTATACAATACATTTACATTTATCATTGGGTGCTTGTACCTGTACATGATGGATCTTGGTTCTCATTTTTTCCCCCATTACCTGTGCACCCTTCACCCCCTCCACACTTCCCTATTTACATAGATTTTGTTTCCAATTTTTCTTTTCTCATAATTTTTCCTTTCCCTTCTTTCCTTTCCCCTTCCCCTCACACCACCCCTACACCTTTGGACCTTTTCCTATTTCAAATTATGAATTATTTGTTTTAATCATTTTAATCCTTATTTACACTTTCAGTTTCTCACACTAGAGAAACTATTTGTGTCTTATTTATTTCACTTAAGAGTATGGCCTCAATATGCATCCATTTAGCTATGTCTCTCATTTTTCTTTCTTTATGGCTGAGTAGCACTCCATTTTATAGAAAAACAAACAAACACATCTTCTTTATCCAGTTTCCATTTATGGGCATTTGGGCTGTTTCCAAGCTTTAGCTATTACAAACTGTGCTACTACAAACATAGGTGCACATATATCGCTATGGTATGATTCTTTTAATTCTTTGGGGAAGATACCCAGCAGAGGTATAGCTGGGTCAAATGGAACCTCTAGCCCTAGTTCTTTGAGGTATCTCCATACTGACTTCCACAGTGGTTGCACCAGTCTGCACTCCCACCAGCAATGGAGAAGGGTTCCTTTCTCCCCACACCCCTGTCAGCATTTGTTATTCCTTGATTTCTTGATAGCAGCCACTCTTTCTGGGGTGATGTGGAATCTCAGAGTTGTTTTCATTAGCATCTCTTGAATGACCAGTGATGTTGAACAATAGCTGTCATTATTTCTGGGATGGGGTGGAATGTCAGTGTTGTTTTCATCTGCATCTCTCGAATGACCAGTGATGTTGAACATTTTTTCATATGTTTATTTGCTGATTTTACTTCTTTGTCTGAGAAATGTCTTTTTATTTCAGATGCCCGTTTTTTTGTTTTTTTTGTTTTTTTTTTCAGATGCCCATTTTTGAATTGGGTCTTTATATTTGGGGGGTCTGATTCTTTTGAGTTCCTTATATATTCTAGATAAGAGACCTTTGTCTGAGGAACAGCTGGTTAAAATTTTTTCCCACATTGTAGGTTGTCTCTTAGCTCTGTTGTTAGTTTCTCTTGCAGTGCAGAAGCTTTTTAATAAGATGAGATCCCAGTTGTTGATTCTTTGTGCTAGTTTCCGTGCTACTGAGGATTTGTTTATAAAGCCTTTTCCCATGTCAAGGTCTTCGAGAGTTCTACCTAACTTATCTTCCAGCAAGTTTAGTGTTTCGGTTTTAATATTTAGATCTTTAATCCACTTCAATTTTAGTTTGGTGCATGGTGAAAGATAGGGGACTAGTTTTAATCTTTGGTTGAAATCCAGTTTTTTCATCACCATTTTTTTTTGGATACCAGGGATTGAACTTGGGTTCTTGCTTTTGTGAGGCAGGTGCTGGAACCACTGAGCTAAGTCCCCAGCCCTCCAACACCATTTATTAAAGAGGCTGTCTTTCTTCCAGTGAGGGTGGTTGGCTCCTCTGTCAAAGATGAGGTAACTGAGTATGTATGACATTGTTTCTGCATCTTCTAATCTATTCCACTGATCCTCAGGTCTGTTTCTTTGCCAGTACCATGCTGTTTTTATCACAGGGGCTTTGTAGTATAGTTTCAAGTTGGGGATTGCGATACCCTCAGCTATGTCTCTGTTGTCTAGAATTGCTTTTGCTATTTTGGGTCTCTTCTTGTTCCAAATGAATTTTTGGATAGTTTTCTCTAGTTCTGTGAAATATACTTTTGTGATTTCAATCGGGATTGTATTGAATCTGTATAGCAGTTTTGGAACTATGGCCATTTTCACTATATTTGTTCTTCCTACCCAGGAACAGGGGATGTCTTTCCATTTTCTTAAATCCTCTTTGATCTCTTTTTTCAGAGTACTGTCATTCTTTGTTTTTTTTTTTTTTTGGTACCAGGAATCGAACTCGGGTCCTTCTGCTTTCAAGGCAGGCGGCAGAACCACTGAGCTAAATCCCCAGCCCTGTCTTTCTTAACATAGAGGTCTTTTGCTTCCTTTGTTAGGTTGTTTCCTAAATATTTCATTTTTTGGATGCTATTGTGAAGGGGATTGTTTCCCTAATTTCTTTCTCAGTGAGTCTGTTATTTGTGTACAAGAAGGCTATTGATTTTTGAGTGTTGATCTTGTATCCAGCTACTCTACTGAATCTGTCAATTAAGTCTAGCAGTCCTTTGATGGAGTTTTTTGAGTCTTCTATGTAAAGTATCATATCATCAGCAAATAATGACATTTTAACTTCTTCCTTTCCTATCTTTATTCCTTTTATTTATTTCTCTGGTCTAATTGCTGTGGCTAATGTTTCCAGAACTATATTGAACAGGAGCACTGATGGTGAATATCCTTGTCTTGTTCCTGATTTTAGCATGAAGGTTTTCTGGTTTTGACCATTTAGTATGATGTTGTCTGTTGGGTTTTCATAGATAGCCTTATCAAGTTGAGATAAAGACCATCTATTCCAATTTTCTGCAGGTTTTTTTTTTTCATGAATGGTGTTGAATTTTGTTGCATGCTTGTTCTGCATCTATCGAGATGATCACATGTTTTTTTTTCTTGACTCTGTTAATATAGTGTATTACATTTATTGATTTATGTATGTTGAACCATCCTTGCATCCCTAGGATAAATCCAACTTGGTCAGGGTGTATGATCTTCTTGATGACCCTCTGTATTCTGTTCACCAGTATCTTACTGAGGATTTTTACGTCTATGTTCATTAGTGAGATTGGCCTATAGTTCTCTTTTTTGGTTGGGTCTGGTTTTGGAATCAAAGTAACACTTGCTTCCAGGAATGAATTTGGAAGTATTGCTTTCCTTTCAATTTTATTGAAAATTTTAAGGAGTAGTGAGTGATAATAGTTTTTCTCTAAATGTCTTGTAGAATTCATCAGTGTAGCCATCAAGCTCTGGGCTTTTCTTTGTTGGTAAATTTTTGATTATGTTTTCAATTTCACTGATTGTAATTGGGGTGTTTAGAATTTTTATATCTTCTTCGTCCAACTTTGGTAATTCATATGTATTTAGAAATCTGTCCATTTCCTCTGTGTTTTCCATTTTATTAGAGTACAGGTTCTTGAAGTAGGTATTGATTATCCTCTGGATTTCTGCTGGATCTGTTGTGATGGGATTTTTAAGGTGAGATTAATATTTAAATCAGTGGACTTTCAGTGAAGCCGATTACTATCCTTAATGTGACTGGGCCTCACTCAATCAGTTAAAGTCTTTAAGAGGAAAAAGTCTGGGGTCTCTCAAGAAGGAAAGAATTCTGTTTCCAGATTGTCTTTTGTCTCAGGATTGGTTGACTTGTGCTGGAATTTTGAGCCTCCCAACCTGCTTTGCAGATTTCACATTCACAAACCTCAGTAGTTGTGTGAGCCAACTCCTTACAACCTTTCTATGTATTCATGTATCCATGTAGGTATTACTGTATTTAAAAAGAGCAGCTCACACAGTTGTAGGTATTGGCAAGTGTGGAATCTGTGGAGTGGGACAGCAGGCTTAAAATTCAAGGAAAAGTGGATTTTGCACTCATGAGTCTGAATTCCATAGGACAGGCAGTAAACACAAACCATTTTGCAGTGTTAAGATAGTATTCTTTCTGTACCAGGGGAAAAACATACCTTTGCCCACCCACACTGTGATGGGTGACTCGCCTTAGTTAAAGTCAATTGATTATAAGTATAAATTAAACCCACAAATGTCTTCCCAGAAACATCTGCATTTAGCAAAAAACAATTGCATTTAGCAAATATTTGTCAAACTGAAAGGGAAAGATTTTTTTCTCACAGAAGGGAGGTCATGTAATAAATGAACTACTACATGGAGATGAGAAGAGACGGGCAGATCCAAAGAGCTGCAGCCCCTGATATTTGTTCATCTGGAGTAGAAGCAGCTGAATGCCATAAGTGGCAGGTCACCCACTCCCTGAGCAGGACCACTTTGTTCATCTGTGTATTAGTCAGGGTTATCCAGAGAAATCTGACCACCTATGTATCTTATTGATTCAGTTCCTTTAAATAACTCTAACACAGCACTGTCTACTCTTTCTGCCAGATGCTTTAATATATTACTAGATTGATAGAGTTATTTTAAAGTCTCTATGTGATAATTTTCAGGTGAGTGCCATGTCACGATATGATTTAGTTGACAATTTTGTCTCTTCTTAATGGGTCGTTTTGTTTATTCTCACCTTTTTTGGTGCCTCACAATTTCTGACTGCAGGTCTCCTCATTTCTACGTTGTGGTAGAAGAACAGGAGAGTCCTTATAAGGACAGGTGGAGTATTCATGCCCAGAAATAGGTACAGCTCTTCTGTGTAAGGTAGTTGTTGCACAGGGTCAAGTCAATGTGGTTGGTAGTTGGCTGAGTTTGGGTTTTGCCATTGTTCTGTTCCATGTACCTATGTTTCCAAAATCTCACTGCCACTTACCAAGCTTCTGGTAAGGGCAGGATTGCCCCCAAAGTCCTGTCCTAGATTTCACTTTCTTCAGTCCCCACACAACTGTGCCACAGAAGCAGTCGTGGCACAAATGGTTAACTGCTACTCTGTGTTAGGCAATGAGAGCCCCCCGGTGGGTAGAGGTGTTTCTCAGTCTCCCTGCTCCACTCACAAGCACAGGTAAGCCCTTGTGCTCCAGGCTTCTGCAGCACTCCCACCCTCTTTGTATCTTTGTTCCAGTGGTCCCTAGTTCCCTGCTCATGACCAGTGATGCAGCTGATGGCTTTTTTCAAGTGTCACTGTAGGGTTCTTAGGGTGGACAGGATATTCTCCTTTGGCTTATACTACACTGGAGTGGAACTATCATAAAGCTAAATAAAAGACTTTCAATTTACTGCCAAATGTGACATTCTAGAAATTCTTCAATTTAAGGAAGAAAGACACGGGATATGAAGGAAATAGACAAAATCCTCTCAAATGGCAATGAATTAACTAGTTAGTTAAAATGTCAGTTCACTCACTTTGATTATATAGTGTGAGTCCAGACCTGTAAGGCATTGTGATATGACTTCAGTTTTGCAGTATTACTGAAAAAGCTCTTAAATAAAAATAATGGGAATTATTTTTTGAAGAGTTTGCTTGAATAGTACCTTATAAGTTATAGACATTCTTAGTACATTTTCAATTCTTCCTGTTCAAGTTTGATTTCTAATCTGTGCTGTGCACACTTCTGAACTTTCACTGCTGTGTTGATGTTGGTTCTGTTGCTTCTCTCTTTTGGACATTAAGTTATATTTTAATACCAGAGAAGAACTGGAGAAAAAGAAAAATGAGTAAATCTGGATCACTATTACTTTCCAAACATTTCTTAGTACATTGTCCTGGGAAGACCTTTGAAATTAAACTTGTATTTATTTTATGGAAAATGACAAAACAAATGTCAAGTATTTTTGCATTTATCTATGGATTCTTTTCAGTGAGTACAGTCTTGTGTTTTGTCATTAAAGTAGATACTTTACAGCAGTATAAAACTTACAGTAGAAGATAATAGCTTTCTTTAGAAGGCTCAATAAGCAGGATTATGTCTTAACAGTAGCATAATTTAATGGGAATTATGCTGAACGTGAAGTGTGAACATCTTGGTCCTCTCCTAGGCCTGACATTTTCTGTAAGTGTCATCAAGAAATTTCTTTTCATGGGGTTCCCTAAATTCTTTTTTGTATAATTTTACCAATGCTCTGTGTATACACTACAGAGCACCTGAGATAAACAAATGGACAAGTGTGTTTGTACACAATGCAATTAAACTTCAAGGTGCTTTATTACGTTAGCTTAAATATGTCAGACACAGACAAACACTGCATGTTCTCACTCATATGTAAAAGTTAAATAAATTGATCGCATGAAGTAGAAAGTAGAAAAGTGGTTACCAGGGGCAGAAGAAGGAAAGGAGAGGGGGAGCTCAAGAAAATTTCATTACTGGATACAAAAATACAGTTAGATAAGTACTAGTATTCTATAAGACATTGAGGTGGCTATAGTTAATGATAAGCTACTGTATTTTTTAAATAGCTAGAAGAAAAGATTGTGAGTTGTTCTCAATCAAGAGATGCTAATGTCTGAGGTGGTGGATATGCTAATTACCCTGATTTGCTCATTATATGTTGTATACTTGTAGTGAAATAATACATGGTACTCCCTAAAAACGTAAAATTATTTTGTGTTATTTAAAAATGGAAAATAAAATTAATGTCCTTATTATGGCTGGCACAGGTTTACAGTACACACTTGAAGACACTGACATGCAAAACCCAGAGGACTTGAAGAGAAGTGCATTATGAATTTAATACAACTTCATAGTAGGATTCACTTTAGTGACTGGCCTTTATTCATTACTAACTTATGTTTCTCTATTTAAAAGTTTCAATATTTCAAGTATCCATTGTTTTCCCACTTGCAGTTAGAAAAAGAAGCCATTTTTTCATTATATCTTGCAGGCAATAAATATCTTCATTCTACTTGTGTTGGCTCATGGATGTGGAAATGAAGAAGCTTTTCTAAGAAACCGAGACATTAAATTTTGATTTACCAATCTTCTGCCTTTTAAATTTTTCAATCCACACAATTTCCATGTGAATATAATCTTCCAATTATAATACTATCCTCTGAAAGCTTTTTATATATCAACGCATTCCTCTAATAGACAACACAACAACTGCATTCTTTTAAAAATCTACACGGAGGGCCGGGGGGATTTAGCTCAGTGGCACAGGTGACTGTCTCGCAAGTGCAAGGTGCTGAGTTTGATCTCTTATACAAAAAAGAAAAAAAAGTCTACACAGAGGGTCATATCATTAGGTGTAGAAAAATGTATTTTGTTAAAAATTTAAAAAATCCCTAAAGAGTCTGCTCATAAGCCAAAATAACTTTGAAGATACTTGATGATCCCCAATGCTTGTACTTACTTTGAACAATAATGCAATTAAAAGGAAATATTGTGGCAATTATATATATACACTCAGAGTAGGATGTTAATCGGTCTGTTAAAATATCCTTCCAAAATTTGATGAAAAATATTTCCTTGATGCTTTGGTGAACATGTCACTTGGGATTAGCATTTCTGCACAGTTTGAAGTCATTTGCTTTGAAACCTTTCTGATATTCCAAAGAAATAATGAACCACCGATTCTGATCTTCAGTGTTCCTTCTTCATCTGGTGGTCATTTAAAATCTGATAGATACAGATTTTCCTGAGAGGCATAGTCTGGAATGAATAAAGACAAATACTTAATGTGATTAAGAGGATATGGCTGTTTCTTGTGCTTGCATGAATCCTGTAACTGGCTGTATAACACTTGGTATTTAGAACAAAGGAGAAAATGGTAAGTTTAGCATGTACATCCATCATTACAGCCTTCAAATACTTACCCTGTGGGGAATTGTACCAGCATTTCCATGGTTATAGCTGGTTTCCAACTCAAACAACGCTCCTTGAGGGCTGCTGCTAAATAAAATGTATTCTGCTTAGTATGTTCTTGAAAGGGGGTAAAATGTGATTTTAGAGTCAGAAAGGTGTAGAGTATCTACAGTTCTCAACACTTCCCTTTCACTAAGGAGGACGGTCCATTCTTCCTACTCTGCTATTGTGTGTCTACTGGGAAGTAACATTATGTACTTCCATTATGTTTCATATTTTGGAGATACTAGAAAATAATCTGCCTAAAATACTTAGATATTTTCTGCCTTTTAAAAATAACTTCCTTACTGTCCCATCCAGAAGCTCTCAAATGATCTTTGTGCTGTACATTTTTGGAACCTAAAAGAAAACTTAAAACCCTCATGAATAATTTCTATTTAGCTTTAATTTTTATCAGTGGATCATTGGGAGGCCCGATTTTATCATGTTTTGGGGTGCAGGATCTCAAATGTTTGCAAAAGATATACAATGGTTAGGTTCAATGGTAACCTTATGGGGAAATTTGATTTGGGTCTCATCCAAATCGGTTTGTGACCAGAATCGTGGAGAGAATTGACTTCTTGAACCGAGGCACCACTATAATAATGGCTAATCTCACCTCCTTCAGTGTTGTAAAGTTTCTTAATTAATTGTAATAATATTAAATATAATTTAAATTCAGCTTCTGTGCTCTCATCTCTCTGTAGACATGAAATATTTTTTTTGTCAAGGAATATTCTCTTTAATCTAAATATTTACTTAATTTTCAGCATATTGTCCATGTTCAGCTACAATTTAGTTCAGCCTAGTCATGAGAGACATAAGCATGGAATGATTTAAGTTCAGAATCAAACATTTTCAGGTAGTTACTTAGCTATTATGTGCTTCCATTTTCTTATATGGTGTGTAATAATTAAGGAAATATAACATAGGACAGACAGCCCTTATCCTGTATTATACAGGAAAAGTATTACAGATATTTATGTGTAACCTAAAAATGGTGTTATGTCGGTGGCTAGGACTGTAGAAGTGATAATTTGTGTACTGAAAGGATTAATGTTTGTGTAATTGTCAATAGACCGAAGATTTGTTGGAAAAATGAAGTTACCTATTTGAAGATCTTCATAATATAGCCATAATTCTTTATTTAACATTTGGTTTGGCAAATATAAATATAAATATATGTATCTCTTCATGATAAATTAATTTAAATGTCACTGAAAAAGAAAAATCAATAATTTCATTTGAACCATGTCAGCTAACTAGTTTTTAAACTATTATAGCACAGGTAATGGAAAGAAATGAACTGTAGATGAATAGATTCAATTGTTTATGCAGAGATGAAAAAATTAAATGACATTTGAGAGTGCATTTTTTCTTTTAAAAAGCTATTGTTTACCCTATCTCTTTGAATGATGAAAAAACAAAACCACATTATTTCCTGAGCAGACTTCACATTTCTTTTTTAATTTTTCATGATCAGGGACACAGAAAATTTGGTTGAAAAGATAATAATAAGCAATTTTGGAATGATGGAAATGATAGATGTGATAAATATAGTAAATAATATGTTAAATTTTGTTGTTATATATTAGGCATTGTAGATAATGGTAATTTTATGTTTACTCATTGAAGATGCATTTTTAAAGGACAAACAAAAATTTATTGCAAGTAAAATTTTAAGGAGCAGAATCTATGCAAATTCTTGTAGCCCTCTCAAGCTATACCATTGCACACATTTACTAATTCATCCCCTCAGTGAATCCTATGGAATGTTCTACACATGTTCTAGGCAAACTCTGAGTTGAGAAACTAGGAAGGAATCCAGATTTCACAGATATTATAGATCATAACTGTCAAAATGAATCAGGAAGGGATGCGACCATACCTGTATGTTTAAAATAACTTCGATGGGAATTAATTATAATTAGTTTGTCAAAAAGTAAGACATTAAGTCAAGTTTTAAGTCATTGTCCCAATATTTATTTAACATATGTAGTAGACATGATGATTACATAGAAAGCTAGGAATCTATTCTGTCCATCTCTTCTCTCCCGATGCCTTGCACCCCGAGAGGGGCCTTCTTAGTCTTCAGCATTATTTTGACCTAATAATTTACAAACAGTCACTGAGACAACTGTCCATCTCTCAGAAAAGTTTTCTCTTTGAAGTTTAAAATTTTTCTTCATTTCCACAGAATTTATACTATCACAAACAATACTGTCAAGCAGGCCATAATTCAGCATCTTAACTCCGTGTCAGAAATGATATCATCTAACAGATAATAACTAGTTTAAGGCCATGTTGACTGTTCCCTGATTTGTACTCTCTCCAGGGATCTAGAGCCAAAGAGGACACTTGCTCCAAGCCCTAGATCATTAGCAATGAATCTCATTTTCCCAGAAGGAACATTTTCCAGTCACCAGACTTGAAGCTGGCCATCTTCCCTAGAAATTAGCCAGAATTAACATAGAAAAAGCAATTTTCATCCATTCCCTTCACCAAATTCTCCCTCTAGTGCATTGTTTGAACCCACTGTTTTCCTAGCCAGGGCTACTTACACACAGGCATCAAGACAGTGGCTCACACAAGTGCCTTACTGTGTAAAGCCATGGCCTTAGAGTCATCCTCCCTCAATGCCCAAGGCCATGGCTTTACTTCTGCACTTGGTCATTAAAATTTCCACTGTCTTACAAATCCTGTCATCCAAACATGCAATACCACTTCTTCCTCTTGCTGCCATCTAGAATATTCTATACTCCTTGCTCTGTGGCCATTGTTCTGTCTAAATTCTTGTATCTTCCTGCATCAATTCTGTGTCTAGGTAGATGACCCATCACAAGCCTAACTCCTTGGCATCTAACAGTCTCCTCCTGACCAGTTCTCTGCAGCTGCTTCAGCATCAACCACCACTGCCATTGTCACTTTCTATTTGTTAACTTCAGTGGGTACACTGCTCAGATCTCTACAGCAAACATCCCACTCTCTCACCACACCCATCTACACTTCAGACTCCTAATTTCATTATTTTTACTCATTTCTTCAACTAATTTCTTAATTTCTTCTCTGTGAAGCATATACCAGGCTTCTGTGTGTGTGTGTGTGTGTGTGTGTGTGTGTCTCCAAGTTAGATATCACTGTTCATATTTTTACCACTTGCCTAGCAGTGTTCTTGATTAGCTGCTTATTTTGTCTTCCTACTGAGCACCAGGGGCGTGGGTTGACAAGATCATCTACTTTATTTCCGCTAACACCCACATGGAAAGAGAGACTAAGGAAGAATTCACACCAAAAATCAAGCATAAAGCTTATGAGCTGTGAAGTTCATGAGACTTACACATTTACTTACATTCATACCCAAAAGATAATCTTTGCCTTGAAGCAGTGGAATGTCTCCTCTTATCTAAAAATAATATATTTTTATAAAACTTGCATCCCTTTCTCTTTTGCTCTACTTTTCTATTGCATTAATTACTTACTGTTACAAATTAGCACGATGCTGCATAAATGAAAATACTAAAAACATATTATCTCAGTGTCGAAGGGCCCAAAATCCAGAGGTATCTTAGCTGGTTGGTCTGGGTCTGGGTCTCTTGTGAAGTTACAAGACTGCGATCTGCAGAGATCTAGCTGAGGATCTACTTCCACGTTCACTCACTCAGATCCTTGCAGGCTAAGGACAGAGACCTCAGTTCCTTGCCATAGGGACTCTGCACAGAATCACTGTGCTTCTCGGGAGTGGCAGCCTCCGTATTCAGAGAGAGTGCAAGAAAGAGCAGTGAAACAGTGTTTTGGTCGCCTAATTGCAGTTGTGACATAACCTAACTTTTGTTACATTCCATTTATTATGCAGATCGTCCCGTGTGAAACCGACCACTACATCCAGGTACAAATACCAGGAGGTAGAGATCGCTGGAAATCATGTTGAAGATGGACTACTAAACTGAGGGACTTCAATTTCCTGATCTTCCCCTGCCTCCTTTATATTGTAAATCCCTGTCTTCTATTGGTTCCTAATATATAAACCTGTTTAATTTTTCCCACTGGAAAAAAAACTGTATGTCTTTCCATTGTGGCCTGATGTTGTTGATCATGTGGCTCGGATGAGATTGAGGTTGACAAGGTCACTAGGGGCAACTTTGTGGTTGGTCTTAGGGACGATGCTCAATCACTAGATCTTACTTCATGGCTTAGAAGCCTTGCATATGGGGAACTACCTTCTCCTTTTTGAAAACATTCTCTTATGCACCATCACTCTGGTTTGCAACAACTCTTTTACGGACGGTCTCCTGGTGATTTTATAGTTCTACTCTGGCCCTCCCTTTGTCTCATATTTCACTCTTTTCTTTGGAGATTTCACTTATTTTCATAGCATCTACATACTGGTAATGTTACAAGGAACATCAAACCCATGGTAATAATTGAGTCTAACCCTTAGATCTGCTTTTCTAGGAACAAAACTGTTGAAAACTGGTTAAATACTACTGGATAGATACCCCAGCTATTCCTTCGTGGTTAAATAAAACTGGAATAAAATTTGATCCAGGAAAGATGGAACTGACTGTAATGTGTAAATCTACTTCTATTGCTCATTTTAACTTCAAGGTGTGCATTTATTCTTTTTTTGGTATTCTTTCTTTTGAACTCAGGCCCTTGTGCTTGCAAGGCAGGTGGCAGCACCGCTGAGCTAAATCCCCGGCCCAGTGTACATTTATTCCTTATAGGTTTGGCTACTGCTTTTTGAGGACAGAGGCTATTCAGAGGAGCACAGTCACAGATGGGCCATAACATAAATGGAGCATGATCAGCATCTTCTGTAGATTCACGGGGGATGAGTACATTGTCACCAATATTTTGCATCAAGAGAAAACCTGTATCTCAGCTGTATGATTACATGAGAGCATGCTGGAGTGGTACAGAACTTTAGGGCCTTTATAGGCAGTTAAAATATCTGATGGTAACTGGACCTAATATTGGTATAATAAGCCACGATAGGATGAATTTCTACACAAGCAAAGAAAGTGGCAGGCACTTACATCTGTCATTGAATTCCTACATGATACCATTACTCTGCAGCTGGGAGCACAGCCTACAATAAATTGCCAAAATTTAGCTATTAAGGACCTGTAGGATTAGTCAGTTTTCCGTTTTTGTGGTTTGTTTTTTGTTTTGTTTTGGCAATTAGCCATTTTGTTTTCTTACAAAAAGGATGTGTCACATCAGGAAACTGGCTTATGCCAGGTTGTCCTTCAGGAAACTAATTAACTCTTTCAAGACTTTGGGGTGTCATTTGGTGTAACTTAGTATTGTTCAGCTGTTTCAATTACTTATGTAGGGTTCTAAATACATAATCCTGTTTGGGCCCAGCAGAATTTACATACTTCCTAATTTATCTCCTTGACAGTCAAAGAACATCTTACACAATGAGAGAATATAGACCAGTGCTGGTGACTTATGGCACGTGTGCCTCAGCGGGATGTTTGTATTATTGAAAGTTCTAAAATGTTCACCATCACTAAATAGACCAATGCTGTTCATTGTTGACAGGAAATGCAGTTACTGATGATTAATGTCTGCATCAATTTTACAAATGTTCAGACAGATATTTAAATAATGTTTCCACAAGACAATGGTCAAGGACTGAGAAAAGGAAATGATACCAAAGCCACATTTACTACTTAAATCATATTTTGTGTTCATATATAGCTAGCATATTAAACCAAAGATCAGGTTAGATTTAGACATTCACTGTGTCAAAATGTTCAGTCTTAAAATGAGTTTTTTTTTTTTTTGGTACCAGGGATCGAACTTGGGTCTTCACGCTTGTGAAGAAGGAGGCGAAACCACTGAGCTAAATCCCCGGCCCCAAAATGGGTTTTAAATAATGTAATATGCCAATTAAAATAATAGTGCATTGGGGCCGGGGATTTAGCTCAGTGGTTCCACTGCCTGCCTCGCAAGCACAAGGTCCTGAGTTCAAGCCTCAGTACCAAAAATAAATAAATAAATAAATAGGGCAATAGAGAGGCTTAATCAACAACTTACTTCATTAGAATTAGAATTTGGTTAGTTAAGCAAAATGTCACTCAAGATATGAAATGATGGAAAATAAATATAAACACTCATTAATTTTTATAATTGGCGTGAGGACACTTTTTGATAAGACCTTCTCTGAACATCAGTGAGTATATTGGTGTTTCTTGTATCTCTCTGGGGCCTTTCCATCACAAGTCATGTTGGATCCTCCATAATTTTCATTTTTGTTTTAATTGGAGCAATGAAGAGCATAAATACACTTACACAGCATTTAGATGCCAAATGTTTCTTGGATTCTATATTGTTTCTTCTAAATTTTTAGCTGTGCTTTACCTAAAACTTTTATCTCATGTTTTTAGCAACTCTCAGTTACTGAACTGTGAAGAGTATTTAACTTAGTCTCTATAAAACTTCTTTTGATGCCCATGTTTTATTGTTTTAGTGGTATGTAAATAACCTAATTACAACACAAAGTCCAAATGACAAGCAGCTCAGCAGGAAATCCAGAAGACATTTGATAAATAAAAACTGCACCAGTGAGAGCAGAAGAATTCCAAGCTATACTCCATGTGGTCCAGCTCAAAATAGCCATCAACATAAGACTCAGATAGTGCACAGAACCTGGAGGAATGCACCATGCAAACCTGTGAAGAGATTCTGTAGAGTTGACCTACTAATCGGAATCAACATTTTGAGCTCTAATTATTTTTTTATTTTAATGAATACAAGTAGATATTAATAAAGAAAATATAAAAACAGTTCTATGAAAAAATAATTCTTCATAACAAAATTAATTAGAAAATAATAATGGTAAATACACTGTGTATTATGATCTTAAAAGAATAGCTTTTCAATTGCTAATCTGTCTCTCAACTCATTTCCTACTAACATTACACTCTTTTGGGTAAAACATTTTACTTATTAACAAAATATCTTACACTCAGTTTAATTTTGAACAGTCTCTTCCTATTTCACAGTAACAGTTGTACATTTTGGTCCTTACTTACTCTTTCAGTTTCTCACACCAGAGAAACAATGTGATATTTACACATGGGTGTCCGATGTATTTCACATAAGAGTGTGATTTCAAGGTGCATCCATTTGCCTAGAAATCTCTCAAGCTTATCCTTCTTTATGGCTGAGTAGTACTCCTTTTTCTCAGAAAAATTATTAAATTTCTATCATTGGAAGATAAGTCCTTTGATCCAGACCTGCCTCACTTGTCATGTGGCTTTGCTTTTCATGACCATGAAATGGCTGTCATACTTCCAAATATTGTATCTCCATTTTAGGAAGGAAGAAAAAGTAAGTAACAAAGAGAAAAGTATAGTGATTGTATCGGACAAATTACCTTTTCTGAGAAATCACTCGGTGGGTCTGGGTTCCTTCTCATATCCCCAGTGTGTCATATAGGCTGTTCTAGTTGGTACAAAAACTGACAATTAGTTATCTCACTGAGCAGGCTGATCCTCAAACAAAGCAAAGGATCAGGATTCTGTTGATAAGAAAGAAAGAGACCTCATACAGATACAGGACAATAGCAGTATCTTTGTGCTTCTTTCAAATCTCTGCACAAATCACTCAACAACCGCTTCTTCTGAAGCCTTCCCTACATCTACCCTGGGTTTCCTGTTGCTTCTTCCCACAGATTCTAGTATGTTTGCTTCAAGTGATTTTGCTTTCATTTTTGTGTGAATTTGATTACTCCTTTCTGTATAAGTATTGTGGCAGGGGTCTTCTACTTTTGGTCACTAATTTATTTCTAGCTACCAATAGTTGGCTTACTACATAATATATGTTTGGTATGTTTAGTAAAAGAACAAAGAATAAATGATCACCATTCCAAAGTCTCCACAGAAGAAAAATGGTTACTGGTGCTTTGTATTCTACTCCATTGTAAACACCTTCAAAACAAGGAGATTTTCCCCTAAAAAGATTATTTATCTTGCTCATTAAAATCCATTTCACTCTTCTATTTTTTAATTAAAGGAGAGAACAAATAGTCAATATCTTTGTCATAATGGTTTCATTTTTCCTAGGAATTCCTGAGTTAGATGCTTATATGTTATTATTTTAGGCAAAATATTTATGTTTCTTTTCTTCAGAAACCCTATTTTCACTGTTGCTCCTTCATTTAATTTTACTTAATAACGCTAATTGGAGGGAAGGCAGGACTCATGTCGTCCAATTCCCTTACTTCAGATGTGGAGAAACTGAGGTCCAAAGGGGTTTTACTGTATTTTTAAAAATGATATATAACAAATCCTGGCAGAGACATAATAGAGCCCTGATTTTGCTATTTATTTCCTATTTTCTGTTCCATTATTCTATGTCACATTTCTTTAGAAAAACAAGTAATATACAGCAGTGAAAAAAGTCCTAATCACCACATGCATTTAAAGCAATCGCCTGTGGTCCTTAGTTGTTCCATCTGTATTAGAACTGGCAAAAGAGAAATTTGTTCTCATATGTATAAGTGGGAAATAGATATTCCAAGGTTGACTAATTAGAACCATTTTTATATTTAAAGTTCTTCATAATAATCTTTTTGTTTCATTTATCATCTCTAGGTTTTATTATATCCTTGCCAGTTTGTTAGTAAGAATTTACATATTTTTGAATTTCATAAAAATGTGCATAAAATCCTATGTTAGTTTGCTAGGGTGATCATAACAAAATGTCACACTGGCTGGCTGAATCAGCAGAAATGTGTTTTTACACATAAGGCTGTAGGCTAGAAGCCAAGATTAAGTGTATGCAGGGTTGGTTCCCCTCAAGCCTCCCTCCTGGGATCACAGATGGCCAGGCATCTTCACTCCGTGTTCCCCCAAGGTTTTCCCTCTGTGAGTGTGTTCCTGCCATCCTTCTCTAATCTCCTATTCTTAAAAGGACAACAGTCAGATTGAATCCAGGTCTACTCTCCTGGCCTCACTTTTAACTCAATCACCACTTCAAATATACTATCTCCAAATACTGTCACATTCTTAGGTACAGAGTATTAACTTGGGGTGGAGACATTTCAGCTCATCACCAAAACCCAATTTCTATAAGAGGTCTGCAGAAAGAGTCACCCTCTTAAAATAATTAGACTGTATTCTTTAGTGGAGAAATATTTCTAGGGCCTTAAAACTTTCAGGATGATTTTAAGATTCCCAGTTCAGGACTCAAATTTGAGGCTTTACTATTAAGGAAAACCTGAAAAGTCAATTACAGATTGAAATCCAACTATTGATTCATTGTGACTTTCCAACTTTGTCTGAAGACACATGCTACCCAAATGATATGGACTTTAGCTGTCCATGTGAACAATCTATTCACTGAGGTCTTCAAATTCCATTCTCCTAGCTTTGGGATCTCAGGAAATTTTCTTAATCCCCCTAAGCTTCCCTATCTATAAAATAGATCTAGTAGCTGCCTCATGCATTTCTAGGTGATTTTGATTAAGTGACAGGTGCATTATGACAGGCAAGAAATAAATGGGTATAATCATTATTTTAATAGTAACCTTTATTTCTATTTTTGTCATTGTATTAGTATATCACACTTTTATTGACAAAGCCCATATTCTGGGAAGTTTTGGAATTTAAATATGTAATTTAGTTTTTTAGAATCCTAATGTAAGCATTAATTTAATCCATTTTATATTGTAGCCATTCTTATGCCAAACGATAGCTAGCTAGATAAGATATGCTAAGTGAATTTTACATTCAGCCAAAAGAACAAAGTGAAATTGTTGTTGTTTCCTATGAGCTGGACAGTGGATGGGAAGTCCTGGTTCGTTCTTGACCCTATCTAGAAAGGTTTCTCTGTTGAGAATGGCTTTATCCCAGCTCCCTTGGAAATGGCTAAGGGACTGAAAAATTGTCAGTGTGTTGCTTAATTACCTGCACCTGTCTACATAAGAACAACTTCTGCTGTAATTATGGATCTGGTGCAAACCATCTACATGGGGTTTTATTGTGCTTCAATTTCCCTTCATTTCTCAATCCGGTCCCAGGGCTACCTTTTGGCTTATGAGCACCCCTATTCAACACAAAATAAATTGGTTCCACTCAAGAAGATTAGAAATGGTAGGAAATATAATTTCCTCTTATTTTTGGCAACAATATGCATTATTCCTAACCAGCAGAAAACACACAGGAGAAAAAGGGAAATAGATTATTTTTTCATTCCACAAAGCTGAGGCTCTCATAGTGAACTGTCTTTACATGGACTTCAAAAACCACATCGACGCTTCTCCCAGAATCTGTTCTTCTAGGGCTTAAGAGACCAGATCGGAAGGGCATCTGCAGGAAGCCTTGCAGCTCCTCTCTTGGCAATGAACTCTGTGCTTCCAATTGCAGCAAAGAACAAGCAAGCTCAGAATCTCTTGGGCTGTGTGACAAAGGAGGACAGGGGCTGGTTCCAAGTGGGGCCGAAGCTTCTGCTTCCTAGCTTCCTCACGTAGCTCCATCTGCCTCTTCGGGGACCACCCATCTCCCACTGTGTGCAGCTGAGTTTCAAGCACTCCTGGAGGCATAATGATGGAGACAGAGCTATCTCCTCCACTTGTCAGTAGCACTCCTCTCCTGAAACTCTCCCAGGAACCGCATCCAAGCATTCCGGCTTCCTATCCCTGCTCTTTGTGCACAGAAAGACTTTGCCATGCTTCTCACTGATGCTCATCTTAGTTCGAGGCCGTGTATATCTAAATAGGAAATGATATTTTTGTTATTTGGAAATGTCATGTCCTTGGAAGGTCTGTCTATTGGCGCATAGAACTATTCTTGTAGCCAGAAGAGGAGATCACTACCCAGAGGAAGAGCCAGACTGCTGGGTCTAGATACTTAAAAAGACATTTGGAGGAGGACAGCATCTGCAAACGTTGATGAAAATGGGATTGGAACTTCTCCTTTGATCAGGAAATAGGTGGACTATAACATGTCTGATGCATGATGCTGCCTGCAGCAAAGCCATGTTCTGAAACCCAGACATCCTATTACTCCAGAAAACACTGCTCGAGAAAGGATAAAGGGTGCAAAGACACAGCACTGTCTAATCACTGTTGTTGGCTCAACCAAAAGTTATCTTGTGTTCACTGCTGCAAAATGACTGGTGGTTTGGGTTTTATATGTTAAACCAGCAACTTTTTGCCCAAAGTTTAAAAGTGCACATTACTCTTAAGATATATGACTTTGGCTGGGGGTGTGGCTTTAGTGCTTAGCACGCATGAGGCCCTGGGTTCAATCCCAGAACCCTTCCAAAATACAAGCTTGCTTATTATTCTAGTATAATAGAATGACAATGACAGTAGTGACAAGAGAAGAGACTTTGTCAGAGAGCGCCAAAACTCAGAGGAGCACATTTGTGGATACAGTGTCCACACGGCTCAGAGTCAGGGCCTCGTGTTGTGCTCCTGTCTCAGCCGTGTGTAGACCTGAGGGGTAAAGTGGCTTCAGGCAGAGTCAGCTGGTGATGGGTGGTGACCACATATACGATAAAATGAGTCCTTAGATGCACTCGTTCCCACTAAGCTCATTTCCTGAGGAAATCTAGGATTCTAGTCAACTCATAACTGATTAAAATGAGTTTAATTTCATTTGTATCTCCAGGGAAGATGGTAACTATATAACTATGCCCATCCTAACACATCCAGTGAACATACAACTAATTATATGATGCTTCTGGGTTGGGGAGAAGAGAACGGGGGAGTCATTCTGAAGACTTGTCTTGATGGGAAATAATCCAAAATTCCTACTATATATAGGCTGATTTATAAAATGTTTAAATATCATGAACTTTAGTCTAAGAAACTACAGTGGAAAATTCAGAATGCTTGACTGTTTAGTAAACTGAGAAATATGATTATATGGAGATATCTGTTGCGTATGTACTTATTACTCTCCAAGTTACCTGTACCTTGTTTCCAATGTTTGGTAGCAAGTTTTTCCTACATCAAGAAGTTTGTTAGCTATATCCACCTTCGTTGTATATTTCTTTCTGAACAGACTAAAGTTTTTGAAACAAAATATACCTAATTTGTTCAAAGGATCTACAGTGGTATGTGAAGGCAGCCTTGGTATATCCTGGATTCTGTAGTTGATAATCATGTGAGCCAGGCTGCAGGAGATATAACTGCCACAGATAAAAAGCTTCCAATGGGCCTTGAAAAGAAAATGCATAGTATTTATAGGTGTTCCTTCTTCATCACTTTCCTGTTTAAAAGTGTGCTTAAAATAATAAATGTTACATATAAACATGTATATATATGCACATAAAACATGCATGTAACATATATGCAACTAGGTAATAGAACAGTAAAAAGAGAATGAGAAAATGTATTAAAAACATCTTGAATGAAAGCACAGTTAAGTAATATAAAATAATACAATTTAAATACAATTCATACATGTCTTCATTGGAGACTATAACAAACCACACATCAGGTGTCCCAGCTGGCTGCATCCTTCAGACTAAAGATCATTCCAAGAAGTGTCTCAGGGGACCTTGTGAGTCCTCACTGCAACCATCTAAGTCTTTAAAATGAACAGTGTTCTGCTAATCCACCTAAGCTCTTCTTTCCCCTGGATTTTCCACAATCTTTTAGCAGCCACACCCAAGAGTTTCCTTGGAAGCACTGCATCACACACACCTCTCTGAATAGTGTTACCTAACCATCACTTCTCAAAGTTTTCTCACGTGTAAATTCAGAACATTTGAAGGTAGAGATCCTTTAGTCTTATCCAGATGTAACTGTCAACCATGATACACCCAAGTAAAAATGAAAGAAGTAGAAATAATGGACTCTAATTCTCTTCTTGCAACATTCACACTAGAAATGTATTGTGTCAAAATATATTAGTGATTTATTTTTCTTTTGTTTTTGATTAGTAGGAAAATGTTTTCAAATTTTTATGATAGTGATCACTTGATCTGTTTTCAAATGTTAATCTTCATGTAATTTTGATCACTCATAGAAATATAATAATACAGAAGCTAGTTTGTTACATGGCATAGTCTTTTGAAGAGATAAAAGAAATAAATACATTACTGAGGTCAGGGATATTAGGAGAGACCCATAAAACATTTTATTATCTTTAAGAAAATATAGTCACACATCACTGCATGGTGATGCAGATAAGTTTGACTCTTTAAAAGAATAATTCTGAAGAAATATTACATTACAAATGAAAACAGATTGCAAAAGCTGAGGTTGCTCACTATGTATTGATGATATTAGATTATAGGCCTGCATTCAGAGTAATAAGATTCAAGTTTCTAAGAAGGGAATGAAAAATTATATACCATTTTATTTATTATTCAAACAAGTTAATGATTTATATCACTTTCAGTGAAGTAGGAGTAATAAAAAAAGTCTTCCTAAGGACAGGAAACATGGGATATGGACTTTGAGCATGAAAACACTGAAATGAAATGCTTGCCCAAAAGATGAAGATGTACAAGAGCTGCTCTCACTTATGGAGGAAAAGGCAAGAAATTATGCCTCAAGTGTATATGTCAGAGACAGTTTCTGGAAAGAATAGAGAAGCAGAGTAAGGAAAGAGAAAAGGGAAATTGTGTGCTTTGGAAAGACAAGTCGAGAAAAGAGTAGAAATGCATACTACCCAAGTACAGTTCTCATCACAGGTGAAAGCTGTCCACCCGATAGGTAAGTAGGTTTGCTGTTGCAGGTGGAGACAAACCTGGGAGGCCCCACAGCTGGGGCACCGTCCTCCCTCGTACAAGATTCAGGCATCACATCTCTCTGTCCACCAGGTAACACCTCTGCATCCCTTCCTTTCTTTTTTTCCTCCTTCCTTTCCTTCTCCTCAACATCGTATCAAAAGAACCTTCTGGTTTCAATATTCTCCAATAAGATGCCTGTGCTGAGAAATTGGATCTCAGTGAACATATCAGAACCAGAATGAGGTTCCAAAATTGATCTTTTCTACCCTACAGAGAGGAAAAACATAAGAATTATTCATTCTGAGCTGAGTATAATCCCAACACTTAGGAGGCTGAGGCAGGAGGATTTTCCAGAGTTCAAGGCCAGCCTGAAGTACATTTCAAAATTATAAAAAAAGAATTATTCATTCTGAAGAGTGACCTTGTCTTGACTTTAGTATATGCAGTTATAATCAATAGCATTAGTTATTAATCTTGTACAACCACTTAATTTGAATCTTAATTAAATTGTTAATTAAATTAATAATTAATTTTTAACCATTTATAAAATTAAAATTATTTAACATATTTGTTCTCATTTACATGAAGGGATGGGGGAGAGAGAGCAACTAAAAATGTTCAAGAAGCAATTTGCATTTGCACCACAAGCATTTGATGATAATTTGAAAAACTAAAAACCATCTAAGTCTTATGAATTTCTGAAGTTATTAAAGTACAGAAGTGTTAGGAATATAGAAAATTAAAGCATTTTTAGTCCTCTGTGCTTTCCCAGTCAGTCTTTCACACACCTCTAACACCTCCCTTAGTCCATGGTAACAATGTTTACCTTCAAATTAACTTAACTTTAGTTTCCATATATGAGAGAACATGTGATACTTGTCTTTCTGTGTGTGGTTTATTTCACTTGGGATATTGTCCTGGTTCTATCCATTTTGCTTTAAGTAACAGGAATGCATGTTTGGTTACAGCTGGATAATATTCTAGCGCATATAGATACTACGTTTTCTTCATTCTTCATTCTTGACTGGGACCTAGGCTGATTGCATATCTTAGCTATTGTGAATAGTCTTGCAATAAACATAGGCATGATGTGCTGTTTTACAAGAGAAAATTCTTTGTGTATATAGAGTGTTTTCTGGACAATAATTATTTAAAATTGCTTAATTAGTCCTTCTACTATCTCTTTTCACATGATTCAGTCTTGACATGGTCCCCTTTAAATTGATCTTTTTATTTTCTGTATTGGGAATTAAACTGAGGGCCCTTTCAATATGCTACATCCTCAGCAGGTTTTTTACCTTTAATTTTGAGACAAGATCTTAGGAAGTTGCAAAGGCAGGACTTGAACTTGGACTCTTCCTGGCTCCTACTTCCAGAATGCTGAGGTTACAACTATGTGAAGTCACACCTGGCTTGAATGCATCCTTTATGTGAACAGAAAGAATGAAGATGTGCAGAGAGAAAAATTTTAAAAAGGAAAAACTTATTAAATAAAAGCTATTTAATATTTTTTTTATCTACTCAAAGTAGACTCCCTGAATTAATTCTCCACAGAAATGAACAAGGAATCAATTCCTTGTGCAGTTGCTAGCAAAACCATCCTCTTTGCTTTGGGAAAGCTCTTGGGTAGGAACTGCTTCATTTGAGTTACTTGGAAAAATGATTACATCACAGATATAGCAACCAATTAAAAGAATATATGTTTGCACCCTAATGTCATTTGTATCCAAATGAACTTGCTTGTGTGGATATGTGTGCATGCCCCAGATTCTTGGCTATTTAACAAGACTCTCATTTGAGAGCTATGATTAAGCACAAATATATGTCTGATGATATCATGCATACCTTGGTCACAATATCATACTTTATGAAGTAGTAGAGAGATTGTGGCTTTTGTTCACTTGTGCAACTCTTCGAGAATGCTGTGTTCTTTTTTAATGTTTTTATATTTCACAATAAGTAAACTAGGCACAGTGTGACTTCTGCAATGAATTCTACCCTTTTCAAAGTACTACAGACTTTCCTGAGAAACATATTTGAATATGACAGTCACACAAATATGTAAAATAAAAGATCATATAAGTCATTGCATCTCACCATTAAATCTCAGTACTTAGGAATGACCAGACTGCTGAAATGAGTTTAATTGAACCACAGCCTTGCTGGCTCATCTGCCCAGAAACAGCCATGGTATGCAGCAGCATGCCAAGGGAATTAATAACTGATGGATGATCCGACCCACTCAAAGTGGTGGTACTCATTTGCTACTTAAGCCACCACATCTTGGCTTATAAAAAGCCTCTGCTGGTGCCAAATCTGTAATTACTTTACTTAACAGTGATGACATGTGTATCTGTTCCGCAAGATCCCATACTGATGCTTCTGTTGTTGGCTAAAAACCACCCGGCACTTGAGATAATAACCCCATTTCTGCATCTGTTTCTCTGCAGGATGGGCCTTTTAATTCCCCTTTTCTTTCCTTCTGTTTTTTGCTTTTGTTTTTGAAAGTTAAAATAAATTTAAATATTACACTATTATGGGTGCATTATGGAAAGGGACTTTATTTGAGTAACTTCACTGGATGCATATTGAGGCAATACAACTTTTAAAAAATTTTTAACTCAGGCTGAAGATGGCGTTTAGTGGTAGAGCATGTGCTTAGCATGTGGAAGGCCATGGTTTTAATCTCAACATTGAAAAAAAAAAGGAATAAAAGAAAAAAAGTTTATATCTCCATATAATAATCTTAGTTCTTAGCCTTGAATGATAATCTTCCTACATGGAATTAATGTATGTATGTGTATATTGCTGTGAGCAGGTATTAATGCTGACAAAAACTAGGGCCAGATATTTCCCAGTAACTATACCATTTGGATGAATAACAAGACCCAATTTCAGGCCACGAGTCTAGGACAACCAACAAATAGTGAACTGGTGTGCTGAGTGAAAAATATCCCTATTAGAATTCAAATACCTCAATTACAAATAGAAAATGATGTAGGTTATTGAGAGAATGAATCCAAATGCATGGATCTCAAATGGAAGGATCCATTGTAAAAAAGAGAGACATCCAGGTAAATTTACCTAAAAAGTATGACAAAATGCTCTCCCAAGTAATGAAATGGTTTCATTCTAAAGTTTTCCTTTTTTAATCTAAGTCATTTCCTTGGAACATAATGGAAATTATAATATAACCACTCCAATTGTTATTGGCTTTTTTGTATGATATATATATATATATCATATATATTGTATATATATATCATATATATTGTATATACATCATATATGTATATATTCATTTAAAAACCAATATTTATATTTTACTTGAAGGTGAGTTGCCTTCTTAAAATTGGGTTGTACATTTTTATGTCAGATAAAGACTATCTTTGCCTTTTAATAGAGATGCTTTGACCATTTGTATTTAATTTAAAAATCAATAGAATAAGGTTTAATATAATATTTACTATTTTTAAAAATTGTTCTTATCTGTTGTTTCTTGCTTTATATTCATGGCCTTGTTTGAAAATAATTGAATATTTCCTTATGATTCATTTTATCCTCATTATTAGATAAATACCAATACATGACGGATCTGAGTGTTTACTCTAGGGTTTCAATATGCACCTTTAATGTATCAAAATCTACTTTGAAATGATATTACAGCACATCACATGTGGTACAAGAATAAAAATAGCATACTTTTTTCTCCCCTTTCATATTCCTTGTGGTACTGTTTTCATGTATTTTAAATCTACATACATAACATGTCTCTGCTTTTAAGTAATCACAATTCAAAGTAGTAAATATAAGACATATATTCCTTTTTTTGTTTTTGTTTTTGTTTTTGTTTTGGTATCTGGGATCAAACTTGGGTCTTTGCGTTTGCAAGGCAGGTGGTGGAACCACTGAGCTAAATCCCCGGCCCAAGACATATATTGTTAACCAAATATTTATCATTTATGTATTTTCATTCCTTGTATTGGATACATCTCTATCTGTACCATTTTTTTCTCATGGTAAAAATCTTTTTAACATTTATTTCAATACAGATCCCCTAATGATTTTCTTAGCTATTTGTGTGTGTAAGTAATTATTTCACATCTACTTTTAAAGGATATTTTCAGTGGATATAGACTTCTGGGCAAACAATTGTTTTCAATTTTGATTTTCCCCCATCAGAAGTTAAAAGTGGTCATTTTCTTATTTTATTGTTTCATCACTTCCATAGTGCCTGATAAGAAGTCTGGTGTTCTTCTGATCTTTGTTTCTTTATGGTAATTGGTACTTTTCTCTATCATTGGCCTTCAACATTTAATTATGATATCTCTTGGTGAAATTTTCTTTAAGCACTTTTTAAGAGTTCTTTCAGGTGTTTTAATATATTGATTTATAGTTTCCATAAAATTGGGAAACTTGTATTTATTCCATTTTTTGTCTCTGTTCCAATCCTTCCTACTATAACAATACCATGAAAATTACACTCTTATCTCCCAAGCCATTGTTGATGTGTTAATTAACTAACCTCCTTCTTCCCCTCTTCCTCCTTTTCTTTCATCTCACAATTGAACTCAGTACCTCACATATTATACACAAGCACACCACCAGAAGTTATATCCCCAGGCTTTTTCTGTTTTGAGACTGGGTCACACTAAGTTGTCCAGGGTAGCTTTACACTTGTGCCTTTCCTGCCTAGAATTACAGGCATGCAATACCTTAGCTCTTCCTTTTTGAAGTTTCTATGAATTCATTGCTTTTATTCTTAACTTGGTAACTGTTTTTGGCCTGAGTGTATTTTTCATTACAGATGTCATATTTTTAATGTACTATATGAATTAAAAATATCTTCTACTTATGTACCTATAATGATTGTGTTGTTCTCTAAATTCCGAGTCTATGGTGCATGTTAATAATTGCTACCTTTGTCTTCTCATTCCTACATCTCCATTATTTCTAGTTCTTCTTCTAGAGATTGATCTTTCTCCTGGTATGGAATCACCTATTCCTATTTCATTGAATGCCACTTAACTTTCATTTAGATGCCACAGGTTATGAATTTTACAAGGCTTAAGGCTTGATTTTACCATGACCCTTGCATAAAGGTAGATTACTTGGGATCTGTGGTACTTTTCTAAGATATTTCTATTAAAAATTGTTAGTGTAGGGGCCAGGGATTTAGCTCAGTGGTTTTGTAGCCTGCTGTGAAAGCGCAAGGACCCAAGTTTCATCCCCGGTACCAAAAAAAAAAAAAAAAATTGTGTGCTCCAGGGTAGCTTTATTCAAGGTCTGATTTAGTTTTAATACTAAAGTATAGATAGATGAGAAATGATGTCTCCTGTATTTGTTTCTTCAGACTGGCTGGTAAAAACACCAAATATTCCCAGTTCTCTATGAGTTCTGGAAAATTTTCACCCTACTGATTTCCAGTGGTTCTTTCCCTATTCTTGGAAATAAGAAATAGGAATTATTATTATTTTTATTTATGCTATATTTTCTAGGCAGCAATAGTTGAAGGAATTCCTCTGGGAAGCATCTTTGGAAATCTCTGTGTGCAAAATTTTCCTTTCCGGGACTTTTTCATACAAATTGGATTCACCTTGATTTCCCCAAATTCTCATATCTCTCTATTCTCAATTTGGCAAGGGGGCTGCGATCTTGTTTTGCAATCTGTCACCTGTAACAAAGCAGTTCATGTTGGAAATTATCAGTCTCTCCTGTATTTTATTCTCAAGGACAAAAATCCTACAAATCTGCTGTCTAACATTTGAAAATAGTTGTTTAATGTATTTCTTGATCTTCTATGCATTTAAGACTGGAATAAGATAGAACTGTTATTTCTTTGTTCTGGTTAAGATCATAATTCCCAAAAACTATTTTAAGATTCTTTTTCTCATTGAGTAAAAATCAATAATAATCATTATTATTACACTTACAAATGTTCTAGGAGGAATTTTATAAAAGTCCAAAAGAGCCGGGATTTGGCTCAGTGGTTTCACTGCCTGTTGTGCAAGCACAAGGACCCGAGTTCTATGCCCGGTACCAAAAAAAAAAAAAAAAAAAAAAAAAGAAAAAAGTCCAAAAGAATGGAAGATACATATAATTTTCAAATAATTATCTTTTGGGCTACTGATTGTTTTTAATGTGTAGTTTTCCTAAGTGAAAACATGGTCACTGAAATCAGTGACATTTACAAAATGTAATCAGTGTAGATTCTGTGATAATTTCTTGCTATGTTCTTCTTTTTCCCATATACAAACTTTCTTAACAGTTTTTTTGGATCATAATTCTTGCAATGCCTTTTATATGTCTATAAATATGATTTTACTGTTGTTATTTTAAATTTATAAGTTCTAGAGGTGTTCTTTAAATTTTTATTCAAATTCTTTAGGGATATTTTGAAGTCCAAGCATAGATATTATAGTTGTTCTGTGGTGCTACATATTATTTTATGCTATAGATAAACTGTAATGTATTAAAAATCATGTTTTATTATTTAAGTAGTTTCCAGTTTTTATTAACATGGAATAATGGATGTACTTGCAAATGTTTTTATGTCATATGCTATCATTTTTTAAGGCAAGCAATAAAAACAGAATATTTCATTTAAGAAAAACACATATTTTAATTTTAATGGGCAATGCAATACTGCCCTCCAGAAGTATACAAGTATATTCATTTCTTCACAGTCTGATCAATGCTAGGTACTCTTATTCATTAACATGTTTTTACTACAGACTGAATGTGCCTTATCCAAAATGCTTGAGAGTAGAAATATTTTATATTTCTGATATTTTTCATATTTTAGAATATTTGTGTAAGGTGATGAAATGTCTTGGGGTGAGACTCAAGTCTACATATGAAATTTATGTTTTTACACAAAGGCTAATTTTGTGGTAATTTATTTATATTGCATGAAAATAATCATATATAACATTTTAAATTGTTTTATACATAAGAAATTTTATGATATGGAATTGTCTAAATTGTATAGTATGAAATTTCATAAACCCAAAGATTTTAGATTTTTCAGCATGACAGATTTTTTATTAAGTATGTTCAATCTGTATAATGAAAGGATAGTGAATAATAGTTAGAAATTGACAATTAATTATGATTATAGTTTAAGTTGAAATAAACTTGGGTTTAATTATATGATGATAGCCTAATCAATTGTTCCTTTTTCTTTGAACCTCATGGCTCTTCACAATTCAATTTTAACAGTATTTAATCATCTACTCTTAATTAACTAATTTATAATTTAGTTCAAAGTAACTTTTAACAAGATATAAAAACCCAGTTACCATTTAAGGATCTGCAACTGACTGAATTTGTTGTTCTTCACAAATGAGTCTACCATATATATTGCCATGAGGTGGGCTACTTAAAGTGCTTTCAGATTTGGTCTCCTGTATCAGGTAAAGAGTAGCTCAAAATAGATGCAGAAAAATGAGTTTCAGATCTGCAAAAGGCTGTAGATAGTACAAAGCTGTAACATGATTGCATTCAATTGGGACAAGTTGAATAGATTTTAATAGAATTGTACTTTTTGAGATAGACATTGAAGACAGATGGATAAACATTCAATAAAGGGCATGAACAATGATGAAACATATTCTAATTTTACACAATGGGAGACAAATAATATAGAAATTTGAATAAATAACATGCATGTTAAAAAATATTTAACATGCATTTTTAAAACAAAAAATTTAGAATTTTTTAGAGTAGTTGAATTTATGAGAGATCAGTAGTGGCAGTCTCTTCATACTTTATTCTACAATCTGTTTCAAAATATAAAACTCAATATTATGTAAAATTATTTTAATTTTGCCCTGGTTGTTTATGAATAAAAGTAAACCATCAATTCCAACAACATTGAAATGGCAGCATCTCTACGATGTGTGAGCTGTTTCCCTTTCATTCTATAGGGAATTTGGCAGAAAGATAGGTTCCTAATTCGTGTAAATGGAGACTTTTTTCAATTTTTATTAGGACATGTTTGTAGTACACAATGGTTACATTCATTGTGGGAAGTTGGTGCATGTATGTAACATGTTGTGATTCTTTTTACCTCCTCTTCCAACCTCACTCTCTCCCTCCACTTCTAGATCCCCTTGCCAGCTGTAAAAGATTTATCTCTGTGTCTCCTATTATCTGTCATTGATTTTGCTCTTTAATTAATTTATACTTTGGGTTTTTCATATAAGACAAACCTTGCTATATTTAAGCTTGTGTGCTGATATATTTCACTTGACATTATGGTCTCAGGGTGCATCCATTTTCTTACAAATGACTCATATTTATCCTTCTTTGTAGCAGACTAGTGCTCTGTTGTGTGTAAACACCACATTTTCTTTATCCTTCAATCTGTTGAGAGACATATGAGGCACTTCTAATATTTACCATTATGAGTTGTGCTGCTATAAACAGGGGCTTGCTTATATCATTGTAATATGATGTCTTTAACTTTTTTAAAAAAAATTAATTTTATTGATACATTTTAGGTAAACAATATGAGATTCATCATTGGAAATTTGCGCCTTTACATAATTTATCTTGGTTCTTATTTTTCTCCCTTCCCCTGCCCTCCCTTCAACCCCTCCATCCCTCTCTATTTACAAAGACTTTGTTTCCATTTTTTCATTTTCTCACATTAATTCCATTCCCTTCTTTCCTTTTCCCTACCACTCCTGCTTCCCCTTCCCGTTTGCCCCTTTTCTTCTTATTTCACATTATCTACTATACCTTTTGGTCCTTATTTACACTTTCAGTTTCTCACACTAGAGAAACTATTTGGTATTTACACATGTGTGTCCTATTTATTTCTCTTAAGAGTAGCGCCTCAGGGTCCTGGGATTTAGCTCAGTGGTTTCCATGACTGCCTCATAAGTGCAAGGTCCAGAGTTCCATTCCCGGTACCAAAAAAAAAAAAAAAAAAAAAAAAAAAAGAGCATCGCCTCAATGTGCATCCATTTAGCTATAAATGTCTCTAATTTTTCATTTTTTGTGGTTGAGTAGTACTTCATTTTATTTTTAAACACCCCAGGTTTTCTTTATCCAGTCTCCAGTTGATGGACAATTGAGCTGCTTCTAAGTTTTAGCTATTACAAATTGTGTTGTGATGAATATGGGTGCACATGTATCACTGTGGTATAATACCCAGCAGGGAAATAGCTGGGTCAAATGGGACTTCCAGTCCTAGTTCTTTGAGGTATTTCCATACTGATTTCCACAGTGCTTGTACCAGTCTACACTCCCACTAGCAGTGGAGCAGGGTTCCTCTTTCCCCACAGCCCACCAGCATTTGTTATTGGTTGATTTCATGATAGCAGCCATTCTTTCTGCAGTGAGGTGGAATCTCAGCATTGTTTTCATTTGCATTTCCTGAATGACCAGTGATATTGAACATTTTTTTATATGTTTATTTTCTGTTTCTACTTCTTTGTCTGAGACATGTCTGTTCATTCCAGATGCCTATTTTTGGATTGGGTTTTTAAATTTGGGAAGTCTGATTTTTTAAGTTCTTTATAGACTCTAGATAGTAGACCTTTGTCTGAAGAACAGCAGGTGAAAATTTTTTCCTACATTGTGGTTTATCACTTCACTCTGTTGGTGGTTTCTCTTGCTGTGCAGAAGCTTTTTAGTAAGAAGAGATCCCACTTGTTGATTGTTTGTACTAGTTCTCGGGAAACTGTGGTTTTGTTCATAAAATCTTTTCCTATACCAATATTTTCAAGAGTTCTTCCTAAGCTCTCCTCCACCCAGGTTAGTGTTTCTGTTTTAATATGCAGATGTTTAATCCATTTTGGTTTTAGTCTAGTGAATGGAGAGAAATATAGGTCCAGTTTTAATCTTTGGCAAGTTGAAACCCAATTTTTCCAGCACCATTTATTAAAGAGGCTAACTTTCCTCCGGTGAGGATGTTTGGCTCCTTTGTCGAAGAGGAGGTTGCTGAATATGTCTGGAGTTATTTTGGCATCTGCCAATCTGTTCCACTGGTCTTCAGGTCTGTTTCTTTGGCAGTACCATGCTGTTTTTATCATAGTAGCTTTGTAATATAGTTTCAAGTAGGGGGTTGCGATACCCCCTTCCATGTCTCTGTTGCCCAGAAGTGCTTTTATTATTCTAGGTCTCTTCTTTTTCCAAATGAATTTTGGGATTGTGTTCTCAAGGGCTGTGAAGTATGCTGCTGGAATTTCAATTGGGATTGCATTGAATCGATATAGTTTTGGAAGTATGGCCATTTTAACTATGTTGATTCATCCTACCCAGGAGCAAGGGATGTCTTCCCTTTTTCTGATATCGTTTTCAATCTTTTTTCAGAGTGCTATAGTTTTCAGAGAAGAGGTCTTTGATTACTTTTGTTAGGTTGATTCCTAGGTATTTCAGTTTTTTAGATGCTATTGTGAAAGGAATTGTTTGCCCTATTTCTCTCTCAGTGAGTGTGTTGCTCATGTAGAGGAAAACTATTGATTTTTGTGTGTTGACCTTGTATCCAGCTACTCTACTGAATTTGGTTATTAAGTTTAGAAGACTTTTAGTGGAGTTCTTGGGGTCTTCTATATAGAGTATCATGTTATCTGCAAATAATGACAATTTGTCTTCTTCATTTCCTATCTCTATTCCTTTTATTTCTTTCTCTTGTCTAATTGCCATGGCTAATGTTTCCAAGACTATATTGAACAAGAGTGGTGATAGTGGACGTTCTTGTCTTCTTGATTTTAGTGTGAAGGATTTCAGTTTTTGACTATTTAGTATGATATTGGGTGTTGGGTTTTCATAGATAGCTTTTATCAGATTGAGGTAGAGACCATCTATTGCAATTTTTTGTAGGGCTTTTAAAATAAATCCATGTTGGATTTTGTCAAATGCTTTTTCTGCATCTATTGAGATGATGATATGGTTTTAGTCCTTGGCTCTGTGGATATAGTGTATTACATTTATTGATTTGCATAGGTCAAACCATCCCTGCATCCCTTGGGTGAATCCCACTTGGTCAGGGTGTATGATCTTCTTGATGATCTTCTGCATTCTATTTGCCAGTATTTTATTAAGGATTTTTGCCTCTATGTTCGTTAGTGAGATTGGCCTATAGTTCTCTTTTTTGGTTGAGTCTTTCTCTGCTTTGGGGATCAAGGTGATGCTTGCTTCCAGGAATGAATTCAGGAGCATTGCTTCCTTTTCAATTTCATTGAAGAGTTTAAAGTGTAGTGACAGTAGTTCCTCTCTAAATGTCCTGTAGAAATCAGCCGTGAAGTCATCAGGACCCAGGCTTTTCTTAGTTGGCAAGTTTTTAATTATGTTTTCAATTTCATTGATTGATATTGCATTGTTTAGAATGTTTAGGTCATCTTCATTCAACTTTGTTAATTCATATGTATCTAGGAATCTGTCCATTTCTTCTGTGTTTTCCATCTTATTGGTGTCTAGGCTCTTGAGGTAGGTGTTAATGATTCTGTGGATTTCTGCTGGGTCCATTGTAATTTCACTCTTTTCATTCCTAATTACATGGGTTTGGGCCTTTTCTTTCCTTTTTCTGATAAGATTGGCTAAGGGTTTTTAATTTTGTTTATTCTTTCAAAGTACCAACTGTTGGCTTCATTGAGCTTTTGTATCATACTTTTAGTCTCCATTGCATTGATTTCTCCTCTGATCTTTATAATTTCCTCCCTTTTATGGGCTATGTGTTTGTCCTGCTTTTCTTTTTGTAGAAGCTTGAGGTTCAGCATCAAGTTGTTTAATTGGGCTCACTCTGTTTTCCTAATATTAGTATTCACTGTTATGAATTTCCTTCATAGGACTGCTTTTATTATGTCCCATAGATTCCAATATGTTTTACTGTCATTGTTATTTAATTGTATGAAGTATATGATTTCTTCTTTAATTTCCTCTGTGACCCATTGGTTATTCAGAAGTGCGTTGTTCAATTTCCATGTGTTTATGAAGTTCTTGCAGTTTCTTTTGCTATTGATCTCCAATTTCATCGCAGTATGGTCTGATAATGTACAGGGGATAACTTCAATTCCTTTGTACTCACTTGAAGATGTTCTATGAGCGAGTATATGGCCTATTTTGGAGAACAAACTGTGTGCAGCTGAATAGAATCTGTATTCTGATTTGTGGGGTGAAGCACTCTATAAACATCTGTTAAGTTCATTTGTTCAAGAGTTTGATTGAGTTCTAGTATTTTGTTGTTTATTTTTTGTCTAGTTGATCTATCTATTTGTGACAGTTGATCTATCTATCTATTGAGTTCCCCCACTACTACTGTATTAGTGCTTGTTTGATTTTTCATGTCTGTTCGGATTTGTTTTATATTCTTGGGCGCACTAGCGTTTGGTGCATATATGTTTATGATTGTCATCTCTTCCTCTTGGATTGTTCCCTTTACAAGGATGCAGTGTCCTTCTTTGTCTCTCTTAATCAGTGTTGGTTCGAAATCCTCTCGATCTGCACAGAGGACAGCTACTCCTGCTTTTTTTTGGGTTCCTGTCACATGGAGTATTGTTTACCACCCTTTAACTTTCAGTCTATGAGTTTCTTTTTGAATGAAGTGTGTTTCTTATATGCAGCATATTGTTGGATTTTGCTTCTTGACCCATTCTGCCAGTCTATATTTTTTGTTTTGTGAATTGAGATCATTAACATTGATGGTTATAACAGATACATTTTGACTTATCATTGTCATGACTTTCTTTTTGTTGGATTTTATCCCTTTGCATTTAATTTCTTATCGTGCCCAGTGGATTCATTCTGCTGGGCTTCCTGGGGTTGTGATCCTCATTGTCTTTTCCTAGGATATTGTCTAAAATATTTTGGATTGCTGGTTTGGTATTCATGAAGTTCCTAAGGTGCTCTTTGTCATGAAAGTATGTTATTTCCTCATCAATTTTGAAAGATAGTTTTGCATGGTACATCAATCTGGGTTGGAGGCTGTTTTCCTTTACGGCTTGAAATATGTCACTCCAAGCTCTTCCTGCCTTGAGGCTTTGCATTGAGAAGTCTGCTGTGATTCTGATGGGCTTTCATTTTTATGTGATTTGTTTCTTTTCTCTAACTGCTTGTAGAATATTTTTCTTCTGTTGGGTTTCTGGAATCTTTATTATATGCCTATGTGTGGAGGTTCTTTTTTTTTGATCAAGGCTAGTTGGAGTCCTATATGCCTCATTTATCTGTATGTCAAGTTCTTTCCCCCTGCTTGGGAAGTTTTCTGCCATCACTTCTATGGACAGTTTTGGGGTTTTTTTTATGTCATTTGTACTCTCTCCTGTGTCTTTATTAACTCTGATCATTCTTATGTTATTTTTCTTTGCATTGTCTAGCAACTGCTGGATTGATTTCTCATGATCCCTTCCTATTTTAAAGCAATTTTTCTTTTCCTGGTCACTAATTGCAATCTTATATTCTATATCTGAAATTCTGTCCTCACATTGGCTCATTCTGCTGTGTCAACATTCAGTGGAGTTTTTAATCTCCTGGAAATCTGTTTGCATCTGCATTATAGATTCCATTTGTTTCTTATGTTGGGATTCCATCATTTTCCTCAGCTCCTGTATTTTTTATCTGTATCCTCTCTAGATTTATTAATCATGTCTTGCACTATGGACACAATCTTTGCTGTTATCTGAGAAATTATTTTTAACTTCCTATTTTCCCAAACCTGTTTTGTTCCCCATTTAGGGAGTCTGGGTGGTTGAGTATCGGACTGTTACATCTCATTTCCCTTTGAGGTTGCTTTAGGTGATCTGGAAGTGTGGTTTTGAGGCTTGTTTACATGTCTTCTCATTTCGGGGTGGTGGTGGTGGTGGTGGTGCAGGATGTGTGCTATTGGTGCCTGCTAGGCTCACCTCCTTAGCGCTAGGGGGGTGGTTTTATGAAGGCCCCAAAGGTTTACCTCCTCTGCACTGGGGTTGGCTCTGCTCCTTGGTGCTTGTGGCGGTGGTACCGTGGCTCAGAAAGTTCTGATGTCTTTAACTCTTTTGGAAAGATGCCTAGCAGGGGAATAGCTGGGCAAAATGGAATTTCTATGTGTATTTTTTTTGAGGAATAGCCTTACTGATTCCTATAGTTGTTGTACTCCTTTACATTCCCACCAACAATGTAGAAAGATTCCTCTTTTCCTGCAACATCACCAGCAGTTAGTGTTATTTGATTTCTTAGTAATAGCCATTCTTTCTGGAGTAAGATGGATTGTTGAATATACTCTGCCATATTATTTTTAATTATATTTTTATTATTTCTTCACAGATGTCATTGGGTTGAAATTTGGCTGTACTTTGAAAATGATATTTTTCTGGGAATTTCAGAATTTAAAGAGGAGAAATATAATACACTGTGGCTTCCTCCACTCAAAAATTGTAGGGCAGTTTTCTTTTGACTTTTTAAGACCAATAGTAACATAGTTTCTGAGATACAGAGGAGACTCTAATGAGCTTTTTTTGATATCCTTGTATTTGATAATCTTCTTAAGATGAAATATCCCAGATGTGGATGCTCATACACAAGAAATATCTGAAAAATCTCTTCAGGTACTTTAATGACATATAGTAAATTCCTTTAACCTTTCCTCCAGTTTTTTCTTTCTTACTTTTATATAGTTCTCTAACTTTATTTTGCCTGATTTATGGGCACAGCATCATCCAAACCCTGGTTATATTATGAGGCAAAGTAGTGGTTTCTGTATTTGAATTATTTGCGGGGGAGTTGCTATGATTTGTGTATGTGTTTGTCTTGATTTATTTTATTTTGTCTTATACTCTCAGGGCTTAAGCTATAGGACTTTCCCTGTAATTATGTGTCTTTGTTTATATTGTAAAGTGTGGTTGCTTTAGGAGGATTGACATTGCTTTTACTCATGAAATTCAGTAGAGAACTGAGATGTAGAATGATATTTCTGAACTATCCCTGTAGACTTTTGGCAATGATTAATTTCACTAGCAAATAGCAGTCTAATTGTATCTCTTCTCTCATCTGTGTGGACTCCCAGCCAAGTCATGTCATCTGTTTTTTACTTCCAGTTTTATGAAGTACTTTGAAGGGAGTCACAAAAAAACCCCCACCCTCTTCTTAGCAAAGACCTCCGAGCTACTTAGAACAGAGGAACAAAGGAACCACACTTGATGTTTTTATTGACATGCACATGCAAGCCCAACCCCAGCTTACAGTCATTTACACTCACTAGTGGAAAAGGTGAGTCACCTGTGCCTGTGATTGTCACACGTAAGTTATTATTTCCCTAGCCACGTTCCCCCACCTGGTTTATTCTACAATGAAAAATATATGTTTCCATTGACTCAGCAGGACATTTTATTGAGTACAAAGTCTTTATGTGCTTCCTTAGGTGTAGGTATCTACTACTGCATTGATACCATTTACATTGCCTAGGATCTGTTCAGCTTTTATAAGACAGAAGCTTCCGTGAGATAGGCTGAATTTTAGATTCCGGTACACCACCATACTAGAGGTAGATGATTTCACTGGCAAAGGTGTCTTTTAAGGAAGACAGTGTTTCATTACAGATTTGTAGATTTACAAGAAAAGATGACTTGTTAAAGTATTTAAGGGACAGTACTTGTATAACAAAGTTTTTAAAGAGTATTCACAAAACTCTTAACAAAACAAGAATAAATAATAAAGCAAACTTGGCAGCTCTTTTTGCAACTTTGATTGCCTGTTTTTGCTTTTATGTTTGCTCTTCAGATCTTTTTGCAAAAAGATGCTTTTGAATTAAATGGTGTTCAGGGAAAAAATGGGATACTTTGGTTCTGGGCCTATAAAATGGAGTCCAGAAGCCACTGCTAATCAGATCTCAGACTACCTGCTCACCTGAACCTTTGAACTGGTCTGCAGAAAAACCTCCTGCAATATGTGCAGTTCTCTGAAATATTGCTTACCTCTTCTGACCTTTGATACCATAGACTCCTTCACCCAAACTACCAAGAGGCTGGGACTCTACCCAGTTTCTCTCTCACAAAACAACACCAGTCATCATTTCTGACTAACAAGTGATGTCATATCTACACCTGCCCCCTGCCCCTGGGGTTTAAAGTGATACATTGCACACACCATTTTGTAAAGCCTGGGAGTACATTTTCAATACTCCTTGAATCTATGTCTTCCCAGACTGCAATCTTCATTAGCCCCAAGTAAATGTAATTTTATTTTGTATCAGTAAGATTGATTTTATTCTAGGTCAACAGAATAGCATAGTATTGTTTAATTTGGATTTCACTAGATTTGATAACCATCTGTATGTGAAGACTTTTGATTTTCAAATGGAATTTTGTACTTGAAAGTTTCTGATTTGTTGCTATGGACCTCTGTAGTAACTGCTCCATCTATTTACAGAGTTCCTGTAAATATTCTCCATAAATCATATACAATATGCAAAACTAAGATAGCCTTTCACCATAAAGGATAATCTCAATATTTATTCCAAGTGACCGAAAGATGAATGAAACATTTTTAAAATAAAGTAAATGCATGTACTTAGAAGAAAGAACTCAGAGATCCTCCCAGATTTTTTATGGACTCAGATCACTTACTGTCCATGTGTCTTGAAGCCTAGAGATGACATTTAACTTGTCGAGCTTTTTTTTCCCTTTCCTAGTATGAGAAATTTGGTTTCTTAGGCTGTATCCTTTCCTCCATAGTTCCAATAAAACCATTCACTTCTTTGATTTTTAAATCATAGAGTTCAAAAACTGGATAAAGGCATAGGTGTCAATCAGTGTGGGAGAGATAAAGGCTTTCTGGAAATCATCTAAATTGTACATTTGGTAGGGTCGTGTTTTAAGTGCATAATAGGAGAAGGGACAATCTAACTCAGCCCTGGAAGCCATATCCAGCTTTGAGATCCTGGAAGAAGCCAGGCTGGAGCATCCCCTCTGCCCTTACAGCTGTGGCTGCAGAAGGACTTGCACAAAGCCCGGGGGCTGAGAATCCAATAAACTACAGTTGTTTATAAATTACTGTTCTGCTCTTCCCCAGAATAAGAAAGAGGGTTTTGGATAGGTCTCATGATGGCAGAAGTTCCATATTTAGGAGGTAGGAATGAGTCATCTGTTTATGTCAAAATAAGCCTATTAGCAAGTCAGTTTCATTTTCAAAATTCTAACAACAAAGTAAACCAACAAACCCAACACATGAAACATAACTACAGTTTCTGTTTGGGTTTTTAAACTGTCATTTGGCCATGCCATGAGCAGTTAGAACCCTGTTTTTACTCTTCCTGAGATTTCATTCAGTGACTTATCAGTTCAAACATCAGTCCTTTCCACAAATAATGCTCATTTTCAGTAGAGGCCTCAGAATTAAATGTCTTATATGATTCATGATTCATACTTGCCTGATGAAAAAACACTCACATAAACAGAATTGTATAGTTACTTTAAAAGTCAACCTCAAAATCTACCCTTTCAAAATGATCACGTACAAACTTTGTTGTAGTACAAAACAAATCATGATTAATGCTATCGAACTGCTTCTATGTATGGGTGTGTGTTTCAGAATTTTTTCTGACTGGTTAGTGCTTGAAACTTCTCCTGTCATGATCATCTTTGTTTTAAATACTTTTGACTACAAGAATTTTAATGTCACCATATATATATATATACATATATATATATACACACATATATATATACACACATATATATATATACACATATATATATATACACATATATATATACACACACATATATATATATACTTGCTATATATATAGTGAGGAAACATATATATATATTTTCATGGTGTGATCAAATATGTAATAAATGGTTAAACTTTAAAAATGTATTGCAATAGGGGGTCGGGGATTTAGCTCAGTGGTTTCACCACCTGCTCACAAGCACAAGGTCCTGAGTTCGATCCCTGGTACCAAAAAAAACCCAAACAAACAAACAAAAAAAATGTATTACAGTAAAAGATATTGCTGTTAATTTCCTCAAAATATTCTCCTTGCTTCAAACACACTTATCCCACTGTTCTTGCCACATTCTGGAACAGTTCTAAAAGTCCTCTTTCATGAATGTCTTTATGAGATGTGATCAAAAATATGGGAATGCAGCTGCCGCGTGCACCCCACAGAAAGGCAGCTCATAAAAACGTTACTGTGTCCTCATCCATCTTATTCACAGGCTCTCTTACCATGCAACTTCAGATCTGGCACCATGCAACTTCTGGCTCTTCATGGAGTGAAAGATAAATATTTTGAATTGATTCAGGACTTTGGGGGGGCCATGACAATGCAACTAAAAACACTCCTGAGAGATGACTCCACAACTGTTTCAGAAGGTGGCAGGGGCAACAAGATAAATATGTTTGAAGTGAGGGGGAGTATTTTGAGGGGGGATTAATGGCAATGTGACTTTTACTAAAATAGTTTTTAATAATCACAACATTTACTCTATTTTTTAATTGTACCATGTATTTGTGTGTGTGTGTGTTTGCACTTGGTGTGGAAAATCATTTATTGTCGATATAATAAATGATCATTTAAAACAGAGACATTTGTATTCCAAATCCACATCACACTGCCTTTCCTCTGTTGTCTGTAAGAAGAAACTATAGTAGGGCTGTTACTTTTTCAGAATCGCCATGGTGAATTTATGCTATAATCACACCTCCCAGAAACTGAGGAATGGGAAAGTGAAATATCTTTGAAGGATGGAGAGAACAGTCAATAGTCTACATACAATGTTCAGTAATTAAAAAGAAAATTATACGTTGGAGGAAATTATGAAATTATTTTGCATCATATTTCATATGCAAAATAAGAAGGGACTGTAGTCAGAGGAAGAACATCGGCAATAAGGAAGGAGAATTTGTGTTCAAATAGCAATACTGCTCCCATTTTTCATTTCTTGATTATTGTAAGAAAAGTCTTTAAGCCTACAGACTTCTGTATAGTCACAATATTTATGGCTGATTTATCCAAAGAATTTTCACAGCCCCAAACTCTTATTTGAATAAATCATACCAAGTAGCTTAGAAAGAGTTTCATTGGCTGGGTATACCCACACTTTACTGAGAAAATGTTTTTCTATAAAAAAAATATTTACTTCATGAATTTCACTCTGCTTTTTTGAGAAACAGCGATTGTTTCCCATACTTGCTATCATTAAATGGCTTAAAACACTTCGTGTTTCACAATTGAATGAACAGAATATTCTCCAATTATTCCTAAAAAGCAGTATCATCCATTATGAGCCTATTTTCTAAATCTGTAAAAGAATTTCCATTGTTTACTGGCTATCTTTATTTAGTAAGACTGCCGTAATGATTACCGAAGGGCGGTGGCTGAAATAACAGAAATTTAATTTTGCACCGTTCTGGAGGCTAGAAGTCTGGCATCAAAGTGTCAGCAGGGCTGGTTTCTCAGAGGCCTCTCTCCTTGGCCTGCAGATGGCTGCCTTCTCTCTTTGTCTCACACGGTCCTCTCTTTGTGTCTGTGCCCCTGCCTCTTCTTCCTATAATAACCCTAGTCAGGTGGCTCATCCCAATGATCTCTTTTAATTTAATCACCACTTTGAAGACCTTATCTCCAAATGAAATTACAGTCTAAAGTACTGGGGATTAAACATGTGGAATTTGGGGGTACATAATTCAGCCAATAGCACTAGTTAAAATAAAACGTACCTGAAGGTTAAAGAATTACTTAATACTGGTGAATTTTGAAATCTAAGTTTTCTAAACAAACTACTGTACGTTTCTCTAAGAATAGAAACCATGTGTGTCGATATCTTTTGGAGAATTTAGGGTGATATATGTCAATTTAGCAGCTCAACTGGTATGTGATTATCTCAGTCCCATATAAATGCTACTCCAAAGCTACTGAGCTGTAATTACTTTCTGTTCAGTGACAGAGACAGAGCAAGATATGTTTCGTATGTCTGTAGATGCCCATCACCAGCATTCATAAGGGGGAAAACATGAGCAGAATTTTTCTCTCTTCTTATTTTTGAGCATTGGAAAAGTGTTTGTTTTCTCCTTGACTTATATCCCCTATACTTTGTGGGAAGCTATTCAAAGGAAAAAAAATCCAAGGTCAGTGAAAAAAAAGTTAAGAAAACAAAGAATACTTACATTGTCAGGATGATGTATTCATTGACAAAGAAAGTGGTCACCTCTTGAATAGAAGACTATTCTTAGCTAAAAGACTGTCTGGAATTGAAACATTGAAGATGGAAAGAGATTAGTTAACTTCTTTCTTTAGGTGAGACAAGCAATTTTCCTGTATGGCTTGCTATTTTATTTACCTTTATAAAATATAAAAAATTACAAATTTTACTATAAATAATCTACCCATTTCAAAATTATTTTAGTAATTATTAAACATTATGAGGTACCAGTTTTTCCTGCATCTAAAATATAAGCTGGAATTTAGCACATTTGCTTAATAAAACATCATACAATCAACAGGATGATTTTTATTCCTTAACATCTCTCCCTAGGGAAGACACTTACCCTCAGAACTATTTTGTCTGATGACAAGTAGCAATTGCACTTTCTTTGATAGTGTCCAATGCATTGTTTTGGCTAATTTGGATCTCTTTCTTAAATGGTTTAATTAATTTTGCATTGTGCTTACTGACTAGTTTTAATTAGCAGTTAAATCAGTTCAGTTAACGAAAAAAATAAAGGTGTTTACATAAATGCAAATCCCCATGAGTTCCCAGGGCACAATTCAGAAGCTTGTTCCACGCTATTGAGGTTAGATTTCTCCGAGCTTTGCAAAAAAATCTAGTTATAATTTTTTCCTTAATTCATTATGAACATTTATGATTCACCAACTGGTATTCCTCTGCTGAACTCCCTTGAGACCCGTCATAAGGAAAGTTGTGTGCCTAGATCAAAAAGTGAAACGCTCCCAGGGACACAAGAAGGTTTCTCTGTCCTTCGGTGACCACTGTGGTTGTGAGTTCTAGGAAAGGCTCTTGCAGTTCTGGCTAATGCTGTATTTCAGTAGTAAGCTTTCCTGAGACAAATCAATAAAACAGCGCCCTGAATTTCTCCAGGGATGTTTAGATGGTGACACACACAAAACTCAACCTTGAAGTGTGACTCCACAGTGAGCCTGATGATCAAGGAAAACAGTTTACATAATTCATATTTTAAAATCTTTGCATCATTTCTAATATCAGTAAAGTCTTTATCCACCCATTTGGCTTCCATTTTAGAAAAAGATCCAAATACAAATTATTGTATGTTTTTCTCCCTAAAGCTTACCAAGTAATTATTTCTAATGTATAAAAATTTAATTATACAATTCCTGGACCCTTTTGATTTATTTTGAAGGTTATCTGCAAAAAAATAAAGTTTCTAGAGGAAGAAAAGAACACTAAAGAATGAAACAAGTGTCAATTAATTTGACTTGAAATTTAAAAACCAACAATTTCGAGAGAACCAGGACAGCAATCTCTTCTATGTTGTCATGAGAAATGGAAAATAAATCCAGTAGAATGGCAGCTAAAAGATTGTATAATAAAAATGTGAATGGCAAAATTCTAAAATACATCTTTTCCTCAAAAGTAAACTTAAAGCTTTATTTCGATGATGACTTTAGACCTTTTCTTCCTATTTCACATTATCAATTATACATTTTGATCCTTATTTACACTTAGTTTTTCATACCAGAGAAACTATTTGGTATTTACACATGTGTCCTATTTATTTCACCTACAATTATGGCCTCAAAGTGTATCCATTTAGCTATAAATGTCTCTAGTTTATTGTTCTTTATGGCTGAGTAGTACTCCATTTTATATATAAAAAAACCACTTCTTTATCCAGTCTCCAGTTGATGGGCAATTGGGCTGTGGGAGGGGTAGGGGAAAGGAAAGAAGGGAAAAGAAAAGAAAATATGAAAAAAGAAAAAATGGAAACAAAGTCTTTGTAAATAGGGAAGGGTAGAGGGGGTGAAGGGAGGTCAGGGGAATGGGGAAAAAATAAGAACTAAGATACATCATGTAAAGGTATAAGATCCCAATGATGAATTGGGATACCTACTGGTATACCTATTGGGATAAAATGTATACCTAAAATGTACCAATAAACTTAGTGGAAAAAAAATATTTACCACATTAGAGATGATGACTTTAGATCTTCAATCCATTTATGTGTGTTAACAAAACACTTGCTACACTGTTTAAGAGTTACAAACAATTTAAAGACCAAGATAAAAGATAATATTAGGAAATCTTGAGATAATTTTTTTTAACAAAAAGGAAGTGGACCAAGAGATCAAGGGAAGGAATAAGGAAGGGGAAGTAAAAAGAAGTAAGATGTCTTAGGTCCGTGGCCAATTCCTATGGTGAATGTAATCATTATATACTAAAAACATGTTCCAATAAAATAAAAATTAGAATGGAGACACAGTAATATAAATATATTTCTCAGCATCTCTGTCTACAAAAGTTTTCTAGTCTTTTAATGTCACTGTCAAGACAGAATAGTTAGATCTCTTGTCAGGCTTTAGCACTCTCATATTAGGAGGGAAGAGTACCCAAATCATTTTATTTGAACAAGTATCATTTTTTATGATATATTTAAATATTATGAACATGAGTTGAGCAATGCATCATTGCACATCACAATTAGATCATTTGTCTATTCCTAAAAAACAATGAAAAATGATTGTTTAATAGAAACAAGGTCAAGGTTGAGATGTATTGTGGTGTGGAACAAGCAAAACCTCAAAGCTGGGGCAGGAACAAATTCCACTAATGATCCCGCTGATGGGTTCTTATGCATCTGGTAATAAGCCCAGGTGTGATTGTTTATCAAAATATGGCCACTTGAATAGATTAAGAAGCACTTAGATTAGTAAAGCATAGCTCTGCTTGTGTGTGTAGATGATTGACATGTGTGCCAGCAAATGGAATGAGGATTGGGTAGGACCAACTAATTTACTTGTAGCCTGTACACAATAAAAAAGAAAAGAAGAAAGTGTGTTTGCTTTGGAGAAGCTTCGGAATTTGCCATTGCCTTTGCATTCTCATCTCCAGTTTCTTCAAGTTTCCAACACAGACTCACACCCATGACCCTACAGAAAACTTCCAGCCCTGGTGCTGCATCCTTGGTCCTCCTTGTTCTGCAGCTTCTATCTTCTTGGACTGAGCAGCTCCTGGATCCTCCAGCTCTCTAGTGCACAGAAGGTCATTAGGGCTCTCCCATCTCTGATTCTGTAATCTCGCCTAATAAATCCCCTTGCATAATGATACTTTCTACTGAATCTGTTCCTCCAGAGAACCCTAACGAATATACCAGAAAACCTTGAAAGTCAGTTTCTTCTACATAGCAATAAGACAGAAAGTTAAATCCTTTTTCTACACAGAAAATGGTATATCTATGCATGTAGTATGACATAAAAAAATCCATTTGACAATGGATTATCATAATATCATCATATTCAAAATTGGGCAACAAGGTTCTGTTTAGTACTATGTGCTCTTCTATAATTGTACAATTCCAAAATTCTGACATTTCTCAAGAGATACTTTGATATGTCTATTATAACTACTCATTTTATTTTTCATAAACTTTCTAAGTTTTCATACCTTTTCATAAACTAACTTTTCATAAACTTTTCTAAGTATTTGAAAAGTTGTACTTCTATAAATAGCATGTTCACTTGGGAAGTATTATAGAGAATTACATATGTGTATTATACAATCCAATTCTCAGTTTATGTGGTTTGAGATCAATAAAGATTCTGATGATTCATGGCATGTGTTCAATGAACTATTTCACTAATTTTTAAAAGCAATGATAGTAATTTCATTGATTGTGAATAATGAAAAGTTGCAGTTAAGTGGTGCTTTAGTGTGGACAGAGCAAAAGCTGTACATGCATTTTTACAGCTTAGTGAATAGTTACTATTATACTTTTTGCAAAATGTACTTACCAAGTGTAATATGTTAATATCTCCTGTATTTTAAAGGATATTTTCAATGGATATAGAATTTTTCTTTGATAACTCATTCTCTCTAGCACTTGAAAGCTCTTGTGTTATTCTGTTCTGACCCTATTCATTGCTAGTCTCCCTCTCCCTCCCTTCCCCTCCCCTTCCTCTCCTCTCTTTCTTCTCTCTCTCTCTCTCTTTCTCTCTCTCTTTCTCTCTCTCCCTCTCTCTCTCCCTCTCTCTCTTTCCCTCTCTTTCTCTCTTTCCCTCTCTCTCTCCCTCTCTCTTCTCCCTCTCTCTCTCCCTCTCTCTCTTTCCCGCTCTCTCTTTCTCCCTCTCCCTCTCTCTCTCCCTCTCTTTCTCTCCCTCTCTCTCTCTTTTCCTCTCTCTCTTTCTCTCCCTCTCTCTCTCCCTCTCTCTCTCCCTCTCTCTCCCCTCTCTCTCTTTCTCTCTCCCCCTCCCTCCCTCCCTCCCTCCTTTGCCTTTAGGTAATGTATCTTTTTTTTCTGGTTACCCTTAATATATTGTTCTTTTTCCTTCATTTTCAAAGCTTTGTCCTTGGTGTGGCTTTCTTTAGATTTATTTCATGTGAGTTTCTCTCAGCTTCTTGAATATGTAGCTTTAAGTGTTTTTTGTTTGTTGATTTATTTGGTCACTTGACCAAATCTGAAGAAATTTCAGTCATTACAACTGAATATTTTTTCAGCCTACTTATTTTCCATTTCTGAAAAGCAAATGATATTATTTTTAGATATTTTATCTTTTAGTTGTAGATATTCCTGTGTCTGCTCACTTTTTTGCTGTTTTCTCTTTGTTGTCCAGTTTGGGTGATTTCTCGTGTCCTCTCTTCAAATTCTCACGTGCTTTCTCCTCTGTTCTTTCCATTATATTAGTTTGTTTGTTTGTTTTTGGTACCGGGACTCGAACTCGGGTCCTTGCACTTGTGAGGCAGGAGGTGGATCCACTGAGCTAAGTCCCCGGCTTCCATTATAATTTTTAGTTGATAAATATTTTTATTTTTGCAATTTTATATTTTATTTTAAAAATTTCCACTTTGTTCTTCCTAATGTATTCTGTTTCTTTGTTGTCTTTGCTGAGACTTTCTACTTTCTGCTCAATATTTCTATTTTTTTTCCATTTGTACAAGCACATTCATATTTGCTTACTGAAGCAATTTTATGGTATCGCTTTTAAAATCTTTACCAGGTAATTTCAACCTTTGTGGCACCATAACATCAGCATGGTCTCACTATGCTCACTGTGTGGTTCAGTTCAGGCTGGACTTGAACTCACAGCAATCCTCCTGCCTCATCCTCTCAAGTTCTGGGATTACAGAATCCACAATATCCATTCTTAACTCATCAGAGTCTGTAGATTTTCTCTTTGTTGTTTCTTTTTAAAACAGCTCATGCTTACCTCATCTCTTGACTGCATCAGGAGGCTGCATCCGATGACTGACCCAGGCCACGTAAGTTTGTGTGAGTGCACTCTATGTTGTTCGCACAATGAGAAAATTGTTCAGTGATCCCTTTCTCCGAATGTGTCTCCATCATTCAGTGGTGCCTGTATGTGCAGTGAAAGTTGAAAGAAAAAGGAAGAGAAAGGCACAGGACAGCTTTTGGAATGGACTCAACAGAGGCCTCTTTGGTCAAGTAGATGACAGAGCTCCCGATCCATTCCACATTTCTTTTCCAGTTTCATTTTTAGTAGAAAGGTGTTTGCAGTTCTTGACATTTCACAGACATGCCAAAAAGATTAATTACAATAATTTCTCCCACAGCTGGGATTATCTATATATAACATATTTCTAGATCATCACATGCATCCCAGCTAATGTCACTGGTTCTGGGACATGAAGAGTCAATTTATTAGATGACCACAAATAATGAAGGACACACAGAGGAATGTGAATTTGCATCTATACCAGAGACTTTGAATGAGAATTCTATCTTTAGTAACTAAGAAGATGAATGAGGAAAAGTATGATAGATACAAATAGCAGGGTTCATTACACAATAAGAGGATATTATCAGACATATGATGAAGATAAATTCTACTGCACGTCAGGGGCATCATGTTATTACCTCTAATCTATCATCTTGTTAATGTTATTTCCATGGAAACATTAAAAGAAATAAACTACTAAAACCTGAAAACAGATTTGACAGCTACATGTAACAAAAGAAAAATATCAACATATTTCTGAAATATTTGCCATATTTTCACAAGTCATATTAATGATGGGAAGCAAGTGTTTAAATAATCTAACAATGCAGAAAAATAAATCCTTGTATGCAAGGATTTTTCATTGTTCTAGTTATGCAACAACAATGTTATATACTTATCCTAATATATTAATTCATGGGGAAATTGTAATTTGATGTTCTCTTATTCCGAAAGATGCAACTCAACTCATTATAAAGAGATTTCCATGTCTTTATTAATTTGTGTAAGAGTGTTATAATCAATTGCTTCAGTTTAAGTGGGCTTTAAAATTAAAATGATGTAAGATGATTAATGCATTTGGTGGGATTTTTTCCGCTTGGATGTAGAATAGCTTCATCTGGTTATATAAAGGAAGCCTCCCCCACACCCCACTCGAGGATATCTCCTGTGTGAAAATGTGAGTGTCTGTGTATGGGGGATGTGGATGGATGGGACACTGACGATCCTCAAATGCTTCCTACTTTAATGGGCAAAGACAATATTTGTCCCAAGAATATTGAAGTCCTCCTTTCTTCACTTATTTTTTTAAATGAACAATAAAGGAGATAAACAGAGGTTTTTTAATCTCCTGCACCTTTTCCTTTTTCTTCTGAAGTTAATTATCTATGAAGTTGTAATCAGGAGAAAAAAAAGATGGAGGAGATAAAAACTTTACTATATGAGTTCTGCTGGGAGTTGATCCTGGTCTATTAATGCATCACAGTTTTCTTTATTCAACCATTATAAAATGGGGTGAAGTTCAACTTCTCTTGAAATAGGACTGTAATAAGTTTTATTCCTAGAGTCTTTGTAATGAACTTTGCGATGCTCAGATGGAAGCTGCTGAGAACTGTAAATGACAAGAACTAATGTTGTTTTTGTATCCCTGAAGGTAAGGTAGTTGAGTTTTGTAATATAAAGAAGAAACTGACAGGAATGTCACAAAAAAGTTTAGATTTTTAAACATAAATTTAACTTACAGCAACAGATTAAAGTCAATCATGTTAATTATTCTGAGACTCAGCTACTATAGAGAGTCATTCAACAGGGCAAAGCAGCCTCTCAAACTGATTTTTATGGAACTTTTAATGTGAATGATGTTATTCCCAAGACTTCCCAATTTTGTAAACTAGTCATCAACTGTCTCATAAAAATTTGTGGTACCAAATATTCCAGATCAAAACTCTTACTTCATCCATGAAAATGTGTTCTGAATATACAAATTATTTCAGATGTGGAAAATGCTGTTCAGTAACACTTGTTGAGAAGCTTTAATAGTTCCTAGATATGCTGTAATCACAGCTATAACATAAAACTGGAAAAAATCTGTATTTTTTTAAAAATTTAAACCTAGAAAATATAAACCAATCAATCCTCTCCCTAAAAAGGATGAACAGTTTCCCTCATAGCTAAGGCAGTGTAAAATCTCAATTATTCAACAATTTTCTTAATCTACTTCATTCTCTTTAGATAGATTGTGTGCTTTTAACTTCAAGTCTCTAGTACCACTAATAACAACTTGTTCAATCTTACCTTCTCTTTTTACTTTGGAAGAATCTGACATTATCACATTGTGCACAGAAAAGACATTCAAATGATTGTCCACTGGTCCAAACAGTAGACACCAATTTACAATCTGGAAGGGAGGCGAGGACAGTGACATTTATGATATATGTTAAGGATATTTCTGTGTACTAGTCACTAAGAAAATCTTTATTTTAAAAAATATTTTGATTTAATAAAAGAGGATTAATGTTCTAAGTTAATCTTTGACATTAAAAATCTGGACATTATTGTAAATATCACTTCTCTGAGTGTTTTATTGTCATCTAAAAAGTAAGAAGACTTTTAACTCTTTAAGGTCCTTTCCAAACTCATTTCCTTTGTGAGCAACATTTCTCTCCACTCTGTAATTGTTCTTTTATAGTCACATAGAACTCCTTGACATTTCATGTGTGTTTGTGTTGAGTCCTGGTTTTAACTAACAGCACTAATATTTTCCACAGTAAGCACATAACTCAGTAAGATATGGAGACGGTACTCTAATGTTCTCGTTTGGATAGGTATCTCCCAAAGGCCCATGTGTTAAGCCTGCTCTCAGACCATGACACTATTAAGTGGTAGAACCTTTAAGACATGGGACCTGGTAAGAGATCTTAGGGCACTCGGGTTGGGTCATGCCATCGAAGGTGACTATGGCACCTTCACCTCTTCCTGTGTCTTTTTGTTTCCCAGCCACCATGAGGGAAGCATCTTGCTTCATCCTGTTCTCAGTGTCACAATGTGCTACCTTACCATAGATGCAAAAGCAACAAAGCTACTCAGCCAGGGATTATAAAGTGAGCCAAAATAAACCTTTTCTCTTCATAAGTTGATTATTTCACATATTTTGTGATAGCAATAAAAGGATAATTAATACACTCTCTTAAGAAAGAGTAGGGCCAGGGATTTAGCTCAGTGGTTCTGGCACCTGCCTCCCAAGTGCAAGGTCCCGAGTACGACCCCCGTACTCCATCATCTAATAATCCCGCCCCACAAAAACTCTTCCCCTTCAGCTCCCTCCTGTGATCTTAATCAGCAGTGATGAGTTGTCTTTTAATGAGATTTTTTGTCATTACATATGTATAAAATGAGCATGGAGGAAATCATGCCTTTGAGTCTTTGGAAAATAGAATAAAACTACATTTACCTCATAGACATTGTTAGCAACATAAACTAATTTATTTTTTACTGAATTATATTGTTTTGGTAAAGAATCTCTTTGAAAGTCTCATGAGGAGATTGTATAGTGGTTAGGAAAAAGAACTTTAGAATTCAACAAGTCTTTGAGACTATACAAAGTTCTTTTTAAAAATTGAAATGTGAAGTAGCAATATTATTTATCTCATCGACTTGTTTTTAAATGATGCAGCACCGGTGGAAGGTTGAGGACCTGTAAGCTCACTGGACAGTTGCTGAGGGAGTCTAATGAAAGGCTGAAGAAACTGGAGAAGGACATCCTAAGGTAATGGTGAAGACTGGAACTCTTCCAAAAATGGAAGTTTCTCCTACTTTCCCCTTTCCTTCTGTCCAGGATAGAAGCCTATTGGTTGCCACCCACTTCTGGGGTGGGGACTTGCCCTCAGTTTGCCTGTCTACAAGTCAATCATCCACAGGTATACCCAGAGCTTTGCTAATCTGGCAAGTGGTTCTTGCCTAAATTGGCAGATTAATGACCACAAGCTGACATTAAATTTTGTTGTTATATTCATAACAAGTAGATTCATTAATAAGATTATTATCCTTACCCAGTATCACTGTCTTTTTTTTTTTTTTTTTTTTTTTGGTACTGGGGATCCAACTCGGATCCTTCTGCTTGCAAGGCAGGCGGCGGAACCACTGAGCTAAATCCCCGGCCCCCGATATCACTTTCTATAATAAACTAGATGGCATAACAAAAACAGAAACACTTGCCAATGAAAATAGAGACTACAGGTAAAAATCCTCCATCTGGGAATATTCCTTCACACCACAGTCAACATGTGGAAACATCCATTTGTGTAGTGTGGTGCAGCTTCTTTGCCAAAGAGCTTCTTCTACACTGAATTTGGCTTTTCATTCAACCAATTCACAAAAAACAAGTTCTGGTGAAGCAGTCATTTAGCATTAGCCTGCAGGAGCTAGTCTTTCATAAAGATTCATGGTGCACTGCCTCTGAGGAGAACTCTTTCCTCCATACAGTTGTACATTAGGGATAATCCGAGCACTGCTGAATCATGGATCGCTCCCTTACTAGGAGACCACCTAAGACCACTTTCCAGGGGTAACTTCCCATTGTACATTGAACAATGTCAAGTCTGATGCCACAGAGTGCACAATAAACTGCATCATGGGAATAAAGCCTGGAATTCACAGCAAAGAGGTGCATGTCTGAAGTTACAATGCTAGCTTGTTGTCCAGGGCCTGGGCTACATCACATGGAGTCACAGTCAGCATCACTTTCAGTGATCCAAGAAGCTGAAAAGAAAGACATAATCTGCTCTTCAGCCAACAACGCTTAATAAGCTAGCCTTTCATTAAGTGAATTCCTAAATGTTGACCAAATTCTTTTGGACAGAGGCAGCTAATGGCTCATGAGGCATGTGATGCATTTGCTGTTACAGGGACACTGATAGAAAGGTCCTCGAGGCTGCTTTTCCCAGAGTGTTCAAATGCTGCGGGTCGAGGCGGGGAAAAAATTGTCTCCAGTGGTTTCTTTCATGTCCCAAGAAGGATGGTCATGTGTTTCAGTTTAGCTGATACATTCCAATAAAATAATTTTCAAAGAGAAAGGACAAATAATAGGCGTTTTACATATGGTGGCTGTGGATGTCACATGGAGCTAATTTTCTCATACACAATATATTTGTTATTCCACAAGCTGGTTATAATTCACTGAAGGTCCCTTTTTATTCAATTTTGGCTAATAAACAAATGAAATGGCCCAATGAAGTCTTTATGGTCAGTGTAATTTGGGTGAGTGACTTAACCTACATTTCCTTTAGGATATTAACGATATGTTATTACCCTCCCAGCCATTTTCCTCTCAAAAAGCTCAAGGAAGGGAAAGCTCCTCGAGTCTGGGTAGCATTATTATATATGTCTTTTAAATCTTTCTGAGTGTCAAGATTTTCATGAAAAGAAATCAGCTTTAATTTACTTTTCTTTTGTACAAATATAATTATTAGCAAGTCATTTTCTTTACTTCTCATGGTTGCCAATGGCAGGTATCAGCTGCCATTTTTCTACTTGAAAAATACTTGGAGAATATTAAGTGTATTTAAAATTCTTTTACTAACAGTCCCCTTCATTAATGGATACTGTTTACTGAAATGACTGATTTTTATCTTAGGTTAATGGCAGTGATGCCTATGAAGTGTTATGGCTTAAGGAAAATGCATTAGCAATGGGACATCCCCCCCGAGGAAAATGAGCTGGGAGCTTAAAGGATGATAGGAATCAAGAAATAAAGACATACTGCCCTTTATGTAGAAAAATTGTCTTTATGCAAAAAGGCAAAATAGCTTGCAACTTTCTGTTTTATTTTATTTTCTGATTGCTAATTGAACAAAATCTTTCAGTGGCTTTAAAAGTCACTTTCCTCAGATCCCTTTTACTCTATCTCCTGGTGTAGCGAAGGTTTGGCCTCTCCTGTCCTCATAAGAGGCAACGTAGCAATCTTCTGTGTGAATGTGTGACCAAAGGGCAAACAATGAAGCCAGGTGTTTGTCCAGCCACATGGAAATGCATTTGAGTGATGTAACACAGTATTACCCAGAGGTAATAGAGCTCACAGATACCTCCTCAGCAGGACAGGAAATGCAGCCCAACTAGCCAGGATCAAAATGCACATCAGCCTGACTAAGGTAAGGGGAGTGCAGAGCAAAGAGAGGGTCCCTGTCCTGTCTGCTCCACCAAGGATTGGGTTGGCATCCTCAGGTAAGCAAATGAATGACTCTCCCTATTGAAACCTTGGCCTGAGTGGGACTTGTGATGACTCCCAGGATTCACAGCCTGTGGATCTGGGGTACAGTGTTCCCTAGAGAGAGACGTTTAGTGACTCCCTGTCCAGTAAACATCACATCATTAAACAAGACGAATATGAGCAGCAGCAAATATTATGACACAGTGGAGGAAATTTCCCCAGTTTTTTCTTTTTGAACTCATGATAATTAGTGCTCACTAGGTTGGCTTCAAGACTACAGGATCATGTGAGAAAAAGTAAATATTTCAAATCAATTTAATGTAGGGTTTGTCTAGTTTTGATGATTTCTGTTTATTTAGAGATAATCTCAACCTGCACATTACCCATATAATACAATTTCCCAGGCATTATTAATGATGTATTTTCTTATGTACTGATTTGAAAAGAGATGTCTTAAACAACAAGCTTAATAAACCATATGAAACCTAAGTTCATGAGTCACCAGAAGAAAAATAAAAGAGTAATGACATTTCTTTCTTCCTTGCTTGCTGGAAATTTATCCCCCCCCCCCGCTTTCCCTCCCTCCATCCTCTCTCCCAATCCCTCTCTCCTCATGAGTTTTCTACTTTTTAAGATGGACAATGCTTCTTCGATAAGTAGAAGGAAATTTTGAGAACGTAGTTCTCTGCCCAAGAGACAGGCACAGGAGAATCTTTGCTACTAACTAGCTCTGTGACCTTTGAAAGTCTCAACTCATGAGTTAATTTCTCCATCTTCAAGATGGAATTTGGGATAAAGGATGTTTATGTTTCTCTCTGGTCTGAATTTCTGCAATAGTTACATGACTGTAGCTTAGGAATTGCAGCTTGTCATAGTTTCTTTAGCTTCACATGAACTTTTCAGAGGTCAGTGGAAAAGAGTGAAGCAGACTCCCGTCTAGAGGGGGGTTTACTATACTGACAGCCAAAGAGAGATTCACCTCCATGACCAACTTAACAGGCTATGAGATCACCAATTACACTCTGTTGATGCAGGTTGGATGTTTCATAATATGTGCCCCAAATTATATTAAATGATGCAATACATTTTAATTATTGGAACGACTGAGTTTTTATCTAAGATTAATGGTAATGATGAATAGGAGATGTTACTTATAATCTAAGTTTATTTTAGAATCTTTTTCTTTTGTTTTCCACTATCTTTCCCAACTGTCATTTTACAGCAATAATTAGGAGAATTATTTTAATTCACAACTATAAGTGAAGCCTAAAGCTATCTGAGTAATAAAGTTAAAACATCAGTCTTATTCATCATGAGCCCAAATCGCAGTTGTGTGTGTGTGTGTGTGTGTGTTTCCAATAACACAAGCAAGACAATCCTATCTCTAGTAGGCATAGGGGAGAGAGTTTGTTCTGCGGAAATGGAGGTACTATTAGGGATGTGATGCCTTTGCAATCTTTAAAATGCCAACACACTCCAAGACAGTAAGATACATTTTGGGAGGTCAGAACATCTAAAATCTAATGTTGAGTTTTCATGTACTTCCATATAATCTGGAATAAATCAGCTCAAATCTTGTTTATTGCTTTACACAATGAAACCTAAACAGGAAAATGTATATGAAAGTACTTTGAAAATTAGGAACCTATAGCACAAATAAAAGTAACTGTATTGGAATATAAATCAATTGTGTTAATCTAGTGAAATTATGCTGGAATGAACACTTACAATTAGGACAAACTATTTTATTTCCAAGAATGTTTTATTCATCCTTTCTTCAGTCTTCTTGGATGATTAAAGAGATATAGCAGTACTTATACTCCATTCCCATTGCAAAATTATATCCATAAAGACTGTTTAAAATTGTTTTTGGAACCATGAAAAAGTATGGAACTATCCTATTTAGATTTGATCAAATGCTTCAATTTTATGTTGACCTCCCAAAAGTATATACATCTCAGACTTCCAGGAAAAGGAGAGTATATGCCTTCACCCTGGTACAACCAGAGTCAGTTGGATAAAGTTAATTTTGGTCATTGTGATACCAACAGTCTGCTACCTAGTGACAGTACTTGGCACACTTAGTCTTAGGCAATTTAGACTTTGGCACATGTTGCTTGTGCTATGCTGCCTTGTAACAGTACTAAAATTGGTTAGTTTCTTTTTAATATTATTAATCTTTAGGGAGACTGCTATCTTAGCAAAAACAATTCTGGAACAAAACAACTTTTGCTGTCTGGCAAAACCAGGGGAAAAAGTCTAAGTTTGGTGCTATTGTGTGATTCTGTGGTTATACTTGGAAGATTTATGTAAGACTTTGTGAAAGAGTGAAACAGTTTTCATGCTGAAAATTACCATTACCTGTTTGAGCAAATAGATGTTCTCTTGTGTAATCTCATTTTGTGGGAAAAAGAGACATTTTTTGCCAAATTCATGAAAAGATATATCTACTCTCAGGAATATAAAAGTAAATACATCACAAATGTGAAGAAAAAATTATATAACTTGTATTTACTGATTTGAATTGTGTAGAAGTATGTATTAAAAATATGTATAAAAATATTATGTGGAGAATAGGTCTGGAAAATTCCACTTTATTCTGTTGTTAACTATTGAGCACATCTTTCAATATGCTGGACGACTCCTACGGAAGTTCTGGGAAGCTATATGAAATTTTATAATACTTCCAAGAAGCTATATGAATCCTTTTAAGCTAGTGTATGAAGTTCTCATTGTGTTTCTTCAGAATTGTCTGAATGATACTATACACCTAATCAGTGTTAAATAAATTATTCAATTAATGAAAATGTGTCATTTTCCTGGGTTCAACTAGGTCAAATTTGACTTGAATCCCTAATTGACTTATACTAAAGGTTGAATGGCTCTCTCTTTACATAGAAATCATGGATTTAGATTCTGCCTCAATTGTATTGTCTATGTTGTCCTCATTTATATCATGCAGACTACATCCTAGAGGTGGAAATGTGGTTCTCCACCCTTACTTTGGACACTGTTGTGATCTCCAATGGCGCCAACATAACCAGTTTGTTGTAGGCTACTCTGAAATTCTATAAACATCTTTATACTGGAAATCAAGAAGGTATTTCATGGATGAATGGGTCCAGTTTTCCCACTCAAGAGTTAGGAGACCTCTTGTCATGGATTCAGTAGAACCACATTTTAAGAAATAAGGTGGTTTGTGATTAAGTTTATTTTCCTGTTAGCTTGTGTTTCCTTGGGAAATTCCTTAATGTCTTTCTCTCTCAAAGTCACCTATAATATTCTGAGGATTAAATTAAGTAATATATCAAAATACTACTGTAACAATTATACCACTTTAAGTTTGATTTTAGCAAAAACATCAAGAAATGGTAAAAAAAAATGGTAACAATTATACTACTTTAGAATATAGCTGTTATGATGACAAAAATTCTCCTAACACTGGTAAGAATTACCAACAATACTATGGTAATCCTCTAAATTGTTAAGAGTCAACTGAGGTTGAGGAAAATGCCACTTTAAGGGGATATTTAACTGTAAATGGCTAAAATCTCCCTAAAATGATTTGAGTAGGAAAGCCCAAAACTTTATGTGTTTTAATTAAAAATATGACACAAATAAATAACAATTTAAAGGAAAGTATTATTTTTATTCCAACTAACTCAGCTTAATAACTAAGCTTTTATGGATTCATCACTTTTTTCTACTTTCTTAAAATTCTTTGAAGTATTCTAGATAGTGTTTTATGCAATCATGAATATCTTTAGAAATGTGAGACAAATAAGATCACATATTCCCTGTACAAGTTGGAATGATCCAGATTAGCTCTATAAAAACCATAGATTAGTAACAATTATAATTTCTTTATTCCACTTTGTTTTAAGCAATCACAGTCTCTCAAAAGCCTTTTTTCTGGCCTTTTTACAGAAAATAAAATATAATACATATTCTGTTGAATTATATTCATATTTAAATGTAATATACATATAAATATAGATTACCTTTTAATCCTAATTAGTATCAAAAGTTTACCTTAACTTAGTTGAACACATCAATAGCATATAAATCTGCCTCTTCAAAATTAGCTACAATCCTCTCAAAGTATTTTGAACTTGCATATAGCCTCTCTCTAGACTGTAGAGAAAAATATACAAGCTTTAATTTTTCTATCTCTTTCTGCTCTTGTAAGCAGGTATTCAAATGGTATGTATTCGAGTACAGTAGCTGCTTTGGTGAAATAATAGAAAAGCATACAGGTTGCTAATTTCATCTGCATTTTGTCAATGCTTGCTTTTTATTTTTTCTGGATGATAGAATCCTTAGGTTGATCAGAAGGTAAAAATTTAAATTCTATCTCAGTTTACATGATTGTTTTTTAAAAATCACAGCCATGTTTCTACTGCTTTTGAAGGAATTTTCTTTTAAGTTTTTTAAGCAATATGTATGTGTTTGGGGAAATTCAAAGCACTGAGAATGTCCCTATCTGTTCTTTGCCTGGCCTCTGTGAAAGGTTTACAAAGTCTTTGTGTATCAGAGGGTTGAGGTTTTCAATCTTATTTCAGATCCATACACACAGTGCAGAGCAAGGAGAGAACACTGTTGGAAAATAGAAAAGTGCAGAAGATTTCCAACACTGTGGACTCATGTTTGAATTTAGCCTATCTGTTGAGAAAGGTTCGTCATTTCTGGATATACTACAGAATTTCACAGTGTATAAAAGGCCCCCTGTAGGAAGAAGGTTATCTTGCCAAGATGATACAAGGCTATAAAGAAATGTGCCAACCTCTCTGTGCCAAGATACCCAAGGGGAGCTCACCTCCTATCGAACCCAGTATAGAACCCTAACAGGTTTCAGGCTGCACCCACACTGGCTTAGTCACTCCTAAATTACTACTTCATAATGTAGTGAAACATGCAATCAGGTACATGTAAGTTACAATCCCAACTAAACTTGTCAGGTAAGGTTTCTGTCCCCAAGGGGTATTAGGCTTCTTAGGGATTTTAGCCCCAAGGTGGGATCAGTTCCAGAGAGAGGGGAAAGAGGCCTAGTTTTCTTTTGTGAAATCTCACTGGCTATTTCTCTTTGCACTTTTGTCCCCTAGAACTTTCTCTTCTTAGATGCTTAGTAAAATTGGTCCCCCAGAGGACTCCAATTATCTGGACATTCTGGAAAGGATACTGCATTCTGGTTTCATCATACCCAACCACAAATATATTCACACCTCAGAAGCAGGCTGCAGACAGGGATATGGTACACCTGCAAAGTCAGCACACTCCTTGTCAAAATGTAAAGCAATGGCCAGTTAATTAGTACAACAGCAGTCACATGAGGTGTTAGTTCAGTTGCTGAGTGCCATTGGCTTGTTCTGTATTGGGCCGGAGCATCTCAAAATGTCCCTTACAAGGGTCACTTCCAGAGGATGGTCATACATCAGCATGATGCTTCGTCATTCCTATTTGTACTCAGATTCTTGAGTTCCTAAGGAATTATTTAGATTCCCTTAAAATCTCAATAAGTGCATAGATGCAGAAAATGTAGAAAAAAGATCACTAATGCCTTTGTGCCATGAAATAATTTTGAGAAAAATAAATAATAAAAATAAACCCTTAACAGAGTAAAGATGTCATTTGTCAATGTTCACAAATACCGGATACTTGTGGAAAATTATTTTGAGGGACAAGAAACTATTTTTAATTTTATCCTTAGGGTCTTGTTTGTTTATTCAAACAATATGTACATGTGAAACATTAAACATATAAATATACTATGAAATATAAACACATATGAAATATAAAGATATATATGAATATAAAATCTTAACTATCTGCTAAGTATTTCCAATTATAAAGCTAGTATTCTTTAAGTAAAGTGATGATAACTCAAATTCTTTCAAATCATATACCTAAAGAAATTAGTGAAAGGAAAGAAGGGTCAAGGTCAGTTATTAAATTGAAGCAATTTACATTTTTATTAACTTTAAGGGGTTAGGCAGTGTCACATTTTAACTGGATATCTATCAACTCCTCAGTGTCTGTTTTTTTCTTTATTTGCATAAGCAATTGACAGCTCATTAAGAGCTCATTAGGAATAGAGAAGACCCTATGATCAGAGAGAAAAAAAACTGAGCAGTTTCAAGGCAGTCTTTATTTGTAAATTTTCTCATTATCTCATAAGAATGTGAAATATTCTTGATGATCACAGCAAATAAGTTTTACATATACTTGTAAAATATAAATGGGCAATGATATAACCATTCATTATCATCTCTGAATCTGTCAATATGAAAGGAGGATATGGTGATAGAATATGTACTTCCATCATTTTATCATGGAAGATAAAACTAAAAGTCTCCACATTTCCAAACTGAGTTTTCCTTTCTTTCATATGTATATATATATAGGATATATATGATACATATGCATTTATGTGTATGTATTATACACTCATACTTAAATTTCAGGTGGTTATATATTTGAGAAACCAAGTAATCTTGTTGTTTAGGAATAATCTATATGTGAAAGAAATTGACTGCTTCTTTCTGGTAAAATATGTTCAGCATATAAATTAGTTCTTTTTTACTTGCTAATACTCTCTTGATCCTAACCAAACAGACAAAAATCAAATCTCCTCTGTATGAATGTTTTCCTGATACTCATAAATCTCTAGGTACCAAAAACCTACTATAAAAGGAAAGGCAAATGAGCACTGCTGTGCTGGTGATTCTTTTGCCTTTTGTGCTACATTTTGTAAAATGTATGAATGCAAAGCACTTTTAAGCACTCAGGAATCAATACAAAGGAAGCAGTGGCAACACATTTATTCCTGTTTTATTCAATTTCAGGCCCCCACTTTTGCTTGGCCAGATGTTGTTGAAGTTTCAAAGTCAAAACTGTCATTCTCCTGGTTTTCTGCTGAAAGAGGCTGTATTTGTAGCATTAAGAACTTGTAGCTACTACTGTCTTTCTTTGACATATTTGTATTTTATGAGAGAGGCAGAGAGAAAAGTTTTGTAGACCAATTTCTTCCCAGTCTATGTTGCTTTATTGCCTTTTAGAAAAAAAAAAGTGAGAGTCGCAGTCTGTTTTTAGGTCATTTGTCTGTTCCTCCTTGGGATGTGTTTCAATGCCCAATTTGATCTCAATGGCATGTCCTTTGTAAAATAAAATAAAACATGGTGCTTAAGAAAAGTAGCGACGTAGACATCCAGGCCCTTTCATAGCAGTTGGTAAAGCTTCAGCTCTCTCTCTGTGTGGCAGTTTCCCTTTCTTTTCTGTCTTTCTTTCTCTGTGACAAGCAGCCATTGTCCCCTTGGTGAGATCTGCAATATTCCTTTGACCCCAGCCCATCAATCTGCCTCAATTGGATAATGATCTGTAATCACTTTCTTTCAGGGGAGTCTATAAATTTGCCAAGGCCCCATTCTTTTCTGAAGGACTCCTTATGTTCACTCCCATTTGTGCAAGCGCACTCTTTTACAGGGCTAAATAGCCATGCACATGGTCCTTTCTGTGCCGAGGCACCGGGTGGTTTTCTGTTGATTTTCCACGCTGTAGTCTCTTAAAGGAGACTAAGTCTGACATGCAGGCACCCAGTGGGGGGTGGCCCGAGCCAGGCCACATCACAGACTGCCGCTTTTCTCATTAAGACTGACCCATCATTAGGTCACTTCTTGCCGCCCTTGTAATCAATGAGCTTAATGTTTAGTGCAAAAAAGTTATAAGGAAAGGAACAGGGAGGGGAAGAGGAATGAGAAGTGGTAGGAAACACAGAAAAAAAAAAATCCAACACTTCTAAATCTTAGTTGCTAGACTAGACTTTCAGCAGCAAGGGGCAAGAACTCAGATACCACACAGAGGATTTCTCAAACAACTCCTGTTTGCTTTCCATAAAATACAAAGATTCTTAGATCCACCTTTTTCCTCGAGATGGTCATTCTTCCCATTAAGTAGAATGAGAAGCTCTTACTGGTCTGGTGGCCAAAGTCCGGGAGCGTTGCGAAACATTATAAAGATTTGGTTTGATATTATATGGCTCTAATGAGGTTGATAAGAAAAGCCAAAAGGAACAGATAAACAAAAAGAAAAATAATACATCTAGGACATATTGAAGCAGCCACAGGAGGCTTTTGGTCATCAGGTCTGCAACAGAGAAGGGTTTCTCCATGCACTGTGGGAGGTGTCAAAATGAACACATTTTAATGAAAATAAGTGTTCAAAAGCTAGATTAGCAGGAAGAGTCTGTCCTTTGGACAATATACATTAGTAAGGACAATTTTGAATGGAATGAACCTTAGCCCAAATCTCAGATTCGTTTTTAGTTGGTAGGAAAGCAATGATGCCTTTGTTATTGGTACAAACAAGAAAAGATGTCAGAAAATAGTCAAGAGGACAACAAAGAAAAATGCAAGAAATTTTAAAATTTTTTCTTGGCATTTTCTACTGTCACTCTTGGAAAAGAATACATGATTTAAATCTTAATTTCTCTACTACTCATTTTGACTTCTTAAATACTCAAATTGATTTATAAAACATATAAATTTTTAGTTTATCAAATTAAATAATTGATTAATTCAATCATTACTTGATTCAATAGCATTACATATATAGAAATATGGACCAGAGAAAAATACATAAAATGAAAATACCAGTTTGTAGATTTCAGAGAATAATTACAAAACAAACACATAACCATCACATTGGTTACCAAAAATTGGCATTGGTAATTGAAATATTGAAATCAGGAGTTAGAAAGAGAAGGGTACTCTTTCAGGCTGGGAGAACCCTGCTGTAAATCATGGACTATTTTGGGCCCGATGAAACATTTCTAGGTTACACAGTCGATGTGACAACGTCATAAAAGAAGACTCTAGTGCCCAGAGTGATTAAATGACATATCTGGGGTATTTCAGGCTGGCTAGCTACTTTTCCTCTGCTTAGCTCATTTTACCTGGAGCCTCTAGTGAAGGTAATCTATGCATTTTCTCTGTAAGGTAAAATCATAGTCTATTCATAAATCATTCCGTGTGCCTACATTTGCCCTACCATATACTGAAAGAAAACTAACTCATCTAGTATCACAATTGAACCTATTGCATCAGCAAAGTCGTATACATTGGAAAATTAATTACTTTAAAGGTGGAGAAAAATATTGATTTGTTTACAAAATGGCCATGTGCAAAAAATGTTCTGAATGATTCAAGTTCTGAAGTCAGAGACACACTTAGAAAGTTTTGCTGTTATTAATATCTCATGAATAATGTGTTGCATTGATATTCAAATTATAAAATGTGTCATGAATGTAATTTTAACTTGGCTCTTTATATGTTTCCTTAGCAATAAAATACTTATGAAATTATTGCAATTGTAATATAAATAGCATACAAAAGCAATATATAAATTTTGTGGGTTTTTTCAAAACATATGAACCATTTCATAAAATGTATTGTTCATTGGTAGAAAAATAGAGAATCAGTTTAAGTTTAAACACATTCTAAGAGATTATTGACAAAGATCTAGAGACCCAGAGATGAGTACAGAGTTGAATTCATATTACTATTTACGGTCTCCCATAGAGCCCTGTAAAATTTTCCTCATCTTGGTAGTAAAAATGATCACTACTTTTATCCAAGCTTCTTCACCTAAAAAAACCCAGCTACTACAAAACAATCTTCATTATTTTACAAAGAAATAAAAAAATATTTGAAGCTCAGAGAGATTTTCCTTTGCCCAAGTTTCTATGGCTGGAAAGAACTTGGTTCAGAATTTTAACCCAAACTAATTTGGAACAAAGGCATATATATCTTCTACTGTTTTCTCTAATTCATTTATTAAATTTAATTAAATACTCATTTCTTCCAATATCCAAAATGTATGTCAAGATTAAAAATGACCATTTTTAAAATTTAATATTAGAGACACTCTGGAGACAAAAATGATATGAACCACTCAAGTCTCCTCTCCAGTCACCCGTAGCAGAGGTTGCAGCACAAACTCTCTAACACTTTATATACTTTTTATATTCAAATATTTGTGATTTATTACTTGGAGAATTGTTCTATTCTCTTTTAGGAAAGTCTTTTTTGATACAGTTATTAAACTGAAAAGTATATGATTAGATGTCATGCTTCATACTTCTTTTGTATCCTTCAGAAAAGTAGATTTTCAGATAATTCTTCTTTCCAAAATGTCCCCTGTGGATTAGTCTTGGGTCCCAAATATTGATATAAACTCACAGATACACAGACCATGGCTTCTACCAATGGGGAAGTTTGGAATTTATTTTCTCTTAGGGCAAATGAGCAAACCAAATGAGAGGAAGTTCTTTAGAAGCTTCCCTCCAGGATAATTTTAGGTAGGGATCAAATAGTTCTAATAGCTGTACAAGACAACAAAATTTTACGTAACCCTGCTCACCCCTGCACATCAGTTATCATATCTGGACATCTGCTTACTATTTTTTAAATTTTCAGGTGTGATATTTAATGATCTATGAACAGAGAAGCTTTTACCTCTTTTCCAATTTTGTTATCACAGACAAATGTATGAATTTATTTTCTTTTAAAATGAAATAACTGAGGCTGAGATTGGATATTTATAGAGAAAACAGGTTGTTTAGTTCTCTTCATGCTGGAATGCACATGATATAGTTAAGCTATAATAAATATAGTATGTATTTTTCCTTTTTCTTTGGTACTAGGGAAGAAACTCAGGACCTTGGGCTTGCCAGGCAGGCATGGTGCCACTGAGCTAAATCCCAGGCCCTCCTATTATTTTATTAAGAAAAAAACCTTTTAGTTCTTTTCTTTATGTGAAATTCTGGCTTTAGGACTGTAGTTTGTATCCTTTATAATATTAAGGAACTTTCCATTAACTCCTTATTGGTTGAGTGCTTTAATCAGAATAGTCATTAAATTTTGTTGATGGGTGGAGAAAATGGTTGTGTGTGGGAAGAAACACAGATCAGGAGTAGGGAAGGGAGATGAGCAAAAATGGCTCAGATCAGAGACGGGCTTTGCGTGCAAATGTCTGTGGATCGCCAGACAGGATAGGTGTGTTTCCTGTCCACACCTGAGGGGACATCAGCCACCAGAAATACCCTAGAGTGAATTAGAACTCCGCTCCAGGATGCTCCCTAATGTTCTCAGGGAACTTGCATGGTGTGGCTAATGGAGGCAACAATTTCCACTTCAGAACTGCAGTTTAGAATCTGTGATCCATCCAGGCTCAGACCTGAAAGATGACGAAGTTCAAGTCCTTATTATCTAAAGCAACTCCGTTGCAGACTTGAGATCTGGTATCCTTTAGACATGAGATTTCCCCCCAAAGCCCGTGTGTTAAGGACTTCATCTTCAGTTTCGTACCATCAGGAAGTGGTAGAAATGAAAAGCTGGGATGTAGGATGCCAGCCTCTCTCTTTTGCTTCCCAGCTGCCATGAAGTAAGCAGCTTGCTTCTCTATATACTTTTTTCCATGAAGTGCTACATTATTACAGGCTGAAAAATAACAGGCCCTGCTGATCATCTACTGAAATATCTCAAACTGTGAGCCAAAATAAACCTTCCCATTTTATAAGTTGCTTACCTTAGGTACTTAGTCATAATGACGGAAAGCTAACAGGCTCAGATTCAAGGTAAATATTACTTATTTTTATTTAAATAGTAAAGTATGCTTCAGTCACAATGAGAATATTTTTATAAAAGGATTTCTAAATGTGTTAATTTTCTACCTTAATGCAGGACATTAAATGCAACATTTCATATTGACCCAAGCTGCAGCAATTTGAATGTGGTAAAGCCAACCATCCTAATGCATTTGGTTCTTTATGAAACTTAAATATGGTAGAGAAAATGAATAATTCTTGCTTATGCAATCAAGATTAGGAAGAGATCATTGACTTATTACCAAAAAGTTTTGGAGGAGTTTCAGATATTTAAGTATTTTTTAATGTCATGATAAATATATATCATATTCATCCTCTGTAGTTATTTTAGGGCAACAGCAGTAACTATTGTGAGGTTTTAGGTGAAGTTCTTATTGCAGGGTTTTGGCTGGAGATCAACCTCTGGCCTTAGAGCCCAACCCCATTCTTCACACATGGGCCTCCAACATGGTCATTTTCTTCTTCAAATACATCAAGGGAGAAAATCTCAGAGCATATCCACTAGCAAGATGGATTGTTATGTATAGTCATGGAAACAGCATCTTATAACCTTTGCCATATTCTTTTGGGAGAAGCAAGCATAGTTCTTGTTCACACTTTTTATGAAACACTCTAAGACTGTACTAGAATACTGTATAGGAACTGTGGGAGAGTTAGTTTATCCGCCACAGGTCTGAATTGTGTAATAAGAATAACACATGGAATATAAATCTTATAATTCTCCCAAATGGTGGTGGGTATATAGTTCATCAAGTTTTACTGAAGGAAGCTTTGTAGTTTTATGATAATAATTTTCAAAGAATGAACTAAGGTATATAATTTTTAAATGATTCTGTAAAATTAAGTGCAGGTAGAAAGTACTAATGAATTTTAAAAGGGCACTTTTATATAGAAACATAATGTCTACAGAAAAATGTACGTAAATCACAAGTTCAAATGTGATAGATTTTCACAAATTGAATATGTCTATCTCATCACTTCTGATCAAGACTTTTCCCCATATCTCTAATGAGGTGTCTTTTTCTTATTGACTTATAAGAGAATTATTTATATATTCTGGATATGAACTTCTCACACTGCAGTAAAAATTGGGAAATGACTTAAAGGTAAAGTTGTAGCAAAAGAGAGTAGATCATTTAATTTCCAGTAAAAGTAATCACTATATATTAGCCTAAAAATAGTGAGGAATTTATTTTACAAATACAACCATGTATCAAAAAGTGTGGTAACCAGAAGTAAGAATGGTAAACATTTATTGAGTTTTAGGCTTTTATTATATCATTAATTTGACATAGATTCCAACTGTCAGTACCAACTTATCTCAGATTAAGTACTGTAAGAGAAAGATCCACTTGGCCCAAGTTTGGTGAAGTGTGGTTGCATGTTTTTTCCAATCACATAGCAGCTATAGGCTGGTCTTTATAGAATAGATGTGCTTCTCTTAAAAGCTAGGATGCTTCATGGACTACACAGATACCTTGAAATCTATTCACTTTGCAATGCACAGACATGCTATAGATGAAAAAAAAAGAAGAGAGAATTTGCAGACAAATAAGAAGAAAATCTCTTGACCATCAGATTTACCAGTCACTGGTTTTAGGACTTTCATCCAAGTTACTGAAACTCCATGCATAAGGTTCCTTATCTTTAAATTCCAATCTTACAGGACTGTTCTGTGGATGAAATAGGATACTTTATGTAAACACAAACAGGCCACTTATAAGTAAAATATTATATATGAAGAATTAGGCATCAAAACTTAATTATATCTATATTTGGCCAACCAAACTATCAAAAAACTGAACAATCTTGGAAAGCGATATACAAACAAAAATGTGAAAATGCTAATGAAAGCCTGAAACTCTAAAACACTACACACACACACACACACACACACACACATTCATTCATTCAGAGTCCAAAGTATAATCCTTTATGAATAGCCCAAGTACTTTAGTCATAATGATATTAATGAACTACACACCATAAGGCAACATGAATGTTATCAGTCACTGGTATATGAAGTGGTGATCCCTTCAGAGTTTGTGGGTATGAAGGAAAGTCTGCCTCCTGAAGTAGGACCAGAAATGCAACACTTTCCTAGACATTCCTGTATTTATCTTTCTACTTGGTTAATACAAATGAGGTCCTCTATCCTCCATCTACTTATTCATTTATTTAGTGTCACATGACTTCAATAATCCCAAGCAAGTGTTCTACCAGTATTCTTTCAACTGTAAATATCAGAAAGACAATAGCAACTTGGGGGATAGATAAAATAGTTTCCTAGGATCATTTCTATGAATAATGTGTTTGGTGCATTCTAAAGCTACCAATTCAATAGCATGGTACAGTAAGTTTGAGAATAATCGTCTACACTGCTTGTAAACAAGATATGTTTAGTCTTTGCAAGGAAGAAGCTGACATAAAAAGTTGGCTTCTTTGAGCCAACACATTTCCCTTTTTTTTGACTGTATTGATCATCTTTACTCCCTTGAACATTTACATTTCTGTTTTTTTTTGTTGGTGATGGTGGTGGCAGTGGAATGATAGTCATTTAAATTCTCTTGTCAATTCTCTCCACTCTCCTGCTGTGTTCTGTTACTTCTTTCAGCACTATGAAGGACTATTGCCTAAGAACTCAACATGTTATATCTGTAATAATTTATATGTGAACCACTACATTTAATAAGCTATATTTTTATTGTTTTAACAGATAACATTAAAAAATATAGAAACTGTTCATACTACTAGGATATTCCGAACACAGTCAGGAGCCAAACAATATTATGTGTAACTATGGACTGTATATTTGGTGATGGTCCCAGATAATTACTTCACTTGTCAATATGGTAGTCATCTTAGTTTATAAGATGTGATATTTTCACAATGACAAAATCACCTGATGATGCATTTCTCAGATCATATTCTGTTGTTAAATGGCACGTGGCTCTACAGCAGAGCTAAAGATATCTTCAGCATTCATTCTTTAAAAAAGAAATGACATGGCAAAGTATATGTGGATTTTAAGAATTTTTAATAATATTTGAAAACTCATAAAAGGTAAGCTAGTATATCTACAGTAACAGCAAAGCAGAGTTTAGTATGTTTTGCTTGAAAGAATGTACTGTATGTATTAATTAAAACAATGATTCATCAAAAGTGGTAACAAGACTAAATCAGTACACATCCAATAACCTTACTTCAAAATATGTAGCATAAACACTAACAGATTAAGAAGAAATAGAGAAAACATCATAATTGTCACAAAAGACTTTAACACAATTTTATCAATGGCTAATAATGTCATCAGATAAATTGTACTGAGAATATAGAAGATCAGAAGATGATTGACACACTTAAACTGTCTGATATATCTAGGACACTCACCCAACAGGAAACATGTACTTTGAGATTGCATAAATCTCATCCAGAATGATCACATGAATTAAGAGAATCCAAACCTTGTTGCATTTCAAGTGACTAAAACCATTCAGAGTGCAATTTCTGATCAAAATGGAGGAAGGATAAATATCAATAACTTCCCCAAATTGGAAAATACCGAACTGCTTTGCAAAGAAGCAATATGCAATGATCTGTATATCAAAGAATAAATTACTAAAAAACAAGAAAATGTTTTGAAGAAGAGATGAGCAGTTTAATTCAAATAAATTTACAAATTCTAATATATTTACAAGTTCATAGTTAAGCAAGTTTCCAAAAATAAAAAATTAAATGGAGGATCTGAGTCATTCTACAGTAATTAAATTGAAGTGATTAAAGACATTTATACAAAGCAAAATCAAACCATTCTTCGTTAATTTTCAAAATATGCAAAATTGCTACTTCTCAAAGCATTTGATAAAGGCAGTATAACCTGGATACAAACATTTTAAAAGTGGCATTATAACAGAGAAAAAGCACAAGCTTTTTGTATTTGTGGTGGTTATAAATACAAAAATCATACACAAAATGATTAAAAATCAGATGCAAAGACACATAAAAATGACAATACATCATGATCAATTTAGACTCCTTCTTTTTTCCCAGAAAGATGTTTGGCTTGACAGATGAAAAATCATTGTAATTTATCTCATTAATAGGAAAAGGGAAAAAATATACAGTCATTAAAGCAGATGCAGAAAATTGATCAAATTTAGCACCAGCCATGGTAATAACATTTTAAAAACAAGAAATAAAGAAAAACTTCTCCCATCCGATGGGTATATCAAAAAGAAATCTGCATAGGAAGTAACGCTTAATAGCGAGATATTGAAAAGCTCTCCTGAAGCTCAGGTACACAACAAGAATATTCTCTATGACTATTATTGAGTTTTTACAGAAAGTCCTACTGAGTGCAGTGAAGCAGGAAAAATAAAAAGCATTACAAAGGTAGAGATATAGATATGTGATGTAAAGAGACATGTAATCTAAATAAATGAGTAAATTTTATCATTGAATTTACCAAGACTGGGCCATGAAAGTCAATGTAGAAAGACCAGGCTCTTTCTGCATACCAGAATAAATAAATACAAAATGAAAGTTTAAAAATATAACTAAAGACAATGTGAAAAAATAAGATGTTGATGATAAAAAATAAACACGAAGAGTTTTGACATGGAATGCTTCAGAAATTATTGAAGAAAATTAAAGAAGAGCTATGTAAGTGGAGGGATATAATATTGGAAATCTCTTGATACTTGCAAATATGTGGGTATAAAATGAAATGCTTATTTAAAATTGATAAAGAGAAAAAAGACTAATCAAAATCATTCTGGAATATGTTTAAAGCTATAGTTCTGACAAATGTGAAGTTATGTTAAAGTGTTGCAGTAATGAAAAAAGGATAGCACTATTGTACCCATAGCTAAATAGTGAAATAAAATAGAAGGCTCACAAACAGACCCACATCTACACAACCATGGGATTTAGGATACAGGTGAAGCTGCAATATAGATGAGAAATAGGATATTTGCAATAAACAATGCTGATCACTTAAAGATCTTTTAGAAAATGATAAAATTTAACCTTTCTCTCATACCAAGCACAACACAAGTTCTAAACAAGCTGTAGATCAAAATTCAACATAACTTCAAGCTGAAAACAAGCTAGAAAGTGGGAGAATACAGTTGAAATGCTCATGTGCAGTAAAATGTTCATTTTTATTGCACTGAAAACTCCTACAAGTCAGGACGATAGAAACCCGATCCAATGGAACAATAGGCAAAATGTCTGGTGTGCTCTACATTAACACATTATCAAAGCTTGCTTATAAATATATTTTTCAATCTTAGATTTTATTGACAAAGAAATATAAATTTAAAACTCAGTTTAATTCTACTGGACACATCAGAAGGCTAAAAGGAGAAATCAAGAGTCAATGGCAGTGATGGTATAGAGCAGTAGGAGCTCTTGTGAACTGAAAAAAGATATGAATTGGTGCAATCATTTTGGAAAACAGTTGGCAATATCTATGCAAATAAATACCATGCAATTCATATTTCCCACTCTTTTCCTACATATGTTCACTAAGAGACATTTATATAAAATCTCATGGCAGCACTACTTCAATTAGTTCTTCATTAGGTTGCTGCCTTCAATGGGTGTTTACTTTGTGATACTTTGTCCATCTGTAGAGTTATCATTTGTGTACATTTCCTTGTGTTTGCTATACTTCAGTTGTACATAAAGAATGAGTAAGAATTTATTTTAAATGGTTTGCCAAGTGGTGATAAAATCATGAAACTCAACAGTTAAAAGGTGTGTGTGTGTGTGTGTGCGCGCGCGCACACGTGCGTGTGTGCTATGTTCCTTCCAAAGGAAAAAAAAATCAGCTTTCTTATGACCCTATAGTAATTACCTCCAAAGATTATAACATTAAAAAATTCATCAATATGAAATATCTTCTTGATCCTAAAATTTAGAAACAATTTACATGCATAGAGTATATGTGCTATGTAATGTGTGTGTGTGTATTGTATTTAAACAAGGTTCTACAATGGAAGGATTAGAAGGAAATTTATTAGAGTATCATTTTGTACCTATTGAGAATGTCATTGGAGCCTAATTTAAATGTATAGTTAAAAAGAGAAAGTGAATGTAAAAATCTAATATCTTCCAATTAACTTGAGAGTACATTAAAGTTATATAATTATTAAGTAATAAAATTGGTTTTGAAGAGACAAAGATGACCAGAAATGGTAGAAGTAGGCTAATGTATTTTATGTTTATCTTTAATTATGGTTTTTCCTCCTCATTTCAGAAAATCATTAATTCTTTATTCCATTATAAATAATATGTATAGGAAAAAACAAAACAATTTCAAATCCCAAATTCTCCCCACTTCTCTGCATTAATATAAGTCCAAAACTATATAAAGTTATTTCTGAAGCAAACAGTGAGTCATAGAACAATTTATTCTGGTTAATGAAGAAATAAAAGTAAATTTAATTATTTAATTTTTATTTGGCTAGTGTAGTCATTTGTATAATTATACCAGGTCCTTTTTTTAAAAAGTAGAATTATAAATTTATAATAAATGCTGACTATAATAGAATATGTTTTCAAAATACCTGTGGGGCCAAGGATTTAGCTCAGTGGTTCTGCCACCTGCCTCCCAAGCGCGATCTGAGTTCTATCCCCGGGACCAAAAAAAAAAAAACAAAAACAACCTGTGTATAGCAATTGAAATGTCATTTTATTGTTGAAATTTACAGGGTCATCTTGATGATGGAAAAGTACCAAGAGGAGAAAAAGAGAATACAAGATAGAACATCATTCCACAAAACCACTTTGGCAAGGCAGTGTTTCCTAGGAAAAGAATTTAAATCAAAGAATCGCAACCTATGTGACTTATAGCATATAATGTATTGCTCTTCAATCCAAGATTGACCTTCATTTAAAGTGACAGCAAACCTTATGAGCAAATAGCTCTTTCCAATGCAGTATCCCTAACAAGAGATTTTACTGTCCAAATTGCCTATTTCAGAAGACTAAACAGAAAGTGCTGAATTCAGATTTGATATAGTAAATGCAGAGAGATTCATGGGAGACCTGAAGCCATCCATTGTGCTGCACTTGGTTGTTTCTCGTCCATGACAAGTCTCTTGCTCTATTGCTTCCATTCACATCACAAATCTCTGCATTTGTCTGGAAGCTGTCAACCTCCCGTTTAAAGGAACATTAGGATGTTTTCTTTTTACCATCTAATTATTATTCGCTTAGACAATGTATTTACTCCAAAGTGGTTTAGTGTAATTGATTAGTTTGTTCCATGTCAGGAAAGGCAGGGATGAGGGGTAGTGGAGTCCGGGCTGAGACAAAGGCTTCTTTCCAGTCTCCTGCCCATGCTTCTGTGTGGGCAGCAGACCCTTCTTGTGGTGGGTGGTCCATGGGGAGGTAATTGGAGATCTGCAATATGTCCACTGCAATCAACAAAGGGGCACAATAGCTGCTCTGTGGGGAATTGGGGAAGAGAATTTGTTTAAATAAAAGTGCAAGGTTGTCAGAGTGGCAGAACCACTCTCAAATGTTCTGGGCATTGTCTAAGGTCCTGCAGACTGAGAACCATTTAGTCTCAGGCCAAAACACTGATAAGAAGTAAAGTTTAACTTAACAGTGTAACATAAAATGAAACATATGTTGTTACTGTCAGTACACCAGTGGCATTTACACACTTTTCTGTGGGGTACTTCAAAATGCACTTGTTTACAAATATAGAAAATATTGTTCTTATGCAACAGCTCCAACCCAAAGAATAGACGGTAGAGCTGTTACTATTATTTATTAATTTATATTCAATGCCAAGTCTGAGAAATAAATGAAAAACCTACCCCTTAGAAGGAGCAGATAAAAAGTAGAATTGTCAGTGGTACTTATTAAAGCTTTATTTAGAGTAAATAAAGTAAGTACAGTATGTCACTGTTGGTAATCACTGTGTGTATTTCACAGAAACCATGGTGCTTCAAACATGAAAACTATTGGAGGTCCTTGGGCTCAAACCTCAAAATGATTTAAGTCTTGATTAGACTATATTATGTCCTAGGGAAATAACAATGTAAATTGTGGCCCAGGGCCTTTGCCACCCAGTGATTCTTCATTTGCATAGCAAGAAGATCTTGAAGGGCCATTGAGACAATTATGAAGAAAAGAAGTTTTATGAACAGAAAACTATTTTTTCTCACACAGCAGATTTATGTACGAATAGGTTATGTGTGTTTAGGTTAATGGCTTAAAATCTTTCCTTTCTACATTCTTTGCTTTCCATTTTGTTCTGAGATTTGCAGTGCTGTAGTTTCAGAGGAGAGCAGAACCATTACCCATTATGTTTGTTATGTAAGGCGGCAATGAAAAGAGAAATGACAGGTAAAGAACACAATGGAATGAGTCAAGAAAAATTTTTAATATTCCTCTCTATCCTAATTCCTGTGGATATATCACATCTTAAAAAAAGAAACCTAAAGGGAAACATTCTCTATTTCACTTTGAAGTCACATGGTCTTTCTATTGCTAGTAGAGATACAATGCTCTAAACTCATGTCGGCCTACTGGATCTTTGAGGCATTTGTTTTGGATGCAATTACATGATCAAGTTGCTTTCTCCATGTTGATCCCTACCAGAAATAATGTAAACAGGACTAAGAAGTGGTTCTTTGAACATTTATATTTAAAAGAGCTTATGAAAAGTTCCTAGAAAAGTTGCTGTCTTTCAAATATTGAATAGAAGAAATTTGCTCAGCACAACTTTCTCCATCCACAGACCCCAACCAATTGTAAAAGAAGAATGAGAGGTTGAAGGAAGCTCTAAATATCCCTTCCTAAGATCTGCCTCAGCATTCTCCTTGCAGGACCAAATGTCCCCTAAGCAGAAAAGAGCAGCTGCCCTAAATTGTGAACAAAACCCTCACATTGCCCTATGAGTTTCTGTGTGACTTGTCACCAATAATGTATAGGAACTATTCTCTGCATGTTTGATTTGATTTTGATTGAAAATTGGCTTTTAGATTTATTGTAGATACTTTTCTTTTGATGAGAGGAGGATGCATTGTGGTAAAGAGGGAGAAAAGAAAAGCCTCCCTGAGCATTTCCATCATATCTGGGTTAACTGGCTTAGCTAACATTTAATAAGTGTCATGTATGGTCTCTTATTATTAGGAAATGGTGAATAAAACTACCAATGTAACAAAGGGAAAAGAAAAAATATGAGAAAAGGAAAAAAATGGAAACAAAGTCTTTGTAAATAAGGGAAGGGTGGAGGGGGTGAAGGGAGGACAGGAGATTGGGGAGAAAATAAGAACCAAGACACATCATGTAAAAGTATAAGATCTCAATGATGAATGTAACTGTATTATATACCTAAAATGTATCAATAAACTTAATGGAAAAAAGAGCTACCAATTTAACTAAGCCAGAAATATTTTTTTCCTGACTATAGGAAGCCACTGAGATACTAAATGAATATGGACAATGAAAGAAACTATTAAATGGTTTTGCTGCCTGCTGCTCAAGTGCAAGGACCTGAGTTCGATCCCTGGTACCAAAAATAAATAAATAAATAAAATAAAATAAAAAATAAAATAAAATAGATTTACTCAGTGAAAGAATAATTTTAAAATTAAGGTTAAATTCAAAAGTGCTATGTAGCTCCTGTTTGAATAAAGACATTGACGGTAGCCTATTTGAAAAATAATATTCCACATCCACAAACTTGCTCAGTATAAATTGATGTTAATTCCAGATTTAGTTCATGGAAAAGGAAAATGGCCTACAAATTAATATGATGATTTTTCTAATTTTTATTTCTTTTTGTTTGCTTGTCTTTGGTGCTGAAGATTGAACCCTGGGCCTCGCATGTGCTAGGCAAAAGCTCTACCGTTGAGCTATAACTCAGCCTCTCTTTTCCTTCTATGCTCCTTTGGGAAAGCATCTCTACACAAAATCTGTTTGTGAATGTAGGTTTCTTCATTTTATAACGGTGTGCAGTAATTTCCTTGCAATGCGCTTTATAGTTGGTGTGCTAGGCAGCAAAGATTCCTGCTGCATGCAAATGATTTGCTCTCCTTAGAGAAGATCACTGCCTACACAGGCCCTATGCTGCAGGAAGATAGTGTTTTCCAAGGGTGCAAAGCTCTAGGTAAAGCTGCCTTGGAGTCCTCTTGAGTGCTTGGAGGAGACAGCTCACATGAGGGAAGGGTGCAGTTCACCCAGCCAAGATGTCACACATGGACAGGGGTGGGGGCACACAGAGCCTCCCAAAGGTCAGTACAGAGCTGCTGGTGCAGGAGCTTCCAGACTGCCATCAGTGTTGTGGATCCAAACACATCAAGGTCCTGCTGTCTTGTGTAAATACTTTTATGCTGTCCTCTCTTTGCAGCTTTGCAGTATACAGCTTCTACTACAGCTAAGTAGCTTGGAAACAAAGACTTAAAAGCTTGATCAGGCTATGTTGCATCTTTGACTCTGTCTAAGAATGTCTGTGGGACAAGAGTGAGCAGGAAGTCAAGCAGTAGAGTAACATTTGATGTAGTCTTCCGATGCTGATTACTGACAAGAGGAGCTTCCTCTTCCTTGTCGTGACTCACCAGTGCCTCTTGATTAAACACAGGTGGAGATTTAGTTAATGCAAAAGCATGGGCCTTCTTACACTTCCTCCTGGCTCACTTACTGCTTTAGAAATTAATTCTCACAGTTCTAGTCATTCTATCAGGCCATCATAAAAATCTTACATGAAGAGAAGAGGTGGGGCCTGTTGTGCTTTGGGATATGCTGGACAGCTCAGAAACAGAACTTGAGGATCCTTAACCTAAGACCATGTTCTTTCTTGTCATTACTGGGATTTGACAAACACAGTTGACTACGGATAATGACAAGAGAAACAGAAGTATGGAATTTCACCTGTCCATTTATAGTCTTGAAATGTCTTAACTTTCATTAAGACTCTACCCAATTTCTTACCTGAACTACAGCCTTTGTTCTGTGTGGCTGACAAGGATGCAAACACTAGCCTTCGTCAAAACAAAGTATTTCATGACTTAGGGTTAGAGGATTGAATGAATTTTCATGTAGCTGTCCCAGTCCAATTTTCTTTAGAAAATTAGACTCTATCTTCTTTTTACAAATTTGATTATGAATGATCAGTTCAAGGAGAATATTTTGCTTTAGAATGACTTTGCCTATAGGAGAATTATGAACTGAAAGTCAAAAGGCAGCCTAAAGGCCATTTGTTTACATGCCTGTCAAATGGTACAATCTCCATTCTAGAGTAAGTGATACTCACCAATGGCTCTATGGTGAAATTACTTATTTTATTTTCAGAAATTGATAGAATTCTGAAAAAATAAGAGTATGATGCTTTTATATTTGTATACAAATAACAATACGTTTGTGAAGGAAATACAGAACAAATGGATATATGAACTAGAGTAGTAGTAAATCTAGGGATGTAATAAAGCCATAAATAGAGAGTGTGAAACTAGTGGAAAATAAGAATTACTTCAGACTTGCTTTATTCAGGTTCACTGTAGCCCAGGCTCTGGTGATCAAAGCTACTTTTCAGCCTTGATCACACCATGTTATACCCTGTCATACGAAGGACATCCTTCCCCAAATAATCTTTATGGCTTGCTGTATGTAAAAGGACATGCCAAATGGCCCTTTATGAAGTTATAGGTCCTCAAGTGAACTCAGCTTGAAATAATCACTACACCTTCTTAACATAGTGAGATGGTACATCTTTAGCTCGTTCAATGAACTACCACATTTTTTTCTGAAATATTCGTATGTTTATTTGTGTGTGAGCAGGCAACAGTACTTCCTCTGTGGACACACAAGGATGTTGTGATCTCATGACAACTGTGTGTCTCATTCCTACCAGGACTCAGGGTAGAGGGGAAAGGTTCAGAATACATACAATCCATTTTCCATTGGCCTCTCATTATGGAATTTTTAGACAAACTATTAACATGTCTATCACTTTATGGAGTTTTGCATTTATTTCTATTGTGACAAATATAATATTGACTTGAGAGCCTTTAAGTTTCTTGTGCTGGGTATACAGTATTTTCCTTTTGCCTTTGGTTTTGGACCCAGATTCTCTAACCCTGATTTGCCATTTAGTGACACTACTGCAGAGAAGTTAATTCAGCTCCCTGAAAGTTACAGACTGTATAAGTTGAAAAATGTCCAACTTACAGCACTCATGTGAGAACTTTGTAAATACCAGATCAAACTTGGTATTGAGTTTGGCATTATTCGATGTTCATTCACTTCATTTCTATTTTAAGATAGCTGAAATGTCCTCATACAGGACTGCTTCTACTGAGTGGATGGGCACCCTGTGTAATATTTATATACATCCATGTTGAATTTAATTCAATTCAGATGAAATCTATTGAGCACCTTCTTTGTGCCAGACACACCAATGGCGACAAGAACTACATTTTTGTGAGCTCTTCCTCTGCTTCAAGACTTTTATTAGCTTACATATTTTGATTTTTCACAACTATGGCTAAATCTGGGTGTTACTCAAGATGCTGATCAAGGAATATAGTCCTGCCATTTTATAGAAGAGAAAGCATGACCGAACATGGGCTGATTCCTAAGACTGTAATTTATGTCTCCTGTAATAGAGATAGGTCCTTCCTATTCCTGGGCTTTTGCTCTTATTTGCTTAGTATTTTTCTGTCCTACAGCAAGTGATTGCAGTTTTCACAGGTCAGTGTATCTAGGAAGTGTTCCCAACTACCAGTTTCTTGATCAGAAGTGTTCATTGCCATAAAAGGTTCAGGCACTTTTATCTGTCTGCTGACCCATGTTGACACGAGCTCAGTGGTGCCATAAGGGAGCTTTCAACCCCAGCAATGCAGTTGTGTCTATGCAGAGGTTCTGCCACTACCTCATGGGTGTTCTTGAGGTTCTGAGTATTTCTTCTCTGCTCATATTGTCTGTATCAGAAAGGAATTTTACAGGTCAAAGCTGGGTTACGTAGAGTATAGGAGGAAAAGCCAGCTTCTAGCATTATTTCCACCACTTATACCTGAGAACATGAGTACACAACAGCCCAGCACAAACTGGGTTGTACCTAAAATATATTCTAGGACAATAAATCTGTTGCATATTCTTTCATAATCACTTTTCTTCTTACATGTTAGGCTGGCATTGCTCCCTGCAAATAAAAATAGATTATGTATACAGAGGAAAATGGGAACAGAAGAGAGGATTTTAGCAGATTGAAAAATCACATTTAAATATAAACTGAGAAATATTTGATTTGGATTTTCAGGTAGAATTTTGACACTGAAAATCTTGAGCTCATTTGTGTATTAGAAAAAAAATTAGGGCTGGGGATATTGCTCAGTGTTAGCATGCATGCCTAGGATGTGCAAGGCCCTGGATTTCATCCCTAGTACTGCAATCCATCCATCCATCCATCCATCCATCCATCTCCCCCTCGATATATAAAAAGAAAAGAACAAGGGTCATGTTATTGCCTTATCCTTCAAGATATGATCCAAATAGCATTTTACATAAATCATAATATATTGAGAGTGGGTATGTTCTCAGTTTCCTACAAATGACTGCAAGTTCTGGGGTCTCTTATCTTGGTAACTTTTAAGCCTATCAAATCATAGTTCAATAAAAAGAGAAACAAAGCCTAGCAAGAAGAGAAATGTTGCCAGGGCAAATGATGCCAATGTGAATAATTTGTTCCCCTTCAAATATAATGTGACCCACGCAGCTGTTGCATGGTTTCTAAGCCATCAAAAGATGTAAATGTATGTAACATATTGCACACATCATACAATAATCTTAGGAAGCCAGAGAATGAGAGTATATAGAATAAGATGAGGCAATCCACAAATCATCACTTTAATTTCAATGTCATGTCAGTTTTCTAGGTATTACTCCTTAGGATTAGCTGCCTATCATTAATCTTCCAACTACCTCTTAATTTTTTTTCATCATCATACTAAAGAAATTGAGTTGAGACAAAACAAGAATCACATCTTGAACAATTAGACACTAGGTTAAAAATGAAAGCTTGTTATATGGCAGTGTTATCATCATACAAATGTCCCTTGCTTACAGTATGTTGTGACAAAGTAAAATCTATTTCAGCTGTTGTGTGGTGATGGCTGTTATTTATGAAACATAAAAAGATACTGAAATACAAAAGGTCTTGAAAAGACCAGGGTAAGATCAGATAAAAAAATGAGAAAGAAACAGGCATCCTGGGATTGTAACTACTCTGCCATGTACTGACAGGGAGGTTGTATATTTTTAGAATATACTGAAAGGAATGGTCCTTTTACTTAGGTTTTTATGGTTTACCAGGAGATGCAATTTTCTGGTCTTATATGCAGTTGTAACAAAAGTCAGGGACGTTTTATGATAGCTGCCACAGTTCATAAATGATGGGATACACTAAAATATTTATAGAACTGTAAAATCTTGATTTCTCTCTGGTTTAGCAGATGGGGCCCTAAAACCAGTTCCCAGATTGTCACATTTCTTCACCCTTTGACGACAAAGAAGCCTGTTATCAGCTTTCTTCTCATGAGAACAAGTTCGCTAGTGTGAACAAGGTCACATTCTCAGTCAATTATCTATATTTGAGTAATGCCAATTAAGAAAGTTCTGAGCAGACATTATCATTACTTTAGACACCCTTCTTGGCATGAGGCTCTGATGTACTTTTATCCATTTCCTTGTTTTCATTTCTGGGAAAAATTCATTTCCAAAGCTGTGTCACCTGGAGATAAGTATAACACCAATAGTAAGACTAGTCGGTTGGGTGGCAGAGAAAATTTCTTCTGCATTCTGGGTTTATCGTTTTGTGTGTGCTTCCCTTTGAATCTGTGTTCCGGGCTAAAATGGCAATGCCATGTAAAGTTATCAAACTCAGGCATACCTCACAATTAAAGGGAAGAAATGTAAGAAGACAATGAAGAAGATAGGATATCCACATTGATGGGTTGCTAATGGTAGTTTTATGATTAGAAGTTCAATTAATAAAACTACTTATAAAACAGCTTCATATGGTAGTTATTTAAGGTATATTATAGGAATGCTGTAGGAAATATAACCTAAATCAAATTACAGGGAAATAAAGAGAAGCATAGGCAGGCATGATAGGTAGATAGATAAATAATATCTAAGACAAACATATAAATAGGCTAAATAGAGATTGGTAGAATAAATAGGATGATATAGATAGATGACAGATAAAATATGTTTGCTTAAGTATGGTTTGTAATAGTTTAAAGATTTCTTTTTCTCTCTTGAGTAATGTTAGTGAAATTAAGTAGATAAAAATCTCTAACTAGGATTAGTACACTGATGCTGGTGCTTTTATTTACAGGAAAGAATGACAATTCTTTCTTAATACCTCCTTTTTCCATAAAATAAAGTATGTACCTCAATAAGAAGTACATTACAAATAAACAACTTAAAAATCATATTTTCACCAGTTAAAATAATGAAATGATTCATCTTTCCCAGTGGCATCCAGCAGTAAGGAGCTGCATAGAAGCTTTCAGATCTACTGATCTGGAGCTCAGAGTGGTCAGAGATGGAAGAATCTGTGCTCCAACTGCTCCTGGGAGGTGGAGGGGATGAAGTGATTAACTGGGTCTGTGGACCAAGGCCCTAGCTCACCTGTTTGAGCCTGAGGAGGCTGTAACCTAAGTCATGAACTACAGCTGGGTACACTGAATATCTTATTTTTAATCCAGATTTTCAGACTCTTCCTTAATACCATTTTGTATCACAAACTCACTATAAGGTATGGTCAAACAAAATGGTGAGTATTTACATTTTTAAAAATTATTACAGTGAAATACACATTGTCCTCAGTCCACCTCAAAATACTCCCCCACTCTTCAAACATGCTTACCCCATTGTTCTTGAGTCTTCTTTCTTTAGTCACACTGTCCTGGTTGCCTTGATGACCTCAATCTGTTCAAAACATTCACTTTTCTTTTTAATTCTGACTTTAGAGAGGTACCTGAAGTCACATGGTGCCTGTTGAGGTAAGAAGGTGAAAGATGACACACCATAATGTTTTTATTTGACAGAAAGTGCCATGCACATTTTGAATGGATTCAGGGCATTGAGGCAGTCAGAAAGAAACTCATGAAAAACAACTTCCAGAAAACTGTTGCAGAAAGTGGCAAGAACTACTTGATAACTGTGTTTGAAGCAAGTATTTGAGGGAGTATTTTTAGGGGAATTAATAGCTATGTATCTTTTACTGTAGTAAATTTTTATTTTAAACATTCAATATATTTTATGATCAACTCTCACAAACATAAAAATTTGCCTCAATGATAGCATTTAAGCTTATTGAAAATAAAGTATTCTTTAATTCTTTTGATAGGAGATTACATTGGTTAGAATTGCATTTCAATAATTAATATTTTAATATTTTGGAATATTCTTCTGACTCATTTGAGTTTCTTTCTGGATGCACTCAGGTATTCTAGACCTCTCTGATCTCTCTGAATTACATGGCTGCGGAACCGATCAGGCTCACCTGCAGTTGCCAAGGTAGCTGGTTCTTCAGCTTTATCCCACCCTGAATAGCCAGCTGTCATCTCAGACTTGCACTCATCTGGCTACTGTAATCTACTCGAAAAATGTAGTATAAAAATATTGTGCTTGTGCAAACATAGTTTCAAATTGTCCTCCAGCTCCCTTGAAACTACACTGCTGCCTGGAAACTCCTTTTCTTCTTGCCCTTCCCATTGTCTTCTTTGTTTCCCTATGGAACCTGTGACTGCCACATAATTTCCCCACTTGGTCATTTTATTGCACATAACCTAGAAAACTGCATCAGTGCTAAAAGACTTTTTATAGGGTACATAATAAATTACAATATATCTTGATGTAATTCAAATCAAATTCAGTTGAAGCCTACTTAGCCAATGTGTATTGAGCCCCTGCTACATTCTAGGTTGGAGGACAGTTACTGTGGAAGTAAAGGAATATGAGAGAGAGTTCTTATCTTCATGGACTTTAGCCATGTTTCTATTACAGAAGTGGAGGGTGGATGGAGCTGATATGAACAAAGATACCATGAATTTCAGGAGCATGTGAATGCTCTATTTTGGGGGCCTGCTGTGCCACCAGGGTTCGTGTTGTGGTAGAGGAGATATTGATTTTAATTGAGCTTGACCACATAAAGCCATACAAGAGAAAAAGTATGGGAGTAATATTAGACCTGTGGTATACCGCAGAAAAAGTTATAGAATTGGAGATCACAGGGTGATCCTGGGACTACCCATGCATCTGATGGCTCATTGTTAGTGTGGGTGAGAGTGGAGATGATTTCAGGCTATAATGTAAATTCAACCTATCCTCATTATTCAAAGATTTTGTATTTGCAAACTGATTTATTCCAGAATGTTCATTGGTACCCTGACATCAATATTTACACACACTTGTGCTAAACTTCAGTCGTTATTCAAGAACACATGCAGAGCTCAGAAAAATGTATGTTCCTGGTGTGGTGAGCAAGGAGACACTGCCTTCCTGATTAAACCAACTTAGAACTTTACCATAAGCAAGTGTTCTTTTCACATTCTATTTAGAATCATGTTTCTCCCTCTTTTATGCCTCTTTTGGGTGATTTTATTTGTTTAAAATGTCCTCAAAGTTGCAGCTGAAGTGCAGTCTAGTGTTTCTATATACAAAAAGGTTATACTATTCCTACTGCACAAAATGTGTGTTAAAAGCTTAATTCAAGCATGAGTTGTGTGGCTACTTGCTGTGAGTTCAATGTTAATGCTGAGCAATATATTTTAAATAAGATGTCTTGGAGCAGAAACACACATAAGACAAGGTTGTGTATTGGCTGGCTGACAAAAAACGTGACCATAGTTTTACAGGAACCAACTCCTTCATTGCCCCATTAATACAGTGCTCATGATGACTTTATAAAACACACCTACTATGAATAACAAAAATCAACCATATTTAGTGAAAAGCAAAATATTGAAGGTTTTGTTTTCAAAGTAATGAAGACCAGTGAGGAATTTTTCATTGAGAGACACCTTAGGAAAAAAGGTAGTTAATTTTTTTAAATATGCATTTGAAAGTAGAATACAAAAATTCTCTAAAATATCTTGGCAGACAGAGAAAAAAAAGATTAGAACAAAGAAGAAAAAGGAAATTGTTTCAAAGAATACAAATCCAGAAATACAATCAATGCACTTTCATTGGATCTGGAGGTGCTCAGATTTTCAAAATAGATGAAATGCACCTTTTCACTTACAATGCTGTGGGTGCTATGGTTTAGATGAGTATCCCCTGAAGGCTTATGAGTTAAGGGCTTGGTCACAAGCTTATGGTATTAGTAGGAGGTCATGGAACCTTCTTGAGGAAGTAGAGTCTAATAGCAGGAGATTAGGTCATACGGACCTTGAAGGGATTTTGGAAACCTGGCACATTCTCTTTCTCTCTTTGCCTTCCAGCTGCAGTGAGGTGAATTGTTTCCTCCACCATGTGATTCCACCATGATATGTTGCCTCCCCACAGATATGAAAAGAGCCAATTGACTGTGGTCTGAAATCTCTGAAACTCTAAACCAAAAGAAGTTTTCCTGCCTTTTAAATTCTTTATTTCAGGCATTTGTCACAGTGAAGGAAAGCTAATGCATCAGTACTTTTATCTACAAACCTGAAACAAATAAAGCATTCAAATCAAGACCCTCATTCCATTTAAATTTGATATTTGAGTCAGTACTTCATAATCTAGGTGAATCCAAGCTTTAAAGTATGAGGATATGCATTTGATTTAATCCTTAATTCCAACAACTAGCTGGACCATGTTGATTAATCCTTTATCCTCCCTCACCAACACTGTAAAAGTGAGTCTAACATCTTCCTTAACTGCTGCAACAAATTACTGGCAATCCAAAACACATAATACATAAGAAAGTGCTTCGAAAAATTAAAAGTAATTTGTAGAATGACTTCTACAATGTCTATAGAAGTTTGAGGATTGACATAATGACTCTTCTTCAATTATCTCTGGTCAGTCTAGAACTTCAAAAATAGATTGATTCTTGTGGATTTAGTCTGTCTTCTAGAATTCCACTTAAATGCAAGTATCTTATCTTGGAAGAATGTCATAGTAAAGCTTATTAAATGTGGATTTACTCAAAGTAATATGTCTTGAGAATATGAGGAAATTATTATTTATATGCCATGCAGCATAAAGCAAAACTTTTGACTGGGAGGTTTCGTATTGCACAGGACTTTTTGTTCAAAATACAAAATCAGGGAGAGAGGGATGATAAACTCTGAAACTCAGCACATGTTCCCTTGAGCAGGGGACATAGGAGCAAAAGAAGCTGAACTAACAGAAAAGGGGTGGGTCTAGGTAAGTACTGTCATCTACAGAACTCTGTTTTTTTTTTAAATTCCACTTGAAACATCTATAGAAATTATCCCAGGCCAATATATTTGATACAGAGAATGGCACACACCATTGTCTGAATGTTTGTGCTCTCCCCAGATTTACACATTGAATCCTAATCACTGATAGGAGGAGGTGGAGCCTCTGGACCACAAATAGGTCATGATGGTGGAGGCTTTATGAACAGAATTAGTGGCCTTATAGAAGGGCCTGTGGAGAGCTGCCTTAGCCCTTCTACTCCAGGAGGATGTGGTGAGAAGGCACAGCCTGTGAACCAGAAGTTGAATTCTCACTAGACATCAAATTTCCAAGTGCCTTTTTCTGGCCTCCAGAACTGTGAGCAATAAAATTCTGTGGTTCATGACTGCCTAGTTTAGGGTATTTTATTATAGTAGCTCAAACAGACTAAGACACAGCAACAAAATTTGTAAGACATGTTTAGAAGTGAGCGGCGAAGGTCTATGCCTGTAGGTCTATTATTTATGCTAATATGCCAAGACACACAGCAATCTTTTACAGCTTATTCCAAAGAATGTACTTGGAGAAATGAAAAATATGAGAAATTGTTAAAAGTAAACAAGAATATCTACCATCTAAACTCAACGGTGTAAGATGTGCAATAGAAATGAAAGAAAGAACACGAGTCATACTGCAAACGAAACATTTTGGGAAGATTATCATGTAACTCCAAGAAAAAAATTGTTTTCTTTCATTCTAGAAAACTCTGTTTTGACTTGATCTTAGAAAACGGTAACGCTCATCCAGCAAGGCAAACTTCATGTACTGTTGAATAAATAAGAAAATGATAACTTCCAAGAATATCAATCTGATGCTAGTCAGTCCCTGGAAGGGTTGAGCAAAAAGTTTTATTAGCAGAGAGATGAAAAACTGCTTCTTTGTGAAGGGTGCTGGTCAGAAACCCAGAGAGTTAAGTCATTTTCCTAAATGATGTTGTCGTGTTCATAGGGCACAGGGTATTGGTCTTCTGTCTTTGGAAGACATCAGCTTGGAAAAACTGTTAGTTTTACTGCAGAATGGATATGTGAAATTATGTTTCTAAATGGATACTAACACAGTAAATTTGACTGTTGGGAGCCCTAGTCATCTATTTCTGTGTTTTTGTCTAAAGACTTGGTAAATTCACTGAGGACAAGAATTGGTGGTGTTATCTGGTTTCTCCCAAGAACTACAATTGGGGAAATTAAGCTCTTGTTTCATATTATTGCCTCAATTTCTTTCAGATTACATTTGGACTCTGATTTGTAATTTAGTGTTCCCTTCCTTGACTGTGCATACAGGCAAATCATAAGAGGGTGTGGTATAATCCAGTTGTATCACTGATTCATTATGAAGCCTCAGAAAAAGTAGTTAACCTATGAGTTTTCCTGATTTCCTCAGCACATGTAAGAAAGTAGGTAGCTACATGCTTGATGAGTGTACTCATACAGCTGACACATTTAGCATACTTTTAAATTAAATAAGCTATCAAATAAACATTGACACAATTGTGTATAGGTAAAGCTGAAGGGAAGCAGAACGCATTTGAGTTTGGGGGCACCCTTAATTACCATAACACTTGCCAAGCTGCCCTGGAGGTATACCTGAACAAGAACACTTACCTGTGAGGAAACACAAACAGATTACACAGTGAAATGTTGAAGGAAGAGAATAACACTTCTTTATAAGATATCAGCTCTTTTTCAATTTAATGATCGGTAAAAATTCCTCCACAAAATTCAAATATGTCTTCACGTAGTTTTCATGAGTGGAAAGCGCTCCCTCCTATGAATTATAGAAAAATGTTGTGCCTCTGTATTAAGTTGTACTTTTCTTTTTCTCTTTCCTCTGCTGAAATCGAGACTATATTTAGATTTCTGATATAAAATGCTTATATTTTATAAGTTTTCTTAGAAACAAAAGTTATTTCTTAATTATTTAATTTTGTTCATAAACCTAAGTTAGAATGTAATTGTAGTTATAATTCTGAGACAGTCCCAAAGATACCCACCTGCTGGTCTACATGCCATGTGTCATGCCCTGCTTATCAGTCAGTATGATGACTGAATTGCCTTCTATGAGCAAGAGGGAGGCATAGTTACTCTCATGATAACTTTATATTCGGTAAGACTCAGTCACAGCAGATGAGGGAGGACTTCTCCTGATGGCTTTGAAGGTGCAAAGATATGGTCATATGGCTCCCCTGGTAGTTAAAAATGGCCACTAGGCGCACAGCTGTTCAGAAAGTAGGGACTTCCATGCTACAGCTATAAGGAAGTGAATTCATCCAGGAATCTAAAGGAGCTCAGCAAACAGGCCCAACCTAAACTGAGATGGCAGCACAAACACTCAGCAGGACTTTAGTCTGAAGAGATACTGAGCACACATCCAGCTCAACTGGGCATCTTGGGAAATTTTGAGATTGATCCACATTGTTTTAAACCAAGTTTATGGCAATTTGCTATATAGCAATAGAAAAATAATACTGGTACCAAATATTTGTTGAAAAAAAGCTGAATGTTTTACCAGATATGAAATCACTATGGCTTAGAGGAGGGGGAGAAGGGGAATGATTCATTGCATTACCAAATCAGGAGCAACGGGCCTCTGGGCATAAAAGCCAAAGTCATAATAGAAAAGAAAGTATAACTTCTCATATTAAATTGCATTTGAAGAAAAAAAATGTACATCTTTATAAGAAGATACTGAGTCACAAAGTGTGCTAAAGAAATGTCGTATGCTAACCCTGGCTCCTGGAGAGGGAGACCTGTCTTCTCAAAACAAGGTAAGCCCAGAGAGGATTGGCAGCCACAGGGAGAAACTGGGAGTGCTAGCCCCAAGAAAAGCCCACAATTACTGTAAACTGCAAGAACAGTATGAAGTTTTACTCTGAAAGTAACTACTTTTGCATGGTAAGCTAGAGTTGAAGAAAAACATCCATTTTGGTGTCTGGTATATTTGAGATTGATTAACTAGGAACTCTTTTGGGAAGGATTTAACTGTTTAACACTGTTACTCTGGGAATCAGAAGTGACAGAACTTTACTTTAGGAACTTTCCAACCACCATCCCACCATGACTGGGTGGGGAGATAACCACAAAAGAGTAATGGAAAGGGTATGGTATGGATATTAGAATATCTGAGAAGTTTGAGATGAGCCCTGGAAGTACATGGGGTCCTCCCCTCTGGCGAGAGGTTAGGCGAGTTGCATGTGGTTTTTGGAAGGAGTTGGGTCTGAAAGTATTGACTTTAAGCCTAATGGACTGCTTGGTTTTCCTACCCCCATACTGACACCCAAAGCCAGCACAGAGCTCAGTGGTTTGTCTGCTTTCCCCGTCTGGCCATGTGATCAGGGAAATGCCTCAGCTTGTACAGTGCCACTGTCTGGGGTGCACAAACAGAAGTGGCTTTAGAACAGGAGAAGCACCTTACAAACTCCCAGGCTGTAAGGCTAATCAGAAAATACTATGACTTAGGGACACAGAGGGACACAGTAGCTGGAATGTCTCTGGCTGTATGGCAGTCACCATTGACCAACTGCATCCAGCAGGAAATGGAGGCCAAGACTCACTATCCCTACACAAAACCATGGATGCGGAAACAAAATAGAACTTAGTAGTGACTCACCATCCCTGCCCCGTATCTGCTGGATTCCAAAACTGCAATAAACTACTCATTCAAACACACAGAAATTTTTGGACTCATTTCTCTTTCCTTTGTTGGTTTTGGGGGATGGGGCATTTTTCATTTTCCTTTTTTTGTTCTTTGCCCTTTATTTGTCTTATTTTTTGTTTATTCTTTTCTATTACTTTATCTAAACTTATAAAATTCTTTTATCTTTAATTGGATCTACTTTTCTCTCCTCTTTCTCTTAATTTGCTTTACTTCTCAGATTTTACTTCTTTCACCTTCCCCTTCACGACATCCTCCATTTTTATTAGTACTACTACTAAGCTTTAATAGTTTAATAGTTTTGGGAAAGTTAGTTGATTCTATGCCATTATTATTGAATGATTTTTTATTGTTAATGGTATTATAGATGATGCATTTATTAGTAATTACTTAACAAACCTGTAGTCCAATGAATTGGAGAATCCAGAAGAAAAGGAGATATATATATATATATACACATATATATACATATACATATATATACATATATGTATATATGTGTGTGTGTGTGTGTGTATAACCAAAACTGAACCAAGAAGACATAAAACTCTCAATAATGCAACAATAGGACAAATTGAGGCACTGATTAAAAACCTACCAACTAAGAAAATCCTAGGAAGGCCAAGGATTTAGCTCAGTGGTTCTGCTGCCTGCCTCACAAACATAAGGACCTGAGTTCAATCCCTGGTACCAAAAAAAAAAAAGAAAAAAGAAAAGAAAAGCCTAGGAACTGATGGATTCACCACTGAATTCTACAAGAATTTCAGGGAGATTTTAATACCAATACTTCTCAAACCCTTTAATGAAATTAAAAGGAAATAAATACTGCCAAAATCATTACTGGAAGCTAGCATAACTTTGATTTCAAAACCAAACAAGGATTCAACTAAAAGGTCAATCTACAGGTAAATCTCTATAGGTCAATCTGTTTAATGAACATAGATACAAAGATCCTCAACAAGATACTGGTAAACAGAATGCAATAAATTGTTAAAAAGATCATAAATCATGACCAAGTAGGCTCCATCTCAGGGATGCATGGATGGTTCAATGTATGCAAATCAATAAATGTAATACATCACACAAATAGAAGCAAGGACAAAAATTGCATTATCCCAATAGACACTGAAAAATCCTTTGACAAAATCTAACATTCATTCATGATAAATACCCTGAAGAAAATATGTATAGAAGACCTTATCTCAACCTCATAAAAGCCATTTAAGCCAAACCTACTGCCAATATAAAATTAAATGGGAAGAAATGGATACTTTACCTCCAAAATGAGGAAGAAGACAAAGATGTCCACTGACATCATTCCTGTTCAACATAGTACTTGACACATTAGCCAGAGAAATCAGGCAAGAGGGAGAAATAAAATGATACATATTTAAAAGAGAGTAAACTCCTTTTTCACAGTCAACATGATCCTTTACATATAAGACCCAAATAACTCCACCCAAATACTTTTAGTATGAATAAATTCAGCAAGGTATCCAGGTACAAAATCAATACACAAGGAACAATGGTGTTTCAGAGCATCAATAATGAACTCATTGAAAAAGAAATTAGGAGAACAATACCACTCACAATAGCATCGAGAAAAGTTACTTAAGAATTAACCTAACAAAGGTAATAAAAGACCTCTGTAATGAAAACTACAGTAATCTGATAAAGGAGATCAAAGAGGACAGACATCAGAAAATCAAAGATATCCCATGTTCTTGGCTAGGGAGAACCAATATTGTCAAAATAGCCATACTTCCAAAAATGATATATTTAATGAAATTTCCATCAAAATATCAATAGCATGCCGTGTGGAAGTGGAAAACCTATGCTAAACTCATATTGAACCAGAGACTGGGCAAAAAGAGCAAAGAATGAGGCATTACAATCCCAGACCTCAAGTTATATTACAAAAATACAGTTATAAAAACAGCATGGTACTGGCATAAATACAGACATATAGATCAAGGTAACACAATAGAAGAGGCATAAACAACCCCAGACACATTCAACCATTTCATCTTTGAGAAAAGGGCCAAAAACATACACTGGAGAAAAGATAGCCTCTTTAACAAGTGGTGCTAGAAAATCTGGCTATTCACATGCAGATGATTGACTGTAGACCCATATCTCTCACCGTGTACTAAACTAAAATCAAAATGGATCAAAAACCTAAATATTAAAACAGAAACATTTAATCTGCTGGAAGATAAAATAGGAAAAACTCTTGAAGACATAAATGTAGGCAGAGACTTTCTGAATGGAACCCCAATGCACAAGAAATAATATCAAGAATCAGAAATGTGATTATATAAAATTAAGAAGCTTTTTCACAGCAAAGGAAATGACCAACAGAGTGAAGGGATAACCTACAGAATGGAAAAAAAAATTTTCCAGCTACATCTTGGCAGAACACTAAAAATCAAGAATATATGTCCAGGTTGATGCTGCACATAAAAAATTAGATGCTGAAAATAAAAGACCCAATCAAAAAATGGGCAACTGAAATGAATAGATGCTTCTCATAGAAAGAAGTACAAATGGTCAATAAATACATGAAAAAATGCTCATCATCACTGGCCATTAGAGAAATGCAAATTAAAACCATGCTTTCATCTTACTCCAGAAAAAAATGGCTATCATCATGAAATCAAATAATAACAAATGCTGGGAAAGCTGCCAGGTAAAATGAACTATTTATATTATTAGTGGAAATGTCTATTAGTACAACCACTATGGAAATCAGTATGGAGAGTCCTTAACAATTGAAAACATAGACTTTCTATTTGATCCACCTTTCTCCCTTCTAGGTGCCTTCCTGAGAGTTAAAGACATCATATTACAGTGATAAATGTATACCCATGTTTATAGTAGCATAGTTCGTAGTAGCTAAATCTTGGAAGTGGTTCATATGTCCATCAACAGATGAATAGATAAAGTAAATGCATTATTTTTACTCAATAGACTACTATTGGACCATAACAAAGGCTACACTTGAGTCATTTGTAGAAAAATGGATACACCTGGAGACCATAATGTTAAGGGAAATAAAGCAGACACACAAACTTAAATATTGCATGATTTCTCTTATATGAGAAACCAAAATATAAGTAATTTAAAGAGAAAAATTAGAGACATAATAGAAAATTTGGAGATGGACTTTTTGCAGATGGGAAGGGGCACAATAGATGGATGGATGGGTGTAGGAGAAGAGGGAAATGGGTTGTAAAAGGAATTAAGATTTGTTATTCACTTGATCCAAGTCCTCACAATGAATGCAATTGTTATGCATTACGAACATTTCCTAACAGATATTAAAATGTTAATTAAGAAATATCACAATAGTGCTATAGAAGAGTACAATAACAAATGCCACATATTCCCAAATGTTTTAAATTATACATGCACGATCTCCAACTAACGGTGGTTCCACTTAGGAATTTTCAATGTTACAATGTTGAAAAAGGGATGCATATTCAGTACAGGCCAAACTTCATATTCAAGTGTGTATATAATAGGAGGGGGCGTAGGAAAAATGTGGATTGTTTCACCAAAGTTTTAAACATTCTGTCCTATTTAGGAAATTACATCTATCAGATTGCTATTTTATCCATCAAATATTTTTTCTCATTGTTCTGTATTAAATGCAACTTTTTTCTTTGTCTGAAAAAGGGATAAATTACAACTTCATTAACTTCTAAGAAATGTCTTAAGTTTGCATCTGTCTTTCCAACATTTCCTGTCAAATGAGAAGCATAAAGTTAAGGTTTCTAGGAGAAGGAGGTTTAGTGTAGTCCCTTTTGCCCTGTTCAGCAGAATGCATTCTGGAATGACAGCACCGTTCTATACCATGGACAGAGCTATTCTCATGTTGAAGGAGGGCCAACATTTCATACACTTGCAGTATTCACCAGCTCATCCTGTACTTGAATTGAACAGAATGCATAGACATGAAAAAGACAAAGAAACAAGGGGAATATTTATACCTGTACAGGCACCAAAATTTTAGGGACATATGTTGTTTATGGATACATTTCTTCCTGTCTGAGCCTAGCAACATCATCTTTCAAGATAATGAATCTAAAGCGGGAGAGAAGATTCTCCCTTTGGTTGCCTCTTGATCCCTATGAGTACTTAAACGTATAACATTCACGATAGCAGAAATGTCCACAGTGTCGGTGTCAGCTCCCCTGGTATCAATCAAATATTTTTATCTGGGCCACAACATGACATGAAAGAATTAGGTACCACACTGACATGGCGTCGGGAGTTTATTCTCTGCTGTGTGCAGTACACTACATTTCCAGGGATTGATGGTAATTTCAACCTAGAAAGTTGTAATAAGTAATACTGATTGCTATTTATTTTAATTATATGTGAATAGTTCAGTGAAAGCCAAACTGTATACCCCATTAAAACCAGCACCCACTCTCAGACTTTCCAGAGAACTGTGCAAAGCTGAGAAATCAACTCAATTATTACTTCCATAGGGCATGCAATGATTTACATTTATAGGCCAAAAATGTCTTTCTCGTCACCCCAGCAAGAGCTGGGGTATGATTTATAAGGATGCAAAAGTTCTGGCACAGATGTTACAGAGCCTCAGCATGTTTGCATTGCACAGCATGATGGAGGCTTCCTCCTATCAATGCTCCCATATAGGTAGTGCAAGGCAAGTGCCAAGAGAATCTAGAGTTTTAATACAGGATATGCACTGACCCTGTGACAATAAATGTGATTGGCATTTATTTTCTTAGCAGGTCAACACTGAGTGCCACCCATGCAGAAGTGGGCTGCTTGGGTTCTTGTAATTAGTTTAGTTGCTACTGTTGAATCCCTAATGGTCTCCTGAATTATAAAAACATGCTTTTCTGGAACAAATAGCAGGTTCGTTATGTTTGCTCCTCTTCCTAAGCCTCCCTTCTCCATATTATTATCTCCCCATGGGAAAAATAATACAATTTTGAGAGAATAATATGTTACAGAAGAAAATAGATGGATCCCATTTCATGCTATTAATTTATACATTCCATAATCAGAATTAAAGAGAATGTTCATTTTAAGTTGTGTTGGTCTTACCATTTGTGTGTGCTTATGTAATTACTGGTTTTGAAAACCTTGAACAATGCTCCACTTTGAGGATTATGCTTTTTCAGAAAATAATCCCTGGAAATCTTGCTGCTCTGCTGTCAAGGTGAAAATGGTCACCACAATTCATGTCACTTCCCAAGATGGTATGACTGTTATTATTTCTTATTACTGAGCAAGATGACAATCACAGACAGGCATAGTTTTTTTTTATCCCATAGGGTTGTAATACTTTTAACTTCCTATGGACATACAACGAAATCTGTAAAAAGCATTATCTTTATTCAAAAAATAGGGCAATTCAGATTGAAAATGAATTTGATATAACAAAGTGAAATTTTGTAGCATTGTAGGGCTGAAGCTTTAGTTAGATATCTGGAAACTCTTAATAAAGACCTTTAAAATCATAGCAAAGTTTTCTCAAACTTCAGTTTGGCTAAGGATCACCAGGATAATTGTTAAAAACAGAAATTTGGGAGGGATTGTAGCTCAGTAGTAGAGCACATGCTCAGTCAGCATGACTGAGGTTCCTGGGTCCAATTTCTATCATCAAAAAGATAAAAAAGAACATACATTCATTGACATCACTACAGAAAATCTGATTCACCATGTTTCACAAAGACCAAGAATCTGTAGTTTTAAAAAAAGTTGTTTTGTGTAATTTGGAGGTAATCTATAGAATCATCTTCAAATATAAAATAAAATAAAATAAAATAAAATAAACACTACCTGTGTATCTCCCAAAGTAAGACTTTTTCATTTAGGTTAATTAAATACACATTGACTCATGTCTACAAATTGTAGTGAAATTTTATGACATTAGGAGTCTAATTTAATTTTCAAATGAAATCAGAGTAAAAGGATAACTGTCCTGGATGACTGTGAGTTAGCTTTCCACTAACAAACTACAGTGGACCCTTGACTTACGAACTCAATTTGTTTGTGAAGGCTGCTTGTACCTCAAATTGGTCAGTTGAAGGCTCAGCTCCTCTGTGCAACCTTTAAAGTCTTTCTCCTGTACACAGGCAGATCTCAGTGTTCTTAGAGAGACACTGGCCCAGGATTTCTCAACCCCACATAGGAAAGGATGTCACGTTCCTTCCAGAACGCTTTAAGGGTTAAGTCTATATCTAAGACTATCTGAAGGCACAAGCAGCCAGCATTCAAGTAGTAAGTTAAAACTTTGGTCATAAGTTAAAACTAAAATGCCAGTTGTAACCGAAGTTGTTCGTATGTTAGGACAGTTGAAACCCAAGGGTCCACTGTACCTGAGATAATCAATTTACAAAGAGGAAAGGGTGTTTTTGCCTACAGTTTTGGAAGTTTCAGGTCATGGTCAATTGGGTTCATTATTTTAACATTGTGGTAAGATAGTATGGTGACAATAGCACCTGAGGAAGCAAAGCTGTTTACACCATGTTCAAGATGTCAAAAGGAAGATGAGATTCCATGTCCCCCTCTGAGGACACACTGTCAATGACCTAAAGCCCTCCTGCTAGGCCCCACCTCTTAAATTTTCCACCACCTGTCATTAATGCCAAGGGCTGGGTCCCAAACTTTAGCATAGGCATCTTTGGGGGATCACTTGAGATCCAAACTATAAAAATGACCATTATATCCCCTTTAGGTCTTGGCAATTGCGGTATTTCTTCTAATGATTTTTAAAATATTTTTCTGTCTTTTCCTGCTAAAAATTCCTGTTTTTATATTTTAGTATGTGCTTTATACTTTAATAAATATATTTGAACTATGAGAAAAAATTTCAAAAATGAGTCATACAATTGTATCTTGGGTTTTATTTAAGGATCCATAGTGTATGACGGGGTGAAGTATGTGTACTACCATCTGTTAGGTTTTCCACACATTCATTAACTCAATTCATGATTCCCCAAATGGTCTACATGTCAAGAAATGTTAAAGTTTAATATCAGGAAATAGGGAGGAAAGTCATAGAATTAAAAATCTCCATTTATCAGCAGATTGTTAAAAAAATGATTTGCCATCTTTGCATTGGTGTTGTGTTCCTTTAAAGGGGATTAATAGACTCTAACAGGAGAGTGTCATTTCTTTGTTCTCTTCCCAGCCTGGTGAGAAGGGGGTGCACAAATGGTTGCTTAGTAACTGGCCCAGTATGACCATTTTTCCTCTCTCTATGTGCAGACATAGTTAATTGCCAGATTTTAAATTATTACAGTAATTTTCTATTTCAGTGACCTTATTGATACAAGAGAATTACAGAATTTCTAAAGTCAAATTTTCTGGTCAAATATAGTATATGGCAATAACACTGTACTCTGGCTTTATGTACCTGCTCATTAGAAATGAGGAAAATATCTCAGGAAAGAAGTGTTGACTTGGTCAAGGTCACTAAAATGATAAATAGTTCAGCCCAGGGCATAAAACCAGATGTTTCTTCCAAAATCTGTGGTATACTTTTTCTTCCTATTCACCTATATTTGTATTTTGATTGTCGTTATAATTAATTCATTTCCTTGGTAACAAAGGACTAAAATGACATGTACACACTCTTCAAATGTTCCCATTATTTCAAAGTATTAAATGATGCTTAGAAATCATTTTGGAGTAAAAGCTTTGCTTATGAGTTCTTCAAAGTCCTAATTCATGGAACTGTAGGCAAGATGAACATTTCATAGATAATCTGCTTCTAGAATGAGAGTTTTAAAATATCTCATAGCTGAATTCTTCTGTAAGATTCTACTTCACACTGATGCTCTTTTAATTTATATCAGGAAAACTTTACCAAGAATCTAGTCGGAAAAGATATCCTCCAGGCTACCTCCACACTGAAGTTTTCTTTTTGCTTTCTCACCTTCTTTTCTTCTTCCCCTTCCCCTTCCTCCTCCTCTAAATCTTCTCCCCCAACCCCATATCTCACTATGTTGCACATGTTGGTCTGGAACACCTGATCCCAAACAATGCCCTTGCTGCAACCTCCCAGATAGGGAATACAGGTGTGCACCAATATACCTGGCCTGGCCTTAAAATTATCTTTTGATTTTTGCCTCATTGCTTTTTAAATTCTTTATATTTTCATTTTTAACTTTATTTTAAATTTACAAATATTGCTTTTATATATTTAGGGGGTAAAAGGTGATGATTTAACATTGCTTTACATTATGGAATTATGAAAACAAGATAATCTATCACTACACGTACATATATTCTTTTGTGCAGTAAAAGTGCTTAAAATCTGCTTTCTTCATAATTTTGAAATATACAATGCATCATTATTTATTATAGTCACAATTCCATGTGACAGACCACTACAGCTTATTCTTCCTGTTTAACTGAAACTTTGTGCCTTTTAAGTAACATCCTCTTTCTCTCCAGCCACACTTCTCAGCCTTTGGTAACCTCTCTACTTCTATTAGTTTGACTTTTTTAGATTCCATATGTAATATTCATCTTTCTGTGTCTGCCTTATTTCACTTACAATAAAGTCCTCCACATTCATCCATGTTGTTGTAAGTGACCAAACTTGCTTCTTTATGACAGAATAGTATTCTATTTTATACATGTATCACATTTTTCTTATTCACTCATTTGGTGACAGTCACTTAAGTTGTTTCCAAAAATAAACAAAAGAGATTGGATTGAATTTCTGCACAGCAAAAGAAATGAGTGAAAAAAAAGCACAAAAATTGGAAGAAAATACTTGTAAGCCATATAACTGATAAGATATTAGTATCTAAAATACAAAAAGAACTCAACTCAATATCAAGAAAAAGCATAATTCCTATAAAAATGTTCAATGGGCTTTAATGGACCCTTCTCAGTAGAAGACATAAAAAAGACAACAGATGCATGAAAAATACGTTCATAGGAAGCTCTCATGCTGCCATCTCAAGCTCCTAGGTCAGAGAAGGTGAGCCGGACCCAGCACCTGGAAGGAAGCTCCCCTGCCACCATCCCACGTTCCTAGGGCAGAGAAGGTGAGCTGTGTGGGTGCCAGAAGCACAATACCCGCCCCCACCCCGCCATGGAAATGAGAAGACACGTAAACAAGCCTCAAAAACAGACTTCCGGATCACCTACAGCAACCCCAAAGGGAAACGAGGTGGAACAATCTGATACTCAACCACCTGGACTCTCTAAACTGGCAATAAAAGAGGATCTGGGAAAAATGAATTCAGAAATAATTACTCAGATAACAGCAAAGATTGTGATCATGGTGCAAGACATGGTTAATAAATCTAGAGAGGACACAGATAAAAAAATAGAGGATCTGAGGAACATGATGGAATCCCAACATAGGAAACAAATGGAATCCATAAAGCAGATGCAAACAGATTTCCAGGAGATTAAAAACTCCATCGAAAGTCTGCGCAGCAGAATGAACCAATGTGAGGATAGAATTTCAGATATAGAAGATAAGATTGCAATTAGTGACCAAGAAAAGAAAAATTGCTTTAAAATTGTAAGGGAACACGAGAAATCAATCCAGCAGCTGCTAGACAATGGAAAGAAGAATAACATAAGACTGATTGGAGTCAATGAAGAAGAAGGAGAGAGTGCAGATGACATAAAAAAAACTGTTCACAGAAGTGATGGCAGAAAACTTCCCAAGCAGGGGAAAAGAACTTGACATACAGATAAGTGAGGCATATAAGACTCCAGCTAGCCTTGATCAAAAAAATCTACACATAGTCATATAATAGTTAGGATTCCAGAAATCCAACAGAAGAACAAAATTCTACAAGCAGTGAGAGAAAAGAAACAAATCACATACAAAGGAAAGCCCACCAGAATCACAGAAGACTTCTCAATGCAAACCCTCAAGGCAAGAAGAGCTTGGAATGATGTATATCAAGCCCTAAAGGAAAACAGCCTCCAACCCAGATTGATATACCCTGGAAAACTATCTTTCAAAATTGATGGAGAAATAAGATACTTTGATGATAAAGGGCACCTCAGGAACTTCATGAATACCAAACCGGCACTCCAAAAAAATTTTAGACAATACCCTAGGAAAAGACAATGAGGATCACAACCCCAAGAAACCCAGCAGAATGAATCCATTGGGTGTGACAAATTAAACGCAAAGGGGGAGAATCCAACATAAAGAAAAAGTCATGATAAGGCTTAAAACTTTTGACTTCATCTCCCTAATGAGTGTATAATTCAATCTTATTAGTGTACTGATTAGTATTTTTCTGATTCTAGAGTTGCACACCATTCCTTGTGCTATACTGGCTATTTATCATCTTCTTATGTCTACATTTTAATTGGGTTGTCTATTAATGAGCTCTAAGAATTCTTTATATATTCTGGTCATAGGTTATATGCATTGTAAATATGGTCTGTTTAAGGACTACTTTTCATTTTAATGATGTCATTTAAAGTTCTAAATTTTGATGGAATCTCATTTATCAATTTTTTTCTTTTATACATCATGGTTTTTGTATCCTAGGTAGTTCTTGCCTACCCTGAATTCATAAATATTTTCCCTTATAATTTCTTCTTAAAGTTTTATACTTTTAGGTTTTTATATTTAAGTTCATAGATCCCTTCAAGTTATTTTCATGCATGGAAAAAAATGGTTGAGGTTAATTTTTTATATACAGATACCAAGTATTCTAGTGCTGTTTGCTGAAAACACTATCTCTTCCTCGGCTCTTGAATTGAGTTTATATTCTCTAAAATGCTAATGTTGAATAATCTTTCAAAATTCAGTGGACCATATATGTGTGGTTCTATTTCTAGATTCTCTGTTTTATTCAAATGATCTATACATCTTTCCTTACACCAACACTGCCTTGATTACTGTAGCTTTAGAAGAAGTCTTAAAATTAAGTACTAAACATCTTCCAACACTGTTTTTTTTTTTAACTTTTCTAGGTCCTTTGTACTTCTACATCACTTTTACATTTCAATATCCAATTCTTCATTTATAGAAAGTATATACAGACCTGAATATTTTTATATACCTTGTGTTTTCTGATACTGCTAAATTCAAATACAAGTTCTAGGGGGCTCCTAGAGATTTCTTAGTATTTTCTCTGTAGATGATCATTTCATCTACATATAAAGATTTTGCTTCTACCTTGCCAGTCCTATCCTAATTGTGTCATTTTATTGCCAGACTATTTTGGTTGGGCCTAGGTTTCAAAGTTTAGTGCACAGATAAAGAGTAAGCATATCTGCCCTTGTTCCCCACCTTAAGGAGAAAGCATTGTATCTTCTCTATTTATATAAGGCCTTCTCGTTGGAAGTATGGAGTCCATGTCTTTAATCTGTTGAGAAGGCTCTGTTCTACTTCTAGTCTGCTGATAGCTTTTACCATGAACAGCTGTAGAATTTAGTCCAATATTTTTTCTCCAATTAGTGAAAGGATCATATGGCTTTTTCCTTTCCTCTGTTAAAATGATGACTTTTGGGGGTGGATCTTCCACTGCTGAACCAACACTGCCATCCCTATAACAAAACCACTTTCTACATCCTGCCAGATCTCACTTCTAACAGTTTGTTTTGTTAAACAGATTTCTATCTATGTTCATACTTTTTTCTTCTATTATCTTTATCCAGTTTTAGGATTAGCACAATGTTGAGTTCCTAAAATGAGGGGAGAAGTGTTCCTTCTTTTTTCTGCTTTAATTGTTTGATATAATTCGTCAGTTAAAATGTTTATGAGCCTGCTGTTGTCATATAGGTAGTTTTTCAAGCTAGGAATATACTTTCTTTAATAGGTGCTATTCAAATTTTATATTTCCTCCAGAGTTAGTTTCATTAATTTGTCTTCCAAGGTACTTCTTAGAAGTTGTCAAATTTATTTCAAAACAGATTTTTGTAATATGCTTTCTATATCCTTTTAAATTCTGTAAAATCTGTGGTAATGTCTCCTAGATCTTGATATTGTAATTTTTAAAAATGTATAATTGATATTGTGTAATAGGAAGAAAAGGTCTAAAGGAGCAGGGGAAGTGGGAGGGGCAGGGGAAAGGAAAAAAGGGAAAGGAAAAAATATGAGAAAAGGAAAAAAATGGAAAGAAAGTCTTTTCAAATAGATAAGGTGGAGGGGTGAAGGGAGGGCAGGGGAAGGGGAAAATCATAAGAACCAAGGTACTCATGTAATGGTACAAGATCCCAATGATGAATGTTACTGTATTTTATACCTAAAATGTACCAATAGACTTAATGGAAAAAAAGAGAAAAATACATCCATTACCATACCATCAGGGAAATGAAAATTAAAACCACAATAAGGTACCATCTGACACATGTTAAAAGAGCAATGATTTAAATAGACAACAAGTGCTGGCGAAGATGTGGAAACAATTGTACAGTTTTGGTGGAAATATAAATTAATTCAGCCATTACAAAAAATATGGAGGCTCTTTAGATAGTATAATTAGAATTACTAATGATCCAGCAGTCACACTTCTGAGGTTTTGTGAAGAAATTGCAATCAGTGTGCTGAAGAAATATCTGTGTTCCCATGCTCATAATAGCATTCACAATAGCCTCACTGCTTGATAATTTACATTCAATGATTTTTCATATATGGTTATAATTTTTGACATGGGGATTTGTCCTTCTATTTCATCTATTAAAGATGAAAAAGCATCCTTGTTCAGCCATATGCCATCCTCTTCTTATTACACATTTTGAATTCTGGAGTATAGTAGCTTTCTGTAGTTAGCTATTAATCCTAATCTGTATCCTAATTTTCTTGGAAAATTTGGGGACATCCTCCATCCTCTCCATATTTCTTGTTTTCAAGTTTTCTCAAGAATATTTCTCTAACGTCTATTTAAAATCTCAAGTAAGAACTCCTTTTGTGTGTCATAACGTGGCAGAAGCAGGCATGTGTGGAAGAGAGGTCACATAGCAAGACAGGAAGCCAAAGAGAGCCAACGAGGCCAAACTCACTTTATCACAACTCCCCTGTGGTAGCTAATGCAGTTCCTGGAAAAGAAGAACTAATGCCTGAGATATGAGAGGGGGCATTCATCTATTCACATTCCCATCATCTTAACACTTCTCCTAAGGTCCTATTCCCAACTCTGCAGCGTTAATGAATGAAACCCCAATGAGTTCTGGTGAGAATAAACCACATTCAAATAGTAGCTGACTGTTTTCTTGATCTACTCCAAGAGTTCTTAATTCTCTCTTCATTCAAGTTAGAAACAGACTCATACCTCAAATCCCCCCTAATCCACAATTGTGCCCCTTAACTTTGATCATACATAGACGATCAGGGAGTCCACTAGATTAGTTTCCTCACTATATTTGGAAATACCAGGAATTGAGGTATATTATTCATACCTCTTAAAAAATAAAGACTCCTAATACATTTTATTTTTATTTGAGAACTTCCAGGAGCCACCATGTGCTTCTGAGTATGTATCCACTGAGGTGTCCCTGGAAGCAGCTAGTCTTCTGCCTGATAATTCTGACATCCACAGTGAAGTGTTAGACTTGACCACTGATCAGCACATCCACACTGTATGCTTCAATCTGTTATGCTTGTATTGGAGTCCACTGAAGTCCTTGTGCTAAATATTTACTGACATCATTGGGGAAAAAGAAAGGGAAGTTCTATCTGTGTTTAGAGCCTTTGGCATCTTGACACAACAGGGAGTTCCTGTGGAAAGCTTCCACTGGCATTGCCCTGGTTCATATTTGTAGAATGCCAAGTTCCTCCTTCACCTCCTGGGGTCCAGCTATACAGGAAGAGATGTTTTCAAGATATAAAGGGATGTGAAGAACTGCCCTAGAGACTCTTACGTTTTATTCTGTGATATAAGCACAAGCCTTAGGATATTTTTATCCTGCTATTTCCAAAACTCACTCAAGGGAGCCAGTTAAGCCCGCATGACAGGGGAGTAGCATGGTGACAGCCTGTGATTTTCATCTCCACACTAAGTGGGCCTCTTGACAGTAGAGTTGAGACCTGAGACAGCCCTGTTGCATTCTTACATTCTGTTCTGCTTTTGCCCAAAGGCAGAAAGTTTCATTTCTATGTGTGTGTGTGTGTGTGTGTGTGTGTGTGTGTGTGTGTGTGTACATGCCCAAGTTATGAAGAAAAAAATTATGGAGATTTGTGAGAATATCCTGGAGAGAATGTTCCAGATTATTTGTATAGCTATTTTCCATAAAAGAGAAGAATTTTCAATTGACATATCTTGTTCCAGTGTTCCCCTTAGATTCTGATGTTTTCAAACAAAATCTTCCTGGTGAGCAAAGAGATCCTGTGTATTGAATTGATGCCCAAATTCAATGGGCTATTTGCAAAGATGCCAGCTCTGTAGGAGAGAACTCACATTCTCCATATTGGGTGAAGGAATCAAATATGGCAGCAAAGGACAGGAGCCATTTCTTGCTTTTTCACAAACACAATCCTTAAATTAGAAGTTTATTCCCATAGAATGTTCTACTGTAGAAGTGATAGGAATAGAGAGTACAAGGAAAAATGAAAGTGAAGTATAAATATCATCCTGTAGAAGCAGATTTTTGCTATTATTTACCCCCACCCATTCTCTTTCAGTCTAATTATTCCATGTAGATAGTTACCTATGAGTCTACTTTTTCTGTGACTGAAGTTAATAGTGCTGGAATTTGAAGACTCTAACAAGACGGACTCATGTTTTTAAGTAGGATCACATTTTATTGAAGTGATAGGACAACCTTTATTAAAGTAGACTGTGGGGCAAAATGATAATGCACTCATCTCTTCTTTTCTTTCTTCCTGGAATTCCTATGCTCAAGTTTGTCCATAACACGATGTAAAGCCAGGGCAGGGAGAGTCATGTGATTTTTATTTCTTCTTTCTTTAGTGTGCTCAAAAGTCCCACTCATACACCATTTCTTAACAGCTGGCTTTTCCAAGATTCAGATCTGATATAGTCTTATCTCATTCATGGTTAGTTTCACCCTCAATCTTATATGGAGACAGTAATTTTATTTTGTTTTTGACCATAGGCTTCTTCCTGATATACATAGCTGTCCTCAGCATCTACCAGTTAGCTGTCCTGGGCAGGGAGCTGACTAGTTTCTGTCCAGGTTATGAAAACCATCCTCAAGGCATCTACATTTGGCTTTTATATGAAGATGTAACTAGCATAGAATCGAAGCAAAATTCTTCCCACATGGCAGAGGTGAATTTAGTACAAAGGCATATAGGGTCTGTAACATGCTATTATTATTTACATTTTTCTGTTGTTGCAATCAATTCACAACTTCATTCTTTCTTGGTAATGTTTTGTTTTGAAATGTTCATATAGCATATGCAAAACAATAAATGTAATATGCTACATAAATAAAATAATGGATAAAAAAATCACATGATTATCTTAACTGATACAAAAAAACCTTCAACAAATTCAGCATCCTTTCATGAAAAAAGCCCTGAAGAAAGTAGATATACAATGATCATACCTTAACACAATAATAGCTATACAATAAAACAGTAGTCAAAATCATATTGAACATGAAAAAAACTGAATGTGTTTCCTTTAAAATCAGAAAGAACAGAAGAATGTTTACCCTCACCACTCATATTCAATATAGTGTTTTACATATTAGGCAGAGCACTTATACAAAAGAAAGAAATAAAAGTTGTCTAAGTAGTAAAGGAAGAAGTCAAATTATTGCTCTTTGCAAATTATATGAGCTTTGCTTAGAAACCTCAAAGACTTTACAAAAAGACTTTTAAACTGATAAGCAAATTCAACAAAATAGCAAACATCAATACCTTCCCTATAAACCAACAATGAACTATTGAGAAATAAATCAGGAAAACAATTCCACTCATAATATCTTCAAAATAAAATACTCAGGGAAGTCTATAAAAGATTTTTACAAAGAAAATCATAGAACACTGAAGAAAGAAATTGAAGAAGACAATAACGATGGGAAAGACCTTCTGTGTTCATGGATCAGCAGAATGGATATTGTTAAAATGGTCATACTACCAGAAGTGATATACAGATTCAGTGCAATTCCTATCCAAATTTCAGTAACATTTTCACAGAACTAGGAAAAATCCCTGAAATTTATGTAGACAAACAAAAGACTCAGAACAGCCTAAGCAATTGTGAATAAAAGGAGCAAAGCTGGAGGGACACAATATCCAAGTTCAAAATTTCATACAAAGCTACAGTCACAAAACCAATATAATACTGGAACAAAATACATATGTAGACAGATGGAATAAAATAGAATAGAGGGTACATTTTTAAAAACACTACAGTCAAAAGCATATGGGAAAAACTGGATAGCCATATGCAGAAGATGGAACCCAGACCCCTATCATTCACCCTGTACAAAAATCAACTCAAGATGGGTTAAAGATATAGGCATAAGACTCAAAACTGCTGGAACAAAAGATAGAGGAGACACTTGAAATCAGACACGGGCAAAGACTTCCTGAATAGAACTATAATAGCATAAGAAATAATAGCAAGAATCAACTAATGGGCCAGGAGCGGTGGTGGTGGTGCATATCTGAAATACTATCAGCACTTTGGAAGGCTGGGGCAAGAGGATAGCAAGTTCAAGTCCCACTTGAGTAACTTAGCTGAGACCTTGTCTCAAGAGAAAAGTAAATAAATAAATAATAAGTAAATAAAAGGGCTGGGGTGTAAGCTTAGTACAAGGGTCCGGGGTTCAATCACCAGCACTGCAGAGAGAGAGAGAGAGAGAGAGAGAGAGAGAGAGAAAATGGGAAACAGAGAGATTAACAAATAAGACTACATTGAATTCAAAAGTTTTTGCACAGCAAAGAAATAATCAATAGAGTGGAGAAGCAGCCTTCAAGTTGGAAGAAAGTCTTTGCCTGATACTCTTCCAACAAATGATTCATATCTAGAATACATAAAGAACTCAAAAAACTTAGCAACAAAAAAACTCCTCAGTCAATAATGGGCAAATGAATTGAACAGACACTTCTCAAAATAAGAAGTACAAGTGGCCAATAAGTATAACAAAAAATGTTAAAAAAACTTTAGCTAGTGGAAAATGCAAATCAAAGCTACATTAAGATTCCATCTCACCCCAGTCAGAATGGCGATTATCAAGAACACAAAAAGCAATACTTGCTGACAAGCATGCAGGGGAAAAGGAACCATTCTATACTTTTGATGGGGATGTAAATTAACATAGGTGCTGTGGACATTAGGATGGAGGTTCCTCAAAAAACTAAAAATAGAACTACCATTTGACACATCTATACCAATCCTAGTTGTATACTCAAAGGAATTAAAGACATCTGCGTACCCATATTATTGTATCACAATGCTCAATTGCCAAGATGTGGAACCACCCTAGATCCTATCAATGGATGAATGGATAAAGAAAGTTTGGCATATATCCAGAATAAAGTATTATTCAGTTATAAAGAAAAACGAAAGTATGTCATTTGCAAGAAAATGGAAGGAACAAGAGATGATGTTAAGCAAAATAGAACGGATTCAGAAGGACAAGGTCACATTTTCCCTAATGTGTGGAATCTTAAAAAATAAGTAAAGATGCCATCAAAGTAGATGGTTGACAGCTATTAGGCAAAAGTAAGTTAGAGGAGGAAGGAGGGGAGAATAAGAAAGGGTAATAGGATGGATATGATCAATGTATGTTATATACATGTATGAAAGCACCAGACTGAAATCTACTATTTTGTAAAATTAATAGACTAATAAAGATACATTTAAATGTTTGTATAGTCCATCTTTTAGGCAGTGCTGCATATGAAAATTGGATTGATCCTAAAAGTATTTTTCAACAACTATATTGCTTTCCCTTTTGTGAACTGCTGGGTCATGCTGTCTGGAAGGCTGACTTTCTTGTGTGAGACAGCATAAACGATGGGAGCTCTGAAAAATGCTTCTCCTTCAATCATCATGGCCTTTGCTGCTCTGGGTCAAATACCAATTTCAGGTCCCATAGAGAACTTTGTCCTTTTTTCTACTTTTGTGTCTCTACCAAAGTTGCTTTTCTATTTCCTCTACACTTGGCATGTTCTGTTCTTCTTTTTCTTTTTTTAATCGGTTCATAAACTTTTCAGCCACTGAAAGACAGGTAAGCTGGAATATCTTTCATGACTCTTTTCCTGATTGCTTCTTCCTCTGAATTCCAACACTTCTGCTGGTTGGCTCTACACATTCATATTCATCACATGTAACATATTTTTTCCTGTCATTTCCACATATATCATACTTCCCCAACTAAACTGTAAGCTCCCCGAAGAAAAGAATTGCACCTTTTATTTTAAGCATTCTTTTCTTGTACTTGTATTGTAGTGATATACATCACCCAACAACAAAATAGCATCCGTGAGCCTAAGTCATTGTATTAGGGATAGGTTTAACCAGAGTATTAGGGAAAATACATACCTGGGATATTCATGATTTCTGATGCAGAATATAATCAACTGGCCATTGCAATCTCTGTAAAACACTTAGAAAAGGGAAAATTTGTAACAGGTATTGTAACATGTTTGACAAACAGGCCTCAGTGTATTGAATGCTGCCAACCCAATCCATTGCTCAACAAAATGACTATAAATAAGACAGAAAGAGAAGCAGCGTTAGAGATGAGATGGGCAATGAGGTGGAAGGAGTCACAGCTGTTTCTTTTCATTCATTCATTGAATTCTCTGTAAATATTGGTACGGCTTGCAAAGTGGTAAACAGCATTTCTGTAAATTAAAACGACTGCTCATATTTTGGCAAGAATAGCAGGGTTGTGAGTGTCAGGCAAAGCAGGCAGTGACATCATGGATGTGTGAAATTTCCCGAGGCCTTCCCCTACAAATTCCTAACTCATTTGCTCCAGAATATTTGAATATGTATTTTAAGTGAGCCAACTTTTTTACTCAAAAAGTATTCGACATTTGGTTTAGATTCATCTTTCTGCAGCTTGCATTTTGCCACGTGAATCAGAGCTTGTTTATATATTTCTTGTAAGGTTTGTTTTGGGTATGCTTTTGGTTTGCACTAAAGTTCCAAATAGGCAGATGTCTTTTTGTAGAATGGAAATAACATATCAGAGTTTTAATGCTGTTGTTCTTACATTTGCATATTTAATTACTTACATCACACTTTATTAGTATATTGTCTGATGAGGAATTCTGACTAATTAATTTCACCTGGAATTGTATGCAGGCATATGAAAAATTACACTTGGCCATTTGCAGAGACCAGCTGTGTATTAGAAATATCTGATCCCCATCTGCAGGATTAAAAAGAGTGAGAGAAAACAGCTGATTGTAAAAAAGTCACTTTTCCTTGTGCCCTGAAGGTGCTATTATTGGCAGATAATCTTTATTATTCAGCCTCTTTCTGAACATTAACTCAGAAGTTTGTTCTGCACATCATTCAGTGGGACAACTTCACTTTCCATGATTTTGGTTTTAATTTGTAGTGATGCTAATGTGATGGGTTCTACCCATATGCAGGCACTGGCTGCCTCCAATTCCAGCCTGAATCACACACAGCCAAGCTCATTTTGGACCACAAATTGTTTTGGCCTAACTGGCGGTGGAAACCAATAAACAAAAATCTGGGAGAGGTAGGGATAGACGTGGCGTTAAAAGATAACCCCCAGGATCAAATGTGGCCTCTTCAAAATGCAAAAAATCCTGTAGCAAGACTCATGACACACACATGCATGGTCTTGTTTTCTCTTCCTCTCTGTCTTGCTATGTATTTCAGTTTAGATTCTTTGTCTGCCCTGACAACAGATGGTGTTTTAATAAAGTCCAGTAGGAATATTACTGTGAGTAAACAATGCAGCGCATGCCAATTCCATAATTGCTGGGTACTGATTCAGCCTCTTACCTGCTGCATCCAAATTGGGACAGAACCAACTGCGTTTGCACCTACCGGCGCCCGCAGCTGTGGTGTGCTTGGGCAGCGAGCCCCGCCACGGAAGGTAAATTGCAGCTCTTGGCACCTGGGCTGGGAGAACGCTGCCATCTGGCTTGTCATCAAACCTGGCCATTGAATCTCTCAGAGATGAAATGGCTTTTTAAAAAATCTTACTATTTAAAATGAGAAAAAAAATGGAACAGAAAAAAATACCTTTCTCTTTACAGGCACAGTCTATTCTAAAATAACAGTTTGAGCTTATTTGAGCAATAGCTTTCAGAGTACTGTTTCTTGTTTTGTTTTGTTTTTTTCTCACTGATTCCCACGCTCAAAGGGATTTACAATCTAAACCTATTATACGCTAATAGCAAATTTAAATTCATTGGATTTGGCCAAGAAATGCATGCTCTGATTTTTTTTGCTCATTGGGGAAGGGCAGAAAGTTTGGTTATCTATCTGAACTATTTTAGTTGTCTTGTTTCTTTTGATTATACAGAAAGATGTCCTTAACTCACTTATTTATTCAAAAAAATGGCATGGGTGAAGCAAATGGAAGTGGCAGCCCAATGTATGCTGTTTGTCCCTTCCCAACAGTCCCTGCGAACGATCTACTAACTAGAGGACTCCAGGAAAAATGAGACGAAGTCAGTGATTACTCACTTTGTAAGAAAGCCAGCAGCATGTGATGTTTATCCAGGGATCGTATTTTAAGTGACATCCAGTTTCTCCAAATGCTGCTCTGTCCAACAGAGTACTCTAAACACTTTTGGTCATGCCTACAATTATAAAAACAAACAAAAAGCAAAATGAACTGCAGAAACTGCAGGACAATATTAACCAAAGAGAAAGGTTAATGTCTACTGGCTGACACACTCAGGGAAAATCCTCTTTTCCTCCTCTGCCCCTGGAAGTAAATGCAACACAGTCAACTGATAGGACAAGCCTGTAACAACTGAGGTTTTTCTTTTTCCCAAATGAAGCCACTACCTTCCTAGATAGATTGATTGCTACATGAACTGTTAGTATTTCAACATTTTTTGTCCTACTGCTTTTTAGATAAAATGGTTCTATTTTTAAGAAGAATTTGAAACACGTGAAAAAGCAGACAAAATAGTACACTCAAAACTCTCATATGTTACCAATTCTGAGCCATTAATCTACAGTTTAACACTGACTAGCCTATCCATGCCTCCTCTATATCTCTCTTCTCTGGTTCATTTGAAGCTAATTCTATGTATCCTATGAACTCAGCTGTAAATATTTCTAGATCTACTTTAAAAATATAAAGAAACACTTCAAGAGTGTTATAAGAAACTTCCAGTGACTCTTAACCAAAATATGCTTTGTTTTAGTATGCTCTCTCTTTATATTTTCCAAAAATGCACAAGTTTTATACTGTTACTAGAACACAATACCATAAGTGTAGTATTTTCAAATGACAGCAGTTTAGTCTCTTATTGTTTGGGGACTTACAAGTCCAAGATGGTATTTCTGAAATAAAACTGATACATCATCAGGGCTTCTGGAGCGTCTGTCTACGGGAGATGCTGCTCCTCCACCTGTCCAGCTTCTAGAGGCGCCTTCTGTGCTTCCAGTCTCTGGAAGCTGCCTGTATTCCTTCGGCGTGGCCCACTCCATTTCCAAAGCCTGTGTCTGCATCGCTTTCAACTCTGCTCCTGTGGTTGTGTCTCCTTCTGTGTCTGACACTCCTACCTGTCTTCCAACTTATTAAGATCTTGTGACTGCACTGAGCCCACTCCCACCGTGATCCCCCAGGATGATCCACCTCAGCGTTCTCACTCACATCTGGGAAATCTCCGTTCATGTAGGGAAGGCTGTCGGGGTTCCAGGGTGCAGCCATTATTCTGCCCACACTGAGTGAGATGAAGGCATACGTATGGGAGTGTCGTAGTTTTAATGTTTTAATGTGTGCCTCCTAAGAATGAAGCCTTTTTCCTATATAATCACAGCAAAAGAGTGAGAATTAGAAAATGATTTAATCCACACTCTGCAATCTAATTTTGTCAGTTCTCTAAATAACAGTCTTCATTCAATATTGGACAAACTCCAGGATCCCATAGTATGTATAATGGCCACGTTTCTTTGGTTTTAATTTAATCTAAATCAGTTTTATCACCTTTTCTTCTTTTTTGTCCTTTACTTTGATGTTTATGCAGGATATAGAGCTGTTATTTCATAAATACCCCCCATGTGTATTTATCTAATAGTATTTCATGATTGGATTCAGATTATAAATTTTTGTCTCAGTAGTTAAATTTTATTTATCAACTTGGCGAGAATATGGTGCACATTTGTTGTATCAAATACTAATCTAGATGTTGCTCTGAAACTATTTTGTACAAATGATTGCATCTAGAATTAATTGACTTTATGCTAAAGGATTACCCACAATAATACAGATGGATCTCCCCTAATCATTTGAAGACCTAAGAGCAAACTTCGTGTTCCAGGAAAGGCTTCCACTTCAACACTGTTGTCACAGTTTGGATCTTAAATGTCCCCCAAATTCTCACATTCACAGGGGGAGCCTGGTCAGAAAGGCGATTCTTGGGGCTATGACTTGGCAGAGTGTGTTTGTCTCCCTGGCCTCTTACCCTTCTCTCTGCTTCTTGGCTGCCGTGGGTCGAGCAGCTTCTCCTGCTCCGTAACTTTTCTGCCTGGGAGGGAGCCACACGGATTGAAACTGTGAGCCAAAGAAACCTCTCCTCCTTCGAGTGGTGTATGTCAGGTGTTGTATCTCAACCAAGAACAGTGAATGACTAGACAACTATATTATAGAAATCCTGCCTGAGTTTCCAACCTGTTCCATTCCTGACATATATATTGCATTTACCGTTCCTATAACTGCGTACGGCAGCAATTCTTAAAGATGCCTCCCTGATGTTCTGTTAGCTCTGTTTCTCGGAAGAACCTTGGATGCCACAGCAGATGCAGTAGAAAATGAACACGGGTCTCCTCAGGTCCAGTAGGAGTGCATCTCACTCTGAAGCTCTCCACATGCCTCTCTCGGTGAAAGTGGCGTCCATCACATCTCTCCTCTGGAAAGTCACCATTCCCCCTCCGTGTAATGAGTAAGCCATTTTAGAGCTATTCTTTCAGATTGTGCACATAGTTTTTGTGTTTACTGATTGTTTTCTACCCTTTAATTTCTTCTATATTAGTGCAAATATTACTATAAACAAGAGATTTTCCTTTTTGCCTATCAAATGATTTAACATTTTATTAATAATATATACAAATGTACATGTTCTCCTTTCATTTTTTGGTGATAATTAGGAATGTGCTCTAGCTAACTCAATTAACCTTAAAAGCCAGTTTTACTCAGTTCTCTAAAGCAGTGGCATAATATTAATAGCATGAAATCTCTCAGTAGAGTATTTACACTGTAAAAATCAGCAAATGTTGCCAGTGAGATTTTTTTTTTCTTTTCCTTATAGAGAGACAGTTTACAAGGACATCATTGTCTGTAATTCAAAACTATTAATATTTATTTTGATGATCAAATTGCAATTTGACCAGAAGGAAGCCCCTCAAGATGTGTCCTATATTTTGACATATAGTACCTCCATCATTTATTATTCTCTAAGCATTTCTTGAATTTCTGGTTCAATATTATTTCTACAGACATTTTGTATTGTCCCTATGTTAGCCCTGAAAACAGGTTTTATTCCAAAGAAGACTGTTTTCTCTTAGTGGAGAATCATCTTTAGAAAACAAAGTGTATACTGGGTCTTTGTCAATCATATTGATATAATTTAGTCAGCAAAAAGAAAAAGTAGATATAATTATATCTATTTCTGTACTTTTATTAAAAACAGTATATTTATCCCAGTACCTACAAACTCTAATCTTGTACCATTGCTAGAGCTTAGTGTTCCTTCCTTTCATACTTACAAATTTATTATCCAATAGTGAAAAATTTCACTCCCATTTTCCTTCATTTAGTTAATAATTTCCCTAAAACTAAATTATACAGACATATACAAAAATTAGAAAAAGTAATTTCAAAATTGCTAGTCCCTCTCACTATAAAAAGCACTCCCAGTAACTCAAGATTAATATCTAATTGTAGTACTTCCTTTAGGGAACGTTTATATAAAATAAAATATATACATTTGAAATTCAAAATTTGTTGAGCTCTGACAGAGGTATACCCCATACTCCTCTATATTTAGGGAACATTACTATTGGATAAGAGGATTCCTTTGTGTCCTTTCTATTAATTTACACTTTCGGACTCTATCAGTTTCTGATTTTTTATACTGTTTTGTCTGCTAATGAACAGCATGTAAATGTGATCATCAATTAGTTCATATTTTGTGTTCTATTATGATCTCTCATAATATCTGTGAGATTTATGCTTGTTGTTTTGTGTGCATAGCAAGTTATTCATTTCTATTATTGCATAATACTTCTTGTATTAGTATGCTGCAGTTTTTTATACATTTTTGTGTTAATTGAAATTTGGGCAATTTCAAGGTGGCCATGATTTCTGAAGTTTCATTGATTTATTACACAGAGGATCATTAACCAAAGACTTCCTTAAGTAGAAAAAATGAAAAATGTGGTAGGGAAGCAGCAGAAGGGTAGAACTGACAAACTCACTAAGCAGATGGAGCACAGAGTTCGAGATAAAGTACTGAGAGAATAAAGTTGCACAAGGGAAACCTTTAAAGACCTGCAGGGAGGTCCTGAGTGTCTTTGTTGAGCACTGACCTACATTCATGCATGAGAAAACAAATGGAAGCTGAGTAAAGAATCACCCAAAGGAAGAAGGCTGAATAGACCTTGGGGCTCCTGCAGGGTTGCCTAGAGTTTGTGCTCCCAACTGCCTGATTGAGAGCCTTCATGATACACAGGGCTTCAAGTAGAATTGTTACAGAATTAACACATGAGCAGTGAGACTAAATTACTGTGAGTAAAGAATGCACTAAATAGACCTGAATGAGGCTTAAAGGCCAACTTTGAATCAAGTCAACTAATTCAAATTTAACTACATACTGAAACAGAAATCCAACATTTTCAAAAGAAATAGCATATAACAAAAATCCAGCACCCAACTATAAAATTCAAAATGTCCAACATCTAATCAAAAATTACTCAGCATGCAAAGAAATAAGAAAATATGACTCATCTACTGGAGAAAAATCAGACAATAGGAAGTCACCTGAAACTGACTGTGATGATCCTAGCAGTGGGCAAGAACACTGAAAGGGACTGGTGAATAGTTCATATGAACATGATTATGATGAGAAAAGAAATGGGAGATGTAAAAGTGACTCAAATGGAATTTCTAAATATTAGAAATATTACAAAGGAAGTGGAAAATATTCTTCATGAGATTAATGACATAGAGGACACTGAAAAAGAAAAGACAAACCAGTAGAAATTGCTCAAATGAATGGAGAGAGAAAGAGATGGAGAAAGAGAAGTACTGAGAGAAAAAAATACAAAAATAAGCAAGGCCCTAGGCTGAATCATCAGCACCAAAATAAAAATAAATAAACATCAGTGGTTTATATGACATCACCCAGGAATTTAACACATGTGTATCTAGAGGTCTAGAAGAAGAGCAGAGAGGAGAGGACAGAACATATTTCGGAAATAATTGCCAAAAATTTTCCAAGTTTGGTAAAAAATACAAATCCACAGATCAAAGAAGCTCAACAGTTCCTAAACATAACAGACACAAAGAAAAATACACCAAGGCACAATGAATAAATCTGCCAAAAAACACAGAAGAGAGAAGAAAAACGTAAAATAAGCATGAGGAAAAAGAGATACTGTGTATGAAGAGGAGCAAAGGTAAGAATGATGGGAGAGCTCTTGCTTGGAACTGTACAGTATTGTGGAAACATTTTATTGGTAGGAAAATACTGCTTACTCAGATTTCTTCAAGGTAGCTTCAAAACCAGAAAGAAAGAAGGAAAGAAGGAAAGAAAGAAAGAAAGAAAGAAAGAAAGAAAGAAAGAAAGAGAAAGAAAGAGAAAGGAAAGACTTTCAGGCAAACAAATCTGTTCAGTTTTTGATTTGTAACCTTTAGGATTTGGTTACAAATTTCAAAGATTAATCAGATATTATTTTACTCTTCTATGAAAATAAAAATGTAGCAAATACAATAATCTGTCAAATATTATTAGGCTAAAGGACATAATGCTCTCTCCTCCTACTACTTAAAATGAGGCATTCTCAAGCACCTAACGTAGCCACACCCGGGGGGTCAGAATTACATGGCGTCCTAAATAGAGCTCTCACTCCGTGATTGTCACCAATCACAAGTATGAATCAGGTGAGATCAAGCCATCCAGTGTGTATGACATTACTTTTTCTAATGCTCTTCCTCAAGCAGAGTCCTCATGAACCACAGACAGAGAAAACAATAATTTTCTCATTTGTCTCCTTGCAAATAGGCAACTATTACCCATTAGGTAATATTTACCATTAGGTAAATTAATTATTACCATTAGGTAATACTGTAATAGGTAACTATTACCATTTTGGATGAAAGAGAGAGAAATAAAATGGATATAAAGAGACAATACTTTAGGACATTAGTGCTCACTTCTTTCACAAAAGGAAAAACTGACATTTACAAAACATAAGCAGAAAGTTGAAAAGTATAATGAAAATGAACAAGGAATTCAGAAAGCTTGTCTATTGGAGTAAACATATAAATAGATGAATGATATTTACTTTATTTGGGAAATACTGGAACAAACCTTATCATATATTACTAAATATGAAATCACAGACACAAAAGCCCAATTCCTTTCCCCGTACAAAATAATTACTCAATAAATGATGGTTCCAATTTATGTTGATTTTGGATAAACCAGTAAAAGAGAGAATAACATGTTTTGCAAAAAATTACAAGTATAATTTAAATATTTCATAAAATTATAAACATTTTGATGATATTTAATAAAATGCTTTACCCTTATATCATGCTTTACATTATGTATGAATTGATAATACCCAAGGAAATTCAATTTTAGCAATTATGCTTTCTTCAAATTCTTCTCAGAAATATTAACAGCAAATGCTAAAATTTTCACCTTAATATGGCATAAATAAATTATTATTGCTCTGAGGAATGATTAATATAGTCAAGGTTTACATGAACTTACCATAATATTTTTAAATGAATTTTGTCATATATGATACAATGGTCTGCAAAATTATATGTTTTACCAAGTTTCACAAACATAACTAATAGAACACTAATGATTTATGAATCTATGTGACTCTCTTGATTTTATGACTATTTCAGTATTTCTTATTTTGAAACTGTTCATTTTAATCATGTTGTTATACATTTGGATAAATCTGAGCATTCGCTTCTTTTTAGTTGTAGTATTCTGAAAGTTCTCAGTGTAGTCTTGTGATTTCTGGTCTTCTGGAGAATAGAATTTCATGTGACCATACCAGCATCCATGTCTGTTGACAGTTACAGTAATGATATGTCAACATTTCATGAATAGTTAGCTTTGAAAAATGCTCACATGCCAGGATGTGGATTTTTCAAACAATTTAATGTGCTACCATCTGACAGCAACATAGACCTTTGTAGAAAAATGTTTTCTTTCTTCTATATTGACCTATAGTGAGATGAAGATTTTACCAATATGAAATTTCTGATAACTGGCTCCTTACTCATAGAAATAGAAAGCTAGATAACACCCTCTCTCTCTCTCTCTTTCTCTCTCTCTCTCTCTCTCTCTCTCTCTCTCTCTCTCTCTATCTCTCTCCAAGCTTGTGTTGCTGGAACTGAATGATGAATTACAGCTCGTTCTTGATTTAGGACTTTGAAACTCTTTAACATAAAGACCAGGATTTAGTATTTCAAAATCTTCCAGCAAGGTTCAATTATACTTCTTTCTTGACTTGGGACTCTTCAAACCTTTAATAAAGGGAGCATATAGAGCTTTGAAATCCTTTATAAAAGTTACCCCAAGTATTATTTTGTAACCATTAATGGAATAGTTTTAGGAATTGTCACCATAATTTCTACAACTGAATAGCAGCAGTAATATTTCTTGTTAAGAATCTTGCTAAGATTCCCTTCCTAAATTACATTTACAGCTGGGCCTCTGTCATATTTTTAAGTAATTAACCTTTGCAAATATGACAGTCGTTTGTTCTACCATTCTCAGAATTACTATTGTCTCACTATCACTTTTTATTTTGAAGGACAGGAAAGGAAAATATGTGTCCATATTTGACAAGATGTTTACTATTCTTGCTCAAACGTGGCTAAAAATACTGAAACTAAAAGTTACACTCCAAACTATTGAGTGGTCTATTCTTTCCAAAAACAAATCCTTTCTTGATTAGATTAATATAAGTTGTTGATACCTTTAAATTATGTAATTCTTGAATCCTACCCACATGATGAATGGTCCTTTTTCTTGAAAAGCAATCCTGGGCCGAGGATTTAGCTCAGTGGTTTTGCCGCCTGCTGCGCAAGCGCAAGGACCCGAGTACCAAAAAAGAAAAAAGAAAAAAAAAAAAAAAAAGCAATCCTTCCCCTCGATCCCTTGATCTCTTTTTTTCTGAATTCCTACTCCACTGTTATCAGTAATTGGTATTTAACACTTACTGCAAGGCTGCTCAGAGAGGGTTCGAAGACTTGGCCACCTGGACATGTTACCAAACAGGACGAAAGTCAGCAGAAAAGTTTAGGTCCATTTTCTGATCAGTCATGAGGGTTAAGTGTGGAATAGTGAAACTTGAATCTGTGAAGCTGCTAACCAAAGAGAAAAACCACACCCGGAGGCAGGTCTCACAGGTCTCATTGGCTGCTCCTGAATAACAGTAACACGGAGCATCTCCTTTGTTGGGTGCGCCTGGAAGAGGCGCACAGGACTCACCAGGGAGAAGGACTGGAGTCCACACAGACCTCGTCACCCTTACAGAGAGGAAGACTGGAGCTGCCTGTGACAGGGCGCTCATCTTGTCTCCAAGACACACCTGAGGAACAGGGAGCAAGCACACTGCAACACAAAGCTCCTCACCTCTACAAAGCGGTTAACTCATGAGGAAAATGTTCTTTTCCTCATTCTCCCCGGCAAGCAAGCGAGGAGTACCAAATGCTGCCGGAAGGGGCTCAAGAATGGAGAGCGACCTTGGAGACACAGGGGCAAAAATCGACCTAAGGCAGAGAAGGAAAACAGAAAAAACTTCGGGTAGGCCACCCCTACCTGGAGTATCATTTAATGCTAGGGGACTGAAGGCTGAGGGGTACTGAGGCTTATACAGTAGTAACGACCAAACTATACCCACTGCAGTTCCCAATAGGTTACCTCAACCTCTTGTACCAAACGCCCAACCCTAAATAAACAAATACATAAGTGAAAAATAGGTATATCCATTTCTAGACACAAATGGTAATCATTTCATCTCCACTGTCCTATATAATATGCCAGCTTTCCACAAAAAACTATGCTGCTGAAAGGAGAGGGGGGAAAAACCCACTGGGAAGAATCAAAGTAATCAATAGTATCAATCTCAAGACACTGTTGCTGGAAACTCCTGAAAAAGAATTTCAGTTAATTATAATTAGTATGCTCGTGTCTCTAGTAGGTGGTTAGTTTATCTATTTGAGATGGGTGCCATAGGTCAGAATATAATGGAAATGCTAAAAATGGCAAAACAACAACAACAACAATAACAACAATGCTTGGACCAAAACGTAGATTCAGCACAGCTGAAAAATAATTTATAGACGTCAGTGAAATCAATAAGAATTAGACAAATGGAAGCACAACAAGTAAAATGAAAAATGCCACCTCCAAAATTAAGAGTGAATTCAAGAGATTTGGAGCAACATGAAATTGTGTGATATATGTTGGTTCCCAAAGGAGAAGAGAGGAAGAACTTGATAGAATAAATATTTGAAGAAATTATTTTCCAAAATTAAAACAGAAACTTTAAATCACATAGACAAGCAGCACAGAGAATGAGTGAAACAAATTTTAAAAAAGAAAGGTAGTCAAGAGAAGAGTAGGAGAGAGAGGAAGGGAGGGAGACTGTAAACATTTTAAAGCAAAGATTAAAAGAAGGGAAAAATCACGTTATATATAATAACAAAAATAAGACAGCACATTGTTTTGAGAAATAAGACAAGGAGATGACAGTGGAGTGGTATCTTTCAACTGCAGTAAGAAAGTGATTGTCAACTTTGAATTCTATATCCAGAAAAATTATCTTTCAAAATGAAGTCAATATAAGGGTAGTTTTCAAATAGACCAAAACAATGATAACTTATTAACATTGTACTATTTTTAAGAAAAATATGAAGTGATATTCTTCAGTCAGAAAAAAAGAACAAGAAACAAAAATTTGGATTTAGACAAAAACAGGGAAAAGATATAAACCAAGGTAAAGCTCATTTTTTTTTTAACTTTTAGTTGTTATAAACGATACCTTACTTCTATAGCAAAAATAGTATCAATATGTTTTGGCTTTTCAGCATGTGTGAAAGTAAAACGAATAACTAAAATAGAACTCAAGAGAGAAAGGAGTCTTTATTTGCAAAGCATATAATACTAGAAATTTAATAATTTCATATTATTATGACGGACTATAATTAAAGATCCATATAATAAATGTTCATAAATGACAGACTGTTTTCAAAAAGATGTAAATAAGCCAGAACTGGAAAGTGGAACCTTGAAGAATAGTAAAGAAAAAGGTGAGAAAAAAATGTGATGGAACAGTAGAAATAACTAGCAAGATTTTATTCCATTGATAGAAATAATTACCTTAAATTTACATATCCTAAACACACCAATTAAAAGATTGACTATCATATTGAATAAATAAAAGCTAACATTCGTGCAAAAACTGGTATATAAAGGTTAGATTAGTTCTATCCATAATTGTCACATGGTAGAAATAGTCAAACTATCATTCAACATAAGAAATGATAATAAATCCATAGTACATCCATGAAATGTAATATACTGACTTAAAAAAACTATTAACAATTTTAAATATATATATTTTATATAAAAAGGATATATATATGCATCAAGCTTCATGACCATCTCAATATACATATATGGATATATACATACATATATATATACATATTTGGATATACATATAGGGATATGGCTATACATATATGGATGTATACATATATCCATATATGGATATTGAGATGGCCATGAAGCTTGATTATAATTTTTAATTTCTTAATTAGTTCATGTAGTTGTAGGTACAAATATAGAAATGTTTGGCCCATGTTTAAAGATAACTATGAACGCTAACCTGATTTGTACCGAGTGGTCCATCTGCTGTCTTGCCAGTGTACTGGAGAGGAAGGAGGCTTCTCCGAGGAGGGGCCAAGACCTGAGACCTCTGCTGTTTCTTAAGTACTTTCTGGGGGCAACTCAGTGTATTATCTGTTTCTTTTTGCACATATACAAAACAATATATTGTTAATGAATAACTCCATCTTCTCTTTTAACTTCATTTTTTTCTCTTGTGATTCTCATATACCATTGCATCTTGTAGTAAATGTGTTCTCTTGTTCTTCATTCTCTGCATTAATTACCGAATTACTTGATGATCTACGTAAGGGCCAATAGAAATAGAAGAGGACGTCTGATCAACATTTGCTTGCAACAGTAGTTTTACACTAGAGTGTTGGCCTAGCATATTACAGCAGAAAAGCAAAAGGAAAAAAAAGGAAAAAAAAATGTTGCTATGTGCTCTGCAAAATGAATTCTGACAAGTAAGCTTGAGAAGTCTGATTAGAAATACAGATTTCTGGGCTGTTATCAGCATTTGATATATTTCTTAAGCACTTGTGAGTATATTTGTTTGGAAAGATTGTTTATATGTTGTTCAAGTCAGGACATAATGGCAAAATCACCGCATCCTCTCCTATTACCAATCCTCAGAACCATCCAGTTCCCACAGAAGCCATTTGAGAAACATTAACTACTCCCTGAAGGGAAAGTTACAGAGGAACCTGCCTTTACAGGTCATTAGTAACCTTCTGCATTCCATTACCTCCGTTATTTTTAGATAATCTCACTAATCTGGTATTCAGGGTAATTTGTAAATAATTTAGTCCCTGATGTATGTGGATTTCCAAATTCAGACCCTTAAGAAAGTACACAGGGAAATCTCAGAAAGGGAAAATTTATGACTCGAGCCAAAGAATTTCACATTCTAAAATAAAGGGTAGTTAATCTAGTGTAGAACTTGTTTGTTTGGTTTTTTTTATTCTGCCTGTTTAAACCAGTAAAATAATTTAACTAAATAATAATGTTTAATTATTTAACTTTCTTTCACTAATTTAAGAAAATGTCATATGTTGGACTCCTAAATGCAATCTTCGACTGCTTCCCACAGTCCAAGTCAGGCTCTGAAATGCTTCAGGAGGATTACACTGGGAAGATGGAAAGTCGAGCTGTGTTCCCTGGAAGTGGGTGTTGTTATTCTCAATTCTCAACTTTGGGAAACATAAAATAGGGATTGTTTTTCCTACCAGCTTAGTGGAATTGCTTTCCCAGGAAGGAGAATCAAAATTGCATAATATTTACAAGTGAACATAGATGTCCCTTGTGCTGGATGACCCAAGCAATTCATTTGGTTCTTGATGCCAAAAACTGGCCTAGCTGTTTGGGAGAATGTCTCATTTAATTACATTCTTCTTGATTTTTGCCTTCAGTGCCTCTCCTTTTTCTTTAATATTATTCTTTACATGATTTAGATCCTGTTCTCCTTGTAAAGCCTAATACAAGCATTTTTTTAAATTTCAACTTTATCAGTAATTAAGGAGAAATTGCTCCTGTTGTCCATATTTATAAAAGCAAGTCAATGCAACTCTTTAATCTCTCAAATCATCTTCTAGATCAGACATGGTTTGGGAGTAAAATGGCATTTTTATTGTCATAACTGATTCACTTTAGAAATGCAACAGGCATACCACAGTCCTGCCCACTGAAGCTGCTCACCACGCATGAGCAGTTCTGAGATATTTAAGTGAAAACTAAAGGAGGATGACAGCACTTGCCAGGGATGGGAAAGAAGCCTGAAAACAGTGAAGCAGATAAGGAAAGAAATAAAACCAGGGGTGTTTTAACCAAGCCTTTTTCTTTTCTATTTGTCTGATGCCTGATATCTGGGCACTTCTTACCAGGAGGGAAGGGCTGCTCCTCCAGGATAGCTGCTCGCTTCTAGGAACAGCAAAGGACTCTCCTGAGAATGCACTTTTCATGTGTGAACAAACCAGCCCAACACCCATTGCCTTCTTCTGCCTCCTGAATCACACGGGTAGAGCCCAGGCCACTGTCTTCTTGCTCTAATCACCCCAGAACCAAGTATGAGACTGACAGTCAGCTCTTGGCCAGGAACCTGCAGAAATTATTCAAGCTCACCACTCCAAGCCCATTGTAGCCTGTTGATCCTGCCTCCCCCATTGCTCCTTGCCATAGCCACAGGAAAAGCTGTTGACCAGGCCTCTCCACTCCTCCGTGTGGCCCTGCATGGCCTAGTGGGCCCCTCTTTTTGGGAACACATCATTTTTCCCATGGAAGTTGTCTCTTAAGCTGTTGGCCTCACCATATCTGAGTATTAATAAAACCTGTCTGTAAAGGGTATGTTAACTAAAGAGTTATATTGTATGGATGGCCAGCCCTGAAACTCACCAGAATCTTCTGAGTGGATATGTACAATGTGGCCTTTGAGGGCCTGGGGGGAGCATCTATTCACAGCCTCCTGCAGAGTCCTCACAGGACCCCAATTACCCTGTTAACAGGGCCCCATTAACGCTGAGCCTCTTGGATCCATATGTGTAATAGGCTGGTTTCTGAGGCACGCCTCACCCTGGCTCCAGAGCTGCCCCAAGGTGGAAAGAGAGAAAGGTACAGTTAAGGAAAGCCAGGTGACACCTGCTCCAAGCTGCTCTCTGTAGCAGAGGTTTGTGTGAAAGACAGGTTGCACTACTTGCACAGTTCTTGTGCCCTTTATTAAACTGAACCTCTCACTGATTCCTCATGAAGTCCGCTAACCTGAATCTGACCTTAGACTGTAATTTATATGCAACTGATTTTCCCCACCCTTGCTCATTTCTCACTTGGTTTAGTTTCTTACCCATTGTGATGACCTACACTTTAATGCCTGAAGCACTAAGCCTTTGCAGTATTTGTTTATATTTTTTCAATTAAGGTTGCTTCATTTACCTATATTCACTTCTCCCTGGACATAAAATACCCAAGCTGCCTCAGTGGGACTCTTAGGTTCCAGACATATTCTTTCCAGACCTCGTCATACAGCAGTGATTTTCTCTCTATGTCAATCAGGGTCAATGATCCTCGAGAGTTCAGTAACTGCTTTTACCTGTTGATCCAGGAAGACCCCAAACAGCCCGGGTAGTAGGGCACTCACAGCATTAAGTCCATTGAACGTCATACTAAATGCCCTAGAGGAAGTGATCCCTTTGGGGACCAGATCATCTTCTTTGACAGAGCCTAATAGCTCAGAGATAAGAAATAGACATTGTGCAACTGACCAATTGGTAATGATGTAAGAAAGGCTAATCTTTGCTGGGGACACATACGTGTAGCATTGCAATCACCTGTGGGCTCAACATGTACACCGTATCCTGGTGCACAGTACCCAGACCCTAGAGTTTGGTTCCCATGAAGACCCCCTTTTTGAGGCTTTAATTGGCCAACCTATTATTCTGTTAGACTGGCTGTTCCAAGAAATATATTGTATGGCAGGTCAGCAGATACTAATAACATGAGTGAAAAGAAAATCTTCCATTGGATAGAACTGTAAGAAATATGCGCTCCTCAGTAATGGATTCTTTAAAACAATGTTGTGAAAGATACGTACTAGTCAATGTTCTCCAGAGAAAGAGAACCAACATGTATTTACATGTAAGAGGTTTTATTAGATTGTCTCAAAGGATTACAGAGCCTGAAAATTTTGAAGATGGCTCTCTGAAAACTGGAGAGCCAGAGATACTGAGAGTACTAATTCATCCAAGAACCCCAAAGCCTCAGAGAGAGACTGATAATGCAGGCTCCTGTCTAAGGGTGAAAATTCCCACCAGAGGGTCACTGGTACAAATTCCAGTCCAAAGGCCGATGACTTAAAGTCTGATGTCCAAGGAGCAGAAAACACACCCATCTGGGAAGGGAGACAGAGAAGAAGTTTTGCATTTCTTCAATTTTTTCATCCCATTTGGGCTCCCAATCCATTGCATGATGCAAGCACACTCAGAGTGGGTCCCTCCACACAGTTTGCTGACCCTCATGCCAATCTTTCCTGGAAACACCCTTACAGACACACTCAGAAGTATACTTAACCAATTCTACAGGCATCTTTCAGTACACTCGACTTGACACCTAAAATTAACTGTCACAGATATCACTCTGGTCAAGGAAGCATTTTGTAAGTCTGCGTGTGGTGAGTTGAACCCATATCTGCAACATTTATCAGTTCTGGTACTGAAAATTTATTACACTCCTAGGCTTATAGGGCTCCACTATCATCAACCTGCTATGACATCCCTGCGCCTTCATGCTATGGGGCAGAGCTCAACATTAGTTCCTTGTGGTGGAATTATTATTCAGCTGTGGCTTTCATTAGACCATCATTGATAAGGTGATACCCATGTTATAGGTACAATGCACAGTGTCCTTCCTGCCTCCACAGCCCCTTACTTCACAGGCTACCTGTTCTACTATAGTAGGTGACATGTCATATGTAGGTATTAAGTGTTTCCTCTTTGTAAATTCTCTCTAGATAATATAATGACACAGGGTGGGCTTAACATCTACTTCTATGGATCCATCCATATAAGTCATATGGAAACCTAAACTTCAGTCACTCTCTCTTTCACTCAAGTCACTCCTGATCTTTCACTGTTGTTCCTACCAATCCTGCCATCCACCAGGCAGCAAAAACACTTGGCCAGAGTTCACACATATCTAGACCTCAGTCATTTGTCTCTCTTTCCAAACTCAACTGAAAAACCAAACATATTTTTTGCAGTACTGTCCAATGGAAGACTTTCCTTCATCTCCATACTTTAGAACCACCCCAAATGAGACTGTGTGTAGTGGCGATCCTGTTTTTCATTTTTTGTTTTGGTGAGCAAACATATAGTCAGCTCCCCCATTCTTTAAGCAGGCTTGAATGTTTTTCCTTCTTAATGTTATCATGGAAGAGCATAGCTGAATTAAGCAAGAGGGAGAACCATCAGTTCCTGTGGTTTTCTTTGTTTCCTGGGTTTGCTCTGGCCCAGTCTTAAATGTACTATTTCCATTGCAAAATGGATCGTTACAGTTCTTGAGATATTTAGCACATGGTGAGAACCTTTGATAATATAGTTCATTGCTGCCCCATGATGAGGTTCTTAGGGTCGACAAGGAGATATTGTTCACTGGTGCAGTGTGGATTTTCTGTATGAATAATATACTTCAATAAAAAGCTTAATAGAATGCAAAGTTGCCTCAAGTGCTACACCTCTTTCTTAATGATAGGAAGGTAAAAAGTTTATTTTCTGAATGCATCCTGGACTATTTACTCCCTAAAAACCACTGATATTTCATACTTGAAAATTTAATGTGCTTTTTTTCTCCTACTTCCTGGCATACATGACTCTCACCATGGCACCCAAAATATTTATCAATTTTTAAACTGGTTGTGGTGTTGCACATCTGTAATCCCAGTATTCCATGGCTGAGACAGGAGAATCATAAAATCAAGCCCAGCCTGAGCAATTTAGTGTCATAGAAAAACCCTCTCTGGAGGAGCCTGCCCAGAGAGGAGCTGCACGGGCATGCGGGCTCCCGCTGGAGGCCTGCCATTCCATAAGTATGTGTAGATCCTGGGGAGCAGCTGTGCGGTCTGGACCACCGCAGCTGCAGACAGATCCCAGCTGGGGCTCTGCCCCAGCCCCAGAGGCTCGGGCACACCCACCCAAGCCAAAGTCCCACCCAGAAAGGGACTGCACTGGCACACAGGCTTCAGCCAGAGGCTCGTCATATCTTTGGCCACAGCCAGGGACCCTCATGGAGAAGAGCTGTACAGGCACACAAACAATACCCAGAGGCGCGCCACAATACCATTGATAAGTGTGAAGAGACCCTAGCCAAAGGCTGTGCAGATGACAGAAACTGGGATGCACAGACCCCAACCAAAGGCCCTCCCAGACAACAGCTACATATGGGCCCCAGCGAGAGGCACACCTAGATACCATCCCAAGTATGCACAGGCCCCAGCCAGAAGCCTACCCAGACAACAGATCACCTCAGGGATCTAGAAGGCCACCACTCTGAACCCAGGAATTGGTGTACTGGTGAGCAGCAGAATAAATGCTGCTACGTGACTTGCTGAGAATTTAAGACCACTGGGTGAGCAAAAAGTCACCTCAACAAAGACACAGCAGGCTTCATCTGTTGAAATTAGAAAGCATGTAAATAAGTCCCAAAACCAAACTTCCAGATCACCTAAGGGAAGCCCAAAGGGAAATGAGATGAAACAATCTGATACTCAACCACCTGGACTCCCTGAACTGACAATGAAAGGTGACCTGGAAAAAAATGAAATCAGAAATAATTTCTCAGATAACAGCAGAGATTGTGTCCATAGTACAAGATATGATTATGATTAATAAATCTAGAGTGGACACAGGTTAAAAAAAATAGAGCTGAGGAATAATATGGAATCCCAACATAGGAAACAAATGGAATCCATAAAACAAATTCAAACAGATTTCCAGGAGATTAAAAACTAGATTAAAAGTTTACACAGCAAAATGAGCCAATGCAAGGATAGAATTTCAGATATAGAAGATAGGATTGCAATTTGTGAGCAGGAAAAGAAAAAATTGTTAAAAATAGTAAGGGACCACAAGAAATCAATCCAGCAACTGTTAGACAATTTCAAAGAAGAAAAACATCAGTGTGATTGGGGTCAAAGAAGAAACAGCAGAGAGTGCAGATGACATAAAAAAAAAAAACTGTTCAAGGAAGTAATGGCAGAAAACTACCCAAATGGGCAAAAAGAACTTGACACAGGCATAAGTGAGGCATATAGGACTTCACCTAGCCATGATAAAAAAAAATCTACACATAGGCATATAATAGTTAAGATTCCAGAAACCCAACAGAGGAACAGAATTCTACAAGCAGTTAGAGAAAAGAAATAAATCACATACAAAGGAAAGCCCATCAGAATCACAGCAGAGTTCTCAACACAAGCCCACAAGGCAAGAAGAGTGTGAAAGGATGTATTTCAAACCCTAAAGGAAAACAACCTCCAACCCAGACTGATGTATCCTGAAAAACTATCTTTCAAAATTGATGGAGAAATAAGATAATTTCATGACAAATAGCACCTTAGGAACTTCATGAATACCAAACCAGCACTCCAAAACATTTTAAACAATATCCTAGGAAAAGACAATGAGGATCACAATCCCAGGAAGCCCTGCAGAATGAATCCATCAGGCACTACAAGAAATTAAATGCAAAGGGGGAGAATCCAACAAAAAGAAAAAGTTATAACAAGGATAAGTCAATACATATCAATTATAACCATCATGTTAATGGTCTTAATTCACTAATCAAAAGAAATAAGAATGGGTCAAGAAGCAAGATCCAACAATATGCTGCATAGAAGAAACACACTTAATTCAAGGCAGGTGATGGAACCACTGAGCTAAACCTCTGGCCCAAACCCAGGTCTCTGAAACACACTTAATTCAAAAACAAGCTCAGATTGAAAATTAAAGGGTGAAAAAAAATACTCCATGTGACAGGAACCTACAAAAAAGCAAGAGTAGGTAGCCTCTTTGCAGATCATGTGGATTTCAAACCAACGCTAATTAAGAGAGACAAAAAAGGACACTACATCCTTGTAAATGGAACAATCCAAGAGGAAGAGATGACAATCATTGATATATGTACACCAAACACTAGTGCACCCAACTATATAAAAAAATACTAACAGACATTAAAAGTCATATAAGTACTAATACAATAGTAGTGAGGAAGTTTAATATCCCACTCTCACAAATAGATAGATCAACTAGACAAAAACTAAGCAATGAAATAATAGAAATCAATCAAACTCTTGAACAAATGAACTTGACAGATGTTTACAGAGTGTTCCACCATGCAAAATCAGAATACACATTCTTCTCAGCTGCACATGGGTCATCCTCTAAAATAGACAACACTTGCTCATAGAATATGTTTAAGCAAGTGCAAAGGAATTGAAGTTATCCCCTGTATATTATCAGACCACAGTGTGATGAAAGTGGAGATCAATAACAAAAGAAACCACAAGAATTTCATAAACACATGGAAACTGCACAACACACTTCTGAATAACCAATGGGTCACAGAGGAAATTAGAGAAGAAATCAGACAGTTCCTACAATTAAATCACAATACCAATACAACATATTGGAATCTATGGGACACAATGAAAGCAGTCTTATGAGGGAAATTCATAGCAATGAATACTCACATTAGGAAAAGAGAGTGAGCTCAATTACACAACCTGATGCTGAACCCCAAACTTCTAGAAAAAGAAGAGCAGGACAAACCCAAAGCTCATACAAGGGAGGAAATTGTAAAGATCAGGGAAGAAATCAATGTCATGGAGACTAAGAGAACAATACAAAAAATCAATGAAGCCAAGAGTTGGTTCTTCAAAAGAGGAAAAAAATTGACAAACCCTTGGCCAACCTTATCCAAAAACAGGAAAGAAAAGCCCCAAATCCATGCAATTAGGAATAAAAAGGGTGAAATTACAATGGACCCAGGAGAAATCCAGAGGATCATTAATACCTACTTTGAGAACCTATGCGCCAATAAGATGGAAAATACCGAAGAAATGGACAGATTCCTAGATATGTGTGAATTACCAAAGTTGAATGAAGATGACCTAAACATTCTAAACAACCCAATATCAACCAATGAAATTGAAAATGTGATTAAAAACTTGCCAAGTAAGAAAAGCCCAGGTATGATGGTTTCAATGCTGAATTCTACAAGACATTTAGAGAGGAACTATTGCCACTACTGTTTAAACTCTTTAATGAAATTAAAAGGGAAGCAATACTCCCAAATTCATTCCTGGAAGCAAGCATCACCTTGATTCCCAAAGGAGAAAAAGACACACCTGAAAAAGAGAATTATAGGCCAATCTCACTAATGAACATAGATGCAAAAATTCTTAATAAGATACTGGCAAATAGAACGCAGAATCATTAAAAAGGTCATACACCCCTGACCACGTGGGATTCATCCCAGGGATGAAGGGATGGTTCAGCATATGCAAATCAATAAATGAAATACACTATGTTAATAGAATCAAGGACACAATCCATATGATCATTTCAATAGATGCAGAAAAAACATTTGACAAAATCCAACATGTATTTATTTTAAAAACCCTACAAAAAATTGGAATAGATTGTGTGTACCTCAATCTGATAAAAGCCATCTATGAAAAAACAACAGCCAATATCATACTAAATGGTCAAAAACTGAAATCCTTCACACTACAATCAGGAATAAGACAAGGATGTCCACTATCACCACTCTTGTTCAATATAGTTTTGGAAACATTAGCCACAGCAATTATACAAGAGAAAGAAATAAAAGGAATAAAGATAGGAAATGAAGAATTCAAATTGTCATTATTTGCAGATGACATGATACTCTATTTAGAAGACCCCAAGAACTCCACCAAAAGTCTTCTAGACTTAATAACCAAATTCAGTAGAGTAGCTGGATACAAGGTCAACACTCAAAAATTAATGGCTTTCCTCTACACAAACAACACACTCACTGAGAGAGAAATAGGGCAAACAATTCCTTATACAATAGCATCCAAAAATTGAAATACCTAGGAATCAACCTAATGAAAGAAATCAAAGATCTCTTCTCTGAAACCTATAGCATTCTCAAAAAAGAGATTGAAGAAAATATGAGAAAATGGAAAGACATCCCTTTCTCCTGGGTAGAAAGAATCAACATAGTTAAAATGGCCATACTTCCAAGACTGCTTCATAGATTCAATGCAATACAAATTGAAAATCCAGCAGCATACTTCACAGACCTGGAGAAAACAATCCAAAAATTCATTTGTAACAAGAAGAGAACTAGAATAGCAACAGCAATACTAGGCAATAAAGACAAGGTAGGGAGTATCACAATCCCCAACTTGAAACTATACTACAAAGCTACAGTGATAAAAACAGCATGGTACTGGCAAAGGAACAGACCTGAGGACCAGTGGAACAGATTAGAAGGTGCAGAAACAACTCCAGACACATTCAGCCACCTCATCATTGAGAAAAGAGCCAAACACCCTCACTGGAGGAAAGATAGCCTCTTTAATAAATGGTGCTGGAAAAATTGGGCTTCAACTTGCCAAAGATTAAAACTAGACCTATATCCCCCCTGCAGACAGGCAGGTCTGCTCATGCCCTACTGGGGTCCCGAGTTGCGTGGAACATGCCGAATCAGCCTGCTGCAGACAGGCAGGTCTGTGCACAACCTACCGAGGTCCCAAGTCACCCGGAACATGCTGAATCAGCCTGCACCCCAGCAGTAATCCACTGGACCACCCCTGCTCCTCTGTACAGCCACCAGGTTCCACACTACAAAGACGCAGAGGATACCGGACCACAAGACCTCGGTACTGAGTCCTGCTGCTCCTGGCCCAGAGGTAGGGGCTTCTGAGCCACTGTCCCACTGCTCCTGGTCCAGAGGAAGGAGCTTCCCAGTCACCATCCCTCCCACTGCTCCCAGCCCAGAGGAAAGGGCTTTTGGGCCACCTTCTGTCCTGCTGCTCCTGGCCCAGAGGAAGGGGCTTCCAGGCCACCATCCCTCCCGCTGCTCCCAGCTCACAGGAAAGGGCTTTTGGGCCACCATCCCTACTGCTGCTCCTGGCCCCTATCCCACCTCTCCCAGCTCAGAGGAGGTAATCTGTGAAGGGGCTAACAGCACCCCCCCCAGTCAAAATGAGAAAACATGTAAATAAGTCTCAAAACCAGACTTCCAGATCACCTATAGCAAGCCCAAAGGGAAATGACATGGAACACTCTGATACTCAACCACCTGGACCCACTGAACTAGAAACAAAAGGGGATCTGGAAAAAATGAAATCAGAAATAATTTCTCAGATAACAGGAGAAATTGTGCCCCTAGTGCAAGACATGATTAATAAATCTAGAGAGGAGCTCAGGAACATGATGGAATCCTAACATAAGAAACGAATGGAATCCATAAAGCAGATGCAAATAGATTTCCAGGACATGAGAAACTCCATTGAAAGTCTACACAGCAGAATGAGCCAATGTGAGGACAGAATTTCAGATATAGAAGATAAGATTGCAATTAGTGACCAGGAAATGAAAAATTGCTTCAAAATTGTAAGGGAATATGAGAAATCAATCCAGCAGCTGCTAAACAATGCAAAGAAGAATAACATAGGACTGATTGGAGTCAATGAAGAAACAAGAGAGAGTGCAGATGACATAAAAAAACTCTTCACAGAAGTAATGGCAGAAAACTTCCCAAGGAAGAGAAAAGAACTTGACATACAGATAAGTAAGGCATATAGGACTCCAAATAGCCTTGATCTACACATAGGCATATAATTGTTAAGATTCCAGAAACTCAACAGAAGAACAAAGTTCTCCAAGCAGTTAGAGAAAAGAAACAAATCACATACAAAGGAAAGCCCATCAGAATCACAGCAGACTTCTCAACACAAACCATCAAGGCAAGAAGAGCTTGGAGTGACATATTCAAAGCCCTAAAAGAAAACATCCCCCAACCCAGACTGATGTACCCTGCAAAACTATCTTTCAAAATGGATGGAGAAATAAGATACTTTCATGACAAAGAGCACCTTAGGAAATTCATGAATACCAAACCAGCACTCCAAAGAATTTTACACAATATCCTAGGAACCGACATTGAGGATCACAACCCCAGGAAGCAAAGCAGAATAAACCCATCTGGCATGACAAGAAATTAACTGTAAAGGGGGAGAACCCAACAAAAAGAAAAAGTCATGGCAATGACAAGTCAATATGTTTCAGTTATAACCATCAATGTTAATGGTCTCAATTCACCAATCAATAGAAATAGACTGGCAGAATGGGTCAAGAAGCAAAATCTAACAATATGCTGCATATAAGAAACACACTTCATTCAAAAGGAAATTCATAGACTGAAAGTTAAAGGGTGGAAAACAATACTCCAGGTGACAGGACCCCCCCCCCAAAAGCAGAAGTAGCTATCATCTTTGCAGATCAAGTAGATTTCAAACCAACAATGATTAAGAGAGATGAAGAAGGACACTACATCCTTGTAAAGGGAAGAATCCAAGAGGAAGAGATGACAATCATGAATATCTATGCACCAAACACTGGTGTGCCCAACTATATTAAACAAATACTAGCGGACATGAAAAGTCATATATGCACTAATACAATTGTAGTGGAGGACCTCAACGCTCCACTGTCACAAAGAGATAGATCAACTAGACTAAAAATAAGTAATGAAATACTAGAACTCAAACTCTTGAACAAATGAATTTAACAGATGTTTACAGAGTCTTCCACCCCACAAAATCAGAATACACATTCTTCTCAGCTGCACATGGGTTGTTCTCAAAAATAGACCACACACTCACACATAGAACATGTTTAAGTAAGTGCAAAGGAACTGAAGTTATCCCCTGTATATTATCAGACCATAGTGCAATGAAATTGCAGATACATAGCAAAAGAAACTCAAAAAATTTCATAAACATGTAGAAATTGAACATCACACTTCTGAATAACCAATAGGTCACAGAGGAAATTAAAGAAGAAATCGGACAGTTCCAACAATTAAATGACAATGACAATACAACATATTGGAATGTATGGGACACAATGAAAGCAGTCTTATGAGGGAAATTCATAGCAGTGAATACGCATATTAGGAAAACAGAATGAGCCCAATTAAACAATCTGATGCTGAACCTCAAGCTTCTAGAAAAAGAAGAGCAGGACAACCCCAGAGCTCATACAAGGGAGGAAATTATAAAGATCAGAGGAGAAATCAATGCAATGGAGACTAAGAGAATGATGCAAAAAAATCAATGAGGCCAAGAGTTGGTTCTTTGAAAGAATCAACAAAATTGACAAACCCTTAGCCAACCTTGTCAGAAAAAGGAAAGAAAAGCCCCAAATCCATGCCATTAAGAATGAAAAGGGTGAAATTACAACAGACCCAGCAGAAATCCAGAGGATCATCAATACCTACTTCCAGAACCTAGATGCCAATAAAAGGTACAACACAGAAGAAATGGACAGATTCTTAGATATGTATGAATTGCCAAATTTGAACGAAGAAGACCTAAAAATTCTGAACAACCCTATATCAACCAATGAAATTGAAAATGTAATTAAAAACTTATCAACTAAGAAAAGCCGGGGCCCTGATGGCTTCACTGCTGAATTCTACAAGACATTTAGAGAGGAACTACTGCCACTACTGTTTAAACTCTTCAATGAAATTGAAAGGGAAGCAATACTCCCAAATTCATTCCTGGAAGCAAGCATCACCTTGATCCCCAAAGCAGAGAAAGACCCAACTGAAAAGGAGAACTATAGGCCAATCTCACTAGTGAACATAGATGCAAAAATCCTTAATATAAGATAATGGCAAACAGAATGCAGAAGATCATCAAGAAGATCATACACCCTGATCAAGTGGGATTCATCCCAGGGATGCAGGGATGGTTCAATACTTGCAAATCAATCAATGGAATACACTATATCAATAGAGCCAAGGACAAAAACCATATGATTATCTCCATAGATGCAGAAAAAGCATTTGACAAAATCCAACATGCATTTATGATAAAAACCCTACAAAAATTGGTATAGATGGTCTCTACCTCAAACTGATAGAAGCCATCTATGAAAAACCAACAGCCAATATCATACTAAATGGTCAAAAACTGAAATCCTTCACACTACAATCAGGAATAAGACAAGGATGTCCACTATCACCACTCTTGTTCAATATAGTTTTGGAAACATTAGCCATGACAATTAGACAAGAGAAAGAAATAAAAGGAATAAAGATAGGAAATGAAGAATTCAAATTGTCATTATTTGCAGATGACATGATACTCTATATAGAAGACCCCAAGAACTCCACCAAAAGTCTCCTAGACTTAATAACCAAATTCAGTCAAGTAGCTGGTTACAAGGTCAACACACAAAAATCAATAGCTTTCCTCTACACAAATGACAGGCTCACTGAGAGAGAAACAAGGCAAATAATTCCTTTCACAATAGTATCCAAAAAACTGAAATACCTAGGAATCAACCTAACAAAAGAAATCAAAGACCTCTTCTCTGAAAACTATGGCACTCTGAAAAGAGAGATTGAAGATGATATCAGAAAATGGACAGACATCCCCTGCTCCTGGGTAGGAAGGATTAATATAGTGAAAATGACCATACTTCCAAAACTGCTATATAGATATAATGCAATTCCAATTGAGATCCCAGCAGCATTCTTCATAGACCTCAAGAAAACAATCCAAAAATTCATTTGGAACAAGAAGAGACCCAGAATACCAAAACCAATTCTAGGTAACAGAGACATGGCTGGGGGTTTCACAATCCCCAACCTGCAACTCTACTACAAAGCTACTGTGATAAAAACAGCATGGTACTGGCAAAGAAACAGACCTTAGGACCAGTGGAATAGATTAGAAGATGCAGAAACAACGCCAAACACAGCCATCTCATCTTCGATAAAGGAGCCAAACACCCTCACTGGAGGAAAGATAGCCTCTTTAATAAATGGTGCTGGAAAAATTGGGCTTCAACTTGTTAAAGATTAAAACTAGACCTATATCTCTCACCATGTACTAAACTAAAATCAAAATGGATTAAAGATCTAAATATTAAAACAGAAACTCTGAACCAGTTGGAAGAGAGGTTAGGTAGAACCGTTGAAGACACCGGTGTAGGAAAAGATTTTATGAACAAAACCTCAGTTGCCTGTGAACTAGCACAAACAATCAACAAGTGGGATCTCTTCTTATTAAAAGGTTTCTGCACAGCAAGAGCAACCACCAGCAGTGTGAAGAGACAACCCACAATGTGGAAAAAAATCTTGACCTGCTCTTCCTCAGACAAAGGTCTACTATCTTGAATCTATAAAGAACTTAAAAAGATCAGACCTCCCAAATTTAAAGACCCAATCCAAAAATGGGCATCTGAAATGAACAGACATTTCTCAGACAAAGAAGTAAAAATAGCAAATAAACATATGAAAACATGTTCAACATCACTGGTCATTGGAGAGATGCAAATGAAAACAATGCTGTGATTCCACTTCATTCCAGAAAGAATGGCTGGTATCATGAAATCAACCAACAACAAATGCTGGCGGGGCTGCGGGGAAAGAGGAACCCTGCTCCACTGCTGGTGGGAGTGTAGACTGGTGCAAGCACTGTGGAAATCAGTATGGAGATACCTCAAAGAACTAGAACTGGAAGTCCCATTTGACCCTGGTATTCCACTGCTGGGGATCTTCCTCAAAGAATTAAAAGAATCATACCACAGTGATATATGTGCACCCATGTTCATAGCAACCCAGGTTGCAATAGCTAAAACTTGGAAACAGCCCAAATGCCCATCAACTGGAGACTGGATAAAGAAAATGTGGTTTTTTTATAAAATGGAATACTACTCAGCCATAAAAAGTGAGAAATTAGAGACATTTATAGCTGAGTGGATGCACATTGAGGCGCTTCTCATAAATGAAATAAATAGGACACACATGTAGAAATACCAAATAGTTTCTCCTCTGATGTGAGAAACTGAAAGTGTAAATAAGGACTAAAATGTATAATAGGTAATGTGAAATAGGAAGAAAAGGGGCAAAGGGGAAGGAAGTGGGAGGGCTAGGGGAAAAGATAGAAGGGAATGGGATTAATATGAGAAAATGGAAAAATAGGAACAAAATCTTTGTAAATAGGGAGGAATGGAGGGGTTGAAGGGAGGGCTGGACAAGGGTGAAAAATAAGAACCAAGAGAGACTATGTAAAGGTGCAAATTTCTAATGATGAATGTCATTATATTGTATACCTAAAATGTACCAATGATTAGAATGAATAATCAATAATGTAAAATAGGAAGAAAAAGTCCAAAGGGGTAGGGGTAGTGGGAGGGGCAGGGGAAAGGAAAGAAGGGAAAGGAAAAATGATGAGAAATGGAAAACATGGAAATAAAGTCTTTGTAAATAGGGAAGGGTGGAGGAGGTGAAGGGAGGGCTAAGAATGGGGAAAAAATAAGAACCAAGATGCATTATGTAAAAGTACAATTCCCAATGAGAAATGTAATTGTGTTGTATACCTACAATGTGCCAATAAAAGAATTTAGTATAAAAAAACTGGACCTATATCACTCACCATGCACTAAACTAAAATTGAAATGGATTAAAGATCTAAATATTAAAACAGAAACACTAACCTGGGGGGAAGAAAGGTTAGGAAGAACTCTTGAAGATATTGATGTAGGAAAAGATTTTATGAACAAAATCTCAGTTGCCCAAGAACTCGCACCATCAACAAGTGGGATCTCTTCTTACTAAAAAGCTTCTTCACAGCAAGAGAAACCACCAACAGTGTGTAGAGACAACTCACAAAGTGGGAAAAAATTTTCACTAGCTGTCCCTCAGACAAAGGTCTACTATCTAGAATCTATGCAGAACTTAAAAAAATCAGACCTCCCAAATTTAAATACCCAATCCAAAAACAGGCATCTGAAATGAACAGTCATTTCTCAGACAAAGAAGTAAAAATAGCAAATAAACATATGAAAAAATGTTCAACATCACTGGTCATTTTAGAGATGCAAGTGAAAACAACACTGAGATTCCATGTCACTCCAGAAAGAATGGCTGCTATCATGAAATCAACCAATAACAAATGCTGGCGGGGCTGAGGGGAAAGAGGAACCCTGCTCCACTGCTGGTGGGAGTGTAGACTGGTGCAAGCACTGTGGAAATCAGTATGGAGATACCTCAAAGAACTAGGACTGGAAGTCCCATTTAACCCAGCTATTTCTCTGCGGGGTATCTTCCCCAAAGAATTAAAAGTATCATACCACAGTGATATATGTGCAGCCATGTTCATAGGAGCACAATTCATGATAGCTAAAACTTGGAAGCAGCCCAATTGCCCATCAACTGGAGACTAGATAAAGAAAATGTGGGTTTTGTTTTTTTTTATAAAATGGAGTACTACTGAGGCATAAAGAATAAGAAACTAGAGATATTTATAGCTCAATGGATACACACTGTGGCGATACTCTTAAGTGAAATAAATAGGACACACATGTGTAAATACCGAATAGTTTCTCTAGTGTAAGAAACTGAAAATGTAAATAAGGACTAAAATGTATAATAGATAGTGTGAAATACAAGAAAAGGTGAAAACGGGAAGGAGAAATGGGAGGAGCAGGGGAAAAGAAAGAAGGGAATGGAATTGATATGAGAAAAAGAAAAAATGGAAACAGTGTCTTTGTAGATAGGGAGGGGTGGAGGTGTCGAAGGGAGGGCAGAGGAATGGGGAAAAAATAAGAACCAAGAGGGATTATGTAAAGGTGCAAATTTCCAATGACGAATATCATTATATTATATACCTTAAATGTACCAATATAATTAATAAAAAAAAGAAAAACCCACTCCCTAAACAAAAAATAAACTGTAGAAAGCTACAGTATGTAGCTCAGTGCAAAAGTCCTAGGTTCCATTCTGGTACCATGATAGATAGATAGATAGATAGATAGATAGATAGATAGATAGATAGAGATAAATACATATATTTTTAAGTTTATCATTTTTTTCTTACCATGGAAATGGGGAACCAGTATCAGAAACTTCATCTTAGCTCTTGTTTTCATCATGGCTTCTACTATACAGGTCAAGAAATACATAAGACGTGGTGTTTCCACTAGCTGCTAAGGATATTCATCTCTCCCATCATACTCCAGGGATCAAAGAACTCTCTATGAAGATCTTTAGAAATGGTGAGACCTAGGATCCACACTAGTTGGAGGATCCAGTTTAGTAAAACTTCCGTATCAGAATTTTTGATGAGTAACAAAGTTGGGAAGCCATCAATGTATAGAAATGAACTTATACTGAGACAGACTTGGGCCAGTACTCTATAATCTGATTTTCATAAGTTCTAATCTAACTAGAGGCTCATGATGGTATCTCAGGTCACCTATCCCCAATATCAGCTCATATCTTGTTTACAAGAACCATACAAAAGTCTGTCTGTGTTTTCCTATTTCTGCCAGTACACAGCTGCATGGCTGCTTGTACCTTTGGGGATGGTTTTGATAGTACTCTCTCAAAAGGACCCAGCATTACTTTTCATCAACAGGAACTTGGCATCTATGAAATACTTGCACCTGAAAACTGAGTAAAGACTTGCAAATTTCCATTGTTCCAGCTGATTTCAGACTTGCTTGACAGAATTTGATGTTTTGTTTTTAAGTAGGCAAGTATAAACCCCTGTGTTGGGCTATCATCTACCTTTCACCTAAAAATATGTTGGGTGCTCAGCCTTCACCATAGATCCATGAGAATCAAAAGCAACCTGGTTAGGCATCTCTGTTCATTTCATTCATTGTGTGTCCTTTAATTCTGTAAGTTAAGTCCCACCATCTGGCCTTAAGTATTTTAGAAATACTCATGCTATTAGGGAGTCCACTTATAGGATAGGATCTCCTCTTGCTGGCTCCTGCCTGGAAAGAACACTGTCACCAATCTCAACATGCTGGCAATCTTTCATCATTAAGCTCATTATTCTTTAGAGATGCTTTAGTTATGCATTCTAGGTCCTCCCAGGGTATATGGTCAATGGTGGGTGCTGTTATTTTTCAAAACAAATCCATTGTAACATTCCTGTGTCCTAAGCCTCTTGAACTTTTCCCAATACTATGGCAAGGCTACTTCAACATCTCTACCTCAGTTACTATGAATTACTAGTGTGTTCATGTCCCAAAGAGAGATTCAACTATTGCAGTATATACTTATCTTCCTTTGTGATTTCTGGGAAATTAAGTCCAGAGTCACACAAGCAGGCTCCCATGTCGGTGAATTCTTCCGTAGTTGTCCTTGCATTCCATTACTCTCCATTCCATCTCAAAATCCACTTCCTTGTACTTAGTTGAACATATTGGCTATATTCTGCCATTATTTTCAGATTTTGATATTTCTTTGTAGAACAGGGGTTATAGTTTTCCTTTTGGTCTATATGGAAATCTGACTTTAGTTACTAAACCAGAGGTGATGAATGGAGGTGAAACTACCTACCAGCAGGGAAACTTTTATAAGGGTTCCAGGTACGGATATGCACTTCTACTGTGGCAAGGACCTTCCAATGGAATTGAGAGACCCAAGATTCTTGGGCTCATCATCCCAAATGCATGCATCGAGGTGTCAGGTGTTCTTTCTTTTCCTCACACTTACAAATAACACCCTCACTGAGACATGGGGTCTGTTCATTAGATTTGCTACCCTGAGGAATAAATAAGAAACCTGGTTTCGGCCACCATCTTCCCTGCAGCAATTGGAGATAAAGGCTGTTTTAAAAGATGGAGACTTCTGGCTTTCACACTACAGCTGAAGGTGAAGATAATGAGAGAAAAACTGGTTATTTTATTTTCCTGAGTTTTCTAAAGCAGTTAGCATAATATTGCAACTTATCTATATTTACCATAGACTGCATATTTTTCAAGTCCAAACAAGGGTTAACTTCCACTTGGAATTCACCCAAATCTATCCCCAGTAAGAGTTCTTGTAATTGTAATGCTATTGAAGATTAATGGCCATGTGGCTCACGGCCAGTCATAGCATCTTCACTGCCACAAAGTGAGGGAGTGGTCCAGTTCCAGAATCTCCTTCAAGGTCTGCTTTCTAGGATATTTCTAGTGCTGATTTTCTTGGCCCAGGAATGCCCATTACTAAAATAGAGCTTGAGCCATTAGCTTACCCACAGGTGATGGGGGGCAGGGACTATAGGGCATGAGAAGGAATCAGGAGGGTAGAAATTGGGAGCGAGGGGAAAGCTAAGATAGCATATATTGTTGAGGTGATCATGACTGAAGGTAACTGAAAATTTCACTGAAATCATTGGAGAAAGAGCACAGAATGATTGTTAGGCTTGAACTACTGGGGGATGAAAAGGAGAGCTCATTAATTACCTGATCTTTTCCCACTGAGTCAGATTGCTACATAGGCCATTAACTCTCCACCATTTGCATTCATGCATGTATGAGTTTGGTAAATTTCTACACGATTCCCTACCAAAACACCAGAAGATATTTTGTGTCAAAAGCAGAAAGTACTCCTGAGGTTTGGAGCTAAAATCTAAATGCTATGGCATTGGCTGGAATGAAAAGTAAGCCAAGAGAGTGAGAGTTGATATCTGATCCATTAGTAAAGTTATGTTGCATATTTACACTTATATTAATGTATATTTATATTCAAGCAATAAAAATTAGAAAATATACTTTTAAGTACTTTTTTCAGGGATTCATATTTCTAGTTTCTCATTATCTGAAGAACTGTCAGTGGGTGTAAAGAAAGTTTCTGTGACTAGTGTGTATATGTCTGTTTGTAAGTCAGATTTCTTTTCTATAGCTGGAAGTCATTAGGAATAGAATATAAAGTTTTAAATCTTGAACCTGGCAAACCTAAAGCTAATCTTCTCATTTGACAAATGAGAAAGTTAAGCATGCATTCAAGTTAAGAGGTTGACATATAATTAGTGTCGTGTCCAAGAGCAGGTCTCTGGCCATTTGGTTATTCACAGGATCTGTTTCCCAATTTCCATCGTCGTCGATTACATGGAATCACAGGGCTACAGATAGTGAAATATTGACATCACTTAACTGAGACTTGCAAGTAATAAAATGAGGATGGGCGAATTTCTCATTAAATTCACTGAGAGAATTTCTCTAGTAGCAAAACAATTTAGGGGAATAGGTAAATATATACGAACAGCTGTTCTTACCCAGGACAAAACTTCAGAGAATTTAAACTCATTCTGTCTTAAAATTAAATCTTTTTCTTCCGGGATGTATAAACTAAGTATTCATGAAGAAATGAATAATTCCAATGACCGATCTAGATATGCTGCTAATATGGTAGTATAACAATCACTTGGTTTTATCTGCCCATGAACAAGAATTTATCTGAATTATGTGTCATGTGATTAACTTTTTTGTTACACATTTTTATATAATTTTCATACTTGCCTCTATCTTTTGCTACATTGATGTATTCACTTTCCTGGAAACTTATGAGAATGCATCTATTCATTTGTTGGATAGCATCTTGGTCTGTTCCTACTGCTTTAACAAAATACCTCAGACCAGGGTGTTAAGTCAGATTTCTGTTGCTTTAACAAAATACCTGAGATAAAGTACCTGCATGGAACTTATTGGAGGGAATGAGAACTGAAGAGAAAATCTACATCGAGGTGTAGGAGCAGGTGCCTAATCTTGCTAGGCCCTGAGTGCCTCACCACCCCTCCTTGTTTGCACACATATCTGAAAATTGAATTAAGACTTTATTCAGAGCAAATTGAAATATTTCCCAAATGCGAATGGCATGAAGAGATGAAGGGGAAAGGGAAATGAAAAGAATGAAGGTGTGTTACAGACATGTCCCATCTCCTCGGGATGAGTGTAATTATCACGTATTGCAAACATGGACAAATAAAAAATTAGAAAAAAAAGAGAGAGAGAAGCCACTGAAGGGTGTGGATCAAAGAAGTAATATGGTCTTATGCATGAAAAAGAGTCCTCTGGCTTCTTAGTTGTGGATGAATAGATGGGGTGAAGCTATAAGAAGACAAACCAATTAAAAGTTTCCTTCAATATGCAAATAAAGAAGAATAGAGACAAGAATCCTATGATCGAGCAATTGCAAAGATAGAATTTGAAGCTTTCCTATTTTCAGAAATGCTGTTTTCAACATATTATTGGTGGAACCTGGGAGGTTGCAGCCCAAGGGGGCAGATTGCCTGTCTCTCTTTCTGATGGCCATGAGGTGACCATTTGGCTAAGACACAGCCAACTGAATGCTCCTACCCCGGCACTGAATGTAAAGTCTCGGACAAAAGGTGGAGCAATACTAAGAACCATCCCAGGGCTCCTGGCAGCACAAGAGCAGTGGTGATGGTGCCCAGTGCACCTAACCCATGCCCTGAGGGAGACTGAACTGGCAGTACTGAGGCATTGGTCCAACTTCCAAGCGCTGAGACGATTTCCATCCATTCCAATCCCCTGAGCCACTCTGTCTTTCCTTTACGGAAGAAGTTTTGCAGTCAGACAGATCTGAGCTCACATTTCACATCCACCACTGCAAAGAAATCAGCTTTTTTTTGTATTATATTGTACCACCTTTTTTCCTTTTCACTCATCCACTTTCTAAAAATGCATCTTGGACAAGTTGCTGTCCCTTAAGGCCTCAGCACTCTTTTTTTTTTTTTAAGAGTAGGAAAAATTGGGGGGGGGGAGAAAGAAAGCTTCTGCCTAAGAGAGACAGAAGGGGGACCGGAAAGTGGGTTGCCCACCCACCCTACTTTTCAGATGTTTTATACAGCAAAGCCATGTGGTGAGAGGGGTACAAAATGGGACAGAACTATAAGACCCAATGGAAATGTACAAGGTGGGCATGAGGTGGGACAAAACCATGACCAACCAATGAGATTACAAGTACAGTCAGCCAGGTGATATTAACTAAATGGGGGTCAAATGGGGGAGCAAGTCACGTAGCAGGCGTACAAGGATTTTCAGCAAGGGGGGGTCAGGGATATTTCCTGGAGAGGCTGGGTGAAGTCCTTAAGGCCTCAATCCTCTTACCAGCAAAAAAAGAAAAATGAAAGGGGTAATGACTCATGTATGATGACATAAAATACAGTGTTTAGCATAGCAACTGAATCGTGAGAGGTACTGCTTGAAGGTAGACGCTATTATTATTTTTGTTGTTGCTATGTGAAAACAATTTTGCCTGCTGGTGGTGCATGCACTTTTTTAACCCAGAACTGTGGAGGCTGAGGCAGAAAGATTGTGAGTTTGGGGACAACCTGGGCTACATAGCAAGATCCTCTCTCAAACCACAAATAAATAAAAATGTTTTGTTTAAAAGTTAAAGTTTTCTGAGAGTCAGCTGGGACTTTCTAAGAAACTCATTTGCTTAGGGTGTTTGTACACGTAAATGAAGATTAATAAACATAAGGTTGGTCTTTAGATAACTTTTTTCTTCACTATTATTTTTTTAACTGTTTTAATATTAAAACTCAATTTGTTCAAGTGTCACATGGCCTCTTTCACTGGTTCCCTGTTTCAGAGGGTAAAAAACTGATCTTCTGAGGATGCCTGCACATCCTGTGCACGGTTCTGTGACATCCTTTATTAGCTATTTCCTTCTGTGGCCAATTGTCTCATGCTTCATGAGCGCAATCTCAATTGACTGACACTGTATCACAATGAGTGAACCACATTTTTCTTAAATAAAGTAGATTTTTTTAAATCCAGAAAAGCTGAACTTGTAGCCCACTGTTCCAACTCCGCCACTGAGTGATATTTCAAACAAGAGCAAACACAGACCATCTGAACTTTTGCCATTTCATTCCAATGACTTCCAATGTATTTTAATCAAATCTTGGCAAATATGTCTCATAAAACCCAGCTTATTTATTAAGTCCTAATGAACCACAAAACTGAAAATAAATTTGTGGATTTTATTCATGAATATGTTTTGTATTTAGAACATTCAATAATAAACCAAAGTCTCCAGTGTTTAAATTTGGGTATTCAAAGTACTGCGTTGGTAAGCTCTCTACAATCCCTGCGTCACAAAGCCTAAAGCTGAAGAGCCTCATGTTCAATAGAAAAAAAATCATGAAATGAAATGTATTGCATCAAAAACTTTTGGAAACAAAATCAACTTCAAAAAAATCTAAAGTTACACTTAACAGTACACAATATGCATTTTGCATTCTATAATTCAACTTAAAAATAATCTTTATACTAATGAGGTAAAACGTGTGACTATTCATAAAGGCACAAGTACAATGAAGGAATAAACAATGCTCTTTATTTTTAATGCATAATTATTTAGATTGTGATGGGTTTTTTAATAGTATTGTGATGGGTTTTTTTTTTCTGTAGGTAGTGTGGAATCCATCAAAAATAAAACAAAAAATGAGACCAATTGAATAAATCTTGAGATTTTTTTAATTTTTAAATACGTGAGTCTCCTGCATCTCACCAGCAGGAAACTGAATCACTGGTTTGGGGTGAGGAACAGAGGACACAGCGTTGACCATACCTGCACTTGAGTTTCTGTGTGCCCTCTAAGTAGGCCATGTCCCTCTCCAAGCATTCATGACGCCCACTAGGAAACAAAGAAATATCATTCTAGTTAGCTTATTTACTTTTTGACATCCTTAAGAACTTTATTTGAAATTTCCATCATAGAACACCCATTATTTGATTAGGAATGCATTAGCTGAGCAAACATTTCTGTAAAAATAAATATAAATCTGATTATATTGGTGGGTTTAAAAAAGCACTCAAATTCTTAGACTAAAACCTAATGTTTGGTTTGCTTTTTTGTTTCCTCTTCTAGTATCAGTACCCTGAGAACACTTGACTTGTATCTAGGATTTATGTTGAGGGAGGGATTTCAACTCAATTCAGAAACCTCATAAATACTTCAGTAGAATAAGATACTTAATATTCTCCACAAAATTTCATTTTTCCTTTATAAAGAAGAATAAATTTGTTTTCCCACTACCTGAAGGATATACTCTGGGCATTCTTGCTCAAGCAGTGATGAATTTATACAGACCCAGAAGCATCAGCTCATTTATATTTTTATCCATTGAAAATATTTTTTGTCCACAATATTTCAAGCAGTATATTAATTACTGTGGCACAAAGAATAAAACCCTGGTCTTGCCTTCATGAATGTCAAAGTCTGGAGGAAGAAAAATAACGTTGAAATGAAGGGAAAAGAACAAGAACCCCTTAAGACTTAGCATGATATGCATGAACAGAATGCTAAAGCGACACAGAGGGGGAAAATGATCACAGTTTTCTGACTGCAGGGACAAAAAGTGTTATTTAATCTGTTTTGAATGATGAGGACAAATTTACCAGAGTGTTACCAAGAAAGACGACAAAACATCATGCTTTTCTGGAAATTATGCAATTCATCCCTGAGGACGAAGAAGAGGACCGAAGGAATGGTGATGTAGGGTATACCTCAGAGGTGATCTCTAGCTTAGTATGTGTGAGGCCTTGACTTCCATGTCCACCACTAAAAAGTAAATGTATAAAAAGAGAAATAAAGACATGGGATAAATTCCTCTTAAGATCATGTAAAAATTGAAACAATATTTTGGGTAACTGGGCTTACACTGAAAGATATACACCCATTAGGACTGTGTAGTTTACAGAGAGATTAACTCGAGAAAGGTAGAGTTAAGGATGGGAAACTGTTCAAGTAGTAAAGAAATCATAAAGACTTGAACCAAACAATAGTATTGAATTAGCAAAAGAGGAAGAAGTTAGAAGGTGTTTAGATGTCAATGTAATCAAGAAGAAGTTCAGGATTCTGAGTATTCTGGCCAAGGAATTGAATGGAGGATGATATAAGTAAGAAATAAGAAAAGAAAAATAATTGAAGGCATTTTTAACAATGAAAACTAATAATTTATTCCCCCAAATAAAAACAATATTATTACAAAATCAATCAGGAAAAGTCTATCAAGAAAACTTTTGCTTTATCATGACAATTAAAAGTTGTCTTTTCCAAACATCCACTAAAATATGTTGAAGTCCAATGTTTGTTAAAATAAAATTTTTCTATACCCTTGAATGCATATGAAAGTCAAAATGTAGCAAAAAAAATGAATAAAGAAAATGCAACAAAAGTTCATCTGCTCATGTATCACCAGAGCATCTACTATCCTTAGAATTAATGAAGATAAGCAAAGAAGTGAAAAACTTCTAGGGAAAACCAGTGAAATCAGCTGGGGCACATTGCCCCAAGTAGGCAGAGTGGGCAGGTTTGTAGGTGTCTTTAAGTTAGATTCAGTGTCTTAAGTTCTAAACGCGTTGCTTGCACTGACAAGAGAAACAGCCCTCAGGATCTATCTTCCACGTTTTCCAGACTTAGAATTCTACCTCTGAGTCAGGCTGTCTTATCTCTATATGTAAAAGCATTCAAAGACAACACCCTCTAAGAGAATAGGGGACCAAGAGTTGTACAGACTGTGAGATCTTAAATTCCACAAACAAAAGTCATAGACAATAGCAAAACAGAAATGCAATTGAATGGAGTGTGTACTGGAAACTCAGCCAATCCACTGAATGCCTGTCATGCTTCAAATCCTCACTCCAGGATTTTTTGTCCACTAATCCCTGTTAAAAGTTATAGCCACATAAGTCTCAGTGAGTAGGGATGGCAAGACTCTGTCCCTGCCCTTCTTGTAAAAGGGAAATCCTGGGTATTCATTAGCGCAGCAGAGCTGTGCTCTACCAGGTATACACTGGGGAATAGATTGTGTAGAAATCCTGTCCAGGAAGGGAGCAACACATCAGGATCCATTTCTATAAATTGGAACTGTGAACCTCAGAGACTGTCGTCCTACATTCAGTTGGAAGGAGAACTGGGAAGATGAAAAGAATTGGACACTGGAGAGAGTGGCTCAGTCACGTAAGTGGTGAACTATTCAAAATAAATATCAATGAAACAAGCATGTGGCAGTTAAACAGGATAGCCTGATTCTTATGGCTATACTATATTCGAGTTCCTGAATTTTATTCCAGAACCTTTGAGGTACCGTTACAGGGTATTACTGAAATCTCTATTTCCTTCATTGCCACATCTCTTTCTAAAATAAGCCCTTGTTTCTGGAGATAACCTAAGTGCAATTTTTTTTTCCCCAAATAATAATGAGAAAAAAACTACGCAAAAAGAATCACTAAAAAGTGAAATCAATTGTGTTGAATGCAAGTGGTACAGAAAAATTACACAGGCAGGCAAATGTGAAGTAAAATATGAGATAAGTATAAAGGCAAAATATAATTTAAAGCAAAAATGAAAATATGAGATGTGAACAAAATGTGCTAAATGGTGACTATTTAAATTAAAATTTATTATAGGAAAAGATACGGCCATTCATCCACCTCAAAACACTTCCTTTCTCTTTGAATATAATTATCCCATCTTTCTTGCCACTTTTTGAAGCTGTTCTGGAAGGGCTATTTCACTAATATCTTTAGTTGTGCTGTCCTTGTTATCTCAATATTCTTAATTGATGCATAATTTTTACCCTTCACGATCATTTTGAATGCGGGGAAGAGCCAGAAGTCACACGGTGCCAGATCCAGTGAATAAGGTGGATGAGGACACAGTATAATATTTCTACGAGCCTTCCTTTCCACTGAATATGACTTAGCAGCAGGATTGACCACATTTTTATCAGACTTGGAAAGAACCCCACAAGATTTAAAAACTCCATCATTTTTGTCCAAATCACCATGACACGCAGAGGAATTATTAATTATTAAGTGGAGTTGCTACTCCCCTTTTTCCCAGGCTAGAACTATTCACAACCCAGTAGTCAAGATAATTGCACTAAATTGTAAGTGATTTCATACTACACATCTGCCTAAAACTCTCCAATGGCTTTCTAACTTCTTGAAATAAAAACCAGAGTCTTTAGCAAGATCCGAAAGGTCCCTCAAAATCTGTCTTTAACATGGCCCTGCTTTACTCCTCTCCTCGGCAGTTTTCTTTTTGACCTTATCTTGCTCCACAGACAATGGACATCTTTACTATTCATTCAGTTTGGCGGGGTGACTGGAGCCTTAGCGACGGCCAGAATGACATTTCATGAGAAATGCGAATGGTTAAATTGTTTGTTTCTATTAAGTCTTGGGTCCAATGCCATCATTTCAGTTACCCTTCCCTCACCTTAAATCCACCTTCTTTAAAATTGCAAAACTCTTTATTACTACAGGACTGTGCTGATTTTCCTGAGAGCCTGTATCACATTCTAGCATATTATATAATAATGATTTTTTTTTAATTTCATGTTTCCGTACATAAAGATATAAACAGTATGAAAGTAGAGACACTTGTCGTAGCTTTGTTTTGGTTTTAGTTGATATTTCTAGGGCTATAATAAAACACGGGTATCCCAGACTAATTACTTACAAATTATCTGTTGACTAGATGTAATTATGAATGAATTGTGTGGGTTTCAGTAGCTAGTTACCTAAACTGAAAGACAAGGTATAGGGAACTAGAAGACAGGTCAATGAAAAATTCAAACTGCAACAGAAATAGAATCATAAAATTTATTTAAAAAAAGAAAATTCATAAAAGTTTATGAGCGATAGGACAGATAATATACAGATAAAGTACGTTATCCTAAGCAGACGAAAGCAAATGAGGTAGAAGCAAATAGATGATGAACAAGAATATCCCAAAGGTGATAAAAGATATCAGTCTACAAAATCAGGATACTTTTTGAAGCTTAAGCAAATGCATTAATAGAAAATCATAACTAGACATATTGTCAGAAGATGGGTAAAGGGCTGGGGATTTAGCTCAGTGGCACTGCACCTGCCTTGCAAGAGCAAAGTTCCAAGTTTGATCCCCGGTACAAAAAAAAAAAAAAGATGGGTGAAAACCAAAACCAAATGAAGAAGAAAAAATGTTAACAGCCGTCGAAGACATGAAGTATCAACAGACATAGTGAAGGAACTTTTATAATAGAAACATGAAACTGCCAGAAGATATTAAAAAAATCTAAATTTATATGCAATCACAACATAATTATAAGTAAGATAATAAAATGATGACATCAAAATGGGTATTTAATAAAATCCAGAAAGCTGATAGGCTTCACTGGTCACAAGGAGATTCTCATACATGTACTCACACACAGGGGGAGGTGCTATGACACAGAGCAGTAACATTAAATAACAGGTGGAACCCTGGGGATGGGAGTGAAGAATTTTGCAATCACATTGAATCATCTGTTGATTGGATTTCCGAAAGTTTAGCATATGATACCCTTTGGTTCAGCAATTCCACTGCTGAAATATGTACGTATGGGCTTTAAAAGATAACCCCATCCTTGAAGAAGCCAAAAATGAAACAATGTAAATATCCTACAAAAGTTAATGAATTAATAAACCAATAAATCAATGTATATTAACATACATTAAACAGTATGGAAAGTGAATAAACCAATGCTGTATACAGATATGAAGTATTGTTATGATTTGAGTCTAGATGTTCCCGCAAAACTTCATATGGTCATAGGTGGCTTTTTCAGAGGTGGCTGAATCCACAGTGTGTGCAGCTGGGATTAAAGGTGTGTGATTACTAACCAGTAGAGATTGGTTTGACACCGACCTAATCCCGGTAGTCAGGATAAGATAACAGCATGGTAAAAAGATGCTGTTAAGATTTCCTTATTGTTGTTGCTGCCCTGTGGGCTCTATAAACTGTTTCTCCTCTGCAATGCCCTTCTGCCATATGCCGTATGATTGGAATACGATTATGGACCGAAACCTCTACAAACTGTGAGCTAAATAAAAGCTTTCCCCTTTAACTTTGAGTGTCGGGTATTTTGTCTTAGCAATGAGAGAAAAGCAACTAACACAATTATATGCAATAAAAAATAAATGTTAGACATAAGCATTTATGTACCTTTTAAAAACAGATATAACGGATACACACACACACACACACACACACACACACACACACTGGTGCCTTTAACTTTGAGGGAAGGGACACAGTGACTAGAAGTGGGTTTGCAGATAAGTCTGTGAAGCCACAATCTTGTGCTTTGGATGTTATTTACCAAGGTGAACTTTAGCCAATAAAAATAAATGGATCTGTATATAGGCACTATTTGAAGTTCCCTATGTTTACATAATACTCCAATTAAAAGTTAAACCCTGGAAATACATAAAAAATTTTAACCCTAAAGGTAAAAATGTTCTAATAGAAACAGCAGACTATATTTCCAATTTAAATTTTTTAAAATTGTGTTTATTACAGAACTAATTCTGTGTAAAATATGACAGTGGAACACAGACAAATGAGATGAACAACTTATTCACAGAAAACAATCCAAGTGACTGTTTAACATTTAAATAGAAGCTCATCTCATTTAAAACAATGAACTATTTGTCAAATCTTTTTTTGTCAAATTTGAAACACTGCGGTAACACACTATGTTGGGGAAGGTTTGGTAAAATAGAAACTCTCATACAGTACTAATGGTGCAACTGCTATGAACATAAATTTGCTAATATCACCAAAATAGCAAAAAAATCATGAAAGTAGACTGGACCCCATTCTTACAACTTTAAGAATAGATACCAAAGTTATGCTTAGGTATATATAAACTAATTGTGTACAAATTTATCCTTTGTAGCAATGTTAGAAACAGCGAACTGGAAATAATCCAGACAACCACCAGAAGGAAGATGGATAAATGATGTGTTGGTTAATATCGTGTGTCAACATGGCTAGGCTATAGTGTCCAGGAGTTTTGTCAAAGACCAAGTGAGATGCTGCTTTGAAGGCATATTTTAGGTGTGATTAATATTTAAAAGAGCAGACTTTAAGTAAAACTGATTACCCTTCATAATGTAGATGGGTACCATATAATCAGTTGAAGACTCACAGAAAACACTGAGATTGCATGAAGATGAAGGATCTCTGCCTCCAGCCTTTGAAATTGAAATATCACTGTCTTATTTGTTGACAAAAATATCTGGGTTTGTTTTTTTTGGAGAACCCTGAATAATGCAAATGAATTATGGATACTTTCATGAAATGTAATCCTCTTCTGCCACAGTAATGACCTGAACTAGCTCAGGATGGGCACATGAAAAATTAATACATCTATAACCATAAAGTACTTCACCCCCTTGTCTTCAGTTTCACTTTCTGTAGTTTCAGTTATCACCATGGCCTAAAATTATTAATATTTGTCTTGACTCTTTTAAGTCAAAGCTATATTCACATAGCTTTTGTTTGGTACTTTGTTATACGCATTCCACTTTATTATTGGGTATTCTTGTTAATTTCTTACCACACCTAATATATAAATTGAACGTCATCATTGGTGTTTATGTTCAGGAAAAAGCACTAAATACAGGATTAGTAGAATCTGTAGTATTGTATTTCCATTGGAGTCTTGGATACACAAGGACTACTGTATATGATGTTCCAGTTCAAGCCTTTCTTTCTATATTGATTCGATGATTGTCATAGTAATTAGTGATTACCTCTATAGCTATTTAGAAGAAGGAGCTCTAAATAGAATATTGTCACCAAAGAACACAAGTTGAAATTTATAATTAATGAATGGATAGTATATATTAGATGCTGAAAGAGAAGATAATGGAATTCTAGAAAAAGGAGACAACTACAGAAGCACAAGCTTGGATATAGGAAACCTCATTTCAGGACCTTGGTAACCCATTGGTGTGCCCAAAAGAGAGGGTTTCCTGAAGGAGAACAGATAACCAAGGCTGTGAATCCCAGGATTATGTCTTGGACATTTAGAAATTGGAAGTCACTGACAATTTATAAATAGGAATTGATTAATGCGATATTTCCAGGTTTTTTAAAACTAGGTACAAATTATACTTCATGGGTTAGTGTAAGTACAAGACTCTGCTGTATTATACCTTCATAGCTGCCTTGTTCAAACTTTTTCCAGAATCTAAATAAAGAGCAAATGTTTGTGATTTATTTTCTGCCATATCAAAACCTGAAAACAGTTTTATCATGACAAAATCTCAACTGACTTAAACTAATTGGTTCAAACCCTGAAGAAAATGTTGTGAAACTTTTTGTTTGCATTTCCTTTGCTTAGTGTGAAAATTCAATTGTTTTCCTGAAGAAATAGTAATGTGTCTGCATATAGTTTACTTCCCCCAGACACTCCTGAGATATTAGCAATGAACTTTGTTCTGCTACAATGCACATTTCTTTAATGGAAAGGACTGCATCTCTATCCAAAAGAGAAAAATTATATCAGTACAAGATGGAAGTCCTTTTGGTTCAGCCATCCCTTGCATGTAAATATTTTAAAGTAGTTAAGGGAACTTTCTGAAAATTGAAGATAAAGACTAAAATTATGTAATCTTAAGAAAATAAGCTGAAAAGCAAGGAAAATAACAGTGCACGTAGTAGTTGGATTAGTGGCTTCTAAAACCACTAACCTTCTGGAACAACTATGTTTAGCTATCTGGAAAAGTTTCAAGTGTAACTGCAAGGATAATCCCCCTTCCCATATTAAAATAATAGATAAATGAAGAAGGCTACATTCTTAGATCAAAGATAATTGTTGTTATGAAAAACTCACAATAAAATTAAACACTTCAGAACTTACATGCATATAAAAATATCAGAGCTCCATAGTTCCATGTGTAAGGGATTGACTGGGGATATTATGTGCAAAGGCCACTAGAGATCAGCTGTGCTACACTTTTATTAGAACAGTTATTTTTTTGCTTTTGTTGTTAATGCTCTGATTAAAAAATTCCACAAGATTTAGGTGGTCTGCCACAAACCTGTTTTCCCCATAGGCTCTATTAAGTTTATGCACCAGATTGCAGAACACAAGGTTTTGCAATTACACACATATGGAATCATAGCAGGGACACCTATAAATAGTATATCCACAATATTCTCTTTCTAAAATGCCCCTAAAGATGGATTTTGAACTTATCTTGCTTCTAGGACATCTTATAAAACCTGTACATGTAAATAAAGCATATAAGAATGTCCAGATGCCACAAAGTTGGGTAGAATAGAGCCTTCAACAATTCAGCTTTGCCAATTTCTCTGCAGACTTGAGCGATGAACTAGACAGTATAATGGAGCCCAAAGAAGATGCATACAGTATTCTCCATTTGAGTGTGGTTGGTCAACTGATGATTAGATATTTGATGATAGCAAACTTTTTACTGCTTTTATTGTAAGAAAATGAAAAGATGTGCATAAAAATATAACTATCAGGATGTAACATGAAAGCACTATTTGTAGTAGTGGAAACTAAAAATGACTTGTAGAGAAGAATTGGCATTAAGCAAATAAATTATAGTACAACCGCAAAATGCATACTCAACAGCCACTAAAATTTTTATAAAATATTAACATAAAAATGTATTAGGGCCGTATTAATATGTGAACAAAGTGATGGCAAAACTGACAAATTATTCAATGTATATGTATTTATTTTTGCTTAATACATATATACCAAATAAAACTCTTAAGGACATACACTAAGGTCCTATCATTATTTATTCCTGAAAAGGAAGGATGTGGATACATATCTTTTTCTTGGTTTACCAGCATCCCCAAAAAGAAAATGTTTATCTATTAAAATCTTTCATTTTGATTAAAATGAATTCATTCTTAACCATCTTGCATGCTTTTTAAAAAGAAGCAAAACTGTCTTCCAAGTTGCCACAGAGCTAAGAGACTGGTTTTCTGCAAAAGCTGGTGGGAAGCTTTGTATTCATGATTTAGGACAGGCTGAAGGATGGATGCCACTCCCACAGCTTCAGGGTCCTCCCTGTGCACCTGGGTCCCACCCAAGCCAGCTCCTCTCTCACCCCATCCATCCCACTCTGGCTTAGTCACCCGCCCCATCCTCTGCATAGCTGTGTCCTCTCGGTCCCAAGGACCTAACATCTGTAGGCTACAATTATAATCTATAAACTGAGAGATTATTGGTGACTTCACAGGTCCTTCTATACTCTTTTATCCCTCGGAGAGGGTTTTAGCTGCTCTGTTTTGTTATGTTATTTTCTGCTGTACCGTTCACCTTCAAAGATTTAGCAGTGACTTTAGGTATAAATGTATTTGCATAAATAAATATCCTTTAAATTTTTTATTATCCTAAGAAACAGTCTAACACTTTAGAAATTATATACGTAGTTAAAATCTAAGTATGTATTCAGCAGGAAGAATTTTTTTCTAAATTTTATTTGTACATTTGAGGTATACAATATAATGACATTGATCATTGGTGATTTGTACCTTCACATGATATATCTTGGTTCTTATTTTTTTCCCCATTCCCCGGCCCTCCCTTCCACCCTTCCCTATTTACAAAGACTTTGTTGCCATTTTTTCATTTTCTTATGGTAATTCCATTCCCTTCTTTCCTTTCCCCTCTCCCTTCCACTTCCCCTTCAGACCTTTTCTTCCAATTTCACATTATCTATTACACATTTTGATCCTTATTTACACTTTAAGTTTCTCACACCAGAGAAACTATTCAGTATTTACACATGTGTGTCTTATTTATTTCACTTAAGAGTATGGCCTCGATATGCATCCACTTAGCTATAAATGTCTCTAATTTCTCATTCTTTATGGCTGAGAAGTACTTCATTTAATTAAAACACACACACACACAAACACACTTTCTTTATCCAGTCTCCAGTTGATGGCCAATTGCTCTGTTTCCAAGCTTTATCTATTACAAACTGTGCCACTATGAACATGGGTGCACATATATAGCTGTGGTATGATTCTTTTAATTCTTTTGGGAAGATCCCCAGCAGGGGAATATCTGGGTCAAATGGAACCTCTAGTCCTAGTTCTCTGAGGTATCTCCATACTGATTTCTACTGTGGTTGTACCAGTCTGTACTCCCACCAAGAGTGGAGAAGCGTTCCTTTTTCCCCTCAGGCAGGCCACCATTTGTTATTAGTTGATTTCATGATATCTCTCACCATGCACTAAACTAAGATCAAAACAGATTAAAGATCTAAATATTAAAATGGAAACACTAAACCAACTGGAAGAGAGGTTAGGTAGAACTTTTGAAGACATTGGTGTAGGAAAAGATTTCATGAACAAAACCTTAGTTGCATGTGAACTAGCGTGAACAATCAACAAGTGGGATCTCTTCTTATTAAAAAGCTTCCGCACAGCAGGAGAAACCACCAACAGTGTGAGGAGACAACCCACAATGTGGGAAAAAATTTTTTACCAGCTGTTCCTCAGACAAAGGTGTACTATCTAGAATTTATAGAGAATTTTTAAAGATCAGACCTCCCAAATTTAAAAGACCCAATCCAAAAATGTCCATCTGAAATGAACAGACATTTCTCAGACAAAGAAATAGAAACAGAAAATAAACATATGACAAAAGGTTCAACATCACTGGTCATTTGAGAGATGCAAATGAAAACAGCGCTGAGATTCCACCTCACCCTAGAAAGCAGGAAGAATTTTTAACATGATGATGTCATCATGGTATATACAAATATCATAGGAATATTTAGGTACAAATTCATAGTGATGGCTTGAGTTTGCATCATTTTATTAAATTAAATGTACTTGAGATCAGGCAGTAGTCTAAAGTCTAAATAGTAGTCTAAATAGTGGAATAAATGTAAATGATATGAAACACTTCAGCTAGTTGTGCTCATTCACTTTTTTCCAAATTTCCGTGCACCTCAAATTTAAACCAATGCTTGGGAAATGTTAGCAAACATCAAGAGCTTGTGAAAATACAGCCTCCACTCCAGGCCACTCCGGTTCAACAGGTGTGGAGTGGAACTTGAAAATCTTCATTGCTATCAACCTGCTCAGCACACCACACTTTGATCCACAGAGCTCTAAGATGTGCGTATCTATCACTCACCGTCTCTTCATAGTTCTTCCTCTTGTTGTCAAAAGATCCTTCTTCCATTAATGTGATAATCAGTGTAAGTACATTCATGAGTTATTCATCTCAAGTAATAGGTGTATGTTGCATACAAATGTTCTGGAGGTGCCTTAATTCAAAGAGATAAATTAATGGTAAAAAGTCTTCTGTATCAGCAAGGATGTTTATTTGAGCTTCTAGGACTTTCAGGGTCTCTCATAGCATTCATTACTAGATACTGTGCACAAGTATGCAAACAACAGCATGTTTTTTTGCATTTTAAAGAACTAATAAAGATGGAATCATGCATACAGATAAACCAAAGCAGCTTTAGAATTATACACACATACTCACACTCACGTACACAGATACACACACATATACACAGTTTTTCCAGGATCCACTACAGATAAGATTCAGGATGTTTACCAGATGTCAACCAAAGTGACAGAGCTTAGGATGATGCTTGTGAATTAAAGGGCAGATGTCAGTTTCAAGTGACATGTTTTCTGTAATCTACTGTCTCTCTTTATTTATCCTTCAGATACAATCTATAAAGCAACTGCTCATCTATTTATTCTTGGGTAGGGTGAAGAAATGCAAGCCAGATCTCAAATTTAGTTTGTCGTTTGCCTTCTTGAAAGGAGATGTGATTTATGTTTATAATAAAGTATTTGAAATGTCATTTAATAGGAAAACAAATGGCAGCAGGATTCCCATGAGCCAAAAAGAAAAATAAAGAAAAGACAAAAAGGGGGTTTAGAATTTCGAATTAGACATTTTTATCTGACCCCTCTTTAAGTTACATATTTTCATTCTAATTGTAAAAATTATCCCTCTTGATCTATCTTTTCCATTAGTTTTTTCAAAGAGAATTCATCAGCTGGGCTAATGATGACACAAAATTTTAATATATGCATTAAACATTTAAGTTTTAATATGTTAACATGTCATAAGATGTGAATAATAACAATGTTTTATATATGAAGTGAAAACATATTTTATGTTGGAAATAGTTATAATGCCTAGAAAGTGACTTATATCCATAACAATTTCATTTAAATATTGCTTTAGCTCCCCATCTATCTTGGATGCAATTTTATAGTCCTTTTAAAAAATTCATTTCAGTGTGACCTCTTCCAGACTGCAACTTAGTGCCTCTAGCCTACATAGCCAATTGTACTTGTACTTGCTCCTATTCAATTACCTCTTAACATGCACAGTGCAGCCAGCACCCAGATTTGAACTTCATTTCCCATTCTGAAACCCCAAGAATTACAACATTGGTTCAGTTCCACTGCAATAAGAAAGGAGGGCAAAAAAGGAATCTATCAACCTCCTCAGTTGTTAGATCCCATGGGTAGTTTTAAATATCCCGAGTCTGGGCTCTTACCTGGCCCTAACATAGACTTCAGAAACTTTATTCTGAAACACATGAAAATAGATTCTTAAAGAAAATCTTGGAAGATTTCTATGTTCTCATTTTGTGGCCCAAAGAGAAGGAGATGCCTGAGTGAGGAAGAGCACGTAGTATCAAAGAATAAAATCCCTGATTTGACATTCATGGCTACCTACGACTGAAGTCAGCAAACCTGTAAAAATGGAGGAAAACAATAATGTCTCTCTTATGGGAGATGCACTGATAAAATGAGCAAATATGAGCACAGTGTTTGAAAAGACCCCTTTTTAAAACCAGACATTATTACAGCAAGGCATCACTTGCAAGCCAGATTTGAAGGTGACAATATATACTTTCTATAGATTAGAATTCCATCTCTAGCATTTTAATGATAGCTCTGAAGACTACGGCAGAAAACATACCCCCTTGCAAACTTAATCTTACCCTGTTCAGGCATCTAATTGCTTCAGAGTATGCTGGAGACAGCATAGGTTGTACACGTATATCAAAACATCACATTATACTTCATAAGTATATGTCATTATGATTTGTCAACTAAAGTATATTAATAAAATAAATTTTTAAAAATCTTAATGCTGCCTAAACATTTCATCTTTCAACAGAAGAAAAAATTTCTAAAACTGGCATTATTCATGAAAATTGGCACCAAAGTGAACTATGCCAGAATATATTTTCTGATTTATATTAAATTATAAATAACTCAACTTGAAGAAAATAAAGATGTGCTGTGCACATGTATCAACTCCCCACAATATATGTAATCATTATGCTCTGAAAATGTGTAGGAGTAAACTTTTTTAATGTATAATTATTCCTTTGACACACTGATCTTGGAATTGCTTTTCTGTATTGTTGAAACTTTTTTAACTGCTTCATCAGTCTATGACTGAAGACATGATATGATTGAAGAATATATGAAAATTTAAAAATTTTTAAATTATTATAGTAAAAGACACGGTGCCTTTAATTCCCCTCATATACTTGTCCTATGGCCCCTATCCCACCATTTTTGTCACTTTGCCAGGCACTTTTGTCCTCTTTCTTGAATACCTTTAGTTACATTGTCATGTTCTTCTCAATACCCTGAATGGATTCAAAATGCCTACCTTTTGTGGCCATTTTGACTTTGAGGAAGAGCTAGAAGATTTTTGTGGTGTCAGATCCAGTAAATAAGATGGTTTAGGAGACACTGTAATGTTTTTAGGAGGCTGCCTATCTGTGAGATGGCACTCAGCAGTAGCATTCACTATATTTGATCATCTTGTAAAGACACTCGTGAAAGAAGCCTTCCAGAACTGTTTCAGAAAGGACCAGAAATGATGGGATCAGTGTGCTTGAAGTAAGGGAAAGTATTTTGAGAGGGATTAATGGCAACATGTCTTTTACAGCAGAAAGTTTTTTGAATTTAGCATTCACCATGCATTTTGGTCACATCCAAAATGTAGATGGGAGGCTGGGCAAACTCAGTGCATTTTTTAAAAACCTTTGTAAAGATACGTGGTCTATCAAAACTCAAAAATAATGTGATACAAACAAACAAAACCCAAAGTCCATCATCCCCAATGGAGAACGATTACTATTTCCTTCCATGGGATGATTTGAACAAAAATTTTAGCCAAAGAAATAAAAATTTAATGAAGGAAGGGCATATTTCAATGATAGGCTATGTGGACCATCTGTTTACCCCACCTGCACATAACCCAGTCCCCAAACCCACTGATTTCTCATGTCATTTTTTTTTGGCTGTGGCTAAATTAGGCTGAACAGGGATACAGCTTCAAATCCATGGAGCTCATTCGCAGATTAGTTCTGAAAGAGCTGGTGTGGCCACTGGTTTCTGCTGGAGCTGGGTTCTCCCAAGTGGAGAAGAGAGTCATCAATATTCTCATCACATCCAATAACTTACAAATTTAATAAATGGATCTAGATAGATAGATGATAGATAGATAGATGATGGATAGATAGATGATAGATAGATAGATAGATAGATAGATAGATAGATAGATAGATAGATCCCCAAATGCCTTGTACTGATTGTGTCCAACACTTTTCTCTTTCCTGCCTAAGAGTGCTGGCTACATTCACTCTGGTACTTATGGTAATAATGCACTCAAGAAAGGTATGTAATGGTGCAAAACTTGATGAAATTCTTTTTTCAAAATGGTTTGGTAAACCTCTGGTTGCAAAATAATCATTGCATTTTATAATGACATCAAATGTCACTGAAAAAGCTCAAAAGACTCCTTTAGAACATACAATATCTATTAAAAACAGTAATGTACTTTAGCACTTACAAGAGTAGGTGAATAAAAACATATGGGTTAAATTTTCCTTAAAATAGCGCCCTGATTTCACAGCTGCTTGAAAAATAAGTTTGAGAAAAATTCATTTGAAGGACACCAAACAAAATTTTGATAATTCAAGATATTTAATTCTGAATAATACAGCTTAAAATTCATTCTAAATTAATTATATTGTTTTACATATTGAATGGAGACACCACCAAGCCAAGCATCCATAGCCACATTGCCCTTGGTATCTGGGAATAAAAGAAGAGGTTAAAATACTCTCATTTCCAATGGATGCAAACAAAATAAAGCTAATTTTAATATTACAAAGTATAAACATGTGCAGTCATCCAGAATGGACGCACTTTGATCCATCCATTGATGGTTCATTGGTACTCTGCTATTTACTATCTATTGCCAAGTATTTGTTGCTTGCAATAGCATTTCGCCACTCCAGTGTCAACATGGTCTTACACAGCGAGAATCAAATCCTGTACACGTGGTGCCTGCAGTGACACACACTGTGGCATCACACCCAGAGTTGAAAAGTACTGTCAAGATTTTAAAAATTGATCTCCTTAGTGAAAATTTAGGAATTTTTGTCACAATAAAATGAAAAGGAATGTTAGCATGATGCAGTCATCTCTTATCTGTGGGGGAAGGTTTCCAGGACCTTGCACCGATGGAAAATCTGTGCATTTTCAAGTGCCTTATATAACATGGCATAGCATTTGCATGTAACCTATGCACAACTTCCTGCATAGTTTAATGAGCTCTAGATTACTTATCACAATGTAAGTGTTGCACAAATATGATATGCTCTTATTGCTTAGGGAATAATGATATAAGAAAATATGCACATGTCATATACAAACACATCTCCTGCAGGCCTAACTACATAGTACATATTGGTAACAACTCAAATTTTCTGTTTGCTTTTCAAGTATTTTCAGTCCACAGTTGATCCATGAATGTAGAATACATGCATAAAAAGGTCTGAATATATTTGAATTTAAGGTTCATCAAAGTATTTTATGTGAACTGTTTTATTGTCACAAAATTTTATTCTGAATCTTATCTAATGTAGCAACCAAACTGCAATGCAAACTTTGAAAATTAAGACATTCTTCAGTTATGTTCTGGGTTGAATCAAGGGCAAAGCTTATGAGTACCTTGTTCTGAATATTTTATCCCAGATACTAGTTTTGCATTCCATCTTTAAGTCTGTGATCGAGTTATCTCAAGATACTAGCTGTCTTCAGTAGGGGAGGGAGGACAGAAGGAGGAAAGAGCAGAGAAGAGATGGGGAGGGGAAGAGAGGAGAGGGAAGCATAGGAGGAAAAGAAAAAACAGGAAGGAAACAAGAGAAAAGGAAGGAAAATGAGAAGGAAAAGGAAGAAGGTGGAGAAGATTGAGAGGAAAAAGACTTGAGGGGAAGGAAAGGAGGAGGAAGGGACAAAGGAAGGAAAGAGGGTGAGAGGAAGAAAGGAAGCATGGAGGGAGGGAGGGCGGAGGGGAGAAACGGAAGAAAAGACAGGGAAAGAGAAAGACACAACTACTTCTACTGGGACCCTATGAGCCCTGAGCTTAGAAACGTTTTTGACATAGAAGGATGATTTCTACTTACTCTTTCAGTGGTAGTGATTCAGGAGAGGAGTGATAGTGCTTATCAAGTTTCCATCCCTTTCTTTGTTTTATCAAATAAAATAATAGAACATCTCATGCAAAGCACTTTGTGGAAGTATTACCTCTTTTAGGTCTTCAAAATATAATGCATCTTTCTGATTTTCTAATAAAAATATGCAAGATAATACAGTTTGATTTTTTAATAAAAATGGGCCTTTTTGATACTTGCCTTTATAGTATTATGAAAGAAGACTTTGCTTATTCTCCTCCTAACATCTGATACTGGGGTTCAATATCTGGCATCGAGTCTGATAGTGGTGGACAAATTATACATTCTGTTAGAAGTGACTCATTCACTTTAAGATTTCTCTGACAAGAAATATATATACATTTCTATATATGTATATTTCTCTCTCTATATATATACATATATATACATATGTATATATATATATGAATACTTCTTCCTGGGTAGAAATCAAAGAACACGTTAGACTTTAATTATGATGATAATTTTTATGACCATATCAAAAATTTTCCCCTGGATGTTTACTGATAACTACTTTTATCCAGAACTTTTTTGTAATTCTATTTATTGCCTTGCAGCTTTATCAATAATTATGTTTGGATTAGTCAAAAATCTTTCAACTGCACAACTCTCTTCCCACAATTTAATCATCTTCCAAAGATTCTCCGAATGTGAGCAGATTGGAGTCATATCTCAAGGCCTCTCCAAATGTATTCTCCAATCTCCACTGGAATAGTCCATGAAGACCATACCTATCTACAAAGGGAGGTTCAAAACATTTATGAGATATATTCTCCAAATGCAATGAAATTAAATGGAAATCAAGAAGATAATGAAATTTGGGTCATCTATGTATAAATACTTGCAAATTAGGCAACAAACTTGTAAATGATCCATGAGTTAACAAGTATTCCAAGGAAAACTAGAAGGTGGTTAAATCTGAATGAAAAGAAAAGTAAAATGTAAAAGTGTATAGGATGAAGCTAAATTAGTGTCTCAATAAAAATTTATAGCTTTAAATACCTACATTAGAAAACTAAACTTCTAATTTAGGAAAATAGACAAAAATAGCAAACTAAATGCATATATACAGAAGGAAAAAAGTAATAAAACTAGGACACAACCCAGAATAGAATGCAGAATAATAACAGAGAAATTTTTTTAAAATCTTAATTAATCATTGGTTCTTTGTTGATACTAATAAAATTCACAAAACTTTGGCTGGAATTATCAAGGAATAAAAGAAAATACACAAATTACCCAAATCAGGAATGAAAGCCAGGATGTCTTTACTGCCCTTAGCAATTTTAAAAAGTATAGTGGATTACAAAGAACAAGTATATTCTGACAACTTGGACAACTTAGAAGAAAGAGGTAAATTCCTAGAAAGATGTAAACTACTAAAGTTGACTCAAGAAAAATAAAAATCCTGATTAGACAAATTATGAATAAAATAATTAGTAATTAAATGTGCTTCTACAAAAAAAGGCCAAGCCCAGATGGGTTCACTGGTAAATGAACATTAAAAGAAGAAACGACAATTCATCATTTTTAATAAAGGTGAACAGCTTCTTAACCTATTCTAGGAAGCTATTGTTGTCCTGATACTCAAGCCAAACAAGAGCCTTATAAATCATGGGCAAATCTCTCATAAGTATAGATGCATATTTTCTGAACAAAAGATTAGCAAATCAAATTCAGCAACATGTAAGAACCCCAACTGTGAAAGAAATAATACTAAGAATCAATAAACTGAATTGTATCGAATTAAAGGTCTGCTGTACAGCAAAAGAAACAACCAAATAAAGGGAAAAATAACCCATAGAATGGGAAAAAATTGTCTTCTACTCCTCGGACAGGAGGTTAATATCTATAATATTATAAAGTACTCAAAAAATTAGACCCTCAAAATAAAAGACCCAATCAGAAACTGAGTAATTAAAATGAATAAACACTTTTCAAAAGAAATGCAAATTGACAATAAGTACATGAAAAGATGTTTAACATCTTGGCAATTAGGGAAATGAAAATAAAAAGAATACTGAGATTCCATCTTATTCCAGAAAGAATGGTTGTCATCAAGAACTCAAAAAGAGCAAAGGCTAGAGAGATCATGGGGAGAAAAGAACACTTCTACTTTGTTGGTGGGAATGTAAACTAACACAGCCACTATGAAAATCAGTACAGAGATTCCTCAAACACTAAAAATAGTTCTGAGCCAGCTATAACTCTCCTGGGTATCTTCCCAAAAGATTTAAAGACATCCTATTGTAGTGATACGTGCCTACCCATGTTTAGAGCAGTATAACTGGTAATAGCTAAATCTAGAACCAGCCCATATCCCACGAAACAGATGAATGGATAAAGAAAATATATTAGATATAAAGAAGGATAAATGTGAGTTATTTGTAGGAGGGCCAGGGATTTAGCTCATTGGTTTTGGTGCCTGTCTCAAAAGCTCAAGGTCCTGAGTTTGATCCCCAGTACCAAAAAAAAAGAAAAGAAGAAAAGTAATTTGTAGGAAAACGGATGGATCTTGAGACCATAGATCAGACATAGAAGGTTAAATATCTGATGGGCATTTTATATAAGATATCCAAATACAAATAATTTAAAGAGCAAAATAAAAGCAGATAATAGGAAACAGGGAGGTAGACTTTGTAGGGAGGGGAGGGAGGACTGAGCATGGAGGGAGAAGGAAGAGTAGAAGCCCGGGAGAAGAAGTAGAAATAAAAATTATTCAGATGTGATATATTTATGTACCAATTCCCTAAGAATTTTGAAGTGAGATTCATAACAGAAATGTAAAATTTGATTCAAAATCAAAACACTAATTAATGACATTCTGTTAAAGAACAAACTCACATGACAATATCAATGTACACAGAAAAAGTTTAATCTAACACCCACTTATAGTAAAAATTCACAGATAAGTAGTAGCAGGCAATTTTCTCAACTTTATAAATGACATTTACAAAAAGCCTACAACCAACATCATACATATCTGTGAAATAGTAAACAGAGTCCTGGTCAGAAAACAAAGTATAATTAAATAAGATGAATTATGAAAAAGCTAGGTCATTTTCATTCTCAATTGGTGCCATCTCCTGCACTACTCTGAGGCTCATCCATGCAATTTCTGTTTTACCAATTCCTCCTGGTGGAATCCAGGTTCCATGTGAGAATTTTCACATGCCAGCCTGCTTCTCTATGTATTCAGCCACTGACCTGAAGGTAAGTGTGAAGACCACGAAGGAGAGTTGAAATGCCTATGAATTTTAGGCCTACTACACTGCCTTCTCCTTGCTGGTCTGCAGCTATGGTCTCCTGGATTGAAGTTTGCAACCAATCAACCGAGAAAGAAAACATCAGATCAAGTTACAGATGGTTCTATATGATATGCAGGCACCATCCAAATGTGGACAGCTGCAGTACCACAGCCTCTTCCTGGGCCGGTCTTAAAGGACAGTGGTAAAGGAAATCCTCCCAGTGGACAGCAATTTAGGCATCGCACCTGATTTTTTGCCTTAAAGGAAAAATAGCAAGACTAAGGGCAAACTGGCTGCAGCTACTGCTGAGAGTCCAGTCTACCAACATGAGAAACTTTCACCAAGTCTCTAGTCTGGCAAAATTCACATGAGTGTTCAGCCAAACTGAGGGCAGCTTGCATCATTTCCCTTGTGGAGGGATAGCAGCTTGTTCTTACTGCAGTGAACATTGATGCTGGATGTGGATTTTCCTGACCTGCACACAAGGTATCTGCCAAAACTACCAGGGATGAACTTAGAGACTATCCTGTCTAAAGCACTGTGTTTCATGCAGCACTTCTAATTAAGAAACGTGCTTCACGGCAAATGAAGTATGGCAATGGGCCCATGCTCATTATGATGAGCACTTATAATGGTCCCTGTTATCTTGAAGCAGCTGGCTTGATAGCACTGTGAATTGACCTTCAGGAGAAGGCTCAGCAACAGCATGGGCTAGGTGGAAATATTTTACCAGAGCTGGGGCAGAGTTCTCCACCTGGCCTTATCTGCTCTGAATCAGCACCCAATAGACGGTGCTATTTCTCTCATAGCTGGAATCAAAAGGTGGAAATGAAATGAGCACCACTCATTACTACTGCATGAGGTCTACAAAGGACAAAATGTTTGCCTCCCTTTCCTGTGATCTTTTGTACTGCTGGTCTTCGGGTAAAGGGAGAAATGCTCGCTCCTGATTCATTGCAATGTTCTCAGGAGGCACATGGTGATTCCAGGGAAGTGGATGCTCAGACTGCAACTAGTTCCTCTGAGCTCTGTATGCGTGTGGATCCACAGGCAAAACCATCTGGTTACAGTACTGGTTGGAGAGACTGATCCTGATTACCAAAGGAAAATTGGGCTTCCACTATGGATGAAAAACAGTGTGTTTGAAATGCAGAAGGTTCCTTGGGGCATCTTTTTGTATTTCCATGTTCCGTGGTTTCACGTTAATGAAAAATTAAAGACCCCAATTCAGCCAAGATCTCTAATTGTACTGACTCTTTAAGAATGAAGGTTTGAATATCGTATTTGTATCATCGTATGATACAAAGAAGTGTAACCAGCTGAGGTGCTTCGTGAGGGCAATCTGAGAGGTTGGTTATGAATCCAAATTATGACCACAGACCTAGTTGCAAAATTAGAAGTTCCTTTTAAAAAACTATGGTTGTATATGTCCTAACATATTTACTTCTAGTGCTTATCCCCTTATTGTCTAGTATGAAATATTATCAATAGCTACCTCTATATTAAAGTATTTAAGTTACAGAAAATCAAAGGAGGGGAAATGTCACTTAAAGACTTTCTGTCCTCTTCCAGGAGAAAAAGGTTAATGTGTTTTCGGTTATACACAGGATAGCTGTACAATATCAAATAGAAGTATGACTTTGTTGTAGTCTTCGTTTGTTGATTAGATATGGCTTAAGGAGGTATGTGTTGATGTCAAGTTTTTAAAGTGTGGGCTGTGACTGTCAGGTTTACATGTCTATTTGACTAGTTAATCTATGTGTCTAGTTACTTACTCAAACATTAATTTACTTATGCTGGGAATTAATTTACTTATGCTTATTTCATGGATGTGATTGAAATCAGTCATCCATTTATTCTAAGTAAAGGAGATATCTTGGATAATCTGAGTAGGCCTGACACAAAGAATTTAATATCCACAAGAGGAAAATAGTAGCTGAACTTCTCGCTGTGGACAGCCTTAACTCTTGTGCCATAGTTCTAGCCTGTCCCTCTTACTACATGCCCTGAAGATTTCAGACTTACTTTGCCAGCTGCCATGATGGTGTAAGTCAATGTATTACAATAAATCTCTGAGTGATCCTCCATATCCATGGGTTCTATGCCCACACATTCAACCAACCATGAATTGAAAATATTCAAGATAAAATTTTGTGTTACTGAAAATATACAGATATTTCCTTGGCATTCTTGTTTAAACAATACAATGTAACCACTATTGACAGAGCATTTATATTGTGTTAGGCATTACAGATATTCTAGAGATAATTCAAATTACACAGGAAGAGTGCATTTGGTATATGCAAATACTACACTATTTCATACCAGGGACTCAGGCATGTTCCTATTTTCTTATCCTGGGGGAATGGGTGTTGTGTAACCAATCTCTCCTGGATTCCAAGGGATGATTTTATCTCCTACTGATTCTGTCTCTTGCTCTGATTGAATCCTGACTCATGAGGCTATTTCAAGAGCAGGTGTCTTTGGGCAAGGAAAATATTAGTTTCTATTAGACGTTCACAGAGAAACACAGCCAGTTTCTCAGATTATTTTCCAAGAGGAGGCTGTTGAACACACAGCTCTGAGGGAAATGATACAAAGAGATAAAGAAGTAACTGGGAATTGTCCACCTCTTAGAATGGGAGTGGAAATGATGGGTTCTGAATTGCAGGGGATGGCAGTCCTCCAATTCAAGACAGGATGATTAAGCATGAGGAAGATATGGACATTGAAGTGGAGGTGGGGAGGCAAAGGCATCATGTGTGCTTCCATGCAGTGTAGCCAGCCCTGGCCACTACTCCAAAGTAGAACAGGATTCTGTGGTTAGAGGAGGAACCTCGGGGACCTGTCAGTGAGGCAGAGCTGCCACTGTGACCTTGTCTTGCTTGCTTTCTGCTTTCTTATTTCTTTATTTTCTCCTCCTCTGCTTCTTCCCATCATTATTACCAATCACTATCACTTTTAAAAACTCAACACAACCAGCAACTAAGGTTTGAAGGGTTTCTATATTTTATCTCATTTAATCCACTCAATGATTCTGCCAAGACAGGCATCATTCCTCTGAAGGTGAGAGTACAAAGCCCAAGGTAACTGTATAAGTCAATGGCCTGAGACACCTGCCTGGCTTTAGAGCCGGGAGACTAATCCTCTGCTCCCTATTTGTAAGACCCCGGCTCTCAATCATTGCATCTTTCTCCACTCCAAAGGCAAATAAGTTGCACAGAGCCAGCACTAATGGCCAGATACAGAACCATTTGTCTACAAATGTCTTGCAAGCTAGGCGGACTTTAATTTTGAGCTTCTGGGCTGCAGGAAGCCAGGATGTTCATCTGACTTCCAATCTCTCCTGATTATTTTTGCTGCAAAGAAAAAAAAAAGACCACTTTGATACAAATCCCTCAGCCTCCTCTCATCTTGTAACACTTTTTCAACTTTGGCTTGTTTGTTAAAACAGATGTTTTTGTTTTGTTTTGTTTTGTTTCCCACAGCCTACACTTAACCATGTGCAGTGAGGACAGGGAAGATGGGAGATAAGTTTTGTACACATGCTAAGTTTAAGACTCCTTTCTTAAAGAGAATTCTGATGTTAGGAGCAATGCCTTTCTTCTATCACCTAATAAGGCAGCCATTTCAAGGCTTCCTTTAGCTTCGAGATAGTAGATCTACATTTTTATCTATTCAGAGACACTCATATGTCATATCATCTTCTGAGGAACCTGAATGGGATAAAGCATACCAATTCAAGTAAATGACCTGGATGTCAGGATAATATTAAAATGTAAACCAGGTATGATGATACATGCTCTGATTGGGCAGGAGGATCATAAGTTCAAACCTGGGCTAAGTAATTAGGAACATAGCAAGAAGTTCTCTCAAAATACAAATAAAAATAAAGAAATAAAAAAGTGGTGGTGATGTAGCTCAGTGCAAGAACCCTGGTTCCATCCCTGGTACTGAGAGGAAGAAGAAGGAGGAGGAGAAGGAGAAAGAGAAGAAGGGAAAAGTGGAGCAGGAGGAGGAGGAGAAGGAGGAGGAGGGGAAGGAGGAGAAGGAGAAGGAAGAGGAGAAGGAGGAGAAGGAGAAGGAGGAGGAGGAGAAGGAGGAGGAGAAGGAGAAGGAGGAGGAGGAGGAGAAGGAGGAGGAGGAGAAGGAGGAGGAGGAGAAGGAAGAGGAGAAGGAGGAGGAAGAGGAGAAGGAGGAGAAGGAGGAGAAGGAGGAGGAGGAGGAGGAGAAGGATAAGGAGGAGGAGGAGAAGGAGAAGGAGGAGGAGGAGAAGAAAGGAAAAGAGGAGGAGGAGGGGGGAAGGGGAGGGAAAGGGAGAGGGGAGGGGAAGGGGAAGAGAGGGAGTGGGGGAAAGAAGGAGGAAGAGAAACAAGGAAGAGGAGGAAAGGGAGGAGGAGAGGTAGGGGAGGGGAAGGGGGAGAGAAGAATTGCTTTGCTACATTTAAATTTAGTGTTTCTTCTTTCTGTAGTTTTATCTGATTTATTTTTTTCCTGATTTATTTTTTAAAGTAATTTCTAAGACATGATCATTAGGACGATACTAGTTATCATAGCTCAGAAAACTTTATTGCATCCTCATTAGTTTTAATATAACCAAATGAGTTTTATCGGAGTAGAAGTTTTGAAATTTCATGTTCCCATGTTCATCTTCTCCTTTTCTCAATTTTGACAGTATGTGCCAATTAATTTCCTGAACTGGAAAATTACTGCCAGATTTTACCCTACTTTTTAAAAAATAGTAATAAAAAGAAAACATTTTCCATTGACCAGGGATGGAAACAGACATACTGTTAGTATTTAAGCAACTCAGATTTCAAAATTATTTCCAAAAATTGCAAAATCAGATGTTCTCCTAAGCTAGCAAGGCAACTAGTAAATTTCCTAATGTTAGGCATTAAGAATTAAATTGTATACAAATAAATTGCATCTCTAAGAGATGTGCTTGCTATAAAGGTGAAAAAATTTAGTTATTCCATTTGACTTGAATATTTAAATTTTGATTCAGTTTATTAATTGAGACCTTGTGTTTCCTAGAAATAATATGTTCTTTGCATGGCTATTAGACATCAGTAGTTTCTTGATAACAAAAAGTATATTGTCTGAAAAGATTTACATGAGTTTTCTTTTGTGTGTATCCTTTACATAATCTCTTTTGGTTCTTATTTTGCCCCATTCCCCTGCCCTCCCTTCAACCTTTCCACCCCTCCCTATTTACAAAGACTTTATTTCCATTTTTTCATTTTCTCATATTAATTCATTCCCTTCTTTCCTTTCTCCTACCCCTCCAACTTCCCTTTCCCCTTTGGACATTTTTTTCTATTTTACATTATCTATTATACCTTTTGATCCTTATTTACACTTTCAGTTTCTCACATCACAGAAATTATTCCATATTTACACGTGTGTCCTATTTCACTTAAGAGTATCACCTCAATGTGCATCCATTTAGCTATAAATGTCTCTAACTTCTCATTCTTTATGGCTGAGTAGTGCTCCATTTTATTTTTAAAAAACACACATTTTCTTTATCCAGTCTCCAGTTGATGGGCAATTGGGCTGTTTCCAAGTTTTAGCTATTATAAATTGTGCCGCTATGAACATGGGTGCACATGTATCACTGTGGTATGATTCTTTTAATTCTTTTAGAAAGACACCCAGTAGGGGAATACCTGGGTCAAATGGGACCTCTAGTCCTAGTACTTTGAGGTATCTCCATACTGATCTCCACAATGGTTGTACCAGTCTACACTCGCACCAGCAGTGGAGAAGGGTTCCTTTTTCCCCACAACCCCTTCCAGCATTTATTGATTGATTTCATGATAGCAGCCATTCTTTCTGGGGTGATCTGCCTAAAATCAATTACCAAAAATAAGAACATGAATTCAGAATAGGAAAATTAGCATAAGATGACAATAGTTATGAAAAGAACAAAATTTATTTTTGTTCTTTTCATCTAGAAGATGTTAAAAATAAGTAGTTCTTGAAAATAAATCTTATTCATTTATTAATATCTTTCTTTTCTTATTTAATGGCAATTTGGCTGTTTTCCTCTTAACATTTAGGAATACTCAAACTTTCTTCTAAAAAATTGTCTCCAAATACTCTCCAGTACTCCAGTGTTTTGAGAAAAACCTTGTTTGTGTTCTGACTCCATCACCCAGAGTGAATAAGTGCTATGGGTTGGGTCAGTTGACACATTTCAGTTTCTTCATCTGCAAATCAGCAGTGATACTGCCCACTTTAATGGGTGATTGTGACAACAAATTGATATATTGGATGAAAAGCACATTATAATATACAGGATTGGGAACACAAATTAGTTAATAGTCATATTATACTGAGTTTAATAAAAGTATTTTTTCTTGAGCTATGTTAAACTCATATAACCTTGTTCTCCATATCTCATTCTCTATAATGTGCCCTGTGGGGGAATGTGTGCAATAGGAGAGCCTCTGGCTCATAGTAAGACCAGTCTTGAACTCCCTGCACACTAGTTGCATGACCTTGTATGAAGAGCTAACCCACGTAAAGAGTAGGTTTTCTCTTGTGTAAAATAGAGAAGAGGACTACAAACCCTGTGTTGCAAGACTGTGTGAAGCTTTGTGTCACTGTATGTGAAGCATCCAGTGTGGGTACCATACTAGACCTCCCGCTATCCTTCCTTCCCTGGATGTAACCACTGACTAAATTCAAGTTCTGTTCACATTCCTCTCACCTGGTCCTTATATCACTTTATATCACCGCTACTGTCTCATTTATTAATTTTAAAGCATAGGATTTCATGCATATTTAACTGAAGATTTGCCTGAGAATATAAATTGCTTACTTTCTCATTTGGATATGAAATCAAAGGTTAATATTCAATGCTTTCCCTTTCTCATGCAAAAACTAAAGCCATTATTGGTACCTGACACTGATTATTATTTTTAATGAAAGCATTATTTTAGAATGCAAATTAATCATTTAATAGTTATCCTACTGGTTTATTTTAACCATTTTTTTCTTCTTGATCTAATTAATGTGTTGGGTTATTTTTGTACCTATCACTGGGACCACAGGAGCTGTCTTCTATGTTACCCAAAATATTTAATTCAAACTTATAATCTTGAACTTGAAAATACTAAAGTAACCTATTCTACTCCATTTAAAAATCTTGGTTTAAATTACAGCAACCACACACACAGTGACCTTGAGCTTCTCTGTTCCCTAATTTTTGACCTGTAGTTAAAATAGTTCATATTTTGACTTTGTTCTAAGGCTAATCCTTTTAAAGATTTCAACATGGTGCTCAGAATATCTCATATATTTAATAAATGAGTTTTAGTTGTTTTTTCACTAAACAAGAGTGTCTTTTCTCTTTTACTTTTTCATTATTCTTCTCCTTTCTCCTTTATTTCTTTCTTCTTCGATTCCTTTACCTTTTTCTATGCTACAAATGTTGAGCCCCTAAACTATTCTTTCTGGTTTTTCCATTTCTTAGGTCATCAATTATTTACTACATGCCTTGCATATGGCTTCGTTTGTGATAATCTCCGGTAAGCAAAAAATAGGCTCTTCTGTAATTGTGTATAGATTGTATTCTGGTAGAGAAGGAAGACATTTATGAAATAATGATATCATTTGGAAAACTTCTGCAGTGAAGAACTCAACATAGAGGTATATGCCAGAGGAAGACATGAGAGGGAAAGCTGACCTGAGGGAAGAATGACAGGGGGCTTCCTTGAGCCCAGAACACTTCATGTGAGCACCGAGTGGCCATTTAGATAGTGTGAAGTAGGTGAAGATGCTAGAAAAGAAATCCTAACAGAAGGGTGCTACACACACACCCATGGCAGCAGAGAGGGGCTGAAATAACAGCCAATATCACTGGAAACCAAAGGATGAAGAAGAACACAGAGCAGAGTTCTGGAGAGGACAGGGCTGCTGGTGTTGAGGAGTTTACTTTGCCCTAAAGACCCTGGGGGACTAAAGAGTGACAGAGATAATTTCCTAAGTAGTTTAAATCTCGAGAACTCTTGTTTTCTGGCTGCATTGAGGGGGAGCCAAAAGGAATGAAGACAGAGTCCTGGGAAACCTACCATAATCATCTTGGAGTAAGACATTGAGGGTATGTTGCAGGGTGGTAGACTAGAGATGATGAAAACTATCAAAGAGAGAAAAACCAATGTGACTTGCTGATGGATTTGGGGAATTGAAGTGTCAAAGATGATCCCAGATTTGGGGGGTGCTTAAGGCTAAATGTTATTTTAGAGGAGTTTCAGGGGTAGCACAAGGGGATGGAGATGGCTTCTAATTGGTCAGTTTTCATTTTAGATGGCTTCGAATCTAAAAGACAATGGAGAGAAGGCAGTATAAGCGGGTCTGGACATAAGCAGATATCTGGGCTGGAGCTGTATGTATATAAGTATTCCATAAATATATTGCAATTTAAGCCAGTGAAAGAGAATATATGGAGGCAGAATGACACAACCTTCAAAATCAACATTTCATGTTCAAGGTAGATGAGGCTGAACTTGAAAGGAAGACAGAAAATGAAGTACAAACATATAAGAAGTAAAAATTAGAAAGAGTTGGTGTTATATGACAAGGAAACAGAAACTTTAAAAAATAGTCAAAAATTTTGCAACTGAGGGGATCCTTTAAAAAATAACTGGAAATATGTCTTAGATCCTATGATCTGGGTGTCCATTATTGTTGACAAAAACTGTTTCAATACTCTAATATCAAAAAAATCACTATTAGAATAAAGTAGGGAAATAGAGCCAATGATAAAAATTATTCTTTTTAGAAGTTTGAGTGTGAGGTGGAGAACATAGTGAAGTTAATGGAAGGAGTTGAGTTGTCCAGAGGAAGCACAATGTATTTAAAAGGAAGGGAGAATGTGCTGGGAGAAAGAGAGAGAGGGAGAGGGAGAGGGAGAGGGAGAGGGAGAGGGAGAGGGGGAGAGAGAGAGAGAGAGAGAGAGAGAGAGAGAGAGAGAGAGAGAGAGAGAGAGAGAGAGAGAATTCATAGAGATAGAGAATGGGTAGAGGTTGTATGTAGATAGAAAATTTGCTTGAAATTTAAAATTTCCAAAGACAGAATCCAACCACTGCAGAAAAAAGTAGTCCTTGGTACTTTAAATAAAAAGAAAGTATTTAACACTACTTGTTGAAGTTCTGAAAGGGATATACTTTATTTAGGATCAGTGCAATAGGTATAGGGATTATTGCAGTGGGGTCTTGCATGGGAAAAGTGGCTGGGCTTATTTCCAAATATACCCTGAGCAAGCATAAATTTATAGCTAAGGACAGAGTGAGAATCTGCAGATGGAAAATTAGTAAGAGGACACACAGAAGTGAGGGGGATTCAGCTAACCAACCTAACAGAATTCTTGCTAAAGACAGGCTAGGGTGATTAGACATCCCCTGGGGGATGGTGGATAAGATCAGATATAAAGAATGATCAGGTAGGAAGGGTGAGCATGACTAAAATTTGCTAAACCAGGGTTCTCACTAAAACTGAATTTTATAAGAAAGTTCACAGACAAGCCTAAGGGAAGGTTTAGATCAGATTAAACAAAGAATCTTTGTCAGGTAGGAAGAATGACATTCTTGAAATTTAGCAAGAAGAAAACAAGATAAATAATAAAATGTCCATAGCTAATGATTATGCATACATAATAATTCTATATTTAGAGTCAATTGTGTATAACTATAATAAGTACCATGCACCATTATTGATATCTTGTGTATAAAGCAAGTCAAGATGTAATGACTTATCTAATGCACCACACTCATGAGAAACTTGCAGGCTTTTGGAATGGAACAAAACTGAGATAGGAAGCTATTCACTTTCAAGAAGCATATTTAAATTTTAAAAATCATTAAAATTCCTCCATCTTTGTTGATCTTACTAAGTATAACACTACTATGGTAAGCTTTTCCAAAACCAGGTTTAGAAGTCCAAGGAAGCCTGGCATCTATCAGAGAAGCACGCCTAAGACAATGTGAATCTGCAGTTATCTCTGACACCAACAAAGACATGGGGAATGAGACTCCAGACATTCATGTATTCATAGAAAATTTGGACATAGTGGGGAAACAGAGCAATTGAATTAGCATGATTCTCTAGGAAGGAGTAAGTAGTCTATTTGTGGTGGGTTAATGAAGTCTTCCAAGGCACTCAACAGAACCATGAGCCTTCAAAGGACTCACTGACCTCACAGGAGTGAGCATGTTTTCTATCAGAGAGCCCTTCATTTACCAATCTTTACACTCTGCAGGAGAAGGCCACATGTTTATGAGGTTTCAGCCATAGTTTTAAAAAAATGTTTCTCATGAGTTTATGCCTGGAAACATACATACCACAAACATGAAAATTTCTGGTAGCATTGTTTTTTTCCCTATGTATAAAGAGCTACTTCATGGCAATGTTTCCTTTCACCAGTGTGACACAGCTACAAAATATAGGTATATCTCTGAACTACAGCTGAGTGTTCTTCAATATTGAGAGATGTGTACTCAGAATCAAACCAAAGAATAATTCTTGTGGCATGAACTACAGATTGACAAAAGTTGTGAACACTTTAAGAGACATTTCTGCACTCAAAGAAACAGTTGATATTGGGATAAACCATTTAAGAAACAGTGGAGATCATTCAAAATGGACTGAGTCTAAAAATATTTAAGAGATAGAATCAAGTATCTTTCAGTAAGTAATTGAGTATAGGAGACTAGGGAAAGAAAGGACAGAATTATGCAGGGATCCCATATTTCTGTCTAGAGCAATCAGCTGGGAACATGATAGTGTGATTTATTCTATAGAGAAGTTAAGAAAAACCTCAAGGTTGAGAGGAAACGAAGAGTTCCTCCTTGAACACACTGAGTTTGTTTTGAAGTGTGGGTTTTCACCTATGTGGGTTGGATGGGTTGAAGCTCAGAAGAAAATCAATGTGTTGGAGATAAAGATGTAAGATAAAAAAGTAAATTTTAGCAATATTTAAGTAGTTACGTCTTAAAAATGGTTAGAAGCATATTATAGGAAAAGAAAAATAGAACTTAAGACAGAGTTTGGAGGAAACCATACATTTAATAGATAAAATGAAACACAAGAAATACCTGGCAAAGAAGACTGAGAAGCTGTCAGAGAGGAAGGAAGTCAGGAGAATGCAGTGGCAGGAAAGACAAGGGACAGCAGTGCAAGAAGAAAGTAATTAAGATTACAAATTTGCTTTGATTGGTCAACATAAGATTAAGAAATGTGGATAAGGAGGATGTTCATATTTTTAAATCAAAACAAAGTAGAGATAAAACCTTTAAAAAAGTCAAGAGGTATGGCCAGAACTTCAAAGAGGATGCCAGGCTATCATTGAAAATGAGCAAAAAATAGTACAACTAGAGGGCATGGAAGAAAATAAAAAATACATATCAGAAGCAAACTGACCTGGAATTCGGGAACTATTTATGGAGAATGGTTCTCACGTCATAAGCTTTTAAACATTCCTCATTTATAGTAATATATAGCTTCTTCTGAATGTTAGGATACTGTCATTTAATTACTTTTATTAAAATAACAACCATTTTCCTTGTAGAGTAACTTAAAAATATACAAAAGCAGAAAAACAAATCATATTATTGCTGTTAAGAAGGCTGATATTTGGTCTTTCCATCAAAAATTTTCACATAAATTATAATCATCTTGTAGCTGCTATTTTAAAATATATTTTCTTTACATAATGTAACATATTTTATTATAATGTTAAATTAGATAATAATAACAAAAATGAACTTAAGTGACTAGTAATCAAACTTCATAAAGGTTTGCAATTTTTAAATCTGATTTTATTATTTTTGAAGTAGATGCTTCAAGTCCATTGTTCTGTAATTAACTGAAGTCATTGCAAAATATTTGAACATACATCATACTCACTCATGTTCTGGCATCCACTTTTCCTAGAGAAAAATACAAAAACATTGTTGTTTTCTTCTGACATGTGTTTTTCTCTGTAATATGAAAAATTTAATTGTTTAATATATTTGTAATGGATATATCTCACTTGTTTGACTATAATCATTGCAACAATTATTTTTGACCAATGTCATCATAGTTAGATGCCTAATTTATGGAAAATGTTCAGTAATGAAGGGTTTATACAATTTACTAATATGTGTTTCTGTATATAAAGTCATTTATTTTATATATTTTATACATAAAAATCAAATGATGCATGTGCCTCATTGGTTTAAGTTGTTCAAACGTTCACATCTCAGTGTGAACAGTTGGATCTGGACAGAGATGACATATTGCAGGACCCTAAAATGGACTTGGTGCCCTCCAGGAATATCCAGAGCATACAGTAGACTGGAGATCCACAAGCAAAAGCAAATAAAGAAAAAGAAAAACCAAACACACAGGCTCACATGAAGTTAAGACTCAGAAACAACAGATGAATTTTAAAACATCTACTCCAAGGACACACACAAAGAACCCCTGTAGGTACAAAGTCTCTGCAAACTGAAATGTCAATAAGCTGAAAAATACAAATATTCTGGAGATTACTCAGTCAAGCCAGAGCAATTTGCTCAGGCAGGAAATTAGCTTGATACCACATTCATTAACATTAAAATTTCTAATGACCGAGTCTTGCTGTTATTATTGTTACCGTTATGCAACTGAATACAATATGCTCACCCCTTGGTGAGTGCAAAGCCCATAAATACACCCAGAAGATAAAAGAATGAAGAAATGTTATCACTCACAGCAAGCAAAGAGCACACTAAAGATACTTCTCTAAGCAGTGTCTCCCTCAGCAAAGAAAGCAAGGAACTTCGAGGAGGGGGACTCATACGTATTCATATAGGAAGGATTGATCATCACGTGTAGAGGTGGAGTATTCCTGGGCATGCTCAATTTGAGGTCATGTTTCTCCACATGTTGTATGATCAAAAAATGGTGGATCTGATGCTTCTGGGCAGAGAATTGAGTATTATAACAAGCAAAGCTTACTTTAGGTCATCAGAATGAGTGATTTAGGTTGATTCCTTGCAAGTTTCCCTGGAAGGCCTCAGCTGAAATAAACAAAAAAAACTTTGAAGAGAAGTGCATAGTTATGTAAAGGCACTACAACATTTCCTTCTGTAAATATAGGCAACTGTCCTTAAAATACCCGCTAGTGGCAAGCTCTTATTGTGGAGAAAATTCTCCTCCTTTCTGTCATATACTTACTTTTTATTTCATTTTATTTTTTTGTAGGCATCATTTGACTAAAAGAATATTAAAATCAGCAACTAGAAATACTGAGTTCGTGTTCCAGCATTGCTAATTACTAGTTCTGGGTAAGTTATTTCAACTAATCTATGGTTTAAATTATTTCTCTATTAAATGGAGCTTCAACACACCAATATTCAGGCCTGTGCAAATGTTAACAAAACCCAATTATATCCTGCCAATTATTTTTATTATGTTGAAAAATACTAACGATACTTGATTTTTTCCAGGCTATGTACTATGTACAACGTATATTGAAATACAAATAACCTGTGGGTTGTATAAGTCTTGTTAATTATCAAATGTGTTATCTCACGCAGTTATCATCTTTTTCCTTTTCTAAAAATTGGCCCGTATTTGCATTACATAATAAATATATTCATTGTGGAAAATTGGTACATACACATATAGCATCTTCATTCTTTTTACTTTTCTTTCCCATTTTTGTGTATTTCTTTAATTAAACTAAATATACAGAAAATAGAAACATTATTTCCATTGTTTATAATAATGAAAATAGTAAATATATGAATGTAACAGTAACAAAAGAAAATATTACTCGTTAAGAGAGATTAGGGAAAAATAAGAGTGGACATAACATTGCTTTTGGGTTTAGAAGACAGGTTTTGGTTTATCTTCACACAAGTAGTTGCTTATTCAAACTTAGGACCTTAAAAGTGAATGGTTAGGCAACTTAGTCCAACCCCACATGGTGTATGTCTGATACACTATCTCCGTATATTAGCTTTGTACTTTTAGATAACAAGTTACCATAGTTTTGGAGAGAACACAGCTGCATTATCTCAGAGCCCCTGTGGTGAGTGGTTCAGGTGCAGGTTGCCTGTCTCCTGTGCTCAGGGTTCCACAGACTAAAGCCAATGGCTCAGACTGGACCATGGCTCCACTGGAGCCCAGGAGCCTCCTCCAGGCTCACTGGTTGTTGGCAGAATTCAGCACGACCTTTTCACAACTTATTTCAAGCAATCCAGCAGGCAAATTCTGCTCTAGGCTGCCAGGAATTAGTATTCTATAGCATAATGCAATCGTGATAATAACTGTTTTATCCTATTCACAGATCCCACTCATACTTAAGGCAAAGTAAATGCACAGGCTGTGTAATTCAGGGGTTGGAAACATTGGTAGAATAAGACTTCTATCTACCACAGTTCTCCCTGTTCTCATCACATGATGGTAAGGGATGAGGTCCCTTCTCAAAGCTGTAAGAGACCAGATGTGCTCAATGATATGGATAGATCAATAGCCTTTACTCCATTGGAAAATACACTCAGAAAGCATGGATGAAGACTGCTTATGAAGGATACTCTGTGATGAAAAGAAGTGATTCAGTTGCTGTATTACTCTGAGCAGGTTTTGGTGTAAATCAGAAAAAGACACCCCATCCAAGACACTAAGCTGGGGGAGTGCAGCATGGGCTCATTTCAGCATCTGTTCCCCAAACACTTGCGAGAGGCACAGAAAGGTGTGGAGAGGCCAGTAATCTACCATCTCTGCTTGTGTACATTGTGATACAGGTCAGGAAGGTGCATCTTTCCAAAGCAGAGAATTCTCATCTGGGAGAAGGAAGTAGTTACAACTGCCCATCCTGTGGATTACATTAGGAGTCAGATGAAATAACACATGAGAAAGTCTTCAGGCAACAAGAAGGGACTTTCGGTATGCAACATGACACATGTAGTCACAGGGGTGGACTGACTGTGGAAAAAGCCATTTGGTAGGCCAAAATAGTGCAGTATCAGCAACTTCATACAGTTTAATACGACAATAGTATTTTGTTAAACTCCCTCATTTTCAAGGGATCTTAGTAAATATCTCTTTTGAAAACTTGCCCTGTGGGACTCCTGTATCACCAGCTGTCAACTTTAAAGGTTTAGGATCTTAATGTTCATAGCTCAGAAGGAAGTCTTGTCCATGAAAAGAGGGAAAATCCTATGTTCTCTGGATTTTTAAAATGATGAACATAAAACATTCCCAAAAGAATACTGAGTACCTTAATGAATAAAAAAACAATTCTGTAAAACTTGTTTGTATATTGTTTTCAAAAGTTGAATTTTTATGTTCATAAATGATGCTAACTTGTTTACATCCTAAGGCAATTTCTTGGTAAGGGTGTGGTTTATGGAAACTGAACATCTGTTTCTATGTATCGTTGGGTGAAATTTAGAACTGTGTCCGTGGTTGATAGATAATGGTTCATGGAAATACATGTTCTGAGATGAACAAGGAGAGTAACTTTACAGGTAACTTATTCATGAGGGTGGAGATCATTTTAGTTGTTCTCCTTCAAATCTGTAATGAATTGGTTTGCACAAGACAGGATGAACAGGAATCTAAAATAAGTACTTGTTCACAGTCTACTGGGAAGAACTTAGTAACATGGTCACTTTCATTTTTCATAGCAGACATTTACTGATCTTTTTAAATTTCAAATATTCCTTGACCTGTTGTGTTAGATTTAAGGTAGAGAAAAGTGATGAGTCCCAGGACTGAAGGCAAACCTGTCAGGAATTTCTATGGTAAAATCTAACTTCTGTCTACCAGGAAGTCCTCACCCTAGGTGACAGGTATGGTTGAGACAGTTCAGCATTTGAAGGCAGAGGGAGGCAGGCCTGTGGACAAGACTGACCATTAATGAAAAGAATAAAAACTTGGAAGAAGGCAGGAGTCCAGTAGAGGAATGGATGAATTAAACTTCCTAGTCCTTCCTCCAAAGGGGACTCCAAGGGAGGATCACAGTGGACTGCTAGGGGTACTAGGTTTCTGAAGACGTGTTCACACGTTCCCTCAGATGGGGAGTCTTAGAAGTTGGCTAACTCAGATACCTGAACCAATGTCTTCAGAATGTTCATCTAGACCTGACACTGCCTGGTTGTGACCCTTGCTTGGGAGGAACTGAGACAGAAGGAGAAATACCATCTCATTGAGCATTCAGTTCATTCAGAAAAAGGGATGAGCATATTGAGACAACTGAGAAGTGAGGTGGGTCCTCTCATTAAAACAGTGCCCCAAATTGGACCACAGTACTCGTCTAGTGGGAGCTCTACTGCCATCTATACTGCCTCTGAGGTGCTATAATGCTATCTATGGGCACTAGACACTACATTCCACAGCTAGCACACCACAGTTGCAAGGAAAAATGAAAAAATGAATATGTACCTGGGATTTTCGACATTTTCAGTTGGACATGATTTCTGCCATTCACAAAGGCACATACAGCAATATAAGAATTGCACCAAATACTGGATAACCAGAATGCGACTAATATTCTCTAGAGAAACTATTATTAGGCCTGATTACAAAGTATATGACATTTTTAGCTATCAAGCTTGTAAACTAGGAATTACGGTTTTAGAAGTAGTTTGAGAATTGGAAGTTGGTATCCTAGACTGAGCACAGTGTTAATCTACCATTTTAGGATTATTAACTACGTTCAAAGGTCTGAGTTTTCTTTTTCTGAGAACACCGCAGTATGCTTTTCTAGTTGCAATGTATTTAACATTTGTTTTCCTTTGAGACAGTGTCTTCTTAAGTCCCTAAGTTACCTAGGTTGGGTTTAAACTTTCAATCCTCCACCCTCAGCCTCCCAGAGTGCTGGGATTGCAGGTGTGCACTACCATGCTGGCTTTAAGAATTTATTTCTTATAGACCAATTTGTTTTATGTTTCTTGTTTTGCTTTTGTTTTCTCCCTTTGACTTAGTCATATTGCCATCTCAGCAGGAATATTTTCTTGTCTCTAGCCTCATGTCCTGACTTCAGCTTTTCTTGAAGGACAAGAAGACATCCAGAAAAGTTTTCTGAGAACTAATTTTGTACTTATTTCTGTGTCTGATCATTTTATTTCCTTTTGTTTGTTTGTTGCTAAACAAGAAGGCTCAGTTTCAAATTTAAAACTCAGTTACAGAAATCACACTGAACTCTGTTCTAGTTATTAAATTGCTTCTTCCCCTCACCAAACACACTCATCTGTGGGTTGCTTGTAGTGAGATGGGCTTGCAACCTGCTCCTCGTTTCTGCTTTGCTAGAAGTTTTCTTGTGAAGACTTTAACAAGGAACACTGGAGGGAGATGGTAAGGCAGGGAGAAGGAAAAGGGACTTACTCTTTCCCATTTACTTCTTTTAGATCCCTGTGGCTCTGTCTACCCACTTGTTTCTGTAACCCTTACCCTAATGATATTCTTCAGCCCAACATTATCAGTTTCTTGCTGTAGTTGTGGTTTGTACCTGTCCCAACCCTTGAGAGGCAATCCCTTCCTCAGAGGTCTGGGCCCAGCCTATAAGTTCAAATAATTCCTACCTCTCCCCTTTGTTAACTCATCTTTAAGGATGGTAGCTGCTTCTGAAAATTGTACTTCTCTAATAACTTTGTTTCTTATCTCTTTTGTTACCTGATTAATATTTTCCTACATAGCTGTCAAGTTTTCACGTTTAATTTTCTCTAAGTATCTAGTGTTGTCTCTGCTTCTGTGTGGTACAGAGTTCATGATTCCCAAATGTGCATTCTACCTTTGGTTTCTGACTCGTGTGTTTTTTGGTCCCATTTCTCAGTGGTGCTGGGGACTGAACCCAGGGTCTCATTCTTGGTACACATGAGCTCTCTCTCTTAGCTGCACTCTCAGCCCTTGGTTCTTTCTTTATTTATGTGGCCCATGTGCGTATCTGACATGAGTGAACTCAAGTATCTTCTGAATTATAGTAGCTTCAAAAATGTTGGCATTTAATTTTTCGAAGTCTCACAGTAAGGACAAACTAATAAATGGGCTTTTGATATAATAGCAATTAGTAACTTCATCCAGTTTTAACCTCCAGCTCCAGCTCCATGGTAAGCACTTAAATCGATTACATAACTTACTTCTTACCAGAACCATGAAGTAGGGAATTATACTGTTTAGTTCTGTTTTATGATAAGTAGGAGTCTTAGTAAGATTAAGTAACATGCTCATGGTCATAGAGAATACGAATAGAACTAGGAGTTGAATCTACGTTAGTTTATGCTGCAAACAATGTTGCTTCACCGGGATTCAGATCTTTACCGGGGCAATGAATGTCCCCTTGAAGCCAGCATGAAACTGGTAATTAAGAAAAGCTTCAGAGATCAGTGAAACTCAAAGCATTGCACTTAAACATTCACTACATTTGCTATGGTTGTGTTGTTCTCTGCTATTCCAAGTTTGATATTCAATACAATTACTCTCTTGCAAAATTTAGCAAATGGTAATTATAGATGATTTGTATCACTTGAAAACCTATAGGGAGTTCACTCATTGTTTTGTTTGTACGTCTCATATTTGCTTCTTATTTATGTGCTCTCTCATCTCAGATGCAGTAACTACAGAATGTTCCTGAGCCCAAGTACACTCAGGTCTCAGCAGAATTCCATGCAGGAGCTCAGCTGGATCCTGCTATGCAATTGACATCCTTAACAGTCAAAAGCACTCCCTGGGCTCCACCATGCAATGGAAGTCTCCTTGCTCAAAAGCTTTACCTATTCGCTGTCAAAGACTTGGCTAAGGTTAGTTGCATTCACAGATGTGGAGGTTCAGTGGAATAGCATCGCTTGTCCTGCTTTGTGGTCACTGTTGCTGGCAGCAGGTCTTACTAAAGATGGACCACAAACACTGATATAGGACCTAAAAATTAAAAGTACACAACTAAAAAAAAAATGAAAATTTCTTTCTGAAAGAGGATACTGTGCCTGTGTATTATGAAACATCCTAAAGTCAAGTTTAACCTGGTATTTTATTTCTTTGTTGAGAAGTAACATTTCAATCATTGTCACTTGAAAAGTGTTGGAATTGCCACTTGGCAATTGTCTTCCCTGGAAGATAATGTTACATGATAAATAAGCAATGGTCTTTAGAGAGTAGTTATTTTTAGAAAGAATTGAAAGAGAGAAGAATTAGTTCAATAGGCATAAGGCAAAAATGCAATGTATCAAAGTATTAACCTAAGTTTCTTTTCTCTTCCAGGATGAGATGAATAGGGAGGAGAAGAGGGTTATCATTGGCCTTTAGTTTTTTGTTGCTGAGTAAGTGAAAAGAAATGGAAAATGAGGTTCTTCCAATTTCAAACTGTTACAATATGGTTACTTACATGCCCTACAGAGAATTCCTGAAGGCACAAACCCAGTCACAAATCGGTACACATCAGCATTTTGCATAAAAGGAAAACATCCATATCTGACTCAAGCAACAATGAAATCAATACAGAAACATTTCCAGAGAAGTCCTGCAGGTTTTTTATGCATTTACAGCTAGTATATTGTGCAAAAAATCTTCTGACTGTTTAATAAATCAACTTTAGATCCACAATCCCTAAACTTCCACAATTTCCTTTATCATCGCCTAGAGAGTTCCCTGAAGACATGAAGTCACATTTGTTTTCCCTCCTGTTTCCAGCCTTATTAGATGGTTTATCTCTCTGCTGGTTTTTTTGATGGGTTTGAGTACAGGGGTTAAATTCATATTTTACAGTCTTTCTACCAGGGATTCCACCAAAGTTTGCAGAATGTCATAAAAAGAGCATCTGACCAACCCCAGAGCCAAAATGCTGCCTTCAGCTCTCTGGCTTGTACTGAGTTTTTTGTCAGTTGAATTATGCCCAATCTTACACGTGATTGCATTTGATTTTACTTCCCCCTGCATGTCTCAGTTCCCTGTATGACTCAAAAAATTATTTTAGATACTCCAAAAAGTCTATTTGAAAGGATTTTACAACTCTATTAAACACAATGTTTTAATGTGTTCAAGAAATTCTGAATGTTACCCAAAAATCTATTATTCTAAACTCAATTTTTAAAATGCAATTCTTTTTTAAGAAGTTGGAACTTTGGTATATATGTGATGAGCACTTCATAATGAAGATGTTAGTATTAGATAAGAACAAGGAATAAATATTTTCCTTTTAATAGCTTAGAACCCACAGTCTGTCAAGAAGGAAAAAAACAGAAACCAATCAATTAGTGTGGCTTGGTGAGATTGTTATCCCCAGATTTTAGGTTAGACCCTCTTGTTGTATAGTACCAAATCTGTATTATAAGGCCAATTATGTTATTTCTGTGTTAAAACATCTATGCAATTGTTCCTTTGTGCCCAGTTTCCTCCTATGTACATTGGAAATAATATATTGAATATTTTAAGGGCACATGTAAATTAATATTCAAAAATGTGCTTAGATCAACATCAGGAATATAGTCAGTTTTCAATACATTTAGCTGTTACTATTATCAGTATTTCATGAGATTGTAATACCCTTCAAGATTGAAACTCTATTTTATTTATATTTAGAGTTCTTAAATTAGTAAACACCTCGTAGCCCCTTAGTATTTTTTTTGTTACATTTACTGGCATGCAGCAATTTAAGAAATGCATACTGAATTATGCCATAAAAATATAGCACATCTTATACTTGGTTTGCATAAAACTTATATAAAAATAAGATGCAGTGTAAACAAGCGAGACCAGAAAGCAAATCCAAATTGTAACTAGCCCACCATCCTGTTTTCCAGCCTGGGCTTCAGTCCCTTCCTTTTTAACAGGAAGGAGGAATTAATTCTAAATCCCTTGATCAGTCATCCCCCACTTTCCACACAAGACTTGATATGTTCATTTTCCACATAATTTTTCCTGTTCTTCCTGATCTTGTATATTTGCGTAAAAGCATATTCTTCCTTAAAAACAAGACTCATGAAGAACTTATTACTGTTTTCTTGAACGCTGTTGCTCACAGTAGGTTGATAGGAACTGTTCTCAGGGTGAGTGAAAGACCAAGTGAAAGCACGAGTTCCTAGACAGCACAAAGAAACAGAAGATAGCTTCTCCACCATCAGTGCTATCACAGCCACAGGCCATTTAAATGTTTGCATGTTCTGTGCATGGCCAGGGCTAAGAATCAGTGGTTGAGGGACTGTGATTTCCAGCAATCCTAGAAAGCTGCCGAGCCATGAACTTGGAGTCTAGAGTCCTAGTCCTGAATCCTGGCTAGGATTGGGAAGCAAGAGGTCTTTGAGGAGTCCTAAATTACTAATGTGTGAATGAGCATGGTCGCTCTTCTTAGCAGTGAGGCAGGTAATCTTAGGGGGAATCATTTATGTTTGTGATGTTGGTGAAGGAGAGGTTTTACCCTCCTAAATGACTATTAATGCTTCTAAAAATTGTTTATTTGTTTCACATAAGTTTCTCTAGGCAAACATACAAGGAGACAATCAACATTGCTCATCACTCTAACTCACCTTTTTGAGCAGCCTAAAGCAAACTTTGCTCATTATAATACTAAATTTTCTCCCAGGACATTCCCATGGCCCTTTGTAAGAAATTTTACAACATACAAAGGAGCCTGACCTTAGACTAAATACACTCAGGAATGTGCCTACCGCTCAATCGATGACCTGCAATTTTTATGCGTGTGAATGAGTCTCTCCAGGAAAGCCCTGTGCTTCCTTTCCTCCCAGAGACACTGCTTTGAGAGTCACCTCCAGTGCCTCTTTACCTGCTGCAAATAATAAGCTTCACTTTACCTTTATCTGCTGGTTGAGCTGCTCCACTTTGTACTCACCAAGGGGTGAATGCCTGGCCTTGGTTTATAGCCTCTCAAGGATAGGAGGAGGGTCTGTAGCTGCAGGGCTGCAGGGAGGATTGCCCTGGGCACCAGGCAGGTGAGGGGCATGGAGCTGTACCCTTGGACTAGAGAGCAGTGGCTTTCCCTCTCTGATCCAAGGCAGCTGGTGCTGAGATGGCAATAGAAGGAGCAGTAGCATTTGCCTTCCTAGGTTCCCATGTGTTAGTGACCAGGGAAGAAAGGGGGAAACTGAGAGCTGACCAGTGCCCCTTTCAAGTGTGCCCCTAACTCACAAGATACAACACTCTAGCACTTTCTGTCCAGTATCTTTCCAGGTGGTGCTGGTAGTCTTCTACTTTGTGTTTTCTACAGCTGCATGATACAGCAGAAGGAACAAACCAGTATTTGAAAACTTGCACTGGAACGAACCAGCTATGATTTCCCCAGCAAGGCACATAGAACTTCGAGTGTTCACATCCCAAAGTGAGGACAAGGCTATGGTGGTCAGGGGTAAATGTAGATGACCTGTTGAATGGGCATGCAGTTTAAGCCAGCTTCTGTTATTATTAACTTTACTCTTATATCTTGCATATATATTTTACACTTCCTATAAAGTCCAACAAGAGAAAGATAGATGTGGGATATTGAGAATAGTTATCAAGAGCCCCAGTCTCGATTTCCTGCAAGGCAATATGACACAAGCTAATAAGAACCAAAGACAAGAGAGCACTTAGAGAGAAAGCTGGGTCTTGGCTGGTCCAAGCTGCTCTGGGCAACAAAGACCCAAAACACCAAGGACATCCAGAGTTTATTCATTCCAAGCATGGGAAGGAGGGGAGCAGGGTATGCTTCGGGGCAACTGGAGATAGCAGGTATCACAGGCAGGGCTGTAAAAGTATTGCGTATTGAGTTGGAGGGAACAAATGTGTAATTCAGAGAAAAACAATTTAATCAGAGTCAAGCTGACCTTGGCTGGAAGTTAACTCAGCAGGGCCCTGCCACTTCACAGACTAGGATTTAGGTCTCAGTGGCAGCCATTAATGGAGGAGTTATACTAGCCCAACTCTGCTATCTGACATGCCTATTTGAGTCATGTAAGTCTTTGGTCCTAATAATAATAAGCTTGTGCCACATATGGCCTGCTAATACAGGCAGCTGGTGAAATCTTGAAAAGACAGGGACTATTGGTAAGTTTTAGGTCATCATGGGACTGTCATTAAAGGGGACTGAGGGCCCTTGTTCTCTTGCTTTCTCATCCCCACCATCAGGTGAACGACTGGGCTCTACTACCTGCTCCTGCCATGATGTACTATCCCAGCCCCCTACTCCACACTCCTGCATCAGAGAGGCCTAAAAGCAGTAAGTCTTCCAGGTTATGGACTCGAACCTCCAAAACCATGAGCCTAAGTAAACCTTTTCTCTTTGTAAGTTCATCTATCTCAGGTATTTGTTACAATGAAGGAAAGCTGACTAACACAAGGTCATGTGCTTGAGAAGGAGACTGTGGACATATGGAAGCCAATATGTGGCCAGAGAGCAAAGGTGCAGAAACATGGCATTGAAATTAATAAAACTTTGTGGGGAGCCTGGGTACCTAAACATGGATAATATTTACCAAGGTGAGCTGTAGGACCTGAGAAATGGAAGGAGCACATTCTAGGCAGTGTGGGGCATTGTGGAAGCTGTTCCAGAGTCGCACAGCCAGTCAATGAATTCTGATACAAGACATATTGTGCATATGATGCAAGACATATCCAAGACATTCGGATACAAGACATATGCAATATGGAATTTTCTAGTAGCCACATTAAAAAAAGGTAAGAGAAAGAAAAAAATGAAGTTAATTTGCCTAATATATTTTAGTTAACTTGATGTGCCCAAATTTTTATCATTTCAAAATGCAATCAATGTAGAAAGTATTATAGAGATGCTGTATATTCTTTTCTTTATGTTAAATCTCTGAAATCTGGCACTTAGAACTCCTTCCAAGTTGGACCGCATTTCTAATGCTCAAAGTCTGCGTAGCTAATGGCTGCCATATTTGACAGTGCTGAGCTGGACAGCTATTTACTGCCATCTATTTCAGCCACTAAAGTTTGTACCGGATCCTAGAGAGGTGGTAATAGGACAAGAGTGAGTGATGATTTTGGCAAAGGGATTGAAGGATTTTTTACTTTTATTTTTTAGAAAGCCCATTGACTGCTGCAGCTGTGTGGAGGATGAACTGGGTCCGGTAAAGAGAGAATGGAAATCAGCAGACCACTGGATGTGGTGGAGTCACCCAGCAGAAAGATTTAGAGCAGGAAAGAGGTTGTGGCAATGGGGAGAGAGGAAAGAATGAAGTTTCAGGGTGGTCAGGAAGCCAAATGCATGGTCAGGGGAGACCAGTGGCACCCGGGCTGGGGAAAGAGAAGCAAGCTAAGAGCAAAAAGCAGATTTCTGAAATTCATACCTGAGCTCAGTGAAGAAATGATAAGGGAATAATGGTGAGCTTTGGTTAGACATGCTGACGAAGGAGCCAGTGATTTTGCCAAGTAGAAGTACCCAGCAGATTTTTATTTTTAAGAAAACAATTTATTAAGATGTAATGACTGGGCATAGTAACAGGTAGAGTGTAATAATTCAACACATGCACGGAGCATGCACTGATCAAATTAGCATTTTCTTATTATTTCTTTTTTGTTGTTGTTTTTTGTTTTTTGTACCAGGGATAGAACTCGGGTCCTTGCACTTGCGCAGCAGGAAGCGAAACCACTGAGCTAAATCCCCAGTCAACATTTTCTTATTATTTCTTTATGTTTGAGCCTTCAAGCTCTTTTCTTCTAAAGTTTCATCAAATATATAATAGTTTATTGTGAACTAGTTTCTCTCAGTAAGGCCATGGGCATGTGGAGTCCTTATTAGAAAGTCCCTGTCATTATGTAGCACAATATGCCTGGGTTATAATTTGCATGCTAACACTTATTAAGGAAACTTGGAAGTAACTTTGATCTACCTTAGTTTCCTCTACCATAACATGGAGTTAATAATACTACTCAGCCCATAGATTGGTATAATGCTCACAGTGATTTCCACCATATAGAAGGGAGGTATAGATGTTCCTTAAATGTACATTCAATCTTACAGAATGTGTTTTCTTTGTTAACTGTCTGTCTTGTAACTTCATTGACCAAAGCCTTTAGATCTTACATGTATATCAAATGATAAGACCATCACTGCTTTTTTATTTCAGATTAATCCCAAATATTTTCACTAAAGTGATTGGTTAGCAAATGTCCAGGATTTTAAATTCTATTTTGACTTTGCAATATGAAATACTACAATAGGAAAGAGTCTCCCGTTCCTGGCAATTCTTTCACATATGTGTTTTTTTAACATTTGGGTAAGGAATAATGATAAAAAGTAGTCAGTAGAAGCAAGACTCCCATTTTTAAAATAATTTTTCAATACATTTTCCTTTCTTCTTTCTCTGGAACTTAGAATGTTCATTTTTCTCCTACTTCTTAGGAGAATGAAAGCATTAATAACAGAAAGCACCCCACTTAATTCATTTTTGTTCTGTTTTATTAAATACCCATTAAGTTCTATATGAAATGCCCCAAGATAATTAAGTGAGGAATTTAAAAAATCTAGTAACCATTTCAGGATGTTGTGTTCCTAATTCTAGGTTATAATGATGTCTGGTGTGTGCCAGGCTCCTTTGTACATAGTTACTGAAAGTGCCAGAGTAATCCTAATTAGCAGTTCGGAATGTGGTTAACTCAGGATTTGGCGTGGGGATCAGGAAGTGGAGGACCTGAGCGAGGAGGAGCTGAGTTTCTCAAGATAGGAGCTGTAACCAGAGGGAGATCAAACATACCTCGTGTCCACCATCAGGGTCCGTTGCATGGGATATGGGGGACAGGCGTGTAGGACAGTAAACCCATTCCTGTAAACAGAAACTTCCTATTCGAAAAGGAAAACTTAATAGTCCTTGGGAAAGCTCCATGCAGGGGACATTCCACAGCATTTAGGGACTTCCTACTCTCAGTAGAAAGAAGAAGGAGCCAGCGCCTTTAATACAGTCACAGCCCCTTCTCTCTGCCATGGTGTTGGGGATGAATCCCTGCAGAAGTCTGTCCCTTTGTCTCTCCTGAATACTCAGAAGATGGGGACTGTATGTGTTTCAGGTAGAAGAATTCCCCACACTGATTCAGCTGAAGGAATCCAAGAGCCTTGTGAGACACATGAATCTAGTTGCTCTTTTCTGTCTATTTCGGAGTCTGAGAGAAGAGCAGGGAGAGAGGTGGAAGCAAGCAGCTTGAGGAGAGGAATGGGATATGGGCTGAAAGAAGTGTCAAGGCAAGGGACAGGGGACAGGGCGTGATGCACAGCAGAGTCCGGCCCTGTTTATTCAAGGGAATGGAGCAGGGTAGAAGAATGCTAGGGGACTTCGGCTTGTCTCAGCAACCCTAATCCACCTGGTCTCATTTGCCATCTTTAATCCAGGACATCCGATGCATCTCTTGCCATGCTCTCTGCACCTAATCCTACTCAAGAAAATGCTTTTAATGACTAATTTGGCAAACATGTCTACTGTCGGGCACCTAATTTTAAATATGAAACTACTAGCGAAACAGCTGCTTCCATGCAGGCAACACCAGATGAGAGCCAGGGTGAAGGTAAAAATGAGAAGGAACAGACAGCTTCATTCAATTTATATACTGGTCTTTAGATCTACTTTAAAAAGCACTGGCACAGCTGGGCATGGTGGAGGACACCTACAAATCCCAGCACTCTGGTAGGCTGAGGCAGGAGGATCACAAGTTCAAACTCAGCCTCAGCAACTTAGAAACTTAGGGAGATCTTGTCTTACAATCAAAAAATGAAGGAAAAAGAAAGATGAAGATGTAGGATGTGAAGGCCCTGGGTTCAATTCCCAGTAGTGCAAACAAAACAAAGCACTGGCACTAAACCCACACACACATATTCCAGTTATTCATTTCAAAAACAGATTTGCAGCCAGATTTGAAAATAACTGACTCTTAGTATGAATAGATAACAACTCTTGAAAGTGATTGTAGTAAAGAACTCCACCAAATGGTGAAATAATCATTTATTTAGCTTTAAATTATACATAGCAAAGGGATCATAGACCAGAAACCGAATCCTGAGTTCTCCCTGGGACTCTGTGCTGTGCAGCCTCACCTATAACACGATCAGGCCAACTTGCTGCTTCCTAAACTTATATTCACTTCCACCATCACCAAAGTAAAATATTTACATAGGAGATAACTTGGGTAGTTGCCAGAATTTTTCCCTGCAAATCTGACAGGATTATTATAAATACCAGTTTTCTTAATTCAAGAAAAAGAATCATTGGTATCATTTTTGATCTGCTTAATTTAGTAACCTAATTTATAAATTTAACCAATTACTAATGACAACTTGAGGGTCTTTGTGGGATTTTGATAAAACTTCAATGAAATTATGCTAACTCGGGTCTTAAACTTTTATATAAACAATTTGGGCATCTCTTATCTACTTTATGATCTATAACAGACAACTTAATCCAATTACAACAAGAAATCATTGGCTGCTTGAAATATACATTTAAGAATCTATATCGGGGGCTTGGCACTACAAATTAGGTATGTGAAGAATCAAGTACTAATATGAGGTTCCAAATATAGAAATTTGTTCACTAATAAGTTTTAAAGCTTGGAAATTAGGCCGATGTGGTGCTTTACAAGCTAAATAGCTACAGTTAAAACCAAAATTGGAAACTTTGGACAAATATTTAGATGCTGCTACTTTGAAGTTCAGAAAAGTGATATGCCTAACTACAAATAAATGGCAAATTGATTTTTATTTGGATTAATTATTAACTTTTTAGTATATTTTTCTTTTTATGGGTACCATATTTTGAGTTGAATGGTTATAGAACTTTCTGTTTTAATTGTAAATACAGAAGTATAAGTTTTAAATTAACTATATTTTTGTTATTTTAAAAAGAAAAATTTCTAAATTTCTAAATAGTGATGATATTTCTTAGTAAAACCTTATCTATAAAACTATGGAAATTAGACATACAGAGCAAGCTATTTTCTCATGGAAACAAGTACGTACAATTTTAAGGCTTAAAAATATAAGAAACATTTTTTACATGAAGAATCGTCAACCAAAAGATATAGGATAGTCCACGCCATGTACCATGGGTAAATACCATGTGGTTAAGTTATGTGGAACACAGGAATTTTAGTCATAAATACCTGGATTTGAATCTCTGAAAGAATTCCATTACTTTCTGGTTATGTATTTTAAATATTCTTAATTTCTTTGAACCTCAGTTTCCCCATTTATAAAAGCGGCTTAATAATTATAGAGTTTTTAGAAAATGTGAAAAAGGGATGAATGAAAGGGCCTAAGAGAATTTGGATACATAGAGGACTCAACCAAGAGAGGGAGATCTTTTGATTAGGACTGCCCTATTAACCAATATAAGCAGGTCTTCAGTAGCAATTTTTTATAACAATACCTGGGAGTCTTTAATTATGTTAATATTTAAAATTCATACATGACAGAATGCAGCTTGATCTGTTCTACTTTACCTTCAATCTCCCCTGAGTCCTTTCTTAAACACTCACCTAGGCCTTATCTTACTGTACCGACTTATACCCTGGCCATGTTGCACCGTGCTGAATGAGGCCCTGTTAGAGAAGGAACTGAGAACTTCCGTCCAGTTAATGGGAAGTGCAGTTTACAAACAAGTTAGCAACTGAGCTGTGAAGGGGATGTTGGCTGACCAGTGCCATTTAACATGTAATTTTCATCCACTCTGAATAAATCACTTTGCTTTGAAAGTCCTAGATTTAAATGAAATCCAGAATACATTAAATTAAAACCATTCCTGACTCCATACTGATCTTTCAGAAGGACAGAAGTTATTCCAATTTTGAGATTTGTAAAGAGCATGCAATTATTTGAAATGATGTTTAATGGTGACAGTACCACCCTAATGCACCCTGGCCTCTACTGGACAGACTGGCTTCGGCCCTTATTCTATTTCACAGTTTCCCATGTTGGGTGGATGGCAGAACTAGCTACCGTGGATAGCTAACCTTTTTCAGGGTGGAACTCAGGGCATTGGTGCAGAGCGCTGTCCATTTTGGAAGGTGAATGTTCTTTCTCCTGGGCAAGCCAGATCAGAGGCCTGGAGGCTGGGGGCCCTGGAGCCTGGGGCAAGCCCATTTATCCACTCAGGATTCTGCATGGGAGCTGGACTCAGGAAAGACTGGCTTGGTGATGCAGTGTTTGGGAAAGAGTAAAGATGAGGGCTAAAGCATTATGTCAGTGTGTTCGCGATTCCATTCACGTTTCTGTGTTTTGTTATTTCAGGTGTCAGTTGTTATGATCTGAAACGTGCATAGTTTGGTCGCTATGTTTTTCATAAGGGTAGTTTTAAACAGCATATGCTTTCCTGAAATGAGAGAATGTTTCTTCTTATGTGGGCTTCATTCTTTGCCCTTTCTTTTAAAGTCAAAATGAGTTAGTAGAGGCCGCAAAAGTAAGCTCCAGTTCTCAGTAGGGTTATAATTCCTAAGGGTGCAACTTTCAATTCTGATTAAGGACAATGGCCTAAAAATAAATTAGAGCAAAGCCTCGAAGGTTATGTGGGAATAAATATTTTGAGTCTTTAAAAATTAGAAGTATTTTTTTTACATTGAAAACACAATGCATATTATAGTGAAGGAAGGGGATTGAGCTGTAACCAAAAATGCATCTTACTTTTTTGTGACTTTAGACCAATCCCTTAAGACAATTTAATTTTCACTTTGGTAATTAAACAGCCCATGTAATGAAAGAGTCATGGTCGTTTTGAGAAAAGAGAGTAGGTGATACAAGGGGCATTACCTTTAGAAGTTTATGAGCCTAAAAGTCAACATAATAAAACATCACAGTCTCAAAGAGAGCTATGTAAATGTGTTACTATAGTAGTTAAGGATATAAATTACTTTCCTACTTATATCGACTTCTGCACAACTCTTACATATATCATGCAAATATATATTTAACAAAGAGACCTTTAAGAATATATCAGACCTGAGAACTTCGCTTATTTAAAAAATATATTAAATAAATTATCTTGATTCAGAAAATTATATTAGTACTGTCAGAATTAGCCCTTGGTATATTTTTAAATAGATAGTCTATACTTCCATGAGGAATGGATTTGGTATTCCCATAATTTTAAAAATTGAGTCAGAAGAAAAAGAATATAAACACCCCCTCTTCTAAATTATACTAACAAAATGAAAGCATATTATGTGCAAATATGAAAATATCATAATGAAATCCATCATTTTATACAATCGATATGTCAATAATTATAACTAAAAAACAAAAATTATACAAACAGTTTATATATGCTTTTATATCACACTGAATGATTTTCTCCACTATGGGCAAGCCTATTCTGTAGAAGAAATGCTACACTCTATTTTTAAACTATAGTTATAGAAAGAAAATAATTTTATTTTGTCACTATCCATGATATGCATCTTAGTATTCTGTTTTAAAGCCTTCTAAAAATATATCAACTAATCTCAAGATCAATTATCAAAGTCTGTCTGGTCAGTCACCAGCTACTTGTGTCATTTGTGATGTGGCTGAGTCGCATTCTCACTCTTATTTTAAAATGAGATAGATTATCCAAGTCCTCCTAAAAACTGTCCTTTCTTTTGTACTTTAAATAATAGAGATGCAGAGTAGGTTGGAAGAGACAAAGTAAGGTGCACATATAAGCCTATTTAAGTGTTAATGTAATCATATTGAATAGGATGAATGTAATCCATTAATAGCTTTTGGGGTGTGCACACAAATGACCCAATTTATGAACAAGTAAACTACCATTCTCCTTTCTGGTTTACTCTCTTCTTCAGCTAAGAGAAATCACAAATGCATCAGCGTAGACAAACTGCTTTAATCAGTAAAGCTCGAAGCTGACACACTTATAGAGTTCTGCTTGCCAAAAATAGGATTTCATTTGTACTGGAATTTTTTTTCCCCTGAACCAGTTTAGCCAATGCCATAGTAAATGCCAGCTCAAGCTGGGGAGCACAACAGTTCAGTAGGTGGCGCTTCAACACAGCCCACCTGCTCTTGGTGCGTCTGTTACTCGACTTTCTCATATCTGTGGTACAGACAGCAAAGAGGCTTGGCCCAATTTGCTAACACCGCAGCTAGATCTTTGTGCCTGGCAATAATATCAAAGGCAGCTAAAATATCTAGTCAGGTAGAACTGTTACTGTAATGCCTGGTGATTATGTGTACTCACATGCACATGCACACACTCACACTCATTCATGCTTACCTACATTAGCTCTGTTTCTAAAATTGAAAACCAGAAAAATGGACCTTAAAATATCAGTGATATTGTAGTAATTTCAATTTTCCATTTAATCTTTATCAGATTTTGGTTTATACCATATTTGCTTGTGTGCTATTTTTTCCCCTTTAAAAAGTTCTGCAATATTTTTACATCATTAATCCTGAGAGTAAAAAATAGATTTCTCTTTCAAATCACGTTAATACTTAACTAAATGAAAGAATAGGTGAAAGTGAAAATTTTTTTTAATTCAATAAAAGGAACCATCTTCAGCAACTCTCTCACGTGTCTATAAATTGACGTAAACCAAGATGATTAAGTGGACGATGAGCCAAGTATCATTGGTAAACAGAAATAGGATGCCCGGAGAGAAATGTATTCTGACAGGATTCACCGCACCAAGTGAGCTCCCGTTGGTCCACTGACCTAAAGACAGCTGTAAACTTCATCCAAGAGAAGATAAGGCAGGAGAACAGAATACTTCAGCAATAACTAGCCACTTGTCTCCAAAAAGATAAGCTGGCAACTCTTCTGTCCTCACCCCCTGATTTTTACCCAACATTCGAGGCTCAGAACACCATCCCAGTATTTTAATTTGTCGTGTCACTTGCTAATGTTTTATTAAAATCTTGTGAGTACACAACAAATACACTGCCTGTTTGAAAATTTTGCAGTATTAGGAAAGTTCTTGCTTCTTTTTTGTGAACGTTCTGCCTCTCAATCTGCTGCTTTTGTATAATTGAGTTGAAATACACATTTTCAGGACACTGGTCAGAAGACCTAGGAAGTATCACTTAACATACTGTATTAATATGAAAATGTAATTTTCACATATTGACATTTACAGTTGATATAAAATTAACTAATCAAATAAAGAAATAAAAGTAAAGGTTTGTTTCTCCCAGATTCATTCTCTCTCCCATAATTCACAGAACCATTTACAAAATTAACAAAATGACATATTTTTGGCTCTGCTATGTTTCTGAAGACCTTCCAGACAATAAAATATGACATAATAAAGTATAGTAATATAATGTAATTTTTAAAATAAGTGATGACAAATATTGAACAGGATTATTTTCCTTCTTGAAAGGGAGCTAGTAGAAAAATAATCAGTGTTAGCTATGATTTCTTTGTCTATATTTCTGGAGAGAATTATTGCAGGCCTAAAATAAATGAACTCAAATTCAATTTTGAAAATTCTTTTTTTTCTGAAAACTATAGTATGTATCCTTGCTGTAAGTTTTAGTTTCTCTTTCTAAGAAACATACCTTTTCTGTGTGTACAGATTCCTGTCTTAGAATTTAATACTCGCTCTCTATTTCTATGCATTTTAATATATCTTCCCTATGAAGAAGAAAAAAAGTCCCTCTAAAACTTCACATCTTTTTTATTACAATATATTGACATCCCTTGCTTCGTTGACTTTTTATTACAGTCCTGAGGTTAAAAAAAAAAACAAAAAAAAAACTGCCAGTGTCAGCTCAGCTGTTTGCTGATTCCAAGTGAAGATTTCTGGCATTTTCTCCTTGGTTTCAGCTTCATGGATACGTTTCACTCCATCTTATTTTCTGTAGAAGTCAGATTAAAAATAACTTTGAAAGATTTAGATTTTTTTTCCTTTTTCCCAAGGTTTTTGTGCCATAAAGTGCCAACATAAAAGATGATGCTGGATCAAGCCCCCTTGGCCACTGCCACCTCCGTGGCACCCTGGCATCTGGACCACTCCAGTCCCGGGTCCCCGCTGAGCGGAGACTGTGGCTCCCCCTTCCCCCCACCCCCAGCACAGGGCCACACGGCTCCGGAGCCAGAACCCGGGACCATCTGATGCGAGACTGGCCTAATGAAAGTCCAGCATGGGGCTAAATGAGTTTCTACACTGCTGGGTGAGGGGCTAATGATGAAAGAACTCCCTGGGCTGGCTGCTGCTGTTGGTATCTTTGTCGGGGCATATGGCAGTTGGCTGAATGCCTTCCTGTGCGACTTCCTATTAGATTTATCCCAGACCGCATTCTATTCTTGCTTCCTCTCCTCCCTTCCAGGGCTCTCTTTAGCCCCCTCTTTCCTTGGCTTTTCAGTGCGCTGAGGGTCTCCCAGTATGGTTTTTGGCTCCGAAATATTTGCTTTCAGAAGTATATTGTGAAAGTGCTATTTTAAAAAACTGGTAGAAAAGCAGAAAGGTGGAAAAGAGAATATTATTGACAGTGACAGTTACACCCAGTGGATTGTTTTCTTCTTTTGAAGCATTGTAGCTAAAAGCATAAATCACACAATCAGAGAAACAATCAATTTGAAACTTGTTGAATAGAGTAATACTAAATGAAAACTTCCTTAATCATATAGCCTGGTTCCTTTCCTTCCTTCCTCCCATTTTACACCCCATCGTTCATCTGATCAACTTAGGATTTTGTAAGAAATAATAGATATGGGATTACAGAATTCTTTTCACTACAAAATATTTTTAAAGTGAATTTAATGTGACTCTGAAGTCAAATACTAGAAAAAAATAAAGGTTACTTTGATTTATTCACTAACCTTATCCATAAAATTTCTCAACTATAGGAAATCTGGGGACATTCTAATTAATAAGTGCACTTTGTAGACAAGTTTTGATATTTGAATGTGCTTTCCTTTGATATTTGTGGATTCAACATCGCAATTTGAATTTCTATGGAAAAATGTCTACAGTAAAAATTAAAACAGTTTTCTGAATCCTAAAAACATTTCACAAACATACATTTTACTTTCCTAACACTTATAAACTCATTAACTATGAGTAAATGCTTCACTACCATTAGTGTATTTTAATATTATCTGCATATACTGATTATATCTGCATATTGTTTGTTCAAATCTGTGATTGTTTCTCAGATCTACTTCTGCTTTCCTTATTCGATTTCCTGTAAAAGATTGAAGATAAAGTGCATGATTATGAAGGCCTAACATAATGGTCTATTTTATCTTTTACATTATTAGAAAGTCACACACCTGAGAGTGACAGGATTAGGTAAATCTGCATACTTACATATTTTGACATTTAAAGTGATGTTTAGGCTCTTGTTGCTATGGATTTTTCTTTTCATTCTTTTTTTCTTGTCACTGTCATTAAACTTATGCTTCTTTCAGAAAACTCCAAGACTTAAATACAAGGTAAAATTTCCATAGCTGCAAGGAATAGCCCATTCTAATCTAAATATCCGAGGTCCTTTCATAAACTTGTTCTGAAGAAATCTAAATGAAATCCCTTAGCTATCACATGTTTCTGACTGAATGGACCCATTCGTTGTGAGAGTCCACATGGGCTCTGGCTGGTCCTGATCTCAGCCACGCGGTCACCATAGGATCCAAATGAGATTGTTTTCTTGTAAATCGCATGGTGCAGAAATACCATCACGTTCCATATGCCGTATGCCCCATTTTAATTTATTCCCATGACAAAAACTCCATTAATATAATTTTGGAACAAAGTGAAAATGATAGGAATTTTCTATGTCACTGAAAAGCCAAGCCTGCTTTCTTCTTAAGGAAATATTGCTTTAAAAATACAAGAAAATCCAGTTGCTCATTTACAAAATGTCTTCTGAGCACAGATGCTACTCCCAAAATATTTCCAAATTTGTAAAATAAATTACAATAATTTTCTTGTATTTTTATACATTATTTTCTAGGCTGTCCAGAATCTTTTTAAACCTACACTATTTTTTTTTGTTTTTCCACAAATGTATTGGAATTTTTACTATTTCTATCCTTTTGAAACTTGAGTCAAAGAAAATGGGAATTCTCGTTGAGCTGTCACAGTTGTGTTTCTCCATGTGATTCTTTACCTGCAGAGAAGGTAAGACAATATGACATAATAAACGGAATAAGGAGCTACAGAAAGCCATGAAGCATGAATTATCACAATTCTGTCATCTCAGAGGAAAATAATCCATTAAAAATTATTATAGCCACAAGTTTATTGATCCATTGTGTGTCAAATCAGTAGCTACGTTTTCCTTCTATTTTCTCATTTTATCATCAGCCTTTGAGGTTAGAGAGTTTTAGACGTAGGACCAGAATGTCACCCATAGTCAGACACAGAGTTTCCAAGTATCATAAAGTCAGACCTTGAAATCATCAAAGTGTATTCTCATTTCACCTTTGAAAATGTTTGATCTGTCTACAATGTAATTTCAGATAGAAGAGTGTGGGGTTTGAATGAGAAAGTTTCTGAATCTTACCTCAGCTGTTAACTTCTAAGTAGATTGTAATTTGCTATGAGCATCACCTCAATATTAATGGTACAAGAGGGGCTGTCACTAGACAGAAGGGGTTTCCGAGTCACAGGATAGAACCTGGCCCTCACAGAGAAAGTGAGGGTGGACTCACCAATCACTGCTAAATCACTAACATCTTGGTAGTGTCATTATTAGTATCAACTACATTTAAAATAATTGGGACCTTTTTAGAAACTGATAGTCCCAAGGTTTTCTATCATTTAATTAATTAACCTGTCTACAAAAAGAGAAAGGAAAAGAAAATATAAACAAAATTCCACTGTTTGTTAATTTAAATGTGTTTTATTTATTTAAACACCTATTTCTAAAATATTGGCTTAATAAGTGAAAGGCACCTCGACGATTGTAGAGCAAATGGTTTAAGAGGAAGCTTGGATTTTCTTTTGGTGAAAAGATATTATGTGTTCCATTTAGCTTCTGAAAAACAATGGTGAAACTTCTAGGCAAAAAATTACAGGGACTGTCTAGTTAACCTTTTTCCTCTATCAAACTACTCCTTGGAAGTGGTTCTTGAATGCTAACCCCAACCCCACTAGACATTGTGTTTTTAGTGTGTTTTGGCTGTCGATATAGAGAGGTAACATATGGGTTTAGATTCTCTTAAAAGGGTGGGAAACAAAACAAATGAATTTATATGTGTCTAGGACCCCTAATTCATAAGTTATATAAATACATATGTTTAATAAATTGTTTTCTTACATACTGAAATAAGAACCTAATGGAGTAAATATGTGAATAGCTTGGCAAAATCTACATGTATACTACATGTCTAATATAATTATATACCAAGAATAATAGAATACACAAAATTATAAACAAGGGTTGTATTCATTTCATTTTTGAATTTTCAGTATGTGAAGAAATTATTTTACCCTGAAGTAATCTTATATTCTACATTATTTACTCCATAAATAAAGAAACAAATAAAAGAGATTTTAAATATATGTGCACATATATTTTTAGCATTCTAAAAAAATAATTTCTTGGTTGTTGGAGTCCCATAGATTTCAGCTACACTCAAATTTAGGTTTTAAATTTACAAGATGTGTATACTTAGGAAATGGTGTAGATTTTCAAAGCAAAATTTTCAGAACATTAGATGTGGTAACCAGGGAAATATGTAACTATCTGCCTACCTACCTCTCTGTCTATCTTTGTGCATCTATGCTGTTAATATTTCAACTGATAATTGGCTTAAATTTTCCAGCTGGTGATGTTTTCTTCTCCATCAAAACAAATCCCTAATTTCCATGAAAAATAAATTATATAGCTTGAAGTTCACAAGTACTACTAGTATAAGAAAATCACTGATGGAACACAGAAGACAAATATATGTCAAATTATTTCATTCTATACAAGGGAAGAAAGTCTGAATAAAATGATGCATTATGCCTTGTAATAGCTAAAGGAACAAAATTTTTTCTTCCCATGGATTTGTACAATTGCTTACATATAACCACATCTTTAATTGTTAGCTATATAGAAACATATTGATCTACCAGATGTGAAACTGGAACAATTAATTTTGGATCAATAACACTAATTAATATCAATAAATCATATGAAGTGATTTTACTCTGTTTATATGATTTGCTACTTGGATGATACAAACCTTCTACCAGTTCATTGTGCCAAGGCAAGTGAGAAACAAGTATGGTGAGACAAATTGCAAAACCATAAACATTAAACAAAGGAGTTGTGGAACACACTTTGATTATGCAGAAATGTAGCCAATAATCATAATTTTTAAGTATATTTTGAATACAGGTGTCTATGTTAACTCCTACAGCTCGTAGTTTTCTTCTTATTTTTAACTATCTGCTTGAAATACAAGTTAACCACTGCCCAGACAAGTTGGGACAATCTTATTATTTGAAAGATTGCAACATACTAATTGCTGGTTACAATTTTTCTTTCTATTAAGAATATCTAAGAAAGCTCCAAATGTCTTTTCTTTTTAAATAACTTATCTTCAAGGCTTCTTTGGCAGATCTAAATACTTTTACACACATAATTTTCCATTTAAAAAAAATTCTACATATTATTTAACGTATGTGATATCAACTTTTGGTTTCAGCCAAGAATTTTTAAGACATTTACAAACATTAGGATCCTATAATAAGCATCATATCACTTTTCGACATGGAAATACTCTATTTGTTGCCTACAAGTTGATTAATACCATCATTTGTGCTTATTAATTGATGATATTTCAGGGCATAAAATTCTAAGGCTTCGTTTTATTCCATTTGGAAATAAATCAAGTCTCCTCTTTATTGTTGAAATAATTGACTTATTCTGTGTTAATTTTATTGTCACACATCGAGCATAAATATGTTTCAGTATTACTATAACCACAACGCCTGTGAGTGCTAGTAAAAATTTTTACAAAATAAAGTTAAAATGGTCACATTACACCTCCACAAATTAAATTAACAAGCCCAAATGCTTCCTAGAGAGGTAATAAATGAACAATATTATTCAAAACCATGCAGGAGACCTCTCCTTGTCAGGATGCAAGTATAATTATGAAACCTTTGACACTAATGTAGAAGAACTAATGTTAACATTAATTTTACCGTCATCAGTTTATATTTAAAACATCCTGACCCTCCAGGTAGCATTTTCCTGTTTTGCAGCTGTACATAAGAAGAAAAGCATTTACCCCAAGATACCCAAGAGTTAGCATGGTCTTGTTTCCTGGCTTTCTTGGGGCTGATGTCTGTTCTAGAGCTAAGAGGAAGAGGCCAGCCTTAAGGGAATACATTCCGGTATGCAAATGTAAAGAACTTAACTGCAAAATATACAGTTATCTCGGCTTTAAAAATTCAAATTCTCTTTTGAGGATTTAGTTAAGTGGTACAGCATTTGCCTTGCAAGCAAAAGAGCCTGCGTTCTGTGCTCAGCACAAAACAATTCCATTTACTTTCTATTTTTATTATTTTTGTCACATATTCTGCATCCTTAAATAAGTCAACCTTTTTTTGCTCTTTTTAACAAAAACAAATTTTAAAAGTAAAGTATAAAAGAGATGTGAATGACAAACTCTAAACTCAAAGTCATTTCCATAATAGTTTAATCTATAAACTTCAGACATTGAGAAGCTAATTTATCTTTCCAATTTTAAAATATGGATTTTATTTTCCTTTGAGTCCTATTTTCAAATGCTAGGATTAACTGAACTAATACATAAAGGACAATCTATATAATGTGGTGAGGCAACCCACAATCAATGACCTGTGGATTAGAGTGCAGGGGTGTGGAAATATCCCCTACGTGCAGGTCTCACAGAAAACATTCCCATGCTTTTCTGTCTAAGGCATTTGACAAGTTATTAAAAGCATTAACATGACCTGGCCTCTCCATGAGTCTAATGCATGGGCAGCTCCCAAGTCAGGAGAGTTTTGTTAACTGTAGCAGGTTTTTAAAGAACAATCGTTGTTAACCATAGAAGGTTGTTCTTGTTACATTAGACAAAATAAATCTGGGGTTTATGGGAGAGGGGTGGAATGTGATCTGTTGAGGGTAGGCAGCTTCGTAACAGGGAACACTGAAGGTAAGAATTTGACACCCACTCAGATTAGAAGTTGAATGTTGATGAGCTAAAATTACTTTAGCCCAATTTTACTTTCTGTTTACACACACAAAATGCAAAGTCTCTAATTAGCCATAAGTATCATCTCTAAAAATTAGATTTTTCTCCATCTAGAAAAATTTTAATTCTACTTTATAGTCTTTCACGTATTAGGTGAGAGAGGCTGATAATTCTATATGATTTGCAGCTTTTGCTTATTATTGCAGTAAAGGCATAAATATTTCTACACAGTTTATTTTCATTTCAAATAAATCAGAAATGACTTTATAAAGCTAAAAGAAAATTCCAGGTCAATAATTTTGATTAACTTAGATGCAAAAAATCCTCATGAAAATACTAGTAAAACAAATTCAATAGCATATTAGAAGTATCATGTAACATAATCAAATAGGTATTATTCTTGAGATGTAAGAATGGCACAATAGATACAGAAAAAGAACTCAACAAAAGTAAACATCATACATAATCAAAACTCTCAGCAAATATAGAAGAAATGTACTTCAACGTAATGAAGTCATGTTGACAAGCCCATGGTGTACATAATACTCACTGTGTTCTAAGATCAGAAATGAAACAATGATGCCCATTATTACCCTTTGTATTCTAAAAATAGTACTAAAAGTCCTAGCCAGAGCAATTAAACCAAAAAATAAATGAATAAAAGGCATCCAAACTGAAAGGAAATAAATTCAAACTTTTGTGGAGGTAATATGATCTTATATAGAGAAAAATATAAGAACTCCACTCAAACATAGTAAAAATAAATGAACAAATTCAGTAAATTTGGAAAGCACATAATCACATTTAAGGAATCTATAGTGTTTCTATGCATTACCTGAATAAGTTTAGAAATAAACCAAGAAGCTGAAAGATACGTACAATGAAAATATAAAACATTGGTAAAAAAATAAAGAGGACCCAAATTAAAAGAAAAAGATAACCCAGGTTCATAGGTCAGAAGAATTAATATTGTTAAATTGTCTGTACTACCCAAAGAAATCTACAGTTTCAATAAAATCCCTACCAAAATTGCAATAGCACTTTTTTTGCAAAAGTAGAAAAAAATTTAAATTTTTATGAAACCACAAAAAGATCTTGAATGACCAAATCATAAACAAAAAGATCAAAGGTAGTAGTGGCATTTTAAAATATATTACAGCATCATTGTAGTCAAAGTTGCATGGCTCTAGCACAAAAACAGACACACAGAAAACAAGAGAACAGAAGGGATCTGTAAGTTCAACTGATTATTTGACAAAGATGCCACGAACACACAATGGGAGAAGGACAATGTCATTAGTGGGAAACTGGGGAAGCCACAGGAAGAGAAATGCAATTGTACTCAGACCTCATACCGTAAACCAAAAGTCAGCCTAAAGTGGAGTAAGGACGTAAATAGAAGATCTCTAACCACAAAATTACAAGAAAACATAGGAACACACTTGAAAATAATGATGTGGGCAAATATTTTGCAGACATTCAGTACACCAAACAAATGCAAAAGGAGAAAAATAGGATTATAAAAAGCTGAAATCCTTCTGCACATTTAAGAAGATGGTCTACAGAGTGAAGGGACAATCTAGAGAAGGGAAGAAAACATGTGAAGATGTACATCTGATAGAAAGTTACGACTCCAGATACATAAGGAACCCAACTTAATAGCCAGGAAACAAACACCATAAAAAAAACTCCTCCAAATAATTCATTTAAAAATGGATGAATATCTGAATAAATATTTCTCAACAGGAAACAAAATCGAGCAGGTATAAGAAACATACTCACCACCATTTATCATTAGAGAACTGAGGATTAAAACCACAGTGACAATCACCTAACACCTGTTGGAATAGCTATTATCTAAACACAGAAAAACAAACGTTGACAAGGATAGGAAGAAAAGGAAATCCTCGAACACAGTTGTTGGAAATGTAAGTTAATGCAGTTGTTATGGAAAACAATATGGTGATTTCTAAAAAAAAATAAAATTTTCATCAATCTTGCTTTTGGGTATAAATACTAAAGAAATCAGATCAGTATATCAAAGAAATCACTGCCTGGCTAAGGGTATGGCTGAGTGGTAGGGTCCTTGTCTAGAATGTATAAGGCTTTGGCTTTAAAACTCAGCACAGCAAAAAAAAAAAAAAAAAAAAAAAAATTAAATAAATAAATAAATTGCACTTCCATTACATTGCAGCAATACCCACAGAATATACAATAAAAAATCAATCTACATGTCCATTGATGCATGAATTAAAAAGGTATATCTACAAAATGGAATACAGTCGGCTTTTGCAAAGACCATCCTGCTGTTCCAGACAACGTAACTGAATAAGAAAGTCCTTAGGCTAAGTGAAATTAGCCAGACATAAAAAGATAAAAACCACACAGTCTCCCTTTAGTTGTGTGAACTGAACTCAAGAAAGAGAGTGGAATGGTGGTTGCCAAAAAATGAGGACAGTAGAGACAATGATACGATGTGGATCAGATGTGATAAAGTTTCAGTTAGACAGGAGGAGTAGGTTCTAGGAATCTATAGCACAGCAGAGCGACTGCAGTCAATAATAATGTGTTTCACACATGACAAATGGTGAATTTAGATATTAAATGTTCTTAACACGCACACATTTACACGCAACTGTATTGAGTGATGGATACATTAATTTGCTTGCTTGTGTAATCATTTCAGGGTGTAATTGAAACATCACATTTTACACCACAAATGTATGTTTTGAATAATTTAATTGTATCTCGATAAAACTGGAGAAATGTGCTAAGTATACAGAATAGAGTACTATTCAGCTATAAACAAAGATAAATTTGAGTCATGTGTAGAAAAATGGATGCATTTTGAATCCATAATGCTAAGTGAAAGCAATCTGACACAGCAGGTTAAAGATCACATGGTTTCTCTTATATAAGAGGCCCAAAGTGTAAATAATTTAAATAGTAAAATGAAAGAAAGAAGATAGGAATGAACTGTGAATGTATTCCACAGCAAATTTCAAGGAACAAAGCATGTATTCTCCGTACATGGATTATGACAAGCTCTGGCTTCATTTCAGCTTCGGCTTTCGGTTCTTTCTCTGCATTCACCCCATCCTTTCCTAAAAATTGACTCAAACAAAAATAAGAAAAGCTACATGTGGGGAAAGCTTCCTATTGTCCAGGCACTGTGGTGAAGTGTGTTGTGTACATAATTATGTCACTTCTCACAACTCAAAGAAGTAGGAATGATCGTGTCCGCCTTAGAGGGGTTGAGCTATAGAGAATTAACTGTCTTGTTTCTGGTCATCTTTAGAAACTGGCAGATTCAGTTTGATATCAAGTTAGACTGATATAAAAGCTGCTGCTTTTAACCGGAACATTACACTTACCTTGATTCATTTTGTAAATTTGAACTCTGAATAGCTGAGGAGTTAAATTGAGGATATAATGGTTGCCTCTATGTTTTGGAATAAATTATTTAAACAAACTGATTCTTAAGTCATCTTCTTAAAAGTGGAAATAACTTCAAAAGAGTTTGTGGGTTTAAGTAAAACATGTAAGAGTGTTCCTGCAATCTATTAAGTCAATAATTATCAACATTATCAAAATTCCATTACCTAAATCATCCTTTATTCAACAAATGCACATGTAATACCTAACAACAATTCTGATATAGGGCACATGTAAAATATAAGTGACTAAGATGGATGAGAAATACTTTTGTATTACTCTTGCACTCAAGATTGGCACAGATTACAAACAAGTCAGCCACATAACATGGACTTCATTTGTGAGTAGTTGTAGGAAGAATACAAAGAGAATAATGTGACGAAGGCCAATTCATACCTAGGCTGTTTTGATGCAAGTGAGAGTATGTCTCTATCTCCTATAATTGTGAAGGCAGATAACCCTAAATATCAATATACATTTCATATTTTATATTTTATATGCATGCATACTTGGCATCCTGTATTTACTTCAATAGCAAAATGATGTTTTGAATTTTATCAAATTGTTAGAATGTCCCCTCAAATATTGGACTAAAACTAATTACACAGAAACTGAGTGCTGTTTATCCTGTGATACACAAACACTTCTCCTTGTGTTGTCAGAGAGAAAATTATCTGAGAAGGGCTGAGTGTACCCAATTATTGTCAGGGATATACTATCCTCCCTTCTGTGAAGAATAGGTGGTTAGTTAGCTTTCTACCACTGTGAAAAAATACCTGAGACAATCAACTTAACAAGGATGAAGAGCTTATTTGGGCTTCAGTTTTGGAGGTTTCAGTCCATGGTTAGTTGGCACTGTTGCTTTTTGGTCTGTGGTGAGGGTGCAAGTTGTAGTGGAGATTGGGTAGTGGAGCAAAGCTACCCATCTTTTGATAGCCAGGAAGCAAAAAGGAAGAGCCTGGGGACTCAATCCCTCTTCACAGGCACACTTTCCAATGATCTGACTTCCTCCCAAAGGCCCCACCTCCAAAAGATTCTACTACCTCTTAGCAGCTCCATAAGCTGGAAATTAAGTCTTCAACATAAGGGCCTTTGTTGAAAATTCAGGATCCAAACCATAGCAGTGGGTTTAATCACTTACCTAAAGATGTTCACAACTAAAGCTAATCAAATCTTAAAAAATATGTTCCTGTATTCCTAAAAGATGGATATAAGACTCCTCTCCTTGAAATCTGAGTGTGTTATTGTTGTTGATAATTGTGATATTGCTACTTTTTAAAATGTGGTAGAAAATAAACAAGATTTTAAAATATAACATATAGGATCTTTAAGTTGCAAATTTGGAACCCTGAGATGGGGTTTTCATTCCCCATATTGGTGCAAACATACTTAAGGACTTTCATACTAAATGGCTCTTCTGAAGATAAGGTTGACCAAAGATGTAAGGTTGGTATCATTGACATTTAAACAAAAAAAAATCCTAAAAGATTCATGGAGCTAATACCACGTTTTTATCATTTCAATTCCTTTGGTTAGGTATCCGAATTAATTTTCAGACTTGTAATGGGTTTTTCATGTATTAATCATGGGACTGTTGATTGTCTATTTTCTTCCAAGAAAAGCTGCATAGGCATTTGCCACTACCAGATCATCATTGTTGATTTCATTTAGGCTCTGACATGATTGCTTGCAGCTGGGGTCCATTTGCAACAACATTTTTATATCATGTACAAGATTAGAGCAAACAAACTACTTTGACTACAGTATTCTCCGATTACATTAATTTTATCCACTGATGTCTTTATTTCCTTCCTTTCCAATTTAGGTCTGTAATGTGAAAATTGGCCCTATTTTTGTGCCTATTATGATGTTCTTAATCCTTCCTTTCTTCTCACATGGTGCTAGTTGCATAAGAAAACTTCACAAACAAACTCTTCTAAAGAGAGCAAGAGGATTTGGGTTTTGTTTTTTGTTTTTTTTAAGAAAAATCCTAAAATGAATTGGGTAGTTAACTTTCCAAGCTTTGAATTGGAGGGAATTTGTTCCAAACAGCCATTAAGAAGAAGCGTAGCTGTGATATCTCCTATTTTGTAATATTTTCACTTCTCAGGACAGAATCACCGTCGTTTGATCTGAGGAAGTAAAGAAAGTTGTTGAGGGAATCATAAGACTGAGCCTAGAAAACGGTGACTGAAAGTTGGAATACAAAATAAAGATATTAAAAAGTTAAGAGACATAAAGAATAGTAGAGGGAGCAGGAAGGTGCATATTCTGTGAAGTTGTAGCGAATTGGGTTGGTACCGTCTACCACTTTTTGTATAGTACAGTGTTCATTTGGCTGAAGAAAAACAATAAAACCTCACATTAGACAAACTGTTGACTAGAAAAATAACTTTAAGTTAAGTAATATGATCCTAATTAATACTATGATTCATAGTTTAAAATTTAAGAAATAATGATATGCATTAAAATAATATAGCTTTCATTATCATAAACATATATATTCATTTTTATTAGGTTCATAATGTTAAGAATTCAAATAGCCCTTGGGTTTCTGGAACAATATTTCACAATTATTATATAGTAATTAGACAAATTACATATTGTGCCAGATAGTTCAATGTAAATGTTATATGGCTCTATATAATAATTTTTTAAAATAGGGAATGTTGGTATTTTTGTTTCTGTTAGGGAAACATTCACAATAGAAGCCTCTGTGGGCCAACAGCCAGAAGAAGTAGGCTCAAATCAAGACCCCCACACATTAGGAGTCTCACCTCAATTAAGCTTTGTTGCTTACGTGAAAGTCAATCACCTTGTGGATGACTTTGATATTCCTATTCTCCAGGCCAGGATCTGAGACAATGCAGAGAATGAAAAATAGGTGTTTATATCCAGATTGGAGTGATTCCAGCATCGATGTACACATGGCTTTAAAAGGATGTATCTCAATAAGAAATAGACTCCAACCTGTTTATATGGCCGGCAAAAATTCATCTAACTATTATTCTCGGCATTGCAGTGCCAATTGTACAGACAGGGGTTAAGGAAAATGCACGTGCATTTTAAAGGATCTTACACTCTGTCTCCAATCACTTTCCTTGTGGTGTTGTGGCCACATCACAGACAAGAGCTAGCATTGGTTTCCAAGGAGCTGAGCTCAGATGTTACCTTTGCTACTTCTTCAGGCTACCATCCAAGAGAATTTCATCTTCCTGATATTCATTTATATTTGACTGTATCACAGGGTTCCCGAAAAGATCTAAGGCAGTGACAGGTGTAGGGAAGCTTGCTAGTTGTGCAAATCTCAGGAAGTCTCTGCCACTTATAATAATCAGGCCACTTCAAAATGACCAGCTGGTCTTTCAGGTTATCTAAAAACATCAATTACATTTTGGATGCAAATATCGGTGCCTTATCTGTAAAAGCAAATTGAATTATTATGGTTGTTGTTAACTGAATTCATCATTAGCGTTTCAGTCTTGCCAGAGGAAGCTCTCCAACAGGATTTGAGGTATGGCATGAGTATGACCAGTGCCCTCTAACAAATGTTTAGTCCTTGGTGATTCCTCTACAAACAAATAGACTCAGCTATAGTCTACAAGTCAGATTCCTCCTCGCATTTTATTTCTATGATTCTAACTATATAGTTGCTAACTGAATAAAATGATTACTGTAAAGACAATCATTTTTCTTTAATTTCTCATCTTTCTCTTCTTATTTCTCTTTGTTCTTTTATTAGATTCTAAATTCCCATCTTTGCATTGAGGCTTTATAGATAATAACTTGAAGTAGACAGATATCTCCACAATGCCCATGCTCTAATCTCCCCTACAATTTATAAATTGTCTCTATATACCATGCAATATTTTTAATATTATTGAAAGTTAAATATTAAAAATTAAAACATGTAGGTTGTCAGGTAATAAAGAAGTACAGTGAAACCCAACTTTATGGAGTATTAACAGTTCATGCATAAAACAAAATTTTTACCTGACTTTCTTTTGAAGGTGATATTTCTTAACCTGATCTTCCTTATTCATGGAGGAATAAAAAATAAACAACACCACTCTGAGACCTTGTGAGAACTTGCCCAATATTTAACTCCCTTCCCTAAGTCTAAAACCAGTTGTGATAGTTCTTATAACATCTTTTCCAAAGCTTTCAAATGATGACTGATCCTGCCATAATTTTAATGAGCTTTGGCAACCTGATATCATAAGTTAAAAAAATGGTAATTACAGTTTCACAAATAAGACTGCCTTTGATTTGGTTTAGGATTATATTATATATACAATCCATATTTAATACTCAAGATCAATAACAGTCATTGTGAAACCTTTTTTACTCCACCCAGCTTCAGGTTTTTTCTTGCCCAGATTCCAAACTTGTCTGATTCACACAATCATTTTGATTCCCAGCTAAACTCTTCATTTAGTATTCTGTGAATTTAGTTGCGATGTTTCACCTCAGCTTTTCCTTTTTAAATAGAAACTCTTTAATGAACAGGGAAATACATTACTACATGCATATCCATGGGCAGATTCCTAACGCATACAATTTCTATATCTATACAATATATCATCTGAATAATACCATAGCTTGGGATTTACCAGTGGACACACGTAGTGTGAATCTTCAAAGCCTCCATTTTTTCCCTCAGCTCATATTCTCTCTCCAACTTCCAACGTACCCTAAACCAACTAACATAAATCGCACAGATGGAAGAAGCATGGCTATTATTGCTCTGGCCCTCACTTTTATGGGAGACTATGAGAAGCACCAGGGATTTTGTTTAATGTTCTGTAAGTTTATGATGTATAGATGAAGTAATTGCTAAAGCACTTCTAGTCTATAGATTTTGATCATATAATTCCAGTTGATAATGCTTGATATTAATGTTTTGTTACATCCCAATCTAATTCTTTGCCCACAAAGTATATCTATCCCCATACTATAATTTTTACTGATGAGTATTTGGTATGATGATAACAAAATAATATCCTTCTGAATTTTTCCAAGCTATGGCTTTTTCTTCCTTGAATGCTATTCATTCCTCACACTGTGTTTTCATCACAGTGGTCATCTCAGTAATAAATCTACAGTTATAAATATACTCTTTACATATATGCATTTGTTTTCTTATATTAATCCATTTATATATATATACATACATATATATGTTTCATTTTCTGACACAGGATCTTGTTAGGTAGCTCTACTGGCTTCAAACTCACTTTGTACCCTAGATTGGCTTCTAATTCAGGATCCCTGTGCTTCAGACTTCCAAGTGCTGGGATTAAAAGTATGTACCTCCATGATCAGCTAAAAATGACTTTTCAGTGTATAATTGTCCAGTAATTTTTTATTTTGTTTGAAGATAATGTGATAAAGACAAAAATAATATGATTTGTCTCAGAACAACATAAAGTTCAGACAATTAATCTGATAATTTGAGCAATAACTTATAATTAACTTTGAAACTGGAATGCAGAGCTTGCTTTATAACAGGGGTTGTTTCAATCACAGAGACTTCAACGCCAATAACGAAAACAGAAGAAAACAAGTTTAAAAGATTTTTAAAAGAGAAACCCATTGGGCAATGCAAGGATTAGAGTTAAGAGGAAGTTAAAAGAAAAAGGGCAAAATTATAGCCAGGGAATCAGAGTTTAAATGCTTTAGCCACAACAGAAACTTTAAAATAATAACCTGTACCGAAAAATGAAAACTTCGCAAAAGAGAACAGTGATTTACTCATCTTCTATCCAAAGGACTAGATCTGTTTGTTACATACATACATACATACATACATACATACATACATGGAACCAGCGGAAAACTTCAAAGCCTGGTTTCACCCACAGAATTTGCACTTTAGTTTGATTATTTGTGCAATTAAGTATTTGCACTCAGACAAAGGCCTGTTATTTTTTCCTCTTCTAACTTTTTAAGAATCCACTTTCTAGTATAAGCATGTCTGTTAAACTGAGCGTAAGTATACACTACAGGGAATTTTCCACTACAAAATTTAATGTAAATGTGGAAGCAAGTATATCATAATAAACTCGATCATATAAAATTGCAAATATGGGGCATGTTTGGCTTGCAAAAGCAGTAGAGTCATGTGACTCAACCTAAAACATACTCAGACAATTCTGAAACAGCAAAACCCACTTTGGCTTGTTAACCTCTTCACAGAGACAAAGCCCTTATGAGGGAATTTTAATTGGTATTTAGTCCAACTGAAAGGAAAAAGCCATGACTTTAGATTCAGCAAAATCTGTTTAAATACAAGAGCTACTAATCAATCATGTGACCTCATCAAAACTAATTCATTCTCAGAAATATCATTTCTCCATTTATAAATTGGGTAGTAATGTTTTTCTATGAAAAATCATCTGATTAGTGAAAATGTTTATGCAATATATATAATGTGTTTATTCCATATTTTAAACAAAAAATTTAATGAAGCTTTTCTAAGGCAAACTGGTGTTTTAAACTGAACGTGGTTTCTCTCTACCAGACAAATCCCAAAATAATTAGTCAAGACCATGTGACAGTTGATTATCAAGACACACTCTAGAAAAAGAAAATAAGTCATAATTTACACACACTCACTTGCACAGTCTTCTATTATGAATGTCAATTGTGACAGAAGAAAAAGAGAGGATGAGGTTTACTAGGGTATGATTTCTTTTGAAATAATGACTTCCCTATCACTGCAAATGATTAAGAAGCAACCAAAAGTTTATCTGCTAAAGATTGTAAGAGCTATTCCACTTTGGGTTGGATGTTGGAATAGATTACACTTAGTATCTCTTCTAAAATCTAAGTTTCTATGATTGTATGAAAACTTAAAAGCTCAGTTTTGAACAAGTGTATATTCATTTTTAAAAACCTTACTTCAAAGAGAATGAGCAGACATCTGTAAAAGGCTCAAATGATTTCTTAGAAATCAAATAGCTCTTGCACAAGAACAGTTTGATGACTTAAATATAAAGAAATCAAAAACATATGGATTAAATTTCTTATGAAATACAATGAGAAGGAAGTAGTGCTTGGCAAAATCTTCTATATGGGCTTCTTCAACCAAAAATTTTTGGAAAATTGTTCAAGATGTTTTAATGACCCCCAAATGCATTTGAATTTACCCTAGTCTGCTATAAACACTTTGAATCCTTCGACTTCCTTTTTCTATTGTCTCTGGACAAAGTTCAATTCAATTTTCTACCAGCTGTTAACTGTTTCTGTTTGGTACACTGACTTTTTACTATTACTGCTTTGTTAAGTATCTTTGCTTATTTTATACATTTGGAAAAAATGACTAAAAAGTTTCAACTGTTAAATATTTCAAAATATTTGCCATTTCTATTTAAATCTCACTCCAAGAATGTGTTTGTTTGCTAAAAAATCATTTGACTTAAGGGTTAAGTTCACAAAGATCAAAATGGAATGGATTGTTGATAAAATAGAAGAATATGCAAACAATTTTCCATAGGAAGTGCAATATTTGTACAAATATCACTGTTTTGAGTATTTAATAGAATGAAAACCTACAGAAAATACCATTGGAAAATATCATATTAAAAAGGAAATACATTTCTGTTAAAAATTAGTAGAATAAAATATAAAATTGAAGATTTTGTAGAACTCTTGCAATTGTAGTTAGTAGGATAAATTACTTGATTTGCTTAATTTTTTTTTAAAAGGTTTTTTCCAAGAAATTTAGATGTTTTTCTTATACTCTTAAACTAGCATGAACTGTATAAAATATTGTTATGGTTTTCTTTTCAAAATGGTAATCAGATGACTCAACTCTTGTAGATGAAAATTTGCTATGGGCTCTAGCTCAGGATATACATTTGTATATTTGTATACATACAAATTGAGCATTTAAATATATTTGGATAGTTCAACATAATAGCAATTTAAATATTGTTACTTGTAGATTTTCAAAGATAGTGATAAGTGTGATAAGATCAGAAATGGTGTCTTAGCTGAGAATTCAGATACTCTGAGTTCTTCATTTTCTTTCCCCACTTTTCCAGAGAAAAAAGGATAAACCAACCAATTTTAATATACCTGTTACTTTGCCAAACATGTTCAAAATCACTACATTGTACACTCACTTGGATCCCTGTTTTCTATAAGTGGTTGATTAAAAGTATCAAATGCTGATATTGGGTGTATTTCTATTGCAAGACTGTGAGCTGGACCACAAGTGATCTCTTTATTACTATAAATAGACTCATTAGCATCTTTTAACTTAATCAGACTAAAGAATCAATTTTAGAAATCCCAGGAACAATTTTAGAAACATTTTTAAAATTCAGAATCATCCTTTGTACCAATATCTGCATTATTCAGAGTTCTCCAGAAAAGTAGGACCAAGTAGGAGATAGATAAGTACATACATGAATGGACAGATAATAGACAGATAGATAGATAGATAGATAGACAGACAGACAGACAGACAGACAGACAGATAGAATTCTTGCTTAATCATGGAGGCTGAGAAATCCCAAGATTTACAATGTACATGTAAGCTGGTGAGTCAGGACAGCTACTGGTCTATGTCCTAGTTCAAAAGCTGGCAGACTCAAATGTCAAGAACACCTTCTATTTTAGTTCAAATCTGAAGGCCAGAGGAAATCAGTGATTCACCTCAAGCAGCCAAGCAGAAAGATTTTCCTTTTTTCCAGAAAGGATCAGCTTTTCTTGTTCTGTTTAGGTGTTGAATTGATTGAATGAGGCTCAGGTACATTGAAAAATGCAGTTTGTTTTACTCTGTCTACTAAAGAAAGTGTTAATCTCATCCGAAATCATCCTCACCAATGCACTGAGACTAACATCTGATCAAATATCCAGGAAACTCATGACCATCAGGTTGATACATAAAATTAACCATCACAGACCAAAAGGAGCCATTGAATCACTCACTGAATTTAAACAGTGTGAGCAAGGTGATGAATTCAAACAGGTATGGGCTCAAATAGAAATATTATACAGTCTCAGACCATGAGGACTTTTTCTTACATACATAACAACGTTTCTTTACCTTTTTTTCTCCTTCTTCAAACAAATGAACGTAAAATCACCATACCAATGTCAATAATTGTCATAGGACCTTTGTAACCTATCCAATCATTGACCAACAAAGTCTTAAAACCACTCATTAGAAAATTTAATTGTGAACACCAATATCATTACATTTGGTCACAATAAAAGAAAAACATTGAATATAAAATACTATACTAACAATGTTGTTTATCAGTATAATTTAGCAAGAATTAGCTCAATTGACTTTTTTTCCCTCAATCAGTAAAAAGCAATGTAATGCAGTTTCAATTTTATGTCAGAAAAAGTGCATAAATATAAACTTTTTCCTGAGTTATGAGGTGTTTATTGGTAGTTTTCAGAAAAGAGAAATAGAAATCTAGCCATGCAGTTAAGTGTATTAATCAGGGTAAAGATTATTTTAATAGGTACTAATGTGACCCATGCAAAAAAAAATGCATTGGTTTAAAATCAGCCAACAGATTCAGTTTGACTATATTTCTCAAGGTCCCTTACCTCCTAAAACAATTTTTATAGTAAAATAGGAGTTTAACAATCTATGAAGAAAGGAGAAGTTTGTCATCTTTGTGATTTAAAAATAAGTGTTTAAAATGAATGAAGGACTGAAATGGTGGTGCAAATACTAGACTGCCAAGGCAGATAACCAGAAAATATTTATTTAGATAGACTGGAACCCCTTCTACCATTCCTCTAAACACTTATTAAATTTTTTTAGACAAAATCACAAGGCAGGCACTGTAACAGATATTTGGGGCATTGAAACAAACACAAAAACACCTTTACCCTCTTGAGCTTAGCATTTAGTTGGATTGAGTAGACATATTAACAGCAGTGATGAGTTGCTATGGTGGATATGTAAAGCACAGTAGTGGTAGAAAGGAACTATAATGATGAGGTGCTATAGTACACAAAGAGATACAGTACAACTGTGGTACAAAAGGGATGCATGTAGTTCTAACATGAATAGAGAGACAAGTGTTCAGGAAAGATCTAAGAGTGGCAACTTTCATTGGTCTTACAGTAGATATCTATCAAATGGATGGAGAGGAAAGAGGCAAGGGGAAAGCATGGACTAAAACACAAAGGCAAGACAGAGGCATGTGGGAAACAGCATAAAGTTTAGCATAGCTGGAACACAAGCTCATGCAAGCATAAATTTCACCTAAATCGTAACGATGTGAAGAGAGTACTGAGTGATCCTTTTTCTGTTTGATCTCTCATGCATTCTCTCCTTTTCTTCTCCTCTGGTCTCTGTCTCAGGGAAGAACATTTCCAGATCCCATGATAGGTCACTTCCTGGATATTTTCCTAATAGGAGGCACCCACGTGAGCCTGGAGAGTAGGAAGTGTACATAAATCAGAGTATTGTGGCCTCTTTTGCTTTGATTTAATTACAGGAAGTTTCTGACAGAACCAGTTTCCAGCTACCATATCTCCCAATGGAAAGCTCCGACTTCGGGTTCCTGTCAAGCCCACAGCCGCAGGCCCAAGGCCAGTAGATTTTTTCTGTTATTATCAGTCTCTGGATTTACTAAACCGTCTTCGAATCCTCACTTGTTAAAACTGATATTTTGAATGATTCGGGTACTTACCACCATATCAAAAGTCAAGTATTTCCCACTTCACAATAAAGGACACAATGGGTTTTTCATTTCTGTAGCTGTGGAAGAGTGAAGTGAAGCATTGATAAGCTTCAACAGTTTATATCTCCTGCTATATAAAAAAGAAGAAATACGTAAAAAGCATGAGCCCAAAGTTCTAAGCATTATATCGTCTTGTCTATAAAATCTGGCTCCATGAAAGATAAACATGAAAATTCAACATGCTTTTGGCTCTCTTTATTTTACATTACCATAAGGAAAGTAAATGGAATGATTTATATGCTCACATCAACAATAGCTCATGATTGAAAGCAGTTTGCCAGTAATAACTCAGGTGTGTATTTCAGTTTATTCTGTGCTAGTTCACTGTACACCTAGGAGTTGAAGTAATACAGGATGTCAGTATTTCGGCACATATCTAGGCAGTGTTACTCCAAATTGGCATCTCATCAATATGCCACCTTTATTCCATATCAGAGAGAAATAGCAATATTGGACAGAGTTGACTTAGATGATGTGAAGGACATCAATCACAGGAACATACTGAAAGGTTTTGTAAACAACAATGCTGCCATCCAGCTGTCCTTGGACTCTTATCAGCTGCTGACCAGTACTTAATGGAATTTTGGTTTTTAATTTAAGGTTTGATTTTTTTGATATTAGGCCTGTACTGCTTTGTTTATTTATGAAGGAATTTTTAATTAAGTTCATTTAAGTATAATCCAACTTTTCTCACCTGCTACAGAGCCATGGCAAATCCTATGAAATCATTAGTGTTAGGAACACTGAGATGTTAAAATCGCTTAATGAAAACTCCTGGACTCTGAATGGATTAAAAAATAAAATGCAAGCATGGCACATCAACTTTGTTGATAATAAAGTTTACAATGATAAACACAATTAACTAAAAGAGTCAAATGAATCATATACACAATCTTCAGAATTTGACTCGCTTGCCAAACCAAGTAGAGTAACAATGACTAGTACTGATTTTTCTCTGGTCCCCCACCCTTCAGAGGGACTAGTACTTCCTTAAGAAGGTCAAAGTAAAATCCTTGTTCTATGTGGCAACTTGAGCCACAAGAGGAAACTCTCAGTTCATATCACCCAGAACAAAGTAGATACAAGTAAGTAGAAAGACCAAGAATTACAGCACATTTATTTCTGTCTGCATAGAAATTATCCCCAGAAATGAAGAAATATTCACCACAAAATGCGCTAGAGATTTCCAATGTAGTCAAAACTATCCAAAAATGTGCCAATACTAAATAATTTATGAAATTTATGACTACATGTTTGCCACTATTTTAAGAGATTTTTCCATATATATTAACCTGTTAAACTTCATGATAAACCCAGAAGAAGATTTTTTTTGCTTAAATTCTTTTATTGGTACATTTTAAGTATACAATACTTTTACATTTATCATTGGGTGCTTGTGCCTGCATATGATGTATCTTGGTTCTTATTTTTTCCCCTTTACCTGTGTGCCCTTCACCCCTCCACCCTTCCCTATTTACATAGGCTTTGTTTCCATTTTTTTCTTTTTTCATAATTTTTCCTTTCCCTTCTTTGCTTTCCCCTTCCCCTCCCTTCCCTTCCCCCCTTTGGACCTTTTCTTCCTATTTCAAATTATCAATTATTTGTTTTAATCATTTTAATCCTTATTTACACTTTCAGTTTCTCACACTGGAGAAGATATTTTTCTTAATCACATTTTACAGTTTTGAAAAATGAAGTACACAAAGGTTAAGTAAGCTTCACAGGGTAACATATCTCATAAGTGGGAGATCTGGGATTCAAATTCAAGAAATCTGGCTCTGCCATCTGTGATTATCTTATTCATTTTATAACACATATCATAAAAGATTTTTTGAGTTGATAAAAATTAATATTGCTTGAGTATTCTTAATGGAAAAGGTAAAGATGTTGCCTGGTGGTATACAATGGGTAATGAGTAAAGTGAAGTATTTCTAGAAGGGAGTATAACTTTCTATAAGCAATGAAAATCCTGTCATAACTTCATAAGACAGTGAGCAGATGGATTTGAACAGAACTATGAATATTGGATTAATGGAAGTCAGTTTTAAGAGTTTTAGTTGGGAGGAAGAGGAAGAGTAGGGGATGAGAAACAAAACCAAAAAAAAGAATTAAGATGTATTATGTGCATATACCAACTCCTCATGATAATTATAATCATTATATACTGCAAAGATGTACTAATAAAAACACTAAAAGAGAGTTTTAGTTGGCATGGAGTCTACATAGGGTACTAATCAGCAGTTGGATTTTACCCCATAGGATAAATCTTTTCAAAGAGAATTTTTTTAATGGAAACATACTGGTTACCTGAAATACATTGAGATACACACACTAGCAAAATGGTAGAACTGACCATTATTACCAGAATTCGGAGCCTTCACCTTGTGCTTTATGCTACCAAGAAGGATATCTGGAAGAAAAGAGTAAGGGAATCATCATCATTTCTATTTGAAGAGATTTAGAGAGATAATGATATCTATTTGAGCTTTCTCTCCTATTACCTGTGAATTGATTCAAGATCACTGACATACAACAAATAAGGTAGTTAAACCCCTGAAGAGCTGTAAATCTTCTCCTCTAAATTTTCCAAGGTAGGATCAAATGGTGAAACTCAATATGAAATGTTATAAAATGAAAAAAACATAACCAGGTGATCCCTCTGTTTACAGTAGCTTCTTGATGACAGTTTTGTTTCTTTCATTCCTTTGTCAAAATGGGAAGATAGTATTCCCATTTTTTTTTTACCTTTTAGGCTTTTTTCCTTTGCGTGTTACATGTTTTTCCCTCCTTCAACTAACCATGTCTGAGCAGGACAGCTGACCTTCAAAAGTAAATACGATTAAAGCTGAACAAATCAGGTAATTACAATAAAAACATGGCTTGACAAGCAACCTCTGGACAGAATTACAACTTTGTATACACACTGCCTGTTCAATTAAAGTGATTAGGAAAGTGGAAACTAAAGCCTTTACATAAGGTGCCAATGTCTTCTTTCTTGCTGTGGATTAGAAAAAAGATTAATAGGAAAAGCAAGTCTCCAGTGATTTTATGAAGACTTACTGCCCCTTTAATATGGAAGGGCATCCTAGAGCTTCAATATATTTTCTCATTTTAAAGCATTTTCTTGTGTCATTCTAACATCTTTATTTAGATTCCAATACTATGTACTAATCATCTGTAATTTCATAATATGCATCAATGACTTTGTCATATAAATATTGTACCATGTTTATGGATATATATAATCTTACATGCCTGTATTTTAACAGTGGTAAATAGATTGTTGATAATATCAGAGTCAAATTTATATAATGACACCAGAGAAAAGCTAATTTATTCTTATTTTTAAAAGAAATTTATATTCATGTCTGACCAAAATCTCTGACATTTTAGAAATAGGTAAGAATACTGTACATGAGTATTTAAAATCATGTTTCCTTTTCAAAATGAACAAATATATTTTAAAAAGTTATATAATGATAACATCTTAATAGATGAGCCCACTGATACTGGCCTTTTGAATTTTATTTTGCCATACTTAACTTCTTACATTTATTATTACATTATTACATTTATTTTTTCCTCTTCTTCACAAATGTGTACAATGGAAAAATTTTAATTAAAATTTTGAGGTTATATCAACACAGAAATACAAAGTCAAACCATACTATTTAGTTCTCTTCATTCAAAACCAACAGTTTACAATTGCATTTGAAGAAACATTGTCTTCATTTTATATGAGTTCTATTGTTATGAATTTACATTGTTGAAGTTATAAATATTCATGTCATGCTGGTATAGGTGGAGTCATAGCAACTTTCTATTCAAGAACAGGCTGGCCTGGTTGAGGTCGCAGTGATGGGAAAGACAGACTTTCATTTTATGGGTCAAAGTAAAAATAAGGATTTAAGAGCCAGTCCCAACACCCAGGAGGAAGCTCCCTGCCTCCATCCCAGGCTCCTAGGGCAGAGAAGCTCAGCTGGTCCCAGCACCTGGAAGGAATCACCCCCGCCACCATCCCAGGCTCCTAGGGCAGAGAAGCTGAGCCAGTCCCAGCACCCAGAAGGGAGCTCCCCCACCTACATCCCAGGCTCCTAGGGCAGTGAAGCTCAGCCAGTCCCAGCACCCAGAAGGAAGCTCCCTGCCTCCATCCCAGGCTCCTAGGGCAGAGAAGTTCAGCTGGTCCCAGCACCTGGAAGGAATCACCCCCGCCACCATCCCAGGCTCCTAGGGCAGAGAAGCTGAGCCAGTCCCAGCACCCAGAAGGGAGCTCCCCCACCTACATCCCAGGCTCCTAGGGCAGTGAAGCTCAGCAGGTCCCAGCACCCAGAAGGAAGCTCCCCCACTGCCATCCCAGACTCCTAGGGCAGTGAAGCTCAGCTGGTCCCAGCACCTGGAAGGAAGCTCCCCGGCCTCCATCTCAAGCTCCTAGGGCAGAGAAGCTGAGCCAGTCCCAGCACCTAGAAGGAATCACCCCCGCCACTATCCCAGGCTCCTAGGGAAGAGAAGCTCAGCCGGTCCCAGAACCCAGAAGGAAGGTCACCACCTCCATCCCAAGCTCCTAGGATAGAGAAGCTGAGCCTGTCCTAGCACCTGGAAGAAAGCTCCCCCACTGCTATCCCAGGCTCCTAGGGCAGTGAAGCTCAGCAGGTCCCAGCACCCAGAAGGAAGCTCCCCCACTGCCATCCCAGGCTCCTAGGGCAATGAAACTCAGCTGGTCCCAGCACCTGGAAGGAAGCTCCCTGGCCTCCATCCCAAGCTCCTGGGGCAGAGAAGCTGAGCCAGTCCCAGCACCTGGAAGGAAGCTCCCCCGCTGCCATCCCAGGCTCCTAGGGAAGAGAAGCTCAGCTGGTCCCAGAATCCAGAAGGAAGGTCACTGCTTCCATCCCAAGCTCCTAGGGCAGAGAAGCTAAGCCTGTCCCAGCACCTGGAAGGAAGCTCCCCCACTGCCATCCCAGGCTCCTAGGGCAGTGAAGCTCAGCTGGTCTCAGCACCTGGAAGGAAGCTCCCCTGCTGCCATCTCAAGCTCCTAGGGCAGAGAAAGTGAGCAGCATGGGTGCCAGAAGAACCCCCCCACCCCGTGGAAATGAGAAAACACATAAACAAGCCTCAAAAACAGACTTCCAGATCACCTACAGCAACCCCAAAGGGAAATGAGGTGGAACAATCTGATACTCAACTACCTGGACTCTCTGAACTGGCAACAAAAGAAGATCTGGGAAAAATGAAATCAGAAATAATTACTCAGATAACAGCAAAGATTGTGCTCATGGTGCAAGAAATGATTAATAAATCTAGAGAGGACACAGATAAAAAATAGAGGATCTGAGGAACATGATGGAATCCCAACATAGGAAACAAATGGAATCCATAAAACAGATGCAAACAGATTTCCAGGAGATTAAAACGCCATCGAAAGTCTGCACAGCAGAATGAACCAATGTGAGGATAGAATTTTACATATAAAAGATAAGATTGAAATTAGTGACCAAGAAAAGAAAAATTGTTTCAAAATTGTAAGGGAATATGAGAAATCAATCCAGCAGCTGGTAGACGATGCAAAGAAGAATAACATAAGACTGATTGGAGTCAATGAAGAAGGAGGAGAGAGTGCAGATGACACAAAAAAACTGTTCACAGAAGTGATGGCAGAAAACTTCCCAAGCAGGGGAAAAGAACTCGACATACAGTTAAGTGAGGCATATAAGACTCCAGCTAGCCTTGATCAAAAAAAATCTACACATAGGCATATAATAGTTAGGATTCCAGAAATCCAACAGAAGAACAAAATTCTACAAGCAGTGAGAGAAAAGAAACAAATCACATACAAAGGAAAGCCCATCAGAATCACAGAAGACTTCTCATTGTAAAACCTCAAGGCAAGAAGAGCTTGGAGTGATGTATATCAAGCCCTAAAGGAAAACAGCCTCCAACCCAGATATCTTTCAAAATTGATGGAGAAATAAGATACTTTCATGATAAAGAGCACCTCAGGAACTTCATGAATACCAAACCGGCACTCCAAAAAAATTTTAGACAATACCCTAGGAAAAGACAATGAGGATCACAACCCCAGGAAACCCAGCAGAATGAATCCATTGGGTGTGACAAATTAAACGCAAAGGGGGAGAATCCAACAAAAAGAAAAAGTCATGACAAGGCTTAAAACTTTTGACTTCATCTCCCTAATGAGTGTATAATTCAATCTTATTAGTGTACTGATTAGTATTTTTCTGATTCTAGAGTTGCACACCATTCCTTGTGCTATACTGGCTATTTATCATCTTCTTATGTCTACTTTTTAATTGGGTTGTCTATTAATGAGCTCTAAGAATTCTTTATATATTCTGGTCATAGGTTATATGCATTGTAAATATGGTCTGTTTAAGGACTACTTTTCATTTTAATGATGTCATTTAAAGTTCTAAATTTTGATGGAATCTCATTTATCAATTTTTTTCTTTTATACATCATGGTTTTTGTATCCTAGGTAGTTCTTGCCTACCCTGAATTCATAAATATTTTCCCTTATAATTTCTTCTTAAAGTTTTATACTTTTGGGCTTTTATATTTAGGTTCATAGATCCCTTCAAGTTATTTTCATGTATGGAAAAAAAGGGTTGAGGTAAATTTTTTATATACGGATACCAGGTGTTCTAGTGCTGTTTGCTGAAAACACTATCTCTTCCTTGGCTCTTGAATCGAGTTTATGTTCTATAAAATGCTAATGTTGAATAATCTTTCAAAACTCAGTGGACCATATATGTGTGGTTCTATTTCTAGATTCTCTGTTTTATTCAAATGATCTATATATCTTTCCTTACACCAACACTGCCTTGATTACTGTAGCTTTAGAAGAAGTCTTAAAATTAAGTACTAAACATCTTCCAACACTGTTTTTTTTTTAACTTTTCTAGGTCCTTTGTACTTCTTCATCACTTTTACATTTCAATATCCAATTCTTCATTTATAGCAAGTATACACAGACCTGAATATTTTTATATACCTTGTGTTTTCTAATCCTTCTTAATTCAAATATAAGTTCTAGGGGCTCCTAGAGATTTCTTAGTATTTTCTCTGTAGATGATCATTTCATCTACATATAAAGATTTGCTTCTACCTTGCCAGTCCTATCCTAATTGTGTCATTTTATTGCCAGACTATTTTGGTTGGGCCTAGGTTTCAAAGTTTAGTGCACAGATAAAGAGTAAGCATATCTGTCCTTGTTCCCCACCTTAAGGAGAAAGCATTGTGTCTTCTCCATTCGTATAAGGCCTTCTCGCTGGAAGTATGGAGTCCATGTCTTTGATCTGTTGAGAAGCTTCTGTTCTACTTCTAGTCTGCTGATAGCTTTTACCATGGACAGCTGTAGAATTTAGTTTGATACTTTTTCTCCAACTAGTGACAGGATCATATGGCTTTTTCCTTTCCTCTGTTAAAATGATGACTTTTGGGGGTGGATCTTCTTCCACTGCTGAATCAACACTGCCATCCCTATAACAAAACCACTTTCTACATCCTGCCAGATCTCACTTCTAACAGTTTGTTTTGTTAAACAGATTTCTATCTATGTTCATACTTTTTTCTTCTATTATCTTTATCCAGTTTTAGGATTAGCACAATGTTGAGTTCCTAAAATGAGGGGAGAAGTGTTCCTTCTTTTTTCTGCTTTAATTGTTTGATATAATTCGTCAGTTAAAATGTTTATGAGCCTGCTGTTGTCATATAGGTAGCTTTTCAAGCTAGGAATATACTTTCTTTAATAGGTGCTATTCAAATTTTATATTTCCTGCAGAGTTAGTTTCATTAATTTGTCTTCCAAGGTACTTCTTAGAAGTTGTCAAATTTATTTCAAGAAAGATTTTTGTAATATGCTTTCTATATCCTTTTAAATTCTGTACAATCTGTGAAAAATATAAGGATTTATTCAGATTTAAAGGGAAGCTATCCTAGGACTTGACTTTTGAAAGTTTGAAGGATCATTACTATCTGATCAAATTTTAGGGAGAATTTGAACAGTACTGATAAGTGATAAAATTTATTTTTTCTGAATTTTTCAAAATAGACAGTGATGTTGGAAATTCTAGGATCAGTCATCTGGAGGTAACAAGAATCTTTTTCTTTGGTTTTAATCTCTTCAAAAAGTTTTTGTATGTGCATTTTTCCATAATCAATGTGGTATTGATTAATGTGTTAATAATTGTGTCTAGTTAATTCATAAAACATCTTGCTGGTTTGTTAGTTTCTTGCAAACAAAATTCATATCTTCTTTCTCTTTCAAAAGGCTTTAGTTGACATGTAATAATTCCCCATATGTATGAGGTACAGAATAATTTCATGCATGTTTACAACGTACAGTGATCAAAACTGCATAATTTCTTTTTAAACACTAATCATTTTTTAGGTTAGGAACCTTCAAACATCCTCTTTCTTGTTCTTTATGAAATATATAATAAACTGTAAATAATTACCCTGCCATGCTGTAAAACACTAGAACTTATTCCCTCTGTATCTTTTTTTCTTTCATAGTCCCTAAATTTGCACCAGGACATGGGATTCTGGGCCCGAATCTGTTTCTTATTGATCCTGTGAGCCTAAGAAAATCATGGCTCCAGAGTTCTCATCCCGAAGTCACAGGTAGTATTTCTTGTTCAGTTTATAACGTGGTTTTGTTTTATTCATTGATTGAGGGGAACACAGCTGAGAATACCTTGTAAACTGTAAAAAATGACTGATGTCATTGTTGTGCTACCGTGCATAGTTCATAAATGCCTAAAGTGTGAATGACTAATGGAGAAGGGGAAGTATACGTTAATGCTTAATTTGAATCCTAAAAGTCAGGAGCTATTTAAAAAAATATTTCCCACTAACTAGTTGGTGATCTTGGATAAGCCCTTCTCCTTGCTCAGTTGCATCTGTAAAATAGAGCTGACGAAATTAAAATATCACTGTCAATACTAAATGATGTGTCTGCATCAATAAGTTTTTATATATTAGTTTATAACTGTGGAATATTATTAAGTGAAATTATATGTCCCAACATTTGACCTGAAAATTTTAAACATACAAGGACCACCCAAAAACCACCCACCTCCTCAACATTTTACTCACATATATATTTTACTCACATATATATTCATTCACTTGACCAGGAAGACATTATCTTAATAAAAAAATACAGAATTTTACATAAAAAGGGCCTTAAACGATGCACACTCCAGGCTCTTCTTTTGTAGATGTTAAAACTGAAGAGTGTAGCGTAAAAACACTCTCAAACCCTAACAAAAAACAGCAAGTTTTCATAGTTGGACTTGGGTTTTGGAGGAAATTTTTTGTTGTTTCTACAAGTATTCCAGCTTTAGCTACATGACCAAAAATCATTTCAAATGAAAGCAGCAAGAAAGAGAAATTTCCATATCTACAATACATATTGGATTTTCTATATAGCGAGCTGTATGTGAAGGATCAAAACTCATTCTTGCTTCCCAGCAAACAATTTCTGTAAGTGCATCTGCATGTTGGTGATGATCCACTCTGCTGACCTTCCTCTTCACTCAGCTAAGCATGAGCATGTGAAAAATTGCATCTGTCAGAAATGTAAAAATAATTATGCCCACCTAGGTCTTTCCTAGTTAGTAATTTGGACCATAGATTAGTAACCTTTGTTTTGCCTACTGTGCAGTCATAAATTACTTTTATAGATCAAGAGAACTTGAACTTTCAAAAGTGCTGCTTTAGCCTAAAATGTTATGATTTAGATATTCTATTTATAGAAGAATAATCTAGTGACAAATATGGTAAGCACTATTTTTCATTCCTCATTCAAATTACAGCTTCAGCATAGGTTTCTTCTCTCAAGATAGTAAAAAATCTATTGAAAATTGCTTGATGACATTAGAGGTACTGTGTAACTCAATAATCATAGAAAAGAATCCAGGACGTTCAAAGTTATGTAAATGGCCTGCAATCCCCTCAAATTACCAATTTAATTGCTTATTGTACATGGATTTCAGGACATTCTGGCCCTGTAAGTCACATTCAGTACTGTCTTATGATATTTAGGAAGTTAAATAATCATGTTGATTTCCATTAAACTACAAAAGGCAAGTTCATTTTCAAATATCAGTGTAAAAGTGACATGAGATAACCATTTTAGGTTACTATTTCTTCCAGTTTATTGGCCTTAGAAGAAATAGAATGCCCATATGCACATGAAAAGAATGTCTGCCTTTTAAACCATTACTCATAGGTATAGTTTGTTTATTATTTAGTAATTCAATATAATTAGTGGTTTGAGTTAGCTGTTCTTAGCCATTGCAGGCTTTAATATTTGATAACTGATTTGATGTTATGAAATAGTTTCTTATACTCAATTTCATATAAGTTATTTTTACACACTTTTCACTATTCCAATTAAAATGTCCAAAGTATAAAGAATTTACTTGAAAATTTGTTGTTGTTATTGTCTCATCTGAAAATATATAATTTGTCATAACAATTTAAAAACATCCAAATAAATAGAATCATTTTTCTATAACCTTCTAAATATTCCCACAAAGTAAGTAAATACTATTCTTTACTGATTTTATTTTGCCAGTAGAAAAATCAAAGCTTTAACATAGGTCATCTGATTATACAAAGAATTATTTATGAAGTACATGGAAAATCATTTGAGAAAGCCAGCCTGATACTGGTCCATTATATTTCAACAGAAATATCAGAAAACTTACTAATTCCCTATCTTTGGGAATCACCAGTTCAAGAAAACAGCATAATGTTGCTGACAACAATAAATAGATTTCCCACCCTGGCCTGCAGCATGGTTTTTATCTTTTGTTAAAGATGATAAATAATTGCAGATTCACTAAATAGAATGAATGAATAACAGAAAGAAGAAACAAATGAGTGAACAGGTAACTGGGGTGTATCTTAATGTTTTTTGTGTAATCACCTGTAAATTGGGAAAGGATATATTTGCATTTGTGGTCGTTAGTTTCATTTGGCAACTTGACTAGGTTGAGAGATCCCCCTTTTAATGTGATAAAATGATACTTCTGAATGTGTCTGTGAGGATGTTTCCAGAAGAGATTAGAAGCTGGATTGATAGTGTGAGTAGGCAAGATTGCCACCAACAAAGAGTGGGCTCCATCTGGGCTTTGAGGGCCCGACTGGAACAAGAGGTGGAAAAAGGGTGTATCTGCTCTGCAGCCTTCCAGTTCCCAGTTTTAGGGTCTCTTAGAAGAGGCTTGGGCTCGACACCTAGATCCTCTCCTGTCCCTCTGACTCCTATTATCAGGGCTTCATTCTCAGACTGAGCCTTGTTTCATTGACTGCCCTGGTTTGGAATCACACCACTACTCTCCAGCTTATAGATGGCAGATTGTCAGGATTCTCAGCCTCTGTGATAGCATGAGCCAATATTCATAATAGTCTCCCTATATTGGTTCTGTATCTCTGAAGAACTCTTAATAGCGCAGTGTCTGTAGCAGTTTTGCTGCCCCCATACACACAGTATTTTTAATTTACCTTAATAGGAATCATGTTGGAAAGGGAAAAGGCACTGTTACTCTTTCTTTACCTTTCACTCTCAGGTTCTGGCCATAGTAAATCCTCCTTGAAGTCCCTTTCAAGGTCAAAAGAAAATGATTGATAAAAAAATACACGTGAAATTCTGTCAGGTTGACAGCTGAACTCTGTTCTTGGAGCTTCCCCTGAAAGCTGAAAAATCCGTATTCCTCATGACACCACGTCCATCGACAAGGTTATTGATGAGAGATGACATGTGGGAAGAGCACCATTGATAAATTATCTGATTGTTAGCCCCTTGCCACTCCAGAAAATTGCAAGAGCTTTCCAAGATTGAAACAATATTTAGGAAATGAAATCTTTCTAACTTCTCATATACGCCGATTTCTCTGTTTGGTCCTAAATAGTGGCTTTCTTTTTTCTAACTTGGTGATGAAAGACATCTGGGCATTGGCCAATAGCAGCATCCTGAACTGAGATCTTGCAACACAATTTCCTTGGGAAATAATATTTGTTGATGTAGAACTTGCTTGCTCTATTTGGTTCAGTGCAATGGAAACAAAAACATTATTGTTCATTAATCTGTTTGCAATTCTATTCTGGTCCACAGCCCCAAGAAATATATCTCATAAGTCTTTGAATGTAGTAGCTGCTCTATGGAGCTTTTATGCTTATCCTGACTCAAAGCACTCAGTTCACAAAATATTTTATGCCTGCTGCACACCACTTATGCTCAACTAAACTTTTTAGTTGTCACTCAAGTTTGTTTGCTTTTTAAACATATTATGATACATTACCTTTGGAAATTTGACAGAATGCTGTTTATATGTTTCATGCCCCAGTGCCTTGGTGCTCTGCGGAGCTCCATGGTTGGTGTGATGTCATCATCAGAGTGCATGCTGGGATGTCATATCAGATAAGAAAAAGGAGATCTCAGCCCTGACTGGGAGACTCTGAAAGCAAAACATATGAGCTAACCTTTCCTCTTTCAGCCTTTATCTGGGCCATTCGGCATGAAATTAAGTTATGACCTATATAGCTTGGCTGTGCTCTTTCTATCTCTGGATACAAACTTCAATCAAATATTTCTGTTCTGTGAAATGAAGACTAGCTTTTTATAGTGAATTTTACCTATCCTTTGGAAGATAGGAAAATTTTTTCTTACCTTTTAGAAAAAATAATCATTCCCAGTAGCTTTGTGATGCATATCTATCCCACACAGTAGGACTTTTAGGGGAGTAAAACACTCTTCCTTTTCAGTTCTTCTTTTTTCCCAATTTCCCTCAATACAGTCAGCTGATTACAAAACGGTGGCTCTTCCTCTAATCATTTTTAGTTCATTCATGTGAAGAAAATGGGACTGTTGTGTTTCTTTAGTGGCCATAATAAATGAGAACATTTTTTAAAAATACTATTTTGAGTGAGATTTGTATTCCAATATTAAGCCTGTCACAGTGGTCAAAACTCTTCCTGCAAAAGAAGCAGGGCACCTTTGTGAGAGGCTGATTTGCTAAGATCAGAACCCCAATTTCAATAAAATCTTACCTTCCTGCTTTGTTTTGTTTTACAGCTTATGAAGAAGTTCAGTTACTCTAACTGTCTCATGGCACAGGTGGCAAAATTGAATGCCAAAAGGCAGAATTTGCCACAATCTCTTAGGTACCCAGCTCCCCTCATTTTACACCTGTTGATTCCCTCTTTATAAAATATGGAGCCATAGGTGCTCCATGAGTGCAAGACAGATGACTATCTAGGCCTGTGGTCTCAATGCCCTTCCATCTAATGCACACAGGTAATCTAGTGAGGAAGGACAGCTGGAGATCAGTTAATAGTCAAAGGCACAAAGACTGTGCTTGGGGACTCAATCATGATGACCTCTACAGTCTATAAAGTTCCCACAACTGATGTGCCACTGACAGGTTCAGCCTTGGTAACAAAGCATTGCAGGAAGGACATAGGTGCTCTGCTAGGAACAATTCTAAATGTCCCAGGGATCTATTAGGACCTCAAACAGAAAAGCAATGGCAGCACTTAGCTCATCAGTATCTGAGAAATCCCTGCAGTCCCCATGCTTCTATATGATGACAGCAATGTTTCTTAATACTTTAAGATCTGGTTGCTTCCTTTAAAATATCTAAAATTCTTGCTTTTTAAAAATTTCTTGGAGGAAGTATCTAAGGATATCTACTTTAGAGGCCCGCTGGTGACTCTCCACTATACATACTAGAGTCTATCTTTTCTAAATCACCTCTGCTCAGGAAAATTTTTGTAAAGGATTATCTGGAATTTTTTTCAAAAACTGCATTGTTTTGTTTTGAAAAAATAATAATACTGAATATCCTTTTTCAAAGTATCCTGGAGCCAAGATTGTGATTAAGGCCAGGCTTGCCCTGATACTGCAGTTAAGAATCTCAGAATTTAAATTTGTACTGTCTTCTGAAGCCGCTATTTCTTGTCAATTGTGTTGATGGGAAAGATGAGACAGTCTGTTTCTTGGTGGTTTTAAGAAATTTCAAAAACATATTGCAGTCAGTTTGAGCTTTTCAGAGGCTTACTATGAAAATATTCATCTGGGCAGATAAGGTGAAAATAGAAATTTTTGTTTGGGTTCTGGTTGTTTTTTTTTTTCCTTTTCCTCCTTTACGCACATTCATCCTTTTACACAAGCTCTTTTTCTCTTTCCTGTTGTAAGAACTTAAAGCTCTACACTTCTTCTAAACATTTGCTATGGCTTGGATTTTAAATGGCCCCCCAAGGCTCATGTATTAAAAGTGTGGTCTCAAGCCCATGGTTCTGTTGGTAACTGGTAGAACCCTTAACAGGTGGATCCCAGTGGGAGGAGGTTAGGTCACTGGAGCATGCCTTTGAACTAGATATCGGATCCTGGTCTCTATTCATCTTCTTCTTTGTCATCTCCCTCCTCCTCCTCCTCTTCCTCTCCTTCTTCTCCTTCTTCTGTTTCTTCTCCCTCCTCTCTCTCTTTCTCTCTCCCCCACCTTTTTCTGCCCATCCTCCATGTGCTCCCATCATGATGTATGGCAACACCACAGGACCAAAGCAACAAGACCACACAACAGTGAACTGAAACTTGGGAAACCATGAGCCAAAATAAATCTTCTCTTTTTAAGTTGATTACCTCAGATATTTTGTCACAAATGATAAAACGTTGACTAACATAACATTTTTTCATTCTATCCTACTAACTTTGATATGTCATATTTTCAATACCATTTAAATAACAATTGTTCTAATGTCTTTGTGATTTTTGCCTTGGAAATATGAATTATTGAGAATTGTGCTATTTAATATCCAAATAGTTGAGGGTTTCTAGATAACTTATTGTTACTGGTTTTTAATTTCATTTCATTGTGATCAGAAAAAATATGCTATATGATTTCAGTCATTTTGATCATATCCATGTCTGGTTTGTGATTCTGCATATAATTTATGTCAATGGATATACTATGTCCATTTGAAACATCAAGGTTGTTGCTCTTGTTCAGATCATCTATGTTTTTATTGAGTGATTTTTCTTTGATCTTGTTATTCTAGCAACTGCTAAGAAAATGGTGTTAACATCTCCATTTATGATTGTGAAATTGTCTACAGATCCTACATCTCCTTTTATTATGTTGATGTTTGCTTCATGTTTTAAAAGCTTTTATTAAACACATATGTAGTTATGATTGTTATACATGGTGTGATTGAAAAATACAGTGAATATTTAAACTCTAAAATGTTGTTACAGAAAAAGATGCATTACCATTAATCTCCTTCAAAATATCCCCCCTCCTTTCACAAACCTTTATACTATCATTCCTGCCACTGTCATAAGCAGTTCTGGAAATCCTCTCTCATGTCCTGAGTTGTGCTCTGGTGGCGCCTGGATGTCCTGAATCAATTCGAAACATATACTTTCTGTGGTGTCTTTGACTTTGGAGAAGAGCCTGAAATCACATTACACCAGATCTGGTTAATAAAGTCAATGAGGACACACAATAATATTTTTATGAGTTTGTCTTTAAATTGGGTGGCACTCAGAAGCAGCATTCAATATATTTTTATCACACCTTATAAAGACATTCACAAAAGAGGACTTGCAGAACTGCTTCAAAAACGGCAGGAACAATGGAATAAGTGTGTTCAAAGCAAAGGGGCACATTCTGAGGAGCATTAACAATAATGTGTCTTTTACTATAACAAATTTTAAAAATCTAAACCTTCACCATGCATTTTGATCACATCTCATATATTACTGGTTAACTGAACCTTTTGTTGTTAGGAAATAGCTTATTGTATCTCTTGAGCCACTTTTACTTAATTCAAATAGCTATTGTTTGGTAGTGTGTGTCTCAAGCTTTCTTTCTCTAACCCTTTTCCAAACTTTATGCTATTAACCCATCTGTGCATTTATGTTAAAGTGTATCCTTTGTAGACAACATAGAGTTGGAGCCTGATTTTTACCCATTCTAGTAATTTCTGCCTTTTAATCAAAGTGTTTGTTATATGAATATTTCATATAATTATTTCTATTTTTGGTTTATAGCTAGCAATTTCAATATTCTCTTTAGTTTGTTCCTGTTTCTTTTCCTGACTTCTTTTGGATTTTTAAGCACTTTTAGATTTCATTTTATATTATCTAATTTTGTATGTATACTCAGTATTGTTTTACTTTGGTTAATGTATTACAATATACACCTATAAGTTTTGATGGACTAAAGTTAAATTTTTTCTACATTACAAATGCAAATAACTTGCAACTTTATAGGTATTTACCTTGCTCCCCACCTTTTGACCTATGATATAATTTTCATATATACACATACACAATCATCATGAACTCTGAGATACACTGGTAAAGATTTTACTTCAAGCAGTCCCATTTATCTTAAATAAATTGAAAGAAAAATGCGTTAAATTTGTTAAGCATGTCCAGATACTTTGTCTGACACCTGCCTTTCCTTTATATTTGCATGTTTCAATCAGGTGTGATTTCTCTCCAGTTTAAAGAACTTCCTTAACCATTTCTTATAATGCAGGTGTCTTTACAACTACTTTTAAAGTTTTATTTGTCCATATAAAATGACTTCAGTTCACTTAGTTTTGATATGAATTTCAAAATATTGTAACAGATATGAAATTTATAAAATTCTGATGCAAGATATAGAATTTTGATTTTCTTATTTTTTCTTCCTTCTGTGGCTTAAGGATATTGTTCCACTACTGTATTTTTGACCTCAATGGTTTGAAATCAGTAGTCATATTGTTTAGAATCACTACTTTTTGCACATAATGTCCCCTTTTCCTGTGTTTTTTACAAGATTTTTCTGTACTGTTGTTTTTTCTGTATTTTATTTGTGATGTCTTTAGTAATGTTTTAAAATTATTTTTCTTGTTTAAGATTTGCTGAAATCCTTAAAATCTGTAATTTATGTCTTTTCCAAAATTGAGGAAACTTTTTTTCTGATTATTGTACATGAATTATCCTAGCTTTAGATTCATTGATTAATTTCTGTTAAGACTAGATTATGTTTTCCTTTTTTTTTTTTTTTTTTGGTACTAGAGATCAAACTCAGGTCCTTGCACTTGCAGAGCAGGTGACAGAACTCCTGAGCTGTTTTCCTTTTTAGTTGTTAAATAATTCTATATCCCACTCATTGTGAATGCTATGCTATATGGCTTTTTGATTGTTTTATCTTTATTCAAAAGATTTTTTTTAATTTTTTATTGAACATTTTCCTTGATTTCAATCACATCTCAAAGTCTCTGGATTTTTCTTTCAAAGCTTTAGTTATTTGATGTTGCACTCACTGTAACTATTATATTAAAACTGTTAAAAGGGAGCCTGCTGCAGACAGGCAGGTCTGTGCATGCCCTACTGAGGTCCCGCAGAAGACACCGAATCACCCCGCTGCAGACAGGCAGCCACCTTGTTCCACACTACAAAGATGCAGAGGACACCAGACCACCAGACCAAGGTACTGAGTCCTGCTGTTTCCGGCCCAGAGGTAGGGGCTTCTGAGCCGTTGCCCCACTGCTCCTGGTCCAGAGGAAGGGGCTTCCCAGTCACCATCTCTCCCGCTGCTCCCAGCCCAGAGGAAAGGGCTTTTGGGCAACCTTCTGTCCTGCTGCTCCTGGCCCAGAGGAAGGGGCTTCCAGGCCACCATCCCTCCCACCACTCCTGGCCCAGAGGTAGGGGGTTCTGAGCCGCCATCCCACTGCTCCTGGTCCAGAGGAAGGGGCTTCCCAGCCACCATCCCTCCTACTGCTCCCAGCCCACAGGAAAGGGCTTTTGGGTCACCATCCCTAACGCTGCTCCCGGCCCCTGTCCCACCTCTCCCAGCTCAGAGGAGGTAATCAGTGCAGGCGCTCACAGAACCCCGCCCCAGTTGAAATGAGAAAACACGTAAATAAGTCTCAAAACCAGACTTTCAGATCACCAACAGCAACCCCAAAGGGAAATGAGATCGAACACTCTGATACTCAACCACCTGGACCCACTGAACTGGCAACAAAAGGGGATCTGGAAAAAATGAAATCAGAAATAATTTCTCAGATAACAGGAGAAATTGTGCCCCTAGTGCAAGACATGATTAATAACTCTAGAGAGGAGCTCAGGAACATGATGGAATCCCAACATAAGAAACAAATGGAATCCATAAAACAGATGCAAATAGATTTCTAGGACATGAAAAACTCCACTGAAAGTCTACACAGCAGAATGAGCCAATGTGAGGACAGAATTTCAGATATAGAAGATAAGATTGCAATTAGTGACCAGGAAAAGAAAAATTGCTTCAAAATTCTAAGGGAACATGAGAAATCAATCCAGCAGCTGCTAGATGATGCAAAGAAGAATAACATAAGACTGATTGGGCTCAATGAAGAAACAGGAGAGAGTGGAGAAGACATAAAAAATCTCTTCCCAGAAATAATGGCAGAAAACTTCCCAAGCAGGGGAAAAGAGCTTGACATACAGATAAGTGAGGCATATAGCATTCCAAATAGCCTTGATCAAAAAAAAATCTACACATATGCATATAATTGTTAAGATTCCAGAAACTCAACAGAAGAACAAAGTTCTCCAAGCAGTTAGAGAAAAGAAACAAATCACATACAAAGGAAAGCCCATCAGAATCACAGCAGACTTCTCAACACAAACCATCAAGGCAAGAAGAGCTTGGAGTGACATATTCCAAGCCCTAAAAGAAAACAGCCTCCAACCCAGACTGATGTACCCTGCAAAACTATCTTTCAAAATTGATGGAGAAATAAGATACTTTCATGACAAAGAGCACCTTAGGAACTTCATGAATATCAAACCAGCACTCCAAAGAATTTTACACAATATCCTAGGAACAGACATGGAGGATCACAGCCCCAGGAAGCAAAGCAGAATGAACCCATCTGGCATGACAAGAAATTAAATGTAAAGAGGGAGAACCCAACAAAAAGAAAAAGTCATGGCAATGACAAGTCAATACATTTCAGTTATAACCATCAATGTTAATGGTCTCAACTCACCAATCAAAAGAAATAGACTGGCAGAATGGGTGAAGAAGCAAAATCCAACAATATGCTACACACAAGAAACACACTTAATTCAAAAGGAAACTCATAGACTGAAAGTTAAAGGGTGGAAAACAATACTCCATGCAACAGGAACCCGAAAAAAAGCAGGAGTAGCTATCCTCTTTGCAGATCAAATAGATTTCAAACCAACACTGATTAAGAGAGATGAAGAAGGACACTACATCCCTGTAAAGGGAACAATCCAAGAGGAAGAGATGACAATCATAAATATCTATGCACCAAACACTAGTGCACCCAACTATATAAAACAAAGACTATCAGAGATGAAAAGTCATATATGCACTAATACAATTGTAGTGGGGGACCTCAACACTCCACTGTCACAAAGAGATAGATCAACTAGACTAAAAATAAGTAATGAAATACTAGAACTCAAACTCTTGAACAAATGAACTTAACAGATGTTTACAGAGTCTTCCACCCCACAAAATCAGAATACACATTCTTCTCAGCTGCACAAGGGTCATTCTCCAAAATAGACCACATACTCACACATAGAACATGTTTAAGTAAGTGCAAAGGAATTGAAGTTATCCCTTGTATATTATCAGACCATAGTGTGATGAAATTGGAGATCCATAGCAAAAGAAACTCAAAAAATTTCATAAACATGTAGAAATTGAACAACACACTTCTGAGTAACCAATGGGTCACAGAGGAAATTAAAGAAGAAATCAGACAGTTCCTTCAATTAAATGACAATGACAATACAACATATCAGAATCTATGGGACACAATGAAAGCAGTCTTACAAGGGAAATTCATAGCAGTGAATACGCATATTAGGAAAACAGAACAAGCCCAAATAAACAACCTGATGCTGAACCTCAAGCTTCTAGAAAAAGAAGAGCAGGACAACCGGGAAAGTGTATAATGTCTTCCATGAAGTATGGGCCTGGTCATCAGTGGTTTTATCGTTATTGCTATAAGTTTGGTTGCTCTTTTGAAATAATTTCCCATTCTGAACTACTGTTCAAAATAGATCGCTGTTGCCCATTCCCAACCTTGGTTCAGGATGTGTATTGTGGCAGACATCTCACGCTTTGCGCGTCACAGCTGTCCTTATTTGTCTTTGCCTGTCCCTTCCCTCTTAGGAGCATTTGACAAGTAGTAGTTTCCTGGTTGGTTAATTTTAATGAGTATTCCAAAAAAGCACAAATCCATATCTCTGCCACCCTCCATTCCACTTTATTTCCTTATTTTCAAGGAAGGGAGTGTAAGAGAGATGGGAGAATATTATCAAAGTGTAGAAAATAGAGGCAGTGCTGGTCACAGGCTTAGGGCAATTATTAGGGAATCACTGCTATTATATGTTTAACTTGCTCTCTTTTTCCATAAGAAGTAATAATATTTATTTCTCTTTTTCATTAGAGCCCCACTTTTCTCAAGAGGATTATTACTTTCAGACATGTTGCTGGACATGTCTTTCATTCATGTGCTGGGAAGAAATAAGACTCCATTTTAGTGCTAACACAGTGAAGTAGTTTATTTTGTCTGTCTGGATTTTATAGCATTAAATTTCTAAAGATGTGAGGAGAATGAATTAATATATTCATTTATGTACCTAATGAAAATTCAGATTGAAATATACTTTGCAGCTTTTCTTTACCGATATATCCCTTCTGCTGCTTACTGACCACTCACACTTTCTCAGGCACCAAAGATGCTACATTTATATTGCAGGGATGAAAAGAAAGAGGCCAAATGTACTGTTAATAACCATTCAATTAATGTCTTATACTGTGCTTGACATTGCTTCTCTGTATCTCTCCATAGACACGCACTCTCTCCCTCAGTCATGCTCAGAATCTTCAGGATAGCACTATTTTCACTTAAACTCTAAAGATAAGAAAAGCTGTATAAATAAGCTAGTGAACTAGCTGACAGCCACACCACTAGAGGTGGCAGTTCAGAGATTTAAACTGCATTTGTTTTGAACCTCTGATCTTAACTCCAAGGGAGTTTGTTTCACAAAGGTTGAGTACTGAAGCTCACTTTCATGTTTCTGAGAAGTAATAGCGCTCTCAAATGGGCCAGGGAATAGAGAGGATATGCAAAGTATCCTGGGATTTTGGAATTTTCTTAAACAATGTGTTGGAGTCTGTAGCCCTCACCTTTTATGCTGACCTTGCCATATGGAATTTGTGTACTAATACTCCAGAGAAATTAGTTGTATCATAACATAATATAATTAAATACATAATAATGAATTCTCTTATAATAGGTTCTGAGCGCGTGTGTGTGCGCGCGTGTGTGTGTGTGTGTGTGTGTGTGCGGAGAGAGATTATAGAAATTATTTTAACCACCACTAAAACTCCTGAATTTGACTTAAACAAATCTCTGTGAGATTCTGTTACAGCAATTCATATTGGCTCCCCTGTACCTGGACTACAAATTACATGCTATGCTTAGCATATATCTAGATTCCAACTTTATATAACTAAAGAAGTTTCTATTCTAGAAAGCACTTACAAAGGTGATATATACATTTTAACTTGTTAATTCATGTATTAGCTTCAACAGTAGCTACTTATATCTGGAAAAAAACTATTTTAATAATACATGTAGCCACAAATAACTATTCAATTTTTCATGCTCCTTCACATAGTATGTCTGATCTTATTTTAATTAAGAAATGATATGTAAATCTTTTGAAATTTTCTGCACTTGAAATTACCTTCACAACCAGGGAAGAGGAGATAAATTGAGCAGTATAATTACTTGGAATGATTTCTTGAATGTTTTGTGTATTCCTAATTAGGAACATGAAACACTCAGTGCTTAGGCCAAGCAAGTTCTTCAAATCTAGTTAAGCCTTTGAGAACACAAATTATTATTTAATATTTTTCCAGTCTTTCTTGACTTTCTTTCAAGAGTATTAAAGAAAACCTTTTTACATTTTTTGCTTTCTTCTTTTCAGATAATAATTAAGCAGTAAAGCCAGAACTAGTTTTTAGAAAATTTGAAAGAGTGCAAGTCAATCTCTGATTAGTTCATAATAATAAAAGCCAAGTGAGAGTGATCATTTAGAGTTTGTAGGTTCTGTTCAGAATCTTAAAGACCTCAAACTAGAATAGGATTTGGGGAGATACAGACCCAAATCACTGTCAATTCTCAAAGGCAAATGTAATAGAAAAATCTAAAATTATCTAACTTTACTTTGGTTCTCTTTCCTTTGAATTTCCGTATCTTTTATGAAATACACTAGCCCTTGGGATTTTAAAGTTTGTAACAGGTGTAGGTAACTTTAATAATACTGTTATTGAGATGTAGCCAAAGCTCTTCTATTTGCAATCACTCTTTACATAAGAGTAGGAAAATGGGTTAACCTCTGGGAGAAACCTGAGACCATTCACAGGCTGTGTTATGTTAAGGGGACAATCATGATTCAACTTTCACAACACATTTTGTAATCTTAGAGAGTTTATGCAATGTCTGAGTGTTTAACTTATTATTAAAAGATCATTTTAAATACTGGTGGCCCTCTTCCCAAATGATCTTTAAACTGTATAAATCAGCTCTACAGTTTACTACATCTCATCTGTAAATTCATTTCCATCCCAGCTCTATGATAATACACAGGCCTCTAGCATAGTAAAAGGTGCAGAATGGACAGTGGAGATGGGAAGATGGTTTTCTCCCTGGTCCTAGTGGGCTTTCGCTTTTTCTTTCCTTTTCTTCTCCTTTTCTTATCTTTCTTAGGCTTTTGCTACAGTTAGTCAACAGGGTCAGAGTGTGGGGTCATTGGCAGAGCAGAGTCAGCTATGGGCCCCAAAAGCAGAGTCCGTCATTGACTTCACACTGTAGAATGGACTTGGAAATGACCTTCTCATCACCCCTCACTGTGTGCTTTGGGCCCAATGTTTGCAGAGGCACAGCGACTCCCTTGAAGCAAACCTCACCAACCTTGTCTAGCATCAGCCTCTGCTCATCTGCTATCCAAAGGATTGATTTTGCATCCTTCCCTAATGGATGGATATCACATGATCCTGGCCTCACACTCGTAACAGAACCACAACTCCCTTTACTTGACGGGCCACACCCTCTGCCTCTTTGGGCAGACACGAGATGGTATTACTCATTGCTTACTGTTGCACACCACTTTCATGTAGAGTTAGTCTAAGAACAAACTGAAGTGGGTTCAGGAAAGCAGGATTCTAATTCCAGATCCACCAGTGAATAGTTGTGAGACTTCTCAGAAGTTTGGTCTGTTTGTAGGATTTTTTTGTGTGTGATAATCATTTCCACCCTTTATTGTTCATAAATAATACTTTCTGACTGAATTCAAGGGAAAGCATAAATTTCCCAGAATCATCCAGTTTTAGTTTGATTCTTTCATAGCTTCCATCTTTATCATAGGCATTTTTACCAAGGTAAATGATAATGAAGATTATGTCAAGTGCAGAAAATTTCAAAGGATTTACATATAATTTCTTAATTAAAATAAGATCAGACATGTTATGAGAAGGAGTGTGAATATCCTTCCTACTTATGCAATGACTATGGATCATCCATGACCTGAGCAAGCCAGCAGATGTCTTTGTCATACAATAGACAGAAAAAAACATCTTCTCCAATGGCATTGAAACATTGGCTTTGGGAAATGGCTTCATTTCAGCTTTGTCTTTGAGTAGATCTTGAGTTTTCTTTAGTAATAACTGCAGTAACTTCTGACATAACTTCCATTACAGTTCAATATTCTTTCTATTTAATTTTCCTTTTTCAAATTACTATGCAATGCCTCTCTCCTGCTTAGACCTTGATTAATAGATATGGTACAAAAATTCCGTAGAGAGACAGTGGACTATATCTAGCTCCAATTTTCTCACCCCATCTTTGTTACTGGATCTACCACTAAGAAGTAGGGTCAATTTTGATAATTTACCTAGCCTCTCATAACATCACCCTTACAACTCACAATGGTGTAAAGATCAAAAAATTTAATACATATTGAATATTACTTTTGAGAGATTCCTGCATGGTATGTGCTAAATAAATGATAGGTATTATGTTAGCTAAAAGATTAAAATCGGACCTAAGTTATAAGAAATAAAATTCTAATGGGATTTTTGTATCATAAAATTTACTGCTAAAACATGTCAGTAAGTAGTGTATTTTCCCTAATTATAATAGCTACTGCAAATATGGAATTTCTCTTAAATTACAACTCCATTAAAAGTTTATTAAGGCATTTTACAAATGCTAACAGTGATTTAATCGAAAAAAGTATCATGAGACTATTTTTAGCTTTAGTAAAAATCCCCATGACAAAGATGGAAGGTATGAAGGAATCAAACTAAAAATGGGTAATTCTGGGAGATTTATGCTTTCCTTTGAATGCAGCAGGAGAAAAAATTGTGGGTAATAAAAGGTAGAAAGATTATTATGCACAAAAAACATCCTACAAACAGACAAAACTTTTAAGAAGTCTCACAACTATTCACCAGCAGTTCTGGAATTGGGAACCTGCTTTCTTGAATCCACTTCAGTTTGTTCTTAGACTAACATAATATAAATGTGGTTGTGCAGTAGTAAGCAATTGGACAATATCCTTTACCTCCACTTGGTCGCTCTGTGAATAAACTACATTACTGTTTTAAATGACAGTAATATCTACATAAAAGGACAAAGATACCTAGATATGAGAAAATTATAATTTCTTTATTTTTGTTTGTTTTTTGTTTTTTAGGTACCAGGAATGGAACTCAGGATCTTGCTCTTGCCAGGCAGGTGTGGCGCCACTGAGCTACATCCTCAGCACATGATAATTTCTTTATTTTTTACCTGCACTTAGGTACAACTGGAAATGAGTTTTAAAATGTTAGTCAAAAATGTGTGCTATATAATATGCTAAATTTAAATCATTAGCTAGCATTCTACTTAAAGTAGACTTATTTATTCTACTGCCAACAGTTTTGGTTATAGAATCTAGTAATCTTCAACATATTTGGAGTCTTATTGATTATCTACTATCTTTATGTTTCTTACATTATCTACCAACTATCCTGCACTGAATGGTCATATAAAATAAGGAGATACTATAGAACTTAAATTCACAATGCAATATTTTCCTACAGGCAGAAAAAGAGAGATGAAATAAAAATTATTAACTAATAAAAATAATCTTCCTATCTAGCAATGTATTTATTATATGTTTAACATATAGAGCATATTCTATCTAATAAGAATTGTTGAACATAATTGAGCAAAATAACAATAAATTAACTGGAGCAAACTTGCATGAACAAGACAAATGAAATGACTTTTCTTTGATTTCTCTACAAATAAAGTTGTGTGAATAAAAGAACTCTATGATTATGGACAGATTTTTTTGATTCACTGATATATATTCAGAATTATGTTGGTGATGTTCTGAAATAATGGAAATAATACAGATTTTAAAATATACCATCATTATCTTGCTGAATTTTAGTTTTTTCTATCTGTGGCATGAAAGTAATCTAAACCTTGTAAGAGATTTTTGAATAAAATGTCATGTTAAAATCCTCAACTTTTGCTACCCACAGCTCATATATAAGGCATCATAGACCTAAATAAAGAACAGTCAATAAAGGTAGAATAGAACATGAAGTTTGTTATCTTTTATTGAGTCTCAGATGAGAAAAAAATAAAGTGAAAATGATTTATGAAATTACTATTATGGAAATATTTGTGAAATTACTACTATTGGAAATATTCATGCCGAAACTAAGTATTTTAAGTCTTAAAATTAAGTATTATTAAGTATTAAACTAAGTATTTTTACTTTGAAATTGTAAAGTATAATAAAATACTAGTTCTCATTATTATAATGATATTTTATTGTCATAGAATACCATTGTCAAAAATCATCTGAAAAGTCAAAACCAGATCAATCAATGTAATGTCAATACTTAACTGTTGCTTTAAGATAATGGAATAACAGCATATCTTTATATGTGCAATTAGGCTGAGTGAACTAAATTTTTTATAGAAAGAAGCAATAATGGAATGACTATCATTTGTTTTCTTCTTGGACTTTTGGAATCATTTGAATTTTGAGAAGATACAAATCTAGTACAGTCAGAGGAAGTAGAATGATCTTAGTAATACTGCTTGCTCAACTCCTAAAGCTATTGCTTGTGTTTCTTTAGCAGGAATTCCCAATTTTCCTCAAATAGGACTCCACGTGTTATCATTTGGATCCGAATGACACCCAAAGGCTCATGTGTTGGATACTGGGCTCCCACTGTGGCAGTATTCAGAGGTGGGGCTTTTGTGAGGTTATTGGATCATGAGAACTATTGATTTCATCAAGGATTAATCCATTGAGGGGCTCAAAACTGATTGGATGATTGAAAGTATTAGAAACTGTAGGATGGGCTGGAGATTTAGCTCAGTGGTTTCGCCGCCTGCTGTGCAAGCGCAAGGACCCGAGTTCAATCTCTGGTACAAAAAAAAAAGAGAAGAGAACCCAGCAAGAAACTGTAGGAGGTGGGGTCTACTTGTGGAAAGTAGGTTAATGGGGATATGTCCTGGAAGGAGCATATCATGCCCGCCCCACACCTTTCTTTCATTTTGTATGCTGCCTACGTGATCAGCGTCTTGTACACAATTTCCCACTACCATGTCGTTCTGTCTGTCCTCAGGCCCAAGACAATGAAACTAGTACACCATTGACTGAAACCTCTGTAACTATGAGCCAAAATCAACCTCTTCTCCTTGGTTTTTCTCAGCAATTTTGTCACAGTGGCAGAAATCTAACATACCATGGTTCAAAAATTCTAGCCTCATACATTCATTCATCCAACAATATCTACTGACTATTTCTGTGTCAGATATTGGAGATAAATCCATGACAACAACCAAATCACTATTTACATAGAACTTGCACTTCAATTGTTAAGGGTTAAGGGAAGGCGGAAAAGAGTCAAAGAAAGCCCAAGATAAAATACGCTTAAGTGTATTAAGACCAATAGGAGACAGCATTAAGTGCCAATTGTCATTTGGTCAGAAGCAACTGAATGAACTAAAATCTCTGTGAACATCAAAGAATAAAGGAAGATTGTTGCATCTTCTTATTCCCACCTCTTACCCTGATAAATCCATGCATGAACTTAGTGGTGAATCAGATTCTCCAGTGAAGAGTTATTTTTCCTTTTCACCCCTAACAAGTGAAGGTTGTTTCTAATGACTAAGTTGAAATGTTGCAAGATCATGCATTTCCATCATCATTTGAAGTGTTACTCAAATTGAACCTTCAGCTAAAACTGATTTCATTACAGTGTGAAATGCACAAATATTCCTAGAGTGAATCTATTGCACCTTATCTTCCAATGAAGCTGATTTAAAGTTTCCACCCTTATCCAGGTGTTACTGTGTGAGATGAGGCATGCAAAGACAAACTAAAGAACTCCTTGGTGCCAATGCCATACCAGACTGCATTACACAATGCATATGATTACAGGGCAATTTTTCCTTGTCTTATCACATCAGTGGAAGAAAACAAAAATAACTAAATTATTGAACAGTTTCTAATTGTTTTCCCTATGGAGTAAAAATGAGTTCTCTCTTATTACAAACACACACATACACATGCACACAATTGAATACTTTTATTCAATTATCATTTGATTAATACTTTATAAATGATCTTTATTAACGATAACTTTTAACCTTTTTGTGTTATAGGGATAACAATCCTTCTCATTTGTTGTTTTAAATTTTTGGGGTTTTATTGATATACAGAAATGTATTATTTGAGATTTTATTGATAGTTTCAGCATATATTAATTGAATATTGTGATTTGGTTAAATAATGTTTTCTTTCCCCAAGTTCACTCCTTTGATTATATGTTTTCTTCTAATACCTTTATGATTTGATTTGTTTTTTTTTTAATCTATTTTGGAGACATCAGAATTGAACAAGCAAATTTGGGGTTCATTTTTTCACAATTTATTTTAGGGTAACTTTTTACATTAAAAATTTGTTCATTTGCACTTGAGTCTTTTTTTATTTTATTCTCCACAAAATAAAATAAAATTCTTCTAATCATTTACCAGCGACAAATTTTGATAGTTTTTTCATTCAGTTATATGATTATCTGTGGCCAATGGTTCATTAATAAAATTAGTCTAGCTTTTTGATATTCATCTTCTTCCTCTACTTTTAAAATTCATGTTCATCATTAATGTGAATTATCAGTTAAATCTTAGGAATATCTTTATTCACTTTAATTAGAACATTCTTTCCAAAAATAAGTTTTAAAAATAAAAAATTCTATAGCGTTTTATTTCTCCTTCCTTTCTGTATATTTTTATCACAGTGGGGAGAAAATATAATTATTCCAATAGATATAAAACCTTCTTAAAAGTAAGCATAACAATAAAGGAAGTATTTATAATAAAGGTTGGCCTGATGGGAATGCTTTACTACTACTGTGGATCTTGTTCTTGGTTTTATAGATTCTGAAAGTTGACACACATAAAAAAGAATATTTAAGAATGAGGAGTAGTTCATGATATTTGTGAAACAACTATTCCCAAGGTTAATATTCTTAGGAATATGACAGTGAAGTTTTATAGGCAAGCATCTGTAGTGATTGCTATAAAGACATTTTTGTTTCAGTTACTTTGAGGGTTGGTTAATAATAACACAAAATTGTTGCTGTTCCATGGAGAATTGCTGTAAACTGTCTCACTGGTAGACTATGTACCCTTCACACCCTTCCTCTTCCTAGAATAGACTTTCTCTGGTTATCAATTTTGTGGCCCCTTGTCCTAACCAACTCTGGGTGAAATTTAGTAGAACTTCCTATTGGCCTCTCTGAAGCCACTGTGGGTGTTGCCATATTGTTGTCAGCCTTCTTTCCCTTCCAAATCCAGCTGCTCTTAATCTTCTTCTCTTGAGATCACCCCCCAAAAACTCACATAAACACAGGGTGACACCAGAGATAGTGATATTTGAGTCCCTCAGGGACATGCCTTCTTGTAGTCAAACAAGGACATTAGAATGGGAATATCAGAAAGCACAAAATGAAAAGAGTCTACTATTATGCAGTGGAATATGTCCTTGGATACACCTTCTTGGAAAATAGTCACTTTCTATGAGAAGCCCAGATTACATTAAGAAATCATGCAGAGGAGACATGAAGCATTCTCAAAAGCTACTTGACCCACCTGCAGTATCAACTGCCGGGCAAGCTCAGGAGCCATCTTGAATTTTGAGCTTAGTCAGGTGACATCACAGGAACAACAGCAAAACAAAAATAATGTTAATAACCAACTGTGCCCTGACAACCTAAAAAATCATGAAAAATATTAAATGATCCATGTTTTTAGTCATTGAATTTAAGAGTGATTTGTTACACATTAACAGATAATAGAAAAGGAGCCCAATTTAAGAAATCATAAAATGTTGAAAAATGTATTAATAAAATCAGATAATTTCTTTCTGCTGTAGAAAAATTCTGGGCAATTGCTACTGAATTACCATATATTAAATCCTGCTAATTATCAGAATTTGTGAGCATTCCAATCTCTCTTTTTACATGGGTAGTTAGATGTTCCAATTTTTCCTTGTCATTATTGCATACCAATCAATTCACTGATTCCTGGAAGATTCTATCAACACTTTCTCACATCTAGTTTCTAAAACCTGAAATTACTCTTAGTTTTATTTTAGCTATTTCTGCCTGATTCTTGAAAGTGAGCAATAAATCTATTCTGCTTGCAATGTAATGTGAGTCTGCATCAAAATTTCCTATGTAAGTGATGAGTTTGGTCTAGTGTAATGACAGCTTCTCTCCCTTTTTTCTTTATATTTGGTGACATAACAAAAATGTGGACATCGAAACTGTTTGGATTTTTATGACACCAATTTAATTTTTTTCTGAATTATATAGCTATTTTTATTCTTAAGCATTTTTAAGATGAGGGAATTGTGAGTTGGTCATTTTACATTTCCTTTTCCTCAAGGAACTGTACAATGCTAAGAAAAACTATCTGAACACATTAAGAAGTCTAATAAATTTATGGCTCCACATAAAAACCATTTAAAGTACAAAGGCATGCATACCTGTACATGTGTGTATATGTAAATGTATATAATTAAACAAACACAAAGAGGAAAGTAGGCATGTTTTATTCAGACATTTTTTGTTTTCTGAAATATATTTCTAAAGATAAATATATATTTATATATTTGTCTACATAATATATAATTATTATTTAGTTATATAAATACTTTATGTCTATCTATAAAATGTTACCTACATTTGGGGAATGAATATAATCTTAAAATTTCTGGTAACTATAATATATTTCTAGTCCAAATATCTAAATAAGGAACAAATAATCTGAGTAAAAATGTCTACAAGCATTAACTTGTGGTAAAAGCACTATCCTACTTAGTAACAAAGACTGCACTGTGAAATCCCTTTTAAAGCAAGACTGAAGTAGTGTACAAATGTTTCAGACATAGTTTTCCCCAGTCAAAGCTTCTGTTGCCACATTATCTTGTCAACTTGTGTGAGGTTTAGATGGATCAATAGTTATATATGTAACTTCTAAGGAACACCTGGCCATCCACAAGGTGACATGTTAATTAAATAGATAGCATTCCTTCTCTTAATGTAGAGTTGCTTAAATGTAGGTGGTTATTTCAGATTCTTCACTCTCTGATTTAATACTTTTGTTAGCTTGAAGGTTAAAAGCATCCAAAAAAATCTGGTAAAACATAATAGTTTTGAAATTGTTACTGGCGACATTTTGGCTTAAAAAAAGAAAATGCAAAGTTTTCCTTTGATCATATTTGGCCTTTCTGCATGTCTCGCTCACCACATAAGAATAATGTATATTTCTGGTTGTTAGGACAGATATTTTGTAACAACTTGCTTTTGGAAAATGCAAATGAAAGACTTTATCTATAACTACTTTAGAGATGTCTTATACCAAATGTTAAGCTGGCTAGCTTACAGATCTCCAGGGTAGGAAAAGGTTGGAATTAGCAACTACAGCTCCAGCAAGAGAAAATCACCTTTCATCAAATGTGGAGTTATTTGTCCTATATGCAGAATCAAGCAAAAGAAGGGTGCTGTCCTTTACCAAATTATTCAAAAATAGTTTAAGATTGATACGATTAGTAGAGATTTTATGAATTGTGAACATAACTTTAATCTTTGCCATACATTTTCATATCTATTTGTAATAATTTTTAAAATAAAAATCTGATTTTATTCCAAATAAAATGTGAAATTATTTTTAGGGGTAAAAGTAACTTCTTTTACCATATATGTTCTACCTTTGTATTTTGAAGTCCCCTCCCCTTCAGCCATGGGCAATGAATGATATAAATATAGAAATAGAAAAAATAAGTAGCATCTATATGTTCTTTAATGTAAAGATTAATTACCCTTTTTTCTAATTTCTTACTCTATATTTCTCTGTTTTTGAAAATTTGTTTGTACAATTCAGATTTTATGTTACATACTGGATCTTTATCCACTTATTTTTGTATTTATTAAGTCTTCTTTTTAAAAGAAATTCAGTGCTAATTTCATCCCAAATAAAATGTGCAAGCTATGTTTTAAGGGAGAAATAACTACTTTCTTTGCATCCAAAAATACATATTTATGTATGGTCTGTGTATAGCCTAAATGGCATAGGGTCTGTAAATAATTATGTAATAGAAATATGATTCTTTTATTTGTATACATATAAGTATTTTCCATACAGAGTTCTCCAAAAAAATATATACACACTTCAGAAAAAGAAAAATAGTACAATTTTTTTTAATAGATGGTGTGATCCTCCTAAGAGGGACCCTAGAGAATGTCATATATCCCAGAAAACCCACTACACTGCCAGACCTTAGAGAAGAAATGGAAAATGCATGTGTAACAATCTCAGTGACCGAGGTCACCCAAGCAGCAGTTCCCATACTAACAAATGTCTGGAAGCCAATGGTCACCACTTTGAGCAGCTCTTGTAACTGTAGAGGCCAAAGGTAACTTATATTAATCTCATGATGTCTCAGTAAATTTAGTACTAAAATACTTATACAAATATTTCTTTTCCTGAAGTGTGTATACATTTTTTGGCAGACTCTGAATTTATATATACAACATATCTTAAGCTATAACTAAGTACATATATATGCATATACACATATTGCTGATAATAAAATATGTAGCTTTATGTATTAGGCAAAATATTTTGTCCTCAGATATAAATCCATGGTTCCAAACAAATATTAAAAATAAATTATATTTGAAGGTAAAGGTATTTTTCTTCCTAAACTAGGAATATTTAACAAAATGCTGAAGTTCAGCTTCATCATTTTTATTACTTTGATATTAAATAGCAATTCCATACCCTTGAACCTAGCAGTATCATTCAGTTTTATTATGACTTATAAACATTAAGCATCAAAGATTTATATGATAAAGGTAGGGTGTCTGTGATGCAGCATTTCATGTAGTAGAGTTTAAGAAGAAACAAAATATCTTGGATTACAATAAAACAACGTTTGAGTTGACTACCTTCAGTTAATTTTGAATTATTTGAGGTTTGATATAATTTTTTTAAAAACTTGATTTTGCCTTCTCTCTTTTTCATAATATCAATATTTTAGGCAAACATCTCTAGTTTTGATTAATTCTTCACTCAATTCATTCATATATCCTTGATTTTTATTATTTCTAAGGCAGTGGCTCTTTCAGCAGTGTCCTCAGTAAATCACATTTTAGCATAGAATAAATACAAAATATTATTTATTTATGAATATATAATCAAAAAAGCATAGAATCTGAAGTCACAACTGATCCTATGTAGTAGATGGAAACTCTGAAGACCTTGTAACTTCTGAAATTCAAATTCTTTATTTGCAATAACAACAAAACTCCCTAATGGCTAAAGAATGCATATTATATATTCAAAATTCTGCATTGTCCCTTTCATCCTTGAAAACTGTTATCACTGTTCTATTTCGTCAGAGACAAAGGACTTTCATTTGCATTTTTAAGTGTCAATTTTTAGGTCTAGTCCTTGAAATTCAACTAGTAATGAAAGAGATGTGTATCTTTTTAAAATAAATGTGTAGGAAATTGTCAATCAGTTTATGATCAATAATAATTGATGATAATGAAGTAAAATACTAGTTCTATTTACAAAGGTTTAAATCAGTAACACCTTAAGTTAGCATTGATTGAGTATGACAAAAACTCGTGGTGGATTCTAGTAATAACTAGGTGGTGTAACTTTTCTGGAAAACAGTTTCTCAGTAACTACCTTGACCTTTTAAAGAATTTATTCTTTCTTTTTCTTGATGGTTCCAGTATAATTCCAATTCTAAAAATCCCACCTAATGAAATGATCAAATATTCAGGCAAAGGATTTTGTGTAAAGACATTTATTATAATAATGTTCATTGTGACAAAAATGTAAAAGCAGAAATTATCTCACATAATTGGATTTTCAAAATAAATGAAGTCTTATCTATATGTCTGATGTTTATAAAGCCATTACAATGTTTCCCAAAAGGAAAAAAGAGAAAGAAAATAAAATGTTCATGTTATAGGGTCATGTTTTTTTAAAAAGTTGCACATCTACATATATAAAGAACTTGTATTTGTTCACTACTCAAAAAAAGAAATAGAAAATAACCAAAAACTACTCTAGACACTTTTGCACATTAATGCATGCTAATTCTGCTTCATTTTATTTAAAAACATCTTTTCTCTTTTAAGAGTAGGAAAAATTTATTGGGAGAAAGGAAGCTTCTGCCTAAGAGAGGCAGAAGGGTAAAAACATCTTTTCTCTTAATCTCATGTGCTATTGAAAATATATCACTTTTTAGATTTATAAATCATTCCCAATCAATTCTAGACACCAAACTTTGTAAAGGTGTTGTAACTTCATTACAGAGGCACACAGAAGTAATCTTAATTCTTTTATAAAAGGCAAGTAGCATATTCACCTTGAAAGCCAGAGCAGACAGTTTAGATCTTCCTGCAATTACTTCTTCATAGAAGCTAATATGTGAGTATGAGATTTTAATGATTCCATTTAGTTTTGATCTCCTTGATTTCAGATACTATTTTTATTAGTATTTTGTTTCTAGTGCTTGATACATTTTTAGCACATATTGGGTACTCAGTATTATTAAACAGTAACCCAAAATGTTATATTTTCTCTGTTCCAATCTAGTGCTAAGAAAGCCAATTGTATATTTAGTCAGTATTAGATAAACATCTTAATATTCATAATCATTGTCCACACCACAGAATTAGTTTTCTTAGCCATAAACAAAGAATAGCATCTCTTCCTTATGGTTTCAGGGCAACAGTCCTCTAACTTTAGGAGTCTAGATTACTGAGGTACATTTAGAAACTTTGGTTCTTGATAAACTACCATTTGAAAGAAACAAGCTTGCATTTTGAACAAATGATTATGATGTCGATCCTTTAAATCCTATTCCTTAACCATGTCACTTCAGAAGATCTTATGGCTATTGAACAAGTATATTAAAATATTTTGCAAACTTCACACAAGAAGCTCTGATAAATGCTATTTGTATTTGTAAAGGAACTAATATTTAAGAAGCACATTTTTAAATACAGAAAATTCATTCATAACTTTATAAATATGTGCTGTTGAAATGTATCATATAATTTTTAAGTCTAAATTGTACATTATTTGAACATTTAAATTTTAATATAGTTTCTCATTTATCATCTTAGGTTGATTCAATCATTTGTGACAATATTACTTAGTTCTCTTTATTTTTAAAAACTTGAGTAGAAAATTTTATAGTAATTTGGTTGCTCTAGTTACTTATATGTTGACATCTACTCTCAATCTTTCCTTATTCCTTCCATCAATTTGAAAGAGTTTGGATGTCAGTACCTACAAGGCAGGATTAAAAGATAAAGTGAATGCTTACTTACATTTTAAAATAAATGTATTGCAGTAAAAGATGCATTGTCATGGGTGATAAGTTCAAAGGAAGGGGGAATATTTTAAGTATTTTGAAGGGGTTAACAATGCGTCTCTTACTGTGATATATTTGGCAATTTAAACATTCATCTTATTTTATGATCTCCCCTTGATGATCAAATGCTTATCACAGTTTCTGTCAAATGAAAGCGTTGTGTGTGTCCTCATCCACTTTACTCACCCTATGATTTCTCAGTCTTCCCCAAAGTCAAAATGACCATCAAAGGGAAGTGTGCTGAATCCATTCAGGCATTGATGCAGCCACACCAGAACAATTAAAAACACTCACGAAAGTGAAAGTCCAGAACTGCTTCAGAAAGTAACAAGAAAGATGAGACAAGTGTGTTTGAAGTAAAGGGATATATTTTGAGGGGAATTAATGATATTGTATCTTTTGCTGGAATAAATCTCTTGACAAACATTCTTCTCCTTTTTGATCACACTTTAAAATTACACTTCCAATTTCTCACTGTGGGAAACAATAAGATCATCTAAAAAAATTTTATACATCAAAGTGGCATTGAATGAGAATTAAATCAGAATATCTGAAAGAGGGAGTCCGGCATCCATGGTTTTACAGGAACTTCAGGTTATTCCAATTGGCAGCATAGAAGAGGAAACAGTGTCTTAACAAAGATGTGAATGTTGGAGCTGAATATGTGTGTGATAGATATCAGGAAGAATGGAGCAAATTTTCAACGAATGAAATATGCATTTCCAGGCTTCCTCTCTACTAGACCCTGGCTGCTCATCATTATATTTGAAATAAAGGGAACAAAGCACAAAATAAAATTGTCTCCCTTATTGGCAAGTACAAGCATATGATAAATTTATCTGTAGTCATTTTTAGTTATCTCTTATTGTGTATTTTTCATTGTGCATCCTATAAAAAGCCTAGGGCTAATTTATTTTTCTTTTTTCATTTGTAAGGAGATATCTGCATCATTATTAAAGATATAGGTTAATTTTAAATTATTCTGGATCTTGTAATAAAGAGTATTTTATGTAATTACAGTAGGTTTGTTTAAGAATATTCTACTACACATTAATTACTGGGAAAAAAGCAATCATATAATTTAATTATCTACACATCCCGTGTGATTTCTGGCAAGTTTCTCTGGTCTGTCAACATTAAGACTGATCAACTATCAATAAGAATGCTTAGCTGAATGGCTACCTTAAAGTATTGCGTGTGCAAATACTTGAGACAGTGCTTGTTGAAAAATGAATTTTCCTTTTCTTGGCAATCACTAAGGCTACTTTCCCAAGGATTTGTCCTTCAGCATCCTTTCTCCAGTTATGGTTTCTTCATTTACCTGACTTACACTATGGCTTCTTGAAACCTTTAATGAGGTGACAGCCCCAGACTGACCTGTCTGCTAGGTTCCAACCCTACACTTTGCCCTCTGTGCCACACATCGCAAAATATGAAGGTCTTTCACAGCTAAGATACCCTGCCTGGGTTCTTTACTATCTCAACTAAGTCTGGTCCTCTTTCTAGAATTTCTATTTCTTTTAGCGACATCCTCCTGTCTTGTCTTCCTACTGAATCAACTATAGAGTACTGGCCTTTCTTGGAGATTCCCTCTATCTTTGCTTGCTTCCAAAATCTGTCGTCTTTCCAGCTCTCTCTCTCTGTCAGGATCTGCTTCTTTTCTAGTATTTGGCCAGTGATCACATGTAGGCCCCATATAAAATGAAGATACATCTAATAGAGCCATCGCTGACTTACGAGTATAGATTCTAGAATACATATTGGGATCATGCCTGGAAAGATGATGTATTTACTGGAAGACAAATGAGGCACAAAATGAAAAGGAATCTACCCACAAGGTCGTGTTTGCAGCCTTCTGCTCCTAGTAAGGTCATTACCAAGACCCTTGCTTAGCATGATTTTTGCTTGAATTTGACAGATTTCACAAATTTAATTTAATAAAATATTATTAAGTAAGAGAAAGTCCCATCCAAGGATAGAAATGCAGCTTTATTTGAAAAGTAAGAGTAGAAATTCCATTTCTATAGAAAGCATAGTTATGATATCAAGTGTCTTATATGCTATATATATTTTCACCTCAATTTTCTACCCTACAAAATAAAAAAAAAAACAGGCAATTTGAGAAAAACAGACAATTATTTATTCTTAGACAATAAACTTTAATTTCTCCTGTTTTCTTTTCCACATCTGTTTTATCTTTTGTAACATAATTCTTTCTGGTTCTTGCACATAGATAGTTGTCAGCTAGCATGAGATAAAATTCAAGGACATGATATTACCTTAACATTTTAGTTTATGCATATTATATGTTTTCATCCTCTCCATTAATTTCAAAAACTGAGATATTATGTTAAGATTGCCAAAAAAGGGCCAGGGATTAGCTCAGTGGTTTCACCGCCTGCTGCGCAAGCACAAGGACCCGAGTTTGATCCCTGGTACCAAAAAAAAAAAAAAAAAGAATACCAAAAAAAGAACCCCTAAATCCCTTGTGTAGTTGTACTCACAAAATCTGAAGTTTAGGAATATTTTGAAAGCTCATTTTTCTGTGTATATATGTGAGCACCAGTCAGTGAACGAATGTATCCCTTTTAATTATTAACCTTCTAATAATAGTTAAATTTTCTTCTTAAGTGTATCAGAGTGCTTCTCATGTTCATTATCCTGTCATTTAGAGTCTTCTGTGAGCTCTTTGGGGCCATTTTCCCAACCTCAAATCTGTCTTTCTCCTAATCTACTCTTTCTCTATCTGACTCATCTGCTTTCTAAATTCCTTGTGAGCTTTCACTGTCAGGAAAATTGTGGTGTATATGTTAGGTCATTTGCCAACATCTTAACCAAGATGTTTCATTTAAATACAGGGCTATTGTAAAATGATGAATGTGGGGTTTTTTAAAGGGAATATCTACAAATAAATGGAAAACATTGTTTGATGAGGAAAAATCAATTAATTTTTATACTGCTTTTGGAACATTGTAAAATGTTTCTCAGTCAAAGCTTTGGTACTATTTTGCTTGAAATACCACTAAATCCTTAGGCAAATATGGGCCCTTAACATTTTTGCTCATGGTGACTATCTGCAGTGTTAGAATCCTAATGAAAATATGCACTTTTTCTTCATTTTTGAATTTTGTTCATTTATTACTGTATGCTCCCTGCCAATCCCAGAACTCCTATAATTATCTTCCTTCGGGAGTGTGGATAGGAGGATGAGCAGTGGATATACATTTTAGAAAATGCTATTTTCTTTGCTCTGCTGTGATCTTTGAAGTTATTTTCAGTGGTTTCTTAAAGTTTGGTGTCCTGTTAAATTGCCACCTGTGCTGAGGAAAGCTAATCCATTAGGTCGAGCAGCTCTAAGAAGGTACCATGATGCCTGGGGCAACCTCTTCAGTTTCAGTTATAGCAGCTGCTGGGAGATGAGTTTGGGATGGTCCTTGTTACAGAAATTAGATGGATCAGAAAGTAAACAGAGATGCCTTTCATCTGACCCAGCTCTGAAATAAGAGGGTGGGGCACGGGGGAATTCCTCTTCTAATTGCTTTACGGGTCACTTCTCTGAGACTTACGTCAATGTCTGACACTCCTAATCTTTAGGAGAAATTTTGAAAAAGAAAAGAAAATCATAAGCCACTGAAGCTGTCAAATTTTCATTTTTTGCAAGTGTCCTATCCTTCTGCATGTGTGGCTCTACCACCCTCTCCGTGGTTTCCACCCTTCTTCCAAAGGGAAATGGCTGCAAGTGGACATGATTCTCACAGCTCTCCTGACCTGGAGTTTTCCCAATGAATTTAAGAGTGCTCCTTTTATTTTCTTCTTCCTTTTTTCAGCAGCTCTTTATTTATCTTAGATTTTTACACTGAACTGCATTATTCTCCATGACTTGGGGGCAGTTCCAACTGCTTGTTCTGATTGATCTCATCATCTTTTCGAATTAACCTCTCAGAATTTTAGCCATGTAGAACAGCTGCCTGAGTCCTTGCTGGACAAAACATGGATGGTATGCGAGCACATATCTGCTGCTAATTTGTGACCAGAAGAAGGTTTCAGAAGGGGAAACTAGAGAAAGAAAGACGGGTGTTGACTTGCTTGAGATAAATGAACATTTCAAGAATCAGTTAGACCAAAGAATCTCCAAATTTCAATTTTCCATTTACTCTTAATGCTAACTTCTAGTTTATTTTTGTAGGATGGATATCCTTTTCATTGTTTTCTCTTTTTGCCAGAGTTGCTAGATATTTTGTTTGTTTGTTGTACCAGGAATCTAACTCAGGACCTTGCGCTTGACAGGCAGGCAGCGGCACCACTGAGCTAAATCCCTGGCCAAGTAGCTAGGTTTTTAAAACAAAACAAAGAGTATCTGATTTCTGCTTCCAGAAATAAATTAATCTAAAAAGACAAATAATAATTTGAAATACAATTTGTAGGCATCTTCTAAAAAAAAAATCTATACTCCCAAAATTAGATAAGGATGTTATATTAAAACTATGTTTTTACTAACCAATATCACAAACATTTTAATGGCCAATGATATTTTATTATATATTATATATAATATATATTTTATATATATTTTGTATATATATAAAATTCTGGATGTTGTTTGTTTTGTAATTTCCTCATGGAAAAGCTAAAATGTTTTCTATGCCTTGCTCTGATTTAAGTAAAAAATTAGGGAAACATGACAATAATGACATGTTCTTTCTATTGGTTTCTAAAGTTTATATTTAATTCAGTCTTTTTTATACACTATTTTGGTCAAATATATAAAAAAAACTCTTTGAAATTTGATATCAATGAGATTAAGTAAGATGAGGAACTATTCTAAATTAAAGTAAATGTCTACTTCCAATAGCAAAGTGATCTCAAATGTTTTTGAATCAGTATGGTAGAAGATGCCCAGCTGAAGGCAATAGGTTTTGTTCAATGTTTTCTTTTGAATGGAAAGTGGAACTTTGAAAATAATATCTTGTTAGACAAGTACAGTTTGGGGTTAGCTTTTTCAAATTAAAATCAAGTTTTTAATGCTGCAAAATATTCATTTCAAAAGACGAGAGGATCATTTCAAAAAGTAAAGAGTTTTTAATTCAAATTCCCTTGAAAGGATAAAGGCCCTTGAAGAAATGGATTGCTCTGGTTTTTAAAGATCCATAAGTTATTAATCTCTACCTAAGTGTGAGACCAAGATGAACCTAAAAAAAGGCCATCTTGGCCTAAAGATGAACTTCCCTCATACCCCTCCTCTTACAGAATGCATTTTTGTAACTGCTTGTTCTGCTTCTATAAACTTGCTTCATCACTTCTCGGAAAGGGATGGTGCCTGGTGCCTCCCTTTACTGTGGATTGCCCTAACCTGACAAGGCAGCAAGATAGCTGAGTGGTAAAAAATGTTTTACAACTGAGTAAGAAAACATGTAGAACCCCCCTTGAACTTCTTTAAATAACCATCTATAAAAGCTGTGCTGTTATAACAACCTGTAAAAGCTGTGCTATTCCCAAACTCGGTGCTTCACTCTACTAGAGGGTGGAGTCCACGCGTGTGAATAAACTCCTTTCAGTTTTAACTTTGTCATTTGTCCCAGTGTTTGGTGATTTATGGGCTCACTTGGTACAACATTCTTGGAGGGCCCAATGAGATCACCATCACTCGGTGACTTCTGTCTGGTGGATGGCACCTGTCTCAGGCCACCACGTTCTGAGAGAGGCCTGGGGCGGCCACCCTGACCATTTGATCAGGGCCCTGGGGGCTCAGGTCTCGAGCAGAGGATTCGGGTCATTGCAGCCACACTGAGGGGAGTTTATCTGGAAAACCTCCGGAGGTCAGGTAAGAATCATGATTCTCAGTCCTCAGTCAGTGGATCCAAAAGAGGGCGAAAGGGAACTCAGACATGACAGTAATTTCCCTGTCCAGGGCTTCATCTCGACAGCAGGAAGCCTTCTGGTCTGGTCAGTTTACCCCTTTGGGGCCCGGGGATATAGTCTAAATTTCTGTGTATTTGTTGTCTGTTGTCCGTCAGCTTGCTCTGTGTGCCTTTTGCTTTCAGTTTTGTTCTACAGCGAGCCATGGGATCTGGACAATCTACCCCGTCAACACCCCCTGATTGTGTCAAATTTATACTTCGCAGAAAGCAGATGAATTTGGCATCAAGTTCTCAAAAAATAAAAACTCTGGACCCTGTGCCAATCAGAGTGGCCATCATTCGGGGTGGGATGGCCAAGTGTGGGAAATTTTAACATTCAGACTACCTGACAGGTTTGGAATCGGATTACAGGAAAGGGAGGGCCCGTCACCCTGATCAGTTCCCTTATATTGATATGTAAATGGACCTGGTAAAAGACCCCCCTTTCCTTGCCTGTCTGGGAATTAGGTCATCTAGGTTTAGTAAAGATAAGGTCCATCGTCATTTCCTCCCATGGCAGACTTTCCAAGACTCGATGGATGTTTTTGACACTAAGCCCCTTTCAAAACCTAAGGTTTTCCAGGCTCCGCGGGACGAGGATGACTTCCGACCTCATCCGCCCCCATATCAGGCCCAGGATAAAAAACCTGAAAAAGATCCTGACTCCCCTTCTGCTTCCGCTCCCACTAATCCCTCTGCCTCACCTGCACCATCTGACCCCCGTCTCCCCCTCATACCAGATCGGGACAAACTTATGAGTCACAAGGGACACTAGTCAGGTAATGTCCACAGTCCTTCCTTTAAAACAGGGCGAGCCAGGTGGTGGATTCGTGTACATTCCCTTTACTACTAGTGACCTTTATAATTAAAAAGAATCAAGTTGCTCCTTTTTCAGAAAAACCCCAGGCTTTAACTCATCTTCTAGAGTCTGTTTTCCACGCTCATCAGCCCACCTAGGACGACTGCCAACAGCTGATCCACACCCTCTTCATTATGGAGGAGGGGGACTGGATTTTCCAAGAGGCCATTAAAGCGGCCCTGGGACTAAGCCCAGATCTCGGTCCCCGGCACTCCAGCTTATCTGCAGAGAGCAGAGGCCGAGGTGCCGACCCGCTGACAGGACTGGGACCCCAACACCGATACAGGTAGGAGAGATCTGGCCAGTTACTGCCAGCACCTTTTACAGGGACTCTGCCAAGCAGCTAGGAAGCCGACTAATCCGACTAAGGTGAGTGAGATAAAACAGGATAAAACGGAGTCCCCCACGGCTTTCTTGGAGCGCCTTCTAGAGGTGTATCGGGTCTATACACCTATTAATCCTGATGCTCTGGAAAACACAGCCGTGATAAATCTGGCCTTTGTGTCACAGTCGGCCCCAGATATTAGACAAAAAATTTTAGAGATTGGAAAGATTTGAGGGAAAGAACAGATCTCAGCTCCTGAGCATAGCTCAAAGAGTTTTTGACAACTGGGACTCCCCAGAAGAGACAATCGCTAAGCGGCTAAAAACGTTACTATTGCTGCTCTCAAAAGCTATGAGACAAGTAAACAGACTGGGAGACCTAAACCAGAGAGACCCCCACGGCCTAAGCTTGGAAGGGACCAATATGCCTATTGCAAACAGACTGGACATTGAAGAAATGAGTGCCCTCTCAAAAAAAAAAAGAGGAACAGAAGCCACTACCTTAAACCCTGCAACCCTGCTGCCTGCCTCAGACCTGACGACCCCACTACATGATTGCCAGGAGACCTTCCAGGACATAACCTCGACCAGACCTGGTTTGCGGGATGTGCCCCTAAAAGACCCTGAGGAGACATTCTTCACGGGTGGAAACAGCTTCATCGAACAAGGAGTCAGGTATGTGGGGGCAGCAGTGGTGGATGGCCAGAGAGTGACAAGGTGGGCTGCTGCTCTGGGATCTGGAACTTTAGCCCAATGAGCAGAGCTGATGGCTCTCACTCAGGCCTTAAACCTGGGTGAAGGGAAGGTTGTCAACATCTACACAGATAGTCGGTATGCCTTTGCAACTGTACATGTTCATGGAGAGATATATAAACAATGGGGCCTGCTCACATCAGGAGGGAAAGACATCAAAAACAAACATGAGATCCTAGCTTTACTAGAAGCCATATGGAAGCCTAAAATCAGTGGCTATAATACACTGCAAGGGTCATCAGAGGCCCGACACACCGGAGGCCATAAAAAATCAAAAGGCTGATCTAGCTGCTAAACTGGCTGCCAGAAAACCAGTGGGGACAGCCCTCACCCTCCCCTTAAAGCTTTTCCTGAGCTGCTGGCTACATCACACTATTCATCAGAAAAAGAAAAACAATATGCCCAGGTAGGGGCTGTACAAGATAAAAATGGATGGTGGAGCCATCCCAAAGGCCGAGTTTGCTTGCCTCGGGCTCTTGGCTGACAGCTAATTTAGCAGATACACCAGTTTACTCACCTAGAAAAAAAAAACTCAGACAATTGATAAGTTCCAGGTTTTCAACTCCTAAGCTGGCTGCCATGGTTCAGGATGTTTGCGCTTGGTGCCAGACATGCACCCAGGTAAATGCCAAGACAATGCTCAGAGGCGAGGGAACCCCGATGCCAAGGTGAGCATCCTGGGGAATTTTGGGAATTGGATTTTACTGAAGTCCAGCCCAGCCGCGGATATAGGTACCTGTTGGTTTGGGTAAATGCTTAGTCTGGATGGGTAAAAGCCTTCCCTACTAAAGGAGAGACAGCTACAATAGTTAGTAAAAAGCTGTTACAGGAGCTCGTCCCCCAATTTGGCCTCCCCCATACCCTGGGGTCCGACAATGGCCTGGTCTTCACAGCTATGGTGTCCCAGTTGGTGAGCAAGGCCCTCAACATTGATTGGAAACTTCATTGTGCCTGTCGGCCACAAAATTCCGGGCAAGTGAAAAGGATAAATAGAGCCTTAAAAGAGACATTAACTAAGTTTGTTTTAAAAACTGAAAAAAACTGGCCAGACCACCTACCACTGGCCCTCTTGCAGGCTAGGTGCATTCCTTATATAAAAAAATTAACTCCTTATAAAATCATGTTCAGGAGACCACCTCCCTTACTGCCCAGGGTAAATTTAAAAAATATATCAAAATATGAAAATCATACTTTGTTAAATTCTTTAAAGGCCCTCCAGGTAATCCAACAGGAGCTGCAAAATCGAGTTTGGGAGGCCAGCCTGGCCCCTCAACCTAAAAGCAGCTCCTAAAGACACCCTGGAGGACAAATGGAAGCTTGTCAGTCAACCAGGCGACCAAAAGCTAAGACTAAAAAGAGACAAATGATGTTTGCTATATTGACCTGCAATTCAACATTTGTTTTGATTATTATTTCTAAGTCATTATTTTCTGAAACATTGACAATATTACCCCAAAGACAATTAGACTTTGTTGGTAATGTTTGGATTCAGCTGGCACAATCACTTAATTTGTCTGAGTTCTGTTTAAATATAGATATAAATTTCCATTATATATTAAAAAGTTGTCTTGTCCCGGTGTGTACTCCCTTAAGTCTGATACAGCCTTATACCCTGTTTAAAGACATCCCAGGGAAAAATCTTATAAAGATAGTTACGATTGAGGAACACACTCCTATTTTAAACCAAAAATGCTATTAAGTTATATACACCTTGGGTAATTATGTTAAATCATACACAAAGTACTTTATATAAAAATTGTACCACAAGATGTCTAAGATTAAAAAGGTCAGAAAAAATGACTTGTTATAAAAAAACAAGAGATCATATATGGTGAGGGTTATATACCCTTACCATTAAGATGGTTTTATACATGTAAAAGAGTAACATTTAATTATATCCCTGCCTACTTGTCTGAGGCCCGGTGCTGCTTGAGTTGATTGGCTGTAATATTGCCAGATCGAACTGATTTGATAGTGCCCAACAGAGTTAAACAATGGTCACCCTATACTGAACCAGGATGCGATGATGATGTAGGTCTTTTAACAGATGCTAAAATGATATCTATGATAGTATCTGTGGTTTCTCTGCCTTCCATAGGAGTTCATGCTGAAAAGGCAGTGTGAAAATTGACAAGTAAGGTGGTCAAAGGTCTAAATGCTACTTCATCTGCCCTGACATTAATAAATCAGAAATTACAAAAACACCAACAAGCCATACTAGACAACAGAACGGCAATAAATTAAAAAGTAAAAAATATGTGCTGTTTTAATACGACCAACAATAGCCCAGGGATACAAAAAAAAAAAACAATTAAAAAAGTTGGCAAAAAAAGTACACAATAAAAACTTAGGATGGGATTTGTTCCACTGGTTAACCCAATGGTTGCCTGACATACAATGGTTAAAACAGCTTTTTCTTGTGGTCATAGTTGTGATTGTGTGCTTATTATCATGTTGCTACATACTAAAGGTCATAACCAGGTATGTGTCCAAACAGATAGACAATATAAAAATTATGTTATTAAGCCAGCTGTATAAACCCTGGCCTAAAAATAATATGACAAAGATGACAAATCAAAGGTTTGATTCTATACAAAAACCAGTGGGGAATGTGAGACCAAGATGAACCTAAAAAAAGGCCATCTTGGCCTAAAGATGAACTTCCCTCATACCCCTCCTCTTACAGAATGCATTTTTGTAACTGCTTGTTCTGCTTCTATAAACTTGCTTCATCGCTTCTCGGAAAGGGATGGTGCCTGGTGCCTCCCTTTACTGTGGATTGCCCTAACCTGACAAGGCAGCAAGATAGCTGAGTGGTAAAAAATGTTTTACAACTGAGTAAGAAAACATGTAGAACCCCCCTTGAACTTCTTTAAATAACCATCTATAAAAGCTGTGCTGTTATAACAACCTGTAAAAGCTGTGCTATTCCCAAACTCGGTGCTTCACTCTACTAGAGGGTGGAGTCCACGCGTGTGAATAAACTGTTTTCAGTTTTAGCTTTGTTATTTGTCCCAGTGTTTGGTGATTTACAGGCTCTTTTGGTACAACACTAAGTGACATGAACTTGCCAAATGAATAAACCACCATTTTTTTCAAGCTTGGAGTAACCAGTTAATTTCAAAGCTCTTCTTTCTATAAACAATACTTACTGTCTTTGCTCACCTCCTCCCCCTGAGTATTTTCTGAATTTTAGGCATCATTACAACAGTCTGTTGGGAACTCTGGACCATGGCCCATTCTCTAGGTGATCCACGCCATCATTCCATCAATCACGGTTATACCATTCTATGGCCTACATGGAATCTTGGGTTTCATTCTGGTGCCTTGTGATGAAGATCATGGTTTCTCCCATGATGTCTTAGTCATGGACTATTCCAAATCTCAGGCAGCTCATGCCTTGAGTCGTTCCACACATCCAAGTCTTAGTAGCAAATCTCACACCCTCCTGGTCCCCTTATATATAAAAAGTGTGATTTCAGGTCCAGCTTGTCAGATAACTCTCTTCTCAGATATTTTACAGCTTCCATACATATATGCATACACTTACATAATTACACACATATGAGGTCCTAGAAAAGAGGACCAGAAGAATTTGAACCAAGAAATTAGCAGTGGAAGATTATCCTCTTCTCGTTGTAGAAGTAGTAAAGCTTTTCTATTTGTTCTTTTCTTTTGTTTATCTATATTTGTTATTGCTTTGACAGTTCAGTGTTGGAGGGTGATAAAAGGTGTTATACCTCAAATACATAACCAATGCACATTTTAAAAGAGCTAATGAGAAAATATCATTATATTCTCTTTTAATTTTGATCAGTGCAATGGAAGTAACTGATAGGATCAGACAGAGAAAGTGTGTAACTACTTAATGAGGTAAATTGTATGTCTTGTGTTATCTTTGCATGGAGATGAGCTACTATGGAATGGGCGATAATAAAGAAAATATGGTAATATTCTCATGAAACCTGATAAGTTAAGAAAAGTCTCTGTTGGGCCGGGGATTTAGCTCAGTGGTTCCGCCGTCTGCCTCACAAGCAGAAGGACCCGAGTTCGATCCCCAGCACCAAAAAAAAAAAAAAAGTCTCTGTTATAGACGCCTATAACTTCTGTTGTAAGGAATGTATCTGGTAGTTTATCTGTTTTTAGAAGCCATCCATTCTATAAAAAATAATCTATTGTTGGAAGGTAATCAATCTATATTAAAAGAATAAACTCTTCATTCTATTATAAACATACTCTGAAAATATTGACACAGTTGGGAAAGACAAGGGACTGGATTATAGGGAGAGGGAATGTCTTGTATATGTATAAGATATATGTATGTATAGTATCACATCACTAAGTGCAAACAGTTTTCTCGTATATTGCTAATCTTCATTGGTTGAAGTGAGATTTGGTGTCAGCATTATCAGAATTTAATAATAAATGAATATTGTTATTTTATTCCTGGAAAGATTATGCATTCACTTTAAGAGAGGAACATTTATTCTCTTTGATTATGACGGTGCTCATCAATTTTTCATTTCTCTCATAAGTGCTCATGATAAGGATAATGAAGTAGGGGTGGGCAATTCATCAGCTGCTGATGAAGATTTGTTGAGGGTTTCTATTATTTTAGAAACTCACCCTCATCCATCCCTTTTCTTGCCTTAAATTTTTCTTCCTCTTTTAAAGGTTGATAAATGGGACAATGTACATAAAAGTGCTTCATAAACTCTGAAGTGCTACAAAATGCAAGGTAGTATTATGTAAAATTATGATGTATGCCTAGCATTTAGAATAGTGCTTTTTGTTTAATAATGATGTCTAGTTCTTCTCAATTGCTTGGAGGATCCACTGAGATGGCTCATTGATTGGTAAATTAATGCTAAAGTCTTCCTTTTGTATAGGTTTCTGAGATGATCATTATTCCTGTCTTGAGAATTTCATGCAATTCAGAAGGGACAGAAATGTAGCTTTTTAACATTTCATGACTCTACTCTGCCAGATAAATAGTAATACTCTTAGATGTGCTCCTGTACCCATTTTATTCTATTCTTTACTTAATCCCTTTGACACTTTCGGACATTAAGATGCTTCATGAAATCTTATCACTGAAGGAAACTTTATCTTTTAGTTCCCTGAGCCCTAAAATTCACTTTATTTCACTTTATTTTTTTTGCTGTTGTTTTTAACAAACCATATTTTAGTATTAGTGGTGATAGACTCTTCTCCTGGACTTGATTTTTTTCTCCCCCTACACTAAAATATACTTCTTTTGTATGCCTTTAGAAATTACAAATTAATCTGCCTTCTGAAAATATTTAGTTGGATCCCACTGAGTTGTTACTAAACAAGCTCATCTGCATTCTCATTTTAAAGTTTGGATTACCCACTGCAATTACTCTAAAATAATTATTTTCTGCGAGTCCGCCAGCCTATTACAACTCATACATGGGCTGTGAGTCCTTGACAGATGTGTCTGAAATGGGAAATCACTTAGGGGAGATACTTCAGCTTAAGTATTTATTTTGTTAGGATATTGTTTTTTAGACAGAACACCTAATGGAATAATTCTATAGAAAAAGAACAGGAGAATTTACCCTGTTGTATATTGTAAGCAAGTAGCAAGAGGCTTAGTTTTCATTTAAAACAAAGCTGGTAGAGAAGAAAGTGCCCGATGTTTACCTTAAAGTGTGGGAAAATTCTGTGGGAACAGAATAGCAAGTTACAGACAGAAATTTTTCTACACAAAGCCAATCCAGTCTGAAACAGTGAAGAATTAAATAACAATAGGCCACTTGGACACTAATAATAGTAGGATTGTGCTTTAGGTTTTCTTAAGTGCTCTGAGATTGTATATTACAATGTTATGATTCTACATTTAAAAGTAAGCCATAAGTCCTAAAAGTTTCAGAACTTCTGCTCTATGAACTAAGATTTTCTAATCTGTAAGCTTAGACAGAAGATAGTAAGAAAGAAAGAAGATTTTGTTCTGTAATTATAGAGTAGCCATAGAAAAACATGTTAATGAAATGTTCATTGTAACTTGTGTTAGTTGCTGTCTTATTATTTATATTTCCTGTAAGTTATTTTATTTTAAACTTGGAAACCAAAGCCAATACTCACCAGTTCTTAAGAGTTTAATTTCCTTACATGTTCAAACATTTGTCAGATAACCTTAGATTCACTATAAATCAATATAAAACTAGACATATTTTATGTTGTCTTAGCATTTTTCTTTCAGAGTAGTAGAAGGAGGATTTTCTTTTTTTCTGTGGAAAAAGAAATGGCAGAACTGAGAGAATAAATAATTTGGGATAATGGGTAGAGAAGAAATGATATAGGACACTTGATTGAAGGAATCAAAGAAACTGACAGGATCTTGATTCAGGATTGTAGAGCGATACTGTAGGTTTTCATAAAAACCTACAGATCTTGTGACACTAGTATGTGTCAAATATTTAAGCTACCTAGATTATGTTGCTGAAGAAGTCTATCTCAAAATTTCAGTCTCCTAACATCATAACCAGATACATCCTGTTGATATTAATTCCCATGTAATGGTTCCTGGTTGTCAAGTGACTTTCTTCATGTTGACATTAAGTCTTTTTCAACCATTAAGTCTTTTTCCACTTTGTGGCTCCCTGGGCTTTGGGTCTTTATAGAGTTTTTTGCCTTCCCAGATGTTCTGCAACCAGGTGGCAGATAGAGACAGAGAATGAGCTTGGAGAATCATAGAATTTATTCTTAGTCATCTATCTAGACACGCATCAAACAGTCACAGTGACATGGCCTTTAATAGCTGCAAGAGGGATGCTGGAAATGTAGACTTTGGCAAGAAAACTGGTCACAGTAACAGACCAACACCATGGAAAGACAAGATAAATGTTTTGCAGATAGTTTGCCAAAGGCATCCCTGGTAAAGCACAAAGGTTTTTCTCTAGTAGCTCTAAACAATCCAGGTTTAAATGTGGCTAGCAGATTTTATGCGTTTTTAAAGATTCTCCAAAGCAACACAAGGGAAGAGCAATGCTAACAAGGAAGATGTTCAAGTAATAACAGTGAGCTTCTACATGTTAGGAAAAGAAATGAACCCAAAGGCAATCATTATACCTGGAGAGCAAGAAAAAAAAGATTCAAGATCAAGACACTGGAGAAAGGACAATAAAGTTGGAAAAATGAAGTCAAGGGGGAAGAAAGCTGGATGGATACAATAATCTATACCAAAAAATAATGTTCTTAAGGTTTGGGTTGAGAGTTGGAGCAATTGAGTGTAAGGCAAGACAAGTTAGTAGTAAAAGGAGCAACAAAAGGAATACTAGCAGCTAAGGAGGAAAAGGGCATAAGTCTTTGGTGTTAAAAAGTTAATGCATAGAAATTTTTTCCCTAGGATAGCAAGAAGCATATGAATGCTTTATAAAGTGTCTTTGAGTCTTCATACCACCAGCTTGGCCCTTTGCTCTATAATTTTGATGGATCTTTCCATTGGCGGGAGGTTTTCTGACCCACAGCTTGTTTATGGCCTCAGCTACATGACTTGTTTGGCCACTGGAATGTCAGAAGACGTGACACAAGCAGAGGTTGAAAAAGAGCTTGTGCCTTCCACTTTTTCATTCTTGCTCCTTGATGCCTTTGCACTGAGCACACATGTCAGCTGACTTGGAGGTGGCTGGACATTCAAAGCAGAGCTGAGCTGCCCCTCCTGAGTCAACTGAGGTCATCGGAGACTGGCCAACAGCATGAAGATCTCCAGATCAGCGAGCAGTCTAGCTTAGATGAGTGAAAAATGAACTTATTTTTTATAAAACATTGACATTTTTTCAGTTATTGTGCACAGTAACTATGACAACATACAACTGATACAAGACCTGAAAAGGAGTTCTACAGAAAATATGGAGGAATGACATGGTATTTAAGTAGGGTACACCATCTTTTTTTTTTTCAAAGGCTTATCACAAGATAATATCCACTTTGTCTACTGGTCAGGTTAATTAAAAACTATACACTTTATCTTCTACCATCTTAGTTCTCTTTTACTTCATTATTTTGTTTCCATATATCTTAAGGTAAGTGACTTATTACTATTATGAAATTTAATAATCATGAGAATAGAAAAAAAACCCATGCATGAAGACAAAAAGATAAAACTTATTAAGAACATAAGTCTTTGAATACGTAGCTGTGTTTACAAGGTCTAGACTATTATGAGGGCTTATTTTTTTGCTTTTATAAATAAGAAAACTTAATAAAAATTTAGAAGGATTAGTTCCTGAAATTAATGTACAAGTTTAACTTGAAATCTCAAGTATGAACTTGAAAAAGAATGGCATAATTTATATCCCTAGGGTCAGAAAATAGTAGGGACTTCTCATAAGTACACTTGAACACAAATGATAGCCCTAACATTGAAATGATTACAGAATAATTTTGCAGAATTATTTCATGCTGAAGCATTTTAAATTAAAGCAAAATATTCAAAGTATATGGGAGCAATTCTATCTCAATGCCCACTTCAAAAACATCTTTTGAGCTGCCAGTCAACTACTGGTCCTAAATTAATTAACTTCTATCTACCTACATAAAAGCTAGTCACTTCTGAATACTTAGAGTATATGCTAATATGTTTTCTGTCACTCTAGTGAAATATCTAGGATAGTTAACCTATAAGAAGAGAATATTTATTTTGGCTCACAGTTTTGGACGTTTCAGCCCAAGATTGGCAAATTCATTGCTTTGGGCTTCTGTGGAGTCTGCTGGATGGTTATGGTGGGCACCATTTGGCAAACTGTGCAGGTCACTGCACGAAGCAAAGGAGGTAGGGGAGAGGGGTCAGTGTCCTTCAGTCTCTTTGAGCTCACACTCCCCAGAGACCCAGAGACTACTCTCACCACCCATCTCCTGAAGGTTTATAGCTCTTCCAGGTAGCACCACCCAGGGTCCACTCCTTTAACATATAGACCTTCATAGGGACATTCAACACCTAACTCTTTCAGTGTGCCATAGCAATCCCGTGTTTTTCTCTAGAAAGAATGGAATTTCCTAATTCAGGACAATTTAGTCTCAAACTTTGTTTTCAATTTAAAGATTTATGGGGATTATTTCTTAGAAATAAAAGTAGGTCAAATTATCATTATGAGGATATTTTCCAGATTTTGTCTACATTTTAATTTTTTAAATAAATTTATTTATTTAACAGCTCAATTGAGATGTAATTCACAGAGCATAACAACCAATGTAAGTGTATAATTGAATAATTCTTACCAAGTTTAGAGTTATGCAACCACCAGTACCATCTAGTTTTAGAATATTTCCATTACCCTACAAAGTTCCCTTGTGTCCTTTTCCAGCCTACACCCCCACCCACTCCAGCCCCAGGCAGTCCAAGTTTGATTTTTGTCATTTTAGATTTGAGTTTTCCAGACATTTTATAACACTGGAATCATGAAATAGGCAATTTTGTTTGCATCTGGCTTCTTTCTTTTTCCTTTGTTTTATTAGTCCATCTCTGCAGTTCATAATCATTACATTCATCATGGAGAGTTGGTACCTTTACTAACACATCTGAATTCTTTTTTATCCCCTCCCCAACTGGCTTGTTTAACTTACAATATTTGTGAGCTATATCCGTGATGTAGTGTGTGTTATAAATTTTTATATACTGAATTTTCATTTTCATTCAGTTTAAATTACTTCTAAACTTCTCTTGTGATTTCCTCTTTGATTTGTGGAATTTTGGAAGTATATTGTTTGACTTTTAAATATTTAGGAATTTCCCAAAGTTCTTCATGTTGCTGAGTTCTAGTGTTATTTCACCGTTGCTGTGAATCATACTTTTAATATTTCAGTCCTTTTTGAGAGTTGTTTTAAACCTAGTATTTGGTCTACCTTAGACAATTTTCAGTGTGTTTTTAAAAAAGTGTACAATGCTGTTGATTTGAGGACTATCCATAAATATTAAAGGTGGTTGACAGTATTGCTCTGATATGCTATTTTCTATCTATTTCTATTATTTATTGGAAGTAGGATATTAAAACTGTGACTCAACTTGTCAAATTGTCTGTTTTCCTTCTCAATTCTATCACTTTTTACTTCATGAGTTCTGTAAGCTCTTTTTGGTGTGTATATGTTTATGATTACTATGTGATCCTGATAAATTAACTTTTTATCACCATGAAATATCTCTCCGGGTCTATAGTAATACTTCTTGTTTTAAATACTTATTTTCTGATATTAATACAGATGGTCCACCTCTCTTACAGTTACTATTTCTTTGATACATTTATTTCCCATCTGGTACATTCTACCTACTTGTCTCAGTTACTCTTATGTGCTTTTCTAATATACAATTGAATCCTGGTCTTTTATCCAGTTTTATCAACTGTGTCTCTATTGGAGTGCATTGTCCATTCAATATTTAATGTGATTATTGATAAGTTGTATTTATGCCCACCAATTTCCGTTTGTTTTCTTCATGTCTAATTTTTGTTCCTCCTTCATTGTCTTCCTTTATGTAAAAAAAGCATATAGGATGTTTGCTCTAAGGATTGCCATGTCTCTTACCTTTACAAAATTACAATCTGCCTCATTATAGTATACTTTTTAATCTAGTAGTTGCTCTAGGGATGATAATATGCCTTTATCTTTTCATAATCTATCTTAGGTCAATACTTAGTTCCAGTAAAACATAGTAACTTTGATCCCTTTGCTGCTATTCTTGGTTCTACAATTGCCATATATATCATGTGTTTATATGTTACCGACCACGAAGATGGTATTATAATTATTGCTCATGACTTCTAAGAATTTTTTAAAAGTTTTGAAAAATGACTATATGTTCTTTATTATGTACCCACATATTTTCTATTTTCTGTGCACTTCATTTCTTCCTCTAGACTGTGGTTCTTTTGGATGGGACTCTTTTTCAGTCTTTGGAAATCTCTAGGTCTCTTACACAAAGCAATCTACTGTCAACAAATCCACACTGGCAAGAGTTATCTTAGAATGTCTTTACTTTTGAAGAACAGTTTCAATGAATTTTTTGGAGACAAGTTTGTTTTTGTTCTGTTTTGTTTTCAGCTTTAATTTTGCCATTGCCCTACCTTGAGATCTTTGTTATGTTTGATTAAAAAACAACTTTTAATTACATTACTGTTTTCTGTAGTTTTTTTCTTGCTGCTTTTAAAATTTTTCTTGGTGCCCTTAGGATTCAACAATTTATTCATGACATGGTAGGTATAGATCTCTTTGTATTTATCATGCTTGGTTTCCCTGAACTTCTTGAATCTGCATATCAACATTTTTCTCTGCTTTGAAAAATTGTAAGAGTTTACTTTTAGTATTTTCCCCTGCCCCTTAGAAAATTTAGGGAGTTAAACAACTAACTCCACAATCATGTTCACTCTCCTTTCTTTTTACAGCATCACTGTACTTATTTATTGGTAGGCTTCCCTTTGTTCTACCAACCTCTGTTCATCTGTTCATCTTTCTTTGATCTTGTTTCAGCTCTGATTTTCAGTTTGGCTACTATATACCATCAAGATAATTTGGTGAATCTTTACGTTAATTGATTCTTGCCTTTGTCATTTAAAATCTGCTGTTGAACCCATGTAGTACATTTCTCAGTTCAGTTACTTTCTTGTCAACTTCAGAACTTCCTTTTGCTCATTTTTATGGTTCCTATTTTGACTGTGACCCTTGTGTGTTGACTCAGCATCATATTTTCCTTTAATTCCTGGAACATATACAGATATGATAGTTACTTTGAAGAGTTTGCTAAATGAACATGTTTACCCTCTCATCAGCATTTCCTACTCCTCTTGTGTGTAAGTCACAGTTTTCTCCTGTTGGCATGTCCTATAATTTTTGCTTGAAAAATGTTAAGATTTCAGATCATTTCACTGTCACAACTCTGGATTCTGATGCTTCCCCCTGTGGGTTGCTGATGTCTATTTTGCCCATTCTTCTGATAACTTCTGTAACCATAACCCTGTGTTTGCTCTCCACACTCAGGGGATGGCCCCTGTGTCTTTGTTCATTTTTCCCATTGTTATTCATATATATATATATACATATATATATAGCTAACATCCTAAGAATCACTAATCTTATTTAGCCAATAATTTGGCCATAAATTTTGTTCAAACATTTCATGCAATAAGGCAGTGTCCTCTCCTGACGGAGCTGAGTATAATGAAGATGTGCATTTAAATGTCAAGAAGATGTCATGTCTGTGCTAGTTTTTACTTTGGCTCGGCTACCTGGGAATGTCCTCAGCAGCCTCCTGGTCAATCAGGAATATGTGCAGAGCCTTCTTAGTCTTTCCCTGGCTCTCTTATTTCCAAAATGTCCTGGTTAAATTTCTTGCTAGTCCACAATCCCACTGCTTACCCAAGCATGATTCTATTTTTGATTTCCTTCTGTGTTTGCTGATTTTATTGTAGGTAGGTAAGTTAATTAGATATCTTGTAGCCAGTTAGACAGGGCCAGCTGCCCGGAGCCAACATGGAGGACAATCAAGACACTTTCACTGAAGGCCAGCATTGTAAAAGAAAAGAAACTACTACACCCACGTGCTTCCCCTAGGGATGAATAGCAGTGCTTGATATTCTAAATAGGCATGAGTCACCTGAGTGGGAGCCAAGATCTTAATCCACCCCTTCCAGGAAAGATCGCTGACCCATCCCTTATGGGAAAATCCTCCTAGGCTTGCTACAGGACTTGCTTCCCCACTAGATCACTGTTTAATCAATATTGCCTAGACAGCTGTACTTGATGCAGTCTTATTGGTTGATCATAGTTTTGTTCCACCTCATGGTTTCTCATTGGATCAATATTACCTAAGTGACTGTCCTTGCAATCTCACTAGTTTTGTCCCACCTTGAACCTGCCTCACTTTGTGGCTTTGTCCCATAAAACATCTTTGAGAAGCAGGATTGGTGGGCAACTCACTTTCAGGTCCCCCTTCTATCTCTCTTCAACAGAGCTATCTTAAATTTCCTACTCTTAACCTCTGATGTTCCTAGAATTCATTCTTCAGTTTTAGAGAACACAAACTCGTGTTTTGGATATCTAGCAGGTTTGGGAGTTGCATCTACTCCTCTTATTTCAATTACATTGATAAGCCACTGAGTGTAGGATTTTGTCCTGTGCAAAGCTGCTTGAGGCTACAACCAGCCCTGGCCTAGCAGAGCACTTACCTCCATGGAGTTGAGGGACAGAGAGTAGGATGCAAGGCAAGAATGTGTTGACCCCACTGTTTCTACCTAGAGCGCAAGAGTTTTTCATAAGTAGATGACATCTCTTTGTTGTTTTCTTGTGGTCATTTTCCAGAGATGTAAGTTAGCAGCCTTTGACAGTTCTGTCCAGTTTCAGAATTATTGAGGGTGGAAGATAATTGTTGACATTTCTTTACACTGAAACTCCCTCCTCTTGTGCACATTTTAAGAAATACTGACTTGCACATTTCCACTGCCTCTCCTACTTGCTTGCTACAACATTCAATGTGTGCCCTGCCAATTATCAGGCCCCAAATTCTCTCTGCTTGCAAGCAAATGGTAAGACGATCATGGCTCATGTTTTACCTGGCCAATAACTTGATGCTCCTTTTAATGGAAGCACTGCAAAGAATATAAACTGATTCCCTACCCATGGTAACGGTAAGAGTTACAGTGATGTGAACTCTAAATATGTAAGTAACCACACCATTAATTTAAAACTGGCTTATTGGCCATTGTTTGTGTTTTTTTCTGCTCTCTGGAGGAAAGATACTGTGTTTACACTGTGATGAAAGTATCAGGTTTTGGGGACCCATCTTTGCAAACTTTTGCAGTGTTCCGGCTGTAAAAATGTTGCTTTGATTAGAAGTAATGGGTTTCCATTTGTGTCATGGCAGGTGATTCAGATTATTATTTCAGGCCCTATAGAAGAGGGAAAGAGGAGATTACCTCAAACATTAATGTTCCCCCACCAGTCCTGCCAGCATGAGGACAGGCCTGGGCTTTTGTTTACAAAAAAGATGTGAATATACTGACTGAAATACAAATGTCACTGTGATAAGGATCTAGGAAATATTTTAAATATTTATGAAAATATTTTTGTTTTAAAATGAGGCATTATGACTCTTGCACAAGTTAATTTCCTCACTGAGGGATCTGAACATTCATATATAATTTCATATATACAAATATAAGAATACTGTTATATAATGCTTTGTATAAAGTTCTTTTGAAAATTTTGTTGTCTGTGTTTTTACCAAGAGTCCCCATAGTTTGATGCATTTGAAGGAAAATATAAAAATGAAAAAAAAGGTTTAAAAATTTAAAAGTTGTGAACAGACAGAGGAAAAAGATTAATGAAGGATGGTGAAGTCATTGAAGGGCAGAAGGATCTTAAAAGATGTTGTACAGGGATTTAGGTGACATTGCCCTTTGGTCTTATGGTAAGAGGGAGCTGTGCTTGTGAGACCTTAGCAGCAAAAGGACCGAGGACAGGGGGACAGGTGTCTTCTGAATTCCTGTAAGACAGAGGAGGAGGGAGTGTTATGTAGAGAAACAGAAGGATGGGGTGCTCGCTGACAGATGGAGGCTCCAGAGGACACTGTTGGACATGACAGAGCAGGGAGAAATTGGCAGAAAAATCAGAGGAAGTTGTGACTTCTGAGAACACAAAAATAACCTGAGGGACTGACATTTGGGAATGAGGGAAACAAGCAAACAAAATTCCTGTCCAAAACAAGGACATCCAATCAGAAGGAAAAAAATAAAACAAAAAATTTTTTAAAAGCTGCTCAATATTCTCTAAAATACTATGTGTGCTTTTAAGGGACTGAGCAGAGAGAGTACAAATTAGTAATTAACCTTGTCATCTTTTTCAGTATCATCCTACCCTTATCACGTGATATTAAGTAAATCAGAGTTTGGGAGTATGCAAATACCCAGTGTGACTAATAAAGTTTCCTGTCACATTTTAAGGTGCATTTTTATTGTGGAAACCCAAATGTATACCTGAAGAAGTTTCCTTCTCAGGTGAAACCTCTCTGCCACCTGTCTAACAATTCATTGTAGCCCTGGGGCATTTTTTGGAGTCAGCTATTTGCACTAAAAGGGAACTAATGAATAGTGCCAATGCCACTAAAAAAATAGAGTTCTTTTATCAGAAGGCACAGATGTTAACTTATCAGATGCAAGGAAAGGAAACTCTTGCTAATTGGATTCTATTCTCTCTCTGTCAGTTTCATTTAAGGAGACATTTAAACAGTACACAGCTGGAATTGGGAAATTCTCTTTGAAACAAGATTACATAAAACCAAGCTAGTTTAGGGTACTTGTGTGTCTCCTTTCTGTTTCTTTTTTTCTAGCTTGGGTTGCTTATACATAAGACTGTAAGTAGTTCTCAGTAGCACTGGAGGAAATTACTGAATAAATAGAAAAAGTTTCTAAAATATAGGAAAGCTTAGGGAATTTATAACCCAAGTGATACCACAGAGATATATGTGTACCCATGTTTATAGCGGCACAGTTTGTAATAGCTAAAGCTTGGAAACAGCCCAAGTGCCCATCAACTGGAAACTGGATAAAGATGATGTGTTTGTTTTTTTTTTTTTTTTGGTACTGGGGATCGAACTCAGGTCCTTGCACTTGCGCAGCAGCCGGTGAAACCACTGAGCTAAATCCCCAGCCCAGATGTGGTTTTTTTTAATAAAATGGAGCACTACTCAGCCATAAAGAATGAGAAACTAGAGTCATTTATAGCTAAATGGATGCATATTGAGGCCATATTCTTAAGTGACATAAATAAGACACACATGTGTAAATACCGAATAGTTTCTCTAGTGTGAGAAACAAATAAGGATTAAAAGGATTAATAACTAATAATTGATACTTTGAAATAGTAAAAGGTCCAAAGGGCTAGGGGTGGTGAGAGGAGATGGGGAAAGGAAAGAAGGGAAAGGAAAAATTAGGAGAAAAGAAAAAAAAATGGAAATGAACTCTATGTAAATAGAAAAGGGTGGAAGGGTGAACAGCACATAGGTAATGGGGAAAAAATAAGAACCAAGATACATTATGTACAGGTCCAAGCACCCAATGATAAATATAAACATATTGTATACCTAAAATGTACCAATAAAAGAATTTAAGCAACAAAAAAAAAAAAGAATTGCTGAGTCAAATTTCCACCCCAATCTCACTATGCAACTGATTTTGAAAGAATCCTCAGACTTCACAGTTAATGTTATTCTAGACACACACTGGTCAAACTCATTCATTTTATGTTATGAACTGTAAAGTCAATGCTCAGAGATAAAGTGCCCTGATGAACATCATAAAAAGATATTCAGGAATGGTCCTCATTGGGATCAAGCTTTCTTTAATCTTATATCAGTACTATTTTCAATGATGCATCTTGCTTCTTCTCAAATCACACAATATTAAGATGAACTCACCTCTTTTTTGTGTGTTTCATTCTTCTACATTACCTCTATTTCTTCACATGTTCCCAATTAAACAGAATTTGAGATTTCTTTCATCTACTTTTTGTGTCTGTGCATGGGAGACAGAATCGGGGTTTTAACCTATTCTAAGAAAATGCTTTACCACTGAGCCACACCCTGGCCCCTGATTTCTTTAAACTTTGAAACAAGAGCTAGCTTAGTTGCCTATGCTGGTCTTGAACTTGCAAACCTCCTTCTCAGCCACATTTTTGATAGTATCAAATACAGCAACAAAACTCCACATGGCCTAAGATGACTTATAAATAAAAGCATTATAAAATCTGCATGTGGTATAAGTGCATTGTATGTGTTTCACTCTCCTGAAATTCAGTGATGAAGAACCTTTTACAGACCCAGTGCCAAACTGCAACCCAAACCCACTTATTATCTCAGAATGCCAACACTGCAACTAAACCTGAATACTGAAGTTTTAGTTTAGAAAAAACAACTCTAGATTAACATCTTTTGTCTTAAAAGAAGAACACAGTAACACATGTGCCACAGATTCACCACTACTGTAAATGACACTGGTGTGGTGGATGGGGAAATGCAAATAAATCAGACAAGTTTTTCTGTGTCAAAATATATTTTTTGAAGTCTTTATCCATTGACCCACAGACAGATTATTTTAAGTAATGTTGATGCAGTTTTGCCCTAAATCAGATAGCTTACAGTTGTGTAGCCCATTAACTCTCATTGCATAGTCAGTTTGCCATTTAGCATGTTGGTATAGTCACTGACTTAGCTAAGTATATACAAGCAATTTTCAAAGGTATTTTTGTGACCCTTCTATAATTCATTTCAAATTTTCTTTTGCAAATTCTGATTTCCCTGGCCCGGTCATACCTGTAGAATATAAATTTCATGAGAAAGATTTAGCCTTGGTGCCTAGCTGAGAACTAACACTGAGAAGTTACTGCCTCCTTCCTAATGAGATGGGAGATTAGGGTGTGGCAAAACTGGCTGGGGAAGTACATATGACCTGTTAATTACAAAATCCCAGGAAGCATGGGCAGAACAGTTCCCAAAGTCCTGCATGTGGACTTCTTGAGAGAACTCTGAGCAGGTTTTCCATAAGATGGCCTAGACCTGATGTCCACCTGAAGCATGGATGATACAAAAAGGACAGTCCACCCTGAGTTTTTCCCACTCTTTCACTCCTACATGGTAGCCCACCCTCACCCTGTTGGGTGTACTCTTTTCCTATTTTCAGTTGGCCCAAACTCACTCTGTAGTACCTGTTTCTTTTGCTACCTGCAATAAAATTTTGCTACCACTAGTGCTTGTCTTGACTAATTCTTTGCTCAGGGCAGAAAGAACCTAGAAAACACCTCCAGAAGGAGACTCCAGCACCCCAAAACTCATACTGTCTATTTTATAGGTTTTTGCATTGGAAACATTGTATTTACCATATCTGGTGTTCACATGCTTATTTTTAGACAGCAGTCTTTGTTTTCAGTTATTTTTTAATTTTTATGTTTTAAAATTTTATTTTTTATATAAAACCAGTACTTGATCATAGACATGTACGCTGAAAACAAATCTAAAATAAAAACTAATATTTCTAGTTTGAAAAATACCTACCTTATCAATAAAGGACATTGAGAACTAGACTCCTATCACCTTTAAGAGTTGTAGGTCAGTAAGACTAAATAGACAGAAGTCTCCCCAAAGCCTTATGAAGAGCAGCCATCTTTTATATCCTTAGCGATAAGCCAGAGACCAATGAGAGAAATAATGAAGCTCCCCCTTCTTCAGGTACCTAAAAGTATACCTCACCAGCAGGTGGTCAAACAAATGATGAGATTATAAAAAATAATAATAATAGGTTCTGAGGTCCAGTCATGGTACTAAGAACAGTGGCTACCAGGCTTTGGTGTCAAATGAGGAAAACTGGCTTTCCTTAGCAGGTTTTGGACTGGAAGCTTAAAGCAGTCCTATGTAACGATAAGTGGCTGGAATTAGAGCTAAAGTAGAAAATGTGCACTAATTGGAATTATCCCTGAATTGCGTGATTTCTGTGTTTTTTACAATTCTGAGGGGCAGGATGCAGGGTATGGGCATCTCTGCCTCCCTGGGTTGATGACTGTACGATCAAAGATGTACAGTTCAGCCTTTTCTTTAAAATGCGATTTTATAGATTTACTAATATGCATAGAATGTTATTTCTGAAAAGTAATATTATAAAATAATATTTGTTTCCTAAATACTATGATTATCTAAATTCTATTCTCTAAATATCTCATTTATCCTATAAATATTTTTGAAATATAGGGTTCCCCTCAAACCAGAAAACCTGCTGAGAATTCTTAATCACATTTCCACATGGACTGTAATTCTCTAAGAGGTCAGGCAGCAGAAGTCCCTAACTGTACCACAGAGCTGGCCACGTCTGTCACAACGCCGGAAGTCATTCTTTCTTCAGCACTGTGTGTGGGAATTAGGCTGAATCTAGTCATTCCAAGCTAGTTTTCATTCAAACACATTAAAAACCAGTAAGCTTGCATTTCAAATAAGTACTCTGGCTTTGCATGCAAATATATACATAATAAAGCTGAGAGCCAAAGAAAATATTTCTATTGGACAACAATCAATAGAAGCTTCTCAGCTGCCCACTCAAGGGGCTGGTGTTGGGGTAGAGGGCTGAAGAGAAGAGGGGCTGGGGTGAGGAAGAGCTCTGTGTATCTCAAATGAGCTCTTTGCCTAGGATAACTCAACAGGGTCTGAGATGGGAGTAGCTGAAGCGAATGATCTATCTTATAAATTAGACTTCAACTAATGTAAAAGCTACTGAAGTGAGGGACCAATTGTTTTGGTAGCCTGTTGGAAATAATTTCAAACGTGACAGGACACTGAGCAGCATGGTGTGATCTCCCAGGCTTCAGCTTGCGCACTGCGAGGACACTGAGCAGGACAGGAGAAAGCCTCACCATGGAAGCACATCCGCAGTGCCAGATCCTAATGCTCAGCGTTGCCAATGGCTGCATCCCCGTCTCTCTCTCCCTCGCTCCCTCCTCCCACTTCCCTCCCTGCCCTCCCTTGGTGGGTATAGAATTCCGTCTTTTATGGAATCACAATGAGTTGATATAAGCAATAGCAACAAAAACAACATCAAAAGAAATTACACCACCATCAAACTATCTCATAATATCATTAGTGACCTAAATTAAAGCAAGATAATTGCCCCAGCAGACAACAAACAGCCATGAAGAATACTAATAACATTGAAAGCCCTTTCCAACACTCTGCCAGGAGCCCGGCTGCAAACCATCTTGCAATTTGTGTACAGATCGACTGACAAAGCTTTCTCTCAAGTTCTGAAAAATAAAACAAAACCCAACAAAGCTCACCTGTATATTTTGTTTTCCTTTCTTTCTTTCTTCCTTCCTTCATTTCTTTCTTTCTTTCTTTCTTTCTTTCTTTCTTTCTTTCTTTCTTTCTTTCTTTCTTTCTTTCTTTCTTTCTTTCTTTCTTTCTTTTCTTCCTTAGAGGTTCTTCTTATTGCAGTAATAAAAGCAGAAATGGAATCCTTTAAAGTTGTTCCAAATTTTGAGAGTCATTCTCAGGCAAAATTTGTGAGAAATGCTAAAGTATCCACAGTATTTATCAGAGAACAAAAAAAGATGTGATATTTAAAGAATGAAGTACAAGTAATTGGCACATTCCCCGATTCACTTAATGTTCTCTAATACATTGGCTCCTCCCCCAAAAAGTCACTTCATCTCAATTATTTTAATCTATTAATAATACCAGCACTACCAAGTATATAACTTGGGAGTGTACCTAATGTTGAAAGTAGAAAAATTCAAAAAAACAAAAAAAGATTCACTTTTCTCCCTCATTTGTTTCTTAGGGTCAGGTTTGACATGAATGAACTTGAAGGAAATAATGAGCTATGAGTTCATGGATCAGGATAAACTGGTTTACTCAGTAATGTTTGAGCAAAGTAGCTGAGTAAGGGCACTGCAGACAGCAAGCTCTGATTTCTCCAGAGCCATTTATCTCATGAGGTTCAAATTGGAAGTTGGGGAGTTTTCTAACCAACCCAGCCAAGGTCATGGGCCCCCGCTGAAGTGCTACACAGAAATATGGGGCCTGGACTAAGTTCAACCTCTGGAAGTAATGAAAATTTAGAATGAAAGTAAAGGTCCATTAATAAGTGTACATATTTTTCTTATTATTTTCAACTGAAAGTGCTTAAAGAATATAATTAAGCTCCACACCAAGACTTTCTTGATTATCTTCCTTTACTGCAACTTTAATCTCCATCTGCCTCCTTCGTACAAAATAAAGATGGTCTGTCAAGCAGGTCACTGACTATGGAGCTCTTACTGATGCATAATAGAAAACCAAGAGTTCTCTTCCGGAGGGTAGCATTACACAGACTCCCAAACTCCTTTGGGGCAGTAGAGATCTAGAAGCTTCCGTATCCTGAAGCATTAGTATAATGTTTGACAAATCAAGAGTGTTCCATAAATGTTTTAGGGGGTGAAAACTAGCCACCTACTCAAAATAAATTCCAGTGCTATATTGTGTTTGTTTTGAATAATGCTTTTGAAAATAAATGCTCAATATATACTGTGCTTTTAGTCTTTCATATAATTTTATGATAATCATTTCATGGACATAAACCCAGTAACCAGCTTTGGTACAACTTAAAATATGAAGGGCCCTGCTCTTGTGTAGACATGATGGTGTGCATGTCGGGAGTTATTTGGACCTTTGTCTCAATATTTCTATTTTGAAAATTTTGAAAATAGTCACAGAGATCTTCCACAAAGAGTTGGTAGGAAGGTTAAAGAGATAATATATGTGCTTAGTGTAGTTCTTAACAGCAATTAACTAAACAACAGCACCAGCACATGGCTGAGATATACAGTGGCACAAATGTGATTCTTTCCATGAGTCTTGTCTCAAACCAAGGTGGACAAGAACCAAATCAAATTCAGTGTTGACCTTATGGGGAAATTTGATTTGGTTCTCATTCAGTTTGGTTTACCATAAGAAACACGGAGAGATTTGAGTTTATGAACTGAGTCACCACTGTGTTATTGACAGAAACATAAAAAGCACAGATCATCAAAAAGATAAGAGTCCACTTGCCTCAGTTTACAAATAGACATGTGCCCTTAAAAATAGGGATACATTCTCAGAAATGCATTGTTAGATCGTTTTGCCAACTAACATCATAGAGTGTACCCACACAAACTAAGAGGGCTCCAATGTCACTGGAGCATATACTCTTATAGGACCATGACAGTTGTGTACATCGTTGGCCATGCCACCTAAATTGCAATCATTGTTTTGTCAAATACACCACAGTTCCTCATTACCTATCTTTTGTAAAGTTTGACATGGATAAACTTGGATAAAAAGAGTAGCTATGATTTCATGAGTTAGGATAAACTGGGTTCCGCAGTAACATCTGAGAATATTAGCTGGATAGTGCCATGAAACAACTTTCTCCCAAGTTCAGGACTTATTCTGATACTACAAAATCTTAATACCAAGGTATAAGAATGTATTTTCAATGCAACACACAGTACCTGGCTTAACCTATGTGTCCAATAGATGCTGGTTTTTTAATGTAAATTTTGATGAACAAATAAAATATTTCTAAATGATAGATTAGATCTGTGGTTCTCATTATGGGGGAAATTTGATCCCCAGGGGAAATTGAAATTATACATTTTCCATCTGTGGGGAGAGGGCTTCTAACAAGGAGAGGGCAGAGATGGCTGTACATCCTGTCCGTGCTACCAATATTGCTCAAGAAACAGAAGTCTTGAAATAGATCCATCCTCAAGATTTCCAAGTTATTTCTCCTTTAGCTATACATTATTCTTATTACTTCTACTTTCATAATTGCTTTGGATTTATTTTGTTGCAGTGGCATAATACCAGTTGACGTGAATAGTAATTAAAATTGGAAAAAAATTGTTTGCTTTGTTTTGATTACTTGATACCACCTGGTTCAAATTCAGCAAAATTAGGCCCTAAAAAGAATGTTTTTATTTGAAATTGGGGGAGGATATACCTAAACCCAGTGGTTCTCAAACTTTATCATACAGAAGGTTAAAGTTTTGTTAATCTGAGATTCTAATAGAAGAGATCAGGCCCAGGCCCTGAGAGCTTGTTTTTAGCAGATTCTCAGTTAATGCTCTAAGAATCATTGTGTTGATGCTCTAATTTAACCATTAGGTGGGGTGGTTGACTTGGGGGTTGTTTTCATTTCATCCTTCCTACTTTTGGGATGCCAATGAGTAAGTCAACAGCCATTTAATTTTCATGAAAACATATAAGTGGATCAAATTGGAGTCTAGATGGTCTCCTGAAATCCTATTCTTCAGACTGTTTTGTTTAGCATGCCACTGTGCACTGCAGCATGCATCAGTGAAGTCTTTGGGGCTCACCATGGAAATCTGGAATGGTGTTCTTCTGTTACCTTTCCACGCACTCCTTCACTCTTTCTTCTGTTTAAAATGTGTTACTAGTGATTGAATGAGAGAGCAGACATTTAGACAACTTCCACACTGACATTAACAGGGTTAGCTATGGGAGAGACCTCCATGTAGTTTCTTTTTCGTACTTCTGCAATCAGATTTGCATGCCATCCACGTCAGCTACCAGGGTTGCCTTTGTGATATAGAGAAGGTAAGAAAAAAGGAGGCCACATCTCTGGCAAATCCCTACTTAGCCTACTTTTTCCTCTCTTGCTTATAACATTTATTTTCCTACCCTGCAAACTAGACAAAAAAAACCCAGGAAAAACAAGATTAGGCAATAATAGTGCTTACTCTGGCTGGAAAATTCTAGTCCAAAACAGTAGGCCTGGTTTTGATTACATCTCGCAATCAAGCTGTGTACAGTGTGACTTGACTTAATGTCTCAGGAAATGTTAATCTGCACATTGGAAAGCTTGATTTTGAAGACTGTACTATCCATTGACTTGGACAAGAAGTCACAGTTCATCACTGTTTTTTCCCAGTATTATGTTACTGCCTGGGAAAGATTCTTTAGGATAATTAGGCAGTTGCTTAATAATTGGGTAATATTCATTTTCTAGGCATCTTAGGGGAAACTACTAAAAGGAAAAAGTGAAGGCAATGCTTCAATGCTGCTGAACTGAGCTAGGTCACAGAAGAGTTTTGTTATGTATCGATTCCAAGTCTAGCTGCAGTTAACTTTGCATTGCAAAAGACAGTAAATTCAATGTCCTCGGACTTCGGTCCACTTATACTTTTTAAGTATTTATGTACTCTACTACATATATTTATAATATAACTTTTATATATTTGTAATATAATTTTATACATTTATAATATAATATATAGTTTATATTATGATTTGTATATTTTCATCATTTATATAATATAAATACATATTTGAAGTCTATATACAGGAAAGGGGAGCTTGGCACAGTGGTATACAACTGAACCCCCAACTCTCAGGAGACTGAGGCAGGAAGATTGAAAGTTCAGTCTTTGTCTCAAAATAAAAAGTAAAAAGGATAAGGACCCGAGTTCGATCCCCAGTACCAAAAAAAACACAAACAAAAAAAGGTCAAAAGGGGCTGGGGTTGTAGCTCAGAGCAAAGGCTCTGGGTTCAATCTTCAGTACAAAATGAGAGAGAGCAATTTTCTGTACCATAACAAATACATCTATGTATATATAATACAAATTCTCTATCTACATATCAACTATCTTGTTTTCTATAAGAGGAGAAGGCATAGAGTTCATCACTTCGCAATAAAATCTTAGACCAGAGATGTGCTAATCACTTTCAAAGTCATATCATCATTATTCCCAATTGGTACGACTAGGAGAAATCACAAAGTAGATGTTGGAGAAGTCAGAGAACATTTCATTGGTATTAAAGCCACCACACATAGACATCCCCCCTCCACCATGTGGGAACACACATACACACACAGACAGCATTATCTGATAAGACATACCCATAACCAGTAATATAAGCAACCATTTATTCCAAATACTTCATTTTGAAATTGTTAACTCTGTTTTAACTAAAATCATAATCTGGAGCGTGTGTCAGATTCATTCACTAAATCAATCACTTCTTTTGCTTTTGTACCATATTTTTAGGGGATGGTATATGCCAGTGCTAGCTACTGCTCATGGGGCCACCCGATTCTAACTACCAAATCTGGTCTCATACATGGATATAGCCACTAGGTTCAATATTTCAAACAATAACTTTTCACATAAAGTGACTGAAATGACACAATATATAACTATGAAGTAATAAAACTGATTGTAAAGTAGCACATTAGAATATACTATCCCATGTGAGTTGATTGACAATTGGTGACAACAGAAGATTATATATTTTGTGCAGGATTATTCTTAGGAGCCGTTTATAAGCATTCTTATTTCCTACATCATAATCTAGTAGAAAATATGGCTCATGAAAAAAATTTATAGCTTTTAAAAATGATATAACTTTCACGGTATAGTCAAACAAAGATCCTGGACCATTTTTTAAAATTTTACAATCTCTGACATTAAAAGTCAATCAAAATCAATTTGTTGTGATAACATTTTGAGATTTTAAGCTGCCTTCGGAGGTCATTCATTGGAAAACTTCTGAGATTTATGAAACCCAGGTTGAAACACTTTAAAACAAATTTGAAAATTTGCTCCTGTTCCAAATCACTTACACTCTAATGAGTGGATGCCCTTTCAATAGTTTTTGCCACAGTTATCCAGATTTCCATCTCCTGAAAAGAGAACTTGCATTGCATTTTACTGCATTGCATCACATTCCATTGTATTGTATTGTACTGTATTGTTTTAAAGTCTCACCTGGAAAAATAAAATCAGAAAGAATATACCTTATTTTAGAATGCATTTTGTGAGAAAGTGAAATAATTTATCTTTAATCATCATTGCCTACCTACAAAAACTTTGTTTCTGATAGTAAACTCCATTCCATGAAACAAGAAACATGTTTAAATATATTTTAATAAGACATAGTCTTCTGCCATTTTTGTGCAATGATTATAACAAAAATGAACAAGCAAAGGAGCAGCTCAAGAGGAGAGGAGGAGCCATTCCTTCCGGACAGAGCAGCCTTGAGGGAGGCTGGGGCTGGATGAGGTCTGCCTGGAAGGTCCAGGTGATTTGGCACGATGTGGTACAACGACTTTGATGCCTCCGGTTGAACAAATAATTAACATATTTAAGTGAGGCCATTAACATCTCATTTCATAAATCTGAGGAATGATTTTTATATTTCAGAAATAGGAGATCTGGTCAATAGTTAGCTTCAAAACAGATACTCTTTTATATGTGTGTGGGAAGATAGTCCTGGGGATCAAGGGCCTTTGCACTGAGTTACATCCCTGGCCCTTTTTTTTTTGTTTTATTTTTAAATTGTGAGACCGAATCTCACTAGTGTTCCCAGGCTGGGATCAAAGATGTGATCCTCCTGTCTCAGCCTCCCAGAATGCTGAGATTACAGGTGTGAGCCACCAGGAGAGTTTTTTCACAAAAATATAATCTTAGTAGATATGGGTGACAGCCATTGTTGACCGTATCTCTCTTATCCGGGGAGACCAGTAGACAAGAAAAAGCCAGCAGGATTCAATGTTTTAAACAATACCTTTTTGCGTGAAGTGACTAAAATGACACAACATTTAACTATTAAGGGACAAAACTGATTTTTAAAGTAGCATAGTAGAATATGTAGTACCTCATATGAGTTGATTGACAATTGGTGGCAACTGAAGATTATACACTTTTGCAGGATTATTCTTAAAAGGAGTTTATAAACATTCTTATTTCATACACCATACTCTACTAGAAAATATGGCCCATGGGAAAATGTGTTGCTTTAAAAATGACATAGCATGCTAGACCTAATGAATTATCAAAAATGGGTTAAAGATTCTATGCTTCAGGTAATTTCTACTTTTGCAGAAAAGGAGGGTGTATTACTCTGATTTTCTTTACCATAATAGAATACTCAAAGCTGAGTAACTTTATAAAGAATCGAAATTTGTTGAACTCAAGGTTTTTGAGGCAGAAAGTCCACAATTGCCACCCTCTTTGTTTCTGCCTGCAATTAGGCATTAATAGTGGCTGGCATCATGGCAGAAGCACATGTGAAAATGAGAGATCATATTGCAGAAGACGGGGTGGAGGGAAACACCAGGCTTGCTCCTTCCATTACAATTGGTAATTGAGAACTAACCAAGAACCACCTGGATTCTTTCTGAGGGCCATAATTCATTGACTTCCCAATGGGCCCTGCTTCAAGATCTGCACCATCTCCCAATATTGCCACACTGAAGATCAAACCCCAAACACTTGAAGTCTTGGGAAACTCACTCGATCTATATCCAAACCATAGCAGGGAATGAAGTATCTTGGTCGTGGCAAGTGGGTGTTCTGCAGGCTTCTCTCCAAGAGTACCCTCTGCTTCTGGGAGATGCCAATAGCAACCTTCACTCTTAGAGAGAAGTTGAGTGTAGTTTTGTCTCCTGTGTACTGTGGCCAGAAATTTAGAGATGGGACTGCTTAGTCATGATTAACTTCCCACAAGGGAAAAAATTACAACTACTGTCAAACCCACTCATTTGAAAATAGCACTGCCACATCAATGTAACCTCTGCCCTATAGTCAACTTTCATCAGCTAGTTTATAACTAAGCAGATGAAAGACAAAGAGTGCTGGAATCAGAGGCGTGTTTCACTCTCCAGACCTATTGACCACAAGAAATACATGCTTCAATCTATGCTTAGTGGGCCCCACACTGACTTGACAAAAGCACTCACCGTGATTGAGGACAAGAACATTCTCGATAGAATGCTTACTGAAGGAGACCAGAGGTAGCATCAGGCTTCATGACCTCAAGGGACAGAAGCCGATTTTCTCTAGAATTCACTTGATGTTTCAGAAATCTTTGTGTGATCTGGGATAGAAAATGTTTTTCCAGGATTTCAGAACCAAAACAATTTGTTCTCTTGATTCTATTTTCTTTTGTTATCCCTCTGCATTCATCACTTTCTACACCGAAATCTTCTGGATTCATACACAGGGCTGTTTACAGGACACTGTCACTTAATGGAGACGCACAATGAAGCCTTCTGACTCTGCATCACACTGTGTGTGTGTGTGTGCGCACGCACAAGCCACTTCTTCTCAATCCTCCTCACACCAAACTAATGGTGCAAGAATGTTCATTTTAGTCTTTTTTTTATTTTTTTGTACCGGGGATGGAACTGGGGTCCTTGCGCTTGCGCAGCAGGCGGCGAAACCACTGAGCTAAATCCCCATAGTCTTTGTTTTTAATTCACTCTCTGTCTACAAAAGGACTGAGTAATAATGCTCTATCCAACAGTAGCCAGAGTGAGTCAGATGGGGCTGGGAATGGACTCCCCTGGAGATGAGGACTTTCCATTTATTTTAAGAGCAAGTGCAACGGTCAATTGACGTTGCATTTATCTATAAACTTTTATAAAGTTATAAGCTGAACTTTTGATACTCTCATTGGTGCAAATTGCTATATTCTTCTATAGACACAGTCTGCTTTCTCTACTCTCAGAAATTCCTTTGAGATGAACAAATGATCCGTATGCTGAAAAGGTAAATAGATTGTGCACATGAATGATAAGTGTGGTTGCTAATTTACTGTAGGATAGCAACATAAAATAAGGGTTTCTATTTGCGTGGGAAATTGTAATTTTTTAAATGTGAGGGGACGTTCTTGAAATAGAATTCTTTACTCAGAATATAACAGCTAAGATTTAAAACCAACTGCTTCCAACTTTCTCCCTTACTTCTGATCCTACACCCTTGCAAATTTTGTCTTCAGTTTAAAATCAGCCATGTAATCATGTGACCCCTTTGCCCAATGATTTTAGCTGAATTTAAACAAATGTATCACTAAAATGCATGCAAACCAAGCTCAATGGAGCAGCATCTCAATAGTCTTTTATTCTAGTTAACTCTGCTACTCAAAAAAAATAGTGAAACACAAATTATTGCACTTGGAAAATTGCACACATTCTGTTAATTGTGTCTAAATGAACCTACAGGGAGCATAATTCTGTAATTTTCAAGCCAAGAATGGAGGTGAACAGGTTTTTAGCCATTTGACTAATACAGCATTTACAAGAGTGGCACGCATTATCTCCACGATTAGGGAGCTGTAATACAGCCTTTATCCCACTGAGCTTTCGTTATTTGCTATATTGGAAACTTTTTCTTTAAATCTAAGAAAATTTCTAAATGTGGACTATACTTAATCTCCTGGTACAAGTCAAACAAGCCATACAAAGCATAAAAAATAGTAAAACACAATTTTGAAATTGAGCGTTAAAAAAGAGGTGAAATTCTACCTGCAATTCATTGCCAAATAAATGAAATACATACTTTTTCAAGTGAAGACATTTTCCCCTCAACAGCATGACACCAACTGGAGTAAGCAATCTGAAACTATGTAGACCATATCAAATCTATATACATAGTAGGGGCTTGATAAATGACTAACTGGAACAAGAAATCAGTTCTTTAGAGATATAGTAACCATTTGTAAAGATCATTTGTAAAATAGCCATTTTTACTTTTAGATCCTCCATCTTCAGTTGAACCACCATCAAGATGCAAATTTTTGTAAAAACCCTTCTTGGGAGAACATCACACTGGCGGTTTAACCCACAGATACTTAGAAAAGCCCAAGTTCCAAGATAAGGGAGGAATTCCTCCTGATTAGCAAAGGCTGATCTTTGCTGGTAAGCAACTTAAGATAGCCAGGCATACAACACTCAGAAGGAGTCCACCCTTCATCTCCTGTTGAGACTCCATGGTGGTAAGAAGAGGAAGAAGTCTTATACCACTCCCAGTAAGAATAAGCATAAGAGAAAGCTTAAATTGCCTGTCCAGAAATACTGCAAGATGGATGAAAATAGCAAAATTAGCCATCTTTGTCAGGAGGGCAATTCAGCTGAATGCAGTGCTGGAGATTTTATGGCCAGGCACTTTGATGGCATTATTGTGGCAAGTATTGTCTGACTTACTGCTTTAACAAACCAGAAGACAAGTAATTGTGTATGAGTTAGGAAAAGACTTTAGCTAACAAAAGAAAATGTAACAATCAAAGAGCCTCTTCTAACTATGTGGACTAATTGGCTTCCTAATTGGAAGCTGCCTCCAAATAGGTTCAAATTATATAGAATAAAATATCCTGAGCAACTTATGTGCTCATGCTGCCAATGATTCTTTGGAAGGAAACAAGAAATTGAAGATGAGTACCTTCAGTACTGGATATAATAGCAACTATTGTCTATTGCATTGACAGGCACAAATGTAGACTCTAGAATTTGTACCAGAATCCTAAGTGGCAATCGGGATAGCAGAAGACCTCTAGAGGAGCACACAGGCAGAACCCTGTCAGCTGTCCTAAAATAAAGCTCTCAACAAGTGGAGAGAATATAAATGGTAAAGAGGAAAAAGCAAGCAGTTGTACTCTTGAAAGTGAAATTTCTGCAAAAGTCAATATGGGTTTATAAGACAATAAAGTGATGGATTTCATTATTGGTTTCATTATTGTATTCTAGTATACACACTATCTGGATGCTGTATGTATCCATGGGTACAAAGGATGAAGAACAGATAATGCTGTGCCTTTTGTCCCTTCTTATGAACAGTCTTCTATTATTTCATTTCAACAAGTCTTTATCATATTTATTCAGATATGATGAGGCCAACTGATTTGATGACTGTCCTTGGAAAGATAGTTGGCTACTCACAGATCCCATGAGAACGTATCCCACAAGGGGACCCATAGAAAAGTGCCAGGGTTGGCCAGGAAGGGAGCAAGAGGTGAATGCAGGCAGAAACCTTTAGGGTATTCTCTGTGGGAAGGAAAGGGCAAGACAAAGTAGGTTAGTTTACCATTGGCTGAATAAAGTCAGTGGACGTTGGCACCTAGGGGCTGCACCTGGCTCTGGGGTGATGAGAGCAGGGTTGAGTGGCCAAAGAGTGAGTCTGCTCAGAGGTGAGGTTGGAGTGTGGGCTCAGGATTGGTTGTTTTGCATATGAAAGCCATGCTCACAGATAAGGTGTTTTTTTGTTTGTTTGTTTGTTTTGCTACCTGAGAATTAACTCACTCTCCTTCCAGACTTACCAAAGTTCTACAACACCAAAAGAACAGAATAAAGGTACACAATTAATGTAACACCATGTTAGGCAGTCAGGTATCAAAGTTACTAAGGATGTAGAGGAAAGAGCAGGATGGAAGTTTACTTCTCAGAATTGTATTTAACCATGGTGTGAATTCTGTTATAATCTCCTTGAGCAGATTTTTTTCTCATCTACAACATAATGCATCTATTTCCAGAGTTGTTACAGAAGTTAGACAAATGTGATTACAGACATATATTTTACATAGGTACATAAATTTCCTAGCACATTGTGGCACACGGTAGCTGTTTATCTGCTTTTTTCCTGGAAGATAAAGAAATTTGACATAATGGGGATTAATTAATTAATTTTTTTTGTAGCACTAAGGATCAGTCTCAGGATCTTGCACTTGCAAGGCAGGAAGGATACCACTGAGCTAAATCCCCAGTCCCCATAATGGGGATTTAAATACCCAGAAGCAAGACAGCAGTGGGGTTGTGTCTGCGGTGTCAGAGACTACAAACAAAGAAGGGGTGGATTCTGTAGGTAGTCTCACCTGATAGTGAGCAAGAGTTGGTTAGAAAATAACAGAAATACTTAGTCTCTTAAAAACATCTGGTCATTGAAGGTTTTTTAATCAGCTATATTTATTATTAAAAAAATAAGCTGCAATTCCATTTGTTCTGGAAGAATCTTAAAATCACAAAATATCCATTTGGATAAGAAATTTGAAGAGTAATGAATGTGTGCTGTAACAATAAAATTGATTCCAAGCATACCTTCTCATCTATTCTCATCAATCTATGCAAGAATGTATACCTAGAGGTTCACACTTTTAACATTTTGCCTACATTTAAATGTAAATTCCTAAGGAATATTAACATGTTGAACGACAAGTGCCTGCCTTAGGAGACAGCCCTCAAATACTCTGCACCCGTCTTACTATTACCACTGCTTCAGTGACCAGTTCTGCCCAGCTTTGCCCCCGTGGCACCAGAGGGGCCTCTCTTCAGACATGCACTTCTTGCCTCCTGCCCAGAGGTTTCTCTCATCATGCAACATGAAGGAGTGAACTCACTGTATGCTCACACTTGGACAGCAGAACCAGTGAAGGACTGAACATCTCCACCATGAAGCTGAGCAACTGGGCTTGGGAAAGATGCAAAGGTGCTTCCTCCTTTGAGGGTTCGGCATGAACAGTTCAGAGACACATTGTGGAGGCTACCAGAGAGGACCTGACAGAAATGAGGCTGGTCATCCAAATCCAAGACCACATCTTGCATCACCAGCCCTTCCTTCCCTGCGTCACACTCCTAACTTTCTTTCCTGCTTTTAGAGACTCTTCTCAAGTAGAATCCAAGTCCAATACTTTGTCTGCATTTGGGAAGGAGGGGAACAAGACTAAGCCAATTGGTACTGGACAAGTTCTCAGAAATGAAGTGCTGGTGCTACATCTAAATGTTTGTAGGGATCCCAAGCCGGGTAGATGGTGAGTGGTGACCATATCTGGCAGGCAGTGACAGCAAAATTACCAAGACCCATACCTGGATGGATTCAAATGAGATGCAAAGGGAAAGGGAAGCATTAGAATGTGCAACAGCAATCACACTCAACAGGCACATTTGTCTTTGTGTCTTCAGCTTTCTACCTAATTTCTACTTTATTGATTTTTGTCACTTCATTCATTTTGCTCATTCTTTATTGGATTTTGGTTTTTTTTTTTTCCTAAGTGAAATCTGATTGCACAGCTTTTGTTCTGTCCTAATACATTTAAAGGCTAGAAAATTTCTTCAAGGTATGGTTTCAGCCACATTTCCAAAATTTCGATATCATTTTTCTTGTCATTCAGTTTAAAGTCTTTTCTAGTTTTCCTTTTGATTTTTTTTTTTGATGCAGAAGTTTTGCAGGCATGTATATTATTTAATTCTGAAAGAGTGGTCACCTTTCTAGATATCTTGGTGCTTAGAGTTAAATATGCCTTATTTATTTATTTATCTATTTATTTATCTATTTATTTATTTATTTACCTAGTTATTTGCAAAGAATTGAACCCAGAGCCTTGTGCTCTCCACCAGTGAGCTTCACACTTAGCCCCTAATATATTTCAAATTGAATAGTCTATAAGTGGAACCATTTAAGTGATGCCCCATAAGGCTCAGAGTAAAGAATACTGGTGAGCATAGTATATGTATTGGAAAATCATCTGTATTCTCCATTTGTTATCTGTAGTGGTATATTGATATCTATTGAGTCAGGGTGATTGAAATTGTTTCATGTCTTTCCAGGTTTTTAATATTTTGTCTATTTGTTCTGTTAGTTGTGGAGCAAGGGGCATTAAAATCTATGACTATAATTGTGAAATTATCTATTCTTTAAACTTTGTCATATTTTGTGCATATTTATGACTATTATATTTCCCTGATGAATGGGCTCTTCTATCACTGAAATATTCTTCCTTATCTCTTCTAATACCTTTGCTTCTTATAGAAATATACCTATTCCAACCTTTTTCTGATTACTGTTTACCTGGTATGTCTTTTTCCATACATTTGCTTTCAGTCTTTCACCTAAGGAATGTGTAGTTTTTCTTTCCACTTATTTAACCTCTACTAAAAAGGAGACATAGTAATTTTTCCATTGAACTTGTAGCTATGACTATCATCTGGTCATTTTACAGGAAAGAAATTGCTATACTGCTGGGACAGTTCATTCTAATATTGCTCTTGTGTCCTGAAGCCAGTGAAAGAAATAACCAAAGCCCATTGGGTTCACTGAGATGTCTTTTGGTACTTCTGTGCCTGGTGATAATAGTAACTGAACAACTGGCAGCAACTATAGTTCAACTAAAGCAAGAGTCAATGATCTTTGACCATTCAGAAATGAAGATTTACATTTTCCATTTTGTCAAGCCACCTAAATGCTGATGGAGTGTGGGACCATGACTATCAATTATATTCTCAAGACCAACCAAAACAAAGACTGAAACTTGTTCTGTGAACCCTTTTAAAAAGAATTCTTATTAAAAACCACAGTCGGCCACCACTTTGAATGGCCTTTAGTTGTAAATAGATTAGATTTAGTGGAGGATCAGGCAGAGCACCATAAGGACAATGGAGTAGTTTGTGTACTGAATCCTTCTTGTGTACTACTCCCGGTCTTTCTCTCCTGCCTTTGAGGGTCACGTCTCAGTAACATTCTGCAGGTGAGTCTTTCATTTGGGATCTCTTTTTGCTGTGGGGGAGCAGTGAGTGGGTGGTAGAACATTATGTCCGTGGTTCATAAGTGTTATTTCATTTATTTCCCCATGAAAAACAAATGGGTTAGATACTAATATGATCTTTATAGAAAAGGTCCTGAAACTTAGTGTGTTCCCTAATATTTCTTGACTTGGATGGAATAAAGTTTTGCTGTGAAGACACCATGTCCCTTTATTCTTCTGAAGTGTAGCTGCGTGTTCATTAGTCAAACGTTCCATTCTTTCTTCATTCTTAGGTAGTGACCAATCAATGCTAGACATTGTTCTAGGTATGGGAACATAAAATTGAACAAGACTAAGATGACCTTTTCCTTCTCAGAACTTACACTCTATCAGTCAGAGACAGATAATATGAAATCCGAAATTAATGTGTCAGAATGTAACACATATAGTGTCAGGTGAAGTAGATTGATTTGCTTAATATCTGTTCTAATAACTTTGTAGTGTCTCCTCCTACGCTGCAAAAGCTGAAAACCAAAAGTGTATTCTATAGACTTGACTCAGGAAACCATTGGAATTTAGGTTCTACAGAAAGTGAAATCAGAATGGAGTAAAGGAGAGAGAGACAGGATACCAGGCATCCATTTTATTGGCTCAAATCCCAACAGAGCAGTCAGGTCCCGAAATAGTGGCTGTAGGGCATCTTCAGTATTTATCAGGTAGCTGGTAGCACCCTCATCCTCACTGTGAGGTGATCAGCAGAACCTTTAGTAACCTGATGTTGCTATTATTAATGTGTATCCACAGTGTAATTTGATTTGAAGTCACTATTCCTGTTGAGCTCCTCCTCAGTGTGACAGGGACTGAGAGAAGAACTGAATGTCAGGAAACACTGGTAAAGGTTCAAAATGAAGGCTACACAGCCTTGCCTTTGCAGGCTAACTCTAATAATTCAAAACTATATGTGCAGTTAAGTAGAAGATCAAAAGCTCTGCCCTGGAACAGCATCTGGGAAGGAGTGACGAGTTTGCTTGTGTAGGCTCCTAGATTCTCTTTCAGCCCTCCCGAAGCATCCTTTACTTTGTTCTTCCTGTTCAAACAACAGAAAACTAGTGCTGACACATGACTGGTTCCTTGCAGCTTCAGCCTGTCACTTACACAGGTCAGGCCTACTCAGGTACACCAAGCATTAAACACCATCCTAGGGAGCCCTGGAGGAGAAGGTCACGCCTCAAGTCTTAGGTCTGGCCTCATGTCTTTGGGATGCATTGTTCAAATTCATGCTTTAATGTGTGTCATGCTTCCTCCCTGCCAGTCAGTGCTCCTGGGATCTCTGATGTGACTCAAACCCTGGAAGAACTGGCTTAGATGGCTCCCCACTCCTGCCCATGCTGTACTATGAGCCCCCTTCCAACTGAGTTTTGGTGTCATGCGCTCTCCATCACCCTGGGATCTGACAGGACGGAGCTGTCCCCACAGCTACTGTCAAAGGCTGTGGAGGTTTCGAGCTATGGAGCTAATTTGCCTTCATGTCCTGTCAGTCTCTACTGACCACCTTATGCCATCTCAGTTGTGACATGGATTCCCAAATGACAACTCCTCTGGGGCAGCCACTGCATCAACTCCATCTGCTTCTAAGGGACTTTGGGAAATTGGTCTTACTTTTACTGTGGCCACTTATGTCCAGAATGATCCATCACATATTACTTAAAATAAAGAAGCCATTGTTAAAATCATGTCTTCCTCACATTGGTTTGGTGACAACTCAGTGGTTTGAAATGTTTCTTAGGTAATGAGATGTTTAATGATTTTTGATATCCTGGTAGAGATGGAAACACAGTGTTGGAGAAACAGGGAAGATATAAAATGCTCTTGGAAAGTTTTCAGTGAATGACCTATGTGCCGTGCATTATATTAATTAATTACCTCAACATCAAGGATGCAATTATAATCTTCTTTTAAAAAATAAGAGATAGTAAACTTTGTGAAAAGCTATATGACTCACCTAAAACCTTACAGCAATTCTGCTGCTGATAAGGGCATCCTTGAGATACTCAGGTTCTATTCTTAGTGGAAGTGCCTTGGACAAAACACATAGATAAAAAGTAAGAGGATTTTGCTGCTCACGTTTATAGGTTCTCAGGATCTCTTGGTCTGTTGGGAGATTGAACCCCACAAACTCAGAACTTTATGATAATTCTCATGCTCCATGGAAGGAAACTATTCTCAGATTATTGGTTTCTTAAAACTCTGACTGAATTCTGGAGATTTCCATTACAATAATGTCTCTAAATCAATTTTAGAATGCTATCCATACAATTGTTTTGCTTAATAATGATGACTAAAATAAAGCAGGTAATAAAATTATAAAACATATTATTTTATTTATGGCTTTAGAAACTGATTCCTTCCAACTTTCTTTACTCAGACTGGGGCCTGGGGAGGTATGCACCCCGGAGTTCTCAAAAAATGAATGAACCAACTTTTGATGGTTTTCTTTTATCATCTCTTTTGACATGCAAATAGCACTCTTGAAAACACAATTTAATCTTTTAAAATATTTTCCATACTTATTGATATATAAGTGACAAAAATTTGTACATTCTTACTGTAGACATGATTGTTTGATATACATATGCATTGCAAAATGATTATTCCAATCAAATTAATGAGAGCATCCATCATCACACTTAGTTATCATTGTGTGTGCATCTATCTGTCTAGACACATAGCATTATTCTCTTTGCAAATTTCCAACATGCAATATAGTTTTGTTCACTGTAATCATCCTGCTGTGAATTAGATCTTCAAAACTTACTCATCTTCCAACTGATTGTACTCTTTGATTCACCCTCTAAATTCTCCATCTCCAAGCTCCTGGCAACTCTGTTATGGGTTTGACATTTGTTTTTGTGGTTTTTTTGGGATTTCACAAAACGTTGAAGTTGATATGCCTCTTGAACTGGCTCTGAAACCATTTTAAGTCATTATCTACCAGTGGTTTCAGAGAAGAGCCCCAGGCCTTTCTGAAGTCTCTATGGAAGTCCTCCAACATGTACAGATTGTGCCCTGGAGAGTGTCTAAGCAAGAGGACCGGGACTTGAAAGTGAGTCAGAACGTCACGACTGTACACAGAAAAACAACTGTGTTAATTCTATATGATATAAATTCTACTTTGACTTAAAATGAATTCAGATTTATATTTTAAAGATAACAATAAATTAATGAAAGCAAGTTTATTCTAAAAAGACCACATTCTCATTGAAGTTCAATATAATTGGATTATAATAGAGGATAAATTCAGGCTCTCTAGCTCTTCAATTATGGCAAACGATTTGTACAACAGGAACCATAGTTTTACTAAACAAGTAACTTGTAGAAAATTTGATGTGAAATAGATTATCCTCTTCTCTAAATTATTCTTTGTAAATTCATGAGTACAGAAGAATTTTTTATATTTTACACATTTCACCTTTATACTGTATTTTCTAATTATTAATGACCTTGAAATACTGCAGCGATTACTTATGTGATGATGTTACTACTAAAAATATAGGATCTTAAATGTTTATTTATTGAACACTAAGAATAGCCATTGGATTACTAATTATACATAATTTATATAAATTATCTCTGATATTCCTAACAACCCAGGTGATAATATCCAGGCCCACCAAGGTTAATGATTTGCCCAATAGCAACCACTAGAAAGCAACAGAACTGGATTCCAACATTATACTTGCCTTTATCCCTAAACAAATGTATTAAAATATACTTTAACAAACAACAATAAAATAGTCAAAATTAATTTTTCATTTTAGTACTTAGAGTACCACTCCTATTGTAAGTGTAGTATGACTAAATCATATGCCTATGGATAAATCACCAAATTTATAGGAAAGCTCTTGGTGTCAGTAGCTCATTGAATTACATCACAATAATAAAAGATGAAATAATATAATTTGGGATATATTTTTCATGTTAAAAGCAAACAAACTTATATGTTAGAATAAAATTACTCACTAATTATAAGTCAAAAAGTACCTGTAACTTTCCTGATGTCACTCTATAATTTTTATTGTGCTATAATGACAAGCATAGCAAGAGAAACGTTTACTGGATTTTTTATGATTTTGTTGGAATTTTCATTGTGAAGGTAATTTAGGGTTCATAGTATGTCATACATTTATGCATGATATCATGGTCATGAAAATATAACAGTCGTGGGAACAGAAAGGAAACCCCTCCTCCCTCCACCTGTGGAAGGTAACAGTAGACAATCAGACCCACACCAGAGAACAAAGAGCTGCCTTTGCAGAGTTGACTTGAGGGAACAAGCTAGGCCTGGGGCGGCCATGAGAAAAGTAGGTGCTGGGTTATCTATTTCTGGGTCAGGGTCCCTTTGAAAACCCTTCTGTTTATCTAAAATGGTAAATTTTCACCCAGTGTCCTCAAGTTCTACTCTTCCTGGAAGGCAGTGATTCTAAAAGTGGTGGCTGTGGCCATTGACTGAACTGTAATCAACACAATTTGGAAGCTGTGGGGAAATGGACATGCAGGAAAAAGTCAGCACATTCTGGACCCTACCTCTTCCACATCCCTTATCTCTTAATAAAAGTAAAGAATATCATGTCCTTAAAATGTGTCATGGACAGGTACAAGCAAGGAAATGAATTTTAGGCTTGTATTTATAGTAACAAGTGCCTTTTTAAAACATTAGATTGTTTTCCTATGAACATGTATGTTTTCAAGGTGTTAATTTTTGGTTGAAACCATTTTTGTCAAAAACACATTTTAATTATGTATTCAACTTCAACTACTGCTGCTTTAACAAATATCTGCACATTAGTATAAATTTGGGAAATTATATATTACTATTAAAAGGAAAATATATTTTTTAATTTTTAGAGTTTAGTATAAACTATGATATTGGTATTTTCAAAGAACTGCATAAATGAGCAGAATAAATGTTTTGGCAAAATAATTCCTTCAGCTTTTATTCAGGCACTTAAAATCTTATATAATGCTTCAGTTCAAAGATTTCTATTCAAAGCTAATTGATATAAAAGATTGTGTTATATATAATATGCTAGTGACCTGGAGGAATACTACTTAGTTAAAGGTTGTATTAAAGCATAAATTTGAAATGGTAATTCTACATATTCCAATCAAGATTGAACCCACTTAAAATACATATTGATATTGATTTCTCAAGGAAAACATTCATCTAACATTTATTTGAATAATCTGTCAAGAAAAAATTTAAGAGATTAAAAATAGGAAATAATAATGTCTGAAAATGGCTAAAAGTAAGAGTACAGTTGCCTTCATCAACTGTATTACCAGTATCAACCAGACAAAAAAGGTAAACATCACTTCCTCTCAGAAATTTCTAACTTTGTGAGATGAGCAACCTTTTAAGCATGGTTAAGCTGCTAAATTCTATACCGTATAATGATACACCATCGTATTTCTTGGTAATAAAATATTCATAGTGATATGCTAGAAGACCGAGATACAGAGAGAAGACATGGTAGGCTTAAGTTAGAAACTTCATTTATTTTTCATTTATTGAACAAATTCACCAGGTTAAACATCTTTTCTTCTTCTCCGTCCTCCTCCTCCTCCTCCTCTTCCTTCTCCTTCCTCTCCTTTTTTCCTGGGGATTAAACCCAGGGCCTCACAGATGCTAGCTAAGTGTTCTACCACTGAGCTATATCCCAGGCCCTTTTTATTTTATTTATTTTGAGATGGGATCTTAGCTAAGTTCCTCAGGCTGGTCTTGAATTTATCATCCTCCTGCCTCAGTCTTCCCAGTAGCTGGGATTACAAGTGTGTGCCACAACATGGCAAGCTTTTCAAAGTTTTAAATTAAACATCCCCTACTTAGTTTTCCTTTTCCAAACATTCACTGCAAGTGGTCACTTGCTCATGGCTCAGACACTGTCCTTTAACACCCTCATTCCTACTATGCCATCCACTGATCTCCGATGCAGTGTGGACACACACTGGTTTATGTTGCGTGCACAGGAAGTGGAATATTTCAGGATTTCATTTGTACCACTCAGAATCAACACTGTGCCTAGCATGCTACTTACATGATGTTAACTAGACACTAACTTGCCCTTCACTAAAAGCATGAAATTAACAATACAGCATGAGCTGAATTTATAGAAGACTGGCAGATTATTGAAGGGGCTTGAGTATCAATTTGCACATATTCTTTCTTCATTCCACAATTCTACCTCTTTGTAAATGAATTATCACTGAAAGACAGCATGTAAGGAAAGTGTGGCTATATTTTGCAGGTCGCTATGACTGTGACTAAGAGGAACTAAAAGATTACACTGTAGCGTGTGTTTCAGACCGGATACTTGTCAGAAACAAGTCATCTTTATCGTCCCCACCAGGAAGCCAAGGCACGGGAAGATGAAGGAGCCTGAGGTCTTACTGCAAGTCACTGGAGCCAATAAAACTCAAACGTCATATGGTAGCCTGGTGACTGCTTTTTAATGGTCCAGGGCAGATGCACTGTAAGACAGATGTAAACTGAGAAGTGAGCTTCAGATAAGTTTGATTAAAGACAAGGACCTGGATTCAGTTATCCTTTTGCAACAAATTAATGGGCAAACTCGAGCCATTTCCAAGTGAGAAGGGAATCTTCAAAGTCTTAGCCCTAGAGAATATATTGATTTTAATCTACAGCAGTATCTCAGTTCATGAACACTACTGTTTGTGAACAATTTGGTTTGCAAGTAGAAGCGTTTGGCAAAATTTTGTTTTCATCTGTGAAGTGCGCATCAGGTGACAAACATGACTGCCCCATCTTTCCAGCATGAACATGAACGTGGTTATATTCCTCAGAATTGATGAGTGAATTAAGTTCATGAACTGAGGTACCACCCGTGTTTCACAAACTTAATTCATTCCACAATTCTGGTCACAAATGGATGAGAAATGAATCAAATTTTCCATTAAGGTCAACATTGAACTAACCATTGCATTTGATTCGGTTCTCATTCAATTTGGTATGCGACCAGAGTCATGGAAAGAATTAACTTTGTGAACTGATGCACCACTGTATAACCATGTTATAAAGACATTTGAGGAAAAAAAACTAATCAGAGTTGTCATCAAAGGGAAAAATTCAAAGTATAAGTCAATTGTATTTCTTAAAATAAGATAAAAATAGTTTGGATGGGATATTAACATTGGGATAGTTCCCCTCCATTTTGATACGTGACACTGTGAGAGATATCAGATGCCAAAATGAATGTAAAGTAAAACTACATAGCTGTCATTTGTAAGAGTTCTATTTGGGTTTCTTTCTAAACTGGAGATCATGTTTGACACTAACTTTCACCTCTTCTGTATGTGGTGTGTGCATGTGCACATGTTTAAATTCTTTTTAAAGTTTCTCCAGATACTGTACATTCATTCAATTTATGTTATGTGCAGGATTTTACACTTCAACTATCTGTAATCACTGTGTATCTAGTTCTGTGGTCCATTATTTCAGTGGTGTCTTTATATGACATATAAAAATGCTGTACATTTTGAGATCACAGATTAAAATACTTTCTGAAATTTTTAACTTAATTACAACAGAGTGAAGATTAAAATCTAGAACAAAATAATCAAAGACTGTTCATCTTTCTAAGATCTGAGTTTGAATTCTATTTTTGCTAGTTTTTGAATGGATGTCCTTTGGCAAAGCATTTAATTGCTACTGTCTCGGTTTATTAATCACTATTTATTGAAGATTGACTTATTCGTAAAATATATTTAATAACATTTCCTAAGTTGTACAATTTAATTATTTGATTTTAATTGTGTAACTTGACAAAATACAGTGCAAGATAATTTAAACTTAAATACTATTACTAATATGTTAACTCCAGGTTGTGGGAAGTATTTAACTGAATAAAATAATGTCTAATACAGTGCATAGAAAATAATTAGAATGAAAATAATAGTTAACATTAGAGAAGAGAGCAACAAGTTTTAAGCATATAGTAAAAGGTTTCATTGTAGAAAACTAGAAATTTAACTCATATCTAGTAAACTTGATTAATAAAGCTATGACTTGAGTATCAGTTGACTATCAAGAGCATTAAATTTCTTTTTCTGTCTACTTTCTTTAATAAGATAGAATGTAAGTTATTTTGAAATTTGAAGCACATGTCTAATATAAGAGCATCTATAGGGTTTCTTGGCATTTGTTCTAACATGGAAATATAACAATGAGTTATCAATATATCTGCTACAAAACCTTCCTCTATGCACCCATTTTACTCAACCGAAAGGATTGGAAGTCTTTTGTTTTATACACTTCATTACAAATCTTTTTCATATTTAAGTCCACATTCTTTTAAATGAATTACATGACCTTTGGGATAAAAATGCTGTTAAGACATTCTTTGGTCTATATAGTTCTGATCTTTCTGGCTTTAAATATATCTTACTTCACTTTATGCTTTCTTTATTTGAGATCAAGAGCCAATGGCACCAGGTTTCTACCTTTAAAGAAGAGGAACTATTTCATAGATATTGACACTGTTATTAAGTCACGCATTCATCTCTCCTTACTGCTAAGATTCATGCTGCTCATATCAAAGGGGTTGTTTCTCAGATCTTTCACCAATGCTGCATTACTTCCGAATTTGCTCCAAGTTGTCTACACGCCCCTCCGAATAAGATGCTGTGTACATTATTTAATGCATAGGCCTAGCGCCGTGTAGCATGGCAATTGTGCTTCTTAATACAAGTGAAGTCTAAGGTGTAACCAAACCAGTATGATATTACCAACATCTAATTTTATCATTTACACTATTACATTTTGGGGTGTTTTAACCTTCCATCAATACAGAAAGTAAAATTAGAAAAAAATATAGTGCGTTCAAAATTAAAAACAATGTTATGGTGAGAAAACATTCTTAAAGAACAGAAATACACTGGGAGAAGTCTAATGTCTTAGTGCTTAGATACCAAGAATATAGATAGGAACTCTAATTTGCTATTCAAAGTGAGTAGAAAGCATTTCTTATAAAGATATGCAAGTATTAATTTATTATCTATTATTTATTTTTCTTCATAAGCATGATAAAATGTCCAGAATTTTGAAAAAATCTGTCTCCAAATTTCTAGTTTTACATTATTCAGTTGGTAATGAAGCCCTGTGTTGAGCTGCAGGTGAAAGACTACATTTTCCAGGAGAAGTAGCAGCCACAATAATTAGATATTTGACTAAGTTCCAGATTATGGAACCTGACTAACAAGAACATCCCTGCCTTTCTCACCTGAGCCAGTGTAATTAGTGATGAGATCTGACTGCCCTCTTAGACAAGAAGATGAAAATCAAGCACTGAGCATGACAGAATGCAACATACAGGGTCAGTGTCCCCAGTACAAGTAAACAACCACGGTAGTTATGGGTAATTTATTTCTGGGCTGTTACATGAATAAAAGATAAATTTCTACTGTGGTTAATCCACTGTAAACTATTCCTTAGAGCAAGTGAATGTCTTCTAATTAATACACTGTAACAGTACTACAAACTACCTTTATCTTATACTAAGTTTTTTTTATTTTTGAACTTATGTTTGCTTTGATAGGGACCGTGAACAGAATTAGAATTAATCAAGAGTGAGATAATAATTCCTCATTGCTTTGTGGGATTGGATACAAAGTATTATAGTACAATATAAATCTGAAATAATTTGAATAAAAGCATGCATAATTTTTGGATAATTTTAAATTGAAAATGTTGATGTAAGTTAAGGAGATAATGTTGAAGAAGCACACTATGTTAAGATGTTGAATACAGATTTATTGTAAATTCCCACAAAATGAGTAAATAGAAAACAATTTCCTGTAGCTTTTAAAAAAACAATTTGAACTCATGAAGCAGCTTTTGTGTGAATAGTTATAACTGCTTTAGAGATGAGGGGAAGATATGCACTCAGTTTGCTGTTCAAATATCTTGTTCATTTTATAATAATAAATGTGCTACATGCTATTGTGCCTTCATAAGATTAAAAACTAGGAAAAATTATTTATCCCAAGAAAATGGAAGGCCTTACACTACCTGCAATTATGGGTATTTGTTTTGACGCAACTTTTCTTTTGATATATTAAAAATCTACATATGAATTAAAGCATAGGTTGAAACACAATCTATTTATAAAGTTCTTCTACATTTTATGTTTTGCTGAAGAAATGTAACACTGCTCGTAGGTCCAGGTAGGTCAATAATACCTGGAGTACTTCTCTCAAGTTACTAGTTTAAAGTCTCATTAAAATTAGAAAAGGGATTTAGTTTATTTTAAAACTCCTTAAAATACTCACAATGAAGTGAGTATTTCAAGTTTCCCTGGTTATTAATTTTATAAATTTCTATACCTTAGATGGCAACATTAAATGTACAGAATAACTTTCAAAATTCATGTTACCCCAAAACATCCCATTCTCACTCCCAATGCAATTTAGTTCTATTCTTGTGCTCAATACACTAAATGTCTATAAAATAACCAATACTAGTTTATTTTCTGAAAAAAATTCGTAGTTTTCAGGGTGGTGATGTAACTTAGTGGTAGAACTCTTGTCTAGTGTGCTCCAGGTTCTGTGTTCCATCCCCTGCACAGTAAAACAATAAAATAAAATTGGCATTTTTTAGTTTAGTTTTTATTTTTTGCAGACTGGGGGTGAAGTCAAGTACTGTGCATGGTAAAAAAGCAATCTACCGCTGAACTATATCTCCAACCCTTTTTCTCAATTTTTATTTTTGCGATAGAATTCTAACTATGTTGCCCCGGCTGAGCTCAAATGGCACTTTTTAATCTAGTAGATATAATATACTTTGATATATATTTCGAATACTCAGATTTGCATTTTCCAGACTTAGAAAGCATCACAAAAATTTTAAGGTTTGAGTGTTCCTTAAATTAACAATTAATCCTTATACCTAAAATAATTAATTTTATAATATTTTAATACCCTTTGAGCAATCCCATGCATTACATGAGCTTTAAGGGATTGTCTATAAATCAACATGGGAAAGAGCTAGCTCTTTTTCAGTAATTTTCCTCCCAAAAGACTATCTCAGTGGCACAAAGGCATTAATAGACAGGATGTAGAGATCAAACAAGTAATAAGAGGACCATCAAACTGACCGAGGCCATAAAGGAGGGGTTTTACCCAATTAGTTGGATGGCAGGACCAGATGAATGCTGTCCCCAGTTGCATCTCTTCCCTCCTTACCTCTGTCCCTCCCTCTCCAACCCCTTCTCTTACACACACACACACACACACACAGACACACACATTTTCTAAGTTCCAGTTACATGTTAGCTTCAATGTTAAGCACTAGGGATGTAAAAAATAAGGAACCCTATTTCTAAAGATTTAAAATGAGAAGATAGTAAAAGATGAGATGATAAATCACAGAATGCTACAAAAGGCCAGTATGTATCATACCCCCAATGTCTGAGTTTGCATATGTGTCTCTGACATCACCAGAAAACTCTTACACACAGTACTTGGTTCTGGTTGTATTGCCCCAAATAGTTAATAATTATTAATAATTATACCAATTTTTAATAATTATACCCATTGTTTACTGAGTACTTATTTTATGATGGACACTAACTTGTTAAATCATAATAACTTTAGGAGATAGCCAGTCTAATCCAACTTTTCAGATGAGATAACTAAGGCACACAGGAGCGATGGAAATTACTCAGGATCAACAGGTAGTAAGTGGAGGAGTAAGGATTTGAATTCAGGCAGGCTGGTGCGCAACTTTCTCTTGGAATCATTACCCTCTTCCCCCTTGCCTTACTCTTTCACTTAAGTCAGAGAACGTACTGTTCATTTCTTCTTTTCTAATGATGTTGACCTTGAGCACTGATGTTACGTAGCTCTAAACTACATGTCATAGATGTAAAAAAAAGCTTCAGATGTTGAAGTAATTAAGGAGACTTTGCATATTTTCCTTTACATTATTTTTCCTACAAAAAGTGGAGTCTAAAACTCTTCTATCTAAACATTTGATATGCAAATTGTAACAATCCTAAACTATAATCATTCTGATGAGTTGATCATTTTTCTTTTCTTCATCTCTCACTGATGACTGTTGTGCTCCCAGCTCAGCAAGAACAGGTTGTGCCAAATAGAAAAGGCCTCTGGTACCATAGAGATTCACTCCCAGTCTCACCTGTGGAGTCCCATGTCTCTGTGATTAATGGATGTGTAGTGGATGCCAGCTTCACGTCCCTGGCCCACTGGTTGCTTAGTATCTAATGGTCAGGGGATCCTCTCATCTCATATCCACTGCTTCATTTCACTGTTCTCTGTTATTTCATTCTTCTTTATATGCTGTCTTTTCTAATTCCCAGTGTGCCTTTGGAAATGAGAAGTTGACCCATGGAATTCCCGTAGGCATACTGAGTGCAGTGACATCACAACTCATTTTCTTTACTTCTACGGTAGAGGATTAGAGGGGTTGAAAATGCTAACTACAGAATGAGTAGAAACGAGATATTATGTAACACACTTCTCTTTTTTTCATGAATATTTGAGCTTTCAAGATGTAAAGTATTATAACACCAACAGTCAGTACTAAATAAAGTGCAGGTTCTGGGTTATAATGATACAGGAATGTCAATTCATGGGTGGTAATAGCTGTGCCATTCTGGTGCTGGATGTTGATGATATAGGAGGCTGTGCCTGTGTAGGGGAAGTGGAATAGGGGAATGCTCTGTGCATTCCTCTCAATTTTTTCTGTACCTAAAACAGAAAAAAGTCTACATCTTTCAAATTGATTTTTCTCACATTCAGCACAGAACACTTCTGTGGTCATATGTGTGAGGTGTTTGCCCACATTGAACAATTATCTGACAACGATTCTTCCAGGTGTGGTTCAATTTAACTCGGACTGATACTGTCTGTCTGGAACTGTCTAACGGGTGTGACAGTTAAAGTGCTATGTCACTTTGATTGGATTAAGAAATGCCAATTAGGAAAGCATGGTTCTGGTTGTTGGCTGGGTGGGTCATGAAGGAGTGACACTGGATTCTGTATCTGATCCCTTGCCCCTTCTTCTCTGGAACAGTTTCCCTGTTCCACCTCCCTGTCCCCATTAGCTAAGCAGCTTTGTTCCATCACACCACTTTGCCATGATGCTTCTGCCTTGGATCCAGCCCATCATGGACTGAATCCTTGAAACTGTGAACCAAATAAATCTCTCCTCCTTCAAGTTGTAGGTGTTGGGTATTGTGTTCTAGTGACAGAAAAGCTGACTAATACAAGTTAAGGCCTGAATTCTACAAAACTGTCTCCCTTCTGAGTCAGTTGCAACGTGTAAATTCCAAGCTACCCACAATTTGCTACAAATTCAAAGTTCTCATGACCCCCACCTTGGACTCAAATTTGTTAGTAAGGGTGAGAGAAGTCAGGGAAGCTCTTTCTTCCACTTATTTATTTATTATAAAAGACTACAACTCAGGATGACTAGAAGGAAGAGACTCATAGGGCAAGATTTGGGGGAATGTGCTTGGAGCTTCCATTCTTCACGCTACCCACCTGGTGCTCAGCCACATGGAATCTCTTCAAACTCTATCCTTTGGAGTTTTCATGGGAGACCTCATTTCACAGATATGACTGATTAAATACTTGACCATTAGTGGTCAAGGAAACCTTTCAATGATTCCCTACACAACCAATCCTCTTCAAAAGGGGACTAAGGCTGACATTTTCAAAAATCAACCCCCTAACATAAAAGTATGTTTGAGGTATGGTTGATAAGGGCTTACTCTGAATAACAAAATTACTTCTTTTTGTTTTTATTGCCCTTCACACTTAGGAAATACTAAGGATTTTAATACCTCTGTGTCGGGAATGGGTAGAAAAACCAACCACATATTTTTAATTATAAATCACAATATTGCAAGGACCATGTATGATAAAGGAACTAAAAACCATAGCAGGGACCTATCCCTAATTATATTGCTGTACTGATGGGGTTTGTCCATAGATGTAGTGAAAACTTTTAGATTTTAATAATTACATATGCATTAGAAAAAAGGCTTTAGGTCTGCCAAGATGGAAAATTAGAATGAACACATACCCTATTCATGATTCCAATATTCTCTTAGACTATTCTTCCAGCAAAGAGATAGTATAAAGAAAGTTAAGTTCTAACTTGGGCTGTGTAGAAGAAAAACATAAAGGTCTCATGAGAATTCGGATATCTGGGGAAAATTTCTGGAGGTGAAAGATGTGCTGATCTCACGGCTGAAGAAACTGACAACAAGAAAAAACAAAAATTAATTTTAAAATGATATTTATTTTTAAGTCTACCATAGCACTTATAGTAACTATGAACTGGCAGGCAAAATCAAATGCCAGTTCACTCAGAATAAATAGAGTGACACATGTGTTTCAAGGATTCACAGAGATAAAAGTCTGCCCAAAATGAGCTCACAATGTACAATTACAGAAACATAAATAAAAAGGAAAATGAAGCACCATGAACAAAATTAATTAAATATATATATATATGTATATTTACGTACATCAAGAAAATAATGCTGGAAAAGTTTTAGAAAGGGTTGCAAATTTATCAACACGTTTCCACAAAACTCAGAGGTCAAAATAAAATCAAGATGGAAACTTGAAAACACCTAGAAATGAATAATATAAACATATCACCTCTGAAAATATGAGGATTACTATTCATCATAATTTATATAGAAGTTATTGTTACATATATTATTATATATCACTAGAAAAAACAAAGGCTAAAAATCAGCTCGTTTTCCAAAGTAACAAACTAGAAAATATATAAAAAAGAATAAATCTGAAACAAACAGAAGGAAGATTAAAGCAGAATGAAAACATGTATTGGAAGGAATGTACATAGCCTAAAGTTGGTTCTGTACATAGATCTTTATTTATATAGATCAACTAATTAGACAAACCTATAATTAGCAGGCAAAGAGAGATGGTACAAGTATATAATTAAGAATGTTAAATGTTTAAAAGGCTATGCGAGTTGGAAAAGAGAAATTATGAGTATACAGTATTAATATAATGAACTTGATAGAAATAAGTTCAAATTTTATTTAAAATGAAAGACCTCTTTAAAAATATAAATTACCAAATATAACTTACCAAAACTATCCCAAACTATCTATCTCACCAAAACTATCTAAACAAAAACCTGGGAGAGACTAATAGTCACATATTGAATTAGCTGTAAAACACAAACACACACTTTCATATATTGACACATCCTATCACTTTCAAGGGACAGTGAACTCCAATAAGACACAAACTTTCATAGAACATACAGAATAAGTACTTTATAACTCTTTTCATAAAGATTAATATCTTTGATATCAAAACTACATAAAGGCAATGTAGGAAAAATCATTACATGCCAGTCTCTTTATTAATAAACATGTGTCCAATACATTAAAAATTAGCAAGCTGAATTCCACAGCTAAACATATGAACACATAAAGACACCTAGACCCATTTCTGTTTTAAACAGCAATTCAAGAATATATTTATATTAGAAAACTATAATTATACTTTTCACATTAATAATTAAAAAAGATGAAAAGCAATTGCTCCTCTTGAAAATATGAAGAATTATCCAGTAAAATTCAAATCTCTTATGGCATAAAACATTCACAGAATTAAGAAGAGAAAAATTGCTACCAAACTTCTTTCTTGACAGTGAAAAGTAACAAAGCTACTCTAGAGGAGATAGACAAGAATGTTCGTGGTCATATTGACAATTCCAAATAGTAGAGATCACTGCATCTAAACACAGAACAATTATTTGGTATTGACAGTGATAAAGATGTACCATTCACCAAAATATGCTAATGTGGGGTATTGGTTATTTCAAGGTGAAATCATTTGAGGATGTAACCTTAAGAAGGATCATTTGGCCTGAATTTCCTTACATGAAGTAAACCACGAAGATTTTTTGGCATGTTCCTCACATACCAAGGTTGAAAAAATAGCCCTGACTGCTGGAGACTAGTGGTGGGGGCTGCAGGGAACCTGAATAAACAAATTCTGAACCTTTGATTTTCAATGACTTTTGTATCTCCATGTATCTCCTAGTAACATCCCTAAATTTTCCACCTGGTCCAGGTATCCATTTGTCCTGTTGTTTCATCACACATTTATTATTTTTTGTCTAAAATATATATATAATGTGTCATGTGCTGGCCTTCAGATTCCATTCTCTAGTGAAGATCTATATGTATACAACAAAGTAATAAAATCTTTTGCTTTGCTTGGTCAATTTTAGCTCTTGTATTGATTGGTCCCAAGATCCAGCCAAGGAGCCCATTCCACATAAGAGCTAAGTGGGGATGCAGAAACTGCTCCTTCTCCAACACCATACAGTGCAAGGAAAATGCTTGAAAGGAGGTGTCACGCACAGTTTGTGATAGCTAAAACTTGGAAGCAGCCCAAATACCCATCAATGGAGACTGGATAAAGAAAATGTGGTTTTTTATAAAATGGAGTACTACTCAGCCATAAAAAATGAGAAATTAGAGACATTTACAGCTAACTGGATGCACATTGAGGCGATACTCTTAAGTGAAATAAATAGGACACACGTGTAAATACCGAATAGTTTCTCTGGTGTGAGAAACTGAAAGTGTAAATAACGACTAAAATGTATAATAGGTAATGTGAAATAGGAAGAAAAGGGGCAAAGGGGAAAGGGAAGAGGGAGGGGTAGGGGAAAGGATAGAAGGGAATGGAATTAATATGAGAAAATGAAAAAATGGAAACAAAGTCTTTGTAAATCGGGAGGGATGAAGGGGTTGAAGGGAGGGCAGGGGAATGGGGAAAAATAAGAACCAAGAGAGATTATGTAAAGGTGCAAATTTCCAATGATGAAGGTCATTATATTGTATACCTAAAATGTACCAATGGTTAGAATGAACAATCGATAATGTAAAATAGGAAGAAAAGGTCCAAAGGGGTAGGGGTAGTGGGAGAGTCAGGGGAAAGGAAAGAAGGGAAAGGAAAAATGATGAGAAATGGAAAAACTGGAAATAAAGTCTTTGTAAATAGGGAAGGGTGGAGGGGGTGAAGGGAGGGCTAAGAATGGGGAATAAATAAGAAGCAAGATGCATTATGTAAAGGTCCAATTCCCAATGAGAAATGTAAATGTGTTGTATACCTAAAATGTACCAATAAAAGAATTTAAGAAAAAAAAAAAGAAAGGAGGTGTCACAATTATTTGGAGATAATATCGTTTTCTATTCAGAAAATTCAAAAGAATCTTCAGAAATTCATAATAGCACATTTTTAAATATCTACATATAATCTTTTGATATTTCTGTTGCTGTTCACTCTAAAACTTTTCAAAAGAACTATTTATGCGCCATACTTCTATTTTCCAATCTCCTATTCATATACCAATGTAAAATATATTCCTCATAAAATTACTAATCCTCATTGTTTTCAGCTTTTTACTAGATTTGACATTATGATCACTTCTGTGAAACATTCTTCTCCTGCGATGTATTATCACTCTCTTCCTTCCCCCGCTACATAGCCGCTCACCTTTGTCCTCTACCTGATCTCTAACTGTGGGAGCTCCTCCTTCTGTTATATCTTTTTCTTTTTCTTTTTTTTCTTTGCTAGTTATCTATGTGGCTTGAAACAAAGTATGAAGTACTTCATTTTTTTTTCACATTAAGTTTATTGGAACATTTTAGGTATAAAATGCAGTTACATTCATCATTGGGTCTTATATCATTACATGAGTATCTTGGTTCTTATTTTTTTCCCCTTCCCCTGCCCTCCCTTCACCCCCTCCACCCTTCCCTATTTGCAAAGACCTTGTTTCTATTTTTTTCCTTTTCTCATATTTTTTCTTTTCCCTTTTTTCCTTTCCCCTACCCCTCCCACTTCCCCTGCACCTTTAGACCTTTTCTTCTTGTTACACAATATCAATTATACATTTTTAAAATTATAATATCAAGATCTAGGAGACATTACCACAGATTTTACAGAATTAAAAGGATATAGAAAGCATATTTCAAAAATCTGTTTTGAAATAAATTTGACAACTTCTAAGAAGTACCTTGGAAGACAAATTAATGAAGCTAACTCTGGAGGAAATATAAAATTTGAATAGCATCTATTAAAGAAAGTATATTCCTAGCTTGAAAACCTACCTATATGACAACAGCAGGCTCATATACATTTTAACTGATAAATTATATCAAACAATTAAAGCAGAAAAAAGAAGGAACACTTCTCCCCTCATTTTAGGAACTCAACATTGTGCTAATCCTAAAACTGGATAAAGATAATAGAAGAAAAAAGTATGAACATAGATAGAAATTTGTTTAACAAAACAAACTATCAGAAGTCAGATCTGGCAGTATGTAGAAAGTGGTTTTGTTATAGGGATGGCAGTGTTGGTTCAGCATTGGAAGATCCACCCCCAGAAGTCATCATTTTAACAGAGGAAAGGAAAAAGCCATATGATCCTGTCACTAGTTGGAGAGAAAGTATTGAACTAAATTCTACAGCTGTTCATGGTAAAAGCTATCAGGAGACTAGAAGTAGAACAGAAACTTCTCAAAAGATTAAAGACATGGACTCCATACTTCCAGTGAGAATGCCTTACATGAATGGGGAAGATACAATGCTTTCTCCTTAAGGTGGAGAACAAGGGCAGATATGCTTACTCTTTATCTGTCCCTTAAACTTTGAAACCTAGTCCCCACCAAAATAGTCTGGCAATAAAATGACACAATTAGGATAGGATTGGCAAGGTAGAATCAAAATCTTTATATGTAGATGAAATGATGAAATGATCATCTACAGAGAAAATACTAAGAAATATCTAGGAGTCCTTAGAACTTGTATTTGAATTTAGCAGGATTAGAAAACACAAGGTATATATAAAAATTCAGGTCTGTGTATACTTGCTATAAATGAAGAATTGGATATTGAAATTTTAAAGTTATGTAGGAGTACAAAGGATCTAGAAAAGTTAAAAAAAAAAAAAAAAAACCAAAACAGTGTTGGAAGATGTTTAGTACCTAATTTTAAGACTTCTTCTAATGCTACAGTAATCAAGGCAGTGTTGGTGTAAGGAAAGACATATAGATCATTGGAATAAAACAGAGAATCTAGAAATAGAACCATTCATATATGGTCCACTGAGTTTTGAAAGATTATTTAACATTAGCATTTTATAGAATATAAACTCAATTCAAGAGCCGAGGAAAAGATTGTGTTTTCAGCAAATGGCACTAGAACACCTGGTATCCGTATATAAGAAATTAACTTCAACCCTTTATTTCCATACATAAAAATAACTTGAAGGGATCTATGAACATAAATATGAAAACCTAAAAGTATAAAACTTTAAGAAGAAATTATAAGGGAAAATGTTTATGAATTCAGGGTAGGCAAGAACTACCTACGATACAAAAGATATGATGTATAAAAGAAAAAAATTGATAAATGGGATTCCATCAAAATCTAGAACTTTAAATGACATCATTAAAATGAAAAGTAGTCCTTAAACAGACCATATTTACAATGCATATAACCTATGACCAGAATATAAAAAGAATTCTTAGAGCTCATTAATAGACAACCCAATTAAAAAGTAGACATAAGAAGATGATAAATAGCCAGCATAGCACAAGGAAAGGTGTGCAACTCTAGAATCAGAAAAATACTAATCAGTAAAATAACAAGACTGAATTATACACTCATTAGGGAGATGAAGTTAAAAGTTTTAAAAGCCTTGCCATGACTTTTTCTTTTTGTTGGTTTCTCCTGCTTTGCATTTCATTTGTCACGCCCAATGAATTCATTCTGCTGGGTTTCCTGGGGTTGTGATCCTCATTGTCTTTTCCTAGGGTATTGTCTAAAATTTTTTGGAGTGCTGGTTTGATGTTCATGAAGTTCCTGAGGTGTTCTTTGTCATGAAAGTATCTTATTTCTCCATCCATTTTGAAAGATAGTTTTGCAGGGTACATCAATCTGGGTTGGAGGCTGTTTTCCTTTAGGGCTTGAAATACATCACTCCAAGCTCTTCTTGCCTTGAGGGTTTGCACTGAGAAGTCTGCTGTTCTTTCTGTTATTTCTATGTTCTCACCTAAGGGATACCAATCCCAAGGATTTAAATGTCAGATCCATAATATGACTCCAAAATTTAGGCATCATGACTTTAGTAAGGTTTATGAATGAAGTGATTTTCAAAAATATCACTTGGTTTGAGTTGAAATTTCAGAAATAATGAAAATGCAGATAATGATAAAGGAACATATTTAACAATTTATGCACAAAATCTTAGTACTGAGCATCATAAAATGCAGCTGATTGAGAGGCTGAGGAAAGAGGATCGTTATGAGTTCAAGAACAGCCTGGGCTGTACATCGTGAGTTCAAAGCCAGCCTGAACTACAAAGTGAGACCCTGTCTCAAAAAAAATAAACAAACAAAAACCTTAACTGAGAAATATTAAAGAAAAACTAAATATATTTTATCAATATGTATTACTAAGGAAACAGTATAAACGTGCCAGTTTTACTTTAAATTAATTTGTAAAATCAATGTAATTTCAAAAAAAAATCAACCTTCTTGAGGACTTCAAACTTTTTCTTCAGAAGAGCAGGGAGACCTTCACAGTCAAGAATAGGAAAGGAAAGATCCATGCCCTACCTGACATCAAGATTTGCAATGAATGTGTAATGATCAAGATGTTCTGGTAATAGGCATAAAGAACATTGGAAAAAAAAATAGAAAGCAGAGGAGCAAAACCACACATGTGTGCAAAAGATCCTTTGAGAAATCTTCCATTACAAATCAATGAGGAACTGGTGGACTTCCAACTGAAATTATCATGCATGTTCCTGAGAAAGCATCAGGCCATCACATGTAGGACAGAGCTGTCCCTTAATAGGGGAGTGACTACTAGAGTGGACTATGTTTATATGATGCAATGACATATGCCAATTAAAACAGTGGATTAATATGAAACATATGAACATGAACATAAGGCAAAAATACCTCCAAATGTCAATGGATTGCACACAGTATGCTGTAATAAATCTGAAACTTAATTTGGAAAATTCACTGTATACATGTAGGAATTTCAAAGAATCTTGCAGGTATAGTAAAAATGTAAAGCAAAGCATAAGAATGAATGACATTTATACATGCATAAAATATGGTATCCTCTTGGGGTACTGGGAGAAAATACAAAAATATTTCATCTCTTTACATATTTTATATTGCATTTTTTAAGCACATTATTTAGAATATGGCTTTATATTATTCCTTCATCATCATTGAGCTCTAAAACACTTAAAGATCTTTAAAAGATTTTTAAAATTAAGAATAGAGGAATTAAACATGCTCAGTACTGAATGTAAGGTATGAGAACTACTGCATTTGTTAAAACTATCTGTTAAAGAATCAATGGACTGAGAGGAGACAGTGAAAGGAAAGGAGACTGAAATCTTGAAACCTAGATTTAAATTTAACTGTTTCTAAGTAATTTTGTGATTAAGACATATCATTTCTTGACTAGAGGTAAGTCTGCTACCATTTTGGAACTCTGGTAAGTATTACGGCAGTTGCGATGGAGGAATGTGGACATTTACTATTTTATAATATTGTTGAGCACCCTTCCACCCTAATAATATTTATTTTTGTATATTTAGCATGCACTGACTGCCTCTTTGTTAGATGTTCCAAGAGATGGAGAAGAGGTCCAAGCTCAACTGGATTCCGTAGCCTGCTAAGGAAGAAGTTTCAACTTTGTTTGCAAGCCATTTGCTCTCTTGTCTTATTATAGTTATTAAGTAGTTAAATGCATGGTAAATCATCCGGTTACATGGGTTATAAGGAAGTACATTTAAGCATGACAACAGAATCGCAAAGGCTACCATGAAAACTATGAAAAAAAATAGTTATAATGTTTCGCTAGCCTCCTCAGACAAGGCAGTTGACTTCTAAGAATTATTTCTCCTTACCCTTGTAAGGTCATTATACCCTTTGTATTCTGCACTTGCTTGTCTATGTCTCAGAAACAAGGAGAACTTGAACCTGTTCCAACATCCCTCCCCATCACATCCCTGAGGCTGAGCACACTGTGGAAAGAGAATTACCCTCTCTGGTTCTCTCACGCTCATTCCCACCTGTTGGGCAGCATGTGCCTGTGGTCTGTTTGAACTGAAGGACTTAAGTGGGAAGTTGCCGGATTCTCAGTGGACGCTGAATCTTGGTTTGCCGTGGGGGTATTTTCCTCTCGTTGATGACTTAGGCAGATGGGTTTCTCAGAGCTGTGCAGTACTCCGTTAGAACACATTTTCCTCATAACAGGCTACTGAAGCTAGCAAAAATTCTAAGAAAGAAAAACAAAACCCACAAATCAACACCATCTCACCTCAGAGTCACTGTAATTAAGAAATAGTTCTCCTGACTTACCCGAATGTGGAACTAGTAGATCATATAACCACAGGTAAAGGTAATGAAATGCGAGGCAAACTTTTTGAATGAGCAACACATTTTCCCTCAAGAACAGAGTGACTTTTAGGCCACAGGTGTTTGGGTAATTGCAGCACATTAGGAATATATCATGTTTAACAGGCCTTGTACACACATTTCCACCTCGGTGGAAATAAGCGGCCCAATCTCAATACTTGGGTCTGAGGATCAGATGTGCCTGAGTCTGCACTGGGTAATAAGCTTCGGGGGAGCGAGGTCTCTAACTCTCCCTCCACTTGCTCTGCTGTTGATTAGTTGTGTGATGAAGGTAAATCACTTGACCTTAGCATGTCTACATTTCCTCATGTAAAATAGCTCAATATTCCTGAAGAGTTTTGCAGACCTTTTATGAAAAGTAAAATTTTAATTCCCCCTCAGTCAAATGAAAATTAAAAATGTAAATACAGATTCTAGGTTCCAGAAAATATATATCATGTTGGTTGAGATTTGGATCACCATTTTGACAAAAGGGAAGTAAATCAGAGAAGTACACAGGAATTTATTATAATGCTGTCATAGTGATTAAATTCCTCCAGAAACCTTCAACTCTGATCCACTACAAGTCAAATGTCAGTGAGTGAGGGTGTGGCCTTACATACCACAACTGTGTTATGGTGCATTGTGCATTTACAAAATTTAATTCTCCTGCTTTATTAAATGACTTAAAACTGATTTTTATAAAATGAAAATGATAAGATTATACAATTAAAATATAAGCTCTGAGTGATGCAAAGCAAAGAAGTATATAAAAATATAATTTTGTAAAACACATACTTAAATTCAACCTTTTTTGGCATGTTATACACATGTACCAACTCCACACAAGGAAAATAAACATGTACAATAAAAGGTAGGAGATTCAGAGACAGGTGGAAAGGGATGGGAGGGAAGGGAAATCAGATGAAAAAAAAAGAATTAAGATGTGTTGTGTCTATGGACCCAGCTTCCCACAAGGAATGTAAACATAAACTACACATGCGTACCAATGAACTAAAATAAAAAGTGGTTATATGATTCTTGTTACCAATCAAGAAAATGACAATGTTTTCACCAGTAAAACAATTGTATTATCATGGTTGTGGTTTGTCACTTTATTGTGTTCTTACACAGAAACATTAAAAAGAGTGTGAAACTTTCATTGATAATGTAATTGAAATCCGTATTTTATGATAGATTAAAAACTGGCCCCAACTTTTTCTCCCTTCTTAAATCCCTGCCATCTGCTATCTAAGTCTAAAAGTTGATCTTAAAACCTTGTCATGGGATTGTCCAAGCCACAAGACTCAGCAACCACAAGACACACAGAGGATAGGAATATGCTCGAGTGTCCGCCAGTGCCCTGAGAACACTCCCTGACTAGGACTTTGGAAGATCCAGAGCGTGGCAAGTGGGGGTCCGCAAGATGAACCAACCCCTGGGCCAATAAATGAACATGGCCAAGGTCAGTAGTGCTGTCTAGACAACCACTCCACATGGCCAAACGTACTCTGTATGCCACTGGGGTTTGCGGTGATTTGGTTTTCAATGAGAACTACATGATACATGTATATGTCTATCTGATATATTCTCTTCCTGTAATCATAAACACAGGATTTAATTTTAAAATTTATAAAAGTAGCTTAAACATATCCTGACTTCTTTATCTAATCCAAATGAGCCATCACTAGAATAGTTTTCCCTTGGAGTTAGTTTTCCAATCTGTGATGATCTTTGTGTTCTTTTATCCAAATCAAATAAACCAGAAATCACTAAACAAACAAACAAACAAACAAAAATCCTTAGGAAACTCTCACTCAATGGATAACAGTTCTGTTCCCCTATTTCCTTTTAAAATATTACTTTCCAGTGTGCTGGTGGATGCAGCTTTTTTATTCCAGGCGGAGGTTGACTTTAAGGAGCTCAGAATGAAACTAGGGGTGTTTCTTGAAGAAGTTAACCCACCTAGGAGCACTAAAGAGACCTCCAAACTGCACAGTCACAGGCCGTACTCTTCCTCACATGTACAAGACATGGTGGGACTTTGGTCAAAGGCAGGGACTGGGACCGAATATCTGCTTACACTGTGTCTTTCTGTGCGCTCTCCTGTTTGAGAAATGTGTCGAATGGAATGACTCTTTACCCCTCAGACATAATATAAAGGGAATTGTGTTTTAAGAGGTATGCTAAATCAGATAACGTTTCTCTTTTTTTCCTATGATGGAACGTATGGAAATATTATAATATTTATTCCATGTATTATAGCTGGCACAATCAATCTGTAAATATTTGTAGGCCACTTGCCCATGGGATCTTGAACACTTCAGGGCCCACTTGAAGCCCTCAGAGAGGAAGACACTTACACATGGTTTTGATGACAACTGTTTGCCTCCTTTGGTTGTGAAGCTCTGAAACAAGTAACTCAAAGGCCCTTAAGGCTTTTGGTTTTGTAAAATGAAACCTTACAATGAATGGGCTTGCAGAATATAAAGAAAAGTTTAGAATTTTAAGCTTCTCTCAAAATGGCCAAAAGACTCTGGTGAACTGTTTAATCATTTAAATTTCAGATTTCATCAGAACAATGGGAAAGCTAGAAGGAAAAATATATTTAAATTTCCCCTTTATGTTAAATGTTGTATCAGTTTGTGTATTACTGTATGAAACCTCCTGACTAGGTTTGTATATTTTGTGAGTTAGAAAAGGAAAATCACTCTATAATAACCAATAAATGCTTATGCAATAACCTCTTAGATTCACTGAATTTCTCTTGTTTCCAGTTTATTGATAATAAGTCTTTGATTGAACATTAGGTTTCTATAGCTTATTCAAAGTCAAAATTAACTAATTTTTGAAGAACAACATAAATTTCATTTTCTAAGTGTGATTTCTTGAAGACTTACTTATCTTGATATCACTTGAATTCAGAAGTATAGATAAAATAAAATATTTATTTACTATTTCAGAATATATTAGCTTTAAAATATGTAAAGTGTAAGTATGCTGTATCTCAACATGCTTCTTATTAATGAATGTATTATTGTTAGATGTTTTTAAAAAGTAGCTACCATAGAGATCAGGGAAAACATAAACAACAATTTTGTTAATACAAAATTCCTGTGATGGCAGTAAATTTTCAGCAGGCTAAAAGACGTAAAGTTTTAAAACATCAGGAATCAATATTTATTAATATGTTATGAGTTTTGTTCTATGCTTTAATAAATAATACTAAGCTTTCTTATTGATCATCCAAGGTGTTTACAGAAGTAATTTTGAAACATTAAAAACAAAGGAAATACTGATGTCAGGATTGTTTTTGAGCCAATATATTCTATAAGAAAAAGAAAGGATTTGGAAGTTCTTAAGAGCTACTACTGAAAAGTCAGTGATTTAGAAAGTATCAAGGTTCAAAAACAAATAAAATAAAATTAATGTCATCTTTTAACATTATTTTCTAGATTTCCTGAAGGAGGTAGAGTCTTGGAATTTTTAAGTTTACTCCCAAAGTCAACCCCACACCACTTAGAAGTAGGGTTTTGCTACATTTAATTGTGAGCTAAGTCTTTTGTGACACGAATGTTTTTGTTAGAAACTCAGAATCCCATATTGTGTTATAGTCTCTTTAACTGTCTTCCAGGATCTGCTTTGATCTTGACTTTCCATTTTGATTACCGGAAGACTGAATGAATATGTGCTGGGCTTAGGAAAGCATTCTGTTCTCTAAAATTCAATTCCTAAAACACACCCAGAGCATCTTTTGATTCAAGCTCTTTACTAGGCAGTGGAAAATTATAAGTAACAATAATATCCCAGTCATCAAGAACATCCAATCCATTGATCTATCCCTTTGGTTACTAGTCTTTCCTTCCCCTAATTTACCTTTCCTAAAGACAAGACACTGGCAGATGAAAATTCAGAAGTCAGTAGGATGTATTTTGATACCTTGGGATGGACACAACTTTTTGCCCACTCTTTGCCCATTTCTTCTTTCTATTATTTACAGGACCTTGACTTTGTTTTGCTAGAAATACCTTTCCAGACTCCCTGCAATCTAATGATGATAATGTGTTCAATCCTAGCCAATAAGATGTAAACAGAACAGAAGGAGTTCAACCTGGCAGTGTCTGCAAAACTCTTCTTTCCTACTAAAGAGACAGAATCAAGCCACACATCTTTCTGTTTCCTTTCACTCCTTCCTAGCTGGAAGGCAGCATGGTGACTGCAGGTAGAGAAGCTCTGCTTTGAGCACAAGGATGAAAACCTCAAGGGAAAAGTAGTGGATATAGGTGCTAGAAAGGTCCTGGGACTCACTTGGTGCAACTGGCTGACCACATTTAGACTTCTTGTGGTGACTGTCCCAGAGATTCTGTTTTTGTCAGAACAATCTTTAGATTTCCTGTCTGTAATTCTTTCTCCTTCTTGGTTCACGTCTTTTTGGTCCCAGTGAACGAAGAGCCACAAAGTGACATTTTTAAAGAACACCATAAAACAGGAAGGAAGGGTTGAGGTAAAGAAGAATACTGCAGAGCTTTGCTGCCATCATATATAAAACAGTGGTAGGACTGGGAAGAAAAAGTCCTGAAAGTCAGCCACATTAGCAACTTGACCATGCCTTTAAATTTTAAAATGGTATAAATAAATACATTTTAAAATATGATTTTCTTAATTAGGTCAACTTTGTATTTCCCTTAATATTGCATTGTAAGCCACCTTTGCTGTCACTAATACCAATAGCAAAGAGTGAGTTTCCTCTCTGACATTCTCTTTTTCCCTCTCCAACCTTATCCTGGTCACAGTGAAAATGAAGAATGAAAACAGAAGGCCAAATGTACCCCATACAAAACTCTTGGCCACTAAATGAGAACTTCACACATGGTGTTTGTTGTATCTTTAAAGTGACCATGTCAAGTTTCCCTCAAGTAATTAGATAATTTCATATCAAGAAACCTGCTCCTAATTTGTTTACTGAATATTATAAACATTAATGGAGTGCCATTACCCATATTTTAAGAAGAACTACATGTATTTCAGTAAAACTGATATTTTGGACCCAGAGGGTCCTTGGCTCAAATTCCATCAAGGAATGTTTGTACCGTGCACCTTCATATGTTATTGGTTAACATGCTCTAATTGTCTTTTTAAAAAGCTGGTCTTCTGGTGACCCACAGGCCTTTTCTTATTTTTCTAGTAACCTAAGGGGAAGGTGAGTGGAAAAGGCATGTGAGACAGGGGATGAGTCGCAGGCCTTCTGAGTTTCAATAAAGTAGACCCCTGTCTAGGATTTCTTCCTCATCATTGGTCAGAATCTGAAGTTTTTAACTCTCATGGCTTGGGAAAATTATTTTTAATTTTTGTTAGTGCTTCAGTTGCTTTTTGCCTTAAATGTAAATATCCTAAGTCATAATTGGGTATAAAATGTCTACAGAGATGTTCTTCAAAATAAAAAGAAATGAAGAAATGGACGAGAACAGAGAGAAAGAAAGAAAAATCACTAGCATGAACAAACATTAAAATAAACTTACAAACGTAATTCTTTGTAGGGTATATTTACCAAATAGCCAAAAAAAAAGTTTGCTTTAAAAAAGTCCAAATATTTATGGGAGATTTCCATTCAATTATTTTAATAATCCTCGTTGTGGGTTGTACATATGTGTGTGGAAACAATTATCATGTTAACACGTGATTCATGGCATATATGTTTGCAAATACCCTCAATACTAATGTATTATTTCTTCCGTATGAGAGGTAGCATTCCAGGCTAAGTGTTTAGAAATATATAAAAGAAGTAATGGGAAAAACATATGTTCAGGCACTTTGCTTTGCATAACAATTCATTAAGGAATAAGAAATATAACCAAGCAAGGTCAGTCCGGCTGGTGTTAAATATTATTTGGGGTGTAACAATCAACCACACAAGAAAATGCTCAGATATTTAGGTTGGCAGTTTTAGGGCTGCAGGATAGATATGTAGTGGGGAAAACACCTGTTGCTAATGTTTCCAATTAACGTAATTTCACGTTGGATCTTCAGAAGCCCTAGAACAACAGCTTTATGTTGCTGTATGTGTGATTACCACAAAACCAAACATAGACAAGGCCTCCTCCTGTCCTGTCCCGTCCTGTCCTGCCCTCTCCTGTCCTCTCCTGTCCTCTCTTCTCTTCTTCCCTTACCCACACCCCTCATCTCACTCCCTCCGCCTTTGCCTGGGCTTTTTAAAATTATATCAGCCCAAATAATAAATAAATAAATATGATTATATCAGACAAACCCGTTTTTCTTTTAATTATATGAGCCAGTCCAAGTCAAATTTTCTTGATGCCCATCTTTAAGAAAAAATAGTGCTTTCTGTCACTTACTGACACCTATAAAGTACATAAACTGCATTACCCTTTTTGTAACAAACTGAGGTTGTGTTTTGCTTTGATAGGTATATTTCCTTGAAGAACAAGAACATAAATTTGTCCATACAGAAAGGACGGCTTAATAAAAATGGAATTTTATGATTTAAATTGCATGTTGGTCTCTTTTATTTGTTTCTGTCCTTATCACTTCCTTGTGACCAGTATCCTAGAAGAAAAAATTGAATCCAAATTCCAAAAGTTCCATATTGTTTAATAGATGTTAAAGTGGATATTTAAAAATTTACCATAGGTAAAAAATAAGTGTAAAACTGAGAAGGAATTGAATACAATGTTAAATACAGGTCTGAATGTTTGAGGTTTCAGCCTTTAGGGCAGCACTGCACTGCCAAGGAGAGAGGAGAGGGAGTTGTCACTTAACTTGTGACTGCAGCCAGAACCCAACTTCATACTGAGTTCAGTTGATTTCAAACTATATGATTTCATTTTACTTTGCTTGGGCTCTAGCAAGGATATAACTGCCGTCCCTGTCAGAATGTCACAATGGGGACCCTTACTTCTATTCCCCAATATGTTGACCATATTGATTTTTAGTTCTCATTTTGTTATATAACAGCACTGGGGATGTGAAGCTGGTGATTAATTGCTGATCTTGTCATGCAAGTTTTGGAATCTTTTATGAAGCAACAAGCCCAGTCCCATAACCACCCACCGGACATCTCCCTAGCAGTTCTAAAGAGCAAACCACAACACAATGACCGAATGGAACTAACTAGAAAATGCAGAACTTTCAGAACCAGAAAGACAGAAACTCCCAGAAAGTTCTGGGAGAAGGTATTTGAATAGAATTATTGACAGCAAAAAGAAAGAAATTGGGTGACAGATATAATGAAAAGAAAAATAAGAGATCTAAAAAACCTCATTATGGTATTATCTGGCTTTATATGTTCTTACTCATTGATAAGAATCTAAATATTTTAATATTTGCATTCAAGTAAATTATTCGTACCAATTCATAGATGGTGCATTTACAACTTCAACTTCAAATTTTGCATTGAATTCTATGATCCGTTTTCAAATAACTTTTGTGGAAAATGTGAATTTTAAATAAACAGTTTTTGTGGGTTTGTTTTGTTTATTTATTTTGTTTTGACCTATGAATATGCAGTCACTTCAGTACCATTTTTAAGGATGTTCTTCCTCATGCAAACCTTTGTCAAGAATCAGTTTGGCATGACTACGTGGCTCTATTTCTGGTTCCTCCCTCAGTTTGATTGATCAATATGTCTTTTTTCCACCAATGCTACACAGCCCTGATTACTGTTGCTACATAGTAAGGCCTAATATTGGTAGAGAAATTACTTCCATTTCATTCTTTCTTGTCCAGATTGTTTTAGCTATTTTTAGGGGCTGTACCTTTCTACGTATTAGATTAAGGTTGCCTATTTTTGCAAGAAAACTTCTTGAGATTCTGACTGGAATTGCCCTAACCTTATAGATAACATTGGAGAAAATTGATATCTTTAGTACATTCAGTCTTCTAATTTCAAGCACAATCCCTTTATGTTTTCCTGTATTTATTTTATTGGCATTTTATAATTTTCATCATAAAGTTTTATACATGTTTAATTTAAGTTATACCTAAATACATTCATTTCTTTAGAGCAATTTTAAATGCTGATGTCTTTTTATTTTTATCTCTGCATATTTATCATTAGTATGTATAATGTGATTGAATTCTGTGGGTGGGACTTACATCTTGCAACCTGCTAAGCTAACTTAGGGTGTTCATGAAGAGTGAGTGTATTTCTTCAGATTTTTTATATTGACTATCATAGCATCTACAAATCCAGTTGAATTCATTTCTTCCCTTGTAATCAGTATCCCTTTTCTTTCTATGTCCTGCCTTTTACAGAAAACAGAGCTTACAGTGCTATGTTGAGTAAAAAAAAGTGAGAGTTGGCATCTTCTTTATTTCTGATGTTGGGAGAAAGTATTCAGATTTTCATGATTCATTGTAATAATTTTTAGGGTTTGGTGGGTTGTTTGGTTGCTTTTTTGGTATATGTTCTTTATTAAGTTGAGATTATTTTCCTCTATTCTTAACTTGCTGAGTTTTTCTCACTGATTTTATTAAATATTTTCCCTATCAATTCATTTCATTGATTTTTCTATTCCTTGATATTTCTTATTTAGCTCATTGATATGAAAGGTTAAATTGGCAAATTATCAAGAATTTCTAGGATATAATGATTGTTAAAGTGAAAATACAACTTCAGCGAGCTGTCAAAACCATTGAAAATGAGGCTTTAAACCATCAATGACTAGAAAATTGTTTAAAACCATGGAAGAAGATGAGAGAAGATTAATAGTGGTAACAGTGATATCAGCAATAGGAATGAAACTGTGGAGTGAGCACATATGTCATACTAGAGACTGTACTGTTTTCTATACCTCAATTCTTGGTTTACATACTATGTATAATAATCATATTTAATCTATATCAAATGGAACAGTCATAACAAGGTATCATTGTTCCACTTTACAGTGAGAATATTAAGGTCCAAAGAAGTTAGCTAATTTGCCCAACGTCTCTTAGTCACCATGTTTTAGAACAAGGATTATGAATCTGAATCTTATGTCAGTAGGTAAGAAAGTGATGTCATGCAGGAGGACTCTAGTCCAGCAGTTCAAGCAAAAACTCATTCTGGACTGTAACAAGTTATGGAGATTTAAAGAAAATGTTATAACTTTGCAGGCACATAACAGTTCTCTCCAGGCTTTGCTGCAGCAGGTATACCTGGAATATTTTGAGGTAGCAATGCTACTTGTTCAGTCCATTGTTTGTTACATGTGGACCTCCTTCAACAGGTCAAAGGCAGGGTTGGGCAGGACTGGCTCTCAAACTTGGTGAGAGCAGATAGAATTGGCTGATAGACCTAGTCACAATTAGTAGCATAGAATGATTTCAATGTAAACTTTAATCCTTATCTTTTAAGGTAATGTAATTCTGTAGAATATAATCCTGAACAATACAGGTAACTTACTCTTTTGAAATGATAACCTTCCAGGTTGTTGGCTTACGGAAAATGCAAGCAAAGCCAATGTTCTGAGAAAAGGAAAAAAAACACCTTGATTTCAAGGCTTTCTTTCTTTTCATCTTGATTCATGAAGTCAAGACTCATAGGTAAGTTATTGTTCATATCAGCTGAAGAGAAAACACTGGAAGCGAGATAAGCAAAGAACTAAAAAGCACATTTGGAACTGGCTTGCCCAAGAGTATGCATTCTTGTCTTGAAAATCTATTAGGACTCCACAATTGTACCAATTCCATAGTTCTTTTTATTTTATAAAATAGAAAATGATTACAATTTTGTGTAATGTATTGTACAGGTTTAATAGGATTGCACTCTTGCCAAGTACTGTAGTAACAAATAAATGCAATAGAAAATTGCTGACACAATAGAAAACTGCTAGTTCAACATAAATGGTTTCTGTAAATAAATCCAGTGTAATTTCCCTATACATCTTGGCTACTACTTTCAGCTCTGCTCACAAGAGAGCAGTTGCCTGGTGCTGGCAAGGGTTCAGACTTCTGCCTTTTTTGTGCGGTGATGACACAGCATTCAGGCTTGTTAGCCCCAAGAATGGCAAAAGTCGCTGATGGAAACTGAGGCACAGTGGTGACTCTGGATTTGGGAGTCTTCTCAAAACTACTGGTGCATCACACATGAGGGCTCCAGAAAAGGACAATGGTTTTAAGAAGTCCCCTTCCTATTGTGGTTGTAGTGGGTTTGAGCTATTTCCAATTTTGCACTGTTTTTCCTTATCACTAGATCTCTCATGGTCAAACAGATAAATGTTATATTTTCCCAAAAAGTGAAGAAGAAGGAAAAAGCAAGGAAAGGTAGTATAGTCAGCCCTTCATATCCTCAGGCTCTGTATTCATGGATTTAATCATACACAGATGGAAAATGTGGTTAGGTCATGTTGGTTTTGTCTGTACTGGTATGTATAGCCATTTTCTAGTTATCCTTTTCTAAATGACACAGTATAAGAATTATTTGCATAACATTCACATTGTATGAGGTGGCATCAGTAATCTAGAGATGGTTTAAAAAGCAGTGGTGGCAAACCTTTTAGAGAGTTTGGTGATAACAAACAGCCCACTATTGCATGCATGCCATAGGCTCACCACCATTTGTTTAAAGTATACAAGAGGATGTTGTAGGTTATATAACAAACATTCTATTTTATAAAAGAGACTTGAACATCCACAAATTTTGGTATCCCTGTGGATACCCTAGAATCAATATCCTGTGGATACTTGACTGAGGGACAATTGTATTGAGCAAAAGTGATACCTCAATAACAGTATTTTAATTACTTTTACAGTTGTATCAACCATTGATCTCAAATAGACCTAGAGAACATTGGGATAATAGAAAATAAAAGATAAATTATGTATTTTTTTACTCGAGAAATACATATTTTAGGCATTTACCTTGTCCAAGTTCTTGCTAGCCTTCCTAAAATATCTTCAGGAATAAAATCTGAAGAAAGCAGCTGAAAGGTTTAGATGAAATCTTCTCCAAAGAAAAGCACCTAGCAGAAACTTACAAATCAAACAAAGAACTAAAAATCCTATCAAAATTTTACGCATGGAACCTCAGTCATTAAACATATTTACTGAGTGGTCATTGAGAGTTTGCTGTTGTGCTGGTTTGATACTCAAAGTTGAATATATCTGGTTCCTGATTTGAAGAACATCATTGCATGAAAGAAATAGGCTTCCTAGGAAAGGTGAAAAGTCCTAAACAAGTAATGACAATGTGTTGGATTATGTGTTGTCATAAAAGGACAGAAAATGTGTGGAGAAGGAATGTGATCCTGGACAGCTAGGACTTTTGGGAGACAGAGAGAGGACCTCATAAGCCTCCTAAAGGGGAACCAAGAGGTCAGAGAGAACAAGAAGCAAAGAGGCCTTGAATGTCAGAAGGGTTTTATTTTTTTCCAGAAAGCAAGGATCACTTGTTGTACATTTTCCAGAGAATATGCTGTCCGTGGTACATAGGCTGGAGAGAGTAACACAAGAGACAAGGAACAGTTGGAAGCCTGTAGTTGTAACCTAGGCAGATAACATTTCAGCGTTGAGAGAAGAAAATGGCAGCGAGTGTAAAGAGAATGTGGCTGCAACAGAACAGCAAAATATCAAGATTCGGTTATCCTCAAGAGGGACCTGGAAAGAGATGACCCCACACTCACTGCCAGGTTCCGACTTGAGTGACTCTGAATGTGGGTGTTCTTCAGCACAAAAGGTATTAGCACCCCTGCTATTACCTGCTTTTTAAGATTGTTTCACTAGGAAATCCCTCTTCTCCTATCTTCCCAACCTCCTCAGAGCTTGTCCCCTACTTGCTAGGTCATCCAGGAAAAAAAATACTTTTTAAAAAGTAAAGTAAAATAAAATAAATTTCTTTCCCCATAGGAACATCTTCTTAAAATAAATCACTCAGAAGTCCAAGAGGTGAGAACTGCAAGTGATGTAGAAGTAGCCACCTTTATCGAAAACAGAAACTATTTTATTTTCATCCCATTCACTGTGTTGCACTTAATCTTCTTTGTACACATAATTCACTACAGCTAGATGATTTCACTCTCATTTTTAACGTAAAATATTTTTATTGTTCAATACAACTCAAATGTAGCAAAGTACATGAAATAAATATACAGTTTAATGAACATGATAGGTGAATATCTTTGTAACAACCATCAAACTTTTGACAAATGATGCTGTGAGGAGCTAAGAACCCTAATGTTCCCCCTCAAGGTTTTCATGTACCCCCCACCCTATCACCCTCATACTGATTATTTTACTAATCCCTAGCAATCACTAAGCTGTTCTATTTTTTTAATTTTGAGAATGTCATATAAGGTAAATCATATGGTTCATAACTTTTAGACACTGACCTTTTTCAAACATCACAATTTCCTTAGAACCTATCCCAGTTTTTATAAGCATCAGTATTTTGTTCCTTATATATAACTGTATTTATAATATTGTGGGTTCCATAACGTGGGTTCCATAATGTGGATGCACCAAAGTTCAGATTCAAAATATTGCAAAACATTTGGATTGCTTCCAGTTTGTGGCTAGTGTAGACTTGCTACAGATATTTGTGTACAAGATTTTATGCAAACATTGTACCTCTTCAGTTCCCTAGGATTAAGGTCAGCAGTGCAATTGCTAGGCAATTCTATAGTTTTTCATTATATAATTAAATATCATTTAATATATAAACATTTAAATATCTATTACACATAATATATAATATAAATGCAAGTATATAAAGATATTTTAATACTAACTTTAACTTTTCACCTTTTTCTATTTTCATTGTAATTACTGAGAAATGTTGGTCATTTTCATATAGCTTCCTAGAGATTGGGTTTTGCTTACTGCATTCTCACCGTATAACCTCATATAATCTTGCATTTCCTCCACATTAATTACTACATGTAGAGATGTAAACATATGCACTTTGATTTGGGGGAATCGGGAAAGACTATTTATAGGTGATTGTGTGTTTTCAACAAGAGTCAAAAATTTTATCTTGGAGATTTGGAATCTATTATTATTCTTCCTTTTGACAGAAAAGGCTACTTGATGTACTTTCTTTGCTGGGAGCCTTTTATAAAAAGAAGCTTTAGCTACCTTCTGTTGCTTTCTGAAAACATATATTGTACTTTCTTAAGGAAATGCAGAATAAATTCTTGACTACCTCTTCATCCTTTTTCAAAATATTGGTTTCCTAGTGTGTTAGTTAACTTCCCCTTACTGTAACAAAATACCTGAGAAAATAAACTTACACAGAGTAAGTTTATTTTGGCTCATGATTTGGTACAGGGTCAGTTGGTCCCATTTCTTTTGAGCCAGTGGAGAAGCAGGGAATCATGGCAGGGAGTGAATCTGTTCACATCATGGCTGGCACAGGAAAAAGGAAGAATAACTGGAGTCCCACATACCCCTTCAAGGGCATGCCTCCAATGATCTACAACCTCCCATGAGGCTCCACCTCTGAATAGCTCTACCTCTTCACTATCTCCCAATAGCTACTCAGACTGGGGCCACTCCTTTAGCACCTGAGCCCTTAGAGAACATTCAGATCCAAATAATAGTACCTAGTCTTCTCCAAAAATGTCCTATTTCAACTTCTGTGTTGATCTATTTGTTATACATATATGTGTGCCCCCATGCATATGTGTGCAATTATGTCTTCATATATTTAACATGCACGATGTGCTTCTACCTTCTGCTGCTATTATCCTTACTGGTAATTATTATGTCCTACTTTCGGCCAATGCGATTCTTACCAAATAGACTCCCATATTCTTTTTGTAATTTTTAATGATTTTCTTTTATCTAATATAATAATATATCCCAGCTCTTCAACTTGTGCATTTTCTTCCTCAGATTTGCAATCAGTCATTTCTCTAAGAAAATCATGTCAATGGACAGCGGAATCATTGCTCTGTTGGTTTGTCATCCTTTTTGGCTATTTTCAGTGGACTGAATACCTTGTAATTCTGAATTTAGATTTGAACTAGAAGAGGCTGTGTGTGCAAATATACCCATGTATTTACACTTAGAATTCTGAATTAAAATTTTTTTCCATTACTACTAAGGCCAAACATATCATGTCCTTCATATTGATATTTTTGCTTAGAACGCAGGACTTTAGCATTCTCCTTTAACGCCTTCAAGTTTGTAACTATAGCTTCTTATTCCCTCACCATGTTGATTCTTTTTTTTTTTTTTTTTTTGGTACCGGGGATGGAACTTGGGTCCTTGTGCTTTCACAGCAGACAGCGAAACCACTGAGCTAAATCCCCGGCCCACCATGTTAATTCTTAACAAGCCAGGCATGATGAAATTATGTTATTACATAAAACATTCTCAAAACAAGATCCCAGCACCACACTAAAAATATGATCACTGAAAACAGTTTAAATTGTGCATACAACCTTATCATTCTATGTGGCTTATTGTTGTAGTATAGGTACATAGAGTTCTTAGCTATTATAAGATCTCTCTTATAAATCTCATTTAGATTCCATTCTGTAGGTAAACATATATTTAATGATGACACCTTTTATATGGATGACTCTGTAGTCATACTGTTGTCTGAGGCTTATTTTCTAACTGATCCCTAAAAAAAGAAGATATATTTTCCCTAATTCAGTCCTAAAGTCTCTCTGGAGACTGGTCATAAATTTAGCCCTTGCCTGACAGAGCTCCAAGAAAGGGAGTTATGGGTGTTTCTGTGTAGCTTTCATGGGATACTTCTTTATCCTGGCAGACAGCCTAATGTCTACACTGGTAACCTGTGACTGGGTATCCTTCTTACAGGAAACTTGCTTATACTGAGAGACCCCTGTGTCACTCTCATCTGACTGGTGCCCGATTTATTCCTATCAAGATGGCCTCTCCCTGGGCAGCCTCGACTGCAGAAGTTAGGGTCAGGTCTGTCAGTCAGGTGAGGCACAGAGAAGGTGGCTCAACAGAACACATGAAATTCTGAACGAATCGTGCTACTCACAGGTCCCAGGGACAGGCTGACCCATGTGCTCCACTGGTGAGTGGGTGCTGAGTACAGAAGAGAGACAGCAAAGAACCTATGGACCAAAGTCTTCACTGTGGTCCAGGTATTATCCAAGCAGGATTCCTAAGGGAGTTCTAATTGGTAGGTTTAGACCAAGTGGGCATGAGCCCCAGAGAGCACACTGTGACAATAGTATATCTAGGCAGTCTTTTCGGCACCTGGGGGTTGGCGGAGTAAGTTGTATTTGCCAAGGGAGGTGGTCACCAGGAGGCTTTCATAAGTGGCTGATACCTGGATTAGCCAACTGAGAAGCTGGGAACAAGTAGACAACTGGAAACTATGTCAAGGTTGACTGAGCCTTGTTCCTTGTAGGAAAAGGGCCAATTTATATTTGGAATGGATACAGAGGCAAAATAAACTTACAAGAATTCACTACAGATGGCCCATGTGAGCAATGCTGTTTGCTTTCTTCCACATGATATTAATTTGTTTGTGGTCTCTGCATGTTAAAGTTAATTTACCTGGATATTAAATTGTTCATTCATATTCTCTTTTAAGGTGTTGTATAATTAAACCTCTATTGTCTTCTGGCATAAAGTGACACTAAAAGTCTGATGACAACCTGATTTTATTCATCTTACATGTGACTAGACACTAGAATCATTTTCTCTTTCTTTAATGTAAAATGATTTTACCAATAGACTAATTTTACTACAGCACATACTAGTTGGGTAAATCTTGATTTATTTTCTCCAGAATGCAGTAATATGACTTTACCATGTCATTTGGATTACTTTATTTTTTTGATAGTTTCTAGATTGTTTTATAGTTGTTCTACTTCCTGCTATATATATATATATATATATATATATATATATATTGAAATCACATTGAGACTAAATTTAGAATGGATTCTTTACTGGTTTTTCTGAGATTATTATACATCATACACTCAACATTTTCACCAAATGATAATTGATCTCTTTTTCAGGATTATTTTCATAATAATTTATGAAGGTCCTGGCCCTTCACTGCTCTCTGTGTCAATACATGGTCAGAGTAAATTTAATGAACCACTAATGATTGTATTCTCAACAAAACTAATTGCTTTTTAGGTTAGAAACATATCCTTTAGTCAAGCCCCTTTCCTCTTTTGTAAGAAGGTATTAATTCACAAATTCATAGCTTGCTAGTTCTGGGTAAATGGGTAAGGGAGACTTGCTATTGAGCTGATTTCCACATTTACAGCATTTTTATTTTAAGATAAAATTTTGCCTTGTTTAAAAGGGGTGCTCTTGTAAACATCAGTTTAGTCTTATTTTAAACAGTCAAGGGAATTCATGATAAAGCCAACTATGCCATAATCCCACTGCCCAGCACCTGATAAAGATTATTAAATTGGATCTGAATACCAGTCCTTTCAAACATTTATGCATACAGCAGGGTCAGGATTTGACTCCTGAAACCTGAGGCGACACCAACCTAGCCCCGATGGGTATCTAAGGAAGTGGAGAAGGAAAGAACAGGCAACTGTGGAAATCCCCCCTCTTCAGTCCTGCTGTTTCCACGGGACCGGATAGAACCTCAGAATCCTTTTCAGCATCTTGCTGCAGCCATTTACCGAGTGTCAGAGTTTGCCTGGAAAGTCCAATCTTTTGGTCAAACTTGGGACAGAAAACATATTCTGGAGGCTTCTCGTTGTGGGTGAGCCTTCTGCAGCAGGCGGCTCAGATCCGGATCTGGGTACCCGCAGGCCCTCTGGGCCTCCTGGTCTGCGATCTTCGCAGTGACTCTGAGCGCACTTGAATGACAGGCCCCGAGCCAGTGTTTACCCTGTGGGGCTGTGACACGCACAATATCTGTCAACACTTCCTGTCACTCTCCTGCTTATGCAGACTCGTATTCATCACCAGGCTGCAGACACCTAGTTAATCCGTTTAGGAGCTATCAGCTCTGTTCATCGGCTCATAAACCTATTACCTTAGAGGCTGCTTCCCAGGGACACAGGTGCCAGACCAGTGCACAAAACCCAATTGAGTTGTGTAGCAGGCGGTGAGGGGACCCTAATCACGATTCTGACTGCACGGGGAATTGCCCGTGTTCTGTGGTAGCAGCCACTTTATTAAATATCGATTTAAATCACGGCCTTTAATCAAATCTGATAGAAGACCTTTTTCACCTTCGCCCCTCCTCGGCTCCTCCTTTTCCAATCAGCCGGGCTGGTGACAGCGGAGAGCTGAGGAATGAATATTTAGCAAGTAATTCAGCAGCAAACCCTTCTCGGCAGTAATGAGGCATTTGTGATAATCGAGTGATGAAATGTAAATGGGCAGTAATGAGCACAATTACATCCGCTGGGGAACCATCACCGTGGCTTCTTTCTTCACAGATAGATGGGCTCTTTCTCTGTCATTGCCCACCGCTGACTTCACGGGGAGCCTGGCGGGGAGGGTGGGGACCTGGGAACCGCCCTGCCACCCTGCCTTGGGGCGGAGCGGCGGCCCCGCGGCCATGAACGCCTCGGCCATCGCGTCCCCGCCTCTCCTGGCCTCTCGTTCCCAAAGGAGGCTAGGACTCCGATCGCTGCCCTGCTAACGAGCTCCAGGTGAGCCCCGGCCTGCTGGTGACACCGGGAAACTGGGCCGTGCGACCGCGGCCAGCTGGTTGTGAGCAGAGACCGCAGCCCAGGCATGGGACGCTTGCCAGGAACCGCGCCGGGGCCACCGCTGTTCGTGTCGCCACCGCGGTCGCACAAGGAGCGAGGGACAAAGATGCAAGCTTTTCCGGGAACCGGGCTGCTCTGAACGTCTGTGTCCGCCCGACCCCGCGCTAACACAGCATGACGCGGCGCGGGTGTGCAGCAGAGCCGCTAGGGCCTGCCAGGGCCAGACCGAGCCTGGATGAAGCAAAGTGTCTTGTGATTTTTAAAATTTTAAAGTAATTGAAGAAAAAGCGACCTGTCCTTGCCGTAGGAAATATAATATTAAGGGTTTTTAAAAAAACATACATAGTAAATTCACCTCTGGTTTATGAATGCAATTGTATGAGGCATATGTAGACATCTTACAAATCGCATATACTTCTTAGAAATAACTTTGCTAAGGAAAGGAGTTAACTGCTGATGTGTAGATGGAAGGATCAGAGTCAGCCACATGGAAACTGATTTTAATGAATTTTCATCACTTAAAGGCTCACTAATATTTTGTAGTAGAAGCTTCTGAACCCACCAAAAGTTAGTATATTTTAAGATTACATTCCCACTTTTGTGGTGCATCAACTCCCCTTCCTCTTCTATTTTGTTCTTTGAACTTTCCATCCTAAAATAGCTATTTAGCTAGAATCAGAAAATCATAGTAATATATTAGGCCAAATTGTGTTAATAGGACAATCTGTTAAATCTACGTGACTATTAGTCATGGTTTAATAATATTTCCTCAGTGAAAATTTGACAAGTGCAGACAATTTTTAAAATTTTTTCCCAAAGCTTTTTTGTTTGCGCTATTCATTTTTCTTGAAATATTTATTTGAAAGCGTGTTCAATTTGTAAGAAACTAAAGTTCACCAACAGTTTCTCTTCTTGTTCTTGAATATATTTAGAAAGTTTGATAAAATGGCTCGTGCAGAGAACTTGGGGAATTAACTTGTGGTGGTGAAGCAACCAGTTAGGTTATCGATAACTTAGTAGACTTTTAGCAGCCCGATTCCTGTTCAGTTGGCTTTCAAAAACCTGAACACACTTAGAATGACTTCGTGATGATTGAAAAATGCTAATTTGACCTATTTTTTAAAAAATCAATGTTATCTACTAATTCAGTGTACAAAAGTGATGCCACAAATCATAACCCTGGGCTGTTCCAAGATCCTTATTCTTTTGACTAAGGTATATACCTGAATCTTATGATGCAGTGAGAATGGAAGAAATAAAAGTTTTAAAATTTAATATGGCATAAAATATCCTTTATATGGATGCCACACTCTGGCCTGGGGCCTTCTCTGCTCTCTTCATCAGTGTTGGGTTTATTCATCCTTTCTCCCTAAGAAGCCTGGCTAAATTCCCAAGATCGCATGGTTGTGTTTATCTTCTCATCATCAATTACTTCATTTATTTCCTAGTTCTTTTAACATAATTTATTCCTAGCAAGTCCATAGGATCAAAGAGCAAAAGATCAGTATTGAAATTTGTCCTATGTAGTTTATTGTCTGGAACATAGTAGTTTCTCAATAAAAGTTTTTAGATAAAAATGGACAGTTTTAAACCATCTCCAAATTAGTAAGTGTTTAAGGGCCAGTAGATCCTAGCTTTGTCCCTTTGTCCCTTATTGCCTACCTACCTTTTTCTCCTAAAATATGATGCTCAGAAATTGTCCAGGAAATCAAAGTTTCTCTGAGACTGTATGTTTATAAGGCTGAAAGTAAATTCTCTCTTCCTTTCCAGTGGAAGGAAAGCAAGTCATTCCACTACAATTGTTTTCTTGAGCATCTGACAGGAGCAGAGGTCTACTTCTATCAGTGAAAGAAGGCTTTATTTGTAGCTTTTTTTCCTCTTTCAAAAACAATTTTCATTTACAAAGGACATAAAACTTGCTTGAGATGGCAACATGAAAATACCTGACCTACTTAAGACAATAAGCTCTTTTGAACAATATGGAACTGTGGATTTGAATTTAAAATTGAGGACAATTTTTTTTAGATATATTCTTTGAAATGGATCACCTGTCCTAGGCAAAAAGGGATGACTCCTTGGCAATACATTTTAGCCCAGTTAAAAATGCCATAATAGCTGTTGCTCTAATTCAAACCGCTTTTGCCCACAGTTTATTCCCAGACTAAGAGGGCTAGAAGGTACTGCCATTAGGTTATTTATTTCGCTCAGTTTTTGTGACTTTTCCTTCATGCTGATTTGTTTTCACTAATATTTCACCAGTGCTTAGCATCTATACTACAGGCTCCCCTCCCACCCCACCCCTAATTAAAACTTGATCCTGTCGATTCCATTAACTTGGGGCTGGGAGGAAGAGACATTTTATAAGAAAAGATTGGAAAACTTAGATGGAAATTTTCAGGTTGCAATTTTTCATCACCCTATTATTTTAAGCTGGCTTTATAATAGGTAACTCTGAGAGATGTCTGATTTTAAATGCACACACAACATTTTATCATTTCATTTATTTTTTTTTTAAAGCTGTTAACGGTAAGCCTATAGGCCATGCTTGTGTACCACTCTAAAAAAAATAAAGAAGCTCATTTGAGTCTTTTGGAAATAACATCATTCTATCATATATGGCACATATCAACAATTTATTTCACTTTTAACCTAGCACATAACCCATCCTGGCATTAAACACGGACGTGGTTTAGAAGTTATTTCCCCCTTGACAAAAATGGGCCATTTTTCCCTGTTTAGCAAAATCTGGAACACAGATTAGTATAGTGCTTTTGGCAGCTAATTTGAACATCAGTGACTCAACTTGGAGAAGAATCTTTTTTCTGCCCTAAAGAATCTCTGAGTTTTCAGACTCCAGTAATTGAAAAATCCCCAAACACTCACTCACTGAGGAGATACACATTACTGCAGGAACAGTCTACAAATTGTAAAGTATTCAATTTACATCCCTAGCACCTCAGGGCAGTTCCTAAGAATTTATATCTTTGCGAACCTTTGAACTAACAAAAGATAACATTTCACAGTAAAGTCTACTTCCATGAAAGTTTTAAATTCCCTTCTTTCCTTTTACAAACCAGCTACTTCCTTCACTTGCAATTCTGAGTAGGAAGAATTTATATTCACTAAGATGCAACTGTAAAATAGGATTGGAGAGAAAACAAAAGAAAAGAAGACAAAACAAGAATATCTTTGCTGTACAAATAAATTTATATTACATTTTCCTTACCCACTGTGGCATAATTATTATAACTCCTTTTTAAGCAAACCTACCTCCCTAATTTTTATTTTTATGATTGCTTTCCTAATTTGAGAAAAAAACAATAAAGGAGCAGATTTTTAATGACTCTTTATTGTTTTTATAGGAGCACTAAATCTTGAAACATCAATGAAGTCAACCCTTGTCAAAAGGTTCAGATTAACAAATAAAATCTCCCTTTTGTTAATTACCAACAGGTATTTCCACAACCAATGAACCTTCAATGATTCCTTTAATTTTAAAAAGATGCTTCTATAGTAGTTGGATCACTGTATTTTCCAGCTTTTATGAATGAAGCAGCAAGAAATTTGCAGTGGATTGAACTAGACCTATATTTTCTAGGTAGGAAATGATCTTTATCTACTCCTTCCTCTGGCCTTTTGATCAAAGATGATTTCTTGAAGAGTCATTACTAATCTTCTGGCTTCTGTGTCCCAGGCCAATTTTAGCATTGGAATTAAAAGTAGAAAAAGCAAAGAAAAACTCTAGTATGCAATCCTGTCTCAATTCTTTAATTAGCATATTCATTATCTGTATTATGGTAACAATAATGAAGAGCTTTAAATGCAATAATTTGGTAAGCTTTATTTAGGTTAAAAATTGATCAATGTTTCTGTTAACTAATAACCTAGGAATCAACAATCTCATAAAACTGGTTTATTCAGAACAGAAAATTAGGCAATCCATCATGACTGATTTGCTCACATTTCCCCCTGCAAATAAGTGTGATGAAAACTTTAAAAGCAATAAGATAATGCACTTTACAAATTCAACTGAGAGAGATGGATAAACTAAGACGCCACTGGCATTGCTTACAAAAAAAAAAAAAAAATCTGTCGTGTTTCCAATTATTTGAGCAGATTTTTGTATCCCAGTTTGCTGCCAGCCTGGCTGCATCTAGCCCCCTCCTCCTGTTTTTTCAAACCAAATCATCAGGTCTTAAATCAGAACAAGCTCATCATATCATACTATGAAAGGCCATCAGGGGATAAAGGACACCAGATGTTATATGAGTTTTCTTTTAGGCTTTCATTTCAGCCTTCCTGCATTCCCCATGCTGCCTTTTACTTGTCAGAAACTAAAATGTGCTTTGATAGATAACAACCCTATTTTCTTCACTGGCTGAGCTTAGAGAATACCATTAAGTATTGATATCTAGGGTGCTTAACTAGGGAATGCAATCACAGCAGTCCCAAAATTGGGGTTCTGTTGCTTTATTTCACATGCCAAGATTTTTGAAAGACTCCAAATTAATTTTGTTTTCCTGAGGAAAAAAACCAGACTTTCATTGTGAGAGATGAAAGGAGGAAGACCCAAGGCAGGTCCGTGGTGGGGTCTCTACTTGCTCCTATGGATCTGAACACATGGCCAAGAGTCCAAAAACCCCTGGGAAACACGCAGAGGTGCATTTTGGAAATGGAATATGGCCTCAGACCACTAGAACGAATTACTAATCTGCTCTGTATTTGAAGCGCTTAACATTTGTGTAACTTTGGTTTTATCAACAGAAAGGGGAATTAAAAAGAGTCTTCTATAACTATTGAGTTACAGAGAACATATCATCATGGGGAATGATGATAGCTATTTTTAAACACATGGAAAACAAGGGCATCTTGTGTCACCTGTGGAGGAGATTCTAGGTCAGCCACTACTGACATACTAGCTGTAAGAGTAGAAGACACTAGCTTAAACCTCTTTGGCTTCCAATGAAAGTGTTTTTTTTAGAAAAGACTTTACAATACCTATGTTGTAAAATGATTATACATAAATCCTACTTGTAGTTAGCATAGGCTCTGCCTGAGAGGTAGACAAATAACAGTCAAAATGAATGAGAAGAAATGACTTCCTGTCTATAGGGGCCTTCTGTCCTGTAGGTGGAGGAAAATCCTGAATCATGTTTTATGGGAAAATAATGCAAAGAGAGATGATTCTTCTTTCTTGTCAGGAGTCACCTTTGGGTTTCACAATAGGAGGACTGATGGGAAGGGTGTGTACGTCACATCAAGTAGGTAGAGGCTAAAGATGCTGCTAAATATTCTACAAAGTACAGGGTAGCTCCTCGACCTACTACCAGGTCTGGAGCACCAGTAATGGCAACATTGAAAACCCTGTTGCAAAGATGCAAATGATAAAATGAGCACTGATATTAATGACTGAGAGACTTGGGACAGGATGTGGTGCCAAAACAAGTTGGGGTAGTCGGTTCCTAGAAAACTGGGGAGAAAAGGAATACTAGAGTCCTCCCATGTGGTTTCCATAGGTGCAAGGGGATTAAACCTTAAGAAACTGCCAGGATTCATCTTCACTTATTACCTGTGACAAATGGCCAGAAATTATTAAAAAATGTCCTGATGGAATTAAGCTGTATGATAAAAAGGCACCCAGTTGCTCAAATTAAATCTAGCAATTGCCCATGAACCAAATACTACTAAATGGCCATGGTGGCTACTAGATAAGTGTTCATTTAATGAACAAAAGAATAATTGTTTTTTAATTAAATGAATAAACAAATGAGCTATTTCTGGATGTCCACACTTGGAGAGGTTTACTGACTCTTCCCCAGTCACTAAGCCCAGCAGGAGTTGTTTAATGACTTGCTCCTTCAGGATTTCAAGGGGCAGATGCAGGCCTCAGAGCTCTTCAAATGCACAAAATCAGCCAGCTCACCTGTATGATCCTCCCTGTGCAATACACAATTAATGCATAAAGTTTACATCTTGAATATTTCATTATTTGTGATCAGTGGCACGTCCAAAATTATTTGCTAACAAAAAACAATTTGAATTTTGTCTTCTTCGTATATTATTTCCAAAGACTGAGAAGCAAGAAAGATTCAGAAACATAAAATAGGTCAAGTCATATGAAAATTACCAATATTCAAACTTTTGACTTGTAAGAATGACAATGTCATATGGTTCAACCCAAATACAAGAGTTTTAAAATAAATAAAGTTAAACATTTTTAATGCTCTGTGTAAATCATATAGAAGAATTTCTCTATCTGGCTACCATTATAAATCAGTTTACTTCAGTTGATGTACAAGGATATATTCTCCTATTTAGCTTTCAAGAGATATAAGAAATGGCTTTCATAGGGATAAAAGCAATCTGGGGAAGGGACCGAAATTCCAGTCCAAAGAGAAACATATTACCATGGATAAAAACAGATTGTGGGTAGGTAAAACCAAGTCTGAACCAGCCCAAAGATCCAAGAAGGTTTTGTTCTTGTGGTGAGGTGAGAAGATTTGGACATAAATAACAATAACTGCTGGAAGCAGTGGTGTATGCCTATAATCCCAGCCAGAAGTTAATTTTTACTTGGAGAAATCCCCTGAAAAAAATATAAATAGATGCTTGATCCTATTTCATGACAAGTAATTTTGAGTTCTCAGGGTATGGATGGAGACACCCAGTAGGTCACATCACAATGGACAAGAATACACTTTGTAAGGAATGCTTAGAAACTGTAAGTAAAAAGTACGAACATTTCTTAAGACTCTTTTTGTTGAGTTTTAGTGTTAATTCTCATTTCTGCTTCTCCTCTGTTATGATTTGAATCGATGAATGTGCACCAAAAGGCTCAGGCATTCAGACACGGGGCTTTAAGAAGATGATTAGATTTTGGGACCACTAACCTTAACAATAACCTTGTCCACTGACATGTTCACAATTGAATGTGCTGTTAGGAAGTAGGGCCACATTGGAAGAAGTAGGTTCATGAGGTGTACTCTTGTCCTTGGCCTTTCTTCTCTCTTTGGCTCTCTTTTTAGTCCCTCTGCTTCCTGGCTACCATGAGGTGAGCAGCTTTCCTCTGAAGTGGTATTTCTGCCTTGGAGTCAACTGAGCATGGACTGAAGCCTTTGAAACTGTGAGCCCAAATAAATCTTTTCACCTTTAAGTTGTATTTGCCAGGTGTTTTGTCTCAGCAATGGAAAGGTGACTAATACATCTTCCTATTTCCCAGACCATTTATCTTCCTCATTCACCTTATTCCTTTAACCTTGGAATTTCTCAGGACACTGTTCTGGTCATTTACTCTTCTGACAACATCTTTTTCTGGGACCAGCTCATGCCAAAAGCGTGGATTTCAGTTCTCAATATACTGTATACTGATGACTCTTTACTCTTCCAATTAGTTTCTTAAACTCCAACCATGAAAAACCAACCTAACTACATGGACATGTTTCAGATGCCTCTATTAACAACTTAGTATTATTATCCCTAGGTCTCTTACTAACTACCCTTTTTATCATTGGTTAATTATATGGCCATTTTGTCTATACTGGCTCCTAAATTCTTCAAGTTTTTTCTTGTTTTGTACATGACCATGATCTTTTGCAGCTATGTGATGTTGTGTTAGTTAATCAACTTCACTAAAACTTTAAAGAATGTCACCTTTAGTTTTTTGTCTTGATGCTAAGTCTGCACATTGCAGCTAAATCTATGCATTTGTAATACAAATCTCATTGTGATATTTCTCTCCCAAAAAATATTCATTGAACCCCCATTCATATATGAGAAAATTCAGTTATTAAGTATTGCTTTTTTTCATTTACCACCTCATATTTTATAATAATTTCCTATTTACATGTGTTGCCATATGTCTTTCCTCATACTGCTTATTAATAATAGCTTGTCACTGGCTTTCAGTAATAATTTCATGTTTAGTCTTCTGATCAACTCTACCTCATTCTCCAATGAGACATCCTTTCCTCCATGTAGAATCCATGGAAACCCTTGTGTAGGTCAAATTCCTTCTTTTCCTATTCACTTACGGCATTCTGAACTGTAATTAATTTGATGGTATTATATTTTCAAATATGCTGTTTCATCTCATTAAATTTTCTTACTATCAACAAAGGAGATATGTCAAAGGGATTCTGAGTCCAGTCTCAACTCAAATATGGAAAATTTGCTTTCACCTGCTTTAAAAATGATTTAGTAGTATTTCATTTAAGGAAATTTACCTATAGCAACATCAGTAAGAACAACAAAAATCATAGAAAACTATTGTCATCTGATGTTGAAATTATTTGCCAGTAACACTTATAAAGTCATTAATGATATGCACCAAAAACTATACATAGAAACAAAATGTCTGTGTTAAACTGAGAAGATCCTACCCATAATAAGCACTGAACAAATGGAAGACTATGATAACAATCATGTTTCCATGGTAAACAGTCAAGACTCAGTGTTTTTATATTTGGCAAATTTTGGCTAAATGAAATTTGCGTATGTATGTGTGTGTATAAATACCAAAAGTTAATATACTTAACCTTCTGTAAATGTATATATGCACATATATTAATACAGATAGGTACATTTATAATCTGCCTATTAAAAAACCTTCTCTATCTGAAGTTGTAAAAAGCCCAGTTGCTAAATCTTCCTATCCTACCTCCCCTAATTGCATTTAGTTAAGGTATTTAGGGTGCATTTACAAAGCCGTCTTCTGGAAAGCGGTTTGCAAATGTTGTTGCACATGAGAATTCAATGTAATTATCTATTGTCACCCATGTAGACATAGAGGATTATAAAAAGTTCTTTTTAGTCATGAAACCCATGTGGATCTCATACCACATGGGTATCCATCTGCAAATCAACCACAGACAAGGGAGAGGAGATTTATTGATTGTACAACCTGAGCAGCTCTAACTATGCAAGAGTCACCATTAAAAGTGAAGATGACGGCTTGAAGGAAACCTGCGACCGTAGTTCAAACAATCTGAGTAGATTTCATAAAGGGAATCTGAGACTATAGATGGCTAATACATGGCTAAATAAGAGATTGCTCAAACTGGGCAATTTATAAGTTAAATCATAAATATACAAAGTCCAGTTGCTCATGTGTTTAGATACATGATTATCTAAACAAGAGATACCGGACAAGAATTTCTGTGATATCAGAACTCATCATCCTAAAATAGAATTGAGGGAAAAATTAAATGGATTTTTAAAAATCAGTTAACATAATGTATTACTTATTAAATTCTTCCATGGAGCAAATAGAAGACTAATTTCTCTGGAGCCATTCATGCCCCCAAAAGTTATAATTAAAGACACAAATTGAATGATTTTAATAACGATGAACATTCACCTTTTTAGTGCTTAGGTATGGTAATATGATAGTCACAGAAGGACTCCGTCTTCCATTTTCATTTAACTTTCCCTTCTGGGACTTATAAGGGCACGTTTCCTCATTTATTTATTTATGTACATGAAAATATCAGGAACTGAGTGGGTGTTTTTTAAAGACAGAATTAGTCTCAACTACTCCAAAAAGCACTGTGGGACTTTGAGGCTGCAGAAGGGTGTCTGAATTTCCCAGGGTGCACAACTACGAATGTTTACTTCTTTGTATCATCCAGTCTTACAGGGTCCTGCCAGGAACAAGTGTTTGCACACACATTGGCCCACTGCCTCTGTTGTTTTCTTTCTTACAGAACACAATTAGTGATCACCGACGCCTTTGCAGAAAAGCATTCATAAAGGAAAAGTGACATCAAAAATATCCTTAAAGATAGAGGAAAAATGCAGTATTAAAGCTTGCATGAAAAAAGAAACCTCTACAAGCCAGTTGGTTTGAATATTTGTGGTTTTGTGTCATTTAGGAAAATCCTATTATGGTTTTAGCCACAGACACATCCCTGGTGTGCAAGACAGAGGCAGTTCATAAAACATGCAGCATTTTCTGCCAGAAAATAGGGCAACCTATTGCTTTCTGTACATGGCTGTTACACCCCGGTTCCCATCAATAGAACATAATCTCATTGCAACCGGCAATACTTGGGATCAGTGAGATACCAGTTTTCTAGCTATGTGTCGGCTGCTCTTACCAAAAAGACAAAAGTGTTTTGTGCTTTGGCAGTGACTGGTGTCTTCAGAATATGTCTATGAAGCAAGGTATCAAAACAAAGAACTATAGTAGTTAAAAGCGGTACTCAAAAAAGCCCATCTCCTTTTTCCCACTTTCTCCTCAATCTCTTTCTCTTTCTTGCATGAACTGTCCATTCTACAAATGCCATTACAAAATGATTTGAGTCACAGTGTCAGCTATGTAATTAATCCCCCCATCACCGGATGCCAAATTAGATGCCTGTTTCCAAAATGCCTTCTCACTGCTAGAGAAGGGGGATGCATGGGTATTTGACACTTGATCACTACAGTTCCCCCGAAGAGAAGGCCAGATGCCAAATTCCAAAGGCCTGTGTGCAGCCCATGCTAGGTTGGCCACACACCCAATCTGGCCAGTCTTTAGCCGTGTAAAATAAAATAAATTTTGCAGTGCTGTTATCACAATGATTAAAATATAATAAGCTAATGAGATTACAATAGCTGATTGTGAACAAGACCAATTGTGTTAATTGGAAGCTCCTGAATAGCAATTTTAGCTGCTGCTGAGTTTTGAAATATAATCAGTTTTACTAATTTTATCCGATTTCTTAATGAAGCTTGCCCTGAGCAATTGTTCTATGTGTTCTTTAGCAAACAGTGTGTGTCATAACTGCTGACATTAATCTTGATTACTTTAGTTAAAATAAATAGTTATACTTGGGTGGCTTTCAGAAAATACATCATAGGAGATGTAATGCTGGAAAGCAAAGAGGTTTTGGTTTTTAATCTTTATTTGGCTACATTTTATTTGCTACTTTGAACCATGAAGAATCTCTTTCGGTGTTACCAGATATCTCCCAGGGTCTTTATAATTAAACAGAGTTACTATTTGTTGTTTTGTTATCTTCTTCCATCAGTGAGGAATAAAGGTAAGATTTACACTGAAGAGAAGGTAGCGAATATCAAAAGTATCCTGTACACAGGATCAAGAGTCAAAAAATAAAAATAAAAGTTGTTGAAGTTCTCAGACAAAGTTCCTACCTGCAAGCCTCTGTGTTATAAACCAACAACATCAAATCCAACCACCAACATTCATGACCGAGATGGCAAGAGAGCGAGCACTTAAGTTATTTGTTTTCACAGTAGATTAATATACATTGGATGGCTCCTCCAAGCTTTTTAAATGTGCTGGAAGGCTGCCATCCCATACAGGCAGTTATAAAAGACTGGAAATGCCAAAGGAAACTAAAGTTTGAAGAAACCAAAAATGCCATTTACATTAGCTAAAGAAACATCTTTCATGCTGTTGATTTTTTAAATTTGCAATCTTTCAACATCTGCAATTAGGTCTGTATATTTAGATTATTTAGTGTTTCTGAGAAAAGATTAAATGGGTTTTTACAGCAAGAATGGAGGGGATAAGATAAAAGCTCCTGAAATTTCATAAAATATGTAAAATGAGATAATATATATTAAAAAATCAAGAAAACATTTCTAAAATCTTGTAGTTCCACAAGCAAAGATGTTTTATACCCCACTCATTCTCACGTACACCTAACATCTTTTTTATTGAGTTCTAACATTGCATGCTAATAGATGCAGAACTGGTACAAATCTTAAGTGTGCAAAGCAATGTACTTCTAAGTACGTGTACAACCATTACTCCCAAGATTAAGATCAAGAGCTAGAGCATTTCTAGTACCCTAGCTCGCATTTTACAATTATGTGATGTATGTTGGTGTTTATTTTCATCTACATATCTATGTTTATGAATTAGTGAATGACTCCATTTCTTGTTTCCTTTGCTAGATTTGATATTGAAAGCTTATAAGTCATGTGCATTAGGGGTTTCCAAGCTTTCATTTTCCTACTCTCTGGAAAAGCACATACGTTTTTTATAATGTTTCTGGAAATTTTGATAAGGAGGCTCCTTGAAAAGCACCCGGTCATATTTCATATTCATATAGGTAATTTTTTCATGTTCAAATGATCTCAGATTTGACTAGTTTTGCTACAGTCAGACTCCCCCCACCCCCCCCCGAAATTCATGTGTTGGAAACTTAGTTCCCCAGTGCCACAGAGCTGGAAGGTGAGCCCTTGTGGTAGCTGTTTAGATCATGAGTTTTCTGCTCTTCTGAATGGATTGATCCAGTTATAAAGGGGCTTAAAAAGGGAGTTTGAACCTTTTTGTCCTTCTGTGCCTTCTGCCATGTGAGAACACAGGATTTCTCCCCTCCACATGAACTAGTGTTCAAAGCACTATTTATAGGGGAGTTTTAAAAATTATCATTCTTAAGGAAATCACCAAGAAATGGAATATAGTAAAATTTCACATAAATACTGGGCAGAAATTCAAACCTAATTCCCCATTCCTTTGAAATAGTCTTGTCTATCTTCCCATACCTTCCACCTCCACAGCCCCTAGGAATGCGCTGTCCTTGTACTCTAGGGACAACCCCGTCAGCTCTCTACTGCCCCACAGGGCTCAGCTGTCAGAGTAAGAATGGGTTAAGAACTCCAACCAGTCCTTCCTTCCTTTACCAATTTGCATGTTTTAAGATCATTGAGTCTGTATTTAGATTGATTCAAAAATAAGGCTATATAGGTAAATGATCTGAATCTTGTTCTCCAAAGAATGTATCAAATCGCAAATATAATTTTGAATTTGTTTTCCTTCCCACAAAAGCCCAGATGGAGTGTAATGAAAACTCACAAATTTCTTTAGCAGTTTTCAAGTACAAATAATACATTATTGCATGTTTGATTTCTTTTGGTGGGAAAACGGCATTACTAGCTCATTCCAATGAGACGGTATCATGTTTCACATGCCAAAATCCATTTTGAAACTCAGCTATCAGTTTAGTAGTCTGGGAGGAAACATATTCCAAGGCCTCTGTGTGAAAAGAATGGCACCAAAAGTAAAAAGTTCTAGGTTTAAACCCACCCCTAAATTGTGTGATTCAAGGCAAGTCATCAAACTCTGAGACTCAAATTTCTCAATGAGAAAGCAAGATTTATATCATCTATTGTTTGGTTTAATATGAATAATATAGAATTCTTGTCAAAACAATGTTGTAACTAGCATGAGAATTTCCCTAAGAAACATTTATAGAATATCCACTTGTATATATTAGGTTTTACCTATCTCATTTTTAGAAAATGTCCACTTTCTGGCAGGTGCTGGCATAATCTATGCTCAATGACTCAGAATTGTGGATCAGCTGCCATGCAGAGAAGCAGGCTACACCTAAGCTTCCCCTCCACCGAGGAGGAAGAAGGGTGCGTGTGGGCAACGTTTTAGTGATGATTGGAAGGGAGGCTGATACCTAGGTACCGTAAGTCAGAGGACATCTAAAGAAGCTGACCTCACAAAAATACAGGATAGAACCGTGGTTATTAGGAGCTGGGAAATACAGGGAGGGAGAGAGAAGGAGGAGAGAAAGGTGATGGGTTACAGAAATGGAACCTGATGGCAGGAATAGCTCCTAATGTTCTGCAGCTCAATAGGCTAACTATAGAGGTTTCTGAATGTTCCTAAACAAAGGAGCAGTACATGTTAGAAGTACTAGATAGATATGCCATTTCCCCAATTTGATCACTATACAATGTATACAGGTATTGAAACATAACATTGGGCCCCATAAATATGTACAACTATTGTGTGTTGATTAAAAATTTAAAATATATTGGAAAGGAAGAAGAAAGACAGACAAAACAAAGACCAAAAAAGCAGTTAGAATGAAACTTACTCTTGTTTTGAGCTTTGTGTGATGTTTTCCAAATGCTTTCAGTTTTTTGTTTTTTGTTTTTTGTTTTTTTTTTGCATTTTACCAAATTCTCATTGTTTAAAAAACAAGTAATTCAGAGAAGTAGAGAGTAACATGATATAATTCTCTGACTTCTTCTGTCTACCGAGACCCTAAGCGCCCATTCTTAAGAGTTTGATGTGTAGTCTTTTTTAATGAAACACACACATACACACACATGCAAACACAGAAAAAGAAAGTTTAATTTTCATGTGACTTATCACACTCAACATTTTGTGACTCGACCACTTGTACTTAATATAAACATTCTTCAATATCATTGTAATTAGAACTTTATCACTTGAAATATATTTTCATAATACTCTATCAAATCTATAAACCAAGGTTTGTTAAACCACTGCATTAATGATGATCACCTGCTTATCAAATATGCTCTGTGGCCCATTCCCTTCCTATAATGTGCAAGTATCTGCAGGAGGGTACAGATTCCCAAGTAAGGTGGACTTAGCTGGATAAACTATTGTTCTTTTACATATCCTGAAAAATTCCCAAATTATTCTTTGAAAAACTATTGAGCTTATTTGCATTCTTCTTCAGAACTGTATATACTACAATGTAACTTAAATATATTGCAGTCTACATGAAAATAAAAATGAGCCAGTTGGGTCTCAGAGCCCTGACACATTGGAATTATTTATGAAGGTTATATAAATATACAGTTTATTTAATTCCTAAACATTTTGTGTTACTATTGAACATTAAGTGATATTATTATTAATATTAGAATTTTTAAAAAATGATTTGGTATTATACATTTATAATATATATAGCCACATTGGTGAAATTTCTTAATCATTCTCAATAATATATTTTTCTTTCTCTTTCTCTTTGATTGCTCATTGGCAAAGCTCTCTAGTACAAAATAATAATACAAAGCATTAATAAAATAAAAGATATAAATATTACTTCATCCCATTAATAAATATTAAGAAAACAGCAAGATTTTAATATTTTCTATTAAGCTTTTAATATATTGAATAACTTTAATAAAAATCTCTTAATATGAATTACTTTTTAGTCCTTGACTCAATAACTTTTCTTTACAGTATTTAATGATTCTAAGCACCACTGGCTAATGTGTGTTTATGCTTTAGTAATGAGTTTTGTTCCCACATGTGTAAATTATATGAAACTAGAGTTATTTTTTGGTGCTATTTGATACCTAGTTTTTGTGTTAAGAATGTGGTAGCCTTACAGCATAAACTGAAGAGCTTTTCATACTTTTCCAAGTTCTCAAATAGTTTACATAGGAATTCTCTTCTTTGAAAGCTTGGTAGATCCTTGTGTCAAAATGATAAATGAATTTAAACTCTAATCAAATTATAATTTCTGCTAGAAGAAAAGAAAAATCATAATTTAAAAAGCTCCTCTTCCTATCTCTTTTTCTTGCTCACATACCATACACATTTATTCATTGCATATGAGGTGCTGCACATTATTTAAGATATGTTATACAAACTGGAACAAGACAAAATCCCCATCACCAATAAATTAAATAGAAGAAGACATGCAAATTAAAAAACACAAAAAATAATAACAGTTATGATGATATTCAAAGTCTATAAATTCTGGGAGTTGTTCATCAAAGAGGAGGCAGAGACATTAGGACCCAAAGGGAAGAGGACTCTTGGAAAAAGATCCCCACTTTCGTGGAACATGCAGGATGTGTTTCAGAGAATGGAAACACTGTGTGCAGTAAAAAGGTGGTACAATACATTTAATTACTGTAGGATTTCTTCTGAGTTTAGGGAAAAAAATCATTAGCAAACATCGTGTATCTTTCTCTCCGGTTCGGAGCAGTGAAAGAGAACAGTTTTATGATATTGGTTTCTGTTCTGAGAACATGCTGAGTTGCTTGGCTGGGCAATGCACATCTTTCAAACTTTGCTAATTCTTCAGTTCCAAATATTTAAAGTATCTGTAACCTAGTTGCTGCTCTTGTTTTGGTAAATTATGTAATAAGCATCGCTCACTTGCCAATACCAAGCAGCTTCATAGTCTCTTAACGTGTGTAATTCTATCAATCTAATGTGAAAGCTAGACTTTCATTTATAATACTATGTGAAAAACACTAGAGTCTATTATAATTCTTTCTCAAATATGTTTCCTCTGTAAATTGGAAGAGGAAAATGAAAATTCAATTTTCTTTTAATTAAGGAAAAAACTTAACATTATAGAAAAAAGACATTTTCTGTTACTCACCAAGGAAATCAATGCTTTGAAAAACATCAAAACCCTTATTGATTAATTAAAATTATTATTGTTATTACAGGTAAGCATGTGTTGTTCCATTGCATTTTTTGAGATCTCTTCACATATGTATCATTTTGATGATAGCTGTGTATAAACTATTTTTATTTATATATGGTAAAATGTTCTAGTTGTGAGCTACAAAATATCACATAAAGTGTGTTTCTACAGTTAGATACAAAGTTTGTATTTCTTATTGATCACAATAGAGGAGTTGCTATATTTACCTGTTGGTACTTTTCATGTTTTATAGAAAGGCGTGCATTTCTGGGTTCAGCCTACCAAAATATGCTCTGACTATGTGCATGCATACATACACATTAGGTTTGAATGTATAGCTATATTTGTATTTATATACAAATGCCAAAATAATTTTCCAAATGAGTGCAACTACATTTTGATAACTGGAGATTGATACTGTACTTAGAACAAAGAATCTAAATTTGGTTCAAGGTTGAGTTCCTTTAGTAGATGAGAGCAAGCCAAAAAGTGACGCACTATTACTGTGGTCTGCGGCAGCCATGCATGACAGAGAGGGGCAATGCCCCAAGGAGGGAGAGCTTCACACCATGCACTGAGACATCTGGACCCGCGTTATGGTTTAGATCTAGTGTCCTGTAAAAGGTTCGTGTATTCAGAGGTGGGCTTTTGGAAGGTAATCGGATCATGCCAGTGCTTTTATTCATCTGGAGTTCAGAACTAAATGTACTATGAGGAGGTGGGACCTGGTTGGAAGAGGCAGGTCGCTGGGGGCAGAATGTCTCCCTTCCCATCCCTCCTGGTTCCTGGCTACTACGATGAAGTATCTGTTCCTCCACCGTGCCCTCTTGCCATCCTGTTTCTGCCGAGGAGCTGGCCAACCATAGATTGAAACCTCAACTTATCAAGGAAAGAAAAAATAGATGCTGAAGTTGCTAAGAACAAAGGTAAGAATAAATCTTCTTTCCCAGAAATTATGACTAAGAAAAAAAGAAATATATGCTATTTTTGCTATGGCACCTCCAACTCCCAAAGTTATGGTCACTGTGTATGAGAAATGCTTAGGTAAGATAGGAAAGGCATTAAATTATAGGATTTGGTGCTATCCATAATTTCAGGCATCCATTGGTAATCTTGGAACATATTATTTGTGGATAAAGAGGTGCTACTGTAGATACTGAGAAAAGGCTAGCTGAGTACATTTCTCTAACGCGCCTCTTCAACATCACTTTATCTAAACTTTCTCATTCAAAATCCAAGAAAAATAATTATTTTTACAATAGTAAGGAAGCTTATGCATCACTGGACTTAGCTCTGCTTCAGATCTCAAGTCAACATCTTACTAGTCTAATAATTGCAGGTAAGCTACTCATTGGAAACAGAAAAATAATGTGAGTCTGGGATAAAACTATTAATACAAAGGATATGATATAGTGTGCTGCATATAATGAGCATTCAGTAAATGTTAGGTATTATTTATTTTAAACATCAAAAACAACCTTTCTCTCTGCATGGTATTGTTTCTTTTTAAAGATTAAAATATCTCTTATTTTCTCCCTTGTTATTGCCAAATGGAGAGAATGTAAATATATGAGATTGCTGGGGAGACTTGGCAGTCTTTTCATATTTACTTGGCCTGTTAAATGCAAATCCAATTTGAGTACATCTCATGAAGAATATGATTTGTTACCTGAATAAGTCTGTGCCAATGGATCAGATCTACTTAAAGTGTTTCTCTTACAGCTGTGTGTATGACTGGTGATTTACTCAATGTACTTTGCTTGGGATCCTATTTTTATCTGTTAGTTTGCTTGGCATTTATGTTGTGACTGTGGTGGTTAAAGTTTTTCTTATTATATGTGTACCTGTGTGGATCATATTGTGACCCTTGGATCTATACACCCCTGTGTACCAAACCCAAGAATTCATTGAGGTGTTAGACTGTAGATAGCCTAAGAAAAGACAACAAAATAAGATAACATAAATATAATCTATAATTCAGTGATAAAGAACTACAAAAGGGACAATAAGTATATGCATTAAAATACTTCAAATTAGAGAAGGCGAATTGGCTCTATATTGGTGATATACAGAAAGAAAATGGATTTATAGTACGGCATAAAAGCAGTAAGCTGAATTCCCTGGTAGACTGACTTATTGAAATATTTTTGTGAATGAAACTGATGTAAGAAAAATTACACAGTAAGTAAGTAGCAGAGTTAAGATTTAAATCCAGTTCACTGAAAAGTCCCTGAATATATTCATGTCACATGATTCCATTTTATAAAAATGATAGAATGTCTTTACCACTTGAAAATCTTGGAAAAAATGGAACAAACACATCTTTCATAAAGCTTATCTTTGCAAGATAAGTGAATGTGGAAAATTTTGTTTATATTAATTATAGTGACAGATGTTGATATTAAAATATGTCAAATTTATTTAAACCATCCTAGTAACAGTATAGCAGCCTACTTTGAACACTTCATTGTCAAAAATCTAATGTATTTTATGTACAGTCCTTTCTGACAAAAAGGGAAATCACTCAGTATTCCCTGTTCAAGAACCTTAAATTGCTCATTACTTACTGAAAAATGAATAATGAATATTGATTTAATAATCTAGTCATTGGACAACTTTACAATCATCCATTCAGTCAATAAATATTCACCAAGTGCTACATATTAATATAATTAAAGAGCAAATTAGAGATTTTTTTTTAAAGTAAAAAATCCATGACTTCCAGGAAATTACTTTTCTAACTACCTCTTTCCTTCAGGGATCACCAAGTCCTAGGGAACAATGGTTTGGGTGTTTATCCATAGCTTCTAATATGGTGCTGCTTGCAGAATGCACCTTCAGTATTTTTAATAAACAAATTAAATAGATTTTATATAAGTATAAAATCTTGTCACTAGGAAGAACCTAAAAGTCCTAGTGCTAGTATATGCTCTGCTATAAAATATCTTTGGGAATTACAATGAAAGATTTCTCTTCTCTTGCAGAGTCAGAATATACTTTAGTATATCAAAAATTCTTGTAATTTCTACCATCAAGAACTTCCTAGCATTCATGAACTATTTACCACAGAACTATTCAGAAGGAGGATACCATTTGATAGCACCTTTTAATTCATTGGTATATATTTTAATAAATGTTGATATTAACATTTTGTACTTAATTCTAAAACGAATACTTCCTGCTTAATAGTCAAAAATTTAAAAATAACATCTTAGGGAATTTTGTAGTATACTTGAAATTTGTGTAAGAATGGAAAAATGTAATTTGATGACTTTATGGTGGAAAAGTGGACTGGAGACCATTCTTTCAGTTCCTGGTACTGATACTGTACTTGACAGAAGAGCTGGGAGGAGGTAGTCAGGACATGATCTCACAGCTCCCAATGTTTTTCAGTTGTTCTTTGTTTCCACTGCTTGATTAGCTACTTTTTGAATTCCCTTTTATGTATGAAAGAGTCCGTCTTCTCTTTATGGAACCATGTTATGTGGTATTTCAACACCTCCCCAATGTAACCTTTAACTTAGGATGGATCAAGTGTTTGTAAAGTGAAGGAGATTTAATATGTCTCAGATTACAAACACAGGACTATAGTGTGACACAGTCCAGTATATAGAAACTTTATGTCATATTTAGGAATGGAGAGCAAAGCTTTTATAAAATCTATTATCAATTATCTACAATTTCCTCAAAGCAGATATCTGAGCTAGGCTTGCCAAAGTATTTTTCTAGCCAAATGTTTATCAATATACACTGCACTGTTCAAAGATGGCGTCCCTAAATAGCCCATTTCCTTCTCGCATTCCATTTGGTACACCAGATGTTTTGGCTTTTATTTGTTGAAGAGTGTGTGGAGTTCCCATATGTCCTTTTAAAAAATTGTGGCTTTTAAAAATAAAGCTTTCTTTCTAAATGGAAGCGAGCCATAGGTAAAGTCTGACATGTGTTATTACCCAGAATGTCTGCTGCTGTGGATACATTTCTAGGATTTATTTGTAAAACACTTAATTGAAGACACTGTTCTTGATTTTCCCATTAATTTTAAAGGAAGGGTGGGTTACAATATTTCCTTAATTTTGCAGAGAAAAAAATGGAGTTCCTGTGGAAATTACAAAACTTGACTTTTGTCAATCAAGTAGTCAGGGACAAAGCTAAGTTTAGAATCCCAACACTCTTTTGTCTTCTAATACATCCATTTTGATCCACTGTGAGCAGTAGAGGTCCCAATTCACTTTACTTCTAATTTCCTATTTTCAAACCCCATTGCATCTGAATTTACAGTGACCTTAACCATGCTTACTTCACTGAATGAAATAATCTCTTTTCTTTCAACTAAATAACTTTTTTGTAAAAGGAATTTTTTTGTGTTTTGTTTCTTTTAATGGGTCTTCTCTTCAAACTTGCATTTTATTTCTCTAGGAGTAAGAAGGATCTCAGGAAATGAGGTTCACTCTAGCTCCTTATACAGTAGTTGTGTTGATCAGCTTTTCAGTTGCTGGACAAAACGCCTGATGTACAGATTTTAAGAAAAGAAAGATTTATTTTGGCTCACAAATTCAGTAGTTTTGGTATGTGCTTGGCTGGCTCCAAGGCAAACATGGAAGAACCGCGTGGAGGAGGAAAGCTGATCAACTTTTGGCATGTGGGAAGCATCAAGCAGTTGGACAGTTTGACAGGAAGGGGCCAGGTATCAGATATGGTGCCCAGAGTGATGCACCATGATCTGCTTCCTCCAAGTGGTTGTCACTCCTCATAACCCATTCAGCTATGAACTTGTCAATGGAATAAGCCATTGACCAGGATAGTGTCCTCACAATCCAGTCTCTTCCCCAGAGGTCTCTTAATCCAGGCATGCTGACGTTCAAGATGAGCTGTGTGACACAGTAATTCCTTGAAGAATATGTTCCAAGGCCAAGACTCCCAGGGGATGCCTAAAATAATGCATGTATGTAGCGGAAAGATATCTTTCCGCTACATACATACCTATTATGAAGTTTAATTTAGAAATCAGACACAATAAGAGACTAAGAACAATAACAAGAATATAGAATAAATATAAGAATAATAAAATTACTATTATCACTAATGTTGCATTTTGAACCACTTATTATTAAGTGAAATAAAAGCTTCTTTACACAATCATTCAGATACCCTGACAGTCAGTTTGATAACTGATACTGCTAGTAAGTGAAAAATGTTAAGGTAGCATTTATAGCATGAATACACTGACAAAGGGATTATTTTTGTTCCCAACAGATTGGAATGGAAGAGTACAAGATGTCAGCACACTACTAAAAATGTTGCTCAATTTCAAACATTTGAATCATTTACTTCTGGAACTTGCCTTTGAATATTTTTGGTATATAATAATTGACAGCAGATAACTGAAAACTACATAAAATGAAACTATAGATGAGAGGGGCAACTATAATTTCCTCACCAGGAAAAACATGGAAGAACAAAAAAATAACCATTTCTAATCATGAAAACCTTGATAAGAAGCACTCCAATTTTAAGTCCAGGAGTAAAACCTGTGCACACATAGGAATGATGGTACCTAGTGTGAAAGTTTTATGAGTTCGTGTTGTCTGCTTTAAACACTAAAAACAGTTTTCCAGACTTTGTATCATTGTGGACTGAGTTCCTACTATGCATATGTGCAATTCCCTTTAAAATTTTTAGTTAATAAGACCTCCAATCTCACATGGTTCCATTAAAGGACTCGATATCACTGCCACTGGTACCAAAAAAACTTAACAAATTTAAAGAAAAGAACTTTGCATTTCATGTAAACTTCCATGGTATTTCATTTCTTTCTTATCTAAGATTTTTGTCTTAAATTAGAGTTATTAACTTACACATCTCCTCTTCTGACACTAATTTCCTTGGAATCAAATGTAAGTATTATCATCTCTTGACATTCATTAAGTATCTAACACTATGTTTTTTATGTAGTTACAGTTTGTTATTTAATTGTTTAAAAAGGATGGCCACTGATACCACCTGATCATTTTGTTAAAGTTAATACTGAATATACTAACTAAGACAATTAAACAAGGAAATTAAACACAAGAAGATAGAAGCAAAACTATCATCATTATTTTTCGGATAATTTTATCTACTCAGAACACCCAATAGAGGCACCCAAAATAACTGAAAAAAATAAAATCAAAACAGAAACTTGAGACCATACTTTTAAGAGAACTAAATCAGACACACGTTTAAATATCATATTGTTTCTCTTGTGTAAGAAACTGAAAGTGCAAATAAGGATCAAAATGGATGATCAATATTGGAAAACAGGAAGAAAATGTTCAAATGGGAAGGGGAAAAAGGGAGGGAGAAGGGTGAAGGGAAGGAAAGGAAAAGAAAAGAAAGAAGAGAAGGAAAAAATGGAAACAAAGCTTTTGTAAATAAGGAGGGGAAGAGGGGTTGAAACAAGGGGAGGGAATGGGGAAAACATTTCAGTACAATTAATGAAAGGTTAACTTAAAAAATCAATAGCCTTCCTATAAAAAATCACTGTGGAGGAGAAGTTCATAATAGCAGCAAAACATAAAATCCCTTGAGAAAAATTTAACAAAAATTTACAACGTCTATGTGAAGAAATTTTATCATTCACTTTAAAACATTTAAAAATTTTGAATAAGTAGAACTATTTCCTTTAAGAAAATAAAACTAGCCTATAACATAAATAATACTCCCTAACATAACATAAATGTAATTTAAAAGTCATTGTTTATTTGTGGTAGTGGGGATTGAACCAGGGCCTTTGCACTGAGCTATATCCCCAGCCCTTTTTAATTTTTTTTTTTTATTGTGAGGCAAGGTTTCACTGAGTCCCTAAATTGCTCAGTCTGAGCTGGAACCTGTGATCTTACTGCCTCAGCCTTCCTAAGTGCTGGAGTTACAGGCATGCACCACCATGTCAGGCTTGCATTTTAATCCTGTAGTGTTGGGTGAGAGGCTCCCAAGGTCCCTACATGAGAAACTTAGAAGGAGACCATGCCTCCGTTACATGACTCTCGGCAACAGGAAAGGAGACTTACCCACTTGGAGAATTCCCTGTCCTTTTCTTGCTATTGGAAACCCAGCAGTTGTCTTCAGAGACACATTCACTCACTCTGGCAGTGCTGACTAGAGAGTCAGCTCCTTCATCTACTTCCGGGGAACATACAGGCTCTGCAGGGGATGCAGAGGAACACACTCTTAGGGGTGCCTGGCTGAGTGATGCTAATAAAAATGTATGTTCTCCTAGCTTTTATAACTCAAGGACTTTCATTGAAATAACCAACCAACCAACCACTTCTTATTAATGAGAAAAATAACTACCCCTTCTTGGACTTAGAATAAATGTCCACTTCTGTGACATGTACATTCTTCTGCTACTCAGGATTTGTGCATCAGTGTAAATGTATGGAGAAGGTGAGCGGATTATATGAACATGGGATGTGTGTGTATTATAATACGGTGTTGTAATCATATCTGTGCTACTAACTCACTAATTTTTGTTATCATAACTCCTTCCACTGATTTCAAACTCAGAGAGAAAAAGAGGCATTTCCCTGCCTTTAAATTTTCCCTGTGACATTCTTCAACTATAATTATGTCATGTTACACTCTGCCATATCACTTTGTGCTGTATGATACCAATCGGGGACTTGGCTGAGGAGTTGAATTATTTCCCTTGTTCAATTAGTTTGAAATTTCTAATCCAAGATTAGTTAATTAATCTTTTCAGACTTTCATTCTAATCACAAGTCTACTGTAGAAATCAAGATATCATATAATCATGAGCAGGCCTCTAATACAGTTAATTCCTTATCCATAAATGGATCTTCAGCAAGCCCAAGTTTTTCAGTGTTTTTTTTTGTTTAGTTTTGCCATTCTAAATTAATTATAATCGATAGTATTTCAATTACTAAATTCATTTTGTTTTGAAACAAAAAAGTTGCCTTCACTCTTAGGTTGATTTTTAATTCATCCTTTAATATTTTTATTATCACTGGCTTTTGAAAGAATTTCAGCTCATAATGACAAAGATGAGCTACACTATGAAACATGCTGAAAAATAGTACAAGGACTTTGAATGTGCCTAAGTAATTCAAACAATATTATGTATTAATTTGAATCTATTTTAATCATCTTTTCATCAAAAGTAACTTTTTTACTATACTTTTGCATGTTAATAACAACTTTAAGTTTCCGTAAATAATTAGTTGTAGGATTTCTAATTACCTTGAATTTCATTTAGCCTTTGAAATGTATCCTTAAATATTAGTTTGTTCTATTTGACCCCCATATGGTTGAAACTTCTTCCGTAAATATTCCTTTGAATTAAACTGAACAAAATAGGAACACATTTCTCCCACTGAGTCATTATTTTTAAAGCCTTGCATTGGGTGCATCTTGCTTCCTCTCTGGTGAAGTCAAAGTGTTACAGTTAACAAAGTGTTGCAGTTACCAATAGTCCAGGTTATTGTGTATAACAAGGAAAGAACTGCCAAGCATGCACCTCCTAGTGAATAGTAGTAGTTGCATTTTTTTTTTGCTTAAATTCTTTTATTGGTACATTTTAGGTATACAATACGTTTACATTTATCATTGGGTACTTGTACCAGTACATGATGTATCTTGGTTCTTATTTTTTCCTCATTACCTGTGAGCCCTTCACCCCTCCACCCTTCCCTGTTTACACACTTCATTTCCTTTTTTTTTTCTCATAATTTTTCCTTTCCATTCTTCCCTTTCCCCATCTCCTCCCACCACCCTTACCCCTTTGGACCTTTTCCTATTTCAAAGTATCAATTATTAGTTACTAATCCTTTTAATCCTTTTTTACACTCTCAGTTTCTCACACTAGAGAAACTATTAGGTATTTACACATGTGTGCCTTATTTATGTCACTTAAGAGTGTGGCCTCAATATGCATCCATTTAGCTATAAATGACTCTAGTTTCTCATTCTTCATGGCTGAGTAGTACTCCATTTTATTAAAAAAAAACACATCTTCTTTATCCAGTTTCCAGTTGATGGGCTGTTGGGCTGTTTCCAATCTTTAGCTATTACAAACTGTGCTGCTATAGACATGGGTACACATATATCTCTGTGGTATGATTCTTTTAATTCTTTTGGGAAAATACCCAGCAGGGGAATAGCTGGGTCAAATGGGACCTCCAGCCCTAGTTCTTTGAGGTTTCTCCATACTGACTTCTACAGTGGTTACACAAGTCTGCACTCCCCCCAACAATGGAGAAGGGTTCCTTCTCTCAACAACCACACCAGCATTTGTTGTTGGCTGATTTCTTGATAGCAGCCATTCTTTCTGGGGTGAGGTGGAATCTCAGTGTTGTTTTCATCTGCATCTCTCGAATGACCAGTGATGTTGAGCATTTTTTCATATGTTTATTTGCAGCTTTTACTTCTTTGTCTGAGAAATGTCTGTTCATTTCAGATGCCCATTTTTGAACTGGGTCTTTGAATTTGGGGGGGTCTGATTTTTTTTCAGTTCTTTATAGATTCGAGATAGTAGCCCTTTGTTTGAGTTACAGCTGCTAAAAATTTTTTCCACATTGTAGATTGTCTGTTAGCTCTGTTGATGGTTTCTCTTGCAGTGCAGAAGTTTTTTAATAAGATGAAATCCCAGTTGTTGATTCTTTCTGCTAGTTCCCGTGCTACTGAGGTTTTGTTCATAAAGTCTTTTCCTATGCCAATATCTTCAGGAGTTCTACCTAACTTATCTTCCAGAAAGTTTAGTGTTTCTGTCTTAATTTAGATCTTTAATCCACTTCTATCTTAGTTTAGTGCATGGTGATAGATATGGGTCTAGTTTTAATCTCTGACAGGTTGAAATCCAGTTTTTCCAACACCATTTATTAAATAGGCTATCTTGCCTCCAATGAGGGTGGTTGGCTCCTTTGTCAAAGATGAGTTGGCTAAGTGTGTCTGGAGTTGTTTCTGCATCTTCTAATCTAGTCCACTGATCCTTGGGTCTGTTTCTTTGCCAGTACCATGCTGTCTTTATCACAGTAGCTCTGTAGTATAGCTTCAAGTTGGGTATTGTGATACCCCCAGCCATGTCTCTGTTGCCCAGAATTGCTTTTGCTATTCTAGGTCTCTTCTGGTTCCAAATGAATTTTTGGATTGTTTTCTCTAGCTCTGTGAAGTATATTTTTGGAATTTCAATCGCCATTGCATTAAATCTATATAGCAGTTTTGGAAGTATGGCCATTTTCACTATATTGAGTCTTGCTATCCAGGAACAAGGGATGTCTTTCCATTTTCTTATATCCTCCTCAATCTCCTTTTTCAGGGTGCTGTAGTTCTCAATGTAGAGGTCTTTTGCTTCCTTTGTTAGACTGATTCCTAGATATTTCATGTTTTTGGATGCTTTTGTAAAAGGAATTGTTTCCCTAATTTCTCTCTCAGTGAGTCTGCTATTTGTGTACAAGAAGGCTATTGTTTTTTGAGTGTTGACCTTATATCCAGCTACTCTACTGAATCTGTCAATTAAGTCTAGAAGTCTTTTGGTAGAGTTTTTTGGGTCTTCTATGTAAATTATCATATCATCAGTGAATAATGACAGTTTAACTTCTTCCTTTCCTATCTTTATTCCTTTTATTTCTTTCTCTTTTCTAATTGCTGTGGCTAATGTTCCAGAACTATATTGAACAGGAGTGGTGATAGTGGGCATCCTTGTCTTATTCCTGATTTTAGCGTGAAAGTTTTCAGTTTTTGACCATTTAGTGTGATGTTGGCTGTTGGTTTCTCATAGATAGCCTTAATCAGGTTGAGATAAAGACCTTCTATTCCAATTTTCTGTAGGATTTTTATCATGAATGGGTGTTGGGTTTTGTCGAATGCCATTTCTGCATCAATTGAGATGATCATATGGTTTTTGTCCTTGACTCTGTTAATATAGTGTATTATATTTATTGATTTACGAATGTTGAACCATCCTTGCATCCCTGGGATAAATCCAACTTGGTCAGGGTGTATGATCTTCTTGATGACCCTCTTTATTCTGTTTGGCAGTATCTTGTTGACGATTTTTGCATCTATGTTCATTAAGGAGATTGGCCTGTAGTTCTCTTTTGGGGTTGGGTCTTTCCCTGGTTTTGGAATCAAAGTCACACTTGCTTCCAGGAATGAGTTTGGAAGCCTTGCTTCCCTTTCAGTTTCCTTGATGACTTTAAAGAGTAATGGCATTAGTTCTTCTTTAAATGTTTTGTAGAATTCAGCAGTGAAGCCATCAGGACCTGGGCTTTTCTTTGTTGGTAAATATTTTATTACATTTTCAATTTCACTCATTGTAATTGGAGTGTTTAGAATTTCTATATCTTCTTCATTTAACTTTGGCAATTCGTATGTATCTAGGAATCTGTCCATTTCTTCTGTGTTTTCCATTTTATTAGAGTACAGATTCTTGAAGTAGGTATTGATGATACTCTGGATTTCTGCTGGTTCTTTTGTGACTTCCCCTTTTTCATTCTTAATTGCATGGATTTGAGTCTTTTCTTTCCTTTTTTTGATAAGGCTGGCTAAAGGTTTATCAATTTTATTTATTCCTACAAAAACCAACTCTTTGATTCATTAATTTTTTGTATCGTTCTCTTAGTCTCCATTGCATTGATTTCTGCTCTGATCTTTATAATTTCCTCTCTTGTGTGGGCTTTGCGTTTGTTATTCTCTTCTTTTTCTAGGAGTCTGAGGTTCTGCCTTAGGTTATTTATCTGAGTTCTCTCTGTTTTCCTAATATGGGCATTCACTGCTATAAATTTCCTGCATAGAATTGCTTTCATTGTGTCCCATAGATTCCTGTATGTTTTACTTGCATTATCATTTACTTGTAGAAACTGTCTAATTTCTTCTTTAATTTCCTCTGTGACCCATTGGTTGTTCAGGAGGGTGTTATTCAATTTCCAGGTGTTTGTGGGAGTTTTGCAGTTTCTCATGTGATTGATCTCCAATTTTATTGCACTATGGTCTGATAATATACAGGGGGTAATTTCAATTCAGTAGTTGCATTTATTGAAGATCACAGGACAGTAGCAAGAAAAGGCAGAAGAACGAGGAACCCAGGAAGAGGAACTCTCAAAGACCTTCCACAAAACTCTGGCTCCCAGCTTATTAAAAGGTCAGACACCTCTAATTTCAGGTGTCTCTCACTGTGGTCAAACATCTCTGACTCAGGTGCCTACCATTTTGTCTTTCACTGGCGTTGGAACTAATGATCTGTGACCTCAGGAATCAGGACTTCTAACCTTAAACATATTTCACCAGGGTGGTGCCAAGCCCACAGATGAATGAAGGGAATGGAGCGGCTCATTCAGCTCCTGTAACTGTATCAAAAGTATGATTCACATCTATGTTGTGTGGACATCTGTGTCCATCAAGTTCTAATTCAACACACAGAGGATTTTCCTTTATTGAGTTCTCCTTTTGAGCATCTATTGTTGTGGCAAAGCAGAACAGCTCAGTGATACATCCAAGTGTTACAGCTCTGTGTTATAGCTACAGCAATTTAAAGACTCAAGAATCTAAAATTTACTCAAAGAGATTAAAAAAACAAAAGCTTTTATTAGCCGGCTGGCTCAGCGGAGTTTGCCCAATCCAAATTCTGAGCCCTGAGTTGTAGTGACTCTGTTTATGTACACTTGGGGAAAGGAAGTTGAGAGGAATCTTTTAGGGCGGAGACATAGCTAGAAGCAGGAAATTTAGGTAAAAACATCAGATACTAACATTTACATTATTTGAAAAAAAACACTTCTGATACATTGAGTAGGTAAATCCTGTAGCACAAACATCATAGAACATTTTGATACATTGGATGGGAACACCATACAGCCCAAATGGTTACACTTCTGGGACAGAGCATCTTATGGGAAAAAAAATGGGGACAGGGCAAAGGTCTGTCTAATTGTGGATTATTGCTTCATCGCTATGAGTGAGCACCTTGCTTTTATTATTATAATCCTTTCAATAGCCCTCTGACTCTACACGTGTTTTCCCATTTTATCCATGAATAAACTGAGATTCCAATAAGTGTATATATTCCCTCAACATCTCCTGGATGACACCCAATAGAGGCAGAATTTGAATCTAAATCTTTCTTGCGCTAATATCTGTGATTGTTCTTCCTAATGCACTAATCTCCAAGAATTGAAATCCCAGCTGGAGCCCATTTCTACCAGCATGTTGTTTAGGGTCCTATCTTTTGGTCTTATTTTGAGAATGGATTAATACTCAGGTTTCTTGTAGGCCCACACCTCTGAATACTCCAAACCAAATCTACCCTGTCAATCCTAACCATATAAGACCAGACCTAATGTGGTTTATCAACAGCAAAATAAAATTTTAAAGTCCCTTTGTGTCTATGTAGTGACAGTCAGATGAGCTGCACTCTGACTCCCAACCCCCCTGCATTTCACAGTTTCCAATACCTGGTCCAAATGGTGGGGCTGAAGTTTCTTCAAGGTTGCTGCCAATTAGAATTTTAGGTCATCCCAAGCTTCACACTTGGGCAAGTTCACAGACACCTTCTAGCCAGTACTCTGGCATACTGTATATTAACAAGATATCGATACAGTGCAAACACTGTTGTGGGATTCATCATTTGGTAAATCCTCCACCGTCTGCAGTTTTACAGAGCCATTTAATTAGCAATTTTACAACCTCCTCTCTTCTCATTAAATTAATTAATAATTAAGTTCAAATATAGGCATCTTTAATGTCATAATTATATTTCAGTTTTATGGTCACTGGAGTTTAGCTCATTAGGGGAGGCACTCATAAACCACATCCCTGTTTAGTGGCTGAAGCACATGGATGTCACCAGGCTGATTTCGGTTGATATTTTAATTTCTCTGTTTCTGGAAGAGCACTACTGTGTTGTAGAGAGAAATTCTAGCCTTTGTCCTCTGTGAACATAAAATAACTATCATAGCAGCAACATCAATGAATTTAATACAACACATGCATCATGTGTTTCTCAGTCCTATTGGTTTTCTATAGTCTCCCTGGAATATTTTTGTAACATTAGTCCTCAGTATGCTTTCTGATTGGGTCAAGCCCTCCCACCTTCACATTTGACATTAGGCACAAAGTAACCATGTCAAGGAATGGTGACTGATGTCATCTCATTGACTTTATGATTTACTAAGGCACTAATGGCATTTCACACAATATGGTAGGCTGTCCATTACTTTAGATGGAGTGGATTTATTTCAGTCATTATCACTGATTAAACCAGCTTAGTTGAAGAGGCAAAACAAAATTTGCCTTTGAAATTGTTCTTATTTAATTTTGTTCGGCTTCACGTAACCCAGGACAGTGCTAATTATTCCTTGATGGAGCTCATATTTCTAATGTAATTCATATGCAAATCCTAATTTAATTCATATGGGAATGTTTGTATTTCTTGTCTCATTTAAGGCAAGAACACAAACACAGAATTAGAACTGTTTGGAAATGAAAACTTTATGCTGCCTTTTTCAACCTGGCTTTGATTTGCTATGCTTTGTTGTTCCTGTAGCAGAACTTAACCACTTTTGAAGGTTAAGATGCCTGTGAGGCTGCAGTTTAGGTGATAAAAACTATCTTAACACTTTCAAAGAATTTGCAGATATTTTGAAGGTGCAAATTGGGTTCCAAATGCTAACAAAAGTTTTACCATTTAAACCTTTACTCAAGTTTACTCTAAAAAATGTTGTTAGGAATCTTAAGAATCCTAAAATCACAATCTTACTAAACTATATGATAGAAAAATATCATAATTATTTGACTATTGTTTATATCAGGTTGTCATGAAGATAAAATAAAGATAAAGCAGATCTCAAATTGATAATCTTTTTAAAAACTGCCAGTGGATTTTTATGAGTATGAGGAGTCTACAGTATTGTAAGTGACACCTTTGGAGATTCATGATCTAAGCCACGCTGTAGTTCAAAAAAAAAAAAAAAGAGAGAGCTGAGTGTGGTAGGTGAAAATCTGTAATCCCAGCACTGAGGAGGCTGAGTCTGGAGAACGGTGAGTTTGAGCCAACTGGACTACATAGCAAAATCCTGTCTCAAAAACAATTAAATTAAATTTTAAAATGCAGTAGATTGAACTCATCATTCAAGTAAAAATTATCAGCTTGCTGCAAGATCAAGATCTGATAGAGATACTAACATATTCCACGTACAGTCCAGAGTAACTACTGTACCAGAAGACCGTAAGGCAAAGAGATGTCAGGGGAAGCCACTTTTTAAGGAACCGAGTGAGAAAATGAAAGCAGCAAAGGAGTGGAAATGGCAGTGTGATTGACAGGATGGCTGGTGAGGCATGGACAGTCACTTTGTCCTCCCGGAACATTCTAAGCTCAGAGACCTACAAAGGCCCTTTGCACTTCGCAGGTCTGATCTGGCTTTTGCTCTGTGCAGCATGTGTGCACATTCCTGGCCTCTCCTCTCGGTATGTCTGAAAGATTCTCTTGTTCCCAAGCAGTATTTCTATATTGTGTTTCAGCCAGAATTTCCAGACTAAAGGATAGCTAACTAATATATCTGAGTACCAACAGGAAAAGAAATCTCAGATAAAGGAGTCAAGATGGCCAGGAAAAAGTGAAGTGGCTTCTTTCTTGTTACTCATCCACAAGATACCGCTTTGCAAGGTTTTTCACATGAGCCCAAGGAAGCCGTGATGTTTTGCTCTAAAAGGATTATAAACTGTAGAAGGCCATAGGCAATTAATGACTTGCTTCCATTTTGTTATCTGATCATATTTGCACTGCAGTCAAAAAAGGACTTTTGAAGTCATAGCATCCTCACACAGACTGACTTTGTAATATCTAGGTCATAATTATACTTGCATTAAATATGCGCATACACATACACACACATCATGCCAACATTAGAGCTGTCCGAAACTATTTTCAATAATTGATTTGCCGTTTAATTGAACAGCATGACTGACTAACATAGCTCATTACTTTACTCATTAGTTAATTATCGAAGAAAGTAGGACAAGTCAATAAAATGGAAGGCTGTAAATTCCAATACTAATTAGCACCATTTCCTTAGAGACATATTTAAGGGCAGATTGGCTACCTGAATGTCCTAGGACCTTGTAGATGAAGGAGAAGGGTAGAGGCCCATAAATCTAGATGGAAGCCAAGATACTAGACAGTAACCAGACATACAGACTTGCACTTAGCTGCTGATGACGCCACTATCTTCACTGAAACACGTAAGTGGATAGGAAATGGCTTTTAGGAGAAAAGAAGAGCCCTCATTAAATATCCTTTGAAATGACTTACAAAGCAAACTTGGATTGCTTTTTCTTTTAAAAGAATGTTTCCTCCTGTGGTGTGCACATCCAGTTTATGGACATTATCATAGTAAATGACATTTATATGTAGATGTCTTATAAGTTAATTCTCCCTTCAGTACAAGCTTATCAGAGGGAGAAGTCCTTTTCCAAGACAGCAAATACTTCTTTTTGACTCATAAGAAAAAGGTAGCCCTTTCTGCTTATTCAATCCACATTAACCTCACGTGAACAAGAGCTGTTACTGGGTATCCATCATCCAATAAGATATATGAACATGTCACACACAAGCACACGCACAAACACACACACACACATAAGTCTATGTAGATTGTTATCTAACTTTATCTAAAGACTGCTTCTTTCTTATGACAAAAAAAAAAAAACTGGACTCAACATTGCCTGTATAAAATTCCTTGAAAAAGTCTTCCATCTATTAAGAACTCCATATTCTCTCATTCACATGGTAGTGACAATAACACTTACACTGCAAGCTGTTAAGACGCTGGGAAGAAATAATATACAGTTTGTTCTTGCATAGTGTTTGCCACAGGGCCTAACGTGATTCTTCATAGCTTGTCCTGGATAAGACTCCTAGCTAGCCTACCTCTACCAGGCTACCACGTGGTGGCCCAGAAACAGAGATCTATGTGGCCACAACACAAAAGCATTCTGAACCAAGGGCTTCTGTCCATGGACATATTTTTCTACATGCCCACAATTTCTGGGCTAGGTGAGCATATTGCGAAAGTGTGCTGATGATATCCTATGACCTGTGCCCAAGGCGAGCTCACTTAGTGAGGAAGGGTTATCCACTGCCTGGCTACAGTGGATGACATCTTTGGCAGAGCACTCCTGGTAAGGGATGGTCAATTAATCTTACATTAACCTTGATCACTTTGACTTTCAGTCTTTCAAAGGTTGCTCAGGTTTTTTTTGGCATGTGCTATGCTTATATAGGAAGTAATGGAGCACATATTTGTACTTTGATTTTATGCTTAAAAGAAGCTATAAAGGAAGAATTTTCAGCATTCGTACAGTCTGTGAAATTCCCAAGTAGGGTCAAATAAATGCACTCAGAGTAGACATAACTATTAACTTTTCTTTAGAAGAAATAATTAAATTTGCAATATTTATATGTATGCATGTTGTCAATTAAAGATAGAACTATGACTGAATTTTACCTGTCCCAATTTTTATTTTTCTTTTCACAATCATACATATTCATAGAATATTATATCTATAAGGACATATAACATTGTCAAATCAACTGTCTTGGTTCAGAAAAGGAAATGAAACTGGGTGATGAAATGCCAATTTCCTTATTTCTAAAAACTGTTAAAGCTGCTTTTTAGGAAATGGGCTGTCTTAGTCACCGTTCCATCTTTAGGAAAATATACCTGATACCTACACCTTTAAGGAGGTGAGGTATGTTTTTTGGCTCACAGTTTGAGGCTTCAGTCCATGGTAGGGTGGTTCAAGGTAGAAACATTGTGGGAGAAGTGGATGGTGGATGAAAACAGCTCAATCATGGTGTCCAGAAGACAGAGAGGAGGGGAAGGACCAGAGAGGAAGGGACCAGGATCCACATGTTATCCCCAAGGAACCCCTCCGCCCTCATGACCCAGTTCCTCCCACCTCCAAATAGAGCTAGGAACAGGTCTCATCAATGAGGTTAGTATCCTCACAACCCAATCATCTCTCCAGGAATCTCTTAATCCAGGCAAGTTGACAATCAAGATTAACCACCAGACAGGTGTAGAACCCTAAAACTTGACTTAAAATGACTTTGAAAGCCTGGCAGAACCAGTAGTCTTCAACCAGTGAGTAGAACCTGAGGAACACAACAAGACCTCTTGGACAGGCTCAAAATGAAGGTCATGGTCAATAACTGCAGGAGGGACCAAAGTTATTCACATGTTCCATATGGACTTGTTTGATGAGTACAAACTAGTCCACCAAGACTTCTCATTAAAACCATTCCATGCCCTATTTCCCCCTAACTTGGGCAGCTTAAATTCTCTCACGTTGATACTAGCAGGGAAACAAATGTAAGTTTGCTTGCTGTCTCCTTTTCACTTGGCCTTCAGGAAAGCACTTTCCTTTTGCAACAACCAGTACCATAGGATTTGCTTCCTTGTGCATGGGGCAGTGAGCCCTTGATTAGTGACAGAAATGCAAACTTTAAGAGGTTTTTCAACCTGTGCAGACCCTGTGACTAGATGTTCCAGAGTTTGGTTTAGATTCTGGATCTGTTTACCTTATCTTCCCATGCATTTGTCCTAGGCCACATCCTCTTTCCCTAGGAATTCACCTTCATCTCAGTCTTCTTTCTTATTTGCTAGATCCTATGTTATTTGTGATCCCCAAGGAGCCACCCCTCCCACTTCCTCTAACTATGCCCACCTCCAAGTAGATCATTCAAACCTCTACAGGAAGCCTGGATCCAGTTATTCATAGCAATGCTGGATCCAAAAGTGAGAAGGAGAAAAGTTTTCATCATTTAAATAAAAAGCTACATGTTCCTAGGATTCACTACATGTATTTCCAACAGCTTACTTCCAGGTAAATATCAGCGTTCATCAATGAGGCTTCCTAGTTTGTGCAAGAACAGATAATGGGTGAGAACAGCTGAAGAAAACCTCCTAAGATTTATCTCTTAAGATTTATCTATTTATTAAGATTTAAGATTTATCTCTTAAGATTTATTTATAAAGCTATATGTGCTATTCTTTGAACTACCTTTACACCGGGTTTCCAACTCTATATTCAATCCAGGTACCCATCACTTCCAGTGTTCTTATCAGGTTACATTTCTCATGGCCACAAAAAGCTCCAGGTACTCACTTCCCTGAGCCAGTGTTCATCCCAGGTGCTCTATAGGAAATTCACTTGCCTTCCAGCCCCATTGCTCTAAATCCTCTTCAGCCAGATATGAAACATTTGGAACACCACACCCATGAGGAAACCATCATGGCTCTCCAGGACTCAGCAGTTAATCAACTCTTTGATTACATAAATCACTTTTAGTCGATTGATTCTTTGAGCTCATAAAGCACTTGGTTATTATTGAAATCTACATCCCAGAGCATTTTACTTGCCCTTCTCCCCTGTCCAGATCTTGGTGTTTCTACAAGTATCCTCTTCTTGTTTACCTAAATGTTTAACACAGAATCTGATGCACAACTTAATTCATGACAAGCATTATTTGAATGAATGAATGAATGAATAAAAAAGTGAAAAGATATTGAATGGATATTTTGAAAGTTTTGTTTATTAAAAACACTATTCAAAATTTTAAGACCACTGTAAGACTCTATAAAGTAAGCATAAATTTTAACATATTTAGAGAAAAATTTTTCAAGTTTTTTCCTTTATATTTGGAAACATAATTCTTTTGTATGCACCTGAAAATATTTTTGTTTATAATTTTCTATGATTTATTATTAAGAACAAATTAAAGAAACATTACTTTAAATAAATCTTGTAATAAACCTCAAGTTAAATGCAAAGGAAAAATCACATCTTATTTTTCCTTGACATATGATAGCTACGCTTGGCATTATTCTCAAGCCACAAGCAATGATTTTTTTTTAAACATGTTTTATAAGTATAGTATTAAGCCAAGCTTCTCTAAAGATTATGCAGGGAGTTTTTATCAGCACTTTTGAGAATCAAGCCTCAGGTGCTAATAAATGAAGGTTGAGATTTAAGGGGAAAATGTGGTGGGACAGTTTCATGAAAGGCTCCTGGTTAAAACAGAAAAAAACACCTCTAATGATTTTAGTGAAGGGGTTTTTAAATACTTATACACTCTTGTAAGAACATTTGAAAAATTATGTACATTCCAGAAGAAAATGATTAAATGACCTATACCAAATAAAACCAACCCAATAGATACTAATGAGCGAGTTGCAGTTCTACTACTAAATACTCCGTTTAGGATATGAATAAATGCAAGCACAGGGAATCTGGGTGTTTTAACAAGCGGCACCAGTTGAAGAAGCAACATATTCCAAAACTTAAATTCTTGCCTGATATAAATTGCTCTGCAAAGTCTTCCCAGAATTCCTAAGAGGAAAAGGAAACCAGTGAGGAAATACTCCAGAAACAGTCCCTGGCCTAGTATGTTTTGATTTACGATTTTTTGACCTTACAAAGGTGCTGCAGTAGATGCACTAAATAGAAACTATTCTGCAAATTTTGGATTTGGATCTTTTCCCAAATGAGTTATATGCAGCGCAGTCTTCTCTCTTAATGCTGGGCAGCAGCAGCAAGCGCAGCTCCCAGCCAGCCCCACGGTCACAGGGGAAGGGACCAACACTCTACAGCATACCCCGTGCGAAGAGAGGCTGTTGCATACTTTGGAAGGAGGGGTTAAATGCATTTTCAGTTGTGATATTTTCCATTTGCTATGGTTTTATTAGGAGGTAACCCCATCATAAATCAGGGAATATCTATGTATTCATTGGAGATCTTACATGGAAGGACTTATGGGATGGCACATCACACAAGAAACTTGAAACACAATGGATTACTATAATTACATGAATGTTGACTTAAATCTAAAATTAAAATTGAATGCTACTCTACTTTAAAATTTTTTTAAGGTCGATAATGCAACTATTTTTAAAGTGAAAATCAGATTAGGCAACTCATGTCATGAAACAATTATTTGCATGTTTATTTCCATTGGAGTAACTAAATGCATGCATTTAGCAGTTAAGTTATTGATTTAATAGAACAAATGAATTATCACAAGTATTTTTACAGAGTGACGTTTAAATACATATAATAAAGAAAGTCCATTCTGAGCACAGATATTTGTATAAATTTGGACCCATGAATTTTAACCTTAAGAAAATGTTTTATTTCCATAATAGCTGCTCTTATTGCAATTCTAATTCTTATTATTTTCCCTTATTCTTATAGAATATATGGAAGCCTACTCAATGAGCATAACAATTGCATTTGAAGTGTATTTTCAGAGCTTTATATGAAATAAAAAACTCTTATTAAATCTTAACCCCTGTTACCTTCCATGTTTCTCCCTATTCTTTGTCATCTGAAATAACTTCTTTCATTTTTTGGAGAAAAATTAAACAAGCATGGGTTGAGAGAGAGAAATAAGATAGGTGTATAAAGAAAATAGATACTAGCTTTGTTCTCCCACATATCATAATTCATATATTCTCCCACATATTCATAATACATCTTCACTTCGCAAAAGTGAAGATGTAGGCATGAAAACATTTATTCTGATTTTTTCCTTACTTTCACTGTGGGAAAACAAGGTAATGTGCAATTTCTTATTTTATGTATCTGAAGTGTACAATGCAATGGCATTAATTACATTCACATTGTCAAGATACCTTCATCACCGTCTATTTCTGAAACCATTTCACCATTTTTGTTTTTCTAAAACAAAAACTCTTTACCCAATACTCTGCCATTCTTCCCTTCTCCTAGCTCCTGGGAGACTTGAATCTATTTTTAGTATTTATGAATTTTCTTAGGGTGTAGCTCAACTGTAGAGCATTTTCCTAGCATACATGAGGCACTAGATTTGATTTGCAATAACTGCAAAAAAAAGTTTGCTCATTCTGGATTTTTCATGAATTATACAACATATATATGTTCTTTTGTGTCCTGCATATTTTCAAGGTTTGCTTATGTTATAGCATGGGTCAGAATTTCATTCCTTTTAAAGCCTGGATAATTTTCCATTGTATATGTCTAACACAATTTCTTGATTTATTCATCTGTTGATGGAGACCGGAATTGTTGTTACCTTTTTTCAAGTGAATAATTCTCCAATGAAGGTTGGAATCAAGCATCTCTTTGAATTTCAATGTTTTATTATGTAAGTATATTAATTAATTATATAACTAATTATATTAGTAATTATATTTATATTATAATATTAATATATGTTATTTTAAGTGGAGTTTCTGAGTTATATGATCATTGCATGTTTAGCTTTTGATGAGACCATTAAATGGTTTTCCATAGTGACTGTACTTTTTTACATGCTTACTAGCAATGACAGAGAGTTCTTATTTCCCTGCATCCTTCCTAAAATTTTTTATCTCCCCATTTTTAAAAATTCAAACTCAGATAGTACATGGATGTAGTATGAACTGTGTTATATTATGGTGTTTGGTTTTGATTTTCATTTACCTAATAACTATGATTGAAGATCTTTTTTGTACTTACTATATATTTGGTACTTTCTATATCTTTTCTATATCTTTGGAGAAATGTTTACTCAAGTCCTTTGTTAGTTTTAAAAATTGGGTTCTTCCTGTTTTCATGAAGAGCTGTAAAAGCCCTTTTAGTTTCTGGATATTTAACTCTTGCCATTTCTAAGAGTTTAATATGTGCAAATATTTTCTCCCATTTTCAGGTTGTCTATTCACTTTCTGATTTTACAGCAAAACAACATCAATTTGTTCAACTCATTAAATTCTCTTAATTTGAAAAATCATGCTTTATGTTATTACTTTACTTTTAATGAATCTCTCATTTCCATTCATTTGAGCAGGTAAATATTAATTGTGTCTGTATCAGGAAGTGAGAATACAAGGATTAAAACAGGACATAGTCCTGACCTCAAGGAGATTAAAATTTTAGAACGTCATAAATTTATAAGCAACTTGTTTAACATGAGGAATAATCAGTAACATAGATTCTGTATTGCAGCTAATATTTGCAGAAATGGACCTAAATCTGTAATTACCAAATATGGAAGCAGAGTCACAGAAAGAGCACGGGAGGGAAGTTGAAATAAATAAATACATCTCTGCCATGCAATCACTCTTTAAACATGGTCAAGTTCACCAAAACCTGAGGCACTCTACTTTCCTCAGCTGTGAAATTGGGGTGCTTATTTCTATTCTTATCTTGCATCAAATGAGATGAAAGGTGTGAACACATTTTGGGATTTTAAGGGTGCTATGCAAATGTAAGTCCTATTATTACTGTGTTCTTGTGCACCAATTACTCGGCATCATAATCGTTGGTAATAATCATTAAGAGGCATCATTAGAAATATGGGCATGTCTGTAAGATTATGTGCAGCCTTTGTGTTTGTGTACATAGTGCATCTGTATACATGGGTACATTAGTAAGTGCATTTATTTTTTTCTCAATCAAATTACGCATTTGTCTTCCAGTAAATGCTATTAAATTGCTGACTTTCTGTATCCATAGCCTTTTTCACCAGTGCAGGACTCGGGTATTTCTGTCATAGTTGGTGTAAAAGATGCAGGTTGGAACTGTTCTGGTTTGGTTTGAGTGGTTCTCATTTCGAAACTGGGCCCTCAGGCCTCAGCAGCCTTTAATCAGCTGTAACTGGAGTGAGGCTGTCAGCCCTTGCTTGTACCCTGTCAGCTTTAGTACCATTCAGAACATCCCTGATAAATGTGCAGTACAAATTTAACAGTCGACCTGTGAGAAAGAAAGACCAAAGATCTCTCAAGTGTTGGAAGAAACTTTCTTTAGCCATGTCATGAAAAATCCATGGGCTACAAATTCCAGTAGTGATAAAATAGAAATTGGTGAAATAGGAATAGACACACTGGGAAACATAGTTAATTTGGCATATCCGCCGGATTTTGATCATATACAAGCCCATAGGAAAAAAGAAAGAGAAAGGAAAATAAGGCATACATGGGAAAGTCAGAGACAAGATGGAATGTCAGAACACGATTTCTCTGATTTTCTCCTTGAGTTGCAAGAAGCTGTCTTCTTCTAATAGAAAGTGTGTGGTCTAAGTGAAGAGAATCCCTACGATAACTTGGAAATACACAGTTGTCCTTGAATTGCACATTTATTACTTACTCTCTATGTGAAATCAAGAGAAGCTCTTGGAGTGTTAAAGCCTCTCATCTGTAAAGTAAGGATGAGTGATTTTGATGTCACAGAGTTCTTGAGAAGATAAAAGCAATAATATCAAACTTTATAAACTGTAAACATCCTACAATATCTGGCAAAGTTAATGCTAAGTAATTTGCTGCTATCCTGAAAGGTAACCATAAACTGACTAAAAGGAAACTTTCATTTCCCTAAGAACACTAATACTAAAGATGGGCTTATGATGAGCTGCCTAAATAAAGTGTTCCATCTGCACTTATATTCTCTTACAATAGGCGTAGTCAAGTTCAATTAGCTTGATTCTTGTATCACAGTTATGTTCATTCTTTACTCAGTGACCTGTTGGAATGAGAGGAAGGGATATTTTAAAACTGTTTGCATGTTTATTTGTTTTGTGACACTGAAGATGAAATCTGGGACTTCTAACTGAGTTACATCCCCAGCACTTTTTATTTTTTTATTTTGACACAATCTTGCTAACCTACCCAGATGGAACTTGAACTTGCAATTCTCCTGCCTCAGCCTCCCGAGTAGCTAGAATATCAGGTATCTGCCACCATGCCTGGCGACATTTTTAAACATTTAAAGAAGATTTCCCAGAATGTATAACATGAAATATTATTCGTGTGAAAAAAATTTTCATAATAAAATAAATAAGTTTAATAAATGTGACACATTATCTCCCCAGGGGAAATTTACAATACATTTTAGAACATCAAGTGCTCCAAGGAATTCAAGGAAACCTGTTTAACATTTTAGAGTTACTCTCCAGCTTGAATTGTACATCCTAAAATCTCTGGAAATAGGGTGAGAATGTGTAATTTTAAGCTAGAAGTGGTCAAGTGAAGTAGATTTCCATTCCAATCTTGATTTTTCACTTATTAGCTCTGTGACTTTAGCAAGTTTCTAAAATGCTCTGTTTCTGATTCCTCATATTTAAATACAGGTAACAACAGTAATTTCAAAGCTCATCTATTAATAAGATAATAAATGCAAGTAATATAACCAGCAAAAGTGCTTAATATATGTAAAATATCATTATTATTGTTGCAAATCCCACATTTCATTTACCAGAGTTGTTTTGTCTAGTAATGAACACCTTTCTCTCCTTCTCTCTCTCTGTCCCTCATGCATCCAAAAGTCTATTGAATCATCTACTAAGTGTGAATAGGATTCTTCTTAAAATCCTACATATTCAGGGCTGGGGATTTAGCTCAGTGGCACCACGCCTGCCTCACAAGCACAAGGTCCTGAGTTCAATCCCTGGTACCGCAAAAAAAAAAAAAAAAATCCTACATATTCATATAAAATCTTTAGAGTCATAATCATATTAATTTTGAAATGAAATACTGAGGATGAATGAAAAGATCATAAGGAAGAAACAAGATATAATGGGTAGCCAATTAAAACTAGACATCCTGAATCGGGTGACCTGGTCATGAATCACCATTTCCATTTGCTGTGTGATCCAAGCAAGAGACTAACATACTAAATCCATTTCAGTGAAAGCAATTGTATGACAAGTAAATGGTCAAAGCATTCATTTAACATGTAATAGATTTTGACTTTGAATAATTTCTTTGTGCTGTGCAAGACACTGAAGATAGAGTGATTAAAAGAGAAAATGCATGCATGAAGGAGAGGTCAAGATGGACCAGTAAGCAAACAATTACACCAGACTCATATTAACACATATGGCACTTACAGGGTAATACAAATTATGGGAATTACCCTGAAGATCAGATGATCAAATCTCTTGGCAGAATCAGAAACAATTCCAGAGACATGATGTTGTTTAACCTTAATATTCAAAGATAAACATGGCCTCCTTGGACATTCAAGACAGTGTGAAGAGTATTCAAAGAGACAAGATCTGCAATACTGTAGAAAAAGATACAAAAGCCAAAGAAATTATGTTAAAGAATTGGATATTAATGTGTAGATCAGGAATGGAATATATGTTTCTCTTCCTTAGAGAAACAATTTGTAATGATATCAAGGGAAACTGTCTATCTATCTATCAATCATTTACCTATCTACTAATTTTATGGTTTTCTGTTCCATACCTCTTGAGGTCAGTATTTCCCTTATTCTGTTATAGAAGGGAGCATGCCTGTATTAAAATTACCATATTTATTTTTTACAGAGTCAGTTGTGGTTTTTTTTGTTTTTTGTTTTTTGGTTTTTTTGATTCTCAAATTCAGGTTTGAGAATTTAAAAAAACAGAATTTTTGGCCACCATAATTAAAAGAGGAAATAAGAAGAATAGTATTGGAGGCTGATCAGACCTCCAATCACCTGAGCAAGGGTACGGCAGCAGGATAACAAAAGGCAAGACAAGATCTTTAATGCATAAATGGGGGGCCCAGGATGGTCAGAGCTCTTATCAGGCTAAGACACTATCTCCTGGAGCTTGGCACTATTTATTGAACAGCTTCTTGCAGGGATAAAGGGCGGTGCAGGGGTCAAGGGAGTGGAGAGCACTGACTTGAGCAGGGTCCTAGTAACAAGGGAACAAGACATTCTAGCAAGAATAGCTCATTGATTAATGGGAAATTTGTTTTTTCCCAAGATTAATTTCTGCATCTATAAAAGCTTTGTGTACAAGTCATGTTGCCCTTAGCTGCACGAGTGTCTTGCCATCCAAGTTGTCGCAGCATCACAGGTCATTGAGACCTCTGCTGTAACCAGTAGCGTGGGGAGTTGTTTCTTCCCCACACACCAAGTGCTGGCTCTTCAGACAAGACATTGTGGGCTAATGGGCAGACTCAGACTTTTAATATGAGAAGACAATTTATAAATTTCCAGCTTGCTCAGGGTGGTCTCCATCAAATAGTACTTCTCATTCCTTTCACCAATGACTGGAGTAAAGAACATGGTCAATTTGGAGGATATTGGGGTTTCAGATAAAAAATTTCCCAAATTTAGGAGAGTATGTGAAAAGCTTGGGAGACCTCAGAATACAGAAATAACAAATCATCAATTCTAGGGCCAACACTTAAGGAATCTTGAAAGTCAACCCTATGTGAGTACACTTATATTGTTATATCAGTTCATTTTCCATTACTGTAACAAAATACTTGAAGCTGAGTATGCATATAGAATAGCAATTTAGCTCATAGTTTTGGATATTGAAATCCCAAGATGGTGGCCCATGAGTTCAGCCTCTGGTGAGGGCCCTCTTGGTTATATCATTCACATCATGGTGGAAGCACAAGTGAGATCACATAGTAACACAAAGGGTCAGGAAGACAGAGGAGGGACCAGTTTTGCTTTTATAATAACCTCTCGAGTTAAAGAGAACTAAGTAGGGTTCCATGAGAACTACAACTATATTATTTTCTTCAAAGCACACCCCCAATAACCTAAATACCTCCCAGTAGGCTCCATGTTTTAAAGGGCCCACCACCTGTCAATATCATCACATTGAATACCAATCTTCCCACACACAAGCCCTTGGGGAAAACCATATCCAAACCACGGTCATCACATTTGGGAGGAGGCCAGATCATTATCCATAATGATTTACATATATCTTATTGACCCTTTCTCATGATCTAGTGTTCTGAGATCCTCTGGAACTTTCTCATGCAGATTCCTTACTTAATGTTCCTGACGTCTCAGCTTCCCTACCACTTCCACCATTTCTCCATTTCCCACTAAAAGAAAAATCAAAGAAGGCAGCTCTTTTAGAAGGTTAGGTAAGCAGAAAGCTCTAGCACCAAAATTTGGGCTTGGCTAAAAAGGGATGGAACACCATCAGTACTTACCAGAATGATAAGCTGGCATGACACAGGGACACAACTTTCCACTCAGGCAGCCCAACACCTGTGCTTATCTAGCAATTCAGTGAATTCAGGAAGAGGAAGGTTAATGTATGTGTCTTTATCAGCAAATGTTGTTCTGCGGGCTTTTAATGTGCAGTTAGGATCCAAGGATTACATGTAAGTAATCTGTAGGACACTAAGGTAAGGGAGTCCAGTGAATGGTGCACCTCTGCTTTCCATGTCTTTGTGATGATTTCACAGGAAGGCAGGAGAGGAGGAAATCTTCCTCTTATTTTAGACTTGAGAACATTGAAGTTGCTTCAACTCTTGCCAAAGTTATAGAGATAGGCATAGAAAACAAGGAACTCAATCTCACAAGCTCACAACAAATTTCCTAAACCACAGTACAGTATAGTTTTTAAAAAATCATTTGCTTCTGGCAGTACTGAAATGGTGGAAGGATAATTTTTATAACCATCACATTAAACATTTAAATTTCAGTATTTTTCCAGCTGTGAAAACATCCTCAATATAATATTTGTTTCTTTCATTTACATGCCAACCTTATAAAATAGACTTTTGTTTCTTTGTTTCTTGCTTTTAAGAAAACATTTTCACTAGCATGTCCATGTTTATTATAGTTTTAAATGCCAAATTTTTGAAAGATGTTTTGCAAATATAACATCTAAGTCTCTAAAAGACATTGTTATGGCAAGGAACATTGTTGCCTTGGTACCAAAAGAAAAGGGAATTATAATTGTTTTCCTACACATATTAAAAATTTCAACTTCTTCTTGTAAGTGATGGATTAGGAATCTTGAAAACATAGGCATTGTTTTACTCAAAGATAATTGTTCGCAGATAATATATTTATGAAATTTTAACTTTGGCTGAGACATAATCCATCAGTAGCTGAATGATGTATTAATGGTATAAAATCAGTGTTGACTGATTTTATAAATAAAAATACAATTTTTATTTCTAAGGTTAACAAAAACACCCTCCATATACTACTTCCCTGTATCATCTTATTATTTTTAAATTAGAATATACCCATTCAGATGACAGTTTCTGGTGATTTTTATATAGAATATTTAATTTAGAAGGCCTCTCTCTATAGCTATGCCATAACCACTGTGGAAGAAAAATTCCGTTGGCCTTGTACTTACAATTTGGCACTTGGCTCAGTGAGAATTACTGACACTGACATACAGGGGCATCACAACTCATAACCACAGTAGTCTCGATGATCCACACGAGAAATCGCCTCCAGGACAAACCTGGATGTGAGGTGATGGATAATATTACTTTTCTTTTAAGTAACTTTTTATTGAAATAAACATATATGCGAGAGGTACATAAATCTCAAGTGCGCAGATCAGTGACAGTAAAGTAAATAAGTGCACAGTCCTGGATTTTGTCATTATCTGTAAGTCCCAATCATTCCTTTTTTCTTTGCTCTGCTTCATTATCAGGTGTTTTGTTCACCATTTCATGGTGAAGCCCGCACCTGGGTTCCACAGGGGTAGGAGAAGTTAGGTGAAGGAACGGAGGATGTGCCCCTTCCTCTTTGCTTCTCGCTCTGTTAGTGTGGACTCAGCAGTGGGCTCTTAGGTTGGCAACAGGGATTGGTGTCTGCTCTCACCTTTTCCATCTTACAGGAATTGGTCTTGTGTACCCTTACAGATGTCAACAGCTCTCAGGCTGTGACCTTCAAATGCTTGAGTTTTAGATTGCTGAGGTTACCTCCTCCTCTGATTATCCAGAATTTACCAAGTCAATCTTTCCTTTTTTTCCTTCAGCCAACCTTAGAGAAAGCTGCAGATACTTCTGTCAGTTTTTGCATGGCAGGGCCAATCTTATCTTTTCAGTTCTCTAATATTTGATTAATTATTCTTTATTGTAAATTAATCTTTGTCTATGAAAATAATTCCACTGAAACTTCCAAGACTATGTAACCTTGAATCTCTCCACAATGTTCACAAACAAACCTTTACCGGTCAGCAGGAAAAGCTAATAAAACAACCTTCCCTTCAACTTCTCTAAAAGATGCAGAATACAAAATATATTTAGTTATTGTAACTTTAAAAAATAGACCCTAATTTTAATTACAACTCCGAGATTCTACTGTAACCCTGTATGAGAGCCTGGGAAGTTAGGAGGGGGTTGGACTGGAGACACCGGAAGACTTCATGAAAGAAACAAGCTAGACAAAATGGCTTCAGATTCTTCTATATTCCCGCTCTCAAAAAAAAAGTCCATCTTGAGTATAAAATACTGAGAAAGTTGCTAAGTGAACTGTTTACAGGCATGGTACTTTAAAAAGCACACAGGGTATGAAGTGGCAGGAAGAAAGGCATTGCTTTTAAAGAAAAGAGGATAAAAAAGAGTGCAAATTGACTAGTGAAGATGAAAAAAGTGACAAATGTAGAAATCTGTAAGTCATAAAAAACAAGACAATCCCACCTCTCCCCATACCATGTCATCTTGAATGACGGCCACCAACGAAATGTCACCTTACTATACTGAACAGTGGGAGCTGTGCATATGGCTAGGCTCCTCATGAAATACAGAGACAACATTATTACAAGATTATAAGAAAAGGAAAACACGATCGAAGTATGCCAGCTGATAAAACTTACTGGGAAAAACCCCTGCAAAAATAAAAACAAGCACAAAAGACAACCACTTAGCAGAAGAAATCTTATCACAAGATTCCAAACTACATTAGCTACTCTCAAACAAATATGTGAAAATATGAAAAGACGTAAATTTTTTTAAAAGGAAAAAAATGAGAAAAGAGAATTTTACTCAATAAATGGGACAAATGCTAAAATCATGTCAAAAGTTATATAGTTCCCAAGAAAAATTACATAGAAATAAAAATTTAGTAAGAACCATAAAGAAAGAAGAAAAACAACTGGGTGAATGCAAATGAGATTATGAAAGCAGAAAAAAAAAAAAAGAGAAAAATCAGTTGAACTAGAAACCAGGCAAAGAATATATAGTAAATGTGTAACTGGGATCCCTAAAGAATAGCAGCAATGCAAAGGAACAAAAATTGTTATGTAGAATAATGATGCAAAATCATGTGATGAATAATGTAATGTATATAAAAAATCTTCTAAAACTTAAGTATTTATTGCTTGAAAGCATCTTCTAAGAATATGGTGAAGTTGAACCAGATGACTCAATAACTCAGGGAATGCTCTATTCTGAAAATGTTCTTGCTGAGTTCCTTGGATCTAGGCTTCAACTACCCAAGAGATGACTGAGAAATTTGTGGCATATCTATTTCTGGGAGCTTTCTCTAAAGGTTTACCTACAAAAATATGTATAAACTAAGCTACTTACTCCAGTATTGCTTACAAATGTAATATATTGGTAACTCTATAAATTTTCATAAGTTTAAACTTGGTTGAACTATAATACAATATATACACAAAATGGATTACCATGCCACCATGAAAGTTTTGGATTAAAAGAAGAGGAAGGCTGGAGAAGAAAAAGTAGCAGAAGAATAAGAAGCAGCTTCAAGGAGGGAGGAGGAAGAAGAGGAAGAGGAGGGAAATAAGGAGAAGGAGGAGAAAAGAGGAGAAGGAAGAAGAGGAAGAGAGGGAGAGGAGGGGAGAGGAGAAGCCAACAAACCAGGAGGATGGGGTTAAAAGGAAAGAAGAGAACAATTAAGATTGAATCTATCTCAAGATGTAGATCAGAATAGAGTGGAAGAAATGGCTGGAAGTTGGGATAGATAAATGTCCTGCTATATTTTTCTATAATTTTTGCTACACTTCTATATAGTTTTGAGCTATTTTTTCATTTTACATTTTCAAACACTAAATAAACAAGAATGGGGAAATTCAATATAGAATATAAATATAAGCAAATGAGTGCATTTTCAATGAGTGAGATAATCACACCAAAGAAGAGAGATTTTAACATTCTAATTAGATTTTGAACACAGTAGTTTGATTATGTATTCTAAATAAAGCAACAGTTAATACAAATTGATCTTTAGTTAGTCAGGGTTTTAATAAACATAGGGTTAATAATTATGAAATTTCCTTCAATGTATTCTTAGATTAAACAATTGAGTAAATATGATTAGAGTTGGAGGTATGTGTTAGTCAGCTTTTGGTCACTGTGGCAAAATTCCTGAGATAAACACCTTAAAGGATGAATGTTTGATTTTTGCTCGTGGTTTCCTTTTTTGATCATGTGGCCCCCGTAGCTTTGCATCTGTGGCAATGCAGAACATCATAGTAGAGGGTGGAATAGAACAATGCTATTCACCTGGGAAATAGAGAGAGAAAGACTCCAGGGTCTCAATGTCCCCTTCAAGGTTTTGTAACCAATAATTTAATTTCCTCCCACAAGCCCTTTCCTCCTAGGGGCTCCCAACCTCCCAGTGGTGCTTCAGCATGAGGACCCAACCTTTAGCATATAGGTCTTAGGGAAATATTGAAGGTCCAAACCATAGCAAGGTATCACTATGAACTCATGAATTTTCATCTCCCAATAGATAAATGGTTAGATCACTTTGGCAAATAGATATCACTGCAAAAAAAAAAGTTAACAAAATCATCTTCGGGGGATTTTTGTTGTTGTTGTTGTTGTTGTTGTGCATATTATTTTTTTTTTGTCTTGTTTCTGCTCAGCCTCTTAAACCTCTTTCCCTACGCAATTACAGATTAAGGACAGTTGCCCTTCTTCCCACGTGTTTTCTTTCCGGAACACCAGTGGTCTGAGGTCTTAATCACCTTGGCAGCTCCATGTTCTCAACAGTCTCCTCGGCCTGATTTCTCACCCTCTCCCTGGACCCCGCGCTGCCCAGTGGGATGTATACTGGAGTTACACATGTCACGCACAGCCTTTCTGAAGGCACTTCCCCCTTTTTCCGGTATCGTGTACCTTTAAGCCCTCCTTGCTTGGCAGCTCTCTAGTACCTTTTAAGAGATAAGTTTTATATGGCATCTACTTTCTGTAGCTTTCCTTGATTAAAGCTTTTGTCTGTTACAAACTTTTTCACTATAGTCTGTAGTGGAATCTTGAAGATAATACTTATTTCACCACCGAGTTGAGATTTAGTTATTACACTACTAGTGTGTGATAGTGATTAAGTTATATGTGTGTGCCCCTGGACTAGATCTCTCTGGGTCTGCATTCTAGGTTCGTCACTTACTATGGCCTCAGGCAAATGTTTTTATCTAAAGATTTTATTTGTACAGTGGGGATATTAAGATGGCTGTCCCATAGGATTGTTGTGATGTGTACCTACAATCATGCATGCAATAACAAATACAAACTACTTCTGTCGCTTTTAAATATAAGCAGTAAATTGTACCTGAGATTCTTGCAGTTGCTATTGTTCCACTTCTGCCCCACATTGACCCCAATTCAGATAAGTGTTCACTTGAGCTTCTAGGATTTTTGAGATGGATGGATCCATGACTGCACAAAAACATGTATAGTCTTAAAATATCCATTTGTGAAAAATTCATGTGGTTTTACTTTGAACTGAATGTTATTGGACTTTTCAAAAGTACTCATTGAATAACTGAGTTTAAAGTCATGTTTTTATGTGGCATATATTTCAAGCATTTTATAGAAATGTGGGATACATGTGGCATATTATCTTCTCAGAGAAGCTCACTAGGAGGCTGCTTATTAAAGGTCACTCATCAAACACACTGAAGGAGGAACTTTGAGGGAAAGATAGCAAAAAGAAATTTACTAGAGGACTCTGTCCCAAGTACAATTTTGATCCTCTTGTCTCAGCCTCCCTCAGTGTTGCTATTACAGATGTGCACAACTACACCCAGCTGTTTTTATTAAATTAAGAAAACAAGAAAGGGTTAAAATAGAGTTTGAAATGGCATTTAAGGAGTAGCTAAAGTGTCTAAGGCAATCACTACATTATTTCTTTTTTCTTACAGTTTATCTTGAGTGATGGAATTTACAGAAAATTGAAAGAATGTAAAATATTAAAGAATTCATTAAAAGCACAAAATTCTAACCTGGCATCTATCTTCTATGGAAAGATAGTCATTATGTAAAATGAAGGATATTTTTACTGTATCTAAGGAAAACTCAAATTCTACTGAAGGCCTTGCAAATTGTTTCCTAGGAATTTTCTAGAAAAATAACCCCTCAGAAAGAAAATTCTATTTTTATAAAGATTATTAGGATATTAGACTCAGCAAGTTGAAAATAAACTTGATGCATAACCATAGGATACTATGCAAACAACAGCATATTAGTTTTGGAATATTAAATAAAATCTGAAACATTAACTAAAATCTGTGTGACTACATGTAAAATGCTAATTTAAATTCTGAAGAGAAATTAAATATAATAAGATATCTAGTCCATAACCAGAACATATAAAATTGTGTTTAATTTGCTATGGAGTGAGAGCTTCTATCTATTTATTTAAATATTAAAATCTAACCACTAAAACAAGTCCAAGACTTGTTTAAATGAAGCTAAATAAATTATTAGGCTAAAAAGCACCTGAAGAGTCAACTATTCAGGAACTAAAATTAGGTGTAAAATTTTTAAATTTTCAATTCAATTTCTTTATTGTCCTATCTGAAGATTTTACTTGCTACAGAACTGGAAAATTATGCACTAAACTTGAATACTATCACAAAGAAAGGAAATGATATACTACGGTATTTCTATAGGTTGTTCATATTTAATACCTTTCTTATTTCAACAGTGGCACTGTTTATACAGCCCCTTGTTCTATTAGGAATGTGGCACACCAGGTCCCCTTGAGCATAGTGAAGCACTGCTCACTTTACACAAGGTCGGCTGAGCTTCTTTTTGCATCAGCCATCTGAAAAGAGGGCTACATTCAAAGCACCCAATTGTCTTCCTCTCATTCCAGAGAAAAATCCAGCTCATCAATCGAAATAGAAAGGTCTTGGTGAGTTGTGGCAGGTAAAATAAGCCAAAGATCTGAAATCATTATGCATGATTTAAAGTCTTTAAAATAATTTACCTAATGCAAATTTGTTTAGCATTGTTTACTAATAAGAAATTGAGGTAATTTAAAAGCAGAATTCCATACCTGACAAATTACTTGACTCCTAGCTATAAATAAATAAAACAAGTGTTCAGAATTGTACAGAATGAAAGCTTCCATAAGGACTGACAAATGTTTTAATAACACGTGAATTTTTATGCCATTGGTGATATAAGTGGAAATCAAAAAGTATATTAAATATGAACAACGTATAGAAATATCATAGTTTATCATTTCAATTTTTTTCATTTCTGCATATCCAAACGAACATATGAAATTTGAGATTGAAAACATCTCATTCATTATTCAAACCTTATTTAAAACAACTGCACAAACCAAGAAAGAGGAATTTTTACCTCTTTCGTACAGTGATAGAAAAAGGATAACTGGAACCATTTATCTTGTAAGTTGCTTTGCAGGAACAATGGCACTCGAAGACCAGAGCTGAGTTAAGAAGCAGCATCAACTTTTAAGGAACTCTCTGCCAGCAAAATGAGCCATTTGATAATCTATTTTCCCCTTTATTCTGAAAATGCATTCTTTTTCTGGATAGCTTCTTAACCGCAGAATTATTCAGATTTCAGACTATTTTTCCAACCAGAATTGAAAGAGAAAACGAAGATCTTTGAGTAGTTTCACATATTGAGAAAATTGGGAAGAATCTGAGATTCTAATCACAGAATGCTAACATCACAGTTGGGATTAGTTGCCTCACTAATTACCTGAAAGAGAGGCTTGAAGACAGTGCAGAAGATGATAGTCAACCTGAAATTTTTGAAAGATTAGAAGGAAGCTACAGAGGATAAAGGAGATGAGAGAGAAGAATGTAAAGGAGAATTATAGCAAAAACAGAAAACAAAAACAACAGCTGGAGCTGGGCAATGTAGAAGAGACATCATTTACAGTTCCCAGTCACGGTCATCCCCATTACCAGCCAGGCCTCTGCTTCCATTGAAATCATTGTCGTGTCAAAAGCATGCTCCACAGTGTGCTCAGGGAGGCTGGGTAAGCAGGTGGGGAGCTACAGAAATCAAAATCCTTCAAGTCCAAGGCCATGCCTTCTACCACAGGCAGAAGGACTCTGTCCAGAGAAGACAATGGTTGACATTCACAATGGCCTTGAACCACAGAACACTTAAAATTGTGATGGTTTTATTTTGATCAGAGAAAATGAGTTATTGGATAGTTTACAAATGATTTCATCACAAATACTTAAATAACGATTTTTCATGAAAAGAAATCCAGGAAAATTTCTTATTGAAAGTGGATTGACATTTACACTAAAAGGCATAATAGATAATGTGAAATAGGAAGAAAAGGGGCAAAAGGGAAGGGGAAGTGGGAAGGGTAGGGGAAAGGAAAGAAGGGAATGGAATTAATATGAGAAAATGGAAAAATGGAAACAAAGTCTTTGTAAATAGGGAGGGATGGAGGGGTTGAAGGGAGGTCAGGGCAAGGGTGAAAAATAAGAACCAAGAGAGATCATGTAAAGGTGCAAATTTCCAATGATGAATGTCATTATATTGTATACCTAAAATGTACCACTGATTAGAATGAATAATTGATAATGCAAAATAGGAAGAAAAGGTCCAAAGGGGTAGGGGTAGTGGGAGGGGCAGGGGAAAGGAAAGAAGGGAAAGGAAAAAATGCTGAGAAATGGAAAAAATGGAAATAAAGTCTTTGTAAATAGGGAAGGGTGGAGGGGGTGAAGGGAGGGCTAGGAATGGGGAATAAATAAGAAGCAAGATGCATTATGTAAAGGTACAATTCCCAATGAGAAATGTAATTGTGTTATTTACCTAAAATGTACCAATAAAAGAATTTAAGTAATAAAAAAAAGAAATAATTAAGAACTATGTAAATTAAAAAAAAAAGAAAGTGGATTGAGTCCTCACTCGAAACAGAATCTGTATTTCTTGAATCTTTGAAACCTCTTGCTCGTAGCAGCATTTTGCACATGGAAAAGGCAGAGAGCAGGGCATGAAAAGGGAATAAAAACAAAAACTTCTGGAGTTGGTGAGTTTTCAGTTAGCAACAGAAGCTACTATTTCATGTAGTTGGCAAACTTCCTTCAGCTATGACTAATTTGACATTTGTCTAAATTGTTAGAAGATTAGAAATTCTCTCCCAAAGTGGAATTTTGCTATCATCATTTGAGACATCTCAGTTTTAATTTTGGGACGACTCAGCCATAATTTTATGATTAGGGAAAAAACCATGATAGTAAATAAGAGTGATTATATCTCACAAGTAAGATTGATATAGATAAAATTCAATATATACTTTCTAAAATCTCCAGAGAGCTCTTCAAATTATTGCTATGCTTTTATATTACTTTGAAAGGGAGCTGGAAACCACTTTTTGGCTTTTATGTTATTTGGACTCACATCTTGCATAGTTGTTATAAACTTTTTTTAACAGGGGTAAATACCAACAAATAAATCTGGAAAAAAAAATTACCTCATACTTCCCATAATTAAAAACCTTGGAAGCAGACAAAACTTATATGTAAAAAAGAAATTAATGATTTCTCCTCATAATGCTATTTTATCAAAAGTTTTGCCAGTAGATTTATGATTGTTAGGGGGTTCATATCTACCTACACTTCCTACTTTTTAAAAAACACATTTCAATTTTGAACTTGCATCTTGTCAAAGTACTCTAACTTGTACTATAACTTACCCAAATACTTCATTTTTCAAACACTGTATTTATTGGAGGATTTTTGACACTGACATTTTAAACAATTTTTTTTTACTGGTAGAAATTCAGTCTTTTACTTGCCTTTGTATCATAGCTAACATTCAGAAAGACATCATTTTAAATATAAGCATAAAAAGTTTTTCACTTATATCCTGTCAGTAAGGTAGAATATGTTTCCCAGTGCACTTTACACATCCACTATCTAAATTCCAGATCAGAATTTAGGTGATACATACTTTTCTCCTTGGTACCATTCCAAGTGGTTCCTATTTCCTTGTGTTTTTTCAAAGCCCAAGCTGCTATGAGAAGTATAACTTCGGTGCAATTTCCATAAACCAATTAGCCATGGGTGTTTATTTGTTCACGAGAGGAGCAGACGTGTAGAAGCAGAGGGGAGAGAGACCCATGCAAAGAGAGATGGAGGCCAGGTTAACAGGCGGGACGATTTGTAGCATAGAATGATCCGTTCTCACCCCTAATGAGCAGAATCAGGCAGTTTTAATTCATGTTTTGTGGGCTTTTTTGCTTTTTTTGTTTTGTCTCTTCAACCACAAAAGGGAGCACAGGACCCTGTTAGGGGAGGGTGTGATTAGTCCTATGTGGTCAAAAGGAACAATAGCGACATGTTAGTTGATCAGAAAGATGTCTTCACACTGTTTCTCATAGCCAGTCCCTGGAGACATCTTTCTTTCTCTCTGTCTCTCTCTGTCTGACTCTCTCTCTTTTTTTAATTACCAAGCATGACATTCATGGTTATTTCTTCTTTCCACCCACTTGACTACAAAGGGGCGCTCGTGGGCCCCTTGTTGGTCAGGCCTGGGGGAGGAAGTGACAGAAGGCTGGCCTTATTTACCTTCTCGGCTTCCCGTGTAATCTGGTTAATCATGTGGCTAATGGGAGGACACCACGGATCCCCACACACTGCGCTCCACAATGAGCACTCATTCATATTTAATACAATAGAGTGTTTAAGTCATTCCACGCTTTGTGGAGAAGATTGGCTTTCTTTGTGCGCCTTCTCCTGAGAAGCCTTTGCCCCCTCCTCCTCTTTCAGAAGGCATATGTTCTGGCTCCTGCCTGCTGCAGCTGGCCACGGAAAGAGCAGGCTTCTTTCTCTTCCTTTCTTGTTTTTGCAGCCAATGAATTGATTACCGTGGTTTGTAGTGGGGGCTGCAGTGGTCCCCCCTGGCCTGTGGAAGCAGAGATTAGCCTTTTGCCATTCTAATATTTCACAACAAGACATCCTAAGAGGAAGCAGGGTTCGTGTTCCTTGAGTTAGCCATTGTGAGGGCAACAATCTGTTGAGGACAAAGGCAAAACAAACAAATAAATAAATAAATAAATAGAAGTAGGTGACGGGTTGACCTCACTCGCTTAATATCATCTGTGTATGAGGCTCTCTAAGCTGGGCTCTTGAGTAAAGGAATAAAAGGAGAGTTGGGTGGCGGGAAATCATCTCCCTCATACAGAATTTTAAAAACACCAATTGAAAAGAGAATCTCATCAAAACACTACCACTTGGTCCTTGGATTGGATTTTAGAGGGAAAAAATGAGGTCTCATTAGTCCTAACGGGGTAGATAATGGATACACAGGTTCTGTCACACTCCACTGGATAAACTGACATTTTTGAGAATAATAGAAATTAATGACTCTTGATTTCTGAAGTATGGATTGCAATGTAACTGTAACAAAGTAATTCTTTTAATTTTTTAAAAATTTGTTTTCCAATTAAAAACAACTGAAATACTCTGGCATCCTCTACTTTCACCCTGTTTCCGAAGGACAGCTATTATCTGGGGTGAGAAGTTGGGTCAGAACAATAAGGCATTGCCGTGTTCATATAGTAGGATAATTTTACTTTTACTTGGATAATAAAGATGGACTGTCAAATGAAAAATATGAATGCTAGCATCTTAGCTCTCAAATATTGTGAAATTACCAGTCTTAGTGTTCTAAAACCTTTCCCAAGCTGTGATGTATCTCAAATCCTTTGGCGACAGTAACCTCTTATACAGCAGAATGTTTAAGAGTAGGCTCCTGATGAAGTGTGTTTCTGTTTAGAACAACAAACAAATAGAAATGTCTGAGCTAATGAGCTTACATTTGCAGCTGCCGTGGTTTAGATTTAACCAAACAATGTATTCTGCTTAAGCGATGACATATAAAGTTATAACCACATACATATAAATAAGCTCCATTCTTAGATTAATGAAAGATGGAGAATTGTGGACTACTAGACTATATAATCAAAGGAGACGATGACATTTATTTTTTAAAACAGTAATATTTTCCTGGTCTAGGACCATGTTGATATGATGGAGCCCAAAGCAAATGATTAGGCTGGCTCCCCAGTCCCATCGCTTGCAGCCTGATGTTGTAGCACACCTCTTCCTGCCCTGGTAGCAAGGAAAGACAGCAGAAGCCATCCATGTAACTTTATATGTGCCTCAGCAATGGGCACTTAGCTCCTGCTGTATTAATTCATTTTAACTTCCTGGTGTTAGGGAAAAGTTGCTTAAAACATTAGAGAATCCACTTATGCTGGTTGTCAAAGGGATAATGTTTACAAACTAACAACAATTTAACAGTTGCTTCAGCTGAACCTACAAACCGCACAGGGTAATTGCTTGTATTTTCTCCTACTTATAGAAGTCCTGTTGCCTCTTCCAGTCAGCAGATGATGTCCAGTACGAAACCACTGCTTTTAATACTTAATCTTCATATGCAAAGCCAGACTAAGTAGCAAAAAAGAAAACTTCACATTTATTCTATACTTCCCTATAAGTTTTATTTAAGTAGTTGAAAGAAAATAAGTATCTAAAAAGCAAATGAGCGAATTTAAAATGACTTGTGCTCCAAATGTAATTAAAGATTTAAAAGAGCTTGAAGTCAAGACTCACCAAAAAGATGTTCCTATTTATGTCAAAAGAGGAAGAATATGGAAAAAGGAAGGCAATTAACAAAAAAGTCTTAAATCTTTTAAATTAAGTTTACTCCAGAATAAGGCACCCAAATGAACCCAAACCTTAATTAAAGTTTAGCCTTCCAAGCGTCTCCGGCCCCCCACGGCCTGCTGCCTCCCAGCTGAGAGGCTGCAGCCCCTTCCCATCCACTTCATTAGAGCCTTAACAATCCATTATCCATTTCCTAATCCTCCTCTGCTCCGAGGAGTCCGGTTATTAGAGTACTTGAAGGGTCGCTGTCATTGTGATGGAGGTGTGAATTGATCACTAAGATGACAACCAGTGACAAGAGCTGTTTATTAGATTGCTACTTTGCCTCTTAATTACAACTGATTAGGCTGCCTGTTGGAGGTGGAAGACAGAAGAATGAACTGCTTTTGTTCTGGTTATCTACTACATTACTTTCCTGCTTTGATTTCCTTTTCACTGTGATTTGTTTGTGTGGGGGTTTTTCTGGCCTTTATCATGAGTCCTAGACATTTCACTAATATCACGATAAATAAAGATATTTATTTTCCAAAATGAAAATCTTTGTTAAAGTTAAGTTCAAGAAAATCTATCTTTTGCTATTAAAGTTTTCACATCCTTCCAATTTACTTATTAATTTCAATTTTTATTTTTCTCAGCCTCAGTTCAGAGGGTAGGTAAGGTCTGGGAAACAGCAATTATATATTGTCTGTATTTTCATAGTTTTCTACTTAAAAAAAGGGGAAGTTTTAGCTCTCATATCTCTTTATTCTCTCAGACATATGCTAAAGATTAATAGCTGTCGATAAAATAATGAGAATTTATTATTTCAGTTATTCCTAAATTTAGCACGGGACGTATAAGTTGCTAACCTAGTCCTAAATTTCAATTTCTACTGGGAAGATTTAAAATTACTGAAAGTCTTTGTTTACAAGACAAAGTCCATCCTAATTCAATTAATTTTTTCTCTCTACTGACTGAATTCACTTTTTAAACTGTTGCTGGAACTGTAATTTTGGTAAGCCTCATATTCACGAGGTCTTTAAAGAAACTTTTTTCAGCATTCGACAACGTGAAACTTGAGTTGGTAATGGCTGGTTAGAGTAGTTATCTGATACAAAACAGAGTGGCTTTATACAGATTCTGGCTTAATAGTTAAAAGTCACTTTCTTGTTGAGAATAAAATGTCTGGATTTGTACTGAGTGAATACTAACAACTGAATTTGTTTTTAAAATTTTTATTAGTACATGTTTGCAGTACATCAGGATTAGTCATTTGAAGAAACTGGTACATGTACAAAAATCATCTCAACTTTTTTTCCCTTCTCCACACCTTCCTTTACTTTGCCAACATCAGATTCATTTACTTCTCTTATAAGATGTTATAGAGTTGATTAACATATGTACAGATTAATCAGACTAATTGGCCAAAACACATAAAAAACACATAGGACATTTATAGTAAATCAAGGTACAGTTTTAGACACATGGTCTGTGCTGGATTACAATGACTTTTTTTTTTCTCTCTGGTTTTTCCTATTATCTATCTTTTATTTTACAGTTTATTTATATATTGAGTTTTTATATGACAGAAACCATGGCACAGTTAGGCTTGTATGTCTGGTTTACTTCATTTCACAGTATGGTCTCAAGGTGCATCTTCTTTCCTACAAAAGCCTCAAGTTTATCCTTTTTATGGCAGAATAGTATTCCACTGTGTATACATACATTTTCTTTATCCTTTCATCTGTCGATGGACATATAGGCTATCTATTTGTTAAATTTAATATTTGAAATGTCTTTTAAAGCATAGTTGGCACATCCCTGGAAACAAACACTTTAGAGGACACTTTTTCATTTTAGAACCAAGCCATAGTGCTTAAGAGTTGAGATTTCCCCTCCCTTTATGCTCAACTCATGTTTGAAGATCAAATAAAAGGAGTAAAAATAAAGGCTGATGTCCTAAAAGAAGATGGAGAAAGCTACCTTCCTGACCAAGATAAGGAGGGAATTCGGCCCTGCTATCTGGGACACCCATGCGCTCTTATGATGGTAGAATATTCTTTGATTATACAACAATTACTTTGCACAAACCAAAATGATGAGCAGGAGTTGGTATGTCCAAATAACTAAAAATTAAGATTAAGATAATTTATGGTTAACTCCAATGATTTTCTATCTATCATCTATCGACAGAGTCTCACTATGTGGCTCACACTCATTTCAAAATCCTAGGCTCAAGCAGTCCTCCTGCCTCAGCCTCCCAAAGCATTGGAACTGCGATCACACACCACCACACCTAGCTCACAACAAATTGTATGGAATTACAAAGTACTAACTCTAGAACAGGCATTGTAATCAGGCTAATCCTTCAGAAGAAAATGAGACTAAAAATTAATATATACACACATACACACACACACATATATATATGTGTATATATTTTCAGTGACTGTGATCTTCAAATTGTTTTCTTTTTCTTCATTATTGTTATTGCATTCATTATCACAACATTTGAAAGTTACTGGAAAACAAAAAACCAGGTAGCAGCTTACCATTTATAATCAAAAGATTATTGGATCATAAAATTCTTGCACAATTTAGTATAATTCATAAATCTGTTCTTAAAATGTTATAGTTCCACTTAATATAATTTAACTAGTAATTATTCCGACAGTATAGAGGTACCATTAAAGTGGATTCTCATATCATAGTGTCTCACTTAAATTCAGGCATGAGCACTTACTAACTTAGGAAATAAAGTTTTGAACTGTAAAATAGAAATACTAGCAGCAACTTCCTCATGTTGCTGGTGTAAAAGTTAAAAGAACTCATATACGTGAGACACTAAATGAGAGGCAAGCTCAGAGGCACACACTCCTCATCTCACTTCTCAGGAGGCTGAGGCAGGAGGCTGCTGAGTTTGAGGCTAGCCTGGCAAGTCAGTAGACCACATCTCAAAACACAAGCAAACAAAAATACATTAAATAAGGGTCGAAAAACCCTTGAGCTAGCATCTTACTCAGTGTTGAAGAACTGAGATAGGCTCTCACACCACCATTCAACATGGTACTGGAGGTTTTATTCAAGGCAGCTAGAGAAGAAAAAAGAATGGCATCTATATCAGGAAGGAAGATTGGTCTGGTAAAACTATATTTACTTCACTTGTAATCTATATAAAAGGTTATAAGGAATCCATTTGAATATTGCTAGTACTAATAAATACGTTTGGTAATATTGCAGAAAATAATGTCAGTATCTGAAAATCAGATTCAATTTTTTTTGTACAATGGGAATGGATGATTAAGTTAAGAAGACAATTCTGTTCACAATACCCTCAAAAGAGTAAAACACTGAGTATGCAACTTAAGTGGAGAAGCACAAGACTTTTATGCCCAAACCAGCAAAGAGCAGTTGAGCGAAGCTAAAGAAAAGCTAAAGAGAAATAGAAAAACATCTGTGTGTGGGGACTGAAAGACTTCCTACCATCGGTAGTTGTTTATTTTGCAAAACAATTTAAAAAGCTGATATTAAAATTTATATGGAAACGCAAAGGACTCAGAGTAGTCAAAACAAATCTTGGAAAAGGAATGACAAAGTTGGAGAAGTTACACTTCCCATTTTCAAATCTTACTACAACAGTACCATAATACAATGTAATATTAGTATAAGGAAAAAAATACATATGGAATAGAAATGAGAGTTCAGAAATAAATCTTTACATTTATGTTCAACTGATTTTCAACATGGTTCCAAGACCATCCACAGGGGATAAATAGTACTAAGACAACTGAATATTCATATGCAAAGAAATATACTTTTTACTTTATTTCATACTATACTGAAGAATTATGTCAAAATAAATCGTAAATTTAAGATTAAACCATACAATTTCTAGAAGAAAATAGAAAATATTCATAATCTTAGGAGCAATGTTGTTACATATGACATGAAGATATGAGCAATAAAAACTTTACTTAGACTTCATTAAAATTCAAAATTTTTATGCTATAAGGGTCAAAAGTTAGGAAATTAAAATACAATGTGTAACTTGGGAGAGAATATTTGCCATGTATTTATGCAGTGAAGGAATTATACTCAAAACATACAAAAAATTCTTTGAACTAACAAGAAGACAGATAATCCAATTTTTAAAATGAAAAAAACTATTTGATAGACATTTATCCAAGGAAGATATACAAAAGGCCAGTCAATAAGCATTTGGAAAAATGCTAAGCATCATTAGTTATAGGAGAAATGCTAAATTAAAACTACAATGAGATATCACTTCACACTCACTAAGATGGCTATAATCAAAGAAGACAGTAAGAGATGTGGGAAAAGATCTAGAGAAACTTGCACATTCATACATGGCTGATAAAAATGGGCAATGGTGGAATTACTTTAGGAAATAATTTGACAATTTCCAAAAACACAATAATAGATGTATCATAGGATGCCATTCTGCTCTTAGCTATTAACCCAAGTATGATGAAAAACCTATACTTGTATCTCTTCAGAGCCTTGCACAGGAAGGTTCTATGCATCTGTGTCTATAATTACATCCAGAGTCTTATTGACTTTATCCTTCAACAACTGTCTTTAGACTGAAATCCTAAGGATTTGATCTTCTTTTTCATGTATCAACCTGTTTCTCCCAGATTCCCTCCATCAGGATGGCATACAAATCACTAGTTGACCCTCACATTCCAAATTCCACTCCTCCCTCTTTGTCTGATGTCAAGGCCTTTATGCCCCATGTAAATTACAGGAGCAGCAATTTGAACTGTCCTCCTGTCAGCACAATTAACAGATTACAGCTGCTCAAAGTGCAAACACTGAGCTTCTACTGTAGGGTCATACAGAACACATATGTAACTCCACTTTTGCCTTATTAAACTCCTTACCAATCAGATTACAAATTCCCCTTCAAGGCCTTTGAAATCTGCCAAGCTCTTTTGAATCTATTTTCTCTGATACGCCAGCACCAACCACAGCTCAGGTGGCCAGATAGCCAGTAGATGTTGATTTTTATTTCAAAGACTTGTTGGACCAAGTCTACATTCTCCGTTGTACATGTCACCAACAGGGGGGTGTATAACAGTGAAATTCGAAGATAATCCCAAAGCCTCCTGTTAATCAAGGATTGCAGTCTACCTGCCCACCAAGCCAGTATGGCTAATTTGCATATTATCCCTTATTAACTCCTGTCTACCCTCTGGTGTGCTGAAGGTGCTAATGAGCAGTGAAATGAGGTAGTCATTGGAAGTACAAGGCATTGAGAAACATGATAATTAATCTCTAAATAATGGAGATCGGAAAGGAGTTTAAATTATCATACCTTATTTTTATTGCTCCTGCCTTAATTTCCATTGAAGGCAACAAAGATTACCAATTGCATTCAACACATATTCGTTCAGTGATGAGTAATTAACACAGAGAAATAAAAGATATTGCAATCTTTTCCCCAAATGGCTAGTCAAGCTAGAAAGAATATGACACAAAAACTAATGTTTGTAATCTGAGATATAATATGGACATTTCTCAGCTCCTTACTGTTCCAATTTCTTTGCTAGAGTTTAACAAAGTGAGTTTTATGAGCATATCTCTTTTACAAGTGTTTGTAATCTGAGAGTCAATACAAACAGGTACCCAGCAATGGAGCTAGTGTAGAGGATTTCATTCACAACTTTTGCTTACAGTACAGTATTGCCAGTTTTAATAGCAGAGACTGGAAAATATCAGCAACAGTAATTGTGCCTTCAATATATTGGACAAATTTCGGGCATCTAAAAATGATAATCAGTAGTTTTCGCTAGTGTCTGCTAAGATACATAGAATTACCAAGCCCAGATATAAGCCCCTAAGTGTTGAGCAAGTTGTACAATGTATTTCTACTACAGTGAATGTACATAGTACAATTATTCTGGACATCATATGGAAGAGACTAAATGTAGAAGTCATAGCGCAATGCCAACAGTAATATCTTGGAAAGAAAGACTATGAGTTTATGTGCAAGCATTTACTGCTTGAATATACAGTTGTCCCTCAGTGTCCGTGGGAGGTTGGTTCCAGTATTTCCTCAGATTCCGAAATGTGAGGATGCTCAAATCCTTTCTAAAACATAGTGTGTATTTGCGTAGAAACTACACCCCCCTCATTTTTTAGATAATCTCTAGATTTATTATATCTAACACAGTGGAAATGCTAGGCAAATAGTTGTTATACTACATTGTTTTGGGAATGATGACAAGAAAAATAATCAACACATGTTCACTACACACAAAATTTTTGTTCCAAATATTTTTGAAACTGGGTTGGTAGAATCCTGAGATGCAGATCCTACAGATACAGAGGACTGACTGTGTTAAAAAGCCAAGATAATTGACAATGACTCTACCAAAACAGGAACATGGTGTTCATAGAAAAACAAGTAAATGGTTGTTACATGTGGATGCTTTTAAAGCTATCTTAAGACATTTTATACTATGGTAATGTTTGAACTTTAATCATTTATTAATGCATACAGCATTGGTTTAAATCAATTATTCCCTTAAATGTGCCCCCCAAAATCCTAATATTAAAAAATGTGCAACGCCAGCAGAAAAATTGAGAATTTGTGGCAAGAGACATGTATTAAAGATATATACATGAATAACTATATTAAACCATATTTTTAAATATAATAATAAATGTGCCCATTCTAAAGCTCATTTAGAAGAACCCTCTATTGACCTGGGACTTGAATTTAAGAATCAATTAGTATAGTGTCTATTTTGGTGCCCTGGATTTACAATGGTGCTTTTTTGGAATTACTGCAATGGAGTAATCTGTTGTATCTGCACCAAATCAGATCTTTACCTACATCATGAGTTTTAATGCAGCTTCAACAAGTCTATGGAGTTCATTGCCAAATTTCTGTCATTATCCAGTGCTATTTGCTATTAACGATGGAAATCCCACTGGTCTCCTACTTTGCATATTCAGGGGCATTTACCCTGCAGATTTCTGCCTCCAGGAGAATTCTTCTTTAGAATTGCTGTGGTAACACTTCTTCATTCCCGTCAGATAGCACTAACTGGGATAGCTATGTCCCTTCATTAGCATAAACTACATTAAAACCAAGAGAAAACCACTGTTACATCTCTTCCCATGAGCACATTTGAAGCAGTCTACTCCAAGACTGTTAACTTCGTACTTGATTCATGAAACATGTGTTGATTATCTCTTCCACATGACTGAGATGGTGTAATGATCAGACAAGGCTCAGAGTCCAGTACAGGGAGACTGCTGTGCTGTGCTACAGTGTGTCCAACTTCTCAGTGTTCAGATTTGAAGGACCATGAATTTCTACTTGGCTATGTGTAATTCATTCATCGTATACCTTCCTTAGCCAACCTTTCCTTACCCTATCCAAAGCTCCTTTGGTGCCAAGCAATCTAGTGTCTGCAATCGCAGTGATTCTCTGTTCTTCCCCCCAGGACTATACCAACACATTAGTGCCCACAGAGCTGAGATCCATTTGTCATACCATGGACTGAAGAAGAGCTGCCTCTCACATGTCAGATCAGATGCATATTACATACACTTCCACACTTTCACCAAGAAGAAAACTGTTCCTGTACTGAGTAGCTCAAAAAATTCCAGAGTAGGCTAAGTTCAGAATATTTATTGTACTCTTTTATTGTTTCTGCACTCAGTTTGGGCAGTTTCATATTTTTTTTCTGGGTTTCATGCAAATAATGGCATAATCATTATCCTGTAAACAATTCCTTCATATAGTATACCAGAAAAGTAAAGCTTACCTTTCCTGGAATTTAATAATTCCTGTTTAAATAACTTTTCCATATGTCCACACTCACAGAACTTTTATCTTTCTCTTTCTCTCTCTCTCTCTCTCTCTCTATATGTGTGTGTGTGTGTGTGTGTGTGTGTAATATATATGTCAAGTAAAACTTTCTGAGTAGATGCAAGCAAAGAAATAAACATTCTTTGTAAGAATCCTGCATCCAGAATGAATATCAAACCTCCCAGGTGCCCGTTTCAGTGGTACTTGTCCACTAAGTTCTAAATCTTTAGTCATGTTCCTCACTCTCTGCAGTTGCCTAATGCATCTCTTTAGCTGGGCAGAGTAGAGCTGAGATGCATATTCTGCTCTGGGAATGAATGATTCATAGTGGAGACTAAGGATTACCTCCTAGGTCTCTATGCACCTATGGTGTCATCTACTGTGAACACTGTGAACTTGAATTTGTAGAACACATAAAAGTTAGATTGTATTTGGCTCTATGAGCATATTCGTCAGATCTTTCTTTGTTTACCTGGCTTGTTGTCATCTTTTATCTGAGTGTTTATCTGAGTTGGAAATGGAAAGCTCCATTTCTCTACAGATACAAGGACTGGAGTCCTTCGTGCCCTTTGGACACCACAGAGAACTCCAGAGGACATTAAAATGTGAAAGACCAATCTTGATCACTTTATTTTGATACATGCAACAGGCATTGTGGGCCAGGGATTTAGCTCAGAGTTTCCGCTGTCTGCCTCACAAGCACAAGATCTCAAGTTGGATTCCCAGTACCAAAAGAAAGGCATTGTGGAGAGGAACAAAAAACACAGGTCTACATTTAGAAAACAGAGCATAGACAAAGAAGAAGGAGTAGCAAAAGATTTCTGCAAATGGATTCTCTCGCAGTTCTAGAAGGAAATGCTTTAGGCTGGCCATGCTCATGTAAGTTGAGATGGTTCTACAGCTCTGCTCCTGAGTGCCCGGGTCCACAGAAGATGGTGAACAACGCCTGCCCCTTGATGATTGCCTTTTGAAGCATCTTGCAAATTGAACCTGGAATCAGGATTTCTCTCTTAAAGGACAGCAGTGTTGATGTGTAAAGCTTAGAAAGTTCTGGTGAGATTGATGGTCCCTCTCAGAATTCTGACATTTGGATTAAAGCAGTACAGAAATGAATCTTGTATTTGACATTTAAAAGGGAGGCTTTTCTACTGACTGTAGTTTCCTAAATCATGCCAAAAGGAACTGCCATGAAAAAATGGCTTGAGAAATCACTTTCCATTCATTTCTGTGTTTTCCTACATTATGGCCAATGAATTGAGACTCAGAGTCATTACATACTTGGTGTAACAGCAACGTACAAACTAGCAAAGCAATTCGCTCATACTAACGATCATTCCCTTTATACAGATGTAATAGCAAACTTTGATTTGCCAACCACATCCACTGGGGTCTTTAAGAAAGCATAACATTTGAAGTGGCTTTCTTCCTTGTCACTGAATATCTGTGCTTCTTTGGCTCTTTTTGGGAAACGAGGAAAGCAGTAGATAGGTATGGGCTGCTGATACTTTAATGCTTAAGAAAGAGAGAATTTCAGTAGTCAAATGGAAGATTCCATGTCAATTAAGTCTTCAGAGTATTTCTTCTGAAATGCAGCATCTTAACAGCTTGATTTTGGTATTTACACAAGTTCACGATTAGTTAATAAAGTCCAATATGTTTATTAAACCTACAAAGAAGATTCTTTTTTGAAATTTTAGAATAGAAAATTTTAGATTTGTCTACAACTAGACAGTTGAATGTGCAGAATGTGCTTTTCAAATATCACGCATTTGAGTCTCCAAATATATTGTACAGAGAATATCTTTAAAGTGCAATCATTGATCTTGACAATGATTATCCAAGAAGATTCTTGCTGTGCTTATGCATGATTTACTTTGTATCTCTTCTTCTTTAAAGATATGGCTAAAATTAAGTCATTGGCATATAATGATGATATTCTTTACTAATATAATAATATTCTTTATACAGGACTATAAAATATATATTCTCTCTATATATATATGTTCTTAAAGAATCTAATATATATTCTTAAAGAATATATATAATATATTATATATAAAGAATCTTATATATATATATATATATCATATATGTTCTTAAAAAATCTAAATTAAATTATTACATTTTCCAAAACTAAAAAAAATTTATTTAAGGCATACTTAATATTACAACTATGTTTGAAAAGACTGATTATATGTTTAACATACCTTTTAAAGCAACAAGATTAAAATGAATAGGTAAAATGTACTCAGTGGCTTTCTTTTTCACCTGAGTTTTATGAATTTATATTTTTTTGCCATCTCCTTCACATATGCAGCAGCTACCCATTCCAGGCCATTTTCCCTGTGTCTTCACATTATACATAAAAGATCCCCAACAGAGCTGATATGGGCTGATTCTTAGGGATGAATCAGCAGTGGGGTATTTGGGAATAATGGCTAACAGAGAGGAATTCCACCTAAAAGAAAGAGAAACAACAAAATTCCAGAACTGTGGCACCATAAGGCACATCTTGGAAATTGAGAGTCGATCTTTGTCCCTGAAGGGGAAGAATGGAAGACAGTCCAGCACTTGATGCTGAGTATGCAGCCAAGATCCCGCTCATAAAGATCCGGTACATTGAGTGAGGTAAGGTTTTAGAGATGAAAAGGACATGAAAGAAACGAAAGGAACGGAAAAGGAAGGGGGGGGGGGAAAGGAAAGGAAGAGAGAAAGGAAAAGAAAGTTTCTACGTAGGAATATTAAAAGGAAAAGAAAAAATGGTTTCAGACCGAACGCCTGACAGTGTGGAGAACCGGTGGAAGAAAACGTAGATTGAATTGAGGAGGAACAACTGGAGAACTGCTGCATAAAACGGTGCCATGGTCAGGAGAAAGAGAGAACAGATCAGGGAGGTATCTCCACATGGTGACTCTACGGAAATTCCTCACAGATTTACCTGGAACCTTAGCGAAGAAGCCAGTGCCTACCAGATTTCTTCCTTGGACCCCTTCCTTGATGGACATTGATGTCTTTATGAGATGGCAGAAAATGAATTCTTGGTGGAGCCTGAGATGGAAGTTGAAGTAAGTTCGGCGTCTCCGTGTAGAAGCGAGATGTCTGAGGGAGACATCCTGGAAGGTCCTCTGGTGGGTGTGGGGCCCAGAAGAAAGATTTAGAGGCTTAGAATTGAGATTTTAAGTTAGAGAAAATTTTCATGGAAAATGTGCAGGTAAAAAGATAAGAAAGCTGAGTTCAGAACTCTAAAATACATACTTTTAAGGTATATTTTACAGTAAGGAACCCCCATATATGAATTGCTAGAAATAAAGGAACAACCAGAAAAAAATGAAAGTATATTCCAGAACTCTGTCTCTAGCTGGTCCCAAAGAGTAGTTCTGTATATTAAAGACATATTAAATAGATGCATATATAAAGTAAGTAAATAAAATAAAAAGAGAAATAGTGAATAGAATAGTAAATAGAGAAACTAAAATATTTTAAATAAACACGTCACATGAAAAGTAAGCAAAATTCACTTTGTATGCAAAACAAAGCACTTTGCAAATCATGATTGATTTCTGGCTACACAGTTTCTGTCTGCACATTCTACTGAGTTTTAGCTGTCATCCATCTAGTAAAGCCTTTGCCTATATTTCATTAAGGGCAACTTTAATATGCAAACTTGTGTTTGATTCCCCCATAATAACAGAGATGCAGCCATTCAATTATGCTTCTCCTCTCGACTGGAAAAATCTTTGGGGAATTTTTTTGAAATTTTGGAAAAGAAAGTACCAAAGCAACATTCACTTTTTTTTTTTTTAATACTAACATTCTGCTTATCTCAAATTATCATTTTCCCCCTTGCTCTCTGCTCTTGTCATTTAATTATTCAAGAGACACTATGTTCCAAAGAAAATCAAGATACCAAGATATCATGGTTACAAGTCTTCATTATACACTTCAGGAGAAGAGAGGAAAGGTTTCAACCATCAAACTGTTGTTTTCTGGAGAACTTGAGTGAGGATTTCACTTCATTTTTTTACAATCAACTTCAATAGCACTGACAACCACAACTTCAGTGAGACCAATAAATGCAAGTATAGTGAACTTCCTTATGAAAATCAGTCCCAAATTAATACCAGCTACCAGTTAACTTGAGTAAATATTGAAATAAGAAATATAAAAAGGAAGTAGCTTTTAGTCTAGTTTTTTTTGGTACTGGGGATCAAACACAGGTCCTTGAACTTGCGAGGCAGGCAGCGGAACCACTGAGCTAAATCCCCGGCCCAGCTTTTAGTCTTTTTAAACTAGGACAAACACTGGAATTAAAATATTAAGTGATAAGAAACTGTGGTACACTTAGATATAATGTAGAGATAGTAACTCTATTTGTCCTTGGAGTTCCATGAATCTAAGTAATTTATATTTAATGAATAATTTAACTATCAAAGCTGGGATATTTTGTTTATTTTCTGGTTTTTAAATAATGGACAAAAGTATAACTGTACCTTAATATATCCCCCTCATAGGCCAAAGGTATTTGTTTTGTTGACCCAAGGCAATAGCAAGGAATTTATTCACTGGTTAAAGTTCCCCGGCATCATTAATTTTCATTTTGACAGCCACCAACACATACTATTCTGGTTTGAATACTATCTACTTCCTGGAAAACTTTATTATCTCCCTTTGATAAGCTGCTAAATTTAAGAAATATGCCAACTATACCCAGCATTTCTGTATGGTAAAGAAGAAAGAATGCCCATACATTTCAGAAATACATTTTAGAAAGTTCTAATATATTTACACAGAGACCACTAGCTAAAGAAAGAAGGAGTGAAAATTGGACAGCTCTCTACAGCTCTCTGTGAAATAGGACCCAAAAGTCTGGGTTGATCTTTGGTAGAAGAGTGATCTCAGCAAATACCTTATCTGCTAAGAAAATACTGTAATTTCCTACATGTTCTCCTTTGCATGCAGCAAAAGAGGACTATTAAAAAGACATGGAAAAAATAAAGTAGTCATAACCACTTTCTTAAAAGATCTGCTGTTGTGCCTGGGATTTAGCTCAGTGGTTCCACCGCCTGGCCAGCAAGCGCAAGGACCCGAGTTCGATCCCCGGTACCAAAAAAAAAGAAAAGAAAAGAACTACAAGAGGGCACCATTTGTTGAAGAGCCTCTCATTTCTCCAGGGTATGTTATCGGCCCCATTGTCAAAAATCAAATGGCTGAAGGTTTCTGGGATTGTTTCTGCAGCCTCTGTCCTTTTCCACTGATTAACAAGTCTGGCTTTGTGCTGGTGCCATGCTAAACTGCAGAAAATTCTTAATCTTAAAATGCCTATCTGTAACTCACTTGTGCCATATTCCTCGCTATTCATTGGGGCACAGATTATGTTTTATTCATTGGTATGTGCTCAACTATGCCTCCAGTATGATGAACCACATAGTCATAGATTAAATAAACTGAAAAGCAATATATCCATTTTTTTAAGTGAAATAACAAATGCCTGTCAGGGGCTTTCTACTATCCTGCACATCAGGTTATGTTTTAACCAATACGTTTGAAAAAACTCTTTACTAGTACTGTAGTTTTCAATGAATAGCTTCCAATGCTGGTAAGTAAATTAACTATATCATAGACACACAGTTTTGTTCGGCTAAGATTTTTATCAAGTCTTCCTCAATGAATGAAGCAATACAATAATTTATATTTCAGCTTATCTTTGACCAATACCAAACAATTTACTGACCTGTTATTTTAAGTGGCATTGGTATAGTGGCATTAGATGAAAGAATGGAAACTTGATGTTCTAAGTTAATCTTAATGCATAACATCCTACCTTCAAATGTTTAGGTAGCTGGAGTCATTAAGAAAAATTTTTTTTTATTCCTTAAGTTTATTGGTACATATTAGGTATACAATATGATGACATTCATCATTGGGAATTTGTACATGATATATCTTGGTTCTTATTTTTTTTCCCATTCCCCTGCCCTCCCTTCAACCCTTCCACCCCTCCCTATTTATAAAGACTTTGTTTCCATTTTTTCCTTTTCACATACTTTTTTCCTTTCCCTTCTTTCCTTTCCCCTACCCTCCCACTTCCCCTTTGGACCTTTTCTTCCTATTTCACCTTATCTATTATACATTTTGATTCTCATTTACACTTTCAGTTTCCCACACCAGAGAAACTGTTCGGTATTTACACATGTGTGTCCTATTTATTTCACTTAAGAGTATGACCTCAATGTGCATCCATTTAGCTAACAGTTTCTCATTTTTTATGGCTGAGTAGTATTCCATTTTATTTAAAAAAAAAAAAAAGCGCATCTTCTTTATCCAGTCACCAGTTGTTGGGCATTTGGGCTATTCCCAAGATTTAGCTATTACAAACAGTGCCTCTATAAACATAGGTTCACATATACATATATCACTGTGGCAGGATTCTTTTAATTCTTTTGGGAAGATATGCAGCAGGGGAAGAACTGGGTCAACTGGGACCTCTAATCCTAATTTTTTGAGGAATCTCCACGCTGATTTCCATGGTGGTTGCACCAGTCTACACTCCCACCAACAGTGAAGAAGGATTCCTTTTCCCTACAGCCTGCCAGCATTTGTTGTTGGTTGATTTCTTGATAGCAGCCATTCTTTCTGGAGTGAGGTGGAATCTCAGTGTTGTTTTCATTTGCATCTCTCGAATGACTGGTGATGTTGAACATTTTTTCATATGTTTATTTGCTTTTTCTACTTTTTTATCTGAGAAATGTCTGTTCATTTCAGATACCCAATTTTGGATTGGGTCTTTAAATTTGGGAAGTTTGATTTTTTTTAAGTTCTTTATATATTCTAGATAGTATACCCTTGTCCAAGGAACAGCTGTTAAAGTTTTTCCCACCTTGTGGGTTGTTCTCTCTGTTGGTGGTTTCTCTTGCTGTGCAGGAAGCTTTTTAATAAGATGATATCCCAGTTGTTGATTCATTGTGCTAGTTCACATGCAACTGAGGTTTTGTTCATGAAGTCTTTTCCTATGCCAATGTCTTCAAGAGTTCTACCTAACTTCTCATCCAGCCGGTTTAGTGATTCTGTTTTAATGTTTAGATCTTTAACCCATTTCCATTTTATTTTAGTGCATAGTGAGAGATATAGATCTAATTTTAATTTTTGGCAAGTTGAAACCCAATTTTTCCAGCACTATTTATTAAAGAAGCCGTCTTTCCTCCAGTGAGGGTATTTGGCTCCTTTGTCAAAGTTGAATTTGTCTGTAGTTACTTCTGCAGCTTCTAATCTGTTCCACCTGATCCTTGAGGCTCTTTTTTTCTTTTTTTTTGCTTGTATCCTGCTGTTTTTATCATAGTACCTTTGTAGCATAGTTTCAAGTTTCACATTGTCTTTGTTGCCTAGAATGGCTTTTGCTATTCTAGGTCTCTTCTTGTTCCAAATGAATTTTTGGGTTGTTTTCTCAAGTTCTATGAAATATGCTGTTGGAATTTGAATTGGGATTGCATCTATATAGCGATTTTGGAAGTATGGCCATTTTCACTATATTGGTTCTTTCTACCCAGGAGCAAGGGATGTTTTTCCATTTTCTGAGATCCTTTTTGATCTCTTTTTTCAGAGTGCTGTTGTTTTCAGAGTAGAGATCTTTTATTCCTTTCATTAGATTGATTCCTAGGTATTTCATTTCTTTTGGATGCTATTGTGAAAGGAATTATTTCCCCTATTTCTGTCTCAGTGAATCTGTTGTTCATGTAGAGAAAAGCTATTGATTTTTGTGTGTTGATCTTGTATCCAGCTACTCTACTGAATTTGATTATTAAGTCTAGAAGACTTTTGGTGGATTTCTTGAGGTCTTCTACATAGAATATTATGCCATCTTCAAATAATGACAATTTAACTTCTTCATTTTCTATCTTTATTTCTTTCATTCCTTTCTCTTGTCTAATTGTTGTGGCTAATGTTTCCAGAACCATAAAATTATTTAAAAATGAGTTCTCATTGTCTTCATTTTTGCAGGGTATATATATTTTTATTTATTTATGAAACTCAAATTACATTATATATTATATTATATATTATAAATAATATTCGATGCATATATTATATATTACAATATATCATAATATATTATATTATATTGCCTATTTTAAATTTATTTAATCTACCATTTTTACCTATAAAAATTCTGAAGGAAAATATTGCAGGTTCATATCAAAATATATGCTGGCTTTTTCACAACAGGCTTACCATGAGAGCACAGGTGGAATGAAAACCACCACTAAAGCAAAGTCAACATAGAAAAGGAAAAGACTCACATCAGCATCCAATATCATTGCCATTGAACGTGTGGATTCAGGCAAGTCCTGTACCAGCCGTATGATCTACAAATGTGGTGGCCTTGAAAAAAGAACCTTTGAAAAATTTGAGAAGGAGGCTGCTGAGATGGGGAAGGGCTCCTTCAAGCATAAACTGAAAGCCTGAATGTGCGCACGGTATCAACATGAGCATCTCCCTTTGGAAATTGGAGACCAGCAAGTATTATGTGACCATCACTGATGCCCCAGGACACAGAGACTTTATTAAAACCATGATTACAGGCACATCTCAGACTGACTGTGCTGTCCTGATTGCCCTGCTGGTGTTGGGGAATTCAAAGCTGGCATCGCCAAGAACTGGCTGACCCATGAGTGTGCCCTTCTGGCTTACAAGTTGAGTGTGAAACAACTCATTGTTGGTGTCAACAAAATGGATTCCACTGAGCCCCCCTACAGCCAGAAGAGATATGAGGAAATTGTTAAGGAAGTCATCACCTACATTAAGAAGCTTGTCCACAACACTGACACAGTAGCTTTTGTGCCAATTTCTGGTTGGAATGGTGACAACATGCTGGAGCCCAGTGCTAACGTGCCTTGGTTTGAAGGATCGAAGGTCACTCGTAAAGATGGCAATGCCAGTGGAACCACACTGCTTGAAGCTTTGGATTGCATCCTGCCACCCACTCACCCAACTGACAAGCCTTTGTGGCTGCCCCTCCAAGATGTCTGCAAAACTGGTGGTATCGGTACCAACCTTGTGGACCAGTGGAGACTGGTGTTCTCAAACCTGGCATGGTGGTCACCTTTGCACCAGTCAATGTCACAACTGAAGTAAAGTCTTTTGAAATGCACCATGAATCTTTGAGTGGAGATCTTCCTGGGGACAATGTGGGCTTCAACATCAAGAATATGTCTGTCAAAGATGTTTGTCTTGGCTATGATGCTGCTGACAGCAAAAATGACCCACCAATGGAAGCAGCTGGTTTCACTGCTCAGGGATTATTCTAAGCCATCCAGGCCAGGTGATTGCTGGCCACACCCCTGTACTGGATTGCCACACAGCTCACATCGCTTGCAAGTTTGCTGAGCTGAAGGAAATGATTGATTGTTAGTCTGGTAAGAAGCTGGAAGATGGTCCCAAATTTTTGAAATCTGGAATCGTTGACATGGTTCTAGGCAAGCTCATGTGTATTGAAGGCTTCTGTGACTATCCTCCTCTGGGTCATTTTGCTGTTCATGATTTGAGACAGGCAGTTGCTATGGATGCTGTGGACATGGATTTGAGACAAGCAATTGCGTTGGACAAGAAGGCTGCTGGAGCTGCCAAGGATACCAAGTCTGCACAGAGGCTCAGAAGGCCAAAAGAATATTATCCCTAACACCTGTCACTTCAGACTTAACTAGTGGCAGTGGTGGAAGACCAGTCTCTGAACTATTTCTCAGAAATGGGCATTTAAGTTTAGTAGAGAAAGACTGGTTAATGATCAGAATGCATCATAAAACCTTCAGAAGGAAAAGAAAATGTTGTGTGTACCATTTTGTGTGTGTGTGTGTGTGTGTGGCAGTTTTATTAGTTTTTAAAGTCAATGCTTTCTAATGAAAATAACTTGAAAAAATATGTTATATTTTCCAATGTTATATATAACTCAGGGATCTTTGATTATGAAGCCAGCTGAAACTTCATGGGTAGGGCCATGGAGTAAAGAGAAGAAGCTAAGCCAGGATGAGACTGTAGAAACCGGCCAACCTCTAGGACCTACCACCCAGGAGCAAGCATTCCATTCAGCATATTATATCCAGCATGATATGCAAAAGAGTGAGAGAAGCGTACAATGACTACAGAAATGGATATTGCCTCCTATAATCATTCAGACCACAGCTAGTTCAATTCTACAGAATAGCCCTGCACCACTTTTAGCCAGGTTAAACACCAAAGGATGTCCAATACCATGTTTCAGTATGATTGCAAATGAGTATATGCTTGGAAATGTCAAGCATCCAGATGGACAACAATGGCTTTGCTCTGGTTGATGAATGTGCTGGAGAGCAGGGTCATCACTGATGAGTATTGTGGGAAAGGTGATATACAACTTCCAGGGGATTCAAACAGAAAGATCAGGTTCCTAACAAAGTTGGCTAAAATTCATAATAAAAATTCATATCTTTAAGGAATGAGTAAGAACCAGGAAAATTTCTCTAATTCTCTCTGTCCTTTAGATTGGGCAGAGGTCACTGTACATACACCAGATATTTATGGGAATTATAGCATGGTTTATATTCAAATTATGTTTAATAAACAACATGGCATTGTTATGAGCCAAGTGGAGTGAATACTGACTGTAGGTAGGAAAACAGTTCTGTGAGGAATTTGCTAGACCAACTGTTAACTCTCCAGTTGCTGGGTCATGGCGGAGCTCTAGAGCTCCGGTCCACAAACTGGGCTGCATACTGTATTTTGGGGTTTGCTTGTTTATTTTTTGAAGACTGATACTGGATCCCATTCATAGAGATTCTAATTGCTGCCCTGGGCACAGGAGTTTTGAAATCTCCCCAGATGATTCTAATATCCAGCTATGCTTGAAAATCACTATCCTAACATTCAGAAGACCAAGAATCAAAGAGTACCCCCTCCTCACACACATTCATTTGTGTATGAAACCTTGACTTAGTCACTAGCTTGAAAATAGAATGGTTGAATTTCAACTGTTTGGAAATTTCCAGGAAAATGGATTGTTACTGTGATTACATTTGCTTTCATTATGAGAACCTTCTCATCATTTTCCATGTTCCAAGTTTTATTCATGTCAAATATTTGTCAACTGCTTTTGTTTTTTACTGAAGTAATATACATTACTTTGTGGTCTTTATTTCCAAAAATAATGCAAAGATATTTGATTGTGGTAAAATATTGCTAATATTTATAAATCATTTTTCTTTCTTTCTTAAAGAGGTTCATCAATAGGAAAGCTTTCAACCCAGTTCTCCTCTTTAGAAAGAAATTATGCATACAAATTTCTTTTTTACAGGCCTTCTTTGCAACTGAAAATCAGAATTAAAATGTGTTTTATACTAGAGCACGTTGTGCTTCAAACTTTGTCTTGGCTAGATACAGAAATTAAAGGTATAGGCTAATTTTGAGTTGACACGAAAATTCTTTTATATGTGCATACAAATACATGCTTTTGAAACATCTTGCCAAGGGCTTTTTTGTCTTCTAGTTGTTATATAAAAACATGGTCATCCCAAAGGGGTGAAAAAAACCCAACTGTGTTCCACCTTAATCAGATTCACAATCGTGTCCTAATGTAATTCATCCTAATCCATTTCAGAGGAAGACAACCATTTATGATTCTCTGAGATGTGTGGGAATAAATGTAGCTATCCTGAAACCTCCTGAGTCTTCTATATACTATATTTAACAGTTCATAAAAAAGCTAATTACATTTCTGAAAAGAAGCCTTTATGGATGCAATGTATAGCTTAATGGAAACTCTTACCTTGTTACTCCACAGTCATATCATCCTATTTGTTTGCGCTATACAGACTATATTTTGGATTGCAGTAACATTTTTTAGAATGAAGCGTGTACACATTAATGTATTAGCTTGATAACTCATGTCAGAGTTTGAGAGTTTTATTGTTAGTTTTTTCATTGGAAAAATAGGTCAACATTTATCGTAATAATAAATTATACTGTAATAAGATAGAAAATGGTTGGTTCCAGATTCTTCTTCAATGTCTTAGAAGATAAATACATTAACTGGCACAATAAAAGAAGAATAAAAAAAAATTTTTTTAAGACTCACCATAGTTTTGTCTCAGACTACCATGAAAGTATTACAGTGAAGGTTTCCAAAGGTAATGAATCTACAAGTTTAGTTTACAATGAAATCCTTTTTCATGGATTTTTATTTTTTATTACAAGCATGTTTTTACAAAAGCAATGTTTTCTGTAAACAGAGCTGGTAATAGATGACACACTATTGAAGCAAGCCAGAATTGTAAATAATCAAAGGATTTCTATTTAGTTTTCTGCAGCAATCATGAAATCATAGTGATCTAACATCTCATCACTTATTTATTTTTTAGTGATGCATTTGTTTTCCTTTATCTCTGGTGCATTTTGATGGTCTTGTGTTACTAGAATAACTCCCCTTTGGTCTCTTGTACCGTAGGAGCTCAACCTTTTCGTTTAGTTAATGATGTGTTCTCAGCAACCAAGTAACATTCCTTATGAGTGTTTTAAGGATGATATAATTGTTCACTGTGGTCAGGGATAGTGTGATCTTTGAGGACACCTGTATATCAGTTCTTCCTTCAAAACTATGCCAAATCATGAGTTAATTTATGGACAAACATTATTATATTTGAACTAAAGCAAAGTAATATTTAAATGCAAATAGCAAAACTTCTCTATGCTATGCATGGAGATATCTTTGCCTATTTAACTACTTAAAGTGTACCCACACCTCTGGTCAACATTAAAGCTTAAATAAAAGACCCTAACTCCCTAAACACTTGGTAAATGAGCATCCTCTACCCGCCCCCCCAACACCCACAAAGAAATGCCTTAATCCTTCTAGTATTCTTCTCCATCTTCTTCCTTCCTCTCCAGAGTCCCCAGTGACTTCTTGGGAGATAATTATTCCTGTAGCTCAGGGACCTAAAATAATCACCAGAGTTGGCATGAAAGGATGCTGGAATGCAAACTGAAGTGCCAAGCAACAGAGATTCAGTACAGATAGTATGAAAAGGGAGTGCATCATAGTAATTACTCAGTTGGCCTGATTTCCATCAGCTTACAGGATGCAGCAAAGAGGCCAAAGCATAAACACCACCTCTTATTACTCAGAATGACTCATTAACATTTGGTGTTCAGGACCCAGTGGAAGTCTCTGCCCAAAGATCCGTGCTAACAAAGCTCCCAGAAAAGAAAAACAAAGCTCATAGACCTTTCAGCTCTTTCTCAGTACGTAATCAACCTCTCCCTGGGTCTGTGTTTAAAGATGGAGGTTACTATGAGAAATTATGTTTAGAGATGCTTGATCATTACCTGTCATGCAAAGTTGCAAAGTGCTGTCAGAACATGCAGCCAGCTCAGTTGATTAGAGTCTGTGGTGACTGACAGTGAGGCTGAATGGGAAACTGCCATCATAGTCTATAACCCAAATCCCTACCAGCCACCAATCAGAGAGGACAAATGCAATACCACAGAATCATCAACATAACTGGAAATACTGTTCTAGGTGAGAGCTATCACTTCAAATATGTCCCATGTATCATTGATATGCTTTGGTAAAGTGGAAAAGAGCTAATGATAAATTCTTTGGAAAATTTATACAGTTTTCCTGGGACTGTCCCTATTTGCCTTGAACAGTCCCAGCACATACATTTTCCTAGGGTAATTATTAATTTCGCTCTGAAACTAAACCACTTGGATAATAATTATATACAGAGTCCCCTCTTGCCCCATCTAGAGGGCGCATGTTCCATGATGCTCCAGTGGAGGTTGGAAGCCACAGACAGCATTGAAACCTATGCACACTATCCTTTTTCCTATACGTAAATGCCCATAGTGAAATTTAATTTATAAATGAAGCATAATAAGAGATTGACAACAGTAACTACTAATAAAACAGAACAATTAGGACAATCACCTGTAATAAAGGTTACGTTACATGTTTCCTCTCTTTTTCTCTCTCAAAATATCTTATGTATTGCCTGTACTCACCCTACTTGAGTGACTGAAGTTGGATAAAGGGAACCCCTGGACTCATCCTTACTTTAGTCTATTTGACCTGACTCAAAAGTGTCAGAAAGCAGAATTATTTTCAGGGTTCTTGATTCTCCCAGTGGGTCATATCATGCCACATAAAGTGTCTGTATTAATTGCTTTATTTAAACACAGGATTTGACATGTGCTATTGAACAATGTCCATACACAGTAATGAATGCGCTTAATTGTATAAAGGATCATTACTAAGAAAATCATGTAACTATTTAAATCTTCACTTTCCCCCTATAGTATAGGCATTTGCCATATTCTATATAAAGTTCCTGGAAAAGAATTCTTTGATGTGAAATTCAGGGTATTAAAAAAATCCTAAACCTTAAGTACTACAAAGTGTTTCGCTTGCTGTGACCCCTAACATTCACAAGGTTGAATGGAGATGACCAAAGTGAACAGATGAATTGTCCTGCCTCCCAGTTGGCAAATAATGAAGACCACTGAGTACTAAACACATCACTTATCTCTAGTGTAGGACACTCATGGCCTATAATAATTATTCTGAAATATTAGAAGCTTAAGTTCAGAAACTGAGTTGAAGTATTAATGTTATGAGTTAAAATAATTACTTCTAATTTTCTTTTCAGTATTTCTTGTGACAGGCATACTCACGCATTTTGCTTGAGCTGGTTTTCTTAGACATGGAATTTAATGACAAACTTATTCATGGTTGCCAAATGTGACCATGATATGCCATTTTCTCCCTTATTATCAATGGTGGCAGCACAGTGAATTGTCAAACAGTCTGCAGTGATTGTTTAACTGTATAAAGTGCTCATTTCAAGTTAAGTTAGGAACACATTTTTCAGGAAGCTTTAGGGGATTGAAACTGAAGCTCTACGTAATTGTTATAATCGACACTGCTGCTCCTAACAGCAGCCAATACACCATCAGAAGCCATCCTGCAAACATTTTTCTTTCCTTTCTAACAACTCAGTTTGGAAATCACAAACCTAGATTACTCTAACAACTGCCTTGGATCTAGCTCCACTGGTTTAATTATTCCTCACACAACCAAATGCATTCGTATGCTGACTTCTCTGGATTAAAGTTGTTTATTATTAATTGATATTAGCCTGATACGGAGCCATAAACCATACAATTTAATTGTGGTTGTATTTTGAAATCCACAATAGTGTTGCTAACCTGTTACCACCCTTTCCTTTCACTTAAGGCATAAAATCACCAGGGAACAACTGAAGCAGTTTGGTTTGATTTGACTTAGTACCTTAGAACCTAACCCATAAGGGAAGTGACTGAGACACAAACATTTTCTAGAATTAATTTGATTTTGAAACTTGCAGGAAGCTGTCACAGTGATTGCAAAACTGTGTTCTGTAAAAACAATATGTGTAAACTTTGATACAACTGGGCCAATTAGGTGAATTGTAAAATATGTTCAGGAATAGAAAATGTGTTAACAGTGACAATAAAATACTGGGCATGCTTATTTTCTAATACTTACCATAGTGATTGCCAGGAGTCCTGTGAAATGAACATAGAAGCTCCAAGAGTAGTGATTCATTTCAGTTGCTATATATGGATGTGGGTTAAAGCAGTTTTGCTTTATACCTTTAAGGACAAGAAAGATTGAAAACTGTCTCCAAAACACTTCTGATATACATTTGGTCAATGAAGTAAATTGTACACTCCATCAGGCATGGAAAAATTAGGCAAATTAAGAAATAACATTAACTGAAATATTCAGGTAAAGACATTGACCTCCTGATGCATAAACATAAAAGCTAAACTGAATGTTTTCAAATAATTTTATTACTTGATTATAGATCCAAAAATACATCATTTTTTATCATGCAGCCCTGAAACTTGGATTTTTTTAACACAGATGTTCCTTGATTTATGATGACTTTATGTCCTGATAAATTCATCATAAGCTGAAATATAGTATGAAAAAAATGACCTTGATCCATTTAACTTGCAGAGCATCCTATCTTCACAACAGCACACACTGTAGAATGTCAGTTGTTTCCCCTGCTGGTCACGTGGTTGACTGAGAAATGTGACTTTCACCCACTATCCAGCATGTGGAGAGAGGATTGGATGGAGGTACACTTTCCACTCAATGTGTATTGCTTTTGCATTGTTGTAAAGTCAGAAAACCTTAAGACTAACTCTTGTGAGTTGGGGACCATCTGTACTAACTCATTTTCTTTATGCATAATCCTCATTCTATCATATAACTCATGTTATACAGACCTAGATCACTTTTCTCAATCCAACAAGATACCTATTCATATCTTTCTTTCATTACATATATGACAGATGTATTCATCGAATGTTTCTCTAGCATGTGAATATATGCTATATACTAATATATACTATATGCTAGCCTCTTTCCAAGGGCCACTGCATAAGTTGCAGAAAACTGCTATGAGGGAGGAAAAAGTTCTCGAAAATAAACTTAGTGAGGCCAGGAAGGTGAATGACTTAACCAAATATTAACAATGACCTTAATAAGGATTTTGATCATTGGGAGAACAAACAAGTATTTCACCTAGCCTAGTGAAACAGGGGACATGGGAGGGGTTGGTTAGAGAGAAAGACTTGATACAGTTAGCCAAGGAAAGTAAGTGGAACAGAGAGACCCTTGAGACAGCTCCCCAATTAATTGTTCTTCTTAGATTTGGGACTCCCTCATCCCAGCACTTCCTACATTCCAGCAACAACTTAAGAAACCGTAAGGAACTGAGTCAAAAGCTAGGCTTCCAGGCTAGATCTTGTCTTGGTGAAGGTACGTATATCAGTGCACAGTGCTGATGTTGTTTATGACTGTAGTAACCAACAATACTTAAAAGTTAGAACACTTCACACAGAAACCCACAATTTTGACTTCTCTTAAAAATCTGGACATTCCAGGAATAGTAGATTTGGCTTTCCGAGCAGCAGTTAACCCCTTTGACTCAACTGGATCTCCTCAGGAAGTCACAGTGCCTATCAGTCTTCACTAATCCTCACTCTGAATCCATACATCAACTGATACTCATGTTTCACCTCACCAGCTTCTCTCATGTGTCTTGGCTTAATATCACTCCAGGTTTTAAGTAAATGAAACATCCATGTGCTTCATTGTCTTTTGAGTGTTTGGTGAAGCTGATTCTTTTCCACTGGAAGGTGTATGTGTGCAGTTATAACCCTTAGATATTTAATTCACATAACTAACATACAGAAAGTATCCTGGATTTTTTTAAGTATTTCTGTTTTTCTTGCCTACGTATTTATATGTAATTTTGTTGTTGTTCTCAATTAAACTGCACATAATGAACTTAAACAAGACACACATTCACATATACAAAATGTCATTTTTAAAGGAAAGGGATATACATGAACTATAAAGAAAATAAGATTTTTGAAAAAGAATTAAATACTCAAACTTTACATATTTACACTTTGCCAATGATCCTTTAAGCCTGTCTAGGCAAGCAAGTTCATTGAGGCATTATTACTTTTTTTAGCAGATAGCAGAAATTCTCACACTTGGATGCTAAAATGAACACTATGAAGAGCATCACAAAATGAACAATTTGGTAAAAAGCATCTGGACAACACCTGGGGGTACACACATGTACAGCTGAGAGAATAATAATACAGCTGTCATAATGAACTCATTCACCATGGTGTACACTCTTTCAGTGTCTTTTGGGGCATCCCTAAACTGAGTATCAAACATTTGAAATTAAATAAAGGATTGTCATGTGAGAGAAGAGAGGTATTTCAAGTTCGTATGTTTTCATTGTTTATTAAAAGAGAAATAAGCAAATGCAAACCAAAGAAAAAAGACAGTTGGTACTGGCTAGGATCTCTGAATTCCTGACAAAATACTGGTCACGCTTCAATTACCATGGAAGACATTTGACTCAATTCAGAGACGAAGCATTTTAAGTCACCTGGACACAGTGAATAGGCAGCAAAAACAAAAGCAAAACAAAAACACAGTGAGCTGGGTGGACTGTCCTTCCAGCAGATCCTGGTTCATAGGAGGGTGGATTCATCCATAGTTCACTGATCGGGCACAGTCAGGACAAGTGAGGAAGAGAAGACACTGTATCTGTAGTCCTTGGACTAGATACAGCTGATTGGCACCCAACACCCAATTCTACCTTCTTTCTGTGCATTATATTACAGAGATATAAAGCTAAAATCTGCATTTCTGAGACTCTTACAATTGGAGTTCTAGATGGGAATTAGATGTATCTAATCAGATGTGCATTCAGAAGATCTATGTATGTCACGGTGTGTTTACTGTTGCCATTTCAGAATACCTAAGGCTGGTATAAAGAAAAGTGATTTATTTCTCATGGTTCTAGAGACTGGGAAGTCTAATATCAAGGGTGAGTACCTTCTTGGCAGAAGGAGTAAAGAGAGAAAAATGACTCCTCAGGTCTCTCTTCCTCACCCTAAAGGTCACTCGTGCCATCGTGGGAACTTCATCCTCCAGACTTCATCCTGAATCTCACTGACCCCCAAAAGCCCCAACCCTACCTGCCATCAACATCCAAATTTGGGGATTAAGTTTCCAATACATAAAATTTGGGGGATACATTCAAATCATACCAAACTGAAAAGTAAAGATGCAAAGTAGGGAATCTTCTTGATGTTTTCTGATACAAAGAAAGGCCAGAGGGTATGACTAGAGGCATTTGCAAAGCTCAGCCTCAGCACCTCAGTTATTACCCCTTATCAGCACGGCACCTGTTTGCTCTTTGATAGTTAGCTTGAGCTGCTTTTCTATTTTCTGCTTTCCCATCCCCTCTGATGATTTCTCTAAGTCTTTTTTATTTAGAATATCTAGAGTAATCTCTATTTTCTGCCATGAACTTGGACTAATCCAGTTATATTCCAGAATCTGAAAATAACAGATAGAACTCATTGGTTTGGATAGTAGCCAAGGGAGGAGTTGGGCTGACTTTCATCATTGTCCAGGAAGATCCATGGATGAGCAGTATAAACGAAGACATCCAAACTCACACCTAAGCGTACGGAAAAAGATGACAAAATTAGGTAACACAATTGGGTGATCTTATCCCAGGAGATAACTTCCTCCCAGTCATCTATAAAGGGGCGGCAATTAATATTTTTTAAAATTATTTAAATTATAACTATTGGCAGAACATTTCTGCCCAAAATCTCTATTCAAGTATAACTCTGAATTACTCTTAATTTAATAATTCATTACTTTTGAAAACTTACCAAATAGTCTTTGAGCAAAGGATGTAGGTTGATAACCTTTCAAGTTGAGATTGAAAGGGGCAAGAGAAAGATCTGGATAGGCAATCCAACCCCCACACTTTGCCAATAGCTAGCTAAATATATCTGGACAAAATCATTAAAAATTATATGGTGTCCAACATTCCTGACACAAGAGGAAGATAGATTATGTCATTCTTAAAGAGAAAATAACAGTTGAAGTAAAATATATGCTCTAAATTTCTTTTTAAATGGAAAAATATCAATGGTAATACTGTACACATTCCTGGCAATGATGCTGAGAAACTTATGTTGTATTTGGCAGTATAAATTTGTTCAGATTTTCTGGAAATAATTTATAGTATGTGTCAGGATCCTTACAAATGCATAATTTGAACAAGTGATGCTGTAGTTTGGAATTTATGCTAAGAAAAAATTTTTTAAAACATGGGAACACCGTATGACAAAAGTGTCCATCACATTATTTTTAGCGCTAGAAAGTAGTACAGCTTAAGTATTAAAAGTGGAATATATAACTAAAGTTAAAGGAGTATTATTCAGATAATAAAATCACATTTAAGAGACTATATATATTACATATATATATCTTCACACACATATACATGTATTCTGAAATACTACATAAGGTAAATGTGAAAATATAAATATATACAATATTACAAAATATACAAAATTAAATATATACAATAACTATGTAAAAGTCCTAAAATTTTTTTTCTAGGAAAAAAGTGCTCCATAATGTTATCTTCCCATTGAGTTTAGGGATCGCAATTCCAAAGCAACACCTCGAACATTAACTGTGGCCTGCAAGGAGGACAGTAGTGGCTCAAATGATGCCTGGCCTTCTGGACTTGTGACCTTTATCACTTAATAAGGAAATGCTGGTGGGGCTCTTCTTTGTGACTACAGATGGCCGGTAGATTCCCTGACCTTCTGCAGTCTATCATGGCCACCTCCTGTGCTTTCTCTTCCATTCTGAAACTGCCACACACTTTCAGCTTAGTCATCTGCTATAGTCAGATCTTGGATGTTCCCCAAAGGCTCTTGTTTTAATGGCTTGGTCATCACCGTGGTGGTTCTTCTGGAGGTAGTGAAACCTTTAAGAGTTATAACCTAATAAGAAGTATTTCGGTCACTGAAGGTGGGCCTCAAAGGATATTGTGAGACTCAGGGCCCCTCCTTGTGCTCTTTTGCTCCCTGGACACAAAATGAGTGGCTTTTCTCCACCATGCACTCCTGCTATGATGTGCTGGCTCACAACAGGCCCAAAACAATGGTGCCAACTGATCGTGGACTGGAACTTCCAAAACTGTAAGCCCAAATAAATCTGTTTGCTAAATTCATTAACTCAGACAACTGCTGTAGTTATTGAAAGTTAAGGCAACACCTTATTTACTATAGCTCAGGGTAATCTTTAAGCCTCTGTGCAGTCATTTCTTTGCGACTTAAAGAGAGGCTCGAACATCCTTGCCAACATGTTAAATCCTATGTCACTTAAAGGCATGAAATATTAATAATCATGGTGGCTCTTTATCCAGCCTTGTATGGTGGACCTCCTGTGTCAGTACCTTCACTTATTCTCATGCATATCATTTCTGTCCCTCCAAGTTTCTATTACTGAGGAGCTGTCTTTAATTTGGTTGTTATTCATGTCTTCCTACTCAGAAACAGTACTGTCCCACTCAAGACTTTCTGAAAACTGATTCTACTTATTGTCCTGGAAATAATAAGGGGAGAAGAAGCAAATTTTGTGGAGCATTTGCTTTTTACCCTTCTGGCAAAAAAACAAAAAACAAAAAAACAAAGTTCTATCCTCTCTTATTAACTGGAATGTACTATTCATTTCTTTCATCTCACATAACCTGTTGACTTGGGGGAATACAAGATTCTCAAGTACACTAACTAAATGTGTTTTTTGTCTTAGGTCTCAAGACCCCTATATTTTCCTCTTAGACCTGACTTTAATATGGAAAACCTCCCGGAGATATAAATTGAGTATCCTTGTCAACTCTACCTTCGTAATGATCTAATCTTAGGCCTGACTTCATTATAGTCTTTCATCTAAGGGTAAAGGATGAAGGTATCTTTAATCCTGCCATGCCATCTGATTTTCCTAGAGTACTCTGAAGGACTAGTTGGATCAATCTATCATTATCTTTCATCAATATTTTATAACAAATAGTAAAACTCCACCAAGTCCATAACTCTTGCAATGATCATTTGTCACCATATTATTTAAGTGCCAGCACTTCTCTTTTAAGTCTATTTTATAGTATTCCACAACAGGTGAGACTTAATAAAGTTACTGGTGGGATCAACTACCTCACTTTTCAGGACGATAAGGCATTGGTTCCCATCCTGTCAGTATATGGTCTACCTACAAAGTGCCGACACAAGGATCTACTTCTAGGGCATTAGCTGTCTTACTGGTTTTCCTCAGTGGCAGACACCAAAGTAGGATTGCAGTCCCTGTAGTTTATTGGAGGTAGCTGAAAGCAGCACTGTGATTGTATTTGATAGGGTTCTGCAGAGGAACAGAATCAATAGAAAATGTATGTGTCATTGTGCAAGGGGATTAATTTGGTGAGCTTACGGGATCAGAGACAGAAGAGTCCACAATGGCCTTCAGTGCGCTGGACAGCTGGAAGACCCAGGAGCTCCTCAGTCCAAGAAGATGGGAATTGCAGAAGGAGAGGGATCCAGAAAATAGCTGCAGTACAAGGTCATGGGCCTGGAAGCTCCCCTAGAGAGCTGCAGTGCAAGTCTGTGCTACAAAGCTGAAAAAACTGGAGAACAATGTCTAAGAGCAATGGCAGCAGAGAACACACCCACTCATGGAAACTGGAGCTCTCCAAGAATGGGCAAATTCCTTCTTTCCCTTTTTTATTCCATCCAAAATACAAGCCTATTGGTAATGCCATCCACAACCAGTGCGCACCTTCTCTCTTCAGTCTGCTAGACTACATGCCACTCATCTACACAGACATCCAGAACTGTGACTCACTGAAATGCTCATCATTTCCTAATCCAGTCAAGTTAACATATCATGATTAGCAGTCACAGTAATGCAGTAAAGGAGAGAGGAAGGGGTTACCACTATGGAGATCTAAGCTCAGTCCCACAAACAGATCAGCATTTCTTGGGTTCATCCAATGGAAGCACAAGGAAACCTGAAAAAGCACAAGGAAGCTGGCATGCTTATCTATCATCTCTCATCTCTGATTTGTTGAGAGCCACTCCTGGGAGATTTACTGCCTGACACTCCTGGCTGCTTCCATAGCCAGAGAATGCTCTAGGGCAGAAGAATGCAGAAAATCATTGACCTAGAATAAGACTAGCCGAAAGTTCCTTTGGAGGTGAACTAAAGGGATTTGTATAGAGTTGTAATAATGTCTGCTAAAACTACGATACTTCTTCAATGAAGAAAAATAAACCCGCTCAGACTACTCATTTATGAGCAGTCTGGGATACAAAACAATATTTGACAACATAAAATTTGCTTAGCTGAGGTACTAAAGACAGGATGTAATCCTAGGAAACCCTGTACAGTCATGCTTTGGGAAACAAATTATATTACATGGTGTCTGAATTGAAGCTCTGAATCTCTCTCAGGATGTGAGAATGGACTCTTGCCTACAGACTATCAGATCTTTGAGAAATGAATGAACTGAAAAAAAGAAGAGTGGATAAGCGCTTATGCCAACACAGAATGAGTGAAAATAGAGACACTGAAGTATTTCAATATATTGTTTAAACTCCCACACTCTCTTTCATATGCACATCTCTATCAAATGCATGTGCATTTGTGCATGTGAACAGGTCAAGTATATTAAGATATTCATATATATGGTGTATACCAACATTATAATCTTATTTAGCTATGTGCAATTTTGTACTTTTACAAAAATTTCTTTTCTATGTTTATTAGACCCCAAAACCAAAGCCAAGATGTGATGATCTCTACTTTCTGTCCTCTAGATTTATGACTTATGGTAGATGGATGGATGAATAGACAGATAGATAGAATATAGGTTTTCTAGTGACATATCACTGAAATATAAAAAGACCTTATGGCAGTTCAGAAGACTCTGATCCTCAGCATATGTGTATTTTAGAGGATCACATGTCTTTAGAGAGATTTCTTTGAAGCTGAATCTTAAGCATCATTTACAATTTGGACATGCAGAGATGAGGACTTGGGAGCAAATGCAAACTAGAAAGTCTATGTGGAAGAACTAGGTTAAGCAATGAGTTCCAAGAATATGCCAACTAGAATAATATTAACAGCAAGCTTTAAATTTCAGGATTTGTCATCCTAGGAATTATTGTACAGAACTGTAGCTGAAACATGTTCCATGATCAAATGCCTACCTCTGGTGTTTCTTTGCATCTAAGACGAGATAAAAGATAATGTGTATAATCTTACATAATTACAGTAAAAGGTTAGAGCTGGTGAAATGGCCACAAGGGGTATTAAAATAACAAACTACTAAGTGATGTTTCTCGGCTGCTTCTTCCTGGTGCACCTTGTTAGCTAATGGGGTAAACGTTGTCCATTGCTGGTTGTTATTTCCTTGTTGGCTGATTTCCCTTTTGACCTTTTGGGGTTCGGGCTGTTTCCAGACCTCGTTTGCACCCCTATTCTCCTCTCTCCCGGGCTTAGCACTCAGTGTTTCCACAGCAGATTAATGACAGCTAATAATATCTGATATATCTGGACATTGCCACATAATGAGTTGCAGTCCCACTGGGTCCCAGAAGTGTCACCACTAACAAATTTGCCAGACCTGCACATAATTAGCATGTAAAGGGAGTGATCGTGCAGTAAATCTGTAGGGGAAGATGGATGGCCCAGGAGAGAAAATAGAAAGGGGGAAAAAAATCCCCCCTTATCATGCCTTACTAAATATATGTTGCTTGCAAGAATATTTTCTTGATAACAAACTGTGGACAGGTTACCTTACCAGTAACATTATTCCTTCCATGGCTGATAGGCAGAATTTCATTATGTCACTGCTAATGTTTCAATATTTCTGCAAAATGTCACCATATGTAAATTAGGAGAGGTTAGGGTTTCCCTTGCAGTTTTCTTTAAAGATGCACGACCCTCTTTTCACAGTGGCCTGGCACTCACTTCTCCACTTGAATTTAGTGAAGAAACCCACAGCAACTTTGGCCTGTCCTTGCCACAGCTAAATGAAATAGCTTCCACAATCACAGACATTGTCCTGAAAACTACAAATGAGACTCATAATGAGAGGTGAATATTCAAAGAAAGAAGAGATCCAGAAATCACAGTGTGCCTAGTATAATTACCAATAGGAAGGCATATTTCTCACATGACACTGAGCATTTAAACCTACACGGTAATTTTAGGATTTGTCTCACACAATCAGAACAAAAATGGAAATGTTTCTGATTACATTCAGTCAGGCATGAGAGCTTTGCCCTTGATCCTTCAATCCCAGCACACAAGTCTGCACTGGAGGAAAGCGTGCTACATGAAAGGGAAGCAAAACCTACAGTGATGAAAACAAGTTTCTTACCAAGGGAGACACTGCTCAAATTTGGGTCAACTCCTTTCCTGCAAGAATGTTGTTATGAGCTGGAGGGCCAAGGGGGTGCTATGAAGTTTTAACAACTAAGCCAAAGAAGAACTTCCATGCACTGGGCCTGGGTAAAACATCCCCATGGAGGGGTGTCTTCCTCTTTCATCTCTGACATGGGCTGGGTGGTCACTATCAGTGCCCTAATTTACAAGGCACAGTAGCCAAAGTGGTGAGAGCCATTGGTCAAAGCCTCATTCTGGGAAGGGAGTCCCAGGTGCTCGGGACAATGTAGTAGGCGGCCAGATTAGCAATCTGATAATTACCCTACAACATGATCAGTAAGGACCCTGGAGGCAGAAACTCTTCTCTACCTCTCAATCCAGTCTGCTCAGGCCTCTGCCTCTCAGTGTCACTGAGCTCCGACCTTGTTGGCCTCCAAAGAATTTTTAGGCCCCTTCAACCTTGATGCCTTTTATCATCAATAGGCAATTCCATTTGCACACTTGACTTCAATTTTCCTTATACCTGCTATCCCCAAGTAATACATCCAATTCAGATCCTCTTCCTGAACCCAAGGTCCATTTCACCAATGGTCCACTGGACATTTACTCCTCCATGGCCCACAGGTTCTCAGTCTTAATATGTCTAAAATCAAATTTCTGGGTTGTCCCATACAGCTTCAACCCCAAATCTATCCTCCCATATTGGAAAATGTGAAGACATCAGAACTCACCCAATGTCCAAGCCATTCTAGAAACTGTCCTACCCTAACCTCCTCTTCAGTCAGTGATGTAATTTTCATAAATGCAAATTTTACTTCTCTCCTGCATTGCGGAACACATGCTTGTTCTCCAGACCCAAGACTCAACTTTTGCCTACTTCTTCTGTCACCAGTCTGAACTTACAGATAAAAAATGCAACCATTTTTTGTTGTTTGCTATATGCCCTTCAATGGCTCCTCATTGCCAAAATAATCAAGCCCAAATTCCCAAACGTTTTTAAATAGCAGACACAATACTCCTTTGTGTGGCTTCTGTCTTCCTACCTGGATTTATCCTCTTATCATTAATAATTTTGTTTTATTGTTAGATATGCACAATCTCAAACCCTACCTCAGTTCTATTGCATCTGAATCTACATTGTAAGATCCCTAGGTGATTTGAATCCACAGTTAAAGTCTGATAAGAATTGCTCTTGAACACAATTCTCAAACTTGTCTACTCATTGGAGTCACTTGGAAAGTTTTTAAAAATTATGATGCATAGATCCTTTTCACAGATTATAATTTAAAGATTTCCTAGATACAGTACCAAATATATTATTCTTAAGCAAAAGAAAATAATTGATAAGTTATACTTCATTAAAATGTAAAATTTTAGCTCTTTGTAAGACACTATTAAGAGAATGCAGTCAGATTGGGAAAAAAATCTGTAGATTATATATCTGCCACAGAATTTGAATCTAGGCTACATTAAGAAGGCTTGAAACTTAAAGAAAGAAGAAGGCAAGGGAATTCTTAAAAATGGGCAAAACAAAATTGAGCAGATGTTTCACTGGAGCCAATAACCACGTAAGAGAACCACCAATATCATTAATCATTCGAGAAATGCAAATTCAAACCATGGCTTGAACAGTACTGTTATGGTATTATTATGCCACTATTAGAATAGTTGAAAATAAGAAAGACAGGCTTTGCCAATTATTGACATGGATGCAGAAAAACTGAAACTCTCATCTCTTACTGGTGGGAATGTCAAACGATATTACTGTAGTGGTTTAGCAGTTTCTTAAAACATTAAGCATATAACTAAAAAGAGACTCCATCACTGCATTTCTAAATATTTCCTAAAGGAAAGGAACCACATACAAAGACCTTATATGAATGGTCGTACTAGCATTATTTTTATTAGCTAAACCCTGGAAAATGTCAGATGAAAGAATAAATAGGTTATGGTATATAGAGACTATTATGCTATGCAAAAATTGACTATTAGTACACAGATCTCAAAATAATTATTCTCAATGAAATAAACCAAACAAAGAAGAATATACCACGTGAAATCACTTATGTAAAACTATAGCAAATGAAAATGTCTTGTGCAATGGGGGAAGGGGGCTGTGAAGGGAGCACTCAGGGAAGGGTGCAATGAAAATATAGAGTGAAAAGCACATTCATTGATTGTGAGGCTAGTTGCCCATTGTACGCATAGGTCACATGTATTATACTGTACACTTGAAATATGTGAAATTATTTTATGTCAATCATTTGTCCATAAGGCGGCTAACAAAGATCTCAATTTTTTTTAAACTAGACCAATCAACTCAGCTTTTTCCCACTGGACTGTATCTCCTTCAACATCCACCATATCCTCCAACATTTCTTTCTAGGAAACTCTCATGCCTAAAAAGAATAAATTAGCAGTGACTTTCTAAGTAAGGCCTTCTTTGGTGCTTCATTAGTTGCTTGGATGGTTCTGTTCTTTATGTTTTCCCCTATTTATAACAGTTATGCCACTTCAGGACCATGTTTGTGCCTCTGTCCCCAATAGTACTGGATGAGCTTTGCACGGAAAGGACTTGGCATGATCGATGTGAGAGTTAATATTTTTCAGGTGCTTAAAAATTGTCTTTACAGAAAACATGTTGATTGCTCAGTGATGTGTTCAAATAAATATGCTGTTTAAAATAATTCAAAAGACAAAAGACTTCTGGAGAACATACAGATTAAAGATGGTTTATTTTCTTAAAGTGTCAAGCCAATAGATATATGAACAATTTAGTAAATGAATCAACTGTAAGGTAAAAGCACCCTTCTGTGTCTCTAAATTCATGATAATAGACAAATGTTCATGATATCCTTTCTGGTGTGAAACAGAAGCATGGATAGGAATGCAATGAACTATATAAATTCTCAGATCTTGAAATTATTTGTAAATTGATACCTATTTTATATTGTGATTTTTAAAATAATATACACTATTTATTGAATGCTTGTTTTGTCAAATGTTGTAATAACAACTTCATATTTTCCAGCTCACTTTTTCCGCACACAATCCTACCAGGAGGTTTCTACCATTACTCTTGTTTCTTATGAGGCACATGTTCAATTGCAGATTAAATATGAGTCAGTTCATTTGAGCTTAATCTTTTTCCAGTATTCCCCGTCCAGCCAGATATCCCAGTTAGAAACTGAGAGTTGAACTTGACATCCCATCTCCACATCCCGCACACCAAGTTAACCCATGGTAGATGCCTCTCGCTCTTACTTCCTACATCCAATATCTCTCCAAAGCACCCATTGTTCCTCATGCTGCCACATCCCTCATCCTGTTCCAAGTGCCACTGCGTGTCACCTGGGTAGCCCATCCCTAAGTGTCACCACCGTCCAGTCAGTTTTCACAGTAGTCATTTTCCTCTCAGTCTCAAACGTGGCAGACAATGGCCCATGTCTAACAAGTGATGAAATGTTGGGACTTGGTCCAGCAGCTTGCACCAAGGTCATTATCTTCACAGTGCTCCTGAGTGTGGCCTCAACAGTGCCACATTTCATAGGTGAGACTGAGGCCAAAAATGAAAACATAAAAGTGATCAGTGCCACTTCTCTTCACTTATGCTATGACATATACCTGAGATCATGAAATTATAAAGGACAAAAGATTTATCTTGGCTCTTGGTTTTAGTTCCTGTCCATGCTCAGGAGGACCCGCTACAATCAGCCCTCTAGTGAGTGTGTCCGATGGCAATGGCTGGGAATACACGACAGAGCAACACCTCTCCCCTCATGCCTACAACGTGAAACAGAAGAAAGAGAGGAGGAGAACCGCACCCGAGTACCCCTCAAAGGGCACGCGCTCTGTGACCTAAAGTCCTCCCAGCATCTCCCTTCAGTGCCTCGCCGGGGCCCAAGCCTTCGCCTCACACGGGGGCCCTTGGAGGACATTCAGGATCCAAACCAGAGGCAGATGATGAGTAAGTGTTCCTCATGCGAGGGTACTTGTGGTTACTATTTATTGAACGGACAGAATACACTCTACCTTATTTGAATTAACTCAGTAATCTTCTCAACAGCCAAGTCATCCAAGACGGGTCTAAATCTTATTTTATAGGTCAGGCCATGGTAGCTGATTTGCTAAAAGACTTGTAGCTACTGAATAAAGGAAATGAAACAGGACCCAGTAATGCCACTCACTCTAGAGTCTGCGTCCTACACCGCGGTGCCAGCAGTTCTCGCCTCTCTCCACTCACCACTCGTTTACTAACGGATATTTATAGTCTCTCCTTTGCCGTCGTAAAAAGAAATTTACAGATAACAAAAATGTACTCTAAGAATTAGTATAAAACTTTAAATTTAATGCAAAAAAATAAAAGGAAATATTCTATCATAAAATCTTGTGTCGTTTGTTATATAAATGTTCAGGCACGGTAATTCGTAACAAAGAAGTCCGAGGTTTGCAGATGAAAAACTTGAAGGTAACAGCTTTCCCTGTGGATCGCTAGTGGCTGAATGACGTTTCACAGCAGTTGGTTGGTAATAGGTTGTTTTCTACAATGGCAAACAAATCTTGGTAATTCTCCAATGAAACACCATGACCTCTTTTCGTAATGTGTTTGGCAACTGTATTCCTAGAAAATTCAATGTACATTAAAATGCAGGAAAAGCAACAATAGCAATAACAACAACTTTTTGTTCATGTTACCCAAGTTAAGATCTAGGCTCAGATAAACAGATTTTCATGCATAGAAGACAAACAGAAGTCCTTCTGGGGGCAAGACTAAGCCACACAATGCAGTGATAACTGAATCTTCTGCCCTCTGCCCACTGAACCAGCCACTCAATCCTTGTGACCAAAAACAATTCTCCTCACAAATAGCCCACATGTCCCCAGGAGCAGTGCCATCTCAAAGTGACTCTCATGTAAGCTTACAGAGCATTTGTCCCCTTGATAAACGTGAACCAAATTTCTTACTTCGAATTCAGAATTGCAGGCTCATTGATCATACAAATACAGCATTGTATCACTTAAAACAATGGACATCTGTGGTACAAATGGAGCTCAGGAGAGATTTAAGTTTAAGTAGGAACTGATAAACACAAAGAAAACTTGCCTCTTCTTTATTCAGTGGCCACCATTGTATTTGGGGTCTAAGAAGCTTTTCTGGAAAAAGAGTTGATAAGATCTAATCATAGACAGAAATATACAATGAATAAATATGGATGGGTTACCAGGAACTTTTTTGTTTTATGTTGCCAATTAAATATAATTTTTGAACAAATATATAACTTTGAAAGTTTTGTTATTTGAGGATGCTCTGCCATGCTTCAGTGGACCAATATTCTTTGGTTCAATCCATAGAAAATTTCATTTAGCAAAATCATTTTTGAGGTCTCTTCATGTTTCTAGCGTGAAAAGACACACATTCATTGCTCTGAGCAGTAATGTCCACTGTTTCTGCTTCCCATTTATGAACACATGTAAGCTTACATATTTTACGTGTACATAACTAAAGGCCTTTCTAAATAATTATGCTGTCAGTGTACAGGGAGGAATGTCAAGGACTAGTAAGAGTCAAGAACTTTATAGGATTAGTTCATTTAATTCCTATGTAGGTTAATATGAGTAAATTCACCCTGAACATAAAGAAATGGATACGCAGAAAAAGTAGGTATTTTCTCTGAAGGCCATTAGCCAGGAGGGAGCAGGCAAACCACAGTTCCACCCCAGTTACGGCTGACTTTAGATCTATGCACTTTCTTTTTGTAATATATTTTTGTTTTTAAATGGCATATAGTAATTGTACATATTTATGGGCTAGAGTGTGAGATTTCAATACATGCATACGAAGTACAGTATCACCTGTGGTAATTGGTATATTTGTCATATCAAGCATCTTTGTTTCTTTGAGTTGGGAACATTAAAATTTCTCTCCACTAGTTATTTTGAAATATTCAATGAATTTTTGTCCACCATAGTTATCCTATGGTGCTATAGAATATTAGAAATTATTCCTCCTATATAACAGCTTCCCTCTGCCCATTAAACATCCTTCTTCCCACTAACACATACCCTTAGCTAGCTTTGATAACCACCATTGTAGTGTCTACTTCTGTAAGATCATATTTTTAGCTTCCACATATATAAGAGAAGATGCTGTATTTGTCTTTCTCTGTCTAACTTACTTCATTTCACATAATGTATTCCAGTTATACCCATATTGCTACCAATGACTGAATTTCATCTTCTTAATGGCTGACTAATACTCCATTGTGCTATTTATATACCATTTATCAGTTGATCAACTACTAGTTCAATTCCACATCTTGGCTTTTGTGAACAGTGCTGCAACACGCACATTCAGATATCTGTTCAACACTGATTTTAATTTCTTTGGCTATACACTAATAGTGGGATTGCTGGGTCGCATTATAGCTCTATTTCTCCTTTTTGAAGTTCTTCCATAGTGTTTTCCATGTTGGTTATGCATTCCCGACACTGGTATCTGAGAGTTCTTTTTCCACATCCTTGACAGCGTGTATTATTTTTATCCTTTTCATAATCATCTTTCTAACTGAGATGATATGCTCTCTCATTGTAGTTTTGATTTATGGTTTCTTGATGAGGAGTGATATTGAGCATGTTTTCATATGCTTGTTATCTGTTTATATATCCTCTTTCGAGAATCGTTTATTCCAGACATTTGCCCTTTATGTTACACACTTTTGTTGTTGCTGTCATTGTTGTTGAGTCATTTGAGATGAACACTTTACAGATTTTTTCTCTATTTATCAAGTTGCCTCCTCACTATATTGGCTACTTCCGTTGCTTCACAGAGGCTTTCTAGTTTGATGTAATCCCATTTGTCAATGTTTGCTTTGACTGTTTGGGGGTCAGAATCCACAGACTGTGCCCTTTCTACTCAATTGTTTTTGCAAATCAATTCAAAAATGATCAGTTGAACTTGGTATATTAAATTCTCTCATCAAAAGTTAATTAAAAGTAATAGAACCCTTACAATGCACCTCAACTGTCATAAAAATAAATATGCTTTGACCATGTCAACTAACTACCTCCAACTGCTTGCTAGACACCTCTGAAGAATCAGGATGCTGGATGGAAAGTAGTTTTCAAAACAATATTCCAGAACTCAGAAAAGAATCTTAGATGAATGATCTTATCTTTGGAACCAAAAAATGTGATCTATCTGATCTACTTTTTAGAACTTTGGAAAACCTATGGTTACAAAGACTTTACAAATACCAAAGAAAACCCACTTAATAGAAATGAGGCAGATGTTAGGATTCCAAATTATATGTACCTAAGTAGAAAAAAATACATGTGCATAGAAAAGAGAAGGGGGCAAAGAAAACCTACAGGGCTAGGGCTTATATTTCAACAGCAACAAGGAAAGTATGCTTTTTGAACATCTACTCTGTTTTCTTTTCTTCACCCTTTTAACACTTAAACTGACTTACATCTCAGATCAATGCTCAGAAGCGGGTGTTGTTTTGTTCATTTTGCTGATCAGGAACACAGACTTAAAGAGGCTAGAAATGTGTCCAGTGTTACACAAGGTAACACCATTAGGGCACAAATCCAATTCTGCTATCCTGAAGTCTATGCTCAAAATGAGTTGTGGGTAATTGTCTCTTTCTTCAAAACTATCCAATATTTAGAGGGAGTTGTATTTCTAATAAAAAATGACTGATTATTTTATAGCAAAGAAACCCTCTGCACCCCACAACTGACTGATGATAGTCAATTACTTCAGTTCTCTAGGAAATGTGAAAGAGATGAGTAGATCCTTATTCAGTGAATGTGTTACATGGAGAAATTTGAGACTCATTAATTCTTGATAAAAAAGTACAATTGAAATAGAAGTTTATAGGTTAGCTAAGAAGAAAACCAAATTTGTTTTTCAAACACTGATTGATAAGTGCAGGGTGCTTAGGCCAGTGTCTGGCTTATCATAAGTACTCATAAGTGTGAGCTGCAACTGCTATTATAAATACCTAATAGGAGCTCAGTCTGCAGTCTTTGTTTTGGAAGATGATTTTCCTGTAGTAGAACAGTTGTTGTCTATTTTCTCCAATTTGAAGAAATGCTCTGTGTCCTAAATAAAACAATGATCCTTTAACAAATCCTAAACAGTCACACATTGGGCTCGAGAGACAAACTCATGAGGAAATCATACGTCAAAAGTTTAATTTGCATGCTACAGACAAAATGACTGGCCCATTGACAGGAGATTTCACAGAATTCTGGCAAGTAGCAAATTCTTTGCAAAGAATTTCAGGATAGCCAGGCCATCACATGACCCTTAAAATATAAATACACACAAAGTGGGTCTTTCTTCTGGTAAAAGTCACACATAAGAAATAGACATACGATAATATGCTTGGAATGTGACCTTACTGTAAAAATGCCTCTTTTTTATCTCCAGTTTGTAACTTTTGGAAACATAAGGCATCATCTCCCAACAGGAAACCACTGGGGATGATGAGAAGCACAAAATATGTTCAAACAAATTACGCTTGTTTAATGCTCTGACTCTTCCCTTTCTAGGTTTCTCCTCTTGAACTACATGTTCGTTGTTTATGACTGCTGCACAGGAGAAAAACAAGGCCTCGTGTGCACCAGAGAGATCCATCATGTGATTACCTGGAGGAAATTAAAGTGATACACAATGTAATAAGGCAAATGGAATGTTGAGTAATTATGCAGGAAATCTGATTGGCCGAAGGACAGGGCAGTAATTCCTCAGACATTCCATTCTCAGAGATCTTGTGCTACCCACAGAGATGTGAAAAAATCCCCTTGCCTATTGAACCCCATGGGAAGTCAGTGCAAATCAGTGTACTTCCTCTTGTTCTTGTTCTGCATAAAGGAACCTGAAGGGCACAAAACATGTGTCACAAAAGCACCATGGAGGGCATCATTATTACCACTAATAAGAATAACTTCGAGCTTTGCATCCATAAACAAATCATGAGAAACATATACATTTTTTTCTCTGCTTTTTAAATCAATAGCAAGTATCAGGGCATTTTCCTGGGATTAATTACTAGCTGAGGTTTTTGCCACTTCGATCTGAAAAAAGTTCAGCACTCATTACTCCCTTCAAACTCCTCCGCTCAGCACCATCACATAGACTGACTGTTCCATGGATATCACTCTTCCTCAGACTCATAGGAGGTGAGACAAAGACAGGAGTCTTCAAGAAATTAGGAAACAAAACAAAAAATTAAACAAAAGAGGCAAGAATGTCCTTTCTTGGAGTAGAATTTGTGAAGTGGTTTTTTTTTAAGAAACTCCCATTGCTTTTGAGTAGCTACAATTCTAGCACTTTTGAAGAGTAGATTTCCAGCTACCAAATAGCCTGGGAATCCTTTGCTTTAGGAGTTGGTTGGTTTATCCCAGAAGACAGAAAGCAAACAGCATCATGTGGGTCCTCCCCAAATGTACAGCCACTCCCAGGTACCAACCCTCACCTGGAGTGGACGAATGTGTGTGTGATTTTACTCACCAAAATACAAGTGTGATGAAAGAATAGTGGTAACTGCAGGTATTAGCTAAATGTGAATTTTAATGAGAACATTCAATAGTCAAGTACAGGGCTGCGCATACCTGTGTGTATTCTCACAGTGGCAGACATGTGTATGGGAATAGGTACTCATAAAAATGTGCATGTGGTGGAGCAACAGTGATACTTTCATGTGAAAGACAAATATAACTTTTAATAACGATATTCAATAGTGGCTATATACCACATTAGACATGAGAAGTAAATTAAAAGCTGTTGTTATGATTATTGTGTGTGTTATTTTACTTCTGGTTAGATATATCTGCAAGCAAAATCACTGAGATGACTTTAGTAACTATGTGCATTCATTAAAAATTAGTGAATTTGTATTTATATTATTTTCTGTTACACTAATAGGATGAATAATTGTATGGTTGGGAATATTTAATGATAAGATGAGGAGGAGAGATATAAAAACTATAATCTGTGACTCCTCATCTCCAATCCCAGTAACCTTTCTCTGATGAGGCTTTTTCCTTTCAGACTAAAGTGTTCAGACACAAGTTCGTACAGGAGGCCAAACACTGATGAAAATGGGGTTTTTTTAAAAAAAGGTGAAATGATAGACTGATTATTTTTCATATTTACCAGAAATGACAATTTTGAAAAGAGTCCACTGGTTACTTTCTCCATTGTTCAGGGTAAAACTGCTCAAGACAAGAAAATTAAAAATTTTCTCATTACCTCAAGGATAAGGTGGCAAAGAAGAAAGCATATTTTCATTTCTCTTTGTGGTACTGAAAATTGAAAAAATTGAACCCAGGAACGCATTACCACTGAGCTATATCCTCAGTTGACTGATTGATTTATGTAATTTTGAGACAGAGCCTCACTAAATTGTCCAGGTGGGCCTGAACCTTATGATCCTCCTGGCTCAGCTTCCCTAAGCACTGTGATTACCAGTGTGTATCACCATGCCTAACTAGAAAGTCCGTTTTCTATGACAGCAAGGGACCTAGCCCATATACCAATTTTCTACCTGTAAAATCTTTCTTGATTTTAGTTATTTGCTCTAAAATTCATGAATAATTAAAATAAATTAAAAAGTAGCTAATAGTAACGGTTCGGATTTGTGTACAATTTTGGTTTTCAAACATTCCACTTGTAATCTCAAACATTCTCATCCCCATTTTTCTGGTGAGATAGCTAAAGCTAGGAACAATCAACCCCCACCCCCCAAATCTAATATAGTGAAAGATGAAGGACTAGGTATAGAGTACAGATCAGCCGAGACCTTTCCTGAATCTCCTTGGTATGTCAAGTTCCCTCCTTTTATCACCTTTGGGAAGACAGCAGCACAGGACCCAGCCTGGCACAAATTCTCCTCAAAACCTAAGTTCCATGATGGAAGCAGAAAATATGGGAAAAGCTTACAAAAGTTTAAGCAAGGAAAAAACCGTTCAACATTCTGTTCTGTTTCCAAAGAAAATTGGAAACAGATGATTGGGAGGATTATGCAAAAAACAAACAAACAAACCAAAAAACTTGTAATGGAGCTACAAATTGAAAAAACTTAATAATTGCTCTTAAACAACTATGGCTAAGGGAACCTGAATAAGTTCTTCCTCTTCTCCCTTTATTTCCTTCTTTTATTCATCAAACAATCTCTATTCATCTGGCCGCTAGGACAGAGAGATTCATATATTATTCCATGATTTCCTCCCTTTCAATTCCTCTTCTTCTCAGTTGGCTGCCATATATCTTAGTCTATTTAGGCTGCTATAACAAAATACCATAGATGGAGTAGCTTATAAGGAACAGAAATTGATTGCTTACTGTTCTAGAAGGGGGAACATCCAGGATCAAGGTCCCTCTAAATTTGGTATCTGGTGAGGGCTTATTTCCTGGATCCTAGATGGTTCCCGTTTGCTGTACCTTTATCTGATGGGAAAGGTAGGGAAGTGAACTGAATTCTCTTTTATAAGGGAACTCAACTGGTTCATGAGGTCTCCATCTTTATGATTTAGTTACCTCTCAGTGATCCCAGTGTCTAATACCATTACAGTAGGAAGTAGGTATCAACCCAAAAATTGGGGATGTAAGGTAGCACAAACAGTCCAACTATAGCACCATCATATGATTCTCTTTTTGGAGACCCACTGGCATCTCCAAGACTGATCCCTCAGTATCTCTCATCTGAACAGATACAGCAGCCTTCCTGATTCCTCGAGTCACCAGTCACCTTCTGAAAATATGGGTCAACTATACCTACACCTTGTTGGTTCCCCGTCACCTAGGACAGTGAGATACAGGCTTGTGAGGGCCTCAGAATCAACAAGAGAGCTTGATAACACAGACCACTTGGCCTGACCCTCAGAGTTTCTGATTTAATAGTCTGAGAGGACACCTAAAAACTTGCATATCTAGCACTTTTCTAAGTGACACCAATGAAACTGGGCCAGAGACCACACCTGGAGAACCATTCAGCAGGAAAAATGTACCCTCATCACTACTCATATTTTACATTTCAAGCTTTACTCATCACCAAGTCAATTCATAATCAAAATAAACGAGGCTGCTAGGATACTTTCCATTTGTGTGATAGGTTATGCAACTTAATACCACAATTCCTCCTGCTTAGCTAGGTCCAAGGTCAAACACCGGCATCTCAGCCCTGCCTCTAGACCCAGGAGCAGTGTGATTTTGAGTAGCTTACTCAACATTTTGCATCTGGGCTTTCTCCACCGTACAAAACAGTAAAAAGTACGTAAAAAGAAAAGGAGCATTTAGCATCCCATAAGCATTCAATTAATGTTAGTTACTGCTATTATTTATATTTGAGTTCTCTTTTGGATGCTAAGCCTTAGGCCATTCTCTTTCTGCTATTTTAATTTTAATGCTTACTATAAGTCTGTAATGTAATTATACTGGCTAGAGTTTGATAGGGAGATGCTTATAGAAATTGAACCTGTATCTGATTTACCTGACTCTAAAGATGTGTCTTTCTCCTTAATCACATTGACCCTCTCATGTCATTGATCATGTCATTGATCACGTCTTCATTTCTCCTAATCCTAGATCAGCTTAATTAAGTGGAACATCTCAAATTGGGCTTTCCCAGAATAGTCTTCGCTGCTCTTCCACTATGGTCCTGCCTTCTTTCTGCCTTTGTCTCCTCTCCAGCTACAAAAGTATCAAAGAAGCTTTCTGACTGCCACAATTTTTGGAAGCCTTTTGCCACTCACAGTGACTAAATCAGCGATCTGCTTACTACCAATTGTTAAATGGTCAATAAATTTGAAAGCTAAATACTCACAAAAAGAAATGAAAATCGAGCTTTGGATGGAATGTTCATTCACCATTTTGATTCTGATAACCAGAAATGAAATTTACATTGTAATGAAAAAATGGTTGAATTGTGCTAAACAATTTAACTTAAACACATTTAGTGGAATTCAGTCAATTCTATTCCTGCCATTGTGGCAGTGATAGTTTAAATCCCACCTTCTCGATTTAAGTGGGTGAATAGCTGAAGTGAAATAAAAATGAGATTAATCCCAGCAACAGTAATGTCTATGTCTATTCTTGACCTCTAAGATTAATGTTTATGTAAAAGTAAGATTTATTGCCCATAATTTTTTGGATCTGTTGCGAGTATCTCTTAGACTGCTTGCTATCACAGGGATTACCTCTGTCCTCTGTCCTACTTCGCATGAAGAACTTCTGAACTAACAATTTCTATTGCTTTTTTAAGTAGCAGTAGACGTATAATTATTTCATGTTTGCTGCTTTAAGATATATTACTTTATCACCAAACTGATTTCTTTTAATTTTGAAATTATTTTCTCTAAAGAATCCTTTAAGAGTTCACTTCTCTGGTAAAACCTTGAGTTTGTTGTCATTTTCATTTGCTTTTTAAAAATCCATCTACGATTTTCTCTTTTGAGTTTTTGAGGAAAGCTAAATATATTACTAGGGGATTTATTTCTGGTTCTTAAGATGTACAATATAAATGCAATTAGGATTTGACTTTCAAGTTTTTACTCACTTCTCAATGATTCAATTCTGCATTGACATTTCCTATGCCCTTAGTAGGAAGGAGCTCATAGGACGAAGTCAATGAAGAACACATAGAACTTTTCCATCCTCAAAAGAATAATATATAGTATCTTATATCCCAATTAGTTGGAACAAATATGCTACAATTTGTAATTATTATAGTATTACCATTATTTTTAATGAATCCATTCTTGAATTAAGGTTCTCTTTGGTTTATTCACAGTATTGTAAAGACTGTTATAAAAAATGAGCAAGGCTTTCAGCCATTTATAATAAAAGCTGAATGACTAAACAGATCTACATTTTTTTATTTGCATTAATGAGTTCATCCGCAAATATATATGCAATAATATATAAAATTAAGTTATAAATGTAGGGATATGCTCCAAGTCACCATGAAAATCTGCATGCAAATGCATAATAATCACAAATCTACAATATTACAATATTAAAAAATACCCACAATTAAATTATCATGTGGAAATAATCATAATGTTATTGGAAACTCAATTATTGTGGCAACCCTTGTCAGGGAATTAGCAGAGTATGGCAAAGGCAAGTCAGACCTGAATTCATCAAATATATATTATCACAATATTACATGTTCACTTCGATTCTATGCAAAGACAAACATCCTCTCTCACTAGTATCTGCTCAATGCATTTGTATTATTCATGAACAACTCTGTGATCTATTATACATACAAAACTGATTGTACGCTTCTTGCCACAGGCAATGAGGCAGGGACACAGAATTAATTTTATTATATACACATGCTTGATAATTGTGAAGGATTCAGTCAAATACCAAACTCTGCTCCTGTGCTCCATTATTCTATTTTCAAATAAATAAATAAATAAATAAATAGGTCTAAGGTCAGCAGCAATTTCTCTTTGTGACAGTGAACTCTATCTTTTAGAAGAGAAAGTTCTTGGGTATTAATGAGTCCTGAATTGTAAGAATAGTTCATGCACTGCTCTTTACCAAAGCAAATAAGTAAGTTTCTTTTCTTGATAACTTAGGAACATTAGTCCAAGAAGCATCACTATTAGGAGTATTTGGGGATTTCTGGGTACAATTGCCCTGTGTCTGGCCAGATCCCCTACAGAGATGACTGGACACAATTTTCTGATACCCTGGGGTAAGCACGATTTAAGGGTGACACCACCTTGCAATATTAGGGCTGGATGGTTTCATCACTGGTGCTAATTATAAACATTTCTGTTTCCTTTCCTAAATTATAAATTACTTGAAGGCATATATGAGTTCTGTGTCTCATCTTTCTGTCCCCGGTGCCTTACAGAATATTTTGTACATAGAAGAAAATAAATTCTTAGTTCATAAATTTAAGATATTAGTCCTGCACCGCTGTCTATCATAGTCATATTTTTCAGATTATTCTCTACAAGCCCTGTCCAGCAGAAATGTAAGCAAGCTACACATGCAATTCTCAATTTTCTGGTGCTCTAGCTCAAAAGATGAAGTAGGTAAAATTAATTTTAATAATATTTTATTTAACCCAATCTATCTGAATGATTATACTTTCAACATATTCAATAGGAAAAATTATGAATGAGATAATTTAGTGTCAATTTAGCCTCTAAACTTTGATATGCATTCTTAATTAGAGCTGGCCGCATTTAATTGCTCAGTGTCCTCATGCGGCTAGTGACTACCACGTGGGACTGTGCAGGCCCTTCCACTGGTAAAGGCGCCGAAGCTAGTTGGTTAAAGCCAGCTAATCAGAGGAGCTCATTAGCATGCACTTTTACTTGTCAATTGATTTTCTAGATGTCATTGTTATGGTTTAGATATAAAATGACCCCCCCAAATTTCATGTGTTTGGAGAATGATCGGATCTTGGGGATGGCTATACTCATCAGTCCCTGAATGTGCTCTTAGGAGATGGGGTGTTGTTGGAAGCAGTTCACTTGGGGCACAGCCTGGGAGGGTGTATTCTGGTCCCTGACTCCTCCCTTCTCTCTCTGATTCCTGACTACCAGGATGAACACTGTTCTCCACCAGGCCTTTCCAGATCTGGTGGGCAGGCAGATCTGGACTGAACCTGTGGAAATTGTGAGCCTAAATAACCCTCTCATCCTTTAGGTTTTGGGGGTTCAATATTTTGTACCAGCAATGCAAAAGTGGCTTATACAGCCATGTTGGTAAAGCCTCAGATTCAGAGTATTTTTCCTTTTTTTAAAGCAAATACTACAGAGAAATTTTTAAAAGTTAGGAAGAGACACAGTTTTATTTTTTCATAGGAGCTCCTAGAAGTTGCAGAAGAAGATGCCAATCTTATAGTATTCCCTATGTACATTAATTAGCAGAAACTGTCTATGGGAAAAAATGTAACATAAGAGAAACTAAACAAAATTGGAGTCAGACAGTCTATGTCTAAAACACATCTCTGTCTATTGGGTCATCTACTGCATATTTCTAACCCAGAGGTTCTAATCTATAAAAGGAGGCAATGTTATCTACCACTTTGTCATGCTCTAAGAACTAAATGAAACACACTGTGCTTAGTACAATGCCTGGTTCATATTAGGCACTCAATAAATATTAGTTATTATTATTTTTAATCATTGTTTTTATAATTAATGAAAGAACCCTAAAATTTTACCTAATTGTTTTAATGCAGGTCTTTTAAAAATCGAGAATTTGAAAACCAGTCCTTCTGGATCTGGAAAGATGAATCCTGGGAAATTGATAATTTTTGGATTTCCATTTCATTAGTATATGTGTGCAGCACATAATGATTATTTTTATTGTGGATAATTGATACATGGCCAAAACATATTATTTCTTTTTTCTTTTCTTTTCTTTTTTTTCGGTACCAGGGATCGAACTTGGGTCCTTGCACTTGCGCATCAGGTTGCGAAAGCACTGCGCTAAATCCCCAGCCCTGTATTATTTCTTTTTATGCCCACTTCTCTTCTCTTTCTTCCCCTTCCCTCCATGTCGTGGTCCCTTTCCCACTTACGAAAGATCTATCTCCCTATTACCTATTATGCTCTTTCTGCATACTTTGTTCTTTATATAAGATAAACCTTGCAATATTCAAGCTTGTGTGTCTGATTTATGTCACTTAACATTATGGTTTCAAGATCCATCCATTTTCCTACAAATGCCTCAATTCTATCTTTCTTTATGGCAGAGTAGTACTCCATAGCACATTAATACCACATTTTCTTTATCCATACATCTATTGATAGACGTATAGGTGGCTTCCAAGATTTAACTATTATAAATTTTGCTGCTGTTTTATGCTGTCTTTAACTCTTGGGAAAATATCTAGAAGGAGAATAGCTGAGTAGAATGGATTTCTAATTTTTGTTTTTTGAGAACTTTCCACACTGATTTCCTTGGAGATGGTATAAGTTAGTATTCCCATCAACAATGTAAAAGTGTTCCCTTTTTCCCCCACAACCTCACCTGCATTTGCTACTATTTGATTTCTTAATACATTTTATATAAATATTCCCAAACCTTGATATATAGACACTCACACTCACTTAAAATGTTTTCTGATGATGTTTTTCTTTCTCTGCATACAAGCCGGACAATATCTTTTGTTGTTAATGTTGCTGTTCTAGGGATTGAACTCAGGGCCTTTATACTGAGCTATATAGGCAGTCTTTTCATTTTTTATTTTGAGGCAAGTTCTCACTAAGCTGCCCAAATGGGACTCAAACTTCTGATCTTTCTGCCTCTGACTCCCAGAGTGCTGGGATTAAAGGCATGCACAGCTAAGCCTGGCACGTCTTTGTAAAGGGATCTGTTTCAGGACCTGCATTAGTCATAACTATCATCTGATTGAAGCTAATGTCTTCCTTTGACGTGCTTTGGTAATCCAGAGAAGGTTTGCACAAAAATTTAGAAAATTTCCATTTAAAATGCATATGCCCTGTTTCCTTTTAGCTACTGTATAATCTGAGCATTTTGTCTGTTCAGTATAGAAGCAGAGTTACACCCCAATATTCTGATGTAGCAACAAGGAGTATGCTTTCTGTCTCTCCACCTAGTGCCACACCTAGAGAACAGACAGGGATTGACAGAATTAAGAAATCTTGCTCTCAAAAGGAGATGACTGTGAGGATTTCTTGGAAAGGTTACTAGAGAATTTCAAATGTCAAAAAACTTATGCAAAAATCTCTTTAAAATACTGTTTGTTCAAATCAGACACCTTTATAATTTTTTTCATTTTCTTCTGAGTAAAACCTTCAGAGAGTCAGGGCAACCCTCTGCCTTACGCATTTGACTTCATATTACCCTAAAAAACATGCATTTGACAAATAAATGTTCAGGAGTGTGGCTCGGGGAGTGCATAGTGGAATGTTAAAATCTGTTTGATGTCCAAATTTCACCTGTGCAGAGTCAAAGCTGTTTTTCCCTGAGCTTCTTACATAGGCATGTGTTTCACCAGTTCCATTACGGTTTGTCATTGAGCATTTAGAGCCAACTGCTCATCATCTCTGCTCATATAACACATCTTGTTCCAGCAAGCAGCAACGCGATGGTGCCAAAGATGGGCCCCAGAGGAGGCCCTAGCCGTTCTTCCCCAGGATTGATTAGCTCCGCAGCTTTCTGACATGTACTTTGCTGCCTTTTTAAGTTTCCACAAATTTCAAATGGCAAGATCCTGTAAATTTATTATTTTCAGTTTTTCTTACCTTTTGTTTTTATCGATCAGTGGGATTTAGTAGCTTCCACAGTTTTCCAGTTGATTATTTCAAATTATTCCTTCTCTCTATCTCTCTCTAACCCTTCATGTTCTATGAGCCCCCAGATACTAAGATGTCCATGGAATGGACACTTCTCAGACTGCCTGGCACAGGTTCCTGTCAGATAGGGGCCACGGCCAATGGTGTCTTTATACCTGTTGATGACATCTCTAAACACGGGGCCTAGATTGAGGCTACATTTCAATAATGGGCCACCAATCGCAGAGGAAAGTTGGTGGGCTTGTTTGGACATTTCCTGGTTTTATTACAAGAAATCATTCTTTGATGCTTGCTTTCTCTCTTCCCTTTTGTTTCAGTCCTTCTCAATAATCTCTCTCATACACTGTGTGGGCTGAGTAGGCCTTTTCCAAAATGCTTGGGACCAGAAGTGTTTTGAATTTGGGATATTTTTTTCAGATTTTGGAATATTTGCATATTAATAAGATCTTGTGAAAGGGACTCAAGTCCATCATAAAGCTCCATAGATGTTTTATATATATATATATATATATATATATATATATATATATAGTAGGTTACTTTATACAGGGTTTTTAATAATTTTGTGCATAAAAAGATTTCATGATGTGGAGTTTCCACTTATAGTGTCATGTTGATAATTAAAAGTTTCAGATTTGGAAGCATTTTTGAGTTCATATTTTTTGATTAAGGGTATTTTCACATATACGAAACAATTTATATATATAGTCTTATACGTATCTCATGTATATATAATATACATATAATTTTAAAAAGGCTAACAGTCTTTTACCATATAACTAGTGGTAATAACCATTTCTTAATACATTTGTATTGTTGTGGGATTTTCACTTCTGTACTTTAAGTCTAATCCAACAATTTTCAGAAGAAATCAATTGTGCCTCACAAATATGATATACCTGTGTAATGATGAAATTTTCTCATAGCTATACTATAAAATGTTTTTAAAAGACAGAGGTGAAATTCATTTTTATGTAACCAAATATATCTAAAATATTTAAATTATTGCAAGATCTAACCAACAAGAAAAACGATTGATATATTTTACACTAAATTTTGCTTAAGTCTTTGTAATGCTGTGTGTGCTTTCCACGTCCAGCACACCTCAAGTTCAGCAGTCACATTCGAGTGCTCATTAGCATGTCTAGCTGGCCCGTGGCTACCACATCAGACAGACGGGACTTGCCAAACTTGGCTTTTCGTAGTCTGAACTGCAGCATGTGGCTACCAAGAAATGAAACAAAAGCTTTCCTTGCACAAAGCTGGGTGTGGAATGTTGACTGACATTTCAACAGAGAAAATGTCCTCATATTTAAGCATCAAAACTATTACTTTTCTAATACTGAGCAACCCTTGGGTTACTTTGGGCCATTTCTCATGATTTGCATTGAGTGTTCTTCAAGACACAACATTAATCCAGTAATAATTAAAATGATATACTGTGCTATTAACATTCTCAAATCTTTAAACCAAAGTGATCTATGCCTGCAGCCCTGCCCAGGCTGGCTAATTAAACAGCACACAGTTGTAAATGGCTATTGTAAGCAGTTCACTGTTTTAAAATCGAGCTCTGGGAAGTGCAGTTTACAGTGACAGGGGCATTGCCAGGACTGATCAGCTTTAAATAGAAGCCAATGCTGCACAAATAACAAGTTTGATTTGAGGGACTGGTATGTGTCTCCATTGTCAGTATGGGCTTTGGCCACAAATGAGTCTCCTGTTGAATGACAGGCCACAGGCCATGGAAGCCAGCCAGGCTGGGTGCTGAGGCTCCAGGAAGGATGGGACCCTCCCCATGCTCTTTCTCATGTGAGTCAGGTTCCTGAGGGACACAGCCAACCATCCCCAGGAGGAACGCAGCCTCCACTCCACCCAGCAGCCCTAATCTTCTGTGATCCATTCCTGAGCCAAAGGATCTGGGTGTGTAAATAGAAGAACTTCGTCCCTCCCTCCCTCCCTGACTGCTTCCCTCCCTCCCTCTCTCTTGCTCCTTCTCTCTCTCCCTCTCATTAGAACTGAATTATTTGCTTCTTGCTCTTATTTTCCAAGTCAGCAAAGATGGAGTGGCAATCTCTTTTGTACATTGAACTTCCGTTCAAGATCTCCCATTAAAGACCCGTGATAAACTTTACGGGCCTTCCATAAACCCTGGGAATGAACTGAGTGATGGCTGACATTTTTGTTTCACCTTCTCCATGTTCCCATCTAATTATTATGTAATGACTTTTATGTTATCAAACATCACTGTCCCGAAATCAGGGATGTGTAAGTGGTCTGGCTGCAGTCACCATGCCTAGCACCTCACTATTGATCAGTGGAGGAATGAATGAGCTAGACAGCACCGTTTCTGAGGTATATGCATCATTGCCACATCATCATAAAGTTGAACAATACTAAATTTTTAGCCAACGTAAGTGAGGAACCATCTGCACAGAAAAATATAAGGAAACTATTAGGTTATACATGCTAAGTTGTCGAGCATTAGGAATGTTCAACCTTCATCCAGGTTCCTGAGGGCAGAGGCTAGGAAGGAAATGGAACTCAGAAAAAAATATTGTTATTTAAGAAAAACAATCAAATTTGTGGCAAAAGGATGATAATGTTAAGGATGAAATCTGAGTATTTTCTCAAGATAATAATCCCTGTAGATTTCTAAGTGCCCCAAAATTCTATTTTATCAAAACTAGGGGGTTTGCTTTTCAATGCATATAACTTGCATTTACCTAAAGTCTCTATTTAATCTGAACAGTGTAATAGAGTAGCACATACAACTCTCAGGGAGTGTGACTCAGCAGACAATGTACTGCACCCTGTGTGTGTTCAGACAGCCTTCCAGTGCTTCAACTTGCCCTAGGGAAGGATGAGCTGATCACCAAACAGATGCCCTGCAGTCATTAGATGAGCAATGCAGACTCAAACTCCAGACACATTTTATAAGTTCATTCTAAATGGTCTCTTTTGATCAGACTGCCCGAATTGTAATAGTTCAAATCATCAAAGTGGTCAGGGTGGCCATGTTTAAATCCTGAAAGATACAGTCAAATCTAGAAACAGCACTGACTGGGAGGTTTCCCCCTAGAACAGGAGGCTTTCCTTGCTGGTTATCTTGTGCAGTTCAGCAAAGAGAAATCACGAGGTTCCTCTCGGAGTTCCATTAGTTGGCTAATGATTGAGGTTGCTGGGTAAAATATGGGTTATGATGGTAGTAAAAGCTGAAGATGATCTCATTTATCTGTGGAAATCTGAAAAAATAGGCCTCATAGATCAGAGTAGAGCTGTGGTTGCTAAGGGCCATGGGGAAGGAGAAATTGGTGCGGTGTTGGTCAAAGCCCACTAAACTTGAGATAGAAATAAAGTCAAGAGATCTACTGAACAAAAAGCATGACCAATATAGTTAATAATAATAATACACTGCATACTAGAAAAATGCTAAGAAAGTAGGTATTAAATGCACTCACCACAAAAAGTGTTAAGGGTGTGAGGTCATGGGCAAAATCAATTAGCTCAATTTAGTCAATCCTTGTGTACTTGTATCACAACAGTATGTTATACATCATATATGTGTATGAATAATTTTAGTTCTCAATTAAAAAGTAAAAATTCAAGTAAAGGAGCAGATGAATAAGAATTCAAAGAAACAACACTTAAAGAGAAGAACTGAGTGATTCATTTCCTATTAGAATCTTCTCTAAGTACTCTCTTTATGAAGTTAAATCATTTTACTCAGTATCTCAGGACATGTAAATATTATATGTCATTTAATAGTATTAAAAATATGTACATAAAATGGGGTTAAAACAATGTGCAACTATATCTATGACAAGCACATAGCTTCTACTTTTTTGATATTAGGGAAATTATTGTCATATAAATGATTTAGTGATTGAATGAAAGCAAACACTTTTTGGCATAAATATATATGAGAAATCCAAAACAAAGCAGAATGTGTGTATCACAGGGATGTGGTTTGTTTTGATACTCCATGGTTGGAGCAATATTTAATAAGTCTGTAGGTAAAACAGTCATATTGTAAGTGTTGCTTCCCCTAATTTAGAAGTAATAGCTTTTATTTGAACAGAATCTAGACTGTTATTTATCTTCTTTGTGAAGTTAGTTTGTATACAGGGCATAAATAAAATTGGCACTCATATCATTAAGTATTGTTTATAGAAATGCTGAACTGCAATTTCTTTGGATATCTAGTGAAATAAAATTATATATATAGTTATGTGCACAATCATAAAAAAGGAGATTTTATTTATCAATCATCTGATTGCCTTCCTGTTGATGTTGTTTGATTTCTATATATCAAAATTTATTCCATTTCTACTCTCTTTTAAATATTGGTGAGCATACATACCACTTTCAGATTGTGCTGACCTTACTCAATCTAAATTCTTAAAGACATTATTAGTTCCTCCTATATGAACATTTGAACCTCTAAACATTAACTAAACCCACGTGGACATATATTTCAAGCCATGGCCAAATGTAGTCATATATTTTATTTAAATAAAAGTTCAAAATAATCACAATATCCCATAGCCCTTACCATCAATCTCAATAAAAACAGATCAATGGAAATCAATATAGCAGATTAGCAAACATAAATATTAAAACTTTATTTGTAGATGTTGGCTGTAAATATAACATCTACCATAAAGAGAAGGAATATTAAAGGTAACTTTATTTTGTAATAAGTACACTTATTCCTGGGAGAAAGGTAAACAAAGTGCTGTGAATACACTATTTTATCAAAACCAACACAATGAAACTACTTTCCAAGGGTTTCATGCATCTAAGTTTATGTTGAAGAGAAAAATGTCCTTTTGGGTAATTGACTAAAATTGAATGATCATATATCCAAGTGGAATCAAAACACCTTATCAATGCAACAGAAAATTTAGTTAGCTAGATATTAGATAGATGTAAGAGAAAAAAATCTAAATGTGAAGTGAACTGATGGAATGTTTTGGAAAAATGTAGATCAGAACATTATTATGATTGAGTTAATACATAGGCTGGGCTACATCAAATGCATGGGCATGTTGCCATATAAACAGAAGCCCTGTCATGATTTCAAGAACCTGTTACAGTGAAATCCCATTACTCTTCTGCCAACGTTTCATCCCTTTTATCTTCATGTGGCAAATTCACAATATTGCTAAGAAAATGAGTCATATCTTTACATGCTGCATATGCATGAAAGAATTTAGAGAAAATGAGTCGCTTAATAGGTAAATGGGAGAATTGTGTTAAACTTGACATTGAGTAATTTTTTCCAACAGAAGTATTTGTCTGACTTCTGTGATTCTTCCTCAGCAGTGTGCATAGAAAATATTAAATATTTTTAGCTCAACAAATGAACAAAACACAGGGCAGACAAACTGACTTTCCAGATCCAAGATGGTGGCTTGCTTGATATTTTAGTCTTAGAGACCTGATAGGAAGACCTCTTCCCACCTCTGGGTCTTGGTGACTTTGTCCCCCAGTCCTCTACAGTAACTCAGTTTCTGCCTCTCTTGTGAGTCTTCCCTATATACTACCCATAAAGAGCAGACCCATGAGGTTTCCCTTTTCTGTGTACTTTCCTTAATTTTTTTCTCCTCTTTACTAATCTATTTTAGTTCTTCGAATCTGAACGAAATGCTGTGTTGGTGTCAAGCATGAGATTCTATGAGATTCTCCAACCCTTTTAAATGATACAGGCAAGGCAGAGAGAATTAGAAAATAATTAAACAGCTAGTGCTCCCTTGCAGGTATGTGTATGGCATGCTTTGGTTTGATTTGGTTACAAGCAAGTAATCAATCAGTTTCTACTTCAAAAATAATAAGTAAAGTCTTTGGGTCCTTATCCAGCCCAGGCCGGTGCAAGGAGGGCCACACTTCCCTCCCCCAGCCTTATACTCTTAGTCTCCCCCATCCCACTAGGCTTGGTGTCTGACTCTCCAGCACCAACCTGCAAGGAGAGAGGGAAAAGGGTGGGAAAATGGGATCCAAGTAGCAAGTCCTCGTGAGATGAGGGCTGCTAGCAGATGTGTTGATGCTCCTTGAATCTGGCAGATATTTCAAAAGGTTCTTTAAAGGGTCACTTTGAGATTCTGTTCCTCTAATGCTGTTCTGGATTTCTCTTTGGCAATGGCCTTAGGTTATGTGTAGGCCATGCAGTATCTTCCCCAGCCTGCAGAACACACTGGACCTTCATCTCTTCTCAGCCTTGGATCCTGTCTCCTCCTCATCAACTTCACGGTTGAACTTGAAGCACCGGACACAACGAGGACACCCCATGGTGTCCCCAAAACTCTAGATTAGAGGCCTCTTCTGTATACAAGCCCCATAGAATCTCACACTCAACATCATCATAGTATTTTAATTGATTGTTCTCTGTTCCGTTAAGATGGTCTTTCCAACAGAACCTAAGGTAATGCCAGGCCAGCTTTGCCACACACCCACATGGCAAGAGTCACAGGACCCCAAATCCAATCCAAAAATTATTTTCAATCTCTTTTATGACAGGACTAGATTACCAGAAAAATGAGCAAAACTGGTTTTCCCCACAATTTTTACTTTGGTTTGTGCAGCTTATTGACTGAAATCACTCCTAAAATTGTTCCCTTGTAACATGTTATTATTATTTAAAAGTCATGATAAATGATAAAAGATGAGGGAGTTTTTAGAAGTGACAACACTTTTTTTAGCTTCTGTTTGACAAACAGAACTATGGCTATTATATATGATATTTTGTGCCATTGTTTAATTTTTCTATTAAAAAAATCACAACATGTTATATCTTTAAACCATTAGAAACATAATATTTCATGCCAAAAATCTAAAAAATAATAAGAACTAACATTGGTAAAATGAAGATACTACCCTTTGGAGCCTATCTTAGCCTAATAGCTTTTCTCATTTCTTTAGGATAAGGTCCCATCCCTATGGCCAAAAATGTGACTTTTTTCCCTTGCAAATACTTTTTAACAAAAAAAATACATTTCCTACACTTGATCTTAGCCAAAAGGCCGAGAAGCAATAGAACAGTACATTTCCTAAAACATAACTGAATAAGAAGATGACATTCTAACTGCTTCCTCACAACTTGGAAAAATATGAGCATTGTTTTGTTAATGATTTATATTGCACGAGACGCTCAATATCACCAGGTGTAGCTGTGTGCTCTCTAGAGCTGTGTGTGTGTATGTGTGTGTGCACGCATGTGCATGTGCGTGTACTAGCACTAGGAATGCATATCTATTTGCTATATCAAAATATGTATTGGCAACTTGTGCCCATTTTACAATGGAGAACACAATCAAACTACATTTGCCCTTTGCCATCCCTTAGTAATCAGTTCCAGGGCCCCTCAACGTCAAAATCCATGGGTGTTCAAGCTTCCCATGGAATGGTAGGTATTTTCATATAACCTATGCTCATCCTTCTATATATTTTTAAATCATCTCCAGATTACTTACAATACCCAACTCTATGTAAATGCTTTGTAAATAGTTGTATACAGCATTTTATAGTATAACAATGTGGTTGTTTAAAGGTTAATAGCAAGAAAAATACCTGTACCTATTCAACACAGACTCAGTTTTTGTTTTTGAGTATTTTCAATCCACAGTTGGTTGAATCCACAGATGCAGAATCCACAATTCCAAAGAGCTGTCTACTGAGACAACAGAAATATAGCAAAACTAGGTGGGCAAATGCCTTCCTGACTTCAGACCTAGCCAATGCCAGATAAAAAATATAAAATGGGAAAAACTAAAAAGACAAGGCCAGGATCAAAAGTAAACATCTTTGTGTAAGAGGGTAGAAAAATGAAATGGTAGAGGATACTGAAAATTAGTGCGACCTAGGGGTTCGTCCCTGAGGGAAAAAGGAGACTAAATGTGCCCCAAGTACAACTGCAAGAAAATAGCTCCTTAGCATGATTTGAAACATGAAAACTAGAAAGAAAGTCATCACTAGCCTCTTCCTGCAGTTATGAATTTTAGGAAATCATAGGCCAAAGGCATGAGTGCAGTTTTTCTACCAGGATCTAAGTCAAGCTGCCCTCTTTCTCATTAACTGGATGCGTGAAATTCTTTAAGCCACTTCGAGTCAGGAAATCTGGTTCTATGACTTGAGCGGGTTCCCGATTAAAACCACAGATATAAATAGAAAGTTGGTGGACAGGAAGTTAGTACAAAAGGGGCTAAAAAGGATCGGGTATTTCCATGCAACATTAGCACATGAAGCATAATTCTAAGGTATGTGACTAACCTACGAAAGTGATAAAAGGAAGACAAAATTATTACAATAAAAATTCACAGCAATAAAATTTAGTGATAAATTAATTGTATGGATGAGTCTAAGAAGGCTTTTGATACATACATTAGATGTTCAAAAAGAAAACATGAACTTTATTTACTTAAAACTTATGAAACAAAAACGCATAATTGAATCAAGAACAGGAAAATGTAGTACTGTTACAGTTTAAAATACAGAAAAGTAAATTTTTAATAAAAAAATAATAGTAAGAGCTAACATTAAGAGCATGCTTTACACCAGAGATTGTCCTAAAACTTTTGTATGTGTTAGTTTATTACTACTACCCAATGAGATATATATTATTATCTTAAATTAAAAGTGATAAAACTGAATTTCCACAGTGAAGTATATTGCTCAAATTCATACTACCAATAGTGGAAGAATAGTCTGGCTCTAAAATTCACAGGATATTGAATTTTTAAAAAAACTTTCAATAAAATAGATGGGATAGATTCCGGTCTATACACAAGAAAAGTGACATTCATTGAATTGAAAATAATGCTAAGGACTTTAACAAGAACACAAAATAGACCTCAGAGGACAAAATTAAGAAAAAATAAGTGATGAAGAAACAGATCAGTTGAGAGATTCCAACATTTGTCATGTAAGAGAACTAGAAGAGAATGTGCCGAAGGGTATAGATGCTGTATTTTTATTCTATTTTTAAATTTTTATTAGTACTTGATTGAAGTACATAATGATTACATTCCTCGTGGGGACTTGGTCCATGTACATAATACATCTTATTTATTCTTACGGTCCCTTTCTATCCTCCTTCATCCCTCTAGACTCAGTATTGTTAAAAGTACCTGTTGATTTTTTGCAGTGTTTAAGAAATACATAAGGTCTTCAAAGCAAAAGTTAATTTTAAGCACTTATTGGAAAACAAATAAATGAATCCCCATTTAGATACATAGTAGCAAAGCAGCAGAGCCTAGGGGAAAGAAAAGGAAAGAAAAGGTTCCTTGTTCCAAGGAACCAAGGAGCCCTAGCATGAGAGGGTGAAGAGAATCACCACTACTCTTCTTATCAGCAACCACAGAAGCTATGAGGTAAACAGTATCACCAAAACTTTAAAACAAACAAAACACATTCAAGTTGGCTATTTTAAAATACATAGATTGAAAACTTTGGTATCTCGTGATGTCTGCTTAGTGGTCACACACTCCAGGCAGGGCCTCAGGACCTAAAGACTGTGAACTTTCAGGGCCATTCCACCCAAACCATAAACAGAAAGTGGGGATCCCGGAGAGTCACAGCCCCAGGGCCCAGGGGTCCCTACTCTCCAGGGGATTTGTCCCGCAAGCCCTTAGCCCGTGCCTTGGCCATCTTCTTCCTGTTTCATTTTCTTGTTTGGGGAGATGGAAATCTAACCTCATGTCGTTTACAGCTAAAATTCTCTTCATCCCACATCAGTCGCTTCCATTCAATTTATGTTTATATCTGCATTACAGATTGGGCTAATTTTCTTCTTGTTCTGTGGGGGTTTTCTGTCTTTTTAAGCATTTTTTAAATGTTGGCTACCTTAATAAATGTCGGCTTTCTTTGGGTTATGCTACTTTTTTTCCTCTATGGATGCTAATTGTCTCTTTCATAATTTTTAGCACCATTATACTATGGAGAAATATGACCTAATTTTAGAAATTTTTTAAAAATTTTATTTTTATTTTCTTGTGGTGCGAGCACAGTGTTATATCTACCCTCTTAACAAAACGTGAGCTATATAGTATTGTTGATTGTAGGTACAGTGTTGCACAGCAGATCTCTAGAGCTCATTCATCTAGCGTGACTGAAAACATTACCATTGATTATTAATTCCACATGCATCCCAGACCCTGACAGTCATTATTCCAGCTCTCTTTGAATCTATAAATCTGACTGTCTTAGATACCTCATTTGGGTGAAATCATGCAGTATTTGCCTTTCTGCAACCAATTCATCTGCCAGTGGACAGGTAGGGTGTTTCCACATTTTGGCTATTCTGTGCAGGGCTGCACTGATCATGGGAGTGTTAATAACTATTTAGAATCCTGATTTTGATCTGTCTAATTTAAAACGTGTTATTTTTAACTTGACTAATTAACTATAACTCTGGGAACCTTCAGAATTAAGTACCGACATCACAGAGTATGACAAACTCTTATTATTACTATTTTTATATTCACCTTAAGATATATGTTTATTATTTAAAATTTTTGTAGTACCTAAGAAAATCTGAAGTATCACGTCTAGTGACTTTAAAGTTTCAAGTGTAGGAGAAGCCTACAAGTTTATAAACAATACTGAAATGCTTAAGACAATATGTTTCTCTGTATCTGTAAGCCTGGTTGCCTTATAAGCCTTATTAGGTATAGAAGAGTTGATAAAGTATTCAGAAGTTTTGTTCATTCAGGTATAATGCTACTCTCTTGGATATTTGAATGGCTAAAATACTAAGTATGCTAAATTTATGAATGAATTGTTATTTTAGGCATTTTAACAAATTGTTTATTAATGAAAATTTTTTAGGAATTTAATATGTTCTAACTGAATTAATAGAATTTTAGAGGAATTTAATCTGTTCCAACTGAATTAATGGAAATTCAATACAAAACCAAGTAGAAGAAAATATTACTTGTGCAAGAAAAACAATTTAAAATAAAATAAACAGGTATATAAATTGAGCTTGACGGCTAAAAAAACAGGTTTTGTAAGTTGAGTTTAATCAATTGAACATTAGTTGAAAAGGAAAGCCATTGCAAATTATCTATCGTAGAAACATATATTCGTATATCATAAACATAAAAACAAACTCCCACGCTCTTCTTCCTTTTATCTCTTAAAAACATTCAGTTCTAAAGCCATGAGATACAACTAAGCAACACAGGCACCCACACCTGGTGTGAGGTGTGCAGGGACATGGCACCTGAATCTAACCAGTGAGGAGTGAGTGCCTTGGGGACTGCCCAGGAGTGGGAAGACTCAGCCAGCATGGAAAGTCAGGCACCGAGCACAGTAGGAAAGGTGTCCATGGTAGGGAAGGCTGGCTGGAGACCCTGCCCAGTGGGCTGAGGAAGGCGTCTCCCTGGCAGAGCAGCAGTGATACCTGTGGGAGGTTGTTTGCACTCAGTGGATTCAATCCTGTGAAGAATCCTATGAGTTCTCATGCAAGCTGTGTCTCTCACTATTAGAGAAGAGTTTAAATATGGAAACAAGAAGGAAAAGTGAACTTCAGGACTTGGACGGAATGAGAGTTATGCTCATGGCTTTATAGATAAATAGATGTAAATATTTCCCTATCAGTCGCCTTTTTATTAGGGAAACAGAAGTACCAGTAGTGATATGAATAACAGAATTTAATATAGATATCACATCAGCATGGGTTCTTGTAAACTTTTTATGGCTTTCATTTTTGCCTCTGAGGGGAAACCAGAAGTCAATCGCATCAGCAGTCAGGAAAGAAATGTAGCTATGAAGAGGGGGTACAGGGAAAAGCCATGAAGTTGAACCCATATTGCTGTCTCACTGCATCCAGCATTGATAAGATGATATGCAGAGGAAGCTGATGCTTTTCATCGCAAGGCTAACCTAACCATGCACCGGGCAGAGTTCCAGCAGGAGAAGCGGGGGCCCTGATACTAGCATGTCAGCCAGATGAGAAAGCAGATTGGAGATAGTTCCTGAGCTGCAGCAGAGTCAGTGAAACCAGGCTGATCCTCTCGCCGTAAACCTCGTTCACTTCTGCCCTCCAGATCTCACTTAGCTTCCTCTGGAGGCCAGTCCTACCTCAGAAAGGAGCACAAGGAAAGTTCAACCTTAGCTAATGTGGAACAGTACAAAGCTGCTACAGTCACAAAAAGAAAAGCAATCACTTTCTATGGAGAAGCTCGGCAGACACCACGTTAATCAAGGGATCATCTGTATAAGAAGCAAGGATAACTCAGGATCTCTCCTGTAATCTTCCTGTCGAAGATTTCTAACCTGAACCTATAAATAAGGAAATATCAGACAAATCCACTCTAGGAGGCATTCTTCAGAACAATTGTTTTATAACATTGAAACAGTATAAAAGATATAAAAGTCAAAGAAGAGACAGAAACCATTCCAAATTGAAAGAGAATTACAATATATGACAACACAATCCAACTCATGATTCTGAACTAGATTGTTGTTGCTGTTGTTATAAACGACACATTTTTACCAGTTGGAAAAACTTGAGTAGGGTCCGAGGTTTACAATGCTAATGTTGGTAATATATCTGCTAATTTTTTGAACTTGATGATAGTATTGTGAGCATAAAATGTATGTTTTACAAAATAAATATTAAAGAGTTAAAGCATCAGGTTAGCAGCATGTTTTCACATGGTTCAGAAAAAAATATTGTTGGTATTCCACATTTGCAAATGTTCTTAAATTTGATTATTTACACATTTTATAAATGATAAACACGATGAAAGCAAACACTATTATCAACATCAAATGTTTCTTGCATGTTTGACCATAGAAACACTTATATGTATTATTAATTTTTCACTTACTAAATATTTACATAAAGACACAAAAAAGTAATTTCCCAATATCATAGAGCTAGTAATTATAGAAACAAACTTGAATTTAACTTTTCATCAGTGCTCAACCTTTTGACTACTTTGAAATACTGGTGGTTTTGTATAAAATGTCAGTATTTTTGTATAAAATGACTGCAAGAAATTGCCATAATCATATCCTCAATAAAGAAGGTATTTTAATGAGGGAATAAAAGGGAGCATACCTCCTAAAAAATCCAGAGGATTTCTCTCTTTTATAGTGTTTTGGGGATACTAAACAATGCAATGAGAAGAAAACAGAAGGCATAAAAGTTGGAAGAGGGAAATAAAACTGTTACCTGAGAGTAGTATACTGTGCTGCACAAATCCAAGAGAACACACATGCAGACAATTAGAACTAATTGGAAGGTTAAGCAAGTGGCTGAAAACAACCTAAAAATAAAAGCATTTCTAACCATTTTCATGAATTACTATAAATCATACTTTCAAAAATTATAGCTCACTCTCAGCAGGGAAACTAAACCAAAAGAACTGAAACATACACTTAAATAAACATAATAAAATATATACAAAGTCTCCAAGGATAAAGCTATAGAGTATTATTTAATGAATTTATAAATGGAGAAATATACTATAGTAGTGGATGATAAGATTGAAAATCAGAAAAAGATATCATAATTTCCAAATTACTCCCCAAATTAAGCCAAAGACAATAAAATACCAAGAAAACTCTCATGGAATTTTATAAGCTGCTATTTAAAATATGCTGTCAACAAGAGACTAGACTAGCCAAAAGAAATCAGAATATCAATGAAAAACAAATGGAGAAATTTATGATGACATGTAAGACATACTTTGAAGATTTAGTGTTTAAATACTATAATATCAGCTTAATTATTAAATAAATAACCCACTAGAACAAAATAGAAATGCATAAATATATGTATTTATTGATACATATTTGACACATGTTTATACTATAGAATATATATACTGTAAAAACATGCATTCATCTATATACACATACATTATATACATATATCTGTGCCCATATGTATATCAATATGCACATATCATACATATTTACATTACTACTTATGCAGCATATATATATGTAGTGAGCATAGTGTACTTATTATACATATGTGTCTGTTTCTGTGTGTGCATGTGCATGTGCATGTGTGTCTTGCACTGTGTAATGATGTCTCAGTCAGCTAGGAAGCGTATATAAAATACTATGGTGGTTTCAAAAGATTTTAATGGAGCTGAAAACATCCTGTTGCCTACGTGTTTGTGTTGTAAGCTCAATATATTTACACTAGTCAAGAAGTCAAAAACTTTAAATTTGTAAAGTAACAAATTACAGTAAGTCAGTTAATTGGTTGTGGAAGCAAGAAAAAGCTTATTAATTTAGTGTACCAAGTTCAACGTGTTTGTAAAGTCTTTAGAATCACACAGTAATAATCTCAGCCTTCACATACACTCTCACTCACTGTCTCACTGTAAGCCACCTCCGGTCCCGCAAGCTCCATTCATGGTAAATTCCCTGAACAGATGCCCCATTTTAAAACAATCTTTTGTACTGTATTTTTACTGTACCTTTTCTATGTTTAGATATGTTTAGCTACACAAACACTTATCATTATGTGACAGTTGCCTATAGTTGTGATCAGTACAGTAATATGCTGCTCAGGTCTAGCCAAGAGCAATGAGCTGTATCACAGAGCCTAAGGGTATAGGAGGCTCTCCTGTCCACGTTCACAAAGTACACTGTATGGTACTCAATTTGATTTCCCCAAGTGAAGCTTGACGATGTATCTCCCATGTCAGAAGTATAATTATGAGCCAATAGGAGAATAATGGCGGAAGTACTTAAAAGTTAAGAGAAAACTTTTTAGCCTCTAGGGAAAAACTTCAAAATAGATTTCTGACCTCATACTATGCACAAAAATGTGGATTTATGACTTTATGCAAAAGTGAAGTTTTATATTTCTAGAAGGAAATACAAAAGAACAATTTAATAAACTGAGTTAATGATCAATTTTTGAAAGTCTCAAAAGCATACCCTTGAAGAAAACTGAGAATTTTCCATTAAAGTTAAAAACTTTTGCATGTCAAAATATCACATATATGTGTGCATGTGTGTGCACACATCTGTACTTAAAAATAGGGCAAAATAATAACAAATGAACCTGAATAAAATGAGCAGAGGTGTCCTTTGTATTACTCTTATTTTTTAAAAAAAGGTCCTTGTGCTTAAGGTCATTTCTGAAAAACTTTATTTTAAAAGCCAACATGAAGAAGCTAAAAAGAGTAGCTACAGATTGGGAAAGAAAACAATCTAGGGAATCAATAAAGGATTACTATCTAAAGTGCATAAAGAAATCTAATAAATCATCATAAGAAAGTAACGATCCCACATAAAAATGAGCAAAGCATCTGAATAGGCAATTCGTAGGACAGGAAAAGGGAATGGTTATTAAGCCTATGGAAAAAAATCAACTTCACTAATCATAATGTAGTTGCGAGTTAAAAAAATGAGAAAGCTTGTGTTTTTATCTCCATGATAGAAGTTACATGGTTGAAAGGAGAAAGCCTAAAGGGTTGGGAAAATGTTGGTCTCATTGCTACTGGTGAAGGAGAAGAAGTGGCACGACCCCACTGAGGGACAGTTTGTCATATCTGTGTGCAGGAGGAAGCAAGTCATGGACAGCAAGATGTCCCAGACACTGGACAACAAGGAGAACACTTTCTTCAGAAATGAAACGCTGACTCTAGGTTGGCTCTCTGGGGCCAGCTTTGGACACTGCCTGCTGTCTGCACCCTTCCTCAGTACCTGCTCCTGCCAGGACAGATGTGCTGCGCACCTGGCTCAGTCACTGGCTTTTATTCTTCAGACAGATCCCCATCAGATTACACCATGGAAGCCAATGAGTCAGCAAGGCAGCCAACTGTTTCCAAATATACAAACCTTTGTTTGCCAGGGTGGAGTTTTACACCGACTATTTCAACATATGTGGTGGTGGAATATCAGAACCACTCCCTCAGCGACATTTGGCTAGAGCGGTGAGAGGTGGGACTTTAATGTGGAAGCTTGATTAAAATAATAAATTTCATCATTCCTATTCTGTTTTGTTATTTTAAGTCCAAGTGAAAAGCAGCACAGGGTATTGTTTCTTTGGAAGTAGCTTTCATGACTCAAAACATCAAATGCTCTCTGACACCTTGACGTTTCCCCTTTGTGACAGTTTCTCACTCTGTCACAGACCAGGTATTTACAGAGTTCTTGCAACAGCCCTCAGTCACACTGTCCCAGGTTTCAACAGTTTGCTGTTGAATATTGCAGTCCTCCTACAGGTCCGTTTAATTTCCACGAATGTCTGAGCTGGCTTTCAGGAATGCCTTTCAGGGGCTGGCATTACAATGAACTCATATGAAGTGTTATGTCATTATTTTCTGTGCATTTGAGTCAATCGTTTCTTTCAATCAGAAACTTTATTGAGTACCAACATGGTGACCTATCGTGACCCAAGTGCCGGATGGCTAATATTTATTGAACTTTTATTATGTGCCAGGCATTGTTCTGACAGTTTTATGTGAATTATCTCATGTATTCTTTCCAAGAACTCTGAGCTAAATGTTATTATCCCATTTTACAGGTGAGGTAACAGTGGCGAAGGTCACTCAGCTAAAGTAATAGATCCAAAATGGAAATCAGGACCATCCAGCTTTAGACAATATATTATTACATGATTCTGCCTCTTCCAAAAAGCAATGTCATCAATATTGGAAAGAAAAATAGGCCTTGTAGATTTTTATTGGCATGTAAAATCATGCATGTTTATGGGGCACAGTGTGGTAATTCTGTACATATACACACCATGTAATGATCAGACCAGGGTAAATAGCATTTCTATCTCCTTAAACACTGATCATGTATTTATGTTGAGCACTTGAATTTCTCCCTTCTGGTTCTTTACAAAAACATAATAAACTGTTTTGAACTGCAGCCATCCTACTATGCTATAGAATATTAGAACTCTTCCTCCTATGTAACTATTTTGGATCATAGTAGATTTTTAGCTTAGCACTATAATACTGTGCCAAGATTTATGTAAGTATACCATTTTCATTGTTATACTTTCATTTTTATGTACTTTAGCAAAATTGCTGAGCCTTTTGTTGTTCTTTAATTTCTTGGATCAATGTGGGAAAAAAGTAGCATCAGAGATTAACACTTAAATGTCAGATTTAGGGATCTTGACAATAACTAGGTCATAGAAGTTTCAAAATGTGGGGCAAGTAGAGTCAAGAAACCTGAAGGAAGAGAACTGGGCAGAGAACCAGAAAGGTAGACATTCACGTGACAGGAACAGGTGGGTGGAACTCCATGGAGAGTGGGTTTCTGACTTATAAAATACTGTTTCAATGACTATGCCCCTTTTCATTCATTTCTTGCTTTTCCTGTTCTTTTTAATATTTTTAGCTGGAGTCTTGTTTCTGCTCGCAGTTCTTGTAGAGGGTCATCTGCCTCATATGTATGACCTCATCTTACCCTCAAAGCTCTAAGTGGTAAGACGTAGGGGTGAGGTTCATTTTTCAGAGAAGCACACTGGGCTTCAGAGGTGTTAGGAAATTTATTCAGGACCTCAACCCTAGGCAGAGGCCAGGCTGAGTGTAACCCTGTAACTGTACCTTGCACTCTCTCTAGAAAGCCCTTCTCATCCATCTGTTTTTCAAGAAAAACAACAGCACAGAATCTAAACAATTAAACATTGCATGTCTCCCTTCTTACCTCTGGACCTTTTTCTGTCCTTCTGCTCTCAGATTCTGTCTTTCACCCATTGTCTCCAAGGTTGAGCTTCAAACAATTTGCCCAACAAGGCAATCCCACAGTGTCCCTATCAGTCCACAACTATGATCATCCCCTGTACACAGAGCTGCGTAGAATCTCATGTCCACCACCACCTTGGCACTTATTAAGAGGTATTTCAACTTGAGGCCACGGATCATGACAATAATAATTTATTTTTAATTATTGTTTTATCCACAGTTCAGAGTTTCTAGCCTATTGAAGTTGCTCACTAAATATGGGAATGAAAGGATTCCTAAGTTTCAATTTGAAGATGACAGTCACACTATCATCGTGCTTGACCTTCAGCTTGTCACCATGGGCATATGGGCATCTGTCATCCCTCTGGACCCTACTCCTGGCGGTGGTCCACAGAGGGGGACAGTTCACAGCAGACCACACTTCGGAGTCTTAGGCAAGCCCAGCCCTCCATGCCTGAGTAAAGTTGTATTGTTGAGAGAAAGAAAACCAAAACAGACGCTTTCAGTATTTGTAAATTAAAACAATCCTCTTCATTCTGCAAAGTGAAATGTTGTGCGATGTATTATTGATACTTTGCAATTCTTATGTTTCAAAAAATTACTTCATGCAGAGAAGGATTTAAATTATTACTGTGATATCTCTGTACTTTTTCAATAAAAACTGGTAACTTTAATATTTAAATAAAGTAACTGAAATACATAATAAATAAAATGAAATGTGGAGAAAGTATATTGTTAATGCCTAATAAAGGATATTGTGAATAAAAATAATGAATATTATTTTTTAAAAAGGAAGAAATAATGTTGACCAAGGGCTTAACACAATAGTATAGACAAACAAATAATAGTTTCTTCTTCAGTTTAATGAAATGAACACACTTTTAAACTGAAAATTAATTACAGTATAATGTTTATTTGGATGTTAATTCAAACAAAAAATAACCTAAAATGACTGATAAAAAATAGTCATTTATGAAGTATGAGAATTAAATATTAAAATGGAGTGCTTTGTAGTAAATATTGTATATGTTGCTCTTATTTTGTAAAGCATATTTCATAAATATAGTTGAAAGAACACCCATCCTATCCACTCAAAAAGAGGAGTTTGTTTGAAAGGTTGTCCCAGAATATTAAGACTTTACAAGTTTAGGTTCAGACACATAATTGTTTTGTAGCTTCTCATCGCACTTTTTCCTTCATTGTCTAACACGTGTGTTTGCAAGTGTGTGCACATAAATAAACATGTGTGTGTGCTGATGTAGGTGCAAGAGCATGCAATTATTTTACTGAGTCTGTGCTGAGGATTTCAGACCAGGACAGGTACAGACCAAAAGTCTGTTGGGAAAGGTCGGAGAGTGCTTATTTGAAATTCAGCTATGCATTCATCAGTGCCCATTATAAATGAAACCTCTCCGAAACTCATATTCTCCATATATAAAATAGGAAAAGATGAAGTTTAATAATAGCGTTTATGTAGCACTTTATGTAATGTGTCTCATATCACAGAGACACAACAAATGATAGCTATGAATATTATCATTTTATTATTCAGTTGTATTTGGCTAATTGCTTGTTAAGGCTTGGAAGGGAAAGACTTGTATGTTAGGGATTCTAGGAAATGTCTCAGTACCCCTCCCTTCCTAAGATCTATGACCATCTGCATCACTTATATCAGTCACGACAACCACAGTTATCTACTGAAATCTGTAATAATGCTTTGCTTTTGCACATTGCTTTCCAGTGTTTGAGACCATTTGCTCTTACAGCACCTCTATGGCATTGGTGTTACCATGTTCTTATTGCCTATGAGGAGGTCAAAGCATGCAAGGTTGAGGAGTTAACTTCTGACCATTTGAGCAAAGCCAGAGCAGGAATCAAACACAGGTTTCTTACTATGAAGTGTTATCCTTCCTGCCTTTCTGTAAGCCAACAATGGACCAGGCACTATGTTGAGAAGGCACAATTAATTATCTAAAGAAGAGTGTATAAGCACAGATGAGAGAAGCGACTCATTATTCTGAGACAAGAGAAGTAAATCAGGCCAAGCAGGCTATGGATTCACACTGTCAGATTCCAATGAATAAGGGATGCTTTCAAACTCCATCCTGCTTAAAAGGGTTTGTGAGTTAGAATATATTTTTTAAAAATTAAAAGCAACATACACGAGACAGGTAAGTGATAACAACTGTAGCTATTCAGACAAAGGAAATACATTCTTTGGGCAAAGGGACATGTTTTATTCATTTCTAAGGTCCCAATGCATAGTAAAAGCTCAATAAATGTTCTCAAAATTGAAGTAGATTTCTTTGATTGAAGGTGTTCCATAGAAATGAAGGAGGTGAAGACATAGTCAAGTCTACACAAAGTCTTTTGGCCCATGGTGGCAATAAGATTGTGATAATGCATATCACCGTCTTGAAGTGAGTAAACTCAAAATATCATTGAGTATTAAGGATATAAAGCACAATGCACAATAAGTTATGATTAACCACTTCATAAGGCAGGATTTGGAGGAAAAGCAGAGATATAGAAATTAATTTACTGTTCCAGGAAGAAAAATCCTTTCAAATATCAGTGTAAAATATGGCTGAATTCCTTATTGGTTAAATACTTGTATGATTGAAAGAATGGGTGCAAGTCCATCATTGGTTCCCACACTGTGTCCTTGTTTGAACACAGCTGTACTGTTTGACATGCTGATTAATGTATGGTATTTTTCTCTTCACCTGTTACTCACCTCTTGATGCCACTACTAAGTAGATACATAATGGTGTGTTCAGCAATACAATACAACTTTGTTCTGGGTTTCTGGTATGCATGCTTTGAAAGTATTTTGAGGTAAGAGTTGTTACATTTAACAAAACGCTCTTGAATGGATTGAAAGTGATATCATGTGTGTAATTTGTCTGTTTGGTGGATAAAGAAATCTAGGTGACACACAATAGTGTCATGGTTGACTGGACATGCAGCCTTCAGTTTATTGGGCTTCAGGGGCTGGGTCTGGGACTGTGGACAGGAAATTCCAAGAGGTAGAGATAGCTCCACCAGCAGCTAACCCTGGCATCCAGGATAGGCATCAACTCTCGCATTCAGCCCTCCTGGGCACTGCTCCTTTCTGTGCAATGAATGCTTTTGGTGTCAGAGGAAGACTATGTTGCAGTGGCCAAAAGGATATGCTGTAAACAAGATTTCTAGGTCTATCTGTGAGGCTAACTCGATGCGAAGTCTCAGCGCTTTTCTGGGCTCTGTTCCTCATCTTCAAGATCAGTGTTTGGCATCAAGGATAACTAAGTCTGTATGTCATCTTCACAGCTGGTGGAAGAAGCAAGCCTACCACTTCCCAAAAAACTTGAAAACAAAAGCTGCTTCTAAGTGTTCACTCCTTCTTCCAAACTTTGTAATATGAAATCAATCTCAGTTTTCCTGAAAATCAAGATGCTTTGTAGTTTCCAAAGGTCTAAAGGCTTAGCAAATTATTAAGGAAAAGTTAATTTCATTAACTAGAATTGTGTGTGACTTTACTTATGAAAGTGCCACAAAGATGCTGCATTCATAGTCACATTGCTAAGAAACTGGCTGCATGGCTGTAAGGTGGCTGCGTGGATTCTAGAGTTTGAAATGGAAAGTTTTTGCAATTGTGCCTTCCGGTAGAAGTGAATTATGCCACTCTCCTAACTGTTGTGTGCAATGAACCACGACTGGGAGGTCGGACACATAAATGTAAACACCTTGCTGCGGAGTGGAGAAAGTGAGGATGGCACAGAAAATTCCAACCAAGGGAACACTTGCAACCTAGGATGACCCAGCCACTGAGGATCAGAGGGAACCCCCTCTAACACCAAGATCATAGGAAAGGGCATCCCACCCCGCCGTGCGTTGGCTGTGGCTAATAGATTTCCCATTAATGATTAAGTAGGAGGAATCCATGAAGTGCCTGGCCTCGGTGATTTTTCAAATCCTAGAAAGCAGCATTTGCCAGGTGACTTGAAGGTCTGTTAATGATCACTGAAGGTAAACCTGCTTGCTGACAGGTCCCTACTTTTTCTTGAGAACTTATTTAGTTCTTCTGGGATAACTGTAGAACGCTTTTGACAAAAATATTAAAATTCTATTTAGATGTACAATGTTTTAATGCAAATTTTAACCATAAAACCAAACGCTCCATTCAGTTAAATTAATAGAACTACAAAAAGATGTAATGATAGCAATTAAGTCTTGAAAATGCAAATTTTATAGTCAAGGACAATTACCTCATTTATAGTATATTGGAATGGTGCCAGATGAAGGTAATTTAGATCCCCCCAGCTCAGTTACATCATGATGGATATCTCCATTTCATTAGTACAACAAAGATGGGCAAGAAGTTAGACAATGCATAAAAAAAAGAACTAAAGAGTATTTGACCTTTTTAGTATAACTGGAACCAGAATTCATTCACTAATTTATCAAGTAGTTAATGAGTACTAATTATTTAAAATATTAGTGATATATTTTTCCTGCCTTAGAGGTAAAAAAAAGTCATTATTTTTAGCATCCACAAAACACCAGTTTGTAGAGAGCTGATTTCTTCAAAATCAGGCCGGGTTTTTGGTGCGTTATGCACTATGCAAATGACCTAATTCCATGTTGATTGGAAAGATACTAAGGCTCCTTGCAAAGGAACAAGGGGTTTTTTTTTCAGTAATTATCTTCTCTCCTTTTTAGAGCATGCTTAAAGAATTTTTGATTTGTTCAAATCATACATTTGCAGAAATTGTGCTACCTAAATAGTTATTTTTGACACTTTAATATTTTACTATATACCATTTAATGGTCCGCATTATCCCTGTGGCTGCATTTCATTTGCATAACATCTAGAATTTTACTCTTTCCCCAAAGAGTAAAATGATTAATTTTGCAAAAAAAAATTTAAAACACGCAGAGAAATTTAATAATACAAGTGTCAGATTTTCAGGCACCCGTTTCCATATTTTCTTAATTTACGTGTTTTTTCTGCTGATATTCATTTAAAAAGAAAAAAGAAAAAAAACCCACGTTGCCCATCATCATCTCTACTTTCACCCTCTAGAGGTCACTAGATCACACGCCTGCAGATAAAAGCAGTCAACTCTAAGCCCTACTTGGTGCTGTTAAAACATTTTCCCCTTGAGTCGTTCCTCTAAAGAGGAAATTACTGCTGTCTGAGACAGTCTATTACTGTGAAGATTTTCTTCTATTACTGTGGCTGATTTCTTGCTATATTATTCCTGGACAGACAGAAAGCAGGAGTCTGACTCATCAAGTTCAAGCACCCCCAAGTTCTTTGTGCAAATTATTTAGTGTCCCTGTGCCCCAGTTTCCTCATCTGTAATATGGGAACAATAACAACTACTCTGTAGCATGGTTGTGGGGGTTAAAAATATTCCTTATAATATGTATAAAGAAGTTAGAACAGAGACTACCTATAGCTAACGCTCAATGATTGTCAGTTATTACTTTTATCTGTTTTCGGAGCATAATCCCAAGTAAAGAACGTTTATTCCTACCCCTGTGATTTCTTTCATAATACTGATGATTCAGATGGGCAAGGCTTTATTAGAGGTGTCTGAGAGAGAAATGCAACTCCCTACCAAGAATAGATGTCGGCTCCAAGTATTTTCAAAGAAGCCAAGGCCACTGATGTAATAGATATCAGGAGAGAAAGCCAATCCCTTCAAATTCAGTGACGTAACTTTTCAGCTTTCTTTCCTTGGTCGCTTTTAGGCAAGTGACCAAAACTTCTAAAGTTTATTGAAATGAAAATTTATATACTAAAACAATAAATATGCAAGCTAGTATAGAAAGATTGTTGCTTATTTTTTTCTTGTTTCTTTAAATGCCGGCAATAGTCTGGATCTGGAATGCCCTGGAGAACCCCGAGTGTTGAAGGTGTGGTGCTGAGTGGACAGTACTACTGGAAGGTGTTGGAGCCTTTAAAAGGTGGGGCCTACAGGAAGGAAGTGACATCATTGGGAGCTGGCCTGGAAGAGGATATTTGCACGCTTCCTTTCAGCTCCATGCTTCTCAGCCACCATGAGGAAAGCAGCTTCGTAACACCCCACACCCTTTGTTACGATGTCTGACTTGTCACAAACCCCAAAGCAATGGGACTGATGGATCAAGGATTGAACACTCTTAGACTCTAAGCCAAAATAAACCTTTCTTCCTTTTAAGTTGGTCCTCCTGGGTATTTTCTTACAGCAATGGAAAACAGATTAGCACAATGCTGTGGAAGTAAGAGTCATTGGGGTCCTTTTTCCACCCAGCACAAACTTGGTAGCTAGAAAGGCCAACGATGCTTTTAAAGCTCAACATTTGTTTCCAGTAAGGGTGGCCAAGTCTTTTTAGGTTCGTTTCCTTGGTTCTACAGCATGAGAGTTCCCCAAACATCCACCTTGTTAATGATGGTGGTAGTAATAGTCTATCTACTTTCTCCTCCTGATATTTATATAAATTTATTGAGATAAATGTACCAAATATTCATTTCTGGTGATTCAAAAGAATTGTTTGTGTAGTATTCTAAAGCATGTATTCTGATGGCGAAATTCCAAAACATGCCTCATCCAAAGAGCACAGTAAAAACCCTATAAATTTTTGGAGATATTCTATTCAATAAGTATTTTAAGATGGTTTTCACTGATCACTACTACAGCAATAGGAATTTATCTGTGCCAGGAAAGCTAATAGACCTAACTTTACGCTGGAAGCCCATTCAGGCGAAAATCAACAGCCAACCCTCTGCCTGGCTTATATTTCTGAAAGTACTAGATTTTCAAGTGCCTTTCTAGCATTTCAGATATATTTGTGTTGAGGTACAGAACTGGTTCCATCATTATTAATGAGATAATAGCTGAACTTAATAATGAGTTAGATAATCAGTGTAGCCCAATAATCAAATCAGCTACATGTGAGGATCTTGTGGCATCTGGTGGTCTGATTTGTGGATGGTTGGACATAGCCCAGTCTCCACAGATCCATTCAGGATGTATAAGCAAGAGGAAAGGACGTTCGTATGTCTACATTCACCTTTGTAATGAGTAAGTCTGCATTAATTAATAATCTTATTCTCCTAGCATTCAGATAGAATTACAAGGTCGAACTTTACCAATCTCATCAAAGAGAGAAATAATTTTACATCTTTATTTAAAATGGCTTCCTCTGCAAAGTCACCAGATTTCCGGCCTTAAAGAAAACAAAGGTATGTCTGCTACACTAGCTGCCGTGTCTCACTTGTATAATTCCCTATGATCATAATAACATATTGATTAGTTTGGATGCCATACAAAACTGAATTGCATTTCTTTATGGAGCACTAAAGGTCACTGTTTGATTACTCAATAGCTTTTCAAATACAAGAAATGCTATTTAAGAGTATGCCTAAATAACTGGGCTGTGCTAGAGAGGGAGTTTGTACTTCAGTGGAGATAGGTAGATGGTCCTTTCACAAACATAGGTGCTAAATTCACACAGAATCTTTTATTTATTTATGTTTAACATTCTGTAGTATTTTATGTACTAGAGCATAAACCATGAATTTAAATTATGAATGCAATATTTACATTCCATGTGATATCTAACTTATGAAACACATATTTCACTTGCTTTTAAGGCATTAATTTGAGTTTGTTACTGGGGCCATCTTAATTATAGTAGCATTTTTTTTCTGTGTTCATAAATGTAAGGCATTTTGTCTTACATTATAGAATATATAAAAATATAAAACCACATAAAGAGAATAATAAGTGCCCATAATTCTAACATTCTGATTAATTTCTATTTTCTCTTTTTACTTATAAAAACAATATAAAATCTTGTCATGTTAACTGCAGTCACTCCAAGCTATAAAAATATGATCATCTTATACAACTTTTAAATAATTTTCTTCCTCTTTAATATTATGCGGGGAGTGTACACTTACAACTATTAAATATGCTTGAAAATTGATTTTATTGGCTGCACAGTATTCTAAATTGTAGATACACCATCATATATTTAACCCGTTAATCTGTGCACATGAAAAGCTACCAAGTTGTCCCGTTCACAGGCCCTGTTGTTTGGTGAGAGCTGAGAATGATACACAGTGACATCAGGTCTGGTACTGTGTCTTCTCCCCACCCTGTCACTACACTCCATCACTCACTTCCTGCTTCATTCCAGGTCTCTCTGATCGCTGGCACCCTTGTCCCAGCTATGCTTTCTCCATCTGCCTTCGCAAGTGTTCACTTCATATGAGTTGATTATTCTCAATTTCATTTGACCAAATAAAAGCACTTAACTGAGTCTATTGCAAAGGCAGGCTAACAGTAGCCTGGCATGATGTTAGAATTCAAAGCATATGTACTGAGCACCTAAATGACTTAATGGTAGGAAGCAGGCCAGAAAAGGCAGACAGCAGTGCAGATGGAGAGCAGAGGGTCTGCACAGTAGATGCTGAACAAATTAAAATGAGGTTATGTAGAAAGGAGAATAAGGAGACAGAAGGAGTAAACAGAGGTAGCAGAACTGGGGTGGAACACACAAGAACAGGGGAAAAGGAAAGCAATGTGGAGATTAATTTTTAGCACAGCTATGTTCTATATCCTGGCCCAAACTGCTAAAACATCAAGAATGACACTCACTTGCCTGTTTAATCACTAATTAGACAAAACAGGGTGCTTTCATATTAACTTGTTGTTATTTTTGCTTTTTGAAGACAGGGTCTCAATATGTAGTCCAGGCCGGCCTCGAATTTGTGGTGATCCTCCTGCCTCAGCCTTCTGAGTGCTGGAATTATAGTCGTGTGCCACTACTAATGGCTGCTTTCATATTAATTGGGATATTAATAACATAATATATAGTCAGCACTCCACATCCATGAATTCAAGCAAAAAATGGCTGAAGGTGTTTTAAAAATTGTACCTGTGCTGCACATACATTTTCCTTGTCATTGTTCCCTAAACAATGAAGTATAAAAACTTTTAACATAATGTTTGCACTGTATAAGGTATTATGTGTAATCTAGAGGTGATTTAAAGCATACAGTAGCATGTGCATGAGCTCTATGGAAATGTGATGCCATTTTACAAGTAGGACTTGAATAACCTTGTCAGGGATTTTGGTATGCATGGACAAGAGACATGGGGACAGAGAGAATGCTTTGCAGGAAGGCAGACTTTTGATTGGCAAGGAAAACCAACTAAGCTGAAGAAGTGCTGGGAGGTGTGATTGGTCCATTTCTGTGGAAATGAGTTCTCCAATGCTGGAGAACACCTTTGTGAAGAGTCTGTGGGGATTTTGTTGTGGAGATTTAAACCTTTGATGTTTGGTGGAGTTCGATAATCTTTTAGCTCACTTCCAGTCTTGTGATACTATAATTTTATGTAGGTATCTAGCCACATCAAGTAGAGAATGCAAATGCAAATTTGCATTTATGTTTCCAAATTGCTTTAATGAAAGTTTGCATTTTTGATTGTTTTATTTTTACACTATCAGAAGTTTTACTTTGGTCTTTTATAAGAAACACCTATGACACCTATAACTCCTGTAATATAGTTGGTGTTTTTTTTAATTGTCACCCATGGCAAGGTATGGCATAGGTTATCTAAAGAAACCTCACTTGCTGTGGGCCAAGATAGATCAGTGAGTTTCCCCCCATCCCACCCCACCTCATCCCACACTGCCTTGCACCACTCATATTCACAATGCATTTAAAATATGGAAAGGACTTTCAGAGGCATCTTTGTAGATGGCCTTTACAGAGGGGTAAATCTAATGGAGCTCAGAGCACCTACAGGAAGTTTATGGTGGAACTGCCTCAGAGGTAAGTCTTAAAAGCATGAGCAAAACTAGCTAAGTGAAAACTGATGAAGGAGTGGTGAATGTTTTATAGGGAGAAAAATGGACATGATAAAAAGAAGCTATATAGAGTATGCAGATTGCTACTAATAGGTTAGCAGAGCTGAAACTTATATCTAAGGTGAGGCATAAGAGAAGAGCCAGTGGTGATCTCCATCAGCGAGAAAAAGAAGTTTATGCTATTCGACGAAACTAGCATTTTATCCCATATGCACCGGATAGCATGAGTAAGGGAGTTTACATTCGTTTTAAGCACCACTGTTTTGTAAGGATCATGAAATATAGATTTTAAAAGACCAAAAATAAAGAAAAAGAGACCTATTAGGAGGCTACTATATAGCTTGCAGAAAGATCTTAAAATCCAAATTAATCACTAGTAATCTATATAGAGAGACCGTGAAAGAATTGAGTTATTTTGAAAGTAAAAGCAGTGATTACCAGTACTATGTGATAACTTTAAGCATTAGGAAGATGTAAGAGCCAGTAATATCTCCAATTTTGTACTTGGGTGACTCTATGAGATCAGCCAGCTGAGATGAGAAGATGAAAGACACATTTTGGGGGGAGGGAGTTGATTTATTCTGTTTTAGACTTACTAACCTTAAACTACTTTGGAGTCATTTAGTTATTCAGGCAGGCTGTCGGATATGAAGATTTACGCCATGGGAGAATGAGTCTGTTTGAAGATGCAGTCGTTTTATCTACGTATAAATAAAAGCCAAAGCTATGAGTTGTTTTTCGTTTGTGTCAGGTGGATGGTGATGGAAAAAGAAGTGGAGTGAGGACAAAGCCAAAAGAAATGCCATGCTTAAAATGGTGAGCAAAAGAGAAGAAACTGGTAAAGGGATGGGAAGAGTGAAGTAGATAAACTAAAACATGTGAAGGGGATAATTATAAGGACCACCAATCAACAGCAGAAAATGAAATTGGCAGCCTAGTGAAGTGAACTAAGAGTGCTTATTTAGTTTGAGAAATCCACGGTCACCTAAAGGAGTTAGGTTTACGTGGAGAAGTAGCCAGAAGAAATGTGGCCATGTTGACTATGGGATGGAAAGCCAGAGATACAGGACATTAATTGTGGAAGAATTCCTCCCAATCTGTCCATGATTGAGAAGTTTAGACAAGAAAAAGAGCACAGGAAGCATAGGTAGAAGAGAATAAAGGAAAACAAGATCAAGGGGAGAGTAGTATTTATATTACCTTTATTTTTTAGAGCGAGAAATATTTCCATCTGTCCCTATATACAAAACAGTAAGATCTAGCAGAGAAGGAAGGTTAAAGGTAATGCAGAGATGTGTGACTGGGAGGACAGTGGCCTTCGAGAGAAGGAGGGTGACCACACTTTTTTCTCCAATTCATTCGGTGTAGTCACTCACTCCACAAAGATTTGCCTATGTGAGCTGGTGTGCGTGCTGATAAACTACTTACTATTTTCCTTTGACAGCTATCTGGTGCTAATCATACTGTTTAATTTTATTACTTACCTAAATTCTTAGCTGTAACTCCTCAGATTTAAATTTCTTTTTTCAAAACATACTTTTATTTAAAGTAAAATATCACAAAAAAACTAAACCTAAGTTCCTTATTTTTTCAGCCTAAATTTTTTTCATCTGCCATATTAAATCCTTAGGCTTTGTTCCTTTTATTTTTCAAAGAAGTAAAGGTACAAAAGCAGGTTACTTCCAAGATCATTTCCAAATAATATCAATAGCTCTCATGCCTTAAACATGCACAGTGGTGAGAATAACAAAGAAGGTTGACCATAAAAACCTATCATAGTTGGTAAGTTCCTTATGATTGTTACTGAAAACATCCATACTATAAAGAGAATGCTGATCCTGAAATGAAGTATTTGAGAATATTCTGCAAAATGAATATACAAATAGAAGTTGTATAAAATTCAAGAATAAAACATTCTATATAAAAATCTGTATGGTGAATAGAATGGATCCTCAATTTCTAAAAACTCTAATCAATGATCCTTACTTTTAGATAAAAATTTTAGCCATAATCTAACGAGATGAGAATCCCACTACCCAACACATATACATCACAATGGACATATTTTATGTTCTTCATTTTGTTACTTAATATTCTGTCTGTGATACAAGCAATGCTAGTTTAATTCATTCCAACTCTTCAGTTGAAAGAATTCATATAATCTAAGATAAAGAACATGATCCAATGTCACCAAAAGAGTTATCTGAACTTGGTAGAACCATCAAATCCATTGTCTTTGTGATTTGTTTATGCATCAGAAGACACCATCTTTTCTAAAATTGGCATTGTAACCAGATTGAGTAGTTAGATAAAAATTCATCTCTCATTTTAATATTCCTTTATTATTTAATAATTCTTTTAATATTTCAAACTGTACAAGTAATATATCAGTTCATTTTCATAGTTGCTTTCAATTTACGAACAACCCCCATCAATTCACATGTATATTAAACCTCATCACAAACCAATCAATATCACCCCCATTTGGTATTTATTAAATCTTTTTAGTGTATGTAATAAGACTTATATAATGATTTTTCTCTCTATAATGATACAGTGCCCTGTTCCCATGTTTTCCTCCTTTGTGTTTGTATATAACTCCCTTTCCTAAGAAAGCTTTTGGCTAGAAGAATCCAGTAGTTGGCAGAATTTCTTTTTAAATATTTGTAAATATTCTAAGTCACATATATAAATTAGATACCCTCACATAATGATGTATGCATTTTTCTTTCATGTACATATGTGAAATTCAGGTTGCCTTAGAAGAAGTGCTGGGTGTCTATAAGAGAAGATTTCAGGCAACATAAGGTCAAACTACCCCACAGACTACACGTAGTTGTTATGTTCTGCTCTCCTTCTAACCACTAAATTTGTACCAAATCTCTTCACCTAAACTGACTCTAAGAATTGATCCTTTTGGTCAGAAAAAAAACCCCATTAGGGTCAAATCTGAATAAAGATATTCTGCAAAGAAACTGAACAGGAAGAAACTGAACAACATATGTAACTATATGGCAAGAGAAATACTTTCAGTTTTTATATTTATAACATAAATGAAGTAATATTCAATTTGGACACACTATTTCCCCTTTAATTATTTGCAAAATATCCTTTATTCAGATACTACGTTTTTCCTGAGCATCTGTACAGTTCAAATATCCTTTTGTTGTGTTACCATATTTAACAAATAATATTTCTAAATAGGTCTTCTCTACTAAACTCCTCAGGAATGGGCTTTATGTTTCATTCATATTTGTCTGTTCATCATCTAACCCAAAAGATTACGTTTAACCACTGCCTCTCCACCTCCTGAGCAGGCCATCTCCCGGGATTCTAGAGCATCTGTAGATCTAGGGTGCATCCACATGCAGTGGCAGGACCAGCCAACATGGAGCCCCACGATCCAAGGTCAGACGAGGCCATGAACGACCAGAAAGAGCCAGAGAGGATCCAGACTTTGACCACGACCTACATTCAAGGAGAAGGAAGAGTTCAATCTAGAGAGAAACCAAATGTTTTTCCATTACGAAGGGAAAGTGTGGAACCAATAATGGTAGCCAAAACAAGAGGGCAAAAATGAGGTCAACGCAACAAGAAACAAAGGCTGAGATGCAGAGGACTGAACACTTATAGTGTTGGCTCCCATGGGAGCTGAAGTGGGAGGTGTTACTTTAAACTGCTCTTATACACCCAGAACCAAGGACAATCACATGTGAGTACTTATACCCACGTGTGCACATATGTACATGGGAAAATGTTGACATAGAAGCTATGATTTCCTACTCTTGATAAGATACATAATACAAACTAACACCATTTATGAGGCAATGATATTTTTTAATCCAAGTCCAGAACATCTCCAGCTTTATTCATGATGATGTTGGTGACAGTAGTGGTGAGCACAATATAGGCCTGACTGCCCAAGATGCCATGGACACCAATATAGAAACCTGGTAGTATTCAACATGGATTTGGATAGGGGTGCCTTTATAGACAACAAAGAAACAATATATAGCTACTTGTTAATGTATGCTTGGAAAGCAGGAAACATCAACAGATACACAAATAAGGAAAATGTCAACACATACATGTACTATATGAGTAGGCAAGGTATTCCTGAAGGCACACATAGACAGGTCATTTACTGGTCTGGGCAAGAGCAGGCCGCCAAGGCAGCGACCTGCTGTCACTTCCTTGTCACCATCAGGAAGCCTGAGCCGAGTCTGGAGCACTTGTGTGATGCTTTGCTGAAGGTTTGATTAAAGTGGTGGGGATCCAGGAACTGTTGGAAACATGGGTGGCAGAGTTCACAGAAGTAGAATGATGGCACATGGAGCTGTGTAGAAAGCGGAGGCGAGAGGTGGAGGAGCAGACAGAAGACCTCACCTGAAAGGAATGAAAGCAGTGGGTAGAGAAGTGGGTTGCTCCAGATGAAGTCTAGATGCCACAAGACATTTTTACTACACAGGAAAAATGGATAAAGTGGTACAGACCGCTGGCTACAGATGCTTACAATTAGCGCAGTCTCTGCTCTCATTGTCCGGCACTCCCTGCTGTTCTAAATAATCCTGGGTTGTTTTAGTTCTCATTCGCATTACAACTGAGGTTCTTACTAAGCCCTCCAGACACTACTCCTAGATCTTGTATCTTCTGAGCCATATGCCAAGTGTGAGAATTTGAAGTTCCCTAACTAGATAATGGGATTACTATATTCTGAAATGGCCCCTTTGGGAAAACCCTGATGCATTTTCTTGTTTCCTGTCAATATGGCTTAATCTATATAGTGAAAAGAAGAGTTGGATCAGGTTTAAATGTGTAAAAATAAAGCCTGTTTGGTTCCATTGAAATAATTGTTACCTGCAGTAGAGAATGCATCAGGCATGTTCTGTTCTGGGTTTTTTGCTTTATTTTTGTGCGGTAGCTGTTGCTTGACAAACCTTGAAAACTTTGATTTTGTGACTTGCTTCTGTCATTTTTTTTTTGTACTGGGGATCGAACTCAGGTCCTTGCACTTGTGAGTTAGGCGGCAGAAGCACTGAGCTAAATCCCTGGCCTATTTCTGTCATTCTTAAATTCTGGACAGATGTAGTTCATAAAATCTTGGGAAACATGTCCACTTACAGAGAAGATTCTGAATTAGGCTTCCCCAACTCCTCTTGTGTGCAAAGCCTTGCTTTTCCATCTTTATGCAGTATTTTTAGTGAGTGGGGAATTATTCACAATTAATGATAGCCAATCACTACAGTGGGGAATATATATTTATAAAATTATGACAAATAGCCACACACCATGTTATCAGAGTGTACAAATTGCACCATAAACAGAAAGTAGTTATGCTTGATTGGAGCAATTAAATGTTTTCTTTCTTCAAAATAAAAAAAATAACTCCAGTGAGAATATTTTAGAAAATGGCTTTTTAATCATCTGTAGAACTGCTAAAATTACTGTCTCATAATAGTTTTAAAGTACGCCATGTTTAGAATTAACTATAATCCCTTTGCAGAGCCATGGGATTCTTCCCCCAGAAACCTGTTTACTTGAAACTTATTTTTAATCACAGACTTAACATCAACTCATTCTCATTCTAAATGAAATGACAATAATGTTTTAAGACCAGAAGAGGAAATGTGTGGCTTCCGTGTAGGAGTAAGAGCTGCCCCACTTGCTTAGTGGATTAAGGAACAGAAAATCCTAAACCAACAGGTCTTGTCACCTTGCAGCTGGACCGTTCTCACCAGATGGGAGCTCAGTTAGGGTGGTGGGAAAGTTGTAAGCAGCTGCTGTAGAGAATCTAGATCATTCCATGGGGCCACTACAGAAAGCCAAGGAAGACCCTGGATTTCATCTGAGAATGATCTGTGTTACCAGGGAATCCTGGAAGGAAAGGGGACAGGAGAGAGAAGATGTTTGAATTGAATTTTTTTTTTTGAAGGGAGCAGAGAGAAGAAAAGAAAGGGAGAGCCAAAACCATAAAGAGGAAAGGGGACATCTGCAGTCCCACAGACACAGGAACAATCTGACTGATTAGGCCAATCTCCACTTTTCTGTTCAGCTCTGCTATTGGGGAAGTCTTAATTCATTTTCAACTGTTCTAACACAATACTTAAGACTGGGTGACTTATAATGAACAGAGATTTATTTTGACTCAGTTTGAGGGGCTGGGAAGCCCAAGAGCAATGTGCCAGCCTCTTCTCTGCTTCTAATGAAGACAAGCAAGTACTTGCCAAAGACCAAAGGAGGCCAAATTCCCACTGCCCACCCCATTCTCATGAGAAGGGGCGTTAAATCCATTCATGAGGGCCTCACTCCCCGATGACCCCAGTCTCTCTTACAGGCCCATCATCTCTGTCACAGTGGCCATCAAATTTTAGTATGAGTTTTGGAGGGGAAAACTAGATCCAGACCATAGCCCTGAAGACTCTTCCTGAATGGAGTCCATGGGTCTGGAGGGACACTGAGGAACAGAGCCCTGTTTAGGCAACAGAAAGTGTGCACAGGAAGTACTTAGTAAGGGAGGAGGAAAGGAACTTTAGGCTGCCAGCTGCATTCTGATCATCCAAGAGCCAGTCCCCAAGGGCTCCCAGCTAAAGACCAGGACTTTGCTAGGGACAGAGACATACAGCCAGCAGTATTTAGCTGAACAGTCAGCACTGTTTTTTTCATAGCATGGACTGATAAGCTCTCATCATATTTGTTTTTGTCAGTTTTACAAATTAAAATTTAAGAAAGCTTTCATAACAATACATTTTTTCTAGTAGGACCCAAGGTCTCCTGATGAAGATGAATGCAGAAACTTACCATGCGAATATAAGTTGCAGAGGCTTTTATATTAGAATTTGGGGCACTATTGACCAATATCATTTAAAGTACTTCATGTTGACAGGTATCTGGAAGGAGACATATCTTTTGAGGATGTACTGAAGGACAGGCACCATGTTTTGCATATACCAACACCTTTAATCATGGCAACCATTGTTTGCATGATAGAAACTAAGGTTAAGAAAAGTAAAATGAGTTGCTTGTGATAAGAAAAATATAATATTAGGTAGTACTTAGATGGAAATCTGTTCCAACTAATTTCATAAGCCAAATGAGTAATAAGAAGCCATTCCCCCTGGCCCAATATATTGCTGAGACTTTTTATTTAGGGGAAAAGTGTTGCCAAAGGTATAAAATGCACCAGCAAAAAGACATGTAACCTAATTTTAAACTTGTCAAATTTACAATTTTTACTCTTTACCATCATCCTAGGTTAAAATTTTAATTTGAGAGTGTGCCTTTCTTCATCTTTCATATATACCTACTGTGTTAATTCAACTTTACAGGCCCTTTTCTTCATATAATATTATATTTTTATTTTTTGTGGTACCATTTTGATGGTTATATGATTCATTAATTAAACTGATACTAAGGGAGAAAAGTATCTTTCCTCTCTTTAAAGATAGGGCTTATCTTTGATTACCTAGACCTAGAGTTTGGTATATATATATATATATATATATATATATATATATATATATATATTTGAGCCACTTCCTGTTTTTTCAATTTTGTACATGCATATCTTTTCAAATGCCCCTTACCTCTAGGTCCCTACCTCCAGGATTACATAGCTTTTAGGTAAATCTATGGTGGTTTCCTCATGAGTGCTGTGGTTTAGATGTTGAATATCCCCCAATGGCCCATGTATTAAAGGTTTGTTCCCCAATTTACGCTGTGGTGGAAGCTTTAAGAGGTGGGGCTTAAGGAGAATAAGTTAGGTCATGGGATGTACCTTTGGGGGAATACCAGGAACCCAGGCCCTTTCATCTCTCTCCCCCTTTCTTTGCTTCCTCTCTGCCATGAGGTAGAAAGGCTACTTCTTCTGCTTGTTCAAACTATGATGGGCTGCTTGGCCACAAGCCCAAAGGGGACAGGGCCAAATGACCATGAACCAAAACCTCCTAAACTGTGAGCCAAAATAAACCTTTCCTCTTTTATAATTTGACTTATCTCACATATTTTGTCACAATGATGGAAAGCTAACAGAATGAGTGTTCCTCATTCATAACCTGTCAAGTATTCTTTATCTTTTCTAAGCAGTATGATTTGAAGAGATGTCCTTATGGTTACATGAACAAAAACTATTTTTCTCACCAAAAATATATTTATATATAATCACCTTAGAAAAGCTAATTTACATTCTGGGATAGAAATTGAGTTTTATGCTCTTAAATTCAGAGTGTTGTCTTCACAGTCTATGAGATGAGGAGTCCAACCAACTACTATAGGCTATAAAAATGAATTTCTTTTGGCTCTCTTGTTAATTCTTTCACTCTCAGCATATTTACAGTGAGTGGGTTTCCCAATTGAGGCTGGGTACCCAATATGTATAAATACCAAGCAATCCACTTAGTCAGATTCATGTACATGACATTTGAAGCAGAACTGGAGAAATTTCCTAAACGTCTACCATCCTAAATAAACACACTTGATCAGATTAAATAAATGCAATTTCTTTATCCAGGTAAGACCTGGGGATTCTAAACCAGGGTAGGTCCTGTTGTTAAGGAGCCAAAAGTTAGACAGAATTTATAAAATAGCAAATGACCAAATAGTGTATGAATCTCAGCTCCATTTCCAAGTTCTCATTTGCATATTTAATTGTTTCCAAGAAGACCTCTTTGCAGCAGAAATAGAAAGACAACGTGCTTGAGCTCACTGATGTGTGGTGTCATCTGAAATCCACACAGGAACTGCATCTACCTGCTGTGCTTAATTTCAGTATACATTTCTATGATTAATTTTGTTTTTCTTCAGTACATCAAACTGCTCGAAGTCATTTGCATTTTTTGCTGTGTATTAAAGAAGACTTATGACTTCTAAGAATGATGCTGTTTTTAAATTTGAGTTCTAAATACTTTCTGCTACAGCAGATTATAGAGCCAAGTTCTTTACCTGAGATTAACATTTTTAAAACAATGGTTGTATTTGCATAGTTATGATTTAGTAATCAGTAGTAAGCTTGGGTATTTCCATATCATATTGTTGCAAATATACTGGAAAATGACATTTGTTTCTCCTCTGACATTTTAGTAATTATTAGATTCACTCCTTGGTCTTGCTATTTAGTAAATTAATAGCAAAGTATATGCATTACATCAAAATCCTTTACATTTTGATTAATAAATTAGTTTCCTCTGTGCTCTATGTATTATTATTAGTTATGTTAGTAATACAGAACAGTGATGCTCATACTGCCAAATTGGTACACGAATATAACATATTTTGATAATTTAAATCCCTTTACCCCACTCCTCCCTTTCTTCCCCTCCTTCTGATCCTCTTCCCCATTCTTAAGAGTCTATCTTTTAGTGTTTCATTATCACTTCTTTATTTTATTCTCTCCTATATATATATATATATTTAAGTTCTCATAAAAAAGCAAACATGATATTTTATTCTATTTTATATATGCTTCTTCTATATATCCACCTGGGAAAACCATCTGTCCTCTATCTCCTGCAAAATTTTATATATCCTGGAGTATTCTTTGTTAACTCTATGTGAGTCATGGATTCTTTGACAATCTAGTGGAGTATATGGACCCACACTCTGAGAATAACATTTTGGAGGTGTAATATAAAATACAACCTCGATGCCCATCAACAGATGAATTGATAAAGAATATGTTACATACACATGCTACATAAAATTTTCCATCACTACAAGTTCTAATTTTAAAATGGAAAAAAGATTCACTCTCAATTTTGCATAGCTTCTAGCATATCAAGGCTTCAGTAAAGCTTGTGATACTTATTATTTTCCCACTAAATATTTTCATGTTTCTATAAAATGAATTACTACATCAGCTATGAGAACCAGTTGAACACAAAATATGTGTTTGTTCCTGAGCAAGGTATTAAGGAAGCCAAATTAAATATAACTCATCCTGCCTGCTGGTTAAGACCTTGCAATCAAGCTGGGTTGACTAAGTGATGACTTACAAAACAACCGGAGAGTAATCATGTTTCAAACACTCAGGTGCTGACAACAGGTGCAAAAGAAGACATCAGAAAAACAAAAAGACTAGGGTGTGGACCCCGGATGCTGAGGAAGTTTGTGTGGAGGGTGGAGCTTGAGCTGGGAAAGGAGGTTCAGTCAGAATTGCAGGAGACAGAGGGGAGACAGCCTTCACTGCTGGATGGACAGGAATGGTCGTCCTCTGTGCTTCCATCTTGGTTTATTTTTTATCACAGCACTTCAAACAACCAGGCATATTTGTATTTCCTTAGTTAAAATATATCTCCAAAGAAAATATAAGACCTGGGATGTTTTTTCCCTACTGATGATATATCCATAGTGCAAAGGAGTAGTGCCTGGTACATAGTAGATGGCTCAAAAACATTTGTTAAAAGAAGAAAGAGCCAGAAGAAATGAAAGTAGGAGGTACGGACAGAAGGGAGGGAGATAGTATGGGCATGGGCTAGCAAAAACAAGCAGTTTGAATGCAGCAAGCATGCTGGGAGAAGGTGAACATACATATGGCTTGGTTAACACACTTACCACATCTACAAATGGGTAAATCTTTACAACCAGGCACTGGGAGCCAATCTCAGTAGATAAACCACAGGCACTGTAGGTAGCAAAGTAATTCACATTAAAGTAACTAACATAAGTCTGAGAACATAGCAGGGATTTAAGAAATGGTAGTGCTTCCTTTTTGATATTTACTTGTTTGATAGGTCAAACCTCACTGTAATTTGAAAAGATGCTTTTTTGTTGGTATTTGTAAGTTTTGGAAAATTTGAAATAAAAATCCTTTTCCTTAGAAAGTCTTCACCATTGCACAGATTCAGAACTGGCTTATGCTGTTACACTGAACATTGGGGTACAAAGTTTCATAAGTTCCCAGAAGTGGCACAGCCAATACTTTATTGAACACTTATTAAGAGCTAAGAACAATTTTTAGCTCTTCTTAGATTCAACTTGCTCAGAGAAATTCAATGTAATCAAATTTTTAGAGTTGTGCAACTCTTTACTATTAATCTAATTCTTTTATTTCACAAGTTGAAAACAAACTCAGAGAGAGAGACAACATTTGTCCAACTAGAACATAGCCTCCCTCATCCCCAGGATGACTTTTTCTGTCACGTGCTCAGCTAATCCTTGGAGTGTGGTTTGAGCAGTGCCACGATTTTAGTTGCCCTTGTAAGTGCTACTGCCTGGTATGTATAAGTGTTAAATATTTTTAAATGGAAGAAAGGAAAGGACAGTAACATGGATGGATGGGTGGGTGGATGGATGGATGGATGGATGCGTGGGTGGATGGATGGGTTACCTTTACCAATTTTTTGGTGTAAGATTATAGACCCTCTCTGTTATAGAATTGATCATCTTTTATCTGTGTTTATAATCACAGGAGTGAGCAACAACTCCAAAATTGTCTTTCCATGTTACTTTATAAAGAGAATTATATATACATATATTTTGCTTTAAGAGGTTAAATTTTAGCATCTATACATATCTATAATGAAACAATTCTTAAGATTTATGATATAAGAATAATAGCAGCTTGCTACAGGAAAAATGTTATAAATGCAGAGTTTAAAAGATCAAATATGCATACCAGCCCTATTTATTTTACCCCTTTCTACCTTTCTGACCATTCTGTCACTACAGAAAAGGGTTAACACTAATGCGTTCATTATGGGTGCTATAGAATTACTTTGAGGCTCACATGAGGTCGTATTTGGGAAAGCACTTAAAGTGAGGCCTGCTATATACACGAAAAGTGACTGTTGCTATGCATAATTTGCCAACATGCCAAATAATGACCTTAGGCTATGTGCAAACATTAACCTTGTATCTTGCAGAATTACATAAATAATTGTCACTCAGTAGACCCCAGGACATGGACCCAATGTTAATTATTTGTATTGTTCTCTAAGAAGGACTTACCATCTCACCCAAATCACCACTCTGGTCTCTTAAGTACATAATAAAAATTACTAATGCTGACAGGAGGACAGAGTTGGGAATTGATTCTAAAACTTGAAAAGTTAAACCAAAAGCAAACTTCCAGCATGTGAGAATAATGAGTTGCAAACCAGGGGTTTCCTTCAAAGTACACATGAGTGTATTTCCTGTGTTACCCCTTCATCATTTGCTGTCCTGGAAATGTGGGGGTTTAGACTTAAAAAGAAACCAATGAGGGGCAGTGTGTGGGGCTTGGGGATTGTCTGTAAATGCCAGTGTCCAACGATTCCCAGAAGCCACGGTAGTTCAGTCCACCTTCCACCTTTCATTGAGATGGAGGGTGACTATAACATAGGGTAAATACGGTTATAACTGAGTCTAGAGAATGCAGTCTCTCCTACTGGGGTGCCTTGTTGGATTAAACCAATTAATAGTGAAACAAGGGTGACAGTGTGTGTATTATGCTTTCTAGATCTTCAAAGAGTTAAGAATCAAGGACCACTGAAAGATTTAAAAGGATGTCCATGAATGGGTAAATCAAACAGATGTACAGTGCCGTTCAAGGGCTCTCTGCTTGTATTCATGGCAGCGATGGGAGCTGGGGGAGATACAACCCCTTAGGTACGCATATACAGGCGCGCATGCGCATGTGTGAGACAGGCCCGGAAAAATTTACAACTGCCAGGGCTCTGCTGAATGAAGGCATTAGAATAGCAGATGTAGAGTGCAGGGCTAGAAAGTGAAAAGCTAAGCAGTGCCTTGGAGCGCCAGGAAATGGGGCCAGCATGGTGAAAACCATCAAGGAGCCTGGGCTGTGAAAGTTTTAATGTACAATAAAGCACTTTGATACCTGCCTTAAAAAAATGGTAACGTTTGCAAGCGTTTCCCGAAAGCCTCACAGAAATACCTCCAGCAGGTCACAAAGGGGAAAAGGTCAGTCCCCATCAGTGGTGTAGGGCGAGGTGCTAAAGGACTCTGGCCAACAGCACAGTGAGTTAGAGACGTTGGTGCTTTGTGGGGCCACAGCTCAGAACGTGAGGGTGGTGCTCTGCCTTGGGGCCATGAATGGCCCAGAAACAACCCCCTCTCTACCTCAATCTTCTTAATGGATAACTCTTTCCTTTTTTTTTTTTTTGTACGGAGGCTCGAACTCAAGACCTTGAGCTTTCGAGGCAGGCGCCCTGCCACTGAATTGGTGCATGCCCGGCCTTAAAGGAGACTTTTTACCCACGAAGATCAGCTATTCCTCAATTTGCAACTGTGGCTCTCACAAGTTGTACAAGCGAGAAAATCAGAATACCCACGCCTGCCCTTTATAAAATGCCTTAGGTGTAGAGAAGACTTCACCTAACACCCCACGCAGATAGCAATGGTGTTTCTTCCTCATTGTATAGGTAGGGCCCCCAGCACAGCGGAGAAAAGAGAGACAGTGCTGCAGGGTCTCACACACCATTCCTTAAGTGGGTTTCTCCTTGGTCACATTTCAAACTGTGCCCTCACTTAAAGGCAGCTTGCTTATAAATTAGCATTGTTGTTCACTTAGGAAATTAGCTAAAGGGATCTAGGGCAATTTATCATTGCTTGGGAGGGGCTTACTGAAACCTGAAATCTTATAAATGGCATGAGCCTTTCAAGGTAGAAAATAACACATAAAAATGCTGCTATAGTCATTTGACCCACATACCCCTGAAAGGAACGGTTATTACATGGGCAATTATCTCAAGTTTTTGATGCATTTTAATAGAACTGATTCCATCAATGGATGATCTTCCCGTATTTTTTTGCTAACATACAAGTTAGAACAGAAAGGTGTGCAAATGAGTTCTTATTTCTCATGAAGGTAACTACTTAAAAAGAAACAAAAGCATTTTCTCAGTATTTCTTAAAATACACGTGTCATTAAAATTCAAGACTATATAACTTTAATGCTCGTCCTGAAGGTTTGTTTCTAAGCTATTAATTTGCTATCATGTTTTGGGGAAACTTGTCAAGCTAAAAATTTTTTCTTCCTCCCATATCTGTGAAGTATGCACACATTTGAATTATGACTTTCCTACAGGAACTAACAGCTGTATGTGCAAATCATGCATATAAATCAATTACCAAGGCCTATGTACTATAAATGCACCCATTAATTAAGCAATGTCAGATGCTATGAACCATGAAGTTCATTACATCTTTAGCATTCAAAACCAAGGATTATTTGAAGAAGAAATACTAAGTTTACCTAATAGTTAATGAAATTAAGCCGGGTTGTTGCCAACATTCTTATTTTATGCCTAATTCAGTGTTTAAATGTTTATGAATAAAACACTAACTGCTGAAAGCAGATATGTTGAAAGGTAATTACTGGTAAGTTATAATGCACTTGAGGACTCATTATACCAGACTGGGGAGTTTTAAGATCACTAGTGTAACACACTCTCCAAAAACAGAGGTTTTATGGGCTAAAAGCTGGAAAGACATAAATGCTATTGAATTTGTCCTGGCTGAGTGGAAATTTTGATGATCGTGGTGGTATGATTTATGAGTATAGCATTTTCCAGTCATTACGTGGTTGTGTTTCAGCATTGTGACATGATTTGCATATGTGAATATCCTAGCAAATTAGCTTCTGATGACTGCTGCATCTGCCTGGATAAAGGAGCCCTTATCTTAAAACCAGTGCAGCTGCTACTACAAAAAAACCTGTTTGAAACATAAATGTTCAGTTCTGTTTCCCTTTGAAATCTATCGTCAGCGACTTGACACACATGGGTTCCATTTCAGGGATAAATACAGGCCTGCAATGACGAGGTTTACACATCTGTAGACATTTTAACGTCCCTTAAGTTGTCTGCCTCACAAAGACTTCCTGGATGGTCAGAGTAGCTGACACCTTTTTCCCACACCCCTCTGTCTGGGCTTGGAAATCCCAGGGCTCTTTTTCTGTCTGCCCCCAATAAATTGCTTCTCCTAGCCTCCTACATAGAAACCTTGTTCACTTGTGACTCAAAGAGTAAGAACTTGTATTCATACACATGGGTGTGTGCTTTCTATAGGCCTACACATATGATATCAATATTCCTGGGTTAGCCAACTCTAATGAACTCTAGGAACTCAGTTTAATTCTACGAGTTAAATAAAATGTTGCCCCCGATTTCAGAGTCCTAGAAAAACAAAAGCTATTTTCATTTCATAATGTGTTTGAGTTTTTAAAGGTTTGTGTTTCACAAACACAGATTTTTAAAAAACAGAAATGGTTTTGGTCACCCAAAACAAGCTAATGACACAGCGTTTGGAGATAAAGTTATCCAAAAGTGGTTTTGGAAATTTTACTTCCCTGTCATATTGATTAAGTTTGGCTGTCTTTCCTCACTGAGTAATTACTACTTCATTCCTAGACTCATACCATGTGTTTGTTTTTTGTTTTTGAGAAAGAAGGCTTATTCTTTCCTTTCTCATTTTCTGCATCAAAAAATAATTTTAAGTGATTCTGTTTTCTTATTTTTAACGTTTAAAAAATTTGTTTGCGCTAGTCATTAGCAATGTTGACATAATTCTTATATCATGCTGTTGTTTTCTTAAAGTTTTAGGATGTGTCTTTCTAAAAAAAATTTTTTGCTCTTTGACCTCTGAAATCAACCTCAAGCTCTGTTAACATGTACATACAGTGATATTAATAGCATGTCTTATTTCATGTTTTTAGATGTAATTCAAATTATAGAAATATTACATTCCTTCATCCTTGTCAAGGTTACCATAAACCAGAATTAAATTTGTTTTTAATCTGAGAAATTAAAAAGCTATTTAAAAAATGTTAGGAAACATTTCTGGCTCGGCCCGCCATTGAACTCTTTCAGTATTTTTCAAGTTTTTTGTGGTGCTGGGATCAAACACAAGACCTTGCACAAGCTGAGCAAGTTTCCCAGCACAGAGCTACGCTCCCTCTGCTATGGTTCCGGGGCACCGACCCAACACCAGCTAACCTCTAGGTTTCGTTCACACTGGCTGCTGCAGATAGCCCTCACAATACCGTTTGATAGTGTAATATTTAATCTTAAACACCGAACTGTGATAGTTTAGCGTAATCGATTTAGCTAACCATTATTATTTTTCTAAATTTTCCCCCAGTTACGAAGTTCATTTGAAAATGAAGCGAAATTGTATCCTAGATCCTTTCTTTTCTTTGCAGGCTTTCAAAATGACTAGAAATACAGTCCATCCATCACCAGTTCCTGGAAACAATTCCTGCCTAATCACAGAATGCGCAGTGGTTGAAAGTGTCAGTGCACTGGGGTCGTCTTTCCTGTGCACCTGCTCCTAGAGGAAAGTCCTGCCCATTTCATCCCTTTCTGTGAGGCCCAGTGGCTCTAAACTGGTGTTCCAATACAACGCTTTGCAGCTCCTTCTCAAGAGGTCACGAAGCCAGGCTCTCTAGCGTTGGTAGAGATAACAGTCATCTGGGGACATTTTTTTGAGTCGCCTTCTCAGAGGTTTTGGTTTGCATTTCCGATAAGCACCTCGTGTGTCTCTGGTGAAGCTCACTTTCAAACTGGCTGTGTCTTTTGGAACACTGTCTAAGGGAGCAATACCACTCTGACTGCATCACCTTATACTGCAGTCTTCTCACGAATCTCTTGACATCAACTTCTCTTTTCATCATGTCTTTCAGAATCTTTAGATTTCCAGGTTACTAGTTCCTTCTCATCTAGGAACACAATAAATAAACTCTCCCATGCATACATTGTTAAAAAATAACTTTTACGTTTTTAAAACCATTCTTTCATTCATATTAGACACTAGGCTATATATCAATATTTTTTATATTTGGAGCACTAAAACACACCTGAAAGAAACAAAAACCAAAACAGCAAACATCTCATGAAGGTCATGTAGGAGAAATGGTTGAAAGAAAACAAAAATAAATGTAGCTCAACTTCACTATCCTCTCTCCGATCCCATGCCACCCATCAACTACCCTCTGGCATCTTGTCTCCCATGGCCACACCCACTAGAAAGGACCCCTGAAGCATTTAACAGCAATTCCCATTTTCAGGACACTGCTTGTATCTCCACTAACTGGCCACAGCTATGGTCAATTGTCTCTTTCCTTTGTATTCTCTCAGGATGCCTACAAACTTTCTATTCTTTGCAGAAATACAAGCCACATATTTAAAACCAATTCTTCATTTTCAGCTTATATCGTGTCTATTTTTTTCCCTTGGATAAAATATTTATTAAAACTTTTTTAAGAGCTAAATTTTCATGGCTGGAAGTATCAAGGGGTGATGCTGCTGATTTAAGTATGAGATTTAAATAAATTGATCTTCAAAGTGAGCAAATAATCACCTCTCCGCCTTTAGGCTAAGATCAAGTGTAAAGTGATCAAATAAATTTATTTTCCAAACTGTAAAACCATTGAGATTAAAAGGATACTATTAAAATTATTATATCTTTATCATAGGCATAAACTCAGACTACTCAGGTAGATCAGAATACATGGTCACCCTAGTCATAAAAGAAAAAAAGGTAAATAAGAAAAGTATGGAGTTTGATTATAATCATGTTTCAGTAAGAAAGCACGAATGAAAAGTTTTAAAAAGCCAACATTTCCAAAGTATATTTTTCTCACAAGAAAAATCATCAAAAGAAAATATGTATGCCTAAAACCATTTTAAAATTGTGCCCTTGAAGCACATATTAAATCTTCCACCAATAATGGAGATTAGGTGCACAGTGTATTCTACAAAGGACAAACTTCCTGTAAATTCTGCTAGGTTGAACTTAATGTCAGAATACATACAGAAAGGAAAATTATATGAAATAAGCTGCATTAAACCCCGGACACTATTCTGTCTGCAACTAAAATCTAGTTGATTGAAGAAATTGAAGACTAGTTAGAATATTTTCACCAAACTTCATCTCTCCAACTATTTGAACTTATTAAAAGAATAAAATAATGGCTCATTGTACGAAGTGGAGTGTCATCTTTCTGTCACTATGACAAATCACTTGGGAAAATCAGCTGCCTAAAGGACAAGTTTTGTTTTGGCTCAGAGTTTTGGAGGTTTCAGATCTTGGCGATGGGCCTGAGACAGCACCATGTGTCATGACAGCCATGTGTGGTGGAGAAGGCCGCTCATTTCACTGGGGCAAGAAAGCAACACAGCAAGGAGACTACTCTTGCGTTCCCATGGAGGGCTCGTCTCCCATGGCCCAATCCCGCTTCCATCCCCCACTCCCCAAAGCTCAGCCACTTCCTGATGGCACCAGAGGCTGAACAGTAATCCTTTAACATTCCAAAAACAAACAGTAGCAAGTGAAAACTATTACTGTCTTCATACCAAGTAAAGGAATTTTTTAACCACAACATCGTATATTTGTGTCGCTCATCAGTTGTGTCTATGGAATTAACTTTTCTACATACTGTATTAGATATTGAAAAAAAAGCATCAAAAACTACCAGTTCTTCTAAACAGTAATATGAGTGGTCCTATAAAACAGTAAGAATCTCAGAGCAGAAATCAACGCAATGGAGACTAAGAGAACGATACAAAAAATTAATGAATCAAAGAGATGATTTTTTTGAAAGAATAAATAAAATCAAACCTTTAATTTAATTTTAATTTAATTTTTTTAAAATTTAATTTAATTTTAATTTTTGACTGTGGACTTCTCTTCAGAATCTCTGTACTCAGCTCATTTCCAGACTGCTATGTAACTTTCACCAGGGTTTCTTTTTCACCTCTGTTGGGTTAGATTGTCTTCTTAGCTCCATGATTTTAAAGTTTTCTCTAATCTGTTAATCTTTTATCCCCTCTTTTCTGTAATTTCTGGGAGAATTATTTCACTTTGTCTCCTACTTTATCACTTCGGATTTCAGTGATAGTCAAAGTCTCATTCATTGTCTACTATAAATATTTACACTGGAAAATATGTTTACATCTAATCTTTTCTAACTTTATGGTGCCTGTTTTTGCTTTACAGAAGCAGTAATTTATACTGATGTTCTTATTACTTTTTACCTATTCCTGGAAGTAAGCTTGTATCCTAGAAATCATTTTCCTCTTATTCATAAGATAAAGTCCTCTTCATCAAAAATGTGGTATCTTTCCAAATTCTTGGTATTACTTCTCAAACTGACATCTGTATTCACCAAATCCTTCATGAGGGGTGAAATAGATCCAAGACTTAATGGTTCTGTTTTCTGATCTTTCAGAGAAAACTTAAAGTATACTAAACCAATATTTCCTTGCAATTGATCTTGGCCCAACTACAAATTCAAGGAGCAGTTTGGAAATAATCAGAGCCACAGTTACATTCACCCCAAGGGATGCTAGGCTCACAGGACATGAATCTTTGTTACATGTGATGAAGGTACCAGAGGTACCCAGGGTAGGATCCATATTCTTTTCCTTACTCAACCAGTCCCCTTTCATAAGACAGCTGTTATGATGACAACTTCTTGGTAGTATGGCTGTACCCCAAAGTGACACTGTGAGATTCCTGCTTGCTGTGGTTCTTGCCTTGGAGATGTCTACAAGGTACAGAGAAAAATCAAGCATGTCTGGATCCAATTTTACTCCCAACCTTGTGAATCAGGGTATTTTGCTTTCCTGTCTCACTCCCACCGGGTTTTCACAGCAAATCCTCCGCAACGTCAGCATGTGCTGTGGCCTTGGCAAAGGTCAGTGATGACACTGGGCTCTGCCTATATTTAAAATCTAAATTATTATTTTCATAAAAAGCTAGGGAAGGATGATTCAGAGATGTGAATTTAAGCTTGGTACTCACTCCTGAAAGAAGCCTAAAAGAAATAAAGTCTTTAAACTGGTTGAGTTTATTGTGTGACTTTTTAAGAAAAGCATTTCTTGTTCACCTTGGTGAATAGGAAGACTAAAACCATGAAGTGTATGTGGTTATCAATGAGAAGATGCATTTCTGTCGAATCTAAATTCTTAGTCCATTGTAGTTTCTGTACAAAGAGCCAAAAGTCAATGTAAAGACCATAGAAATTAAGACCATCAAAGGTCTTAATTTGATTAAAAAAGAGTTCTCTACAAGGAGATAAAGGGAATCTTAACGCTTAAAAATGCAGTCAACCATTAAAATGACTTAAAACATATTATTTAAGTAGTGAGAATAAGCTTTGAGTAGCCATTACATAAACTATTTTTTAAATGCTGAAATTATTACAGTACTGTGATTGTGAGATTATGTTTTCAATTCATCAAGAAAGAATTATTTTGAGAAGTTGCATGAAACCAACATTTGGCAAGACCTGTGGCCCATAAATCATAACAGGCTCCAAATGGTTTTGATGGCAAAACATTTGAGATGTTTAATCAGGTGATTTGAGGGGGAATTATTAAGATCCTGCCTCCTGGTAGAGTACCACCATCTGTCATGGTTGAGTTAGTGATTAGGGTGCTATAAATCTGAGAGGAGTAGTCTTCACCATCACCTGGAACCTGTGTCTGAAAACTTTATTACTAAAATAAGAACCATGAAAAATTATGACCAAATCCTCTACCATTAACATTTCTAACAGTTTAGCTCAGAGTCTTTAGAAATTTGTGCTATACTGGGAAACTTATAATATGCTTTAAATTTGAGTATGATAACATGATTTCTTGTCTTTTTGGTCATGCTATACTCAAGTAAGGTGAGCTTTTGCATTTTTAGCAATAGGTAATTATGCAGTAAATTGAAGATTTCTCCTCATATTTACCCTAGATGAACAATGTTTTCTTAAGATGTACATTCTATTGTGTAGTCAACTGATTTTATTCAAATTTCAGAGGTTTCCTTTATTATCTCACTTGGGATACAATTTTAAATTTAAAGTATCAAGAAAAATTCTGCGCTTCAAATGTTAAAGAAAATATTTATGATTAAAGCATCTTTTACATTAAAGTTTGAATTAAATATTATATGTTTATGTCTTATATACATACAATTTATATAACACCATGAATGGATGCTCTTTTAAATTCAACAAATGTGTTTAAACTAATGATTTAGACCCTTATAAGCAATGAGCTAAATTTCCTTTTGAATAAGGTTGGAACCAGGGGAAAAGACTTAGGAATCAACAGATGGTAGCTTGTGATTGGAGAAACAGTAAGAGGCCTGGTGCCCTTGGGCACTAGTGTTAGTTCCTCCAAGCTATCATAACCAGGTATTTGCAAACAAAATGGTTCACATAGCAGAAACTCTCTCAGAGATTTGGAGATCAGAAACACAAAATCAGGGATCTGGGAATTGGAGGAGATGGGAATGAGATGAGGGGAAGAGGAAGTAAAAAAGGATTAAGATGTTATATGCAGCATTCTACCCTCCCCGGCCAGAGGTAGGGGCTTCTGACCCACCGTCCCACTGCTCCTGGTACAGAGGAAGGGGCTTCCTGGCCACCATCCCTCTCTCCCAACACTCCCAGACCAGAGGAAAGGGCTTTTGGGCAGCCATCCATCACGCCACTCCCAGCCCAGAGGTAGGGGCTTCTGAGCTGCAGTCCCACTGCTCCTGGTCGAGAGGAAGGGACTTCTGGGCCAACAACCCTATGTCCAGTCCTGGCCCCTGTACCACCTCTCCCAGCTCAGAGGAGGTGAGCCACGTGGGTGCCAACAGCACCTCCCTGCCCCCCCCCAGTTGAAATGAGAAAACATGTAAATAAGTCTCAAAACCAGACTTCCAGATCACTTACAGCAACCTCAAAGGGAAATGAGATGGAACACTCTGATACTCAACCACCTGGACCCACTAAACTGGCAAAAAAAAAGGGGATCGGGAAAAAATAAAATCAGAAATAATTTCTCAGATAACAAGAGAAATTGTGCTCCTAGCGCAAGACATGATTAATAAATCTAGAGAGGAGCTGAGGAACATGATGGAATACCAACACAGGGAACAAATGGAATCCATAAAACAGATGCAAATAGATTTCCAGGACATGAAAAACTCCATTGAAAGTCTACACAGCAGAATGAGCCAATGTGAGGACAGAATTTCAGATATAGAAGATAAGATTGCAATTAATGACCAGGAAAAGAAAAATTGCTTCAAAATTATAATGAGAAATCAATCCAGCAGCTGCTAGATGATGCAAAGAAGAATAACATAAGACTGATTGGACTGAATGAAGAATCAGGAGAGAGTGGAGATGACATAAAAAATCTCTTCCCAGAAATAATGGCAGAAAACTTCCCAAGCAGGGGAAAAGAGCTTGACATACACATAAGTGAGGCAGATAGGACTCCAAATAGCCTTGATCAAAAAAAATCTACACATAGGCATATAATTGTTAAGATTCCAGAAACTCAACAGAAGAACAAAGTTCTACAAGCAGTTAGAGAAAAGAAACAAATCACATTCAAAGGAAAGCCCATCAGAATCACAGCAGACTTCTCAACACAAACCATCAAGGTAAGAAGAGCTTGGAGTGACATATTCCAAGCCCTAAAAGAAAACAGCCTCCAATCCAGATTGATGTACCCTGCAAAACTATCTTTCAAAATGGATGGAGAAATAAGATACTTTCATGACAAAGAGCACCTTAGGAACTTCGTGAATACCAAAACAGCACTCCAAAGAATTATACACAATAATATAGGAACAGACATTGAGGATCACAACCCCAGGAAGCAAAGCAGAATGAACCCATCTGGCAGGAAAAGAAATTAAATGTAAAGGGGGAGAACCCAACAAAAAGAAAAAGTCATGGCAATGACAAGTCAATCTGTTTCAGTTATAACCATCAACGTTAATGGTCTCAATTCACCAACCAAAAAAACAGACTGGCATAATGGGTCAAGAAGCAAAATCCAACAATATGCTGCATACAAGAAACACACTTAATTCAAAATGAAACTCATAGACTGAAAGTTAAAGGGTGGAAAACAATACTCCATGCAACAGGAAACTGAAAAAAAGCAGGAGTAGCTATCCTCTTTGCAGATCAAGTAGATTTCAAACCAATACTGATTAAGAGAGACAAAGAAGGACACTACATCCTTGCAAAGGGAACAATCCAAGAGGAAAAGATGACAATCATAAATATCTATGCACCAAACACTAGTGCACCCAACTATATAAAACAAATACTAATGGACATGAAAAGTCATATACGCACTAATACAATTGTAGTGGGGACCTCAACACCCCACTGTCACAAATAGATAGATCAACTAGACAAAAAATAAGTAATGAAATACTAGAACTCAATCAAACTCTTGAACAAATGAACTTAACAGATGTTTACAAAGTCTTCCACCCCACAAAATTAGAATACACATTCTTCTCAGCTGCACATGGGTCATTCTCCAAAATAGACCACATACTCACACATAGAACATGTTTAAGTAAGTGCAAAGGAATTGAAGTTATCCCCTGTATATTATCAGACCATAGTGCGATGAAATTGGAAATCCATAGCAAAAGAAATAACAAGAATTTCATAAACACACAGAAATTGAACAACACACTTCTGAATAATCAATGGGTCATACAGAAAATTAAAGAAGAAATCACACAGTTCCTTCAATTAAATGACAATGACAATACAACATATTGGAATCTATGGGATAAAATGAAAGCAGTGCAGTTCTATGAGGGAAATTCATACCACTGAATATGGATATTAGGAAAACAGAACAAGCCCAATTAAACAACCTGATGCTGAACCTCAAGCTTCTAGAAAAAGAAGAGTATGATAACCACAAAGCTCATACAAGGGAGAAAATTATAAAGACCAGAGGAGAAATCAATGTAATGAAGAATAAGAGAATGATACAAAAAAATCAATGAAGCCAGAGTTGGTGCTTCAAAAGAATCAACAAAATTGACAAACTCTTAGCCAACCTTATCAGAAAAAGGAAAGAAAAGGCCCAAATCTATGCAATTAGGAATGAAAAGGGTGAAATTCCAACAGACCCAGCAGAAATCCAGAGGATCATCAATACCTACTTCCAGAACCTATATGCCAATAAGATGGAAAACATAGAAGAAATTGACAGATTCCGAGACACATATGAATTACCAAAGTTGAATAAAGAAGACCTAAATATTCTAAACAACCCAATATAAACCAATGAAATTGAAAATGTAATTAAAAACTTATCAACTAAGAAAAGCCCGGGCCCTGATGGCTTCACTGCTGAATTCCACAAGACATTTAGAGAGGAACTACTGCCACTACTGTTTAAACTCTTCAATGAAATTGAAATGGAAGCAATACCTCCAAATTCATTCCTGGAAGCAAGCATTACCTTGATCCCCAAAGCAGAGAAAGACCCAACCGAAAAGGAGAACTATAGGCCAATCTCACTAATGAACATAGATGCAAAAGTCCTTAGTAAGATACTGGCAAATAGAATGCAGAAGATCAGTGGAATTCATCCCAGGGATGCAGGGATGGTTCAACATATGCAAATCAATCAATGTAATACACTATATCATTAGAGCAAGGACAAAATCATATGATTATCTCCATAGACACAGAAAAAGCATTTGATAAAATACAACATGCATTTATGATAAGAACTCTACAAAAATTGGAATAGATGGCCTCTACCTCAAACTAATAAAAGACATCTATGAAAAACCAACAGCCAATATCATACTAAATGGTCAAAAATTGAAATCCTTCACACTAAAATCAGGAACAAGACAAGGATGTCCACTATCACCACTCTTGTTCAGTATAGTTTTGGAAACATTAGCCATGGCAATTAGATAAGAGAAAGACATAAAAGAACAAAGATAGGAAATGAAGAAGTCAAATTGTCATTATTTGCAGATGACATGATACTCTATATAGAAGACCCCAAGAACTCTACCAAAAGTCTTCTAGACTTAATAACCAAATTCAGTCAAGTAGCTGGTTACAAGGTCAACACACCAAAGTCAATAGCTTTCCTCTACACAAATGACAGACTCACTGAGAGAGAAATAGGGCAAATAATTCCTTTCACAATAGCATCCAAAAAACTGACATACTAGGAATCAACTTAACAAAACAAATCAAAGACCTCTTCTCTGAAAACTATAGCACTCTGAAAAGAGAGATTGAAGATGATATCAGAAAATGGACAGACATCCCCTGCTCCTGGGTAGGAAGGATTAATATAGTGAAAATGGCCATACTTCCAAAACTGCTATATAGATTCAATGCAATTCCAATTGAGATCCCAGCAGCATACTTCATAGACCTTGAGAAAACAATCCAAAAATTCATTTGGAACAAGAAGAGATCCAGAATAGCAAAAGCAATTCTAGGTAACAGAGACATGGCAGGGGGTATCACAATCCCCAACCTGCAACTCTACTACAAAGCTACTGTGATAAAAATAGCATGGTACTGGCAAAGAAACAGACCTGAGGACCTGTGGAACAGATTAGAAGATGTAGAAACAACGCCAGACACACTCAGCCATCTCATCTTCGATAAAGGAGCCAAACACCCTCACTGGAGGAAAGATAGCCTCTTTAATAAATGGTGCTGGAAAAATTGGGTTTCAACTTGCCAAAGTTTAAAACTAGACTTATATCTCTTGTCATGAACTAAACTAAAATCGAAATGGATTAAAGATCCAAATATTAAAATAGAAAAGCTGAACCAGTTGGAACAGAGGTTAGGTAGAACTCTTGAAGACATTGGTGTAGGAAAAGATTTTATGAACAAAATCTCAGTTACCGGTGAACTAGCACAAACAATCAACATGTGGGATCTCTTCTTATTAAAAACCTTCTGTACAGCAAGAGAAACCATCAGCAGTGTGAAAAGACAACGCACAATGTGGGAAAAAGTCTTCACCTGCTTTTCTTCAGACAAAGGCCTACTATCTCCAATCTATAAAGAACTTAAAAAGATCAGATCTCCCAAATTTAAAGACCTAATCCAAAAATAGACATCTGTAATAAAGAGACATTTCTCAGACAAAGAAGTAGAAATAGCAAATAAATACATGAAAAAATGTTCAACATCACTGGTCATTTGAGAGATGCAAATGAAAACAATGCTGAGATTTCACCTCACTCCAGAAAAAATGGCTGCTATCACGAAATCAAACAGTAACAAATGCTGGTGGGGCTGTGGGGAAAGAGGAACCCTGCTCCACTGCTGGTGGGAGTGTAGACTCGTGCAACCACTGTTGAAATCAGTATGGAGATACCTCAAAGAACTAGGACTGGAAGTCCCATCTGACCCTACTATTCCACTGCTGGGGATCTTCCCCAAAGAATTAAAAGAATCATACCACAGTGATATATGTGCACTCATGTTCATAGCAGCACAGTTTGTGATAGCTAAAACTTAGAAACAGCCCAAATGCCCATCAACTGGAGACTGGATAAAGAAAATGTAGGGGTTTTTTTTATAAAATAGAGTACTGCTCAGCCATAAAAAATGCAAAATTAGAGACATTTATAGCTAAATGGATACCCGTTGAGTTGATACTCTTAAGTGAAATAAATAGGACACACACATATAAATACTGAATGGTTTCTCTAGTGTGAGAAACTGAAAGTGTAAATAAGGACTAAAAAGTATAATAGGTAATGTGAAATATGAAGAAAAGGGGCAAAGGGGAAGGAAGTGTGAGGGGTAGGGGAAAGGAAAGAAGGGAATGGAATTAATATGAGAAAATGGAAAAATAGGAACAAAATCTTTGTAAATAGAGAGGAGTGGATGGGTTGAAGGTAGGGCTGGGCAAGGGTGAAAAATAAGAACCAAGGGAGACTATGTAAAGGTGCAAATTTCCAATGATGAATGTCATTATATTGTATACCTAAAATGTACTAATGATTAGAATGATTAATCGATAATGCAAAATAGGAAGAGAAGATCCAAAGGGGTAGGGATAGTGGGAGGGGCAGGGGAAAGGAAAGAAGGGAAAGGAAAAATGCTGAGAAATGGAAAAAATGGAAAGAAAGTCTTTGTAAACAGGGAAGGGTGGAGGGCGTGAAGGGAGGGCTAGGAATGGGGAAAAAATAAGAACCAAGATGCATCATATAAAGGTACAAGTTCCCAATGAGAAATGTAGTTGTGTTGATACCTACAATGTACCCATAAAAGAATTTAAGAAAAAAAAGATGTTATATGTATATGTACCAGTTCCCTACAATAAATGCATTTATGACGTACCACAAACATGTGCGGGTAAGGGGAAAATTCAAGGTGTTGCCAGAGTTGGTTCCATGTGAAGCTGCCTCAAAATTGAATCTGCTCTGTCTCTTTCTCCCAGCTTCTGATATTTTGTTGGCAACACTTGGCATTTCTTGATGTTGATGTCAGCCTCCATGTTTACATGGCATTCTCCCCATGGGCATGTCTCCTTGTTTCCCTCTTTTTAGAAGGACATCGGTCCTACTAGATGATGAGGGGCCCACGGTACTACAGCAGAATCTCATCATAACTAATTATATCTTCGATGGCTCTCTTTCCAAATAAAATCACATTCTGAGGTACCCTTATATACCTTTACGGATAGGACTTCATCATATGAATATCAATATTTACTCTCTGCAACATTTCACAAATCAATACATCATACTACTTTGCTCTCTTATTCTTTGAACTTGGGCAGCTTGCTTCCCTATAAGTGTTTCTTTGTTGCTACGTAGGTAAAACTAATAGCACCTATCTTATTGGAGTATTTGAGCTTGTAACTAGGCTATACTCACAGAAGTTTAACTTCATTTTAGTTATTATTAACAGTAGTGGAACAGTATAGCTTGTCCGTAACTTGATTTTTATATTGTTGCAAATTTCATTTAATCTTAACTTCTTTAAAAAAACTTAATTTCTTCCCTACCTAGGAAAATTATGAAAATTTTCCAGAGGGGAAAAGAAAAAACACGGCTGCACACATATACAATGGAGTACTTCTTAGCCATAAAAAAGGATAAATTTGAGTCACTGTAGAAAAATGGATGCAACTGGAGACCAAAATACTTAGTCAAACAAATCACAAGCAGAAGCTCAAATATTACATGCTTTCTCTTATATGAGAAACACAAACTATAAATAATTCAAAGAACAAAATAAAAGATATTAGGAAACAGGGAGATAGACCTTTTGCAAATTGGAGGAGGATCTAGGGAAGAGAGGAGGCAAGAGGGGAGGGAAAAAGGAAGTAGAAAGGATAGAGGTGGGACATGTACATGTACCAACTCTCCATGAGGACTGTAATATTCATTTTTCTGTATTAATCAGTGCTTTAACTAGAGCCAGATGTAGAAAAATGTGAGACGTCTATCTGTGCACTGGTGAGGACCAGAGTTCTTCCCAAGAAAACAACAATCGTTCTGGGCAAAAGAGCTCAGATGAAGAGGATAGCAGCCTAAAACCCTCTCCTCCTGTTCTCCCTTTATACATTCCCCAGAACTATGCTGACTCAATTCAGCTGGGCGTTTCCACCCAAACTGACCGTTAATTAACTAACACATGTATCCTAAATGTGTACCAATAAAAGAAAACACTGCTGAGTAAATTTATTAAAAATTATTAGTAACTGTGAATGGCTGTGGCCTTTTTCAGAAACATTGTGGATATGCTGCTACATATTCATGCACTGATCTGAGCGATCCAGTAGTGATATTTCATGCATGATATACATTGAAAGCCTGTAGTTGCTTAAAGTAACAAGAATCAAGGTTAATATTTATATTTTTCCCATTGCATATTTAATGGGGGGAGTTTGCTCAGAGTAAACACTGACATTAAAAATGAGATTAAACAGATTTTGGGGTTTACCTTGCCAACAAAGTATATACCTCTATAGTTTTAAACATGTGAAACCTTTTGTAATATTTCCTGAAGATACTATACCAACAAGCACATAGTTATTTAACGAAGAAGTCACTCTGCCATGGCAGGAGAAGCTTCATTAGTTTTTCTTTGATAATTAGCTATAACTGCATCAAAAATTATTAGCTATAATGAAACAAAGGGTCTCTGGAAAGCGAACCCGCATGAATACTTACTGTGAGTAAATTAAATTGAAAAAAACCTTGATTAAGCAATATACACCTAATTTCACATAAAAATGCTGATTTCTCCCTGAAGAACAACTACAAACTCCATTAAAATAGGAACATTCCATATGAATATCAATTAATCAAAAATGTATTTCTATGATGTCCCTGACTAGAATAAAAAGCATATACAGTCTCACTGGGCCGGGGATTTAGCTCAGTGGTTCCACCGCCTGCCTCGCAAGCAGAAGGTCCTGAGTTCGATCACCAGTACCAAAAAAAAAAAAAAAAGCATGTACAGTCTCATGTATTAAAAAATCAAGTGAATTAATATCAATGTCATGTCTGAAACAGCAATCAAGTGGACAAACCTAATTTAAACAGGCTCCTCATATAAAATTATGTCCTTTTGGAGAATTCTCTTCTGTTGTTACAGTCTTAGAAATACTTTTTTCATATTAATTGGACATATATATTCTATGACATATATTCTATGAAGCTGCTTAGCTTCATAATATTTTTCAAGGGCACTTTGGCTATGAAGCATTGAATGGGAAGTAAAGAAGGTGAGAGAATAAAAAAATGTTCGAATCAGCAGGAACCAGAGCACATGCTGTGCACTGTGCGGGTCCATGGGCTGGAGCTATGCCGGCTTCAGATGCATTCTAAGCACACTTCAGAAGATGTGTTTCAACAATAGCTTCCTTTGGAGGACGGAAATTTTCAGGTACCTTTGAGACTTAATTTACATTACCTATTCAGAGAACACTGGATGATGATGAGATGCACAGAAGCAGGCAGTGAGAAGGATTTCTGCAGTGAAAGTATTTAGTATTTGATGGCTCTGCCCTCTCTAGACCCTCAGCCTAGAGCTCCAGTAATGGTACCTATGGTTTTGCAGGATCCTCTCTCCTGCGCAGTAACATGTTATCTCTTCCGTCTTCTAGAGGTGGTAGATTTCTCTACTTGTTTAACATTTTTTAAGTTTATTATAGTATAAAACATACTGAGACTAATTCCCCAAAATACTTTCCCTTGCTTTGAACACACTTTTCCCATCATTCTTGCCACTGTCTGAAGTAGTCCTTGAAGTCTTCTTTCATGCCTTTCTCTAGTTGTGATGCTGTGGCTGTCTCATTGTCCTTAAAAGATTTAAGTTTCATGGTCATCTTGTCTGTGGGAAAGAAGTCATAAGGTGCCAGATCCAATAAATAACACGGATGAGGACACACTGTAATATTTTATATGAATCTGCTTTTCTGTTGGATGGCACAAGGCAGCAGTATTCACCTATCAGAGACTCCTGCAGCAGATCCTGAGCTCCTGTCTGATGCTACCATGCATGGTGAAAAGAAAGACAAAGACAGAATTAGAGAGACAGAGACGGGGAACTGAGATGGCCAGTGCTTAAGCAAGCAAAGGCCCTGGCCAGCCAAAGCTGCTGATAGTTATTGGTGACACAATCGTAGTTAAGTTGGGGTAAAGGGGCTACATGTGGCTGCTAGGGATACATTGCTTGTGCAGGCAAGGCTTGTAAAAGAAGAGACAAAGCATCCTTGTGCTAGACTGGGAACAGAATTTGGCAAGAGTCACTTTGATCTTGGCTGTGTGTTATTTCATATGCTTTCGTCAGACCCACTTCTTAAAATAAGCCAATTGCGGTGTTAACTCTTGACAGCCTGTACTGCATACAGCCTGATATGGACATAATTGATGGGGTGGTCCCCCACATTCACTGTATTTTTTTTTTGTTGGTACCAAGGATCAAACTGAAGACCTTGCGCTTTCGAGGCAGGAGGCGGAACCACTGAGCTAAATCCTCAGTCCTGCACTGTATTGTTTTTCATACCTCATAAAGACAATTACAAAAATGATTTCTAGAACTGCTCCAGAAATTGGCAAGAATGATGAGATAAATGTGTTTGAAGGGAAGTATTTGGAAAGAAATTAATGGCAGTGCATCTTTTAATGTAATAGTTTTGAAAAAATTTTAACGTTCACCTTATATTTTGATCACACCTCATATATCTTGTTCTGTCACTTCTTTTGAGAATAAGCATTAAGGCTTATGGGTTGGTAGCTACACTTACAAAGAAATATATATGTATATATAATTAAATATATTTATACAAATAAATATAAAGAATGGTGTAGAAAAAAATAACAAGATAAGCAGAGTAATGCTCTAAAGTTAACTCATATTTAACTTACAATCTCCTCACTTGAAACCATGACTAACCCGAGGCCAGCACTGTAACACTTCTTCAGCACTTGGAGCCTATTCAAAACCAATCTAAACTTGGTCATGGTATGAGTTAAAGATGGGAAACAAAAAACAAAGGAAGAGACATTTGAATTGTTTGATTGCATTGGATATCATCTTAGCCAATGCCATATTTACCATTTACTAGATTATTTTCTGTCTTATTATATCCCTAGAACCAGCCCCATAGAAAATATTTTCATCTATGTTTCTCTGATCAATTAGCAATCATTTGAATTTAGCTTCTATAATTTATAAATGCCATTCAATAGAAATATTATATTATCTAGAATATTCTAGATTACAGAATATGTTACTACATATTATATATACATACATATATGTGTGTATATGTATGTGTATATATATATAGAGAGAGAGAGAGACAGAGAGAGACAGAGAGAGAGAGAGAGAGAGAGTGTCTGCCAAAAAACTTTACACACACTTCAGCAGTTTATTGTATCAATAAATGTCTGGAAGCTCATGGTCACAACTTTGGTCACCTCTTGTAATTGTAGAGGCCAAAGGTAGCTTGTATTAATCTCATGATATCACAATAAATTTAGTATTAAAATATTCATACAAGTTTTTCTTTTCCTGATGTATACTTTTGTTAGTGGAGTCTGTATACTGCATTTTTTGTCTTGATTCCCCAACTGATTATAACTACTTACAAGTAGAAATCTTAGCTTCCACAAATTTATAACTCCACACTACAGTGCTTGTGATTTGTAAATATTGTGAATGTAAGTGTTTAATGAAAATAGTCACAGAGTGGACGCCTCCCTATGGTCCAACCAGTCTTGGTTCACAATTGTTAAATGAAGTTAATATAACAAAGAAGATTAAAACTTTTCAATATCTCAGTCATTTTTCACTAGAAATGGATTTGAGAAAAAATATTCTAAGATATATTTATTCGAAGAAACTGAAATGAAATCAAAATGGAAAGGGTGATAGCTAACAGCTCACAGTGGACCATGAAGTGACTGGACACCATTTTCCCTAGAATTTTCACCAAATTAAAAGGTGATTTACCTTGACCAAAATGATGGCTTTCCTGCTAAACTTTGTGCATACAGCTAAAGGAATAAAGGAACTCAGCTGAGATACTGGACTATAGTCTTTGCTGTTCATTTGTCACAATGCCTCCCTTCCGGGGTCCTGTTGACATAGAACATACCCTCAAATGGTTTTCAGATCCAAGTGATTTCTAGGCAGTTGGGCCCCTGGGCTGGGGACCAATCATGTCTTTGTGCTGCTGAGGCACCAGGTTTCAGTGGTCATACCTTCTGGGTCACTCTGCAGTATTTCCCTTTGTTCAAATCAATGGAATCAGTCACTGTACCTCCTCACAATAGATGATAAGCTAAATGAGTTCCCCTTTGGAAAGAGAAATGTTACCTATGTGCTACGAAAAGATGTGATTGAGTGAGGGACTCCAATGGTTGAAGTCATTTACTTCAGTCCTTGTTTCAGTTCTGGAATCCCCCTTGCACCAATATTTGCCAAATATTAGAGGTATAGACTAGAAAACTTTCCACAATATCATTGATGTTCCTGTATAGGGAATGGGAGAGCTTTTCAATTCTGTTTGCTCCTAAGATTATCCATGTCATAATCTATGAATTACACATTCAGTTAACTCAGCCTTGAAATATTGGAAGAAGGCATCGATCGAGCCCCCAAAATATGGGGAAGTTTGCCCTTTTCAAGGGTCTAAGTGCAGCAGGAAACCTCTTAAGAAAGAGAAACTGATAACACATTCTGCCTTTCACACGTGGTGTGATTGGAGTGCCTGAGACAAGGCTGCCAGGACCTTGCCTCTCCATCCCTTTCAAGAAGCAAGGCTCAAAATTCCACCGTTAAGAGAAGCTTCAAGTTTATCAAATTATAGTGTGTAGTTCTCTATAAAGAGAACAGTGATGGAACAATGATGAAATGTAACAATGATGGAATAGTACATTGCTGAAATTCCTATATGTTTTTAATTTCTCCTTTACAGAAATAATTGGCCCCAGCAATATGTAATGAAACAGAACAAAAGAAACTAAAATGAGGAGAGACAAAATGGGGGAGAGAAAATGCTTGTCTAAAATACAGCGGAGATTTCAGCACTGCAGGGTGAAGCTTTCAAGGCAAAATATGTGATATCATTGATTAATTCAAGCTGAAATCACTTGAGCTGAAACTTTAAAGAGGGGCATTTGGCCAGATTCCCTTATATGTGGCAAGACATAAGGATATTCCTGGAGAGATATCCTTCACACAGCAAGACCGGGAAAGAGCCTTGACCACCAGATGGTCACTGGGGCTGCAATGAACCTGAGCAACCAGACTCTGAAGTAATCCTCAACCTTCACAAACTTCTCCCCTTCCCCTGGCCCCATAGATCTCTTAATGGCACCCTAGAATTTACTACTGTAGCCCTGACATTCACTGTAGTCTTATTCTGAACTTCCTGTTCCTTGTCTAAAACGTGTAAATGCATCATGTTTTGGTCATTTCTTCAGAGTTCACTCCATTATGAAGAACCCCATGTATATGTAAAATTAATAAAAGCTTTATATTTTGCTCTTGTTAATTAGTTCTCTATGAATTGGGTTCCTGGATCCAGGCAAAGAGCCTACATAAGAACTAAGGGAGATAGAAGAGACTTCTATACTCTACAAGAGCTAGCCTGGTCTTCACTGTGAGCTACCTGATATCCTTAAGCAAGTCTTACTCCTATATCTGGGTTATTATAAACCAAGGGCTCAGAGCATATTGTCAGCAACTGTTTCTTAATTGCTTAATTGTTTTTACCATCCTGTAGAATGATATGACATAATAGCTTCAGACAACGGGGAATGGGATGTGCAATTCCAACTGATCACTGGGTCTCAGGCTTCACTGTGATCTCCACTTGGCCTCTGTCTTTTGCTACACTTTAGTCTCTGCACTCTGTTAGAGTCATTTCTCATTAAGCACCTGTCATGTACCAGGCACAGGTGGAGCTGGGTCAGATTCCTGAAAGACAGAAAGAATGCTGACCTCATAAGGCTTTGAGCCCAAAATATAGGAAGGATTTTCAGGAAGGTACAGAGAGCCCACCCCAAGGCCTGCCTTTCCCATCTCCTGAGAATGTGGAGGGTTCCAGTTTGCTGGGGCTTGATGGAGAAAAGGAAAAGATGGTCTTGAGGGAGTAGAAGACTCTCAGGGAAACTAGGGCTGAAAGAGTAACTCAGAATGTCATAGGATGCTTTGTGCTGCATGGATTTGAGACCTTTGCATAAGTGTATTCATAATGCAGTTATTACATGGTCCTCAGCTGCTTAGTGACAAGCCTGGAGTTTGCTGTTGCTTTGTTTTTTAGTGTCACTCTGGAAGCAAGTTGGAAACTGGATTCAATAGTGCAAAAAGGGAGGCAGAAGTAGGGAGAAAATATTGGATTAGTTACCAAAGAGGATATTAGGAGTTTAAACTAAAGAAGTGGTATTAGGAATAAAGCAAAGTCACTGAACATTTGAAATGTTGACTCATGGTTTATGGTAAGGCAAGGAAGAAATAGAGTCAGGAGGAAGCCAAAGACTTCAGATAACTGGATGAAAGATGAAACCATCTATTTAACAGGGATGTGAATACACAGTTTTGGATCAGGAAGTGAGGAATGTGTGAGTGACAATGAGGCATTCATTCAAGAGGAGGTGACCTGCAGACATGTGATCTTAAGAGATCTGGTGTTTAGAAGAGCAATGATCTTAGCCCCAAATGGACATTCGGGAGAAGGTACACAGAAATCAGTTGAAGCCATTGAAAATGTCAAGGCCCCCTAGGGAGTGAGTATTGAACTTCAATATTTAATACCTGAGTTGATATGGGAAGGCAACCAAGAGAGCTGTGGGGTGGTGAGAAGAATCAAATATTCGAGATGAAAGTAATTTAGAAGTCAATGTGTCCATAAGTGGCGGATGATCAGCTTTTCAGAAGGCTATGGAGGGACGAAAACTACAAAATGTCCATTGGATTTAGTGATATGAAAATCATAGCTGAATTTAGCAAGCTATATGTAATTAGCAGCTATATGAAAATTTCAAATCCTGAAAGAATATTGCAGGTTGTTTTGTCTTCTTTTGGTGGATAAAAAAATGAGTTCAGGTCATTCAAGTAAATCTCCCAAAATCATACAACCATTTAATAACAGAACTCAAGTTGGGACTCTGTCCCATAGCTGCTACCATTAGACAATAGTTTCAGATACTTTGTTACCCTGGGATGTCAATTTAAATTTCTAATTAAAATGGGCATACTCATTGCCCAAAGCAATAATAATATAGGGTTAATAATAATAGGGTTCAAACTTTAAAACAATAAACTTTGGTTTTTTCCCCTGCAACCACTGATGGAAGTTATTAAACAGATATTTCAATGCAAGAACTCCAGAAATGCTCTACATCAAAGGTTCCACCAGAGATCAGAACTGTCCAGTTAAGGACACATTGAGAGAAGTCATCTTTCATTTTGAAAAAGTCACCAATGGCTAGGTTAAAATTACAAACAAACATACTATGAAACGTCATGTCTAAAACAAAACAAAAAAATCTTCTCCAAACACCATCTTATGGTGGCATATCGGAAAGTATTTGAAAATGGTTACAGGCCATTACTATTTCACTTTGGTAAGATGAAAACAACAACATGTTTTCCCCCCGCATGTGTTAACAATGTACTCTCTCAGGCTAAGACCTTGTATTTGAAGTTGAAGCCTAGGGCAAAATTTTTATAGCTGAATTATAAATCCCTGAAAATAGAGATTTATAATGGAAATTCGGGAAACCCATGCCTAATAGATCTATACTACCTGGAGCCCCTCTAACGAAAAGGGCTCTGAGACTTTCTCCCAGATAGCTTTGCTAATAAGACTAAATGATGAAAGGATGTTCAGATGAAATATTTAAGATATAACCCTTTTTTGATGCCAGTACCTATGACATTTGAAAAACAAAAAGAAATGAATCTGTTACAGCTGGATAGGAGAATGTAACATATGAAAAAATTCTTTGGGGAAATGATAGGTTATTAAGGTATGGACTATAATATCATCATCGATCTATAAAACTTTTACAACCTAGTCTTATTTGCACAGAGATTACATCCCCAAAGCTCAGTGCCAAAGACACATGTTAATAAGCTCACAACTTTTAATTAAGCAATATGTAAAAGTAGATTCCCATTAAGCTGTGATTTGTGGGTTAGTTCATTACAATGGGCCCCAACCACCAGACACATATTCAATACAAATCAAGCAGTCTGCATATTATCCAGCTTAATGTGAACCTAGTAGTGATGTTTTATCGCCAGTTCAGAAGAGCAGTTCATTTAAAGTATTTTCCCTCCAAAGACTAGGACAAGGATCAAAACCTAATGACCCCATGGTGCTTGTTTAATGAAATGACTCATCTGCATTGTTTATTTGCATAACACAATAATTACTCATACAGTTAATTATCATACATCTGATTATCAGACCTGAGGGGTTAGAGTTTTTATTATCATAAACCCTTAGAGGGCAGCCCTGGTATTCAGTTTGGGTAGTTGAGGGCAAGATTAAATTCCCTTTCATTTCGGTTTGGTTGGAAAAGGAAGTGCTATGGAATTAATGGTCTGGGGAGAATTGGTTAAGTGAAAAGAAAATGAGGCTGAATCGTTCCCTTATCAGGTAAATTCTGTAATAATTAAAGCACTAATTCTAAAAAATAAAACTATGGGACAGTGGGTAAAGAATGTGATTTTATGATTGAGAACATTTTCCATGTAGAAAAGGGTGCAACACATGAAAAGATTGACATACATATATTTAACAAGTTACAGAATAAAAGGTCTCTACCTGAAATATAACTATCCTGCCTTCAAAAATTAAATGATAAAACATCCAGAGTAAAAATAAATGAATGACTATCTAGTCAATATCACAACATATTCGTTGACTAAATTTTGATGCAATAATCAGTATGTGCCAGGCATTCATTGTACAATATGTATCACCCTACATGTTCGTCGCTGTGGTGGGGATCGTGTCACCCAAGGGGCCCTTGTGTGATCCAGGGCACACCCTCCAAAAGGACTGTGGTGACCAGGTCTCAGCCTCTCTCCTGCCTGGCTCATGACGTAAATACTTTGCTCAATTAGTTGGTCCCACCACGATGTGCTGCTCTCACCAGAGCCCCAAAGATATGGGGCCACCCAGTGTTGGACTGGAAACTCCAGAGCCATGAGCCAAAATAAACTTTTGATAAGTCAGTTACATCACATACTGTATCTGTTAGAGTGACCCAAAGCTGGCTAGTATATTCACCTAGAAAAATTTAAATGTAAAACTGTACACTTTGCTGGTGCCTACTTTTAGGGTTTCTGTTTTATTCAAATTATTTGCCTACTCATCTCTACCCATAAAATATTTTAATATTTAATGTTGTGTATATTTCAAATTTTGTTTGCCCAAGTTTCCTTCACTTTTCTTTCTCCTCCACTTGTTAATTATTGATGTACTGCATGATTACAGTACAAATGTTAGAAAATGTAGATATGCAGACATGAAAATGGCTTGAAACATCAACCAGTGGTAACATTTTGTAATATATACTTCTATTATTTTAATGTTATTCATCTGTTTGTACTCGGAGAGAGAAATACATCCTTATATAAATATTTTTGGACTTTGAATAATGATTTATCTACTTTCATTTAAAATACACTACAGATGTATTTCCATGTCTATTATTATCCTATGACAAAACAATCCCATGTACTAGTGAGGAGTCCGAAGACTGGCCAGCTGGCCAGACATAGCTGTCCACATATTATCAGAGTACAGCCACCCCCATTCCTTTGAATACTGTCTGTCTGATTTTGTTTTACAAAAAGAGAGTTGGGAAGTTAGGAGAGTTGTGTGGACTGCAAAGTCTAAAAAAAATTTTTCGGTACCAGGGATCGAACTCAAGGCCTTGCTCTTGCGAGGCAGGAGGCAGAACCATTGAGCTAAATCCCCAGGCTTAAAACATTTATTATGTAGCCCTCTAAAGTAGAAACCAATGTAGACCCCTAAAGGAAACCATTTCTTCTTAGGAAGCCTGCATTCTTGCTATCCAGCATGTTTGAGACCTCAGGACCTAACTCTGACCAATGAGACCCGGGTAAAATTGATACAGTTACTTCCAGGTCTTGACGGAGGAGCAGCAGTTCTCCAGCTGACTACAATTGCATTTTGGTGATCTCAGATAAGATAAATATGAAGTAGAAGGCTGCAAGTGAGTGAGAAATATCCTTTCGTGTGTGCTACTACAACCTTACTGTGTACTGCTTCTGAAAGCTTTTTTTTTTTTTACATTTTTCTAGCTTTTTTACTTTTGCATTCTTAAATAATAAAATTACTTCTATCTGAATACAGCTTTGGCCACATCTCATAAGTTTTCATAAATAATGTTCTAATTGTTTCATTATCATTAATTTCTTAATAGCTTATGATTGCAATTTTTACTTCCTCCTTGGCACATAAGTAATTTAAAAAGTTCTTCACACATATGTTCTTTTAATAGAAACTTTCATAATCTCTTCATTTTTTTCATGCATTATTATCAGAATATGTATTTTACAACTTCTGCAGTGTGTACAAATTAGTGATTTTTTATAGGGAGCCCTAATATATGATGTATTCTTATCAATGCACTAATTGCATTAGGAATAAGAATTTTTGGTGATATTATAAAACATGAATATCTTTCTACATATATTATCTTGTTTCATGTATTATTCATATTTAGTGGATACATAGAAGCTTGCCTAATGATAGCCAATGTTTTCAAACATACAGATTTCTAAAAAAATTATGTTCTCCTAACTAAAACTTGTCTAGGGGTTGAGTCCAAAGTTATTTATTAAAGTCTTTCTTCATCCCTCTTATAAAGAGAATAGTGGGTTTTCTTGCCATTTTTTTGTTTGTTTTCCTAAAAGCAGACAAAAGAATTTCCCCTAGGCACAATTTTGGTGAGCAGGTATTTTCCAAATCCTGTTCAGTGCTTGGTCCTCCAGTGCTATGCATATGTGAAAGGCTAAAATTGTGGTAAGTGAAAGAGTTAAACTGATCTGCACAAGAAATGATACAAGACTTAGGAGCTATAGAACTTTGATATAAAAAATTCATCAGATTTAATCTCCATGGGGTAGGGGGGTCACTAGACTGACTATTAGCTTCTAACCAGAAGGTGCTATTTGAGCTGGGTGTGCTGGTGCATGACTCTCAGTCCCAGCACTCTGCAGCCTGGGAGGCTGAGGCAGGAGGATTTTAAGGTTGAGCCAACAATTTATCAAGTTAGTGAGAACCTAAAATTAAAAAAAAAAAAAAAACCTATGGATGTTGCTTAATGTGAAGGATCTGGGTGCAATCCTCAGTGTGGGACAAGAAAAAAAAGCCATTTGAGCACAAAAGAGACGGAGGAGGAACTCTGTGGGGTTGAGCCGTGTGTGATTCATTGTGAGAGGATTGCAGTAACTGATGTACTGAGACTAGGTCAAAGTGAGGTGAGAGCAAATGCAGGGAACCCAGAAGGAAGATGACTGTAGAAGTCCAAGGCCAACCAAATTGCCTCAGAGTGGGGCTGCAGAGTGGGGCTGGGCCCAGAGTGGGGGGATCAGCCACCAGATTGTGGATTTTTAGAGGCTTGTGGTGCAGTGTCTGAGGGTGAGTGGGAGGCAGAGGGGTGCTGTTGGGGTCAGGACAGTGGGTGGCATTTGGATTTCCCTCTGGACTGCATTCTGACCTTTTGTGACCACATCACTGGCTTTGAGCCTGTGATTGGAAGGGACCTTTTCACTCCTGCCTGGAAGTTTTAGAGAACAATCATACTGTTCCATACTCCATTGTTTAGTTCTGCTAGAACAACTAGCAGTGTTGAGTCGGCTGAGCTTACTCAGTCAATTTGGGCACGGAGTGTAATTGGCAGCAATGTTATACAGAGTCCTAAGTCTTCTGACAAATATATTGCAGATACAAAAACTTTTTTCTTTTTAAGCTAGAATTTGCTATTAGCAATGACTTAGAAGGTGTACAATATATCTTACAAACTTATATCTTAACATCTAAAAAGATGGTAAGGATAGAATATTGGCATCACATGTTGAATGCAAACTGGCTGCACCTGACAATGCACTACACAAACAGCTGAGCTTAAAAGAAGTCTGCTAGCCAGGAGTGGTGGTGTAGGATTGTGATCCCAGAACTCTGGAAGGCCAAGACAGGGAAACCACACATATGAGCCCAGCACCTGGAAGGAAGGTTCCCTGCTCTCATTCCACACTCCTAGGGCAGAGAAGGTGAGCCATGTGGGTGCCAGAAGCACCCCCCCACACCCCGTGGAAATGAGAAGGCATGTAAACAAGCCTCAAAAACAGACTTCTGGATCACCTACCATAACCTCAAAGGGAAACAAGATGGAACAATCTGACACTCAACCACCTGGACTTTCTGAACTGGCAACAAAAGAGGATCTGGGAAAAATGAAATCAGAAATAATTACTCAGATAACAGCAAAGATTATGCTCATAGTGCAAGACATGATTAATAAATCTAGAGAGGACACAGATTAAAAAATAGAGGATCTGAAGAACATGATGGAATCCCAACATAGGAAACAAATGGAATCCATAAAACAGATGCAAACAGATTTCCAGGAGATTGAAAACTCCATCTAAAGTCTGTGCAGCAGAATGAACCAATGTGAGGATAGAATTTCAGATATAGAAGACAAGATTGCAATTAGTGACCAGGAAAAGAAAAATTGCTTTAAAATTGTAAGGGAACATGAGAAATCAATCCAGCAGCTGTTAGACGATGCAAAGAAGAATAACATAAGACTGATTGGAGTCAACGAAGAAACAGGAGAGAGTGCAGATGACATAAAAAAACTGTTCACAGAAGTGATGGCAGAAAACTTCCCAAGCAGGGGAAAAGAACTTGACATACAGATAAGTGAGGCATATAGGACTCCAGCTAGCCTTGATCAAAAGAAATCTACACATAGGCATATAATAATTAGGATTCCAGAAATCCAACAGAAGAACACAATTCTACAAGCAGTGAGAGAAAAGAAACAAATCACATACAAAGGAAAGCCCATCAGAATCACAGCAGACTTCTCAATACAAACCCTCAAGACAAGAGCTTGGAGTGATATATTTCAAGCCCTAAAGGAAAACAGCCTCCAACCCAGATTGATGTACCCTGCAAAACTATCTTTCAAAATGGATGGAGAAATAAGATACTTTGATGATAAAGAGCACCTCAGCAACTTCATGAATACCAAACCAGCACTCCAAAAAATTTTAGACAATATCCTAGGAAAAGACAATGAGGATCACAACCCCAGGAAGCCCAGCAGAATAAATCCATTGGGCATGACAAATTAAACACAAAGAGGGAGAATCCAACAAAAAGAAAAAGTCATCACAACGCTTTTAAAACTTTTGACTTCATCTCCCTAATGAGTGTATAATTCAATCTTGTTTTTGTACTGATTAGTATTTTTCTGATTCTAGAGTTACACACCTTTCCTTGTGCTATACTGGCTATTTATCATCTTCTTGTGTCTACTTTTTAATTGGGTTGTCTATTAATGGGCTATAAGAGTTCTATGTATATTCTTTCTGGTCATAGGTTATATGCATTGTAAATATGGTCTGTTTAAGGACTACTTTTCATTTTAATGATGTCATTTAAAGTTCTAAATATTGATGGAATCTCATTTATCAATTTTTTTCTTTTATACATCATATTTTTTGTATCCTAGGTAGTTCTTGCCTACCCTAAATTCATAAACATTTTCCCTTATAATTTCTTTTTAAAGTTTTATACTTAGATTCATAGATCCCTTCAAGTTATTTTTATATATGGAAATAAAGGGTTGAGGTTAATTTTTTTATATACAGATACTAGGTATTCTAGTGCCATTTGCCGAAAACACTATCTTTTCCTCAGCTCTTGAATTGAGTTTATATTCTATAAAATGCTAATGTTAAATAATCTTTCAAAAATCAGTGGACCATATATTTGTGGTTCTATTTCTAGATTCTCTGTTTTATTCAAATGATCTATATGTCTTTCCTTACACCAACTCTGCCTTGACTACTGTAGCTTTTAGAAGAAGTCTTAAAATTAGGTACTAAATGTCTTCCAACACTGTTTTTCCTTTTTTTAAACTTTTCTAAGTCCTTTGTACACCTACATAACTTTTAAATTTCAATATCCAATTCTTCATTTAAAGCAAGTATACACAGGCCTGAATTTTTATATATACCTTGTGTTTTCTAATCCTGCTAAATTCAAATACAAGTTCTAGGGACTCCTAGAGATTTCTTAGTATTTTCTCTGTAGATGATCATTTCATCTACATATAAAGATTTTGCTTCTACCTTGCTAATCCTATCCTAATTGTGTCATTTTATTGCCAGACTATTTTGGTTGGGCCTAGGTTTCAAAGTTTAATGGACAGTTAAAGAGCAAGCATATCTGCCCTTGTTCCCCACCTTAAGGAGAAAACATTGTATCTTCTCCATTCATATAAGGTGTTCTCACTGGAAGTATGGAGTACATGTCTTTAATCTGTTGAGAAGGTTCTGTTCTACTTCTAGTCTCCTGATAGCTTTTACCATGAACAGCTGTAGAATTTAGTCCAATACCTTTTCTTCAACTAGTGACAGGATCATATGGTTTTTTCCTTTCCTCTGTTAAAACAATGACTTTTGGGGGTGGATCTTCCAATGCTGAACCAACACTGCCATCCCTATAACAAAAACACTTTCTACATACTGCCAGATCTGACTTCTAACAGTTTGTTTTGATAAACAAATTTCTATCTATGTTCATACTTTTTTCTTCTATCATCTTTATCCAGTTTTAGGATTAGCACAATGTTGAGTTCCTAAAATGAGAGGAGAAGTGTTCCTTTTTTTCTGCTTTAAATGTTTGATATAATTTATCAGTTAAAATGTGTATGAACCTGTTGTTGTCATATAGGTAGGTTTTCAAGCTAGGAATATACTTTCTTTAATAGGTGCTATTCAAATTTTATTTTTCCTTCAGAGTTAGTTTCATTAATTTATCTTCCCAGGTACTTCTTAGAAGTTGTCAAATTTATTTCAAAACAGATTTTTGAAATATGCTTTCTATATCCTTTTAAATTCTGTAAAATCTGTGGTAATGTCTCCTAGGTCTTGATATTTTAATTTTAAAAATATATAATTGATATTGTGTAACAGGAAGTAAAGGTCTAAAGGAGCAGACGAAGTGGGAGAGATAGGGGAAAGGAAAGAACGGAAAAGAAAAAATATGAGAAAAGGAAAAAAATGGAAACAAAGTCATTGCAAATAGGGAAGGGTGGGCAGGGGAAGGGGGAAAAATAAGAACCAAGTTACATCATGTAATGGTACAAGATCCCAATGATGTATGTAACTGCATTTTATACCTAAAATGCACCAATAAACTTAATGGGGGGAAAAAATGAAAACCACACATATGAACTGAAACCAGGCAACTTATCAAGATAATGTGTTTTAAAAAATAGAATTTTCTGATTAGCAAGAAGACAGAGGGGATGGTGCAGGTAAGAACATCTGAAGAGTTGTAAGACTAGAAGAGGTAACTGCTCACTACCACCTACCAGTATAAATAAACCGGAGAATGCCTTTGAGCAAAAAGCCCTCTGGTAAGGACCAAAGCCATGGCAAACTCCTCAATCCCACTGTTATGGCTCTGGATGAATCAGGGTAATATTAAGTTAGTTAAATAGAAAACAGCTTAGAAAAAAGATGAAACTTTCCCACCAGTGCTTAATAAGCTCCAGGCACCTGCAATTAAGTCATGTATAAATATAGCTATTGGCACATGGAACTACTGGAATCAGATAAATTAAAAATGTTCCCAAAACAGCTACCGACCTGAAATGAAGGATGGTTATTGTTCACGACTTAAAATGACCTTGAGGACCCAAGAATCAAGAAGAAAGTTGATGAAGCTGCTCAGACTTCAAGGAGGGCATACAGTGGACCCTCAAGTTTGGACCAGCCTGACATATGAACAACTTGGGTTAATTGGGTTAATGGAAGATTCATCTGGCTCTTGTTATCTATAGTGTGTACTCAGGTAAACTTCCAGATCTCAGCTGTATTGACTTACAACCAATCTGAGCTACAACTAGCCCTTGGGAACCTATAGAGTTCATAAGTCAAGGGTCCACCATATTCTCTTAAAGCTTACCTCACATGTAACTAAAGAAGAAAATGCCAGAGGGATGAGTTCCTAGCGTGTGGAGCTAAGAGTCATGGAGGACAATTAACTAGGATGACATAATCACTAAATATTCCCTGTAACCAAAGCAGCAGGCCTCCCCAAGTCCCTCTGGACTTTCAGAATGGCTTAGATATAGTGCCTGGGATGCCTCTTCTGAAACAGGAGAATATGCTCCGTGCGTGCGTGTGTGTGTGTGTGTGTGTGTGTGTGTGTGTGTCCTGGTGCTGAAGATGGACCCCAGAGCCTTGCACGTGCCCTTTTGTTGAGCTACCCCATGCCCTTCTACTGTGGTTCTGTCTCTATTCTACCACCATACACTGGGTGCTTGAGGTACTAAATAACTTTTCTTTGTATTTCTAGGTTTCTGGAGCAAGTAGAATGGTGTTCACTTTCACTTGGCTTGAACAAATGAAAACAAATACAGAGACTACTCCCAATTTTAGAGACCACTGTGCATCACTGGAAAACCTCAGACAAGAGGCGGCATGATGACTGCAGGATATAGTGGGAGCGCTTTGCATAGAGATGAGAACACCTACTATCTTCTAGAATTTGGATCTTAAATGTCCCCAAATTTCATGTGCTTACGCTGTTCAGAAGAGGTGGACATTTTAAGAGGTGAGGCCTGCCGGTGGGTTTTCCCATCACTGGGGTGTGCTCTTGCAGCGGACACAGGGCCTCAGGCCCTTCTTCCCCCTCTTTGATCTCAGGTATGAAGTGAATGGCTTTGGTTCTCCAAGTGCTCCCCCTCCATGAAGTTTCACTCCAGGCCCCAAACAATGGAGCCAACCAAGGATGGACAGAAACTTCCAAAACAGGAACAAAACAAACTTTGCTTCTTTATAAGTTGATTTCCTCAGGTATTTGTTACAACAGACAGCTGACTAGCACAATGTCCAGGTGTTATGGTCATTACACAAACCCCTCTGGTTTTCTTTTAGTCCGCCTAAGTGCAGTGAGGAGTAGTCACATAACCTACCTTGGACAATGGCATAAATAAAACTGATCTGTATAATATACAGGTAGAAGTTTAACAGCCAGTTTATTTTATATGATGTCCTTTTTCCTCTCTGCCATAACGACTGAGAACTCCTCTATACAATGACATCGCCAGCTTGGGTCCAGGAGACTGACAAGGACACAGAGCAAAGTTATGGACACATCCCACAACACAGACCTTTGCTCTCATAAGCCGCTGCAGTTGGGTAGTGTTTGTTACTGCTGTACGGCGAGCCTATCCTGCTGATAGCAGATAATGCCACATTTTTTCACTTGAACAAATAAAAAATTGATCTTTCCATCAACTAAACTGAACTGTGTGAGAATGTGCAGAAACAAGTTTAGAGGAGGAAATCATCAAACTATGTGTGTATATATATATACACACAATATGATGATTTTTTGATGATATTTGTACAAATATATATAGATATATACATATGTATTTGCAAGAGAAATTTAGGCTGGAGATATAAACTGGAAAGTCATATATTTTAGTCCATTTGTGCTGCTATAGCAGATTGCCACAGACCGTGTAATTCATAAACAGCAGAAGCTTATTTGTCAAAGTTCTGAGGGGTTGAAGGCCTTCTTGCTGCACCTTCATCTGGCAGAAGGACAGAAGAAACAAATGCTGTGGCCTCACAGGCAGAGGAGCAAAAGGGTAAAATAGCATAATGCTATGTAAAACCTGTTTTATAAAGGCTTTAATCCCATTCAAAAGGGAGAGTCCTCACGCTGTAATCACCCTTTAAGGGCCCCACCTCTTAATAACACATCAGCCACCCCTGAATTTTGTCCCCCTGTTTAAACTGTAGCATGATGTCATTTAGTAAATGAGATCCCTAGTAGATAGGGGAAGAAAAGAGAAGCAAGAATTTACCCTGGAGCAGTTCAACATTAAGAAGCCAGAAAAGAGGACACAAGCAAGGAGACAGAGAGCTGCAGCCATGAGGGGGAAGCTGAGAAAGCAGTATCCTGGTGGCCAAGCAGAGAAAGTGTACAAAGGATGAGAGAGAGTTCAGTTGCATCAAACATTGCCACTAAGTTCACTAAAATGAAGACTGGGAGTGGGCCGTTAGATGCAGCAACCTGGGGTGGGGTCTTGGATGACCTTGGTGAAGGCAGTGACTATGGAGTACAAGTGTGCACTCTAGGGTAAAGTGGGTTGCAGCAAGCACAAGAGTAAAACAATTGGTGCAGAAAGAATTGAAAATTCTTCCAAGGGGAACACAAAAATGAAGTCAGAGAACGTGTAGTCCAATAAGATGAAAAAAATAGCAAATATTTATGATAAAGCAGAGAATTAAAATGATAATAGAGCAAAGGAGAGGACTGATGGAGCTGAGCACAGTGGAAGGATCATCTTTAGGAAAATGCACAGCCCCTTCCTGTGTCATAAAAGCTGGAGGGCAGCACATGTGTATGCAGGTGCAGGCATGCAGGTAAGTAGTAGGCAGGTGACAGGAATTTGTCCAGCTGGTTCCCTTCTAACTGCAACAGCTTTCCAGTGAAACAGATGCCAGTTGCTCAGCTGAGAGTGAGGCTATGGAAGGATGCATTATGTGTTTGGGGAGAGATGATGTGTTGTACTCACAGTCTAGTAGGAGAGTGAAGGAAATAAGAAAGTAGGATGTGATTACCCAAAAGTGTGAAAGGTAACTTGAGATCTGCAGTCATGAATTCCAAGTAAAATTAGTGTCAAAGTACATTTTTCTCCAGATTAGGCACAAATTAGGCACAGTTCAACTAGGCTGTGGTTTCTCCAAGTGATAAGAGGACATGAGAGATGAGAGCAGGTAGTGGGTATAAGAAACCGAGTGCTATTGAGGTGATACTCTTAAGTGAAATAAATAGGACACACATGAATAAATACCAAATAGTTTCTCTGGTGTGAGAAACTGAAAGTGTAAATAAGGACTAAATGTATAATAGGTCATGTGAAATAGGAAGAAAAGGGGCAAAGGGGAAGGAAGTGGGAGGGCTAGGGGAAAGGATAGAAGGGAATGGGATTAATATGAGAAAATGGAAAAATAGGAACAAAATCTTTGTAAATAGGGAGGAGTGGAGGGGTTGAAGGGAGGGCTGGGCAAGGGTGAAAAATAAGAACCAAGAGAGACTACGTAAAGGTGCCAATTTCCAATGATGAATGTCATTATATTGTATACCTAAAATGTACCAGTGATTAGAATGAATAATCGATAATGTAAAACAGGAAGAAAAAGTCCAAAGGGGTAGGGGTAGTGGGAGGGGCAGGGGAAAGGAAAGAAGGGAAAGGAAAAATGATGAGAAATGGAAAAAATGGAAATAAAGTCTTTGTAAATAGGGAAGGGTGGAGGGGGTGAAGGGAGGGCTAGGAATGGGGAAAAAATAAGAACCAAGATGCATTATGTAAAGGTACAATTCCCAGTGAGAAATGTAACTGTGCTGTATCCCTACAATGTGCCAATAAAAGAATTTAATACAAAAAAAAGAAAGCGAGTGCTGGTGGTTGGTGGTGGTTGACTATGGAAATTAAGCTGGGTAAAGATGAAATAGCACAACTGGATGAGACAAGAAAAAAGGCGATAGAATCTGCGAATGGTTTATGATAGAATATTGGAGAAGGACCATCAGAGTCCAGGTCCAGAGGAAGGAAGCTGAGGAGACAGGAAGTGGTAGACAGTAAAGTACATGGCTTGGAATTGGCATGATTTGATTGTTTGCAGCAGCAATTTTGCTCTTTCGAGCTGCAGAGGTGGCTTTTAATTTGCAATTACATTTTTTTGCTAATTTTTTCTTATTCCATCTTTCTATTTCATCCTGTTATATTTTCATATGTTTGTCTGCTATTTCTAGGTTTCTGCTCTGATTTCATAGAGTCTTAGTCTTCTAAAGTGTTCCTAGAATCCTACTTTCAGACATCTCCCTTGGACAAATAATGTTCTCAAGTAAAACATAATTTTTAGTCTTATAGGTTATGTACTTTCCTGTTTTCTTCAGTGGTTTTTGCACATAAAAGTACTTATTTCTGCACCCATTATAAGAATACCATGAACACATTGTAAAAAATTAGAAAATACTGATCAATATTAGAAAATAAAATTATAAAATGTATCATCTCAACGCCCACAGGTAATCATAGGACACTGGTAACATATCTACAGATGTTTGATATATCTGTAGATATGTTGACACTAATTTTACTTGGAATTCATGACTGCAGATCTCAAGTGACCTTTCACACTTTCTGGTAAGCACATCCTACTTTCTTATTTCCTTCACTCTCCTACTAGACTGTGAGTACAACACATCATCTCTCTGTAACTTTCATTAATATCTTATTAATATTATCTTTACTAAAAATAGTTGGAGAAAAGGTTATCTTGAAATGAAAATTGGTACATTAACATTTTAAATATGCAAACCATTGATTTCATAATCTCACTTCTATGCTTGTTTCTCTCCTCTCTCCCTTCCTCTCAGTCTTCCATCAATTCTTTCTTTCTTATTCCTGTTTGGTCTTTCTTTCTTTTACTCATTAATTTGCCGCCCCCAATCGCAGTAACTAACACACTCCCTTCATCAACTCTTTTACTCTCCACAACAGCCCCATGAAGTGGATACTGCTAAGACTCTGCAGGAGAGGTTGGCTGGAACTACTTCCACTGACTTCATAAAGGAAACTGTTAACAAAATAATGCTACCTCCTCACATCGAGTACTGAATCAGTTGAACAACAAAATTAAGGCAACCAAAATTAAGGCAAAATTAAGGCAATCGGCCTTTCAAAGAAAGGCTGAAGGGAAAGTATAGTCAGCTTCAGAAGAAAAAGAACCTTTGATGGACTGGGTCCTAATGTTCTCTCCCTGGAAGCGCAGCTGAGTCCCTTTCCAGTTCCCTTCCTCACCAGGCAGCTCTGTCCTGGGGGTCAGCTGAGGACCATGGGAGCCCCGGGACGGAGCACCCTCTCTCCTGGCCTGCGTGGACAGAGTGCATCAGGTAGGTATCCAGGTATTGTAAGTATTCCCTCCAGCTGCACCATCCTAGCCCACATGTACACACCTAACAACATCACTGGACTCACGCACACTGCTTGACATCTCAGGGCGGTGAAAGACTTCTTCAGGTAGCTTACCCCATAAGCTTTAGAGCAGGATTTTATGCTGGATTCGCTCTCAACCACTGTGCTGTGGCATCTGTCTCATTCATCCATCCAGTTATTTATCCAATAATGACTGAGTGCCTGTTTTGGCCTAGACATTGAGTAGTTTATCTTTAAGGAATTCATGTCATTTTAGGAAAGCATTCCTGCTTCTCTCAGGATCTCAACAGATTTAGTTTCTCTCAATTCTGATCTAACCTGGTAGCTGCAAATGTCTGGGAGCAAACAGACCCTCCATCTTACAGATCCCTGTGTTCATGCTATAAACCACCGTGCAATATATATAATATATGTATATAACATATATAAGTATATATTTGATCCTGTCTAAAACAATGTGAGTATTGGTAGAATATATAAAAAATTACTGTGTGTGTTGGGGGGCAACAGAACCTTCCCTGGATCCCTAGCGGTAGTACTGAGGGTCTCTTCTTCACCCCTGAGTGTCTCCACTATCGCTGCACCCTACCTCTTCACCAGGCACAAGAAGGAAAATGTGTAAAATGCACTGAAATGAAAATAAAGAATGAAGATTTTAAAACAAAAGGCCAGGTTTCCTTTATTTTCCTCAGTGAGCAGCTGTTTAGTTAGTATCTCCCGTTTGCCAAGCTTCTTCATTGCTATATTAAGCAGGCTCACACAAGCATCCGAAACACAGCAGCAGCTATTTCTGACTATAGGCAGGATTTTCTCATGGTGGACTTTTCATTTGGAATAATTGTTTCTCTCATCTCTCACCGTGTTTAAAATTAAGCGAAAGGCCCACTGGAGTGATGCAATGGAAAAGATTTGTCCTTCACGCAGGTGGCAGGACTGGAGGAGCCTGTGTGCTGTATGCATAATGCTCAGTGTGTGGATTCTTAGTAACTGACAGATAGAGAAAATACCAGTTTGAAGACATCTTGAATAAGCACTTATGAAACAGAAATGCCATAACACCATCAAGGCTTTTTCTTCTACTTACCCAAGCATTGTCAGTTGATTTATTTAATAAAACTGAGAACCAATGAAGACTGGAATACAGCTTCCAGTAGAATACTCTCATGCTGTGATTATTGAAGTGATAAGTAATTTGCTTTTAATGCTAGTGCAGACCACTTAGCACCATATTTAACCGAAGGAAGAAAATCACTCATTTTTCATCCCTCCGCTTAACTGACACTTAGCATAATCTATCTATTGTCACTAAAGTTAATGCAAGGAACATTTAATAGATTTCACTTTGAAATTTATAGCAAGCATTTACATTTTAACTCCTTATTTATATTTTTATTCCTAATAGAACTGAAATCCAAATGAATCATCTACAATAAGAACACAGTAGGTAGTAGCAAAAATAGAGCTATTAAATGATTTTTTATTTACAGTTTCAATTATAATCACATTTAACATTGTGCATTATCTTTATGTGAGAAAAATATCAGTGTGCATGACACATCAATTAGTAACCAGCTATACTCCTAGAGACGAAGTTACTTAGGGAATCACTGAAAACATGTGCATGAGTTTATAGGAATTGTTTTACTAGCAGAGTCCTGCAAAATAATTATTAGCATTATAAACTATCCTCAATACACTGAAAAAATAACCTGGTGATTGCATTCACACGTGTATAGTTCTCCGAAAGTTTAACTTGAATTTTAAAAATAGTACTATTCACTGTGTGTAAATATGCAGACTGCTACCTAAAAGGATTTTACACTGGTACCTGTCACCTTACAATTAGCTTTTACTGAGATCTGCTTAGAAAGGCTGTTTTCATCTTTTTGTCCATGGAATTATTCTATGCAGTTCATAAAGGGCTACAGAAAATGAAAGGAACTGGTTATAAGAATAAAGACTTCCCTTTTTTCTCTATTTTTCTTTTAAAATTAAAAATTTTTTTTAATATAGTACAAGTAGATGTTAATAAAGAAAATATAAAAAGCACTCCTTTTACTTCCATGAAAAAATAAAACAAAATTTCATAACAAAATAGTTAGAGAATAACAAGAGTTAATATACTATGTATCATGATCTTAAAAGAATGACCAAAATGTTACTCCAAGGGTAAGTCATAAATAAAAAAAATGACTCTCTTACAAAGAAGAAAAAAAAAGAACAAATAAAAGGACAAAACTTTATTTTCAATGAACAAAAAGAAACTAATAAAACAAATTAGCATTTTTGTAAAATATCTTTGGAAAAAGAGAATAAATATTTTTCTTCAAAAAATACACAGACACATGAGAAAAGAAAGGCCAAAATTAAATAGCTTTTTCAACGCTAATGCTAACACACTGTTTATTTCAGATGTACCAAAAATCCAGTGTTGGACTGGGTTATAGCAATGAGCCAAGGAACTTCAGAAAGGTTCTTTTCAACAAGAAGAGAGGACTCATGCGAGCACGTTAGGAAATCTCTATCCACCACACACCTATAGAAATACAGAATAAAACTCTTACACAAACTCAGGTGCTGAACCTATTACTTAATCTTTATTATTCAGTAAGATAGGTTCAGTGACAGGGAAAACAAATACGAAGTGAAAACAGCAACAAAACACTCTACAGATGTATTTTAAAATACTGAAAAACTCATGCTCTGCAATAATGTATTAGAAGACACCTTAGATTAAGGGACTGAGCATGTCCCTTGACCTCCATCAGAAGGCAGAAAATACTGGTCTTCTTAGTTATACTCATCCTTCCATTGGGACCACCAATTTTCTAAACGAAAATATGAAAAAGCGAAAAAAAAATCAGTTATTTCTGGTCTCTTTTTTGTTCATTCAATTCACAGTCACATAGCTCATTCAGGATAAAATTAGTTGAAATTTGATAAATTAATTTATGTTTTCATTCAACAGAAATGTAATGAGCACTTACTAGCTTAAAATACAGTATTAGGAATTGGGCAGGTAAGAGTAGATAAAGTACAAAATGTTTCCTGCCCTCATAAAGCTTAAGTTTTAGTGAGGAAAGTAAAAGAAGTGATAGATCTACAAATCTCCAAGTATTTACATCAACCTAGTTAACCTAGTAACAACTCTGTAAAACTCATAGCACTTGTTCAATTAAATTTGATTTATCAACTCGACCCAATAATGAAGTAAAACAGGGCTGAGATGCAGAAATCCTCTTGGATGTGCAACTTGATTCCTTCTCAATATATTCTGTCCTGGTACAGGTCTAGCACGGAATTTGCCTTAGTATATATGGCCCCACATGGTTTTCATTTGTTTGGCTTTATTTATGTTGTAAATAAATAAAATATTTATGTTGCACAGTAAAACCCTGGTATTAATCTCTCACCTGCATCGCCTTCACTCCTTTTTTCCAACAGCAAGTGTTGAATGAACCTCTGTGTAGTATCTGGCCCTAGCCTACTTTCTGTTTATTCAGACACATCTTTTTTTTTTTTTTTTTTTTTTTTTTTGTACCGGAGATTGAACTCGGGTCCTTGCGCTTGCGCAGCAGGCAGCGAAACCACTGAGCTAAATCCTCGGCCCACAGACACATCTTTAAGAGTTCTCTGCAGTAAACTCATGCTCTAGTGGGAAAAACAAAAGTGCGGAATACAGAACTGGTGAGAGGAGGTAAGCATCTGTGATGTGAGCTAGGAGCAATCATATCTGTAAGAGAGGAGGCCAGAGGGTCAGTGAGGGTGACAGTTAATGAAGGAGAATTCCAGGTACCTGCAGTGGGAAGGTGCTACAGACTATATTAAAGTACGTTTAGAACAAGCGCTCAGTAGTTGCTGCAAAGGTGGGAATCTATTGACAGATATTACTGTATGTTGGTTGGCCTTCAGAATAGCCATAGAAGATAAAAATACAGAGTACATGGATATGATCATTTCTGCCAGAAGAAGGACCGTGAAATGTAATCTGTGATGTGAACTTTTCATGTTAGACTGTGGATATCAAAATTGTTAGATGATGATAAAAAGCAGGACCTGAAAAACCACCAAGATTGGTTGTGATTATGTGTTTTCTGTCACAGGTTTCCATTTTGACCCTTATCACAAGCACCGCCTTCTATATGAGAGATGTGGCTGAAGGAATACTGGCTCACCCTTCCCTGTAGGTGGAGAAGAAGGTCAGTGTATCTAGATATCATGTATTTATTGTTCTATAATGAAAGCAAGGATTCATAATGATGCCAGATTTTTAATGACCCATCGACTCTTTGATGCCCATTTGTGGTGATAAATCTCGATCTAAACTTTCAGCAAATAGAAGTGAAGGAGTAAAGAAAAAAAGTGGTTATGGAAGGACTACAAAGAAAGGAGTGTTAAGCAGACTCTTTTAGAAAGAGCTGAAGTGAATATGAACCCCAAATCCAAGCCACCCAGTTTGGTCTTGGGTGTTGTTATTTTAGAATACAAACATGCTCTGCAAACCAACTTAAGTGATTTGACGAGTTGTTGATATTAATTTTCTTTTCATTTTTTGCTTGAAATTTGTTTTAAGAAAAAATATGTGAAAATGTCCAGCTATGTGAGAGGGGGAGATAGGATTTATTTTAGATTTTACTCTCTAGCTATGCCCCTAATTCCCACTGCACCATAGAAGACACCTGGGAAAGAATGTTAAAAATGGCATCTGCTTCTCTCCAAATTCCAGAGTGACTAAGTAGCTCCCCTGACTAAGAAGAATGAAAGTGCATTCCGTCCTCTCTGAAAAAAGTATTTGCCCTGGTTGTAACTTCTGGCTGTTCTAATACCCATGGCTGACTTCTGGACAACTCCTTCCTCATAAGGCAGAAGGACTGAAGCGGAAATTGAGCTTAGTCCTTTCACTGTGACTTGTGCACTATGGTGGAACCTTGGGAAAACAAGGGGATGACACTTGGTGGCTCCTCCTTAGTGGATGCACTCACCTACAGCAATGAGTTGAGTGCTTAACCTGCTGGGAAAATACCTTTTTACTTTACTGGATCCTTTCGTGTCTCGAGTCTGTAGTGCAGCAGTCCCTGAGTACTGTGTCCATTTCACTTATGTGCTCTTGAATAGTTGCAGTCACTTCCCTGGGGACAGACTGTAAGGCACTGATATCGCCAAACACCTGAGAAGTGGTGACAAAATGAGCACGTGCTAATTCACCGTGTTTCAAAGAAATATTTAGGTAGAGTGACCAAAATCTGTTTTTTTCCCCACTTGGGAAAAAAATTATAGTTTGGAAATTCCCCCAAATGCTATGTTGTCAACCAAATTCTGCAGTTTCATAGAAGAGTATAATTTAGGCTTTATGGTTCAGTTTCATTTATGACCTGTACAATAATTTTATAACAACCAAATAATAAAGTGATGTGTGTATATATTTAGTAGTACAGAACACAGGGTCATAAGAAGCAATTAAAATATATTTGAAGAGTGAATTTTTCTAATTTCACTGAAATAAAAAAATGCCAAAATCAAACACAAAACTGGAATTCTCTTTTTTGCTTTTAATAACTTCTGTTTGATGGGGTATATAGAAAACAAAAACTTTGGGAGCACACGCAGTGTCACATTCCTTTTGGTATGAACTCATTGTCCCCAGAGAAGTTTCTGTATATAAAAGACTAATTCCTCTGGAGCACAACTTGCAGTCATGCCAACAGCCTGTTCCACGTGTCACACACAGTTTCGGTTTATTCCTGGATTGTTTGTAATAACCACCAATTCCTCTGACTTCATGTCTCTCTTCAACATCTTGAAGGTATCTAACATTTCTGAGCATTCTGCAGAAGATCTGTTTGCCCCCAGAAATTATGACCTCTTGAACCGAGAGCCATCCACATGAGAAAGGCAGGGAACCCCCTCTCCATATAAATTGCCAAACTGAATGCGTTTTTCTAGACAGCCAAAAGAACATCTGCTTATAGGACAAGCTCTTCTTTGGTTACAGAAGCCATCTTCTCTTTCTAGAATGAATCCTCCATCTCCTAATGAACCTATGAATCATGGACCTAGCCAGTCACAAAGCCTCTCTCCAGGGTGGGCAAATGGAGATAAAGCTACTGATTGAAAACTAGGAAAACAAAATCTCCCTCTAAGTTAGTGAGAAACAGGAATAATAAAGTCTGGTATGATGCTAACATATGGAGAAAACACTCTCAAGAATGAAGATAGAGAGAAGAGATTTGATCACACATTTTGACATCCTGAATTCAGCCATCTCATCAGAATAGCTAGGATGATTCCAATTTATTTGGGCTAATAAATATCATTCATGATAAAGAAGAACATGTTAGGTGTTTGGTAAACACAACTAAATTGTATCGAGAATATAAATAATCACAGACTCCACGATTTTCTTGTTGTTGAATCTGTCCTGCCAGGCCTTCTCAGGGTTCACTTTTCCCCCCGGATTCTTGAAATGTAGGCCCTTGCCTTCACTTTCTCCCCTGTCATCCTCCAATCTCTTACACTTATTATATATTCTATCCGTTCTATACCTTTGTACATGATCTTTTAAAAATCTAGATTTGCTGGGACACATTCTAGACACCATGACATGTATTGAGGCCCATTCCCTGCTTTCTTATCTAGGCTGTCTAAAAGTGCAAGCCAGAATTACTACTCTATGCTTTTAGATTCTCACATTCTTTGACTTAGTAATTCCACTATCAGGATCTACCTTTAAGAAATAATAGGGCACCAATTAGTGTGACAGAGTACAGAACTATAAATTCCACCCCCATCATAAGAGTAACAACAACAAAAATGGGCAAAAATTGTCAGAACAAGATTTTTTTTGGAGGAAAACTAGTGTGGCTGAGGCTAAAGCCACTGAGGATTTGACTCAGGATTCTAGCACTGCAGTTTTAGAGTTTATGATTGTGAACAAATAAAACGCAAGCACAATGCTAGTGTGTGACTCTCAGGCAATGTGACAAGAAAATTATAACTGCAGACACAGACAAGCATCTCTCAGGCCACGCAAAGCTAGCATTTGGTGGACACCATGGCTGATCAGCTCACAGTACATGTAGCTCCTTCAGTCTTGTGCTTGAAGCAAGGCTGGCCCTTCACAGTGTAAAGAAGTATCTGGATTCCTCAGAACTTTTCTGGCTAAAGCAGTCTCAGAAAAGAGCAGTTAAGTGCTTGCTAATATGAGTAAGAATATCCTCACATTTCTAAATGGAAAAATGAGATTGAGATTATTTACAATAAGGCTGGTGCGATAGATCATATTCAGCTGCCAAATAGAAAATATTGATAAAGTTTCACGGAGAGACCATTATAAACAGTCCAGGGAATGAAGAGGGGGAAGGATAAAATGGAAAATACATTCCAGAAGTACATTTTGATTTCATTTGCCCACTTAATACAGGACTTATATACTCATAGCACTAATTCACACATAGCAGCAAGTCAGCAATATTTGGAGACCTATAGTAAAACCTATTATGGTTCTGATATGAAGGTCAAGTTCTTCTCCATGAAATTTAGATGTGTATCTGAGGCACAACAGTCTGAACTAGGGGTAAAGAGTCTATTAAATTAGTTTAAAACTGTAGATTTCAAAACTAGACCTAGAAATAATATGACACTCTAAGTTACAGGCTGAATCAACATTTTAGAGAAAGAATGTTTGGGTTTTGAAAATAGTAGCAGACTTGCATTCATTCTCCTCAAGTAGTTGAAGAGCAAAGGGCCAGGATTTGGATTTATTCTTTAGGAATTAGTGATGATGGGTGTAAGTAGTAGTGACTGAGTTGATCATCACAGCTGCGAAAATTAGAAGCCTAAGCACACAGTCCTTTCATTTTTGCAAAAGCATACTTTACTTGGCTGTAAAATATTCAACGTTCTTAAGATTAAATATCTGAATATTTCTTCTGAAGGAGTGGCTGTCACCTTAAATCTAAAGTCTAGTTTGTTTACTGGCTGTATTTTATATCCTTTAGAAAATGACACAAAATGGCAATAAAATCATTGTAAGTATTCTACAGGGGAATATAAATGCCCCTTGGTTACAGTGTACATATCTTTATACATAATTCCAGTTTATTTTCCCTGGAATTATGTTAAATATGTAAAAAGCCTTTTCTCATAAAGGTAAAAATGCTAGATGTTCCCAAGTTGTAATTTAGCATTAGTGTCAAGATTGCTTCAGAAATAAGCTACTGTTACTACTTCACTCTCTTTGTGTCATTCAGCATATTATATGATTTTGCACACAAATTTATATGATTTTATATCAGTATTTCCAAAATGTGAAATTAAAAACAATTCATAGGATACACATGTAAAATTAACTGCTGCTAAGCAACTATAGGTTTTTTCTTCTTTTTTTAGTTCGTTTTACGAGTGTGTTGGTCACACTTAATGACTGTATTCATCTCGGGGAACTGGTGATATGCGAATTGCATCTTAATCATTTTTATATCCCCTTCCCATATCTGCTCCCCCATCTCCCCGCATCTCCAGTTCCCCTGCCCATCCCCACAAAGTCCAACTCCCTTTCCTACCTTCTATCTTTTATTTTGCTCTAAAAATTATTTGTATTTTGGGTTTCTCATATTATCATTAAATAATTGTTTCAAATCATTATGGAAAATTTGTTCCTAAGTTAAAGTGGAGAAGTTAATAGTAAAGAAATCAATATATTTGTAGATAGTTCTTATTTATTGACACATTTGCAAAATACACGGAAATACTTTCGTAGTATTTCTGTGCATGACTATAAGAAGATATAAATAATTCAAGGTTATTTGTCTTATATTCTTTTTAGTCCCTATTATTGAATCATCTTTGATATTTTCATTAACCAGTATCAGGCAGCCTTGTCAAACAAAGACAAACATCACATAGTCTGAAAATGCTTATCTGAAACATTGACTTTTGAATGCATGGATTTCAAATTTCTTTATAATGCAGAAACTCAAAAATTTCCAAACATTGTAATAAATTTACATTAATAGATGAAAAGAAGCATGAATGCTTTTTGTGTTTAAGTCCCCTGTAAAATATCTTTTGTAAAATCTAATTCATTAAGAGAGAAAAAGATACAGAATTAAAAGAAAAAATATTTGTATTCAAATTAAAACATTCAACCTATAGCAATTGTGCAATAAAGACTTAATTATTCACTTCTATGTAACTATATTAAACATTTCATTTAACCATATATTCCAGTTCATATTCCAAGACCCATTTTTGCACCGTTTCTTTGCACTTAATATACTTTCTAAGACATTTAAGACATTTTCTATGATTTAGAATCCAAGGAAAGTTTTCTTATCTAGTCTATCGTATGTTTATCTATCATTTGTGGTAGACATGATACAATGATGGAATAATGCTTTTCTAGCTTTCATAAGTTCTAATTATTTGGAGAGTCAAAGGAAATGTAAAACTGCAAATTTTTTATGTGTAAAAGCATTTCCAAAATAAAAGGATCCAATCATTTTTATGTGCATAAATTAAAATGTACAATCCATATAAAGCAGGTATAGCTAATGATTGATTGTCTCAAACTATGAATACAAATGAATTAAAGAGAAAGTTAGCATTTTATAAGTTTGGCAATATTAGTTATTTTAGGAAAGATCTATAGAATATTTAAAAACATTTAAGCAATCACATTTCAATATACGATAAATGGAATCAAAACAGTTCTTCATGATTTTCTAAGGGAACCACACGTAGATATAGTAAAATTAACTTAGTCATTAAGAGTTAATATTTTTTTGCCTTATGATTGGAGTAGGTTTTAAAAAGTAAATGTATTTTTTTAAATACCTGAAATCTGCTACATCATTTAACATTTACAGTATGCTAGGTTTAAAAACAAAATTAATTTTCAACTGTAGTTTACCAATACTAGGTATAAAATGATAGATGAAGCCAGAGGTGGGAGGTTTTTTTCTTTAGTTTTTGTGGGAAGCTGAGCATTTCAAAGCAAGTCATACTGACCTAATTATTATGGACAGATAATATGATCTATTTTGACACATGTACGGGAATAATAATTTTGTCTAGTTTTAAGGAAAGCCAAATCCATACAGCTCATATTAGATATAACTGCGAATAATGTCTACCTAAGACTTTTCATTGTAATGTGTCAGGAAAATGTAATTAGCATTATATTCTAATACTATTCTAATAATTGATTTCTATTTTGCTTTTGTACTCTTATAAAAACTGTTGCTTATAATAGGATCTAGATTTCAGATTTAACAAAATGGTAATTCTTTATGGTTTCATTAAAATAGACAACCGTTCTTTTTAAAAAAATAGGCAGAATAGTATCTGGACCTTATTTCAAAAAATCAATAGACATGGCAACTATCAAACTTTCAAAGCCAGAAATAAAACACAGCAGTGTATTTGACATTTTTAGCAATATTTTATGCGAAGTCATCAGCATTGCTAGTGCTATTTCCTTTGAATGTGTATTTTGGATCTTATCGTGATAGCAAAGCATGCTCACAGGACAGACATACTGCATCTTCGTGCACAAGTGCTGTGCACAGAAGGTCAAGTATTCTAAATACGTACAATGAAAATGTGACTTTCTTCCATTTTTGTGTAATTGAATTAGTTTTGTGTTCGGAGCAGCCTAAAACTATGCACCATGAGAATGCACACAGGGTGACTTTGCTTTCTCAGGTATGGCGACTTTCAACAAAAGGAAAACAAATGGAGTAATTTTCTCCCTGAAAATAAAAGATATCAACAATTTGCATCCACTGAAGGAATGCTCTCTCTAGGCCTCGCGTTTTTGTATTTTCCTAACGATTCTGTTTCAAATCATCCTACACTGCTCTCTCCCTTCTCTGTCATCCACATACACAGGCATACAGAAAATTGGTTATTTGTAGAAAATAGGAGAATTTCCAAATATACTAAATAGTCTTTTCTAGAAAAAAAAAATAAAGCAGCAAACTCTCAATCATTCATATAAGATTTTGCCCTGCAATTCACTGATCCAAGGACAAAGTATGGTTCCCCTCCCCATTCCCCCAGAGCTTCTTGCATTCCCAAGGATAGTGCGCTTCATGTGCGACCTTCACATTGAGGGAAGAAAATCGAAGGCTGAGTCTCTCTACACCTGTTCTGTGCCCTCTATGGGGCCCGATTCCCTGCTCAGCGGTAAACTCCAGAGCTGAGTAAAACCCATCAAGAATAAAATTGTGTTTGGGGTTTGCGTTTTCTCCTTTCTTCTCCTGCTGCTTTCCATCACTTAATCACTAATTGGTTAATCTGTTATTTAGGCAAGTATTAATATTCTAATTTTGCAGACAAGGAATCAGGCTTCCTGCTGTGTATCCCCTGGCCCTGGGTAAGGAGTTCTTCAGATGGGAGATTCAAAGTAGGTGAGGTCGGCCTCCCGAGACCAAGTTGCTCGCCTAAAGACGCGCAGCGCAGGAGGGCTTCGCTCAACCTCCTTAGATCTCCAGTTCCTGGCTCCCAGGTCCCTGCTCAGACCACCAGGCGACACTGCCTCTAATGACAAAAAAACGTTTTCCCATTCCGCCCAAGGAATGCTCCAAGGACTTTCTTAATTGCGGCTGATACCCTGGGATCCGGAAGCTTATTTGTAACTTGATGAATCTGCACCAGTCTTGCCTGGGTTTCTAGGTTTTGTAGCACTAAAAACTTTACAATAACTTTGTTCTTACAGAACACCTCAAGGTAACCGTACCCATCCAGCAAAGAGACAAAGCGTTGCTCTGCAAACACTCAGAATCTGTGTAGTCCAGGGAGGCAGAATAAACAATGAAGGAGAGATGTTCCCAAGCTGTGCACGCAGGACCCTTTCTGGAAGTAGACAAAAGGGGTTTTTAAAAAACCAAAATAATGTGCAGTATAACACCGTACGAGCTGTGTCATCCTAGGCCACACGCCTGCATGCAAAACATGCCTATGGAAAATAATGTTTGCAATATAGTTTCTATTTCAGATGCACCGACTCTGACCTCTATTGTACAGAAACTCACTTTTCAAAAGCATAGCTTTCCATGCAAATAAACATTTGAAGATAATTTGCTTCTGAGTCCAAAGGCTAAGGTTTTATTGAGAATAAAAAGGGGAAAGGTTAATATCTGACCTATATTTCATATTTGAATTAGGAAAGGATTGGATATCATTAATGACAAGTGAAGATGTGTTAAATATAAAAGAAATTTAGATAACTAGGGAACCTATTTTTAAAAAAACACACCATAAAACCTTAGAGAATGGAGTTCTGGTTACAGAGGTGAAGCACAATTGCATTTGTGTTTCATATTTCTTGCCAGATCTAATTTGTAAATAAATTAGGCCCAGACTCTGATGCCTATTTATCCCAGTATCAGAATATCTGACCAAAATGTGGTATAGAGCTCACCAGTATCACTAAGTTGGTTTAAATCACATTCTAAATTCAGATTACCTTAAGTAAAATAAAATGGGCATTGATGGTGAGGGTCGCAGGGTGCCAAACTACTAATCAGGTAGCATATTTTGGGAACCCAAAATTACAATTTGATACAAAATTTCAATGTCAATTTGATAATTTGACCATCGATTCTGTTCTTGATACAAAGGAAATTCAAAGGTTGAACTTAAGTTTAAGGCAAGTAGGTGACTGTGTATAAACCATTATTTTAAAACTTAAAGGGCTATTTGAAATGCATTTACAATACGTATATCTTAGGAAAGATAATATATTAGGCTTTGTTTCTAGTTGAGTTCCAAAGCACCAGTCTCCAGTCTCTTTCATTTTCAGGTTCTGGACCTTAGAAGGCCAATTACAGTCCTGGCAGTTCCTGGTAGGAGTCAGGAAAGTGGGAACTCTGCTAAATAGCCAGATAAGTGCCTGAAAGTTGATTTGCCTAATCCTTAATTTGCTCTGGGACCAGTAATATTTTATGGGTCCTGGCCTCTGGAAGTCACAAGGTAATACTGGACGTTAATTTAGAAAGACTAAAATAACAAAATCTAGTAGTCCTGATAAGTGTTAGAGAAAATTAAAGAGGGACAGTTCAGTTTAAAATGGATTTTGTAGATTTCATAGAAAAAAAAAAAGCAGATAAAGTAAAGCAGGAAGAAATAAATGAATAGGTTTGAACTATAGGCCCAAGAGTGGGCAAGACACTGGCTTTTGCTGAAACTTGAAAAAAGGAAAAGTCAGTTTATTACTTGCTGGAATGTTCATTGGGAAAAGTCCCCCAGTGTCCAGGAACACACCCACCATTTACCTTGTAGTGGGCAATCATATTGAAAATGGCGGCAGTAAAAGACTGAGACAGTCATTCGTCCCTCTTTCCTCACCACTCAGGTCTTCAGAAGTGAGCTTAATTTTATTTTTGGTTTTGCTTTGTTTTTTTTGTCACACACGATGCCATTATTAGTACTCAATGCAATGTTTACAAGTTGGATGAATTTAATTGTGCATGATCTATAATATTTGTCATCCTCACTGTACATTAAAAAAAGGAGCAAAAAGTACTTTGGAGATGTTATCTCATTAATATGCCCCAAATCCCTGTGAGCCAGGTAGTATAAGTATTCATAACCCAGTTTCAGATAAGGAAATAGGCAGAATTGTGAGAAATGACTAAGCCAAGGTTACAGAGCAAATGAGGAATGAGTGAACTGATAGACCACAATGGTCGCTGGGCTCATGAGACCCCGCTGCGTTCAACCTGGGCTTTCTGCTGAGGCTCCAGGGATCTAAGAGCTATACAAGATTTTCCAGCAAGAAGTGGATCCTGACATCTCCACTCTCCTTGTTATTTCAGTATGCTGTGTGCACACATATTTAAACATATGCTTATACTAATATTTTTAAAAAGCATTAAATCCCAGCAGTTTGTTCTGCAAAAAGGTTGCTAAAGCAAATATTTCACACTCAAAGAGCTCACAGGCAGAAAAGTGCCCATGACGCAAAATCCCAAAGAATTTCATTAGATACAATCATCATCTCATTATATCTGCTGCTTTGCCATAGTATATGCAGTTTCCTCTTAGAATACCGTGGTGAGAGAGGCAGTAGTGCAAGTTGAGAGGAGCCTTTTCTGACCTCTTTGTGCCTCTGTCAGTGAGGCACCTGTGTGACCTCTCAAGAGTTCAGATAATTTTGTGAGCTAGTATAGCAGAAAGGAGAAGCAGCCTATCTGAAAGACAGGGCCCTAAACAATTTGACATTTCTTTAAGGTTATATTGAAAGGAATTCTTATAAGGAAAGGTTTTCATCAACTTCAAAACAAAAACAATAATGGTGAAAGTTCACAGGGAACAAACAATATTCCCCAATTTTTCACAACTAGTCCTGTGTTTCCTACTATTAAATTTACATGTTATATATCTACAGTTTCCCCTTCCTCTGCCTTTCATTTCTACCAAATGATCACACTTTTTATATTTCCTGATTCAACACCTATGCTAATGCAGTAAAGCCTCAGATTTCAATATGCTGTGGGTGTAGATTTTAACAATATGATATAATATGACTTTTTAAAATTTAAATCAGCTCACCTAAAGACTGATATTTTTAGGAGGAAGCAAGACTGTAAGATCTTGGCCAAATACTAGTCTAAAAATATTTTTAAAGATTTAGAGATTGTATATTTTTAAGGATTTTCCTCATGGGAAAAATGAAATGCCACCACTTCATTTTGTGTGAGCTCATGTAAACCAAAGACTTCCTGAGGTGTGGAAGTGTCCACAGACCCATCCTCAACCTGCTGTTCTTTACAAATGTTACCTGTGTAAAAGTTATTGCAGGCAGAATCCTGGATTATTTCACTTTATTTGTTATTTTCCCTGTCTACAACATAGTTATGAACAGAAACTTTTTTTCCTTATGTATTTTTGTGTATTTAGGCAAAAGATAAAATATATCTTAGAGCCCATTGTGGTATTAGAAACATTAGTATAATATGTTTGGGAAGTGATACTGAAGCCTTTGAAATCATGCATAAACATACACATGCAGATACATAAATATGCACATCCATGCACTATAATATATACAACATTTGCATCAAAATATTTTCTTATGAACATACCTCAACAATGGCGCCACTGGGGAGTCTGAGAAAATGGCGGAACAGCTCTTGGAACCCGCTGGGATAAACCGTGTATACAGACACATGAAAAGTAGTATCTCCTGGACCAAGTGCAGACACAGAGGTTTCATTTTGATGTGGGAGGTCACAGCTGGAAACACTGGACTTGATGCTGTGGCTTTTCCTGATGTAATCATACACTGCCACCTAGTGAGAACCACACCCCCCAGAGCCCCCACCCCAGCCCCAGAAAAAAGAAAAAAATTAATTAACTTCTGGCAAGAACATAACCGATTTTAAATGATTTTACAGTAAATCTGAAAGTCTCTGCCATCTGCAGTATTTGCACTCCATCCCATGTATATTTTTATAGCACATATCTAAATAGTGAAGATAGACAAATCCCGTGTGTGCCCCATAAAGTTAATTTTACACAGATGAAGCTGTAATTGGCTCCCACATTAACCCAAAGTAGGAAGATCAAACAGACTGTGACAATGACAGTGTTGATTTAAATTAAAAAAAGCTTATGAATGGTTTTATGAATGGATGTTTGCACTTTCTCCTCCAAAAGAAATCTTGACTCTTTTTTCACTTATTTGCACGGTATTAAGTTCTGAGTTTCTGACATTGCTAAAAGAGTGGAGAAGTACATTACAGGTACATTTTACTGAGGTCCACAGGGCAAGGTTTTTGCATACTGTATACATTTACCAACTATTTCTTTATGGCAATCCTGACTTTTCTTCATTTTCTGGTAGAGGTTCTCAAATAATAATTTCAATATTGAGTACAATGTACTCTGTGGGGCCTTTATGAATAATTAATTGAATAATGAATGAGTTGAAAATACACCAGTCTATTGGTTGTTTAAAATATTGGTGATGAGGATTAGACTATACCGTTCTCAATTCTGTTCTCCTGATCCCCATGTTGTCTTTTCCTACAATGGCTGAGCCATACAGAAGCTTTCTAAAATTTCCAATTTCCGTATTCACAGATGTTCATAATTTTAGAAATAGAGGAAAATTTGTAATGAATTTTTCTCACTGGCTCTCAGAAGCAAGAAACATTCATCTATTATTCCAGAAAGTCCATTCAAAACTTGTATTCCTAAGTTTAACTCCTCTTAATGTGATTTACAAATACTTTAAATCATCAGAAATATGGAAAGATTTAATAATATGAAAGAAAATTCTGACTAATTACTGTTAAATTTGAATTAATAACTGACAATAAACTTCAAAAAGTCTAGTGATTTATTTCTTTAAAAATACACATAGTTAAAGTCTACACATACAGGGAAAGAAATTGAAAGTGTCTTGAAAGGACTTGAAAGACAGAAAAGACAGAAGTCTAATGTGTGTAAAACCCAGAGGTTTACTGAGGATCCCTTCAAAAATAGTATGTTTGAGACAATATAAACATGCTTCAGAAACAAACAATCCCAATCTGGCAGGAATTCACAGTAAGATACTGGCCTACATTTAACTTAAAATAAGTTTGAATGTGACAAGTGTGCAGAAGGACCCTTATCAGGGTAGGGTTTGAGTAGGGTCTTATTAAAAGGCACAATTTGGAATCAATCTAAGTGTTCACCAAAGGATAAATGGATAAACAGACTACTGAGTCATTGAAAAGATATAATCTTGTCATTGGCCATAAAACGGATGGACCTGAAGGACGCTATAAGTGAAAGAAGTCAAGCACAGACAGGCAACTACTCAATGGTCCTTCTATATGTGGAATCTAAAGAAGCTATTCTCATAGAAGTAGAATGTAGAACAGTGGTTACCAGAGGCTGGGGAGCGGATGATAGGAAGAGAATTTTAAACAGGCACAAAGTTACACTTAGGTGAGAGGAACACATTCTGGCTCATTATTGCACAGCAAAGAAATTATAGCTTATAATATTGTATTGAATGTCTCAAAATTGCTCAAAGAGAATTTTGAATGTTCTCACCTCAAAGAAATTGTAAGTGTATGAGGTGACAGAAATATCAGTTACCGTGATTTGGTTATTACAAAATATATACAACCATCAAAACATCACACCATACCCTGTAAACATGTACAATTATTACACATCACAACAACAACAAATCCATACTCGGATTTTGATGAAAAGTGGCATGGATGTTTCTGGAGCAATTCTGGTAAAGATACTCAGATACAAAAGTACACAGTGGGTCAAAGGCCAATGCAGGGCCCAGGGATTGAGATTCATACAGGAGGATGTGAGGGCAAAGATTATTTGGTGTTGTGAAGTCTTGGATGATGGGCTAAGCTATTCTGAATGTTGTTCATGAACACAGTAAGCTGCTAGAAGCTCTAGACCAGAAGTGAGGTTTGATCTGACTTGTGTTAGCCATAGAGCTGAAAACACCATCCCAGGTAGACCAGAAGGATGAGAGACTGGAGACTGTCTTACCAAAAGTGAATTCTGCAATGACAATCAGATTGAAGACCAAGTCCATAGTTTCTATTTTTTGAGTCAGCAGAATAGGGTTGCTACTTACACATGAGGTGTGAGAGGAAGAGGTCCCTCAGAGATGCCAACAAAAATAGGACATCATGGCCAGTGATGCCATTAGAATGGGCTGAAGCAAGCAGGCAGGGAAGGTGTGGAGAAGAACAATAATCAAATCAGCATTAGACATGCAAAGGAGAAATTCATTAAACTATTCCAAAACCTTCATAGTATGCAATGAATTCTGAAATCTGTATGATAGTCAGCTGAGGACATTACTCCCTCTTCTTCAAGGTCAGACCATTCCATGATGTTTCTTAGCCTCTGAATGCAAAGTTTTAACTTCTGGCCAAGCATAAAAGGAAGGAGATAGGATCAAGCATTCCATATTCTTGGGAACCACAGGGTCTCTACTCCACCCACAAAACACTGATGAGACAGTAATTAGGGGCAGCTTTTCCTGACCTTGAAACTAGGAGCCTCTCTATCATGAAAATGCAACAAAAACCAAAGCCATGTTTCTCCCTTGGGTAGCATGTATAAAGGAATACAAGGATGGGCTTATTTGTCTGCAAAGGGATAACTTTGATTTTGGAAGTTGATCCTTTCCAAAGGTAAGTGGCCTTGAAAGTCTGGGTGCTAAACTGTGCAGAGCATATATTTTTAAAAATAATTCTTATTCTTTTTTAACCATCCCTAATCTTAGTAAAGAGAGAGATGAACTGTCTTCTGTCTAGAGGCATCTTTGATTGACACTGACCTAGTGTGTAGCAGGCATAGGAGAGTAAGGGAAAGATGAGAAAATATGCCAAGGCTATATTGTGGATTTTGAATGTCCACCAAAGGCCCATTTATTAAAATCTTTGTCCTCAGCTTGGTTATTAGCTTATAGTACTTCTGGGAGATGGTGGGATCTTTAAGAGGTGGGGCCTAGTGGGAGGAAGTTAGGTCATTGAGATCTTCCCTTGAAAGGGATCATGGAACCTAGCTCCTCCTCTTCTTCCTCTTTGCTTCTTAGCCACTGTAAAGTGAACAGATTTCCCCTGCACACACTCCTACTATGCTGTACTGTGCTGCCAAAGGCCCAAAGCAACAATGCCAAATGACCATTGACTAGAACCTCACGCATCATAAGCCATCATAAACCTTTCCTCCTTTAAGTTTCCTAATCATTTTGTCACAGTAAGAAGAAGCTGATGAACACAGTCAGTATTTTTTAGTGGCAGGCCTGAAGGTAGCAGTTAACACACTGACATTCTGTTCAGGTAGTATTATTTCCATTTTATAGACAATGCATTATGAGGTTCATAAATGTAAGTAACTTGCTCTAAGGTGCAGTGATGTGATGATACTTACTAAGGCATAATCCCTGCTCCTCTATTTCAGGTTTTCTTACACAGTATTCCTGGCCTTTCTCTTCAAGTTTCACTCACTCTCTTTCCTGGTGAATTTGACATGAGAAAGCACAAGACCTTTCCTTGACTTTTCTCTCTGCTTTTAGTTTTTTGTTTTAAATCCACACTGTCCCCAGGAAGTTCCTATACTCTCTGCACACCCATACACTAGTTTTAACATGAGCAGGCTTCTTCAGAGCACGGCCTGTGTTCCAGGTGTCTAGGGTGATCTTTCTTAGACAGTGACCAAGTACTGACCTCACTTAGCTGCCAGTCTGGAGGTCCATCCTCCATTCAGTGCTATCAATAATGAGGCTGACACTTACTTCCTTTGGTCTGGTTCCTATGTGTCTCCTTCATAAGTTTCTTAAATAGTAAAGGTGGGGAAAGAGCAATAGAACATAAGAGTCCCCTGTGGCCCTGACCATAATCAAGCAGTGATGATATTTGATTCCAGGTTGATCTGACTCTGAAGCCCACCCATTTGTGATCACACCATGTTGCAAAACATTTGATCACCAGGCAGCACACTATCATACTCCTGTCTTGTGCATTAATATGCTGCTATAGAACAGGGACACGTCTGGACGTGGTTCTGGATGCTGAATTTTACCTTCAGATAAGTATTCCTGTGGAAGACTGTGTTGGAAGAGGTTTCTACCCTTGATCTGAATGGAAACTTTGCAGAAATAGAGGAAGCATCCAAATTTCTGGCAATATTTAGCTCTAACATCCCACAAGGACTTCTCAAGGATCTTAGAATTGAAGATTAAATAGAAAAGACTAGTTTGCATTTTTTTTCCTTTGTTTGAACTAAAGCAACTGCAGTAGTTTCCAGGATTTCTAATTGGCAGTCTTAATCCTGGTAGTTGGGACACTTAAAACACCTATCTACAGTAAGGCCACAGACAGAGCTAACCCCTCCTCTGTTGCTGTCTGAGTATTCACTCACCTCCTTCTGGGAAGGAAGATGTGAGGGTGAATGACCCATAAAACCTCCCTAGAAATGGTTTAATCATCAGAGGTAGATGTTCTCACAGCAGAGAATATTTTCAGTTACCTGCTGATGTATTAAGTGTTTTCACATTGGCATGAAAACACCCTGCCCTACGGGTAATCACTTCACATTCTAACTTCCAAAGACAGCCTCAAGCAATTGGGAATGCTTAGCTTTAAAAACTTCTTAAAATCCTCCCTAGGGCTAAGAAAGTAGGGCAAGGTAAGGAAAAAATAAAAGAACATGGATGTTTTATAGCAGGGACAAAACCTGAAAAGCAGCTGATCAGAGAATGGATAGAGAATGGGGAAGGATGAAGAAATGGTCTGTTTTTTTCCTTAGGTCATGTGGCTCATGTGACATGATTCTCTGCAATTCCAATTCTCTTGATTTTTAAATGTGTGTCCTTAAAACTAGCTGTCACAGAGCAAGCTGCACAGAAAACTGACCTGTGATCACCAAGCTAAATGTCCACATGTAATACTTCCCATTTAGTTTTATTTCAGGCTAAGAAGGCAATGCTAAGAGAGGAAGGGAAAGATCTGTTAAGACGAATACCCAACAACCTAGACGTTCTTGCCTAGGGTAGGTGAGGGATAAAAAGAAGGAAGCAGGATATGATTTTTCTATAAACTGCATTTTCTATAGATGCCTTTGTTTTTCATTTCCTAGTGAGTAGTGGTTAAACTATTTGGCAGACAAAATAATATCCATGGAAAATTGGAGCCTCCTCACTATTTCTAAAAAGGGTCAGGTCAGAAGATAGCTACCATGCCCCATATAATCTGAAGTTAGTTCCACAAGTCTCCTGTCATCTAAAATCTTTTTCATTAAATCAATCAAACATGTCTCATCATTACTAGGAGAGCCCAGCTGAGTTAATAAATCTATTGAGACAAGTGAATCCAGAGACTACACATATAGGACATATCTGATGAGCTGAAGCTGGCCTCGATCTGCAGGCACAAAAACTTACAGGAATCCATGAAATGCCAGCCCTATGAACAGTAATCCTCAAATGAAATTCATCATTTAGCAGAAAAACAAGTTAAGGACGGTAATCCAATGGTAGATGAAACAGGCCAGAACAGGTTCAAATGCTGCATATTTCACAACAGAGCTTAATTAAAACAGGACCATGCGGCTGTTAATTGCATTATAATAGTTCAAAATGAAATTAGGTCTGATGTGAATGTCCTTATAGTGGAGTTGTTTATGTTATTATAATTACACAGTGGTATACAGATTTACTGCATAGATACATTTTTTTTAACAGCTCTTGGGTAGATTTCTTTTCTTTTCTCACTAAAATTTTTACTTGGTTTCCAGGTATGGCAAGTCGGCAAGACAAAACCAGGGTCATGAATTTAGGTCATACTGGATGATGCAATTTGTCTCCTGAGTATTTGAAGCTAAAACTCCAAACAAGTTATGCTTTGATGATGTGATTTTATTCACTACATTTTTGGAGCTTACCATTCATTGAAAAACTGATTCTCAGCTGGGCATGGTGGCACATGTTTGTAATCCCTGTACTCTGGGAGGCTGAGGCAGGAGGAAGGCAAGTTCTAGACCAGCCTGGGCAACTTAGTGAATTAACAAGATGCTAACTCAAATTAAAAACAAAAAAATGTGAAAAAGGGCTGAGGATGTAGGTGGCTTCAATCCCCAGTACAGTACTGAAAACAAAAGTCTACATCTCAGAAAAATGCACATTTCACCTGTAAATGCTTCATTTTTTTAGAGAGTGATACCTTGTTCTCTTCATCTGCTTTCTGATGCTGCAACAGAGTACGTGAGACTGGGCAATTTATAATGAGCCAAAGTTATTAGTGTACAATCTCTGGAGACTGGGAGTCCAAGAACATGGCTCCAGCATCTGGCAAGGGCCATGGCAGAACATAGAAAGGAAAAAAACAACAAGAACAAGAGAGGGAAGAACTCATTTCTACAACAAATTCACCCTTGTGACAATGAACCCATAACCAGGACATGACGTCAAGGCATTCATGAGGACAGAGACCTCCTGACCTAGCCACCTTTTATTCATTAGGCATTTAGCATTAAGTTTCTATCTTAGTTACTTTCTCATTGCTGAAACAAAATACAGCTCACAGTTTGTAGAGGTTTCAGTTCATAGTGGCTAGCTCCAAGGCAGGGAGGCACAACAGAGGGGCATGGCAGAGGAGAAACAGTCCATGGCAAGTCAGTCAGGAAACAGGAAGAAGTGAGCCTTCCTTTCCCTTTATATCCCATCCAGGTTGAAAGCCTATTGGTTAGTACCACTCACACCCAAGGGTGGGTATTCCCATTATCCAACACCCACAACTATGCAAAACCAATCAGTGGACTAATCCAGTTATCAGGCACCTGTGATCCAGTATCACACACCCATGGTTCAGCTAGCTCCCAAAAGCCCCACCTATGAACTCATGAGGCTTTGGTGGGGGCATTTAGTTATAAGCCATAACAATTTCTAACACATGAACTTTACAGGGCACATTCAGACTATAGTACTTCTTATAATTAAATTAAGGCACATGTACAATTAAGGTTCATTCATGTCCACAATATTATGTTTTACCATATAAATGAAAAGTGTCAAAAATTCAAAGATAATAAGAAATGCTAACTCTTATTCACAGGATACTAAAGACATAAAGTAATAGGAGTTAGTTTTCCAAATGGTAAAATGGATGTTCTTCTGGATTCATCCAGAGTGCCCACATTTTAGTTCAAAGGCACAGCTAGCTTGTACTGGAATCTGCCTACATATGACCTTCACTTAAACACTAAAACCTTGGATCATATTGGACGTTCTCGAGCATATTTAGATATTTAATATTTTCAATTTTAATCTTGGTTCTTTGATTTCCACTCAGTGTGTGTATATCACCAGTTTGGGACATATCTTCATTTTATGTGTTGATTTAGAATAAAAGAGCAAAAAAAAAAGTAGAAGATTACCTACAAATAAATTAGATGAGTAAAATGATTATTCCTTGATGTTTCTTTCTTTAACATAATCATTAGGAGTATAGAATGAGCACTTAGGTAAATTTGAACCAATTTAGAGAAAAGTAATAAACTATGGTACATTGCCAAAAAGCCATACTTCTAAACAAAAATATCTATGCTCAGGCTCCCAGCCTCCATCCCAGGCTCCTAGGACAGAGAAGCTGAGCCAGCCCCAGAACCTGGAAGGAAGCTCTCCGCCTCCATCACAGGCTCCTGGGGCAGAGAAGGTGAGCCGGTCCCAGAACCCATAAGGAAGCTCCCTCACCGCCATCCCAAGCTCCTAGGGCAGAGAAGCTGAGCCGGTCCCAGAACCCAGAAGGAAGCTCCTTGCCTCCATCGCAGGCTCCTAGGGCAGAGAAGCTCAATTGGTCCCAGCACCCAAAAGGAAGCTGCCCACCTCCATCCCAGGCTCCTAGGGCAGAGAATGTGAGCCAGTCCCAGCACTGGAAGGAAGCTCCCACACCGGCATCCCAAGCTCCTAGGGTAGAGAAGCTGAGCCGGTCCCAGAACTCGGAAGGAAGCTCCCCTGCTGCCATCCTAAGTTCCTAGGACAGAGAAGGGAGAAGGTGAGCCGTGTGGGTGCCAGAAGCACAACACCCCCCCCCCCCGTGGAAATGAGAAAACACATAAACAAGCCTCAAAAACACAGTTCCAGATCACCTAAAGCAACCCTAAAGGGAAACAAGATGGAAAAATCTGATACTCAACCTCCTGGACGCTCTGAACAGGCAACAAAAGAGGATTTGGGAAAAATGAAATCAGAAATAATTACTCAGATAACAGCAAAGATTTTGCTCATGGTGCAAGACATGATTAATAAATCTAGAGAGGGCACAGATAAAAAAATAGAAGATCTGAGGAACATGATGGAATCCCAACATAGGAAACAAATGGAATCCATAAAACAGATACAAACAGATTTCCAAGAGATTAAAAACTCCATCAAAAGTCTGTGCAGCAGTATGAACCAATGTGAGGATAGAATTTCACATATAAAAGATAAGATTGCAATTAGTGAGGAGGAAAAGAAAAATTGCTTTAAAATTGTAAGGGAACACAAGAAGTCAATCCAGCAGCTGCTAGACAATTCAGAGAAGAATAACATAAGGCTGATTAGAGTCAATGAAGAAAGAGGAGAGAGTGCAGATGACATAAAAAATCTCTTCACTGAAGTGATGGCAGAAAACTTCCCAAGCAGGGGAAAAGAACTTGACATACAGATAAGTGAGGCATATAGGACTCCAAATAGCCTTGATCAAAAGAAATCCACACATAGGCATATAATAGCTAGGATTCCAGAAATCCAACAGAAGAACTAAATTCTACAAGCAGTGAGAGAAAAGAAACAAATCACATACAAAGGAAAGCCCATCAGAATCACAGCAGACTTCTCAGTGCAAACTCTCAAGGCAAGAAGAGCTTGGAGGGATGTATTTCAAGCCCTAAAGGAAAACAGCCTCCAACCCAGATTGATGTACCCTGCAAAACTATCTTTCAAAATGGATGGAGAAATAAGATACTTTCATGATAAAGAGCACCTCAGGAACTTCATGAATACCAAACCGACACTCCAAAAACTTTTAGACAATACCCTAGAAAAAGACAATGAGGATCACAACCCCAGGAAACCCACCAGAATGAATCCATTGGGCATGACAAATTAAATGCAAAGGGAGAGAATCCAACAAAAAGAAAAAGTCATGACAAGGCTTTTAAAACTTTTAACTTCATCTCCCTAATGAGTGTATAATTCAATCTTGTTATTGTACTGATTAGTATTTTTCTGATTCCAGAGTTGCACACCTTTCCTTGCACTATGCTGACTATTTATCATCTTCTTATGTCTACTTTTTAATTGGGTTGTCTATTAATGAGCTCTAAGAATTCTTTATATATTCTGGTCATAGGTTATATGCATTGTAAATATGGTCTGTTTAAGGACTACTTTTCATTTTAATGATGTCATTTAAAGTTCTAAATATTGATGGAATCTCATTTATCAATTTATTTTCTTTTATACATCATGTTTTTTGTATCCTAGGTAGTTCTTGCCTACCCTGAATTCATAAATATTTTCCCTTATAATTTCTTCTTAAAGTTTCATACTTTTAGCCTTTCTTATTTAGGTTCATAGATCCCTTCAAGTTATTTTCATGTATGGAAAAAAAGGGTTGAGGTTAAGTTTTTATATACGGATACCAGGTGTTCTAGTGCCGTTTGCTGAAAACATTATCTCTTCCTCGGCTCTTGAATTGAGTTTATATTCTATAAAATGCTAATGTTAAATAATCTTTCAAAAATCAGTGGACCATATATTTGTGGTTCTATTTCTAGATTCTTTTTTATTGCAATGATTTATATGTCTTTCCTTACACCGATACTGCCTTGATTACTGTAGCTTTAGAAGAAGTCTTAAAATTAGGTACTAAACGTCTTTCAAAACTGTTTTTGTTTTTGTTTTTGTTTTTAACTTTTCTAAGTCCTTTGTACTCCTACATAACTTTCAAATTTCAATATCCAGTTCTTCATTTATAGCAATTATATACAGAGCTGAATTTTTATATATACCTTGTGTTTTCTAATCCTGCTAAATTCAAGTACAAGTTCTAGGGGCTCCTAGAGATTTCTTAGTATTTTCTCTGTAGATGATCATTTCATCTACATATAAAGACTTTGCTTCTGCCATGCCAATCCTATCCTAGTTGTGTCATTTTATTGCCACACTATTTTGGTGGCGCCTAGGTTTCAAAGTTTAATGGACAGATAAAGAGTAAGCATATCTGCCCTTGTTCCCCACTTTAAGGAGAAAGCATTGTATCTTCTCCATTCATAGAAGGAGTTCTCGCTGGAAGTATGGAGTACATGTCTTTAATCTGTTGAGAAGTTTTTGTTCTACTTCTAGTCTCCTGATAGCTTTTACCATGAACAGCTGTAGAATTTAGTCCAATACTCTTTCTTCAACTAGTGACAGGATCATATGGCTTTTTCCTTTCCTCTGTTAAAATGATGAATTTTGGGGGTGGATCCTCCAATGCTGAACTAACACTGCCATCCCTATAACAAAACCATTTTCTACATACTGCCAGATCTGACTTCTAATAGTTTGTTTTGTTAAACAAATTTCTATCTATGTTCATACTTTTTCTTCTATTATCTTTATCCAGTTTTAGGATTAGCACAATGTTGATTTCCTAAAATGAGTGGAGAAGTGTTCCTTCTTTTTTCTGCTTTAATTGTTTGATATAATTTGTCAGTTAAAATGTTTATGAGCCTGCTGTTGTCATATAGGTAGGTTTTCAAACTAGGAATATATTTTCTTTAATGGGTGCTATTCAAATTTTAAATTTTCTCTAGAGTTAGTTTCATTGATTTGTCTTCCAAGTTACTTCTTAGAAGTTGTCAAATTTATTTCAAAAAAGATTTTTGTAATATGCTTTCTATTTCCTTTTAAATTCTGTAAAATCTGTGGTAATGTCTCCTAGATCTTAATATTGTAATTTAAAAAATATATAACTGATATTGTGTAACAGGAAGAAAAGGTCTAAAAGAGCAGGGGAATTGGGAGGGGTAGGGAAAGGGAAAAAAGGGAAAGGAAAAATATGAGAAGAGGAAAAAAAATGGAAACAAGGTCTTTGCAAATAGGGAAGGGTGGAGGGGGTGAAGGGAGGTCAAGGGAAGGGGAAAAAAAATAAGAACCAAGAGACTCATATAATGGTACAAGATCCCACTGATGAATGTAACTGTATTTTATACCTAAAATGTACCAATAAAGTTAATGGGGAAAAATTATCTATGCTCAATTTAAATAGAAATTATACAATTGGGGGAAAGGTAGCATGTATTTGTATGTGTTTGTACACACAGTCTATATAAGTTTTGCTACTGAACACCTCAAATTTGCTAATCAACAATTTTACATCTTGCATCTCTTAGTGGAAATACATTTTTTTCATGCCACAATGACAAAATTCTTTAAAAACACAACAAGAAACCACAAAGGATTTAATTTCTGATTACAGTATTCTCAAAACTGTCAGGAAGAGAAATAAATACAAGAAAAAATGCAGAATATTACATGAAAGTGGAAAGTCACAAGTCTCAGTAGTACTGCTACCAAGGTTTTTGCTTGTGGATATGCATGCAAATGTTGATAATAGTGCCACTACAACTACATAGAGACATTCTTTTTTTTTTTTCAATTCTTTTATTGGTACATTTTAGGTATACAACACAATTGTATTTCTCACTGGGAACTTGTACCTTTATATGATGCATCTTGGTTCTTATTTTTTTCCCATTCCTAGCCCTCCCTTCATCCCCTCCACCCTTCCCTACTTACAAAGACTTTATTTCCATTTTTTCCATTTCTCATCATTTTTCCTTTCCCTTCTTTCCTTTCCCCTGCCCCTTCCACTACCCCTACCCCTTTGGACCTTTTCTTCCTATTTTGCATTATTGATTATTCATTCTAATCATTGGTACATTTTAGGTATACAATATAATGACATTCATCATTGGAAATTTGCATCTTTACATAATCTCTTTTGCTTCCCATCTTTCACCCTTGCCCAGTCCTCCCTTCAACCCCTCCATTCCTCCCTATTTACAAAGATTTTGTTCCTATTTTTCCATTTTCTCATATTAATTCCATTCCCTTCTTTCCTTTCCCCTACCAATCCCCCCTCCTTCCCCTTTGCCCCTTTAAATTCTATTTCATATTACCTATTGTACATTTTAGTCCCTATTTACACTTTCAGTTTCTCACACCAGAGAAATTATTTGGTATTTATACATGTGTGTCCTATTTATTTCACTTAAGAGTATCACCTCGATGTGCATCCACTTAGCTATACATGTCTCTAATTTCTCATTTTTTATGGCTGAGTAGTACTCCATTTTATAAAAAAAAAACACATTTTCTTTATCTAGTCTCCAGTTGATGGGCATTTGGGCTGTTTCCAAGTTTTAGCTATCACAAACTGTGCTGCTATGAACATGGGTGCACATATATCACTGTGGTATGATTCTTTTAGTTGTTTGGGGAAGATACTCAGCAGTGGAATAGCTGGGTCAAATGGGACTTCCAGTCCTAGTTCTTTGAGGTATCTCCCTACTGATTTCCACAGTGGTTACACCAGTCTACACTCCCACCAGCAGTGGAGCAGGGTTCCTCTTTCCCCACAGCCCCGCCAGCATTGGTTATTGGTTCATTTCATGATAGCAGCCATTCTTTCTGGAGTGAGGTGGAATCTCAGCATTGTTTTCATTTGCATCTCTCGAATGACCAGTGATGTTGAACATTTTTTCATATATTTATTTGCTATTTCTACTTCTTTGTCTGCAAAATGTCTGTTCATTTCAGATGCCCATTTTCGGATTGGGTCTTTAAATTTGGGAGGTCTGATCTTTTTAAGTTCTTTATAGATTTGAGATAGTAGACCTTTGTCTGAGGAAGAGCAGGTGAAGTTTTTTTCCCACATTGTGGGTTGTCTCTTCACACTGCTGGTGGTTTCTCTTGCTGTGTAGAAGCCTTTTAATAAGAAGAGATCCCACTTGTTGATTGTTTGTGCTAGTTCACGGGCAACTGAGGTTTTGTTCATAAAATCTTTTCCTACACCGATGTCTTCAAGGGTTCTACCTAACCTCTGTTCCAACTAGTTCAGAGTTTCTATTTTAATATTTAGATCTTAAATCCATTTTGATTTTAGTTTAGTGCATGTTGAGAGATATAGGTCTAGTTTTAATCTTTGGTAAGTTGAAACCCAATTTTTCCAGCACCATTTATTAAAGAGGCTATCTTTCCTCCAGTGAGGGTGTTTGACTCCTTTATCGAAGATAAGATGGCCGAGTGTGTCTGGCATTGTTTCTGCATCTTCTAATCTGTTCCACTGGTCCTCAGGTCTGTTTCTTTGCCAGTACCATGCTATTTTTATCACAGTAGCTTTGTAGTAGAGTTGCAGGTTGGGGATTGTGATACCCCCTGCCATGTCTCTGTTACCTAGAATTGCTTTTGCTATTCTGGGTCTCTTCTGGTTCCAAATGAATTTTTGGATTGTTTTCTCAAGGTCCGTGAAGTACACTGCTGGGATCTCAATTGGAATTGCATTGAATCTATATAGCAGTTTTGGAAGTATGGCCATTTTCACTATATTAATACTCCCTACCCAGGAGCAAGGGATGTCTGTCCATTTTCTAATATCATTTTCAATCTCTCTTTTCAGAGTGCTATAGTTTTCAGAGAAGAGGTCTTTGATTTCTTTCGTTGGGTTGATTCCTAGGTATTTCAGTTTCTTAGATGCTATTGTGAAAGGAATTGTTTGCCCTATTTCTCTCTCAGTGAGTCTGTCATTGGTGTAGAGGAAAGCTATTGATTTTTGTGTGTTGACCTTGTAACCAACTACTTGACTGAAGTTGGTTATTAAGTCTTGAAGATTTTTGGTGGAGTTCTTGGGGTCTTCTATATAAAATATCATGTCATCTAAAAATAATGACAATTGGACTTCTTCATTTCCTATCTTTATTCCTGTTATTTCTTTCTCTTGTCTAATTGCCGTGGCTAGTGTTTCCAGAACTATATTGAACAAGAGTGGTGATAGTGGACATCCTTGTCTTGTTCCTGATTTTAGTGTGAAGGATTTCAGTTTTGTCCATTTAGTGCGATATTGGCTGTTGGTTTTTCATAGATGGCTTTTATCAGTTTGAGGTAGGGGCCATCTATTCCAATTTTTTGTAGAGTTTTTATCATAAATGCATGTTGGATTTTGTCAAATGCTTTTTCTGCATCTATGGAGATAATCACATGGTTTTTGTCCTTGGCTCTATTGATATAGTGTATTACATTGATTGATTTGTACATGTTGAACCATCCCTGCATCCCTGGGATGAATCCCACTTGATCAGGGTGGATGATCTTCTTGATGATCTTCTGCATTCTATTTGCCAGTATCTTATTAAGGACTTTTGCATCTGTGTTCATTAGTGAGATTGGCCAATAGTTCTCCTTTTCGGTTGGGTCTTTCTCTGCTTTGGGGATCAAGGTAATGCTTGCTTCCAGGAATGAATTTGGGGGTATTGCTTCCCTTTCAATTTCATTGAAGAGTTTAAACAGTAGTGGCCCCAGTTCCTCTCTAAATGTCTTGTAGAATTCAGCAGTGAAGCCATCAGGGCCCAGGGTTTTCTTAGTTGATAAGTTTTTAATTACATTTTCAATTTCACTGGTTGATATTGGGTTGTTTAGAATATTTAGGTCTTCTTCATTCAACTTTGGTAATTCATATGTATCTAGGAATCTGTCCATTTCTTCTGTGTTGTCCATCTTATTGGTGTATAGGCTCTGGAAGTAGGTATTGATGATCCTCTGGATTTCTGCTGGGTCTGTTGGAATTTCACCCTTTTCATTTCTAATTGCATGGATTTGGGCCTTTGCTTTCCTTTTTCTGATAAGGTTGGCTAAGGGTTTGTCAATTTTGTTGATTCTTTCAAAGAACCAACTCTTGGCTTCATTGATTTTTTTGTATCATTCTCTTATTCTCCATTGCATTGATTTCTCCTCTGATCTTTATAATTTCCTTATATGAAGCTTTGGGGTTGTCCTGCTCTTCTTTTTCTAGAAGCTTGAGGTTCAGCATCAGGTTGTTTAATTGGGCTCATTCTGTTTTCCTAATATGCATATTCAGTGCTGTGAATTTGCCTTGTAAGATTGCTTTCATTGTGTCCCATAGATTCTGATATGTTGTATTGTCATTGTCATTTAATTGAAGGAACTGTCTGATTTCTTCTTTAATTTCCTCTATGACCCATTGGTTACTCAGAGGCGTGTTGTTCAATTTCCATGAGTTTATGAAATTTTTTGAGTTTCTTTTGCTATGGATCTCCAATTGCATCGCACTATGGTCTGATAATATACAAGGGATAACTTCAATTCCTTTGCACTTACTTAAACATGTTCTATGTGTGATTGTATGGCCTATTTTGGAGAATGACCCATGTGCAGCTGAGAGGAATGTGTATTCTGATTTTGTGAGGTGGAAGACTCTGTAAACATCTGTTAAGTTCATTTGTTCACGAGTTTGATTGAGTTCTAGTACTTCATTACTTATTTTTAGTCTAGTTGATCTATCTCTTTGTGACAGTGGGGTGTTGAGGTCCCCCACTACAATTGTATTAGTGCATATATGACTTTTCATGTCCGTTAGTATTTGTTTTATATAGTTGGGTGCACTAGTGTTTGGTGCATAGATATTTATGATTGTCATCTCTTCCTCTTGGATTCTTCCCTTTACAAGGATGTAGTGTCCTTCTTCATCTCTCTTAATCAGTGTTGCTTTCAAATCTACTTGATCTGCCAAGAGGATAGCTACTCCTGCTTTTTTTCAGGTTCCTGTCACATGGAGGATTGTTTTCCACCCTTTAACTTTCAGACTATGAGTTTCCTTTTGAATTAAGTGTGTTTCTTGTATGCAGCATATTGTTGGATTTTGCTTCTTGACCCATTCTGCCAGTCTATTTCTTTTGATTGGTGAATTGAGACCATTAACATTGATAGTTATAACTGAAATGTATTGACTTATCATTACCATGACTTTTTCATTTTGTTTTTGTTTTGTTTTGTTTGGTACTGGGAATCGAACTCAGGTCCTTGCATTTGCAAGGCAGGTGAGGGAACCACTGGGCTAAATTCCTGGCCCAACTTTTTCTTTTTGTTGAGTTCTCCCCATTTACCTTTAATTTCTTGTCATGCCAGATGGGTTTATTCTGCTTTGCTTCCTGGGGTTGTGATCCTCCACGTCTGTTCCTAGGATATTGTGTAAAATTCTTTGGAGTGCTGGCTTGGTATTCACGAAGTTCCTAAGGTGCTCTTTGTCATGAAAGTATCTTATTTCTCCATCAATTTTGAAAGATAGTTTTGCAGGGTACATCAATCTGGGTTGGAGGCTATTTTCCTTCTCTCTGTTTTTTGTTTTTTTTTAAGAGGCTGTTTTCTTTTAGGGCTTGAAATATGTCACTCCAAGTTCTTCTTACCTTGATGGTTTGTGTTGAGAAGTCTGCTGTGATTCTGATGGGCTTTCCTTTGTATGTGATTTGTTTCTTTTCTCTAACTGCTTGTAGAACTTTGTTCTTCTGTTGAGTTTCTGGAATCTTAACAATTATATGCCTATGTGTAGATTTTTTTTTGATCAAGGCTATTTGGAGTCCTATATGCCTCACTTATCTGTATGTCAAGCTCTTTTAGCCTCCTTGGAAAGTTTTCTGCCATCACTTCTGTGAACAGTTTTTTTATGTCATCTGCACTCTCTCCTCTTTCTTCATTGACTCCAATCAGTCTTATGTTATTCTTCTTTGAATTGTCTAGCAGCTGCCATTGACTTCTTGTGTTCTCTTACAATTTTAAAGCCATTTTTCTTTTCCTGGTCACTAATTGCAATCTTATCTTCTATATCTGAAATTCTATCCTCACATTGGTTCATTCTGCTGTGCAGACTTTCAGTGGAGTTTTCCATGTCCTGGAAATCTATTTGCATCTGTTTTATGGATTCCATTTGTTTCCTATGTTGGGATTCCATCATGTTCCTCAGCTCCTCTCTAGATTTATTAATCATGTCTTGCACTAGGAGCACAATTTCTCCTGTTATCTGAGAAATATTTCTGATTTCATTTTTTCCAGATCCCCTTTTGTTGCCAGTTCATTGGGTCCAGGTGGTTGAGTATCAGAGTGTTCCATCTCAGTTCCCTTTGGGGTTGCTGTAGGTGATCTGGAAGTCTGGTTTTGAGACTTATTTATGTGTTTTCTCATTTCGACTGGGGGGGTCGGGCTGTTGGCACCTGCACGGATTACCTCCTCTGAGCTGGGAGAGGTGGGCAAGGGGCCGGGAGCGGCTGTAGGGATGGTGGCCCAAAAGCCCCTTCCTCTGGGCCAGGAGCAGTGGGATGGTTGGCAGCCCAGAACCCCCTTCCTCTGGACCAGAAGCAGTGGGACGGTGGCTCAGAAGCCCCTACCTCTGGGCAGGAATTCTTTAAATGCTGAGAACTTGATTAGCTCCAGTACAGTGGTCTGGTGGTCCAGTGTCCTCTGGTCTTTGTAGTGTGGAACCAGGTGGCTGTACAGAGAAGAGGCCAAAGGAGCAGGGGGTGGGGGTCCAGTGGATTGCTGCCAGAGTGGCTGATTCGGTGTTTTCAGCAGGACTTGCGACCTCGGGACCGCATCTGCAGACCTACCTGTCTGCAGCGGGCTGATTCGGTGTTTTCAGCGCAACTCTACATAGAGACATTCTACAGATTTGTCTCAGGCCAAGAAGAAGAATAGAATGATAGGAAAAACATGGTGTGGGAGTGAAGACAGAAGTAAGGTAAGGAAAAAACAACACCACATCTTTGCTGCAACCACCCACAACTCTTTGAGATAAATCTTTCAGGTGGTGAATGCATTGTTTAAATGCAAAGTAGTCATAAAGACAGGGCCAGCATTGCTTTCTGCTCTGTATACTCTATACTTACAGGAAGGAAAATTTTTTAAGTCAGAGTGTGCAGAAAATAAATCAGTACCAGAACCTTGTACAGTATACTCAGATATTCAAATTTTGAGATTTTTCTTCTTCCTCTAAAACGAAAAAGAAAAAACATGGAATTTGAAGGGTTATTTCTCCTTTTACTCTAATATTTTAGTTCCTAGTCTAGCAGAATTAAGAAGAGATAATTGCATTAATTTAGTTTGGAGAATCACTTGTATAAGTTCAATAATCAGAAGGAAATAAACATGACTCCAATTTTTTCTACTTCAGATAATGGAAGAAATGTGGTACTAAGCCCTGGTAAAATTTGCACCAGTGCATTAAAGCAAATAAGCCCATAAATCACTGATGGAAAGAGCTTAAGAGACCCACTAATGTGAAGATTACTCGCCCTTTCATTTTTGAAGTATTATTCAAGCCAGGCATGGTGGGCCACACCCATAGTCTCAGCTGCTAGGACTCACACCTAACAACTGCTTAAGAATGGGAGTTCAAGGCCAGCCTGTGCAGTGAAGCAAGAACCCATTTCAAAAAGGAAAAAAAAAAAAGAGGCTTTAAAATCTTCTTCAGTGGACATCTTTACTTCTGTTTTGATGCACAAGGTATGGAATCAGAAAATACTTCCTCTCTGTCTGGAAATTTTTCATCTCAAAGTATGATGACCAGCTGCCCATGCTGGTGACTAATACTTGGTTCTTAGCTCATCTTTTGCTTTAATTTCCTGTAATGATAGGAAAAGATCAGAGTGACACAAGCAAAAGATTGTGTGTACCTTGAACAGCTGTTGGGGCATGTTGTTTGTATGTTCTTTACCAATTTTCAGGATAAATTACCTCCAAATTTCATTGTCCACATATTTTCCTTTTAACTGGAATGGCCAAAACTATGTGAATTATGCATATAATTTGTATATTTTTAATTGTATTTCAGAAACCACGTTAAGTAGTATAAATTGGCTGACAATATAGGAGGGAGAATTGGCAGCAGCCATGATAAACTCACCAAGTAGGCTCCTGCGTGACTTTCGCAATGGGTGTTGCATTAATCTCCCCATACACCTACTTGGCTCAAGCTCCTCCTGCAGCACTCTATACACATGTCACGTTATCAGTGAGGTCTTTCCTGGTTACCCTAAAGAAAATAGTATCTCCACCCTCAGCAGTACTCTAGGCCTTATTTTTGTCAGAACACCTGTAAATGCTACCACCAGCCACTCTATGCTGTTTTCTTGTTTATTTATTACCTGTCCTTCTGCACACAAATAAGCTCCATGTAGAAAGGGACTAAAACCTGGTCTATAAGAAGCACTAAGTATATATTTGTTAAATAAATAAATAAATGATGTGATTTAAGTGCATTTGTTATTTAGGACCATCTGTTTTCTCATTTTGTTTTGCTTTTATTATGCTTGCCTTTGACGCTACCGAAACTCATTCATTTTTGCCAACTGCAAAATTAATATCTATGATTCAAATGCTCTTTTATGTCAGCATTTTTAATAATGCTAAGCCCATTCCTTCAAAAGTATCATGAAGCAAATTCTCTACCAACAACCCACAGTGCTAGTTTTAACTCCTGATTTTTTAATTCAATGAAGTTTGTTCAGATGCTGTCTTAACACCTCACTCTGCCCACACCACCCATGCATCAAAGATGGCTTAGGTCATAACTCTGCTAGAATAACACCCCTTCACACGCATAGAAAACCTTTCTCCCAAACTTACAATAGATTCTATATTAATTAATTGCCTCATTTAACAGCTCTGTAAGTAAGAAAGTATTGTTTTGCTTTTATAGATAGTAAGTCTCAAAAGAAGGGAATAAAAACCATAATCTCCTCCTGTAGTAAGAACACCAGGGGTACAAGAAAAGATGAACTAAATCCACCTTTATGCAGTGATTTGAGAGGGATGTTAATGATTTAATGGCAAAAACATGAGTGTATTTAATTACTATCTTCCTCTCGGAGGTACAAAGACTACTTCCAAGTTGTATTTCACAACTATAAATGAAATCAGTATGTATCATCTGCACTTGGTTTTAACTAAGTCTTTTCTGCTTACTTCAGAAACTATTTTGACTCCTTCATTCACAACTATATGGCAATGAGAAACATAGAATAAAATATATCTTGGCCTCTATGAAAACTTAAGATATAGTAAGGGAAGTGAGACACAAATTCACATAACTACAATTTAAAATTAGTAAATTATAAACACTGTAATAGAGATTCAAAACACTAGGCATTTACAGATGGATACACCAAGTCTGGAAGTGAGGAATGCAGGTGGCCCATGATGGATCTCTTCTTTGGGACTGGAACTTAGAAGAAAAGAAAGAAAAAAAACTACACTTGTGAAGATGAATATTTTCTCATGAAAAAAAATAAGGGAATTCACTGTGCATCTGCCAACTGAATTTCCAGGTTAGTGACTTTCAGTGAGTCTAGTTTTCCAGAAAGTTTCCACTTTTATGTATTTATACAACATTTTCTTCGTTCTTCTGTTGATGGGCACTCATGTTGATTCTATTTCTTATCTATTTTGATTACTGTCACCATCAACATGGGAGCATAAACTTTTCTTTGACAAATTGATTGGAAGTTTTATTTTTATTTTTTGAAGAGCCTCCATACTGTTTTCTATAATGACTATGCAAAGTCACATTTTCCTTACCAGTTTATTGCTACATCCTTGTTAAGAGTTTTTGTCTTCTTTTTGGTAGCAGCCATTCTAACACATAAGGTGATATGTCTCTGAGGTTTGAATTTGCATTTCCCTGATGATTAAGGGAATTACGTATTTTCTTCATAAACTTGTTGGCCTTTTATATATCTTCTTTTGAGAAATATTTATTCAAGTTTTTGTCCATTTTTTATTTGGTTATTTGTTTCTTGCTGTTGAGTTGTTTGGGTTTCATAATTTTTGGATATTAACTCCTTATCAGACATATGGTTGCAAATTGTTTCTCCTGCTCCAAAGAGAATCAGCATTCTGTTGAGTTTTCCCTCTGCTGGGCAGAAGCTTTTTAATTTAATGCACTATCACTTGTCTATTTTGCTTTTGCTGCTTTGCTTTTGGGGTCATATCTAAGAAATCATTGCCCAGATCAATTTCTAGAAAAGTTTTTGATTTCTCTAAGTTTTTATTCTGGTGATTTTGCAGTTTCAGGTCTTAAGTTTAAGACTTTAATTCATTTTGAGTTGATTTTTGTATATCCTGTTAGGTAAAGGTCTAAATTTCTTCTTGAATGTTGAGCATACTTAGTTTTCCCAACAGTGCTTTTTTTTTTTTTTACAAATTAATATTGATATTTATTTTTTTATTTTTATTTTTCCCCATTAACTTTATTGGTACATTTTAGGTATAAAATACAGTTACATTCATCATTGGGATCTTGTACCATTTCATGAGTCTCTTGGTTCTTATTTTTTTCCCCTTCCCTTGACCTCCCTTCACCCCCTCCACCCTTCCCTATTTGCAAAGAACTTGTTTCCATTTTTTTCCTCTTCTCATATTTTTTCCTTTCCCTTTTCTCCCTTCCCCTACCCCTCCCAATTCCCCTGCTCTTTTAGACCTTTTCTTCCTGTTACACAATATCAGTTATACATTTTTTAAATTACAATATTAAGATCTAGGAGACATTATCATAGATTTTACAGAATTTAAAAGGATATAGAAAGCATATTACAAAAATCTTTTTTGAAATAAATTTGACAACTTCTAAGAAGTAACTTGGAAGACAAATTAATGAAACTAACTCTGGAGGAAATATAAAATTTGAATATCACCTATTAAAGAAAGTATATTCCTAGTTTGAAAACCTACCTATATGACAACAGCAGGCTCATAAACATTTTAACTGACAAATTATATCAAACAATTGAAGCAGAAAAAAGAAGGAACACTTCTCCCCTCATTTTAGGAAATCAACATTGTGCTAATCCTAAAACTGGATAAAGATAATAGAAGAAAAAAGTATGAACATAGATAGAAATTTGTTTAACAAAACAAACTGTTAGAAGTGAGATCTGGCAGTATGTAGAAAGTGGTTTTATTATAGGGATGGCAGTGTTGATTCAGCTTTGGAAGATCCACCCCCAAATTCATCATTTTAACAGAGGAAAGGAGAAAGCCATATGATCCTGTCACTAGTTGGAGAAGGAGTATTGGAGCAAATTCTACAGCTGTTCATGGTAAAAGCTATCAGGAGACTAGAAGTAGAACAGACAGAACCTTCTCAACAGATCAAAGACATGTACTCCATACTTGCAACAAAAACTCCTTCTATGAATGGAGAAGATACAATGCTTTCTCCCTAAAGTGGGGAACAAGGGCATATATCCCTACTCTTCACCTGTCCATTAGATTTTGAAACATAGGTCTAAACCAAAATAGTGTGGCAATAAAATGATACAACTAGGATAGGATTGGCACAGCAGAAGCAAAATCTTTATATGTAGATGAAATGATCATCTACAGAGAAAATACTAAGAAATCTCTAGGAGCCCCTAGAACTTGCACTTGAATTTAGCAGGATTAGAAAACACAAGGTATATATAAAAATTCAGGTCTGTGTATACTTGCTATAAATGAAGAACTGGATATTGAAATTTAAAAGTTATGTAGGAGTACAAAGGACCCAGAAAAGCCAAAAACAAAAACAAAAACAGTCCAACACTGCTTATTGAGGAGACCATCCTTCAACAACTGGCCATTAGGAGTCTTCTGTGATCCATGTGAATTTTAGGATTATTTTTCTATTTCTATGAAAATACATCATTAAAATTTTGATAAAGATTTCACGGAGTCTGTAAAGTGCTCTTAGTAGTATGGATATCTTAACAATTTGATCCTTTTGATGCATTAAAATGGCCTAGCTTTCCATTTATATGTATCTTCTTCAATTTATTTCATTAACATTTTGTAGTTTTCAGTGTACAGCTCTTTTACTTTCTTAGTTGAATTTATTTCTAAGTATTTTGTTTTATTTTTGAGCTATTATAAGTGTGTTTTTTTAAAATTTCTTTTTTGGTTCGGTCATTGTTAGCATACAGAAATGCTACTGATTTTTGTAGGTTGACTCTGCATCCTGTAACTTTACTAAATTAGTTTATTAGCTCTAATAGTTTTTTGGTAGTCTTTGGGATTTTCTATGTATAACATCATATCATCTGCAAACATTATTTTATTCCATTCTTTCTAATTTGGATGCTTCTTTTCTGTTCTTGCCTAGTTTCTCTGGCTATGACTTCCATCACTATTCTGAATAGAATTGGTAATCATGGGTATCCTTCTCTTGTTCCTGATCTTAAAGGGAAAGCTTTCAGCTTCTTAACATCAAGTATGATATTTGCTATATGCAACCTTTAATATGTTGAGGCATATTTCTTCTATACTTAATTTATTGAGAATTTTTATCATAAGAAGTTGTTGAATTTTGTCAAATGCTTTTTTTGCATCTATTGTGATGATTATATGATTTTATCCTTCATTCTGTTAATATGGTGAATTATATTTGATTTATATATATTGAATCATCATTGTATACTCAGAATAAATCTTATTTAATTATGCTGTTTAATTCTTTTTAACTTTTATTAATTTTGTTGAATAGAATTTTATTGAAGATTTCTGCATCTGTGGTCATCAAGCATGTTGACCTGTAATTTTCTTCTCTTGGAGTGTCTCTATTTGGCGTTGGTATCAGAGTAATGCTGTCCTTCTAATATGAGTTTGGAAGCTCTCTCTCTCTCTTTCAATATTTTGGAATAGTTCAAAAAGGATTGGTATTAATTCGTATATAAAGCCATAATGTCCTCCATTTTTATTTGTTGGGGTGTTCTATTATTGAAACAATCCCCTTAGTTGTCATTTGTCTATATAAATTTTCTATTCATGATTCCGTCTTGGTAGGTTGTACTAAGTACTGTAAACTTATCCATTTCTTCTAGGTTACTTCATTTTGAGGAGTATAACTGTTCATGTTTGTCTCTTATGATCTTTATATATCTGTAGTACTAGTTGTAACATCTCTTTCATTTATAATTTTACTTTAATCTTCTTTTCTCTTAGTCTAGCTAATGATTGGTAGATTTTGTTTGCCTTTCAAAAATCAATTCAGCTTCACTGATCTTTGCTATTATTTTTCCAATCTATTTAATTTTTCCTCCTCAAGTGTTTGTTCTTTCCTTATGCCAACTCAAGCTTTGTTCTTTTAGTGTATTAGAAGTGTAAAATTGGCTTGTTTATTTAAAAGAATTTTAACACTTTATATTCTTTTTTATGTTTTACACTTTTTTCTCACACCCTACATTTTTCTTTATCTTTATATTTTCTTTTTAGTGTTGCTTTTGTGCATTCCAAGGTTTTGTGATGGATTTCCATTTTGACTAGTCTCAAAGGTATTTTTCTTATTTCTCTACTGAGTTCTTTTTTAAAGGATTGGGTGTTCAGAAGTGTGTCAATTTCTACTTGTTTGGGAATTTTCTCATTTTTCTCCCATTATTCATTTCTGGTTTCATACCACTGTGATATTTATATGATTATATGACAATAAAGATACTTCATATGATTTTAACCTCCTCAAACTTGTTAAGGTATATCTTAAAACATAACATTATCTACCCTGGAGAATACTGCATGTGCTTTTTGTAAAGGATGTCTATTCTGTTCTTATAGAATGATATATGCTATACATATCTGCTAGGTCATTGATGTATCGTGTTGTTTGAGTCTACCATTTCCTTGTTGATTTTCTGTATGCATGATCTACGTATTGCTAAATGTGTGGTATTGAAGTCTGCTACTATTACTGTATTGTTGTCTTCTTACTCCTTAGTTCTGTTCATGTTTGGTTTATATATTTAGTCACTTGATGTTAGGCACATATATATCTGTTTGTTGTAATTCTTAATGAATTGACAATTTCATCATATAATAATAATAATAAAGATGATCATTCCTTCTTTGTCTCTTTCAACCATTTGTGACCCAACAGCTACCTTATCTAATTCCCAAGGACAAAGGAAATTCACCCTATTTATCAATTTCATATTGGAAAAACCGGTACATCTTTTTAAAAACTCTGTCCTTCAGATATAATTATATGATTCTACTGAGGATAGAGTAATCAGTATCACAATATCCTTCCACTAATAACAAAAATATATAACTGAAAGTTTTATCCAGGTGTTTTACAAAACGCAGTTCAAGATTCCCAGGGAGATGTTAAATCCAAAGGTTAAATTTTCTGATGGTTCAATACTGCTTGTGGGAACAGTTTTTTAACCATACTGCAGAAAGCTGGAATTCAAGAAGGACACTGAGGCTCTGATGAGTTGAAGTGAAGCTTACAGGAGGCAGCCTACATATCTAGAAGATATAGGATGAGAATTTGGCAGGTTCTGAAGTACACATGGGGAGTTCTGTGAGTCCACATCTGACAGCTGGACTCTTCATGCACAGTGAGACACCATCCAAGGCTCATCAAACAGCAGCTACTATGAAGACAAGATATGAATTATGATACAAGAAGGTAAGTAGAACTATGAGATGACCAGTTTCTTGAGATGTTAAGTGTTTGAGCCCACCAGTGTGGAGATAATCCACTAACACCTGTCAACATTCCCTAGCACATCCATTTGAAACAGCACAAAATCTGAACTTTTGGGGGTATTAACCACACATGACAGAGTAACCCTGAAAAGCAGGCACCAATGAGATCACTATACTAGCAACAAAGTCTTTCTTTGACCAGCAATAATTGACTGGCAAACTTTGCAAACATGCACACACACACACACACACACACACACACACACACACACACACACACCACAAGGGAAACATGAGAAGACAAGACAACAAGCTATCTCCCAATACACAACTCCCAGAGCCAATCCATAGGAGACAGATGGTGTATCATAGGGTTCACTAGAGGAACAGATTTAATGTATTACATTATATGATATACAAAGAATTTACAAAGTAGGATTACGGTCTACAGAATCAGGGGTGGAAGAATACAAAAGGACCACCTGCACCCTGGAGAGCCAGAGGATCCAGTCAAAAGTCAAAGGCTTGGAGCTCACTGCAGAGTCCTGTGTGATTTCATATTGGAGATTCAAAGGTTTGGATTGGAAGGCTGAAGAGTCTGCGCTGGAAGCCTGGAGACGGACGTCCAAAGGCAATGGGGAAAACTAGAGCTTCTCCAAAGGAACAAAAATGAGACTTCCTTTTGTCCCTTTTTATTCCATCTAGGCTACAAGTTTGTTGGTTAATGCCACCTATGTCCAGAGTGGGTCTTCACTCTTATGTAAATTATTCATCCAAATACCCATAACTGTGTTAGGCTAATCCACTAGACATTTCTTATTCAATTTGGCACCACAAGGAACTATCACAGATGAGGAGGAAGTCAAAAGGCAAAGTGCTGAATTACAAAACATGTTAAAAGAGGAGACAAAAACCCCAGATCAATAAGGTACTTGGTTCAAATATGATATAACTATAAATACAATGGACTAATTGAACAAAAAGATCAGTGAGCTTATAAAAGAAACTAATAAATATATATCTGAGTTAAGCAAAATGATACTAAACATAACTGAACACTTTAGTAAAGAATTAGAACCTGTGAAAAGGCACCAGAAATAAATACAGGAGATTAAAAATTCTATTAAAAATATGAGCAGCAGAAGTGAACAATATGAGGAGAGAGTGTCAGAATCATAAAATAAGACTGATGCAGGTGATCATATACTCAGAGGCACCTTGAAAACAAGAGAAGATGGAAAATGGAATCAACAGCTGGTAGATGATACAAAAAAGACTAATCTAAGATTAGGTGGAATTAGTGAAAAATCAAAAGACAGAAAAAATGGCATAAAAATCCTGTTTGCAAAAATAATAGCAGAAAACTTTCAAAATATAGAGAAAGAATTTAACATAAAGATAAGCAAGACATATAGAACCCCAAATAGGTATAATCCGAAAAGAACCTCTCCATGAGTCATCACAGTCAAAATCCTAAGAAGTCCAACACAAATGTAGAATATTAAAGCTGTTAGAAAAAAAGAACAAATCACTTACCAAGGTAAACCCATTCAAGTTACAGCAGATTTCTTCACACAAACCTTAAGGCCAGGAGACCTTGGAGTGAAGCGTTTCAAACCCTAAAAGAAAACAACTTCCAACCCAGTCTGATTTATCCTGCAAAATTATCTCTCAAAATTGATGGAGAAAGAAGATCTTCCCATGACAAACAGCACCATAAGCAATTTATGACCACCAAACCGACCCTTTAAAAAATTCTTAAGGACAAACTAGAAAGAGAAAATGAAGGCAAAAAGTCTAATGGGATTAATAAACCAGGAAAAATGGGCAGTTATGCAGAAGGAAAAAAAAAGGAATCAAACAGAAAAATAAAGTAAGGACAGGAATAAGTTGATATTTTCAATAAGAACTCTCAATACGACAGGTCTCAACTCCCCAGTCAAAAGACCCAACTGGTAGATTGGATCATAAAACAAAACCCAATGGTATGCTGTATACAAGAAACACACACAATACAAAAAGAAACCCATGGGCCTGGGATTTAGCTCAGTGGTTCCACTGCTGGCCTCACAAGCACAAGGTCCTAAGTTCGATCCCCGGTTCAAAAAAAAAAATCCATAAGACTAAAAATCAAATGATGGAAAAATGATATTGCATGTCACAGGAGCCCCAAAATAAGCAGGAGTAGCTCCTATCTTCAAACAAAGTGGACTTCAATCCAAAATTGATCAGAAGAGGGAAAGAAGGTCACTATGTAGTGATTAGGGGAACAAGTCAACAGGGAGAGGTAGTAACCATACACACAGCAAACACTGGCACACCCAACTTCATAAAATAGACATTAATGGACATAAAAATCAGATAAACATCAACACTATTACAACAGGAAACTTCAATACCCTGCTATAAAAAATAGATCAACTAGTCAAAATGCCAACAAAGAAATATCAGAGGTTAAACCACATCTCTGAACAAATAAATGTAACAAATATATAGTCTTCCACCCCACAACAATAAAATACATATTATTCTCATAAGCACATGGAACTTTGTCTAAAATAAACCACATACTAGCCCATAAAGCATGCTTAAATAAATATAAAAGAATTGAGATTAACCCAGGCATGTTATCAGATAATGGTGCAATGAAATTAGAAATCAATGGCAAAAAAACTACAGAAATTATGCAAACAAGTGGAAATGATAATCTATTTGTGAACAAACAATGAGTCACAGAAGAAATCATGGAAGAATTAGATAGTTCCTAGTACCAAATGATAATGCCAGTAAAACATTACAGAAGCTATGAGACACAATGAAATCAATCACAAGAAAGAAGCTTATAACTCTAAATGCCCAATTAGAAAAACAGAGTGAGCTCAAATCAATGACCTAATGATGTACTTCAATATCCTAGAAAAACAAGAACAATCCAAATCCAAAGCTAGTATAAGGAAGGTAATTATAGAGATCAGAGTAGAAACTAGTGAAATTCAGACTAAACAAAACAATATAAAGAATCAAACAAAGAGCTAGTCCTTAAAGAAATAAACAAAATAGAGAACCTCTTAACCAATCTTACCAAAAAAGCAAAGAAATAACCCATATCAATACAATTAGAAATGAAAAAGTTGAAATCACAATAGACACCACAAAAATCCTGAAGATTAGTAACTATCTCAAAACCCTTTACCTTGATAAATTGGAGAGTTCAGAGAAATGGATAGATTGCTACCTACACATGAATTACCAAAATTGAACCAAGAAGATATAAAAATCCTGAATATTTCAGTAACAGACAATAAAATTGAAGCAGCAATTAAAAACCTCCCAATAAAGAAAATCCCAGGCCCAACTGATTCACTACTGAATCCTACAAGAACTTCAGGGAAGATCTATCACTAATATTCCTCAAACTCTTAATAAAATCTGAAGACATTCCTGAAAGCTAGCATTACCCAAAACTAGACAAAGATCCAAGTAAAAGAGAAAACTACAGACCAATCTCTTTAATAAACATAGTCATAAAATACTCAACAAGATTTTGGCAAATAGAATGCAACAAATCATTAAGAAGATCATACATCATGGCCAAGTAGGATTCATCTCAGGAATGCAAAGATGGTTCAACATAGGCAGATCAAAAAATATAATACACTACATAAAAAGAAGGAAGGACAAAAATCACATGATCATCTCATTACACACAGAAAAGGAATCTGACAAAAGCCTACAGAAATTCATGATAAAAACCCTAAAGAAAATAGGTATAGAAGAACTTTATTTCAATCTAATAAAAGTCATTTATGACAAACCTACTGCCAACATATTAAATAAGGAACAGCTGAAAGATTTCTTCTAAAATCAGGAACAAAACAAAGATGTCCACTATCAACATTCTTGTTCAATACAGTACTCAAAACATTAACCAGAGCACTTCGTCAAGAGAAGGAAAAAAAGGGATATGTATAGCAAAGAAGTCAAATAAATATTATATGTAAATAACATCCTTTACTTACAAGACCCAAAATATTACAGTAAAGTCTTTCAGAATAACTAAATTGAGGAATGCAAGGTACTGAATCAACACAGAGAAAGCAATAGCATTTCTGTACACCAATAATGAACTCACTGAGAAAGAAATTAGGAAAACAATACTATTCACAATATCATTAAGAAAAATTAAATACTTAGAGATTAATCTAACCAAGGAGAAGAAAAACCATTTACAACAAAAACTACAGTACTCTGAAAAGGAAAATCAGAGGACATCACAAAATGGAAAGATATCCCCTGTTCCCGGATAGGCAGAACCAATATTACCAAAATGGCCATAGTTTCAAAACTGATATATAGATTTAATGCAATCCCAATCAAAATACTATAGCATTTCTCACAGAAATAGAGAAAATAATCTCAAAATTTATAGGAAACCCAGAATAGCAAAAATAATCCTGGTAAACAAGAGCTATCTTACAAAGATATACTGATAAAAACAGCATTTTAGTGGGACAAATACAGACATGTGGATCAATGGAAAAGAACAGCAGAAGCAGAAGCAACCTCAGACACATTCAACCAACTGATCTTTGACAAAGGGGCTAAAACATACTGGGAGAAAGACAGCCTCTTAAATAAATGGTAGCGGGAAAACTGGCTATACAGATTTAGAATGTTGAATCTAGGTCCATATCTCTTACCATGTAATAAACTAAAATAAAAATGGATCAAAAATCTAAATATTAAAACTAAACACTTAACCTGCTGGAAGATAAAATAAATAAAACTCTTAAGTATATAGGCAGAGGCAAAAATTCACAAGAAATAATACCAAGAATTAACAAATGGGATTATATCAATTTAGAAAACTTTTGCACAGCAAGGAAAATGACCAAAAGTGAAGAAACAACCTACAGGTGGAGAAAAAAGAATCTTTGCTGCTACTCCTCATAGAAGACTAATGTTTAGTATATCAAGATATCAAAATAATTATACCCTTCCACAGGAAAGAACCAATCAAAAATGGGCAAAGGAAACAAATGGAAACTTCTCAGAAGTACAACTGGCTAATAAATACATTTTAAAAAAAGTGTTCAGCATATCTGGCCAAGAGAAATGTAAATTAAAACAAAACTGAGGTTTCATCTTATTCCTGAAAGAATGGCTATCATCAAGAAATCAAAGAATAAAAATGCAAGTGAGGTTGGGGTAGGGGTTGTATTGTTTGTGGAAATGTAAAATAGTGCAAACACTGTGGAAATCAGTACTGGGATTCCTCAGAAAACTAAAACTAGGAATTCCATTTGACCCAGCTAGTCTCCTTTAGGTATCTTCCTGAAGCAGTTAAAGACATCATATTGTAGTGATACAGGCATACCTATGAAGCACAACTCATAATAGCTAAAACTTGGAAGCAGCCTATATATCTATCAACAGATGAATAAACGAAGGAAATGTGTTCTACATAATGGAATACTACTCTCTCTGCAATAAAGGAGGATAAATGTGAGTTATGTGTAAGAAAATTGGTGCAATTTTAGACCACAATGTTAAGTAAAATAAAATTGACATATGTGACTAAAAGTCACATGAGAAACCCACAATATAAATAAATTAAAGAACAAATAAAAGATAGATATAAGCAAAGAGTGAGATAGACGTTTTGTAAAAGGGGGCTAAGAGTTGGAGGGAGAGGGAAGAAGGATGGGAAAGGCGAGGTAGAAAAGTTAAGAAGTGTCATATACAGATACCAACTCCCCACGATAAGTCTAATCATTATGTACTGCAAACATGTACCAATAAAAAATATGAATAAAAAAATAAAAAATAGGGGCTGGGGATTTATCTCAGTGGTGCCACCACCTGCCTCACAAGTACAAGGTCCTGAGTTCAATCCTGGGTACAAAAAAAAAAAAATTTTTAAATAAATAAACAAAAAATAGGAAAAGAATTATAAATGAAATGATAACTGACATATAATGACAGCTATAAACAAAATGACAACTATAAATAAAATGGTAACTGATAGAAAAATATTTTTGAAATAGCTTAGTATATTTTCCTGGAAACTAAACAATACTATAATATCTTTTCATGAGTTGACGGGAAATTAGATAAGCCCTGAAGAGTTATGTAAATTATTATTAAAAATGATTTTTCAACAAATGAGTCAAAATAATAGTATTAAGTTTCTCCACTGTTTATAGCTAAAAGGTGTTGTCATTAATTTTGATTGGCTAAATTAGCTCAAAAGAAGGACAGCTTCAGGTTTTGAAATTGTTCATGATGAAATGCTGATTTAAGTTTGCCAGTGTATTTGTAGTATAATCTTTTGAACTGTGGCAGGACTTTACTTACGGGAAGAAACAAGCCTGAGAGAATATTAAACTGGAAATTGACTTCAGACTTATACACTGGAGAAGATGAGCCCCGGCAGGATCAGCTCACCCATGGAGATTCTTTAGGAAAAGAGGGGAGAAGTTTGTGCTCAGAGGGCAGGAGGCATGGCATTCTGCCCTGGCCATCATTCTCAAATGTCTGCGCAGTGGTCTTTAATTGGGCAGCTAGAAGTTTGATTTCTGGAATCTTTGTCTTTGGGTGATTTTAATTCCAAGATCATCTGGGAGACATATGAAGTTTAAAAAGCACAGTACTTAATTTATAAATATTAATGAATCCCTTTTTTGGAAAGAATAGAACATTCTGGATTCAGGGTTCTATGGTAGCATTGTACTCAACTTTACTCTCAGTTTACATGAGGTTGTTACAGAACTCATATAAACTATGTGTCCCCACATGTTTTTGTCCCATGAAGAAATCATTTATTTGGTGGTGACTAGGGTGTGTGGGAAGATCATAAAGAAAGTGCTTGGAGCAGAAATGTATGCACTAAGTTGGAGAGGGTAGTAAGAACTTATTATAAGGTAGATCACTTAATGTAATTATAACCACAAATATTAACCAGGATATATCAATAAGAACAACAAAGAAAAGGTGAATTATTCTGAAAACTCATTGACTTAAAAGGTGGAAATTCTAAACATAACTGAATGATGTATTTGCAGATATAATGTATTTAATGGTGAAAAAATGCCAAGGGGAGACTAACAATTACATGTATACAGTACAACCACTGAGATCAGGTAGTGGTCAGTTAATAATTGTACATACGGGTTTCAATAAAGGAAAAAAGGCAGGCAGAAGGGTGTGAAGCTCAGAGTTTGGGAACTAACTGGATATCAACTAGAATTTCTTACATACTACAAAAGATACAGAAAGCACAGAAGTCAGAGAAGATGTGAGCATTTACAGAAAGGAGACAAAAGAGCTCAGTGAAGGCTGTCATAAAATACACATTGCATAATGCATGATGGATCATTTCTATTATTTAACTTTCCAAAAGATGTAACAATACAGAGATATGCTAACCATCATAGTCAGCATTAATTTACAGTGGGAGAAATAATTAGAATCTCACTTTTTCTGAAGAATGGAGTGAAAATGTAAACAATGCTTCCCTCCAGGCAAGTGCTTTGTCAAGTTGACAGGTGCATTTGAATTTCCATGGGTGGGGGATATAATAGGTTATTTATGTGTCATTTTAATAGAAAGACCCAACCATCAAGATGGACAGCAGACTTTATCAGTACTGCTGTTTGCAACTAATCCTCCAATTTAGTACCCCATGAAAATACCTGCAACAAAACCTATCCATTTTTCTTTTACACTCCATTATGGAAAAATCAATATGGGCGCTATTCATCGCAAATCTCCTGCTTGGCGGGTGCCTGAGCCACAGAATCTGAAAACAACTTGACAGTTCAGCACTCTGTGTGGCAGAGCCCAATGCTTATGGTTTTATTTTGCCACATTCTGCCACCCACAATGGCTCAGCTGCCCCAGTACGCATTCCAGAATCTAGTGTGCATTTCCCAGACACTCTCAATCTGATTACTTTAAGGTCAATTCACTGGAGTTAATTTTAAGCAAAGAATAGGAGTTAGTTAACTTCCAAAAGAGAATGACTTTATTTTAATCTGCTTTTGCTAGTAAGCAGTGAACAATAATTTTTAAATTTGTAATTAACAATTTCACCAAACCACACAAACAAAAAACTTAATGATTGGACTCTTCATTGTTCATGTAGTCTGCAAAGACAGAGTCTGACAACCTATTTTCTGAGAGTATTATCTTTTTTGGTTTCTCTTACAAAATATCTTCACTCATTTTCATATTCAAAATTATGCTCAGTGGGAAAGAGTTCTACTACATCTTCTATCTGAACAGAATGTTGTACAATTCATGACTGTCAACTACAAAGCTAGCTAATACAAATTTCAACATTCAACATATTCTTTACGGAAGGAACCTAAAGGTAGAATATTTATCCGATTCTCCTTTGTTTCTAAGTCATCAAAATTACATATTTGCCTAGTATTTATTGGATTGATGAGTGTTTCACAAAATAAGAATCCATGCATTCACTTTTGCTAGTGGTTGTATTAATGAAAGCTAAAAATTATAGAAACCACATTATAGAACCACACAAAATTATAGAACCACATAATTTCTAGACATCAAAAATTTAATTAACTTAAATGTAGGTCAACTGAGTATATAGTAAAGCCTTAGTCTGCAAGCATAACTCATTCCAGAAACATGACAGTAATCCAAAGCACTTGTATATCAAAATGAATTTCCCCATAAGAAATAAGGGAGAATCAGATGATTCATTTTATTCATATAAAATGATTACAATACTGTAATATAATACAAAATACTAAAGAAAATACAAAATAATAAAGAAAATATAAAATATAAAGAAAAATAGACAAATTAACCTGCACTTACCTTTGAAAACCTTCATGACTGGTGTGATGGAGACAAGAGGGAGGAGGGTTATTGGGTAGGATGCCTTTCACTAAGAGAATCCACCTTTTTCCCCTCCTCTTCCCCTGCAGACAAGATATACTCCATAACTCCTTGCTGTTGGGAAACAATCACCCACAATCCCGCAGCAAGAGAGAGAGAGAAGAATATTGGCTCAGCTGTTATGTGACATTTGGTGTCACATACTACTCAGATTGCAAGACATTACTCCTTTATCAAGTTAAATTTATTAGAAATGTATGTTCATCTCGCAGAACAATCCCAGAACAAGTTACTCACAACCCAAGGCTTTAACTATATTTCGTGAGGTTTTGTGACAGATCCTACAGAGTGGCTGGCTCAACGTAAGCTCTAGATCTTTACCATGTACTTTCTTGGAAAACCTGACTACATCTTCCATATCGCCTTTGATCCACAAGTTCCATTTACAGATTCTCTTCTTAAACTAGCTAGCAAATTTCTGTCATCTGCAACCCAGAGCCCTGACCAGTAAGAAATCTAAGGATTGCCCCACGATTTTCTGCCAGTTGAATCATGAACTAATACTTCCATTTCCAAATCATTGTTTTGTGAGTCACTTTGACCTAAAGTTTGGGATTCTGAAAATTAGCAGCTCACAACATTTCCTCTTTAACAACTTTCCTTACTTTAATAACTTTCCTTATTATGTTTTATCCATGTCATTCAGTCATAATAAGGTATTCACCCAGCTGCAAGTAATATGAGATGAGCACATGCTTTTTTATCATGAATTGCCTCAAATTATATTTACTATCTTATTGTATTTTAGGCACACTCACTAAGCATATTGTGCAAATAAACACAGCGTTCATGAAAAGACAAATATCTTCAAAATATGTATGATTTGTATAATGTCTGATACTGGGGGAAAATAAGCTACCTAATATTTTTTGGATATGAGGTTGCTTATTTTGCCTCCATATCCAAAAAATATATCGTTTGCCTATTTTGATGCAGAGGTGAGTGACTTGGAGCCTGGTCTTATGAGACCTGTTGATCACATATGATACAGGCCAAACAGCTGTGCCAAAAGGCCAGAAAAATTTATCAGTATGCTCTTTTTATTGAGCTCACTTCTAAGGACTATTTGCTTCCAACAGTTCCTCAGGTGATAATAAAACTGATTCCTTTGGAGGTAAATAAATTCTCAGATATAAACAAACTCTTTAGAAGTGATATTATCTTTGAAATTGTTTGATATGTAAAAATATATCATATGGGTGCACATATTTTCTCAAGGTTTATATATACACTTTTGAACCACATGAAACAATTGAACAATTAATTATCACTGTTATTCTTTGCTCTGTGATTGTTTTATGTTTTTAATTTTTGTCTTACACTCCTGCTAGTAAGCTCCTTTACTGCATACTTTATATGTCTTTCTACCCTCCAAGGTATTTACTACCAAGGCAGACAGAGCAGTGGCGCCATGAATGCCAGTTTCACTGTCAAAGATATTTGGCATTTCCAATGATTTTTAGAGTCAAGAAGGTCCGTGGTTCTGTGATATCTCATTAGTAGTATTTTAGTTTCATTGGTCCCTTGCAATGACCTGCAGAAGCTCGTTGATTAACGAGCCAGAATTGCACATTCAAAACACAGCTTCCAGCAGTATCAACTGTGAGATCAATGTAACCTTGAAGAATTCATGGAAGCTGCTAAGATGCCAGGAAAGGGCATACGAGGAAATACAGGAATAGATGCCAATGGTTTACTGATTTGCTAAACATCATATCTGGATTGCATTCAGTTTGCAATCATGATTACTGATGAGCATTTTGTATATCATTGCTATGTTACAAAATATCATGGATTTTCTGGAATATTTTCATCCTTGTCTTTCTTGATATATGAGGGATCAATATTCCCTGAACCCAAGTGATATGATGATTTGTTGGTGGCTGCCATATTTTATTTTAAAGGCTACTGGCCAGTATGTGTTCTTAAGCTAAACAAATCATTTTCATTGAACTATTTTGATAATATGATGTCTAATAAAGATTTTCCTCATTTAATGACCTGTCTGTTTAACAACTGTTCAGACTTATGACAAAGAGATGCTGCTCAGACTAATGACCCATCACTTGGACTCACGACGAGTCTTTTTGTGTGCAGTTTGTACATCTTGTTTATGGAGCCTTGTTATCTTTTGGGGGGCAGCATATCTTCTTTATACAGTATTGTAATGTTTGCTGATTATGCTGTACAGTACAGTACTGTTGTTTTATGTTCTGTTATACATTACAATTCTGGATATAAGAGGTATGTAAATAAAAGTAAAGGCATCAAGCTGGAGTTTCCTTTGAACATTTCTTTGTGCGAATATTATAAAGTACATACTCTACACAAGTCCTCATTTAGCAGCCAACACATTTGACAACCTAGTTGCAGGAACTGAACTCGGTCCACTCAGTTTTTCTTGCTTTTGTGGCTTGGAAGAATGGTAGAGGCTTTGTCATGTTGCAGTTTGTTTGGTGCCACATTTCTAACTCCAGCTTTTTTCAGAAAGTAGGCTGACTACATTCAAACTTAGCTTTGAGTAACATTTGCTCATCTTCCTATATGACCATCAGTGTAGTCACTTTGAACATCTTTTCTATTCCACTGACTTCTTGCACATTTGCACCATTCTAAAAGAGTTTAGAAACTGAGGCCATACCAAGCCCGTGTGGCAAGAGTACGAAGGCAACCACACTCTCATTGTGTCCTTTAGGTTTCAGGACTTGTAAAAATGTAGGATGAAATGAAAAATGATGATGCAATCTTTGGTGAATTCTTTAAACTCATCCCTTTTCTCCTTTAACAGGGTATTGTGTTTGAGACGATACAATACCACTTTTAAGTAGAAAATAATTGAGAACAATTCATGCATTTTAAAAGCCAATTACCACTTATGTATTTCTCTTAATTGTAATACTTAAAATTGTATTAGAAATAAGACTACTCTTTTATCTTGGTGAAATCATTTTACTGGCCCATTTATACATTGAATGGAATAGCATGATTCTGTTTAGAATAGAAGCCTCCCAAAAACTATGGAGAACTGCTGAGTCTAATAATATAAAGTGATATCTTTATTGAATAGAACCACATTTCCTAGTTATAGCAGCACTTTGTAGTATCTCAGATGACTAATGGATACCAAAACCCACAGATGCTAAATTCTGTATATAAAACAGTATACTATGATTTCATCTGCATATAAGGTTCAGAGATTTTTCCCTATACTTTAAATCATGTCTAGGTGACTTATAGTACTTAAAATGAAATAAATAGTTGTTAGACTATATAATTTACAAATAATGACAAGGAAAATGTAGGTACATATTTAGTCAGACACACTGTTTTAAAAAATATTTTTTATCTCAGTTGGTTAAATCCACAATGCAGAACCCATGGATGCTGAGGGCCAACTGCATTTTCTTTCCTTTAGGTTCATAGCAATAAGACACTAGACTGCATGCGGAGTAGAGGGAGATGCAGTCAGAAAGGAAGCTAATGTGGAGGGGAGGCACGAAGGCCTGCACAAAGAAAGACATGGGAGGTCAAGTCTTGTGAAAAAGAATCCAAACTAGACTTGAACAACTAATGATTTGTTTCTATTACCTAGAATCATATTAACAAACAGAGAAGGTTGGGGAGGGGAAATAATAGTTTGATTTGTCTCCATATTACACAGGAGTAGGTAAAAGACTTATGTTATAATTCCATTAGCCTTTAAGAAGACTAGAAGAAACTCAGGCTCAAGTAATTCTTAACCTTGAACTTAGCAATTAAAAATAGGTACACTTTAAAAATCACTGAGGAATAAGATAATACATGCATTTCAGATAGCATAAAAACAAAGAAGCAAGGAAATTTAAAGGAGGTTAAAACATCTAGCATTTTATAAAACAAAATTATAGAGTCAATTAGTTCAATAGAAATGTGGGAATGTTGAAAAATGATATAAATTGTCCAATCCAAAGAACAAGATTTAGGCAGTTTTTAAAATTCAAATACAAGCTGCTCACAAGAAAATAGAAAGCACTATTTAAAGGTTAATAATTATAGCTTTTTTATTTATTAATCACTTGCAATGTGCCAGACACTCTTAATTGTTTTAGTGAGATACACGCATCCAATATGAAATATGTGGTACTACTGTAATTATTTGTTGATTTCTTCTCTTTCTGCCTTAATAAACCCAGTTTTTATTGTTATCAGCCTTCTTCTCAGTCTTGTCAGGAAAATTTGGCCATGCCTATAGTTCCTTGAAGTGGCTTCTATGGAAATCCTATCCAGGTGCCACTTTTATAGGACGAATCATAGGTAAAGGGGAGCTGACAAAACAAAAGGCCCCTGCTCCCCTGAAGATGAGGGAGAACCTCTGATCTATTGATGTGAAGCCTCAAACCTCTATAATCCTGCAACAGGCGGTGTGCAAGGCCAATCTGAGCAAGAAGCCAAGAGAGAGGAAGGACAGAAGAAGCAACTTCAAAGAAAGAAAGCAGGATAAAGCCAGGTTGATTTGAGTTAGGGTCAGCAAAATGCACATAATACTCGCTGATACACTCACTTTGCCAAGGGCGAAATGGGCACAGAGTTAACATAAGCACAAGGCAGAGCTGTGGGCATTCTTTAAACTCTGCTAGGTTTTTCCTTAATTTGCATTTATAGATATTATTCTATATTAAAGAAGATTCACGAAAGTATAAAAACAATGTATGTGGAAATACCAGTTGCACACAAAATAGTATCTGAGGCAAAAGGGAAAATATGCTATGCCCCTAAAAGTAAAATCATGACCTTAATTATTAATTAGTTCTAGGAATAAAAATACAAAATTCCTGGAAATATTACAGAACTGTAGCTTAATTACAGTAAAACTAAGCACTCATTGGAACTTTGTATATATCAAGTGTTCAAAGCAAAGACTCAAATATTTCAATGCACTATTAAATAAGAATTGAATTAGAAGATATTCTAGGAAAGTTTACATATCAAATTGTAATCCTTACAAAGACAGAATAATATATTTTAAAATATATTTTAAACATTTGTAAAAATAATTATGTATTAGATCATGAAGAAAAAATATATAAGTCATGTACATTCTCAGAACATAATTGACTGGGAATTAAACATATGAATTTAAAGAGAGAACACTGACCTACTTGGAAATTTAAAACACAAGAATGAAACAAAAATAGCATCTTCTAAAGACATATTATATTAGAAAATAAATCAAAACTACAGTAAATTGTACTTTAGAAAATAACAGTAGAAGAGTATGCAATGAAATATAATTCAACCAAATGTGAACTATAAGGTAATGCAAATAAATCTGTAAATACTTATAGATGGATCTGTGAGCACAAATGTTTAAAGGCATAACAAAAAATCAAAGAAGTTAGAAAAAGCACATTTAAAGAAAATATAAATAAATATAAAAGCAAAAGTAAAAAATTATAATGATACACAAACTGATTAAGAGTACACTTGAACAGAACAAGGCAAAATGGACTATCTTTGTCTAATCTAGGGAAGGGAGAGAAAACAGATTAAAATAGTATAATTCAACTCAGAAATAAAGAAGGGAGTCTGTCACATCTTGTGGATGAAGCCAGGGTCTGCAGGTTGTGTCTGTTTTCCTCTGCGTAACAGTATTTCCTACTCAATCAGATTGTGGAAGTCTATGTGCAGGAATCGCTAAGATGAAAGGAAGACAAGCCCATCCCCTGACAAAGCCTTGGCCAGCGGAGAAAACTGCCTCTGGGAAGAGCATAGGCTCTCATTCATATTTGCCTTCAATTCCATCCGAAGTCACCTGGGTTTATTTGGAGGGGTGTTAACATCCTGCTCGGGGTCGCACCTTGGAGAACCTGGGCGATGTTCTGCTCTGCTGGTATTTTGGTGGGGAAAGTAATCTACAGAGTAGAAAGTTACCTCTTCAATTCCAATTCTAGTAAATGGCACTGTGTCTTGAGGACATGAGACCTGAATGTGCATCGATGACCAAATGAAATTAGCACCAATGCCCAAGAGAAGCAGCACTGACTAACAGAAGCAGGAGTGCCTAGGGGAGAGGCTGGGAGGTGCAGGAGTGCTACTCAATGGAAAGGAGAACTCTGCACGGATGCCAGCACTGGAAACAGGATAATACCAGGGGCCCTGGCTCAACAGGTCTTGGGATGGGCACTCAGGACTCCTCGAGACCCACAGAAATAAATGATTCATTTTTGTGTATATGTTACTGGGCATTAAACCCAGTGCCTTTACACTGAGCTACATCTCTAGCCCTTTTGATTTATTTTCCAACAGGTTTCCCCTAAGTTGCCCAGGCTGGGCTTGAATTTGTGAGCCTCCTGCTTCGGCCTCGAAGAGGGCTGGGGTTATAGGCTTGTGCTACCACACCCAGCTTTAATTGATAATTTTTGAGGACAGGGGTCTGTGACAGTGGGACAGTGTGCACACTGGAAAAATGCAGATTCTGAATGTGGAAATGTTTTATATAATGACATCTAATGCTGCAACTAAATTTTTAAGTACCAGTAAAGATGAAACATTTCTGAGAATATGTACACTTCCTCATAAAAAGTCAAGAAAACACTCAATAACCAAAAAAGACAGAAATACATTACCAAAGAAGTATTATACAGGAATTTTCTACCATAGCGTTTTATTGATAAGTTCTATAATTGTTTCAAATATGGAATTATTTTAATGCTATTTAAATATTTTCTGCCCCCAAACAGTAAGTTTTCTAAAACTAGCATAACCATAATCCAAACCAAACAAAATTATAAAGAAAATAAATAAGAGTTCAAATTCACTTATTACTATATGCCTTTAAAAATCCTCGTAATAATTATTAGGGAAAATATTTGGTAGAGAGCAAAAAACAAATTACCTCTCTCAACTAAGTAAAATTTCTCTCCAAAACATGAAATATTTCAGTATTGCTAAGTATATTACTGAAGTATTCTACATCAATAAGTTGAAATGAAGATATTTTAAATCTTTAAAAAATTTTAAAAGGCATATCAGAATACATTCCTATTAACTTCTAAGAAAATTAGAAAGAGAAGGATCCTTATTTGACACCAAAATGACTATTTACCTTAAACCAAAAGCTGATATAATTCCCAGAAATGTAACATGAGTGAACAATTTAAAGGACATTCAGCGATACTTATTATAGCTAGAGCTTTTTAAATTTGTTATAAGATTGGGAATAATTTCATTTAATAAAACAAAGTGAAAAGAAGGAATATAATTACTGGAGATTATGAAGGAGGAGAGTTGTCTGAATTGTTCAGAAAGCTAAAGGGAATAAATAGGAAAAAAAAAAGTCTACTTTTAGATCAGTAGAATTCAGAAACAGATCCAAGACAAATAGCCTACTATATCAATAATTTCCCTATTTATTGTGCAGGCATTTAAAAGGTACAATATTAAAAAGGATTTTAGTTAAAGTAAATGTGAAATAACTGGGGTATATCTTAAAACATATTTAACTCATTGAAAGAACACTGCAATATTTCCTTGAGAGATTTAAAAGAGAAAATATTAATTCATGTGCCTGGGATACAGAAAGCAAATTCTACATATTTCTGGAGATTCATTTTGTTCATAGATTAGAAGATTATCAGTATGCAATATTCACATACATTTCTATAGGCGGCTCTCCTTTTCTACGGTATTCCATTAACAAAATATTGTGTATAGTTCAAAAATGTCCTTGCTTTGTGTGGTCCCATGGTATGAATCTCAGATAATTGTGCCAAACGAGGACTGCATATAGTTTGAAAGCAATTCCAGTTGAGATTTCAATAACATTTTTCTCTCTAATCTTCACAATGTAATTCTAAAGCTCATTTAAAAGGAAAATTACACAAGCTTTGTAGTAAGTTTCAAATGGAAGAACAATGGATGACTACATATGAAAAATAATTAATATAGTATGATGCACAAGAATTACTAATGAATGCCACAGAATATTTAGTTCCCTAAAATATATATGTTTTTAATATTTCAAAGAAATCTGACTGATAGATAAGTGATTCTTCATTGGATTCTCAGATACATCAAAGTATTTAAATATTTAAAGTAAAACCATTATTTAAAAAACTACCCACAATCTTAGACTAAATGAGTTGGGAAGTGGAGAAAGACTTAAAAAGACATAAATCTAATGAAAGAACTTAAAAAGAAACACTTGAGTTACTAAGAATTAAAGTTTGTCTTTAAAAAAAAGGCTAGTTTGTTGCTAAAAGGCTAGTGACAAATGGGAAGAATATTTGTAACCAGTCAATTATAGCTGAGAAAAGTAATACTGCTGTAGTCCATAATGAACAAGTAAAAAGAAAATCAATAACACTCAAAATAGAAAAATCAGCAAATGTCACATGTGAATACAGTAATTACAGGGAAAATGCAAATAGGCATTATATATATATATATATCTGAGAAACTCCAGGTTCATATAGAAATCAAAGAAATACACATAAGATAATTAAGTTGTATTTAAAAGAAAAAACATTTAAAGAAAGAAGGATTCTCGGTGCTGGCAATGTTGAGTTAGAATGTGCACTTTCATACAACACTAGCAAACAGGTAAGCTATCACACTTCCAGACGATAGTATGACATCAGCTCCTTTAAAATTTTATATCTTTTTATTTGACGATTATATTTTTAGAAAACAAATCTAATAAAATAGTCACACATGTGGACTGAGACTTATATACAAAAATATCCATTGTGTATTATTCAATAATTTAGGGTAAAAACATTTAAATGTCCGATAACAGGAATTAAGTTAGTAATTCCATGTCATGGATTATTATACAAATAACCCAGTTTTATAGACTTTTTGATAATCCCAGGACATATTCTGAACACACTGAAATATATATTTATATATATACTTATATATATATTTAGATGTGGATATGTAAATATATAGCATAATCCAAATTTTGGTGTGATTATGGATCATTTTTATTTTCTCCTATGTACATTTTGTATGCTCTCCACGTTTTCCTAGGGTAGCATGCAGTGTGAGTTGAATCAGAAATTTAAAAACATCTTTCAAAAATAAACATCATAAGAAACAAAGGTCTTCACTTTTTGGACCTGAGCATATTTGTCTGATTTAGGAAAGAAATCCTGTTTCTTTAAATTCAAGTTCTACATTGGAGACGCCCCCGGGAGGCTGTGCTGAATTCCCCCCATTAAGCAGTTTCCTAAGGAGAAACCACCTGATCAAGCGCTCATTGCGCCATTTCTTCAGATTTTTAATTTCAAAACATTTCACTTGGCAAAGGCAGACTAGGGAGCCCTGTCAGTGACTGCTGGGACTTGGCAGAGAGAGTGGAGACGCAGGAAGGCACAGGGCACACAGACGCCAGCACACTTTAATCAGCTCCTAGCACTGGCAGCGCCAAGATTTACAGGGGCCCCAGGCCCCTAGGTACAAGCAAAGTGGCATGCTCCAGTGTAGCTGTGAGGGTTTATGGTGGTGTTATCACTTACAGTGCATAGACATAATCAATGCAGACGGGTTGGAAGAAAAGCATATAATGTTCACACACACTAAGCTTAATTTCAGTACTGTTTCGTGCTCCTGGGGCTTCCTTATGAATGACTGTAAAACTCCATCGTTTTGAAAATTAGTGGATCACAAGGAAAACTGCATCTTTGGTGTCTCTGGGCAATGGACTGGGATAGTGGCAGTGTGGCCTCACCCTGGAGAATGCTAAACTGGCCCCAGTTCTAGGGAAAACGTGCTGAAAATGACTAGTGAAGAAAGCCAATGTTTTTTCTTTTCTGTTTTTTTGTGGGGTTTTTTGCATCTGGCACAAAGTACATTTAAAAAAAGAAAAAAAAAAAAAGCTAAAGAAGAAAAAGAGAAAAGTTCAATACCAAGAATATTCCAAGGAGTTATGCCTACAACTTAAAAGTGGCTCTAGGGTCTTCCTAGCATATGATCAGGCTGTGTTGTATGAGGTAGGTCGACACATGCAGCTTTTGAAACCTGACAGCATTTCATAGATAATGTTTCCATAATCCCCCCATTTCTGAACAATTACTTGTTGTATTATATATTATATCTACAGCTGTGCTATATTCAGTGGCCATAAAACCATCCATTTGTGTAATCTCAGGGCAAAAAAGCACTACAAACAGAACCAATGGGACTGGGTAAATGATCCATCTTCATTTATGCATTTAAATTTGTCTCACTGAGATAGCCTGGTGAGGTGGATATCTTCTCGTGAAAACCACAGAGAGCCAGCTGCCTCTTCCTAGTCCAACGGACATCAGTACAGACAATAACATTAAAGATCTGTAATCCCACGTAGGAGCACACATTATCCTAACTAAATTTTCTCCTTTTACATCCCAAGACTTATTAATACATGGGCTAAAAAGCTATGGGAGCTTCAGCTTGTGTGTGTGATGGATCTCATCTTCCAGCTGTTCAATTTCGAGCCCTTTCTCCCAGACTCATCAAGTTCTGGTGGAAAGAGACAGAGTGTGAATATTTGATTGTCACAGTTTGCCTGAGCATGCTTTCTCCTCTAGGAAATGCCAGAAATTCTGCCTAAATCACACAGATTCTCAATTTTCCTAATACTATGGAATTGAGATATCAGGTCCTTTACAATTTTACATCTTTTGGCTTGATAATTGTACTGTATGGAATATATCATATCTACTATATTCTATGAAATTTTATCTCATTGGAGTCTATGTGTTGCCACCACACCGTGATAAATACTTAAATATTTCAAATTGTTTCCTGGGGAAGATACACTGATATTAACTGCACCATCATGGAGTCTCCCATCTATGCAATGCAACATGCTTTAGGTGACAGACTAAGGTGATGACAAAGAGCTTCCTGGCATCTGCTCAGTGTCCTCTGGTCTTTGAGGCAATCTTCCTTGCTTCCTGGTCCCTGCTGTCCTGCTGAGTTCTGCACTGATGTAATCCATGACTTAAGTCCTTGCTTGGTCAGGGCCTAGGGGTGTACACGGATGACTCAGCAGTCTCATGCTGCAGGGTCTCTGCATTTCCCCCAATACCTTCCTCCACCTTAGGCCTTACTGTTCTATCAAATTACTTTCAAACTCACCTGTTCTTTCCAACATCATCTCAAGTCTACTACTGACCCCAAGGAGCAAATTTTTTTATTTCATATTTTACATTTTTCAGTTTTGAAATTTTGAATAATTCTTTTTTATTCTTCTTCCTTCCCAGCTGGAAACTTCTATCTTTCCCTTTGTTTCCAAGTTCACATTTACTTCACAAAAGATGATCAACAGAAGCGATTTCTTTCCAGTCATCTTCAGGTTAGTGTCTGTTGATTTTGTTTATCCATGAGAATTTGTACTTTTCCTGGTTCTTTTCAAGTAATTTTCAATTGTGCCCTTGACATTTTAGGTGTCTCTAGAGAACACAGGGGTCTATTTGTTTGTTCTTGTTTTAGCAAGCAATCATTCCAAGTACCTTAGTTTCATCTTCTGGTGGTGTCCCACTGGCAATTAAATTCTCTAAGACGTTGCTATGCTTGCATGTGCCACTCTCCTCAAAGGCTTTGCTAGAGTTTTTTGGATCTGTTACACACACTCATGTACACACAAGCTTAGTGTTGGATGCATAGTTATGCCAGTTCATATATAATATATGCCCTCACACATACACACTCTGCATAAGACAGATGTTTTTTATTTTTGTTCATTTATTTTTTAATCTGGAGCTAGATTTTCTCTCAGGGTTTTAGATGTCTCTTCTAGATATTTCATATATAGGGATAGAATTTGGGCACATAATTTTTACTGCTCTTTAGAAATTACCACAGATTTAAGAACTTAAAGCAATATCTATTTTGACCTCACTGTTTCTGTAAGACAGAAGTCCAGGTTAGAAGCATCATTTTCTGTGTCTTACAAATGACAATGAAAGTATGTACAGGCTGTGTTCCCACCTGAAGCTTGACTAGGAAGGAATCCATTTCCAGACTCTTTCAGGGTCTTGGCAGAAGTGGGTTTCATGTGATTGCAAGACTGAGGACTGAAGTTCATCCTTTTGGGTGGCTATCAGTGGAGACTCCTTCTAGCTCCTCAGTCCTTGTCCCACAGCCATAAGTGGTTTACAGTATATTTCTTCAGGGTCACTAAGGGAATAACTATAGTTTTGAATCTTTCCATTCAGGGATTAAGACAGGCCCACCCAGGAAAATTTCAATATATTAACCTAACGATTGACCTAATTACCTTTGCATCATCTCTTCACCTTTTCTATACTATATAACCTCATCACAAGAGTGACTCTCACATGATTTACTAATCCCTTCCAAGCTCAGGGACAGACAGTTCACCAGAGAGTATAATCTTAAGGGGTATTTTAGAATACTGCCTACCTATAATTCACACATGACTGCTTTTACTTAGTGTAATGTTTTTGAGGCTCCTATTAGATCATAGAAGCTAATATTAACTTATTTTTTTATTGATGAATAACATCACATTGTATGAATAGGCCACATTTTATCTATTTATCAGTTAATGACATTCGAATCATTTCTACTTGTTAGTTATTATGAACAACACGCTATACGCATTCTTCAACATTCAGGAGTAGAACTTTTGGTTTTGTGACAAATTTAAGAAGTAAATCTTAGCAAGAATATCCAACTCCATTCTTCTATTTCTGTGATCTGTTTTCTTTTAGTGTTTCTCATGGTCTTAATGTTCACTACAACTATGTTAATACAAAGCTATGTGACTCCAAATCCAAACACAAATCATAAAGAAATGGCCCTCAGATATTTTGCTGGCAAAGTCAGTGTACACTCAATACTACAGAGAAACCTCAAGGTCTTTTGTTTAAGAACCAGTTATCTAGTTGTGTGGTCTTGAGCAAGTTATCTAAACTCTCTGCGATTCTGTTTCCTCCTCTCCAATGGTACTTGCTTTACAATGTGATAAATAAATAATAATCCCCATGAACCACTTAGGTATGGCTTGATAGAGTGACACATTCTTGCTTGCTAGCATTCGGACCCATTCTAAAACCTATTATTAGACATTCAATAAATATTCGTTGAATGACCAATAGCTAGAATACCTTTTCTCCTACATAATCAGCACAATATATAAAGCTTTTTATGTATTCCATGATATATTACTTCCATATAATGATGGCTCAGATATCTCTATTTCTGTGTTTTGAGATAATCCAATCATTGGTTTCTTTCAGATGCTTTTACAAATACTTGACCTCCAAAGGCTCTTGATCAATTTTACCTTCTTTATTTTTCCAAATAGAGAATACAAATAATGAGAATATGTAAGCTTCCCATTTCCACAATGACTTTTCTAAATGGAAGTAGACATGTTCATAGTCTTATTCCCACATGTGACTTTTAATATTCTGCTTGTAACATGAAATGAGCCCCGAGGTTCTTGTTTTGATTTTTTTTTTTTGTCTTTTTTTTAACTACAGGCTGGTGGTCTGTCCAGGATATGTTTTATATGTGAGGAAAAAATAAAACTTTATTTGCTGCCTGAAGACTAAATTCTTTGAAAGAAGCGAGTTTACTGCCTCTCGGGAAGAGGGGCAACCTGGGCGAGGGCCCTGGTGCCTCTCTTTCCTCTTTCTTTATATATTTTTTAAATTAGAGAAGCTGCTGATTAAAATTCATTAGTCCACACATTTCTTACTCTTGGCAAACTACAGTTATATTTTAAGAAATTTAACAGGCTCAGGACATCATGTTAAATAGAAGACATCTTCTCTGTATAATATGTCATTTCAACAGCATATTAAACCTTCATCAATTCTTCAATTTGTCCCAGTGATAGAATCCAACAGTAAGGTGACTCCATGCACTCTCCCTCCCTGAGTGTGTTTCCTGGTAATATGAATATGTAATTCCTATTGTCTAAATGTCATGCTTACTTACATGGTCTTGCTATATCACCGAGCTCATCTTGGGATAATTTTGTTTTCAGAAAGAAAATACCTTAATTAGCCCTGAATTCAGACTATTCATCCTGTCAGTTACCATAGTTTTGTAACTCACCTAGAAGGGAAAATGTGTCACTCAGACCAGAAAATGAACTCAATAAAGACCCTCATTTGCCACTGTCAAGGACCCTAGGAGATCATTTTTAATATTTTGGGCTGTAAAGAGTTTCCTTTGCTTAGAAGCAACAAGGGAGTTAAACAGTAAGAAAGTAGGAAGTTCCTAAAAATTATATGGGCTCTTAGAAGTACAGGTGTAGTAGCTGTGTATGTGAAGTAAAGTTTAATAGGGCAGAGATTTGTGACTGAGTAAATTAGCCATGGTAGGATCGTAAATGTGTTCATAAGCTTGAAAGTCTATACATTTCCATCTTGGTTCCTTCTTATTCTAAGTATTTAGAAAATTCTTTTGTACATTCAAGCCTACTTGAGCTATGCTGAAATACTAAGAAAAGGGGAATTGCTCTACACCTCTATGGACTTTTGAAAGGAGAAGGAGATTCTCCATTTTAGGCAGCACTGGCAGTGGGAACTCAGTTGAGACCCCCAAAAGAAACATAACATTCAGGCATCACATGATTCAGTTCCTCTCTAGAGATGACTTTTTCAGTGATAAAAGCTGATAGGTCTTTTGTGTTTTTAAAGAAAGAAGCAGTCTCTCTCATATGACCCCTACCGCATGTTGATACCTCCTATACAACACATTATCTCCTTAATACTTGTCACATTAATCATTGCCTAAAATAATTTTCCATTTTTGTAACAATCATTATTTTCTATCCCAATAACACTATATATTCTTTCAAATTAGGGATCTGACTTACTACTATCTTTTCACGGGGATTATCGCATACCATTGTGATACATATGTGAGATATATATGTATATATGTATATATATAATTTTAAAGCTAAGTTGTAGCCTAGAGTTTTAGTAAAATTATTTTCATGTTCAAATGAGCCAAATAGTTTACATTCAATAGTTTAATCTATCATTCAACAAACTACTGATCTTTGTCCCTTAATTTTTTGTGAAATACGCCTTAAAGTCATATCATGTATCATTATCAAATTCAGAAAGCTATGAATAAAGAGGTTAAACATATATAGCAGAGTCAGAAGACTTAAGTTTTAGTCCAGAGGGGGCCTCTTACTACTAATTTTGTCCAAATTGTGGTGCCTCTCTTAAGCATTTAATTATTAAATAAGAAGGTGAAATCTTTCTCTAGAGTTTTGGCAATTCATTGAAGCCATGTATGCAAAACACCTTTATTTTATTTCCAATAGTATTAAAGTAGAAGTATCTTTGTGTTAATAATTACATCAACATGTATGTAGACCTGGACATTCATAGTTTTAGCTGGAGAAGATGTTCTTTAATGGGAGGATATAAAAGCATTCCAAGGTAAATAATAAGTTTATAAAAGGTTAATCTACTATGCCTTAAATGTATCTTACATTGTTTACTGCAGTATCCACAATTACATTCATTGGCTTAAATCAAATGGCTTAAAGAAGACTTCTAAATGAGGGTCTTCAGTTTTTGTTTAAAGTGAAAGAGAATAAATAGTGAAGGGTAAAATGCAATACCGATCACTGTGATCCAAAATCAAGTAATGTTCCCTCTTTGAGAGAACACTGCCACTCAGTAAAAAATAAGAAATGCATCTGTAATTTATTCCATGATAAATAAGCAAGACAGCCAGAATAGAGATTAAACACACACACACACACACACACACACACACACACACACGCATGCACCCAGGCACGGGGGTATCCATGGTCCTCCAATGGGGCCCTTCTATTTAACAGACTAGGTCAGGGTTCCTGCATGCTGCTCAACATTCAGTAATGTGTGGTCTTTAAATAGCACCCTTTCTGCATCCAGTGGTGTTTCCTTTCACAATCTATAAATGCATCTGTAAAGCAGGATGAATGTGTTTCAAACCTGACTACTTCAAACACAAAAACATGTGCTTTTCATGACAATAGTTCCTGACATCAAGGCAACTGGAATTCCAGAGCTCTTTTGCTTTATCTGCACACTGCTTCAAACACTATCATTTATAAAGCAATAATGAAAATAACAGGTCTATAAAAATGTGTTTACCAGTAGGAGTTTTAAGCTCCCAGGTCTACCAACCAGTGGCATACGTGGTGATTTATATATAGCAGAATTAAGGAAACAGAGGAAGAAAAGGAGAAGAGAGGGGAACAAACTCTTTCATTCCCCTTTCTCTCACTGTCTATGTGTGTGCATATATGTAGGTGTATGTATGCATATGTATGTGTCATTATATGTGATGGAAAGACAATACCGAGACATGTTAGAAGTTGCAAGAGAAAGAAAAAGCCCTAAGCACTTAGACCAGGAAAGCACTTGTCTGTGGGAAAGCCACCATGTGTTATGCACAGACAACACTGAAAATCCCACAGCCATATGGGCTGGGGGAGAGCACCTAAGGAGGGTCATATCCAGATTTCTGATGTACACAGGAGCTAATTGGTGCTGTCACTGTCCTGCAAAGAGGGCAGAGATGCTGGTTCTAAATCTGCACGCACTTTTTGCTTAGGTTATATATTTGTTTGGAATATCTGGATGTGAGAGGCTATGGGAAATTACTGGGAACGGGGCAAGATATTTTAAGCCTTCTGTGATAGTAACGGATAATTAAAGGATGGTTTCTACTCAGAGGTAAACAGGCTAGAAACAGATGTACTGGATGCATTCATGCTTTTTAATGTCCATTAATTTCTTGGGGCTCGAATCCAACATGGTAACTTTTCACACTAAATGTTTTTCTCATTGACACAAAGGTAGGCGAGTGCGCTGAAAGTATGGCAAAGAGAGGAAGTATCCCAAGTCCTACAGGCCAGATTCCCAAGCCCAGTCTGTGAGGTGTCTTGCCTGTATGTTTCTTTCAGTATTCCATTTTAATCTTATAATTTTGGCTATTTGTGAAAACAGAAACATGTTTTTCATCTACTTTCTGTGGACTTCATATTGCAGAAAGGTAACTTTTTGAAAAACATACTGATCTAAATATGTTGAGACACATTGTCTTAGTTACTTTTCTCATCACTGAGACATGATACCCACAAATTAAAGGAGAGGTTTACTGTAGCTCATAGTTCGTAGAGGTTTCAGTCCATAATCCACTGGTTTCAAGGCAAGACAGCATGGCAGAGGGGCATCACACAGGAGAAATAGAAGAAGAAGATGCATGGAAGAAGGAAGCAGAGAGGGATCAAGGGAAGAGGGAGAGAGACCCTTCTAGGCCACACCCCCAGTGACCCATTTCCTTTGACCAAGCTTCACCTCCTAACATCATATTTACCTATAAATTCATCAGTGGACTAATCCACTGAAGAGTATCATGCCTCCATAAGCCAATCACCACCCAAAAGCCTCATCTATGAATACATGGAGCTCTGGAGGGATGGGTAGATATAAACCATAACACCCGCGTAGTGACCTTGTTACACGACTTTGAAAACTCCACGTTGTGGCTACAGAATTCGGGCACGGTACATTACTCTGACCCTTCATGTGGCCTTCAGTGATCTGAAAAAGTCTCTCTACCTCTGGGACAGCATCAAGGTCTTCTGAACATCTCTTCAGATCTCACCACAGCAGCAAGCCCCATGCATAAGCCTTGTTTGTTGGAGCAACACAGTCATTCCAAATTGACGTAGAATAAAAAATAATCTAAAATGCTTGCTCCCCGAGGCTTGGCCAGTGCTTCTGGGGTAGATGAACTGAGGTTTCTGAACTGAGCATCTGGCACCAGCTATCTGATAGTGCATTTCTAGGTTTCAAGTTGAGTGCAAACTGTCATGTAGCCTCCTTAAATATTTTTTACTAAAAGCCATAAAAACAAAGGGGAAAAGAGTCTTAACACAAGGTCTTCATGCCTTTATGAAACATTCAACTATGTGTAAAGATCATGACTAGAAATATGTTCTAAATTTGAGTCCTGGCCATGATACTTACTGAGAAGAACAAGTTGCTTTGCAGAGACTGATTCCCTCACCTGTGAAATTCCCTGGCCTGCTTACCTCAGGGCTTCTTTAAGGAAAAAAGAAAACCAGGTGACATCTTGAAGACTCTAATGCATGATATTAATGGAATACATTATTGTTCCTTTCAGTGTTTTAAGTTGAAATCTACATTGTATGGATCATAATTCGTTAATCCAAAAAAATTACAATGATCAGACTGAGGGGATAAAGGTTAAAAGAAAGTGTGTTAAACCACTCATTGTACATTCAGAAACATCAGGGTCACTAACACCGGAGGTTAGAAAAGACAATTCATAAAAAGTACTTTGATTCAGTTTTTTTAGTTGTCATCATGTCACCAATCTCATTATATTTCTTTTAAAAATTTACTACTGTCAATTTTCTTGAGTACTGAAAATTGGAAACATCTGTGGCTGACAATCATTTTAAAGAATTTGTAGCCCTTTCTAGCACCTCATAAGTCCTTCAGCATAGAATTATGTATTGTATCTTTTGATTTCCGCACCGCAATAAGCAAGTAAGGAAAGGAAGGCAGGAAGGAAAGAAAAGCGAGACAAAAGGATAAAAGCAGCAAGGGAAAGATGGGTTACTAACACTTATGATACCAGGGGACTTGATTCAGCCATAAAGTTACAAGATAGTGTTTCAAAATTTTATCTAATATTAATTCATCAAAAGACAAAGTAGTTGCTTTCTCACTGAATCCAATCCACCAAACACTGAGTAAGAGATCCCTATAGCAAAACAAAGCAAAAACAAGAAGTACACGTGGTTGAAAATGTTACTCTTCATGAAAACTAGATGTCACATTTTATGAAGACTGGATAGATGGCATTAAACTGTATTAAGTGCCAGGGATTTAGCTCAGTGGTTCTGCTGCCTGCCTCGCAAGCACAAGGTCCCGAGTTCAATCCCCGGTACTGCAAAAAAGAAACAAACTTAAACTATATTAAGTAACACAAAATAGCATATGCAGCATGTCCAGCCTAGGGAACTGAAAATATTGGGTGCTGCAGTTGGACCAAAACCTGAATACTTGCTCCTCTGAGAGAGGACCTTGAAAACGAACCCTCCTTCAGTAGATTTTCAGTAGCTTCTTTGATGGACACCGTGATCTTGGGTATCTTGAGAAAAATGGAAGGCAGACAGAGATATGGCATCTACTGAGCACCACTGTAAAATCATACTTGAGGATAATCAATCATTATTAGTTTTCAACAATAAAGCTCTTTGGGAGCTGTAACAAAACTTTAAATAAGGTGCACTGTTCTTTCAACATTGTCCATAGACTCTGGCGAAATCATTTGTCTGTTTAAAAATTACTGAGAATATCTAATTCCTTCCAGATATGATAATAAAAAGATGACAGCAAACCATTAATTAGGTCAATCTGGGTAATTTCTTATATATAATTAACATGATTAGGACAAAATTGAAATTTTTCTACATTTTTTAGGTAGGTACAGAAAAAGAATAATATAAAATTTTGTTATTTTTGGTAAAAACATCAACATTTGCTGTGAACCTAAAGGTACAACAAATGAAATAAAAGCTCAAGAAAGAATAATTATTGTAGCAGAAACTATTCTCTTCTAATCCTGATGATCTTTAGTGTTAGTTCATTTTACATGATTGTGTGGTACATAACCCCAGGAAAATCATAAAAATTATGAGGCTGAAGAGAGAAGAATCTCACAACATTAATAACGTTTCTTGGCATTTATTATTAAACAACGGGGTTAAAGTTTTCTGGGTAGGTTTCTCTAAAATTTCTTAAGAAATGTTCTGGGATGGGGCTGAGAGTTGGTAGTAGAAGGCTATTTATATTCTTTAGATTTAAAAAAACAGAATGTAGGTCATGTGCACATTTAGCGTTATTTATAATTTTCCAAGTAGAAATACCCTATGTATAAGTCTGATTTCTTGAGCAATCTGAGGCAACAACAGGTCGTACTTTTGTCTGTATGGAGTCCACCTGAGGTTTCCTGGGAACTTACATTCCTTTCTGCCGATTGTGACTTAGCAACTCAGACATGCAGACCAGAGAAGACGCGACTTCCTCATGAGGAGGACGGCGCCTCTACCTGGGAAAGTTCATTTCAAGCCAACATTACTTGACTGTTTAATGTAGGAGAGTTTCTAGTGCAGCACTCTGAAGAAATGGGAGAAATACGAAAAAATTTTCAAGGAGTGAAAAATGAAATGTTCAGTGAAAACAGAAAGTGCAATCCTAACTGCTCTAAATACACAGCAGAGATGGAGATGTTGATCTCCTTGGGAGCTGTCCACCGCCCTGCCCTAGATGGGGAGGACTGTGGTGGGACAAGGTCATTGAACAGAGACCTCCATGCAGGTCTAGAGATAGAAGCGTTCCATGGATCTTTAGGGAAAGGCAAACATTTGAATATGTGGCATTGAACTCTTTATAGTCAACACAAATATGCTCTGTACCCCTCTAAGCTCCTAGAACACTGTTTTCCAGAATGAGGTCTAAGCCAGACAAAATTGTGCACACCTATAATCCTAGCACTCAGGAAGCTGAAGCAGAAGGATCTCTGTGAGTTCAAGGCCAGACTGAACTGCATAGTGAGACCTTGTTAAGTGGGATCCAAAAATATATTCTCAGCAATTTCAAATTCAAGTTTTGATTTTAAAATTTTTCTCCATAGTAATATTTAGAGTGATGAAAATATCCTAAAATTGGATTACAGTTGTGTTTGCTGAACTCCATCGACATGATAAAAATATTGAATTGGCTACTTTAAATAGGTGGAAATTATAGTAGGTACAACATATTGTATTAAAACTGCAAAAGTTTATTTTACCAATTTTAAAGTAGAAAACACATCTTAAAATAATGAGATTTTATCTTTTTTTTTTTTTGGTACCGGGGATCGAGCTTGGGACCTTGCGCTTGCGAGGCAGGCGCTGGAACCACTGAGCTAAATTCCCACCCCTATCTTTATTTTTTTAACTCAAGGTCACACTAGGGTCTACTTAGGACTGTGAGAATCATGGTTATATTTTAAGGAATGTCCTAGGCCAGTGGTGGTGAACCTATGGCACATGTGTTGTTTTTCTTTTAAGATAAAAGATGTTAATGTATGAGTTGTTATTTTCTAAACTAAACAGATTAAACTTTGAGATAAATATGTGGGTTTAGGATTGCAATTCGATCACTTGTCTCTAAAAGGTTCACCATCACTGTCGTAGAGTTTTTCTAAGATGATATTTACCTTATTCCTAAAACATATAGATGTAAGATGGAGGTTATGAAATTAAAACTATAGTTAGAGTAGGATGTAAACATTCAAGAAATTGGCTTTGCTTGTCACTATAGCAATAGGAACAATTTGGTTTACAATGAAAACTTCCTTTGGCAATAACTGATGTTAAAGTTATCATTGAACTCAACACACATGGCATGTATCAGCTTCTTCATCTCCAATTAGACTGTAACTATTTTCCCATGCAGACTATCCAGCTTAAGTCCTCTACCTCTCCGTCAGGATTAGTTACCTGCACTTAAATTCTTTTTTACTCTGATTCTTTATTTTTAATATCTAAAAACATCATGTAAATTTTTAAAAGAAATCTGAAAGTATAGGCAACTATTTTTTGTGAAAGAAAAACATTGATATGGCTTCTTCCATTTTAATGCCAAAAATAAGTTTTAATGCCAAAAATTAAGTTTTACATGTGACTGAGGCAATTAGAAGAGACTCAAGAGAGGAATGTCAAGAAAATGTATCAAAGTGTGGGTTTGGAGACAATCTGAAAGGATAATCCTTTGTATAAAGCAGAATTTATTTATTTCATAAATCATCAAATATTTACCAAAATCTCAGAAATACACTTTTCATGTCCAGAAATTAAAAATAAGCAAGTGTCTAAAGCCAGGGGACCAGGACCACTGTACTACAGACTGGCCAGTTGGCAGGGTGCAGAATACAATGAAGTCTTTTCCAACAGATTGCCTAAGAAGATGCCAAGGGACCAGCCTGAGAACCAGGAACTAAATGTGGATGGTGTGTGTGTCACTTGGAGCGGCCCATGGTGACGGTTCCTGCCAAATGTACGGCAGGGACGCCCACAGCAGCTTAGCTGTGTTTTAGGACCTGATAGAGGCATAAACCACAACTGCTGCTGTTGGCAGCTGACAAAGGAAACCAAATTGCATTTCTAATTGGAAAGGGAAAATGTGGACAAAGACAGCAACCAGATCTCTTCTGGAAAAACAGAACATGGCTAGGTTCTGCTACCAAGGTGAGTCAGGCGCCACATATTTCATCAGATCTTGAACGACTACCTTCAGAACAGATAAGGAGACACACTTTGAACCTGTTGGCCAAATTCCCTCTTGAAGTTAGGTGCTCGCCATGATTTTCTTTCCTTTTTTGCTTGAAGATAAATAATGAAGCCGATATGTGGCAGACAGATCATCTGGGCACAGGTATCTTTCTGTGAGCACACATTCAGAATTGCTGATTTTGTCTGGTTCATGTTCTCTCTGCAGAATGGATGCTTCTGAATGGTACGAGATGGTAGTTTATAAAGGACTTCAAATTATGCTTTACATGTTTTTCTCTTCAAAAAGTGATTTCATAACCCTTTTCTTCTAGTTATGAAAATAACATGTAATGTCATGAAAAAGTAAGATATTTAGAAAAAGAAAAGAGCAGAAATTCTTCATACTTCTCCACCAAAGGAAGTCATGACCATTGCGACATTTTGATATATGTTTTTGTAACTAGATGGAGCATAATGCAAGTATAGTTCTACATCACAATAGTTTAACATCCAAATAACATATATGATATCATTAAGAAATCATTAAAACACAATTTTAAATTGTGGAGGGGGCAGAAGAAATAAAAGGATCAAGATGTGGCATATGTATCAATCCTCAAAATCACTATGTATTACAAACCTATACGAATAAAAATGTTATAAAATCATTAGCATTTGTGCATACCAACAGCGAACAGGATAAGAAGGAAATTATGGAAACAATAATTTTCACAGTTGTTTCAAGAAAAATGAAATATCTAGGAATTAACCAAACCAAGGAAGTGAATGGTCTCTACAAAGAAAACTATAGGACTTATTGAATAGGACATCAGAAAATGGAGTGATGTATATGCTCCTGGATAGGCAGAACAAATATGTTCAAAATGGCCATGCTTCCAAAACTGACATACAGATTCAGTGCAGTTCCAATTGAAATACCAACAGCATTCTTTACAAATCTAGAGGAAAAATCCTAAAATTCATATGGAACCAGAACTCAGACTAGAAAAAGAAATTTGGGGAAATAAGAGCAAAGCAGGTGGCACAGCAATACCAAACGTCAAGCTGTACTACAAAGCAATAGTAATTTTTAAATAGGCATCGTACTGGAACAAAAACAGACTGAAGATACAGAAATCTCCCTAGACATATTCAACTATTTGATCCTTGACAAAGGGGCCAAAAGCATATGTTGGAGGAAAGAGCCTATTCAACAAGTGGTGCTGGGAAAACTGGTTATCTGTGTGCAGAAGACTGAAACTGGACCCTTATCTCTCACCGTGTACTAAGTGAAAATCAAAATGGATCAAGCATCTAAACATTAAAACAGAAACATTAAACCTTCTGGAAGACAATATAGGTAAAACACTCAAAGACATAGGAGTAGGAAAGGATTTTCTAAACAGAAGCTCAGTTGCACAAGAAATGGCAGCAAGAATCAGCAAGTGAGATTACATAAAAAGCTTCTGGGGGGTCGGGGATTTAGAGGTTCCGCCGCCTGCCACGCAAGTGCAAGGTTCCGAGTTCGATCTCTGGTACCAAAAGAAAAAACAAAAACAAAAACAAAAGAAACTTCTGTACAGAAAAAGAATCCATCAGTAGAGAGAGGAGACACACTACAGAATGGGAAAAAACTTTGCCAGCTACCCCTAAGACAGAGGACGAATATCTAGACTATACAAAGAACTCAAAAAAATTAAACCACCTAAAATTAAAGACCCAGTCAAGAAATGGACTAGAGAAATGAACAGACACTTCACAGAGGAAGAAATACAAAGAGTCAATAAATATATGGAAAAAATGCTCAACATCTCTGGGCATTAGAGAAATGTAAATTAAAACAACACTAAGATCCCATCTTACTGTGGAAAGAATGGCAATCATTAGGAAATCAAACAATAACAAATGCTGGCCTGGGTGTGGTAAAAATGGAACCCTCCTGTATTGTTGGTGGGAATGTAAACTAGTACAACCATTATGGAAATCAGTATGGAGATTTCTCAAAGAATTAAAATTAGAAATTCCATATGACCCAGATATCCCCCTGCTTGGTATCTTCTCCAAAGAGCTTAAGTCATCATATTACAGCAATACTTGCATGCCAGTGTTTATAGCAACACAATGCATAATAGCTAAATCCCATCAACAGATGACTGGATGAACAATATGTGAGATATATATATATATCTATATCTATATGTGAAATGCTATATCATATATATAAATGTGATATATATGTATACATACATATACATGTTATATATCATATATAAATATACATATATGTGATATATAAGATATAATATATATAAATGTGATATATATATGACTACTACTTGGCTATAAAGAATGACAAATTTAAGGCATTTGTAAGAAAATGGATACCCCTGGAAAACATAATATTGAGTGAAATAAATCAGATACATAAGCTTAAACACTGATGGTATCTCTCACTTGAGTGAAGCAAAGTACAAACAAGGAGACTGACAAAGAATGGATAAAAAGGACAAAGGGACAGATCTCGTCCAATAGTGAAGTGTTACAACAGAACAAGGAGAGGCGTCTGGGGGAGGGGAAGGGGAAATGAGAAGAATAAAAAACGATGTGCCAGGTACAGAATCCTAAAAACTCCAATCAATGTAAATACTATATGCCATAACAAGAGCTAAGATAAATAATATCAACAAGTATGAAAAAGGTGATAGGGAAAGCAGAGGAAAAAAAGCTGTAATAGGTACATGTAACCACTCCCAAAGATGATTGTAACTGCATGAACTGCAAACATGTACTAGTAAAATAAAATTAAATTAAATTTTAAAAGCTCATCTGCTCTTCATCTTTTAATAATATAATCTCGGAGTTTTAGAATTAGTTTATTATTGACTTACCACTATGATCTGCATCATATGCTCCATCCTATAATGATTTCTTTAAAATCTAAAACCTATTTTAATGCTTCAAAATTGCACAAATGCACCCTACATTTTAAAAATAGTGTCAACAATGAGGTGGCTGCAACTTTCAATTCTTAACGTGAATTCATCACTGAATCAGCTACATATTTGACAAATCTTTCTTTTTACAAAGAAATAGCATTTGTAAGTGATATCCTTCCTCGAATTTGGAATATATAGAAAATGTTTTCTCTGTTTTCATACAAGTATTTGGCTGAGTCTACAGTTCCTTTTCCCAAAGCCCTGAATCACAACTCCATTATTTTCCAGTGCTGGGTACAAAGATTATGTCTCCGACCAACTCAAGTTTCATGTCTTTGTAGGAAAATTGCTTCCTGAATTTTTAAGGATAAACAAAATCCTTGATAATTAAATATTTACTATTTTAATTAAACAATTATAAACCTAATATATAATTTGGCTAAATTTTATTTTTGTGTACTGAAATCCTATATACTCTGAGAGTTATATTTTTGAAGATTTAAAAATAGTATGGAAAATGTTCTGGACTATAGGTTAAATGAAAAAAATCAAGATAAAAACTGTGTTTATAAAGTCCTAAAAGGTTATATAAGGTAATGGAATTAGGTAATCTATGTAATTAGGCAACCTAAGATTTAACATAAATAATAGGTATTGGTATTTTTCATTAATTTTCTGATACATAATGACTTGACCTATAACCTCAGTTTTCCTATTAATCTCAGGCAGTTTATCATATTTATTTCATGATTTTACAACTTCTAGGTTGAATTTTCAAACTTTATCTTACTTTCCTTGTTACTTCACTTCACAAGATGCCATGGATGACTTTTATACTGTTTCTCACTAAAGTACTAGACCTATGGTTTCAGGATATGCACACAAAGTGAGATACTAATAAGAAGGAAAGTAGGAATATGTAGATCCAGAATAACCCCAGACATGATAGGAAGTAGGCCCTATCTAGTCAAACTGTGGTGCTCAAGATTTCATGTAGACCCAGGATGGGGTCTCATTTTACTCACGTGAGTACATGAGTGACTCTTTTGTGGACTGGTAGGAAAGGGAAAAATAAACTCAATTCTCCCAACTTTGCTGACTCCAGGTATTCCAAAGATCAAAGAATGGTTTGACTACTGAAATATTTTTTCTGTATTTGGTGAAAATTATGTGAAGTCTGAAAAATTATTAACTAATATTCTGATATCTGCTGTGGCATTATTTGCCATTCCTTCATTTTATTCAAGTCCCTTTCTGAGCATCTTAAAATATTTTTATGATCATTTCAATCAAATGATGAATATCATTTCATAAACTGAATTCTTGTGCTTACTTTTGTACAATATATGAAAAGAATCCTAGAAGTTTCACAAGCCCAAATACTATAAAACGTTAGAAATTGATTATCACTGTAGAAAATAGTTAAGTCATTTATTTTTCCAGTTAACTGAGCCCTAACTATTGAATGTAGGGCAAGTCGGCACAGGTGGGCTTTAGCGCAACTGTGGGTGGTACACAGACATGGTGGGCCTTGTCTGACAAAGTGAGAATTGAGGTTGCTCAATGCTCGTGTAATACTCACAGTTCACACCAATCCCATGAGAGGCCCATCAAGAAATCATGTGGTCGAGCTAATTCTGGTACTTATTCATTGCATCCAGTGATGGCGAGCCTTTTAAAGCTCTCAGTGATAATAAACAGCCCACTGCAGTGGATGTGCCATAGGCTCCCCACCTCAGCCAGACTCAGTGTCCCATATCATCTGCATTAGTTACGTTCTAGTTGCACTAAATATCTGTTCGACAAAATGCCGTGATGTTTCATTCTCTCCTTGAAGTGCTTTTCTTTGACTACCTATTTTTCCCCTTGAACTATTTATCTTTAATTTTAAATACCGATCTTAATCATCTTGTCCTGAACACTTAAAATTGATCACTGCCAACTTCTTTCGAGCTACCACCAGGCCATCCATCTCAGTCCACTATCTTTTCTCACCTATTTATCTTTCTCATTGCAATATAAAGGAAAAGACCCTATTATTTTATTTTACTATTTTCATTTGTACCTAAGAAAAGTACTTTATTAAATATGATTAATAAAAAACAAGGAGTAAATACATCCATAGATGAATGGATGAAGTAATTAACCTCTCTGAGCCCGTTTTCTCACCTGTAAAATGAAACTAATACAACTCCATATGCTTGCTTTGCTAATTAAATGTATCAACATACAAATTGCTTGTACAGTGCCTGACCCACAGGAATAGTCATTTATTACCCTTTCCTTCATTCCTGAGAAAATAAGATTTACACCCCTGCTCTTCTTCTCTTTGAAACATCTACTAAAATGTGTAAAAAATTAATCAAACAAGCTCTCTTAGCAGGGAATGAACTAGGGTGACAATTGCAGAATGCTAATTTATCCAAAGTTTGTGCCTGTTAAGAGCTTAAATTAAAAAAAAAAGACCTTAAATTATAGCTTGTACTACTAAATACATAAGCTGAAAAGAATGAAGGGCAATAGGGCACATGATGTTCCAGTGAAGTCGTATTTTAGTTTCATTAAACTCTATATACACGCAAGTAATAGTAGAGAACCCAAATATCAGTAAGATATGAAAAAGTGACTTTCATACTTCTTGATTAAAACATTGTGCTTCCAGACTCACTGAGAGAGAAATAGGGCAAACAATTCCTTTCACAATAGCATCCAAAAAATCGAATTACCTAGGAATCAACCTAACAAAAGAAATCAAAGACCTCTTCTCTGAAAACTATGGCACTCTGAAAAGAGAGATTGAAGATGATATCAGAAAATGGACAGACATCCCCTGCTCCTGGGTAGGAAGGATCAACATAGTGAAAATGGCCATACTTCCAAAACTGCTATGTAGATTTCAATGCAATCTCAATTGCAGCATAGTTCACAGACCTTGAGAAAACAATCCAAAGATTCATTTGGAACAAGAAGAGACTCAGAATAGCAAAAGCAATTCTAGGTAACAGAGACATGGCAGGGGGTATCACAACTCCCAACCTGCAACTCTACTACAAAGCTACTGTGATAAAAACAGCATGGTACTGGCAAAGAAGCACACCTGAGGATCAGTGGAACAGATTAGAAGATGCAGAAACAATGCCAGACACACTCGGCCACCTCATCTTCAACAAAGGAGCCAAACACCCTCACTGGAGGAAAGATAGCCTCTTTAATAAATGGTGCTGGAAAAACTGGGTTTCAGCTTGCCAAAGATTAAAACTAGATCTATATCTCTCACCATACACTAAACTAAAATCAAAATGGGTTAAAGATCTAAATATTGAAACAGAAATGCTGAACCGACTAGAACAGAGGTTAGGTAGAGCTCTTGAAGACATTGGTGTAGGAAAAGATTTTATGAACAAAATCTCAGTTGTCCATAAACTAGCACAAACAATCAACAAGTGGGATCTCTTCTTATTAAAAAGCTTCTGCACAGCAAGAGAAGCCAACAACAGAGTGAAGAGACAACACATAATGTGGGAAAAACCTTTCACCTGCTATTTCTCAGACAAAGATCTACTACCTAAAATCTAAAAAGAACTTAAAAAAATCAGACCTCCCAAATTTAAAGACCCAATCCAAAAATGGGCATCTGAAATGAACAGACATTTCTCAGGCAAAGAAGTAGAAATAGCAAATAAACATATCAAAAAAGGTTCAACATCATCAGTCATTCGAGAAATACAAATGAAAACAACACTGAGATTCCACCTCATCCCAGAAAGAATGGCTGCTAACATGAAATCAACCAATAACAAATGCTGGCGAGGCTGTGGGGAAAAAGGAACACTGCTCCACTGCTGGTGGGAGTGTAGACTGGTGTAAAAACTGTGGAAAACAGTATGGAGATACCTCAAAGAACTAGGACTGGAAGTCCCATTTGACCCAGCTGTTCCCCTGCTGGGTATCTTCCCCCTAAAATTAAAATAATCATACCACAGTGATATATGTGCACTCATGTTCATAGCAGCACAGATTTTAATAGCTAAAACTTGGAAGCAGCCCAATTGCCCATCAACTGCAGCCTGGATAAAGAAAATGTGGGTTTTTTTATAAAACAGAGTACTACTCAGTCATAAAAAGAGAAATTAGAGACATTTATAGCTAAGTGGATACACATTGAGGTCATACTCTTAAGTGAAATAAAGAGGACACACATGTGTAAATACTGAATAGTTTCTCTAGTGTGAGAAACTGAAAGTGTAAATTAGGAATAAAAGGTATAATGGATAATGTGAAATAGGAAGAAAAGGGGCAAAGGGGAAGGGGAAGTGGGAGGGGTAGGGGAAAAGAAAGAAGGGAAAGGAATTAATATGAGAAAATGAAAAAATGGAAACAAAGGCTTTGTAAATAGGGAGGGATGAAGGGGTTGAAGGGAGGGCAGGGGAAGGGGGAAAAAATAAGAACCAAGAGCAATTAAATAAAGGTACACATTTCCAATGATGAATGTCATTATATTGTATACCTAAAATGTACCAATAAAATTAAATTTAAAAAAAGAATACTGTACTTCCAAAAACAAAGGAAAAGGACACTGTTTAATGCTTTACATTAAACTTAATTTCCTACCACATAATTGTTAAACAATAAGTAGCTCCTTCATTATTAGTAAGAATAAATAATAAGATGACAGTTAAATAATTATCATTAATGACTTATTCATTAAAATATTAGTATTTGGCTATTTTATCATGAAAAGAAATTAATGTAAGATACTAGGACAATTTATTATTTTTCTTTATTTTTTTAAAAAATTCTTTTATTGGTACATTTTAGGTATACTACACAATTACATTTCTCATTGGGAACTTGAACCTTTACATGATGCATCTTGGTTCTTATTTTTTCCCCATTCCTAGCCCTCCCTTCATCCCCTCCACCCTTCCCTATTTACAAAGACTTTCTTTCCATTTTTTCCATTTCTCAGCATTTTTCCTTTCCCTTCTTTCCTTTCCCCTGCCCCTCCCACTACCCCTACCCCTTTGGACCTTTTCTTCCTATTTTACATTATCGATTATTCATTCTAATCATTGGCACATTTTAGGTATACAATATAATGACATTCATCATTGGAAATTTGCACCTTTACATAGTCTCTCTTGGTTCTTATTTTTCACTCTTGCCCAACCCTCCCTTCAACCCCTCCATTCCTCCCTATTTACAAAGATTTTGTTCCTATTTTTCCATTTTCTCATATTAATCCCATTCCCTTCTTTCCTTTCCCCTACCAATCCCCCCTCCTTCCCCTTTGCCCCTTTAAATTCTATTTCATATTGTACATTTTAGTCCCCATTTACACTTTCAGTTTCTCACACCAGAGAAATTATTCGGTATTTATACATGTGTGTACTATTTATTTCACTTAAGAATATTGCCTCTAAGTGCATCCATTTGGCTATAAAAGTCTACAATTTCTCATTATTTATGGCTGAGTAGTACTTCATTTTATAAAAAAAACCCACATTTTCTTTATACAGTCTCCAGTTGATGGGCATTTGGGCTGTTTCCAAGTTTTAGCTATCACAAACTGTGCTGCTATGAACATGGGTGCACATATATCACTGTGGTATGATTCTTTTAGTTGTTTGGGGAAGATCCCCAGCAGTGGAATAGCTGGGTCAAATGGAACTTCCAGTCCTAGTTCTCTGAGGTATCTCCACACTGATTTCCACAGTGGTTGCACCAGTCTACACTCTCATCAGCAGTGGAGCAGGGTTCCTCTTTCCCCACAGCCCCACTAGCATTTGTTATTGGTTGATTTCATGATAGCAGCCATTCTTTCTGGAGTGAGGTGGAATCTCAACATTGTTTTCATTTGCATCTCTCAAATGACCAGTGATGTTGAACATTTTTTCATGTATTTATTTGCTATTTCTACTTCCTTTTCTGAGAAATGTCTGTTCATTTCAGATCTCTTTTTTCAGATTGGGTGTTGAAATTTGGGAGGTCTGATCTTTTTAAGTTCTTTATAGATTTGAGATAGTAGACCTTTGTCTGAGGAAAAGCAGGTGAAGATTTTTTCCCACATTGTGGGTTGTCTCTTCACTCTGTTGGTGGTTTCTCTTGCTGTGCAGAAGCCTTTTAATAAGAAGAGATTCCACTTGTTGATTGTTTGTGCTAGTTCACAGGCAACTGAGGTTTTGTTCATAAAATCTTTTCCTACACCAATGTCTTCAAGAGTTCTACCTAACTTCTGTTACAACTGGTTCAGAGTTTCTATTTTAATATTTAGATCTTTAATTCATTTCGATTTTAGTTTAGTGCATGGCAAGAGATATAGCTCTAGTTTTCATCTTTGGCAAGTTGAAACCCAATTTTTCCAGCACCATTTATTAAAGAGGCTATCTTTCCTCCAGTGAGGGTGTTTGGCTCCTTTATCAAAGATGAGATGGCTGAGTGTGTCTGGCATTGTTTCTGCATCTTCTAATCTGTTCCACTGGTCCTCAGGTCTGTTTCTTTGCCAGTACCATGCTGTTTTTATCACAGTAGCTTTGTAGTAGAGTTGCAGGTTGGGGATTGTGATATCCCCTGCCATGTCTCTGTTACCTAGAATTGCTTTTGCTATTCTGAGTCTCTTCTTGTTCCAAATGAATCTTTGGATTGTTTTCTCAAGGTCCATGAAGTATGCTGCTGGGATCTCAATTGGAATTGCACTGAATCTATATAGCAGTTTTGGAAGTATGGCCATTTTCACTATATTAATCCTTCCTACCCAGGAGCAGGGGGTGTCTGTCCATTTTCTGATATCATCAATCTCTCTTTTCAGAGCACTGTAGTTTTCAGAGAAGAGGTCTTTGATTTCTTTTGTTAGGTTGATTCCTAGGTATTTCAATTTTTTGGATGCTATTGTGAAAAGAATTGTTTGCCCTATTTCTCTCTCAATGAGTCTGTCATTTGTGTAGAGGAAATCTATTGATTTTTGTGTGTTGACCTTGTAACTAGATACTTGACTGAATTTGGTTATTAAGTCTAAAAGACTTTTGGTGGAGTTCTTGGGATCTTCTATATAGAGTATCATGTCATCTACAAATAACAACAATTTGACTTCTTCATTTCCTATCTTTATTCCTTTTATTTCTTTCTCTTGTCTAATTGCCATGGCTAATGTTTCCAAAACCATATTGAACAAGAGTGTTGACAGTGGACATCCTCATCTTGTTCCTGATTTTAGTGTGAAGGATTTCAGTTTTTGACCATTTAGTATGATATTGGCTGCTGGTTTTTCTTAGATGGCTTTTATCAGTTTGAGGTAGAGACCATCTATCCCAATTTTTTCTAGGGTTTTTATCATAAATACATGTTGGATTCTGTCCAATGCTTTTTCTGTGACTATGGAGATAATCACATGGTTTTTGTCCTTGGCTCTGTTGATGTAGTGTATTACACGGATTGGTTTGTGTATATTGAACCATGCCTGCATCCCTGGGATGAATCCCACTTGATCAGGGTGTATGATCTTCTTGATGATCTTCTGCATTCTATTTGCCAGTATCTTATTAAGGACTTTTTGTATCTATGTTCATTACTGAGATTGGCCTATAGTTGTCCTTTTCAGTTGGGTCTTTCTCTGCTTTCAGGATCAAGGTGATGCTTGCTTCCAGGAATGAATTTGGGAGTATTGCTTCCCTTTCAATTTCATTGAAGAGTTTAAACAGTAGTGGCAGCAGTTCCTCTCTAAATTTCTTATAGAATTCAGCAGTGAAGCCATCAGGGTTTTTCTTAGTTGTTAAGTTTTTAATTACTTTTTCAATTTCATCAATTGATATTGGGTTGTTTAGAATTTATAGGTCTTCTTCGTTCAACTTTGGTTATTCATATGTATCTAGGAATCTGTCCATTTCTTCTGTGTTGACCATCTTATTCGCGTATAAGTTCTGGAAGTAGGTATTGATGATCTTCTGGATTTCTGCTGGGTCTGTTGTAATTTCACTCTTTTCATTCCTAATTGCATGGATTTGGGCCTTTGCTTTCCTTTTTCTGACAAGGTTGGCTAAGGGCTTGTCAATTTTGTTGATTCTTTCGGAGAACCAACTCTTGGCTTCATTGATTTTTTGTACCGTTCTCTTATTCTCCATTGCATTGATTTCTCCTCTGATCTTTATAATTTCCTCCCTTGTATGAGCTTTGGGGTTGTCCTGCTCTTCTTTTTCTAGAAGCTTGAGGTTCAGCATCAGGTTGTTTAATTGGGCTTGTTCTGTTTTCCTAATATGCGTATTCACTGCTATGAATTTCCCTCATAAGACTGCTTTCATTGTGTCCCATAGATTCTGATATATTGTACTGTCATTGTCATTTAATTGAAGGAACTATCTGATTTCTTCTTTAATTTCCTCTATGACCCATTGGTTATTCAGAAGTGTGTTGTTCAATTTTCATGTGTTTATGAAATTTTTTGAGTTTCTTTTGCTATGGATTTCCAATTTCATCGCACTATGGTCTGATAATATACAGGGGATAACTTCAATTCCTTTGCACTTACTTAAACATGTTCTATGTGTGAGTATGTGGTCTAGTTTAGAGAATGACCCATGTGCAGCTGAGAAGAATGTGTATTCTGATTTTGTGGGGTGGAAGACTCTGTAAACATCTGTTAAGTTCATTTGTTCAAGAGTTTGATTGAGTTCTAGTACTTCATTACTTATTTTTAGTCTAGTTGATCTATCTCTTTGTGACAGTGGGGTGTTGAGGTCCCCCACTACAATTGTATTAGTGCATATATGACTTTTCATGTCCATTAGTATTTGTTTTATATAGTTGGGTGCACTAGTGTTTGGTGCATAGATATTTATGATTGTCATCTTTTCCTCTTGGATTGTTCCCTTTACAAGGATGTAGTGTCCTTCTTCGTCTCTCTTAATCAGTGTTGGTTTGAAATCTACTTGATCTGCCAAGAGGATAGCTACTCCTGCTTTTTTGGGGGGGTTCCTGTCTCATGGAGTATTGTTTTCCACACTTTAACTTTCAGTCTATGAGTTTCTTTTTGAATTAAGTGTGTTTCTTGTATACAGCATATTGTTGGATTTTGCTTCTTGACCCATTCTGCCAGTCTATTTCTTTTGATTGGTGAATTGAGACCATTAACATTGATGGTTATAACTGAAATGTATTAACTTATCATTGCCATGACTTTTTCTTTTTGTTGGGTTCTCCCCCTTTACATTTAATTTCTTTTCCTGCCAGATGGGTTCATTCTGCTTTGCTTCCTGGGGTTGTGATCCTCAATATCTGTTCCTAGGATATTGTGTAAAATTCTTTGGAGTGCTGGTTTGGTATTCACAAAGTTCCTAAGGTGTTCTTTGTCATGAAAGTATCTTATTTCTCCATCCATTTTGAAAGATAGTTTTGCAGGGTACATCAATCTGGGTTGGAGGCTGTTTTCTTTTAGGGCTTGAAATACGTCACTCCAAGCTCTTCTTTCCTTGACAGTTTGTGTTGAGGTCTGCTGTGATTCTGATGGGCTTTCCTTTGTGTGTGATTTGTTTCTTTTCTCTAACTGCTTGTAGAGTTTCTGGAATCTTACCAATTATATGCCTATGTGTAGATCAAGGCTATTTTGAGTCCTATATGCCTCACTTATCTGTATGTCAAGTTCTTTTCCCCTCCTTGGGAATTTTTCTGCCATTACTCCTGTGAAGAGTTGTTTTATGTCATCTGCACTCTGTCCTGTTTCTTCATTGACTCCAATCAGTCTTATGTTATTCTTCTTTGCATCATCTAGCAGCTGCTGGATTGATTTCTCGTGGTCCCTTATAAGTTTGAAACAATTTTTCTTTTCCTGGTCATTAATTGCAATCTTATCTTCTAAATCTGAAATTCTATCCTCACATTGGCTCATTCTGCTGTGTAGACTTTTAATGGAGTTTTTCATCTCCTGGAAATCTATTTGCATCTGTTTTATGGATTCCATTTGTTTCCTATGTTGGGATTACATCATGTTCCTCAGCTCCTCTCTAGATTTATTAATCACGTCTTGTACTAGGAACACAATTTCTCCTGTTATCTGAGAAATTATTTCTGATTGACAATTTAATAAATAATAAAATAGAATACTACTTATGTCTCAGTTAATTACAAATATGTCACATCCTTGAAAACTCTAAAAAATGTGTTTTTCAAGTACAGAAGTAGTTCAAAGCTAATAGGTGCTTTGCCAATAAAGCTCTCTCATGTCTCTTTGAGTTCAAGTTTGTTTACTCTTAGAAAACCTTGATTTCCTTTGTTAGAGGAACATAAGCTTATAAAAAGAGATGAAAAGGCTGCTATATAGCACTCCATTAAAGGGATGTGAACAAATTAAGTGTTAATGAATCAAAAACATATGGATTATACTACACTTCAAATAGAAATGATTTTTGAGTTAAGGGAGAAAGTACTTAACAAAACACAATAGGTCTTTGTCAATGTTAAAATCCAAACATTTGAGGTATCTTCAGAAAGTTCCTAGTCATTCTATATTTGGTTGTTACTTATCATTTTCATTTTATAGAAGAAGTCAATCTCTCTACAGTCAAATGATCTTTCAAAAGTTTAACAATATATTGAGTAACTTATAAAGAAACATCCTAGAAATTCAGAGATAAAAGAGAAATATATATCAGTTAGTCAAGTCACCCTACTAAATAAAACATTCTCTTCTGTTTCTTCTTTAATGACTTAAAAAACAAAGCAAAAGAGAAAGCTCCACATTGCTGTATAGCTTTAAAAAAATCATTAAACATTTCTATTTAAAAACTGTAGCTAAGATTCATAGTTTTCAAACTAGTTGAGTCACTGTCAATCTCTTCATTGCAAGTGAGCTAGAATGTACATGATGTTTGAGTCTTAATAGTAGTCTGCATTTTCATAAAGATTCTTTAAAAGATTACTGTCCTAATGCTGATTAGCCTTGAGAAGTTCTGTTACTGCAAGAAGGAAATGACACTGGATATAGAATTCAGAATATACAGCAATTACTGAACCAAACCTGTGATCAGATCATTTAGCCATATTCTAGGTTATATTCACTAAGATATGTTCTTTATTGAAAAGAATTAACATAGTTCAGTATCTGACACTTGGTATCAAAAGCCTTTCAGTTGATTTAAAGATGAGATTGCACAGGTAAAGCCTGTGAGTAGAAAATTCCACTGGAACCACAACACAGGACCAGAAGTTTTCCACCTAGATAACTGTAATGCCCTCCTTTTGTTACCTTAACTCAGATGCTCTTTAGTTTTAATTGAGTTAAGTCTCTGCTTCCACCTTCTACCATCAACACAACTTACTGCTTTATGCTTGAACCAGCAAGAGTCAGGTCCTTTGTTCACAGGTGGCCATGACTTTCTCATCTACTCCTTTGCATTCAGTCTGACTCTTGGTCTCCGTTGCCACCTGCTCCCACATTCAATTCCTAGGTTCAAATTTGCCCAAGTCCAATGTGGCACCTACTTTCAAGTCCTCATCAAGCTTCATAAATGCTCTCAGCCCCTGCCCACCCCTCCACTGAAGATCTGGCTGAGGAATACTGACATGTAAAACAATGCCTGATTGTGGGATAGAATTGAAGCACATAGTTAGAAAATTCTATGGATAATTTAGATATTCCATAGAAAAAACAACCTTTAATTATAGAAGATGGAATTATGCATTAAATAGAGTACATTAAGCTATTTACTGCCTGGAGGTAAAATATTAGAGCTTTAAAATAAACAATTAAAAGAACTCAATGCAAAGACATCCTAGATTTTTAATTGAATAAGTTACTTCATTTTATGAGAACTTTCAGTGGCTTCCTATGGTCTGTGAAAAAAAGTATAGTCATGCCCAGTGGGCAATGTCCACTTCTCAGTCTTTCTCTCCTGGCTGATTTCCATGCCTCTGACCCTTGTTGTAGCCAAAACAAATTGTTCTCAGTTTCTAAATGTGCTTTTGCACTTCCTGTCACTAAACTCTGATTTTTTTTTAATCTCTTTTTACATGGGAAAATCTTAGTGCCCTCATGCCAAACCCCTGGTGCCACATTTCCATTTTATCTGCTTGGCTACCACCTTGCCTTTCATGCTCCCAATCAAAGCTTTTCCCCAACCCTGTTCACATCTCCCAGGTAGAAATGAACACTACTTGTATGAAAACTCTGATTCTCTGCTGATACATAGTGTGCAGTTTGCCTTATGGGTAACAATGCTTAGATTTATCACTAAAGACGGGTTCAGTTTTTCACATTTTTAATTAAAGCATTATAAATTATATATAAATTTATTTCTCAAGAAAATTTCATCAGGAAAGAATTGAAAATGTCAGACGATCATATTCACTATGGTTTTTTTTTGTTTTGTTTTTGGTACTGGAGATCGAACTCGGGACCTTGCGCTTCCAAGGCAGGCGCTGGAACCACCGAGCTAAATCCCTGGCCCTATACTCACTATAATAATACACAAAAATAGTAGCAAATCAGTAACAACTTATAAAAAATGAGTGAGCTGGGTTAGTATATGTGTGATTTACTGTACACATTCAGAACAGGAGAAAAACAATTCTTTCTCAGGGCTCTGTACATACTGTACACACCTCCATTGTATTAAAACTGCCCTAACAAAAACAAAAAATAATAATCTACATTAATTGCTTATGGTTCTTCCTGGATAATATAGATACTTGAGAAATAAACATTTTAGATTTGATGCTTTCAAATTTTGCTCTTGAGTAGATCTCTGAATTTACACACCATTGGCCTATGGATGCACAACTGGCTCTAACCCTCCAATTCCACCTAATATCCTGCTATTTTTTATGAGCTTTAATAGCCCGTTTTAAAGTGGTAGTTTCTTTAAGAAAATAATTACAATGTAAATTAGTCTTCAACAAATAGTAAGGCACATTTTAGAATTAAATGCCTAGGTATTGAAGCTTTGCTTTCTGATATGTTTAAAACCATTATATAAGTTTAACCATAGCCATTCAATCTACGTACCTAGAAATATCATTCTTTCTGTTGCTAATGAAGGTCCTAAGGCACAAATTTATTAAAGGTATACGTTTGCATGGGATAATAATTGGGTCGATAATATTAAATTCATAGGCTCATTATTTAATTGCAAGGGCAGATTATGAATACAGCTTCTAAAATGTATTTTAATGAAAAACACTACATCCTGACCTAATCATATCAACCTTATGCTATCTAATTAAGGATGCAAAAAATCATTAGAGTTGCAAAATATTAGTTCCAGCTCCATCAGGCTGTGAGCTGCCCCTTCATGAATATATATTTTTTTACTCCGTGATAAATAGTTAATGAGGTAAAAATGACAAAATTTGCATGTAGGCAAATTAGTTTAATAGAATAATGTCTTTTCTGACTACTGAAAGTGACCTTTTCTTTATCAAAAAGTGGCTAAAAAATACTTGAAAATTATCATCCGGCTGTCTCTGCACAAATGATAAATCACATATATGAACAATATGAAAATTATAAAATGCAATAATCCTAAATTCTCATCATACTGCAAATGTGCTCTATGCTTTTGCATTCATCAATTTAACAAAACAAAATTAAACATATTATAAAGTGTCAGTTTATGGGACAATTTTTATTCCACATCATAAAAATGACAAGCATGTGCTTAACTGCTATTGCAAACATCTAGATCAAATTTTTAGAGCTCAAGAATTCTAGACTATTTACTTGAAATACTCTTATATTAAAATGTCTATTCCATTCAATTTGGCATTTTAGATTATAGATGATTGTTTTCAACTAAGCTGGCACTGTATCTTGAGATTAGTAAATCAATTATTTAGTAGGGTAACCTTGCTTCCCCATTGAAATAAACTAAACAAGCAAACATAAGACAACATAAGAAGAAAAACATACAAAAATTAAATGGGAAGAAGGCTTCAGAGTGCAAATATCCAGGGCATGGAAAGACATAAAAAACAAGTAAAATACATATGTCTATCCATTTTAGTTTGAGGTTGTTTATGTAGGCTTAACAACATAACCCGACCATAAGAAATACGGGTGTTCTCTGAATTTTCAAATGATTTGCATAAACATCACTACAACTTCCCTTCACTGATAGAGACTAAGTCTATATATGTTGTGAAGGAACAACCAGCTGTTTACCCAGATAAATGCGCTTCTATCAATAGTACGAATAAATTTAAGCCAAAAAATCTAATGCCTTGGATTAAATCATTCATTTTAATTACATTTAATCAAATTGTCTTTTCTTTGATCCATTTGAAGGCACGCACAGAGAAATACAGACACTCAAGGTTTGAGGTCTCTTCCTGAGTCTGACTCTTGACCACCATGGGTCAATGAAGACATTTTACAAAGGCATAAATGTTATACCCAAAGAATTAAATACCTTTACAATGTTTCAATTTTCTTTATAGCAACTAAGCACTATGTTCTCTCCCTCTCTGTGTCTCTCTGTCTCTCTCCTCCATTGTTAAAACAGAACTAATAAATAATCAAATAATTCTGATTTCTCTTTTTAGGTTCATGTCAAATCATGAAGGTACTCAACTTTGTATTATGTCCAAATTTCTAAACTTTCATGTTGTAAAACCTAGGAATGAAATAAACCATATTCCACCTACCATAGGCATGTGAAATTATCTTAGGAAGGAAGTGCTCTTTGCACAATTAATTTCAACAAGTTGGGACTTTCACTAATCTTCCTGTTAGTCAAGGATATTTGAAGAAGAAACCAGAATGAATATAAGGAAAGATAAACCTTGTTTTTCTTCAATTCAGGAATAGTGGTCTTGGAAATGTGTACTGTTCTGTTAACTATGAAGTAAACAGAATTTGAGATGCACATACTTAGTATATTAATAATGAACTCATAGAATTTTTTTAAAAGCTAATGTCTAAAGTTTCTATCAGGCAGGAAATTGGGTGAGGTACATTATATGTGCAATGAGGTACATATATAGATAAGGCATATACAAGGTGAAATTATATGGGCAAATTAAGTACTGTATGTTCAATTTTCCAACTATTCATGCACAGGTCTTTATGTATTGAAAAACATCAGGTAGACTGGTACTATATTCTAGAGACTGCCAGAGATTGAAGACATAAAGATTTAGAAGTCACTCTAATTCCACAAAGAGATCTCACTCTAAAACAAAGAGAGACACATGAACAGATAATTCTCAAATTGTGTGCTAATGCTAGAAAAGTCAACTGAAATGGAAGTTTTGATAATAAGGAAATGGTCCTCCCTGGGTTGGACCCATGGAGAAGACACTTGAGCTAAGCCCTGAGGAGTGATACTGAGTGGGAAGAGGAGAGAGGGATGGGGATAAAGGAAAAGCCACTAAAAATGCAGAAGAGAATCATTTCAAAATGCAATTATCCAATCGTAGCAATTTTGGTTTTTGCTTTCCAAGTGCTATGAAGTTATTGAAGGGTTTGTGATAGAGGAAGGCAGGGTTACAGTTATATATTAGCAGTGTCACTGTGGCAGGAGTCAAGTGTGAATTCATACTGTGACGATCAGAGACTAAGGTAGCGAGAACATCAGTTCAGCCTTGCTGCTCTGCGGCAGCTGAATATTGAGGGCCTTGATGTATGCAGTAGCAAATGGATTACAGAAAAGATAATATTAAGAGAATAAATTCAGTAGGACTCAGTGATCAAATAAAATTCTAGGACACACGGGCAAATCTAGAAAAACCCTGACTTTGAGGCTTTTGTGATTCAAAGCAGATGAAAAAGTTGTGTCCAGAGAGTATACAAGTGTAAATGCTGTGATTTCCTCATACAGATGAAATGCATGTGTTAATTAAACAATGCGTATGAAATAGAACTTGTCTGGATAATATAGGAATTTTGGCATCTTGGCATTCACATGGAGACATCAAGTAAGCTACTGAGTTATTCAGTATGGGACTTGAAAGGCAGATGTAGCCTTCAGTTACACAGCTAAGAATCTTCAACATGTGGAAGACAATTTTCAAGGTAGTTAACCAAAAACAGGGTGTAGAGTAAGAGGAGGAATAAATCAGGCATAGAATCCTGGAAGAGGCTTAAGAAGCTGATGGAGGAAGTGTCCCCCACAAAAGAAGTCAGTAAGGAAGATTACTAAAAGAGGGATGGATGAGAATCGGGAGCTGGATGAACAAGGGCCTTGAAAGAGGACACAGAAAGAGTATTCTCTTCCTCCCATCCACTACAGGCAACTGTAAAGCCAACAACATCCTCCCATGCAGAAACCCTCTTCCTAGCTTCCCACGCATTCTTCACAACCTTTGTGAAGTTGTACCATATATAAATGTACATACTAATAAATATCTCCCTTAACAAACAATTGTGCTAAACTGTAAGAACCACTCAAATTAGTTTCCTCATTTTGACTAATAAAAACAGTATAAAGTCAAGTTGCATGATTTGTAAGCTGGTGGCACATACAAGAGTAAATAGCTTCAAGAACAACATTAAAAATGCAACCTCTTGCTGAAAAGCTAGCAGAGTGAGTTTCTTTTGTACATTCAAAAAATAAATAAACTAGGATTAGAGGTCCCATTTGACCCAGCTTTTCTCCTGCTGAGTATCTTCCCAAAAGTATTAAAAGCATCATACTCATGTTTATAGCAGCACAGTTCATAATAGTTAAAATTTGGAAACAGCCCAAATGCCCATCAACTGGTGACTGGATTAAGATGTGGTTTTTATTTTACTATATAAAATGGAGTACTAATCAGCCATAAAGAATGATAAACTAGAGACATTTATAGCTAAATGGATACACATTGAGGCCATACTCTTTAAGTGAAATAAATAGGACACACATGTATAAATACCGAATAGTTTCTCTGGTGTGAGAAACTGAAAGTGTAAGTGAGGACCAAAATGTATAACAGATAATGTGAAATAGGAAGAAAAGGTCCAAAGGGGAAGGGGAAGAGGTAGGAGGAAAGGAAAGAAGGAAAAGAAAAAAATATGAGAAAAGGAAAAAATGAAAATGATGTCTTTGTAAATAGGCAAGGGTGGAGAGGTTGAAGGGAGGGCAAGGGAATGAGGAAAAAAAATAAGAACTATGACATATCATGTAAAGGTAAAAATTCCCAATGATGAATGTCATCATATTGTATACCCAAAATGTACCAAGAAACTTAATGAATAAAAAATAATCAGCTTCAAACCACTCACCTTCCTTCTTTCACCATTGACTTCTCTCCACTGCTCCGATCTTTTCACTATGTAACTTAGCTCCTGATTGGAAATCTCCAAATCATATGGCATGAAGAACTTGATTTCTTCACTGTGGATGTGTTGAAATGCATCTAATATTCAAGAGGCATTGTGCAGCCTAAGAATAAAATTGTCTGTTATTCTGTTTTTACTTTCCCCAAATCTTTATGATTAGTTTTTCTTATTATATATTTATCAACTTCTATTTATCTAGTACATTTTCCCATTTCTAATAATAGTTGGAAAATTGACTTGGTAACAATGCATCAAGGAGCTTTTCACTGGAAAAAGCCACCCAAAGTGGGAAGAGAAAAATTTAAAAATAAAACTAGAATGTAATGAATCTCTGCTTCCTGTATTCCAGTGTGCCACTTTGTTCTCTGTCAAAGCCCTATCCTGACAACAGACATTTGAGTGGGTTTGCAGTTACTTCTTATAAATTTACTGATTCTAGTTTTTGATGTCCAAGAAATAGACTAGAAAATTGGGAAACATATGGCCGTTAATCAGGATTGTTGATATTTAAATTAGTTCAAATGTGAGGAATTTGTCCAAAGAAAATTTAAACTTGGATTCACTCTTCCTGAAAGACTTGGTTTTAGTGTTTCATGGTGGAAACTGTTAATTCATTGCCATTGATAAGTCACATTTAGATGAGCACTATAGGTATTAATTAGGTCAATGCTTATAGAACTTTTCTATTAAGTACTGCTATAGACAGAGAAGAATGTCAACGCTACCCCAAAATTACTAGTATTTATTTCAATATAATATAATATAATATATTTAATTTTTAAACCATTGGATAAGATTGAAGGTTTCGGGAAATATATTTATCTTGTGACTTAGTATACTTTCAGCTCACTATGTATACCTAGTTTAAGAAACCCAGAGTTGGGCCCCAAATAGCCCATAAGCTAGATCAAGAACTCTTATGTATCAATGTTAATACCCTACCCTTTCAAAAAGTAAATTTTAAAAAATGCCTGAGATATAAATTGAATTATCAAGATGTCTAAATACCACATAGAAATGCCTCTCCACACTATCACACATTCAAAGGGGAGAACTGGAAGTATTTTATTTCAGTGGTCAGAATGATTACATTGTCCACTACTTTAGATGATCAATACTAGAATTTATTGATTGATCATTATAAAAGGAAAACACTTCAAATTCATTGCGTTATCGTAGCCTTAACTTAATCCTGCCTTTGCATATTAATACATTAAAATTAAAAAGTTAGTCTTACTGTTCATAGGTAACAGAGAAAACATTTCAACTCAGAGCTACCTAAGGTTTATTTCATTCTGACTTGAGTCAAAACAACCAATACCAAATAACAACTTGGTTTAACTATGTTTTGATTCTTTCTAAAACACTAAAATAGATTTTTTGAACCTCCTCACTAAATGTGGCCTAGGTGTCTTTTTCACCTATTTTGCACTCACACAATGAAAAGAGGTGTGCAAGTGCCATTTATCATATGGTCTGGTGCCATCTTGCAATCTGTTTTTTCTTTTTTTCCTGTGGCCCTGGGAATTGAACCCAGTATTCAGTGTGTGATTGACAAGCACTCTACCGCTGAGCTAGAGCCTCAGGCTGCCTGCTACCATCTCGAAAAACATCTTCTGCTTCTACTGTGCTTTGAGATTCTCGGTCAGCCTAGTAAATCAGAGTGATTTACTAGTTGGCTTGTTCAACATGAACTAGTCTTTGCCATTCTCTTAAGCTTGTTTAACATAACATAACATTCATCTTTTGCTTTTAATGGTGGCAAGATTTAATGTAGTTAAATTACTGTCAATTTGCCACCATAAACATTTTCTATATGAAGATTTTAAGTGCAGGATTATCAACAGTGCAATTAACTTCGAATTAATTAGGAATCACAGCCCTGTTTCTGCTGGCTTCTGTTTCTTTTGCCCAGAAAATGTCTGTCTCCTTTATATTTCTCTTTCATTTTGTGTGAAAGAATAATTATGTAAACACCCAAACATCTACAGGATGGTAAACAAATGTTTTGATAGAGAACAAAATGGCAATTGGAATATAGGAAGCTGTTCAAAGATTAATTATATTTTAGTTTTATATCAATGTTTTTCTTTTGCCACTTCAGGTGGCATTTTTGAGGGAAAAGCTCCATGATGTGTCATTAACAAGCCAATTTACCAACATGTATTAGTCTATAGCAAATACTACAGCTTTATAAAGACAGTTTACACAAGCAAGGAAAAAATATTCTGTGCCTACATAAGTAAAATAAAAATAAATAAATACATTGAACAGTGATAATTATAAAATTTTTGATGATATATTAGTTATGCAACATAATGCATATCTGAAAGTGAATTACTTTATTCTTTTGGCTCTAAAGATATTTCATATGTCCTTGACTCTCCACTTTTCTGGTTCTCTTCAAAAAATTAAAGAACCCAATAAAAAGCTGAATTTCTAAAAAAATAAACAATGTAAAAACAGTTCTAATGTCATTAACAAATTCTGTATTGGTGATACTGAGGACAAAGAGCAAACAAATATTTTCTTTGTATTTACAGCATTAGAGTCATTCAATGCAATATTATTTAAATTTTTCATGATCATATTTAGTTATGAAAGTTTATTATTTTCAAGTGGGTCAGAAATACTGAGATATATGTTCACTCATTTTCTGCAATTTGGATGTGCTTATCAAATTGAATTATATAAAGTTGAAGGTATTTAATCATATTAGCTGAAAGAAGAGAAAAAGAAAAGCAAATGAAATATTTTTATTTTTTGTTACTGGGGATCAAACTCAGGACCTTGTGCTTGAGAGGAAGGTGGCAGCACCACTGTGCAAAATCCCTGGCCCAAATGAAACATTTTTAACAATTACTGAATCTAGGAGAAGGATGCACAAGTTGACTCTATTATTGAAATTTTGTAGGTTTAAGTGTGTTTAAATAAAAAGCTGAAATTCTATGATACTCCATTGAAATACACATTTTGGTATGATGATGGTTGTAAACCTAGATTTTCTTTAACAATATAACTATTTTATAGGTCTGAATATTTTGTATTTTTAAATTATTTCATCAAAATGTAATTAAAAAGGAAACTCCACTCCACCTGTCCACAATGCCTTAGGCATTATTGTTATAAAATAGGTCGAATATTATGCCATAGGTTCTGATGACAGCCAATGAAACAAAGTAATTTACCAAGTCCTCTGCCCTGTGTCCTACATTTGCAGCAATTCATTGCTTGGTGAGTGGCAGAAGCTATTATGTTTGGTTCATATCTGAATGTGGGTCATTTACAGAAACCTAGTATGTGACATTTCTTCTAAAGCTAAAAAAGGACAAGTGTGAACATTTAGCTACTGCACTATTTTAAGGGTCATACTAAGGATGATATCTATAACTTTAAGTAGCTCTAAATGCAAATATGTACACGAAGAAGAATCAAATATAATTGTTCATTTCCAACTTTCTATAGTTACAAGTGAGTTTGTTGGTGTGACTTTATACATTAATACTCTGTGTATTTCTGATGTAACCAGAAAAACTCTCACTCACTGGTTAGTTAATTCCACTAGAATGATTCAGGGATAGCTCAGGGCAGGTAACATATAAATAGACAAACTTCTTGTCATATGACCATTATCTGTTTGCTTAAATTCATTTTTATTTTTACAATGTTGAAAAACACATATTCTTTAGAAGAACTGTTCAACATTTTAAGCAAGGTGTATGACATCCAACTACTGATATGTATGAAGATGATTTTGTTGCTTTTCTAGAAACCCTTAAATATCTACTATTATTTTTAATAGTAATTGAAATTCACAAGGCTTTTGTTTGAAATCGTACTTCATAGAGGCAAGCAAAAACACAGAGAGCAAAGATGAAAAGGAGAATAAAGAAGAAAAACAGAATTTTAGAAAAAGGTAAAAGAAATTCAGAAAGTAAAAATGTGCACACGATGGGAAATAACCAAAGCTCCTATCCCTGCTCATTTTCAGAGAAGGTCCTACCATAGCTGCATAGTCTCGAGGTTAAGTCGCATAGTCTCACATTTGTAACGGGACAGTCATCTCCATTCAGTCTTCACTACTTTACTCACGCAGTTAACAAAATGTTCATTCATGCTTGCTGATTATACATCAAGTTCTGGGAATATGGCAGATGGATGCACAACCAGTAGAGGTAAAGTAAGGACTATAGGAAGTGGATGGGGACTGATGGGAAGGATGACACCATGACGAGAGTTGCACGGGACATTACATTCATGAATGTCATGTGGACAAGGCAGAGTCTGTATTAAGTCTGCATTACAAATACGGGCAATAGCATATGGGCTCAAGGCAAGAAGTGATATACATATTCTCTGCTGGCTTAAAAATCATTCTGGTTACGGTGAGGAGAGCAGCAGATTGAAATGAACAAGAAGAAATGCAAGCCAGCTTGTTGGATGGCTACTGTGAGAGCTAAGTTGTGAGGAGACTGGGAATATTGGACACGGTAGGATGCTTCATAGATAGAACTTCACAAGGAGAACACATAAGGAATTTCTGGAATCCAGAGGTGGTGGATATGAAGGATTTTGGAGGAGAGAGAATTTGAGGAAAACTCTCAGGTTTCTTTATTCTTTTTGTCCTCTCCTCCCCTTCTCTCCTCTCTTTCTCTCTCTCTCTCTCTCTCTGGATGATCTTGCATATACTAGGATAGGATACCCTAAATAAAGAAAGGAGGGTATTAGGAGTTTATTTTCTGAATGCCATTTTTTTTTTTTGGTACCAGGGATCAAACTCAGGACCTTATGCTTGTGAGGCAGGCAGTGGAACCACTGAGCTAAATCCCCAGCCCTCTGAATGCCACTTTTAAGGACCTTCTGGAATATGATGGGGTGATCAAAATATTATGAATGTTTAAAAAATTGTTTAATGTATTACAATAAAAAATACATTGTCAAGAACAATGCCATAAGTGTATCTGAAGCAAGGGGTGTGTATCGAGTATTCTGAAGGGGACTAATAACAATGTCTCTTTTACTGTAATAAATGTTTAAATTTAAACATTGACTATATGTTTTGAATACACATCCTATACCTGTGTAAATACACATCTATACAAAGAGTTGTCAAAATTAATTAAAAGTTCTAAATTGTTGGACTAAATTTGGGTTTGCCTTGAAAGAACTAAATATTAGAACTAAACATAATTGCCTAAGGTATATTTCAATAGAAATATCCTAAATAATCTAATTTATGCCTAAGGAGCAGATCTCATTAGCTACTCTCATACTGCCAAGAGAAACTCATAGTAATAGTTTATATTTATTGAATAAATAACTGCAATATACATTATATATATATATTAGATGTATTCTTCAGTGTTTTAAGTTTCATTTTATTACTCATATTTTAAAGATAAACAAAGTCTAGCTTTGCACAGTGGCAGTATCATAGTCAATGAGGTTTATCTGAGGCACAATTATTGGTAATTAAAGATAAACAGAATCAAAGAACTAAAACCATTGTCTAAGGACACACAGTTGGTGAAAGAGCCAAGGTTCAAGCTGGGTTGGGCCACTGCATCACACTTATTTGTTGGGAGAAAGTCATGTGGTTTTTGTTGGTGTTGTTGTTATCTTGATCATTGGTATGTGTACTCTTCAGTAGTGTATTCACACTGTTGTGTATCAGGTCTCTATGACTTTTTAATCCTGCAAATCTGAAACTAATTCTGCTGAACACCAATTTACCTCCCTCCCTCTCTCCAATTGTTGATAAACTACCTTTCTACATTGATTTTTATGATTTTGAGTAATTTAGGTATGTGATAGGAGTAAAATAATACAGACTTTGTCTGGATTGTTTTATTTAATGTAAAGCCGTCATTGTTTACTGATATCATAGCACACAAGAGGACTTCCTTCCCTTTTAAGTCTGTATAATATTCTATTGCATGAATACACAACTATCCCTTTATCCATTCATCTGCTAATTTGTCCCTTGGGTTGCTCCCACCTCTTGGCCAGTGTGAATAGTGCTGTGATGAACGTGGTTGTGCAAATATTTCTTAGACAGTGTGCTTTTAATTCTTTAGAATAAAATCCAGAAATGGGATTGCTACACTATGCAGTAATTACACTCCTAATTATTTGAGGAATCCCCATGCTGTTTTACACAATAATTGCCCTATTTTCTATCCCATCAATAGTTCACAGGGTCTCCAAGTTCCCTGCCTCTTTTCCAACATGTGTGACTTTCTGTTCTTTTGATAGTGTTAATCCTATTGTTTGTGAAATGAGAACTCATTGTGGTCTGGGTTTGCATTTCCTTAATAATTAGTGAAGTTGAATATATTTTCATGAGTTATTGGCCATGTTGATATCTTCTTTCAAGAAATGTCTCTTCAAATCCTTAGTTAATTTTTGAAGACGGTGATTTGTGAATTTCTTTATTGTTGAGTTGAAGAAATTTCTTAGATATTTTGGATATTGGCTGGGGATTTAGCTCAGAGGTTTCGCTGCCTGCCTCACAAGCACAAGGTCCCTAGTAAGAAAAGAAAGAAAGAAAGAAAGAAAGAAAGAAAGAAAGAAAGAAAGAAAGAAAGAAAGAAAGAAAGAAAGAAAGAAAGAAAGAAAGAGAGAGAGAGAGAAAGAAAGAAAAGAAAAGAAAAGAAAAGAAAAGAGAAAAGAAAAGAGAAAAAAAAGAGAGAAAAGATATTTGGATAGTAACTCTTTCTCAGATGTAAGCCTTTCAATGATTTTGTCCCACTCTGTAAATTGCCCTTTCAGTTTATTGTTTCCCTCAGTGAGTATATAGCCTCTGTAAATTGGATGTGGTACAATCTGTCTATCTTGGATTTTGTTACGTGAGCTTTCGGCATCATATGGAGGAACTCCTTGGCAGGAACAGTGTGTGGTGGAGTGTGGAAGACCTCTGAGTAATCTTCGCATGCAAATTCATAGGATAATATGGCAGAAATTGTTTGAATTGATTCTTGGAAATTCTGAAACTACTGTCATATAGTAGTATTAAATATCAGTTAAGTCAGGGTTCTATTTTTCTAATGTCCAGCTTAATGGACTGGCTATCCTAGCTCATCCTGACTGATACTCCTTTGAAGGCACTATTAGGTTATGTGGGATCCATTTTAGGTTCTGTCTTAGGGAAACCCACATTGTAAAGAGGAAGCAAACCAGAACTGAGGCAACACTGTCTCAAACTGAACTCACCTGTGAGGTCCCAGGCTCTTGGAAAGCATGGTACTGATAAGAGGTCTTGGCCTCATAATCAGTGTTAACGGCAAAGAACACTGCTGCTTAAGCACTGAAGCCGTACTAACGACAGAGGCACCTTCTGTCATTCTACGGTTGCAGAATTACAACTACTTTGTAAGTGTGATCGAGATCACTAGGAACCCATCCTCAGTGCTGAGCATCTAACCATGCTTCATATTAACCTACTTAACAGATCATTAGAGAGAAAAGGCTGCTTGGGCAGGAGGCAGAGAATGGAGTCTGGGGCGGTAGAACCAAGATTTGGAATTACCAAGGTAATGCACAGAGTCATCAAGAAGGCAGAGAATCTTCTGAGTCTGTGACATGATGATCATTTCCCTAGCTTATTTGGATTTTGAAATGTGTTTCAAGTAAATGTTTTGCATTTTCCCTGCTATGAGCAGGGTTCTGGCACTTTTAACTTCCCTGTCTACATTTTACTGTATTCTTTTAGTTGGTCATTGCCTAAAAAGTCAAACTAACAAACTGTTCCGCTCACTTTGATAAGTCAAATTAATATACAACATGAAAGCTGTGTATGTATCTTTTTGCACTTCATTATGCTTTGCCTGAAGTTCAAAATGAAAATCTCTTGAGGACAAAAAGTGTCATTTGAAAATGTAGACTGTCAATTATATTTACATAAAAGAAAAGATGTGCCTTCACCATAAAAGAAAATATGTTCTTTTATTTATTCATGTTTTCAATTCAGCAGATATTTGTTGTGATCCACTGTATTCCAGGAACTTTTTTAGTACAGAAAGGTGAATTAAGAGTAAAAAAACACACACAAAAAAACCCCAAAAAACCCAAAAAACAAAGCCTTGTCCTGAGTTCACTGTGGGAAAATGTCACATTCGTACGCCACAGAATTTTGTTTTCATTCTAGTTTGACTACTTATGTGCCATGAAAACGCATGGTGCAGGGTGTTACGCACATGCACTCTTCCTCAGTTTGTGACAGAAAACCAAAATAGTTGTTTTTTTAAATTATTTGTTCATTCAATTGTTTGATAAGGTTGGTGAAAAATCTTTAGGGAGCTTTAAAGATAATACAAAGTGCAGACAGAAGTGGAGAGAGGCACTGGTCCACAAAGACACAGTATCAGATGCAAGTACTTACTTGAAAGCAGAAAAGAAAACTTCCCAACAACCTAAAGCAACCTGAAGGCAAGGGTTTGGAATGTACCACCCAGACAATCTGAACCTCGTCCTTTCATCCGAATACATAAATGCTCTTGACCCCTGTTTAGCAAAACTCACACCCCCTGTTTCCTACGTGCTGGGGTCGAAAGCACAAGTTCCAGTAGATCCTTTCAGTTTCTTTAATCCTAGAGGCACTAGAAGCAGGCAAATTTATCAAAAATCAATTCACCAAATGAATAACTATTATAGTCTTTACTGACCAGTTTTTATTTTCTCTTTATAAGAAATAAAAGCATCGGTTCAAAGAATGTTTATCTTTCCCAGATTCTTGCAGCCTCAGAGAGGAAGAATTGGGGTACAGGTACTTTATCTAATGAAGAAAAGACTGAAGCATACATCGAGGCTCATTTTTCCACACCAGACAGCTTAGGATATAAGGAAAAGAGGGGGAGGCAGATACCTAATGTATCTGGCCCCACAGCTATGAGCTATTTGTTCACAATCATTCTGTTTACTGGAGCTGACACAATATAATATCTAAAACTTTAAAATAGCTCTATTCCTTGGCAAATATAGCATAATATGAATACCCCATACTCCCCCTCCAGCATGGAACAATTGTAACCTAGATGATAATTTCAGGGGATAAAAATTATTTAGTTCTATATTACAAAAATTTTAGAATCTTTTCCTCAACGTGGTAAATAATACTTTGCCTTGACTAAAGAACATTGTAAAAAAGTTTGATTCACAAAGTACAATATCTTGGATTGTCTCGTATTCTCTTGACAATGAATGTTCTTATAATATTCTCATCAAAATCTGTCTTTAAATTATTTTAATCTAAATTAATTTTCCTTAGCAATAAATGACAGCAGCTAAAACTTATAAGAGTATTTGGAACTATTAAGTCAATGATTAATAAGACCTAAGCACCCCCAAAACTAATTAACTTGAGTACCAGTCTTTACATTTGTGTACAGCTTCCAGGAATGTAAAAGCTTAAACAAACCTGACATTTAAATCGTGATTTTTTTCATCCTCTGTGAATTATAAAAAAAAATGTGTAAGCAGCCTGTAGAGCTTCAGTAGTGTTCAGATAAAGGTTTTATAATTAAACTGTCCTTGCGATACCAGAAGTGCTGCGAGGCCAAACACCCCTCACAGCCTCTCCCTTATGCCTATACTTATAAATGATCATCAATAGAAGTTTGGTAAAGGGTAAATTTTCTAAAAGAAGTTCTAGAAGAAAGAGGGTCACTCTCTCCATCACACGGGAATCAAAAAATGATGAATTTTAAAGACTTAAAATAAAACTCAGTGAGTTAAAATGGCAAATAACTAATATCTAAAAATAATATAAATGTAAGCAATAGATCAGGAAAAGATAAAAAGATGTTCCTTTTAGATCTTGACACTATCCACATCTCACGACTTCTACATTGCTTATGATAAGGAGTTTAATTTCAAAGAAAGTTTATAAAAATACAAGAAAAGAGTTGTAAAACTTCAAAGTGAGGAAGAATTTTTAAATTTCTGAGTTATTTAAATAGTGTTAAAGACTTTTCCAGGTGTGAATTTAAATATCTTTATTTTTATCAGTACACGTATATGGTACATAACATTAGTATTCAACATAGGGAGTTTATACATGTACATGGTATATCTTTATTCCTTTTTTCATTCTTTCCCTTCCCTCCCTCCCCCTGCATCCAATGGTTAATCTTCTTCCTTTATTTGCACATATTTTCAGAGTATAATGTTTGCATTCCTCATGTGTGCTTGGTGTACATACACGACACATCTTGGTTTCTTTTTCCATCCTTGTCCCTCCAATCTCTCCCTCACTCTCCATCTATAGATGTCCTTCCCCTTTGAAAAAAAATCTACCTTCCTACTTCCTATTGTCTATCTCTTGTTTTCCTCTTCATTTATACTTTGGGTTTCTCACATAAGAGAAAACATGCAATACTTAAGCTTGTGTGTCTGATTTACTTTACTTAACATTATGATCTCAAAGTGCATCCATTTTCCTATAACTCATGTTCATCTTTCTTTATGGGAGAGTAGTATTCCAAGAAAAATGAATAAACACTTCACAGAAGAAGCACAAATAGCCAATGAATACATGAAGAAATGTTCAACATCACTGGCCATTAGAGAAATGAAAATTAAAACAACACTGAGATTCCCTCTTACCCCAGAGAGAATGAGCATAATTAGGAAATCAAATAATAACAAATGCTATGGGGAAATATCTTTATTTTTAAAGTAAAAATAAATTTAAAAGATAATCAGAAAGTAGAGAAAACATCTGTTAAAACTATGGCAAAAAGGTTAATACTGTCAATATATAAAATTCATAAAAAACTCCAAAGCAAAATAATTTGAATAATCTATAAAAAGGAAGGCAAGAAGGACATTTGAAAGGCACTTTAAAAAAACAAATATGGGTAATAAGCATGTTAGGGATGTTTAGCAGATTTAGAAAAAGAATGAGGTTCAATTTCTTGTAGTAGATTACAAAAGCTGAACAAATGATGTGGCTATGGCTTTATAAGTGTCCTCATCTGCTGTTGTAGAAGTACAAATCCATAAAACATCTCTCAGGACAATTTTTCAATAGTTATCAAGTGTCTTAGGAATTTCATAATTTCTGAAACCATATATGCTCTATGATGCTTTCAAAATAATGAAAAAAAATGGAATCAAACTCTGTGTAAATTGGGAAGGGTGGAGGGGGTGAAGGGTGCACAGGTAATGGGAGAAAAAATAAGAACTAAGATACATCATGTTCTGGTACAAACACCCAATGATAAATGTAAATGTATCTTATACCTAAAATGTACCAAATATACTTTTAGTACATATAAGATGTACTAATATATATATACAAATTTTCAAAAAGAATAATTTAACCATGGAAAGACTCTGTGCCCTAAAATATCTATCAGAATTATTTATAAGATGCACAAACATGTGAAGAGTTTTCTTGTCCAGCAATAAACATTTAAATATTTTATACTACTTATACCGGTTAAATTTGTGTATAGGTATTATATGTTCATCAAGTTAGTAAAGAATATAAAATATTTATCATATAATATTAAGTTGAAAGTCAACACATGAAGTTGTACTCACAGTATATATTTCAACATTAAAAAATACATTGACATGGGAAAGAGATTGAAATACATTTACCAGAAGATAAATAAAGCTTTGTTAGATGCTGAGATGATTGATGTTCTTAAATTTCCTTTTTGATTCTTTTCTGCAGTTTCAATTTTTACCTGATTATTACATATTCTTTCTAGAATAAGCAAAACTCATTAAATATTAATTATCTTTTTTAAAAACATAAAATCAGGTCCACATAATTATACCCAGATCAAGTGCCTCCTTCCACCGAGACAAGGAACTGGCGTCCCAGTCAACTCTTCTCTCAGGACTCTAAGGAGTGAGCTTTCTGTTAGAAACCCATCAGCAAGCAAGTACTGAGGATCCTGGAGGAATGAGGGCCAATTGGTCAACCTTGACAGGGTACAAGCTGGAATATGCACAGCCCGGCCCCATCCTATGGAGCTTCCAGTGTACTGAAATAACCAACAATCTCCACGACCTGGCAGCTAAATCAACTTGATCATTGTGTTCCCCTAAGACCAGCTACGTCATCACTATTGTGTCAGTAAAAGACTTTGGGTTGTTGCTTGATCATTTTGACTGAGGATGCTAACCAAAATTATTCCACATCCACAAATAGCCATGGCACTTTTCATCAAGTACATTCCTGTTATTTCCATCTCTTTACCATTGTTGTGTTAGAGTAGAAACCCACTGCACTGACCAGGGGCATCTGCTGTGGACCAGTGCTTCCTTCATTGAAGAATGGTCTTTTCCACATTATGCCTTTTTAGAGAACGATGCTTCACAAACAGCATTAAGGAGAGATATTCCAGCTGACGTACTGGAATAAGTTTATTTACTCATGGAAAGCATAGATATTTTCCCTGTGAGAGGTTATTATAACTGTCATTATTAAACAGTTCTTAAGAGTATTTGCTTCTAAAACTCAAGCAAAACTTTACTTGGGATAACAAAGTATTCTCAGTTTAAACAGGCCAGGTTAAGCATGTTGAACAAGTGCATAAAACTTGGCTATTTCTCCTGAATTTTTCCAGGTTAATTCTTTATAATGTCCCGATGCCCCCATGTCTTTGCTTTTACCATTCTCCACCTCCTTAGTTTCCTGTCTCCCCATCTACGTTTTCTTATTCTATAATTTTGCTTCTCTATTTTTAAAGAAATACCCTTTGCTTTAGTTAACGAAAGAACAAACAAATCCTAATTATCTGACGCCTCAATTCTATCCTTAATATTTCATACTTTGAAAGTAATTTATACATCAAACAATGACCAGTATGGTTGCAAATACTCATTTTAAGTGAGAAGAGTTGTCTTGACGTGGGAGTAAATGATCTATTATACTATCCTGTAATTATTTAATTACAGAAGTCTAAACTATATGATAAACTTTTATTTCTTTAACAATAGTCATCTCTAATACAGTGATTATTCATGTGGTGCCCCATAAAATCTACACATATGTATTATTTTTACCATATTACATAAGAAAATGCCTAAAATCTAGCAAATGAACAACCTTGCCTAGGGCCAAGTTCACTGCAAGTGAGTGGTCAAATGAAAACTGAATGATCAGGAAAGACTTTTTCCCTACCCTAGGAAAGTAAGTCCCCTGGAAAGATGACATAGAGCATTTATGACATGTCAAAAAATAATCCAAGCCTGGGCTTACATGGCACACAACCCCTGGAGAATTAGGCAATTTTACTACAGCTATGTTAGTGACCTAAGGGGTGCATCCGAGAATGTTCAGTCTACTGGAGAAGTGAGCTCACCTCCTCCAATCAGGACTATCATGTGTTCCCTCCCGCCTCACCCTGCCACAAACCTCCAAGCATCCGTGTTCATCCCTGAGTCTTTCCCTAGGTATCCTCCACAATTCCCTTCCATGCAGAATTTCATCTCTGCATAGAAACTGGTGCCACATCCATACTTAAAGTCACTTTTTAAGACATCTTTTTCAAACCACTTTCCATTCATATCATAGCTCTGTGGTTTAAAAAAACAAAAAAGCCAGTAAATACTGACCCTTTGTTCTCATCCTGTGCTCAGTTAATGCACTGCAAGTTAACTATAGTTTGCAAAGCAATGAAATTCAAGGCTTCGGCCACATAAATCCATCGTCTACATTGACTTCTCTGAGCTCTACACTCATCTATCTAACTTCTTATGACATATTTTCCCTTGGCAACATCAAAGATATCTCAAGGTCAATCTGAATGAAAATCGTCTTTCTCCTCTAAACATTTACCTTTTATCTGATTATGGTCTCAGAGAGACAGCCTCCCCTCTCCAACTCCAAAACCTGATGTTATACTCAATTTAATCCACTTCTTTACTTTTAAATTTTAACAAGTCCAAAAACTCTATTCTGTCTCTTTAACTGATTCTTAAATATACCCCAACTTTCCATTTCCAGTGTAACTCTCTTTAGTTAGGGCTCATGGCTATCTTGCTTAAACTATCAAAGTATCTAATTAGATTTTTCTGTTATCAGCTCTCTTTTTAAATCTGCCTTCCTTTCTAACTGGCAGGGTGATTTTCCTAAAATTAAAGTTATTTAAAATCATTGAATGTTTTTACAATCCAAGCCCAAGCTTTCCAGCATAATAGTAGACTCTTTTATCACCTGGTCCTTGATGATATTTCTTGTCTCTTCTCAGCCAATTGCCATCAGTCCATATCCTGAATTCTCACCATACTGCAATACTTCAGATTTGTCTAACACTATGTATCCTAATTTCTCAAGACTGTACTGATACATCTTTTCCTTTTGCCTATAAACATGCTTGCTGGCTTTTGTTCTAGCTAAATTACATTAAAGCTTCAGAGATTAACCAAGTGTCATATTTCCACTGAAGTCTGGCTACTGTCCCCGAATTCCTCCAGACCTGAGTTGCATTTCTTTTCTCTGTGCTGCCAGAGGACCCTGTGTTAATCACTTCCTAGAACTTTTAAAAAATGGTGATAAGAACACAACATAAGATCTATCCTCTTAATTTTTAAGTGCACAATACAATATTGTTAACCATAAGCACAACATGTATAACATCTCTACAACTCAGTCATCTTACAAAACTAAAACTTTATACCTGGTGGATGGCAATTCCATTTTCCCCTTTCCTTTGGTGCTGGAAAGGAAATCACCATTCCACTTTTTGTTTTTATGAATTTGAGTATTTTTATGTATCTCCTCTAAGTGGAATCATGTAGTAGTTGTATTTCTGTAACTAGCACACTTAGTGTAATGTCCTCAAGGTTCATATTGTTGCATATTGATTTCGGGATTTCTCTTTTTATTACTGAATAATATTCCATTGCACATACTTATCTCATTATCCATTTTCCTATTGATGAATTTGTGTTTTTCCCCATCTTGGTTATTGTGAATATTGCTCCAGTGTATATGATAAGGCTAATATTGTCTCAAAATTCTGATCTTAATTCTTTTGGCTAAATACCTAGAAGTGGGATTACTGTATTATATTACAAAGTTGCACTAGTTAAAACAGTACGGTACCAACATAAAGATATATCTAGACAAATGGAACAGAATGAAAGATTCAGAAAGGAATCTACACATGTGCAGTCAGCTTATCTTCAACAAAGGCGCCAAGAATACATGACAGAAAAGGGCTTTCGGCAAATGTCAGGAAAATTGGATATCCACATGAAAAAGAATGAAATTGGACCCTTATCTTACACTATAGATAAAAATTAGCTCAAAATCCATTAAAGACTGAAACATAAGACCTACAGCTACACAACTCCTAAAAGAAAACACAGGTGCAAAACTTCATGAAAATAGTCTTGCAATGATTTCATGGGTATGACGCTGAAGGTGTAGGCAAACAAAGGAGAAGGAGGACAGTGAGACCCACTCACTGAAGTGAAAAACTTCTACACAGTAAAAGAAACAGTCAGCAGATGAAATGTTTTGCTAGCACATTTTACTGCTTTGTATTTGTTGCTTCCCTAGTCTTCACACACATACACACACACACACACACACACACACACACGTGCGTGCACACACACACATGCATGCGGGTACATTGCTTGCTAATTTGAACCTGGCAAAACAACCCCTGTGATTTTCAAGATCAAAGCTAGAGAATGATTCTCACACTGCAGATTTTGGCAGGAGGTAGGAATTGTGGGAAGAAGGCAAGTTGGAAGGAGGAGAAAAAGAGAAATACAGGCATGCTTCCCAGAAAATTTCCCAGAATGTCCTTGGATATCAAAGGATTACTCTCTGATTCTTCTTTGTCCCTTGTTTGGACAAGTATAAAGATTCACAGCGAAACTGGCTCTGTTCACTGTGGGGAAATATTTCTCCAAAAGTCAAACAATTTCTTGGCAGGTTTACCCAACCATGGAAATTTTTACCTTCGTGACGTAAAGGTGGTTCTAACTTCTGTTCTTTAAGCACATTCTCACAATTTAAGTCTATAATAAGACTGGAGGCTGAACACAATGCAGAACAAAATAATGGTAGGGACTTACCTGATAAAATACATATATAAAATCAAGGAATAGATGATGAACAGGAAGATGTAAAGTAGCATGGTGATCATCACAGCAAGAATTTGTGATTTCTGTGTTCTTACAAACACCTAGTAGAGCTTCTTCGCTGCATCGGCTATAGGAGCCTCCCCATTATGTGTAGTCACTGACAAAGGAAAACACAGATTAAAAGAATAAGAATGGAAACATTGATAATCAAGTTAATTTAAAGACAAAAAAACTGTATGGTACTCTAACATTTTTAAATTAAATCTTCTAAATAACAAAATTGCCAGATCTTCAGTTACACAAAAGGAAAAAAAAAAAAGACTGGGTGTTGCATGCTTGGCCTATTGTTTTTCTCATTTTGCCCTCCAAGCATTTAAATGCATGTACTCAACCCACAATTCATGAAGTAAAAGCCATGTTTTATTTATGTGCTATTAACTTCTGAATTTAATGAGCACAAGATATGAAGAAATTAAATATGATGGTAGAAAGATTCCTTTCTCTCTGAAGCAGATTTGATAGGAATTTAATTTGTGCTATGCATAAATGAGATGGCTTATTTTAGAAACTTATAAAAAAGTTATCAGGCTATTTAATGTGATCTTGAAAACCAAAGTTTACATTAGGTTAATTCAAAAATAAGCTTTTGTTTTAGATGAGGAAAAACATTCTATATTGGATTAAAATAAACACATGGAAATGAATTTGCTAAAGACAAATATAAATTGCTAAGGACCTACAGTATCAGCATATGACTGCATTGGCCTTTGAGTTTTAGAAAACATGAACATTCTTTAATCACAATCCTCATAATATCAAGTGGAAGTAATATGCAATGGAAGTATAAAGTAATGTATTTTTTTTCTCCAAAACAAGAGAAAAGGAAGAATATCTTTAGTTTCTAAGCTGACAATTATGTAAGTATAGCTTAAGACACTTTTAAAAGTAGCTAATCCAAATCACATATGTGTAGAAGAAAACAGAAACCTAGACAGGTTAATTTGTATTTTCTCTGCACTAAAATATACTGTAGTAATTGGGCAATGACTAGCATTCAGATGCTCCAGTTCTCAACTACTGCTTCTTTGTCTACCACACCAAACTTTTATTTTTATACTCTGCATTTGTTAACCAGTCTCCCTCGCACAATGGGATGACCTGCTAGATCTCTGGGCATCAGAATGGTAAGTGTTGTCATGTATTTCTCCCTTTCCAGATCTCACTTTTTACTGTTCCTCAAAGATAAAAAATTGACACAGGATTCATTATTGTGTCAACAACAACAGAAACCATGTATGTTTGATGCCAATAACATGATGGATATGGATTAAATCTAGAATGTCCTCTGGTGCCCTCATATGTTCAGAGGCAGGGCTTTTGGAAGGTAACTGGATCACAGGGGCTCTATACTCATCAATGGAGCTCAGAGTTAAATATGCTGCTAGGAGAGGGGGCCAGGTTGGAAGAGGCAGGGAACTTCGGTAACCCAGAATGGTTTATCTCTTTCCTTGGCTCCTCCCTTCTCTCTCTGCTTCCTGGTTGCCATGAGATGAGTAACTTCCCTCTGGCCAGGCCCTTCCACAGCACTGTTTGCCTTGGAGTCAGCATACCTTGGACTGAAACTGTGAGCCAAAATGAATCTCTCTTCCTTTAACTTGTGGGTGCTGAGCATTTTGTACCAGCAACAGAAAAGTGACTGAGATAATGATCTAATCCATAGATGTAGATCACTCATTTGACCCACCTATATTGAACTCCTACTATCTTTAAACTCAGAAGATAAAAGATGGAATAAAGTTAGATAAAAGCATTACTCTCTTGGAGTTTAATTTTCAGTGTGTGTGTGTGTGTGTGCGCACACGCGCGCAGTGGGGGGGGGTTGTAAATGATTAGTAAGCTTACAAGTAAGATTAAGAAAAACATATGAGCCATCAAAGAATGATATGAAAAAGATAAAGAAAAAAAGGTATAGGAAGTATGTTAGCCAGCTCTCTGTCAGTGTGACAAAATACCTGAGATAAACAACTTATAAGCAGGATGGGTTTGTGTTGGCTCAGTTTCAGAGGTTTCAGTCCATGCCTAGCTCCCTCTTTGTCTTCCAGCCTGTGATAAGGTGATGATGCATCATAGTGGGGATGTGCACTGAAATAGGATGATTACCTCATGGGGTCGAGGAAGCAAAGATAGAAAGAAGAATGGGGAGGGCCCCAGCAGCCCTTCAAGGGCAGCCCTAAGCCTCTGTTCCTCTCCCAAGCCCTACTTCCTAAAGCTTCTGCCACCTCCCAGTAGTACCACAGGCTGGGGTCCCAGCCTGTATCACATGGGTCTTTGTGCAACCTTCCAGATCCAAACTACAGCAGGAGAAGTGGGTGTGTGTTGTTAAATACTACTATCAGAAAATGTCTCACAAACAAATGGCATTTGAGTAAAGGGTGTAAAGGAATGAGCCATGTATCTGCAGATGGTATTCATCACACACTGCTCATACTATGTCACTGTGACATACTATGTCACTCATACTATGTCACATAGTTTTGATTTCCCCACTAGATTTTAAATCCTTCCCTGAACATTGAGGCAAAGGCTTTCATATACCTTGCATCATCTATAGGACATAGTAACATTAGCTCACTATAATCCTCTCATCTTTATTCTTTTTATTTTATGTGTAAACTTTTAAGGTATATTCCTATCTAATCTCTCATTGGATTCTCCCAATAATACTGAGAAATAAAAAAGTCAAGTGTTACTGTTTGTAGGTGTCACTACATTTTAGGGTGCCTATGTAGAAAATAAAGGCTAGAGAGATTAACTGTCTCATCCAGTGACAAATGGCAGTTTGGACCAGAACTCAGCTCCCCCAATCCCAATTTTATGGTTTTCCTACTACTCCATGGTCAACTCCAATAGTGCTATAGTTTGAATGTGTCCCCAAAAAGCATGTGCTGGAAATTTAATCCTCAATGCAATTGTGTTAGGAAGCAGAGACTAGTGGAAGGTGTTTGGGTCATGAAGATCGATGCTCAAGTGGGATTCATCCCAGGGATGCAGGGATGGTTCAATATGCACAAATCAATCAATGGAATACAATGTATCAATAGAGCCAAGGACAAAAACCATATGATTATCTCCATAGATGCAGAAAAAGCATTTGACAAAATCCAACATGCATTTATGATAAAAACCCTACAAAAAATTAGAATAAATGGTCTCTACCTCAAACTGATAGAAACCATCTATGAAAAACCAAAAGCCAATATCATACTAAATGGTCAAAAACTGAAATCCTTCACACTAAAATCAAGAACAAGACAAGGATGTCCACTATCACCACTCTTGTTCAATATAGTTTTGGAAACATTAGCCACAGCAATTAGACAAGAGAAAGAAATAAAAGGAATAAAGATAGGAAATGAAGAAGTCAAATTGTCATTATTTGCAGATGATATGATACTCTATATAGAAGACCCCAAGAACTCCACCAAAAGTCTTCTAGACTTAATAACCAAATTCAGTCAAGTAGCTGCTTACAAGGTCAACACACAAAAATCAATAGCTTTCCTCTATACAAATGACAAGCTCACTGAGAGAGAAATAGGGCAAATAATTCCTTTCACAGTAGCATCCAAAAAACTGAAATACCTAGGAATCAACCTAATGAAAGAAATCAAAGACCTCTTCCCTGAAAACTGTGGCACTCTGAAAAGAGAGATTGAAGATGATATCAGAAAATGGACAGATATTGCCTGCTCCTGGGTAGGAAGGATTAATATAAAATGGCCATACTTCCAAAACTGATATATAGATTTAATACAATTCCAATTGAGATCCCAGGAGCATACTTCATGGACCTTGAGAAAACAATCCAAAAATTCATTTGGAACAAGAAGAGACCCAGCATAGCAAAAGCAATTCTAGGTCACAGAGACATGGCAGGGGGTATCACAATTCCCAACCTGCAACTCTACTACAAAGCTACTGTGATAAAGACAGCATGGTACTGGCAGAGAAACAGACCTGAGGACCAGTGGAACAGATTAGAAGATGCAGAAACAACACCAGACACACTCAGCCATCTCATCTTCAATAAAGGAGCCAAACATCCTCACTGGAGGAAAGATAGCCTCTTTAATAAATGGTGCTGGAAAAATTGGGTTTCAACTTGCCAAAGATTAAAACTAGACCTATATCTCTCAACATGCACTAAACTAAAATCAAAATGGATTAAAGATCTAAATATTAAAATAGAAACTCTGAACCAGTTGGAACAGAGGTTAGGTAGAACCCTTGAAGACATCGGTGTAGGAAAAGATTTTATGAACAAAACCTCAGTTGCCCGTGAACTAGCACAAACAATCAACAAGTGGGATCTCTTCTTATTAAAAGGCTTCTGCACAGCAAGAGAAACCACCAGCAGTGTGAAGAGACAACCCACAATGTGGGAAAAAAACTTCACCTGCCCTTCCTCAGACAAAGGTCTACTATCTCGAATCTATAAAGAACTTAAAAAGATCAGACCTCCCAAATTTAAAGACCCAATCCGAAAATGGGCATCTGAAATGAACAGACATTTCACAGACAAAGAAGTAGAAATAGCAAATAAATATATGAAAAAATGTTCAACATCACTGGTCATTCGAGAGATGCAAATGAAAACAATGCTGAGATTCCACCACACCCCAGAAAGAATGGCTGTTATGGTGAAATCAACCAATAACAAATGCTGGCGGGGCTGTGGGGAAAGCGAAACCCTGCTCCACTGCTGGTGGGAGTGTAGACTGGTGCAACCTCTGTGGAAATCAGTATGGAGATACCTCAAAGAACTAGGACTGGAAGTCCCATTTGACCCTGCTATTCCACTGCTGGGGATCTTCCCCAAAGAATTAAAAGAATCATACCACAGTGATATATGTGTGCCCATGTTCATAGCAGCACAGTTTGTAATAGCTAAAACTTGGAAACAGCCCAAATGCCCATCAACTGGAGACTGGATAAAGAAAATGTGGGGTTTTTATAAAGCGGAGTACTACTCAGCCATAAAAAATGAAAAATTAGAGACATTTATAGCTAAGTGGATGCACATTGAGGTGATACTCTTAAGTGAAATAAATAGGAGCCACATGTATAAATACCGAATAGTTTCTCTGAAGTGAGAAACTGAAAGTGTAAATAAGAACTAAATGTATAATTGGTAATGTGAAATAGGAAGAAAAGGGCCAAAGGGGAAGGAAGTGGGAAGGCTAGGGGAAAGGATAGAAGGGAATGGGATTAATATGAGAAAATGGAAAAATAGGAACAAAATCTTTGTAAATAGGAATGGAGGGGTTGAAGGGTGGGCTGGACAAGGGTGAAAAATAAGAACCAAGAGAGATTATGTAAAGGTGCAAATTTCTAATGATGAATATCATTATATTGTATACCTAAAATGTACCAATGATTAGAATGAATAATCGATAATGTAAAATAGGAAGAAAAGGTCCAAAGGGGTAGGGGTAGTGGGAGGGGCAGGGGAAAGGAAAGAAGGGAAAGGAAAAATGCTGAGAAATGGAAAAAATGGAAAGAAAGTCTTTGTAAATAGGGAAGGGTGGAGGGCGTGAGGGGAGGGCTAGGAATGGGGAAAAAATAAGAACCAAGATGCATTATGTAAAGGTACAATTCCCAATGAGAAATGTAATTGTGTTGTATACCTACAGTGTACCAATAAAAGAATTTAATAAAAAAAAAAAAAGAATGGATTGATGCTAAAGGGTATGAGGCTATGAGCTTGATCTCTTGCTTTCTCTTAGCCCTTCTACCAAAGGATGACAGAGCAAAAATGTTCTTACTGAATGCTGGCCCTCTAAACTTGAACTTCCCTGATTCCATGATCATGAGGGAATAAATTTGTGCTTATTATACATTATCCAGTCTCAGATAGTTTATTAAAACAGCATAAATTAGATGAGTCTCAAGAATTATCTGCTGAATGACAATGCTTTCACTCTACTTTGTTTGATCTTGTTATGCTTCTCACTACTAATATCAAGGGCAAGAACAATGTCATATTTATTCTATGTCTAAAAATTCTCTGTAGAAGTATATAGTCCATTAATACATGTTGATCAATTTAAAAATTCAAAAGCAAATCTTTCCTCAACTTTTAAAACTTTTAAAAGATTACAGATCAGATAGAGGAAGTTTTGTTGTTCTAGCTTGGTTTTATTTATTTTTTAAATGGGATCTTCCTGTGTTGCCCAGGCTGGCCTCAAACTCCTGGGCCCAAGAGATTCTCCTACCTGAAATTCCTGATTGTAAGGATTACAGGCATGCACCACTGTGTCCAGCTTCACAGAATGAGTTTTGTACTCAATGGAATTGTTGTATGAACATGGGAAATGAATTTTAACCTCTGAGACAGCAAACTGGAAAAGTATTATGGGCAATAGCACCATGCAGTGCTTCAGCCGCAAACCACTCTACCCACTACTTCTCTTTTTAGATTACCAAGAACAAAATAAGTTCAGAGCAGAAATCACCAGTAAACTTACACTAAGTAACATCTCGCTGGCTGGCTCAGCTAAGTAAAGCACTGATGATTCTCAGTTTCTCCTATTAAGAGGAAGTGCTGAAGGACTTAAAAGTGTGGATTCAGACAACCTGAATCTCAAGATTTAATCTGAATCTCAATCTATGATAACTGTGGTCCTGTGTGGAGCAGTTCTCAAGTGTGACAGTTAGTGAGGAGTTTCAACTAGACTGGCTTTGGGATCTGCCCTAGTGACTGGTAGAGCACACTTCTGGGTGTGTCTTGGTGGGGTGATGGAGTCACAGCCTCAGGGTCTATGTCTGGCCCCTTGCCCTTTCTACTCCAGCCCTCTTTCGCTGCTCTGCTTCTGTTGCCATGATCTGAGCAGCTATGCCCCACTACACACATTTGACATGATGTCTCTGCTTTGAAGCCAACCAATCATGGAATGAAACCATGAGCAAATTAAACCCCTTTTCCTTAAAGCTGTGAGTGTTGGATACTGTGTCTCCCCAAGGAGACAGTGAGTAGAACAGCAAGCTTTGGTAAGCACCAGCACCCCCTGTGTATCCCTCCCCAGAGTCCCTTGTGCAGGCCTGTAGTTTTGCATTTGTCAGTTCCCAAGTGATACTACTACTGTTGGTTCAGGGATCACCCCTTGAGAACCACTGCTTTAGATCAGTACTTCCCAAACTTCAGTGTGCTTAAATCACCTGGTGAAAAGATTAAAATGCATATTTAATTCAATCCAGGGGCTTGTCCAAGTGCATTTCTACAGGTCCCCAGAGGATTCCAATGCCTCTCATCAGTGGATTACACATAGCTTTAGAGATTTTTTGAAAAACTGCAGAAGTAGATGTCATTTGCAATAAAATGTGATGGATTTTAGCTGTAAAATTGATAACTATGGAGTCTTGGAATAAACAGCTCTTCTTTTCAAGTACAAAGAGACATCGGTGCTATATTCATCTTTCGGAATCCAAGTCAGTTTCATCGGGTTACAGATCTCAAACTGGTTCTAAGATGGCCATGCTGGAGGCTGCTTTCTTGAAGATTACATCAGAGGCCCCAGAGTAAATTAAGCCTGCTCATTTTGTCATCTGCCTTGGATACAGCGGGTGGATTGACCATTAATCTGCCTAAAAACATAAGGAATAGGAATGCCATTCCATGAGTGTTGCAGACGTTCCTTCTGAGAGACCTTTGGTGATCATAAAGGACAGCTGCTCATCTCTCCCAAGAGGCTTCCCATGTGGTATTGCAGTAGGCTCAGTCTCAGCCCCAAAACCCACTCAATATGCACATCAGCCTCTGAGAGGGATTGGGAGATGCCAGGGGAGATGGTTCTCCTCTAGTGCAGATGGCATCTTCTCTACATCTTCTGCTCAACAAACCTCGACAGCACCAGCTCCTTCTTTCCAGCCTGAAAACTGAGGGAGGTAAAGATGTAGACACAATCTAGCTGGCTGCAGCTTGATCTACTCAGAATCAGGAGTTTCATCAGCAGAATGGAAAAAAACTTTTGAGCTGGGGTCAAAAACACAACACTTCTGGCTCCAAAGGCTCCCTCTTCCTCAATATTATCAAGGTGATCAATGGTTCTGAGGTTACAGAGAGTGGTCAGATGCTGGCACATGAAAACAAGTCTGCCTGTTAAGTACTCTTGGGCTTTGCTTAGCATACGGCTCTGCCTCCAAGCCCTAGCAGCAGTACTAGGAAATGGCTACAATGGTAGGCTCTATCTGCACTGTTTTAAAGTCCTTTTAATGATATTAAATGATCTATATGATGAGAATCAATAATTGCACTCATTTCCAAAGTCTAAACTGTATAGAAGAAGTCATTTCCATTGAGAAAATAGCAGTCTGAATTTTCATATGAGACCTAAAATGATACTAGTGGTCTCAGAGCAGCCTAGGAATTTACAGCAAGTGAAAGCCCAGCCCAGCAAACAACAAAAGGAGAAATAAAGGTCTTTTTGGTAAAATATCTAGCACCTTGTTATCCAAGATGTGGCCCAGGGAGCCAGAATCATTGGTATTGGTATTGTGTAGGAACTATGGGAAATACAGAATCTCAGACTCCACTAGCTGAATGAGAATGAGTGTGTTAAAATCCCCAGGGAATTTGTGAGCACATTAAAGTTTGAGAAGCATTTCTATAGCACATTATGGCCCGAGGGGTGGGGCGGGGGGAGAGAGAGAGAGAGGACAGGCTCTGCTGATCTAAGCTGTCTCCTAGCACTCATAGGTGTTTCCATGAATAGGGTGTTTCCATGAATGTAGCTTGAACAGCACTTTGGTCTTTAGTTCCAAGAACCATTATTTTTTGGGTTGTTTTTTTTTTTGGTACCGGGGATTGAACCTGGTACCTTCCGCTTGTGAGGCAGGCACCGGAACTACTGAGCTAAATCCTTGGCCCTAAGAACACATTATTGACAATGGAATCAATGTTAGACAGGTAGAGTCCAATAAAACACCCCCATCTTTTATCTACTTGGCAGTTAGTATAAACTAAACATATGTACAGTATATACCAATTGTGAAACTATAATTTCCATAAGCATTGGACTTACAATATTATTGCATAATATAATTTTACAAACGATCATTTAGCCATTTTGATTAATATATAATTTCCATCTGCCCCTTTGCTTGAGGCTCTATTTTATGACAGTCTTCAGTACAAAACTTTAGCTAAAATTCAGATTTCTCTTCCTTGTACCTATCAAAATCACTTAAACATTTGTTGACTCTATATTAAAGTATGTTTTGGCTTGAATTATTCCACATTTAGTCAGTAGCTTTAATTTTGTGTTGTTATCTAATACAAAGCTTTGGACAACTTAATGGAACTTAGATAAAGATGCTAAGGTGCAGGTCAGAGCTTGTGGTCACCGGCAAGGGTTGTGGTTCCAGGGTGTGTCACTGGGCCTCTGCTATGCCCAGTTTCTACCTTCCGAACTGTGTTGCATTCTTGGATTCTCCAGTCTGCTCATCAGAGCTCTCCTATCAGGCATGGTGTCAGTGGTTCTGAAACTGTGGTCTCTAGAACAACAATTGGGAACTTGTGAGAAATATAAACTTGGGCTTTTTTCCAAACCAATGGAAAGAGAAACTCTGGAGTGGAGACCAGCAATTTTTGTTTTCCCAAGACCTACCATAGATTTGATGCAGAAGCAAGTTTGAGAATCACACATTCCAATAAACACTCACCAGGAAATCTCTGGCCTTGCAAATTTAAAGCAACTAGAAATTTGAATGTGGCAATAAATTCACATTAATACGTATTCGTTTTAATTTTGCATAAAATTATAGCCCAGACCTCACTACTAAATTAAATGTTTTGATGTAATTGAGTAATTGTCATTAGGGATACCATACATTTGATTTCACAGAGCAATACATTAACTCAAAGTTTGAAGGAGAGATTTTGACATAATAGAAGACATGCCAACCTCAGAATTAAGAAATCTGGGTCTTATTCCTAGCTAAAGTGTGGGCTCTCTATATGGCCTTGGACAAGTAATGCAATTCTCTGTGGCTAGCTGCTTCCTTCCAGTTGTAAAATGAGAATAGCATTTGCCCCACCAACTTAAAGTCTTATTGTTAGTATATAATCAAATAAAATATGAGAAGATGTTTCAGAAATACAAAGCACTTTTCAATATTAGAACTCTTAGGGGAAAGGAAAGAAGGTAAAGGAAAAATTATGAGAAAAGAAAAAAATGGAAACAAAATTTATGTAAATAGGGAAGGATGGAGAGGGTGAAGGGCACAGGTAATGGGAAAAAAATAAGAACCAAGATCCATCATGTACGGGTACAAACACCCAATGGTAAATGTAAATGTATTGTATACCTAAAATGTACCAATAAAAGAATTTGAGAAAAAAATATTAGAACTCTTACTATTATTATTTTATACATCATTGTGTATGTTCACACACCACTTATGATCATGAAATCCTAAAACTAATTTAGGGTAAATACATACTATCCTTGTCATTTCACAATCATCACAAATGTCAAAATAAATGCCGATGGAATGATTTTTTAAAATGTATTATTTAGAAATGTATTTAAAATTTTATCTTCTTAAGTATATCTATTACATGATAGAGCAGATAAACAGCCTAACCAATTTAAGGAACTATTGTTATTGTACTGTTACATTTATGGGAAGTTTGCCTATGAAAATTTTTACAATTAAAAAAGATTTTAAAAATTTATAAAGCTCCTTGGTAAATAATTTTTTTAAATGACAGCTAATTTTGGCATAATATATGAGTTTCTACTTATTTTGCAAGTGTTTATTTATGATAGTTAAAATTGCACCTACATTGATTATATTAGACATCCAAGACATTTTGTGAGGAAAGTCTTCATAACTTCAATTTAAGGTGAATATTGAATGTTCATCATTATTGAAACTTCCTATGTCAACAGATCCATACACTACAGCTAAATTCTATGTCAAGAACTCATATCGTGATTATTTTGTTTGACTTACCCCCAGGAAAATATCCACTATAAACACCGCCAATGGGTCTAGAACTGTCCATAGTCCCATGGTAATGATTAACTTTGACAAGACATCAGGACAGGAGGCAAACAGCAGCTGACAGCCCCATCTGATCAGAACCAAAAGAAATATGACTGTGTTCAACATTAGAGGCCCGACCACAATCACAGCCAGCTCTTCTGTGATGCTAAGGGAAGATGTTGGATAGCAAAGCTCAACCATGTAGGGGTAAAGATGGAATCTGTAAGGAAACAAGGTATGAATCACTTACTTGCAAACAAAAACTGTTAAAATGCCAAGCCAACAAAACTATTCAAAGGACTATGTGGTTTTTTTTCTTTTTTTCAAAATATAGGAAACATAACACTTTAAAAAACCTTGATATGAAACTTAAAAAAAAAAAAAACTTGACATGCAATTAGATGTTAGACATCTTCATCCTTTCCTGACCCTTCAGTAACTCTTGAACATTTCACAATCAAGGAAAAGGAAAATTCAACGATATTTATCAGTCTTATAAAAGGACACAGAAATTATTTCAGCACAGAAGGTACATCAAATTGAGCTGCTGAACAGACCTGTCTATAGACCAAAAGCTCGCCTGCAGTTCGCAGTACTTGTTTGTAGGCTATTGTAAATGCAAAGTACAGCGGACTTTCTAAGGAGTCAACCTCTAATAGCAGTGAAATATAGATACATGGTAAATCTAATAATTCTTCAGAGTTTTAATATAGCTGATTGACTTTACCTTTGATTCCTCTCTAGGTAGACTCCCAAATACATGAATAAGATCACTATCACTAACAACCAAAACTTCATACTTCTTGGTCTAATGAGCTCTGTAGCTCAAGCAGCCTGACCCAGGATTTTACACCATCTTTCTGTGCAAAACAAGACTTCATCCCACTGAGTTCTCGCCCTCTAAATTTCGTCCTGTGGAAAGCTGTTTCATAATTGATCCTGTTTGTGCGTTCTATTTATCAGTAGCCTACCAAAGAGATCTTCATTTTTTCTGTTCCTTCATTTTGATTTCTAACAAGGGTTTTGCTTGTTTGTTTTTGCAGTACTAAGGATTGAATCCAGGGCCTTCATACTAAGTTACAGTTCTCTTTATATAAAAAAAAGTATTTTTATTTTGAAACACTCTTGGCAAGTCACTAAATTGCCCAGGCTGGGCTTGACTTGGTATCCTCCTGCCTCAGTGTCCCAGTGAGCTGGATTACAGGTGTATCCCACCACATCTGGCTCTAAATTGTATGCTTTTGTTCATAGCTGTTGTGAATATCAAATAAAGAAATAAATATATATATATTTCTTAGCATAGTACCTGCCATAAAGGAAGAAAAAAAAATGCTCACAGTTGGTGTTGTTACTATTGTTGTTACAATTGGTTGGTCACTGCTAAGATGTGACACAGAGCTACTGTATGAATCCAGACTGAGGACCAAGAAAACAACCAGAAAAATATCTCGTGATAGATTAAGTTCTCTTCTGCTTAAGAAACTGGTCAGATCTGGCTGTCAAGATATTTCTTGTAGTCTCATTTTTACTAACAACTAATAAAGATAAGGTTTCCTTTTCTATCAAAGAATAGGTGAGCTAATAATAAAAAGAACTAGCCCAAACATACAATGCTTATATTTTATGCTTTGGAAATCTAAAGAAAAAAGAAAGAAAAGAGAGAGAGAGAAAGAAAGAACAGGAATAAACAGAAAGAAGAAGATGAAATATCAGAATATCCAGGCAATATCCATGTGAAAATGCCCTCCCTAGAAAATGTGTTTATTTAGTAAATGTAAATGTACATATTCTGCAACACATTCAGATATTTGTGATTTACTATCAAAAACTGTGTATATATATATATGTATATATATATTCCTCTTTGTAAAGTCTTAAAATTTTTCATAACCTCCTTAATTGAAAATATAAACACATCTTTGTTTTTATCTGTACCATCTACATTTGAGAAAATGAATTTTACTTGTATTGTTATCTATCTGTTTGTCTATCTACAGTGCCTACAGAATTATGTTTATTTTATAGAGAGATAACCTTTAAAGTGTCATCTTTTCCCACAGGATAATGGCCCAGAAAGCAGCTTGGGCTTTAGTTCAGTAATTGTTTGAATTCAATCATTTTGTACAAGAAGCAATCTTTGCTTCTCTGAGTATAGGCAATAAATCAGACTTAGGTTACTTCTAAAATATCTTCAGCCTAAGTCACTCTGATAAAATCAAAACACAATAAAACATTGGTCCTAAATTCCTTTTGGATTCTGCTCAGATATTAGAACATATTTGAATCTGCTAAATTTTAAATAAATATTGATGGACCAGTTATGTATTTGTATATACAGAAGCAACAGTAAAATGAGACTATAATTGTAATAGAAGTTCTTGCTTCCAGAGATAGACATTTTTGTTTTTTCAAATCATACCTGCATTTTAGGTCTTCTGTTAAGTGGACAGGAGAGGAATTTTATACATTCATTGTCCTATCAATATAATGAAAATACATTCTTTTGAATTTCAGAGAAATTACTCACTTTGTCACTGGAGCTGAGATGGCCTGGAGGAAAAGCCACTGGCCAAGGTAATGCAGGCAGAGCCTCAGGAAGCAGAGGGAAGCCAGCAGCAGGATGGCGTACCAGAAGCCCTGGCTTTGCCACTGAGCAAACTGCAGCTCTGAAAATACTGATACCTTCACAAAGTGGAGATGCTTGAAGAGGTCTCCAGATCCACTACCACCAGCAACTGAAGAGCTGCTACAAAGGAAGAAAAGAGATATGTTTTGCATGCTTTGGTTTCAAATAACCCTCAGGGGCTCATGTGTTGACAGCTTGGTCCCCAGATGATGGTGCTGTTGATAGGCGGACTCTGGGAGACAGGACTTAGTTGGAGGTTGCAGGTCACTGGGAAGTGCCCTTGAAGGAGGTATTGGGACACGAGACCCTAGTGCTCTCTCCTCATCTCCCTCTCTCTCTCTGCTTCCTGTCTTTCCTGAGGTGAGCTGAGCTGCTTTGTTCCACCATGTGCTCCCTACCATGAAGTTCTGCCTCACTACTAGCCCAAACAGCAGAGCCAGTGACCCTGTACAGAAACCTCTGGGACTGTCAGCAAGAACAAACCTTTCCTCCTTGAAGTTGCTTTTCCCAGGTATTTTGTCACAGCCATAGAAAGGTGGCTGACACATATTCTGAGCTTGTAGCACAACTCCAAAAGCAATATCCTGATAGTTAAAATATAGTGTGGAAATAAACTGAATGAAATTATTTTAAATATGTGATAACTGAAAATATTTATGTTTCTTTTTGTTACAATGGATGAATAGAAGGGAACATAAACATGGATTAGGGAAAAGCAAATCAAAACTACAATGAGATATGGCTACTTAAACAACAAAAAAAACACAGAAAGCAACAATTACTGGCAAAGATGTGGAGAAATCGAAAAACTTGTGCATTATTAACAGGACTACAAAATGATACAACCTCTATGACATGTACCCCTAAAATTAAATATGCAATTACTATATAATCAAGCAATGCCACAACTGGATATATATTGAAAGCAAGATATAGAGTTGAAAGTAGGTTATAGAAGTGGTATCTGTACATCCCAGTATTAGCCACAAGAGCCCTCATATGGAAACAACATAAATGTCCATTGATGAATTAATGAAAAAATAACATGTAGCATATGTACAGCAGAATATTATTCAGTTTTTAAAAGAAGGAAATTCTGATACATGCAATAAGATGAATAAATCTTGAGGATGTTATACTAAATAAAATAATCCAGTCACAAAAGGACAAATATGATTCTGCTTATATGAAATATCTATAGTAGTTAGAATCATAGCAACAGAAAGTTGAATGGTAGTTTCCCAGGGATGAAAAATGGGAATTGGTGGGAGTTGCTATTTAATGGGTACAGAATTTCAGTGTTGCAAGATGATAATACATTTCTGAGAGCGGCTGTATGGTAACGTGAATATACTTACCACTGACCTATACATTTAGGATGGTTAAGATGGTCAATTTTATGTTATGTGTATCTTATTATGATTTTTAAAGTTTAATAAAAAACACAGAAATAAATTTTAAACAACTTATTTTTAGAAAATTTTTGAAAACTAAAATATACTTCTGTTTATCTCACTTGCACAGATTATTCTCTCTTCATAAAGATTTGATTTATGTGTATATAGTTTGTTAAAGAACAACTATTTCATGTTTAAAATTGAAGAGTTATTAACATACCATTCAATACACAAAGAAGTATTTGAAACTTAAGTATTATTTCATTCCTTAACACAATATAAATAAAAACATGAAAGAATCCCATGTGAATTATTCTGATTTAACTCTGATTACCCCTCTATGGTTAGCTTTGGGAACAAGAGTTGGTTTCATAGTATCTTAAATAGTTTTTGGAAGAAAGAAGATGAAGAGGCAATCTGAAAATAAGTGCACAATCAAAAACAATTTATCCAAGAATATACAGAGGCTATGGAGTTACCATAGTATAAAGAATAAAAGTCTATGGCCTGATGCCCTGGGCATAATTCTCTACATCTATGTTTTCTCATAGGGAGAAAGAAGACAGTAGCACTTCCCACATCCCAGGGTCAGCATGATTCTAGGTCAACAGATGTAAAACACTTTGAACAGTCTGTCACAGAGGTGTACCCAAGATACAGTGAATCCTCACCATGCTACATCTCCTTTCTCTTTCAGTATTTAACAGACCTTTACTGAAAAAGGATAGCTTTTCATTAAGTCCCCAAATGTAGAAAATTTGCATAAATTATACAATTCTTTATTTTTTTTATTTTTTAAAGATCTATAAGCATGAGGATGCAAATATTTGTTATCTAATTAAAGCAGTTGAGATCATTAGCGTATATCATGTACCTAATTAAACTGGGACTTGAGCTTCATAGGAACTAGCCTCCAAATTCATGGGCTAGCTTGTCTAATTCTATTTTAGAGTGATTTTCTAGATTCATTAAGTTCTTCACCAAAAATAGTCCTAATGATAAACACACTTGCCAAAGGAGAAACTAGAACAAGAATAAGTAGTTCAGTCTACTTAGTGACTAACCTCTGGAAACAGAACACAGAAATAGAATTCATAGAACAGTTTTATATATGTGTATGTGTATGTGTGTAATTGTTTTGTTAGTACATGTTTGCAGTATATAATGTTTACATTCATTTTAGGGACTAGGTACAGGTACTTAAAGTATCTTGCTTCATTTTATACCCCTTCCCACTCACCTCCCTCCATCTCCAGATTCCCTTTCCCTATTTTCATTATGACTATTATTATTAATTTTAGTTGATGCTTGCATCATACAATGATTACATTCATTATGGATAGTTGGTGCATGTATGATGCATCTTAAATCTTTTTTTACATCCTTTCTGAAGACTATCAAATATAATGGCAATTTTGGCAAAAAGAGAAGATAAATAATGGAAGCAAGAGTCTGACAACAGTGACAGAGAAGTGGAAGAGAACCCACATCCTTAACTGTAGTGTTTTGGTCTGCACAGGACTAATGAGTCATCAAATGTGTCACTGAACTCCTTTGTGTTGCTCTTGTCTGTGTTTTGCCATGAAGATGAGGAGCCTCACCTAACTGAAAACCAGTTATTGAGCTTGCTTTCCAATTACACAAATGGAGGAACAGTGAAACAGGAAGCAGACCCCCCAGAGACTTTGGTTTATATACAGTGATGCAGTCCGAGAACTAAGTGTCCTATAGAAGAATCCCAGAACTCTTTACTATGTTTACCATCATGTGAAATGAAATCCAGAGCTGTCTACCCTGCTAAAGTAAAATACCCTGTACATGATCTCTTTTTCAGTTAATTATTCTGTCATTGTTTTGCCTCTTCAAAGGGAAGGAAAAATCAAATGCAGATTTGCCATTGTGTTGTTTGCAAAAAACTGGAAAATCTCAAATGATGCAAAACAGAAAAGACAGTAGCTTCTTTGACCTTTGGAAATTTCCACTGTTGTTTTCATATCCATTGACATAAATGACTAAGGGACTGTGCTTATGCACAGAAACCACTATAAAGCCATGCTTTTGCCATTAGTTTCAATAATAAAATCCTTCTAAGCCACACTCAGATACCCATGTTTGTTTATCAGACTTTTGATTTAGAGCAAACAGTACTAAAATTGCACTATGTACCATTTATGTTTAATTCAAAATATTCAATTATCTCATTCCTTATCAACACAATTCAAGATTTGCTTTTCTGTGTTTATCATTGATAACTATAGAAGGTGGATTTAAAGAATTAGGAAAGCATTTGAGTCAGTCCTTTGGAGTTCTAAATGTTACATGTTACCAAGTTACAAAGTAAGAGAGGAATTAGTCAACTATATACAGTGCCAAATAAAAGAAAGTGTCAAAAAGTTCATTAACTGAAGAAAGCTATATTAGCATTCTAAGCAATGCCAATATGACAACAAAATGTGGCAGTTCTTGTACTTTAATAATTTTGAATTGGTACCTGAAATTTCAAAGTGTTCTGATATGGACTTTTATCCAGGGCTTTCTCTCCATAAACCATTCTTGAAATGTATTTCACTCCAAACCAATTCTGCCCCACGTTTTAAAATTGTCTTTGAAGAGAGCGCCTTTGTTATTATTGGACACATGCAAGGCACATTATAAAATGCACTGGCACAACAGAATATCTTTAACCGCGTGTCTGTCAGCTGCTCTCTCCCCTGTAATCTTTCTGGGTTATGTACAAAGAGTATGACCATCAAAAGGATAATAAACGGCCTCTGCCACTGAGGTGTGTAATACGCATAGTGGGAATTGATTTGTTGGTTATGAGGGAAGCCATAGAGCACACAGATCACTGCAAAATCACATTGAGGCCAGCAGCTACTCCTTAGTTCATGCAGACAGCTCCTCTATCGCTCATGGGGAGAGCTGCCAGAGGGTGAGAAGAATGAGAAGGTCATCCAGCATTCAGCTATTAAATGAAACCTATTTCTCTGAACTTCAGCCACATTTCATATGACACACATAGAGCCCCCTTGTATCCCCCGTCCTTATAGTGACCTGAAATCAAACAAGATTTCTATGATCTATCAGTATAATAATAATAATAATAATAATATCTAAAAGACCAAAATTGCTTTGGAAAAAAAAACACAGAAGGCACTCTTTAAGCTCTTTTCTATAATGAACAGAAATCCTAAGACTTTGTAAATAATAAAGACTTGTTACCTATCAGTTGTGCACAATAACACTTCTTTAAAAATCACTACCAATAGATGGCACTAAAATTTCCATATTTTCTTCTTCTGGCATAACCAAATGCATTCCAGATGTATCATTTTTTAAAATATATATAACGACTAGTAAGTTTTTTATTTGGGTACTTTTCATTTTTCAGCATATTCCATTAAGCAGCAGGTTTTGAGCATAATGTCTTCAGTGACTCTGAGGCTTTCTAAGAATAAACTTTTCAGGAAGTGAGTAAAAAGAAAATACAAAGAAGCTTGCTTAAGTCAAGCCATGGTTTTGCTGGAAAGGATTTCATCACACTCTTTCAAATTTCTGCAAAAGATAACCTAAAGCTCAAATCAGTTAAGAGATTTTCTCAGGTTAACATAACAAAGAGTTTTCTAACTATATGTTTCTAAAGGGATTCTCTAGACAACAGATTCAATATATAATATATGTATAGTTTTACAAGGGATTTTTCAGATAGGCTTACAGGCCCAGAATTGGAAGAGTCTCAACGGCCAACCCCTGGATCATAGATGGCAGAATACAAAATGCACATCTGTGTGTCAGAGAGCCGAAGGACCCATAGTGGTCAAAGGTCAAAAGCCTAGAGGCTCACTGCACTTTCTCACTTTCCATCAATGTACAACATTGTTATTCACCCTCAAAATTTTTGTGTAATTGGCCGAGCTAGGCATATGAACAGATAAATAAAACACGGGAATAAGACCCAGTGTGATAAGTGCTTTGATGTCTTCCTACATAGAACATCAGCCGTACTGCATTAAGGGCCCACTCTGCTTCCACATGACCTCAGCTTAGCTTCCAACTGCAATGGTCCTATTTCCTTACAAGGTCACATTCTGAAGGAATGGGGTTTAGGATTTCAATACATAATTTGGGGGGGGGGGCATTGGATCCAACTCATAACACCTCTGAGCATATATAGCAGCCTCTTTGAGGAAATTACAACATAGTAGTGGTGGAACAGAGATAATGTGTGGAATGGGAAGATGATTGACCAAAATGAACACAAATTGGAAACTGTCTGAATATGGGAGTTGAAAGAAAAGAAAGATTCAAAACAGTTTCAAAGTGTCTAGATTACATAGGTCATTCAAAGGTGACTCAGGAAACAATAAACAAGAAAAATCATTTGGTAGAGGAGGGGGAAAAAGGATGAGAAATAACGTCAATAATCAACAAATGATTGTATCAAATTAAAAAGCTTATGCACAGAAAAGAAAACAACCAAAAGAATGAAGAGACAAGCTACAGAATAAGAAAATTTTTTGCCAACTATTCCTTGGACAGAGAACTAATATCTAGAATATATAAAGGACTAAAAAAAGTTAGACCCCCCAATAAAAGACCCAATTAAAATGGGCAATTAAAATGAAGGTACACTTAACAGATGAAGATGTACAGTCCATAAATATGTGAAAAACATATTAAACATCTCAAGCCACAAGATAAATGCCAATTAAAATAACAATGAGATTCCATCTTACTCCAGAAAGAATAGCTATAATCAAGAAATTAAATAATAACAAATGCTAGGGAGGCTACAGTTGAAAAAAAAAAAAAAAAGAGCCCTTCTACATTGTTGGTGGGACTGTAAACTTGTACAACCTCTATAGAAATCAGTATGGAGAGTCCGCTGCAGACAGGCAAGTCTGTGCATGCCCTACCGAGGTCCTGAGTTGCGCAGAAGATGCCTAATCACGCCACTGCAGACAGGCAGATCTACCCACACCGGACCAAGGTCCCCAGTCCCGCAGAACACAGGCCGCCGAATCAGCCTGCTGCAGACAGGCAGCCACCTGATTCCACAATACAAAGATGCAGAGGACACCAAACCACCAGACCAAGGTACTGAGTCCCACTGTTCCTGGCCCAGAGGTAGGGGCTTCTGAGCTGTCCTCTCACTGCTCCTGGTCCAGAGAAAGGGGCTTCCAAGTCACCATCCCTCCTGCTGCTCCCAGCCCAGAGGAAAGGGCTTTTGGGCCACCTTCTGTCCCGCTGCTCCTGGCCCAGACGAGGGGGATTCTGAGCCACCATCCCACTGCTCCTGGTACAGAGGAAGGGGTTTCCTGGCCAAGATCCCTCCAGCTGCGCCCAGCCCACAGGAAAGGGCTTTTGGGTCACCATCCCTACCACTGTTCCCAGCCCCTGTCCCACCTCTCCCAGCTCAGAGGAGGTAATCCCTGCAGGCGCTAACAGCCCCCCACCCCAGTTGAAATGAGAAAACACGTAAATAAGTCTCAAAACCAGACTTCCAGATCACGTACAGCAACCCCAAAGGGAAATGAGATGGAATACTCTGATACTCAACCACCTGGACCCACTGAGCTGGCAACAAAAGGGGATCTGGAAAAAATGAAATCAGAAATAATTTCTCAGACAACGGGAGAAATTGTGCCCCTAGTGCAAGACATGATTAATAAATCTAGAGAGGAGCTCAGGAACATGATGGAATCCCAACATAAGAAACAAATGGAATCCATAAAACAGATGCAAATAGATTTCCAGGACATGAAAAACTCCATTGAAAGTCTACACAGCACAATGAGCCAATATGAGGAGAGAATTTCAGATATAGAAGACAAGATTGCAAATAGTGACCAGGAAAAGAAAAATTGCTTCAAAATTATAAGGGAACATGAGAAATCAATCCAGCAGCTGCTAGATGATGCAAAAAAGAATAACATAAGACTGACTGGGCTCAATGAAGAAACAGGAGAGAGTGGAGATGACATAAAAAATCTCTTCACAAAAATAATGGCAGAAAACTTCGCAAGGAGGGGAAAAGAGCTTGACATACACATAAGTGAGGAATATAGGACTCCAAATAGCCTTGATCAAAAAAAACTACACATAGGCATATAATTGTTAAGATTCCAGAAACACAACAGAAGAACCAAGTTCTACAAGCAGTCAGAGAAAAGAAACAAATCACATACAAAGGAGAGCCCATCAGAATCACACCAGACTTCTCAACACAAACCATGAAGGCAAGAAGAGCTTGGAGTGACAAATTCCAAGCCCTAAAAGAAAACAGCCTCCAATCCAGATTGATGTACCCTGCAAAACTATCTTTCAAAATGGATGGAGAAATAAGATACTTTCATGACAAAGAGCACCTTAGGAACTTCGTGAATACCAAAACAGCACTCCAAAGAATTTTACACAATATCCTAGGAACAGACATTGAGGATCACAACCCCAGGAAGTAAAGCAGAATGAACCCATCTGGCATGACAAGAAATTAAATGTCAAGGGGGAGAACCCAACAAAAAGAAAAAGTCATGGCAATGACAAGTCAATATGTTTCAGTTATAAGCATCAACGTTAATGATCTCAATTCACCAATCAAAAGAAATAGACTGGCAGAATGGGTCAAGAAGCAAAATCCAACAATATGCTGCATACAAGAAACACACTTAATTCAAAAGGAAACTCATAGACTGAAAGTTAAAGGGTGGAAAACAATACTCCATGAGAGAGGAACCCCCCCCCAAAAAAGCAGGAGTAGCTATCCTCTTGGCAGATCAAGTAGATTTCAAACCAACACTGATTAAGAGAGACGAAGAAGGACACTACATCCTTGTAAAGGGAACAATCCAAGAGGAAGAGAAGACAATCATAAATATCCATGCACCTAACACTAGTGCACCCAACTATATAAAACAAATACTAATGGACATGAAAAGTCATATATGCACTAATACAATTGTAGTGGGGGACCTCAACACCCCACTGTCACAAATAGATAGATCAACTAGACTAAAAATAAGTAATGAAATACTAGAACTCAATCGAACTCTTGAACAAATGAACTTAATAGATGTTTACAGAGTTTTCCACCCCACAAAATCAGAATACACATTCTTCTCAGCTGCACATGGGTCATTCTCTAAACTAGACCACATACTCACACATAGAACATGTTTAAGTAAGTGCAAAGGAATTGAAGTTATCCCCTGTATATTATCAGACCATAGAGCGATGAAATTGGAGAACCATAGCAAAAGAAACTCAAAAAATTTCATAAACATGTGGAAATTGAACAACACACTTCTGAATAACCAATGGGTCAGAGAGAAAATTAAAGAAGAAATTAGACAGTTCTTTCAATTAAATGACAATGACAATACAACATATCGGGATCTATGGGACACAATGAAAGCTGTCTTACGAGGGAAATTTAAAGCAGTGAATAAGCATATTAGGAAAACAGAACGAGCCCAATTAAACAACCTGATGCTGAACCTCAAGCTTCTAGAAAAAGAAGAGCAGGACAACCCCAAAGCTCGTACAAGGGAGGAAATGATAAAGATCAGAGGAGAAATCAATGCAATGGAGACCAAGAGAATGATACAAAAAATCAATAAAGCCAAGAGTTGGTTCTTTGAAAGAATCAACAAAATTTACAAACCTTTAGCCAACCTTGTTAGAAAAAGGAAAGAAAAGGTCCAAATCCATGCAATTAAGAATGAAAAGGGTGAAATGACAACAGGCTCAGCAGAAATCCAGAGGATCATCAATACCTACTTCCAGAACCTATACGCCAATAAGATGGTCAACACAGAAGAAATGGACAGATTCCTAGATACATATGAATTACCAAAGCTGAACGAAGAAGACCTAAAAATTCTGAACAACCCAATATCAAACAATGAAATTGAAAATGTAATTAAAAACCTATCAACTAAGAAAAGCCCGGGCCCTGATGGCTTCACTGCTGAATTCTACAAAACATTTAGAGAGGAACTGGGGCCACTACTGTTTAAACTCTTCAATGAAATTGAAAGGGAAGCAATACTCCCAAATTCATTCCTGGAAGCAAGCATCACCTTGATCCCCAAAGCAGAGAAAGACCCAACTGAAAAAGAGAACTATAGGCCAATCTCACTAATGAACATAGATGCAAAAATCCTTAATAAAATAATGGCAAACAGAATGCAGAAGATCATCAAGAAGATCATATACCCTGATCAAGTGGGATTCATCCCAGGGATGCAGGCATGGTTCAACATATGCGAATCAATTAATGTAATACACTATATCAAGAGAGCCAAGGACAAAAACCATATGATTATCTCCATAGATGCAGAAAAAGCATTTGACAAAATCCAACAGGCATTTATGATAAAAACCCTAGAAAAAATTGGAATAGAAGGTCTCTACCTCAAATTGATAGAAGCCATCTATGAAAAACCAACAGCCGGTATCATACTAAATGGTCACAAACTGAAATCCTTCACACTAAAATCAGGAACAAGACAAGGATGTCCACTATCACCACTCTTGTTCAATATAGTTCTGGAAACCTTAGCCACAGCAATTAGACAAGAGAAAGAAATAAAAGGAATAAATATAAGAAATGAAGTAGTCAAATTGTCATTATTTGCAGATGACATGATACTCTATATAGAAGACCACAAGAACTCCACCAAAGTCTTCTAGACTTAATAACCAAATTCAGTCAAGTAGCTGGTTACAAGGTTAACACACAAAAATCAATAGCATTCCTCTACACCAATGACAGACTCACTGAGAGAGAAATAGGGCAAATAATTCCTTTCACAATAGCATCCAAAAAACTGAAATACCTAGGAATCATCCTAATCAAAGAAATCAAAGACCTCTTCTCTGAAAACTATGGCATCCTGAAAAGAGAGATTGAAGATGATATCAGAAAATGGACAGATATCGCCTGCTCCTGGGTAGGAAGGATTAATATAGTGAAAATGACCATACTTCCAAAACTGATATATAGATTTAATACGATTCCAATTGAGATCCCAGCAGCATACTTCATAGACCTCGAGAAAACAATCCAAAAATTCATTTGGAACAAGAAGAGACCCAGCATAGCAAAAGCAATTCTAGGTAACAGAGACATGGCAGGGGGTATCACAATCCCCAACCTCCAACTCTACAACAAAGCTACTGTGATAAAAACAGCATGGTACTGGCAAAGACACAGACTTGAGGACCAGTGGAACAGATTAGAAGATGCAGAAACAACACCAGACACACTCAGCCATCTCATCTTCGATAAAGGAGCCAAACACCCTCACTGGAGGAAAGATAGCCTCTTTAATAAATGGTGCTGGAAAAATTGGGCTTCAACTTGCCAAAGATTAAAACTAGACCTGTATCTCTCACCATGCACTAAACTAAAATCAAAATGGATTCAAGATCTAAATATTAAAATAGAAACTCTGAACCAGTTGGAACAGAGGTTAGGTAGAACCCTTGAAGACATCGGTGTAGGGAAAGATTTTATGAACAAAATCTCAGTTGCCCGTGAACTAGCACAAACAATCAACAAGTGGGATCTCTTCTTATTAAAAAGCTTCTGCACAGCAAGAGAAACCACCAGCAGTGTGAAGAGACAACCCACAATGTGGAAAAAAAACTTCACCTGCTCTTCCTCAGACAAAGGTCTACTATCTCGAATCTATTAAGAACTTAAAAAGATCAGACCTCCCAAATTTAAAGACCCAATCCAAAAATGGGCATCTAAAATGAACAGACATTTCTCACACAAAGAAGTAGAAATAGGAAATAAATACATGAAAAAACGCTCAACATCACCGGTCATTCGAGAGATGCAAATGAAAACAACGCTGAGAATCCACTTCACTCCAGAAAGAATGGCTGCTATCATGAAATCAACCAATAACAAATGCTGGCGGGGCTGTGGGGAAAGAGGAACTCTTCTCCACTGCTGGTGGGAGTGTAGACTGGTGCAACCTCTGTGGAAATCAGTATGGAGATACCTCAAAGAACTAGGACTGGAAGTCCCATTTGACACCACTATTCCACTGCTGGGGATCTTCCCCAAAGAATTAAAAGAATCATACCACAGTGATATATGTGTGCCCATGTTCATAGCAGCACAGTTTGTAATAGCTAAAACTTGGAAACAGCCCAAATGCCCATCAACTGGAGACTGGATAAAGAAAATGTGGGGTTTTTATAAAGCGGAGTACTACTCAGCCATAAAAAATGAAAAATTAGAGACATTTATAGCTAAGTGGATGCACATTGAGGTGATACTCTTAAGTGAAATAAATAGGACCCACATGTATAAATACCGAATAGTTTCTCTGGAGTGAGAAACTGAAAGTGTAAATAAGAACTAAATGTATAATTGGTAATGTGAAATAGGAAGAAAAGGGCCAAAGGGGAAGGAAGTGGGAAGGCTAGGGGAAAGGATAGAAGGGAATGGGATTAATATGAGAAAATGGAAAAATAGGAACAAAATCTTTGTAAATAGGAATGGAGGGGTTGAAGGGTGGGCTGGACAAGGGTGAAAAATAAGAACCAAGAGAGAATATGTAAAGGTGCAAATCTCCAATGATGAATGTCATTATATTGTATACCTAAAATGTACCAATGATTAGAATGAATAATCAATAATGTAAAATAGGAAGAAAAGGTCCAAAGGGGTAGGGGTAGTGGGAGGGGCAGGGGAAAGGAAAGAAGGGAAAGGAAAAACGATGAGAATTGGAAAAAATGGAAAGAAAGTCTTTGTAAATAGGGAAGGGTGGAGGGCATGAAGGAGGGCTAGGAATGGGGAAAAAATAAGAACCAAGATGCATTATGTAAAGGTACAGTTCCCAATGAGAAATGTAATTGTGTTGTATACCTACAATGTACCAATAAAAGAATTTAATACAAAAAAAAAAAGAAATCATTATGGATAGTCCTCAAAAAACTATAACTAAAATCCCATGCAACTCAGCTATTTCCCATCTACGTGTCTTCCCAAAATCATCAAAGACACCATATCACAGTGATGTATGCATACTCATGTCCATAGCAGCACAGTTCCTAAGTCAATCTTGCAAGCTAACCCTATGTCCATCAACTGAAAAATAGATGAAGAAAATACATTTATTCACAATAGAGTGCTACTCTGCCATAAAGAAGGATAAACTTGAGTCATTTATAGGAAAATGGATGTGCCTTGAAATCACAATGTTAAGTGAAGTAGACCAGATAAACAAACTTAAATAGTGCATGGGTCCTCTCATATGAGAAACCCAAAGTATAAATAAAAAGCAAAATACAATATAGGTACGTAATACCTCAGTGCTTGTGAACAATTCAGCTCTCACACAAAAGTGAGCAACATTTTGCTTCTGTTCAAAAACTAGGCATCAGGTGAGGAACCAGACCATGGCTATCTTGCCCACACGAACACGAAAGCGCCCATCTTCCCCAGAATCGTGGAATGAATTAAGTTCACGAACTAAGTAAGGTACCACTGTGAGAGGAAGTAGGGAGGTAGATCTCTTTCAACTGGAAGGTATGGAGACAAGGGATGAGGGCAGGCAGGGGCAGAAGGGAATGGAAACAGAATTGACCTGTGTTATGTGCACACACCAACTTCTCACGATGAATGTATTCATTACATCCTGCAAACATGCAACAATAAAAAATAAAACTGAAAGAAAAAGGTGCTTTTCTGCCCACTCCCCCCTCCCCCTATGCGCCGCTCCTGCGCTCGCTCTAAACTCAGGGCTCCTGCTAAGCTAGTGCGGCCGTGTCTACCTTCAGCCACCACCATGATTATCCTTGAGGACCTCATCAGCCACGATGAAATGTTCTCCGACATTTACAAGATCTGGGAGGGGCTGCGCCTGGAGGTGGAGGGCAAGATGGTCAGTAGAACAGAGGGTAACATTGATGACTTGCTCATTGGTAGAAATGCCTCTGCTGAAGGCCCAGAGTGCAAAGGTACTGGAAGCACAGTAGTCACTGGAGTTGATATGGTCATGAACCATCACCTGCAGGAAACCAGCTTCACGAAAGAGGCCTACAAGAAGTCCATCAAAGACTATATGAAATCAATCAAAGGCAAACTTGAAGAACAAAGGCCAGAAAGAGTAAAGCCTTTTATGATAGGGGCTGCAGAACAAATCGAGCACATCCTTGCTAATTTCAAAAGCTATCAGTTCTTTACTGGTGCAAACATGAATCCAGTTGGCACGGCTGCTCTCCTGGACTACCGTGAGGACAGTGTGACCCCATTTATGATTTTCTTTAAGGATGGTTTAGAAATGGAGAAATGGAAAAATGTTAATGGATTTGGTAGTTATCTTGGATCTATCATTTGTTATAACTGGCTGCTGCTTGTCATCCACACAACACTGGGATTTTAGACAGACGGGACTGACGTCATCTTGAACGCTTCGTTTATTTGGACCGTGCTTTATTTGGAGCGGAGGCATTGTTTTTTAGGGAAAAAAACAAAACATGTCATGTAGATTGTCAAAAAATAAAGTGCATTTAAATTCATTTGAGAGAATGCCTCTTAGTTTAATACATGTATAAACTAAATCCATCGTAGAGTTCTTAGAGAAGATAGAAGCTGGTCACAGACCACTGCTAGAAAGTATAAGACTGTCTTCAGATACCTTCTGCAGTGGAAACTACTGAGACTGGAATATAAGACAAGAATCAAAGTTTTAATTCTGAGTTGCAGTGAAGGAGAAAAAACCATGCTTACAGCAGTGCCAACATTTGAAGTGGAGCCTTATATATTTCATCACCTATGGTGGAAGTAGTTAACCCTGGAACAGATTACCAAAAGAATAAAAAGACTAACTCAGTTGGAAGAAAAAAGAAAATGAAAAAGATGAGCTCATATGACCTGCTTATGTAAATGCTCCAGTTATAGCCCAGGGGATGCATCCAATAGTCAGTTGTTTCTATGGAGGTGGATTTCAAAAGAAAGCAGAGCTGGAAACACAAATTTAAAGTCACCAACATGATACTAAGAAGCCGTCCAGATTCTGTGAAAATGATGTGAAACCTAAACATTACGAAATGCTTGTATTTGATTGGATATAAATTTTAGTTTTAAATTAAACAGGCTATTTTGACACTGAGCAACATAAAATAAAGTACCTGTTGAGATTCTTTTCCTCCATGATAATTTATAGCAGCAAACTCTCATTAGGACAAATCTTCATCTACTTCCTCCTCTTGGACATGGCTATATTCCAGGTGCTAGCACCATGCATTTTGTATAGTAAATGTTTAAAAACAAATGTGTTAAAATAGCATGTTTTTAAAGTAAGGTTTTCTAAATGACTTCAAACAAAATTATGATCTGCCTCAGTTGGCCTATCCTTTAATGTGGTTACCCTTTAATTTATCCATTTTAATATCCACACAGCCCATGACATCTTTTTTGCTTAGGCATACAAAATTCAAAAATAATCACTAGCATTTTTTCAATATCAGCTAAGGAAAGCCTAATGCATCCACAGCAGTATATCATTAAGTGATTTGATTTGTAGGGATTCTTTAGAAAAGTTCATTTGGATACCATGTTTACAAGAAAATAAGGGAAAATACATCAAGATAAGGAGGCACTTTTTGGAAAGAAAAGGTACTAATTGAAATAGAATTATTAGAGCCACACATGGAGACATACCTCAATCCCATCACATAGGAGGTTGAAGCAGGAGTGAGTTCAAAGCCAACCTCTACTACCTAGTGAGTTCAAGGCTGGCCTGGGGTACATAATAAGATGCTGTCTTAAAAAACTATAATACTTTATATGATTGTTGAATTAATATATTAAATATAAATGGCATCAGTTTTGTTTTTAACAAGGTTATTAAAATCCTGCAGTCTACTATTGCTTTGTCTTCATTATTTCAAGTATTTCTATGAAATGTATAGCCTACATAAATGTATAAATACACATTTACCAAATATTTGAATGAAATTTTTATCCATTCTTTCAACTTCTGGAAAACTTGATGAAAGAACTTTACATGTTCATTATTATGTTTAAAACTGCTTCTTCTTGGCCAATTTAGGTAGCATACATTTAATATAACACATTGCACTTTTAACAAGCTTAATTCAATTTACAACAAATGCCTCTAATTAAGTTAAAAGATCTTTGAAAATTGCTGAATCTTAGGGGTAATATTACCACTACTGACACTGAAATAATTGATCTTTCCCACTGAGGCACAAAAGCATGAATGTTCTAATGAGAAAACAGCGACTGAAGTATACTGAAGGAGTCCAAAGAGACTTCCAAACTCTAGGCTGTTATTTCCAAAGACAGTCTCTGGAAGGGAGTAGAAAGCTTTGGAGGGGACAGGGATACATGTATAGAAAGAACATTAAAACCAAACTTCAAAAACAAAGTCAGCACTTAAAGCAAAGGTGACCAAAGTCTGTTTGCCATTTTGCAGATAATACATCTTTTGTTCAGTTGTTATGAGATTGCTTTAGAACATTGATTTTGCCATTTCTTTAACTCTCTGAATAAATACTGGATGCATTAGAATGTGCCTACTCTTACAGAAATATTCTGAGAGACAGGGATAAGTAAATATAGGGCCAATGCTTTATGATAATTAAGATGCAAGAGAACTAAGGACAAACATTGTCCCTGACTGAACAATGATGAGAGAGTGTATGGGTTTTATCACAGTTATATTATTTCAACATACTTTCTGGTTTATGAAGTCACTTAGCTTGCAGCTAATCTGTTAGTATAAAGGAGAATATTTATCTTACTGGTATTTGGCTGGCTTCATTAGTTTCAGTGTTTACAAAGCACTTAAAAACTATAACTGTCTAAATACTTTATGCATAATGAAAGTTTTATTAATGATTGGAACAAAAATATAAAAGACATTATCTTTGAAAACAATTACATAGATGCACTGTGTGATGATATGCAAAGAGCCAGGTATAAGAAAAACAACACAATTTCTTCCCATTTCCCAATATTTTTTATACATTTTGCTCTTTATTTAAACTTTCAGTTTCTCATACCAGAGAAACCATGCAATATTTACACATGTGTATCCAATTTATTTCCATTAAGAGTATTGTCTCAAGGTGCATCCATTTAGCTAGAAATGTCTCAAGCTTATCCTTCTCTATGGCAGAATAGTATTTCATTGTATTAAAAAAAACACAACTTCTTTATCCATTCATCTACTGATAGGCATTTGGGTTGTTTCCAAGATTTAGCTATTATTAACAGTGTATGTCTAAAATGTACCAGTAAAATAAATGTAAAAGAAAAGAAAAACAACACAAAGCAAGACTTCATAGCCTAACCATAAAAATGTCAACAGGAGCTGTCCAGGGCTGTTAGCTACCTAAACAGAAGGACAAGAAGACTAAGACTCAGATAGGCTGAGAGTTGAGCTACAAATTTGAATTCTCAATCTTCTTTTTACAAGTTTTGAGATATTTTGGAAATTATCTAATCTCTGGGTCTCAGACACTTATGAAAATAGGAAATTGTATTATCTATCTCTTAAGTTATTATGAGAATCAAAAATTATAAGAGAACAGGGCTGGGGATTTGGCTCAGTGGTTCTACCACCTGCCTCGCAAGCACAAGGTCCCAAGTTCGAACACAGGTACAAAAAAAAAAAAATGTTTGAGAACAAGTCAGATCCTAGGAAGGTCCACATCACTTTTAAAGAAAAGTTAACTATGATACAAAGCAGGGTCTCTAGTTCTACCCACTTCCCTGCAAATGATATAATTTCATACTTGTTTATGGCCAAATAATATTCCATTTTGTTTTAAACAAAGATCAACATGGGCCAGGGATTTAGCTCAGTGGTTTCACCTCCTGCTGTGCAAGCTCAGGGACCAGAGTTTGATCCCCAGTACCAAAAAAAAAAATTGCTTAAACAAAGATCAACAAATTATTATTGTGTGCTGAGTGAGTACACCATAGTGCCCCAATTATGTTGTAGAATTGAGGTTAATTTTGCCCTTCCAAGCAAAGTACGGTCACAAGTCAAATGCATTATGGATCTCAATTCACCCCTCTTCAACATAGAATAATTCAGAATCAACTCAAGTTGAAGATGAAGACAAATTGTGAACAATCATAACCAAACATTAACGAGAAGACAAACACTACCCTTTTGCTAGTGTCTTTTGCTAGTTTCTATAACAATTTATAATGCAAAGTACTTCTCAGTAAGGCTTAGTTCTACTCCACTGAAATGATTTGAAATGAAAATGCACATAAGAATGAGCTCTTCTTACCAATATGTATGTAACATATACACATATACTGGATATATATAGTGTCAAAATAAAATATATAACATAGTTTTAAAATCATGAATTTTTAAAATCAGAAAGAACTGGTTTAAGAATCAATTTCATCAAAAAGTAACTATGTAAGGGCTGGGAATGCCACCTGCCTCACAAGAGCAAGGTCCTGAGTTTGATCTCCGGTAACAAAAAAGAAAGTAATTATGTACATTTTAGTATTACATCTCTAAAATAATACCTGCAACTTTATGCCTATTTCGAAAGATAATGGAGAAATTAAAGGGGAGAGTTTATGTAAAGTTATTAGCATAGTATTTTTCCTACAATAAGGGCTCAATAATAATAATACTGGCCCACAAAATTACTTTATTACTATCTGTATTAATACTAAAAATGACAGTATTTTCTAAACAAATAAAAAGATCTGAATTTCACTTCCTTCTGTACTTACTGAGATATGACATTGCTGTAGAAATAAAACTTAAATTAAAAAAACCAAATCATTCTAGTTATTTCAAGAGAAGCTTAGTAATTATTAATCTTTATCTTCTATTAAAATTTCTAAATAAAGACCTAAAAGAGAGGGAAATATATCCTCATAATTTAGTGCAAAAAATACATAACATACTTATTCTTTTGCCTTCCAATTTAATCCTGAGTTGTTTTATTTAGTCACCTATTAAAAAAAGTAATTTGTGTTGATAGCTCTGAGGAAATCTAGAAATTAAAGAGCTAATTAAATTCTGAGTAATTTTTAAGTCTCTGTATCAATACATATGCACAAACTTCTACCAAAAGCTGATAGCAGGTGAAAATTAACTTCCACAATGTTTACTTTGACTAATCCTTTCCCTGGGCAAACAAAACTAACCTTTAAGAGAAAATTTTCAAAGGATTTATAGACAATGCACCGTGGTGGAACTGAACAAGAATGGCAGAAATTATGATCATGATGGGATAGAGAAGTAATGAGAGGCTGACCTATTTTTTTTGTGAATAGTCTGTTGATAGAGGAGCTTAAGAATTTTTTCTTTCACAAGTTAAAAAACAAATACACTGTAAAATATTCAAATAGTGGTCCCATTTCTATAAACGGCATCCTCAAAGTTATATTTAAATGATATTTATTTATTATTTATTTACTTATACTGGGAATTGAACCCAGGGCCTTTGCACTGAGCAACATCCCTCAACCCTTGCCTAGGCAAAACTCAAATGTTCAATCCTCCTGCTTCACCTTTCCAAAGTACTGGGATTACATCTTGCATGTGTTTAAAATTCTTTTCAAAACATATCTAAAAAGAACTACAAGAAAGCCTCATCTGTTTCAATAATTCTAGGGTATCACAGTCCAAAACATATATATGTTTGCAATTTGCAAAATACTTTGCTAATTTATATACATGAATATATATATTTATATATATATGAATATATATATTTATATATATGAATATATATATATTTATATATGAATATATATATTTATATATATGAATATATATTTATATATAAATATATATGAATATATATATAAATATATATATAAATATATATATAGTTTTAAGCATGTGCTATTTGTCAACCAGAGCTCTGATATGTAAAAGTGACAGCAAGAGTCTTGCTATTATTAAGATAAAAAATTGTTTTCTTTATCTTTTATGGTTTTTTTACATGCATTTCCTGAAACACCATTCAGTAAATTTTAAACTCTAAATTTTAAAACGCATATAAAGCTTACAAGATATTACATTCAAAATTTTATATTTGGATAATTTTATATGCAGTTTCTGAAACTTTTTCAAAGGAGACAATGTGAGAGGCATGATGCTGCAAATCACAGAAATGTTTAGCTCTCTCTTGTGAAGTAATTGCCTTCGAATTTTACAGGCAAAATTGAGGTAAGAAGACCATCAAGAAGAGAACTTGAGAGCTGTCCCTACTTGGAAGAGAAGTACGTTAGATGTCCCACAGTGAGCATGCAACTCAGGCATCTGCTGACCATCTGGAGTTAGAGTTGCCCATCCTGTTGTCTCCAGGTGAGGCAAGAGCACCAGACCTTTGTGAAGAATTCCAAAAGGGTTACTCAGATCTGTACCATCAGCAGCCAGGATTCCCAGCATCTGAATAGTAGAGGCTTGGATAATGGAGTCTTTGTGTGGAATGCCACAGAATTTGTCACAGTCCACCCCTTGTTCTGCTGGATCCACTTGTTTCATATAGGAAATTCACATCTGCTAGAAATTGGTCTTCTGGGATTCTGGTCAGTCTCATTTCCTGGGAGACTCACAGGGAAGAGTGAGTGTACTGCTGTAATACCAATACTGCAGTTGATCTCAAGGTTAAATTGAAACTTTCTTTCCTTCCTCCACCATATACATTCCAGGTCCCCTCTCTCCCTGTAAAGCACCTCTGCTGGTCTGGAGGCCCTGCCTGTTAGCATGTCCTAGGTAATATGCTCCTCTCAGGCTGTGGCTGCTCCATATATCCACTGACAGTTAAAGCTTGGCACAGGTCACTTGGACCCAAACCTAGTCTCCCCTGCCCCATGTGTGCAGCAGCTCCACCAGTGACTGATGATACGTGAAAACTAACCTTGCCACTGATCATGACCCCTTTCTTTACTGTTCATCTGTTGGTGTGAAGAACCTAATGTGATCAGGTAGTGCTTATGGCTTAACATTCTGTATCCTGAGATGGAAATGATTTCCTTCTGGAAACTAGGACATCTAGAATTATACAGACCAAAGTTGTTAGGTCAGAAAGCACAAATTACCCAAGTGAGTTCCTAGGAGAAACTGTAACTGAGACCATTTCCACTTCTAGCCCTTGACTCCCAATTATTCTATGTACTGGGGATGCCCATATTATAGCTGCTCCCATATTACAGAAAGAATGGCTTTCTATCTTCCCAGGATATCAGTTTCAAGGCGGCACCTCAGCTTCACTTCTAAAAGGCTACTGTCTTATCACCCTATCAGGCTGGAAGCATCAGGATGGTGGGAAATGTATGAGGATTAATGATTCATGTGTCTACACCTGCATCTCCTTTGACTTCAATAAGCCCTTTGTACTGTGCTGAGGCAGTGCTGCAAAACATTCTAAGTTAACAGATCAAATGCTCTGTAAATGTTTCGATAACAATCCTGGCAATGGCCCAGTTGGCAAGAGATACAAATCCACATCATCTAGTTAAGCTAAATCCCTGCCTTTTCTGTTCCAATGTAGTCAACCAACTGCCTGGTTGATTTCTGTATTGGTTAGGATTCTCTAGAGGAACAGAATCAATAGAAAAATATGCATAATTATGCAAGGGAATTTACTAAGAAGATTACAGGATCGGAGGCAGGAGAGATCACAGTGGTCATATGAGTACACTGTCAGATCCAGTAGCTGCTCAGGCCAAGAAGATGGAAGCTTCAAAAAAGGACTAAAAAGATAGCACCAGCTCAAGATTGGAGGCCTATAAGCTCATTGGATAATCTCTGGTATAGGTCTGTTTTAGATGAAGAAACTGGAAACCTGAAGACTAATGTCCAAAGGGAATTGTAACAAAGGATGCACTTGTTTGGAAAGACTAGAGCTCTTCAGATGGGCTCACTTCCTGCTTCTTCCCCCTTTATTCCATCCAGGCTTCAAACCTATTGGTTGGTGCGACTCACAACTGGAGTTGGTCTTCTCTCCTCGGTTTCCTGACCTACATTTCAATCATCCACAAGCACACCCTAAATCATAGTTTTCTAATCTGCTAGAAGTTTATTAATCCATTCAAGTTGACATATGTGATTAACAGTCACAGTCTCTTTGAGGTGTGATGTTTTAACACCATTTATTTCTATCCATGATAGGTTGGGCATTTGGAAGCAGTAGTTAAAATAAGTCTCAGTAAGTGGCAGGCCAGGTTTTTAGGCCTGTGCATAACTCACATCTCTGTCACATCCCTATTTGGTCTAGGAATCCACTGTGCCAGAGCTGAGGTGGTTGATAATAGATACTGATCAATGCTAAACAGTTGAGTTAATTTGTTAACTTGTTTCCAGGGTGGATCCTGCTTGTGAGTGTTAAATGCAAGATAGCAGTCCCCTCTTTTCTATGGTTTAACTTTCCACATCTTCAGTTATCCATCATCAAACATGCTCCAATTATATTACATGGAAAATTCCAGAAGTAAATAATTTGTAAGTGTTAAATTCTGCATTTTTCTGAGCTGTATGAGGACATCTTGCATGGTTCTGGGCCCATGTGATGTAAATCATCTCTTTGTCCAGTGTATCTTGTATATATTAGGTGTCTGCTAGTTAATTAGGAGTTAATTTTCTCAGTTTTCAGACTGGCTGTCACACTATCACAGTGTTTGTGTCCAAGTAACCCTTGTTTTATTTAACGATGGCCCCAAAAGACAGAATGGTGATTCTGGCAATTTTGTTACAGTATATTGTTATAAATGTTGTATTCTATTAGTTATTGCTATTAATCTTTTATGCTATGCCTAATTTATGAATTCAACTTTATTGTGACTGTGTGTGTAGGATAAAAACATTGCATAAGTAGAATTTAGTACTATCTGTGGCTTTAGGCTTCGCTCGATGTTGTAGAACATACTTACAAAGATCTTCACCTTTGAGATCCACTCAAAGGTAAACTGACATATCTTTTCAACCAAAGTCCTTATCCCATAATCCCTCATCTTTTCTTTTTCAGGACACTGTCCAACCATCCAGGCCATTTGTTTCTACCATGAACTTTTACCTTGGTCAAGCTTTCTTTCAACAGAAAAGTAATTGCAGTACCAGTTGTATTTAGAAAAGTGATACCCAGTGGAGAGTTTCATGTAACTGCTGTTTTGCAGGAGAGCTACTGCATGTGCTATAATACAACAGTAATCTGTTTTCTGCTTGAAGCAATTACCTACAAACTATGTCTTTTTTCCTCTTCCATCAGCTGGTCACAAGGGACTACTTCCTCTATGCTGCTATATGTGTTGGCTCAGAGAAGGGCCCCAGTACATCAGTAGTAGGTTCATGGAGGTCCACTTTATCTGTCCATACCTTTATATTAAAAATTAAGCTCATCTCCCAAAAATGATATGATCCCATCAATATGGTAACATGGACATGTATAGCAGATGCTCAACTTGAAATTGCATATATTGCTAGGGTGCAGGTTTCTTGGTTTCTGGTTTTGTTTATCAAATAGACCTCAAGAAAGCCCTTTATAAAATAAGATCTTGTTAAAAACTGATAAGTACTACGAAAAGGATACAGGTATGAATCATGATACCGAGAAAGACACTGACTGCTGGGTCAAGATGAAAGGCTGCTCTGTCAAGGTGGCATTTGCTAAGATCTGGGTAAAGTGGAACCAACTATGGCTCCATGTCAAATTATGACAATAGAGACATCTCCATTCTAAGTAGAGAAATTGATTACCCAGATTGGCTTATGGGTCTATGGGGCCAATAGGTCTATTCTGTTCTTTATCTTCTATCATTACCCTATCTTTTAGAAAAACTGAGCTAATTTTAATTAAAATTCATCATTTTGGGTGAAGAATCCTTTTAAGAACTGCATGTTTGTTTCCCCCTAAAACTGCTATTTTGAAACCCCCAGCCTCTAATGAGATGGTATTAGGAAGTGAGACATTGAGAAGGAATTAGGCTTAGATTAAGTCATGACAGAGGAGCTCCTACGACAGGATAGGTGTCCTGGGAGTACAAGGATGAGAGTTTTCTTCTCCATCATGTGAAGATTCAACAAGAAGACATCTGTAAACTAGGAACTCTCACCAGACACTGGCTTAGAGCTGCGAAAAATAAATGTTCATTGCTTAAGTCACTCAATCTATAATATATTTTTAGCAGCCTAAACTGGGCAAGACAAATTCTAATTTAAATCCTAATATAAATTCAGCATACTCTGCATTGGATTAGGACTGTGGTGGAGATTCTATTTTTTTAAATCAACAAAAGACAGTAAGCTAAAAGTGTCAGATTTGTGCAGACCACATAGCTATGCTTAGGTGGCTGCTCAGAATTTTCCAATCAAACTGTTGTCTACCTCTAAGCATAGAGGCAAAAAAGATCTAGATATTACCTTTACCAACTTCTCCTTGTACCAGGAATGGCTATCTGACCAAGTTCTGGACAAAAGCTAATTAGCACTGAGGTGAAAGAATAATTGATTTATTGATCGATTTAAATGTTAGGGTTGTGGTTGGTGCTACCTGCCTGTGTGTCTTACAGGAGACAGGCTGAGTATTAACTTCACAGTGTAAACATCATGAGCAGCAAGAATGATCTGGACAAGTTATCAGATTTCCTAGTAAAAACATTTTCTCAACAAAACTGCAATGTGTTATTCTGGGGAGGGGGGTGAGTATAAGTGTGAGTGTGTGTTCAGAAAAAATTTGCAATTCACAGCACTGGAATTGTATCCGCCTGGATGCAATCTCAGACACTGCACATGAAAATAAGTTTAGAAACATGGTGAAAATCTGTATTATGTTAAATATTATATTTTCTGTACTTTTTCTCATCACTGACACTAATTACTAAGTTCAACTTGGTATAAACCACATACATAAGAAAAACACTCAGTAGGTAACTTAGGAGCAGAGTGTATTAAATAGTAAGAAGGATATAATATAGTAAGAAAAAGTGAATGAAATATTTGACTGCAATATGAATCGACTCTAAATGAAACAATTGAAATTAGGCAATTAAAAATTCCTGAACTTGGGACATTTCAAAGTGAAGAGATACTGCATGAATCTCTGTGTAAGGCAAAGCAAAGAGAACATCCCTCATGGATCAAAGCCAAGGTGGGAATTCGAACCCAAGACTTATGAAACTAAAAGAACAGCACCATCTTTCTCCATTGGTGAAGACTCATATAGAAAAATAGTACTTGAAATACCTAAAATCATCTATGACCTTTGGGCATATGTAAAATTAATCCCTATTTGCACAGCAATTGCTCAGTCTTAAAAATACCTCATAATCTAACATCCTAAAGTCATGAGCAAAGCTTATGAAAAATAAAAACCCCCTTGTTTTCCTTCAAGATTGTTGCCACAGTATTTTCAGAAAGCATCAGAGACATAATAAGGGCAGATTGCCAAGTTTGAGACTAGGGATATCCTTGAAGACAGCCTAAACCAAAATAAACACAAAAACAAACATGTCTACAAATTAAAAGATAGTAACACTGCATAATAATTAGTTGTCTTAGGAAGTAAAGATGTTTTCAGTTAACTGAATGGATGACAATTACTTGGATTATTGTCATACTTAAAATGTCAGTGTTAAATGATTGCTTTAAGCACATAATAATAAATTCTGCGTTCTTAAATGGCAAATACAACAAAGCCAAATATAGAGAATGTTCTTACCGGAAGCAAAAAAAAAAATTAGGAAAAACCTGCAGCACATATTTTTGAAACACAGGAACAAAAGAAGAATAGTTGTAGGTAAACAAACATAGTTGTGATGTTTACCACTTCACTTTACAATGAGGAACAAGTCAAAATTCATAGGGAAAACCTGTTTGTGTCCACGCCCCCCATTTCAGAAGTAAATACATAAGGAGGGATGACTAGAGAATTCTCCAGAACCTTAAAGACCACTTGCTGGAAATCTGGGTTAATTATAGCATTTATCAAAATGGCACTGGATAATTTCACACCTGCAATTAAATCTGACATGATTTCCTGGGCTATGTTATGATCACATTGTAGTCCTGCAGATCATATTTTCCTTGTGTCAGTGTTAATTGTGTAGGATTAGCAAATTACCAGTGTCATTTGATTATACTGGTGCCTTGGTAACATCTCTCCCCATATCCAGCACAGGTTCTCACTGCCTTCTGGACGCCCAAGTCACCCAAGTGACCTGAAGCCCCACAGCATTTAGCCACGGCAGCTTTCTCCTGCAAGCCATGCTACCCAGAAATTAAGGCCCAACACAGGAAGCTGTCTCTAATACAAAACTGTGAGAAGGGATGGGTCTTCCTTTTGCAATAAGAATTTAATTGGATATGCTTTTATTCATCCATCAGGATTCACCCAACAGTCTTTTAAGTACTGAGCATAATGGAGCTGAAATACACAGTCAGCTCTCCTTATCTGTGGGCTCCATATGTATGGATTCAACCAATCACAGATAGAAAATATTTGAAATAACTGTGTTTGTACTGAATATGTAGACACTTTTCTCATCATTGTTCCCTAAATAACAACCATTACATAGTAAAAACCTTGTATTAGGAATTATAGGTCACCTAGAGAATACAAGTTTCCAATAGGCTATGCATAAATCTATGTAAACACTATGTCATTTACATAAGGGACTTGTATATCTGGGGCTTTTGAAATCCACAGATGCCCTGGAAACAATCTTCTGGTTGATACCAAGGGATGGATGTATCAGTCTCTGTATTTCCTGTGCCCTTTCCTGGGGAAAGAAGCCATATAATGCTATCATACTAACTGGAAAGCTCTGGAAGTTCAGAATGCATAAGGGACTGCTGTAGCTGGGAATCTTTAAGAGCTGTCTGCTGAGAAAATGGTTTCTGGGGTGAATTTTGAAGGACTGGAAGGATTTGGGTAGGGAAATGATAAGATTTTGGGAATTATTAACAATAAGCAAGAATCCAAGAGGAGAGAAGCAGCAGAGTGACAGAGCAAACTAGGTGCCTTCATCTTTTTTCAGAGTGAGGAGATTATTTTCCCCTAAAAAAGCCCTTAGTATTAATTTAAAAAGAGACCCAGAAGGTCTTGTTATTATCCAGAATTATGTACTTCTTAAAAATAAAATAAAGAGGAAAAATTAATATCTACCTTTTAAGAAAAAAAATCATGCTTTATCTCAGCCTAACTATTATGGTACTTCTCTCTCAGAATTTATATACCCAGGGGAGTTAACTGTTAAAAGCTTCCAAACTTATAACCTTGAAGGAAAATGATCTTGCTTTCAAGATAAGACATTTTCTAAAACTCTGTTAATAAACAAACATATAAATAAATAAACAATCCCAGAAGTCCCACCCAGTGCTGAACCAAAAAAGCATTCTATGCATTTAATCATAACTCAGGCCACATGTCAAAGATCAAACAGTTCAGTGCAGCACTACCACGTACACGTGTTGACCAACCTGAAATGATGACTACCCAATTGTAGTAAAGTCCAAATATGTCACACGCCACCAGCCACATTGGTGTCATTTGATGTGACCACATCTTATTTGTTCTAGCTTTCAAAATGGTAAGAAAATATAAACAATAACTAGGATTGCCTTTTCAAAGGGTTTTCAGCACTTCTTTCTCCAGCATGGAAAGACCATAGTGTTAGCTTCAGTCAGAACTAAGTTTAAATGGAGCTAGCCACTTGCCAGCTACATGGCAGGAGGCAGATTGCATTGTCTGAATGCAACCTCATCCATTTTTATCACAGGAATAACACACACCTGAAAGAGTTCCTTGTGACGGAAAATAAGGGTGACAGAGACACTCACTGTAAGCTACCTCACTGTGGCAGTAAAATACTCGAATCACTATTTGATCATCCATTTCAGAAACCATGACTGAGTGTTCACAGCACAAGAGAGAGCCAAGGAGAGAGAGCCACGTTTCCAGGGTGACAGCCGAATGCAGAGGGGAAAGACTCTCACAGGTCTGCAGCTGTGTGTGGGAAAGTGAGGCGGCAGGAAACACTCCACCATGTGCCTATTCACTGCCCTTCTGCATTATTTTTTAACTGTTTTCTAACAATCACAACTTGATAAGATAATTACTTAACCAATGAGGAGGTGATATTTTAAATGTTGTTGAAACCATAATCTGCTAGAGGTTTAAGATATTCCTCAGATCTCTTCTAGAACCATACAATAAGAACTTCCAGAACTTATACAAACAAGTATGCTGTTTGAATTACGAAATAAAAAAAAAAAAACATATGGAAAATTTAACATAAACCAAGACTGTTTCATTATAACTGCTGTGAATATGAATATTAGAACAAAGACTTCTTAATGCATTTCTTTAGACCTCAGGGTCCAATTCCTTTTAAATGCTTTTGTATAACAAAAAAGTAAGGCCAATCGTTTGGGGAATCAGGATATCTTGGGATAATACTTTCATTCCACTCAATACTTAGTATTTTAAAAATTTCATCAGATTAACTTATTGGATTGCTATTGTTCCACACATCAGGAGAAGATAAGTACAAATGACATTTTAAAACTAGGATGGTTTGAACAATGACTTTTTAGAGTGTTTAAAGGAGCTCTAAGTATTTCAAGAAACCAAATGTTTATTTTTTCTAAAAATTGCACGATGTAGTATTAAGTGTTTACTGACAGACCACAAGAGTGTCACTGAAATAAATATTAGAGTAATGTTATTCCTATGGGAAGAAGAGGCCTGAGGTCTATTTGAATTAGCAAGTATTTTAATATTCAGAAACGATTTTAGTCAGAAAGTCTGAGTATTATTCCTTTCATCTGTCTTCTCCTGTTTAATGAAGAGCAGGGATCCAAGTGTCACAGAATATTCATACTGGTAGAGCCAACTCTCAGGCCAGTAATTTGCCAAGAAGCATGCTCCGAAGCTGGCATTTGCATTTAGCACTAGGAAACCATACTACAGTGACACTATATCTATATACAGGAGGGATGAATAAATCAACCATAAATGACGTTCTAAAAGTGCCTAATTTCCAATACAGTGCTTCCAGCAACAATTGAAATTTTAAAACCTGTTAAAACACAGCTATAGGACATACAATCTTGTTGTGAATGCACTGAAGCAAAGGTTAACAATAAAATAAAAGAAGAAATGAATATGGATCTGTGGCTGGATGTCATGGCTGTCTGGTGTATTCTGGTGATAAGCAGCACATGTGTCAGATCTTATGTATTCAGTTTTAGACAAAAAATAGTATTCTTCTATTTTTTTAGTTGCACGCAAACTGGAAATGTCGAATTGTAATTAGGATGAAAAACACATAGCAACGTTCAAGTTGTCTGCCAAATTCTACATTTTGAACAGGCATTGGTAAATGGGAATTTATTTCAGCACCACAATTTTCGATGGGTCTGCTACATACATGTCCCTGTGTCTATGAAACTGTTAGATGTCCATCAGTAGTCCACACACCACTGCCATGTCTTGGAGGAGCATGTGCTTGCTTTTCTAGCTAGCTTCATGTTCTCCTGTTCTGGGCATCAGCTTAGACAAGCCAAGAGTCATGCATCTAGGATCTACTTCCTGACAGTGTTTTAGTTTAGAATCACCCTAACGCAGGGCTGGCTTATCTATTAACATGCCACAGTTAACAACATACTGTGGGAACATATACAAAAAGAAAACGCATATACAAAACTCAACAGCAGGAAAAATGGTGCTGCTAATGGAACTAAACTATAAAATGTTTCCTTTCTTCTGTAGTTATTTCTTCTTGGCCCACTGTACTTTTGGAGATATGCTGTTGGATGCTGTACTTCCTTGGACATGAGGAAACCCCTCCATGAAGACTTGCTGAGGCATCTGGGAGCATCCTTCTGCAACCCAGGCTCTCCTTCCTGACAGCGGCCAGAGCAATTCATAGTTCCCCAGCTAGGCATGGCAACATATATGGCCCTGGTCCATTTCTTACTATTCTAACAAAGTGTCTTATAAAGCAAGGAGGTTCATTCAGTTCTTGGTGCTGGAAGTTCAAAATCGTGGTACCGGTATCTGCTCAGCCATGGTTAGGGCCTCACAGCAGATGGCTGCACATTTGTGGGAGGACATTCAAGAGGGAGAGATTACATCACACACCAAGAACTGTAGAGAGACTCAAGAGTCAGGTTTACAGTTTCACAACAATTCCTTCTCAGGAGAACTAACTCAGGCCCCCAAAAGAACAACCTTAAGCCTTCTTGGGCCAGCATGCATCAATGACCTCTTCTGAGGCTTCCTCTTAAAGGTCTGTCACCTCCTATATGGCCACACAGGGGACCAAGCTTCTAGGTCATGGTTCACATCAAATCATTGCATACATCCATCTTAAGATGTCACAGATGCCTTGTGCTCACCCTGCTGGGGGTGGAAAGAAACAGTGGTCACTGGACATGGATAGGACACGGTGACACCACACAAGTCCCTGTGCAATGGACATTATCTTCTAAGGTTTTTAGTGTGTTTCAAAAATAGTGAGATGCCCACAGAGTAGCTCAGCAGAACCCTTGCAGTTTTTATTCTCATCTGCACTTAGTATAGCGCTTCACCCAGACTGAAGATGCTGAAGAAAAACAGTGGCCTCACAGCCATCACCAGACATTTGGTGCTGATCTCAAGAGGTCACATTTCCCAAAGATGTTTCCATGAGTTGCTCTTTGCAACTGCTTCAGTTGTGGAATGTGCTTGCTCTCTGATTTTCCTGTAAATTCAAACTGTCTGCTAAGCCCGTATGTCAGGGTCATTCACTGGTTCCTTGTCCTCCAATACTCCAGCTCTCTGCTTCAGCCCATCACTCTGCTAGCTCTTTTGCGTGTGTGCTCCATCCAATTCCTACCATATCCCATAGCATATTCTCCGGCTCTGCTTCACTGACTAAACCCCAGATGGTACAAAAATCCCTTTCATCCCTGTGCACATTTGCCTTTGCAGAATGACTTTCTCGCTCCTCCAAAGTGTAGAGTTTATTTTTGTTTTCCTAAATTTAGGGTGGCCTGTGGCTTGCATTAGACACAGATCAAGTTGGAAGTGATTTTGTACAACTGACTGTTGACCACAAGATGTGTTGTGGATTCTGCTCTTGTTCTCTGATAGATGTGAAGCCAGATAAGCCTTCTTGAGGATGAGATAGTGAGAGAGAGGGAGTGGGAGAGAGAAATGCAGAAGGAGAGGGAGGAAGGGAAGTAGAGAGAAATAGTACTGGCATCAACTGGAAAATGAGTATGGCCATTCTACAATGTCAATTCCCTGTTGAGCTGCCAGGTGATTGTAGCCAGGAGTGATCTCAAGCAAGACTAACAAAACTGCCCACAGGGCTTAACTCAGACTGCTGGCCCACAGAATTGTCAGAAAATATAATGGTGAAATTTTGAGGCAGTAATAGATAGCAGTCAAATATCTTGGAATTAAAAAATGTGTTGCCAAGCCCGCTGCAGACAGGCAGGTCTGCGCACGCCCTACAGAGGTCCCAAGTAGCACGGAACACACCGAATCAGTCCGTGCCCCAGCAACAATCCACTGGACACCCCCCCACTCCTCTGTACAGCCACCTGGTTCCACATTACAAAGACTCAGAGGACACCGGACAACCAGACCACGGTACTGAGTCCCGCTGCTCCCGGTCCAGAGGTAGGGGCTTCTGAGCTGCCATCCCACTGCTCCTGGTCCAGAGGAAGGGGCTTCCTGGTCACCATCCCTGCTGCTGCTCCCAGCCCAGAGGAAAGGGCTTTTGGGCCACCTTCTGTCCCACCGCTCCTGGCCCAGAGGAAGGGGCTTCTGAGCCACCATCCCACTGCTCCTGGTCCAGAGGAAGGGGCATCCCAGCCACCATCCCTCCCACTGCTCCCAGCCTACAGGAAAGGGCTTTTGGGTCACCATCCCTACCGCTGCTCCTGGCCCCTGTTCCACCTCTCCCAGCTCAGAGGAGGTAATCCGTGCAGGCACCAACAGCCCCACCCCAGTCAAAATGAGAAAACACATAAATGAGTCTCAAAACCAGACTTCCAGATCATGTACAGCAACTTCAAAGGGAAATGAGATGGAACACTCTGATACTCAACAATCTGGACCCACTGAATGAACAACAAAAGGGGATCTGGAAAAAATGAAATCAGAAATAATTTCTCAGATAACAGGAGAAATTGTGCCCCTAGTGCAAGACATGATTAATAAATCTAGAGAGGAGCTCAGGAACATGATGGAATCCCAACATAGGAAATAAATGGAATCCATAAAACAGACACAAATAGATTTCCAGGAGATGAAATACTTCATTGAAAGTCTACACAGCAGAATGCGCCAATGTGAGGAGAGAAGTTCAGATATAGAAGATAAGATTGCAATTAGTGACAAGGAAAAGAAAAAATTGCTTCAAAATTATAAAGTAACATGAGAAATCAATCCAGCAGCTGCTAGATGATGCTAAGAAGAATAACATAAGAAACAGGACAGAGTGCAGAAGACAAAAAAATCTCTTCACAGAAATAATGGCAGAAAACTTCCCAAGCAGGGGAAAAGAGATTGACATACAGATAAGTGAGGCACATAGTACTCCAAATAGCCTTGATCAAAAAAAATCTACACATAGGCATATAATTGTTAAGATTCCAGAAACTCAACAGAAGAACCAAGTTCTACAAGCAGTTAGAGAAAAGAAACAAATCACATACAAAGGAAAGCCCATCAGAATCACAACAGACTTCTCAGCACAAACCCCCAAGGCAAGAAGAGCTTGGAGTGACATATTCCAAGCCCTAAAAGAAAACAGCCTCCAACCCAGATTGAGGTACCCAGCAAAACTATCTTTTGAAATTGATGGAGAAATAAGATACTTTCATGACAAAGAGCACCTTAGGAACTTCGTGAATACCAAAACAGCACTCCAAAGAATTTTACACAATATCCTAGGAACAGACATGGAGGATCACAACCCCAGGAACCAAAGCAGAATGAACCCATCTGGCATGACAAGAAATTAAATGTCAAGGGGTAGAACCCAACAAAAAGAAAAAGTCATGGCAATGATAAGTTAATACATTTCAGTTATAACCATCAATGTTAATGGTCTCAATTCACCAATCAAAAGAAATAGACTGGCAGAATGGGTCAAGAAGCAAAATCCAACAATATGCTGCATACAAGAAACACACTTAATTCAAAAGGAAACTCATAGACTGAAAGTTAAAGGGTGGAAAACAATACTCCATGTGACAGGAACCTGAAAAAAAGCAGGAGTAGCTATCCTCTTTACAGATCAAGTAGATTTCAAACCAACACTGATGAAGAGAGATGAAGAAGGACACTACATCTTTGTAAAGGGAAGAATCCAAGAGGAAGAGATGACAATCATAAATATCTATGCACCAAACACTAGTGCACCCAACTATATAAAACAAATACTAACAGACATGAAAAGTCATCTATGCACTAATACAATTGTAGTAGGGGACCTCAACACCCCATTGTCACAAATAGATAGATCAACTAGACTAAAAATAAGTAATGAAATACTAGAACTCAATCGAACTCTTGAACAAATGAACTTAACAGATGTTTACAGAGTCTTCCACCCCACAAAATCAGAATACACATTCTTCTCAGCTGCACATGGGTCAATCTCACAAATAGACCACATACTCACCCATAGAACATGTTTAAGTAAGTGCAAAGGAATTGAAGTTATCCCCTGTATATTATCAGACCATAGTGTGATGAAATTGGAGAGCTATAGCAAAAGAAACAGCAAAAATTTCATTAACAAATGGAAATTGAACAACACACTTCTAAATAACCAATGGGTCACTGAGGAAATTAAAGAAGAAATCAGACAGTTCCTTCAATTAAATGACAATGACAATACAACATATCGGAATCTATGGGACACAATGAAAGCAGTCTCACAAGGGAAATTCATAGCAGTGAATATTCATATTAGGAAAACAGAGCAAGCTCAGTTAAACAACCTGATGTTGAACCTCAAGCTTCTACAAAAAGAAGAACAGGAAAGGAAGGCCCAATAGAAAGAAAGAAATTATAAAAATCAGGACAGAAATTAATGCAATGGAGACTAAGAAAACAATACAAAAAATCAATGAAGCCAAGAGTTTGTTCTTCAAAATAATAAACAAAATTGACAAACCCTTAGCCAACCTTATCAGAAAAAGGAAAGAAAAGGCCCAAATCCATGTAATTAGGAATGAAAAGGAGGAAATTACAATGGACACAGCAGAAATCCAGAGGATCATCAATACCTACTTCCAGAACCTATACGCCAATAAGATGGAAAAATAGAAGAAATGGACAGATTCCTAGATACATATGAATTACCAAAGTTGAATGAAGAAGACCTAAAAATTTTAAACAACCCAATATCAACCAATGAAATTGAAATTGTAATTAAAAACTTATCAACTAAGAAAAGCCCGGGCCCTGATGGCTTCACTGCTGAATTCTACAAGACATTTAGAGAGGAACTACTGCCACTACTGTTTAAACTCTTCAATGAAATTGAAAGGGAAGCAATACTCCCAAGTTCATTCCTGGAAGCAAGCATCACCTTGATCCCCAAAGCAGAGAAAGACCCAACTGAAAAAGAGAACTATAGGCCAATCTCACTAATGAACATAGATGCAAAAGTCCTTAATAAGATACTGGCAAATAGAATGCAGAAGATCATCAAGAAGATCATACACCCTGACCAAGTAGGATTCATCCTAGGGATGCAGGGATGGTTCAACATACTCAAATCAATCAATGTAATGCACTGTATCAATAGAGCCAAGGACAAAAAACATATGATCATCTCAATAGATGCAGAAAAAGCATTTGACAAAATCCAACATGCATTTATGATAAAAACCCTACAAAAAATTGGAATAGATAGTCTCTACCTCAATCTAATAAAAGCCATCTATGAAAAACTGAAATCCTTCACACTAAAATCAGGAACAAGACAAGGATGTCCACTATCACCACTCCTGTTCAATATTGTTTTGGAAACATTAGCCATGGCAATTAGACAAGAGAAAGAAATAAAAGGAATAGAGATAGGAAATGAAGAAGTCAAATTGTCATTATATGCAGATGACATGATACTCCATATCAAAGACCCCAAGAATGCCACCAAAGTCTTCTAAAATTAATAACCAAATTCAGTAGAGTAGCTGGATACATCAACACACAAAACTCAATAGCTTTCCTTTACACGAACAACAGACTCACTGAGACAGAAATAGGGCGAATAATTCCTTTCACAATAGCATCCAAGAAACTGAAATACCTAGGAATCAACCTAACAAAAAAAATCAGAGACCTCTTCTCTGAAAACTATAGCAACTCTGAGAAGATAGATTGAAGATGATATCAAAAAATGGAAAGACATCCCCTGCTCCTGGGTAGGAAGGATCAACATAGTGAAAATGGTCATACTTCCAAAACTGCTATATAGATTCAATGCAATCCCAATTGAAATCTCAGCAGCATATTTCAGGGACCTTGATAAAACAATCCAAAAATTCATTTGAAACAAGAAGAGACCCAGAATAGCGAAAGCAGTTCTAGATAACGGAGACATGGCTGGGGGTATCACAATCCCCAACCTGAAACTATACTACAAAGCTACTGTGATAAAGACAGCATAGTACTGGCAAAGAAACAGACCTGAGACCAGTGGAACAGATTAGAAGATGCAGAAACAACTCCAGACACACTCAGCCATCTCATCTTCAATAAGGGAGCCAAACACCCTCACTGGAGGAAAGATAGCCTGTTTAATAAATGGTGCTGGAAAAATTGGGTTTCAACTTGCCAAAGATTAAAACTAGACCTATATCTCTCACCATGCACTAAAGTAAAATCAAAATGGATTAACGATTTACATATTAAAATAGAAATGCTGAAATGGTGGAACAGAGGTTAGGTAGAACTCTTGAAGACATTGGTGTAGGAAAAGATTTTATGAAAAAAACCTCAATTGCCTGTGAACTAGCACAAACAATCAACAAGTGGGATCTCTTTTTATTTATTTATTTATTTATTTATTTATTTATTTATTTATTTATTTGGATGAGTTCACTTTTATTTGCATCACTCTTACATGCTCTACTCTAATGTGTTACAACAGAAAACTACAGAACTGAGCTGTACAATCAACCAAAGTTATAGTGCTTTATGAACAAAGTGTATTGTACAAAAAAAGACAGTGAGGCTATATCAACAAGATGTACAGAACTGTATATAAAAAGAGGGGTCATAAGTCCTAGCGGCGGGTCTTAAGTCTGAAGCGCGCACTTGGCTGTAAGTCCCAGCAGTTGTTAACCAGATGGGTCCTCAAGCAAGGAATGTCTGAAACAGGAAGAGGAAGGGACAGCAGCAAGGACGGTGGTGTTAGAAGAAATAAGGACGCTGGAGGCTGATTACCTTTGTCGAGGGAGCTTTAGAAACTCAAAACCCAGCAATGATAGTCCCCCAGTTGCATGAGGGACATCACATTTTAGTGTTAGGTTGTCGTTATTTAAGTAAAACTATCTCTTAAATTTGCTAACTTACAAAGAAAAGACTTTCTAGCCTTCTGTATTCTTCTAAGATAGTTATTAACAAGGTAGAAATACATAAACTACTTTTCCTCAGAAAACTGCCTTTAACTTAGAAATTTAACATCCGTGGACTACACTCCCAGGACTGGCAGGAAATCAACTTTCTTAATCCCCCCCACCCCCCCGCCCAGGATGAGGATTGAACCCAGGGCCTTCCCACTGAGCTTCATTCCAAGCCCTTTTTATTTTGAAACAGGGTCTTGCCAGGCTGCCCAGGCCAGGGGCTTGAACTTGAAATCCTCCCGCTTCAGCCTCCCAGAGTACTGGAGCTACAGGTACGTACCACCATGCCCAGCTGAGATTTTTTTGTTTTTTAATTTTATCAGAATATGTTTGCAGTACATAATGAGAGATTTATTAAGTTATATGGACATTAGTACTTTTTGTAGGATGGTAATATCCTCGATGTGGAGCTTGAATGAAAATTAGAGCCTAACTCATTTGGGGAACTTGATCTTGAAAGAGGTGAGCTATTATAAGGTCAAATAAATTTTACCATACAGTATTATCAGTCGAAGTTTTTACTCTTTCATTTTCCCACAAGTTATTTGTCTTGACAATCTTTCTGCCTAATATTAAGCATTGACAACATTCAATCATTGTTTAAAGCATTCAAAATATATGATCTCTGACACAAGAAGCTCACATACTAAGGAAGACTTGGTTTATGTACTGCTTTTGTTTCTTTCCTTGTGTCTTTGTTTTGAGTGAGGCAACTGAACCTAGGACCTTACACATGCTAAGCTCTTGCTCTCCTACCCAGCTACACTCCTAGCACCTAGTGTGTCTTCTCTATCTTTAGTTCTCAGATAACAGATAGATGAATCATTTAAAATGATCATTTGAGGAGACTTGATGTGGATTGGTGAGACTGACAGAAGAATCAGAGGAAGTAGGGACTGTGGAGCAAAGGGTACAGTCTTTTGGGTGTGGTCCAGTGAGCTGGGGATTTTTTTCCCCATATATTAAAAATTAACCTCAACCCTTTATTTCCATACATAAAAATAACTTGAAAGGATCTATGAACCTAAATATGAAAGACTAAAACTATAAAACTTTAAGAAGAAATTATAAGGGAAAAAGTTTATGAATTTAGGTTAGGCAAGAATTTCCTAGGACATAAAAAACATGATTTATAAAAGAAAAAAATTGATAAATGAGATTCCATCAAAATTTCAAACTTTAAATGACATCATTAAAATGAAAAGTAGTCCTTAAACAGACCATATTTATAATACGTAGAACCTATGACCATAATATATAAAAAACTCTTACAGCTCATTAATAGACAACCCAATTAAAAAGTAGACACAAGAAGATAATAAATAGCGAGTACAGCACAAGGAAAGGTGTGCAACACTAGAATCAGAAAAATACTATTAGTACAATAACAAGATTAAATTATATACTCATTAGGGAGACGAAGTTAAAAGTTTTAAAAGAACAAATGTCAGCTTAGGTGTGAACCAGTTAGAACTTTCTCATACTGCTAATGTGAATGTAAAATGATAAAACCGTTTTTGGAAAACAATATAAAAATTTCTTGTATTACTGTTAAACAACAGTCCTGTTCTTAAGTTTTTACTTGAGAGGAATGAAAACACATGTTCACAATAGATTTGTACATACAGGTTGACTGTCCCTTATCTGAAATTCTTGGGACCAGAAGTGTTTCAGATTTGTTTTGAAATCCAATTGATCTGCAAAGAGGATAGCTACTCCTGCTTTTCTGGGGGGGTTCCTGTCACATGGATTATTGTTTTCCACCCTTTAACTTTCAGACTATGAGTTTCTTTTTTAATTAAATGTGTTTCTTGTATCCATCATATTGTTGCATCTTGCTTCTTCACCCATTCTGCCAGTCTGCTTCTTTTGATTGGTGAATTGAGACCATTAAACTTGATAGTTATAACTCACACATATTGACTTATCGTTGTCATGACTTTTTCTTTTTGTTGGATTCTCCCCCTTTGTGTTTAATTTCTCATCATGCCCAACAGATTCATTCTGCTGGGCTTCCTGGGGTTGTGATCCTCATCTTTTCCTAGGATATTGTCTAAAATTTTTCAGAGTGCTGGTTTGGTATTCATGAAGTTCCTAAGATGCTCTTTGTCATGAAATTATCTTATTTTTCCATCAATTTTGAAGGACGTTTTTGCAGGGTACGTCAATCTGGGTTGGAGGCTGTTTTCCTTTAGGGCTTGAAATACATCACTCCAAGCTCTTCTTGCCTTGAGGGTTTGCATTGACAAGTCTGCTGTGATTCTGATGGGTTTGCCTTTGTCTGTGATTTGTTTCTTTTCTCTAACTGCTTGTAGAACTTTGTTCTTCTGTTGGGTTTTTGGAATCTTAACAATTATATGCCTATGTGTAGATTTCTTTTGATCAAGGCTAGTTGGAGTCCTATATGCCTCACTTATCTGTATGTCAAGTTCTTTTCCCTTGCTTGGGAAGTTTTCTGCCATTACTTCTGTGAAGAGTTTGTCTTCTGTTCTCTCTCCTGTTTCTTCATTGAGTCCAATCAGTCTTATGTTATTCTTCTTTGCATCATCTAGCAGCTGCTGGATTGATTTCTCATGTTCCCTTATAATTTTGAAGCAATTTTTCTTTTCCTGGTCACTAATTGCAATCTTATCTTCTATATCTGAAATTCTGTCCTCACATTGGCTCATTCTGCTGCATAGACTTTCAATGGAGTTTTTCATCTCCTGGAAATCTGTTTGCATCTGTTTTATGGATTCCATTTGTTTCCTATGTTGGGAGTCCATCATGTTCCTGAGCGCCTCTCTAGATTTATTAATCTTTTCTTGCACTATGAGCACAATCTCTGCTGTTATCTGAGAAATTATTTCTGATTTCATTTTTTCCACATCCTCTTTTTTTGCCAGTTCAGGGAGTCCAGGTTGTTGAGTACCAGAGTGTTCCATCTCCTTTCCCTCTGGGGTTACTGTAGGTGATCTGGAAGTCTGGTTTTGAGACTTGTTTTTGTGTCTTCTCATTTCGATGGCGGGGAGGGGTGTGCTGCTGGTGCCCACACGGCTCACCTCTTGTGTGCTGGCCGGGGTGGTATGGTGGCCCAGAAGCCTCCTCTTGTGCACTGGGAGCAGCTCACCTCCTGTGTACTGGCCGGAGTAGTACGGTGGCCCCAGGATCTCTTCTTACTAAAAAGCTTCTGCACAGCAAGAGAAACCACCAGTAGTGTGAAGAGACAACCCACAATGTGGGAAAACTCTTCACCTGTTTTTCCTCAGACAAAGGTCCGCTATCTAGAATCTACAAAGAACTTTAAAAAAATCAGACCTCCCAAATTTAAAGACCTAATCCAAAAATGGCCATCTGAAATGAACAGACATTTCTCAGACAAAGAAGTAGAAATAGCAAACATATGAAAAAATGTTCAACATCACTGGTCATTCGTGAGATACAAATAAATGGAAGCAATGCTGAGATTTCACCTCACTCCAGAAAGAATGGCTGCTATCAAGAAATCAACCAATAACAAATGTTGGCAGGGCTGTGGGGTAAGAGGAACACTGCTCCACTGCTGGTGGCAGTGTAGACTGGTACAACCACTGTGGAAATCAGTACGGAGATAATTCAAAGAACTAGGACTGGAAGTCTCATTTGACCCAGCTATTCCACTGCTGGGGATGTTCCCCAAAGAATTAAAGGAATCATACCACAGTGATATATGTGCACCCATGTTCATAGCAGCACAATTTGTAATAGCTAAAACTTGGAAGCAGCCCAATTGCCCATCAACTGGAGACCGGATAAAGAAAATGTGGGTTTTTAAAAAATAAAATGGAGTACTACTCAGCCATAAAAAATGAGAAATTAGAGACATTGATAGCTAAATGGATGCATATTGAGGTGATACTCTTAAGTGAAATACATAGGACACATGTGTGTAAATGCCGTATAGTTTCCTGGTGTGAGAAACTGAAAGTGTAAATAAGGACTAAAATGTACAATAGGTAATGTGAAATAGGAAGAAAAGGGGCAAAGGGGAAGGGGAAGTGAGAGGGGTAGGGGAAAGGAAAGAAGGGAATGGGATTAATATGAGAAAATGAAAATATGAAAGCAAAGTCTTTGTAAATAGGGAGGGATAGAGTGGCTGAAGGGGCCGGGGAAGGGGGAAAAATAAAAACCAAGAGAGACTATGTAAAGGTGAAAATTTCCGATGATGAATGTCATTATATTGTATACCTAAAAGATATCAATAAAATTATATTTAAAAAGAAAAAAAATACTTGCTAATTTAGATAAGAAGAATTTCAGACAGAATGTGAACTTATCAGTGTGTTTCATACATACTTGACTGTCTTTGAAAAAGAAAAGAATAGAGCTGAAGACACAACCCAGACATTTTCAACCACCTGATCTTTTACAAAGGGATCAAAAACACAGGGTAGAGAAAAGATATCCTCCTTATAAATGCTGCTGGGGAAACTGGCTATATATATGCAAAAGGTTCAAAAAGATTTGTATCTGTCACCATATACTAAACTAAAATCAAAATGGTATAAAGATCTAAATATAAAACCAGAAACACTTAACCTGATGGAAGATAAAATAGGTTAAACTCTTGACTTCATAGACATAGACAAGGGCTTTCTAAACTACTAAAACAAGATTGAGATCCCCCCTATTCCAGAAGAATGGCCATAATCAAGAAATCAAATAATAATTGCTGGTGAGGCTTATGGGGAAAAAGGAACCCTCCCATATTATTGACGGGAATGCAAACTCGTGCAATCTGTATGGAAATTAGTATGGAGAATCCTCAAAAAACAAAACTAAAAAATCCATTAAAACTAGCTATTCCCTTCTAGATAGTTTCCCAAAATAATTAAAGACATCATATTATAGTGATACATCCACACCCATGTTTATAGCAGCACAACTCATAAGAGCAAAATCTTGGAAATGACCCATATGTCCATTAACAGATGAATGGATAAAGAAATGTGGTATTTATACACAATAGAGTACAGTTCTGCAATAAAGAAGGATAAATTTGTTTCATTTGTAGGAAAATGGATACACTTTAAAACCATAATGTTAAATGAAATAAATCATCCACACAAACTTAAATATTATACAGGCTCTAGGCTCCCAACTTTCAATGGGCAGGAGGTAGGTGAGAAGACTCCATTAGCTGCAAACATGGGCTATTTCTTATCACACAGGAAAGTAGTTTGGTGAGTAGAACTAAAGGCCTTGAGTGAAAACAAGAGAAAACAATGGTGGCCTAGGAATATATCTGAACCCTAATCCAGAAAACTTCACTTCACTTTGAATAACAGACATGAAAACAGCACATGGCCAGTTGGATTTTGGTATTGCTATGATCAGTAACTAATATGAGCCCTCTCATTCCTCACCTTTTGAAGGAAATACCTATTAGGGTTACTGTGTTGGATTCATGGGGGCTGGGGGATGCAGATAACTAGTCCTTCTAGTTCACTTGTCCCTGGACCAAGAGGAGCCATATCTGAGTAGCTGCATACAAGACGCGTACTTCAGATCTAGTGCTGATTTAGTGATGACACTCTGAATAATTTGACCCTAATGACATGATGGAATAAGACTCTTTGAGTGAGTATATTGCAAGTAGACAGGATGTAAGTAATTATGTCTAGATAGAGAACAGGTATGGATTGCTTGCATGGAGTAATTGTTACATCCCTTAAGTGTATGTACTTATAGGTATGTAATTCCAGAATTCATATATTAGTGGCTGGGGACATAAGAAGAAAAAAAGTAAACATATTCTCTTCCATCATGGAATTTCAGCCAAGTAAGGGCTGAGATACACAGATAAAATACTACAAATAAAGGTAGAATTTCACCAATGTTAGCTGTTACAAAGGAGAAATATACAGTACTATGAGAATCAAACAGGGATTTATCTGAACAGTGAATAAAAGACTAAAGAGAGAAGGACAAGTTTCTAAGTGGAGAAAGAGCCTAGCAAGGACCCTTGCTAGGGAAAGTTCCAAAGAATATGAATCTAATTGTAATTTTTGAAAGAAATCTAAACAGCATCAGGCCAAGTTATCAAGTACCACCAGTAGTCAGTCTCAGTCCTAAAGTTTGAGAAGAACCTAATGTTCAAAACTTACTTTAAGGCAAAGCAAAGAATAGATGTCCTTTGGCCTACTTCCTAGAAACTCATATTTCGAGAAGACTTAATTCTTCCATGTTGAAATAAACACAACATGAAGGCTTGAACAGAAGAATGCTGGTGCATCGAATACAGATTAAACTTTAGTATTTGCCAAGTGTTATTCACTACTTTATTTCTTCTTAAGATAAAGGTGATATTTGATAAGCTGGCAAAACTTGTCTCTGTAATTATTCCTCAAAACTATAAATAAAATTAAATTTTTTGTATGAAAAATGGGTACATTATTTGTTTAAAATTTTGGTTTGTGATTTTTTTTTCAAATTTGTCTTCTATGAGGAGAGTAACCTTCACTGCTTGCTGTTGAGTGGCTCCAAACGTGATGTTCACAGTGACCCATGAGAAGCCCTGGTCAATGAAACTGAATGGAAATATGTCACAGAAATTACCATTCTGTCCATTTAAAAAAAGGAAGAAAATTCTTACCAATTGTCAAGAAGAATACCTCTAGGTCACATCTGCAGTAACCAGCTCCTCTCAGAAGGTAAAGATTTTTATCAAAGTGCGAGACAGAATCAATAACAGGTTCAGAGTCAACAGAAGAAACTGCCATTTTGACAAAATGTAATACTCATAATCTACTAGAAATGTTATCATATGGTGCATCATATTGAATTTAAGTGATCATGATTAGAAAGCAAAAAAATGTACACACATTTTGGAATGCACAAGGAAAAATGTCTAAATATATTGCGCATCAGCAACAATATTTATAAAATTAAGCTTAACCATGTCCAATGAAAGCTAGAAATGTAACCAACTCTGTTATTCATTAATAAAAGTAAAAAACATTATCATGTAATGCTTTTTAAATAATTTTATTGAATACTTGGCAGACTTTGTGAATGTGCAAATAACAACTCCAAGGGATACCTTCTGCTCACTAATGGATAGGTGAACCTGACTGGACTGAGGAGTTACCAGACCCAACATTATTTCTGGCGTGTGTGCGAGAGTGTTTCCAGGTTTGATTGGCACTGCCTAAGTAGACTCAAGAAAGTAAATTGCCCTTCACAATGTAGGTGGGCTTTCCTCAATCTGTTGAAGACCCAACAAAAGCAAACATGGAGAAAAGAGGAATTCACCTTTTTCTCTTCCTTATTGCTAGGCCTGGGACATGTTTTGTCTCCTCTTCCATTGTCCTCAAACTGAGATTTACATCATTAGCTTCCTTGTTCTCAGCAGTACCACTGGCTTTCCTGAGTCTTCAGCTTGCAGAGAATGAGACATCTCTGCCTCCATAATGCATGAGCCAATTCTGCTAATAAATCTGTTTATATGTGAGGTGTAATTAAAAAGTACAGTGAATGCTTAATTTTAAAATAATTTCTTACAGTAAAAGATATGTTACCATTAGTCCCCCTCACTTACAACACACTTATTCCATCATCATTGCTATTTTTTGAAACAGTTCTGGAAATCCTCTTTCATGAGTGTCTTTAGTTGCACAGTCGTAACAATTTTGATTTCTTGAATAGATTCAAAGCATTTACCTTTCATGGTCATTTTGACTTTGGGGAAGAGCTACAAGTTCCAAAGTGTCAGATCCAGTGAATAAATAGATGAACACACATTATCATGTCTTTATAATCTGCCTTTCCATTGGACCGGACTCAGCAGCATCCCCATATTTTTTTTAACACAACTCCTAAAGACACTAATGAAAAGGGACTTCCAAAACTATTTCAGAAAGTGGTGAGAATGATGGGATAAGAGTGTTCAAAGTGAGGAGGAGTATTTGGAGGGGGATTAATGGAAATATGTCTTTTATTGTAATAAATTTTTAAAATTTAAACATTCACCATACTCTTTGATTACCCTGTTCTGTGGGCATATATATTATATATGTAAAACATTATATATAATATATACATAATATATAATATATTATGTATACATTATCTACACACACATGCACACGCACACATTCTGTTTCTGTGGAGAGCCCTGACTAATACAGGTGCCAGGTATCCACGGGCCTCCTCTGAATAAAAAATGTTCATAACACTAGGACCACTGGCCAGAAAGAATAGAAAGGTTTCCTAGGTTATTTTACGGACTAGCATATGAAGAAGAGTTAGTCTCACAAAATCCAGAATGGGCCAGTTTATCAATTAATTTAAAAGCTTTTATACTAAAGGGAGAAGAAAAATAGTGCCGAGGAAGCACTTATCTAACAAACTGCAGTAGTCTTCTACAAACAAGTATTAAACCTGCCATTAATAATAAACCCTAATATAGCCTGGGGATTTAGCTCAGGGGTTCTGCCGCCTGCCTTGCAAGCACAAAGTCCCGAGTTCGATCCCCAGTACTAAAAGAAACCCCAATAAAATAAATAATAATAATAATAATAATAATCCCTAATAGTATATGGAAGCTTATTCAGATGAAGTGTCCTCCATGCATAAAGCATACAACTAATAGGACTGAGCTGCAATTTTTAACTTATTAAATAGAAATTAAAATACATTCCCTCATAAGTTGTTTAGATTGACTAATACATGCAAGAGCAGTTAACATAACTATATTATAATATAAATACTATACACTAGAATAAGAATATCAGTATCAACATTTCCATTATCACCTTCACTACATGTACTATTATGCAGTGTCTATACAATACCAACCACACCCAATTTTTAACTTACTTGTTTCCAAGGTTAGCAAAGGCTGACTTCTAATGGTATTATGCACACACCTCATCACCAGTCACTAAGGTGCATTCATGTAAGTTCTTTCATTTTAAAATTTCTCTTACCTCTAAACTTTAATGACACACTGGGGAGATCCGTTCACAGCATGAGAGAAGCACAACAGCATGTAAGTCATCAAAACAGAAGTGAATGCCATGGCCAGAATTATGACTTCCCAAGGCTCTCATACCATGTGAACTCAAGTGTCCTTGGGAAGTATTAATATGCAGACATAACTCCACTTGCCTTGAAAACCTACTTGTTCCTAAGGGTATGTGAATGGAAATGCAAAACAGTCTATCTCCATAGTTACTCACCGTGTGCTATGGCTTGAGTCTGATTGGAATGTGTCCCCAAGGGTTTAGGTACAGCAGGTGTGGACCTCAGCATGGTGAAGTTGAGTGGTGCTGCGACCTTTAAGAGGTGAGGTCCAGTAGGAGGAAGTCAGGTCTTGGAAGGGACTCCTGACCTCTTACAAGAGGAAGTTGCTGTAAGAGGGAGCCTGACCCCCAAATCACCCTCTAGCTTCTGATCTCTTGCTCCCACCATGATGTCATCTGCCATTATGCCCTCACCAGAGGCCAAACGCAAGGAAATGACTGATCTTGAACTTTCACTTTCACATGTGTGAGCTAAATAAAGCTCTTTAAAAAACAAAGCGAGCCACCTCAGGTATTCTACTAACAAAAAGTGGACTGATGCACTGTGGCACCACTGGAAGGAAAGTGAAAGACAGAGTAGCAGTTTATACATCATGGTACAGATAATGGGACAAGGCTCTTCCCTTCCTAGTGTCCGGCATGATCATCCTTAACCTTACATTTTAATTTTTTTCAATATTTTAGTTAACTATCTAAAACTCATTTGCAAGAATGCCAAAAAAATTATTTCCATATATGGAAAAGATACTATGAAAAAGGATCTATTTCATAGAATCCTAGGACTTGGGCTTTACATTTTTGAAGACTGTAGTAAAATTTTAAACCCTGTTGTAAATATATGAATATCTTTCCAAGAAGGTAGAGGATACCAAGAACACAAATTAATTCAGAATACTCTATATATTTTGCTCTCAATTCTTTTAAAAATGTAGTAAATAGGAATTGAAAATAGCAAATCAAGTATAAAAATAACATATTTAGCAGTTCTTTCCTTAAAAATAATGTATTTAATGTATAAGTTCAAAGCGTCTTCCTTTATTTAAAGAAAATGTCAAATATCAGAGTAATTTAAGGATCATCTGGTAAACAATGCATAACAAATTACATCAGTAACCAGTTAAAAGCCCTGTAAAAATAACTTATCCTGTATCTTTACGTAATGGGATTAATTAAGAACCTCTGAAACACTGAAATGTTGATTCACAAAGACATTCTTAAAAAAGAACTAAATAATCTTCTCTGAACTCCACCCCCAAATTAACTTCTTGTTTAGACTGAAAGGTTAAAAACATGACCAGATACTCTTCATGAGTTCAAATGAAGGTCACAACCTCAAAGCCTCAATAAGCTCGTAATGTTTGACCTAGAAAGCTCTTCCTAAATAATTCTATCTTCCTAAATGCAAGGAAAAAAATCATCCACAGACTTAAACCCTCAAATGGTTTGGTAAATTCTGCCTTGAGTTACGTTTTTCAATAAATAGGATCTTATTGGGAAGGAATGAAAAAGTCTTAACAGTGGAGAAAAAACTGAGCAATTTATATATTTACTATATATATAATTTATATAGTAGTTTAAATAGTGTTAAATACATATTGAGATTAACTCATGGTACATCTAAAAATAATATTATATACTTCTTTTACTCTCTTTGTATTTTCTCCTGTTCTAATAAGGCAAAAGGAGAGAGCATTAGTTATTAATTCAGTCTACAATAACAAATTTGATTCCACTGATTTATTAGGCCAAGGACATAAGCTCAGGCCAGATATGTGTGAATGTATGTAGAATTGCTGGGGTTGGAGGTAGAAGAGAAAGAAAGGAAAACACGAATGAACATATGATAGAATTAGCTATTTTTGGAAGTACAAAATTGCTTCTCAAATTAAAACTACTGTTAATCAGTATACTTTACCGAAGAACACAATAGCACCTAACGAAAGAAGAGATTTTTTTCTCACACACAGGTTAAGTCAGCCAACAATTACTGACTAACAGTTTATTAACATTTGAATATTGTTTGAAGCACTATAAATAGTAAGAATAGTATCAGAGTTCAGACTCAGGGAGTTGAAATATGAATGAGATTTTAAGTTGTATCCCCAGTTCCAACTATAGCAACTGACTCATAGTATTCTCTCAGTAGATATTCATTAAGTAAATTAATGAACAGAGGAGAAACATGCAATTTTTTCAATATGTAGAAATTTTGCAAAGAAAGAGATACAGAGAATCAAAATAGGCTTGAAAAGGTTGTCATATATAGACATTTCAAAAGTATTTATCTATGGAAAAGAAATACATACTATGGCATTATGATGAATAAAATGTGAAAGAATATAAAGCTTTCTAGAAATCTAAAAAGTAATACCCAATACTATACATGGTGCTGCTGACCAATCTGTATTCACTGGGGACCCTGAAGATCACTGGAGGGAGGTGTGCTGTCTTTCACAATGTCCTCTTGCACTCAACTGGAAATCTAAATAAGCTGAGAACTACAAGTTGTAAGTTGTAAGTGTCTGCATCAATTAACAAAATTGATTACAAAATGTACTTAAATTGATATAGGTTGAAGAAACAATGTGATTTATTGATGCTTTCATGAAGTTTTTTAATCTGCATATGCAGAATCTATTTCTTTACCTCTGAGAATGCAAAAATAGTTGCAGGTCACTCCATCTCTCTATCACCATCCTATGAAAACAGCCCAACATTCACCAGAAGAGCCCATATGTCTCTCTACATTACCCCAACCCTAAACACCTGGAAATGAATTCTCCTCTTCAATGGACTGTCTTTGATTTAGCTTCTAGGTGGATTAGCCTAAGCAGTCATAGTAGGCAAAACTGTGGAGTCCTTCCTCTCTTACCTCTGATTATAACATCATTTGAGTCCACTAATTTGGGGGGCATACTTGGAGCCAAGTATCCATTTTCATATAAGTATAAATAGATTCCGCATATGATTCTTCGTCAACAAATTCCACATTGACAAGGCATCCTCAGCGCCCACAGTACAAAGAGCATGCCTCGTCAATGTGGAATTGGTTGACAAAGAATGTACCAGGGCCTGGAGATTCTTAGGCTTGGCTGTAGAGGGGAGATAATGGTAGCTCCTTTTGAATTATTGGGCCCACTTGGAATATGGAGAAGAAAATTTTGCATGTGTAGACACTGAAAATTCTGCTGAAGCAAGCCCATATCTAACTTATTGGAACATGTTAGAAAAACTGTTTTGAAATACCTGATTTAACAATTTCTATTATTATAATATTTGGCAAGTAGGAAAAGTATTACAAAGAGGAATATGAGTTTACTTTTTACCAGGCATCATTCTGTGTGGTTTGTTTGTAGAGACTTATTTAAATCATTACCATATCCCCATGAGACAATCATGTCATTATGCCTCAGGAAACCGAGGTACAAGGGAAGTAAAATTTGCTCAAGGACATTATTAATTGATAAAGAAACGATTTGAACCAAGTAGTAAATTGCATAGCTTGTGCTCTCTACCACTAACCTAAGCCATATTTTTGGATTAAAATGTCTCCTATGGACATCCCAGAAAAGTACAGAAGAATAAAACCATCTCAAACCAATGGCAATTGTGAGTTAAACCTTATATTTTTCATAATTATAGTTGGTCTATATGAAGCATAATGTGTTTTGTTCGACTTGTGGTTGCAAATGTTTAGTTACTTAAAGTATCATTTTCAACTCTGAGGTTTGATGATGGCTTTTGTTCTTGAACGGAAATAGTGCATGTTGATGTGATAACAGTATTTATTCTATTAAATCTGTATCCAAATATTTTGAGTAAGTCATTTAAAAATAGACTTATTCAAAACAAACTAGACAAAGGATACAATGATCTAGTTTGCACCATGATTTTTATGCCTGGCTTTCTAAACTTAGTAGCTCAGCATCCTTAAAATCCCTTGACTTTGTTCATCACCAGCCCCACTCCCAACTCCAAAACCAATTTTTTTCCAGGAAGGGGAAATGATAACAAAAAAGACAATAAAAGTGGTTTCCTGACTTGGTATAAAGGTCATTGCTATGGGCCTTTTGCTGTGCTTGTATTTATTTTCTAGTAAAACTCCTTCATTTGTTTCCAGTATCCTTTCTTAAAGTTCCACCCCTAGTGAATGAAGTTCTTTACTTATTTCTTGAGCTTCTTTATGTTTAGGTCACCTGGTAACTGTACCATTGTGAAAAGAGAATATGGCAGAATGAGAAGGCCTGGCACCAATTCTTAGATTTGGTAGTTGTTGCACAGGTGAGTAAATTTGGTGAGCTACTTGATTTCCTTAACTTTTAGGTGCTACATCTTCCTCTTAATAGTGCCCACAATGATGAACTTACTGGATCTGGGTAAACTGTTAACATCTTGGTGGCAGTGGTCACCTCCAATGCATCTTTGTATCCCCAGAACCAAGACTGTAATCAGTGTTCATAAGAGTGTTTTATTTATCTATAAAAGAGTGAGTAAAGACTCTTCCAATTTATTTTATGGTCCTTCCCAAAACAAAGTCCAGACTGGCATGGTTTTAGCTCCCAATTCCTAGTTGTACCTTGACTGCTAAGGTTAAATCAGTATTGCCACAAGTTTTGGAGCTGAGTTCTATCTCACAAAGTCACTTGGACTTGATCTGATATTTTTTGTTTTATTTTTTTCTCGCTACGCTTGTCCCAACTAATATAAAGCTCAAAGCATCCACATAAAATTAGATTCTGCTCTCATGGACAGCTTTGTTTTTCCCATTAGATAGACAACCAGCACTGAAACCTCTAAGGCAATCTTCCAGACAAATGCTGATCATTGTACTGAAATACATGAGCAAACAGGCTCAGAGATGGGCTGATAGTTTCCCTACCAGAGCCACATTGCATTATGAGCTGGCAGAAAGTTAGGTCAGACACAGCCAACACCTGGAAAACTCAGAGAGGCATCCAAATACTGTCATCCATGGCAGAAAACCAAAGATTGGAACTGAATTTCCTCCATACTACACACTCCAACAATGCACAGTTGGATAAGGAGACAGCAGCACTCTTTAAGCTTGCAAATGTATCACCAGAAAGCTTGTCATTTAGAATGTGGCCATGATATAACATCAAGATAGAGATGAAAATCCACATCTCCAAAGTTGTCATGTCCCACAATTACCTTAATGTGTCCCAGATTTGAACCCTTCATTGACGTTCCTGTTAGTTACTGGACATGTTCCATGAGAGCCATGAAAGTACCACTCTCCAAGTCAAAAGGTGGTGTCAGCTCCACCAGTGAGCCCTGGACTGTGTCCAGCCTTCAGATGCTGAGCAAATCTAATCAGATGGAAGCATTCTGGGAACAAGCCTTGCCACAGAATGGATGAAAAGCAATTGCACAACTTTTATGATAATCTACAGAGGGTAAAAAGACAAAAAGTGTTATAGCAAAATACTGCAACTCCAACAGATATGTAATGAACAATTGCATGTGGCATCATTGTTCTCGGTGATGCTGGGCACAAAACTAGGACAGTGCATAGCCTCCCCGTTCAAGGAGACTGCAGGTTCTACAGCAAATACAGAGGGAAGACTTAAGAATTTCGAGGTAAGAAACCTAGATGAGAATCGCAGCATGTTATGGGGCAAATAAGTTAAATTTCCAATCTTCAATTTCCTCATCTATGTAAAAGACATATTCTTTAGAACAGAGAAAAGACAAAACTGGTGTGCTACATGGATTAATAATACTGTAGAACTGTGTTTAGTGAATTTTAAATGGGATATATTAAAGGTGCACAGTAAATTATAACTCTAGGAAGAAGAACATGTAAGGGAATATCTTTATGATTTGGGGTACAGAAAAATATAGTTAAAACATGACTAAAAAATGCATAAACCATAAAGTGAAAATGTGATGAATTAGGTAACCTTATAAATAAGGATTTCAATTTAACAAGGTACAAAACCTAAAAATTAACGGACAGATGATTGAGAAAAGGTATTGAATAGAAAGATATCAGGTTAGAAAAAGACACTGACAAAATGTAACACAAATGAAGTGAAAATACCTAGAATTTAACAAAAAATTCCACATATTAACGAGAAAAATATAGAAAATTACCAAAATACAAAAACAAGCTATTCACAGAAGAAACTCAAACACCAGGAAGTAGATGAAAGAATATTCAAACTTATTTGTAATTACAAAAGGCAAATTAAAACAAAAATGAGATATCTACTTGAGGTAGATCACATCAGAAAACCAAATAATATTACGTACAGGAAGTTCTGTGGGGAAACAAGACCCTCATGGCCAATTACTGGTGAGTAGAAGTATTCTGCAACTACTTAGGCAAATAAAGCACACTTGTATATTTCCATCCATCAATCCCACTCCTAGGTATGGTTCAAGAGTAATTCTCACGTAGTAATAAAAAAGGACATGTTTAATGTTGTTTCTCAAAGTAGTATTGGAAATAATCTACTTTCTCCCAATCAAAAGTAAGCAAATGTACATTATAAAACAATGCACAGTTACTGGAATCTATTAGAATATTTTGCATATTATGTTAGCTATTATAATATTACATGCATCGACACAGACTTAAAGCCATAGGATTGAGTAAAATATATGAGGAATAGAATGATATCTATAGACTAGTACCTTTTATGAGAACTCATATTAAAAAATGACATGTTTTATAATGACAAAGAATTTAAGAACACATATGATATTCATTGCAATGGTGAAATTACCATTTTATTAATCTTTGTATCTGACATAATAATGGTTGGTACCAAATAAATGTGTCCTTAATAAATCAATGATTCAATGTGTGGAGCAAAGATAGAGAACATTCAAAGAAAGTGCAAAACTTCGAGTAGGTGTCATAGCAGAGGCTATTCACAAAAATGATCTCTTTCTCAGAACAGGAAAAAGATCTGGTCGATGATGATGGTCAGGTCAGGTTCAGGTCGGCATCATTTGTCTTTGAAGTCATAATTATTATCTAGTAGTTGACCAGAGTCTGGAATTCAGGAAATATTTAGATTTGGGTCTCAGCTCCTAGAGGATATTTTAGAAATGAAAGGAGAGAAATAAAGGAACAAGCCGAAGCACAATGGGACCAGTATTTTGTGATTATATAGTAATACCAAATACTAAAATAATATTAAGATGAAGGGAGATGGTGTGTGTGGGGAAGGGAGTAAGAACTGGCCAATAGAGAGCTAAGGGTTATTAAATAGCCTCTGGGGAGAGAAGAGTGAGGTGGAAGGGGGTAGGTACAAGGGCTGGAATAGTAAGAGGTATGCAGAGAGCAAAATAGGTGGACTTATATGCGAAGAAAAACTCCAAAATAAGCCAAACCTGACATTTCAAACTGTTTGGCTTATTATTTGCACTAATTACTTAAGAGCAAAACTAAAATTCACATTTTTGTAGAGTGGGAACATGGACAGAATGGTCAGAAGTCAAATGAAAAATAAGAAAAGCACTCAATCTCTTAATCCAAAAACTGAATTATCTAAAGAAGACTCTGAAGCCCAAAAAATTCCCAACCAACTGTAATTTAAAATATCCTGAGAACTCCTGCTCTTAAGTTATTCCCTTGATTCTGATCTGCTATCTTCCAGAATCAGAAAGGTACCCAAGATAAGAATAAATTTAAGATTTACAATTATTGAGTGCAATTCTCCTGTTTAAGCTCCACAGGATGCAACAAATGTTTCTCCCGAAGAGGCAAAGGGACAAAAACGTAAAAGAAACTCTTCTACCTGTGTTCTTCTAAGTGAATCCTCTTCTCTGAAAGCCTCAGTATAATGGACAGCTTTGCTCCCAGCCAGGTGTACATGACTCATGGGCTATGTCAAGGAACTGCACCCTTTTGACATCTGCAACTCACGTCTCCTAAATATTTCTCCTGATTCCTCCTAAATATTTCTGTCTGATGAGTTTTAAAATATTAAAGTGTTCATCACAATAATAATAAGCCACAAAAGAAAATGAAGACAGGAGATGTTTGACAGAGATATTACAAAGAAAAAATATAAAATGCTTCAGAACTCTTTTCATTTGGGGGCACATTACTATCTCAAATTCAAAACAGTGGGTAAAGAGGAATGACAAGTTAATGATAGAAGTATAATGGTCAGAAGAAAGAGGATAAGAATTTTCATTGTTGAAATGGGTTAATGGCAGGATGTTCTTTTACAGTAGTTAGAAATGTAGAAAAGTTAATGCTCCCCTTAAACTCAAGTGCATTTATAGAACTTTTATGAGCTACCTACCATCAAATAATGGAAAATGATGAAGAAGCACACATACTGGTTTTTGTCCACATGAGATAAGTAGGGCAATAATTGTTTTAAAATTAATGCTAGTCTTACAATGGGCTTGGAAGATAAACTTCTTTCTCAAAATTTTAGCCCATAGTGTGTGCAGAACTGTGAGAAAGATGTCCTACCTAAGAATGTTCCTGAGTATCACGTGTTGAAAAGCTATAATGTCACATCTGTGTTTTGATATAGATTAAAAAGAAATGGATGTCAATGAGTTACTGGCCCTTCACTGGCCATATTTTTCAAGCACTGAGAGATTCAGGACTTATATTGAGAAACACAAAATTAAGAGTCATCTACGGAAACCAGTGTTGTCCTGCCCAGTACTGCAAACTCTAGACATGCTCAGAAGAGTACTCCATGCACCTTATAATAATGTTTTAGTTAAGGATAGGCTGCTAATCTGATAGTGCTCTGGTATCACTTAGTGATGCTATAGCTGTTGTGACATCATACTAGCACAAGGCATTCCTCTCATGTACTTGTGCTCATGCTGACATAAACACACCTGATGCACCACCAGCCACATATAAGTCTAATACATACAAAATGTACAGTGTATAATAATCATGATAATAAACAGCTATGTTAGTGTCTTATATAATTACTGTGCTCGACCTTTTATCATACTCTAGAGTGCATTTCTACTAATAAAAAATTTTACTGTAAAACATTCTGCCCTATAACTCCAGCAGCAACTCTTAGACATCTCATGCTTAGCTTGTTGTTGCATTATCTTTTCTTGTACTTGACTTAATTGTATGTTGTTTTATTCTGTAGTAGGCTGCAGTATTTAGAATGGTCCAAATACATTTCTCATCATCAAGGACAGGTGACTGTACTTGTATCCTTGAGGGAAGGAAATTAGTGAAGGCAATATTATGATTAGAAATTCTTCTCCCTTCATATGACCACAGACTGGATTCTTCCTGAGACTATTAAGTTGCGTGGGAGATGACAACTCGCATGTCCACATGCATGTAACATGCTTTGTGTGGATATGGTAGGAAGTCATTCACTGAACATGAGGAAGAGCAGGAGACAAAGCTGTACCTCCAGCTGACAGGGTCCAAGGAGAAGAACGCATTCTGAAGATCAAAGTCCCTGTCGGACTCTGGTTCCATTCTCTACCTATCAATGTCAGCTTGAGAAACTTTCTGATTAGGTCTAGAGCAGGCCTATCAAGTAAGCATGAGGAGGTCACAGAACAAAACCTGGTCATAGAGGCTGGAGCTTTCATGAAGGGGAGTAGAAATGAGCACCATCAAGATTGATGACAGAGGCTTTCTCAGGAAGAACAAGCGAGGGCAAATCTCATAACCAAGAGCAAGAATGGGAAGTAAGGAATATCCATGTGGAATGGCCCATCGAGGGTTTCATCTGGAGGTTGAATCTTTTCCTTACATTTTGAGAGCAGTTGTATTTAACATTCAGCTTTTAACTGACTCTTCTACGTCATTTTCTTTTCAGTTACCCTTACCTTTTATTCAATCTATTAGGCCCATGAGATTCCAATTATAATATGAGGAATTTATGAAAGGCTAGTCAGGAAAAGAGGGGCGTGGTGTGACCTACATCACTTATCCATTTAGGGCAGTCCAGGAGCCAGGAGCACCACAACTAAGGAAACAGTGATTGCACAGTTCCCCTGGGGATCAGGAGAGCAGAGAGAATGGGATCAAAGAGTGAGAGGGTCCAACAGGGGCATGGTTGTCTGGAGAGCAAATTTCCATGGATAACTCATGAGCAGAAGCTGCTCTTGTCAAAATATACTAAAAAGAGTTGGCTCTGAGTGCATGTGTTAGGCAGAAATGACTGAAGGACTAACAGTTGTTTAATGAAAGATTATGACCCTCATATATACCCATTATCCCCTTCCTAGTACAACATACATTCAACTTCTAATATATCCTGAGGCATTTGGGATTTTCCAAATTTAAAAATACTTCCACAGCAAATTACATTGCTTCTATGGTAGTAATTGAATATTATATTAACAACCTCACCCAGATGTTCTGAAGGTAAATTAAGATCTTCTATTAGGTCCAGACATGGCAGATTGGACAGGCTCACTCGTCACTAGCTAAGAGTTGCTCTCCCAAATATCAGTTCCATTATGAGTAATTTTCAAAATACTCCCTCAAGAGAATTAAATATTTCTGTGGGTCTCAGACCTTTAGAACTGATCATTACATTGCTGGGTTATGCAATGGTAGTCAATGAGATATCTAACAGAACAGCTATTTCTCGCTCATGTGAAACTCGTCACAGGACAGTTGCTCAGGATAGCTTTCTGCCATACAAAGCTTCAGTGAGCCAAGCTGCTACTAACAAAGGCCTGCTGCACCATCACTATGTAGGGGTGGAGAGAGGGATTCTGCCACTAGCAGTTAAATGCTTTGCATGAGAACCACTTGTATTCCTTCTGCTCCTAATTCATTCGTCAGAAGAATTCAGACGAACCTCACCACCTGCAAAAGAACTAGGGATAAAGTCTTCTGTATTCTGGGAAGGAGAGACCTGTACACTGGGGAAAAGAGTAATGCCTACTAAATCTATAAAGAGGCTGGGCCATGACATCTTTTAGTCTATCACAGAAAACAGTGTACTCTGCTTGTCCTTCGTGTTTCCAAGACATGGAAGCTACATTCATGCCGATCCTTACTTTCTTCCAAAGTATCTATATAGAGCTACAAATTGTTATTAAGTTTCTAATCACCATAGAGGGTGACTGGATAAGAGAGTGGGGAGGAATATTAAAATCAAGATGTGATAATTCAATAATTAATTTACCTAAATGATATTTAATAAATCTTTACATCTTGAGAAATAGATGCACAAATAAACTAGATGGATAGATAAATACATCCATCCATACGCACATACATACATACATAGGACAAATAAAAAGATTGGTTTTTTTAACTGAGATTTTAGTGAGTCAAACTGATACTAATAATTTTTTTAAAGAATCTGACTTTAACATTAAGAAGAATTTTTAAGTATTAAAATTTCCCCAAATAAATTGAGTAGTCATGAAAAATCATAAGTGGAACAACCCTGAAAGTATTCATATATATTCATGGTAGTTAAGCAAAAGCTCTCAATGAGTCTCAAACTGTAGATAGGAAGGATTATGGGGAAAGGAGGGACAGACACATCGGCCATAATACTAAGCACTCTTATAACGTAGTCCTGAAAAATTTATATAAAACTTCATGCCAAATGATTTAAAATTAAAAAGATTTTAAATCCTGAAATAACCACATCTTAATTATTTGTAATATATTATATAATACTTCAACAGTTAAAAATAAATTTAAGATAAATATAGATTTGTCTCCATGAAGATAGGATTAAACTATGATTGATGTCAATTGTTTTCTTTCTAGAAATTTTCTATGCTCTTTGCATCTTTTTAACAAGATACACTAGGCAAACATGCCATCAATGTATATTTCAAAAACTTTGATATACCATCAGCAGATTTAAAAGCCTTAAGTTCTTGTTTGTATTTGGAGAAAGGAAGGAGAAAGTCCAATATGCTGAAAACACCAACTGAATTAATGATTCTGAAATCATATAAGCTATTGCCATATTACAATTTGAGTAAGACAAAATCCAAAGCAGTTTAGGTAACATAAAATACTGAATAATCATGAAAATTAGTGGATTGTGAAATGAATGACCACCTACCGTCACCGATGAAGCTGGCCCAAGACTCTCCAGTTTATTAAAGAAGGCATAAAGTATATGAGAGTGAAAGAGTTTACAATGCCTGGAGCTCAAAATACAACCACTCAATTGTTTTCTTGATGTTGTTTGCAAACTATTACAACAGAGCATTATCTATTTTACTGGTCATTTGAGTTTTTGCATCAAATAAATTCCTGCATTGCTTCATGGCCAGTTTTGCCCTTTCATCATTTAAATTGTGCAGCTTGAATTTGGTCTGACTCATAATCTGAAGCTCCTGGATATTTAAATCTTTTCACTGATGTCATGTTAGTTTCCAGACAGTTGGCTAAATTAATTCTATTCACCTCATTCTCCAACTCCCCAACTGAATCAGTGTGGTATCTACACAGAGGAATCTCCTGCACCATACTGTGCTCATTTCCCAAATCGTACTGAACTGAAAAGCAACTAGTTACACACTCTGCTTAGGCAGATCCCAGACAATATGGAAGATTTCCAATATTATGTGTCCAGAAGATAGGATACAATTGAAACCTGCCAAATAAAAGAACAAATATCTGGTCCTGAATGTGTGCTAGAGTCCACCACATCAAGAAAACATTTATCCAGGTTAATTGTTTTAGTAACAATGTTTTCAGCTACTGGCAACAAAATACTCACTCAAGAATTTCAAACACCAATGCATTTAATTATCTTGTGTAAAAGAAACTTTGAAATAGGTAGCAGGAGAGGAGAAGCACAGGCTCAACCTGACTTGGGTCAGTTCCTCTCCCGTTTTCTTCCTCTCCTGATGTCATGATGCATGATGTCCACAGAAATGTCCAGCACCACATCCTCACGGCAATGACCCAAGTGGGAAGAAATGAGAGGCTGAAAAAAAGGGCTTCCTGTACCTTTAACAGTCAGGAAATCCAGTCTGACATCTTCTCACCTCAGTGGCCAGAACTGGGTCTGTGACCACTGACAGTATATGACAGATTGGGACAGCATCTACCATCTTCATCCAGTGGAGGCAGCTCCACTGGATGAAGATGGATATTGGAGTACAGCCAAGAGTGGCTACTACAATACATAACTACTTTTAAACTTGAGGAAAGTCTGACAGATCAAAGCCTAGCTTTACCCTAGTGGATGTCAGCAGTAATTAAATTCTGTATTTTTGTTTTACTTATGTGGACACAGATGAGGTAAAAGGCGATGCAATGTTTCTTATCAATTTAAGAAACTCAAGTACTATGGGATCCAGAGCATCAGATCATTTATGAAAGCTGTTATAGCTCCTTATGTATAAAATTACAGGATAACCAAGAAGAAATCATGTTAGGAACAGCTTTTAAAATGAGTTCATTAGGCACATATAGCACTACAAAAAGTAAACATGAAGCTTAGAATGCAAAGAGAAAGCTATATTCATAAAATAGTACCAAAATCAACCTCTAAAGGAGTTAATAGTGTGGTGATCCGTAGTCACATTATCAAGGTGTAAAGGAACAGGCCAAAACCAAAGAGTCTTCTGGGAGGAAGAAGGGAACACGTGAAGCATAGGAGTCAGGCCACGGGGGATCTGCCAGCCTCAAGCTCACTAAAAAGCAAACTGGACTGGAATCTTCCATATGGAGTAGTTCATGAAATCAGCAGCCTGTTCTTTACAAGAATTGTAATGGGACAGGCAAACTAGGATCCCATGAGTGTGTCTCCATGGTTCCTGACCCTTGGTGCTCATGCTCTGTACGGCTTCCTCCCCTGGAGCACAAGTAAGAACTGAGATTTGCTTCTGGCCAGTACAGAGTGGCAAAGGGGAAGAGATTTTGCAGAAGTAAGTAGGTCCCAAATCATCTTCCTGCCTTTATATCTTGACAGGTAACCATGGACCACCATTCTCCTCTCTTCTAACCACACTCCAGATCTCCTTTAAAGGAAATAAATAACTTTGGCTCTACTTTTACAGAAGTCAAATGGGAGATGATTTGGAATGGCCCTGATTTATCCAGATAAAATCCTATGAAAGAGAGACTACCCCTCCCTTGTGGACATATACTGCTAGCTTAATTTCACAGATAAAGAAATTAAGGTACAAGGAGTTCTAGGAACTTGTCTAATTCATAAAGCTAATTTGAGTAGAGGTATTATGACCTCAGAGCCTATATTCTTAGCCAGTAAGATTGATTCTTTCTCAGGACGAATATATGGTCATGTTTCAGCCACACCTAATAAGATGACATCAATCGATAAATATCTAAGTGTAAGTGGATCATTGATGAATCACTTTCAGAAATATACCTCCTTGGATATATTGGTCTGTTGAACTATTCTAGACCTGGTTTAGTTAACATCTCTCCATGGCATCTCATCCTCACTCTGCATCCACCCAGCTCTGCAAGACATGCCAATAGAATCTAATGTGAAACATAATATTTTAAAAGCTATGAATGCACAAAGTAAATTTATGTGTGTATCTGAGGCTGGTTAGGGAGATGACATGCTACAGTGTAAAAAACACTGGATGGTGATAGACAAACACTAGTTAAACGTTAGTAAGATGCTTAATCTCCCTGTGCTTCAGTTATATACCTATAAGGCTTTTATGTGCATCACATGGAAAACAATGAGTGGGAAAGAGATTTATAACCTGTAAAATTTTGCACAAATGGATGTGATTAGCGTGTTATCAGAGGAGAGAGTACACAGCATTACTTTCACTCAATTATGCAGAGCAATTTTGAAGGAGCAAAGTAGGTGACCCCTAAGAAAGCTTCTTAGCATAAACATTTCAATTTTAAAATTCACTAGATAAATTGGATAATTCTACCCAAGATCAAGAATATTTCATTCTGGTCATATTACAGATACAATGTTCAAGTTGATATTTCTGGTTGGTTCTTTTAGGGCAACTCTGTCATTTTTTGACCCAATATCTCCCAGGATGTATTTGATGCCAAAAAGAAAAATTATATTTTGAGATGCCTGGAACTACCTTTGTGTTCAGGGAGAGTGCATATGTGTATCTATTTAATTCCTAGAAAGAAAGCATGAAACGTAGGGATCATGGATTGATCATGAGAGCCTTTTCCAAAAGGCAATATTTATTTTCAAGTGTTTAGACTGTCAAGACAAGGATTTCTCTCCAACGTATAATTCATCAACCTCCTTACTCACTGTAAAATCAATCTGTTCTGTTTGTATGACAAACAACAAGTCATTTCTCAGGAATGAGGCAGACCATATGTGAAGGTGTTTTAGAAAGGCACAATAGGGAATACGCCAATCAAAGAAGCATCTGCATTTTATTTCAATGGCAAATCACATGTGTGTTATAAAAAGGAAAGTGTATCATTTTTATTAAAGAATAACTTTCCTGTATTGTTAACCCATACCTTCCCTAAGCAACACATTCAGGTCAGCCACATAAACTCCCAGCTGAGAACACAGAAAGACCTCAGTTGTTGTGGCCAGCAACATGTGCATTTTGCAAACATCTGGACTCCTGCCTGCTCCACACTTCCTTGGCAGGAGGAAACATACTTTAATCCACTAAATGGATTTTCCCAAGAATCAGCACATTCTGATCAATGTATTGATAAATATCAAAGCCGTATGCAACTGATAGAAACAGGAAGCTCTGAAAAGACTAGCATTGTTCTTGGAAGAATTTATTTTTTTACAATTGAAGTGGATTGACATAGAAAGGATGTGGCTTCCGGCCTCATTCACACTACTTATTAGCTCCATGACCTAAGGCAAGTCACGGAACTTCTATAGGTCTCAACTTTACAAAACTTGTATAAACTGACAGGGCTGAACTAAATCATCCCCAAGATCCCTTCCTGCTCAGAAAGTGTATGATTCTTTGGTTGCCTACTCACCACATTGCGTTGGAATAGTAATGGAAACCTTTGAAGGTTGTCTTGTTATGAGCCTTCTCCCCAGTTGGGAGTTAGAAACCCCTGAAAACTATGTTAACTTCTTTAAGCCACTAGAGTGATATCTGCTGCTTTCTAACAGTCATTAGTACAACTTTTAGAGGTACTTAACACATCGCCTGGCTTACTTCTTTGGAGAAATCACTGTATAAAGATTAAGGTACTGCATTTGGAAGGAGAGAACTCAATTCACTCCACTGGCTATGAGATTCGATAGCTCTGATTAAACAGGCAAATGAGTGGTTATTTATATAATTAACTGAATGGACACAGTAAGTTCTCTCCCCAAAGTCCTTGCTCTCATAGAAAAAAACTAAGTTAAAGCTTTCCAGTAGATTATTTTATTTTACCTGAATACAGTAGTCCCTTTTTGTCTGCAAAGGATACATTCTGAAATCCCCAGTGGATGCTGGAGACTGTAGATGATACCAAGCCCTAGACATACTATGTTTCTCCTATATATATGTATGGTAAAGTTTAACTCATAAATTAGGCACAATAAGAGATTAACAACAATAAGTGATAGTAAAATAGAACAATTATGTATACTATATAATAAATTATGTGCATGTGTTCTTTTCAATAATGTCTTGCTATACTATTCTCTCACTCTTGTGATGATGTGAGATGATACAATGAGAAGCAAGATAAGATAAGGTAGGTGAATGACATAGGCACTGTGACACAACGTTAGCCCAAAAGTAAGGCTCACATGTACATAGCACAGTGGTGCTGCATCAGTCAGTCTGATAATGGAGACACCTAAAATGGATATACCAGACAAAGGGACGATTCACATCCTGGGCTAGAACAAACAGGCTGGTGCAAGACTTCATCATGCTACTCAGAACAGCATGCAAATTACAAATTATGGATTGTTTATTTCTGGAATTTTCCATTTAATATTTTTTAGACCACAGTTGCCTGCATGTAACCAAAACCCCATAACTGGAACAGCCAATAGAAAGACTACTCTATAAGTTCTCATGTAAGCATAAAATTTATCCACATAGACTCATGCCTAGATAGAGTCCCCATGAGCCATCTTTCTATTATGTTCTTATCCACAGAACAGAATACATATGTGTCATCTATAAAATATCCATGAAACTTCTCCATGCCCTGATTTCAAATGGGCTATAAATGATAATCATTCAAAAGAAGGGGTAAGGGAACTATGGATATGATGCCATGGGAAGCATCAAAATGAAATCATCCCAGCTGAAAACGTAGTGGAAGAAAACATTTTTATTTCCAAGTAACAAAATATAAAATCTGAGGTAGCCTGGTTCAGATCACATGCTCAGCCCTGGACCAATCATGGCAGTGATAGAAAAATAACATGCATCCCAGCCAACCCCTTGGAGTGTGTATATGTTGGTGGGAGAGTGCTGTTATCAGAAAACAGGGGAGTGGGGGATATTTGGGAAAAGATGTCAAAGGAGAAAAAGAAGGAGAAGCAGCAATAGCCGCCACAACAAACTTGGCCCAGAATGTTTAAAGTCAGCTTGAAGTTTTGCACCATTGGTCCTTTCCACAGAACTTTCTTCTGGAGCTGCTAACTCTCAGCTGACCCTCACTTTCATGTATGAATTCAACACATATTTATTAAGTGCTTGCAATTTACAAAGTATTGAGGGATGCCCTGGTGATCTAATATCATCTAAACTCTCAGCAGATGATGACCAGCCTATCACATAAACATATATCTGAAAAAAAAAATGTCACCATACTATGAGTACAAGCCTTGCAGCTCAGAAGAATCAACCGTGAGACCGGCCCTCCCAGAAAAGACAGAGAGGAGTCACCTCTGATCCCCAACCCTATGGCAGAGGCTCGATGAGGGTGAGATAAGTGGGGATAATGTTCTCTTCAAACCCTCAGAGCCAATTTAGTTAAATATCTTTCTTGTGGAGAAAAAAAGTTTAACAGTCTTAAAATTATATTTTGGAAGCATGTGTTTAAAACTATTGGCAGCTACAAATGAACCAAACTTGCATTTGTCTAGCAAGTCTTTGTACATTGAACACACATGGTAACTGTGATTTACTGAAGTTTTAAAGTCTACCAAAATCACCAGGTTCAATGAAGCACCAGGGCTCAAGGAAGAATGCATTTGCATGTGAGCATGCAAGACAGACAGACAGACAGAAGATACAAACATTTGAATTTGCTGCCTTGGACCAAATACTTCCCAACCAAGGTCAGATATATCTTTGAAGCTAGGTACCATAGTATTCTGTGTTAAATGCATTTTATAGGGATTTGGAGAGGATTTGGGTAAAGGCTGCCTCAATAAATGATTTACTAGCTCTAATAAAACATCAAGGAAATTGTTGAGATTGTATCTCAGACCATTTAAAACAGAAGTTTATAGAGGTCTCAGCAGCCCCCATATCCTCAGCCATGGTTTTAAAAGAAATGTGTGTATCAGTTAATTACTCCATAATACCTGAGAGAGAGAGAGAGAGAGAGAGAGAGAGAGAGAGAGAGAAATTTCAAGAGAAAGAAGAAATTGGAAGTACATAAATAGATTTAACAGCCAAAGGGATTGAGAGATTGAGAGAGAGAAGTGATCACTCATGCATGCTTCCATTCACTTATTCAACAATCATCTACTGGTCACACTATGTACAGGTACTCCAGGGTTGGGCCTGAAGAACCAGAAGTGACCAGAATAGAGGGGCTCTTACCCACGGTTTCTGTTTGTTGAGAGGGAACAAAAATGAGTAAATCAATGAAATCAATGTAAAAAATGGTTTACATTGTACTTTAAATGAAAGAAACAAGAAGATGAGAAGGTTAACTAGAAGGGGGAGAGGTCTTGCTTTACATAGGGTGGTCAGTAAAGGCCTGGCACTTAGCCACAGCACAAAGAACCAGGAGTACAAAAGACAAAAGAGACAGGAGGCCCAAGTGCAAAGGCCCTCAGTGCATTTGAAAAGCAAAAGGGAAAGCAGATGTGGAAGGTGAGAAATTATCTAGCACTTGTGTTAGTCACTTTTTCATTGCTGTGACACAATACCTGAGATGAGCCTCTTAAAGGAGGGAGTCTATTTTTGGCTCGCAGTTTCCGAAGTTTCAGACCATTGTCACTCGGCCCTGGTGCTTGCCTTGTGGCAGTGCATGATGATGGACCACATGGTAGAGGAGGCTGCATGCTGCTCATGCTGGCCAGGAAGCACTGGGGTGGGGGGAGGGTCCCAATATCCCCTTCAAAGGCACGTCTTCTGTGCCGGTTGATTGATTGTGTCAATTTGAGAAGTTGGTGAAGAGAAGCTTAACTAAATTGGCTCAGCAATTCCACACCCTGGGGTGTGGAGGACCCACCCTAGGGCACCTCATCTCCTGCATGGTATAAAGGGGAAATTTTGCTGTGGAAGCCATCCTTCAGCCTCCCAATGCAGACTCTTCAGCTTCCAGTGCATCCTTCAGCCTTTGGGTGTAGACTCTTCAGCCTTCCATCGCTGACCCATCGAACTCCTGATATGGACTTGCCAGGGACCCTGCAATGAGCTCCAAACCTTGGTCTCCAGTGTGCAGACAGACGCTCTGGACTCTTCCTTATCCAGCTCTGTGGGTGACCACTGTAAGCCAGGCTTTTGAATTCATATATATCTGTGTATCTTGTGTTAGATCTGTTCCTCTAGTAAATACTAACACATTCCCAGTAACTTTCTTCCACAGCGTCCACCTACTAAAGATTTTACCAGGTCTCAGTAATGCCACAAGCTGGTTTCCAAGCCTGCAGCATATGGACCTTCAGGGGATATTTAAGGTCCAAACTATAACAGCCCTCCATTTTAACCTTTGGAAACATATTTCCTTAAAATACATTATCATTGATGCTACTAATAGTAAGTGCTCTTATTGAGAATCTACATGTTCCAGTCTCTATCAGAAGGATAGCTTTTGTATGTTTTTCTCTCAACTTTCACAATTACCATCAAATTCCACAAATCCAACACATAGACAAACACCCTCAGAGGTTCCAAATGAACTGTTCAAAGCTCCATAGCAGTGGCAGAACAGGAAGACAGGGACACACACTCAGGACCTATGCACAAAGCCTTCAATTTCATTTCTTTAAACTTTTATGTTTTGTTCATTTCCTTTAATTTGTATGTTTTGTTCAATAAATATTCATTGACCCCCATGCTAGAAGTTGTGCAGACAGAAATGAATGAAACACAGTGTGATAGACTGTATGTCCAAGAGAGCCACATGGTACCTTCTATCTCACTGTGCTCCTCTGCAACGCCACCACCATTCCCGTGTCAAGAGGCAGAGCCTTCCTCCTTTGGTGGGTCTCGTGACTCATTTTGAGCAAACAGAACATTTTTCCATGATGCATCCTGGCTGAATTCACAGCCTCAGAATTTTGAGCAATAAAATGTTCATCACAAAACACTAAGCCTCCAGTGATTCAACTTGCAGCAGCTGATGACCAAAATGTATCAGAGACCCAAATGGTGAGAGAGACACACATACAGATATTGTGAAAATAATGATAGTTTCTCTATGTTCATTGTAGCATATTCACAGGATGATAAGGAATAAACCTAAATGTCTGTCCATAAATGAATAAAGAAACCACTGTATATATGCACAATGGGAAAATATCCCTCCCCCAACAAAGAAGGAAATTCTGTCATTTTTGACAGCATAGATGAAGGACATTAACCCTGACAAAAGAAAAAAGTACTGCATACTCTCACTTAGTAGATGGAATCTGAAATAATCAAAATCATACAATCAAAAGAATATAATGATGGCTACCATAGGCTGTGGATGGAAGGAGATGGGAATAGAGAAGATATAGATCAAAGGGTACAAAATTTCAATTAGGGGAAATAAATTCAAGAGATCTCTTACATGATGACTATAATTTATAATAATATATTGCATATTTAAAAATTGCTAAGAATGTATATTTTAAGTGTTCTTATCATAAAATGAAGTACATGAGGTAATGCATATGTTAAATAACTAGATTTATCTACTCCATAATGTATACACATATCAAAATATCATGTTATGTACTATAAATATATATAATTTTACTTATCAATTTAAAAATAATTTGTATACCATTCCACACAAGAAATGTAAACATTAAGTATTGTAAACATGGAGAAGCTGAGCCAGTCCCAGCACCTGGAAGGAAGCTCCTCCACCACTATCCCAAGCTCCTAGGGCAGAGAAGGTGAGCCGCACAGGTGCCAGAAACACCCCCCCCCATAGAAATGAGAAGACATGTAAACAAGCCTCAAAAACAGACTTCTGGATCACCTACAGCAACCCCAAAGGGAAATGAGACGGAATAATCTGATACTCAACCACCTGGACTCTCTGAACTGGCAACAAAAGAGGATCTGGGAAAAAGGAAATCAGAAATAATTACTCAGATAACAGCAAAGATTGTGCTCATGGCACAAGACATGATTAATAAATCTGGAGAAGATACAGATAAAAAAATAGAGGATCTGAGGAACATGATGGAATCCCAACATAGGAAACAAATGGAATCCGTAAAACAGATACAAACAGATTTCCAGGAGATTAAAAACTCCATCGAAAGTCCACATAGCAGAATGAACCCATGTGAGGATAGAATTTCAGATATAGAAGAAAAGATTGCAATTAGTGACCAGGAAAACAAAAACTGCTTTAAAATTGTAAAGGAACACGAGAAATCAATCCAGCAGCTGCTAGATGATACAAAGAAGAATAACGTAAGACTGATTGGAGTCAATGAAGAAAGAGGAGAGAGTGCAGATGACATTAAAAAAAACTGTTCACAGAAGTGATGGCAGAAAACTTCCCAAGCAGGGGAAAAGAACTTGACATACAGATAAATGAGGCATATAGGACTCCAAATAGCCTTGATCAAAAAAAAAAATTTACACATAGGCATATAATAGTTAGGATTCCAGAAATCCAACAGAAGAATAAAATTCTACAAGCAGTGAGAGAAAAGAAACAAATCACATACAAAGGAAAGCCCATCAGAATCACAGCAGACTTCTCAATACAAACCCTCAAGGTAAGAAGAGCTTGGAGTGATGTATTTCAAGCCCTAAAGGAAAACAGCCTCCAACCCAGATTGATGTACCCTGCAAAACTATCTTTCAAAATTGATGGAGAAATAAGATACTTTCATGATAAGGAGCACCTCAGGAATTTCATGAATACCAAATCGGCACTCCAAAAAATTTCAGACAATACCGTAGGAAAAGACAATGAGGATCACAACCCCAGGAAACCCAGCAGAATGAATCCATTGGACGTGACAAATTAAACGCAAAGGGGGAGAATCCAACAAAAAGAAAAAGTCATGACAAGGCTTTTAAAATTTTTAACTTCATTTCCCTAATGAGTGTATAATTCAATCTTGTTATTGTACTTATTAGTATTTTTCTGATTCTAGAGTTGCACAGCTTTCCTTGTGTTGTACTGGCTATTTATCATCTTCTTATGTCTACTTTTTAATTGGGTTGTCTATTAATGAGCTCTAAGAATTCTTTATATATTCTGGTCATAGGTTATATGCATTATAAATATGGTCTGTTTAAGGACTACTTTTCATTTTAATGATGTCATTTAAAGTTCTAAATTTTGATGGAATCTCATTTATCAATTTTTTTCTTTTATACATCATGTCTTTTGTATACTAAGTAGTTGTTGCCTACCCTGAATTCATAAACATTTTCCCTTATAATTTCTTCTTAAAGTTTTACACTTTCAGGCTTTCATATTTAGGTTCATAGACCCCTTCAAGCTATTTTTATATATGGAAAAAAAGGGTTGAGGTTAATTTTTTATATACAGATACCAGGTGTTCTAGTGCCGTTTGCTGAAAACACTATCTCTTCCTCTGCTCTTGAATTGAGTTTATATTCTATAAAATGCTAATGTTAAATAATCTTTCAAAAATCAGTGGACCATATATTTGTGGTTCTATTTCTAGATTCTCTGTTTTATTCCAATGATCTGTATGTCTTTCCTTACACCAACACTGCCTTGATTACTGTAGCTTTAGAAGAAGTCTTAAAATTAGGTACTAAACATCTTCCAATATTGTTTTTGCTTTTGTTTTGTTTAACTTTTCTAGGTCCTTTGTACTCCTACATAACTTTTAATTTTCAATATCCAATTCTTCATTTATAGCAAGTATACACAGACCTGAATTTTTATATATACCTTGTGTTTTCTAATCCTGCTAAATTCAAATACAAGTTCTAGGGACTCCTAGAGATTTCTTAGTATTTTCTCTGTAGATGATCATTTCATCTACATATAAAGATTTTGCTTCTACCTTGCCAATCCTATCCTAATTGTGTCATTTTATTGCCAGACTATTTTGGTGGGACCTAGGTTTCAAAGTTTAATGGACAGATAAAAAGTGAGCATATCTGCCTTTGTTCCCCACCTTAAGGAGAAAGCATTGTATCTTCTCCATTCATAGAAGGAGTTTTTGTTGCAAGTATGGAGTACATGTCTTTGATCTGTTGAGAAGGTTCTGTCTGTTTTACTTCTAGTCTCCTGATAGCTTTACCATGAACAGCTGTAGAATTTGCTCCAATACTCTTTCTCCAACTAGTGACAGGATCCTATGGCTTTTTCCTTTCCTCTGTTAAAATGATGACTTCTGGGGGTGGATCTTCCAATGCTGAACCAACACTGCCATCCCTATAACAAAACCACTTTCTACATACTGCCAGATCTGACTTCTAATAGTTTGTTTTGATAAACAAATTTCTATCTATGTTCATACTTTTTTCTTCTATTATCTTTATCCAGTTTTAGGATTAGCACAATGTTGAGTTCCTAAAATGAGGGGAGAAGGGTTCCTTCTTCCTTCTGCTTTAATTGTTTGATATAATTTGTCAGTTAAAATGTATATGAGCTGTTGTCATATAGGTAGGTTTTCAAGCTAGGAATATACTTTCTTTAATAGGTGCTATTCAAATTTTATATTTCCTCCAGAGTTAGTTTCATTAATTTGTCTTCCAAGGTACTTCTTAGAAGTTGTCAAATTTATTTCAAAACAGATTTTTGTAATATGCTTTCTATATCCTTTTAAATTCTGTAAAATCTATGGTAATGTCTCCTAGATCTTAATATTGTAATTTAAAAAATGTATAATTGATATTGTGTAATAGGAAGAAAAGGTCTAAAGGTGCAGGGGAAGTGGGAGGGGTAGGGGAAAGGAAAAAAGGGAAAAGAAAAATGAGAAAAGGAAAAAAATGGAAACCAAGTCTTTTCAAATAGGGAAGGGTGGAGGGAGTGAAGGGAGGGCAGGGGAAGGGGAAAAAAATAAGAATCAAGATACTCATGTAATGGTACAGATTCCCAATGATGAATGTAACTGTATTTTATACCTAAAATGTTCCAATAAATTTAATGGGAAAAAAAAGTATTGCAAACATGTACAAAAAAAAGAGTGTTCAAGAAATGGATGCACGGAAGATGGATGGAAGATAAAGGAGATGAAAAAAGGAATTAAGATATATTATGTGCATGTACCAATTCCCTACAAGGAATGTAAATATTATCTACCACAAACATGTACTAATAAAAAATCGTGTTAAGAAGAATAAAAAAAATGAGAATGATGTGTGATTTTCAGGAGAGAATAAAAGAGAAGCTTCTAAGTCAGTATGGAGCAGGGGTAAGTAAACTTTTTTGGTAAAGAGTCAGGTAGCAAATATTTTAGGCTATGTGAACTATATTGACTTCATCCTCAATAACAAATTCTGCCATTGTAGGGGAAAATAGCCAATGTAAGTAAGTAACCCAATGCGTGTGTCTGAGTTCCAATAAAACTTTATTTTAAGAAAAACAGAGGGAGAACAAGCTTTTGCCCCAGGAGCTGTTGCAGCCACTCCCTGGTCCTAGAGACCACGGGAAGCCTACTGAAGCAGTAGTGCATGGGAGTTTCCTATTAAAGGTGTAATTTGGAACTGAAGCACTGAGACCCTTGGAAAACCTTCAACTTTTTAACTCTATATGTAAAATAAAAGTGACATTGTGAGACTGAGCTCTTTGGCTCCTCTTCATGTTTGATGTTCCTTGTGCATAGACCCACTTCTCTGGATCCAGAAAATACTTCACCCTTTACCCTGGAGTCTACATTCTAACTATTTCCAGAAAACATGGGTGAGAGTGTTTAGGCCTTTAAGTGTAGATGAAGGCCAGTAGGAGTTGTAAAGAATGAAACTGAGTAAACGATGTTTGAGCCGATGTCACAACCTCCAGACAGTGGTTCCAGGATGGATGAATGAGAGCAAACTTAAAACCAAATCACAGGTCTGATCAATTGCTGGAGGAGAAAACCATTCAGGGAACAGACATGGGGAAGGGGCTGGAACTTTGCCCAGGTACTCCATGTCTTTTCCTTCCCAAGATTGCTCCCATTGTCACATTATCGCTATGGATCTTTGGTGAAGACACTATGGCAAAACTCTGCACTCATTATCTTTGAGATGTTCCACTCCTCACTTCTTTACACCTTTCTTCATGTTTGGAATAGGCGTTTTTGCATAAATAGATGCATCAGTATACCGACCACCAGGTAAGGGCAACAATTACCATGTCTGTTTAGGTCTTGAGGAAACTAAGATTTCCAGAATAGATCAAACCCACTGACACTTCTAGTTTCATCTCTGCACTCTGTCCACATGACACTGTCACCATTTATCCACTGCAATCTTCTCCCTAAGATTTGTCTAGAACTTTCTCAGGGAAATTTTCTCTACACTGTAATAAATGTGGCCATAATTTTCTCTCTATGTGAGTGTGACACTATGCAATTAAAAATACTGTTGCCATATCCTATTGCTATTTTTGCACATCCAGCTCTTTGTCCAGACTACAAACACTTCCAAGTCAGGTTACATATTCTATAGCTTACAATAGGAATGTGATCAATTTTTATCAGAAAAGCAAATAGTAATGAGAAGATAATGCATAAAATTTGTTGGATTCAATGAATTTAAATTAAAAATATAAAGGCAGAATGCAGTCACTCACCAGACTGAAAATTGGTGTTTCTCCAGTTCTTCCAAGTAAGATGTATCTTGCAAATAATCTTCAAGTTCTCCAGGTCTACAAACAGTTGATTTTTCCTTCACTGAATGATCAGTCAGGTTATCTCCCTTATTAGTGAGATTAATAAATGAAAAAATGAAGTATTTTGTTAAAAGCAGATGGAAGCCTCACCTGGAATGTCCCTACATTTTCCCCAGAATGACTTATAAGAGCAACGATCATAAAGAAGCATGTTAACCATAGTTCTTACATGGTTACAAACCAGATTCTCTCACTGAATTCTTGTGTCCATAACAGCAGCCACCATTGTCATCTGGACTCTTTGGCTTCTCTTCATGTCTGATGCCTCTTGTTCATTGACTAGTTTCTCTCTCTTTTTTAATTTTAATTTTAATTTTACTGGGACATGTTTGCAGTTTATATTCATCTTGGGGCTGTAGCTACATGTATATAACAGAGCTTCTTTCTGTTTTAATCTCTTTCCCCTTCCCACCTATCACTCTCCCTGTCTCTCAATCTCCTTTCCCCACTTACATTCTTGTTGTTATTATTGCTGTCAGCTTATGTTTATGACATACAGTGTTGGCATTCGTTGTGGGTATTTGGTACCTGTACATGACGTATCTTAATTCACTGTTTGCCCTGAAGTCCACATTCTAGCTATCGATGGAAGTGTTTAGGCATCCAATTTTAAATGAAGACCAGGCAGAGTTGTAAAGAATGTGACTGGAGAAGTGATATTTGTATTCACCTTTGTATTATATCACATGGAGTGACTTCTATAAATGTTGTTACAATTAAAAACAAACATGGGCATGGCATTTGTATTTCATCAGGATTTTGGGCTGCAGGTAAAAGAAATATAGCTTGACCTAGCTCTTAGCAAAACATAGTCAGAAGGAAGATTGAATAACCAGTCTATAAAAGAGAAGAGGCAGCTGGGTTTCAGGAGCACAGGAACCAAGAGTTTGAACAGTGGCCCAGAACTCTGCTCACCTGCTCTCTGTGTTGGCAGGCCACTGTGTTCTAGCTTTGTCACCAGGAGCTCCTGAGCCAGAAAGCTTGTGATTCGTCAACATAAATTTAAATTCAGGACTTTCGCAATGCCTGTGGAACTAGTTTACTAGAACTGGAGAGAAATATGTGGCCCGTGATGGTGGGTCTAGAACACAGACTGAGCTCAGTGGTTCAGCCAAGGGTTCTTGGGAGCCCTGCTAGGTGAGGAATGGGAGAGGAAACAGCTAAACTACAGGAAATCTTCCTCCCTCTCACGCCCAAACAGCTTTTACCTGTTTGATACATGGGAGTCTCCTGGAAGACTTTTTTCTTACAAAATGCTAGTGAGAAAAAGTATTTGAAAAGTATCTGTCTAGAAAAGCAGAAAATTGGGCATTATTTGCATTTATAAGACAGTTGTGTTAAAACTCTCCTTTTCTTTATGTGCTTTTAATTATTACAGTGGACCCTTGACTTACACCTCAATTCATTCTGGAGGGCTGGTTGTAACTCAAGTTGGTCAACTGAGGCTCAGGCGCCTCTACACAGCCTTCAAAGTCTCTCTCCTGTACACAGGCAGATCTCAGGGTCCTTAGAGAGACACTGGCCCAGGATTTCTCAGTCAACCCCACACAGGAAAGGTTGTTGTCATGTTCCTTCCAGAATTCTGTAAGAGTTAAATCTGTATCTGGAAGCACAAGTGGCCGGCATTCGGGTACTAACTTACGACTTTAGTCATAAGTTAAAACTAAAATTCCTGTCATAACCCAAGTTGTTCATATGTCAGGGTGGTTGTAACTACAGGGTCCACTGTATTAGTATTTAATTATCAGTAGTAAGCGGCTGGTAATTTGAATTCCTTGCTGTCAAGTCTTACAAGTTTTAGTACAACTTTATCTTTGCAATATTTTGCAATTGCAAAATGTTCTTCAGGTTGGCAGGCTGCAGTAACTAGGAAAACCTAAGATAGAAACACAGGTGGAGTAGATGTGTCATCAAATCCCTATGAACTCAGCCAGGCTCATTCCTCTTATTATGGGATTGACTGATTTGATTACCTTAAGAACAAAATCCAATTATGACAGCCATCAATTTGAAGTACCTTTCATTGCGGTCCTTTTTATCTTTCTTAACCTCTATAGCTCTTATAACAATGAAAGTAGTTTTTGTTCTGATTATTCAGGACTGATATTTTTAATTAAGTAAATTTAAGAGTGAAAAAAGTTATTGAAAAAATATGAGGCTTGAATTATCCCACATGCTTTGTATTCATTTGAATTATCATTTGATGGCATTTCTTCATGAGTTGCTTACTTTGTTCAATCTCACAAAAGCTGAAATGGCTATCAACAAATACTCCGTAGGTTTGGTTTACTCACCAAAGCTCCTGATCTAAAAAGTATGGATGTTTCATCACAGAGTGCATTACACTGCTTCCTATTTGGCTAATGTATGTATATCTATCCTATCTCTTCAAACTAAATTTATGGTGGAAAAGAGATATAGTATATTTCTTTTTCCTTTCAGAGCTTCTAATTATATAACATAGCAATAAGCACATAATAGGTGCTCAAGAAATAGTTATTAGAGATCATTTACTTAAGTACTTACAATTAACAATGGACTTCACCTCAACTGCTAAGTCATAAAGAAAAAGACCTATGCATTCTAAAACTCACAATACTTTTCTTAACCTCTATATTTTCTTTAAGGAATATCTAAGCTAATGTGCTAGAAATTCCTTCAAATGAGTTTTTCTAGAAAACATAAAATCATGGAAACAAGTTCATCTCCAAAGAAATGAGCCCCCAAAGGAACACAAGGACAAAGACATAAGAGTTTTGACTTCAAAACAGAGATAAACACATGCAAAGAAATTCCTAGGGGAGTGTCAGAGCCTGTTCGTGTGACATTGTAACAGTCTAAACAGTCCACTAAGCACAAATTTATATCTTAACTCTATGCCTGATAAATAATAGCTCAATTACAATACAGTCAACATTTAAAAGACTAAAAATAGACCCTTTGGCCCATTATAATGGTAACCCCTGTCTCTACCCTGAAGTCAAAGAACATATCACTTTTATAAAGGGAGATTCTTACAAAACCAATGTCTTTAGAAAGAGTAATATCTATACTTCAATGAGAAATGGCATATCAATTTCTTCAAGGACATCACATTTTATATATTATGTGTACGTTGCTCATATCCTTACCCACTACAGAAAACAAAAACAAACATTTCAAAATAAATCACTAAAATTCAGAATCTGATTTTCAGGTTCATGGACTAAATATTTTGTTTGTGAAGATTGCTGTTCAAATACAGCATTGGTTAAGGAGCAATGAAGCCCACTCTTCCAAACACAATATAAACTGAGGGGAAAAACATGTTTTGAGAAATTTTTGAAAACTTAAAATTGTAACATAATAGTGAAAAGAGCAATCAGAATATGGTCAGAAGAAACACATTCAAGTCTTCTCATTACTTAGTGAACTTAGATGGATAAGGTCTCTGAATTAAAGTTTTAAATCTGAAAAATAGAAATTTTATTTATCTCACACAGATTACAGGAATTTTATGAAAAAATATTTGATTCATATATACTTATTATACATAATTAACATGTTTACTTATATTTATAATATATAAGTATAGCATAATTATATATTATACATTTTCTCATTCATTGTAATTTATTAATGATGTATATTATAAATTATATCACTTATATGTATAAGTTTGTATACTACTGTAATTTATATGTGTCTATAATTTTCTTTGGAGTTTAGGGGAATAGTACTTAAAATGTTTAAAAATACTCAGGATGTAAGCTGCATCTGGCCAATCCGCTATATAGTACAAGGTCACTGTGTGGGAAATGGCAGGAACTAGATCTCAAAGCTCTCCTGAGCTCACGGCACATGAGTCTTTCTGACTTACGTTAAGTGGTAAGAAGCAAAGCTCCAGGTTCCTATACTGCTTGCTCTTCAGAAGTTTTTGCCCCTTAGTTGTAATTCCTTCAACGGACCCATGGGTTTACAGACAAGGGTGAGGATGAGAGGGTCGGTGACAAGTCAGGTCCTCATGCAGAAAGAGCCTGTGGTGTACAGGAGAGTGACACCAGTGCAGCAGAGAAGCCTTATGTCACCACAGTTAAGCTCCACTTAGCCACAGGATTTCTCTCCAAGCTCCTGACAGGGTCTTTGTGCAGGTCCCTGCAGAAAACGATTCACCTGCCCATCTGGCCTGATGAAGTGCAAGGAGGTTGTTTGCATCAAAAGAGAGAGCCTTAGAAAGTGGAAATAGTGAACAAAAGGCTGAATCCTGAGGATTACAAATGCTTTTGAACTCCCCTGAGAAGATCAGAACGAGGCCATGAAAGCTTTAATGCCTGCTCAAGCGATGCTCACCAGGCAAAGGAGGAAGGGTTGTGGTGGAGACACTGCTCAGAGGTTTGTGTTGGTGAGATCACACAATTGCAAGTCAGAGACATCAACAACAAATACCAGGTGCGTCTGAAGTATCAAAGCAAATAATATGACATCATGTTCTTTCCATCACTGCTACTATTATCATCCAAAAAATTCATAGCTCCAAATTAAATCCACCCAAAGTCCTGAGACCAGCCAGCAGGAATACTGCTTCCCCTTTGTAAATTCATGTCTGATGTGTTTACCAGACAGTTTTTACAGGACAGGCTTTCCCTTAACCATACTCAGGAGAAAACAAGGTGTAGTTTAGGATTTACCTTAAATGACTCCCTAAGTAACTAACCGCCTTGAGCATCTGTTTCTGGAGGACAATTACTTCCCTGGCCTCTGGAAATTACGAAGTCTGACAGTGCTCTGGTCGTGTACATTTGAAAAATGGATGCCTCACCTTTAAAGTCGAACCTCATTTTCCCATAACCACTCAACAAACTGCCTAGATTAGCATCTTTAGTATCAACTGAAGAGACTAATTTCCGATACCATGAGATGAGAAAAAAGTAAAATTCTTAACTGGGAGAATGGAGTGTCAGATTGAGGCTGTTCATTGTGAAGAGGAGGGAGTTTCTGTGCCTAGAAAGTGCAATATCTGTCTATGCCTGTAACAATCAGTCTTTTGTAATGTGAATGTGTTTCTGGTTCTGTCTTCTCACAGCACTGACATTGTACTTACTACTTAATATGTACTAAAAGCATGTTTAGTTTCATTTCAACCATATTTTGGGTCCCTTGATTGTCACATCATAGCTCTTAAATGAAAGTTATAAAAAATAAGAAATATAAAACATATACCTGGCAAAAAGAAGAAAGAGACACACAATTTTTCCCTGAGGATTATTTAATGATTAATAGAATTGTGTATTTTACAGCCAAATAATTTTGATTCAAAGCCTAGCTATGTATTTACTAGTGATGCAATTTGGGCTAATTTACTGTTTCATTTTTCTCAGCTGTAAGAAGGACAATGATGATAATACCAGGACATACCCCCTTAGTTTATTGTGAGAATAAAATAAGTTATTTGATGTAGAAGGTTGAAAACATTTGCCAACTTACTAATCTGCTAACATTTGGTAAATGTTTACTATGTCACTGTTACAAATTCTACTAAACTTTTGATTCCTAAGCTTTCTTTTTTGACCAGACAATGACTGAGAAATGATCGCAAGTGTAAATGCTGTAAGTGGCCATCTGAACATTTAAAAGCCCAATCATTTATATGATAGATACAACTATTTAGAGATGAGAAGGAAAAATTGCTGACTTTAAAGTTAGTCTTGAAGCAAGCCACAGAAATTGTCCATACAAACCTAACCTGCTCTGAGAAAAGCCTAATTAGGCAATTTCATCATGGGTGAATATCCTAAATTTACACAAATTAAAATGGCTACATACTAAGTGAAAATATATTCTTATAGGACCACTGTCACATATGAAGCACACCATTTACTGAAACACTGTAATGCAACTCTTAACTATATTTTGTGAGCAGAGTGGAGAATGAGGATGATGATTCAGATAATTTAGAAGGCAAGGGTCCAGGCTAGGGGAAAATCTTTTTACTCCAATTTTCTAACCAAGCTAAGTTTGCTAAATACTTTAAACTCAGTCTAGGAAGGCAGAGATTTTGAAAATGGTTAAGTACTGTATCTAAAAAGTAGGTCCAAGTATAACAGTAAAATTGAATTTAAGCGATGTTTTCGTAACTCAGGCCACTTCATTCAGGTAAGTTTATCAAGATAGCTTTCATACAGACTTCATGGCAGCCATGAGAACACCAAATAAACAACTGAAACACAGAACAATCAGCACATTTTCTAATCACCCTGCCCAAGCTAGAAAGAGTCTTGTAGACTGATTAATTTAACTAAAGTCCGAAACAGTTTAAAGAAGTCTGATTCAGATGTAATAAAAATTTATTGGCATTGCTGAATTCTCAGATGTCAGCTGCTTTAGCATGCCCTGCACTTCAAACCCTACTTGAAGACCAAATTACTTTCTACCTGGAAATACATTTTCAGAAATCATAGTTAATAATCAGGGGCTGTTGTTTTCATGGCCTTTCTGATGCCAACTTCTACAGCCTTCATCTTACCTTAGAGTGTAATTCATGATCTTCTTTTAAGAGACTGAGATCACAATCCATAGAGCAGGGATCAGTTTTATGAGAAACACTCCCTGGGGTTAAAAACAAAAAGGTGGGAAAAATATATTACAGATTTGCACTCCAGAGGATATGTAAGCTTACACTGCTGAAATCTAAGAGCTTATATAAAGCCTGACAAATGGGGATAAAAGAATAAATTCTAAAAGCACCAAGCTGTTCCATGTCCCCAGTTTTAATTCAGTCAGTTTAGGAACTTCAAGTAGGAGTCAGCTACCAGTCACATCATGGTGATGCAATTGATAAGCAGAAGCTCTTTCTGATCTGCTTTCCTACCCTCTTTCAGAGAGGATTCTCTATCATCAGCTACATTTCTGGGACTGTTTCCAAAGAAACTCCCCTATACCTTGTATGGATGGTCCCATATGAAGCACTGAGGTGACAGAATTTTGTTTTCTGCCTGCATCCAGTGCTCCTCACCTGAGCCACCTTTCTCATATCACCCACAACTAACAGGCATAAGGGTTCCTGAGGCTCAGCAATGTTGACATTTTGAACTGGATTACTCTTTGAGGTGGTCCTGCTCTCTGTATACTGAATTCCAGTAGCACCCAACTCTTCCACCCCACCAAAAATATCCCCAGACATTGCTGAAGTCCTCTGGGGGCAGAAAGAACCCGTTTTGAGCACTGTTTTAGGTTACAGACTCCTTGTAGACAAGTGTCTTGTTCATCTTTGTTTCTCCTACAGTGTCTAACATACACAAGATACTTTCTCAGTAAATGTTTTTTGAAAGAAATATAAGGAAATAAATAAAAATGAAGATATCATAAAGGCAGGTATTACTATAGCTTTATGCCTCCCAAGTCATTAGCTGGACTTCTTACATCTGTGAACCCATGTGACAAGGTCTAGTTACTGGATCTTGTGACAAATATCCTGCTCTAGAAGTTGCTACAGCTTGGAAGGCTTCAGAATAGCAGGAGATAAGAGTGCTGACCTGATAGTTTTATTTTGTTTTGTTTTGTTTAAGAAAAAAAAGACTCAGCAGTCAAAGTCTTTTTTCTTCCACCTTTATTTCTTCCCAGGGTTAAATGCTGCCATCTCCTGCCATTTGGAATTTTCCTAATTGGGTATTTTAAATGAGACTCTTAACAGAGTAAAATTTTGATGACAGTATTCCATGCCCTCATGTCAAAGCTTTGGGAATCTTTTCATTCCTAAGGAGGATTCCTACAGCCTCTTGCTTCTCAGCCTTGGCCTTTGTGGCTCATTCACTGAGGAAGGGGATGGTTTCATTCTGTGTTTTGACACTGGCCCCAGTGGACTATGCCTAGGCAAAGGTAGACACCAGGAAAAGTCAGATGGGGGAGGCATCCACTTGACACTGCAGATTGTTGATATGGGATTGTGTAAATCCCTGGAAGAGCCACTTTACTTTGAGTCAAAAGTAGAATTTGTTGCTAGATAGGTTAATATGGTCAAGATCAAGATGAGAAAGGGAAGAGAGGACAAGGAAGTGGAAGAAACATTTTTATTTAAGTTTTAAATATATTATTCTTTTTAAATCCTTATAACATACATTTTCAGTATACAATTGCTAGCTGGAAAAACAAATATGAGGTAGTAATGGAATATATATGTTAGTCTTTTCTGAAAACCCCATATATATGTGTTTACTTCACATACACACACACACACACACACACACACACTGTTAAACTAGTTATCATTACACTATTTGATGAGTTTGGAAATTGAGACTCATATCAAAGATCTTCCCCCAAATCGAACAGCTTATTAGCAACAAAAGTTAGTCCCAACTCTGCTTGACTTCAAAGCCTATGTGTTTAGCCTTTCTGTTGTTTGTTACTTGAGAAACTGCACCCCATTTCCTACTTACACACACTTTTAAACATTGGATAATGCATTTATTTTTTAATGCTGCTGGAACACATTACTACAAATGTGTGGCTTAAAGAAAAACCCATGTATTATCTCACATTTTTTGTGGCTTGGAAATCTGGGCATATCATAGCTCAGTTGGTTTCTCTACTTAAAAGCCTCACAAGGCTACAGGCAGTGGATTGGGCATGGCTGCAGTTCTAATCTGTATCTTGGGATCTTCCTCAGGCACGCTGTCACTGGTAGAATTCATTTTCTGCTCTCACTTTCCACGTAGCTCCATCTACTTTCAAGTCAACAGCAGGAGGTTGCGTTTCTTACATGCTCTGAAGCTCTCCAATTCATCTTCTGCTACTAGCCTAAGAAAGCTTTCTGCTTTTAAAGGCTCTTGTGATTAGATTAGGTTCACCCAGATAATCTCCCTCCTAATGTGAGAATGTTACGAAGATTACAGCTTGGACATCTTTGGGACCCATCTTCATAATTCTGTCTACAAGGAACAATTTTTGATTTAATGAGATTCTCACACTTGTGTATTAAAATGTAATGATGTACATATTTGGGTAATAAAGTTCCTATCAAAGAGATCAACTCCTAAAAGTCTAACATTTTCTTTGTTCTCATGTAAAATATTATTTGTTCAAAAGCTGATTTTCCTGGAGATAGAGGATTTTAAATGAAATAAATCATGCCATGCTGCATTAGTTACCTTTCCCCTCTCTAGAACAAAACACCCAACACCCCCAATTTAAAGGAGGAAAGGTTTGTTTTGGCTCACAGTTCCAGTGGATTCAGTCTATGGTCAGCTGGATTAAAGGCATAAACAGCAGAGCAGAAGAGCAGGGAAGAGGAAAACAATTCATCAAATATTGGCCAGGAAGCAGAAAGACAAGGGAGAACCCTCACTTAAATTATGTTCCAGTAGCTCACCCATATAACCAGGCCCAAACTCCAAACATGAGACTTTTGGAAAACACTTTAGATCCAAACCATAACACATTTGCATTCATAAACTTGTGTTTTTCATTTAAAAAGAAATCTTAGTTATATCAACTAGTCATAAGATACAAATCTTTTTTCTTAAAAGTGAGGTTTTTGTTTCCCTTGATCCCCTCTCAAATTTTCTTTCCACTGTTACTTAACTCCTGTCCTCCCCACATAACCATTTTGTTTTCTCCGTGCTCATACAACAAGATACATACACACTGATGTATACATTTATACATTTTGTTCTTCACTGAAAAAAAAGGAGATAACATATTGTAGATGTTCTCCTATATCCTTCCTTATTCAATAGTATCTGATGGAATTTTCTTTAAGTCAACAATTTTATCTCTAATTTATTCTTTTCTAGCAGTCATATAGTATTATACTAAAATTGTAGCATAATTTATTTAACTATTCCCTACTGATAAACATTCACTTTCTTCATTTTTATTTTCCTACCAAAATGAATATTACAATAAAATCCTTGAATGTATGTTCATCTATACTGTTTCTATTTTTATTTCAATGGATAGATTTTCAGCGTTGAATTGTTGGATCAAAGAATTTGCATATTTTCAATTTTAGTGGACATTGGAGATAGCTTTTTTAAAGCTACATTTTGATAGGCAATTTATAAGAAAATCTATTTCTCCAAATCTTTGTCAGAAATAGATCACTTATAACATAATATTACTAGATTATAATCATAGAGTGTGACTTCTATTATTAAATTTCTTATATCTCCCTCACTATATAAAAATCTTGTTAGTTTTTATATTCAATAGCTCTGTTATTTGGAGCACATAGACTGTGTCACTATCACATTTTTGTCCTAACTCTACATTCCAAAATGCCTTCTTTTACTATTTAGATCTTCCTAAACCTTAAATGCTCATTTGTTTGACATTGACACTGCTTCTCCAGCTTTACTGTTGTTTTAATTTTCTGGTGTCACTTGCTTGACTTGTAGGTACTCAACTTTTTTATCATTTTCTTATGCGTGCATACCGTAAGCACTATATGATCATATTTTACTTTTAACAGTGCATTTTACTGGAGGAATTATTGTATTATTATAAAAGTAACATTTTATTTCCTGTTTATTTTATGTTTTTATTTTCTCCTTACATTTCTTTGTTTTGCTTGTTAGCTTGTTGATACTCATTTCTTTTTTATTTCTCCTTCATCTTCTTTTTTAGGGGGGGGACAATGTTGGGGTTTGAACCCTGGGCCTTTATAATGGGCTACATCCACAGCCATATTTTATTTTATTTTCTACAAGGTGCCATGAAGTCAGTAAATCGCCCAGGCTGGGCTCAAACTTGTGATCTCCTTGTCTTAGCCTCCTAGAGTGCAATGATTACAGCTGTGTGACCAGATCTTGATGGGATCAACAGCATTTATTTGCATGATAGATAAGAGATAAATACCCAAGACTCAGAAACATAGAAGAATGTAACGAAGCTCAACCTCTATTCTCATGTTTTTTTGCCTCTGGAGTTGTTATGTGTGGTTCTGGAGAAGTGAACCAGGACCTTCTTCCTGAGCTACAACTCTAGACCCCCTCATACATATTTTTTTTAAATTCTGAGACAGGATTTCACTAAGTCACTAAGTTTCCCAGTCTGGGCTGGAATTTAAGATCTTTCTACCTCAACATCCCAGAGTTTTCTATTACAGGCTACACCACCACACCTGGCTCTGTTCCCAATTTTTAGGGAAGGAAATTTCTAGCTGAAGGAAACTGTGGGCAGGGTAAGGCTCTAAAGGTGTTGGGAAAATTTTTTGTTATTACCCTAGACAAGACATACTATACGAATCAATAATTTAAGACTGGAAGCAGGTGCTAAAACACAAGAGGACTGAGGACTCACCACCAAACTCCCTCCATATGGTCCTTCACCTCTTCACTCCAACCCTTCAGGATGTGTCCGGTAAAAGGAAAGGGGAGGGACTATCTCCTTCCCTGCAGTTTCAAAACTTTGGATCTGATGAGAACATTACCTGGACTTTACTACTGAAAACCATAGATTACCCCTGGCTAATTCCAAACTACTTTAATAGTATTAATATTCTTAAAAACAAATTATTGAGTCACTTTCTTGAACTATCCAACACCAGCAACTTAAAGGAGGAGAGTTTTATTATGGATCACTGTTACAGCCCCTGATTGGCTGGCCCCAAAGCAGAAAGTACATGGTGGAAGGACCTGATGAAGGAAATGTACTCACGTCATGACTGCCAGGAAGCAGAGAGTGCAGGGAGGAGCCAGGGAAGGAGATGCACCCTTCCAGGTCACCCACTCAGTGACTTGCCTCTTCGGATTTGTCCCCACCTCCTAAAAATACATTTAACTATGGATTTATCAGTGGATTCCCACTCATGGGACTAGCACCCTTATGATCCAATCACTCCCCAAACACATGAGGCTTCCCAGGGACATCACAAAATCAAACCATAACATTCCCCTTGCCTCCCAAAGACTCAAGGAAAACTCAGCTGTGAGTGCCTGTAAAAATCTGAGCCATATGCTCAAGTATAATCATGGCAATGACCCACTTCTCTGCTACCAAAATCTGTCTTACTCACTTTTCTTGAGCTGAGACAAAAGACTCGACACCCACAACTTAAAGGAGGAGAGGTTGGGCTCGTAGTTACAGTCCTTGATTAGTTTGCTCCATGGCAGAAATGGTATGGTAGAAGGACCCGAGTGGAGGAAATCTGCTCATGTGATGATGGCCATGAAGCAGAACCAGAAAGGAAGAGCAGAGAGGGAGAGACACATGTCCAGGCCATGCTCCTGGGACCCTGTTCTAGTCGAGACCCACCTCCTAACAGCACACTCAGCTACTGAACTTATGAACGTATGACACTTTGTGGGGACATTCCAGATCTACACCGTAACAAGCTATAATTTATATACAATCAAATCTACACATATTACATGCACAGTTCAAAGAGTTTTGACAAATGTGTGCACCTATGTAACTTTCCCACAAGCAAATATAAAACGTTTTGTATTAGACAAGATATTTCTTGCCTGACCTTTGCCTGGCCCCTATTCTCTCTATCCCTATGCACACACACACACACTCACACACACTCACATATGCACTCTCTTAGCAAACAATGATCTGATTTCTATTGGAGTACATCAGAATTCAGTTACAATTCTTACTCATCTAATAATGTAGAATTTGTTGCATTATTTCTGATTTTTTCCACTAAGAATAATGTTTTGAGAATCATCTGATTATTGTTTGGTCATGAATTTTATTACTCTTTTATGCTGTGTCGCATTCCGTTATGAATAAAGTGCATTTTATCAATTGATTCATAGATAAATACTTGAGTTCTTTATTAGTTATGATTGTAATGCTTCTATAGAAATTCATGTCCAAGTCTTTCTTAATGATGTATGTTCTCACATCTCTTGAGTAAACAGACTAGAGTAGTATTGCTAGGCCACTTGACTAGCATTTATTTAATTATGAACATGACAGTTTTCCAAAGTGCTTGTACTATTTTATACTCCAACCAATAATGTATGGAAGTATCCTCCAAGTCATTATTTTTTGGTCAGTTTCATTTCATGAATTTTTAACCTATCATTCAGTGCATATTTGAGATTGTTGTATCTTCTTAATGAAGTACCCCTCAGCTTTATCTTAAAGATTACACTCATTCCTAATTTAGGTATTAATGTAGGTATACTAGCTTTTCTATGTGTAATGTTTCCATGGTGTATATTTTTCTGTGCTTTCTCTTTCAATGCATTTTTACATTTGTATATATATTACATATCTTATAGACAACATACAGTTAATATTGCTTTTTCATCCACACAGGCAGCCTCTGTTTTTTAATTAAATTATTTAGTCTGGAGTAATTCACATAATTATTTATATCATTAAATTTTTCTACCTCCTTGCTATTCACTTTTGTTTTATCTCTTTCGGCTTTTTTCTTTTGTGTAGTCTTTCTTGCCTTCATTTGGGTTACTCACATTGGGTTTTAACATTTTATCTTATTTTTTTATTATTTTTAGATTCATACTGTTTTCTACTCTAAAATTTAAGTCTATTTAGAGTAAATGTTATAGAAATTCACACTTCACACCTGACAGTCGCAATTGTTTTACAAATGTAACAACCTTGCAGTTCCCATTCCCTCATTCTTTGAGCTGTGCCTGTAATGTCTTTTATCTGTACATGATTAATAATCACACCTTATAATGCCATTTTATTTAAACAGTAAATCAAAAATAAGCAAAAGTATTTTTAGAAAAGATTCTTATTTACATACATATATTTCCCAATCTTGGCATTTCTCCATCCCCTGTATAGATAATCTTGTATCATTTTCCTTCAGATTGAGAAATGTTCTTTAACTTTTCAATGTGCCAATATGCTGGAAAAAATTCAGCATTCTTTCATTTGATAATATCATCTTCAATTTTTATAGAATAGTTCTTCTAGACCCAGAATTCTCACTTGATATTTTTTTCATCACATTAAATGCATCATTGCATTGGCTCCCGGTCTTCAAGTTTTTAATAATGTCATGCATTTTACAGCACTGCTTCATTGTCCTTTTGTTTTGTTTTGTTTTCCTAGTCTCACGATTTTCACTTTAGCTCCATGTTCAGCAATTTAACTATAATATGCCCACACCTGGTGCCCTTTGTATTTATTCTGCTCAGGTTCGCTGGAGATAGTTAAACTATAAGTCATTATCTTCAGAGTGACTACTCAGAGTACAAGACATAGATCAAAAAGATTCTTACAAAGAAGAAACAAATAACACAAAACTTTCTTTTCAATAAACTAAGATAAACTATAGTATAAATGAAACAATTTAGTATATATATTAAAATATTTTTAAAACAACAAAACACGTAATTTGGGGAAGTATTTGAACGTCAACCTACTTCCTACTTATCTCTCTTTTATTTTGTGTTCTCTCTCTCTCTCCATATACATATAAATATATATATATAAAACATATAAGAGAAACCATGCAATATTTGAGCTTGTGTGTAATATTTTAAGCTTGTGTGTCTGACTTATTTCACTTAATATTATGTTCTCAGGTTGCATTAATTTACCCATGAATGCCTCAAGTTGATCTATCTTTATTGCAGTGTAGTACTTCATTATATATAAATACCACATTTTCTTATCCATTCATCTGTTGCTGGACATATGTCCTGCAGTGTGTTAACTATTGTTATTCTCTTATTATTTTGTTATTAAATTTTGCTTTATTTTTTCAAAAAATAAAATATAAAAATTCTAAGTCAATACATTTAAACAATTTGGCAATTTTCAGTAATTACTTTTTAAACACAATATATATTTTCTTCCATTTTAGGACTCCTCCGTCTACCTCTCCCATTATATATATGTCGAACATGTGATGCTACCTCATGAGGTTCTGAGTCTCCATTTTTTTCCATTTTTTCCTTTACTTTAGATTGGTTAATTCTATTGTTCTGTCTGTAGGTTCACTATTTACATCTTCTATCATTCTAATTAACTGTCCATCCTATACAATGAATTTCTCACTTTATTTGTTCTGTATTTGGTTACTTGCTTTTCATAATTTTAATATCTATGCTGGGATGCCCTAACTATTCACTTATGAAAATTATATTTCTCCTTATTTGAAAGTATTTTCTTTAAATTTGTGACTATATTTATACTAAATGTTTAAAATAATTTTCCTTGATAAATTTAAGATCTGAATCATCTTGGAGTTATTTTATATACTTTTTTCTTTTCTTATAAATATAGTTTATATTTTCTTGTTTTCTTACTTGTTTATTAATTTTAAATTGTATAATGGACATTGTAGAAGGCTTTAGATTCTGTTTTCTTCTTCTGAAAAGAGTTGACTTTTTGTCACATGCAGCTCACTTACTGGTTTCTCTGCTTAAACTTACGTAGGTTTTTGTTACATTAGATTTGTGAAGGCACAGAAAGTCCAAGTTGCTTTAACTTGACAGAACCAACCTCAAAACTCCAACTCCTCTAATTATTTTTTTCTAGGCTTGTTTTGGAGTTTCTTTAGGCAGGTTTAGGGTAAGCCTCTCCAGAGTATAGTCTTTATTCCTAATGAGCAAAGTCTTGATTCCTCAATTTGCTGTCCAAACTGATAATTGACATATGAGCAACCTCTCCTGGCTGGGCTTGAACTGTATTTGTGTTCGAACCTTAGAATTTTGCTTTCAGGTCCATAAGGGTCAACAGAAAGTAGTTCCTGAGCAAAATCTCAGTAAGTTTTCCTACAGTTAGGTACAGCACACCACTCAGTCAAGGACTTATGGAAAAAATCTTAATATTGACATTTCTCTGCTTTTTGTTCTGCTCTGCAGATTCCAGATGCATCAGTGACCAGGATGCTAATTCTGGCTTTTCAGTGGAACTTACTCTGCTTGGACTCCATTTCACTGCTCCACAGTTCAAATACCGTGTCCAAGTAGACAGCCATTCCCTTCTAAGTCACATTAGTTTTTATGGTTCTTGATGCTAGTGCCTCAAAACAGTTTCTTCATTTATTTTATCTACTTTAATGGTGGAGTATAGCAGATGAGCTAGTACAGTACCAGCTATCTTACCATAGTTAATAGTGGAAGAGGCAATATTGTTTAAGTTTTTAATTAAAAAGTTGAAATGAATGCATCAATTTGTTATGGGCCAACTAGCCCCCATGTTATGTATTGGCAATAAAAATGTAGTGTAATTATTTTCAAAGTACATTTTGTTTTATGAAACTATAGCTATTTTATTAAACTATCAAATTTTCTTATATTGAGAAAAAGATAAAATGTTTATAAATAATAGTAACTTGCTCATGTCTTTGGAGTATATCAGCAGTATCACCCAGAAAAGAATAAATGAAACAGTCATATTTTTAATAATACATGAAGTACACAGGAAAACACTTGTCAAAATTGTATAATGTTATACTATGCTATCTCTATATAAATGCTTATGTTTATAAAAGTGTATTTTCCCTGCATTTTGTTAATCTTTTTTTTACTTGGCATATTTTTAATGGTTTTTCCAAATGACCTTTGCAAAATTAATCAAGGATCTGACACTGTCCTTTGGAGAAATACAAGAAAGAATGCTGCTTATAATAACTTTTGCATGAAAAACAGTCAGAAAATGACAAAACTGAGAAAACATTAATACTGAAAAAAAATTAAAGCTTGGAAGTAGAATCAACTGAAAAATGTTGACTTTTTGTCAGTAATATTTTTATGGGTCTCTGAAATCCCATTTTCCTTTTATTTTCTATCCCATTGTTTTATTACTTGAGATCAGATAGATTTTTCAAAGCAATTTGCTAAGTAAAATACACCACATTTTCTCAAGAGCTCTAACAGTGAGAAGCATCTCAAATTAAAGATTAATAAAATGTACAGAAAATGTGTGTAAAAAATATAAATACAAAGAACCTAGGAAAAATGCCTGCAATTAAACAAGATGGGAATCTGAAAAGAAATTAAATTTAGTTATAATACATTTCCTATTCTTTTCTTTGAGAAAATTACTACTGAAGTGAGGCAGTTCCCCCCACCCCCCGTAATTTAAATGTTAAGCTGCCAGATGTGTGTCTCATGCTTGAAGAGTCGAAGCTTTGCATTATTTAGCATATTAAGAATCACAGAATTTTAAAAAGGGCTCCTTTATTGCCTGGAGGTTCCAATTAAGTAAACCTTAGCCTGGTACATTTAAAACTTGCAATACATGAGATTTGGCTCCATTCTCCCAACCAGTCAAGTCACATCTATATAATAATATGGAAAATCTTTGAGATGATATAATTTTTCTTTTGCTCGAGGAATTAAACCTATCTATTATTTTAAGAAGTTTTTAATAGAGGCCAGTAATCTAGGAGACAACTAAGGATTAAAATACTTTTTAATCATTGCCAGTTGCTTTTCCTATTTATACCAAAGACTGCAGGTTTCATAGCAGTAGTTTCATCATATCCATCTCATTCTTCTTCCTTACTCTTGCTGCTGCTTCTACTACGATTGTCATTGTTCTATTCCTGTGAGACAAGGCAATTCTAAGAAGCAACAAGAAGGTCATCATTTTAGAATCAATATTAAGTTTTTGTGTGTTTGTAAGCCTGTTGGTGAAATTTCTGATCATACAGCATTTACTAGTTGCCCTTTCAGCAGTTTGTGGAATTTTAGCAGCTAAACTGAAAATCATAATCAAATGGAAGTTCTGGCAGAACACAACATTCATAAATCATACCCTTAAATACAGGGGTTTTTTTGCCATTTTAGAAAATGTCAAAGGTGTCAACTCTGTCCAAATATACCGCTTAACAGTGACTATTTTAGTAAATTGACTTGAAATACATTCAGCTAACTGACAGTTAGAAGCACATAATCTAGTTCACAGTACAAATGAACAGTTTAAAGGCCACAATAAGCACCAAACTACAAATTCCCCATAACAGGTTGCAATGACTGTGTGTGCAATTACAGGCCAAAATCCTAGTATTAATGCATGTATCTATATCAGAAATAGTTATTCGAAATTTTTGAAATGTGCTATTTTTATGTCTACATTCTAGCTAAGAAAACAAAAACAGTTTGACTACATTCAAAACTAGTAGTCAAATATGCAATTGAAAATATTAACAGTGAATAAACTAAAAATTACACAAATGCAAATAATAATTTGACAATGTTCTGAGCTATTGACACAACTTGATCCTATAAATAGTAACTTCATGGATCTTGCAAACAAAAGAGATGAATGTTAGCCATAAGAAGAAACAAGAATTATCTTGTCTTCAGAGGAAAAACAAATGAAAAAATTAATCTCCAAAAAGTTTAACTGTTCATAAAGTATGATAAAATTGGAGCTTAAGACTGGCTAAGATAATTCCCTCCAAAATCCAAGAGCTTAGTAAAAAGTAGATTGTATTTAATACTTTATTAACAGGTGTCTTAGTCATTTTCCTCATTGCTGAATCACAATACTTGACACCCACATCTTAAAAGAAGAAAGGTTCATTCTGGCTCACCTTTCAGAAGTTTCAGTTCATGTTTGGCAGGCTCTGAAATTACATGACGGAAGGGTCTGGGTAGAGGAAAGCTGCTCAAGGCGTGGCTGTCAGAAAGCAGGGCATGATGGGAGGAGCTGGGGAGGGAGATGCAGCTTTGCAGTTCAGCCCTGCAGCAATGGGCCTCTCAAGACAAGGCCCACCCTCCCATGAAGAAAGCTACAGTTCCCCCATTGTCCAGTACTCTTCAAAGCCCCACCCATGAGTCCCAGGAGTGGACAAAGCTTCTGGTGATATTCTTGATATAAATGATAATAACTGATTTCCTACAAATGTTAAAAAGCTTAATGGTTTAAGATGGTTGGAAATGTTTTCATATTATTAACAGCAATAGTGTAACCAAATCATTCCTACATCCAGTTGATCTAAGCTACAACATTTCCACATGGATTTTCAAAACACAAACACTTTGGTATCACTTATGAATATCAGGAGTTAGTTGATAGGGAATAATACATTATACAATATTTTTAGATTGCAAAAACATTTGCATATATTAGTTATTTTATTCAAGTTATTTTAATTTTATGGACAGTACAGAATGGCAAATATTTTTACCATCAGTCCAATAGCAACTTTTGAATATTTTGCATTTGTAAGATGAAAAAATAGATTCATACATTCATGCCTTGCCTAATAAAATGTTATTATAATGTAAGAACAGAAATACACTTGGATTTTTTTCCTAAGAACCATCTTTAAACATCACCATTTCTGTCATACATATGAATAGTCTATCCTCTTATGAAAATCAGCTTCTTTTTCCCTTATTCTAAAAAATATTAAACTTTCCATCTTAAGCACAATGAAAGAATCCAGAAATTTTAATAAGTTGCTCATGTGCTTACCCTGGTTATCATCAATTAACACTTCCACTGAATTTAGAACATCCAAAGCTATAATAATAAATGATTTTACTCACTAGTTAGTCCCTATTGCTAAGAGAAGATAACAGAGAGGGATAGAGGAAGTTGTTGCCCAATATCACAATTAAGAAGGGTGTAAACATAGCCAAGTATATTATGGAAATCAACTTAATAACACAGAGGTGATTTCCTGAGCATCTACTGTATACTAATATTCAAGTAGGGCCTGTTATCTCCCAATTATAGGTGAAGAAACAAAGAGATTAAGGAATTTCACAAAGCACATTATATAATAGAGTCAAGATCTGAATTTAAGCCCTTCTGCCTCCCATACCCAAGTTCTATTCCCCACTATATCTGCGGTTGCTTTAGTTCGCTCTGTGGATCTTTTGTTGCACAGTCTCAGTAGTTAGACAGCAATTAGGGCTGCAGGATGATTATCTTGATTATCTTAAAGTGAAACTTTTTGGCAGAGAAAAAAACCACACACACACACACACACACACACACAACTGTGATTCAACAAGCTAACTGCAGATTTTTAGCTGTTTGTGCTACAAGGAAAAAAAAAATACTAAAACCCTGCAGAAAATAATACTAACAGCCAACACTGTTGAATTCATAGTACATACATCATGCTTCACAACTTTCAAACTCTCAAATTGGCTACCAAGTTAAAATTATTTTTCAAAAGCTGCTGCAAAACACTTTAGCATATAACAAAATCTACCAGTTAAAATTTACCTTCTTCCTCGAAGACATTACAGTAAGTAAAATGAGTTAAATACTATATAATTCTCCTTAAATGAAATGCCCACAGTAGACAAATCCAGAGACAGAAAGCAGGATAGAGGTTACTATGGGCTGGAAGGAGGGAAATGGAAAATTATTATTTAATGTGTTAGTGCTTCGATTTTGCAAGATGAGAAAGTTCTGGGGATGAATAATGGCGATGATTACACAGCAATGTAAACATAAGTAATACCACCAAACTGCACACTTGGACATAGTTAAAATGGTAAATTTTATGTTGTCTTTACTTTACCACAATAGTTTTTTAAATTCCATATTCCTCAAGCCCTAAGTAAAATGCTAAAAATCTCTTTAAATACTATAGGGCCCCAAGTAAGCACAAAATACAAGTAAACAAACAAAACAGTAGGAGGATTTCCAGGCAGGAAAAGATGGTGCCATACACTCATTTCTCTCTTGTGCTTCTCGTTCAGTACAGCCATACACTCTGGAGATGGCACACAAGAGTCAGTCAAAGGAGACTTCTAGGCAGTGCCCGGAAATCCCAGGCCTACAGCAACTGCACAGGGCGGAGCCTCTTATGACCCAACATCAGAGGCCACTCAGATTTGCACCTCTTGATTCTCCTGAGGCTCACTGAAGCAAGCTGCTCTGACAGTACCAGGTTAGTCTGCAGGTGAGAAGGACTCTCCTGTCCTGCTGCCCTGATGTCACCTCCCACAGAGACCACAGGGGCCCAAGTGATACGTTCAGGGGGTTCACAATGCAACTGCCTGGCCCAGACGACATTTAACATCCTGAGACCAAACTGTCTTCCTCCACCCAGGGGCAAGGGGAATCCCACCTACAGGAGCTGATCTGTCCCCTCAGGTATCTCCAGAAGAATCCCAGTGAGAACCCCAGAAACACAAGTTGAATCATGATCAGTATCTTTCAAGTGCTGAAGGAAAAAATAACCCGTCAAACACAAATTCTACATCTAATGAAGGGAAAAGTACATTCTCAGGTAAAAGAAAACTGAAAGCAAAATTGTCACTAGCAGACTTACCCTTGAAGAATGGCCATGGGAAATTACTCCAACAGAAAGGAAATAGTAAGTGAAGGAATCCTGGGACGTTTGAAGGAAAGAAGAAAAACAGGAAGAGCATCAAACATTAGTTGGTATTATTAACTATCCTTTCATGTGTTTTATAAATCATACTTGATGATTGTAGCAAACTTTGTAATGCCATTCATGTCTTATTCAAGAATATTATATGGAAAATGGGGCAGCAAGATGTCCACAACTGAAGGGATAAAATGCTGAGGGTAGGACACTGTGATGTCATATATGAAAATCGAGTTCTTAGGTGATTCTTTCACTTTGTAAATGCCATAGAGTATACTCACACAAACAAGGTTGGCTGTAACATCATTAAGCAATCTATTCTTATGGTATCATTGTTAGTTATGTGGTCTTTTCTTAACCAGAATATTATAACCTGCCACATGACTGTATTTTTATACGCACAGCAACCACTAGGAAAACCACACAGACACATGCTAAAACTGTAATCAAGATGTAATCCTACATGTTGGTGCACGCCTGTAATCCTAGCACTCAGGAGGCTGAGGCAGGAGGATCACCATGAGTTTGAGGCCAGCTGGGCTCTAGCAGTGAGTTCAGAGCCAGCCTGAACTATGAAGGGAGACCTTGCCTCAAAAAAAAAACAAAACATGGGAATCCTAAAACTTGTTCAAGTAATGCACAGGAAGATAAGTGGAAAAGAAGAATGAAAAGTAGATGAAAAAACTGAGAAAAAAAATATTAAAATGCCAAACTTATTCCCCACCATATCAATAATTACCTTAAATGTAAATAACCTAACTTTTCCAAATAATGGGCAAATATTGTCAAAATAACCTAACTATATATTATTTATAAGAAACATACTTCAAATCCAATGGTATACATAAATTGAAAGTGAAAAATGAAAAAAAGAAATACTATGCAAACCATAATTTTTTAAAAACAGCATTGCCTATGTTAATAGATAAAACAGACTTCAGAGAAACAGATATAGAGAACATTATATAATGATTATATAATGATTTAATTATTAAACTACCAGTAAATACTGGTACCAATCTTAAATAATGATGCACAAACAAAAGAGCCTTAAAAATGCACGAAGTGTAAACTGATAAACTGATAGAGCCGAAAGGGGAACAGATAAATCCCCAGTCAGAATTAAGGATTTCAACACTCTTCTTAATAAATGATCAAACTACTGGACAGAAAACCAGCAAAGATATAGATGATCTGAACAATACAACACAATCCACAAGCAAAATACAATCCACACACACCTTACAGATATGTACACACATATACACATATGCTAAGCATTTATCCAACAACAGCTCAATGCACACTTCTTTCAAGTGCTCACAGATGACTCACAAATATGTCTTAGGCCACAACACAAAAGTCATCAAATTTAAAAGGTCTGAAGTCATATAGAATATGTTATGGGACCATAATGAAATAGAACTAGCAATCATTAACAGAAAGATTAGCAGAATGCTTTTAAATTGTTGAAAATTAAACAATGTGTTTCTAAGTCATCTATAAGTTAAAGAGAAATGAAAACAACTAACATGAACAGTAGCAGCTAAACCAGTGCTGAGAAGAAAACTGATAGCACTAAATGTTTACATCAGAAATAAAGAAAACCAATAATTTAAGTTCTCAGCTCATGAACCTAGAAAAACATGAAAATAAATCTGAAGCAAGTAGAAGGAAAAAAATCATAAGAATAGAAATCAATGGAATTAAAAACCAGAGAACAATAGAGAAAATAAACAAAACAAAAACTGGCTCTTAAAAAAATCAGTAAAAGTGATAAGCTTCTAGCAAACCTGATAAAAAGAGAGAAGATACAACTCACCAATATCAAGAATAAAATGAAATATCATATCATTGTACAAGGTAAAATCAAAATATATGATAATATTTAAATTCCAAAACATTTATTACAGTAAAAGACATATTGTCATGAATCCCAATCAAAACAGAGAGAAATAAGTATGAAAATAGAAAAGACAGAGGTAAGTCCACCAAACTGATTTTTAAGAAAAGTGCAAAGGTAATTCAATGGAAGAAAGATAGCCTTTCCAACAATTGGTGTTGGAGCAATTAGATATTTTTATGGAAAAAGTTAATCTAAGCATCCTTATATTTTAAAAAAAACCTCAAAATGTATTCACTTTTAGGACGAAAATAGGAGAACGTCTTTAGGATCCAGGACTAAGTAAAATGTTCTTACACATGAAACCCAAAGTGTGATCCATAAAAGGAGAAACTAATAAATTAGAAAGAGTAAACATCATTGTTCTGGGAAAGACTCCATGAAAAAGAAAAGAAGGAAGCTAACAGACTGGCTGGGGAAGAGTGTTGAGTGGATCGCTATGGACAATAAAAATATTGTCCTTTGATGTCAACTTTTTTGTGGTACTAGGTACTGAACCCAGGGCCTTCATACTGCTCTACATTCCGCAGTCCTTTTAATTTTTGAGACAGGATCTCACTAACTAAGTTGTCCAGGGTAGCTGTAAACTTGCAATCCTCCTGCCTGAGCCTCCCAGAGTGCTGAGCAATATTTATTTCAATTATTTTCACATTGAACAAAGTCAATAGCAGGCTTTTATGTTAGAAACTTTAAGAGGGAGAACTCGATCCGTACTACCCGTCAAGTTTTCAAAGGTAACTTCATGCTAAGAAAGATGAGCCCATTTATTCGAGTGACATTTCACACTACCATTCATTTTCTATCCCCACTTGTAGTTTCCTCGTTTTGGCAACAGTGGTACTGAATGAATGGTGCTTCTTGCTATGGACTTGCAAAAAGACCCAATAGTAAAAAAACAAGAATAATAAATGGAGCAATTGTAAAGACAAGTCAGAAAGACTGCTTCTTTGCCATGTTTCAAGAGGATATTCTCACCAGACAGTCATGGTTTCTTTTATCATAATTCATGTTAGTAAAAATATTCAAAGTACCTTTTTCCCTGCAGCTCCTTATTTCCAGCTTATCCAAATTGTGCATTTAGCTGTCAGTACTTCTGGGAATGACCAGATTGAAGAGTGGGGCTCAAGATAAGTGTTCCTTATAATACGCCACACTAATTCCTCCTCCCTAACCCTCGGTGCCTGCGCTATTTAGGGGTGCTCTCCCTTTCTTAACCTGTTAGGTCAATCGTAGTGGCTCATCTTTAGTCAAGAACTATAATGCGATTCGTTCAATGTCCAATTCTATACAATCATTATCATTTTGCAAGAATATTTGTCTAATTCTGAGGCACCGAGTGTCCAAAGACTAAGCAAGACAAATCAGCCAAAGACAAACAGGAGTATTTTCATGGATAGTATGCTTTTATGAGTGACTGCTGAGCACACATGACATGCTGATGTTTTCTCAAGACATTCAACAACACAAATTACGGAACAAACACACACACATACAAAAGTTGGAGAATATAAGCCTTTATTGTCCCTTCTTTAAACAGTGCATTTCATCCAGAAAAATGTATACCCTGAACAAGGTTTTTGAATGTTTCAGAAAGAATAAGTAGTAGTTGGGGATAGGGCTGTGATCTCAGCACTAAGGAGGTGGAGGCAGGAAGATGGAGCATGTGAGGCCACCCTGGGATACATGGCAGAGTCTACATACCAAGACCCTATCTCAGGAAATTCCACAAAACATGCAAATAAGAAGTAGAGCCCTGCACTGCATCACAACTTTGGGTTAATGACAGACCTCACATGCTCACATACATGATTGTTGCTCCATATAGCCCGGGGGTGTATAGGCTGCACGACTTAGGTCTGTGTAGCACACTCCATGAAGTCTGCACATTGACAAAATTGTTAGCAAGTATTCCTGCCATTAAGTAATGGATGGCTACACTTTCAAACATGACTTCCTGAATGATTCTGACTACAGTGATAATTTGAGGAGTTTCAAAATAATCTGTATTGATTTAGTGAAAAGAATGGCAAACCAGTTAAAATAATACAGCCCAATCACCACCTAGGTTTCTTTACTGCACTGTTTGACAACACAAACATAGAGGGAAAATTCACTGTGACGAAAATATAAAACCAAATAAAATGGTGAGTGTCTAACATGTCAGGAAAATATGAGCTGTAATCTGATGTTGCTGAGCTAATCCCCACACTCTCTGTAATTAGAAACACACTTCATACACCAACATACTGAAGTAGTGCAGTACTGCAGCAAACATACATTTATACTTTTTCCTTCAACCTTTATTTTGGTCATTCATATGTGACATGTTCATTTTTTAATTAATTTTATTGATACATTTTAAATATACATGATAGCATTCATCATAGGGAATTTGTACCTCTACATGATATATATTGATTCTTGCTTTTTCCCCCAATCCCCTCCCCTCCCTTCCACCCTTCCTCTCCTTATTTACAGCACATTCATTTTTATCTTCACTTTCACTTAAAAAATACAAAATTTAAAAGGTAGTCTCAAAACCCCCATAATGCCTTAAACCTTTCCAAATCAACAGTTTTGCAGTTTTCACTCATGAAAGGAAAAAAACGCAGCAAAGATCTGAACCTGCTGGAAACATGTGAAACTCATCTCTCCTCTCCGGGCCCTAGCTCTCTTTGACGCACCCTCCTCCCTCTGTTCTGTTGTTAAACTGCTTCTCCACTTCCGTTACATCAGTGGGAACACTTCCTTTACGGGTGTCAGTATCTCTCTAAGGGGTCAGAGGCTGCCCTGCAGAGGAAATGACAAGCTGTGAAATGGGAAAGAACAATTTTTTCCACATGTTCCCTTGCTCCTGGAGCATGAGGGGCTGTCAGCTACCATCACTTTGGACCCACGCAGCACTCTGCATCCTAGGCCTGTCAAAACTCATTTACAATTAAAGACCTGCATGACTGTTTCAAGCTTTTTTAATTCCAGCAGTTTTCAGAAATGACTTTGAGATGAAAATGGATTTAAAAAATGTAGTGAACCTTGATGGGCAGTGAAAATCCTCACAAAACAAAACCAAGATGAAAATAAATTGCTGTGATTTTTTTAAAAAAAGAAACACATTTATGGTAAAATACTTATTGCACCTCCAATTAACATCTGTGTGGAATTTTCCCAGCTAAACTCCCATTTGAGAAGTTCAATGTTGTAACTATTGGAAGTCTTATTCAGTTTGTAAATAGTTACAAGGTGACAACTTCATGGCTCTAAAGGAAAGGAAGAGAAAGAGAGGGAAGGGGAGGAGGTGAAGGAGGGAGGGAAGAGAGGTTGAGAGGACCAACTGACGACTATAAAAAGATTGCAATTGCTTTAAAATACTTTAAAGCTTTTCTGTGACTTAAAATATTTTGATACATTTCCATATCTTAAATAAAGGCATTTTAAATGCAGGTAATTAGCTTTTTATGCAGATTAATCACTTTGAAACATACTGTGGTTCCCTGAGGCTCAATTTCCTACTCAAATGAAGGACCCACATCTACCTGTGCTGTTTTAAAATCAAAAGATTTGAGAGAACAAACACCATAAAGTCAAAAATTTGCCTCAAACTTTCACCAAATGGTGATTGTAAAGCAGTCATTTCAAATTCTTAAATTCTTGGATATATTTTATAGAAGTATTCACTCCTCAGAAGCTATCTGAAAGGGATTAGCGCTATCCATAATATGAAATTATTTGGGACAATCTGACTACAAACTCAGCTCCCACTAACAAAAGCAAAGTCTTGTGGACTATTTTCTATTACCAAAATTTCATGAAGCTTTCAGAGCGATCAATAGACAAATTATTAACTAAACAGAGAGAAAAGAGAGAGCAGGAGGGAGGGGGCAGATATCTGGGATAGCTAATTAATAGTTAAGAAAAACTTGCTTTCTTTAACTTACCTGTGTGAAAATGGTGGACTGAGAACTTTGGGGGATTGATGCAGAGTCTTGGCTACCACTGTGGCCACAGGTGCTCACATCCCTGCTCTGCCAGTCCCTAAATGATGGAGCCCTGCTGACCAGCCCTGCAGTGGTCTTGAGCATCAGTGTCAGGGGCCCTCAGGTTCTCTCCACTGTGCTGCCACAGCTAATCTGCCCTCCATCCTTCCTCTCCTCATGCCTTTTGTTGGGAGTAATAGTATACACTGGGTGGAGTCCTATCACCAAGACACCTAGTATGTCACTGAAATGGAATCATACATGCGTAACCATTTGATTTTTCATTTAAGAATTGTCACAAGAGCTGGGCATGGTGGCACATGCCTGTAATCCCAGCACTGGGGAGGCTGAGGCAGGAGGATCACCATGATTCTGGGCTACATAGTGAGTTTGAGGCCAGCCTGAACTACATAGCCAAACCCTGTTGAGAGAGAGAGAGAGAGAGAGAGAGAGAGAGAGAATTGTCACAAGAGCTTTAAAAAAATCCTTTTACAGTTTGAGCCCAGGAACTGAAAGAAATAAGTCACTGGGATGGAATAGGGAAGTTGAGGAAACTGATTCCTGTATTCTGAAAGTTGGCCAATTAATTTTTGACAAAAGTGCAAAGGTAATTCAATAGTGAAAGAATAATGCTATCAACAAATTATGTTGGAACAAGTGAACATTCATACGCAAAATTGAAAACCAAGAATGTTAACCTAAACTTCATACCTATTCAGAAGCCAACCTTATTAAAACCTTACACAGAATGGCTCAATCTAAATACAAATTGTAAGATTTTCAGAAGAAAGCAGAAGTTTTGTGAACTGAAGTTGGACAGAGTTCAAAGACATGGCATTAGAAGGCCTTATGTTGACTGAAAGAACTCACTTGCAACCAAAAGTTGCAAACTGTATGAATATTCTGAAAAGACAAAACTACAGACATAATAAACAGGTGGAGTGCAAGGAGGAAAAGGATGTACTTACAAAACACAGCACAAAAGAGATTCTTTATTCTTATTATTGTGGTGGTTACACAAATCCTTACAAATGATAAATTTCATGGAACTATATACTCTTTAAAAGTCAATTTTTCTAAATGTAATTTTAAAGAATTAAAAAGATATTGTCTGCTTGATTGATTCCCACAAAAAGAGGTGGTGAGCCTGAATGGCACTGAAAGACATATTCATTTATTCATTCAGCAAGAACTGACTGAGAACCTATGGTGTGGTAAGTACATTTATAAGCAAACACACATCCTTGCCTTCCTGGGGTTTGAAGTCTCCCTGTGGATAATGGCCCAAGTGTGGAACAAGTAAATGGGGGCACTGAAGTGGGGGAAGATAGAAGTGAGACCTTCAGGAGCAGCTCTAGGTTCTGTGGGAGGGCAGGTCCCCTTGATTCCTGCTTTGTAACAGGAAACACTTCCAGGTGATACGATATAATCAAACCACATTGAAAGATCAATGAGTCATTTAATATTTATTAATTATCTTATTCGATTCTCCCTATAAACATGAAAGTAGAAGATTCAGTTATTATTATATTCATTTTACATCCATGGAAAAACCATTCCCTCTACCATAATGTGATTGCCAAGTGAAAATTATTATTATATATTTCTTGGCTTTGCTAGTTCACAGTTGCTTATGGAATATATTAATTTAGTCATTTATTCAACAAATCCTTTATTAAGTAATTTCTATGTGTCAGGAACAGGAAAATGTATGAAATATATTAATTTACTAATGATTATATTCTTACTCATTTATTCAACAAATCCTTTTTAAGCAATTGCTATGTGCCAGGCACAGGAGTGGACCACATCAACTTGGTCTATATGTGGCTTGTCATCTAGATGGAGAACCATGCAAATGAATGTGCAATAACCAGGAAGTACAGGATAGTACAGGAAGCGAGATACATCCATGGAAGTACCTGCTAGGTCCTCTCTATGAAGAAGTTTGAAGCTAGTGGTAGATACAGACTTTTCCAGATGGAACAGCATGAAAGAATACCCTAAAGTGGAAATCATCATGCTCTTTTTCAAGGAACTGAAGAAAATCAGGGCAATAAATAGCTTCACATCAGTGGTTCGCAACTTGGAATCTCTGGAAGGAGGTTTTAAAGAGCACTAATGTGTTGGCCCTGACCTCAGAGAATTTGACTCTTGTAGTCTCGAGGAGAGTCCAGACGTCAGTGTTTGTTAAAAGCTTCACAGAAGACTAATTTGTGTGGGCAAGTTTAAAGACACACTGCTTTATTAACTTTGTTAAACCATAGATATGGGAAAACATATCTTAAGTATGAATAGATGTCTTTCATGATTTATTACCATTTGGTTAGTTTTAACTGTGACAATACTTTTTTATACCAGCTAGGATTGGGTGGCCTGTTTTTATCCTGAAAAGTCCACTTAATATCAATGGAATTCCATATACAGTATGTGACATATGCAATGCAGATATTCCTAGACTTACAATAGGTTATATCCTATCACACATCCATCCTAAATTTAAAAATCCTAAGTTGAAAATGCATTTAATATACACATACTCTATCAAACCCAGCAACACCACGCACTGTAGAGCACTGCTCATTTCCCTTAGTGACCATGTGCCTGGGAGCTGTGGTCCCATCCTGCTGCCCAGCATCATGAGAGGATTAGGCTGCTTATCACCAGCCTAGGAAAAGATCAAAATTCAACATTCAAAAAATTATTTCTACTGAATGCGGCTCACTTTCATGCCATCATAAAATTGATAAAACAAAGTTCAAACCATTTTAAGTCAGAGACTACCTGGAATCAATAGTGGCTTCTTGTTTCCTCATGTAGTTGATGGTGTCTATATTACCATCATTCATGAGGAAGCATTAGTTTAAAAAGAAGTTTTACCTCATCCAATTATCTACATTCATAAAAAGCCGACATCCAGTGTATCCTCCCTGGGTTCCATCATGCTGACTCTTGGTTCTTCCACTGCTTTTATAGATTATTTCTTTATAATTTCCTTCATCCTTTTCTTTCATCTGTCCCTTCAATAAGGTTTCCTAGGATTTGGCACATTCCTTTCGTCACTAATAAACTTAGTCATTCCTGTGGCTTTTGGCTCTATTGGAATGACACCGATATATTTGTCCTGAGCCTTAAATCCAGTTTTGTCAACTCCAAGTTAGTCATTGTCTTCTTAATTCCCCCAACACTAAATTTAGTTTGACCAAACCAACTGGTTAACTTTTATCTGAGACCTGTTCTTACATGTTCCTTATCTCTGACAAGGGAAACATTACTTTTTGAGCTAGAAATACCATTGCCTATGATCTTTATGTCTTTCCTTATGACTCAATTCATTTTCCAAGTCTCATGAGCCTCAAAAACTGTCATTTATTTCTTGGAACCCACCTACATGTTTCACATGAATCTATAATCCACTCATTTCAACTTATTTTGCTATACCACACTGGCTTCTTAACACATTTGATCACAGAATTACCATGTACACACATATATATAACAGAGTCTATGCATATAGAATATCTGACAGGATAGTTGTTATGGTTTATATCTAGATGCCCCACCAAGCCTCAAGTGCTCATGGGAGGTGAGTGGATCATGGGGATGTGATACACATCAGTGGGTTAATCCACTAATGAGATAATAGTAAAAAGTGATGTTGAGAGTTGAAGCCTGGTCGAAGGTGGGTCACTGAGGGTGTGGTCTAGAGAGTACATCTCTCTCTCCTTCCTCCATCTCTCTCAGCTTCCTGACACCATGTCATAAAGGCACTGTTCCTCTGCCATGCCTCTCCACCATGACACCTTGCCTTGGAGCCAAATGGACTGAAACCTCTACAAACTGAGCTGACATAAACCTTTAATCCTTTAATTTATGGATGTCGGGTCGTGTGTCCCAGCGACAAGGGAAGTAGCAAAGAATATAATATCCAATGTATGACCTCTGTTATGGAATTTCACTGAGATGGTTTTCTTTATTATCAGTCAGAAGGGGTTCCAGGCAGCTGATCTTTTCCCTTAGGAATCTCATTGGTAAGATGATTGGTTTAGAGAACAAATATGATTCACCAATGTACATTTCCCACAATTGCCCCTCTCATCTAACAACTAAATCTTTGTTATTATTCAAGTGCATCTCATTCCTTTCTTCTCCAAGTCTGAATTCTCTCGCAGCATGCTTGCTGTCCCCTTATGTAAGAGAATGCTGAAAGCTCCTCCAATCACCTACTGGACTTGTGAACATATGTATATCTCCTCCTGCAGTAGGCTGGGGCTCAAGTAAGCCCCTGGGTGGTGGTTCAGTTTATAATCCCACAGCATTTAACTGCATGATTTGTTCATTGTGGTCGCACAATTAAATTCTCTTGAATTCTGCAACACAAAACATACATGAGCCCTGCCAGCGACTATTGTTCTTGGAACATAATCAAAATGAAAAGCAAAATTATCCACCATAATAAATATTTCTCTGTGTGTCTGCTAAAAAGATGGTAAAAACGCAAAAGTTGTACCACAGGTCTTTTCTTTAAGCCTTTTATAACTATTTTCCCTCTGGCCTCAGGCATGCTTCTATTTGCAAGGCTGATCACTGCTTAAAATATCAGACTTAGATGTATGTGGGGGAGGGGGAGTGACTGCATGTGAATGCACACAACTGTGTGCGTCCAAGTGAACGTTAAACTCACTTTGTCTTGGTGAGGGGACAGCAATGAATTCGACAGGTTATGTACGGAGCCTATCAATACAGGACAGCTTGTGGAAGAGAGTGAACACATTTTTCAGACAGGAATGCGGCAACCATGAACATGTCACGTGGTCACCACTTCCCTCAGGTTTGCTCCTTTAATTGTAAATACCCAGAAAGTCATCAAGGCAGAGTTTAATAAACTTTTAATTTGAAATGAATTACCACATGTTGTGTTTGTTTACCCATTATTAAATCTCTTAGCAACATATCAGTGGCAGAAACAGCATACTGTATCACAGCCCTGAAATATTAGAAAACAAACCCACAGGGGATATTAACTCCCAATAATATGCTTAGGAGCATCCAGTAAAAATAAATAAATATAGGCAAGAGCAGAGATATGTACAAAAAGAGATTTTTATGTTCTGCTTTTGTATAAATCTGTTCAGAACAGGAGCAGAAGGCCCCTCCTGCAGTCCTTGAATGTGAAGCTTATATCAGTCTCCAAGCACAGAGCAGAGCAAAAGAATAATCAGTTTTTTTGAAAACCTTCTTCTAAAGCATATAAGATCCCCTGCCTTGTGGTATATTGCATTCTCTCACTGGATGTGGTGATGTTCATGGTTCCTGGAGTGCCACCTGTCCTCCTTTTAAGGGGAGCTGGGGACAGACTCTAAAATCCAAGTTCATAGCACAGTGCAGTAGGTGTGGAAAATAGAGCCACATTACCCTGAGGAAAAACTAGAAAGCAAAAATGATCTGGTGAAAATGTTCTGAGAGTAATTGCTTCTAATCGGCTCAGTATCCTAAAACTAGGTTAAAATGTCAGTAACACTGAAATATTAGTTAAGTCAGAACCCACTTTCTCAAATGTTAAAAAATCAAAAAATAAGATTTTTTAGCTCCATGCTTAATTCAGAAGCATTGAAAAAATAAAAAGAAAGAACTATACATTACAAATGTACGTTTTTTTATGGGGTTACACATAGTGGTTTTACAGTTGAATTTTGAGCTTGATACACCAACAATCAATGACATGCTTTCTATCCTTTGTAGCTAATGAAATCATAATCATTCCATTTGTATTTTTTTGCTTTATCTATCTTAGGAGGATGATCTTCAACCATCAGAAAAGACAGATATTTTCTTCTCCTACATCTGAGATAGCCAATGTCTCAGCCCATTTTCTATTGCTTCAGTGGAATTTGAGGCTAGGTAATTAAAGAAAAAATCATTCCTTACAGTTAGTTTGGAGGCTAGTCAGTCCAAGATCCAAGTGTCACATCTAGTAAGGTGCTTCTTGGTAGGAGGCTCACAGACAAATGGTAGCAGGGTTTTCTAGAGACAGACAAACTGGCTTCTGTTTATTTGCTACCTCCGCCCCATACTTTCCCCTGAGCCACACTAAGCATATTAACACTCACTATTAATCACCTCAGATATTTACATTTTAAAAATTTTAAGTCTAAAACATACAAAATTTTAACAAAAATTGCTTAAAGTTACCTTTTGACGGTAACTAGTTCTATTTGTCAACCTCCACAACTACACCATGAGGTCAGTCACCTCCTATCTTCTCTGGCTACAAGGAAATCAAATCCAAGTTCTGAGCTGTGAGAAACAATACACTTTGACCAAGCTGATTTATAACTCGGGCATTTATTATCTAATTTCAACATGTATCACAATTCTAATTCATTTTCACAAATATTTAATTAAAACCAGTGACAGAGGTCCTGAGTCGCGTGGAAGACGCCAAAATGCCCCCCTGCACACAGGCAGGTCTGTGCATGCCCTACCGAGGTCCTGAGTCACACGGAAGATGCCGAATCACCCCACTGCAGACAGACAGCCACCTGGTTCCACACTACAAAGACGCAGACAACACCAGACCACCAGACCAAGGTACTGAGTCCCACTGCTCCTGGTCCAGAGGAAGGGGCTTCCCAGCCACCATCCCTCCCGTTGCTCCCAGCCCAGAGGAAAGGGCTTTTGGGCCACCTTCTGTCCCACTGCTCCTGGCCCAGAGGAAGGGGCTTCCAGGACACCATCCCTTTCACTACTCCTGCCCCAGAGGTAGGGGCATCTGGGCCGCCATCCCACTGCTCCTGGTCCAGAGGAAGGGGCTTCCCGGCCACCATCCCTCCCACTGCTCCAAGCCTACAGGAAAGGGCTTTTGGGTCACCATCCCTACCACTGTTCCCAGCCCCTGTCCCACCTCTCCCAACTCAGAGGAGGTAATCCGTGTGGGCATAACAGCCCCCCACCCCAGTCAAAATGAGAAAACACGTAAATAAGTCTCAAAACCAGACTTCCAGATCACCTACAGCAACCCCAAAGGGAAATGAGATGGAACACTCTGATACTCAACCACCTGGACCCACTGAACTGGCAACAAAAGGGGATCTGGAAAAAATGAAATCAGAAATAATTTCTCAGATAACAGGAGAAATTGTGCCCCTAGTGCAAGATATGATTAATAAATCTAGAGAGGAGCTCAGGAACATGATGGAATCCCAACATAAGAAACAAATGGAATCCATAAAACAGATGCAAATAGATTTCCAGGAGATGAAAAACTCCACTGAAAGTCTACACAGCAGAATGAGCCAATGTGAGGACAGAATTTCAGATATAGAAGACAAGATTGCAATTAGTGACCAGGAAAAGAAAAATTGCTTCAAAATTATAAGGGAACATGAGAAATCAATCCAGCAGCTGCTAGATGATACAAAGAAGAATAACATAAGATGGATTGGAGTCAATGAAGAAACAGGAGAGAGTGGAGATGACATAAAAAATCTCTTCACAGAAATAATGGCAGAAAACTACCCAAGCAGGGGAAAAGAGCCTGACTAAACATAAGTGAGGCAGATAGGATTCCAAATAGCCTTGATCAAAAAAAAATCTACACATAGGCATATAATTGTTAAGATTCCAGAAACTCAACAGAAGAACAAAGTACTATAAGCAGTCAGAGAAAAGAAACAAATCACATACAAAGGAAAGCCCATCAGCCTCACAGCAGACTTCTCAACACAAACCATCAAGGCAAGAAGAGCTTGGAGTGACAAATTCCAAGCCCTAAAAGAAAACAGCCTCCAACCCAGATTGAGGTACCCTGCAAAACTATCTTTCAAAATGGATGGAGAAATAAGATACTTTCATGACAAAGAGCACCTTAGGAACTTCGTGAATACAAAAACAGCACTCCAAAGAATGTTTCACAATATCCTAGGAACAGACATGGAGGATCACAACCCCAGAAACCAAAGCAGAATGAACCCATCTGGCATGACAAGAAATTGAATGAAAAGGGGAAGAACCCAACAAAAAGAAAAAGTCATGGGAATGACAAGTCAATACATTTCAGTTATAACCATCAATGTTAATGGTCTCAATTCACCAATCAAAAGAAATAGACTGGCAGAATGGGTCAAGAAGCAAAATCCAACAATATGCTGCATACAAGAAATACACTTAATTCAAAAGGAAACTCATAGACTGAAAGTTAAAGTGTGGAAAACAATACTCCATGAGACAGGAACCCCCCCCAAAAGAGCAGGAGTAGCTATCCTCTTGGCAGATCAAGCAGACTTCAAACCAACACTGATTAAGAGAGATGAAGAAGGACACTACATCCTTGTAAAGGGAAGAATCCAAAGGAAGAGATGACAATCATAAATATCTATGCACCAAACACTAGTGCACCCAACTATATAAAACAAATACTAACGGACATGAAAAGTCATATATGCACTAATACAATTGTAGTGGGGGAACTCAACACCCCACTGTCACAAAGAGATAGATCAACTGGACTAAAAATAAGTAATGAAATACTAGAACTCAATCGAACTCTTGAACAAATGAACTTAACAGATGTTTACAGAGTCTTCCACCCCACAAAATCAGAATACACATTCTTCTCAGCTGCACATGGGTCATTCTCAAAAATAGAACACACACTCACTCATAGAACATGTTTAAGTAAGTGCAAAGGAATTGAAGTTATCCCCTGTATATTATCAGACCATAGTGTGATGAAATTGGAGATCCATAGCAAAAGAAACTCAAAAAATTTCATAAACACATGGAAATTGAATAACACACTTCTGAATAACCAATGGGTCACAGAGGAAATTAAAGAAGAAATCAGACAGTTCCTTCAATAAAATGACAATGACAATACAACATATCTGAATCTATGAGACACAAGGACAGCACTCTTATGAGGGAAATTCAAAGCAGTGAATATGCATGTTAGGAAAACAGAATGAGCCCAATTAAACAACCTGATGCTGAACGTCAAGCTTCTAGAAAAAGAAGAGCAGGACAACTCCAAAGCTCATACAAGGGAGGAAATTATAAAGATCAGAGGAGAAATCAATGCAATGGAGAATAAGAGGATGATAAAAAAATCAAAGCAAAGAGTTTGTTCTTCAAAAGAATCAACAAAATTGACAAACCTTTAGCCAACCTTGTCAGAAAAAGGAAAGAAAAGGCCCAAATCCATGGAATTAGGAATGAAAAGGGTGAAATTCCAACAGACCCAGCAGAAATCCAGAGGATCATCAATACCTACTTCCAGAACCTATACGCCAATAAGATGCACAACACAGAAGAAATGGACAGATTCCTAGATACATATGAATTACCAAAGTTGAACGAAGAAGACCAAAAAATTCTGAACAACCCAGTATGAACCAATGAAATTGAAAATGTAATTAAAAACTTATCAACTAAGAAAACCCTGGGCCCTGATGGCTTCACTGCTGAATTCTACAAGACATTTAGAGAGGAACTGCTGCCACTACTGTTTAAACTCTTCAATGAAATTGAAAGGGAAGCAACACTCCCAAATTCATTCCTGGAAGCAAGCACCACCTTGATCCCAGAAGCAAGCATCACCTTGATCCCCAAAGCAGAGAAAGACCCAACTGAAAAAGAGAACTATAGGCCAATCTCACTAATGAACATAGATGCAAAAATCTTTAATAAGATAATGGCAAACAGAATGCAGAAGATCATTAAGAAGATCACACACCCTGACCAAGTGGGATTCATCCCAGGGATGCAGGGATGGTTCAATATACGAAAATCAATTAATGGAATACACTATATCAATAGAGCCAAGGACAAAAACCACATGATTATCTCCATAGATGCAGAAAAAGCATTTGACAAAATCCAACATGCATTTATGATAAAAACCCTACAAAACATTGGGATAGATGGTCTCTACCTCAAACTGATAGAAACCACCTATGAAAAACCAACAGCCAATATCATACTAAATGGTCAAAAACTGAAATCCTTTGCACTACAATCAGGAACAAGACAAGGATGTCCACTATCACCACTCTTGTTCAATATAGTTCTGGAAACATTAGCCACAGCAATTTGACAAGAGAAGGAAATAAAAGGAATAAAGATAGGTAATGAAGAAGTCAAATTGTCATTATTTGCAGATGATATGATACTCTATATAGAAGACCCCAAGAACTCCACCAAAAGTCTTCTAGACTTAATAACCAGATTCAATCAAGTAGCTGGTCACAAGGTCAACACACAAAAATCAATAGCTTTCCTCTACACCAATGACAGACTCACTGAGAGAGAAATAGGGCAAATAATTCCTTTCACAATAGCATCCAAAAAACTGAAATACCTAGGAATCATCCTAATGAAAGAAATCAAAGACCACTTCTCTGAAAACTACAGCACTCTGAAAAGAGAGATTGAAGATGATATCAGCAAATGGACAGACATCCCCTGCTCCTGGATAGGAAGGATTCATATAGTGAAAATAGCCATACTTCCAAAACTGCTATATAGTTTTAAAGCAATTCCAATTGAGATCCCAGCAGCATACTTCATGGACCTTGAGAAAACAATCCAAAAATTCATTTGGAACAAGAAGAGACCCAGAATAGTAAAAGCAATTCTAGGTAACAGATACATGGCAGGGGGTATCAAAATCCGCAACTTGCAACTATACTACAAAGCTACTGTGATAAAAACAGCATGGTACTGGCAAAGAAACAGACTTGAGGACCAGTGGAACAGATTAGAAGATGCAGAAACAACGCCAGACACACTCAGCCATCTCATCTTTGATAAAGGAGCCAAACACCCTCACTGGAGGAAAGATAGCCTCTTTATTAAATGGTGCTGGAAAAATTGGGCTTCAACTTGCCAAAGATTAAAACTAGACCTGTATCTCTCATCATGCACTAAACTAAAATCAAAATGGATTCAAGATCTAAATATTAAAATAGAAACTCTGAACCAGTTGGAACAGAGGTTAGGTAGAACCCTTGAAGACATCGGTGTAGGAAAAGATTTTATGAACAAAACCTCAGTTGCCAGTGAACTAGCACAAACAATCAACAAGTGGGATCTCTTCTTATTAAAAGGCTTCTGCACAGCAAGAGAAACCACCAGCAGTGTGAAGTGACAACCCACAGAGTGGGAGAAAATCTTCACATGCTCTTTCTCAGACAAAGGTCTACTATCTTGAATCTATAAAGAACTTAAAAAGATCAGACCTCCCAAATTTAAAGACCCAATCCAAAAATGGGCATCTGGAACTAACAGACATTTCTCAGACAAAGAAGTAGAAATAGCAAATAAATACATGAAAAAATGTTCAACATCACTGATCATTCGAGAGATGCAAATGCAAACAACACTGAGATTCCACTTCATTCCAGAAAGAATGGCTGCTATCATGAAATCAACCAATAATAAATGCTGGCAGGGCTGTGGGGAAAGAGGAACCCTGCTCCACTGCTGGTGGGAGTGTAGACTGGTGCAACCACTGTGGAAATCAGTATGGAGATACCTCAAAGAACTAGGACTGGAAGTCCCATTTGACCCTGCTAGTCCACTGCTGGGGATGTTCCCCAAAGAATTAAAAGAATCATACCACAGTGATATATGTGTGCCCATGTTCATAGCAGCACAGTTTGTGATAGTTAAAACTTGGAAACAGCCCAAATGCCCATCAACTGGAGACTGGATAAAGAAAATGTGATTTTTTTATAAAATGGAGTACTACTCAGCCATAAAAAATGAGAAATTAGAGACATTTATAGCTAAGTGGATGCACATTGAGGCAATACTCTTAAGTGAAATAAATAGGACACACATGAATAAATACCAAATAGTTTCTCTGGTGTGAGAAACTGAAAATGTAAATAAGGACTAAATGTATAATAGATAATGTCAAATAGGAAGAAAAGGTGCAAATGGGAAGGAAGTGGGAGGGCTAGGGGAAAGGACAGAAGGGAATGGGATTAATATGAGAAAATGGAAAAATAGGAACAAAATCTTTGTAAATAAGAATGGAGGGGTTGAAGGGAGGGCTGGGCAAAGGTGAAAAATAAGAACCAAGAGAGGCTATGTAAAGGTGCAAATTTCTAATGATGAATGTCATTATATTGTATACCTACAATGTACCATTGATTAGAATGAATAATCGATAATGCAAAAAAACTGAAATATCTAGGAATCAACCTAACAAAAGAAATCAAAGAGCTCTTCTCTGAAAACTTGAGCACTCTGAGAAGAGATTGAAGGTGATATCAGAAAATGGAAAGACATCCCTTGCTCCTGGGAAGGAAGGATCAACATAGTGAAAATGGCCATACTTCCAAAACTACTATATAGATTCAGTGCAATCCCAATTGAAATCCCAGCAGCATACTTCAAGGACTTTGAGAAAACAATCCAAAAATTCATTTGGAACCTAAAATAGCAAAAGCAATTCTAGGCAACAGAGACATGGCAGGGGCTATCACAATCCGCAACTTGAAACTATACTACAAAGCTACTGTGATAAAAACAGCATGGTACTGGAAAAGAAACAGACCTGAGGACCAGTGGAACTGATTAGAAGATGCAGAAATAACGTCAGACACACTCAGCCACCTCATCATTGACAAAGGAGCCAAACACCCTCACTGGAGGAAAGATAGCCTCTTTAATAAATGGTGCTGGAAAAATTGGGTTTCAATTTGCCAAAGATTAAAACTAGACCTATCTCTCACCATGCACTAAATTAAAATCAAAATGGAAGAAAGATCTAAATATTGAAACAGAAACGCTGAACCGGCTGGAACAGAGGTTAGGTAGAACTCTTGAAGACATTGGTGTAGCAGAACATTTTATGCACAAAACCTCAGTTGCCCATGAACTAGCACAAACAATCAACAAGTGGGGTCTCTTCTTATTAAAAAGCTTCTGCACAGCAAGAGAAATGACCAACAGTGTGAAGAGACAACCCACAATGTGGGAAAAAATTTTTACCTGCTGTTCCTCAGACAAAGGTCTACTATCTAGAATCTATAAAGAACTTTAAAAAATCAGACCTCCCAAATTTAAAGACCCAATCCAAAAATGGGCAACTGAAATGAACAAATATTTCTCAGACAAAGTAGAAATAGCAAATAAATACATGAAAAAATGTTCAACATCACTGGTCATTTGAGAGATGGAAATGAAAACAACACTGAGATTCCACCTCACTCCAGAAAGAATGGCTGCTATTATGAAATCAACCAACAACAAATGCTGGTGGGGCTGTGGGGAAAGAGGAACCCTGCTCCACTGCTGGTGGGAGTGTAGACTGGTGCAAGCTCTGTGGAAATCAGTGTGGAGATACCTCAAAGAACTAGGACTGGAGGTCCCATTTGACCCCGCTATTCCATTGCTGGATATCTTCCCAAAAGAATTAAAAGAATCAATCCACAGCTATATATGTGCACCCGTGTTTGTAGCGGCACAGTTTGTAATTGCTAAAGCTTGGAAACAGCCCAAGTGTCCATCAACTGGAAACTGGATAAAGATGTGTTTTTTTTATAAAATGGAGTACTACTGAGCCATAAAGAATGAGACACTAGAGACATTTATAGCTAAATGGATGGATATTGAGGCCATCCTCTTAAGTGAAATAAAAAGGACACACGTGTTTAAATACCAAATAGTTTCTCTAGTGTGAGAAACTAAAAGTATACATAAGGATTAAAATGATTAAAACAAATAATTCATAATTGAAATAGGATGAAACGGTTCAAAGGGGTAGAGGTGGCAGGAGGGGAAGGGGAGAGAACAGAGTTACAGGCTGGAATCTGGAAAGAATCCATATATAGATTGTGTTTAAAACTATAGGAAGAGATGTAGATAGAGACTAGGCTGGAGCTCACCAGTGGGTTGGGAAGGAAGAGTCACTGAGATCAAAGGAGAGAAGGGTGTGCTTCCAGAAGAAGCACATACAACTATGTAGAGTACACAGTACTCGATAGTATGATAAATGACTGTTACTGTTTTAGGTACTTATCATAACATGCTGTGCTTTTCACCCTTTAGAGCATAATCCTACTTATATAAAAGAGTTTACTGTAAAACAGTGTGCTGCTATGCCAGTGGTAGCCTCATGTGTCTCGTGTTTAACTGTGTATTTGGATAATATCAAGGGGCCATCCCAGATGATTGACATATACCTTCTCAGTTTGCACTTAGAAGTTGGCACTCTGTGTGGTACTTTGCGATAGACACAGATGAAATTGCCTAATAACATATTTCCCAGATTACAGTTCCATCACATGTCACATGACTGTATTGAAATTTAAATTTTAAAAAATGTGGCCTTTGTGGAGTCTACTAGCTAATTAGAATTTTTTTATACCACTATTTGTTCAATATTAGTTTTGAAAATCTTTCTAAAGCAAATCACATCCTTCGATTTTTTTTTTTTTTCTTTTGGTGCCAGAGATCAAACTCAGGACCTTGCGCTTGCGAGGCAGGCGCCGGAACCACTGAGCTAAATCCCCAGCCCCAAATCACATCCTTTGATGTCTTGTTAATCCTTGAGATTTTTTTTAAATTATATGGAAAAATGTTTAAGTACTTTTCAGTTTTGCTTTGGTTGAGTTCTATCATATTTGAATATTATTATAGTTTTTTCCCTTGTATTGCTTTTCTTTGAATAATTTTAATTTTTGTATATGTGTATGTTTAGTGAATGATAATAAAGTTATACATTTAACATTTTTAAAAAGAATGAGAAATTAGAGACATTTATTGTTAAATGGATGCACATTGAGGCGATACTCTTAAGTGAAATAAATAGGACACACGTGTAAATACCGAATAGTTGCTCTAGTGTGAGAAACTGAAAGTGTAGATAAGGACTAAAAGGTATAATAGATAATGTGAAATAGGAAGAAAAGGGGCAAAGGGGAAGGGAAAGTGGAAGGGGTAGGGGAAAGGAAAGAAGGGAATGGAATTAATATGAGGAAATGGAAAAATGGAAACAAAGTCTTTGTAAATAGGGAGGGATGGAGGGGTTGAAGGGAGGGTGGGGGAATGGGGAAAAAATAAGAACCAAGAGAGACTATGTAAAGGTGCCAATTTCCAATGATGAGTGTCATTGTATTGTACACCTAAATGTTACCAATAAAAATTTTTTAAATCAGAAAAAAAAAAAAAAAGAAAAGAGAAGAGAAGGGGGTGGGGGGGTTGAAAAAAAAAAAAACAGTGACATATAATTTGATATTTATGTATTGTGTGAGTGAAATTTCAACATACCATTTCCAAGTACACATTAATCTATAAAATGATATACTTTTGTCTGGAAGGTGTAGTATCTCAGTAGTTGTTACCAGGTAATCTTGGCTTAGTCACAAGGAAGCAGATAAAGTAGATAAGGAAGCCCAGGACCTACAATGAATCTACCTTTTAGGGAAGTGGGGATCCTCGGAGTTGAAACTGGCAGTCAGTAGAGTTTTACTTGGCCCAACAAGGTATGATCTCCACAGTAACTGAAAAACTCCAGTCATCATTTAAGCTCTGTTTATCACTCTCTATGAAGTGATATGTTTCCCAGTGAATGGAACAAAACAGGAAGACAGAAGTTTGGTGGAATAGTGTAGGCCTCGGATCAGACCAGAATGGCAGGAGGCAACATCCTTCTTCTGTGCTGTCAGTGCAGCACTATGAATACTCCATACATCCTCCCATGTTGCACTCCACTGCTTAGTGGTTTTAACTGGAATCTCTATCTATGTCCGTGCTGCTTTGTGAACGTATTCTCCCTCCCGACCTTCTGTCTCTTCTGTCATGTCCATTTGCATTTCCATTTAGATACCTATATAATATAGAAACCTCAAACCCAAAAGGAACAAAAGGAAACTTATGATGATAGCTACATCCACCCATGTCCAAAGTTTAGGGATTATCCTTTTTTTAACCCTCACCACCCAAAGCCAATCGGTCAACAGAGCCAGTTTATTTTTATAGCCACTCTATTGCATCTCTTTAATACTCAATAAATTTCATTTTTTTCTCCAACTTCACTGCTATCTCTACCCTAATAGAGTCCCTTTTCTATTGTTTGCACTACTCTAAACTTTTCCTAACTCAACTATTTCTAGACATTCCTTTCCCAAATAAACCCTCCTGAAAAACTACCTGGTAGAAAATAGAAATTGAAAAACATCACTCTTTTTTGAGATACTTCAGTGGCTGCCCATTTAATAATGATTTCTGATCAGCCACATTAGATACAAGAAAAAATGCAGAAAAGAGTCAGGAAAATCTATTCCTACCTTAGAATGTTCTACATGGATTAATGATCTATCAAAAGTGTAGGTAAACTATCAAAACTCTTTCTGACATACAACAATAAGAAAGGTCCAAACTCTAAATGAATTGCTAAAGATTTACTTCAGCAAGAAAAATGAGACCAAAGTGAAGACATGCTAAATTTAAAATATTACAAAGCACAGATATTGGTTGAATCTGTCTATAAATTAATCTTCTATTAAGAGTAAAAAGAATACCTTTTAAACTTTGTGTTTACTAAAAACATGAAACTGAAGCCAACAACAGTGAGAGTAGAAGGAGGCATTCATTGGGCAATGTACTGAAAAAGTCCTTGTCACATCAAGGAAGAGAAAGGAACTATGGAACCAGCTTTTATTCTTTAAGATAATTTGCAGTTAAATATGTAGATAAGAAAATTAAGGATAACCTCTGAAGTATTTAATGGAATCTATACATTACAAACAAAAAGAAAGTTATGTTAAACAAAAATAGTTATTTTTGGTTGAAGAAAAATTCAGAAAAGAATTTTTTATCAGCAAAGACATAAAGTGGCAAATAAGATGTCATTTATGATTACGAATACAGTAGTACAAAGAATCACAAAAACCTTAAAGGTAAGCTGTAGTTTGAATCTTAAATATTCTCCAAAGGTCGATGTGTCAAGGCTTGGTCATCAGCTCAGTGCTCTTGGGAGGCAGTCGAAATTTTAGAAAGTGGAATATAGTGAGAGGATTTAGGCAGCTAGAGGCCTCCTCTTGAAGGGATTCTGGAAATCCCTTCCTCTCCCTCTCTTTTCATTTTCTAGCCACAAAGTGAGGTATTTTGTTCCTTTGCCCACTTCTGCCATGAACAGCCATCACAAGGCCAAAGTAACAGGTCAACTGATCATGGATTGAAACCTTCCAAACTGTGAGTCAAAATAAGACAGTTCTGAGTTTATTATCTCAGGGATTTTTTGTAGTAATGAAAAGTTGATTAGTACATCTATTAAAAAACATATTATCTACTTGTCTTAAATTTTAAAAACTCAGAGTTATGCTACTAACTAAAAAATACCCAAACTATACAATAGATGAATACTTACTAAAAGAATAATTCAGGTAATAGTACTAATAGCAGAAAAAATGGAATATAAATTCAAAAGTTTTGATAAACAAATAGAAGAAGACTATATTGGTATTAAAAAATTCTCAAAACTATAACAATCATATGTATATATGCACATAACAGATTTTAAATTAAATTAAAATTTAACCCTTGATAAAATCTGAAGAAAATAGCAGTAAGAAAATTGAAAATTTAAGAGGAGAAATACACAAAAAATAAAGCAAAAAATCAGAAGATAGATTCAATAAAGGCAAATATAACAACTACATATTTAAAAATTGAAAGAAAAAGGGCCAGGGATTTAGCTCAATGGTTCTGCCACCTGCCCCACAAGTGCAAGGACCCAAGTTCAATCCCTGGTACCAAAAAAAAAAGAAAGACAAAGCAAAACTCAAGCCCAACTAAAACAGAAAAGTATAGAAGACAAGAATTAATCAGTATTAGAAATAAAAAAGGGAATATAGTTAAATTTTGGTGGTATTTCAAAATTATAATAGTATTTTTATGTATGTTCTTGGAGACACATAATACATCTATTGAAAAATATACAAAAGACATCGATTTTCTCCAGGGAAAATAAGGAAACTTACCCTTAGTAAGGGTAGGAGGCAAATTTTATTTTGAATAATATAAGTGTATTGCCTGTTCAATAATTTTTTGGGGTTTTGATACTGGGGAGCAAACTCAGGACCTTGCGCTTGCAAGGCAGGTGACGTGCCACTGAGCTAAATCCCCAGCCCTTTTCAATAACAGAAGGAAATAAAATTTAAAATTAAAAAGATAATATGATACTATGACTCAGTTAATAAATTTCTAAAAAAGTAAATTAAAATAAAATGATTGAAAAATCAATAACAATAAAACATTCAGATAACAGTCAAACATTGAATCTGAAAATAAGTGTTGCCCATGATTCATTTCACCTTAAGAGGAAGACACCAGAATTCTTACAGATCAATGAGAAAAAACTGACTCGAAGGAAAACTGAACAAAATATAGAAATAGGCCCTTCACAGAAGGTAAAACCTAACAGTAAACAAAAATAAATGGTGAAAAAATGCTCAAATTTACTTTTATTTAGGAAAATTCTAACTGAAACACAGAGATATCATTTCCTTGAAACTGAACTGGCAAACGTTAAAAGCCTGACAATAAAACGCATTGCTGAGTGTGGCAATATTTCTACACAGCTCTCAGCACAGGGTTAGCAATGTGCCACTGTGCTATAAATTTCCAAAGTAACATGATTCGGGGATTCCTATCCGGGGTATTTATAGTCTGGTGAAATTCTCACCCTTTTGCACAAGGAGGGTATGAACAAGAATAGTCATCACGGGGCAGAAGGGTACAGCTCAGAGACACAGCAAATGCTTAGGCTGCAGGGGCTCTGGGTTCCATCCCCAGCAAAGATAAAGAGGTAAATAATCATTGTGGTCTGGCTTAAAATAGAACATAGCTAGAAGCAACATAAATAGTAAGAACAAATGAATTGTATTATATTACACAAAATATTCTATAAAACAACAAAATAAACTAGAAATAGGTAAAGAGAAAGCATCTCAAAGATGATGTTAAGGGAAAATAAAAGTTGCAAAAGTATATTCAAGTAGAATATATTCACATAAACTTTAAAAACATAAATGATATTATACATTGCTTACAATTACATATATATGAAGAAATAAACATAGAGGCTTGGGAGCAGAGCTCAGCTTTGCATGTGTGAGGCCCTGGTATGAATCCCTACCTTAAAACACACACACACACACACACACACACACACACACACACGCACACACACATTTAAACTAAGATGAATTTTCAAATAAAATATAAATGGAAATGATCAATAATTAGTCAGAGTTGAGAATGGAATCAGAGAGAAGGTTAAAGAAGGCTTTCATTATATATAAAATGCAAATGTTTCACAGAAAACATATAATGAAGCAGATATGGAAGGGTAGGAAGAACTGGCAAAGCAGTGACTGAGCACTGTGAAAGTTATGTTACTTCCATACATATAAATAAAATATTTGGCAATTTCAAAAATAAAGTGATTACTACAGGGCTTGTTACTAGTGATACTTCCAGTGCAGGCATGATTCTGTTATGAATATTACTGCAATAACTGCCAATCTATCCCCTACTATTGCTATGTTTCTTATGCACCAGTAAGGTATCCACTCTGTTAAAGAAACTTGTGAGTCATTTTCTAAAGGAAATAATTCTTTAGTACAAAAGATAATACTTGCTAATGTATCTCTTCTTTAAATTAGAACTTTTGTAAATTGAGTATTTAAAAACTGTATTTGCTTCTTAGTGCTTAATAAAGGCAGTCAAAAAACAAAGCTCTATAAAATATACTCTTAATGGACAACTTTTTCTGAGAATAGTTTATCTCTCGGGTTCATTTTTTGGTTATCACTGTCAAGAACATACAAGAAAGATGACAATTTAGAAATAAGAACCAAAGAGTGTAAAATTATCCCCCTACCCACACACAAAAAAATACCTACAAAAATTCTAAGAGCAATAGGCTATGAAGGAGCTTGTGTTTCAATGAAACAATTTTATATTTACTTATGCAATAAACAGTATAACATGAAAACTAATTTTCTTTTTTCTTTTTTTTTTTTTTGTTGTTGTTGTTGGTTTTGGTACCGGGGATCGAACTCAGGTCCTTGCACTTGCACAGCAGGCGGCGAAATCACTGAGCTAAATCCCCTACCCATGAAAACTGATTTTTTTGTTAACAGTCACATTCTCTTGAAATACCTTGGTATAGATAACACATTAATAAACCAATTAATACTTCTTAATTTAATATATAAGTACAATTTGAAATATTAGCAATCGAATGTGAACCAAAACAAATCAACTAACCCTGAGGAGAGGGTAAGGCAGACTCAGCTCCATGCTCCATTGACATACAAATGTTTTCCTGGGTTTCTTTCCCTGAGAGGCCAGCTGGGTTGTCCATATCTAATTTTGCTTTCTCTGCTTCAGCCATTAAACACACAGAAAACTCAGGGGAAAGCCGAATATGACTTTCATGCAGTTTCAGATCATCCAAATGCCAAGGAAGTTTGATTACCTGTTAAGAGATAGATGTGTCATTGAAACTTTGGAAGATATGACATGCATTGTTAGCTTTTCTCAGGAACATTGTGACAGTTTGATAAATCTAAAAAGTAAATAATGATTTCAGTATTTCAGACCTTTAAAGTTTGTTTGGTTGTGTTAGAAAGAATGAGTGAAATTTTTTGCATTAATTAATTTATATATTTGCTTCAGCTTTTGCTACATGCTCTATTTGAGGAGTCTTGTTTTCATTTTTTTTGAAATTTCTTTTTTTAAAATAACACTATTTGGGTAACATTTATACTGGATGAAACGAGTAAATATTCATGCAGTATTTACTATCTCCAAGAAGTAACACTTTCACGTTGAAAGAGAAATGTCAAGACTGTATTCTCCAGTGGTGAGTAAATGGGTGTCCATCATGCCCTTTTTCCACTTTACCCTATGGTTAAAATTTTAACAATAAACTGGTTCGGGGAGGATAATCTATGACACAAGAAACCAAACACTCCGAAAAGCGAGGAAGTGAAAGGAAAAGATTCCTGGGAAAGAGTTATAGGTGGTCTTGCTTGCTTCATTTTCCCTCTTAAGTCCTTCCACATGTGCCCTGGGAGCGGAATACAAGCTGTCTGCCAGCCTCCTCCTCACATCGTTGGCCTGGGTTCAGTCCCTGACGACACAGGAGAGGCCACGGGGAGGCAAGGTGTCCTCACTCTACCACTACCTCTCTGACAATGGAAGCCCCCTCCCACGACTGACCGGTGATCCGAATTTACTTGGGTTCCCTTGTTTCCTTTCATCTCTTCCAAGCCTGAATTGCAAAAACCGCTTTTTCTATTCCATCATGTGCTCTACACTATTTTTCTCTTTCCAAGTCTAAGTTATTCTTTTGTGAGCAACTCAGCATTTACTTAATCAGAAATTGTTGCATTTGAGAAAACTCACATTGGGAAAATCTACATATGTTAGGATTTCACATAAAAGAAAAATGAAATTTTCAGGTAAAAAGTTTTGTTTTCATCCTCATGAAAGAAAGCATCTATATTTCTGCTTATTGTGTCTTTTAATCAGAAAATCATGCCTCTTATAACTTTATTTTTAGTTTGCGATGTTAAAGATTGAACCCAGGACTTCAAAACACTGTACCACTGATCTACACCCCCAGCCCCTAAGAAAAACTATATCTTGCATAATGCTATTATTTTATTAATAAGACTCCCCCTTCATAAAATATACAGAAGGAGAAAAGTCCTAATATTGTCTATCAAGAATGTTAATGGACAATTACATTCATCTGAAATGGTAAAGGTCTGCCAAGCCCTACAGATAAATTATAACATTAGTTTTTTTCCACAAAGATTATTTTAAAATAAGAAGTCAGAAGAAAAAGAGAAAATTTTAGTCTTCAAATTCAAGTAGATTTTGATCAAATTATTCTAATGCTGTTTTAAAAATAAGATTTTAATCTTGTAAATGTTAAATCTTCATTTCTTGATTTCATCTCAAATATAAATAGGCTTTATGATTAGTACCAGTATTATATGCATTGTCTTTTATGAAACAAAATTAGTATTTATTTTCCCGTAACTTATAAAACACTGAATTTTAAGTAATAATTAGTGAGTTAGCTAAAAGTTATGTATGCCTTTCATATTCACTATGCTAAAATTTGCTTCCTCTTATGCCTTTATTTTTAATATCGATAGATAGATGGATGGATGAATGGCTAGAAAATAAAATTTGTAAGCAAGAAAGAACAATTCATGGTACTTTATGATATTGGCAACCTGGAAAAAATAAATCAGGAAGGACACATTTGGACATATAGGACAAAATCAGACTACAATTGTGTTTGAGTGCTTTGTACTGAACATATACTGCCATTTTCTTTTCTGGATCCTCAATGGTGTTTGCCTAGAAGGAATTTGGCCAACATTATGTCTGTTAAAAGATCAATGAGAAAATACACAGAGTAACAAATATATACAAATAAATGGAGTTGGTGCAAGTTAGTTTGCTTTAAAGACCTGAGGTAGACCAATGAGCATGCTTTGATGTGGCAAGGTCAAGGGAGAGAGCTTTGTGATGCTGCTCAAGTCTGGTGGAAATGTGGGTCATTAGTTATCTTTTGCATGAACATATGTGTACCTCATATGGCAAGAGTCCAGAGGGCAGAGGTCTTAGCTCTTCTATATACTGGAACAGGAAGTGTCCAACACACAATAGCAGCTCGGTAAGTAGCTTTGGCCAATACTATGCTGAGATGAATTTGCAGATTATAGACTGGAGCAACAGACCGTGAGCTCTGAATTGGGGGCCAGAGGTGGCAGTTCTGGCCCATTCACAACCCAGAAAACTGTATTATCTTTAACTTTCCCATTAACTCTAGAATTTTATTCCTTATTTTTACTTATCAATTTAATCTATAATATCAGAAACCAGTACTAAGATATAATTACTTTTGACATTTTGTGAAACAACAAAATTTTCAGTTGCATGAAAGGAAGTTAAAGGCTACAAAAAAGCAACTTTGGCAAAAAATTAAAATCTTTTCCACTTACAAAAACATATTACAAACCTGAAAATAGAGACTGCACAGCCAGTGGTCCCAGTCCAAGCAAATCAAATCTTCAATTTTTCTGAAATTGCTGAGTTTCTGTTCATAATGTCCTCGAGAACAGGACACAAGTTGTTATCACACAAAGGAAAGGCTGCCCAGCCCACTGCCTGGTCAAGGCAAGCATACGTCCCACGAAGGAGAAACAGTTCAAAGAGGAAAGCCATGCCAGGTTTCACATCTTTTCTTTGAGGGAGACCCTAGAAAGATAGTAAGACAAGGGAATATTGAGGTGCCTGTATTTTTAGAAACACATGGTATTAGGTGATGCCTATAGACAATTTAGAAGTAGAAAGTTGTTCTGTTCTTCTGTTGTTGGCCCTTGAAAACTCACCATCACATGAATTTATATAAATAACCCTTCCAGCCCCAGATACTTAAATAATCACACCATCATGAAAAAGTGATTGAAACAAGACAAATTTAGCCCTGACAGTTCAAGATTCTACACTCTGTGAGTCTTAGAAATCAAGACTGTAGTATGTTAATTAACATGGCCTTCAGTATTTTCAGTCCTCTTTGCCTGAGCTGGTACATCTATTATTGTTATAGATACTTGAATCTGTCTCCCCAAAAGTTCATATGCTGGAAACTCAAACCTTGAATCCATATATTAGTGGTATTGGAGGAGAAGCCTTCAGGAAGTGATTAGAATTGGATGAGGTCACTGGGAGAGGTCCCCATGATGGCACTAGTGGCTTTATATAAAGCAGAAGAAAGAACACACCTAGCACACATGCTTTGTTTTGCTATGTGAAGCTCTCTACGTTAGGACATAGCAGGAAGGCTCTCACCAGATGCCAGTGTCATGTTCTTTGACTTCTCAGCATCCAGAACCATAAGCCCAGTTAACTTATATTGGTTTTAAATTATAACGTTTCACATATTACAATTTAACAGAAAACAAAGACTACAACTATTTCTATATTCCATTATGGTCACTGATAAGCTTATCATTCATGTTTGCATCATACATCTATTCAGCCGAAGTGCTTTGCATGAATAAGTGCCGTATGAAAAGTAACTGAACTAACTTCTATATTCCAGAAAAACGAATCCTACTTTTAATGATCACTTGAAGAAAAAAATGGAGTCCTACTTAATTTTGTGACTACTCTGTTTATTTCAGTTGACACTGTAATGCACATCACTATATGTGCAATTTTTCAGTGCTAAATAAATACCACTAAGTATAAAGACAAGTGAAATTTTTAGATTGGCCAAGCCATTACTCAAATGTCCAGGTGTAGAGATGGAGCCTATTCTTTAGCCTTTTAAAAAATCTAAGAAAAATCAAACCAGGAGTATTCTTTTATTTTTTTTAAATTATACACTGCACTTTCTTTTTAAATTTTGTGTGAATAATTTTAAATGGACAAAGATAGGGACTTTCTAACATTCTATTCCAATATGTTTATCCAAAATTGTGTGAATATATTTTGTATGATTTACGTAAATAATCTCAAGACTTAGTTTAAGAATAAAATGAAACAGAGGCATCTGTTGAAAACTCCCATAACCCTATGGCAGCTGCTATTAAACCATTAACAGGATCAGGTTTCATTTAAACCAGATTTACCATTTTCTACAACAGCCCATGGGAAAGCTAAAAACATTAGGCACAAATTAGTGACAAAGGAGATCCTTAATCAAGCCATACTTTTCATTTGGCTAGTTGGCTGTGAGTAACACTTGTGATAAGAGAATCAAAACTGAATGAGGAAGAGAAAGAGAAATGGAGTCAAAAATCTCTTTGGGCCATCATTTAAAAATAAAACAGACCTGATGCTAATAGCAATAATTTCAACTATTTTTATCCCTGCGTTTAGAAGTGAAAACTAGTTCTCTTCTTCTACTAAACTGGTCTTGTTCAGCAATACATTCAAAGTAGAAGTAAGAATTTGGCCAGTAATGAAAATTCTATTATTAATTTTGTTTTACTGTTGGGCAAGTCACTTTTTGCTTTTTATTTAGATTTGTATTTTGTATTTAAGTTTTTATTTTTGTATTTAAGTTGTATTTGAGTTCCCTCAAAAAAATAAGAGTTGTAAGTATTTTCCTCATAGAGTGGGCATAATTATCAACTTAGTAAATGTAAAAACGCAAAATGTGCATTACAATTATTTATTTATCTTAGGACTTTATCTCTACTACTAAGATGACTTAAGCAATAATACATTTTAATAAAAAAGAACACTCATGGTTAAAATACATCTGCAAAAATGAAAAACATTACTATAAGAAATAGCTCAAGGGTACCAAGCATGACATATGAATACCACATAGTGCTGTGTCACTTGTGGTAATCCACACAAAGAACCTGACCTCAATCTAGTCTACAAAATAGGAGAGTCATATGCAACAACCCTGATGAATAACTCCAAAAGAAATAATTATATGAACAAGATGAAACCTAGTCACTGATGCTGACTGAAAAGGAAGATAGGAACCATAAATTATTAAATAAAGAAATTCATCTGACGAGAGTTGGCTCTTCTTATTTATTATTTTAGTGCCTCTCCCATGCTGCCTGTTGTAGGAGAGATCTTTTGCCCTGTAATGTGTAGCTCGGGACTCATTCTTTTTCTTTTGGCAAGAAAGATCACTAAGTTTCATTGTACTTCTCTCAGAGGATATTTTCCACAAACCTGAATATATTCACAGTTGTTCTGTGTGGAACATTTCTGATTATTTGTAGAACATTTGTAATTTAAAACTATATATTTAAAAGGAATAAATGTATGAGTCTCCCTAATACCAGCTATCAATGCCAACTCATCATGAAAATAGTTGAAGCTCATAACGTTCTTGCAGTACCTTTGTTTTCTCAGTAACATGAAGAGCACTCCTTTGAATAAAATAGGTGAACTACACAGATGAATTCAATTGCATAACTTCAGGGAGATACATTTCATCTTTCATACAGAAGAAGATACAGGTGAAAGATGAATGGAGAACAAGTGGAATCCAAGAAACAAATGAGAAATTTGAAGACCAAATGTTGAGTGGATGATTAGAAGGCAAGCAAAAATTCTATTGACTTGGTCACCAAAACATTTAAATTAAAGGATTCTGAGAAGTCTATGAAAAATGATGCAAGATAATGAAAATGCATATTCATGAAGTAGTGTTCATTTTTATGTATGTTCTGAATTTTTGTAGTGATTGTGGTTTTTATTATCAGAAAAAAATTCAAAAGAATCATACCACAGTGATACATGTGCGCCCATGACCATAGCACCACAGTTTGCAATAGCTAAAACTTGGAAACAGCCCAAATGCCCATCAACTGGAGACTGGATGAAGAAAATGTGGTTTTTTAATAAAATGGAGTACTACTCAGCCATAAAAAATGAGAAATTAGAGACATTTATAGCTAAGTGGATGCACATTGAGGCGATACTCTTAAATGAAATAAATAGGACCCACATGTATAAATACCGAATAGTTTCTCTGGAGTGAGAAACTGAAAGTGTAAATAAGGACGAAATGTATAATAGGTAATGTGAAATAGGAAGAAAAAGGGAAAAGGGGAAGGAAGTGGGAGGGCTAGGGGAAAGGACAGAAGGGAATGGGATTAATATGAGAAAATGGAAAAATAGGAACAAAATCTTTGTAAATAGGAATGGAGGGGTTGAAGGGAGAGCTGGGCAAGTGTGAAAAATAAGAACCAAGAGAGCCTATGTAAAGGTGCAAATTTCCAATGATGAAGGTCATTATATTGTATACCTAAAATGTACCAATGGTTAGAATGAATAATCGATGATGCAAAATAGGAAGAAAAGGTCCAAAGGGGTAGGGGTAGTGGGAGGGGCAGGGGAAAGGAAAGAAGGGAAAGGAAAAATGCTGAGAAATGGAAAAAATGGAAAGAAAGTCTTTGTAAATAGGGAAGGGTGGAGGGGGTGAAGGGAGGGCTAGGAATGGGGAAAAAATAAGAACCAAGATGCATTATGTAAAGGTACAATTCCCAATGAGAAATGTAATTGTGTTGTATATCTACAATGTACCAATAAAAGAATTTAATTGTTAAAAAAAGAAAAAAATTCAAATAATTTTTGAAAGGCTTGGAGATGAAAGCTAGAAAAGCCCTAGAATGATATCAGCAGAGCCTGATGAGTGACTCTGGTCAGAAGGCTGACTGAAATGCACAGTAAAGGTGAGGCTCATGAGGTTTCAGTTGGGAACAAGTCCATTGGCACATGGACTAGAGACTATGTGTGTCACACTATGGCAGAAAATTTGCCTACATTTGCCCAAGTCCTTAGGATTTACAGGAGACTGAGATTAAGGGCAGTGGACTAATTAATCTGATGGAGGAAATTTCAAGACAGCCAAAACTTCAGGTTGTGGAACAGGTACTGCTGGCTGTATTTGGTCAGATTTATAGTGAGAATTTGGAGCAAAAGGCAGAGCAGAAAATTTCTTTAAAGTTAAATTTTAGCTTAGAAGAAACCACGTGCAAAGTTGGAGGTAAAGGAGATGTAGTTGCTAAAGAGAATAGCACCACTAAAAAGAAGCAAAAGACTTTGTACAGGGATAAGAAGGCAGATGCCTTGAGGGCATCTCAGGAACCAGCAAGATGCCAATCATGCCAGGCTCAAGGGTTTAAAGATGTCAACTGTTCTTCTGAAAAGAGTCCCTGGGACCCCAGGTCAAGAAAAGCCTCCTACGGAACTGGTTACCTGAGGTTCATTTCACTGTGCTCAGCCATGCCAATGATCATGTAACACTTGCATTACTTATTGGCCAGAGCACGTATTATTGGTGCTAAACCCTCCAAAATTGTCTTTTCTTCTATTTTTCCATAGTGACAAGCAACACTCCAGATGATTGTCCATCAACCTACCTTTGACTAAGGATGAGAAGGGATAGACTTCATCTTTCCTGAAGTGTATATATGGTACGAGTGGAAAACAAACTGCTGGGTTCTATTAAGCCACTGAGATGTTGAGGGGTTTTGTTGCTATTTTTGTTGTTGTTACCAAGGCATAACGGAGCACATGTTGACTGATTTTTTGCCCTCTCCCTGTATTTACTCAAATTTAGTCATTTTTTTTATTAAATTCTTTTATTGGTACACTGTAGGTATACAACACAATTACATTTCTCATTGGGAATTGTACCTTTACATAATGCATCTTGGTTCTTATTTTTTCCCCATTCCTAGCCCTCCCTTCACCCCCTCCAACATTCCCTATTTACAAAGACTTTCTTTCCATTTTTTCCATTTCTCAGCATTTTTCCTTTCCCTTCTTTCCTTTCCCCCGCCCCTCCCACTACCCCTACCCCTTTGGACCTCTTCCTATTTTGCATTATCGATTACTCATTCTAATCAATGGTACATTTTAGGTATACAATATAATGACATTCATCATTAGAAATTTGCACCTTTACATAGCCTCTCTTGGTTCTTATTTTTCACCCTTGCCTAGCCCTCCCTTCAACCCCTCCATTCCTATTTACAAAGATTTTGTTCCTATTTTTCCATTTTCTCATATTAATCCCATTCCCTTCTGTCCTTTCCCCTAGCCCTCCCACTTCCTTCCCCTTTGCCCCTTTTCTTCCTATTTCACATTACCTATTATACATTTAGTCCTTATTTACACTTTCAGTTTCTCACTCCAGAGAAACTATTCGGTATTTATACATGTGGGTCCTATTTATTTCACTTAAGAGTATCGCCTCAATATGCATCCACTTAGCTATAAATGTCTCTAATTTCTCATTTTTTATGGCTGAGTAGTACTCCATTTTATTAAAAAACCACATTTTCTTCATCCAGTCTCCAGTTGATGGGCATTTGGGCTGTTTCCAAGTTTTAGCTATTGCAAACTGTGCTGCTATGAACATGGGCACACATATATCACTGTGGTATGATTCTCTTAATTCTTTGGGGAAGATCCCCAGCAGTGGAATAGCTGGGTCAAATGGGATTTCCAGTCCTAGTTCTTTGAGGTATCTCCATACTGAGTTCCACAGTGCTTGCACCAGTCTACACTCCCACCAGCAGTGGAGCAGGGTTCCTCTTTCCCCACAGCCCTGCCAGCATTTGTTATTGGTTGATTTCATAATAGCAGCCATTCTTTCTGGAGTGAAATGGAATCTCAGCATTGTTTTCATTTGCATCTCTCAAATGACCAGTGATATTGAACATTTTTTCATGTATTTATTTGCTATTTCTACTTCTTTGTCTGAGAAATGTCTGTTTGTTCCAGATGCCCATTTTCGGATTGGGTCTTTAAATTTGGGAGGTCTGATCTTTTTAAGTTCTTTATAGATAGATTCGAGATAGTAGACCTTTGTCTGAGGAAGAGCAGGTGAAGATTTTTTTCCCACATTGTGGGTTGTCTCTTCACACTGCTGGTGATTTCTCTTGCTGTGCAGAAGCCTTTTAATAAGAAGAGATCCCACTTGTTGATTGTTTGTGCTAGTTCATGGGCAACTGAGGTTTTGTTCATAAAATCTTTTCCTACACCGATGTCTTCAAGGGTTCTGCCTAACCTCTGTTCCAACTGGTTCAGAGTTTCTATTTTAATATTTAGATCTTTAATCCATTTTGATTTTAGTTTAGTGCATGTTGAGAGATACAGGTCTAGTTTTAATCTTTGGCAAGTTGAAACCCAATTTCTCCAGCACCATTTATTAAAGAGGCTATCCTTCCTCCAGTGAGGGTGTTTGGCTCCTTTATCAAAGATGAGATGGCTGAGTGTGTCTGGCATTGTTTCTGCATCTTCTAATCTGTTCCACTGGTCCTCAAGTCTGTTTCTTTGCCAGTACCATGCTGTCTTTATCACAGTAGCTTTGTAGTATAGTTGCAGGTTGGGGATTGTGATACCCCCTGCCATCTCTCTGTTACCTAGAATTGCTCTTGCTATTCTGGGTTTCTTCTTGCTCCAAATGAATCTTTGGATTGTTTTCTCAAGGTCCATGAAGTATGCTGCTGGGATCTCAATTGGAATTGCTTTAAAACTATATAGCAGTTTTGGAAGTATGGCTATTTTCACTATATGAATCCTTCCTATCCAGGAGCAGGGGATGTCTGTCCATTTGCTGATATCATCTTCAATCTCTCTTTTCAGAGTGCTGTAGTTTTCAGAGAAGTGGTCTTTGATTTCTTTCATTAGGATGATTCCTAGGTATTTCAGTTTTTTGGATGCTATTGTGAAGGGAATTATTTGCCCTATTTCTCTCTCAGTGAGTCTGTCATTGGTGTAGAGGAAAGCTATTGATTTTTGTGTGTTGACCTTGTGACCAGCTACTTGATTGAATCTGGTTATTAAGTCTAGAAGACTTTTGGTGGAGTTCTTGGGGTCTTCTATATAGAGTATCATATCATCTGCAAATAATGACAATTTGACTTCTTCATTACCTATCTTTATTCCTTTTATTTCCTTCTCTTGTCAAATTGCTGTGGCTAATGTTTCCAGAACTATATTGAACAAGAGTGGTGATAGTGGACATCCTTGTCTTGTTCCTGATTGTAGTGCAAAGGATTTCAGTTTTTGACCATTTAGTATGATATTGGCTGTTGGTTTTTCATAGGTGGTTTCTATCAGTTTGAGGTAGAGACCATCTATCCCAATTTTTTGTAGGGTTTTTATCATAAATGCATGTTGGATTTTGTCAAATGCTTTTTCTGCATCTATGGAGATAATCATATGGTTTTTGTCCTTGGCTCTATTGATATAGTGCATTACACTGATTGATTTTCATATATTGAACCATCCCTGCATCCCTGGGATGAATCCCACTTGATCAGGGTGTGTGATCTTGATGATCTTCTGCATTCTGTTTGCCATTATCTTATTAAGGATTTTTGCATCTATGTTCATTAGTGAGATTGGCCTATAGTTCTCTTTTTCGGTTGGGTCTTTCTCTGCTTTGGGGATCAAGATGATGCTTGCTTCCAGGAATGAATTTGGGAGTGTTGCTTCCCTTTTAATTTCATTGAAGAGTTTAAACAGTAGTGGCAGCAGTTCCTCTCTAAATGTCTTGTAGAATTCAGCAGAGAAGCCATCAGGGCCCGGGCTTTTCTTAGTTGATAAGTTTTTAATTACATTTTCAATTTCATTGGTTGATATTGGGTTGTTCAGAATTTTTAGGTCTTCTTCGTTCAACTTTGGTAATTCATATGTATCTAGGAATCTGTCCATTTCTTCTGTGTTGTGCATCTTATTGGCGTATAGGTTCTGGAAGTAGGTATTGATGATCCTCTGGATTTCTGCTGGGTCTGTTGGAATTTCACCCTTTTCATTCCTAATTGCATGGATTTGGGCCTTTTCTTTCCTTTTTCTGACAAGGTTGGCTAAAGGTTTGTCAATTTTGTTGATTCTTTCAAAGAACCAACTCTTGGCTTCATTGATTTTTTTGTATCACTCTCTTATTCTCCATTGCATTGATTTCTCCTCTGATCTTTATCATTTCCTCCCTTGTATGAGCTTTGGGGTTGTCCTGCTCTTCTTCTTCTAGAAGCTTGAGGTTCAGCATCAAGTTGTTTAATTGGGCTCGTTTTGTTTTCCTAATATGCGTATTCACTGCTATGAATTTCCCTTGTAAGACTGCTTTCATTGTGTCCCATAGATTCCAATATGTTGTATTGTCATTTAATTGAAGGAACTGTCTGATTTCTTCTTTAATTTCCTCTGTGACCCATTGGTTATTCAGAAGTGTGTTGTTCAATTTCCATGTGTTTATGAAATTTTTTGAGTTTCTTTTGCTATGGATCTCCAATTTCATCGCACTATGGTCTGATAATATACAGGGGATAACTTCAATTCCTTTGCACTTACTTAAACATGTTCTATGTGTGAGTATGTTGCCTATCAAATTTAGTCTTAATCCTAGATACAGGATTATTGTGTCCCATAAGAAGGTAGATCAAGGATCTAGTGGTTCTTTGTCAACATCAAGATAAAGCCAATAGTACAGAAATATGCAAATAATCACATAATCGTAGCAGATTTAGTGGACAAAAAGAATGTTAGATAATGTTCATTTTGCTTATCTGAAATCTGCAATTGTGCCCTTGGACCTTATCTTGGTTGCAATTCTTTTAAATGTATTTTAAGTGCTTCTGCTTATGTTATATATAGTATATAGGATACCTCAATCCAAATTGTTCATTCATGCCTTGTTTAATTAATTTTCTTATTTAAATGGGAAGATATATATCCTAGACATTGAAAGTATGGGCTTTGGCATCTGACAAGCATCAGATCAAGTTGCTAGGGCATGGGGCAAACATGAAAGATAAAGAGAATAGGAAATAAACTAAATGGTGTCTTCTAGATCTAACATTCTATAGGGAACAAGCATAATAAAGGAAGTAAGTCAAAATATGTAATTTGCATTAGAAAGAACAAAATACTCTTTTGGAGACATACAACTCAGGACAGAAAAATGGGAATTGATGCTACAGAACAGGGTAATCTAGATTATACTCTGAGAGTTTTATAGCACCATTAATTTCTTTCCCATTCTCCCAGCCAAGACAAATGAATAGGCAAATTAACTCTAATCTCCAGTCCATCTACTATAGGATAAAAGAGAGTGATTATTCTTGAAATTTTATCTTGGCCTAGGAATCAAGGACAGGGTTGAAACAACTATAACTCTCATAGCTTCTGAACAGGAGAAGGGGACTTTTGCTCCTAGCGCCACTGGAAAAACTAGTGCTCTCATGTCAGATACAGCAGTTTCAGATATGTGCATTAGAAAATTAAATTTTTTAAAAATTCCTTAATCATAAATATGGGTATCACATCAATCAGTAACATGTATTCACTAAACCAAGGCACTTTTTAAAGCACTACATCCTCATTAACTTACACAATAATCTCACAAAGTAGATTGAATTATGGACCTCATTTCACAAATGCCATAGCAGAAGCAAAAAGAGGTTTGGCCTAAGTTCACATAAGAACATGTAGAAGTTGGAGCTGGAATTTGAGTTTAGGCAATCTGATTCAGAGCCCTATTCATGCTATGCTTCCTGATTGCAGGAGCAACCAACATTAAGGCCTTGCCTGGCATTCATGGTAAAGGCCTCAAGGTCATTCTACTCTATCCTGTTGACTGCTCTTCTGAGTTCTCCAAACTGAGGAACCTTGGACTACTCCTCCAGATGTTTCTCTGTATCCACCTTGTTCTCTCCTAAATCAATCATTTGGGTTCAGGCATCAAAACAAACCAGAAAAAAACATTTTGTCCAATATAACCCAGAATCCTTAAATAATGTCTTTGCAAAAGGCTAAATTTACCAATTCACAAATTAGTAATTCTGCATAAAAGACTTCCTTAAACGAAAGGCACAATTATATGATCTCTTAAATTTAAAATCATTGCAACTATTTTTATGATTTTTCCACAACTAATTTAACCATTCAAGAAACAGCAACATTGGACTCTGTTCTTAAGAGCCTACACTAGTAGTCCCAAAAATAGTTTTTATAAAAATTACCCAAGGGTGCTTCTTAACAATGCAGATTTCCATGTCTCATGCTTACATTTGAATCAGTAAGTCTGAAATGAGGTTTAGCACTCTGAATTTCGACTGGTGTGCTGAGGTAACTAACCATGACTCAAGTAACCACACTTTCAAGAGTGAATCAAGAGGTCCTTCATCCTGCACTTCAAGAATCCTCAATGTGCATATAAAGTTAAGTAAAATAGGATTGTTTACCTTTTACCATGTATAATTAACTAACATCTACTTGTTAGAACAACTACATCACTGTCTAAACTCTGAGTCATACTTGAATCACTACTGGCTACACAATATGACCTTTCTACCATCTTTCATCAAACATGACTAAAATGAAGAGGAAATACAACCATATACCATATCATCTCATTGTGTCACAATCCATTACTGATCTCGATCTCAATATGTCATAACTCATCTCTTCACGTGCCACTCAAAAGCTCAACTAAGAATATTTCACTCTAGAGATGAAAAAAAAATCTAATCAAATATTTTAATTTAGAAAATTCAGTTCTGAGATTCTCACCCTCCTACTCTTTTTTTTTCTTTTTCTTTTTTTCTGACTGTGAAAACAAAAAGTTGAGTTTTCTATTCAGTTTCTCCTTGTTAGAAAAAAGATGGATCTTCCCTTTCACTGTCCCTGAGAGTTGAACACATTGGGGAAAATTGGGCACAGCCCATTACTTTTACAAACCCCAGTGCTATGAGCCTCAGTGCACAAAAAGATGGCATTTCTGAACATCTGCAGGCTGATTAGATCAAAGACCAACAAATTAGCCACAAATGATTTTATAAGGAACAAGCAAACAGATCACTTGGAAAGGAGAAAAATTTTGGCAATAATTGCTAATCAACACTTTCCCTTTGGGCAGCCTGTATGCATCAGAGACGTCTAGTGATTAAGTAAATGCCTATGCAATGTCTTGTATTTTATAAAGCTCTTACATGTACATTATCATGCTTGACCTGTGCATCATCTTTATGATATTGTTGACATTAGCCATTTTATAGGTGACTGAAAACAAAATGTTTTGAGAAGAAAATGACTTTCTCATTTCCCTAGCTGCTAAAATGATGACTTGACTATATCAAAAGCCATACCCCACTTTGCTGCTTCTCTGGGATCACTTATTCATTTACACATATTTATTAAATGCCCATTTTCTTTACTTGAGCACTATTCTTGGCACTGAACATAACAAGCAGCCTTCCTGGTCTCATTGAGCTATGGACTAGTGGGAAAGGGATAAGCCATAAATGCATAAGACTTTATCAATAGTGATAAATACTTAACCTAGCTGGCACTAAAATAATGAAAATAAATAAGGTTAGATTCAAAAAATTAGAGAAGGGAGACATTTTGTTAAAATGAACACGCAAACAAACAAAAAAACCTCTTGTCTAAGAGAGAAACCTTTACCTTGAGACACGTTTGAAGAAGCAGCCTACTAGGCAGGAAGCAGCAATGCACTTGGTGGCCCTTCAGCAAGAATGAGCTCACCGTGTACAGAGAAGGAAAGTGAGGCAGGCATGAAATGCATAAGCAGAAAATTAGAATGAAATAAAATTAGAAAATGGGATAAAGGCCAGACACATAATGTTTAAAGGCTGAAGTAAGAAATGTGAATTTTATTCTAACTGCAATAAAGATCCTAACGCAGTGGACAATATAAAGCAGGGCCTTGATTTGATCTGATTTGCAGTTTACTAGATTGACCTTTACTGGTCCTTGAATTTAGTAATGTTTTTGTTTGAAAATAAATCCTTTTCCTGCCACCACTACAAGCTTTGAGAGCCTCATCAGTTCAAAGTCTCATTGACTACTGCGTAGTATGAATCAGCTGGATGGGAAAAGATAGCCAAGCCTATCCTTTGCAATTAACAGGCTGTACAACCTTGGAGAAATTCTTTGCCCTACTCAGTCCTTCGTGACTTCATTCAGTGTTCATATGAAAATTAATGCCTTAAAAGTAATTGTAAAGCATTTTGTATAGATGTCAAAATATTAAAACATATTCCCTCTGAATGTGAGTGAGTTCAAATATAGAAGCAAGTTCCTACTCTTTAGAGAATTCAAAATGATTTGATTGTTGAATTGCATGCCAAGTGAACAAGAACTACTATTTTGTAACTAGGGCATTCTTAACGCAGAACACATCAGATGTGAACAGATGTAGAGAACAGACACAAAGGACAAAGATGGATTTGTGGCAGTTTGAAAGCATTCCCAATAAAACAAAGAATGTGAATCTGCATAAAACACCAAGGACTTTTAAAAAATAATTCAAAATGGACTGTGAATGTGGCTCTGTGGTAGAGTGTGTGCTTTGCATGCATGAAGCCCTGGGTTCATTCCCCACCACAAAGGAAAAACACATTCAAGTAAATGGCAACTAGTAGTTGTCTATTTGTCTTTGAAGACCTTGCTGTGACTCTGGAATTCTTCAATTTGTTCACTGACTTTAAAAAATATGCACTGACTGAGACAGCCACGTTCCTGGCTGCTAACAATATAGCAACAACCAAAACATCCTAAGTCCCTACTCTCAGGAAGCCTACTTTCGGTTGCCAACAAATATTAATTGAGCAGTTGCCAATATCATGTAATAGGACAGCCTCCTTCCCAAATGTTAGTTGTAACATATGATTCAGAGCCTGTCTGTTATGGTTTAGATCTAGAATGTTCCCCCCAAAACCCTCATGCAATCAGAATTGGGGCTCTTGGAAGGTAACTGGTTCACAGAGGTGCTATACTCATCAGTCAATTTGGCCACTAATGAGTTTAGTAGCTGAGTGTGCTGTTAGGAAGAAAGACCTGGTTAGGGGTGGGTACTGGGGAAGTGACCTCAAAAGGTCTCTCTCCTTCCTTGGCTTCACACTTCACTCTCTACTTCCTGGCTGCCATTATTTGAACCGCTTTCCTCCCTACCAGGGCCTTCCACCATGCTGTTTCTTGTTTTGAATCTGAAAATCATGCACTGAAACCTCTAAAAACCAGGAGCCAAAACAAATCTCTTCATTGAACAAATCAAGAAAGAATTAATTTAGACTTCTTAAAGGAACATTTTGAAGGGCTAGAGAAATCTAAACTACAGAGGAAAGCCGAGAACTTTCTCATGAAGAGTTACCACTACAACAATAACAATAATTATTATAACTACCAGTTATTCCCTCCTTGCCACCCACTATGCTTAGCAGTTTATATATCATAATAGTTTATGCTTACAAAATTCCTATGAATTAGGTGCTAGATTCCTGTTTTATAGATGGGGGACTGGGGCTAAGGAATTTAAATGTTTTTCCTAATTGGTGAATGCTAATAAAATTAGTTTCATTTTGATAGTAAGGCAGAAAAGAGATGGGTGGCCTTTACTTGATTGGAATGACCTCTGTGTAGTGGGAAAATGACTTAGGGAGTAAGAAGAGACCACTGCTGAGAGTAGAATGCCCAACTACCACTCACGCCATTCAGGACAAGCCCTTGCTCCTAAAGTTCTCACAAGTCTGGGGGTTCCCTAAAGCAGGAGAAGTGGCGATTTCAGAAATGAAAAAGAGTTTTCTTCCAACTGATATAATAGAGAACTTTCTAAAGCTGTACAGTGTAATATACTCCATGGCTCTCTATTATTAATGGTAATAACCAATAATCAATAAAAGCAATCACGCTCAGGCCCTAGATTTCCTAACACCACTCCTTCCTATGAGTTATTAAAATCATTTCAATTCTTAGATATTAAATGTCACACAGAAAATAACCTCCTGTAAAATTTTGAGTTCATCATATTTTAAGAATTAATACTTTAGGTCATTTTAATCAGTTTCTGATATATGCAGTTTTCAGAAAGTACTTCAGGGAAGAACATTGTGGTGATGACTAATAATGACAAGAATATGAACTATATTCTTCATATACATATTGGAATTGGAGCATTTCTGAACTACTTTACCATCTTAAGTATTTAGGAAGCTTTAAATAAAAAATAAATTTGCCTACTTCATTGAAATTGAGCATATTTTTTCAGACATAAAACTTCAAACTTATTAATTTCATGGCTATATTTTAAAATGAGAGCCAGTACCAGCTAGATGCCTACATGATAAGTGTCTTAAAACTTCAAGAAAAGGTACTAAATTTTTCACAGTATTTGTGTTTTATTCTCGGTGTAATAAAAATATGCCACTCTTTTAATAATGAATAATAGATTCTCAGTTTGATTTACATGCATGGATTAAATGTCATGTTTGAAAAGTTGCTGTTTTATTCATATTGGATTTCCCTCCAGTGAAACAAAAATGGCGTCCACTTCCTACTGTAATAATGGCACCCTGTCACATTGATATATAAATATTAACTGGTTGTTATAATTTTATAAATTCTAAACATCCGTGAAATAGTCTGATAGCAAAGTGAGTTTAAGTGAGGTTATTTCTGGAGCATCTGAGGTGCCTATGTATATCCTACAATTGTCCAAAACCTCTTACATATAATGTGGCTATTCCAATGGAATAGGAGGAGCCAGGTCTCACAAATTAAGCTTACTTAAATGATGCCAGAGGCTGAGGGTACATTACTGAAGTTTTTTTAATTTATGGCAAGAAGTTTGATTACTTCCAAGAGCAATGGTAAGTCAGGAAATGGTTTTAATAGAGAAATGATGTCTACATCATTTTACTTAATTATGACCCTAGAGTGCTGGTGATGTTACTGGCTTAATGGAGTACCTTTTTTAGATTTAGAAAAGAAGAGTTGAGCGTTGAAAATTATAAGGCAAAGGTTTTGTTCCAACCATCATCCTAATAAACTATATGATCTTGAGTAACTTGTACTATTTCTCCAAAGTGCAGCTAATTGTATGTGAAACAGAACTATTAATATTCATCCCCCAATATTTCCTTTGAGGTTAAATGACATAATGTCAGTGAAAGCAGCAAAGTACCTCTTCAACGTGGTTTAAAAATACTTCACTAGTTTTAGAAAGGAAGGAGCTAAAATATCAAAATATAAATAGTGTTCCCAATTTCTTTTTTTTTATTATTAAATTCTTTTATTGGTACATTGTAGGTATACAACACAATTACATTTCTCATTGGGAATTGTACCTTTACATAATGCATCTTGGTTCTTATTTTTTCTCCATTCCTAGCCCTCCCTTCACCAGTTTCTCATTTATCTTTTCAAGCAATATAATGATGGGTATGTTATAAAAAGAAATAACAGGCTGGGGATTTAGCTCAGTGGTGCCGCCTCCTGCCTCGCAAGCTCAAGGTCCCGAGTTCGATTCCCGGTACCAAAAAAAAAAAGAAAGAAAGAAAGAGCAAAATACTTTAATTAAAACTTCATTTAAGGAACATATTTTGGTGGGGGGTTTTAAGAGTTGGCTTGTTTTTGAGTTAAAAATTATTTTAATCCTTAAATATGCCAGGCCGTGAGCTGTGCTGTGACATTATTCTGGATCACTGCCCTATTGTTGGTAACAGAGTAAGATCAATGAGACAGAGTTCCTGTAGGAGAGATGCCAGGGGCACAGGGAGACTGTGTAGTTATTCCAAGCTCTGTCACTAAGTAAGTTTTGGGACTAGAATTCAAATCAGTGTGTAGACCACACACTGTACTTCTTCCTACTATGTCTTGGTCTCCAGTATTTATTCTTTATATTTTAATATAGATGATTAAACATTTTACAATGTCATTTCCAAAAGTTTTTTTTTAGCAATTGAAATATATTTCATTCCACTTGACCAAAGAAAAAGCCTCATCTATTCAGAAATGAGTAGAGAGGAGATTTTTTGAAGGTAGGAGACTAACAAATGCCTGCTCACTGCAATTCTGTAACCTGGAAGCCTCTCTGTTCTGGGAGGGGTAGATTCCTGTTCCTATGTCTCTGTTATTGAGTTTGCTCTGAAATCCGAATTACCCATATGAGAGTATCTGCTTATTTCTTCCTTAAGGAATCTTCAAGATTACCACAATTTAGAGTAAGTAAAATCACATTTTGCCTTTAAACTAGTTCACACACTGACATGTGATCCAAAAACACCAGATGTGCTTATCAAATAAAGTAGGGTTAAATACCATCAAAATCAAGCAATTCTTCAACTCCCCCCACACACTTTAGCCAACCCAGACTCTCAGTCCTAGATATGGTTTCATTTTCTTTGTGGTGTGGGGTAATGTGAAAAATGAAATATGTAACCCTAAATTGAAGGAAATCATGGTCTTAATGGAATTATTAGAGAAATTGTTCCAGAATGCTACATTCTTCCAGAAATAATAACCCTGTAATGTCAGCAAATTTGGAGTCAGCATGGGTTACCTGCTCCACACAAAAGGGCCTGATCATGTTCATTACATCTGCCCGAGGCTTAGCCAAACTTGAGTACATGACCTTTAAGAAATTTTTAAAATTCATTAATCAATGTTCTTTGCCTGAATTTTGCTTATTTTGCTTCTTTAACCTATTATTTGCATTTCTTAAAAAAATGTTGGCCAATTCCTGTGGCCAATGAATATGAGAATAGCAAGCATAACGGTTCTAGCTAATAATTAATGGAAGGTTCTTTAAGTTTGTATACCCTTGCCAAAGTTCAATAAAAATATTTTAAAATGTCACCCCAAACAATGCTAATACAAGATAATCACTGATAAGATATTAATGACCACAATTCTTATTTTATGAAAAAATAAAATTTCATAACAAAATGGAAAGGGAATAACAATAGTACACTGTGTATGACCTTCAGAGTAGTTACAATTCTTAATTCATATGTAACTTTACAATTTTCAAAATTAAGACATTTCTCTTTCAATTTTTGAGAAGGTACTAAAATGTATATTTATTAATTCACATTAAATTATTAGAAATCAAGTAGAATTGGAGAAAGAGTAAAATTTTTCATCAAACTTCCAAAGGATCTGTGAAAATTTCCTAATTTTCCATTAGTAATGTCTTCTATAACTTTTCATCTTACTAATTACTAAAAAATGGATTCTTACACACATAGGAGTAATTTAAAGCACAGGTTTCCAAACAGTGGTGTGTATGTCTTGTGATATACCCTAATCCCAACATTCAACTTTGAGCTTCTATTGAGTTAATTGGAGAAATAAGCATTTAACTATACAAATTATGTGATCGTGTATTTTTTCTTTTTTGTACTTAAATGGTCTAAATTGTCTAATATTTTATCAAAATTGAATGAAAGTGCATATTATTTAGTCTTCCTTTGTAAATTTATAAAACATTTCAAACATAGACGTTTTAAGAAAGGAATATATAGATATCTTTGTTCTTGTATTTTCCCTTGTTCCTGAAAGATATTTTTTTCATTTTTTTTTAACCGAGGTTCTACTAAGGGCATATTTACTAAGAGAGTTAAATTGTTTACCCCAAAAGAAGTTATGTTCAAATTCTAAATCCTAGTACCTTAGAATGTGATCATACTTGGAAATAAGATATTTTTTGCCTTAACCAAATTAAGATGACGTTATTAGAAATGAATCCTAGTCCAATGTGACAAGTGTCCTTACAAAAGAGGGAAATTTGGACACAGAGAAATACACACACATAAGGAAGGTAATGAGAAGGCAAGAGGTAAGTGCCAAATGGAGATGAAGATAGCAGTGGTGCCTGTACAAACCAAGAAACCCCCAGAGATACCAGAACCTACAAGAAAGAGAAAAAGCCCTAGAACATTCCCCGTAGGCATGGTGCTGCATACACCTGGATTTCAGACTTCTGGCCTCTACAACTGTGAGACCATAAAGTTGTTATTTTAAGCCACCAACTTTATAATGCTTTCTCCTGGCAGTATTAGGAAACTAATACAATATTCTTAGTAAAAAAAAATATTTATGTTCAATAACAACACCTCTTCCCCAATGTTTGGATGGTAGGTTAGGGGAGTGGGTTTTTAAATTTTCTTTCAAAATTTTAAATATATTGCTTCATGGTTTTGAGCCCTTTATTGCTGTCTATAATTTCACGTGATGGATCCACATAGATTGGTTTTGTTCTATTGACTCAGGTTCTGTTCCTTCAGTCTGAGTGTTCTTGCCTTCCAATGAGTCTGTGGCATTAAGAGCTTTTATCAGTTCATATAATATATTCCCTTTGTTCTTCCCTTCTGGAAATTTCATAGGATGTTAGACCTCTTCTTCCACATTTTTTCAAGTCACTTTACTTTTTCCATCTCTATCTTTTAGTGCTGCAGTTTTGGAAACTGCCTCTGGTCTGGCTTTCAGATCCTTAGTTCTCTGTTAAAAGCTCTAATCTTCTTTATAATGCAGCTTTTGAATTTTTAATTTCAACTACAACATGTTTTCCATACGAGAACTCTATTGTAGATACTCAGATCAAATACAGTTTTAAAAGAGCTTAGAGAAAGACATACTTCATGTTATTTATTTAAGGAAGATTTTTATCTCCAATGGGCAATTTTTTTGTTTAGTATATTCTTTTTTGGATACACTTTGTCCTAAATTTATGTACAAGATTCTTTTGACTACTCTACATCAATGAGTTCAAAGGCTCATCTCATGAATGGATGCTAAAGTCCAAACCTTTAGATAAACAAAATTGATAATGTTTCTCCTCTCCCAAGGAGCCACAGCCATAGTTCACCCTTTTCTCTCTGGTTTTCAGTTTGCTCCACACTTCTAGTACCCAAGGAGATGCCTTCATTCTTGAGTGTTTATGCACATAAAGTCTTTTATGTTCAGATCTTACCTGGAATTTCCAAGAATTTATTCAACAGAATCTGAAAACAAAATAATACCTTTTAACTCCTGATTCTGGCAGAAAGGTGGACTACATTAACTTGAAAATTTAACTTAAGTCACCATTCTGCTAGACCCAAAATTCAAAAGCCATGTTTTTGTTTGTATGTTCTCACATATTACTATTAGAATGAGGATTTTAGTTTTAATGAACATCATCAACAAAAAAGGTAATATTTTCTATTGGAAACATTTACATGATAAATGTAAGAATACAAGTAGTTTTCAAGTGTCTGTATCAAGGAATTACTCAAAAGCTTCCAAGCAAAATACTCAGAATTAATGAGCCTGAGCTTATTGTCTATAAATAAATTTGATTTACTATGATTCTTACAGCAACTGAAATAAGAGTCAGTTGGTAGTACCTCATGCTGCATGAGGGGACTGAGACTTGAGCTTGTTGGTTAACTCGCCATATGTGACCACCTCTACCTCATAATACAGGAAGACCCAAAGTAAGTGGAATTGTTTAAGTAAAGTTAAGTCCAAAGTAAGTCCAAAGTAAGTGGACAAGAAACAATGAAAGTATAATCTGGAAGTAGTACTTTGTATGTCTGTAGTGATACATCTTTGGGCTCACCCATATATCTGCTGCCTCCCTCAGGAACTTTCTCAAATACCTACAGGCAGCCTAAACTGAGCTTTCCACGCTTTGCCTCCTGGACCAGCCTGATGCCAAAGGCAATCCACCCTTGATGCTGTTACCCTCATCCACAGGTCCATTAGCAATGTAAGTATACTGAGGTGTAAAGTAGACATCTCCTTCTCAGCCTCAGTGCTTCCCCTCTAATTGGGACTTCTTCTTTCATTTGGGTACTGCCTTCTTGATTCTTCAAGTTCGCACAGAAAACATGACCATCTCTCTCCAGGTAGCATTTGTATGATGCTTTGCACTATCCAACAACCTTATGGAAGGTAATTTCCTCCACTAGTGGAGTAAGAATAGAGATGGATCTGTTTTTGATTTGTATTTAAATTCAGTGAAATGGCTATCTTAAATGTTCTGCATCAACTATATATGCAAAGCACACTTTTATGTTTTTGTAAGTGCACTTTTATTATTACAAAATTACATTGCTTGAAAACTTGCTGTTTTAACTGTCAGTCTCCCATGAACTGCCAGCAGAATGACTGGCAGGCAGAATTGTGTGGTTAGTGAAAAAACTTGATGTGATTGGGTAGAGCCCAACAGAAGGAACAAGACTGAGCAATAGCATTTTTATTCTGAAAGCAAAAAGCCTCCAATGACTTCTCTTTCCTGTCAAATTCTGAATGTTTTGTTGCTTTTCTTGTTTTTACTTTTGTCCTGAATTTTGTAGTTTTCTTACATGCACTGAATGTGAAGTAGCCTTGTATATTTCTTTGGGGATGTAAGATTTTTGCTAGGTGATACCAAGGGATGGATGTAATTCAGCGACATTTTGTCAGGCTATTAAAGAGTAAACTTTCCTTGACTGTGACAGGAAGTAATTATTTTTTGATTGGTTTTTATTATTGTTGTTTCTGACAAATGTGAAGAAAATTTGGGATTGCTATTTTAACTATTCCAAGATACTTTTCATTCTGTTTGGCAGGAAGAGAAAATGCATTTCTTGTCGGAGGAACTGCCAGATTTGCTTGTCCCTACAGATGATGCAGATTCTGATACTGTGAATGTTTCTTGTAATCTCCTAGCAGCCCCTTCCCTACTCCCTGAAGACATCCTTGATACATCTCTTCATTCTCTTATCCCTCCTGACATTTTACCTATAGCATACCCTGTTTCACAGCCAGCTTTCCATCACTATAACAAAATACCTGAGGCAATTACTGTACAAAGAGGAAAAGGTTCTTTTAACTCATTGTTTTGGAGGTTCCATCTAATTTTGGGGATGCACATTACTTTGGCCCTCTGATAAGGCAGCAAATCATGGTAGAAATGTGCAGCAAAGTAAAATTGTTTACTTCATGAAACAGGAAGCAAAGAGAAACAGGAAGAGAATAGAGTCCCACAATTCCCTCATGGATACACCCCAGTGACCTAAAAATCTCCTACTAGGCCCCACTTTTGAAATGTTCCACCACCTTCTAAGAGTGCCACCCTGCTACCAAGTCTTGAATATGTGGACCTTTGGGAAACACTTATCTAAACCATAATGCTCTGTGACAATCATTCCATAGCTCCCAGGGGATATTCACTGCAAAGCAAATATACCAATAGACGTGATTCCAGCACTCAGAATTCATAAACCTGTGGGATCCCAGGGGACTGGCAACTAAACAAACAACAATAAAAATACTTTATATAGCTTTCTGATGTAAAACTTCATTCATGGAGATAGCTCTAAAAAGTAAAAAGTAAGTCCTTCAGATGATAATATTTTGTAGCCTGACTCCGTGATTTAAAAATTTGGGTACTTGATCAAAACATATCAAAAGAATGTACTTGTTCATTAGGTTCTGATGAACCCTTTTGAAATTATATTAACTACATTCTTCACCACCACTTCATTTCTGAAATTTCTCCTTGGTGAACAATAAGAGCCAAGAACTCAGTTCAAGGGCTGAACTACACCTGATGCCTGTGTGGTACCTGCCTTGAATTCTGCTTCTGGCAGTTGATGGCTTCCTCAGGGAAAAGTTATCTCCATAACCAACCTAGATGAACACCCTGTACATATACCCCATGCTTCTTAACAAGGCCTTTGGGATCACTTATTGGAGAAAAAAATGTTAACCTATCAAAGAAATGTTAACCTATCAAAATGTCTCTGTCAAAGAGACAGTATAATTATAACAATAATAATAAGAGATTTTTAATTCTTACTATGTATCAACATAGTGTAATTCTGCATGCATTAGTTCAGTCATTTCTCACATGACTCTGATAGGTAGGCATCATTATGCACACTTCACAAATGAGCCAACTTGGTGAGCCTCATTTTTTGGTGAACATTGTTGGCTCAGGGTCCCCTTTTCCTAAAACTCTACCTAGACAAGAATTCTTTAGTGTCTGTTTCAGAGACTTCTGGTCTCTTCCACCAGTATTGTCAGTTCTCCAGCAATGTCTGAAGCTGGTAATGGAGATGGCTCAGGGCTATGCTGTGATAGTCACTAAATATCTATTTAGCATATGGCTCCCAATAATAGACTTGGTTAGTTTTTGTTTATTTTTGTGGGGTTTTTTTCTTTTAACCTGTATCAACTTCTAAATGACAGAGTGGTCATCTGGGGTTCTCTGCTTATTATTCAATAGTCCAATCAGCCCCTAATAATAATATAGCCTGTAACATAAGACCTAATGGGAAATGGGAAAATACACTATTATAAGCATCACAGGGTGATATTCAATTGAAAATCACCCTGTGATGCTTATAGTGATTCTTATAATTTTTTAAATACTTCAAGTCACCAGTACAAAGGTAATCTCATATTTGTGAACAATTGGTACCCCCGCCAGCTCTCTCTGCACCAGTATGAGATGAGGAAGTGAGTCCCCTAGAGGGCACAGTCTCCCAGAAGGGACACTCCAGAAATGGCAGAGCCTCCCCTTCCTCCCTCCTCCCACAGGTACCTGATGCTCCATCTGCTTCTGGGATCACTCTAGTCCACCCCCCAACCGCCATCACCTCCTCTCTTGGTGCTGGTTCCTCCAGAACACCTTCACAGGATCATTGTTCTCCCCTGTGTCCATCACATAGTCCCCCACCTTCACTTCCTACCTAGGGTCTGGTTCTCTCCTAAAATCAATGGCTTGGCTCTCTGCATACACACACATGCACTACACACCAATGTACATGTCAGCGAGCTTTCCACTTATAGATCCTAAAATGGGGAAGAATGAAATTAGGAACCCTTGATAGGTCAGGGAAATATTTCCCAGTTATGGTGGATTTAAGGTGTCCACAATGGTTCATGTCAGTTTTTGGCATGCAGTGAGTACTTATTGGGGACTTACTGAATGAGTGAATGTATAAATTAACAAATGCATGAACAAATAAGATTCTTTATTATAAAAAGTTTGCTGTCTAAAGCTACATGGATAGAGAAGAAAGGTGGATGGATAGGGAAAACAGGAAGCTAAATAAAATGAAAGGGATACATATGCACAGGTCACCTTACCATGTAAAGGCTTTCATGGAAAAATAGCCCCATGTTGTAAAAGTTGCCACCATGCCTAACTGGGTGTGTTCTGGTCCTCAACTGCTCTGTTTGCCACCATTGCAAGACACAGCCCCCCAGTCGGCTGAGCAGGGACACTCTGAGGAGATAACAGCCTCAAGGAGCCTTATCCTTGAGGCCTCAGATGCATTTGATCTGTATTTGAAGCAGCTGAGGCGACTGAGACTGCTCAACCTGCATAAAAGGTGGAATTCTTGAATGACACAGGAACTGTGTAAAACCACACAATTAGCAACAACGGGCTTCTGGGAAGGGGAGTAGACAATTACTTTTACTCAACCTGTAATTGTCAGGTATTAGCAAAGATAACAGACAAGGACACTCGATGTATAATTAAGAGGTCAAAAGGCAAACCTGCTGATGATAGGAGGGAAAGTTTAGCCAATCTGTAAGCATGGTATGTTAATGACCTGTGACATCAGAAACCATTCATTTATTATAACAAGATAGAATTAACAGGAAACCAACACTTCTCAAAACCACACAGCATGCCCTCTCCAATATCGGGGATGGGTGAAACTGGACAGTAAGCTTCAAACTGGGGATGTGAAGGGTGATGGGCCTGACCTACAACAGTAATCGGAGATCACAATGCCATATTGATAAGTGTAGTGCAAAGCAGGCCAGGACAACATCTACTGGACTGGAATGGGGTCAGCCTGTTCCACATGGTTCCAAGGAGAATCGAAACATAAGGGGGAAGTAGCATATGGATGTGTTTTACCCCCAAATTTAGTACCACTTACATGTAACAGAGGTAGATGACTTAGTACTCTACAGAATGTTTCAGTGCCATTGCTCATCTTCAGCTAACAGAAAAAGGCCATTTCCATTTTTAGTAGGTGTCTAAACATTTATGCAGAATGATGATTTTTAATGAACTACTCTTTCAGGTTAAATAAAAACTAAACTGGGATTATTAATAACTTAAATATCATTTAAATCTTATATATTTCTATATCCCCAAGTCCCTAATAGTTTTCCAAATAATTTGATCTTGAAGAATTTTCTGGTATGTTGTCCTTTAATCAAAAGCAATGTCATTTGTAGAAGCAAGTTACTCTCTTGGCCACTCAAGTTAGTAGTACCACCAGTTAAACTGCAGCCAGCAGTAAGGATTTTGTCATCCTGCCTAGACTTTATTTGAAGAGATAATATATATTTCCATATAGATAGTATGCTTCTAGAATTAAATCACAGTTAAACAGTGGAAGTTGTTCAACTTCTTTTGTTTTTTCATGCAAGTCATACTTAAAAACTAATTGGAATAACAATTATTTTTGGTTTAATTAGAAAATCTTAATTAACAACAAAGACTTAACCTTAATATTTTGGTTTCCAAAAATATTTTAAAACTTAACACCATGTGAATAAATAAGACAATCTTTTTAAACCTCAAGGCAGGATTACTGATGCAGGCAGACGGAGTTATTAAACACATTCTAAATTAAACGCCTCTATGAATTTTATACTGAAATATATTGTGATAGTTTTGCATGCCAAATGTGACATTTTGTGTTTCAGATTCATCTTCTGTAGTAATTTTGGAAATGCCATACAAACAAAGATTTTGTCATTTACCAATGGAATTACTATGCATGGCCGCCTAGCCACCTCTTTGCTGGCTCTTGTGGTTGTTTCAAGTCAGCAAGCCATAAAAAATCTTTATCTCTCTGAAACACAGCAATTTGGAAGATAATCGAATGGTGACTAGGGGGCAGAAATGCCAGTCTGAGGAATTATACCACAATCTCTCTTGCATTTACAACCTTCCTCAAAGCGGGTGTCAGATGAGTAGAAGCGGGAGATAGAAGATTCATCAAATCTCAAGCCTGGCGTCATTTGCATGGTGGCAGACCTGCCTCACTGTACAGAGGGACGGGTCCTGGTCCTATGTGCACCCTGCTTTGAGGAATTCCAAGGGCTTTGCTATTGAGAGCTTTCAGCCATCCTATTTTAGCACAGAATTCTCATCAGAAAATATTTATTAGGCCTGCTAAAATTCTGTTTCTCTCGAGAGATCTACAGGCAGGAAAGCATAACAGGCATAAGGATCAATACCATTGATCTCATCATTTCACATTTTGCATCAGGAAAAAAGTCAGTCCCAAGAGCCTCACCTTCCAGCAAGATCCTGCCACTCCCTGGCAACTGTGAGTTACTTCTGTGAGGGAACCAAGCTTGGTGACACTGTGCTTTTTACAAACATGTGAGTCTGCAGTGAATGGCTGATCTGGAGCTCTGCCGCAATTGAGAAGGAGGGAAGAAGAAAGAGAAATTGACAACAGAGTATAAAGAAAAGATTTGCCTTTGGAACCACAGTGCAATTTGATGTTTTCCTTAAGCATTTTGTCACATAACTAGGAATTAGATAAACACCACATTACAGGTGTTGCCACTGATTAAAGTCAGAGAGGAAGTGGCTTTTGAAGTATGGCCCCATAAAATATAAGATTCATTATACTGTATTAGCTACTGATCTCCCAATAATTAAAATGTCACTTGTTTAAGAAATTACCAGGAGATTGAATATAATAATCCCTCTGTATCTGTGAGGGATTTGTTTCAGGCCCCCCATGAATACTAAAATCCACAGATGTTCAAGTCCCCTGTATAAAATGGCATAATATTTGTGTATATGCTCATCCTTCTGTGTACTCTAAATTAGTCCTAGATTACTTATAATGCATAATATAATACAAATGCTATGCAAACAGTTATTATACTATATTGTTTAGGGGATAATGGCAAGGAAAAAAAGTCTGCACAAGCTCAGTACAGATGCACCCGTCATAGGTCTAACTGTGTTTTCAGTGATTGGTTGAATCCATGGATGGAATCTATAGATATGGCGGGGCCAACTATTTCATTGGACTTCTTACCAGTTCATTTTTAATGCCCTGCTCCTTTCATTCTTATAAATTGTTGGAGAAACTTTGAGAAAAACTTCATCTAAATTCATGAATAGCTGATATGACATAAACTTTTTTTAATGCAATGGCCAGAGATCAAGATCTATTTCCACCCTCAAAACGCTCCCCAGGCTCTTTGTTTCCTATTAACATTTATTCACTTTATTCGAGATTCTTCTTTATGGTTAACTTTTTTTTTCTTCTTTAATCCTGACAGCATTTGCCTGCTTTCCCAAACTAATTTGAATTAAGAAGGATCATGTATCTCACTTCTCCTGACTTAAACTAAATTCCATCAGCGGGGCCATCTGTGACAATGACTATACCCCCATCAGAGGAATAGCCTTTTGGGGTCTCACTGCTGATTTAGTTTCCTGTGACACAAATGATTTCCCTTAATTTGGTTAGAGCTCCATTGACACAAGGGTTCATTAGGACACCCATTTGCCAGCAATTCAATTTCAAATTAAATACACTTTGTTGTAAATTTTATTACTTTTAAACTACTGTATCTATTGTCTTTAATGGCCCTATTATACAGTTATGAAGGTTAACAGATTTCATTAGTAAACATCGAACATTTTATGTTAACCACAGTGACATGATTTCCTCAGTTTCTGTCTTTGTTCCCTTGGCAAGAACTGTTAGCCATTTAGAAATATCCTAAAAAGTTTATCTAGATAATTAGATACTACATCCACAAATATGATCTGAAAGAAAAAAGATAAAGAAAGCGTGGTCTCTGCTCATAAGCCCAGTTTTTATAGTTAAAGATATTCTAAAAATAACTTAAGGTTAAAAAAGGAATATAATGCACAGGAAAAGGTTAAGACACAGCTTTAACATGATACCAAATACCTAGCGATCATCTCCTGATTTCAGTTCCTTAAAGCAATCACATTCTAGGTCAGGAGCCACAAGCAGACAACAGATCACATTTGCATTAGGTCCTGAGCCACATTATCATCCCGTTCTCCAGTTCTTGAATATGCATTGAATTTATGATTATGTAAGTATAAGTGGCCCTCAGTGTCCACTGGAAACTGGTTCCTCAGTTCCTACTTTGAATATCAAAGTCCAAGGGTGCTCAAATTCCTTAAATAAAATAACATAGCATTTGTATATAACATAACTTAAAATCATTTCCAGATGACTCATATAAATTGTAGTACCATGTAAACTCTTTGTGAATAGTTATATGGTAATTTTTAGAGAATAATGACAAGAAAAACAGATTGTACATGTTCAGTACAGACACAAGTTGTTTTTTGGGGGGTAATATTTTCTATCTAAGGTTAGTTGACTCTATGAGTGTGGAAACTGTGAATACAGAGGTCTGGATATGTGTTTGTGCACTGCAAAAATTTTCTCCTTAGCCTACAGCTTGGGTATAACCCCTAGTGAAATACTGACTTGTCTTTTTCATAGCTAGGTAACGAGATACTTTTTTTTTCAATACAAAATGAGACTGGTGCTGTAAATATTATTTTGTAATCTTTGTTTCCCACTAATTATATTATAGTCATTTTTTTCTTACTACAGCATAACTTTTAGGTATTACCTAGTGTTTAATTCCAAAGGTCTATCATAATTTATTTAAATGATCCCTTACTGCTGGATATTTAGGCTAGTTCCTACTTTCACTATTGTAAGCTCATGTGTAAGTAGCTCTCTCATACATAAAATCTTGCCGACCTCCCTGGCCATTTTCTTAATATAAAACCCTATCATTGGAAATGTTGGGCACAGGAGGCATGCTATTCTACACCTCACTGGTCTCTACATTGAGCACCGAAATGGCACTGTAGTGATGTATAATCCCATATGCATGGCCTGGCCTCTCAGACACCAAATAATCCTCACAAGGGCCTCATCTTATTGCATGTCTAGGAGAATAAAAAGTTAAGGAAAACAGCAGTGAACAAGCACGATGGAGGTACAGCGCACGGGGTTTCTCAACTGCAGCACTACCGACATTTTGAACCAGATACGTCTTCGCTGTGTGGGTTGCTCTGTTCATTAGAAGATATTTAGCAAGATCCCAGGCCACAACTCACTAGATACCACTAGCACCCTGACCCAGCCCCAGTTGTGACAATCAAAAACATCTCTTCACACTGTTCACTGTCCTCTGAGGGCAAAATAGATCCCTGGCAATGATCATTGATTAAGTATTAAGTAGCATCTATTTAGTATTTAGCACGTTCAAGGCACTTTCTCTAAACTACCATTTTTCTTATCTATTCAATCTTTACAATAAGCTGACAAGGGATTATTATTATTATTCCTGCTTAATTGATGGGAAACTGATGCTGAGAAGTGTTTGCTGTCTTGTTCAAGGTCACACAGTATGGTGAAAAGTGACACCATCCAACTTGAAAACTGTCTCTGAACCCACACTGGCTCTTACTGCCTCAGGGAGGAATGACTGCTACATCTACAGGTTGGAAGTTCCTACACTGGCCTAGGGAGTTAAATATTTTTCAAGAGATAAATAAAACATGGTTCCCGGATATACTGGCAAAGGTAAAATGCTGTATCCCCAAAGAACGTATAGATAAAGGGGCACAGATATATCCTATGATGAAATGGGGTCAAGGTTCCCAAATATCTTAGAGTGAATCAAACAAGGGGTGCTTATCACATATAACTAATCCATATTTAATCCATAATAATACACACAGAGAGAGGTAAAATAGAATTAATAAAATTAAATCTCACATGAAGGAACATACTTCTTAGATGTTTTGTCCATCTTTAAACATGACATGGGAATGTACTGGTTGAGTCCTTCTTCAAATTTCAAGTCCTACATTAAAAAAGAAAGAGAAAAAAATTTAAAAAATAAAATTGATTCAAAGCACTCTTGAAACACATGTAAAATTTGTTTTTGCTAGGGGCAGGATATGCTGACCCTCAAAGGATAAATTTCCCAGAAACAAGAACACTGGAGATGTGCCTGTGCCTTTGGGAGCTGCCTTATTATGGTACCTGACTTCTTGCTCTCTCTCTCTCTCTCTCTCTCCCTCTGTCTTTCTCTCACACACACAGTACACAGTATAATGGTATGTACATTTGCATTTACATTTGTACACATGTACATTTACATTTAGAACATGTAAGCTGACATGACTGGAGTATAGGAAGCTAGAGAGATTAACAATAACTTTAGTCACAATTTATCATCTAATCCAAGATACTTGGAGAGTAAAATGGGAAACATAATTATGCAAGGACAATAGGCATAATGCTAGACTCTCCTATTCAAAGTATATAAAAGCAATAAAAGTATTTAACAATATGCTTGTAGATGCCCTGATAGGGTCTCAAATAGTCAAAGCCTACATACTCAGTGAAGGTGTGGAGATGGAGAGAAAGAGAGAGATTGTTGAAGATGAAAGTTGCAGCCTTAATAACTCAAATATCTCAAAATTAAACAAGATTTCTTCTACTGTGTGTTTTTGGTGACATAGATCAACTCTCATACCTGGCAGGCGGGACCTATACAAAGGTGTGAATAACTGGTAGCTGGGTTCACAGGTCCATAGCAGCTATGAAATCAAGACATGCAGATGTTGGATGCTCCTCGATGAAATCTCAAGGTCTGGGAATAGTTCTCCATGGCTCTTAGCCCTCCCCTTTGGACTCCTGGTTCCACATTCTGAATCTTTCTTCCTTCTTGTTGCATAGAAGTAGCACATCTTTGCAGCTAAGGAATTTTCCCAGCCTGCTTTCTGCCAGTAGAATTTAGGGGTCCCAACACCTCTTCATCTGGTTCCTTCTCCACCCCCTTTCAATCCAAGGAGGTGATTTTTCTGCTAATATATATATTTTTTTAATTTAGGGAGTCTTCTCTGAATCCTACTGGAGTTCACTTCATTAGATGAAAATGAAAACCACAAAACTCTTCAAAAAGACCTCTATCTTGGGCTTCCACTGACAGGATGAGGAGCAATGCCTCTGAGCTCCCTAGAAATCCCACGTTGTTTGGCTGGGAAACTGTGGGGCACAGCCTGAATCTCTTCACAGTGCCCTTTGTCTAATGAATAGTATTCTGAGGCACTACCTTTCATATTTCTGAGTTCTTAACCAAAGATTTGACTGTGACACTCTTGGCTTCATTCTTGAGCTATATTTTCCTGGCACTGGATCTTTGTTCAAAAGATTTTTCTTCATTTTAGTGTTGTTTGTCACCTAGGAGGCTGAGAATTTTCAGAACCACCAAGTCATGACTCATTCTCTTTAACAGACCTTCAGTTAGTTTCTCTCTCTCCTCTCACATTTGACAATGTGCAGCAAGAACACACCAGGCTAGGAATCTCCTTAGGTAGATTATCCAGTTCACTAGGCATATTCCCTATTTTCCACATAACTGCAGGCAACGGTGTTCCTAACTCATGTTCCATAATAAAGATTTTCCTAAAAGGGTTGAGGTTAATTTTTTATATACGGATACCAGGTGTTCTAGTGCCATTTGCTGAAAACACTATCTCTTCCTCGGCTCTTGAATTGAGTTTATATTCTATAAAATGCTAATGTTAAATAATTTTTCAAAAATCAGTGGACCATATATGTGTGGTTCTACTGCTAGATTCTCTGTTTTATTCCAGTGATCTATATGTCTTTCCTTACACCAACACTGCCTTGATTACTGTAGCTTTAGAAGAAGTCTTAAAATTAGGTACTGAACATTTTCCAACACTTGTTTTTGTTTTTGTTTTTAACTTTTCTAGGTCCTTTGTACTCCCACATAACTTTTAAATTTCAATATCCAATTCTTCATTTATAGCAAGTATACACAGACCTGAATTTTTATATATACCTTGTGTTTTCTAATCCTGCTAAATTCAAATACAAGTTCTAGGGACTCCTAGAGATTTCTTAGTATTTTCTCTGTAGATGATCATTTCATCTACATATAAAGATTTTGCTTCTGCCGTGCCAATCCTATCCTAGTTGTGTCATTTTATTGCCAGACTATTTTGGTGGGGAGTAGGTTTCAAAGTTTAATGGACAGATAAAGAGTAAGCATATCTGCCCTTGTTCCCCACCTTAAGGAGAAAGCATTATATCTTCTTCATTTATTTAAGGCATTCTCACTGGAAGTATGGAGTACATGTCTTTAATCTGTTGAGAAGGTTCTGTTCTATTTCTAGTCTCCTGATAGCTTTTACCATGAACAGCTGTAGAATTTAGTCCAATACTTTTTCTCCAACTAGTGACAGGATCATATGGCTTTCTCCTTTCCTCTGTTAAAATGATGACTTCTGGGGGTGGATCTTCCAATGCTGAACCAACACTGCCTTCCTTATAACAAAACCACTTTCTACATACTGCCAGATCTGACTTCTAATAGTTTGTTTTCTTAAACAAATTTCTATCTATGTTCATACTTTTTTCTTCTATTATCTTTATCCAGTTTTAGGATTAGCACAATGTTGAGTTCCTAAAATGAGGGGAGAAGTGTTCCTTCTTTTTCCTGCTTTAATTGTTTGATATAATTTGTCAGTTAAAATGTTTATGAGCCTGCTGTTGTCATATAGGTAGGTTTTCAAGCTAGGAATATACTTTCTTTAATAGGTGCTATTCAAATTTTATATTTCCTCCAGAGTTAGTTTCATTAATTTGCCTTCCAAGGTACTTCTTAGAAGTTGTCAAATTTATTTCAAAAAAGATTTTTGTAATATGCTTTCTATATCCTTTTAAATTCTGTAAAATCTGTGGTAATGTCTCCTAGATTTTAATATTGTGATTTTAAAAATGTATAACTGATATTGTGTAACAGGAAGAAAAGGTCTAAAAGACCAGGGGAATTGGGAGGGGTAGGGGAAGGGAAAAAAGGGAAAGGAAAACATATGAGAAGGGGAAAAAAAATGGAAACAAGGTCTTTGCAAATAGGGAAGGGTGGAGGGGTTGGAGGGAGGGCAAGGGAAGGGGAAAAAAATAAGAACCAAGATACTCATGTAAAGGTACAAGATCCCAATGATGAATGTAACTGTATTGTATACCGAAAATGTACCAATAAACTTAATGGGGGAAAAAAAAAAAAGATTTTCCTCCACTTCCCAGTGATATTTTGCTCATTTTCTTACAAGTCCTCACTCTACAGAAAAGTCTTCAACACACACTCTCCTCAAAGTTCACTGTGTATTTTCAGTTTCAGTAATGAATTGGGTTTTATTATGTAGCACTCCATTTCTAGGTATCAAAATCTGGATTATGGTAGTTCCTCCTTTATCTGCACAGGATATATTCTAAGATTCCTTCATGGATGGCTGAAACAAATTCTATATATATTATATTTTTCATCCTATACACATATATGATAAATTTTAATCTATAAATTAGGCACAGTAAGATATTAATAACACTACTAATAAAATAAAACAAATATACTAATATATTGTAATAAAAGTTACGTAAAGGTGCTCTCTCTTATTTCTGGAATCTTCCTTTTGGTATTTTCGGAACCCTATTCATCACGGGTAACTAGAATCACAGAAAGTGAAACTGAGGATAAGGTGACATGACTGTAAACTGTAGTGTGACTTTATATCACATTATTCTAAGACTTAGCAACTTAAGATAACAAATAATGTCTTGCACAATTTCGGAGGATCAGAAATCCAGAAGCTTCTTAGCAGAGTTTTCCTGGCTCAGGGTCCCTCGTAAGGCTATAATCAAGCTGTCAGTGTGGTCAGCAGACACTGCAAGGGTCAAATGAGGCTGGGAGTCTGATTCCCAGCTCCAGCCCAAGTCTGCTGCAGCCCTCCACTCACTGCTGACTGTTAGCAGGGCTTTTACCTCCTCTCCACGTGGGCCTCTCCACAGGCTGCTCACAAGATGGCAGCCTGCTTCTCTCACAGTGAGAGATGAAGTACTGTGGTTCCAACAGAAATCTCCTCATAGAGCTATTAAAATTGTATAAGAAATACAAATGACTGTAAAATATTGGTGTAGAGCAGAAATCTTGCCAGGATCATATCAGCCTGGATGCCACATCATATACTGTGCTTGGCTTGACTAGATAAATTTCTTAACACAATTCTGCCAAGAGGGGCTTTAATATATATCTAAAAGATAACATGAAACAGATCAATTCCCTGCAGTCAATACTCTCAAGTTTTTTAACATACTAATTATGTGACATTGGAGAGTCCACAAGAGCCATGTTAGGCTGTATTTACTGACCACTTATACCATACTGCATACTAGGCTGCCTTCAGTTACTCATTCTACAAATATTTATTGTAAAAATCTGTTTTGTGAGAGACACTATACTACAAGCCAAGAATACAATAGTATGCAAAGTTGTACCATAGCTGACATTTATAAAGCCTTCTTTCTGGTGGACCTGATAAATGAAATAAATGAGAAATAAATAAAACAATGGCAAGTATAGAAAGTGCAATGGAGGGAACAATCCAAAAGACAATACAGAGAATGATTTTTAGAGAGTGAGTTTATGGCACAGTACCTTTAGTAGAGAAAGTGACATTTAAAATGAGACCTAAAAAATTTAGCCATGCAAAGAGTGGCAAAAATGGATTCTTCTAGGCAGTGAGAGCAGCATGTGCAATGGCCCTCAGGTAAGACATAACTTTAAAGATAAATGCCATTTTAAACTAGACACATGGGGAAATGGGCTAGAAACATAAACTGGAGCTAGAACCTGCTGGAATCTAGATGCTGGTGATGAATCTGCATGTTATATGTAAGCGTGAAGCCAATAAAGGGTTAAGTAAAGGAATGGTGTTGTCTCATTCACATCTAACGAGCAGTGAAGTTTTGAGAATGTTAAATGGATATTTGATTATTCCTTTCTTATAAATCACATGTCTCAGCAAAATGCAACTGTGATAGATCTAGATGACTGAAGAGAGGAAATTCCTCCTCAATTTGGAAGATGTAGAAGTCACAGCTAGATGGCCAGAGGAGGTGAGGAGGGGCCTCCATCGAACTGCCAGCCAGAGGAGAGAAAGTAAACAATCAGCCAATGATATGTGTATCTGGCTTCTCCCCACCCCAATCCTTCCTCTCCAAGATGGAAATCCTGCAAGAGCTGCAGAAAGAGTGTGAAACAGTTTGCAGAGAAATCCAAAGCCAGAAGGGTTATGTCAGGCTTTCATCAAAACTCAGAGAAGAGGCCACATTGCGAAAGGCCCCAGTCATCAACATGGGGTGTGATGCTACCGAGCTAGAGAACCACAGGTGCATGCCCTTGTGGCTAGACATGGTGAAGACCCACCATCAGTGCCGGTATCGTGAGGCTCTGGATAGAAACAGATGCGCTCCCGAAATGAGATGATTTGAAGAGTACTTACCTATAAAGACATTGTTATAAGCTATGGATTTAAACGGACCATAGAGCAGGCTGTTTCCTCCTCTGGGCTTGAAAGGACAGGAGACAGAATGGTCACCATGCTCTGGCAGAAGATAGGCTGCTTAGTGTCATTTTCTCTGAGCACAGCAGTGATCCTGGGTAGAGGGACAGAGCCAGCTCCATGCAGCCTGACCTCACAGGGAGGAGGAACTATATGCAAGACTGCTGTCTTCCTGCCTCCACTCCAGGCCATGACTCCTCATGGATGGAAAGCAGCCAGGAGCCAGAAGGCACAGGAACCCTACTGAAGCATCCTCAAAGTTCAGCTGCTGCTGGCAGAGATCGGATGTAAGAGAAAAAGTAACATGACAGACACAGTGCCATCCTCTCCCTTAATTCCCGCATGGCTGGGAGCTCCCGAGAAATGTTCACTCCCTACGGAGGGATAAACGGAGGCAGAAGTCTGCTGACAGCTGAGGCTGGTGAGATGACCCTGCAGCAAAACATGCCTGGAGGCCACACTGAAGGGTGAATGCTGGACTGCGACGCATAAAGGTTTTGCCATGTGGCCAGATAAGGAAGGCAGGGAAAATAAACAACCAAAGTTGAAGCTCAAGTTTCTGGCTTGAGTCTGTGGTGCCATTTACTGAGATAGGGAAGATGAGTAAGTCAGGAACAGAGTTTTGAGGTGCAAAATTTTAGGCTCCATATTGGACATGTTAAATTTGAGGTGTTGTTGAGATACCAAATAGGAATGGTGACTATAAGTGACATATGTGGGTACGACAGTAAGGGAAGAGGTTGGTGATGGGAATCAACAAAGTAACCCTACAGAAACCTCCCAGTGTTTTATGCATTATATAATTTAACCCTTTGTATGTTTTATATCATTCAGTCCTCACAACAGCCCTGTGATAGATACACTTGAGTGTCATACTTACTTCACGGATGGGTCAACTGAGGCTTAGAAATGGATCCTAAGGTATTTACCCAAGTTCACAGCACATGGTAACGTCTAGCGCTAACTCTGTATCTCAGCTCTTACCTAGCATGCCTGGCCCTTTAAGTAGTCACTCATAGCTTTCTAAAAGTTAGATTCACAGGACGAGTTTCCTTTTTTTTCCTACTCACTTGACCCCATATATTTTCCATTGCAAGCCCATAGCCAATTTCCTTGTGAGAACAGTGAAGGCTTCAATCAATGGATGTATATAAACCTTTGGAAATGGGTGAAACTTTATTACATAATATAAAATTTCCCTTTGTACCATCCATTTTCCAAGAAGTACTGAACAGAACAATCATGGTTTACAAAGAGAATAAATTCCTCATAAAGCCAACTATGTTAAAGTTCTCTGCATTTGAGAACCATCAATTATTAATAGTAAACCAAAAGTAACTCATTTGTACAAAAATTTATTTTATAATATTTTCCAAACCAGACTTTCTTCTATATTCTATAAGTCTGAGTAAATGATGTTGCTGTAATATGGGGAATACATAGGGCTCAATGTGGCATAAAGTATCATAAATGTTATCAATAAACCAAAAAATAATTATGTAAATGTTCTACTTATTTATATAACATCCAAACAAAATTCAGAAGATCCCTGACTAGCCACCACTGCAAATGTAAATATTAACTTTCCATAATTATCTCTATGTGTCCCTGGGTTAGGCCTTTTCTCACAGCAATATGAAGAAATGATGCAGGGAATATTATTCTAGACCCTTCTTTATGAAAAAAAAAAAAGAAGAAGAAGAAGAATTCCTCCAAACACTGCTCAATTTTCCATAAATGTCTAACCATTCTTAAAAACAATTTCTGGTTTATTAATTCTCTCTTTTAATCAGTAATAAAACTCAACAAAAAAATTTGATTCTGCAAAACTGACTGAATGTCTGCCTTTTATCTTATCTACTATTGAGTACTTGGATTTTAATAGTCAAACTCATGGTGAAGGTCATCAGGAAACAATGAAAGTTATCTATAATTTGCCCTTTCATTCCATACTCTTCTCCTAAAAGCTAATGGAAGTCATATTTCAGGCCCTAGAAGAATTTTTTTATTAGTTTGTCTTGCATTCTTATAACAAAATACCTGTCACTAGGTTTCTTAGAGGCTGAAGGTCTAAGATTCAGTGGCCTATGTCCTTAGCATCTCCTGAGAACTTCATCAGTCCTGTCCAACATGGCAGGGAAGCAGGAAAGGAAGAGAAAGAAGAAAGAAAGGAAGAAGGAAGGAAGGAAGGAAGGAAGGAAGGAAGGAAGGAAAGAAAGAAAGAAAGAAAGAAAGAAAGAAAGAAAGAAAGAAAGAAAGAAAGAAAGAAAGAAAGAAAGAGAGAGAAAGGGGAGCGAGGAGAAAAAAGAAAGAAAGAAGGGGAGGGAAGGGGAGGGGAGTAGAGGGGAGGGTGGGCCACAGGCAGGCAGGGCAAACTGGTGCAGTAACCTTGCTGTTTTAGAAGCCACTCTTGCAGTACTGATCTGGTTCCATGAGAGCCAGGACTCCTGAAAGCATGAATCCACACATGAAGGTGGTCCCCTTCACGGCCTAACTGTCTCCCACTGGGCTCCATGTCTCAAAGACCTACCACCTCCACACAGAGGACCAGGGCTCCCACACCTGAACATCTGGGGCCCGTGCTGGAACCACGTCCAAACCTCAGCAGCTTCCTGTTAGCATGCAGGGCACATGGGGACAGCACAAGTGGAGAAGCTGTGTAACAGGGTTCCAAGAAATCCACAACCCAGTGTGAAAAAATACTGGCATGGTACAGAGAAGGAAGGCATGAGGCCTTAATTAACACACCACTTTGCAAATTCATGAAAGCTTTCATAAATGACCAATTCTCTGAATTTGTTTAATCTTTAAATTATTTTGAAGTATTTTATTGAGATATAGTTTAGATCCAAAAGGAAAAAATGTTTCTGATATTAAACATACAGTCATGCTTTATGACTTCAACTAGAAAAAAATGTCTGTTAGTGAACTTTCAAGCTGTTTCTAAACATATCTTGTGTTTTTAGTAGAAATTCTACTAGGGAAAACAGAATAAAATATTCAGAAAAGAAACATTGCTTCCAAGAGGAATCACTGGGCCAACCTGTCTGTAATTGTGTATGGCATGTGTAACCCTGGAAGTACATCAGGACAACTCATGGGACAGAAGACAGCGCTGTAACAGTCTGATCCAGTCCTTGTTAGACAAACATGTAGGAAACAATACATGGTAAATAAATGATCAAAAATGACTGCAAACTGGATAGTAGACAAAATTGCCATGAAATCTTTTAACTATTGGTTGGTGCTATGTTGGCTATGTGCTTATTTTTTAATTCATAGCACGGTATAAATTTGTAATGGTCTCTGCATGCCTTTTGTAAAAACTAACAAGCATTCCTGAGTGTCCTTCCTCCAAGACGTAGATGCACCAAGATGTCCAGAAGTTTCTGATGAATCAGCTGCAAGTGCCTTCCTCACAGGCCATGCTAGAAGCAGGCAGAAGAAGTGAACAATGAGATGTTAAAATATTTTATTCCGATGTAACCTTTTAAAATACTTTTAAAAGTAAGGTTGAGATCATCAAAGTAGAATATCGGGTCAAGGAGTTGCAATCAACATGACTTCGTGGCTGTCATCCTCAGGTTCAGCATTCTACTCTCAGCATGATTCTTTTTTGGCCTATTTCTCTGACGTAATCCCACTGCACTGGTTCTCTTTCTTAAGCTGGCCCAAGAGAGAAAACAAATGTAGCTGGAAAACCTGTTTCTGCACTTAGGACATTTGTTTGAAAATATGAATTTCCAGAAAGAATTAGACACATATACATAGTCCCTGACAGTAGTTTCTTTTTAGATGCTACCTTCTTGCAAAAGAAATGGAAAATTAGATAGATGTAAAATAATTGTTATAGTGATCATACTTTAAAAGTCTTTTATCACCCTAAAAATATGTTAGATTTGTGAAGACTTATTGCACAGTACAGTGAAATGGAGTCATAGTTAACAGTTTGTTTACCTAAAATAGAAAAATCATGTAAAAAGTCCAGTGCTTCAGGTTGTCTTAAGAAAATCTTATATCTAGAATCTTATATCTTTTACATGAAGTGAAATTTCTAAAATGTTGAAAGTTCTAAAATATGAATTATTCACTACATTACATAAATTTTCTTCTTTCGCAGTTACAAAATCTCAAAATTGGTTATGTAAATTGCAGCTTATTTTTGTTACCTTGGGGTACTGGAGCCAGGAGGAGATAGGAGCAATATCAAACAAATGACATTTTAGATTTTAAAAATTGTATTTTTTGAAATGAGACCACTTGTTAAAAATGAAGAAGGTTGTTTTGAGTAGTTTCTTAATATTTACTAATTTTGTTCCCTCAGAGCATACGTGAAGATTTTCAAACATACAGCTTACTGATTTTTGACACTGTGTCTGTAACCATTTTGCATTGAGGTTATTCACCTTTCATCTTAAGGTATCCTTAATATTTTATATTTCATTGGACTTCTTCCAAGAAACAGTTTGATATTTGCTGGAGATGAGCAGGTTGATAACTCAACTAGGATGTTGTAACTATTGAGAATTTATCATAGAACAAGAATTGTTGGAAGATTTCAAGTATATGAGCTTTTGAATTAAATAAGAGTTAAAAATGTGAAGCAGCTGGGCATGGTGGCTCACACCTGCAATCCCAGCACTTGGGGGGCTGAGGCAGGAGGATAGCCAAAGAGTTCGAGGCCAGCCTGGACTACATAGTGAGTTCAAAGCCAGCCAGAACCACAGAGCTGGACCCTGTCTCAGAAAAACAAACACAAAAACAAAGCAAGATGAACAGAGGAATGGGAACAGATTCTCCAAAATCATATATGGGATAATCTATAAATTATTTCATAGACTCATGTAAAATCCTAACAGGACCCTCTGGCATCTAAACCAAGTAAATAAGAATCACTTTAGGTAATGGAGACTCTATACCTATATCTAGATTTGTTGCCTGGTGATTTGATGCCTTGGTTTTATACAAAATGACTTTCACATTCTATGTGCCTAATAAATGTTTCTTCTTGACATTAAGTTAACATATATGGCCAAGCCCCATTTTACAGGATGCTCAGAAAAGCCCTTGTTCATAAAAAATATGATTAAGGCAATGTCATAAAATATATCTGAGTGACAGTATAATGCACTATAGGATCAACTGACAAGTGAGTACAAGTTAATAGATAAGAAATGAATTCTCTGACTGATAAGGATACTGGATCATTATATAATTTAATAACTAATATTTTATTATTTTAATACCATTTATTGGCTGGACTCTGCATACTTAAGAGCTGCAGTAACATTACATAATATGAATTATATGCATATTTTATTGATTAAAGAAACCAAAATCCCAGGAACTTGGATGAATTTTCTGAACCCAAATATATCATTAGATTTAGAGTATATTTGAATCCATTACCATTTGACATTTCAACTCAAGTTCACTCCACTGTACTAGGATGATTTCCTGGAAAAAAAAAAAAAAAACCTAAGGTCTAGGATGCAGCTCAGTGGTAGAACACTTGCCTAGGCTTGGATGCGCAGCACCACACAAAATTAATGAAAAATAAAAATCAATCACCTGGGCAGGAAACATCTGTGGGAAGCTATTTAGGGGCTACACTAATTGTGAAATGAACTGGAGCAAAGACAGCCCAAAAGCAGGAAGTGTGCCTGATATTTTTAAAGTAGCGTACACTTGATACTTGTCACCTGGTAGAGGAAGAACTCTTTTAGTAAGAGGTATTTGTTAATATTTGTATAGTTCATGTTTAGACTGTTTAGTAAGAAGCAGATTTTCAAATTTAAAAGAGTATTTCCACCAAGTTCTGTTTTCCTTTAATCAGCTGGTAGGAAGGGAACCTGGAAAAGTGAAATCTTATATATGACTGTTTTAGTTAAACTTTTTAGGAAAAAAAAAACTGTTCTAAAGTGATTTCAAGGTGATTCCAAATAACATGCATATATGCTTCAGCTCAGACTTCGTACACTCTTCTTCCATATCCGACACTCCATCCTTTCTTATTGTTAAAAGTCCTGTGTCTACATTTCTAATACCCACCATTCATCACCCAGTCCTTCAACAATGACACATTAATGAAAAAATGATAGTATCCACAAACATTCAAAACTTGTATGGGGAGTTAATGATCATTACACATGCTAAAAAGAAAGATAAAATGGTATTTTCAAAAGGAAAGTGAGAAAGAGAAGCATGCCCTGCAAGGAAAGTTCAAGAGCTACTTCAATGACAGATTTAATCCCTACGAAAAGTTGCATACATGATAAGTATTATTGTTCCCACCACACAAACATTCGGGAGATGCTCCCCACTCCCCAACAGATCTTTGTGCTCAGAAGGCTGAAGTTACTTCTAGCCTCGGGGCTGGGACACATGATGTAGAACCCAGAAGACGGGTTGATCTCAGTGATGATTCCAGGTCTGAACATATGGCCTACGATATCCCATCCGATAGAAGTACAGAGCACTGAAAATACAGTGTGATGGCTAAGGGGGGAAAATTCACATGAACTTAAAAGCCTACGACCTTCATTTGGTTATTAATTCACTTATGATTTCAGTATCAATCTATTGGTTGACAATATCCTTGGTACTAAGCAATTTGAGTACAGTCTCAAGGCAAACAGATGAAAATTGGCCATATGAATTACGAAAGATCACACTGTACATAATTCTCTCTTGTTTCTCTTGACTTAACCACAAAGAACTAATTATTAGAGGAGACATCCACTTATGAGAAAATAAATTCACATTATTTGCAGCAGTATGCCTCATATTACAGCTCTGGCTTCATTGTATCCCTGCTTTCTGTTGCATTTCATGTTAGGTTCTATGTGCCTAATTCTAAGTTTTCACCGCTCATCTTATAAAACAAAAATATGTTTCAAAATTCCAAAAACCAATGACAAACTACCTTTAGTTTCTACCTTTTAATATATTTTACCAACCCATAGAATAAGGTTCCCCACTAATGAGTTGTCAAAAGAAAATCTGAGATGCATTCAATTTAACCAAGTTCATTTGAGCAAGAAAAACACTCTAGACCTAGGCAACATTCCAAACTAAAGATGGTTCAATGTACTGAGCTACCTTTATAACCAGGAGGAAATGAAACCACATGCAGAGATTACCTGATTGGCAAAGTCTAGTGTGTGCCTTAATTGAAAATAACTTGGCAGCCTTCTGAGATTGGCTGAGAGGTCAGCTACTGTGACTGTCAGGCTCAGTCACTTAGCCACGAGAGCACACTCGGGTTAGTTACCACCTGCTGCACACCAGGCTAGGTTTTAGCTTACTAGATAAGGGGACTTCCAGGGCCAACTCATTGTGCAAGTATGGAGGGTGCTTTAGGCCAGTTTATTGGAGGTCAATATGGCATAATTATAAATGACCACTAGCTGACTTATGGTTCAGTCTTCTGTCTTCCTATCATCTCTCACATTTCCTTAAGTTTTATGTACCTGAACACGAGTATTTGACTCATCCCAACTGAAGTCATTAAAACAAAATTAGCATGCAAAATGCATGGTAATGTATTCACTTGGTTTTAATACCCTATGTGATAATACCATTTGATCTAGAACCACGGAATTATGGAAATGGAATGTCCATATCTGTATTTTTTCCAGGAAGAACTGATCAAACCTCATTGATTATCCTTTTCAGATACAAAGTACATCAACATGTGAAACAACTCAGATTCTCTACCATTAATCTTCCTGTGTTAAGCTGCCAAAATTTTAATTTGGTAGAGTTTTGAATTTATCACATCCTACTGTTTTGCTACAGCACACTGTGAATTTGCTTCATCTGGATATAGGTGCATTTCCTCACTTTTTCCTCAGCAACTAGATGAGATGAGCCCTATTGCTTCCAAAGTGCAGGCATTAGAGTTACATAAATGAACTCAAATTCTGCCTGTTCTTAGGTTTATAACTTTGGCAAGTTATTAACATTACTTAGTCTGTTTCCACAATGAAGAAGTATAAATGATAATATTTATCTATCATATATTGTAAGCAATACAAAATATATTCATCAAAATATATAAAGTACTTAGAATAGCCATGAAACTTACTAAATACATATCTGTCTCTAATTTAATTATGTACCATCAGTACCGTATATAACACCATGGTAATATTGGGCTCTGTTTTTTTTTTTTTCATTTCAATGTTTATTTTCATTAATTGTTCAACCAGTTATTCTTACCTATTAAAGTGGGTACAGAGTCAAAAATGAATTCTAATTAATTAATGGATGGATGGGTGGATGGCTGGATGAGCCTTTCCTCCCAGCTACAGTACTGTCTGGGTATCTTATCACAAGAGGATGGCTGTTCATCCTGGGATAGATCTGGCTAAAGGACAGCTATGTAAAGAGTTTGACAGGGTCTTCAGTTTGAGAAACCACAAACTTTAGGAAACAGATTTTCATGGGGACTTTTATGGACCTACAGATCTTTAAGAAAGAAAAAGAAGAAATTACCTCTCTCTATGAAGTTCATATTCACTGAGGCAACAATTTTTCAAAGCTCATAATCATGGTCCTAGTTATTCAGCCAAAGTATTTTGGGGCATTTTTCCCATTTTTAAGGTTTTAAAAACTGAAGTACAGAGAAATCAGCTTTCCTAAGGTCACACAATAAGAAATGGTATAACTGGAATCCAAGTTCTTGTGTCCAATCCCCAAGCTCTGTTTTTGCACCTGTATATCATACCTTGTCATAAAGGCAAATACCCTAGCAACTCCACCCAGTGGGCAACTGGGAGAGACCAGAACCTATAATGCAATCATGAAAATAGAAAATAATCACTTACCTTTCCACAGAGCTTCAAGCTGCTCAAAGCACTTTCAGAGTTTACCGCACTTGTCTTTCACGCCGTGAAGAAGTAGGAGAAGCACCAGGCCGCTGCTGCGCAGACAAGGTCGCTGGAGGTCACCACGCTTGCCTTAGCTCACACAGCTGCAGCACAGTGCAGCAAGACCCCAAATCAGTGCAGCATTTTATCAGTGATCAGTGTTCTTATCACACGGAACAAGTCCTCTCTGGCTTAGATTTTTGATAACAATAAGGAAAATGTCTTCCATTGTTTTACCTAAATAGTAAAAACTGGCTGATTCCAAATGCTTTCCTATTTTGCTAGGTAAACCATGTCCTTCTTCATTCCACAAATGCTAGGACAGCCTCCTGAAGACAGGGTGCTCCCATAGGGGCCCAGCCCAGCGCCTCTGCTATTTGAGAATGGACAAAGATGGCACAACAATGCTCATTCTGGAAAACAGAACACTAAGAACTAACATTCACGACTCATCTGTTTATGTGTCTGATAGTAAAAACTCATTACTCAGATCAAAAGGGCAATAATTACTCTATGTTGCTATATTACTGTATGTTTCATAAATGTATCAAGATAAAAACAAAGCAAAAAGTTGTAGATGTCAGACAATACGTCTCAGTTGTGGAAAAGCTAACACAAATATGAAGTGGTAAAGGACAGAAAATAGGAGGCCAAGTTGGAAAAGTTGAGAAAGACCAGAGTTCTCATGAATGCATTTTAATGTTATTTAAATTTTTACTGCTTTATCATTCTTCCAAAAATATTGGGTGTCTCTTATGAGCTGGGCATTATACACAACTTCAGGTTTCCAACAGAAGAGCAACTTGCCAGATTATCACTTCAGAAGGACTTCATAGCTGCAAAGTGAAGGACTTATTACAATGCAGAGAGATAATCAAAGAAAGAACTGGTCACAGTACAAGTTGAAGGGCTGTAATTTTAGGGATGTGACAATGGAGTGGAAGGAGGAGCAAGATTCAAGTGATGCACAGTGAGTGAATTAAACAAGATTTAGTTGAGGAAGAGTTAGGAACTGAAAATTTCCAGGTTTCTAGTTTGGAAAACCACAGAGAGGACGGCATCTCTTTCAATGAGACAAGAAATTCAAGAAGAGAAATTCTGATGGAGGAGAGAGAAAAGAAACAGGGATATCCCGGGCAATGTCTTAAACTTAATGTGCAAACCCAGGCAAAAGGGAGTCTGAGCTGGAGATACGAATTTCAGTCTTCAGCTGAAAGTTGAGGCTGTTGGACACAAATGAGATGACCTACAGAGCATATGTACAAAAAAAAGATGACGCTGGGTAGGAAAGAGTTCACGAACAACGATGTTTTAAAGATGGGTGGAAAAAGGTTTACAGATATAAGAGAAGCCATATTACCAACCAGTAAGAAAGTTTCTGGGAAATACAGCTTGTCCCATGTTTGAAGGCAGTAGATCAAATAACACACAAATTGAAAAGTGATTAATTTGGCAATTGTAGGACATAGGAATAGGAACTATCTCAGCGGTGTTTATACTGGAAACAATACCAGTGGAGCGAGAAAGGACTACGAGGAAAAGAAGAGGGGGACACAAGGGGATATTGTTCTTTCTAGCCTGGGAGTTGGGGACAGGGAAAAAGATTTATGGTCACAGAGAGAGAAGAATGTAAGGCCAAGGAATAGGTGTCATTCTTTTTGTTTCTTTGTTTTTAAATTGAGGGCAATTTGAAATAAATAGCAGGGCAAATAGGGAAATTGAAAGAAAAAGAAAATTTGAAGAAACAGTCAAGAAAAACTGTAGCTTTCTACTTAGGAAGTAAAAAGTTTCTAGAGATTGCACCTCCCCTCCTAAAAATAAAACAAAACTGCATAACCTATAAGGTCAAGTAGTGTATTTTAGAAGCCTATTTAATCGCTGAAACATAACCAAATAAAATTCAGAAACTAATGACTCTCTTCACAGCTGCTTTTGTCCTCCACAAAACAATGGGCATAGGTAAAAAACTGTAAGAAGTGTACAACAAAATATTTCGCTTTCCAAGGCCAGGAATGTGCTGGAATGAAGATTCATGAACTCAAGATGCTCCTGACAAGCCACCTATGGTAGTGCATGCCTGTAATCCCATTACCTGGGAGACTGAGGCAGGAAGATCAAAAGTTCAAGTCCAGCCTGGGCAACTTAGTGACTAAACTAAGTGACTCAAAGTAAAAAATAAAAAGAGATGTGGATGTAACTTGGCATAAAGGGACTGGGATTAATCCCCAGCACTGCCAAAAAGAGATGTTCCAAACAAAATAAGGAAAGAGGAGGAAGTAAAGAAGAGAAGAGGTGGATAAAGTAAAAGAGAAGAAGATAGGAAAAGAGGTAAATGATCTTCCCACATACACCAATTATTTTCCATGAGTCTTCACCAACTGTTTATGAAAAGGGTTACAGCAGGGTAGGAAAGACCACATCCCTCACATTATAAATACAGAAAGATTATTAAAGGATGAAGGCAGGAAACCCAACCAAAATAAACCCTGTAGGAACTGAGACCACAAGTTGCATTTAAGAAAGTAGTAATCTCAACATCCAAAAATCTGAAGATTGTGGTGACCTGAATCTACCCAATGCAACGAAAAGCCCAGGAATAGCTGGTCAAGTGCTAATAGATTGAGTCAAAGCTGACACTGATAACATGGTAGAGGAATGTGGATGCCTTTTTTAGTATAGATATTTTTAATTTCTATTACACATGTAAACAGAACTCTAGAATTCAGTTTTTAAAAGTACAAGATGAAAAGAAGCAAGAAAATGGGACCTATTATCAAGATAGGAAGCAGCTGATGGAAACAACAGAGATGGATAGGATGCTGAAATTATCAGAGGACTTTAAAGTAACTATGAAAAGTAAAGGACACTGCTTAAAAATGTGAACAATCATCACAAACAGGTGATGAAAATTACAAAAAAGCATCAAATGAAGTCTACACTTTAAAAAATAGTGATAAATAATTCTTTAGCAGAATTATAAGGATGAATAGCACTACAGAGAAAAATAGCAAGAAAGGTTTAGACAGGTAGCTAGGAGCTGGAGTGCACACTCATAATCCCAGTGTCTCGGGAGTGAAAAGCAGGAGGATGGCAGGTCTGGGCACTCCAGACTGGGCAACTCCAGGAAACTTTGTCTCAAAGTAAGATTTAATAAAAGGTTGGAGATTTAGCTCAGTATTCCTTGGATCCTATCCCCAGTACTAAAGAAAGAAAAAGAAACTCATGGCTGTAATCCCTGCACTCTGGAGGCTGAGGCAGGAGGGTTGCCCTGAGTTCAAGGCCAGCCTGAACTACATAGTGAGACACTGTCTCAAAAAACAAACAAAAAAATGTTAATATAAGTGCAAACTGAAATACAGATAGTAAAATAAAGCCAGCATGCAAGACCTGTGAAACAATATCAAAAGAGCTTACATACATGGAGCTCCAAAAGGATTAGGGAGAAAGAATAGGGAATATTTAAAGAGGTACTGCATACAGATTTTTCATGATAAAAACCACTGATCCAAGAAAGTGAGTGACTCCCACATAGTAAATATACAAAGAAAAGTAAACCTAAGAAGAATTAGAGATAAAATGATGTAAACCAGAGAACGAAGAAAATCCTGAAAGCATCCAGGCCAAAAGACATACAAGCAATTCTTACTATACGTGGGAGTCATGTTCTTAAGTCACTGCAAACACTGAGTTAATGAGTGAGGAGCTGGTGCCTCTAGATTCGGGGTTAGGTTCCAGACAGCATCTGTGCATGGTATTTTCATCAACTGAAAGGCACCTGTGGACAGAGTCATTTGCCAACATCCTTGTAAAACAATCCATTCTCATCAGCATCAAAAATCTACTCTTCCACATAACCTTTTACCTATATAACACTTAGCAGATATTTCTAAGACTCTGCCAAAACCTCCTGATCTTCAGGATCTTCCTCACATTTGAGTTTAACTTTTTTTTTTCTTTTCTGGTACTAGGGATTGAATTCAGGGGTGCTCTACCACTGAGCTATATTGCCAGCCCTTTTTATCATTTACTTTTTCAGGTGGAGTCTCAGCGAGGTTGGTGCATCAGTCAGTGCTCACTAGAGAAACAGGTAAGGATTTACAAAACAGGATTACAACGGTGGCCTGCAGAGTCAGGTGTGGAAGAGTGCAAGGGCTGGCTGTGCACTGGAGATCTGAAGGAGCCAGTCGGAAGCCTGGAGCTCACTGTAGTGTCCTTTAAGAGTCTGTATCAGGAGGCGAAGGGTCTGGGATGGAAGCCAGGTCACGACATCTGAGATTACGGTGAAGGCTGGAGCTCCTCCAGCGAAACAGAAGCGAGCCTTCATCTTCATTTCTCTTTTATTCCATTCAGGCAACAAGCTGACTGGTTGATGCCACTCACACACAGGGTGGGGTCTTCTGTCTTCAGTACATCCTTTCCGCTACACCTAGAACTATCCTGATCGAATTTAGTCAGCATTCTTCTTCTCAAGATGACACAATCAGTTAACTATCACAGTTGCCTAGGTTGGCCTTGAACTTGCAATGCTCCTGCATCAGCCTTCTGAACAGCTGAGATTAGAAATCTGCATCACCATGCTAGGTGCAACTTAACGTTTTTTTTTTTCTTCACATTTTCTCACCTTTTGAAACATGCTAGTTAACCAGCTCTCAGGGTTTAACTTTCTCTTAAACACAGCTAAGATGACTAGAAATTTCTTTGGCTTTTTAATCTCAACAGTGTTCACTGTGCTTTACTTAAATGAGTCATCATTTTGTGAATCCACACATTCAGCCAGCTATCATCTTTCCCATCACACAGAATAGACATTGCTTTAGCAGTTTCCGGAGCAGGCCCATGTACGGTGTGTGAACGTCCTCCTTTTTCTGGATGTACAGTATTGTCAATTTGTTAGCACTGAGCTCATGACCCACAGCACCACAGATCAAGCCTGAATGAAATTTATCCAGTTATACAGTTTTTCTATTAGGCCTTCTTGCTCTTAGGAAAACTACAGACTTTACTGCACTTAGGAGCCATTTAAAACAGTAAAATGGCCAACAAAAAGCAAAAAAGAGGCAAAAAAGTGGCACTACGTACATGACAATAATGACTTTTATTGATATTGTGACCATTAATGAGAAGGTAGATTTCACCTCCTTCAACCATACCTGATAAATTGCTCGATATTTTGCTGTTAAGTGAATCAAAGAAAATTTTTTTTTGGTACCCGGGGATCAAACTCGGGGCCTTGTACTTGCACAGCAGGCGGCAAAACCCCTGAGCTAAATCCCCAGCCCTAATGAATCAAAATTCTGACACTGCATATGTTCATGAATGATGAGAAAAGTGTAACAATTATTGATTCGGGGATTTTAAAGAAACTTCAGCAAGTAAATAAATAAGAAAACAAAATCTGTGAATCATGGCAACTGACTGGATTTCATATAAGGAAACAACGAGAATGATAACCAAATTACAAAGGAAAATACGGAGAATGGAAGATGATAGGGTAGCATATTTAAAGTTCTGCTAGAAAAAATATAATAGACTGCAATTCTATATTCAAACAAAACATCCTTCTAAATAAGAATACATTTTCAACCAAACAAAACCTGAAAGAATTAGGGCTGGGGATTTAGCTCAGTGGTTCTGACGCCTGCCTCACAAGCGAAAGGTCCCGAGTTCAAAATCCGGTACCAAAAAAAAAAACCTGAAAGAATTAACCTACACTATACTTACACTACAACAAATATTAAATGAAATTCTGTAGCTAAAAGAAAAGTGATACTAAATGGAAATACAATTTTGCTTAAAAGAATTACAAACATCAGAAGTAAATAATACATGGTTAGCATAAAGCACCTTTGAAAAAGTTGCCATTTATACTTTTTAAAGATATATGTGCATTCATTTCAATTGTCATATGATTCTACTGACTAATATAAAATTATAAAGGTGATAATGTATTGAAGATTCTAGCATTTATAAAAGTAAAATACTTAACAATGGGAGCACAAAGTATGGGAGGTTCATAATTGGACATATATTATTATAAAGTTCTTACATTTTTGTGAAACAAAAAAATATTTTAAGGCAGGCTAAGGGACGTTAAAGTTGTACACTCAATCTGTAGAACATCATTTTTAAAAATACCAAGAAAGTATAACAAAAATATCAGTAGACTAGATAAAATGGACACAAAATAAAATGTTAGTCAGCTTTCCATTTCTGTAACAAAAACCTGAGATCAATCAACCTATAAAGTGAAAGGGTTATTTTAGCCCACAGTGTGGAAGTTTCAGTGCATGACTGACTGGCCCCATGGCTCCAGGCCTGTAGCGAGGCAGCACATCATGGCTTGAGCACATGGGCCAAAGCTCTCACCTCAAGTCTGATAACAAAAGCAAAGGGCGGGGGGGGGGGGGGGGCAGGGATCCCTCTGTCACCTTGAAGGACCTGCCCTCAATGACCTGAAGACTCCGCTCAGCCCCACCTCTTAATGTTTCCAACATCTGCCAACATCATGTTGGGAAGCAGGCTTTTAAAATATGGACCTTTAGGTTACACTCCAAACTCTAGAACAAGGCCCCTCAAAAAGTCCAGGAAAGAGAAGTGGCGGAACTAAGATCAAAACAAATAGAAATCAAATAACGAGATGGTACACTTACACTCTAATGTCTTAATAATTCTATAAACTGTAAATGATCTCAATACTCTAATACAAAGGCAGAGACTGTCAGACTAAATAATAAAACAGAAAGAAACACCACAGCCAAACCATATGCAGTTAACAGGAAACATTCCTTTACCATAACATTTCAAAAGAAGGGGACTGATAAAATATAAATCATACAAACACTAAGCATAAGGAATCTGGTGTGGCTATATCAATAACAGAATAAAATAATCTTCAACATTAGAAGTATTACCAGAGATAATAGAGCAATTTTTAACTTTAACAAAGAAGAAACAACAACCTTAAAGATATAAGCATGCAATAATAAAAGTTGCCAAGTACATAAACAACCATTGACTTAACTAAAGTGAGAAACAGACTAATTCTCAATCATAGCTGGAGAATTTAATATCTTTCTCTCAGTGATTCAAAGAAAAAGACAAAAAATGTAGAAATTGTAGTAGTATTATCAAACAACTTGTCCTGTTTGACACTTATACAGCACTACTCAAACAACAGCTGAATACAGTCTTCTCAAATTGAAACAGAACACTAAGTAAGACAGAGCATATTCTGGGCCTTAAAAACAAGGTGGAATAAATTTCAAAGGCTTAACATAACACAGTATATTTTCTGATCATATCTGTAGAAAATCAGAAATCAACAATATATCTAGAAAAATTGCCCAAATGCTTGGAATTTAAAGAGCCTGCCTGTAAGTAACCTATAGTTCAAGGAAGAAATTTACAATACATTGAAGTGGCCTGTATGTCCATCACTGGGTGAATGAGTGAATAAAGAAAATGTGGCATTTATACACAATGGAATATTACTCAGCTATAAAGAAAGATAAATTTAAGTCATTTGTAGGAAAATGCATAAACTTTTGAGACCACAATGTTAAATGAAACAAATCAGGCACACAAGTTTAAGTATCACATAGTTTCTTTTATATGAGAAAGCTAGAGTATAGATAAATCAAAGAAAACGGGGAGATAGTAGATCTTTTGCAAATGAGAAAAGGACCAAGAGGTGGAGGAAGAGGGGTAGGGAACAGGTACCAACTCCCCACAGTAAATGTAATCATTATGTACTGCAAACATGTACTCATAATTGTAAATTTAAAAATGAAATACATTGAACTAAATGATGAAACGTGGCCTATCTACATTAGTAGAATGTAGCAAGTATTCCATCTCTTGCTGCTTCTCTGCCATCACCTCCCACCACTTCCAGACAGCCTTTCTCAATCACCCCAGAGGTATCCAAACCAGACTCCCTTCACATTGTCAAACTGACCATTCTGTGTATTACCAGCAGGGCCCTCTCCCAGGATGAGAATCAATAAGAAGTGTACTACTCAGGTACAAGAAAGTATGTGTTTCCATCCAGTGTATGTGCTGTAACTGAACACCACAAACTAAGAAACTTATAGAGAATAAAGGTTTATTCACTGCATGGCTCTGTAGGTGGAGAGGTTCAATATAAGCAGCTGCATCCAATGAGCTTCTTGCTCCTTGGGACTCAAGAATGCCAAGGCAGCACAGGAATCACATGGTGAGACAGAACATCCTAACCCAACTCTCTCCTCATCTGATAAAGCCACTGTCCCACCAGTTAGGTCCCGCCTGTATTGCCTCTCTTAATCTTAATTACTTCCCAGAGGTCCTACTCCAAATACCATAGTAACAGGTTAAGTTTCCACCCTTTTCATATCTCACTAAGGGAATTAAGTTTCAACACGAGTTTTGGTGAGACGTTCAAACCGTATCAGTCTATTCCCAGGCAACTGTTAGAGATTGTGGCTCAGCGGGGGATTATAGTACACAGTTCCTTCAAGCACCACCTAAGGGCAATTTTCACCACATTCACCTACAGAACTTATGTCAAAATGTCCATTGCTGGTCAACTCCCAGACCAAACAAATAAATAACCCCACCTTAAAATGTATGAGCCTGTCAGGTGGTTATAATGCTCAAATTTTTTTTTAGAAATACTAGTGGAAGTACAGTGGACCCTCAAGTTATGACCAGCCTGACATACAAACAACTTGGGTTAATTAAGTTAATGGAAGATTCATCTGCCTCTGGGTATCTATAGCATGTCCCAGGTAACATCCAGATCTCAGCTGAATTGAGTCATGAGTAACCTGAGCTGTAACCAGCCCTCAGGAACTGATCGAGTTCCTAAGTCAAGGGTCCACTGTATAACCCACAAAGAAGGAAATCCCCACCAAGAATCAATTCTTGGCCACACTACAGACTTGAGGGATATCTGCTACCTTTTTAATAACTATTGTATTGAAATATAAGGTAGCATCATTGGTATTTTAGAACTGAAAACAACCTTAGAGATGGTCAAATCCAGCCAAATGTGAAAATCAAGGTCCAGGTTGCTTGACTGTTGTGCCCAAAGAACCTGGAGCTAGTCAGAGCTGAGACTCAGCACCCAGATCTCTTACCTTCTAAAGGTGGGCTCTCGATCCCACAGAAAATGTCTTCTTTTCAAAACATAATTGATTTCCACCTACAATAGCTGAAATACTGTATTTGTGCTCTTATACTCTACAAATAATGGAATTAAAACAAAAAAGTGAATTAACAAAGAACTGAAAAATAAAATCTCCCTCTGTATAATTGCAGGCAGCTAAGCACTGCTGGGAATCACATGGTCCACGAGAAGAGAGTTTTGGCAGCCTACCTGGAAACTATCAATTCTCTTCTCTTTCTGCGCTTTTCCAAAGTAAGCTGTCCATTAATATGCCAAGCCTTTTTTTTCCATTTAGTTTATTGTACATTTCAGATATATAATACAGCTACATTCATCATTGGGATCTTGTACCTCTACATGATGCATCTTGGTTCTTATTTTTTCCCCATTCCCCTGCCCTCCCTTCACCCCCTCCACCCTTACCTATTTTCAAAGACTTTGTTTCCATTTTTTCCTTTTCTCATATTTTTTCTTTTCCCTTCTTTCCTTTCCCCTTCCCCTCCCATTTGCCCTACTCCTTTAGACATTTTCTTCCTATTTCACAATATCAATTATACATTTTTTTTTGGTACTAGGAATCAAACTCGGGTCCTTGCGCTTGTAAGGCAGGTGCCAGAACCACTGAGGTAAATCCCTGGCCCCTCAGTTATACATTTCAATCCTTATTTACATTTTCACTTTCTCACTCCAGAGAAACTATTTGGTATTTACACATGTGTGTCCTATTTATTTCACTTAAGAGTATAGCCTCAACATGCATCCACTTAGCTATAAATGTCTCTAGTTTCTCGTTCTTTATGGCTGAGTAGTACTCCATTTTATTAAAAAACCACATTTTCTTTATCCAGTCTCCAGTTGATGGGCACTTGGGCTGTTTCCAAGCTTTAGCTATTACAAACTATGCCACTATAAACATGGGTGCACATATATCTCTGTGGTATGATTCTTTTAATTCTTTAAGGAAAATACCCAGCAGGGAAATAGCTGGGTCAAATGGGACCTCCAGCCCTAGTTCTTTGAGGTATCTCCACATTGATTTCCATACTGGTTGCACCAGTCTGCACTCCCATCAGAAGGGTTCCTTTCTCTCCACACCCCCGCCAGCATTTGTTATTGGTTGATTTCTTGATAGCAGCCATTCTTTCTGGGGTGAGGTGGAATCTCAGTGTTGTTTTCATCTGCATCTCTTGAATGACCAGTGATGTTGAACATTTTCTCATGTATTTATTTGTTGCTTTTACTTCTTTGTCTGAGAAATGTCTGTTCATTTCAGATGCCCATTTTTTAATTGAGTCTTTGAATTTGGGGGGTCTGATTTTTTTTAGTTCTTTATATATTCTCGATAGTAGACCTTTGTCTGAGCTACAGCTGCTAAAAATTTTTTCCCACATTGTAGGTTATCTCTTAGCTCTGTTAGCGGTTTCTCTTGCAGTGCAGAAGATTTTTAATAAGATGAGATCCCAGTTGTTGATTCTTTGTGCCAGTTCCCGTGCTACTGAGGATTTGTTCATAAAGTCCTTTGTTATGCCAATGTCCTCGAGAGTTCTACCTAAACTTATCTTCCAGCAAGTTTGGTGTTTCTGTTTTAATATTTAGATCTTTAATCCACTTTGATTTTAGTTTAGTGCGTGGTGAAAGATAGGGGTCTAGTTTTAATCTTTTATGCCAAGCCTTTTTAATAGGGCACATGCAGAGCTTTAACCCATAGTTTTCCACATTTTTATTTTCACTTTCAGTCTTTCCACCAAAGGAATGTTGTAGGAGATGGCTGTTAGTCATTTGCTCTGCCTGGGGGCTAATTACTCTATTTGCTTCATATTTTGAAAATACTATGCTACATCCAAAGGCAAAAAAAAAAAAAAAAAAAAAAAAAAAATGATGGAAGCTTGTTTCAAGTTCACTTATGTAATTTTGTACAGACTAAATTAATCAAAAATTATGCTAGCTAAAATAGATTTGTTGGTTTCTAAATCTACAGTAGAAAATTTCTTTTTAAAAAATAATTTGAATGGCATGCTGTTTAAATATATTTTAGTCAGTTTCCACAAATGTGAGAGTTCAGTTTTAATGATTTAAAGGAAAGCTGTGAGGAATGAAAGAATCCACAGATACAGAGATTGGAAAAAGCATTCATGTGTGACCTCCTATAACAAAAGGCTACCACATCAGCCTGGAGGACAGGGATAAATGACATGGGGAGGAGTTCAGGCAAGGCAAAAGGGGCACCTTAGAATTCTGGGTTAAAAGGAAAAGAGAAGAGCAACCTTCCACCTTCAATTTCTGAAACATGGAGACCATAATACTTACTGTCCATAATTTTATGCATGGAAAAAAAAAGGAGTAACATGAAAATTCCTGCCCCACTGCCTGGCACATGATGACTAATCAATAAATTTAAATTCAAGTAAATTAAATATATATGAAATCTATCCTATCCATCTACCTATCTATTTACCTATCTTACCTACTGTATGTGATAGTGATGGCAAACCTTTTAGCACTTTCAGTGATAACAAAAGGTTGTCTGTGGCATTTATGCCGTAAGTTGGCCACCACTGATATATAACCTGATCAGTGGGAAATTGTTAAAGATGATCTATTTATCCAAGGACATGTAGATTTCCTTCTATGTTATCTTCTAGGAGATTTGTGGTTTCATATTTTACAGTTAAGTCTACAATCCATTTTGAATTAATTTTATGAAGCTTATAAGTACTATATCTAGATTTCTTGTTTGTTTGTTTCACATCTAGATGTCCAGTTGTTCCAGCATCGTTTTTTTCAGTATTGGGAATTAAACCAAAGGCCTTCACACTAAGCTATATCCAAACCTCATTTTTAATTATGTTTTTCAATTTGAGACAGGGTCCTTCTAAATCACTCATGGTGGGCTTAAACTTGCAATCTACCTGCCTTCTCTTCCCAAATTGCTAGGTAGCTGGGAAGGGACAACACCTGGCTTCCAGCACCAATTTCTAAACTGGCTACTTTCCATTGAGTTGCCTTTGCTCCTCTGTCAAAAATCAATTGGCTAAACTTATATTGTTCTATTTCTGGGTGCTCTATTCTGTTCCATTGATCTTTTTGTCTTCTCTTTCTCTAATATCACACATCTTGATAACTATAATGACACAGTATCATATCATCTAATACCCTGTCAAAATTCAAGTTTCCCTTATTATCCCAAAAACATCTTTGATGAAAATATTTTGTTGGTTTGTTTGTAATAAATTATTATGGGGCAGATTTTTATAAGTTGAAAATGAAAAGTAGCAATGGAAAAATGAGTATGAATTCTAAAATTTTCATAAAAGTATCCCATTATCTATGACTGAGTTCTAAAGATACATTAAATAAATTCATTCTGTCAAAAAAATTACAACAAAATTAAGTGTTCCCCCAAAATTCATGAATTTTGTCAGAAGCTCCAATGCAATAGTGTAGAGAAGTAGGCCTCTGCCTAAAAACTGTCACCCAAATAACAAGAAAATCGATGGATGAAAAATCTTGGAGATATACTACATATACCTGCTATGTGCTAATAAGTAAAGAGTGGGGACAAAGACATAAAATATAAAATTCTCAGGCCGGGGATTTAGATCAGTGGTTCTGCCGCCTGCCTCTCAAGTGCAAGGTCCCGAGTTTGATCCCTGGTACCAAAAACAAAGCAAAACAAAACAAACAAACAAAATATATATATTCTCTCTTTGTCTGCTTATGAGGGTTAGTCAGCTTTTTGTCATTGTGACAAAATGTCTTCAAAAAGTAACTTAAAATTTAAAAAGAGGAAAGGTTTTATTTTGGCTCACAGTTTCAGGGGTTTCAGTCCATGGTATGCTGGTTTCATCACCTTGGGTCTGTGTTGAGTCAGAAAACCATATGACAAGTGTGTGCTGGAGGAAAGCTGCTCACTCAATGGCAACCAGGAACCAGTTATGGTCTCCAAGGTCACACCCCCACAATCTACTTCCTTCAACCAGGCCCAACCTCCCATTGCCAACACCTGCTAATAATGCCAACATGGAATAATCCACTGAGAAAGCTGGAGCCCTCGTGATCCAATCACCTTCCAATACTCCATTTTCTGAACATCTGAGCTTTTTGGAAGACATTTAAACCTGTATACTACAAATGAGTTAATCCTTACTCTTGCAGATTCTGCCACTCGATGGGGGTTTGAAGGCATAAGCTTTTGAAAATGTAAGTAACCATAAAAGAGTGAAGGAGTAATGAAAAATAATCATGTAAAAGATAAATTATTATTCTGCAAAAATCCACAGAAGTTGTTTCTTTTGAGACTCATTTTGGGAGAAGTGTGATTACTATCCTCTTTCTTTTTTGGTACCGGGGATCAAACTCAGGACCTTGTGCTTGCAAGGTAGGCAGCAGAACCACTGAGCTAAATCCCTGGCCCATCTTCTTTTTAAAATTTTTTCATTGACACATGATATTTGTTCATATTCAGGAGATACGATGCACTATGTCAATACATGCATACATTATATAGTGGTCATATCAGGATAATTAGTACATCCAGTACCTCAAATACGTATCATTTCTTTGTGATGAGAACATTCCAAGTCATAGCTTCTATTTATTTTAAAATATACAACACAGGATTCATAATTTCCTGAGTGTCATTTCTAATTGAACTAAATAAGCTTTTAGAAAAGAAAAAATGCTTCAGGGTCTATGCTCTTAACTCCATAAATACGAAAACTGAAAATTGCTTTGAAGAGTACAGTACCTCATCAAATTCTTCAAAAATATATGACATATAACATATATATTATATATTTATAGTTATAATTATTTTCACCTTTCTTTATAGTAACTACTTGATTTCACAGGGAATGTACACTATTTCTTCATACAGAAAAAAATGCAAAATGACAAATTCTCAAGAAAATGACCCAACAGTAAGTTATTTTAGTTGAAACTTTTAGGGGGCTCTCTATTATTAAATGGAGGAAATAATTCAAAATTTTAAAAAACAATAATTTTTTAAATTTTTAAACCAACACTAGTTTTGAACACTAACTCAACAATCTCTTAGAAAAAATTAGTTTTACTGAGTGCCTTTTTAAAGTCTAATTATCCAGCTTAAACATTATATCCTTGATGCTGTCACCAAATCCTTGAATGACCTTGAGATAGGTTTTTGGAAATATCTCAGTTTTTCTGTTTATAAAATGAGGGTAGTAATCCTTCACACCTTTATACTTCACTGAGGTATTTCAAAAAGTAATTAGTTGTGAAATATCTGAGCTGTTCTGATCAAAGGGACTGTGTGACTACAAAGCATTACTATTATTTACCAGTACCTCTTTTTACTGTGCCACTAATGAGCACTGTGGTCAGCAATAACTTATTAGAAGAAAAAAAGTAGAAGGTAAAAGTTAAGACGGCTATTTTTCTCCATATACAGATTAATTGTTAGGCAGACATTGAAAACAAGGCTTTCTGCAGTCTATTAGGTCCATGGGGGATTTTCTGCAAATACACCCAGCATCCCGGGTTTAAAACCTGAGGAACTGGGAGTTTTCCTGGGAGTTGTGGAAATTATACATGGAATTCACATTTCAACAGACCAGGTATAAAGGACACAGACTCAAAACATTTCATTATTTTCTCAAATACCTCCTTCTTTCATTCTAATAATCTTTAAGCAATTTTACTGACAATCCTCTCCGTTCCTCCTCTCTCTCATAAGCACACACAGAAACACACACATCAATTTCACCTCACTTTTCTTTGGAAACCAAGGCCATTCAATTTTTAATTTAAAGAAACTAAATAAATCATTGATTTTGATGGAAATTTTCAATCACGAATATAAATTCATTGTTTGTTCTTTTTCAGGCCATGTCCCCTTATACCTTTATATACTCGGACACATTAAGCTCTTGAGGTAAGCAATCTAAGTAGCAACAATGGTACCTATTCAGTACATGTTTGAAAAGGTCTCATCTTTTCCAAACTGATAAATGCCATAGAATCAGCATGGAACAAATCAGGTTTCAAATGACTGAAGAAGATTTTATAAATATCATCCATGAGATGAGCAATTTCATTTTACTTTGTCCTTCCTCAAAGTGCATGTCAAAATCTTCTTGCAAGAATATTGAGAAGCACTTTGAGTCTCTGACAGCAAGGAGAAATGCAGCTTCTCAGGGCCACAGCAGTGTCTCTGAGCAATGTTCTTTCTCCGCCTCAGGCCTCTTTCCTATCCAAAACCCTCCCCTCAAATAAACGAAGCACTCAGCAACTAGAAGCACTTCAGCTGAAACATTTGTGAAATAAGAACAATCTTCAGCACTCAGGGTGAATGAATTTTTCATGAGCTAAGTAAGATCTATGTAGAAAAGTTTTCATGAAAATCTAGTGTTCTTAAGAATGCTACTGACTGAACCATGCCCCCTGCACCAACTCCTACGTTAAAGCTCCGATCCCAATGCCATGGTATTTGGAGATGGAGTTTTTATCCAATAATTAGGTTTCAATGAGGTCATGAGGACAGGGCCCTAATGACAGGATTAGTGCCTTCTTGGGAAGAGATACCAACCCTTCCCCTGAACCCCTGCCCCTCACTCATCATATGAGGACAAAGTGTGGAGGATTTCCAAGCCAGGAAGAGGGCACTCAGCAGATAATGACCAGGCCAGCACCATAATCTGGGACTTCCAGCCTGCAGAGCTGCTTTTTAAACCCCTCAGTCTATAGATTTTTGTTATGGAAGTTTCAGTTGATGAATAAAAAAAGAAACACCACCGATACTATAACAACAACAGAAATCCTGGCAGTTCACTTTAATCTTAGCGTAAAAATTCTAAGTGGACTCATGATCTTATAAAGTATAGAGCCTGAGTATAGAAGTCAATGGTTCATTTGTTTGCAATTATTCCTTCATTCATTCAGTTATTCAATAATTATCTAAGTAGTAACTACTGATCTCCTGGTTGATTGTTAGAAAAGACACAAATGAACAGGTCAAAATTCCCAGTTCAAGGAAAACAAAGCATGGAAAAAACATACAACATTCAGAGAAATCAAGGCAGGAGGTAAAAAGAGAATAGGTTGTGACTGGGCCTCTTAGGAAATAATAGTAGGACATAACTAACCAGGAACTGGTAGAGACAGAATGCCTTTTATTTGTTTAATGTGGTATCAATTTAGAGAATGGGATTTTTTTTCTCCTAAGGTGGGGAAAATGTATGTAAATGATAAACTCAATTGTAGGCACAGTGAGAATGTTTACATTTTTAATTTTCTGCATTTTCAAAAACAAAGGAATAGAAGAATAATGTCAGCAAGATGATGGTAGAACAGGAATAGTTGAGCTCCACACTCCCCCACCCCATGGAAATCCAGCTGGCAACTATCCTCAGGTACAAATAACATCATGAATGTTCTAGAACTTAGCAATGAGGCTGAGACACCCAGTCGGACCACAGAATTGAGAAAAACCACAATTGAACAGTAGAAGAAATGGTTCACTTTGACTATGCTGCCCCTCCTAGCTAGCACAACACCAACACCTGGAAAATTCCCCCTGGGATCATGATTTCTCAAATGAGAAAACTGACATGAAAGGAGACATTTAGCATCTCCACCACTTGGAAACCTTTTACAGGAGGCTCCCTCCTGTCTTGTCCTAAGAGAAGTGGTATGGGTAGGGCTGGTACATAATATTTAAACTCTCCTGAAAAGCTGAAGGAAAGAGAATACTTCCAAACTCATTTTATGAGTCTATCATACTTTAACACCAAAGCCAGACAAAAAAATACAAGAAAAGAAAATTATAGGCCAATATCCCAGATGAATATAGATGTAAAAATCCTCAATAAAACATCAGCAAACAATTCAAATACACTAAAACAATCTTTCAGCATGACCAAGTGATATTTATCCCTGAGGTTCAAGGATAGTTTAGGATAGGCAAACCAATAAATGTGATAAAAATTACATAATAAGAAGGTAAGATCCTAAAACCATCTCAACAGATGCAGAAAACCCACCTGACAAAATTCAACAATGTACCTCAACACCAAAAAAAATCATACATGACAAATTCATGAGTGACATTATTCCCAATGTGAAAAGCTAAAAACTTTTCCTCTAGGCTCAGAGACAAAATGAGAATGCCCAGTCTTACCGATTTTTCTTAACACGGTACTGAAAATCCTAGCAAAGCAATTGGACAAAAGAAACTAAAAATCATCCTAATATCAAAAGAAGAAGTGAAACTGTCTCTATTTGCTAAAGACATAATCTTATACACAGAAAACCCTAAAGACTTCACCAAAAGGATTAGAACCGATAAAAGATTTAAGTAAAGTTGCACTGATAACAAAAGAACATAAAAAAATCAGTAGTGCTTCTATGTACTAATAACAAACTACCTGAAATGTAGACCAAGAAAATTATCTCATTTACAAGAACAGAAAAACTATATACTGTACCAAGGTATATATTTAAACAAAGATCAAAGTCATCTATCCTGAAAACTATAAAACTATTAAAGAAAATACAATAAATAGATACGCAATGTTTGTGATTTAAATAATCTGATTATTGTGAAAATGTCCATACAACACAAAGCAACCTGTGAGTTTAATGTTACCTCTATCAAAATTTCAGTCATTTTTCACAGAAATAATTCCTAAATTCATATGGAACCACAACAGACCCCGAATAGCCAAAACAATCTTAAGCACAAAGAACAAAGCTAGAGACATCACACTTCCTAATTTCAAAATATATTTTAAGTGACCACAATAAAACTAGCATTGTATTGGCATAAAAAGACATTAACCTCTGCAAATGGAAATGCTTACACTGGGTGTTGGGGATGTTTGCTACCTCCTGCAATGTTTGTGGTTTTGGTCCTCCCACTATGGTAGGGTGCTTGGCCGACATTGTGACTTGTCATGTCAGCCCCTTTGACCACCTTGTCATGCTCTGAGGCACCACTATCTCAGCAACACAAGTTTCTATTTCCTTCAATAAAAGGAGATGAAAATTTTTAAAAAAAGACATTAACCAAGGAAACAGGATAGAAATCCAAGAGATAAACCCATGCATTTATGGAAAACTGACTTGGGACAAAGATACTAAGAATACAGTAGGAAAAGAATAGTCATTTAAATATATGGTCCTGAGAAAATGCATATTCTCAAAATTAGACCCTTATCAGGTTTCATATAAAAAAGTCAACTTGGAATGTATCAAATACTTTAATAAGAAATCTTAAATTGTGAAATGGCTTAAGCAATGCCAGGAGAAAACTTTTACAACAGTGATCTCGGCAGTAACTTTTTTCATGTGACCTTGAAAGAAAGCACTGGTAACAAAAGCAAAAACAGACAAATGGGATTACATAAAATTAACAAGCTTCTGCACAGCAAAGGAAACAACAAAGTAAAGAGACAACTCCAGAGTGGGAGAAAATATTTGAAAACCATACATTGGATGAGTAGCTAATATCCAAAATGTTCAAGAAAAACCAACTCAATAGCAAGCAAAAAACAAATAATGCAATTAACAATGGGTAAAGAGCTAAAGACATTTCTCAAAGGAAGATATTCAAATGGCCAGTAGATACATGAAAAAGGCCCAGCATCATTATTCATTCAGGAAATGTAAATTAAAACCACAACGAGCTATCATATCACTCCTGATATAATGGCTTTTATTAAAAACATGAAATATAACAAGTGCTGGAGAGAATGCAGAGTACAGGAAATGCTTACATGATGCTGATGGGAGTGCAGAGTAGTACAGCCACTATGGAAAATGCCATGTAGGTGACTAGAAAAACTGAAAATAGAACTTCTATATGATCTAGTAATAATACTTCTGTGTCCATATCCAAAAGAACTCAAATCTACCTATCAAAAGCTATGTGCATTCCCATGTTCATCACAGCACTATTCATAACAGCCGAGATAGGAAAACAGCACCAATGGATAAACAAATAATGAAAATGTGGTGTCTATACACCACGGAATACTATTCAGTCTTCAAAGGAGGAAAATCCACTTGCAAAGCACATGGATGAATATGAAGAACATTACACTAACTGAAATAGACCAGGCACAAAAAGACAAAATACTACATGATTTCATGCATACTGCATGATCGGTATGTGGAACCTGATGGAACCTAGAGAACCAAAGAATAGGATGGTTACCAGAGGGTAGAAGGGTAAGAGAGAGGGAAAGAAGAGTCGATGACCAAAGGGTGCAAAATTTCAAATAGACAGAAGGAATAGATTTTACAGTCTGTGGTACAGCAGAGAAACAATAGTGAATGATAATATATTAAGTATTTCAAAGTAAGAGTAAATTTCAGATGTCTCACCATAAAAAAAGATAAACAAGGGAAGGGGTATGTTAATTAGTTTGATTTAATCACATATATATTTAATCATATATATATTTTAAAACATCACATTGTGCTCTAAATTTATACTATTATGATTTATTGATCAAAATAATTTTAATAACTTTTTAAAATAAAAGTGATTATTTGGGGTTTTGGGTTTTCTTTCTTGAGCATAACTTGTTGGGAATGCCACTATGTCTTTGAGCAGTTGTAAATATGTCTTAGTTTTGTTTTTCTTGGCTTGTGATGGTTAATTTTATATGTCAAGTTGACTGGTCTATGCCCAGATAACTTGTAAAGCATTATTTCTGAGTTTGTCTGAAGGTGATTCTGGAAAAGATTAAAAATTTGAATCAGTAGGCTAAGTAGGCAAGAGCCTGTTTCCCCAGTGTTAGTGGGCATCATCCAATCTGCTGAGGATTTGGTCAGAACAAAAACAAAGAGAAAGGGTAAATTTGTTCTCTGCTTTTGCTCTCAGACATCCAAGCCCCTGGTTCTTGAACCTTGAAACTTTAAGACTGACACCAGTACAGCTTCCCACCACCCGTGGTACTCAAGCATTTTGGACTGTAACTGGGAATTACACCATCGCCTACCCCAACTCCAGCTTGCAAGTGGCAGACGGTGAGCTTCTCAGCTCCCATACTTCTGTGAGCCAATTCTTATAGGTCTTCTTATAAAACGTGACTGGACATTAAGTAAACAATTAATTGTGACTAGAGTTTTCAGAGCAATGATAATGTCACTAAAATGTATTTATTCATTCTTTTTAATGTTTTTTATTGAAACAAGTTTGCAGTACATGATGTTTATATTCATCTTAGAGAGCAAGTACATATACTTAATGTATCTTGATTCTTTTTATTCCCTTTGCCCTCCCCACCCTCCTACCTCCTTCTATCTCTAGATCCCTTTCCCCATTATTTATTACCATTATTTCTTTTTAGTTCATGTTTGCAATATACAATGGTTACATTCATTGTGGGTAGCTGCTGCATACACACTGCACATCTTAAGTCCTTACTTTCCCTTCCCTATCCCCCTCCACTCACCTTCAGTCTCTTGTCCCCTTCTCATTTGCAAAAGACCTATCTCCCTGTTTCCTTTCATCTATCTTCTATTTTGCTCTTTATCTGCACTTTGGATTTGCATATGATAGAAACCATATGGTATTCACTCTTGTGTATCTGGTTTACTTCACTTAACATTATGTTTTCAAGGTGCATCCATTTTCTTACAAATGTCTCAAACTTATCCTTCTTTATACCCAAGTAGTATTCAGTTGTGTATTAGATACCATGCCTTCTTTATCCATTCATTCTGTTAATGGACTTGCAGGCTGCTTCCAAGATTCAGCTGTTATGAATATATGAATTTTCAAATTGTTTTCTTTAGTTCTGTGAGGAATGTTGTAGGCATTTGGATTGGAACTGTGTTAAATCTATATATCAGTTTTGGAAGTATGGCCATTTTGACAATATTGATTCTGGCTATCCAGGAATGAAAGCTACTGTACTCTGAAAAAGGACAGTGAAGAGGACCTCAGAAAATGTTCATCCACTCTTAATGTTAGCCTGATTCTCCTTGAATTCTGATCAAATTTGACAACAATCCCTCCAAATGAATGTTTCCTGAATATTTTTTGAAGTTCCAAATAGCTAATGAGAAATTTTTAAATTAATGAATTAAAAATAAGCCTAAATATGGAAAAATTTGAGCTACCTAAACTAGATTGTAACATTGTCTTCTATCCACTTAACCAAGTAAAACTTTCAGTTGAAACTGCCAAGATTCAGCCTTTAATTTGTAAAGTGATATTTCTATTCTATAAGGCTGTCTTTCACATTTATAAAAAGATAGTACTTTTCTTCCTATCTTAGAAAAGGCAAAGAATATGAGAGATTTGCAAACTTTAAGCATGAGGGTGTCCCTATTGTTTCCCTCGAATTAAGATGTGAAAAATCACTTGTGCTTTTCCTTTCTTTTTTTAACCATAAATGTCTGTGTTCCTGCTCTGGTTCTCTTTATAATTTTCTTCCTTGTGCTTTAATGTGTGTTATGTAATGTTTAAAGGATGAAATATGCACTGCTATGTTAGCTAAGTAAAATATATTTACATATACAGAGTTAGCCCACTTCAATATCTCACTTAATTTTAAAAATTAATTGTCCCTCCAAACCATTTTCATTACGAATCACAGAGTAGAATATAAGTTGTTTTGACTTAATGGAAAACAGACTTGTTGATCTGCTGAAGCCTCTTACAAAATTCCTCTTTAATTTATGGAAACTCTATTATCGGTTTTACATTTTTATATCTTCTCTCATATTCAAGAATCAGATTTCACTCACTTTCACTCACTTCAGAAAAGCTAGACTTGATTCATGTCCAGATACCAGGTATACAGAATTCAGAAAACTTGTGTTAGCTGCCAGCACATACTAGTTTGCTGTTCACATGCCTCCTTGAAATATGCATACTTTTGGCTGGTGCACTGATTCACTGATTCCACCATTGCCCAAATACTATATTTTACTTTTAAAATCATGACAAAAGTCTTAAAAATACTTACTATCCATGAATTAATGTCTCTCTCTCTCTCTCTCTCTCTCTCTCTCTCTCTCTCTCTCTCTCTCTCACACACACACACACACACACACACACACACACAGAGAGACCTCTGTAAAACATGGTTTCCTAATTGAATAACGTAAATGTATGGATTGTTTACAATTAAAATTCAGAAGAAAACCTAGTTATCTGCAACTGATTAGGAACAGGTACAGAGCATACAGTAAATACTAGGAAACATCCAGGAAAACACTTCCTCCTGGTAGCTAAAATGCAAAATGAAATTATTTTATTTCTAATTCAATACTTATCTGAAAAACCATGTATTATTGCTCGCCCGGATTTCCACTGTGACTAAATTTGTAAAAACTATGCGCTTAATTGATTAGTTTTATTTTCCACTGAATAATTCTCAGACCTATGTTACTTTATATTTTTCTTATAAACTTTCCAACCTCAAAGGGATGTAAAAAGTCATCACAAATATTTCTAAAGTAGCTTTATATACTTAGGCAACTAAATTGCCTCTTGGTGACAATAAAAACAATGTTGAATCATTTGCATGACCCTTGAAATGTGGTCCTCTCAATCGACTGCACTAGCCTTGCCTCTCCCTCCACTCCCCCGACAATCCCCCCTTGCTCTTGGTTCGGTCTCTCCTGACTTCATCATGCTCTGAGATGCCTTGCTACCTCCGTTGCCTCAGACTTGGAAAGTTGAACATGGCACCTTCCCGAGATGATTACAGAGCCAGCCTATCTTGCAGGGACTCATTCATGTGGACTAAAACTGGTCACAAAAAATGGCAGATTTCATGGCTTTCAGGTCCTACTTCCATCATGAGACCTCAGCAAATTGCCAAGTACTCCTGGAAGTACTTCCGGAAGTCCGCAGAGGGTGACTCACGTCGGACCCCATGTTCCTCCTCGGCGATGCTCCCTGCTGCTGTAGGCATAGCAGAGCCAGTGCTGCGACCGCTCAGTCCTGCTCACTAAAGCCTGACCCCGAGACCAATCTTCTCATCAGTTCCACATCAGGTCCTTGGGAAGTAAGTGACACTTGTTTGACTGGGCTTTGTACAACACTTTTCCCCAACACACAAACATAACCACATACACACAGTCATACAACACAGACATCGGTGTACACACATCACCGCAGATGTGCTCTTGCAAAGTGCAAAGGCACATTCTGCATTTCTGTGTTCTACTCTTTAAGTACAAAAGAATCCCGCAGTAGGTTTGCCAGACCAAGGATGTTCTTTCACTACGCATGTAGGAGTTTTTCCTGTTTTTTGTTGTTGTTTCTCCAAGATACACGTCAACTATCAGTTTCTCTAGGTCTGATGAATTTTCAAATACTTATCTCTATACCAATTTTCAGCCCATCCCCCATAGCAATCTCTCAGTAAAAGGTTCCACCTTGTTTTCCCATCTGGATTCTTTTATCACCTCACATACCACAAGGCCCTGCAATGCTGGGATGAGAAACAACCACTCCAGTCACCATATAAATCAGTCATTACAGGCAAGTAGTGTAAGAGAAGGAACCCGCCCAATGATCCTCAACCCCACTGGGATTACTCCATCCCAGACCTCCACTTAAACACCTTGTTTATATAATTATCAGCTAGCCCTTGCAATAAAAAGTTAGAATAGGCAATGGCCTCAAAATATACATAAAAGGAATCACAAGAAAAGGAAAACATTAATTGTCATGCCCTTGGACATACCTTATTAGTCCCACCATAACCATGAGAGGGTCAAATTATTTAGCCCAATTTTAAACAGAAGTCCAAGATCATAAAAATATTACAACTGAAGAGGAAAGCAATGAGTTTTCCTTTCATATAATACAGGCTGGTATGTTTAGAGGGCTTCTCAATACAATGAATGTTAGAACATCTTAAGCATTGGCTCAAACATGGGCCTTAGAATCTTTTTTCCCTATAGAGCCTACTGCATTTCATCAGCACCTACTTTATGCTAGATTCTTTATAAATAACTCACCGCATGCCCAAACAATGCACTGAAGTACATCTGATTCCCTGTAGATTGCAGATGAAGGAACCAAGGTCTGGGAAGTTGAGTGAGTCGCCTGCAATCCAACACCCCATGAGAGGGAAGGCCATAGTGCAACAAGAGATCTGACTCCAAAGTGTGACCTCTTTCCCCATAGGAATCTGTCCACAGGCTCACATGGAAGTATATGATTTTTCTCACTATTATTTAGGCCATCAGCATAGGTTGATTTTCACACAACTTAAGACACAGAGACTAGGATAAGAAATACATAGGATCATAACTTTCACTAGTGAAAGGGAATGAGGGTCACATTTGTGAAACACTTGAATTCTCAGGGATGTGCTTACTCTTTCCTGACACTGACAAGTCCTATAAAGGCAGGCTTGGGTTCTCTTCTCCACAGACTCTGGACACTTTGCTGGCCCTTTGCATGACAATCTCATAACTTTACAGATGAGCATTCTGCTTCTCTGCTCAACTCTTAGAAAAAATGAGGATACAAAGTGTACTAATCACATATCATTTTTTAGTACATGTTTGTGATACATAATTACATTCATCATCTTGGGAAACTGGTATATAAATATTACATCTTAATCATTTTTACCTCCCCTTCCCCTTAGCTCTCTCATCTCTCCCTATCCCCAAATCCCCTTCCTAAAGGAATCTATGTACCTCTTCTTGAAAGCATGTGGTAAACTGAAATGGGGGAGGGGGTGTTGAACTGATGTTCTGCCAGAACATGCATTCAAAATATTATTTAAAAGAAATGTTAACAGGCAAAGGCAGAGTCCTACGTCCTGTTTCCTCTTGGTGTCCTTTGAGAACAGTATCTTTATAAAGATTGAGGCACTGTTAATACATCAGTGAATAGGTGAAGCCCAGCTCCTATGATTTCCACCTGAGAAGCTCTGTTAGTTATCTAATTGTTGCCTTTGAGAACTGTCACAAACTTGTTGATCCAAAACATCAGAAATGGACTGTCTCACAATTCTAGACACCAGAAGTCTGAAATCAAGGTGTTGTCAGGATTGGTTCCTTCCTAAGGCTGTAGGGGGAAATCCATTCCCTGCTTCTCTCCTAGCTTCTGGTTAGTGTATCAGTACTTGGCATTTCTTTGTTTATAGAAGCATCACTTCAATCTCTGCCTCCATCTTCACATGATGGGTTGGTTAATCTTGATTGTAAACTTGATTGGCCAGAGAGCTGTCTGGGAGATTAGTAAAGTACACATGTGGTGTGTCTGGGTGAGTCATAGAGGTACAACCTTGGCCTTACATCTGGTCACTGGTCCCTGCCTCTGGGACAACCCACTCTGCTTCTTTCCTGGCATGAGTGGAGCAGCTTTCTTCCACTGTGCCCTTCCACAGCTGCCCATAGACTGAATCTCTGGAACCATGAGCAAAGATAAACCTGTCCTCCTTTACACTGAAGGTGTCAGGTGTTTTGTTCCAGCAATGGGAAAGCTAACCAATGTACATGGCCTTCTCCTTTCTGTGTGTGTCTCAAGTCTCTCTCTCTCCTTTCTCTTGAAAGGATACTAGTCATTGGACAGAGGGTCCACCCTAAATCCAAGATGATCAGATCTGTTGATAAGTTTCTGTTGATGTTTAACTTAATGATATCTGCAAAGTCCCTATTTCCAAATTAAGTCTCCTTCACAAGCATTGGGGCTAGGATCAGGATATATTTTTTTGAGGACTCAATTCAATCCATTAATGGAATGTTAGGAAATCACTAATTTGGGTCAGTTATACGACAAAGTTCAAAATAGACATAATGTGTCCAGGATCTTCAGATCTAAGTGGCACAAAGGAAAAAATTAGACATAGTTACGGAATTCCCATGCACCAAATTTGAGAACACCACCTATCCAACTAAGTTATTCTCTCACTTTGGAATCTGAAAACATTACTACTTGCGATCTGTTATATGAAAGAAATTGAGAATAGTCTTTTTCACCTGGTGAAATTTTTGGCTCTTGAGCTTGAATCAGTTTACACTGAACAAAAACCAACAACAACAAAACACACATACAACCTGGAGCTATACCTGAGAAATTTTCGTATTTTTACTTGAGATAGATAAGGCAACTACAAAAGAGACCCTTTTCCTCTTCTTTGTAAACCAGAGCCCACCATACTGCAACATAAATAGAAAGTACATATACAGAAACCAAAACAGCTGTCTTTGAAGACACAACAATCAGAATGTCCAAATCTCTTAAATAATGACTTCACAAATATTTATGTACTAATACTTATACACTAATACAATGCTTCTGTAAATAAATTCAACATAAATTTATCCAAATAAGTTTATGTTGGTTTTGGATTGTATGTTAGATTCTTCATGGCCTGCACGAAATGAACACTACAGCATAAAATAAAACCAGATGGAGTGAAACTAAATGGTGAAAGGGCCATGGGAAGGTTTTGATAAGGAGTGTAACTTCTGCCTGGTAAAATGTGTGTGAAATGTAAAGGGAAAGGTCCAATGAAGTTAACAATCGTGTGTTCTAGGAAGATTGTGCAGGGAAGCAGAATCCATAGACCATGGATGTGTAGGCCTGACATTTCAATTTGTCATTTACAAATAGGTCATCTTGGACCAGGGATTTAGCTCAATGGTTTCACCACCTGCTGCGCAAGCGCAAGGACCCAAGTTCAATCCCCGGTACCAAAAAATAAAAAATAAAAATAGGTCATCTTACATATATACTTAATGCTGACCTGTTCAAACGGAGAACTTCCAAGCAGAATTATGTCTTTCTGAGCATGTCTTTCAAACTCCTGGATGGAATCAGAGGTGGCTTCATCTGCCTTTTTGTGGGTCTCTTGAATCTTACAGGAACTTGTGAGTGCTTCAGAATCCAAAATGTCCTCCTTGGTGCTCCCACCTGCTTACCCCAAGAAGATTGTAGGTAATCCCATTTGCCTTTGCCATGTTAGCATTGATCAAACAAATAGTAAACTACTTCATTTCTTTGATAGAGTAAATTTTGTTTTTTTCATCATCTAAACTTAGCAAATTATTTTCTTTTTAGTATACTGGGAAAGCACTAAAGGCCAGAAGTTTTAAAATTTAAACAGAACAACATCCTTTGTTCATTTGTAGTATTTACAAGATGAATGAAAGCATAGCTATGTGCTAAAGCCTTTTTCCCATTTACCAAATATATTTGGAAATGTGGATACTGTGCTTTACCCTCCTTTAATATTACATGTTATTTACTGAACATTTTACCACTTACTTCCTGTGATGCTGAAACCAGCTTGGGAGGGTACACTGAGATACACTGAGGAGAAGCCAGAGCTCTCTAGTTCATTTTCCCAAGTGAAGATCCTTGAGAACAATTCCTGAGCTGCACACACACAGAGGCACAGTATCTGGGCTACTTTGTTTCTCTGCATAACAATGCCAGCATTTATACACATGGTACGTGTGCTTTACTTCTCTAGCATCTGAATGAAGTATCCTGTACAAAATTTGTCTATTCATCTAGCCAGATGCACGCTGTAAATATGAAACAATCCTCCCTCTTCTCATCTCGAAAAATGCTGGAAGGTGTAATATGGTATTTTCTGTGTCTCCAAGGCTAGAATTTTAACCAGAACCAGTGGAAGGGAGCCTCTTCAAGCAGAAGGAATGAGGGGTGGTACTGGAGAGAACACTGAGCTGCAGTGCCCGAGGAGCACCAGTCTTCTTTGCTCACTGATAAACTGTGTTACCTCGCATAAATCTTTAAACTTTGTAGGATCTGTTTTATCCTCATGTATAAAATAGTTGCTAAAGTGTCTGACTAGCCTATAAATTGTATGAGACTTTTGTAACCCTGTAAATGGTTTTTCAAAGACCTCTTGGTTACCATCTATAAATGCATGACTGAGATGGTTTCGAAGGATCCAAGCTGGCAGAGCTGGCAGAGTGGAAAGGAGAAAGGCAAACAATGTCCACTGTTCCAGGCCTTCCACATTAAGGCGTTCAATATTTGTTTGCTGACTCAGAAATGGGACTAAACATATAGAGGCCTGTGATGCCTGATTTTGTGATCAGTTTGACTTAGGTCATGATGCTCACTTGTTTGGACAAACCCCAGTCTGTGTGCTGCTGAGACAATATACTTTAAGTTATGATTGAAATTTAAATCAGTAGACTTCAAGGAAAGTAAATTACTCTTCATAATATCATCAATTGAAGGCCTTAAAGGTAGACACTAAAGTCTCCTGAAGAAGAAGAAGAAATTTGGCCTCTAGGCCACAGCCTTGAATCCTTGCCTCAGTTTTCAGCTTTCTGCCCTGGGGGATTTGAACTTGAGGATGCAGTTACAACTGCTGCCCAAAGTTCATGTCAACTCTTACTGGATTCTCCAGCCTGCTAATCCTTCCTGAGGATTTCTGACTTGCCAGCCCTCACTGTCACATGAACTGATTTCTTTAGCAAAAATAAATAAATAAGCAAATGAATGAATGAATAAATGAATGAATACCTGATTACACAAGTTTATAGCAAAGAAGGAAAGAGCACGTGTACCAAGACAGGAATAAAATTTGGGTAGGGTACTATTCTGTAAATGGAAATCAAAAATGGGATCAATCTTTAGAGCTGGCATGTAATTTAAATAAGTTAATATTTTCCTAGAACAGTATTTTGGGCATTTCCAAGCACATAGAAAGCACTCAAACACTTAACTAGTATTAACAGTTTCATCATCATCATTAATATATTAGCATCTTTATTATTTTAAGGTATGCACTTTTCCTATCTGTTCAGGCATGAATTAATAATTTAAACCTCATAGCTACTCCATATAGCTGGTATTACAGGTCCTTTTGGAAGAAATGGAAAAGAAAAATTAATTGGTCCAAGGTCACACAGCTAGTATATAGTGAAGCCTAAGCACAAATTCAATAGAAATAATAGCTACAACTATTAGAAAACCTAATCACCAGAGGCCCTTGTCCTCTTAGGTACTTTAAGAAGTGATTTTAACAAGGAAGACAAAATGATTGTTTGAGGAAAACTAAGCACACACTGTGAATTCATAGAATGATTTTACATGAATTCAACTATATGCATTCATAGCAACTTTCACTTAATGCTTTTGTAAAACTACAATATGGTCTAGCATGAATTCGTGTGCATCAAACTGAGAAATTAGAATTTAGTTTTCAAATGACTGCCTTTAATTGTTTTAATACATATAATTACTCACTCATTAGAAAGAACCTAGTATTTGTAAATATGAATCCTTATGCTAAGGTTGAAGACAATACACTACTTGTCCTCTGTCACCCCAAAGCATTTGTTTAAAAGCTTAAACAGTCTGTAAAAGGTATGGTACATAGCTTCATAAACTAGTGAATCCAAAGAGGCCATATGGCATTAAAGGATCCTGCAATAGTAAGTCTCAAATCATTTTGCCACTTGAGTTCACATATTGTACACAATTATAGAAAATAAGGCCATAATTATTTCCCACAAAGTTTAGCTTCTTTTCAATATTTACAACAAACAAAAGCACACATAATTCATCAATGAATAGTTGTATTTAGAAAACAAAGGGAGAAACTATCGATCAACTTATAACTAATACTCATCTAAATTTTGAATATAATTGATCTCTTACCTTGAGATTCTTCTTGTTCATTCTCATCAGACAACTTCATTAATTGATTACAGAAAACTTTATCATCACCTTTAGGGATGTTAAAAAGAATACATGCATAACTTTCTTTCCAGCTACTTTAGAGATATGCAAATATAATTACTGAAAGAAATAATCATCATAACTATGTGGTTATATTATGGGTCATGGACACAGGCTGCACTCAATATGCTCCTTGTTTTGAAAAAATTCTTTTGTAAATCAGTGATAATTGGAACAATGATTTAAATGCATATTACAGGGCATGTGGGGTATCCAATAAAAAGCAACTCATAGTGAATGGATTATGACACCTATTACTCAAGAATCGCTTCAACAATCATGTTATGGTTTGTCAAATCACACAACAGAATATTAAAGTGTTTGATCAGTATGAATGAGTGCTTCCCATTAGCTGCTCTCTATATATATTTTCTATTCTGTATATGTAAGAAGCACAGACTTTGGTGGTCTCCTGTTCTTTTATATATGCTATCACATTGCAGTAGCCTGTATTAAAGAATCCAGAATTCTTGGCTCTGTTGTGAATTTAAAGCAACAAGAACATGATGTTACCTATACCCTGCAAAACAAGACAAGACCAAACTCAGAAATTTAATCATAGATACATAATTCTAGAAGACGGTTCTATTTGTTTTTTATTGCAGTGCCAAAATCTAACACAGGACCTTGGACACACAAGGCATGTGCTCTACTACTGAGCTACACCCCCAGATCCTGACCTATGCCCCAAGCCCCTAGAAGAGGGCTTAAAAGGTCATTTAGACCAGGGCACATAGCTCCATGGGACAGCACTTGACTAGCAGGCTAAGGCCATGAGTTCCATTCACAGGCCCTTCTCTGACCAAAAAAAGGGTGATCTAGATGTTATCTCCTGCCATTAGATAGAATCAAACATCACCAATGCATACTGAATGACCAGCTTGGTCTTAGAATTAAAATACACACATATATTAATACATCAAATGTGTTTTCCTTCCCATGGGAGGCAACTAAACCATGTGCTTTTACTGTGCTTCTTTCCATACATCCCTTATGTTTCTTTCTCTTTTCTTTTTTGGTATGGGGGATCAAACCCAGGACCTTGTGCTTGCAAGGTAGGCGTGGTGCCACTGAGCTAAATCTGCGGCCCTCAGCCCTTATATTTCCATAACTTACCATTTTGCTACCTACAGGTGGGCCAGTTCTGAAGATGATATTTAATTCTGCAACTCACATCTAAAATGCCATCAAGTACTGCAGAAGAGTCTTGTAGGATCTTTATTCTCTAAGTTAAAAGATCCTGATAATTCTAGGTCTTCCCTTTCTATCCATAACTCAGATTCCTTCAACATTGGTATTGGAAAAAAATCCAATCTAGCGAGTACTAATGGGCCTGGAATAACTGAACAGGAAAGCCGAGGCTGCTGGGGCAGGCGAATATGACATAAAAAGGCCCATGAAGCTAGCAACTTCTGCTCACTGGATACTCCAGAGGGCTTTTTCAATTATTGGTTGACCTACTGATTTTCTATTCTTGCCAAGAGCCAGCACAGAACCTAACATCCCAGCACTAAGGGAAGGGAAAGGGAAGCCTCTCCTGGAATGTATGCTGTTGATCAAGCCTTAGGGAAGCATGCTGTTATTCTAGTACTGCCTGAATCTTTATAATTCTTAGTGGGACAGTTACAAAATGTATAAAGCTTACACATGACTGGCTCATAAAAGAATCTTATTTGGAAGTTAACAATGAGCAACATCAAATGCATAGACAAGAAATTCTATGCTGAAATTAAAAAGTCCCAGTGGAATTAACAGAGAGAAAACATCTTTAGAGGAGAGAGAACATGGGCATGGCACAGGTTTGGTAATAGCCAAACCTGTAGAAAAATGCCAGCAACACCACTTAGCAGCTGTGTAAACTTGAAGGAGTTTCTTAGAGTCCTTTAGCTTTAATCTTCTTGCCCATAAAACAGGATGGTTGTGAAGCTAAAAAGCTAACACCACGCAGCACTTAGGCTTGTGCCTGACATGTTGTAGGCATTTGGCAAAGGTAGTCTCCTCTATTTATTTGCTTGTTTGTTTCTAAGTACTTAGAAATTGTATGAAATGCACAATTTTTCAATCGTATGACCTCTGTCATTTTGAACTAATATTTTTGTTTTCACCATGAAGTGACACATTGTGAATGACTTTTGGGGGTTTGTCTGTAAGGAACCTGAGTGAAGGAGACCTAACTGAAAATTGCCATCGAGGTTCTGGTTCTTAGAAGGCCCAGTAAACAGCTTCCTATCAATGGCACTCCAAGGAAACTCATTCCTTGAGAGTCAAACAGGTCACACAACACAGGAAGTGAAGGCAAGAGAAAAATCCTGCAAATTCAAGTTCAACAATTTGGACTAACCGGCTTTCCTTCCCCCCTTCTGGTGATCTTTTCAGAGGGAAGAGCTGAGAAATCCAACAAGTCAAACAATTTCTGAAGGGAAGACAACAGACTGTGACAAAGATAGGAATCTGAACTCCTAACTGCAATTGCCAGATCTCTGTGATTCGGAAAAGACCCTAAATCTCACTGAGCTTGTTTCTTCATCTTAGAAATGAAGACACTGATGTCCACTTCAGAGCCTAGGTTATAGAGACAGTAGGTTACTCCCTGGAGGTTTGTGTATAAGATGCTCACGCAATGATGCAACTGCATACTGGCCCATTTCTCAGAAGGCATCCCGCACTTCTGCAGTGCATGACTATGTGCTGGACTTCACAAAGCAATAAACAGCAAGGAGAGGGGAGACCTGATTGACTTTAAAGACAGGTCCTCGATGGTATCTGGAGGATGGGCTGAAGGGGAACCGGAAGGGATGAGGACTAAAGCTGTTGGGCAATTTCAGGCAGGAACTGACGTCCACTTGGGACTGTGCGTGAGCAGGGGCGGTAATGAGAGGCAGCAGAGTGTGAGATGCGATCTTGCTATTTTCTTCTCGGCAGACGCTGGGCATCATCTATGAGCCAAACACTGTGCTAGATCCTAAGGAAATGTAAAGTCTAGTGGAGAAGAAAGCTGCTGAAGAAATAATTGTAACAATAAATGTGTAACTAAAACTAGGGCTCATGCCAATGGGAAAAGCAAGATAATAAGAAAAAACAGCAGAGTTAAGTTCTAGAGCACGGAGAGAAGACATTTAGTAGGTCAAATCAACAGGCCCTCACCACCCTACAAAATATTATTAGCAATGAATAAATTGCTACTAAATGTAACCTGTGATGGCTAATTCTATATGTCACCCTGACATGGCTATGTGCCCATTGTTTGGTCAAACCCTAGGCTACTTGCTGTGGGGTATTGTTGAGGTGTTGTTAATATTTAAAGCAGCTAACTTTGTAAAGGTTAACATTTAACTCAGCAGACTGAGTAAAGCAGATTACTCCCATAAGGTGGGCGGGCCTCAGCCAGCCAGTCAAAGGCCTTAGGAGAAAAGGCTCAAGTTTCTCAAAGAAGAAGTAAGTCTCCTCAACACTCAACACAGAAATTAGACTTCTATTTATGGTCTCTCCTCTGCAGAATTTGGACTTAAAGAAAGCAACATCAGTTCTTACCGGAACTTCACATCCAGTCTGACCAGAATTCCAGCCTTCCTGCCCTGTGAATAGATTTGCCAGCCCCTAAAACTGAGTGACTCAATTCTTTACAACAATCTTTCTCTCACCTACACACATGCACATATATGTACTATGTAATTGGTATGTATATAAGAGAAATATATGTATTATACAATATGAATATATTTTAGAGAAAGTGTAATTCTATTGGTATGCCTCTTTGGAAAAAGCAAAAAATAGTATTATCTGTATCAGGTCATAGAAAATCAGAGCACATCTGTACATTTAGTCCATTGGATTCATTGATATCATGTGGATATAGAGTCCCTCATTCAGTATTCAGGAGACAAGGGGAAAAAAACCTCTTTTTCAATCACAAGTTCCTAAGTCATATGGGAGAAAGAAGTCATTTAAATGAAATAAAGTACAAAGATTTTTGCCTATTTTGTGAGAAAAAGAACCTAGTGTTCAATCTGTCCAAATGACAAGGAATGTAGAGATTTTTTTTCAAATAAACATAATAAAATAGATCTTCCAGTTAAGAAAGAATCTTGGAAGGAAGAGAAAGAAAAACACTGAAGAAGAAATTAAGAGAGAAAATAGGAAACAGAAGAGAAATAAAAGAGGGAATAAAAGGAGTTCAGTAGAAAGAAGGCTGGAGGTGGAACTCCTCAGTGGTGACAGTGCCAGCTCCTCTCCCCGGCAGATCCCAACACAGCCTGAACTAGGGACAGGCAGAGACAGAGCCATCACGTCTGAAATGTACACCCAAGTTAACCCCAGGTATTGGCCAACAGTAGCTGACTAGGGAAGGGGCTAGACTGACCACAGACACAGGGTGAGCATCTCTAGTTTGAAAATCCAGAACTCTAAATGTTCCAAACTCCAGAACTTTTGGTTGCCAACCTGATAACATAAGTGGAAAATTCCTGCCATAAACAGAAAATTCATGCACAATATTATTTAAAATATAGCATAAAAATCTTCACACACTATGTGTGTTAGGTGCATACAAAACATAAATGAATATCATGTTTAGACTTACTTTCCATCCCCAAGATGTATCATAATGCATATGGAAATATTCTAAAATCTAAAAAATATCCCAAATCTGAAACAAGTCTGGTCCTAAGCATTTTCAGGTAAGGGATACTCAAACCTGACTGAGGGGAACTTACCCTTCTGTAGTTTGATTCATGTTTTATTCATCCAACAAACCTTATTAAGATAGCTTTCCTAAAGTAGGGAGTACATTCATTACAGAAATTCTACCAAAACACCCATATTATTGCAGCCTCTAAGAAACTAAAAACAAACTTCAACTGACAATTCAGTTGACACCTCTCCCCAGAAGTCACTGGGATTGTCTCTCACCCTTCAAGTGTTTATAAGAAAAAAGGAAAAAGTTGTGATTTTCCAGCTTCAAATTCACCTTGATGTTTCAACAACTGGTGAAAACTTCCCCTGAACTAAATCTTTGTCTTATCTTGCACATATATCTTTTGATGATATCTGTGAATGCTGCATCATTAAAAATAGGTTTAGTTTATTGAGAATTGCTTTATAAAATAATCTTTGCACTATAGCTGAACCCTTTTATTTGTGAAAATTTAGCCCAGTCTCTTATTAAAACGTGCAATTTCCATTACTGGTAGCTACTACTGGAATATGATCTTCTGAATGTGAATGAGTCTAAGGAACATTTACCAGTGTCATTATCTCATCAATAACCTATGTAAACCCTAGAATACTTTGTAAACTATAAAATCTGCACAGAGGTATGCACTTAAGGAGCAATTGTGAATTGTTATTTTATAACCACAACTAGATTCAAGATTATAGGAAAGAATATTATTATCATATCCACATCTCTGTGGCTCAAAGGTTAGGTGGTGATTCTGCACATTCAGTGAAAGGAATTCAACAGTCACGGTGAATGGAAATCTCATGTGCTTGATGCATCTTACTGAAGAATGCTCATTTTAAATTTGAAGGGCAGAGATGCATTTGCAAAGTGATGTCCCTCAGATGCATGACATGGGTCTTATAATGGCCCGAACTTTTCACAATAGCCTCAGATGAAAGCAGACAGATGCTTCTTTCATCTCACCAGCTCTCTGTCCTTGATCAAAAATTACCTTCACTGCCCATCATGTTGTTAGTGGTTAAAACTTACCATTTAAATTGTAAGCTGCAAAATCTAAGCAGAACTGCATGTGTGATCTTTGTCACCTCATTTTCATGAATGGAAAAGAATATTCTGACACAAAAATTACATACTTAATTCTAGCTCACCCTCTCTGCTGACCTCCATCCCACACTGCCTTGGGTTTATTTCCTCATCCATCAGTGGGTCAAAGTAATTTCTGCCATATTCATTTCCTGTGGAAAGTACACGAGGTAGGGGTCAGTGATTATTAGAAGCACATGAACCAAAATGTTAATTTTGAAATCAACACCAGAACAGAAGGACCTGAGCTACTTTATAAGCTTACATTTTTTACAAGTTTTCCAGGCCTCCCGTTTTTGTAATTATCAACTTGCAAAAGGTCAGACAAGGTAATTTAAGAAACAAGTTCACACTATCTTTCTGTTGATAAAAAATTAATGGGAAAATTATCAAATGTAGACTTTAAAATAATAGGGAAAACTTACACCAAACTATTTTAGGATAGATTCGAGAAATGGACATTGTTGGACCATGATTATGTGTAGAGTTCACTAACAATTCTATTTACTGACTTGTATTTCATTAAGCTTATCATGTGGCTGTGCCCAGAACTCTGTAGTAGTGTCTTCAGTATGAAAACCTGCAGCAAAATTACCATGTCAACAGTAGAGAGAAGAGAGAGACAGGAAGAAAAAACAGAAGTAAGGAAAGGAAGGAGGAAAGAAGGGAGAGAGAAAAGAGACAGGGCTGCTTATAGGTCTTTTTTAATGTCAACCTAAGTAACATGAAGGGGAGGTATAAATGCTGTAGTCAGAAATTTTATACACTATACATCAACAAACTAAACACCCTAACCCCAAATTTCTCACTTCACAGTTCCCACTTATTCTGTCCTTATCTCTGTATCCAAACTGTAGCATGAGGTTTGACTTTGTAACAGAGAAAAAGGTCTGCTATCAATTTTCTAAATCTAGTTTCATTCTTCCTGCAGACTGAAATGTATATGTCTGTTGCTAGTAATTTGCATTCAGCAAAGTGTAACCTACTCCGTTGATAATCCAAGTAGCCTCAAATGCTGCAAAAGAAATAAAGCATTGTGGAATGAAAACAACAACTTCAAGGGTATGGCTCACAGTGAAAGGTGCATACACACCAGGTACACTGTGATACTCCACAGTATGTTCTAGGATCAAAAGTAATCCAAACAGCAACCCCTTTTCCAAGGGTAAAGGACACTTGATATGAACCTAGGTTTAGTTTCCATTTCTGGACTGGCACATTTTTGCTGTAAGTCTCTGTTCTATCAATATAGTGTGTACAAGAACTGAAAACCTGCTTTACCTGGAGTCCTCAGTAGAGAAAAAGTGAAAACCTGCTTTACCTGGAGTCCTCAACAGAGAAAAAGTAATTGAAATTCACTCTTGTAATGTTATCTGCTGACAACTATGAGGGTGGTATGAATCCTGGGGCTACGAGATCAAACTCTTACGTACTACAATAGCAGAGCCATGCTACCTCATTCGTTCTCACTGTATTTGTTTTTCTCTGCCACAAAGCACGAGGGTACCTGAGAACATTCTTTCCTATGCTGGCAAAATATTCACCCATCCAGAAGCAAAGATGGCAGCCTATTGTTATTATACTGCCTTCAGGAATCATTTTTCTACTGAACACATATCCTAGAAGTTTCCTCGACTCAATGCAAAACTCAAATCCTCTGCCTCCCAAAATAACCCACTAGTAAATAATTCCAAGATAAACAAGATTTTAAAACACAAAACCATGCTAAATTAGTTTAAACCAGAGGTCTAGGAAAGCATATAGTTGGCCATCTTTATCTGTGGATTCCATACCTGTGGACTCAACCAATCATGGATCAAAAAGATTCAGACCAACAAAAAAAAACTGCATCTGTACTGACCATGTACAGACTTTTGTGTTGTTATTTTCTAAAGACTACAGTATAGCAACTAGTTACATGGTGTTTCCATTATATTAAGTGTTACACGTCATCTAGAGATGACTTAAAGCACACAGGTTCATCTTATACAAAGGACTTGAGCACCTATGGGTTTGGGTGTGGGGGCAGGATCCTGGAACCTATCTCCCTCAGGTGCTGAAGGGACGACTGTACTTAGCTTTTAGGTTCTCGAACCATCTTCATCTCAAGGCTGGGGTCTTGCCCGGATGTGCATGAAGAAGGCCTGCACACTGGGAGCCTTTCAAACTTCTAGGTGTCCCATCAGAGGTCCATGCTTACACACACAGCTGGGAGCGGGCCCCCTACGGTCTACACAAACTGCTCCTCTGCACATCGTGTGGGCTGATGAGCACATGTCAGTTATCATAGACGCCCTCTTGGAGTGACTCATTTTGTATTTCCCATTCTGGGATATAGCAAATAGCATTTAACCAGGAAAGAACTGTGAGCTTTCTTGCATGCACCAAAAGCCACTGCTTGCCACTCCTAGTCCTGGGTCCCTTTAAACAGCTCCATGTTCTATATTTTATTACCTAGCTGTAGAGCTCATATACTTTGTAATTTATATGTATTTTCTGTCATGTTTTAAATTATGATATGCATTTCTTTGCTACATACAGTGTACTGCACTTGTCTTTTCTGTCTCATTCACTGAAATACAAGCTCAGTGAGGGCAAAGCCATCATTCATCCCTGTGTTCACGCCGAGCACACAGCCTGACACACAGAGGTGCTCAAGCAGGATGTGAATTCACTAGTTAAATAAAACTCTCCTGGAAACCTGCCGTGGCACCCAGATTGTTTCACTGGCTACACGCTCTTCCTTGATTAAAATGAGCAGCAAGACAGTGCCTTTAATCACCTTTTATTCCTCTTTTCCTTTCCCTTACCCCTCCCTTCTCTCCTTTCCTTCATGGTCTTTCTCCATCACTTCTCTTTTTAACTGAATCCTATCTTGGAACCAAACACTATGTCTTGATTTTAAAAAAGACAAAAACACTAGGATTCCTGTGTTTGGAGCATAGTCTGCTATAAGAACAAGGAAGGTAAACACACACAGCCAGCTATGATTTCATGTTGCAGTGAAGGATAGAGCTCTGTAGGAGCGTATAGGGAGGGCATCTCACCTCTACTCAAAAATATTCAGAATAAAAAATTGCACCTATACTGAGCATTACAGACTTTTTGCTTTTGTTTCTTTGTCATTAATCTGTAAAAAAAAAAAAAAAAAAAAAAGACAATAACAACTATAACATGCAGGGGTTTCAAACACTTCCTGGAGTTTGTTACCTATAGTAATTTTGTAATCAGGATTCACCAGGTCCAAAAATGAACCAAGGGAAAAGAATTTTTGACAGAAAGGAAGACTTGGCCAAGAAGAAAAAGCACAAAGCCATACAGGCAAGGGAGGCATACTTTGTTAGTTCATGTCTATTCATTTTTCTTGGCCTCCTATATTTATAATTTAGCAAAAGAAGAAATGGAATCCAAACTTCTTTGCTAGCCCCAGAATCGAGTTTAACTAATATTTTTGCTCAAATTATTAAGACTGTGTCGGACAGTGTCACCTTATGCCAATATGCTATCCATTCATTTATTCAACTAATATTTTTCAGTGCTTATCGCGTGACTAAATCAGTTAAACACTCTAAAATCCTTCCCTTCCCACAGCTTAAAATTTGTAAGAGAAAGAATGAACATGATAAATGTCTAGATTTCATGATTTGTTAGATGGTGATGAGAAGAGAAACTAGAGCTACAGGCGATCAGGTCTCCAAGAAGAGGGGTCACATGTCGTCAAACATAAGATGCCATTTGTGTAAGCCACTGATGCTCTCGAGCCAGTTAAGATTAGAACACTATAATGAAGTTTTTACCACTTATTACTTGTAATTTACTATTTTGCCAATGGCTAGTCACAACATAAATCAGTCTATGAATCAAATAAGAGCTCACGTAAATTTCTAAAATATGTGTGTACCTATGTCCTTTGCATTAGTGTATCGTGCCCAGAGAAGCCAATAATCTAGACCTAATGGGAAAAACTGAAGATGGCAAATCTTATGGGTTCTGTTACAAAATTTGGAAACAATAGACTCACGCCATCTTAAAACTAGCTTCCTTTGCTCATATTTTATTGGGTAATGTCAGTTTAATAAAAATGGATTGTTTTAGCATAGGGGGTATATTACCAGAAGCTAGATTGCTAATAGGACAAATTCTTAAAAGTATCCTAATCATTCAGAGTATGCTTTTGGATATATCCAAAATCATCTCACAGGAAAATTAACAGACCCACTGAGAAATTCAAAGTAGGCCATGTAGCAATACAAATACAATAGGTTTAAATCTGGCTGAGTTTAACTCTTTGTGATATTCAGATGAATGATATGACAATCACATATGCATATATTTGAAGTATGGCTGTACACTGAACAATCAGAAGTGATACATAAACTAATAAATCAATGAATTGTTCCTGTCAATACTCTTCATTCTCTAATCTGCTTCCAACTTCTGACCATTAGCTGTGCAGTGTTGAGAATCAGCATTGGTTAATACATTTCTTGTGCTATTTTTTCTGAACTGGAGGAGAAAGACACATTCACTTGCTTCCTGCCCTTCCACACATATCAGGTTTTCCTGTCATTTAACTCAGAGCAGCACAGAATATAATCAGTTCTTTTACTTAAATTACACCACACATGAACTTTGGTCAGCAAAGCCTCCAGTGTGCGTCCATGCAGTTCCTCGGGGGCTGTGACAGTGAGGATGAAATTGTCCACCAGAGGAAGGTTAGAACAAATCATTGAAGTGTCTTGAATCAATGAGGCAATCACTTCCTTTCAAATCAGCTGCATTAGCTAAAGAGGTAGAAAAGCTAAATGCATCCATTGCCCCCGTTCTTACCCTTTTCCTGTAAATCCACCTGCTTCGGATCAACTTTTTATCAACCAGCAGCATATTTCCCATAATATACTATAAATTAAGTAAACACAAGGCTCTGCCTATGAATTAAATAAGTAACTCAATAATTTGTAGTCTATGATTGCAACTGTACACTAACATTGTACAAAATAAGATGTCCTCCTGAACTCCTTTTAAAGGAATGATCTAGAAAATTAAAATTGAACTTGATACCTCTGAATTTTAAAGATTTAGAAAGCATGATATTTTTCCCACTTTGAAAAAGCTACTACAAAGTTTAAATATGACCATGGGCTAGGCAAGTTATGTAAATATATAAAGTATAAATGTGGAAATCAGACAACTGTACTAGGACAAAAAGAGAGGAAATGCAACCTAAAGTTATTGAAAAAATTATGTAGTTATTATTTGAAGACAATACAATTTTGTGTCATGAAACATTAGAGAAATAACAGAAAAACTTTTACAACCGAGATGATATAATTTCAGTAATATTTTGATAAACCACCAGTTAATTATGAAGAATCATTGACTTTTCTAAATACCAATAACAGCTGCTTTGAACATATGATGAACAGAAATCTAGCATCTGTAACTCCAGATAACCTTCAATAATTAATTCATTAATATTCAACTTTCATATGAATCTATAAGTGATCACCAAGATTATTAATCATACCCAGAAACAAATGAAAGACAAATGACTAAAAAGAGAATTAAAAACAGCAAGTCAAAGATAGAGAAGTTCAACTCCATTTCCCATTTCTCCATATTAGAAAGGCTAATCTTTGAAAGCTGGTCTACTGCTGACAAAGTGCCATGCTGGATAAATTAGCTTTCTCAACTGCCTGTTCTTACTTCCTTTTCAAGTCTTGTGGGTATTTGATATAACAGTGGTTTTAAAATCTAAATACGGTAATAGTTTGAGTTTGCTAACAAGTCCTAATTAATCAAGCCATAGTCTTCCTCCCCTAAAGCCCTCCCTCGCGGTAAATTGCTCAGCACTCTAACTTGCAAACCACTGGAGGCCTCTTGAATGCATAACTGCTGTGGGGCTTTACCGTGCAGTCCCGCAAGGGATGAACACATCCCGTGCTCTGCTGGACCTAGACTCCTCCATGAATGGAAGGAAGCATGTCCCAGAGTTCCCAACTTATAAACAGGAACAGACTTCCAGCCCATGAGTAACTGTGGTAAATCAAAGGGTAAGTACAAATACATTGATTTGTTCTCTCCTATTGAAAAGGCCTCCAAAAGTCATATTAAAATAGGCTTCTTTCTCATTTGAACCCTGGCAACATTATCCCACACATAAATAAGCTTATGGACACAGCTTGGGATGTGGCCTTTCAAATCGTGAGGTACCTGACACTAAATATCGGTCACACCCCTGATGCTTCGGCTTACACCTTCATTCATTCAACAAGTATGTACTCGCTGTGGATTTAGGGTTGCTTATATTTATGTGATGCATGTAAGGGTTCGTTCTAGTAACAATGCTTTTATCACACAGAAATGCACTTCGGTATTAAAGCAACTCATGTAGTGGGTTACTAGATTGTGTAAAGACAAAATTAATAACCTATCTCTGACAAATCTGGTAACTACGGGCAAATATTTTTCTTTTCACCTTATAAAAAACATTTTCACAGCTGGGGATTTAGCTCAGTGGTTCCAGCTCTTGCCTTGCAAGCGCAAGGTCCCAAGTTTGATCTCCAGTAACAAAAAAAAAAAAAAAAAAAATTTCATAACCGAATAACAGTAATAATAATTATTATGCTTTTTATCATTATCTTCAAAGCAGTTACTCAACAGGAGACATAAACCAAAAAGATTCTTGCAAAAAAGAAACAAACAGGTAGTAACACAAACTTTCTTTTCAACTAAGATAAACTATTTGTATAAATGAAACGTATTAGCATATATATTGAAATATTTTTAAAACAAGATATGTAATTTGGGGAAGTATTTGAACTTCTCTACTTCCTATTTATCTCTTTCCTGCTTTGTTCTTTATTTCTGTATATACATTATATGTATATGTATACATATTTTCTCATATAAGAGAAACTATGCAATACTTGAGGTTGTGTGTCTGATTCATTTCACTTAACATTATTTTCTCAAGTTGCATCCATTTACCTACAAATGCATCAGGTTTATCTTTATGGCAGCATAGTACTCCATTGTGTATAAATACCACATTTTTTGTATTCATTCATCTGTTGGACACATATGCTGTTTCCAAGAACTAGTTATTATAAACTCTGCTGCTATAAACATGGATATGAATGTTTCCCTGTAATATGATTTTAATGTTTTTGGAAAAATACCTAGGAAGGGGAATAGCTGGGTCAAATGTAATTTTGACTTTTAGTTTTTTGAGGACTCTCCACATTGATTTCCATAGTGGTTTCACTAGTTTATATTCCCACCAACAATGTAGTAAAGTGCCTTTCCCCCACATCCTTGGCAGCATTTGTTACTGTTAGGTTTTTTTCATGATTGCCATTCTTTCTGGGGTAAGACTGCATTTCAGTGTAGTTCTAATTTCCAAGGGCAAACTTGTTATCTCATGAGGCAAAGGATTCCAGACTCCCTGTTTTTTATAGGGCTTTTGGTCAGTCAATGTGATGAATGTTAAGAAAATTTATTTTCTGTTAAATTGTTTTTAACACAAACCAGAAAATATACAAAAGAAACTCTAGATGTAATTATTTAGAGATTGAAGGCTAATTTGTACTAAAAGCATAAAATGTTAAGGTCGTGAAAATTTTTTCTTAAAATGAAAATGTAACTATCAGACTCCAATTTAAATGGTGGCCTACTGAAGACTGAAATTAATATGGAATTTCATGGACATAGTGAAACTCCTTATTCTGATAAGAAAAGCATCTTTTATAAAAATTCCCCAAATATTTAAAAGGATGTAAGTAAACAATCTGGTATCCTGTCAAATTGCTAAGACACTCACTGTTACATAACTTGGGCTTCAAAAATTGAAGTTTTCCTCTTTTTCTTTCATGGCATAGCTGGGCTTCTGTTAGGAGAGTCAGGGGGCCTCTCCCCAGTCTCTCTGTGCTCTGTAGCTCTAGCATTTCTATGACTCTAAAATTCTTAAGCATCCTTTGCACCATCATATAGATTCTTGCATTCACAGTATTTTTCTAAACATATACAAGTTATCAAGTTATACTGGCATATCAAAATGTACAAATTATATAATAGCCTTAAATTTTACACTGACTCTCATAGGGTCATTCTTTGAACTACATACAACAGATTATATAAAATATAATTCTACAAAATCATATATTTGAAGCATCACTAACATGAATTCAAAAAGACAGAAAAATAATGCTTAAAAGTTGGTCAAGTGTTACCAATGGCTTCAATTTTAACACTAATGGAAACAGAAAAAGATATGACAAATGTACCTGCTGATTTCCCAGGGAAATACATCTGATTATCTGAGGATAAATAATTCCTTCTGAAAAGAAAATGAATTAGGGTTTTGTTTTTCTGTGGACATTCCCCTAACTCAAGTATTTGATTAAAATATTCCTTTCTCCAACTGGATATTGTTCTAGAACTCTGTTATTCCTTTATAAAATTTAAAAGGAAAGAAAATAATTTGTATAAAGTGGCTGAATATTTTACACATTAATATCTACACATAATGTAGTCTACACATTAATATCCACTTCTGTATTTCAGTAGTAAGAATGCTTTCCCAAGTGTTTATTTTTAGACTTCCAAATCAATGAAAGAGATTAAAATCACTTAGGAGCCAAATGGTATCTAAAGACATAAATCCAGGTCAGTTCAATAAACCTAAAACAAATGATTTTCTTAATAATTGTTGAAATGTCCTGAAGCAAAAAATAGTTTTTAAATGTTCTATAAATTTTATATAACACCTGTTTTCCATCTTAAGGGAAAAACAGCTATAAATGAGAATGATGTAAACAGTTTTATACAATATCACTTTTAAAATAAGCTAGGCTATGTCCACAATGGGGAAAAACAGTTCCCCTCAAATATTTTCTCAGACGATTTGAAGTATTCACAGCACAAGTGCTTATATGCTATTTTATCACAAATATTTGTACATATATGTTTCTAATAGCCACAGCAATATGAAGATCAATTTTGGGTCACAATTCTAAGCCTAATCCAGGATTCTCTAACTCACATGCCACCATTACGGGTCTCCTACTATTAATTCAGACCACTTCCACCTCTTCGGGAAGGATCTTAGTCGTGCAAGGTCACTGGTCACTCCCTGCAGCTTCCTCGGAATTTCAGCCATTGCCTTCTCTGCTGTGCAGCCTTCCGTGTGGCTGCTACTGGCAAGGATTCTGGGTTCACCATGATGCTCTTCATACTGCAGGTGACTTCACACCCATCATGAAACCACATGGAGACCACTTACTGTCAATTCCAGAGGTGCTGCTTGGGCTCCTGAAGGGATCGCTGCGGCCTCCAACACTGATTCTGCAGGCTCCTTCCCACTGGGGGCTCTGCTGAGCTCTCTCTAGTTTCTTCTCTGTTCTATCAAGCCTTGAACTCAGCCTGTCTCTCCCATGGTCCATCAGCAATGCCAAGTGAAGGGTACACTCAAGTTCTCCCACCCCACTGTGGACTTTCCTCCATGTGACTCAGATTAGCAGGGAAGGTGCTGAGGCCCCCAGCAACTGAAAGAGACCTCAGTCTTTCTTCTAAGGCCCCCTCTTCCTAAAACCCAGCAATAAACACCTGAAAATTGGATCGCAGGAAATTAGATTGGTAAGCACTGAACTTGATCAAGAAGCCTTTCCTCTCGGGCACTGAGCTGCTGATGTGTGATCAAGCTTCTGCCCATCTCCTTCCTTAGGAGGCCTCTCCCAGGGGGCCTCATGGTCTTTCTTAAAATGGAAATGCAACAAAAGAATGAGTTAAATGGTGACAAGGGAGAGCTTAGTGAAGTTTAAATTTAATATAGGATTTCTCCAACATCGTACAACTTCTTACTCTTACAGCCAAAAGTATTTTTGAAAAATTCACCCAATATTTAAAAGAAATTGAGTTATTTTTTATTTTCTGTCCAACTGCTACATTCTGTTCACATCACTGATGCATCAGAAAATCCACATTTCTTTCCCAGTTTCTCACTGAAAACCTATGTTCATAATCGGCCATTTTAATCCACAAATCCTTACACATGTTCAGTCCTAGGATGTACACAGCTTAGTTTAATCAATTAAACTGGAATTCCAGTTATACTCATTGAATATCCATTATCCAAAATAGTTGGGACCAAAAGTGTTTCAGATTGTGGATTAATTGCATACATTTAATGAGATATATCTTGGGGATGGAACCTGAGTCTAAACGTGATATTCATTTCTGCTTCATATATGCCTTATACACATAGATGCCTTATACACATAGCCTAACATATTCCATGCACTGTTTCTAGTATGCTTGTGATTAACAACAACCTGTCACATAAAGTTATGTGTGGAACTGTCCACTTGTGGCATCATAGCAGTGGGCAAATAGTTTCAGATATTGAAGCACTTCACAATTTTTATTTTATTTTCAGATTAGGGAGATTAAGCCTGTATTATGTTACATGCACACACATACATACTTTTTTCCTACTTTTCCAATAATTTTCTCAATCCAAGAAATATTATTTATAAAATAGCAGTAAATGTTTTATATAAGAAAATACTGGTTTTTTGAGAATCTGAAATAATCAATTATAATTCTAAAGCTGCTCTCAATGTGACTGCTGTTGAAACATGTTTCATGAACATAGATCCTTTGTGTCTATTTTGTTTATGTCTGTATTTCTCATACCTGGGTTAATGCCTAGAAAGCAGAACATGTTCAGTAAGTATCCTCTTCAGTGAATGAGGAGAAGGAAAAAACAGATATATAAAGAAATTAGTGTTATACATAATTATAAGTAAAAATATCACATAATTTATTTTATGGCCAACTAATCATGCTCATACTACTGCCCTTTTCATTTAAGTTGTATTTACACTCAGAATCGGATATGGTCAGTAAGTAATCCAAGACATATGGACCAGAGGGTACATTCATCAGATTTTTATTTGGTTTATCTTTGCTTTCTTGAATCCATTTCCCCTCACTAATAGCATCACAATTTCCTAATCCCATTGTACATAGTCTGCACAGATCAGCAACTCTAGATTCCTGGCTTCAATCTATTTCTTCCACCCTGTGATAAAGCCAAGGTGTGGGTCAGCGGCCTAAGCATGAACAGTCACATGCTCTTCCTTAGGACTTTGAATTCTGAACAAGTGAGCCAAGGATGGAAGGAACCTGACAATCACTCACCACAGTAGCGACAGCTGTACTCGAGCCAAACTGCTCCTGCTATGAGAGAGTTACTGTGCTTCCAACTTCCGACACTGCAGGCACCATGCTCACGACCAATTCTCTTGAGCTTACAAATCTTTCTGTTTAACTGGAAATCATTTCTGTTTCTTACCACTAAGAAATGTTAAGTGATTCATGTCCACACAGAAACCCTAACAACCAATGTGCATCCCTCGGGAGATGCTACCCTGTGATGTCCACCAAGGGAGCACAGAAACAACTGTCATCCTCCAATCCCAGGAGAAAACAGGAAGGGAGACGGAGATCCCTCAAAATCCTCAAATCCTCTTTTATTAATAACTACAGCTCTGCTCACTTAAATAATAATGCATAAAATTCATTATGTTCATTTTCCATCCTCTATCATTCTGAACCTCAGTGAAAGTTAGGATTTGAAAGGAAAAATCCGATCGCCTGCAATTCTATCACTCATTACTGGCTTAACTGTCATATTCACTTCAATAATTATTTCTATTTCTTCTTATCTAACGTCTTTTCATGGTGCCTTCTCACATCTGACCCAGATTTCCTTTTATTGCCATTTAGAGCTCATGCATTAACTGCCTTTTAAGTGCCACCATACATATTCATAACATTACAGATACCCTTTCTACCTACCCAGCCCTCGGGACTATTAGGTTAGGAACCTAATCCAATTCCCCTCTCTCTTCTTTAAAACTCTAAGGAGCTGTGGTTTCTCTGCCCCTGTCCTTTCTCATAAAGATAACCATCATTAGGCCAAAGCATCACTGGCAATGAAATACTCCTCTGATCAGGAAAGCAGAATACATACATAAAGCCCAGGCTCTGGGCAGACTGAAGCCGAAAATGAGCATCCAAACTGCACACATGTACATTCCTCCGGGGATTCACCAGAGTGGGTGGTTTAATGTCTTTTGCTAATAGCCTACAAATGAAAGGCCACTGGGAACTGGAAAAAAGAGTATGAAGCTGAGCCTGGCAGACTTTCCTCAGAAGTAAGGAGGTAAAAGCAGAGCAGGAGAAAAGGAGCCTGGGCAACAGTAGAAGGAAGGACAGAATTCTGTTTCCTCTTGTTCCATTTTGTTTTCTATCTGAATCGTGCAAAAGTGAATGATACCAACTTAACAGCGTCAGCTCCACAGTGTCCTTCCATTTTCCCTGAAGATGCCCAGATGGGTAAGCCCTAGGGAAGGCCTCACCTTGAGAGTACAGGTGGGTCTAAGGGTGCATGAAGGCTTCTCAGTGGTCTGAAGCCACACACTCTACGCCATGGCTGCCCACTGTGCCTAATTCTAAAGATTGGCATGTACTTAAGTTACTTTTCTCCTCTACTAAGGAACTCGGGCTGTCATAAATTGGAAATCTTTTTATCTAAAAGTTGTTTATCAAAAATCCCTCTCCTAGATTTTTTTTTCATAATTCAAATTTAAATTACTATTTATCTAATAATTTTACATTCCTGTAGATAATTTGAATAAAATAGTACTGGAATTTTTCCATTGCTTGCAATGTTTTCCTTTAAAGAGCATCTTAAAGGGGGAAACATATATATTTATATGAACAATATTTGTTTTAATTATAAAAGTACCATGGAGAAACTATGTAACTATTCTAATTTGTCTAAGTATTCATATGGCAGACAATATAAATCATATTAAGTTATATTAACAGGCTATATTGTGTTCTATAATACATAGTATTTTCTAAATTCTCATGTTTAAAATAGACTTTCTTGTTCACAGAACATAAAATTGCACATCTCATTTATAACTGAAGTTTTTGAGGCTCTCCAGGGGGGTGGGTGGAGGGCTAAAAATCAATCAAATAAATATTTGTAACAATTAGCTTTGTGCCAAAATAGAGATGCTATAACCCATTCTTGAGTTCATGTCTGCCTGGATTTCTAAGGATGATAACTATTTCCTTCATGTTTTCATCCAAAACTCTTTCTTTTTGGTTTTTTCCACTCTGCTCTATTTTA